>NC_057922.1:15759562-18259562 GCF_018873765.1 Telopea speciosissima
AGAAAGGATACAGAATCGCATGATTCAGGAAGAAAAGAAAATAAGAGTAACAATTTATTTTTCTTTTTTTCCCTCCCAACGACTTTGTGTTGGTCTTTCCCAAAGTCCAAACCGAACAATTGAAAAATAGCGACGGAAATTGGACTCTTGTTTCCGGATTTGGATATTCCAAAGGAATTTTAGAAAATAGGGATAATGATCCCCACACCAGCGGTGTGAAAATCTCTCTTTCATTCTCTCATATTTTTATCTGCTCCATTTGCTGTCCGCTCCACTTCCCCAAGTTCCAATAATAGAGGGGGATAGACCCCATCCGGGCAGTGTGTTTAGACAAGGGTAAGATGGTCATTTCCACTTCCTCTATTCGAGGAACTCGGGAAATGAAGCAGATAAAGGTCCCTCTCTCTCATATTTGTCTTGATGATGTTATATGTCATCCAATATTTTTATCTGTTCCATTTCCTGTCCGCTCTATTTCCCCAAGTTCCTCGAATAGAGGGGGTGGATCCCATCGAAGCAATGTTTTCGGGCAAGGGTAGGGTGATCATTTTCGCCCCCTTCTATTAGAGGAACTTGGAGAAATGGAGCAGATATAGGTCCTGTGGTCCCTCTGCTCCTATTGACAAAGTATGAGGTGCCCCTCCCATGTCCTCCATTGGTTTGGCATACCCGAACAAGTCTAGTTGAACAAAGAAAAGTCAACTAAGACAAGTTTCACAGTCCAACTCTATCTTTTTCCTTCTCCCTTTTAGTAGGGCTACAAGAGGGTCGGGTTGGGCCAGGCTTTATAAAACCTTAGCCCAACCCTGAGTCCCCTTAGCTGGGCCCATGCCCAACCCGACCCTAACTCTGGGCCTGAAAAATCCAACTCTGACCCTCCCTCAGGGTTGGGCCGGGCTGACCCTAATTGGCCCTGATCATGGGGAGGGGGAAAAGAGATGCATGGGCTGGAATGGACCGAGGAGAAAATTATCAATTTTATATAAAATAACACTATAATAAAATATATGATATCACTTATTTTCTATATTATATAACAAAATATGGGTGACATTTAAAGTTTATAATATATAAATTATAATAATATATATTTAATAGTTTACAATATGTTTTAACCATATCCCCCTCTTTTATCTCTCACAAGACTACTCTAGCGACTCACTAGAGAGGATCCTTGCACATAAATATAATGACTTATAATTATTTAAAGTTTTAATTGTAGTTAAACAAAATGACCTCTGAAAAAATGAGAAGAGTCACATACATAGTGAACCATATGGTTAAAACATGCTTACGATTTTGATATAACCTATTTAAAGGACTTTTAGTCTACTAAAGTGATCAAATCATCCCTCATTGTAAAATAAATAAATGTTATGCAATAGCACAAAAAAATTTCAAAGTTCTTACCCAAAAATTAAAAAAAGTTCAATGCAAAAGTTTGTATTAGGCCAAAAAAATAAAATTTACCCAACCCATGTAGGGAAGACTTCCTCAATAACCCATAATGTTGTGGCACATGGAATGATACTGTGGCAATTCTAAAAATTGGGTAGAGAATACATAGTTTGGATTAGGCATGTACCAAATTTACAGAGCCTAATCCAATAAAATATTCTTCCGTGTATGGACATGCATCAACATATATGCCCATGCATGCCTCCAGTATTCCAATCACCACTTTGTACTTTCCTAGTCTTGAATTTTCAAAACTCTATTTGTCACTACTAAATCCATTTAGGTTGAAATTTCATGTGAGCAAAGGACCTTGAGGTGTACCTGATCACAAATTTTGGCCCCATTAAAGCTACCACATGACAGATATTTAGATCATACAAGAAATCCTTCCTCTGTGATTTGTGCAGGAAGCCTTCACAGGATTCATGTTGATCATGAAGAATGAGACAACAAAATGTTCAATCTTTGACTGCGTTTGGTATGCATGATCAAATAGATTGTAGGTATCAAACGTATTCTGAAACCTGATTTTTCTCTATCTTCTCATTCCAGAATGGATTTTAACAAAAAAATCTATTCCAGGAATTTATACCCAACACATGCTTAATTCGTGCTTGAAAAGCTGAAGAACTCATAACTAGGCTCTACAAAAAGAAATTAAAAATCATACAAACATTACCTACAACCAAGTTCGGCTCTTTGTAACAGTGCTTACTTCCTTCAAGACTGAAGGTCTCATCATCCAATTTAATGTCATTCTGAAAATCATTGCACTCGTTAGAATTTTTACACTTCCACCATTCAACTCGCCAGAGTTTGGGGTTGTAAAATAATGTGCCAGTCGAATCTGAAATTCAGGTTTTATGGCTCTGCAGTGAGATGGCATAACCTACTGGGGGAACTAGGGAGTATCTCCATCAATCTTGTATTCTTACTCGCAAAGATTGTATTGGGTTCGCATTCTCTGTATTGCATTTGTGCCAGTGCCAGATTCAGTAATCATCCATGGCAAAAACATCATATTCCTCAGAAACCTTATTTTTTCTGAAAAACTCACTTTGTCACATTGTCCATTGAGGCAAGATCTGGGCAGCAATGTCCTCTCCTCACATCAATGACGAACGGCTGTATGCTGATTTCAAACCTGCTTCCTTCATTAACCTCAAAAATACATGTATTGGGGGTAATCAGATCTTTGGAGAACAATCCCAATCGTCAACTATCCAACTCTAACCTACAACGTTGCTGAAGCTCACTGGAGTGTTGAAGGTACCTGTGCAATATCTACGCTATCCACGAGATTTACATTTCTCTGAATGGTTGGTGCAGAGAATAATTTTGGAAATGCTCCAGAATTGCCGAATTGGTGCAGCAGCTATCAACACCAAAATGAAATGGCCAAGCCAGTGTAATGGTAAAAAACTCATCTATTAAAAAAAAAAACCAATGTAAACCCAAGATGCATTTCAATCCAATAAATACAGCAGATTGTGTGACATACTTGACGGATATGACTATGACGTCCTTAATAGCAATGAGCCCAACAACACTTCCCCCATCAGTTCCAATGAACAGCTTAAATCGAAATCACAGGCCTATCAGCATGGATGCATACGGAAATGGGTAGCCTCTCCAATGAAAAATCATTTGTAACAACATTCTCGAAGAGGTTGATGGACGACAAAGAAAGAAATCTGCAAAACTGGCAAATATCAAGAAGGTGGTTCTTCATCCGTAAACATCCAATCCAGAGGATGATAAAGATTAGAAAGCTAATAGTAGTAATGACATTGTAACTACTATTTTACTACGTTATGATCCTGTAAATGTGAATACACAGTTTGACAGAAAGATGCTGAACCTGCCATAGTACATGGATGTCCTTAAAAACAGAATGCAATATGCATACACAACGCAACATGGACAATGCCCGACATTTTAATTACAACCAAGTCCACCCAGATAGAACAAGAACATGTTGAAATCACCACGGCGACAGGTGAGCTTGGCCTTGCAGAAGCTATGCCACCATGGCCAAAGAGGGGAGAAGAAGAAGGAAAGAGAAGGTGTGAAAAAGGAAAGAGAGAAGAGAAGGAAGTGGGGAGGAAGAGAGGCTGTCCAGCATTGTCGATCACAGGTGCTTAGAGTTTAAAAATAATCTGGTCCAATTACAACAGTCTGTCCAAATTACCATTTGGAAACCTATATTATACACAGATGATAGATCCCAACAAAATGCGAACCTAAAATCAATCTCTAACAACACGCCAAAATTGTATTTTCCAAACGATGGAGAAACCATACACAGCAAACCTTAAAAGCTATTTTAAATCCAGACTTGGCTAATTTGAATCATAGGTTATACCACCAAGAGTGAAAAAACAGTATATATGCTCATCAAATTATAACTGAAGGCACACAACATGCAAATGACCTGACACAGAATTGCATCCAGACTTCCCAAAAAAACTTACAATGAGAAGACCCAACAAACTGAAAGTTTTGATCTGGTCCAGATGCCAGAACTAATTAACAAGCGACTATGCATAGGCAGTACATAACATTTAGCCTCAAGCTATGCCCATAGTAATGCAGTGATGCAAGAGCATATGCCTTTCCATATGTTCATGATTTAGCCTCACACCATATATCCACGGTGATGCAATGATACAGAAGCAAGCACATGCTATTTTGTATGCTAAAGCACATACAGATACCAACACTACTATGATGTTTCGACCAGCACATGCATTAATGCATACAAGTGTTCCCACCAATACAAGCATCCATGCATATGAACTAACAAGATAACTTTTTTCCCAAAATGTTTGTGAAACTTCATCACTATTTCTATTTCACTCTCTAAGAAATTGCTGTTCAGTTTTATGAGCCTTAAAAGCAAACCAGCTCAAATAACACCTTTCAATCTATCCAATAAAAAGAAGAAGAAAAAAATCCATAACCCCAATTTCTCAGAGGGGCAAGTGTTACCAATTGACATCCATCTCAGTTATGGTTACCTGTCTCATGTCCAAAAATATTATTACTTAATCAAATTTTAACATTAGGTTGTATCCAATGAGCTTCTGTACTTGTAAAGGTATATGTTAGTATGTAAAAGATTTTAGAAAGTTAAACCTATATAAAGAAGCATGTTGATAGGATTTTAGAATTAGGATTCATTCATTTCATGTGTTTCCTATGCTTAAAGTTGCTTTTAAAAAGTTTGTTGTAAACTTGTAATTAGAAAGCACCTGCACTTGTTGATTGTTCTTTCATATGAACAAGATTGGAAATTGATACTCTACAAAAGGAGGAAGCAAGGCCAAATTGTATTTGGGATTTGTTATGGTCTTGATAATTTTGATCAATATTTTTTTTTATATTTTTGGTCATGAATAGCAAATTAAAATCTCATCTAAGATTTTTCTTAAGCTCATTTATTCTTTGGGAGAGGAATAGTCCATCTTCTTAAATTAGCAAATTTACCTACCAATCTAAGCAGCTTTTGGGTTTGGGGCTTTATTCTTGCTCTTTAGCATAACAATGAATTTAAAATGAAGATTCCACATGATCTTGCATTTAAACAAACTCCCCCACGTAGCCTTCTTAACCAAAGAACTGGACCTCAGTTCAAAAAAGAGGTCACTTCCTTTTATTTTAGCAATTTTTTTTTGGTATTGGCTAGTTTTCTGGAAGTTTTGACACTTTTGACCGAACAGAAAAAGAGGGTTGTTCTGGTGTTTTTTATTTATTTTTATCACCATTAAAGTCTGATTTTAAAAGCCATGCTGTACGAGGTGTCTCCCAAAAATATCATTAAATATTTCTTCTTTTCCTTTTAGAAACTGACCAAATATATTGCTTCATAAAAACAAACTACTATTGAAAGTTGAAACACTAAAACAAAGCAAGTCATGAGGAAGATAGATAAAGAATGTCACCTTTTCATTCACTTGGTATCTGATTTTGAGGCTGTGAAAAAAAGTGCTTAGCATTGTGAGCCACCTCTGCTTCTATTATTGCCTCCAGTACAATATCTGATCCTTTTGTATCATCTGTTGGGACATTTATGGCAAGTAAGCAAATATACACAAGAGGAAACACAAATGAAAATTCACTTTACTTCTTCAGAACCAAGCAATATGCATGCAACAGAAAACTCAGAATACCAGAAATGGTCGTAGGCTTTGGCTCTCATGTAAATCTCAGTCCATTGTGAAGTAAACCTTCAACAATCACAAAGGAACAGGAATCATTAATGGGAGGTACTTTGTAGCCACAAGTATAAAAGTCTGCAGATTATATTTGATTGCAGACTATTCAGCGAAACCAAAATCTGGGAGACATTAAGCTCTCTAGTTTTGAGTTGTTAATTTATTACTCTGCATTGTCCTACATTGGAGTTCCTTATATACTTTGATCTGATCCATTGCTGCTATTGATGTTATTGTGGCTGCTCTTGATAATGGAATTGATTGTTTTTTTTTTTCTTTCTGTGGTGCTGGTTTTTGCTGCCATATGATGGTGGGTTATCATTTATTACATCCTCTGTGTTATTTGCCCATGAGTACTGCTACACGTGAGGAGGAGATTGGAGTTATCATCTGGTATATGAAGATTATTATAGTTATTATCATCTGGTATTTGAAGATTATTATAGTTAGCTTCTCTAATCATCAGATGAAGATTATTATTTACTTGTTTCTGTCGTCTGCTCGTGTCCCAAACAACAATATTTTCTTATAAAGATGGTTATATTTTTGGTATTCAGCAACAAGATTCCTACTTCTGGTTCCCAGCAATTTTATCAGATGATAACTCCAATGGTCCTACTTGGTTCACAGCAGCCTATATTGCACTTCTACCAGTGGTCCACAGTAACCTATACTATACCTTTATCAGTGGTCCGTAGTAACCAATATTGCACTTTTATATTGGCCTGCAGTAACCTATGATGCACTTTTACCAATGGTTCGCAGTGACCTATGCTGCACTTTTATCTGTATTCTTTGTGAAGATTACTACTCACTACCTGACTTCCTTGAGAAGGGCTCATGATTTTGTTGGCAGTTGTTCCTAGGATAATTTGGATTGCAGTTGGTGTTCTCTGCCACTTATTTTGTTCATTGCTGTTTGAATTTATATTGCACAAAGATTTTAGTCTACTATTGTTGCTGATGATTGGTGTGCTTGAGAAAACAAAACCTATAATGATGCAAGAAAGAAAGGAAATCTCAGACAAACAATCACACAATACACACAGGAATTTATGTGGCTCGGCAAGAGTGCCTACGTCCACAGTGAGATGAGATGTGCTTCACTATTAGTTGAGAATAGGTTACAATCGCTCGTCCTCACACCTCTCTCAGATTGATTACAGAGAAAGAACCCTTGCTACAAATATACAGGTAATTTATCGAAATACCCATATAGCCCTAAAAAAATTTCTACGGCCCTTCAAAATCAGTCCACTTATGCAAGTAACGGAATACAAGACATTGTACCCCAACAATTGGCGTCTACAACTGCTATATATGTTCAAGACTGGTTCAGAGGGTGCTCTATCGTAGTCTGAACCAGTACCTGCGATTGTGAAGAGAGAGGAGAGAGGAGAGGAGAGAAGAAGAACGATGGGAGAAGAAGAGAAGATATGCTGAACCATGAGAGATTTAGGGAGTGCTCTATCGTAGTCCTCCCTCCTGTATTTATATTACTAGCTAACAACTAACAGACTCTAAGTAGGAAGCCTACTCAGAGTACAATCCTAGTTACAAACTAATAAGGAAACATAACCACATCACGATAGGGACACTCCCCCTTTCGTGATCAACAACAACAGGCCTAATTCCAATAGAGTACTGCAGGATACTGGACAACAATACCTCTGTGATACGTGCACATAACTTAACACAACCAATTATGACGCCTGAAATATGACATAGTAAAAAGATATAACACAGGTCATTGCCCTTGCGGCTTGGTAGCAAACCAGCGCTTTCAGCAGAGACAGGAAGAATGTTAAAATGTTTAACTTCATCATTAATCTTTTCAGCATCTCCACCACTATTAAAAGAGCCAGTTCTTAGAGCTGGGGACGCAGCTAATCTATCATAAATAGTTGCTTGGCTGTGAAGATCAGCTGAAACTGAGGTTTTTGAACCATAATCCTGAGAAGTGATGCATACAATAAAACAAGGCAGAAAATTTTCTACAGAAAGAAATGACGAAATTAATAATGAGGAGTTTCCAAACCAAAACCTTTGAGATGGTATTTGTTGACCTATTCTCTCCATCTAGCTTCTCAGACACACCGTCGCCTAGTAACCAGTAAATTTATAGAAAACTTAGACACTTGACCAACAAAGTTCTTTGCAGAATGCACTTCAGTGAAAGAAGCAGCAGCAGTAAAAAAGAGAATCATTGAAATACATAGGACTGCAGACATCTAAAGAGTGGTAATACCACTGCCAAGTGAAGTAGGCTCTGTATTTTCCATTAGCCTACGAGTCAATGGACCCGGATTCATAATAGATATGCTTCAGATTTCATAACGAATTGCTTCTAGTTGTTCCATTGTTTCTTTGAGTTCTTTGTGTACCTACAAGGTAGAGAAGAACATGTATAGCTATATTTTCAGAGATATGAAGGTCCTCTAAAACATAGTCAAAATTTATCATGTAAAAGAGACATTAGGACATTATAAAACGAAGGACAGAAGAACCCAGCATTGTAGAAGATGCCACTAGTGCATGATTGTTCATTGAGAGGAAAGGCCCCCAGGGCCGTGCTATGGCTAAACTGCCAAAGGATGATATTTGAATAAGGGGTTTGCATCTGTGCCGAGAGCATGAGATACCATGTCATTGCGCTTTCACTCAACTTTCTCAAACAGAGGCTGGCCCATACAACATAAAATTTGGAGTAAACAATTGATTCCTCTCAGGTAGGCAGTGGGAATACCCAACATTATAATCCCAGGTTTGCAGAAATTCTTTTATTAATGTCGATTCCGTTAATTTAAGGACCCACTGGAATTGTTCAGTGACAGTTTCAGCCTGCTTAGCCCAAAATTATCGTACTTGCTAATTCAAAAACAAAAGCAATACCTGGCTAGCTTGAGACTCCTGTAGAACATTTTCAAGCTGCCCACGAGCAAGTTGAACGTATCCGATTGCTCTGCCAGCTAACCTTCCTGCTGTTCTAGCGATTATTGGGAGATCCTTGGGACCTAAAATCAACGGGAAAATAAAATCGAATTCACTCCTCGGGAAATGAATACGAAGGAACAGAAATCCAGAAACAGAACTGGATAAAAGAGGTTCAGGAAAAACATTAGAAATAAAATAGAGACGTGAAATGAAATGCTCTAAATTGGATCGGAGAGTGACCGCTGATTAAACTGAAGAAAGATTGAATAAATAGAGAGAGACCCACCGATTAGAGCAGCGGCCGCTCCAACAATGAGGAAGAGCTCACCGTACGAAATCCCAAACATTTATGCCACCAAGCGAACCAAAATATCAATGGCACCTCTCTTATACTTTTACAGTGTTTGCACACTCATGGGAGTTCCAAAGTGGCACCAGCCGTCCGCAAGATTGGAATCGCAGGAATCTCTGCTTATACCCTTTGTTTCTCATGGAACTTCACTTCCTCGAATGGCATTCTGACATCAAAATACAAAATAGACAAAAAGACAAGACAATCTTTCTGAATATTGGTTGAGTTACAAGAACATAAACGAGTTCCCAAAGAAACCGAGAACCCTAATATAACGACATTCCTAGTTTGAGTACTTGGTTGGTCCTGATCTGGTCTGATCAGACTGATGGTCAACCCAATTACCAACTGATTAAACCGATAAAACCCGACTACAACCCAACCCAACCATTAAAGCGCCCAAATTAATGGCCTAGTTTTGGTTCATTTCTCGTTTTCTCCCTCAATTATTGGTTGATCTGTGTGTCTTGATCACACTTCTGGACTGATTGACCCAGACCGATTACAAGTTTAGGTCTCGGCCTAAGGTAGTAGGATTGACTATCTATCGGTTTCGGCTCGGATAAGATGGTTGCCTATGGTTTGCCTGACCAAAACCGACCGGTTCACCCCCAAATTAACCTGATCAACTGGATGGGCCATCTTTTTAAGTGTGTCATGAAATTTTGATAATCTTGAAGGACGATAGAGCGATTTTTAGTTCGATAATTATGCAACTGATGCCCTTACCAAATACCCTTCATTTGAATGTATTACAATCCTGATTGATCCCGTGGTAGATTTATATGGACCATTCAAAATATAATTGGAGACAAAAAATATCCCATTTTTTACCGAAACCTTTGATTAGCATAGTTTTTAGTCTTTTACTCTTAGAGAGAGGGCTGTTCTCTTTTAAGCTATGTTTGAAATGCAAGAAATAGATATAAAAGACAAGAAAAAAATAATAAGACAAAAATAATGATGAGTTTATTGTTTTTCTCTCTCTTCTTTTTAAAATTTTTTTCTTTTATTGCATTCCAAACATAACCTTGGTGAAACCTAGACCTGATCTATACTGTCTTGCAAACTGAGATTTTAGATTCTAAAAGAATCCTTATCACTGGATTGGAACCTCTATGAATAGAGAGAGACCAGCAATGCATTGGTATTGCATGTCCCAATCACCTGCATAACACCCTCATTCATTAGGTTTTAAATAGTAGGATCAAAGATTTTTTTTTCATCTTTATTTTATTTTATAAAAACAGCTCAAAACAATTAATATAATTGAAGAAAAATGTTATAGGACATCCCTGTCTTCAATAGAAGAAATAACAAATGAAAGACTTCTTTATATTCTTGGAGAACCAATTTGCCAATTTGGATACTAATAGACAATAATTCTGAAAGCCAGTTCCATTGGAGTATACATCAATTTGCTGATACAGTGCATATCTGGTTACTTCTAAACAATGCAAAAGAGTGCCAAACTCTTCATGTAATTACTTTATTCCTTCTTTACTGAGAAAGCTCCAAACAATGGCAGTATCAATAACTTCAATAAGAATATTTCCTCTTTTTGAAGACCAGGTCAATCTTTTGTTTTAGCCTCATATCGTTGTTATGAGCCTTAATCCTTTCTGAGCAGATCATAGAAAACCATTGGCTTTTTGTAGCTTGATATGAAAAGGCCCTGACAGCAACAACCATTTAATTCATAATAAACGAATTAGAGAACATGCAAGTTAAGAATGATTCATATAGGTAAAGTAATGGTCAGGTTTCTTCAACTCCTTTGGATTGACTCGACTTCTATAGCAAACAATACCAGTCACTTGCATACCTGGTTTTATTGAGTCATTCAAACTTTGGTATCATAGTTATCAAGGCGTCCAGGCTCCTTGGTCGGCATGGGCGCCTTGGGCTCCTAGGCGGACGCCTTGATCCGCCTTGTTGGTGTCACCTTGATTTTGGACCCTCAGCAACACCTTGGTCACCTTGATAACTATGTTTGGTATTATGTGATGTCAGAACAAACAGTTTGTTGTATGAGGGTGGGCTTCGGATATTTTTTTTAGAATAGGAAAGATATATTATATTTTGAACCCTGGTCTTACCCTCCACAAACCACACCTCCTGCCCAGTTGAAGGTAGGATTTGATCCCCAGATCTCTCTCTACAACCAGTTGAGGCCCTTACTGGCTGTGCTAGCCATTCAGAATGGCCAGCATAGCCATTCTGAACGCAGATCATAACAATGAACCTCTATTCCACATCCAAGTATACGCTGCTTGGAAAATCTAGCTAAATCAACCGAAGTTGAATTTTTTATTTATTGGTACCTACTCTATTTTGGGGGGGGGGGGGGAAGGTAAATGCCAGGAGACTCAAACTCGAGATCCTGGTGAGCAAGGGCTTAGCGCACCACAGCTTCACCAACTCCACTAGGCAGTTGTCCTTACCGAAGTTGAAATGTTCAATAGTACAAAACTATCATAAGAAACAGAACACAACATATGTGTTTGGAAATGAAATATTCAGATGAGAGTTCCTCTCTCATTGAATTGGCATTGAAACCAAGGATCATGTAGATCTTAGTCTGAAGGAAAACATTAGTTTAATAACTTGTAATTTAATTGTCAAGGGAAAACATTAGTTCATTAGTTTTTTATGACACATTAGTTCATTAGTTTAAACATGTGTTTGGAAATGAAATATTCAGAATATGTGTACGAACCAGATTCTCCCACTGCTACAAATAATTGACTTGCATATGCAAGTGGTGCGAAGGATTCTAATGCCTTGTAAATGAATTACTGGAAAACACCTATCTGGGACCTGCTTATAGGTTATAACTTACACATTCTGTATGGCTTTGAATGGTGGTAAAAAAACAACATATGAACAAAAGTAGTACAGTTGGGACGAAGATGTTGAGATAGATGACTGGGAATATATATATATATATATATATACATAAGTGAGTTATTTTAGGTCGCCTAGGACATGTGCAATTGAGGTCTTTGAATGGGCTGGTAAGGGGGAATTTTATGCTTAAAATTGGAAGAGCTAACAGTTTATCATAAGCTCAACTATAAAAGATGCATACGTTATGCATTAAAAGTGTGAATATATTCACATCAAGAAGATTTATAGAAGATCTGTAGATCTTCTGCAGGTGAACTCCTCAGAGAAGTGATATGATTATGTACCTGCACTGCAAGAGCTATACGGATTAAGGTTGGCTCTGACCATGGTCTCCCAATAAACTGAAGGCCAATAGGCATCCCCAGCTTGTCATATCCAATCTATCAAAAACAAGTTCTGTTGTTAAAAAGAACAAGCCATTGTCAATGAATAAAATAGCTAAATGATATTACCGGAACAGTCACTGCTGGCAATCCAAGAAAATTCGCAGCTATTTGGTACCGTACAAGTGCAGCTGAAATAACAACACAAATGTCAAATTTTCAGACACATACTCCTAGTTGCAACGACTAAATTCTAACAAGTAATGCCAAGTGAAAACAGTGAAAGATCAAACTGCACATCCTCATTAAAAACTAGAATACTCAAAAGTATCAAGTTAAGTGCTGCTTACCTGCATTCACATAATCAAAGTCACCATATTCCAAAGATTGTTTCACAATTGGGTATGCAGTTATGCTGTTAAGAAAATTGGAGAAGTCACTTATAATAAAGCATTTACACACTACATACCCACACACTCACTAAGAAAAGAAAACTAAGGAAAAAATAATAGATGGGCATCTAGTTACAATGTTACAAAAATCCCTCATAAGCAAGCATTTAAAATTTTAAGGAGAGAGGCTGCAGATGGAAAGACTTCGCGGTTCACATTCTAGCTTAAGTGTAAGGGTTCACACTAGCCATCTCATAAACTACGTAATAAACCTGGCAACAGATACATTTCTATAAACATTCAGTTCCATATGAAGGAGTCTGGACTCTGGCCAGACAAAGTATTGGAGTTAGTTTACATGAAGCCTGTTTGGCAAGGCACTAGCTTGGGTCAATCCAGTCAAACAAAAGAGATAGGATTAAAAACAACTGCATAGAAGAATTGATATTCGCTAATTAATTATTAAGAAAGCAGGAAATTGTGTATTTGTGTGTGAAGTAATTGAGTTCTTCAAAGTTGGCAAGGGGGACTGAACAGTTGTAAGCACTGGCTTTCAAGTCTGCCAGTTCATTTAGTTGGTCTCAGATGGGTTTGAAACATTGAATAAAACAGACACCATATTGTTAGAAAAACACTTTAATTATTGGGATCATAATGAAATACCTTGTCGTAGGTGTGACAATGACATCTGCCCTCTCGAAAATGCACTTGTGAAATTGCATGTGGCGGTTCCTTCAGATATATCCAGAAACGCATTATATCATTATGAAATAGATGACATAACACAGCTTTATCTAGAATACAATTAAACAAATAAGAGCAGTAACAATGCTCTACTGAAATAGATGATATGAAGTCCAAAAAATATTAAATCATAACTATAAAATATGACAATCTCAAGTTCAAATTTTTTTTAACAGTCCTTTTATTTTTGTAAGATTTGACAAATATAAAGTTTTATGTCAGTGTCTCCTTTGATAAATCTCACCTTGATGCAAAGTTTGATACAGCGGACCATTATGGATTCAAATGACAAAACCCAAAACAAACAGGATCATCAATTTGTGAGGCCACATTTTACACAGGATTAATTATGATAATAGTGTCACTGGGAAAAACTATTCTTTAATCTATTTATTATTTTTGGGGATACTATTGGAAAAATCTATTCAATGTCTATTTAACAAGACCAAGGCCACAAAATTCAAGCATGATTAACTAGTAACTGCAGATTTCAAGAATTGGAACAAGTCATGACGAGACTTTTAATTTGGGGTTCTTTTTTGCCTCTGGCTGAATTCCTTCTTTCTCTGGATGTTTACTTTTGTTGACCCTTTAGCTAAGATTACTTTGACTTTTCTATATTGATTATATGTGGCAGACTCCCATTTTTGCCATTTATAAACACTTCCACATTTCTCTTTCTTTTAGCATACATGGTGATTAGATATTTCCCAATAGGACACTTACGGTTGAAATTATTTTTTGTCATTGAAAGAGAGTATACAAAAGACAATAAAATATCCTAAAAACTCAAGTTTCTGTATGCTACAGTGGGGTCCCCTTACAATCACTATCTAATAAATAAATAACTGCTCATATCTAATGATATTTTGTGGAATCAAGAAGGTTACACCATTACAACCAATGAATGCTTGCATCTCTTCTTCATTAAATTTATAAAAAATATCAATATATTACTAGGTATAAGAGAGAAGCTGCAGTTTGTATCTGTGTGAATGTTAAATGTGCATACTATATTTGCTGGGAAATCAAAAGTATTTAATCGTTGAGGCACTGCATTTGGCCTTCAAGGAGACGATTGTCTGCCGCTTCCTAATACTTTAATGGGCTTGCATAATCAATAGACAATGAATGTAAGGAGAATGCCCCAGAATTATTAGTACACCATATGCTATGTACATTCGGCTCCAGATTCTTGGAGTGGCAGTCCAAGTTTTTGAAGCAATGGTTGTAGGGAATTCTGCACAAAAACTATGGAATTGCTGTTAGGCAAGAACTGCCTGTACATAAAATTGAAGGACGAATCCCTATCCATAAGCTATTCCTTTATTATAGCTTTTTCCTAACATGTATGAAAGATAAGTTAGATCTATAGCATTCAAAATCATAGAACACAATTCATTTTCCCTATTTAAGGATTTGATAAAGACAAGATCCACATATTATAACTATTATAATTGAAGGGGAAAAAAACACTATGCCAACATTGTAGCTGCAGGAAGTAAGATTATTCCTTAATACTGAATATGTAATAAAACAGAGTAGGAAGAAATACCTAAATCTCTGCGCAGTCAAATATTCTTTGCTGCTAAAGGAGCCATATATACAAAGTGCTACCCTTGCATCACACCCTATCTCTGAAGTACCCCTAGTTCAATGGAAGTCCATTATATTAGCATTAGGAGTTACTCAACTTTTCACCTGGTACGTAAGATAGTGCAAATGCCGAAGACAACATACAACTTCTCTAGATCTGATCTAATTGCAGTATTACACTCGGATCCAATGGTCACATAATGTGCCAAACGCATCACTTCTATCTCTGGTATGGTCACATCTACAGTCTACACACACCCAAAAAAAAAGTCTTAGACAAATTAGAAAAGCATCAATTCTGGTTCTAACTAATACTGCATGTGATGATGTGATCTAAGTAGTATGTCAACCTCTAAAACAACTTTTGACAATTAGATGCAATTTACTTTCGCAGTCAAGAAAAGATGCAAAATGATTCCAAAAGGGCATCAGAGAACCACTAGCAAATAATATACATCCATAAGGATAACTAGAAATAAAATGGCCATGGAAAAGTACCTCCCAACCGTAATGCTCATGAAGCTGGTCCAAAGCTTGGTAACAGCATTTTTTAATGTCATCGCTAGAATCATTAAACCACTATTTGATCCAGAGAGAATATTAGAATTATCATAATATATAATAATAGGAAAACAAAATTAAGGAATATCAGATGGCTATAACATGATGGAAGGATAGTTTCTATACAGATTGGCATTTGAGAAATAGAGCACAAACCTCTCCATACTTTGCCATTTTGACATTGGAAATGGTGTTGGTTGACTTCAGCAATGGAAAATTTATTTTGGGCTGGTAAATTTTCCAAAAACATTAGGGCCAAAGTTAGTGGATGACAAAGTGTAGTTGTTCATCATGGAAGACTTTGATGGAAGATTTAGAAGAGATTCTTTGTTCACGAAAGAAGGCAAATATAACTAGCTCTACCGAAGTTTTGAGAAGCAAAATATTTTCCCTAATCAAATTAGCAAGTAAAGCACTGAACAGAGGAAACATACAAACAGATTAAAAAAAAAAGGGCGTACCCAGTGCACTAGTCTCCCGTCATTCTGGGGTCTGGGGAGGGTCATAATGTATGCAGCCTTACCCCCGCTTTGCGGAGAGACTGTTTTCAGACTTGAACTCACCACCACTAAGTCGCAATGGAGCAACCTTACCGTTGCGCCAAGAAACATACGGTCAATGATGACCATACAATGTATACAGAGAGCACTGTGAAAATTGTCTAGCATTTTTTCTTTCTATCAGCGACGACTAAGAAAATCATTTTTTTTTTCATGAAAGAAACTCATTGATTTTATTTTCTGCATGGTTTATTAATTTAAATTAAGGAAAATTTAAGAATAATATGCAACTATAGCTCACCGACAAAGCAGTAGGTTGATTTGAAGGGATGTCCCCACTGATAGCTGCATAGCTGAAAATAGAAAACCATATTATATACCCTTAATTAGTGGGACTGAGAATAACATGTTGCACCAACCTAGGGGCATCTGCAAGGGGGTTTCATTGATTTGAGATGGGGGGTTAAGGACTTGGGCCCAGCCTGAACCCACCCAACTATTAAATTGGCAGGGCAGATCAGCCTGAACACATATAATTTGGCGGTTCAGGCCAACTGTTTACTGAACTGATGGACAGCACTGAAATTGGCAAGTGAAATAAAAATTAAAAAACAAAAAATAAAATGTGAAATGTGAACTGTAGACAGAACAAAAAGGATAAGAAGCAGTACGAGGACAAGGAGGGTCTAGGATGAGTTGCGGTGGCCAATTAGAAAAAGGGTGTACCCAGTGCAAGAGGTTCCCGCCACTGCTTGGTCTGGGGAGGGTCATGATGTACGCATCCTTACCCCCGCTTTGAAGAGAAGTTGTTTCCCAACTCGAACCAGTGACCACTAAGTCGCAATGGAGCAACCTTACCGTTGCGCCAAGGTCCGCCCTCTTGCGGTGACCAATTACTCTGTTTAATAATCAGGCTGGTTAGGTGGGCCAGGCTGAAAATTCCTACCCTTAAACCAACAAGGTCTGGCATAACCGGATCTGATCACTCATCTACTGAGTGGACTGGATCATCCTCTGGAAAGCTGAGGATCAATATGATTCTTCCAGTGGATAGGACAGTCTTCCAGTAGATTGGAAGATCCGATGCTGTTCCATCTGGGATTGATCAGCAGATCTTACCTGGGTTACAATCAACCAATCCTTGCACCAATTGTTATAGGTATCTAATTTCGGAAGTAAAAGGATAGAGAAATAATTGAATTTAAGTGTCTTTCCAATCGTTTTATAAGATTGTCATAGTATTAAGTCAAACTTATAACTGTGAGGTTAAACCTCATTGTCCTTTTCTTATCAACAATAGTATAGTGCACATAACATTGGCCAATATAGGCACAGTTCCACTTGAACAGGATTGGCCTGTCTGCTCTTGTCCAATGTTTAATCCAGTGAAAATAAAGTTCAACAAAGAAAGGATACTGACACAATGAATGCATCCTCAATTGTCCCTGCTAGTATTCCAACATTTCCGACTGTCCAGTTGAAAGGAAGAACACTGAAGATAATAACAGAAACAAATTTTAGAACTTTCCCAGGTATCTATTCTTTTTTAAAAAGGCTAGTAAGGATTCTATAAAAGAAATATTTCCTTATGAGTTATTACTCACCCCGAATGAGATACACGTCCAAAAGTTGGTTTAAAACCAACAACACCGCACAGAGCAGCAGGCATCCGTACAGAACCTAAACAAGTAGTGTATTTAATTATCAAAGGATGCTGCTACTAGCGAGAATTATATATTCAAGAAAAATGAGAATGCATGCCTCTATGGATCAATATAGGCTTTGTGGATAAATTTGAAGTCACATACACTTATTTACTGCTTATGTTAGGTCTGAAATTTTTACATGACCCTTAGGGCCACCATCAAACTAGAAAATGAAAAATAAATTTCAAACTAATCTTTCAAAGACATAGTCACAAATAAGGGATTTAAAAAGCACTCTCTCACAATCCAGAAATAACATGATGTGATTCGCTTCACTGTGTTCATTCCTGGAATACCTTCGAGAAGTTGTAAGGACTCCTAACTCAAACTCTTGACTGATTGACTGAATCCTATTAATTGGTGGTCCCTCAACCAAATGCCATATCAATGTCTCTACAGTATCAAAACAACATCTATAAAAAACCAAATTGAATCTGAACAGTTTGATATTTTCCCCTTCCAGTTCAGAGATTGCTTTCTTAATTCTTTAGCAAATGGTCTCTTAACCAAGTCATTGAACTCTCCTCAATCTCAAAGCTACCAAAAATTGACTCAAGATATACCTTGAAAGAGAGAGCGGACTTTTATTTGCTCTGTATCAACCAAATCATTTCTCCACTTCATGTATTGGTTACATTTTGGGTGCTCTTTTTGAAAGTACCTTTTATTCTTACTCATTCTGAAAATTGGGTCCACCAATCCAAGTGAGTCCACTTTGGGTTGGTGTTCATTTAAATCCGTTCACTTTCTTTTAAGAGAACTTTGGCATCGAAACAATTGTAATCTTGTCTTTCGCTCCATTGTCCTCAAAATGAATCATTTACAAAATTAGATTCAAACCATTGTTCATCTGATCCCACTCAACCCATATCTCCCCATGAAAAACACTAGCTCTGTCCTCCAAAAGGCAAATGAAATGACAAACAAATGTCAAAAGAGGCTCGAGTCCATTTCAATAGCATCTCTCTTCCACAGTTCTGCCTTCAAACTTCAAGGTAACAACTCTCAAAGGGTTCTAATCCTATCAGGTATTCATAAGAACCTTATCAACCATTTGAAGCACAAAAAGTGGATGATAATAAAGTCTGGATTTTATGGCTTTTCTCTGTGATTCAAATGCCTTGGATAATTCTCAGAGAAATCTCTTTGATCACCAAGTTCTTATCCTTGATAAAATTTGCCTCCCAGTGTTTATTGGCAGAGACTAGAAGAGAAGGGATCTTGTTGAGAAAGCACCATGCACACAAACACTACATTCACATTCCAAATGTTTTAATCAACGGAACCAATTTAGTATACAAATCAGAAATCTTTTATGAAACCTTTTAACTATGACCAGACCATTCCTATGAGTAACTTCTTATGGTTTTGACTTCTTAAAGGAAAAAATGGGAGTGATAAATAGTTAAATACTTGTAGAGACTACACAAAGAGTGCAGTACTAATGAGAAAGTCACGAACTAGTTTACCTCCTCCATCAACACCAAGGGCAACAGGGCAGAGTCCTGCAGACACAACTGTAGCAGATCCACTAGAAGAGCCTCCAGAGACCTTGTTAATATCATAAGGATTTCTAGTAGTCCTGAAATAAATCA
Source organism: Telopea speciosissima (assembly GCF_018873765.1). NCBI lineage: Eukaryota > Viridiplantae > Streptophyta > Magnoliopsida > Proteales > Proteaceae > Telopea > Telopea speciosissima. The sequence goes on from NC_057922.1 coordinate 15,778,851, forward strand.
AACAAGAAAATAAAATGCCATCAAAGTAATTTGGTCATTGAACTTTCTAACTCAACAGGATAAAGACCAAAAGCACTAACAAAAAAGACCACCAAAAGTTGTATTGCATTCAATATCTAAGGCTTGGGTTTGTTGTTCTTACCCATAATGTGGGTTGATTCCACTTACTCCAGCACCAAGCTCATGCATGTTGGTCTTCCCAACAAGTATGGCACCACATGATCTTAGCCGCTCGATACAACATGCATCATTGATACAAGGTCTTATTTTGTGCAGCCACTTCGTACCTCCTGGAACCACCATTTAAGTTAGAAACTAATAAATAGATGAAGATGTCTCTAATTGGAACTAAGAACTCTGCAACTGAAAGCCACACAAAGGAATACCTGTAGTTGGATAAGGCGTACAATCTATTTCGTCTTTAACAGCAATAGGGATTCCGTCCAGAACTGAAATTGGTTCACCTAGAGAAGAACATAAGGAGTCCTCACAAAATCAGAAGTGAGAAAGACATATAAAAGGATAAATCAACCATTTTCTTGGCATGACTAAAAGTATAAATTTGTTTATTAGTAGAAATAACTTGCTTGGTCATATTAGAAGTTCAAAATTTTCTAGTAGTATTTCTTTTAGGAAGTTTAAATGCATTTCTTATCTTTTAGATGATAGTTATATTTGTACAGCACGTAGCTGTTTTTTTTTTTTTTTTTTTTGTTGGGGGGAGGGGGAGGAGGTTTGGTAGATTGCAACCATCATGGCTGGCCATATGTTAAATATCCTAGTCCCAATTCAGTCATATGATCCACAATGGATTTGTCTCCTTCCCTTCTGCTTACTATTCCACACCTTGTTTGCTTTTTGGGCTGTTATATCACAAATAAACCGTCAAACCTATTCTAATTGAATATTTGAAAATCATAGTACTTTCTTTCATCAAGCTAGCTCAAAAATGTTACAGTTAAACCAGCCAATTAACTAATGCAAAAAACAACATATTATGAACAACTAACAGTTATTTGTTTTATGACATTTCTTCTAAATTTTAACAGTTCAGACATTTGAACCAGAAGTTAACACCATTGAACTGTGACCATGACATATAGACAGTTCAATAATCAATTCCATATTCATACACTGGCCAAAACAGAAGTTATTCTCTTTCGTCTCGCTATGCTAATACTAGCTGGTGAAGTTTCACTCTTCGAGGGGCAAAAGAGTTGTAGGGACCATAACCCTATATCACATACAAATGAAATACATCTAATAGACACAATCACAGGTTATGCACCGATGCCACATAAGTCTCAATCCATGGGTGTCTCATGCATGACAGTTGTGACACATAAAAGGGTGGTAACCTCTTGCAAGTCCCACTTTCACAGGGTCCCAGGAGGGGTAGATTGACATTGTCCTAACCTTTGGAGTTTTTTACATGAAGTGGCTGTTTAACCTTTGAATTTTTTTACATGAAGTGGCTGCCTTCAGACTCAAACCTCCATCTTCACACTGGCAGCTCAAGCTTTTAGGCTCCAATGGGACAAAGAGATTCAGAGCTGACACTCCATCAGGTACAAACCAAGCAAAAAACATAACAGTGAAGGATTACATAACCAAAGCTGGCACCGATTCCTTTTCTTTTATCACACTTAATGTTGAATATTTTTCTAGGGTTCTTGGTCAGTTATAATATACACTCTACAATCTCTAAAGCACAACTGGCACAATCCAACAGACTTTACCTCTAAGGATGGCCCTGTGCTCAAGGGGAGGGGGACAAGAAAAGGAAAAGGAAAAAAAAAACAACAATCCTTCAGCTTTGATCTCCCAACCACAGATTTGGTTTTGATCATACAGCTCTCAGCTGCAATGTTCTCCCTCAGGCCATGTATACGACTTGAGTTCTTTTTGAAAATAAGCTGATAGACTTTTGGCTGTATATGCCAGTCATTAGACAACGGATAGTTTCCAACAATGTCCTTAGAATAGGTTTAAAAAATAAAGAAAATAATTCAAAGGCACTCAATATGCTATTCAGGGAAAAAAACAATATTATAAGCTGCAAACTTATATGATACAGCAGAAAGTTTATATCAAAATTTTAACATCCTCTGTTTCTTAATTTTTTTGGGTAATGAGAATTTCAATATCCTTTATACCCATGTCATTTTAATAAATAACAATATTTTAAGGTAATGGTTCCTCTGAATTTACAATAGAAATCACCCCCCCCCCAAGAAAAAGAAGACGAATTTTTATATTGTTGAAAAGTACCTCTTTCATATCGAAGGGTTGATTCAGCAGCTTGCCTCTTAATATCTTCAGCATTTTGGTTTATAAAAAATGACATTTGCAAAGAAGGGTTGGAAGATTCATACACAGAATCTAAAAAACGTTTTGCAACCTGCACACAGGCAGAGTAAGGATATGAGAAAGTAAATATATAATTCAATGGAAATACTAAATTTTAAAGGTTGGAAGCAGTGTATAGGAATTAGACTTTCATACCAATTTAAAATCCATCTCATGTAATACGCATTTTCAAGTTTCAAAAAACATTTTTAAAATGCAAGGTAAAACTAAATGAAGTAATTATATAAGATACAAACCATCATAAGGCAAAAATTAATGTTCCTGAAATGATATACCATCAGTGGGGTTATTTCTCCTGAAATATAGGCTCTTGAATAATCCTGTATTGTCCAACGTCGGAAACTATATTGATTATTTTCTACAATTTGTGAACACGGAGGAAAGCATTCCAATGCTTGTTGAACTTTTTCAGATGGAGATGACTCAGATGATATTGATTTAACTTCCTGGTCTTCATGGTCTGCCATGATCATTTTATGCCAGATAGAATTATCAGTCTATGTTGTGTTTATTATTAATTGCAGATAAATGAATAAAAAAAATCAACTTAGGAAACAAAATGCAAACCAAAAAGGAAAAAAAGGAAGAAGGAAAGGGAAAAAAATGCATTACATGTTGAGAGGCCACAGTAGCTATTTGTAAAGCTAAACAATATAGCAGCTCAAAACTATTAATGTTGAAGACCAATAAGAAAGAAAAATTTCAACAGGAAAAGGACAAATCACATGTAAACCCAAATAACAGAGTTGCATCTCATAAAGAAAACAGACCTTCCCATGGATGGCATGGAACATATAAAGGTGGTTCATTTAACTCTGCAAATGAAATGAGCTGCGGAGTAGGAAATATTTGTTAGCATGGAGAATGTGATGAATTATCAAAACAGATGTGAAGTACACTCATATATATTTTATTCACCAATCGCCATGTTTAAATAGTTATTGGTGAATTCACATGTGACCACAAAATCAACCTGACAAAAATTGAGACAGCTCACAGCATCAAACAAATGACCAAGAAGTGCAAGCCAATACCCTGTGAACTAGATTTTCATCCTTCAGTATGTAGACCAGCATTGCTCCAAAAATTCTCGTCTCCAAAATCCATGCCAAAATCTTAATAAGAAATCCAGCCATACGGGGAGCTGTGAAACATGAAAAATTCAAAATTTTAATAGATCTGGAATTATTTACAATAATTAAGTAGTCATCAGAGACTATTCTTTCATGTTTTTCAATACCCAATGTAGTAACATAAAAGACGTTAAAAAGGGGGGGGGGGTGGAACATATATAATAGTACATAGTGAACGTTTTTAACTTTCAGTCATTCAAAAATATTAAATAGCTAAGAACCCACTGATAGATACAAGGAATCCCTACAATGTGCCACAGTAAATTCGTAATACATAAGCCCAGTAGCAATTTCAAGGATCCAATGTAAAAACATTAGCCTTAAGTTGACCCTCATCAAAACACAAATGGTAGAACATGATTACATGAAAATGGAGCGGACACTAAAAGAAAACCATAGAATATTTGACTTTATAACCACCTAATCCTCAATAACAAAAATCAATTTCAAGATTGAAATCAAAACCCATATTCATTAATCAATCTTCAAATATTCCTGTTTCTGAGACCATCAAGATCCAATGTAAAAGCATTATCCTTAAGTTGATCCTTGTTAAAACACAAAAGATAGAACATGATTACATGAAAATGGAGCGGACACTAATTGGAAACCATAGAATATTTGACTTTTTAAATTCTAATCCTCCATAACAAAATGAATTTCAAGATTGAAATCAAAATCCATATTCATTAATCAATTTTCAAACATTCCTGTTCCTGAGACCATCAAGCCAACATTTGAAATAAAAAAAAAGTACATTAATTAAGAAAAAAAAGAAAGAGAAAGAAAATTAAAATACATAAAGCTGCGAACATTTTATATACACAATCAAAATCAGTCACTGTCGTCTAAACTACATCAATTTTGAACAGATAATCAGAATTCAGCACTCATACAAAGATGAACTGAACCAAAGATAAGAACCAAGAAGAAAAGAAGGAAAATGAGGCATAGCATTTGAACCTTTGACGTTGGGACTGAGATAGAACTCATCACTGTTAGGGCCGAGATCAACGTCCTTCACGGGCTTGTAGACTGTGTTTTTGGACTTGAAAACCCAACCCATAGCAGGAAACAGGGAACCCTTGAAGGTGAAACTGTGAAAGGAGCAAATTAAAGCTATAAACAATGAAACAGACAGTGATGAAGAAGTGACCGAAAGAATTCTGGGCTACTTATAAGTGGAAGAGAAGGCGGAGATTGGAGAACGCAAGAAACTTGAATTTAAATGCAAAGATAAATGAATCAAAGAATATGTGTTTTGGGTGTTTGTGAACGAAAGTAAAGAGAAAATCGAAAATCGAAATTCCACGGTGGCGTGGGTTCGCGGGGATTTGTTGTCTTTTTTCACGGACAGAAGATTTCCAGTTTTGGTTGTTTTTTTTTCCAGATTTGGTTGTAGGAAACCAAGAAAAAGACTGAAGTTGGCAACTTAACGGTATTTCCCGGGAAACGCACTCAATTTAATACCAAGAGTGAACAGTGACATGTTTGGTTGGTTGGACTTTGTGGGAAAACTACTTTTTTGTTTTTTCTCACCCTTTTCCTGTCTTTTCAACCCAATCCAAACCCTCTCACCTTTCTTCGTCTTCCCAAACAATGGCTAACCAACCATTAGGTAACTAGGTCGTGTGATAAGTAAATGAGTGGGACCCCATTCAGACGCCCTTGCAAGTTTTAATTTCAAAATATTATCTTAGTTGCTATGTATGGCTTAAAATACTGGAATTGGGATCCAGATCGGTCCCAGCCATGGTTTGAGGTATGGGTATCGTATCGCCAAATAAGGTTTTGCAAGTAATCGATCCTAATATTGTATCAGTGACACGGTACAGATAAGGGGTAAAATGGTTAAAAAAATTATTTTTAAAGGAGATTTAGGGGTAAATCTTGCCGATCCATTTCGATATCATATTGATTTTATAGGTGATCGATCCAATCCAATATTGTGCACTAAAACCATGGTCCCAACTGATTTTGATCCAAACAAAATCAGTTTGGATTGGTTAAGAATCGGATAGAAACGATGAAAATGTGTTTGAACTTGTTTATATCCTATTTTTACAAATTTCGTACTCTACTTTCGGTCATTGATCGAAAGACTATACATGGTTTCAGGCAGTGTATTGTACGTTACCAAAAGAGATTGCTTTTTGAATTTGAACAACAAACTGGGAAGGTGGTGCAAGAGATTGGTTACTTAACCACCTAAAGATAAATTCAAATTCAAATGAGAAGTGGAAGTTGCTCGAACTACCCACAACTCAACACCCTGCAAGTTTAATCTATATATAGGCATTTCATCTTTTACTTGAGAGGGATCGAACATTCGAAAGAGGCATCATGTTCTTAACATCAGTAGGCTACTTGATATCATATTGACATCTGTAGGCCAAAAATAAAGACATCAGGTTATAGCATCAGTAGGCCATAGCAACCATGTGATCTATCAACATCTGTAGGCCAGGGGCATCATGTTATCAACATCAGTAGGTTTGATACAAGGGCATCATGTTCAATATCAGCAGGTCTTTAGCACCATGTTGTCAACATCAGCAAGCCAAGAATGGAATGTTGATCTACCATTTTCTTTTTATTTTTATTATTTTTAAATCAATATCATTATCTTTCTATCTTCCTCTTCTTCTTCCATTGCAATTTTCACATTGTTATAAGTTCTAGGATTACCAAGATACTGGTAGAATCCATCTTCGCCTGAAACGGTATCTTTAATAATTTCCTCATTCAAGAACGGTCTTAAGTCCGAAGTTAAATTTGAGGAAACAAAACTTTAGAAATCCAGTATGGATTGGCTGATCCGAATTAGATCAGAATTGGGATTGGTCTCGATTGATTCCTCCAACTGATTCTGATCCTGAATCTTAAAACATTGTTGCTAAACTTAGCAACAAATGGTGATTAGACGAGGATTTCCACCATCCTACAGTTTACAAACCTTTCCTAGAATTTTAGTATGTTCTCCAAAATATCCTCCAATACCCCTTGGGTGTGTCTGAGCGGTAGACCCCAATGAGAGTTGAACTCATTATCTTTTTAAATGTGATGTGTTGGAAAATTACATGAACCTGAAATTAAAAATAAAAACAATAAAACCTTAAAGTGACTCCAGAACATGGTAATACATTTCTTTCTATGAAGGATTGGACCCCAAGCCTAAAATTTTAAGCAATAGAATTTCGGGAAACATTTAATCATTAAACCTGAAACTTAAAGCCATGAAACCCCACCATAAATTGGACAGTGGACACTGGACCATGAATTGGACATTGGAAAATACAAAACCCTTTTGTGAAGGGGAAATAAAGGGAAGGGAAGTGAAAATTTTTAACTTAAAAAGGGAGCTTTTGTAATCATTACCCTGTGATTATATCATAAACTTCAAATCATTCCATCTTTGGTTGTTAAATTTTACTTTACTTTGCATCTAATTCCCTTTGGTTTAAAAAGTAAGATAAAAATTACATATAAAATATATCATTACTAAATATGGTATGAAATTTAAGAATTTTTAGTTTATCAAAAAAAAAAAAAAGAAATTTAAGAATTTATACAATCACATGGGGTAATCATTACAAAAGTATTTTTTTAAGGCTTGAAAATTTTCCCTTCCCTTCCCTTCCCTTCCCTTTAAATCCCCTTCAACCAAACATAGCCTATTAGGTTTTATTGTGAACCGAAGACAGCAGGAAAGAGAGTGAGAGACAAAAAAAAAAAAAATTGGAATTACTAAATACTAGTAATCCACTTAGGTTTTCCAAAACATTGAAATTTAATTGCCCATTATTATGGAATTAATCAATGAAAATCAATCAAGGAGAAAATTAATGTACCCATTAAATATGGAGTCATGATATTTCTTACAGTAAGAGATCACGTGGGTTCAGCACAAGTGTAGGGGCCAATGAGAGAGTGCACAGGGGAATCAATGGGAGTGAGAGGCTTTCATTCTAGGGGCGAAGCAATTGTTTTGCGTGGTCTTATGTTTGAGAGCAAGTTGCACGCAGCTCGACAATGATCTTTTTATCTATTTCTTGTTGGGAGAGTTTTCCCATCCGGCAGTATAGTTTACATAAGTAGAAAACACTCAACCAGTGCCCCTAAAAAGGAATCATTCCCAAGAGGTAGAGAGGTCATTTCAGAGGAGAGGGAAAGAGAGGTAGACACAGCGTTGAACGGTGTTCAAGCTCAAACACTTCTGTTTGGTTTACTTTTAATCCAATAACCAAATCAACTCAGAATCTGTTGACCAACCGAAAAGGTTGATCAAGCTCTTTTTTATTCTCTCTAGTCTGTGGCTGCAGGTCCCCTACTCAAGCTTTGGTTAGGGTTTTCTTTCCCGGAGTGCCTAGTGAAGTATAACATTTCACTATTTACCACTTGACAGTACATGGGTTAATCCATGATGCGGTAGAAGACCCTATATCCATCTCAATGGCCAAATTCTAATACTAAGTAAGCAAGAAAAATTGCTTAGACTCTGATTCAAAGTTTTAGTAAAGTTACCAATAAGCCATCAAATGGAGATAGATATAAAATTTAAAATAATTCACATGAACTAACTCATGTACTGATAAATAGAAAAACGTTATACTTCACTAGACATAGTGATGCTCAAAAAGATCGTCCTTTTATGAAATAAATAAAAGATAGGTGGTGGGACATACTTCACCTAATTAAGGTGGCAATTTAGAAGATCGTTTCGGACATTATAAATAGAGAGAGAAATGGAGAATTATGATCAATGGGTCACTCAACAAGATTTCATTTTGCACGGCCAACCAATGACCTTGTCAAGACATAAATAAAACTGACCTCACATGTGACTGGACCATGACATTACAATTTTGTGGTGTCAGAAATCCTAAGTACACAAATGATGGGGTTTATACATGAGCCCATGCATTGAGAGAGCCTTAGAAATCCTTGTGAGGCTAAGGAAATTTCAGAGTTGATAATGTGAGAGTACAACAAATGAGAGACACTCCTAGTAAAATAAACAAAAAGAGCCCCCCCCCCCCCCTCCCACCCCCAATAACACCTGATAAGTCACCATACCATACCTAGGTGATCCTAGGATCTGTTTAAAAAATCCCTAGAATCGACCCTCAAATCTAAAAAATTCAACATTTTGAGATTTTGAATCATGAATTGGCTAAAATCAAGATAGGGCACGACTGATTTGATCGATTTCAATCCAAATTAACCAATTCGATTGATTCGATTCCAATTTTTTAATCCCGTCCAAGTCTATCTAGTTACATATAAATTGAAATACACAAATTAAAGTGAATAATTAAAAGAAGAACAAAATGAAACTTCTCCATTCATAATTGTGTAGCCAATAAAAGGAAGTACTATGCCAACTACCATTTAGTGACATGGAAAATTGTCTCTTATGAGGCATTTCATGGGCTTTAAAGGCTGGTCTAAGATAGGTCTAAGATATTAGAGACAACAATAAATGGATTGCACACACTGTCTTACCCATTTAATCCTATCCACCTATTTTGATTCCTAACCACAATTTGCAAACAATGAAGCAATAGTGAATTTTCTATACACTGAAACTCTTATTGGAGGTTGTAAGTTGCAATCATCTATCAACCCTGTTGTAACCTTCTTCCTTTTTTTTTTTTGGTTGTTATTATTAATTGCAATTTCTTGATTGGTAAGAAGATTGTATGTTTTCTTCTCTAAAGGTAAGGTTTGGTAAGAAAGTCATTTCTTAGGTACTAACTACCCCCATATACGAAAAGTTAAAAATGTTAAAAAAATGGCTTCATCAAGTTAAAAAAAATAGATTAAAAGTAGGTTTTACTAAATTGGTAATGAAAAAAGGGCAGTCTAAGAAGAAATCAGAACACTAAAACCAATGAGAAGTTGGAAAATGGTATCATCTATATATAAGGCCTACATGTCACTATAAGAGAGAGAAATGTCAATGTAGGCTCCACTGTTTATTATGCGATGAGGATATAAAGGGATTTATACAAGGTCAGTGTAGCAAAAATTTTCTCATGGAAAAAATAATAACAGAGAGCGTCTGAATGACACCTCTATATGTGACTCTATATGTGTATTCAGAACTTTGACATTTTTTAATTGTCCATTGTCTTATTTTCAAAAGGTTTTTAAGATATGGGGATGAAAAGGTCTTCAAAAATAAGTTGAAAGTGACATATTATTATGTCATTAGGTATCATTGTCAAGAATATTTTTGAGTAAGCATGTCAAATGACATTACTACCCTCATTGAAAAAAATTTGTATTATACTTAAAAGACAAAAAATAAAGTTAAAAATTATTTGACACATTGAAAGGTGTCAATAAGAAAATCCAACCCACAATAAAACAAAAATAAAAATAGAAATATAGGTTGTTAGCTGGTGCTTAAAACTCGTATTAGGGCTTACCAAAACTTGCAAGCTATGAAGCAATAGTCTATCTTATGGGAGGTTATAAATTGCAACCACCAATTCATCTTCTTATAATTTTTTTTAGGTGATAGGCTACAAACCTTTTTTTATGTGTAAGAAGTTTAATATTTTCTTCACTGGTAAGGTTTGGTAAGAAACATTTTCAAAGTTATTTTTCCACAAATACAAAAAATTATACTTGATCAATCAATGCCACAAAAGACAATGAAATTGAGAGAGAGGGTGTGTGGATTAAGTTAATAAAATATTGACTTAAAACTCAAAGAGTGAGAGTGGGTGAGGATTGTCTGCAACTGTAAATAGAGTTAGTGGAATGGTGGTTATTCACATTGAATTTGGGTCTCAAGTGTATCATCAAAATCATTCTTCTTTCAATGAAAAGTCGTACGGATCGAGTTTTCCTTCGGCCATGGCGAATGAGAATCTATTTATTGAGGTGAATGAGAACTTTTTCATTGAGACAAATTCAGATCCATGCAAATGATCTCAAAAGGTTATTAATTTTGAGGAACATATTAAACCTAAGAGGAGTTTGTGAACCTTACGATAGTGGGAGTCCATTCACCGAGTGGTGGAGGGAAATTTAATCCTATCTATAATCCTTCTAGAATTAAATTTTTTTTTTATTTTTATTTACTCAGAGAAAAGGTTAAGTATATGTAGCAGGTCAAATCATTTATCTCCAATGCCCTAACAACTAGACCATGGATCCAATTTGTTGGAAATATTATTTAGAACTCATCATTAAGAAGCTTAGGACTAAAACGTGTCAGACCCATATTAACCTGGATATAAACCAAAATATCCGGAACTATATTTGAATAGAGAACCAAGAAGAACCAGAATATAAATTACCCAGATCAAATCTAATAATGGCTAGAGAAATACACAACTATGCCAAGAAACAATTGTGAGATGGTGACACAGTTTTGGTAGTTAATTCAAATTTTAATGTAAAATGATAGAGATTCTATGATTAAACATCATCTCTTTTATTTCTAAACTCTCAGTTCAATTATGGAGCCAAGTTAGGAAAGCAGCATTCATTGATGCAGGAAAACATGATTTTCACATTTATGACATGATAGAAGAAATCTAATTTGATTTGTTTAAGGGTATCTCATGATACTGAAAGGACCTTAGTGGGTCATGTTCTAATATGCTGTGGGGTCCCCTGGTTGGGACACTTAGGTCCCTCATGTGGAAGGATCAAATGGTTAATCTCTCTGTTAGATACATAGGAGATGATCTAATAGACCACAGCTAAAAGAATGCTAACCGATCGTATGGTTCTTGCACCTAGACATAGGAGTGTGCGAAAAGACCATTCAATTCTCAATGAAATTGAAAATCTTTTTCAAACCAATGCTTCTATGCACACTCAATGACCCCTATACTAGTGCAGGAGTTATACGACCGATAAGCATTATCTTGCTCTAGATCACATGTGAAATTTCAGATTCAAATTCAACGGTTAACCTCATGCCATGCCATTCTTTCTGATAAGTTTTGCCCCATATGAAAAATATAAAATTTAAAATTCAAACAGATTTTTTTCCCCCTTGTCATACTTTTCGATTTAAATCTTATTACTTTTTTTAAGAAAAAAGTAACAATTAATTACTGTATCATTAAAAACGTTTCCATTTAGTTTTGTTTATAGCTTCACTCCCTTTTTAGTACCAAAAGAAAAGAAAGTTTTTCACTACCTAATACAGTAATACCTACCAACTGGAGCCTCAGTATTTGGGAGAGACTGAAAAACCATGCATGTAAAATTACCCTAAAGTACAAAGGCGACCAGAGCGACTGAGCCATCTAGATATAAAAGAAAGACTAGACTAGGCTAGGGCCTAGGGCGAAGTATAATCCAAAAAAATTAAATGAAAAAAAATAAAAATAAAATTAGAATAGAAGTAGAAATATAGGTTGCTTGCACGTGCTTAAAACCTAATTTGGCCTTGCCAAAACTATACCCTTGTGGGTAGGATGGGGTGCATTTTATCCATGGTTTTTGGTATCGGTTCAGTTTCGATTGTATCGGACAATTCATATCATATCGTATCAGTCAACATCAATACTTATCTGATACAGCCAATACCGAGTGATACATATAAGGATAAAAATGTAGAAAAAAAAAGTTATGGTACGGTATTAGTGTCTTTGAGGGTAAAATTGTCTGATAAAACCAATACCGAATGATACAAGTCATGCAATTCATTACAATAGCAATACGTGGGATACCAAACAAAAACAATACCTAAAACCATGATTGTACCCCATTTAACTTACCCATGAGCCATGACCCGCCCATGAAGCAACAGTAAATTACTACTACACATGATGCAGTCTTATGGGTGGTTGTATGTTGCAACCATCAATCTATCCTAATACCAATCTTTTTGCTGACACTTGTTTCAGAAAGGACCTAACTTGTTGCAAACGATACGGGAGGAGAGGTCTCGAAGTCGAGACCAACATACCCCTGAAACCACTACGACCAATAGTCCCAACTCCCAACCATTAGTCCAAGACCGATGTCCCTTTAATAGAAAAAAATTAAAAAAAAATTATGTTTTACTCTCTAATAAAAGTTGATAAGCTACCCACAAATACGAAAAGTTAAAATAGAGGAAAAGATGTTTATTAAAAAGGAGAGTGGGTGAGGATTGTCTACATATAAAGTTAGTGGTCTGGTGGTTATTCAAGTTGAATTTGGGTCACAAGTGTCTCATCAAAATCATTCTTTAGGAAAAATAATTAAAATCCAATTAATTTCTAGAATATCCATCTAGAGTTAGAAAACAAAAATTTTAGTGATCTTTCACGATTCTCCTAACAAGAAAATATATGATTATTTAAGCTCCCAAGTCCCAACGACTACAGGAAAGGGGGGAAAAAAAAAAAAAAGGGTGTAAAAGAAAGGTTCCACCGAGATTTGAACCCGGGTTACTGGATTCAGAGTCCAATGTCCTTACCACTAGACCATGGAACCATTTTGTTTATTATTTTTACTAAAAAAATAATTATTAATGTAATGTGGATCAGCCCCATATTTATTAGAATATAGACTAAAATATACCGACCTTTATTTGAATAGAGAACCCAACCTGAGTCAGATGATGGAAACAGAACCAAAATACAAAATTGCTCAGATCAGATCTGGATATTCATGCATTTTGAGCCCACCCATTTGATTTAATTGCCAGATAAATACAGGAGTAGTTAAAGGAACAATTATTTTAGAGGGCGACTGGGTTTTGTAGTAGTTGATACAAAATTTAATGCAAAAAGTTAGAGATTCTCTAATCAAGGACATCATCTCTTATTATTATTTTTTCCCCCCAAACTCTGAGTTCATTCAATTAGGTTCATTACAGAAAAACATAGCTTTCACACTTATGACAGGATGGAAGCTTGAGACCCAAATTGATATAAAAAAGCCTCTATCTACATATTATTCAGATTCCTAATCAGAAGCACTATTGATCCCCCTTGTGGTTGTGGGCTTTGTTCATTGATCATCAAATGTAACAGGTTCCTAACTTGTCCCTGGGGTCTATCTTGTACCACCTCAACTCTCCTTAGTTAAGGATATCAAAATGTACACTCAAGTTAAATCAAATACTTAGATGCAACAACCTTTTCGGCCTAAGAGTTAATATATGTTGTTGACAAGAAGTTTGATTAAGAACACCTAAAATTCTTCCTCTCCTATTATTGGTAAGTGTTGTGTTCAAGATCTGTTGGGCACGTGTCCACACACACAGACACAAGAACCAAGAGATAGAGCGGAAGAGTTGGTTGGAGCGGACTCCGGCAGGGGACTGTTTGATGCCAAAGTCAGATTCAAGAGAAACAACAGTTGCAGCCTTGCAGGGCTAGGGATGGAGCAGGAAAAATGTACCTTTTTTTTTGTTTTTAAACCTTGATCACTGTAGTCCTATTTATATGGTCTTGAAGGAATGTCCCTTGTTTAGTTGTTTGCGTAAGCATCTCCGTTCCTCGGATCATGTATTCTTGGGTTTCCTTACTGGGAGGTTTGAGCAGGAACAATTAACGAAATTTGTCCGTATTGACAACTGGCGTCATAGAAAATCTCAAACTGGTTGGCAACATGTAAAGCTTCCTGCTCACCGGTTTGGTGTGAGGAGTCGAGTGTTAATGGTTTTCTCCTGTCCTCAGGCTTGTTGATTGCTTGTGCGTTGCTTTTGCCCCAAGTTTATTACACGTATCGCTCTGTTATTGGAGGTTCAATCTTGTATGCATCATTAAGAAAAAAAATTCCTTTTTAATCTTGATTTTATGACCTATACAATCGAGTGACCTTATAATTTGTTACTCATGCATGCAAGCTATGACAAGAATGGATTCTCCATTTTCACCCCAATCCCCCCAAGACGTTAAATAAAATGGGAAAGCTCTCGAAATACTTCTTGGAATCTAACCCAAAATCTTAAAACATTAAGTGAAGATCACCCAGCGATGAATTAAGACACATTCAAGGTCCTAGATAACTGATATGAAATTGTTCCTCTATTACTCCCAACATCTCAACACAAGGTGAAAGTGAAAATCAATCCCAAGACGTAACGACTATGACACTTAGCCGCATGCTAGGCTGGCACCTTCAATAGGAGCACAATTGTGAAAGGTGAAACACATGTGTGGTAAGGTTTTAAAATCAGCTGCCACATATGACTCGACCCAACCCAAGCTCACCGACCATATTGATGGATATGGCTTGCCTCTCCCGTTATCAATTCAACCAACTTATTTTGTATCTTCACTTCGAAAGCTTTATAAAGAATAGTAATTATAGATGAAAGGAGAAAATTTTCTTTCACTTTCATCATCCTCGGTTTCACAAACTCCTATAGTTTTTTAAAATGTTTTCAAAAATATTCTCTTGATACCCTCTCGTGCATATTTGAAGCCCTGAGAATGAGAATCCATTCAGTGACTTAAGGAAACTTGATCTTTTTGGTTTGTAGTTTCCCTACGTGATGTTCCTGTCCAAATTTTGTCTAATGAACTGCTTTGCACCTTTTTGCTTCTCATCGAGGGTTTTGGTCTCAATTAAGGAAAGGGCTTGCTGCTGTAGTAATGAGGATATTTATTGTTGGGGAAAAAGTTGTGTGAGTTGTCATGGGAGGGTACATCAGCATCATCTTTTTTTTCTCTTTTCGTCATCACATGATGAAATGACCATGTTGCCCTCTTATGTACAAGCCAATCCATCGTACATCTTTCTTCTCGTATCACATGAAATGACCTTACTGCCCTCTTATGTACGAAACCAATCCATCATCTATCACATCAGTGTGTTCCTGTATGCCGTTTTCTTAGAGACCCTCTCTCACTCGACCCTTTTTTCTAATGGATAGTTTAATTAGAGCTCAAAAAATTTACTACTGACTGCATTTTTCTTCACCTGTGGTTAAGAGAAAATCTCTAAAGACGTATCCAGTGCACAAGACTACTCCCACCACTGCAGCGTCTGAAAGGGTTATAATATACGCAGTCTTATCCCCCTTCACAGAGAGGCTGTTTCCCTACTCAAACCCACGGTCATTTGTGGGCCCAGAATGGAACTAACCAAAGACTCTTTTGCTCCTCAAAGCCCAAACTGAGATCAACTACACTACCTTTTGGTTTTTGGCCACTAATCAGTTTTGTTGACCAATTGGTCTCTAAACCTTTTTTGGCCCAATCTGAAATCAGTTATGAACCATATATATATAGTCCACCCTCTACATTTGAAACTTTTGATAACCATTCAAAATACAAGTTCACAATTCTCAAGATCCCATTCACTGGAAGGTAAAATATGTAACTCTTGACTGGTGTACGAGATGTTCAACCACTAGGTGAGTACTTTGAGACTCGCCATATTTTTTGCTGGGTTTCCGAAAATAATTATGCAAGTTTACACTTTACAGTGTAGTTATTCAGGATTCTAAAATTTATTATGATCAAGCCCAAGGTGAGTTGGACCAGTCAAGTTAAAGCCAAACCGGAATAGAATTGCATTGGAAGTAACTCACTCAGATGTATAGAAGTCAGGCTAAGGATTGCCAAATCTACCCATGGGATGGTTAACCTGACAAAGATTCATCAAAGAAACAGCAGCTTAAGTAGGTTAATAGTTGGCCCTTCCAAGCATAACCAATCACAAGGCTTTCCATATCCACAAACTGAACAGTAGAAAAAGGCTAACAGAGAGACAAATTTTGGGAGGAAATATAAGAGGATTTCAGAACTATAATAAAAAGGATCTAAAAGACATGCATGGAATCATAACTTAGGATGAAAAATGATTAATTGACTAAGAAACATATTTCTGCATTTATCATACAGTCCTTAGTTTTACAGGAGGGATGGGGTAAAAAAAGAAGCCAAGGAAGAAAAGCAAAAACTAATGGCAAAGACAACAATGATAGCAAAAGCTACACTTAATATTTATTACTACCTATGTGTTGAATATATTAGATGAATAGGGCAAAACTCCAATGGCAATTCAACTGCACATGCCTTCGGGAGGAATCAATCGGCTTCTCCAAGTGCCATTTATAAGCACGGATCTAATGCTTTTTTTCTGCTCTTCTCCACTGCAGCAATTTAAGTATTCTTGAGGCAGAAGTCAACAAAACTGCTGGTTCACACCATTTTAGTTTGGATTTGCCGATGGATATGTACAAGGAACTCAACATAAGACAGCCCGCTTGGAGTCTTATCTTCAACCATGTATGAAAAGAACAGCATCCCTGCAAATAACATATATGAGTATTGTGAACTCAGAACCCCTAATCTCCTGGCATATGTATCAAGCTAACGGATCCCAGAATTATTTGGATCGTTTTAACTGAGAGACTTTAAAAAATGAGAGATTTACCGATAATCCAAATTACTTAGAATTTCTGTAAGTCCAAAAGATGGCGATTAGAATTTCTACAAGTCCAAAAAAGATGGCAAGATATGCTGTGAATGCACAGCTGGCCAGTGAATGTAAATAAGCTCCAGGGGTGATATTATATGCATACAAGATCCATACCCCTTGTATACTGATAATTCACTAGGGTAAACAAATCAAAATCCACATGAACTCTGCGGTTTGTGCATGTGGGGCCCCAAAGGGTTTTGGTCACAACGTGAATTCATTAAGTTTCCCTTCTTCCTTTTCACAAAAATAAATAAGAGTATTTTTGGTTTCTTAAAAATAATAGTCATATAGCATTCATCGTTTATTTGACCAGGGGCATAGCCAGTCTGAGTCTGAATTAAAATATTACGCTGCTGAACTGACCTGAAGGATCTGCTTTCTTGCACAATCTTAGGCTGCAAAAACAAAAAACAAAAAACAAAGAATTGAGGCCCATTAAATTGAATAGCATGTATAGTCATACGAAATTTAAAATAGAATATAGAGGCAGATGTCATACCGGAGGTAAGAACATCTTTGACGTCTTATCTCGTTAACTACTTCATTTACTTTCTTTGATAATGGATTGTCATATTGCTGCAGCACAAACTGATAAAGCAAGAGATTTTAGTATGCTATTTCAAACAAGAAGCTGCATTATTCACACTCACGCACGCACACACACAAAAATACACACATGCAGAGACACAGACACTTATCAGGTTTGCCTGGCCAGTCACCTAACAAAGGGTACACACATGCAGAGACATCAGGTTTGTCTGGTCAGTCACCTAACAAAGGGTATAGAACTAAATATTCCACATGGCAGTTCAACTGATAACCCTGAAGGACAACCTGATGGTCACATCACCCTTGGTTTGTGGTATTTAATTGGGAATAAATCAAAGTTCAACAGGGGAAGAGGGAGGTTTTGAGAAGAAAAATCATCCTATTTGACCACTATACAGTGAGATATCAAGAGATGGAACAACTTTCCAAGCTGCTGAGAATTGATGAATCCCATACCAAAATCCCATGAAAAAGCTATTTAGTAGGGATAAGGCTTGGTTGAGATGAGTACATTAGCCGTGCAAAGAACCATTTCCATATATGTAATCTACATTTGTTACGATAAGCCAATAAAGCTCCCCTTTTTGGATTTTCAAAATCCAAAGGTTTTCTGATATGAAGGTGTGGAATTTGAAGGATCCAGTAACAGGAGGTTTTCTGCCAAGTGGAGGCTCAAGATGGATGCGCAGGAAGATCCAGATCATCCAAAATACAGAGAGCCCACAGAATTTTCCATATGTTCACTTCCATTTGCAATGTCACCTCATGTGCACCTTGTATGGCGCTTTGTTCTGCAGTACTAACCACCGAATATTCTTGGTAACTCAAAATACATGCGGCCTCATAAAGTGGCATTTTTGCGACGTTATTTTCAAATTTGGGCATATTTTGATGATTTCAGCCAAAATATTCCTGATTCCAACAGGGTACAAATTAACGAAATTTCAATGATTTTGGTCAAAGCCAGCCAGATAAAATTACAATAGTTTCTCTTAAAACCACTAAAATACTTAATCAAGATGCAGATAGAACCTTGATTCCTTAATGACACATGGGATATAACTTTAGGATCAAAAACTGCCACATGGAAAGGATGATTAGACGAACATGTGGACACCTTTAGGTTACTGATTCGGCTGCCAAATGTCAGAATAACTATTTTAACTAGTTGAACAACAGCAAACCGAACTCTTTTTGAATAAAAAACTAATTGGCTGAGAAGAAGAAAAGTCTACAGCATATTGAGAATAAAGTTCAGGTGCAACAGGGAATTGGAAATACGATCAATATCCAACGGATGGTTAAGTTTACACAAGCATAAAAAGACACATAATACTCTATAACAAATAGATACCAATAAAACTAAAAGATAACTAGAAAGAGCACTACCTGGGCAGGTATTTCATCGACAGATGAAATTCCAAATATTTGCTGCAGAATATCTGAATTGACTGAGTTCCCAACATAAATCAAACAATCTTCACCATTCTCTAGGAGAAATATTCCATCATCAATTATATTCTCACTGAAAAGTGGCTTTGAAGGGGGTATGAGAGATCCATCAGTCTCCTGCTATTTCATTGGAAAAGATTTGATTGGTTACAAAGAACACACAATATAGCAAATGAAATTTAAAAAAGTTTCATACCTTTGAAATAAGGTCATGAATAGCAATCAATCTTGGACAAACGAAAGGAACCGCCAAAGGAGTAGAAATAGAGGAAACACGACTGATCCAATAGGAACGTTCATCTAATCGTCCATCAGTTCGCAATCCTATACTTTTAACCAATGCTGGACATAGGCGAGAAAAAAATAAGCAGCTCAAGTTCTTTTTATGCACATGACTGTAAGAAGTAAGCAATATATTTTTCAACAACGAAGTGTCTTCCTATATTAATGGTGCATCTAACATTGTAATTATAAGCACAACAAAAAATTATAACAGCAACAATCTGTCACATCAAATTATGGACAGGAGTGAACAATGCACAGATCTCATTGCAGAGCTCTCATCTGATATAAATAACCTGTTCTTGAGCCTCCAGATCAGCCCGCTATTGGGCCCAAGATGGATTTCAAAATTGATCCTGCAGTTCATTCCAACTACATACAAGCAACCTGATGGGTGGGTTTAATCCATCCAGCTTGATCACTGTGGAGGGCCCAGGAATAGCACAGCACTCCCACTATCGTAACATCTTCTGTACAGCCCACATATCCTTCTTAGCATAACCATTACCTAGATAATTGTTTTCATCAGTATTTTTAGTTTGAAGCCTAGAGTTTTACAAATACTTGGTATTTTTTTTACTTTTTTTTTTTTTCTCCTGTGATCCTCTATGGCAGGCACATGCCATTAGAATCCATCATGTTCAAGGTTTTAAGAATAGATGAGACCAAATTTAGGAGTTAAAGAAGGGTTTTTGTTTTCAAATAGGTCTGTTATGCTAACACTACATAGCCCTCTAGTACCAGTGTCAACACAACATGACTTGGGTTTGGAAGTGTGGCTGACATACACCAAGCAGTTAGAACTCGGACACTGCTCAAGGAGGTTAACCACCACCCCCCGCGGACGCATGTGTGGGGGCGCTCCAATTTTTGACACAATAATCCCCCTTTCAACATATTAACCCCCCCCCCTTTTGTCAATACATTTTAGCGAAGTCCTCACATCCATACAATTTTCACAGTCCATATCCTTGTATGCTACGTTCTGGGGACAAACAGATCCACCTAAACATGTACCTGTACCTGAAAGAAAAAAGGGCATACCGAATGCACAAGGCTCCCGCCACTGCAGGGTCTGGGGAGGGTCACAATGTACGCAGCCTTAACCCCCGCTTTGCGGAGAGGCTGTTTCTTGACTCGAACCCACAACCATAGTACTAAATCTCGCGAAATCTTGATCGAGATTTCGAGAATTTCGACCCCCTCGAAACGAAATGGCCCCTCGAATAAAAAAAATACAAAATTTTGATCGAAATTCTCGAGATTTCGAGATTTTGAAAAAATCTCGAGAAATTGCTTTATATAAAATACCATGTTTCGTCAGTCTTGGTCGAAATTTCGACCGAGACTGAGAAACAAAGAGCTTTTTTCCTCCTTTGGCACTTTTGCTTGGTTTTTGAAGGTTTTTGCTCATTTCTTCTTCAATCTTTCACTTCCCACTTGAATCCTTGCCACATCTACGCCGGAATCACTTGTTTAATGTACAATGTGTATGTGTAATTAACTAAGTTATACATTAGGGTTCGACCGTACGTTGCCAATCAATGGTGCATATCCAAAACACCATTTTGGGTGACTATTTTTGCAATTTGAACATTTAAATGTGTTTATATACCCTAAAATAGGATTTCCATGAAGTTTCAGGCCTTAACTTGGCCTAAAACCCACCGAAATGACCTATCGAAACATACCAGAAAAAATACAATATTTCGACCGAAATATCCGAAATTTCGAATATTTCGGTCAGCCCGAAATACCGAAATGAAACGAGTTCTCGAACTATGCCCACAACCACATGGTTGCGATGGAGCAACCTTACTGTTGCACCAAGGCCCGCCATCTGTACCTGTAACTGAATGTCATTAAAATAAAATAGGTATTTCAATAACTATATCATTAATGATATTTTTTAGGCTACCAACCCCACAAGTTAAACATAGGCATTCAGTTCTTATTCTAGTCTCTTTTCTTCTTAAGTTTATATTTGTTTGTATAGAAGCAAACTTCTCCAAGGAAGAAATTTGTCATTAACTAATTAAGAAACTCACTTTCACAGTGCTCTCCATGGGAGAACAGCTGAAAACAACTCAATATTTTTTATTGGTTCTGACTAACCCAATCAGACCAAGGCAGTCTGCTATGCTGAAGTCCAATTCAGCCAATTGCACGTGGATTCCATGCAAGAGCAGCCCATGTTTAAATGTCACAGTAAAAAGACTTTTCCCGTGGTCTCCATGAAAATTAAGTAGAGGAGACTAGAAATTTCTATCTTCCAGGAGTCTGATCTTCCCCTCCCTAGTCACATCGAATTTTTTAAAGCTGTGACTAGTGGCCACTTTGCTGGGTTTGTTGACCTCTGACCCAATTAAAAAGCACCTACTCTTTATCAAAACTGAACTCACCCACACCTAAACCATTTGACCTGATTAGTTTTTCGTTTGATATTTTAATTTATAAATACATTTTGTTACAAAACATACATTTGTTTCTCACTGCTAACCTACTCCAGCCACATCACCAACATTGTCAGGTCAATCCAACCACCAACTCTGGCCAGAAAATACCAACGTTTAAACCTCAAAAACTCAACTTGGCCTTAGAGTCTACTGAGTCAAGTAGACCCAAGACTCACGAGTCCTTACAACGGGGATGAAATAGCTGTTGGATGGTTAGGACATCCCGTCTTTAGAGATAAAGGACATGAACTTTTTGTACGTCGTATGCCTACTTTTTTTTTGAAACATTTCTGGTAGTTTTGGTAGACGGAGATGGAATTGTGAGAGCCGATGTTCTTTTTAGAACAGAAAAATCGAAGTATAGTGTCAAACAAGTAGGTGTAACTGTTGAGTTCTGTAGTGGCAAACTCAACGGAGTCAGTTATAGCGATCCCGCAACTGTGAAAAAAAAAAGCTAGACACGCTCAATTGGGGGAAATTTTTGAATTAGAGTGTGCTACTTTGAAATCTGATGGTGTTTTTCGTAGCAGTCCAAGGGATTGGTTTACTTTTGCGCATGTTTCTTTTGCTTTGTTCTTCTTTTTCGGACACATTTGGCATGGTGCTAGAACCTTGTTTAGAGACTTTTTGCTGGGATTGACAGGATAGAATTGTAACCATAGAATACGACCCTAATCGAAATGCATACATTTGTCTCATACACTATGGGGATGGTGAGAAGAGATATTTTTCATCCCCCTCCATTCTTTTTGGTATGAAGTTTCTATAAAAATGGGAAATGCCCTACCTTTATTGAGGTTTGAAGCATACCTTTGAGTGCAGTTTGAGTCAAGTAGTGCCATCAGACTCAGTCAATCCAGACAGGGATATTTATTCTCCGCACTACACAATTCTCTCACGAAGCACTCCCTCAGACATTTTCACTCCTGCCTCCGCAAGCAAAGAGGTTTCACGATACTAGGCGACCAAGTGAGCAGCCCAAAGCAAATCCAAGCACTCAAAAGGAACCAATCAAGTTCTTAAGCGAAGAAGAAAGTCCTTCCATCCCTAGGGTGGTCTATGATCACCATAACAACAAATACAACCAACCAACAAGCCCTTACTCTTTATGAGTTTTGGGAATAATCCCCATTGATAAGTCCGAGATCCACATCTATGAATTGAAAGGTCCGAATGACCAACTCTGTTGAACCTAGAAGGTTCTGTATGATTATGTGTTTTGGATATGAAAACCTTGTATGATGTGTGTTTAGGTGTTCTAACATGTTAGCTAATGTGCTAAGAGATTGATGAACCCAAGTACTTGAGGTGCAAACCATTGATTGAAGAAATGACAAGTTAATTGAAGAAGATTTGCTGTCGACAGACTTTCGTGAAGCTAAAGACTGATCCAGCTTGAAGAACAAATTGTAGAATATTTCAAGATGAAAGTGGATAAAGTTGAAGACATCTTAAGACATAGGATTTGCTCTTTAATTTTAAATTTATGTAATCCTTATGTTGATGTCCACAAGATAAGAAAGCACAAAGTAAAAGTCAACTAAAGACCTAAATGAACAAACCCAAGAAACTGGGTGGTTTAACTTAGAAAACTATATGACTTTACTGTTCACGGACTTCTTTGGGTAGTGATGGTCATCCGTGCTTACAAAGGAATATTAAGCCAAAACTAAAGACATTTCTGAAGGACAACCGTGCCTTATATTGAGTGTCCGCAAACAATCCTAACGGACTTCCGTGACTTGCTTTCATCGTGACAAACACTAAGATTTTTGAGTCCTGTACTCTTGTGTCCACAGACTTTCGTAGAGGTCACATGGACTTGTGTCCTATGAACAATTAATGTTCTGGTAGTGATGTTTGACTAGATTTGA
Organism: Telopea speciosissima; assembly: GCF_018873765.1. Lineage (NCBI taxonomy): Eukaryota > Viridiplantae > Streptophyta > Magnoliopsida > Proteales > Proteaceae > Telopea > Telopea speciosissima. The sequence continues at coordinate 15,802,368 of NC_057922.1, forward strand.
ATGTATTAAATGCATCACTTGAACTCTAACCAACTGAGTGAGAACTCTAAACATTTTCATTGATGTTAATGAGCTCCAACAGCTAGATTTCTTGGCAACGAAATTGTTTTATTGAAGACCCAAATAGTTTGAATATTTCGTACCTTTGAGAAATCCCAAAATGGACTCCAACAACTAGTTTAATAGCTAATTTGTTGCACATATAAAGGCTTGAGTCATTTGAATTGAATAACACTAGAACATACAAGGAAATATCATATTGAGAAAGGGCTTGACAGCTTGTGAGAATCATTGAGCTTGAATTGGTGCAATTACATACTTGTATGAAGTCATATTGCTGTGTGTAGCTTGTGGACATGTTCTACAACTATTGAGGTGCTCGTGGATGTGTTCTGCAGCTGAAGGAAGAAATCCTTGATCTGTGTGATCCGGGTAGAAATCCTTGGCCTATGTGGCTTAGGTAAAAGAAATCCTTGGCATGTGTGGCTACATATTGCAAGAAAGCGTAAGAAGCATTTGTCACCCAATTGGCCAATTCACCCCCCTCTTGGCTGTTGCCATTCGATCCTACAAACTCTGCAATTATTTGTTAAAATCTATCTCATGGGGGCTTTGAGGGTCGTCTTTTGTTTCCCTTATCAAGCATGCCACAAGCCACAAGCCGCTGCTCGAAAGTTCTATGGATAGCAGAGATCTCAACAAGAGGTGAATTACTTGATCATGCTGACGACAACAAGATAGCCTACCATGATCCATGATAGAGGCATTTTGGAGTTTTTATCCATTGATTACTTCATCAAGCACTGGAACCTTGTGGTTTTCTCTAGTGTGTAGAAAGACGCAACTCACCATTCTTGGGATCCTCCCCCCAAAAGCACTATCAAGCTTAATACAAATGGAAGTTCTTCGGGAAACCCAGGCACATTGGGATTGGGGAGTTTTTGGGATCATGAGAGTGACTCTGTTAGTCTCTCCGACCCTATTGGAAGAACTGATTCTATTAAAAGTTTTTCTTTCCAACGTTGATCAGAAGTAATAACAGTACAAGTGATGGAGAACTTGACCAACAAGGGTTTAGTTATTTTAGACTTACTTTTGGGTTCTTTTCAATTGTTCAAACTCGGGGTTTAAGTTTTGGGAAGTTTTTTAAAGCTTTTCTAGTTACTTGAAACTTTAAGTTTTAAATTACTTATTGTACAACTAACTATTATGTGTGGAACAAGTAACTGCTTGCCTTAAGAAAAACTAACTAGTTACTTATGGTACAAGTAAATAGTTCCTTAGGGGAAAGCAACTAAGGCTTGGGGAAATCTATGCCCACGTAAAGGATTGTAGGTCATTCTGAAATCTGAAAAGGTAATGAAGTTTCAGAAAGTTTACAACATAGGGAGATTTCTCCCATGGAGGTGAGAATGCTTTCAGTTCTACGAGGGATGGCCTAGAAGTCTAGGTGTGAATGCTCAGAATTGTCTATCTTCTTCGATCCTACATCAACAAAGGATTCCCAATTGGTGATTCGTTGGATTGAAGCATCGGTAGGTAAGGGTGTTAATCGGTTCGTTCCGGTTTTTCAGTTCAGTTCAAGATAGAATATGTACAAACAAAAACCGAACAGAAATCGAGTAATTTTCATAACCTCAAACCGAATCGATTCAGTTTTATTCAGTTCCCATTCGGTTCATACACAGTCTCGATAATTGGGTTTAACATATTTGGTTAAGTTCGGTTCACTTCTTCGATTTGTACAAGACTTAGGAATGTCTCATATTGGCCTTGAAGAAGCAATGCACGAAAGAGGAAACGAGCAGAAGTCCAGAACTGCAGAAGAGAAGTGAAGTGAGTCAATAATCAAAGGCAAAGCGGAAGAGATGAAGTGAAAACTGAAATCTTACAACTCATGTTACAGCCTTTTAGGGTTTAGTATGGTTTAGGTTCGGTTCATAAGGGTTACACTTGATTCGGTTTGGTTCGGTTCAAACCAACAATTTTTAGCCTAAAACTGAAACTGAAAGTTTGAAACAAATTTCTTATGTTCGATTTGGTTCGTTTTTAAATGGCTGTTTTGGTTCCGGTTTTGAGTTCTGGTTCTAAATTGACACCCTTATCAGTAGATAGTCCATGGAGATATCTTCCTCTTATTAAAACAGCCAAGGCCATTCTTAACCAAAGAAACTTCTCTTCCTATTGGAGACTGAGACCCGCAAACTCTCTTGCCAATGAGCTAGCGAGGTAGGAGACAGGAAGGGGTTCTTTGTACCTGGGGCCGTATCCTATTTAGGGTTTGTTGTTGTCGTAGTACTTATTCTTTGCATCTTTGCTATTTTTTTTAAAATAAAATTTCGCAATTATCAATAAAAAATTAGGGGGAGAGGATCAGTGTCATGCAGAAGCATTTTCAGCTCATGGACATAATTCTATTGCCTCTTCACCGAAGTATTTTTAAGCAAGGCAAAAGAGGATTATGAATGCCATCAACCTAGGGTTTATTTCGAAATTTTCTTGTCTAGATATGAATTAAATTATGTTCTGCAACTTAAGTAAACTAGGGAAATTCTTTATTTTTAATGATATTTCAGCTAATATAGAGTGATTTACAGTTTGATTACCACATGTAAAGAAGATTTACTACTTTCTCAACTCCTTGTTTGAGTCTTAGTATGCTTAGAATTAAAGTGAAAATAAGGGGTGGCCTAATATAAAGCACAAAGGGGATGACCAGCACAGTAATGGTGAATTTTAAGATTGGTCAAATCAAAGATTAATACCTTCTATTTGTTGTCCTGTTGTTATAGCTACAGTACTCCCTCTCACCATAGCATTGGTGCTTTACCTTCTCTATCCCCACCACCCCAACTGAGATAATTGGTGAGTTCCCTCTAATCGCATCAGTGCTTATTGAATCTGATTTACATATATATTATTTTTATTCAGACCGTTCCCTATTGATTCTATCAACTAATAGAAAAGATTGAGTAATTGTGGGTGTTAGTTGTACTGTTTGTCTGTTCATTGCTCCGTTTGTGCATACATATACCTCTGGTCAACTAGGCTACAACATGTACCAATACTCAACACACAAATGAGAGATTGGATTCATTAAAGTTGTGGGTGAGCCTAATACACCGACAAAATTGTCTTATATGGAACTGTTGGAGAAGTTCTCTACTCTCACAGAAACTGCTAGTTTTTGCTATTCTTCAGCTTTTTCATCTTATTTGACTATCTGTTGTTGGTAGATAAGATTGTTTTGCTATTAGGGTGTTTGCTCTTTATTTCTCCCATGCTGGTAGGATTTGCAGTTCCTTCTATCATGTTGAATTTGTTCACCTAAGTTTTACGAAGCTCGATTGGGTCCACCATCAAGACTGCAACTTTGCCATTATCCTCTATAATCTATCCACATCTGGTTAGCCTGCAGTCTCCTCAGATCTAAATTCTTTGATGATCCATTTTCCACTCATTGTATCCTGTTTTACAGCAGCAGCTACAACCTAGAAAATTATCATTTTTAAGCCTTAATTACCACCGTCTTTGTTATCTAAAATTGCAAGCAGAGTTCCATCTTTTCTTGGAAAGAATTCTAACTACAGTCCTCAAACTATAATTTTTTAGCCCATAATACCAGTTTCATAATCAATAACCAGTTCCTAGTAATGGCGTGGAATGCCCTGGAAAATCAATAAAACCGAACCTCCAATTTTTCCATAAAATACAATAAATACTGAACTGACAGAAACTGTAAAATTCCTGGTAAACATGCATCCTTAACTCTAATCCCTTACCCTTTTAATTTCGTTTTCCTCTTTATACATATATATATATATATATATATATATATATAACTGGAATGATGTTTTATTAAACCTAAACATTCTCTAGCCCAATAAGCATCAACTGCTTTATTAAAATTCCTTTCACCAAATCAAAACTCTAATCGAAGTTCTTATATTTACTTCTGGAAAGACCATCTTAAGAAAACTCAAAATGAGAAGAGGCCCCAAATACACTCAGACAAGTTGATGCCTACCAAATCATGGAAGACAGGCTCAAAAAGGAAACATGCCAAATTCTGGATAGATGCTCAATGTACATGAAATAATCAAGCATTTCTAACTGGAACATATGTTGATATTCTACATTTAGCAGATTTAAATACTCTTATCTTTGCTAAATACTTGACTTCAGCAAGCCAAAAGCATCAAACTTCTTATCTTCAGAATGAAAGTTGTGTTCACAGATGGACACACATACACATACACAGTACAGCCATAAAGTGTATACACTCCCAAGGTTCACATAACTCAATATAGAGAAGAACATACCAAGGGTATAGAGCGGCAAAAGCTTAAGCGCCTCAGGAAGAATCAGTTGTCCAGAGGATGATACTGTAGCACAATGCTTACGATATGAATGCAGAATGCTTATGCAGAAGTTTGTAATCTGTTCTCGGATTTGTGAAAGTGGGCTGGTAGGTATTTCACTGGCCGCTACAAAAGGCATAAAATTGAAAATGATCAATATCCTCAACATGAAGTAAAAGTTATTGATGAACTAAGTATGGGTCAAGCATCATCAGTGGACCCAGTACACAACAAGCTAACAATTAAATAAGAAACAATGGCAACATTTTATGCTGAATATTTCTCAATGTTTAACGCAGTTCAAGTAAGAAATGTGTTTCAATTCATGGAATAGACCTCGATGAAAGAGTGAAGAATAGACAGAAAATCAGTGGTGGAAAAGACATAAGATGTGATTAATTACCATGCTTCAAGAAACATGCAAACTGAGTATCCAGATCAGCAGACCGAAACAGATTACTGAGCACCGTTGTGCATGGAAGTGATAAAGTAGTCACTCGGATTCTTCTTTGGCCATATACAGTTGTGTAGAGAAGGGCGCACTAGAAAATAGAAAGCACAGTACAACCACAAGTTTAAAAGGGATTTCTTTCACAGATTCATAAATACAGGACCACTAAAACCAGTGTAAATATGATGAATACTTGTTTCTACCTGAAAAGAACACTCAGATCCCTCCTGGAATTTATCATCATGTTTTAAGGTGACCATAATAGTTTTGTCACTGTCAATCTGCACAAAACAACGGCATTTGCCAGATATAAAAACTAATCTCCACCATGTACTATTTCACAGGCGAGTTTAACAAATAGTCTTGGTTAACAGGGCACTACATTAAAAATCCAATAAATAAAAGAGAAACAAAGATAGACATGCTCAACAAATGAAATCCGAGAAATTGTCCAGATCAAATTCCTACAGCATTACATACACCAGGTGAACTGTTTCAAATGTAGAAAAATATCACTAGTAACGCGGAAAGCTTAAGACCAATGTTCTGAGAGACAGTCCAGCCCATACGTTGAAAATAGTTAAGCCATAGCTCAACTCAGCTTGACTCAACTAACCCTTTTCCCAACTAAATGGGGTCAGCTACATGGATCCTTCTTCACCAATTTAATTCTATTTAAAACCATGTTTGATTGGTCAACCGACTTAACCCAAAGCCATTCATATCTTTTCTCACCTCTTCTTACCAAGTAATATTTGGTCAACCCTTTAGTCTTTTAACAACTCTAATCTGCATCATAGCACTCTTCCCCAGCGCACTCAATGGCCTTCATTGTAAATGCGCATATGAGATCAAACATCTCTCCTTCAACTTATTTTCTACTTGAGCCAGTCTAAATCATCCCAATTTATTTGCAGCTGGTTGAACTCTCTACCCAATTTAGTAAAAAAAGAGAAAATGTCTGGTACATCTATTCAGCTGGATGGTTTGACTGTGTTCAATAGCTTTAATAATAAAAATTATGCCTTAGAACTATTTTCAGTCCAGTAGTCCCACACTCAAAGCAAGCCTTAAACCCCAAGATAGGTTTGGAGCAGATTGATGTAGTTCAAAGGTCCTTTGCTAATTCTATTATGCCCTGGTCAGTTAACTCCACTTTTCTTTGTTTAATTCCAAAAGAAGCCATCTCTCTATCTTTGCTGGTTATCAGCACATAGCACTTTGCAACTTACTCTATAAGATCATTACTAAGACCATGACAAAAAGGCTGCAGTTGGTGATTAGTGCTTTGGTTGGTGATACCCAGTCAACATTTATTAAACGAAGAATCATTTTAGATAACATCCTGGTGTGCCATGCTGTGGTCCAGGGATTGGATCAAAAGAATTCATCTCAGTTTTGAAGATTGATCTTCATTAGGCATATGACTCTTTAAGCTGGAACTTCCTCTTCTTAGCCATGCATAAAACGGGTTTTCTTGTGAAGTTTGTGGCCTAGGTGGAAGCTTGTGTGAACTGGCCATGTTTTCTGTTCTCTTGAATGGTAGCCCAGCTGGTTATTTTCCTAGTGGTAGAAGAATTCATCAGGGTGATCCCATTTCTCCTTCCTTATTCATTATCGCTATGGAATTTTTCTCATCCTTGATAGGAAATTTATATTCTGAGAGTAGAATCCAATTGCTGCCTCAAAATTATCCAATTTATGTTTGCGGATGACTTAATGATCTTGATGAAGGAATCTCGTGAATCGATTTTAGCTAGTTTGGGCGACTTAGAGATGAGTTTGCTGCCTATTCTCGGCTGCATCTTAACAAGTATAACTCCTCTATTATTCTTGGAGGCCTTTCCCATTCTAGCAGTATGCAACTTATGAAATAAACGGGTTTTTACAAAAGCTAAGCTTCTTATCAAATATGTTGGTGTCCCACTTATTCTAGGGAAGTTATCAATTGGTGATTGTGCTCCAATTTTGGATTTGGTTCGACAAAAGTTAGAAGGATGGAAGGCTCATTTCTTATTGTATGTTGCGGATGCAGTTGGTAAATTCGGTTCTTCAGAGTTTTTACACCTGCTGGTCGGGCTTATTCGGTCTTCTGGGTAAGGTGATCAACAAGATTGAATCCATGTTTTCTAACTTCTTTTGGTCAAGTCCTACTCTTGAGAAGAAGACCCATTATGTTTCTTGGGATTGATCTGCAAACCTAAAGAACAGGAAGAGCTAGCATAAAGCATAGCAAGGACATGAATATCGCAGGGATCATAAAGCAAATATGGTGGATTGCCGCACCCAAAGACAATCTTTGGGTTAAATGGATCAATCACTGATTGCCTCGTCCAAAGACAATATTTGGGTTAAATAGATCAATCACAGGTACTTGAAGAATGATTATATTTGGACAGTGAAACCCCTCCAGAACTATTTGTGGGTATGGAGGAAGATATTGAAATATAGGGACCATGTAGAACCTCTAGTGCATCATCTTATTTGGAATGGGATGTCTACAAGACTATAGCTTGATAAGTGGCATCCCGCAAGAATTCTGATTTACAGCTTTGGGGACCGTATCCGTTAGATGCGGGATCTAGAAAAATGACAAAGGTGGAAGACATTTTTTGTGATTGTGTTTGGTCCTTCTATCGCTTATGGATTTGATTGAAGCGTGGCAGCAGCTTCCCAATATTACAAAGCTCCATCATTCTGATCCTGACATAATAATATGGAAAGGTAAAGCCAGTGGCTTTTTTTCTACCAAATCGGCTTGGGAGATGATTACATAAAAGGTGGCTAAGGTAGATTTCGCAGATGGAGTCTGGTTTACTGGTAATATTCCAAGACATTCAGTTACTACTTGGAAGATGCAATTAGGTTTTGCCTGCACAAATCCAGCTGATTCGAAAGAAGATAGGTGTTAAATCCATTTTGTGGTTTTTTTTTTTGGGGACAAGAATTGAGAGTTGGGATCACCTGTTCTTTGATTGTTATTTCAGTTCTGCTGTTAGGGATGATGTGTTAAGTATTTGCTACCAGAGCAGGAGGCAGAAGTGAAACATTGTTGAGGAGGCAACGTGGATTAGCTATGAGTATGGAGGAGATGACTCAATTGGGATGATGGGGAAGCTGCATTCAGCTCCACTGTTCACCATCTTTGGCAAGATCATAACTTTCGGTGTTTTAGAAATAAAACAAGAACGAGACCTCAACTTCTGACAGCCATTAAAGAAGACGTTCTGTTAAGAAGTACATCTTGTTCATTTTCTGGTATTCAAAATTCGAGGAACATTTATATTGCGTAGTGTGGTATTCAAGTTGTATGGGTATCCCAAAAGCTTGCTCTTGGATGTTTCCTCCAATGGATACAGTTGCTCTTCATTGTGATGGGTCTCTCCCATAGTTCGAGAATTCACGAGATCTCACCGAGTTTCTCAGTTTTTCGAAATCCCGACACAAGACTGCCTATGAGTCTCAAAATGTCAATATCTCGCCGAGATCTTGGATCTCGGTTTGACCTAGGAAAATGCCCATCTAGGTCCTTTATATGAGTGCCAGATCTCGAGATCTTGCTGGAAAATCTTGGTATACAGACACCTATCTATGCCAGGAACCAAGATAGACACTTATTTATGCCTAATATCATTTAAGTAAATGTTCATTTACTTAAGATATTATTCATAAATAAGCAAATACCCCCCTATTTGAATCAATAAAATAGTTAAAAAATCAAATTCCAAAAGGAAAAAAAGTCAACCCCCCAGTTCAAGAACAAAAACTGGATTTTCGGCGGTAGGTGCAATTTTCAACTTTCTAATGCTGGGGTTTTTCTCAAATCTAAAAATTCCATAAATCTTATTATGGTAAAACATTGCTAAAAACCAAAAGTGCGGTAAAATATTCATTCGTTTTGATGTCCAAAAATATATTTTCATTCAGAGCAATTTTGACAGCATTCGCGCACACCAAATCTGATTTATATTGAAGGAGTTATGAACCGGTCAAACTTAATTCAGTGTGCGCGAATGCTGTCAAAATCGCTCTGAATGAAAATATATTTTTGGACATCAAAACAAATGAATATTTTACCGCACTTTTGGTTTTTAGCAATGTTTTACCATAACAAGATTTATGGAATTTTTAGATTTGAGAAAAACCCTAGCATTAGAAAGTTGAAAATTGCACCTACCACCGAAAATCCAATTTTTGTTCTTGAACTGGGGGGTTGACTTTTTTTCTTTTTGGAATTTGATTTTTTAACTATTTTTATTGGATTCAAATAGGGGGTATTTGCTTATTTATGAATAATATCTTAAGTAAAAGCATTTACTTAAATGATATTAGGCATAAATAAGTGTGTTTGTCCTGTGTCTATCCTGGTTTCTAGGATAAGTAAGTGTCTGTCCTGCTTTCCCACTAAGTGAAACTCCTATTTTGACTTTGTTTTTGCAAAGTCTGATAGTGCCATTGTGTTTAAATGGCCAAAAATAGGTTGAATACCAAGTTTCAGACCCAAACTAGGTCTAAAACCCACCGAGAGGAGGCTTCGAGTCGGAAAAAAAAAAAAGTGCACCAACTCGGTGAGATCTCGACTCGACTTGGTTTTTCAAGGGTCCGAGTTGGCACCGAGACCCAAGTTTTCGAACCTGTCTCTCCTTCAAAATAAAGCCTCATATGGGAGGCTGGTTCATGATGAGGTAGGAAATTCCATTGTTGCTTATGTAGGGATTGGTTCTGACAGATCAGTTTTACATACAGAGTTGCTGGCTATTTATAGAGGCTTGGTATTATGTGGGGAGAAGAATTTTCAGAAGAATGCAGTTAGAGCTGATTATAAGTTAGCAATTGACATTCTGGAGCGCAAAGTACAAGGTCCTTGTGCGGTACAGCCTTACACGTACAGCATCTGAAAAGTGCCATATTGCAGCTAGTGAACAGGATTCGATGGAGACAATTCCAGCATGTCTAGCATGAGATGAATTAACCGGCTGATTTCATAGGAACTGTTATTTAACCATCGGAATTTCCTATCGATCTCTCTAATTGTGTAAAAAATGATACTGACTAGTGTATTTATTACAGATTGTAAATTTCTAGTTTCTTAATAAAATTGATATTACCAAAAAAATGGGGGGGGGGGGGGACCCAGTGACCCAAAAGTCTAATCTAAAGAAAGAATACAGAGAGAGAGAGAGAGAGATACTCAACAAAAGTAAAGGTATGACAGACACACATGGATTTCTGAAAAAGCAAGGAAAAGACCATAGCAACACTTCTACACCAACAATGATGTAGATCAAGGTTCCAGATTTCTTTGAAACCGAAATATTTTGGGTTTCAATCGAAACTCTGCATGTTTCGGCTAGTATTTCAGTGGTCAAATGGCCATATTTTGACTCATAACTTATAAGAAACCCTAATTAAGAATTTCTAAACATATACGAACCTTTAGATTGTATTTTTTTTAAAAAAAACCCAAAATGGTAGTTTGGGTTTGTACCCTAGGTGGATATACTTTCTCAAATACAGCCTATTCTATACATAATTGAGTATTAGAACACATTGAATTCAATAAAAACAAAAAAAATATGCATTGGGAATGACAAGAAAACCATTTAATATTACATAATGTCAAAGTGTTACAAATACAAGTACAAATGTACAAGTGTTACAAGTAGTCCAGTACAAGTGTATGATTCAAGGTTTAAACACCCCTACAAAACCATTCCTCCAACTCTATGCCAGTACCACATAGAGTTCCAGAAAGGCTAGAAACCTTTGGGGAAAAAGGATATACCTCTAAGTTTGAATCTTACACAAATCTTGCTTAAATGTCCCAAATCGTCATTATAGATGCTTTGTAGCAGTACCTAACATTATGTCCCACCAAGATATGTATGTGATTTGGCCACAACTACTAAATATAGGGGTTTTTTTGGAGTTTTCCCTTCTCACAGAAGAAACCACACAAAATTCACAAAAGTGGTCAAATTTTGACCCATGCCGATCGAAATAGGGCTTTTATATGCACTATTTTGTACCGAAATCCAGTCAAAGCCGAAATTTCGGTCGAAACCCTGCGTTTCTACACCTTTAGTGTGCTCCTTGTGTACAACACAAAACCTTCACCTCCAGTCATCCTATTGAAAAAGTTAAACCAAAAAAAAAGCAGCAGTCGATGTGGGGGTTCTGCAAAGTATACAACATGTGCACACTGGCTTCCTTTTAATAAATTTTAAATACAGATGTCAAGAGTTGTCACATTGGACCAGGACAACTGAATCAGTGAATGCGGACCTGGTTATCTTTTCGGGTTGATAGAGAAACCGGATATCAGAACTTAACACTTTAAACCGACCAATCAACAAGCATACTGCTTAATTAAACTAGAGTCATAATTTCCAAAATCATAAATCTTACAGAATTAGGAACGTCCATGGGATCTGATTTTGAAATTTGGGGGAAAAATCATCATTAACATGGTTATCTTAAGACATTATTGAACTGACAGAAGAACAGACAAGAATCCTCTTAAATTATAGAACAGTAACTAAGAACTTCATCAAAGATAATACATACCCCAGGAAGATCCACATCGGTGGGAATACGTTTACAGTAGTTTCCAGAGTATTCTTGAACTTGGAGACCCTACAAAAGAAAGGAAAAATAAAAAGGACAATCATTTAAGTGCTCATATAATAGACTGCTAGATTACAAAAGAGCAGTCAGGGCCAAAAATAGTAAAAATTAGAAGACAGTACAAGATTAAAAGAGACTGACCTGGCTACAACGTACACGCATCACTGCCTCAAAACCTTGAGGTCTTGTGACATTCCATCTAAGATCATTGTAAAGCTTGGCAGAATCAGAAAGGACTGAAAAAGGGTAGTAATAATATATCTGAAACAGGAAAAAATTTGGAACCCATTAGCCAGAAAAAGATAAACATTTCAAACAAACATGGTTACAAATGTTGACACCTTTCCACCAAAGTTTACTGAAGGATTCTTATCCACCAAAACAAACTCATGAATAATTAGAAATTGTTAAAAAAAAAAATAGTCGAAATGGATTGAGGCTACGAACAAGTCATAATCTGGAGTAAGCCCTTTTTCCTAGTTGAGCAAGGTTTTATTGAAAAAAAAATACAATAACTTCTAACCCAAGTTTTACATGACTAATAGATGTCAGAAATAAATTAGGTCATTAGGTTATTCAACAGCAGTTATTGGATACAGGCATGCATCACCATTGGCACCATTAACGATACCATGTAAAGAAAGCTCCTATGAAAAAACCAAGCTACTGTTCTCTAAACTTCAGTTTGAGACATAGAAATATCAGGTACATCAATTTATTCGATAAATGGATATCATGGAAATTTAAAAAAACACCACCACCACCAGCAGAAAGTACCTGTCCTCCAGTAATTTTCGGGACAACAGAGATGGAAGCAATATCTACATAACTCTGGGTGGTAATGAAGACGTCAACACAAACCTGGATAAAGGTGACTCATCAAATGGTTTCCTTTAAAAAAAATAATCCACATATTGTTGCAATAGCACAACTGGGAGTCACCAGGAGCCAATCATTATGCAGATAAAAAATAAGTGAAATCTAAGTTGGAAAAGAAATAAGCATATACAAAAGAATCTCACTTGATACTCGGCAAATTCTATTGCCATTGTCTTCAGATTCTTGTCAGCCGGTTGGAGCATTTTATGGGCCTCCTAAAATTCAATGACGTGGCAATAAGAATTCAGGAAATATTTTGTTTGCACAAAAGGAGTTCATACAGCAGTAACAATAATTTAAAACACAGCTCTGGAGGGTAACATTTAATTCTGACTTGTGACATGACAATCCATACAAGTCAAGCCAACTAACCTTTTTATTTTTCACCAAATGTTTTGGCGCTTCAGAGTGTAGTTTGTTAGAATTAAAATCGTCAGAGAAATAAAAGTGCATCATAGGCCAGAATAAAAAATACTGTAGGGAAGTAAAGGGTGAAAATATGCAACTATAATATCAATGATTCTTTCTATCTCTTTCTAATATTATAATTGTTTCGTTTCCCTAACCTACACTGCATAATTTTTCAATTCACTGCACCTCTAGACATACTCCAGATGCCAAATCCCACACCCATATCCATCCCAAAATAGAAAAAAGAGGATTGAAAATCAGATATCAATACCTTCTCCCCAGCAGAGATGTTAGTCCTTCCTTCAGCTTCCCTAGCAAAAAGAGCTCCGATGCCAACTGAGGGCAGTACTGTTAGACATATCGCACGATTATCAGAAAGTTCAGACATGTAAATCAAATAAATATATCTTTCAAAATGGTGCAAAAAAAAATTGAAGGAACCTAAAAAAATTAAGGAAATAACTTGAAATCATGCACATAGATCAAACAAAATGCTCCAAAAATTCAAGTAAAAGATCAAATTCAAGGAATTGCAAAAGCAGGAAAAAATATATTCAGAATTAGCTTCTTCATCAACTACATTATCTTATATATTAACAGAAGTAAAGATAATAATAATAAAGCAGTAGTGTACTAGCACAACAATACAAGTTCAAGATTGTAAAGAATTCAAAGAAGAAACTGATCAACAGCAATTAATCCATGGAATGCCAGGATCTTGATTGTACATGTTAACTCTTGTTAGAGAGCTCAATATCATTTCTTGTATTTCCTTTGCAGTAGAATGTTCTCAGTAATTAGGTAAGAACTTGCTCAACAAGCAGATATCCTTTATGGATATAAAATTAACTAATACAAGGGAGTTTTAGAGTGCCAAGGAAACAACAAATAAAGCTAAATCGAAAAGTGCATCAGGCTTTTGTGGAGAGGGGTTCTATTAGCTACTTTCTGGTGCCATTTGGTAGGACAAAACTTGAGATAATATCATGATCAGTTTAATGATACTACTGGGGTTATAGATAAATCACAATCAGGGTTTTCTAAGCAACTGTGGTTGATCATAGGGAAAAGGAACCTTTGATCTTCTCAAAGATATTAGCAGATGAACGTAAAATTATGGCAGCCTCCTCTTGATGGATTAGTTAGTTGAACATTGATGGATGTTCTCTTGGAGACCCAGCACATCAGGTATTGAAGAATGGGATGAAAGGGCAATGGAAGTCTTTTTTCTGGCCCAATTGGAGAAGGCAAGTCAACTAGGCTGAACTATTATGGACAGAAGAGGATACACTGATTAGAAAGAATATGGCAACACCACTATAGAAGGAGATCCAGCAAAATGTAATAGATCGGTTGAGTAGCCTTTCTGAGGAACATTGGTGCTATGCTCATATTATCACAGATCAATATATCATCTCATATCATCAATGAGTTTCTCATCTCAGTACAATCTGAGAAGTGCCAATGAAATGGTTGATACCTAAAAAAAAACAATGGGTAGTCATTCTAGGTTATGTTTTGGGACAGCATCCCCCTTGTGATCTGTTCCTGTTAGGTTTGGTTTGGCTTGATTTAGTACCCATATAATTGTGGTTTAGATTATAGTGTTTCAATAAAAAGAGTCAGTTGGCTAAATATGTCACACTCGCCCTAGTTTGGTGGGTGCTCTATGGCTATCAAGACATATGACCGACATAATTTGTGACACCCGTAGGATTGGCCCATTCAGCCAACCCTTTCTGGAGAACATAGAAAGTGTCATTAATGCCCACCCCCCAAAAAATATATTCAGAAAAATCAGGTCATCCAACCAATGAGGGAAAATATAGAACCACTAACACCCTTGAAATTAACTGATATTTAACATCAATGGACAGTAGGCTCATTTAGGCCTTATCTTCACTTTTTTTCTTCAAAGTTTCTCCAATTCCTCTCTATTCAGATGATCCAATGTTGTGGAAAGGGAAGAATGTCCCACAAGATGCATCCCTTTATTATTAAAATCTCTTGTAGACCAGCATGTGATAAGGTTCAAAAGACCAGCCAGAGCTGCCCAACAAATACCAAATATCTCCAAGAAATGGATACTTGAAAACATACTTTGTAGGTGAACAGATACCATCAAAATGTGACAAATCATCTCCAAAGTACCCTCACACAAGGAGCATCTGATAAGAATTTTCTGCCCCCTTGAGAGCATATGATTAAAAGTAATTTAAAAGAAGTATATATGAATGTCAAAAGTTAAAAAAAAAAATAGCCTCAAAGTCTATCGGCCATCCTTAAGGATGTCCAGGAGCAAAGTTGGAGCTCCATAAGAATCATACAGGAAACAACATAAAATTAGGTCCCAGGCAAATAAATAGAATAAAAAGCTTACTATAGAAACTTCTGTAGAATTATCAGTACACCCTTCCATCATTGTCATTCTAATCCAAGTTCATAAGAAAACCTCATAAAAAAAGGAAACTGTTTAGCTGCACCATCGTTGTCTTCCCCAAAGTCCCTTAAGACGGTCCACCCAGCAATGATGAAAGACTTGAAGGTTCCACCAGAAAGATGTTACATAGCATATCAAGAGAAATAAACCCAAAAGGGACATAAATGACAGTAGTTGGATCAAAAAAAGGAGGGGGGTCTAATGCAAATAACAGTTCCAAAATATAGATACTAGATCTGTCTAGCAGAATAGGATCATCAAAATCAGAGAAAAGTCCAGAATTGGGGAGAAATCTGATAAGTCAAGATAGAGAGTTCAGATTAGCCTAATACCCTGGTCAAGTGTCTTTCTTTATCAGAGGAATAAGTTGGTAAAAGATTACACAGATCCAGTAGTTGGATAGGCCTGCAGGCTGCATGGGAAAGCTCTAGTACTACTGGGATTACTGAATAGCAGTACATGAACTAGAATTTCAGCAGCTCAACTCAACAGAACAGAACCGAAGAGAATTTAGGGAACTAGTATTCGAGAACCAAAATATAGAAGTTGAAGCAAAACAACACAGATTTCAGGTAGTTGTTTCAAGTAGAAGACAACCTGAAGCTAGGTAGAAAACAGGGGAACCCACAGATGTGAAGAAATAATAAGAAGTAGGAAGAAGAAAAACAGTAGAAGAGAAGAGGGAGGAAAGATCACACCTGAGAAGAAAGGCGGACAGAACTAGAAGGAGGAGGGAGACCAGATCTTGAACAACACCAAAACTCGTAAGAGAAGTAATAATATTTTACTCAAATCATGTCCAATTGATAAGGGGTGTACATGTATATGTAACCTTTTAAATTTTCCAAACTGGCTCATAAAAAGACTCCTAGTCACTCTCTTATACTGATTTAAAGTAAATACTAGATAGACTCAAAACAGAACTCTTAAAAGCTATTAAGTATCCTAATCTACTTCAACCAAAACTATTGATCTCAAGTACTGTTGGAAAGCTTTCAAACAAATCCAAGATTGCTTAAATCCGATTTATATTGAAGGAATTATGTTCCAGTCAAACATTATTTGGTGCGCATGAAAGCTGTCAAAATTGCTGTAAATGAAATTTTTTTTTTTAGGTATCAAAACAAATGATTATCTAACCGCTCCTTTGGTTTTTACCAAAATTTTACCATATTTAGATTTATGGAATTTTTAGATTTGAGAAAAAACTCAGCATTAGAAAATTGAAAATTTCATCTACTGCCGAAAATCCAGTTTTTGTTCTTGAACGGGTGGAGGGGGTTGACTTTTTATCCTTTTTGAATTTGATTTTCTAACTATTTTTATTGGATTAAAAGGGGGGGGGTATTTGCTTACTTATGAATAATAAAAAAGGGCGTACCTAGTGCACAAGGCTCCCACCACTGCGGGGTCTGAGGAGGGTCATAAAGTACGCAGCCTTACCCCTATTTTCACAGAGAGGCTGCTTCCAGTCTCAAACCCATGACCACTTGGTCACAATGGAGCAACCTTTACCATTGCAGTTTGCACCAAGGCCCGCCCTCTATTTATGAATAATATCTGAAGTAAATGAAAACATTTACTTAAATGATATTTGGCATAAATAAGGTGTTTCAATTCTGGTTCAATACCATTTCCAAGAACAGTACACATTATTAAAAAAAGAAAAGGCATACCCAGTGCATGAGGCTCCTTCCACTGTGGGGTCTGGGGAGGGTCTTAATGTATGCAGCCTTACCCCTGCTTTTGCAGAGAGGCAGTTTCCAAACTTGAACCCGTGACCACTTGAGTCAAGAACACAAGTATTATTTTGAGTGTTTTTTATGCGAAACTACTCCATGGATTGGGTTCAACGTGTCAGAAATAGGCAGCACAGCAAGAATCAAGGCAAAAAAAAAAAAAAACTTCTGGGCCTCGAAACCAAGGTTTCGAGTTGGCCTGGAGAAAGAACCAGGTTTCGACTAAGATATGGTCGAAACCTGGCATATCTCAGTTTCGAGGCTGGCCAAAACCAGCCTCGAAACATAGATTTAGAACCTTGTCCTAAGAGAACCAACATCTTCTACTGTGTTCGCCATTGCCATCGCCACCACCACCACCACCCCCACCCTCAGAGCTATCGATGGACACCGGATTATAAGCAGAGTTGTAGCTATCTTGGCCTCTGAAGTTTTTTCCAGCAGTGATGGCGCTGTGCGCAAGTAATGCACGGCAGCCATAGGCGCTACGAGAAGAGTGGGTTTTGGAGCTGCTCACCTTGCAACAAGAACAAGTGCCCTTCTTGTTCTTCTTATGTAGGGTTATGTCTACCCAATCTAAAAGAGAGAATCAGTATGAATGAAAGAAATTAAAAAATCAATCCACAAAATGAAAAATCGACATTTAGGGTTTTAAAGATCGGAAATGGATCTTCATCTTCCTCGAGATGCCGACCTTTTATTGATTTTACTCTTTATTTTATATATTTTTTAAACAAAAAAATTATGTTTTACATGACCCGATGAACCCAGACAGTTGAACCGGTTACCTGCCGACCGCCGTGCTCACTGAGTTGAGGGCCAGGCCGAGTTTCAGAACAGTGCTAAAAACCTAAATCTAGTAACTAAACTTACTTCTCAATGATTGCCAAAGTTCCCATTTTCATTTTTAAATTAATTTCACTTCCCATCATTACCCTTTGCTACAAACTAGTTTGGATTGCTATAGGCACATGAATCAGAAGAGAATTACTGGTTAATTCCTCGGTGCTCTATACTCTATAGAACACAAAAAGAAGTGGAATACCGAATACTTGCTTTTTTCTTTTCTCAGTTCCAGCTAGTAAACAACAATTTAACTTTCACTATGCAACAGAGAAATAAGGAATGGGGCTTGCCTGACTGAAATACAAGAAGTTTCCCTCCAGTTGTCTTCATTGCCAGAAAAGCAGCCTGAAATAAGGACAAAAAGTGGGATTGTCAAGTATGCTGCAGATTCATGCAACAAATGGAAAAACTAGAGTGTTTTGCAGTCAACTGACAGCCCTCAGTGTCGCAGCTACTTGGCCTTTCACTAAATCAAATGAGCACAAAATGCAGACATTGCGCATGCTTTAATGAATTAAATTTGTTCCAAAGATGGCTATATCAACAGGAATCCACCTTAAACTGGGATTCAATTCACCAATTATTGCACTAAGAATGGACTTGCTACATCATTTTAAATAGAAAGTATTTTTTGACAAAATATAAGTTTCATGGACGAAAAAAAAAAGGGGGGGGGGGGGAAGGGCCACTATACAGGGCCACCCAACAGCAAAGGCTGGAGAAGATCTAAAAGAAGAATCGACATAATTTATACCTGGACTGCTGCACCAAATGCTGAATCAGAAACTTTGTTACTTTGAAACATGGTTGGAATATTCTCCAGCAATTGCACCAGATGTTGACGGCACTAAATCCTCAAACAAAGTTTTAAATTTAATCAAAGCAATGGGCTTAAAAGAGAAATGCTGCCTAAAACATTTTAAGAAAAAATTAACCATACAAATCAACAGTTTGAAATGCTAACCTCAGAAAGTTGAACAATGACGTCAGTCTGAAGAGGAGTGTAGACATCTTGGACATCAGGAACTATGAGCATCAAAGGCTGCAAATGCAAACATCGAAACACTAAGAAACTTCTCTTTTCCCCTTTAAGTTAAAAGATTTAATTACAACTTTTCTTTTTCCCCTTTAAGCTAAAAGATTTCCTTAATGATTAAGGACAGGTAGAATCTCATGCGTACACAACAATCCATATACTACACCTCAACAAATAATCAACAGGGCAGAAACTCATTTATCAAAAACCCTTTTAGCATGGTTACAGGCACTCAAATACAAGAGGAAGATCAACTGGAAATTTTGAATATTATCAGTGTCTTAGTTCTCAATTCCTATTCAAAGAAAGTATCAGTACACCAGAAATCCTTCAAATGCCAAACTCGTCCACTTATTTAAACAGTGAACCACTGTTTTGAGGCACATTCTGGATTGCCAAATCGACCCATTGATTCAATCACCAAAATCTTGTCTTTTCTGAAAGATTACATTAACTCCCTCAGTCAAAAAGGGTTTTGAATGAAATGAGAAGTTTCATTTGGTCCAAGAATTGAACTCATGACTCAATCACGAAAATTAGTTGAGAGCTGAGCTGGGTTCCAGAACATTTAAGAGAACCACACTAAGCGACCGAGTTCAATATGGCTAGCCAGCTTAAAATAATTTTCAAATACTTAAACTGATACTCCGGAGGACTTGGCCAAAGAGTGGCATATAGAGGAGAAAAGTGGTTATTGTCTCAGTATCTTTGTTTCAATCCAACAAAGAATGGCCTTCTGTTCTCAGAACAAAAGAAAATAAAATTGTCTCCCTCATATCCTAGGCTCAGTACGTTTCAATAAAAATAAAAGCGCATCGTTATTATTGTTTGCATTTCAGTAACTTTTTGTTTTTTTCACTTTTCATTCCTTACTTCCTAACGCTTTACAGAAGATTAGGTATGGTAGAGTAGGCAGATTGCTTTCTCCATGTGAATATTCTGCCATGCAGGTAGCATCAAAAGCCTGTACAATTAGCTCTCCTTATCTCCTTTTTATGCTTTGCACAAAACCACCTGGATCCAACCCCTCTCCTCATTAACATACCAGAATCCACCCCTTGACAGCCAGAACCTCATCATCAATCTTCTTCACACCATCCTGCCTATGATGACTTCAGGCTTACAATCATGAAGTAGTCTATTGCATGTATTCAAGAGACTAGCTGGAAGGGTAAAAATACTAAGGAGTTGGACAACTTTAAACTTTGATATACAGTGGATCAAAGTAATAGAAATGGAGTGAGCATAGTAGTGGATAAATATCTAAAGAATGATGTGGTTGATGTTAAAAGATTTGAAGATAGGATAATATCCATCAGGCTTGTGTTGGAGAAAGAGGTTGACAATATAATTAGTGCTTACGCACCTTACGCACCCCAAGTAGGATTGGATGAGAGTAGTAAGTTACAATTTTGGAAGCACATAGTGAATTAATGCAAGGTTTTAGTCATAGAGAAAATATTATTATAGAATGTGATCTAAATGGACATGTTGCGAGAGACCGCAGAGGCTATGAAGGTGTACACAGAGGATATTGTCATGTAGAGGGGAATGAGGAAGGGATCTCAGTTTTAGATTTTGATGTGGTTTATGATTTATCCATTTTAAACACTTACTTCGAAAAGAGAGAGGGGCATTTAGTTACTTACAAAAGTGGGCATCATAGTAGCCAAATAGATTTCTTCGTAACTAGAAGGGCCGGTAAATTGTTATGTAAAGACTGTAAGGTTATACCAAGGGAGAGCCTAACCACTCAACCTATAGTAGTGGTCATAAATATGTGCCTCATTTTGCAGAATTGTAAGAAAGGGTAGCTTATTTGCCATAGGATCGGTTGCTGCTGGTAATGGTCTACCATGTTCATCCATGGCTCTAATACCACTTAATGTAGTCCTAGATTGGTAGGAGACCAACTAGGAACCAGTACACCAGGATCAAATATGAACTGGTAATCCGATTAGGGAAAAATATGATTTTAGGTCAAAATTAGGGTTAGGGTTAGGGTTAGGGTTTGAGGTGTTGGTTATGCCAGGCAGGTGTAGGGGAGTCTATCAGTGAAGGTCCTGAGATGGTTTGATGAGTGGAAGTATGTAAACTAGAATGGAAGCAGGTTAAGGTTTTGGGTTTCTAGAAAGTGTAAAGTGAGGGGATCTAGGATTTAGAGTGGGTGTATAGTTTTTCTCTAGGGAAGAGGGTTGTTCGATCCAAAATTGGGGCAGAATGATTGGCCGATTTGTTCTGCAGGAAAATTAGGGTTTTGGCCTTTTGGGTTTTAGTATAGTGATGGGGGATCTAGGGTTGGGATGGAAGAAAGGGGGCAGAAGTGTGAATCGAGTATAGGGGCTATGCTAGAGGTATTGTGGTTTAAGTTTGGTGTATTTCTGATGAAGAAATAGGTCTGGACAGAACTAAGAGATTAGTGGTTCAACCGGTTCAATTTAAAACACTTAAATTGGACCAATGATTCACTTAAGTTAAAAAGATTATATTCTAAAAGGATATTCTAAAATCACTTAAATTGGGCCAGTGGTTCAACTGGTTCAATTTAAAACATGAAAATAAACTAAGTATAGGGCTAATCTTGTATGCAACTTGTGTACCCCTACCTTTAGGTCCAACTTGTGTACCCCTACTTTTAGGTCCATAAAAGTGACCTATTACCATAGTTCGAGAACTCACGAGATCTCGCCGAGTTTCTCGATTTTTGGAAAAGCCGAGACAAGACTGCCTACGAGTCTCAAAAGTGCAATATCTCGGCGAGATCTTGGATAGTTGGATCTCGGTTGGATCTCGGTTTCGACCCATTATTTTAACCCACCTACCACTTAAATACATTACCTAATTGGACAAAACTCGACATATCTCGGCGAGATCTCGGATCTCGGGTTGACCCAAAGTTGAGGCTTCGAGTTGGAAAAAAAAAATGCACCAACTTGGCGAGATCTCGCCGAGATCTCGACTCGTCTCGTCTCGGTTTTTCCAAGAGTCGAGTTGGTACCGAGACCCGAGTTTTAATACCTTGCCTATTACATTGAAAACCCATGGGATCAAAGGCCCAACATGTCTATAACCCAACCCTAAACTTATTTCTAAGGAAAGAAACCTAATTTGGTGATAAACCTACATCAAAGGAGATGCCTTGAATTCATGTACTGAAAAAGTGGTCAAACAAGGAATGTGGGACTTTGAGGGAGACACTAATACAATGTGGAACGAGACAAGGACTAGTATTAAGAAAGTTTCTAAAGATGTCCTAGGGAAATCGAAAGGAAAACGCCATTCCACTATGGAATATGGTGATGAAATGATAACGTTCAAGCAGCCATTAAGGCTAAGAAAGCTAGTTTTAAGACATGGCAAAAGACTAAGGATGTGGAGGGTCTAAAAATGTATAAAGCTTTCAAAAATGAATCTAAGAAGACTGTGGGAAAAGCAAGGGTGAAGAAATATGAAGATCCTTATAACAATCTAAACACACAGGAAGGGGGAAAGCTATTTATAAAATAGATAAAATGAGGGAAAGGAAGAATAGAGAATTCAACCATATCAGATGTATTACAAGTGAAGATGGTAGACAGGTAGAGTGCTAATAAGGGATGAGGACTTTAAGGAGAGATGGAAAGAATATCTATACAGCCTACTAAATGAAGAGATTTCAAGTAATTGTGGCCCAAAAGACTGCATTACTCATCAAGACACTGCATGGCGTAGATATACACGAAAAATTAAGGTGTCTAGAGTTAAAGAAGCTTAAAGACAGATGAAGGTAAGGCACCAGGCTCAGATGGGGTCCCAATAGAAGTGTGGAAGAGCCTAGGATTATGTGGTTTATCATGGTTAACCAAACTGTTTAACAAGATTATGAGCACAAGGAAAATAACAGATGAATGGAGAAGCATTGTAATTCCGATTTACAAAAATAAAGGTGATATACAAACTACAATAACTATAGAGGAATAAACTAATGATTCATACTATGAAGTTATGGGAGAGGGTTATTGAACCCCACCTGAGACAAGAAACTACTATTTCGAAAACCCAATTTGGTTTTATGAATTGGTTTTATGCCAGGTAGATCCACGATAGAAGCTATTTACTTACTTAGGAGGCTCATGGAATATTTAGAGTTTGCAAAAAGGATCTCCATATGGTCTTTATTGACCTAAAAAAAGCGTATGACAGAGTCCCTAAAGCATATTTGTCAAGGCGTCGCCTAAGCGTCCATGCACCTTGTTGGTGTTGCCTTGATTTTGGACCCTCTCCAATGCCTTGGGTCGCCTAGATGCCATGACAACTATGCCCTAGAGAGTTAATTTGGCACATACTAAAGAAAAGTGTTTCAAGTAAATATGTTGACATAATTAATGATATGTATGATGACATGGTGACTAGTGTGAGAATTGTGGGGGGTCAAGGTCGTGAATTCCCAATTAAAAAAATTACAATTGGATTACATAAAGGATCAGCTTTAAGCCCTTATTTGTTTGCGCTTATCATGGATGATTTAACCAGGGAAATTCATGATGAGGTTACTTGGTGTATGCTTTTTGTTGTTGATATTGTTTTGGTGGATGCAACAAAAATGCTTTTTATTGATGTTTTGGTGGATGAGACAAAAACAAGGATTAATGCTAAGTTGGAGTTATGGAGATCGACCTTGGAATCAAAACGTTTTAAGATAAATAGAACAAAGACGGAGTATATGATGAGTAACTTTAGTTACACTAGGACAGATAATGAGATAATGAAAATTGATGAGAGGGAGATTCCGCAAAGTGATTATTTTAGGTATCTAAGCTTAATCATAAATAAAGAAGGTGATATAGAGGATGATGTTTCACAGAGAATTAAAATAGGATGGAAGAAGTGGAGAGGTGCATCTGAAGTGCTATGTGATAGACGTATTCCTTTAAAGCTTAAAGGAAAATTCTATAGGACAGTCATATGACTGGGTATGATGTATGGGCGGAATGTTGGGTAGTTAAGAAGCATCATATAGATAAACTAAGTGTAGCGGTGATGAGGACATTGAGATGGATGTGTGTCAAAACTAGGAAGGATAAAGTAAGGAATGACCATATTAGAGCTGATTAGGGAGTAGCTCCAATACATGATAAGCTATGAGAAAGTCGCTTGAGGAGGCATGGCCATGTTCAATGGAGGCTTGGGATGCTCCAGTATGGAGGAGTGAATTGATTTAGATTGAAGGAACTAAAAGAGCCAAGGGCAAGCGAAGACTTAAAAAACCCTAGGAGAAGTGGTGAGGAAAGACATGGCGACATGCATAGCTTAGGTCTTGTATCAAGTATGACTTTGAATAGAGCTGATTAGAGAGCAGGGATCCATGTAGCTGACCCCAATTAGTTGGAATACAGCTGAGTTGTTGTTGTTGTTTAGAAGTCATGTAAGCATATCTAGTCTAACCGAAGGTTCTTCAACATAGCGAGGTTTCATTCGATTTGTTCTGGATTGGATGATGGAAAAACCAGCATCCTGGCACATTTTTTTTAGGTGAATAAAAATGCATTACAAAAAGGGGGAAGAAAAGGGGGAGGGAAGAATACACAGGGAGAAGGGGGGGCAGCTATACAAAAACCCAAGACCTAACAAACCCTATACGGGCGGGCTTGGAGTCTGAATAAAACAAACATCTAAGCTCCAAAAGGAAGCAATGTGCCTATTTCTAGGAGAATCCACAAGAGAGCCAGAGGCCCAGAACGAACAGACTGCAGCTTGAAGCTAACATCAAAGAAGATGGCTTTCCAAACATCCTGGCATATTATTCGGACGTTTGGGTCAAATGATTTCTAGATAGACAGATCTTTTTTGAAAGCATTTCTCGGGGGCTCTGAGAGGTTAAAACATCTCAAGAAGGAAGGAAATGACCGGTGCCCACCAGGAGGGATTTGAACCCACGAGGTGTGACGCTAGTTCCCTACACTTGTACACGATCTAATGCTTCTCCACACTGGAAGGTCCCATGATGCAGTTAGGCGTAGGTTTTTTTTTTTGGATGAATAATAATTTAATTGCAAGGAAAAAGGGGGGAAGGGATATACAAGCCCGAAGGCCAAGAAGCCCGAAGCTAAGTAGGGCGCAAAATAGTGGAAGGGAGACCCCAGGAGACAACAATAAGTCTGTTCCTTGGGGTATCTATCACACTGGTAAGGGGGAGGGAGTTAGCTTTAGATGAAACATCAAAGGAGATGACCTTCCAAATCTTGTCTTGAGAGCGGGAGTTGGACGTCCATCTTCTAAAGTTTCGCTCCATCCAAATGTGGGAAATAGTAGCGCAAAAGGCAAGCTTTCCAACCGTGTCACAAATCGAGTTTCCACCAAAAGTCATGTGAATCCAAACCCATTCCCGAGAGAGCGGAAAAGGTCTTCTACGAGCAGGCCAGCAATGGTGGAGAACCCGATTCCAGATGGAGGCAGCAAAGGGGCAAGTGAAGAAAAGATGATCTATGTCTTCATGGCCATTCCAGCAAAGACAGCATCTAGGAGAGACTTGCATGTGGCGTTGGATGAGTTAGGCGCAGGTTTAATTAGGGATAATAATGTAATTTTCTTTTTCTTTTATCTTTATCTTGTTAGAGTCGTTAGTAGCAAGTTAGAGTCCAAAATTTGTTTCAGACTTTCAGTTTAGATTAGTTGGAGTCAAATTCTATTTCAGTTTCAAAGTAGGAATAGGAATTTTTTTCTTTTAATTCTATAAAAGAGCATGTGTTCCCACGTTGGAGTTAGTTTTTGGAATAAAATTTTATTTGGGTTAGACTGATGGCTGCCATGAGCTGTGCGTACCTCCTTTCCCTCCTCTGACCTCCTTCTTCTGTTCTTCTTATTTTTACCCTCATCTGCTACTTCCCCTGTTCACGGTGTTAGCATTGGTTCATGGGTTTTCTCTCTGCTGGGCAGTACTACCAGAATCAAGAAGGAGCTTGCTGAACCATTAATCTTTACCGAACAGCTCAGAGATCTGGGTTGACGGGAAACTGCCCAAAAGCGACTCAAGCCTCTGAAGATTCATCTTGATTCTTGAACCCCCCCCCCCCCACTAACAGCTGTGAGAGTCGAAGCCTGCAACTGAACTGTAGCATCTTCTACCGCCAGCTGCAACTCCCAGTCCTTCAACCTCAATCTGGTTGCTGATTGGATCTCTGTTGGGGTGTAATCCTGAAGTATTTCCATCACCTACTTACCATTAAAACCCTAGGATAAACAGAGCATCCCCAAAGGAGTTCCTTTCTTCAAAACCCTGCTGGGTTGTGCTAGAGGTACGAGACGACCTCTTCAACTACCCCTTTCCATGATTCCTTAACCCTTCTATTTTATTTATTTAGTTTCCCTTAATACCCCTCCCTTTCTTCCATATTCTCCTTGGTCCTATTTTATTTCTAATTCCTAGTTTACCATTTCTACCCTAACGTTGAATCCTTTGCTTATGTTTTGAAGTCCTAACAATTACAATTCTGCCATCCACTAATGAACTTCTTATTTACAGAATTGCCACCTCTCTATTAAACATTGAATTATTTACTGTTTTGCCACTTGTGCACTTGATTTGAGTTGTCTAACACTTGGCTGGGGCCCGTAAGAGATCCGAGTAGGGTTTCAGGATCTCAGATCCTCACCACCCATGTTTCTCTAAGACCATAACTCCTCTCTTCTATCCCAGGGAATGCTAGAATGTGAGAGATTCTCCTAAGTCGTGTAAAGAAAAATAGATGAAACATCATTTAAAGAGTGGATCACCCATCGCCAGTATGTCACTTACACCTTTATCCTCTCCATGACCCTCCTCATTCAAACCTCCCCCTAATGCCCAATGGAGTGAGAGGCTCAAAGGCCTGAAACCATGTCTGACCACTACGTCTTTGGGAAATACTGAATCCAGATTGAACACAATTAAGAAATGAAACCATACAATTTTAGAAGAGTACTACACTACTACCCAAGAAACAGATGATTGAGGATTCCCCATCCTCCTCAGATGTGATGCACATAAAAGCAATGAGGTAACACCTTGCCCTCAACTGATAAGTATCCGCCATCATGATTTTTTGGTGGCTGATCTCCCACCCTAAAACTTGGCATTTCAAAGGGGGAATGAGTATTTCCAGAGAACCCAAGGAAAATGGCCATGTGTTTTCCCAGATCCTTGAAAAAAATGACATAAAACAACAAAAACTGATTTGGAAGTAAACCCTCTTGTCCTGCTGGTCTTGAGCCACAAACACATCATGCAAACTTTCTAACAGATTTTAGACATTTAAAGTTCTTTTTCCCTAAATCCCTAATTACCACTCCTCAACCCACCAGGCTCCACAACCACATAATGCTCAGGCCTCACAGTTCTAATGGTGAAGTTTGGCATTGAGTACAGCCAAGGGAAATCTCTCAAGGGGCATACCCCTCCCCAACCAAAGATCTTCCCAAAACTTAACTGTCTCCATCACCCACATCATGTATAATTGATGTGACAATGAAAAGCAAAATTCTACCAATGCAATTTCAGGGAGCCCTCAATGAGGCCCTATCCGCCTTGTTTCTATGCCAACCGATAAAAGACATGCCATAAAGGGAAGCATAGTTTGAAATCTTGGTGCCTTGACCAAAATTTCGATGGTGTATCTCAGTTTCACCCTGCTCAGAACGAAACCACCAGCAACTTGACAGGTTTACAAGGTTTCAGTCAATTTCAGTGAAATGACCGAAAGTCCGAAACAGCCGAAATTTCACTCAAAATATTTGAAATTTTGTACTGCTTTGCATTTATATGGTTCTTCATTCCTATACAATATTTCAATTATTTTTATTGAATGTACTATGATATAGGACTAAATTGTGTAGAATAGGCTACATAAGGAAAAGGAAACAGTAGGCCATGGCATACACTACAAACCTAGGGTCTGAAGCCAAACTACCACTTTGGGGATTTTTTTTCCAATCTTACTGATTCAAACATGTAAACATGCTTAATAGGCACTACAACAAGTTTTAGGGCAAGATTCCATCATTTGACCACCGAATGGCCATTTCAAGTTGGTTTGTGAAATTTTGAGCCCATTTCGTAGATTTCGACAGTATATATTGGTTTTTGGAACCTTGGATGGAAGTGATCACTTCATGTCATAAAGAATCTTGTTCCTCAGATATCTCAAAATGCACTTTGGTAACAAAGAAATGTTTTTGATCTCACATTACCAATTTCTAAACCCCCTTCACCCCAAACATAGACAATGCTTCCTAACCAAGGAAGAGTCTCCTCTCCCCAGGTTCACATAAAAAAAATTCCCTAATGGTTCTCTCAATGATGTTGATCACCATTCTAGGAATCCTAAAACCCAACAAGTAGTACACTGGAAGGCTGGCCAAAGTAGATTTTCTCAATGTGATTCTACCTCCCAAAGACAAGTGGTCAACCACTATTACCGTACTACTGAATTAGAAGGTCTTAAAACGAAAATGGTCCTGGATTATCCCCCCAGAGGAAGTCCAAGATACACATTGGCAAGCCAACAACTTTTTTTTTTTTTGGGGTGAATAAAAATTTCTTTACTGAAGAAGGAGAAAGGATTTACAGGGGCCCCGAAAGAGGAAGAAACAAAACAGCCGCTCAAATAAGAGGGCTAGTAGGAACTAAAGAGACAGAAGAGAGACCCCAGGATACAACAATGTGCCTGTTCCTTGGGGAATCAATACAAGAAGGAGGAGCAAAAGATAACTTGGATTTCAACTGACTATGTACCTGCTGTAATGCACGTTTCAAATTGTAAAAATGAATCGTCGAGTCATATGTTGCAATACCCACAAATGTCCGAGGACCTTCCTGCAGCAACAAATCAGGAAAATGCATTAATCACCAAGACAGAGATCTTCTTTTCATGCATATAATGACTTTCTACAGTTCGATCTTCCCCAAAGAATACTAGAATATGCTGGAATTAATTTACATGCATATATTAGTATGGAAATATACGAGTCCTATCACTCATCCCTACGAGCCATCTTGCCCTCATTGTACTACCTAACATTGCCATGCCACCGCTAAGTATTATCTCATGAAACCATAACTTTCTACCCGAAGAACGAATTTCCCACTGTAACCCCTCCCCCAGAAAAATCATATCCTTAAATATTTTGATAAAAAGGAAAAAAGTACTAATTAGACAGCTCTTCCAAGAACTCTTTTTAGTTTAGCTGGAAATTTAACAGAAAATCCAAGTTTTTAAAAGTAAGAATTCAGTTGCAAGAGGAGAGTCCTTGCTTTTATGAAGATTGTTTAATATATTATTAATAGAAAATTAATTATAGGGAACCAATTCTGTGAGTGGTCCACTGCACCACATTCTATGGAGGGAAGATGCATCCAGCTTTGTATAATAGAAAAGATAAAAGGTTCCGTGCACGGACCTGTCCCCCTTCTCACAAAAAGGGGTCGAAAAGACAAATCCCCCCCCCCCTTATTTGACGCATCGTAATCCCCACCCCTCATGTGACCATGCATGAAAACCTCCTCCAACAGAAAAATACAAGGGCAGCGCCCAACTTTACACCTTTTCTTAAAGCAAAATAGATCTGTTTGAATGCAGGCCTAGCATCAGAACTTTTCCAAAGATTCATTACAAATAAATTATAAAATAAAAAAAGGAACAGAATAATGGAAAATAGAAAATTTTCTCTTCCTATTGGTCAAAGTAAAATTTGGTTTAAAAAAAATGACATCAGATTACTTCTTCTCTTTTGATTCATGAAATTCCATTCAGATGCATCAATGCATTCCCTATTCCCAAGGAAAATGGCAGTCACAAGTATTAGCTAGGCAGACATACCCAAATATTACAAATATTCCCAAAGCCTAGACATTCACTGTATACATGGACTTACAGGAAGGTCTGCAATAACTTGGTTGATTGCGCTGCATGCAGCTGCGGTTGCACCAGTCTGTATAGCATTCATGGATACATCAATAAGGAAGAAAAATACAGCAGGCATTGGATCCCGAACCTGAAATAAAATGGAAACATGCAAAAAGTCAAACATCCCATAACCCAAAGAAAACAAAGAACAAAGGAATAACCTTAGGGAAACAACAACATAAACAAGGAAAACTGTCCAATAATATCTCTCTCAAATAAAGATAAGATTAAGAACCAGTTACAAAATCTTCAATGAGAAAATAAGTATTTGCTTCTCTCAAATAATGAAAACAAGGGCCAGTAAGATCTAGCAAAATAAAATACTTCTATGATGACCATCAGTAAATGGTCAAGTTAATTAACGGACAAAAAGCCCAAGTAACTCTTGGCCCTACAACATCAGTCAGTAATCAGTCCAATTCATAAGACCACATTACAAACTGTCAAATGACCTTTGAAGAGTTAAGCATTATTGTCCCTTCCATAGTTGTTACGGCGTCACGGCGATCCAAGTCGGTGGAGGGGTGTCACGTCGATATATCGCATGTCGACCATGTTTTATTTTTTATTTTCTCTATTTTTAATGGTTTAATAGATGTATACTCAAGCCATGTTTTATTTTTTCTCTATTGTTTCTCAAGTTTTCAGGATGGCAATCTTGTAATTAAGCAGAATCTAAGAAAGGGCATAAAAGGGTTTTGATTTAATGACTAAGGGTAAACTTGGAGGGATGTGTAAAGTATGGACAAAGGGGAATAAAAGAAGAGAAGGGTACTTTAGGAAAAAGGAAAAAATAAGGGTTTGTAATAACCCACGATCGGATCTATGGTTATCTTCAACCTGGGACGGAAAAAGGCAAAGTACGAAGGAGATAACTCCTTCAACTCTTCTCGGTCCAGACGTCCAGTCTAAACCTTCAAGCAAAGCATCGCCACATCATGTTCTATCAATTCCAGCAAGAACTCATCACAGAAATCAACTAAGCAAGGAGTATTTAATACCTGGAATCAGATCTGGCGACTTCTTAGTTGCAAAACAGAGACAGAGAGACAGGAAAAAGATATCGAAGAGGGAAAGAGAGACTAGAAGAAGAAATCGAAGAGGGAAAGAAGAAATAAAGAAGAAATCGAAGAGAGAAGGCAGAAATCGAAGAGGGAAAGAGAGATAGGACGACGAAATCAAAGGACGCCATGGCGTAGGTCGCCATGCAGGCTTCTCCAACGCCAGGACGCCATGGCGGCGCCATGGCGACGCCATGACAACTATGGTCCCTTCTCCATATTGTCCCTTCTCCATCATATCAGCTATTACCTGTATTGGGCAAAGGTAATCTCTCTAGCATTTGACAAGGCTATACAATATCTTTGTTGCATTTAGTAATTACCATGTGATTATACACAGGAAAATCCAGCAGAGAAGCAGCTTTATCAAGCAATATCCTATACCCTTTGTTTAGTAAAAATGCCATGGGTGTTTTCATTGTTGTCAGCCCAATCAACACACTCCAAAGATGATAGGTGGATTGCCGAGGTCAAAGCATGGCCAATCGTGGAGAAGAGGCCAAGTCTCAGCAAAATCAAGTGTGAAACTGCCCAGATTCTACATCGAATGAAGGGTACTCGACGGGGAGTGCATGTTAGTCGACACTCTCGACGTCGAGTGGAGTATGTTTTGTGTCCATATGCATGTCTAACAAACTCGACACACAGTAGTTTTTGTATGACACATAAAGAGGGCTGTCAACGGAGAGACTATGTCAATCGACGCATGTCCGAGGTCGAGCAAATCACATCAAGTGTCGAACACGGCAACATGAGAACGAACTTGGTTAAGTAATCCTTGGCTATCTAAGTTGGCCATTGGCACATACAAAGAGAGAGAGAGATCCCCACTCAAGAGAGAAGGAGAAAAGCAGAAGCTCTAAGCAAAGAAGCCCTAAAAGGATTCCTTGAACCCACATTGAGTGTGCATGATTTAAGAAGGATTATTCAAGTTCTTGAAAGACATCATCAAGGGTTTGTGAAGAGAGGAGAAGAAGAACACCACCATAAACCACGGGTTTGTGAAGAAGACAAGGAAAGTTCTACCCATTCAAGAATGTGTTTGAAGCTCCAAGGGATTTGAGGTGGAGATTGTGAGTGGAAAAAAACAAGGAGAAGCATCTCATTGTAGGTAACCTTTCAATTTGTGATTTCTATATTGTTAGGGTATTTGACTGCATACAAGATGTTTGACGAAATGCCACAATCAATACATTGGGCTTGTACTAGGCATTTGCACATGCCATTAATTGTAATCATTGTAGCTATCAAGTGGGTGCTTAGTAGAGGGGTTGTAGACTTGTAGCTCCTTTGTGGTGGGTGCCACATAAAGTCAAGGGTAGATGTTCCCCTGTAGTTTTTTTTTTTTTTTTTTTTTTTTTTTTTTGGGTGAATAAAAGAATTCATTACCAAAGAGAGAGAAAAAAAAAAAAAAAAAAAAAAGAGGAGCCCCCAAGGGGAAATTGCAAGAGCAAACAGCTAGCCAAAGCCTCGGCTAATGGGACCTGGAGCAACAAAAGAGACATTAGAGAGACCCCAAGATACAACAATAAGTCTGTTCCTTGGGGTGTCTGAACAAAAAGAGGGAGGAACTAACAAAACCTTCAAGCTATTTTCAAAAGAAATGGAATCCCAAATCTGTTGATAAGAACGAGAATTGGAGGCCCATTTCCTGATATTATGCTCCATCCAAATATAATTGAGGGCAGCACAGAAAGCCATTTTCCCAACTATGTCACAAATAGAGGATCCGGCATAGGTCATATCCACCCCAATCCATTCTCTTGAGAAAGGGAGAATTCTTCTATGGGCAGGCCAGCATTTGCTCAGAATACCTTTCCAAATGGCCTTCGAAGTAGGGCACTCAAAAAATAGGTGGTTCTAGTCTTCCACATTACTTCAGCATAGGCAACAAGTAGGGGAGACTTGGATCTGACGACTGCGAAGAAAGGCCTGAGTTGGAAGACAGTTGGTGAAGACTCTCCAGGCTGTGAAGCAATGGCGGGGGATATGATGCTTGAACCAGAGAAGATTCCTCCAAACAGCCGTCGGGCCTTTCCACCGAATGAGATTCCAAGCTGCTTTGGAAGAGAACAAGAGCGTGCTGTTTGCAGACCAGGAAACACAATCACCTCTAGCTGGCAGTCTTCTGGAGATGGACTGAAGGTCATTCCAAATTTGGATAAGAGCCGGGGAAGAGGAAGAGGGGGGAGCCCATTCATCATGATCGAGGATGTCCGCTACTAGAGCTTGTACTAACATAAATCAGGAGTTGTAGCTCCTTTGTGGTGGATGCCACATAAACTGGGGGTCGGCGCACCCTGCGGTGGGTGCTGCTAAGTTGTATTCATGTATTGTGCATTGCACTGCAGCCGGATTTGAGTTGTAGCCCAAACGGTCATTTGTACCATGGATGTAGCCACACTGGCAATCCACATATATTGTTTTGTATATGCTTCCTTCCTTGTGGTTTGTGCTTTGCATGTGGTTATGTGGATGTGATGGTTGTGCAATTGCCAGCTCAACGTGTGAGGTTCCCCTTGTCGGCTAGGAAAGTTGTGAAAGAGCTTTGTCACTGATTCACCCCCCTCTCGGTAACAACCTGAGTTCAACATCTTTTTCATCTAAGATGTTCTAAATAAAGAAGACGTTTAACATAACCATTTTTTGCAACAGAACATACTATAAACTTCAGGTTAAGGGCATCATCAGAACAGAGTTGTATATCATCAAAATATGTTTGAGCTCCGAAGCCCCAATAGCAGCCACAGCACAACTGAATGGGATGTTACCTATACTTCATTTGGAAATCCCCTTCCCTCCAACAAAAATTATATAGAATATCCAAAAAAAAAAATCAATGTAACCGACATAGAACAAATAAGAAAGCCAATTAATATAGGAATGGCAAACATCAAATAAATCAATAAATTAACTAACCAAGTATTCCTTTGTTGCAACAAATTCAACAGTACCCCTACATAACTCAGGCCTCTCATCGGCATCTCTACGCCTACCATCTGGTCCCAAATTGCAGTGGTACTCACGAGGTGTCTCATCAGTAAAGCCTGCAAGAAAACAGCAAATGTCACATATTTGAAACCTCGAAAAGAACTGATATATACGCACTTAAAATCCAAAGGATTCAAACATTAAAAAAGGACAGGGAGAGAGAAAGAAATATGGTACATGAGTTCACGTATGTGGATTGGAAATGGAGTTCAGGTATGTAGATTGGGCATGGGTATGTGTCAAGGAGTCAGATCCATCTAACTCCTAAAATTTCAAAAACGTGGGATATGTGTCCAAAATTGGGTATGAAACGGGGAATTGCCCAAATATAGGTCACTAATCCAAGAACATGATGTATATTATAAGCCCCTATGGGTTCAATTGTGAAACATATTTTTATGAGGTTCAAGTATAATTGTTAAGGTTTAAATATAAATAAAAAGCCCCCAATGCTTCATCGTAAATCGTAAATCCCAAAAGGACTTAACCACAAACTAACAGAACTTATTCCCATTTCAATCAATAAATTATAAAATGAGATTAAAGGCTTAGCCCATGATTTGGAGCATAGAACTCCCGCTTGATGGACAGGCAAGTGACATCACCACTCAAATTCTCAATGCTGAAGATGAAAGACTAAGAAGCAGCGACAGGCAACAGCTGGCACACTTTGTTTTCTCCTTCCTCTTCTTCCTTGAACATTCTTTTTTTGTTTCTTTTGCCGAGGGGCTGCCCCTCCCTTTTCTTCTTCGTCCGCTACCTAATATTCTGTTTCCTTGACAAAATAGGGGTGCAAGCCAGGTGAAGAGGACCGAACACACATTCCACACCCATATCCATGCCATGTGGTGTCAACACAGAAACATAGCCACGCACACATATATACACACACACACACACAGTAAGTTCCATCCATAATTGTGAACTTTACTTGAAAGACAATAGGTCTGAACAACTATTGTAAAGTTGAAGTTTCTAAAAATAACTGTACACATTAAGCAAAAATCTCCACGAAATAAAGTGTGGCATCCCCATCGTAAATAGCAAATTGAATAATTCCTAGCTCATGTCTAAATAGAATAATGATTAATATACCTTCGTAAAATGTAGCACAAAAAAATATATATCCCAAATCCATAAAATCAAAAATTATTTATACTTACCACATAAGTTGCAAATGAAACGCCTTCCTTGATCAATGAATTTCATGAAAGGATTTATGTACCCTTTGCAACGAGAACATCGAACAGGTCCACTATCCCCAAAATCAATAACCTAGAAAAGAATATAAAATACAATATTCAAAAGTCAACACAATATGATATCTGGATTAGAATATTCATGGTTAGCAACATCATCATTGTTATAATGAGATTCAGAGTGAGGATTTATTATTAGCAACAAAATCACCTTAATGCCACCCATAGAGTGCACTAATCAGCCATAAACTCTGAACAGTAGCAGGTCATTCATAGTTCATACACAATGTTAACATAAAGAACTTTGTTGATCAGCCTTAGTGTAACCTATAGTTTCCAGGACACTGCAAGGATACATGGCTCAGGATCTGATTGTGGACTATTCCTGGGAATACTGATCAGGTACATGATTGATCAGCCAATTCAGTGAGCAGAACGAACCAGAAGCAAGCACTAAGGATGATAAATCTCTATGCAAAGACAGTATACTCTGCATCGTATTCAAGTGTGGATGAACTTACATAACCTTGCCAATCCCACACAGATCAGATCTTGGTCACAACAGTACTGATATAGATCAGGCAATCCCATTAGTATCCATAAAGCCTAGAAACAATGGACCAAACATGGAAGGGAAGCCACTTCAGAACCTCCTACCCATGAGCTTGTCTGTGGCAAATGAGTTGGCTAAAGACCACCACTAAAAGAAAATCCCCATCCTTGGAAAGACATCCCCTATTATTTATCTACATAAACTTTTACATTACTAAGTAGTGATAGGAATCAGTTCCACCCCTTGAGGTGTATAAAAGGAGGTTCATGGGCTTACATTTATGATCCCAACTCTTATTTGGAACTATCATGAATTTGTAGGACCTGCATAGGAGCTGGGGTGATTATGGGGCCCACATTTTTGCACCTAAGAGGCAAGATGCTAGGCAGCAAGGACACATTGGCACTTTAACTGTTCGCTTTTGGTCATGGGTATTTTCATGATTTTGGGTTGAGTATTTTTGTAACTTTTTTTTTTTGGGTGAATTTTTTGTAACTTTCATTAAAGATTATTTTTGTAAGTTTGTTGTTTTATAGTTCCTTAGTGTCTAAGTTTCCTATTACTAAGAGATTTTAATTTTCCTTGTTACTCAAGAGTTCAAATTCCCAAGACGTGAAGCCTACGTTACTCGGAGGCAAAATTTCTTATCCTCATCTTTTCCTCACGAAAGTCCACATATAAATTTAGCAACTCCTTTTTCACAGGAATGAAAATCAGAAAAATACAAAATATGGATGTTTCTCCTATGGAGATATGATTGTTTCTATTTCTAGGCATGAGTGTCCACTGTCCAGTATCTTTCTTCTTCTTCACTTTATCTTCTGCAATTCCTTCACAACCTGTATTCTCTCACCCATCCAACAGCCAGGCCTGTTTCTCTTACCCCCAACTCAAGAATTAGCTTGAAAGACTTGGCTACTTTCTCAAGCTAGCATCCAAATACTGTGTTCCAATAAACCAAACAATAAATCCTCAGGCCAAACGGCCCCAGATCTAGCTGGTATAGGAAGAATAATACCTGATCTAGCGTATTTATTTGCAGCACGTGGGAAGGTGATGCGGCAACTCCAACCGATGGATAGAGAGGACATGATCTGGATTAGCCACATGTCAAATTTCAGAGCCTAACTCAATGATATACCCTCCCGTGTATTGCATGAATCACCGTGTTAGTCCATGCATGCCTGCTGGTACTCCAACCACTACTGTGCACTCTGCCATAGTCGTGATTTTTCAAAGCTCTATTTTCCCACTTCGTGAACTCCAATTTGACAGAAATTTGATATGTGAGCATGAGACCTTGGGATCTACCTGCCCACAAAATTTTAGCACCATCCTAGCTCCATGTGGCAGAACTAAGTGCCGGTCGAGAGATTCTTCCTAGATCCACTAGACCAGGAATCCCGCTTAAACATTTCAAATTTGCAAGAACCCAAAGTGCTTTCTCACCATAAACCTCTATTTCCCACCATAAAACTCAACCTTGTTGCCCCCAAAGTTAAACCATACATTTCCCTTTCCTACTTCTATCATCCTACATCCTGATTTCATACTTTGATAGTGCAAAAGTTAAAGAACCTGCAACACTAAGTTAATTCTCTTGAGTCCATGAAATGATGAGGGCTAGGGACCTGAAAGCTCTCCCATCATCAAATGAACACAAAGACCAATGGTACCAACATGTAGGAACTCCCACATCATGCTGAACATGATTTTAATCACACAAAGGTCTTCTCCACAGACCAAAACACGCAGATTTGGTGCAACTTAATCAATTTTTCACCTCTACTTGACATGATACTGAGGATGTGGATGTCTGCCACTGCATATCCAGTGTAACATATTTCCCAAGTGTTTGCACCATGTTTTCCTAATGACAGCTATTTCTACACACTGCCACCAGACCTACCCCACAACAGGTAGAAATGGCTGGGAAAACATAGTGGAAACAGTCAGTAAATGCTGTACTCTGCCCCTCCCTGGGGCAGTTGAATAAAATCACAAGCCATTTTCCATCCCAAGTATATAGAAATGGTAGGCACTGGGAGTGAGTGAACTAATCGGGGAGGAAGTGGCAACTACCTCTCTATAGAAGGGAAAGGGAAGGTTTATCCCCTCATAATGATGGTAGAGTCTCTCCGGGAGGTCTAATAGTAGTCACATCACGTCCTCCCGCTCTTACTCAGGATAGCTAGCGCGAGGAATACTACTATCTGTACTCCATCGAAGAGATGGAAGTTGGCTAAGAAGATCAAAGCCTAAAAGGAGATCTCTTCCTGGGAGAGTTGATCCTAAGACTCTATGGCTGCAACAAGGGTAGGGAAGAGTTTAATTTGGACAGGTTCTTTGGATATGAGGTCGACTACCATTGTGAGCATCTCTCAAGGATAGGGCTCCTCCTCAATCATGTTACCAGCACCTCGTCCAAGCAATGCTTCCTCCAGCTCAGAGGTTACACTTCGAACCTCCAAGTCCACTAAAGTTGATTACTTGTACGAAATCAACTACACTCCGGACTCCGAGAAGATCTACCCTACAAACATCCCCGTCATTAACTCATACAGTGTCTTTCCAAAGAACCCGACCTCCTTCACCAAGAAGATTAGATCTATCGTTGATCCTTCAAAGACTCCAGAATTGAAGGAATATGTGCAAGCTTCCCCTTTTCCCAGAACCAAGTCACTGCTTCCGGCAAAGAGCAATACTTCCCCATTGAAATAGCCCCAGATCTTATCCACCAGTGGATAACTCTTGGCTATATGCATCTTCACATTGGAGGCATTCGGATTGCTCTCACATTAAAGGCTTACCAATTGCCTCAAAAATTGATCTTCTTGACACCCGGTTCAAGAGATATGCTCATGCCACCATCGTCAACATTCAGACCACGCTCAACTCCAGAACAGTATTCTTTATGTTGTATCCCAATTACAACATTGCCCTGAGCGATCCAAAGCTTCCAGATGCTTTGCAGTTTTTTGTCCAAATCACAGGTGCACCATAGGTAGAATCATCAATAGCGGCAACTCTCCACTACCAGATGTGCTACAGGTTGCAAAATCACTCATTCGACCTCAACACTGGTCATATTGATGATGCACTATTCCTCAAGATTGACTCAGATCAGATTCCGATAGTCACCTATGTGCCTCGCCAACTCTCCACGGCTGAACTGGTCAAATTGATCCCTGAATCGTGAATCACTTCATATGAGCAGAACCAAGAGGCTGCACCACCGCTACCCCCTATGGTTGCGACCAATCCCTCTTATCAAAGACTTGAAGACGGAAGAGTCTCAGTCTCTTTTCCCAGACCCACAGATATGAGCCTCGTGCTTCCATTTTTCCCAACCGACCCCAAGCCTCACCTACATAATGTACCCATTAAGGCATTTGACAATGCCGGTGAACCGATTTATGAGTTCCAAAGCCCCTCAAGACACAAGTGGTTTGAAATCTGCGATTGTGCAGATTGTTGCAATGACTCAGAAGATGAAGAGCCAAGGCGATCGCGATCTCGATCTCAGAGAAAGAAAAAGAAGGCTCCAGATCCCCTTTGGCAACGGTACAAAGCAGGCTGCCCCAATGTTGGTCCCCTTGGATATGACCCAGGAAAGTATCAGTTCATTCCTGAATGACTTGCTTTGGTTGGGTTGACATCTTCATTCTTCTTGAATGGCAGACGAATGAAAAACTTAGGATTCTACCAAAGAGGGTGAGCACATTTGTCCAAAAATTCCGTATGAGAATTTGCACATGATTTGGACAATATTTGCTACTGGATATCTGCAAGAGTTGCTGGAAGAAAAAGATTAAAAAGATTTGTCCAGGGCAAAAACTGCTTCTTGTATGTCAAGCCATCTGCACTCCATCGAAGAGATGGAAGTTGGCTAAGAAGATCAAAGCCTAAAAGGAGATCTCTTCCTGGGAGAGTTGATCCCATTGTTGGAAATCTCACAAGCAGCACTTCCAAGTGGCAAACGGTCAAGTTTTTACAGTCGACCTCATATCCAAAGAACCTGTCCAAATAAAACTCTTCCCTACCCTTGTTGTCCACCATAAAGTAGTTCGAATGTGTTAGAGAAAAAGTATCCTTAAAGAAAATAGTATCCTTGCTGAAGGTTTCCCGAGATAAACTAGCAGGGTATAGAACAGCCTTTCGCCTGAAAACCCCCCCTCTAATCCCAAGGGACTTTATCGGCAAGAATCCTATTTTACTGGATTTGTCAATCCATAGTTTTTTGATAAGGAGGATCCTCAAAGAGGCAACCTTAGAGCATACTTACCGGATGACTAAAGAACTCAAATAGCTAACCATTAGAGCAGTGCCCTCTTGGATAAGGCAAAGAAGAGAGTTAAGCTACCATGGCTCTGATACCATTCTCTTAGGCTACCATGGGTACGGACTAAGAATTTAGTCAATGCAATCTGTAAGGATGACCCTTCTTGAACTTCTTCAGTTGTAAGCCATGCATGGAATTCTGAGACTCTTTGAGGCCATTTGGAATAAGGAATATCATCCAAAGTGAAGAATTGCCTGGGTTCCTGGGTAAAGAATTGTGGCTGTGGAGGAGTATCACCTGCTGAAGGGAGATTTTCCACCATGTCTTCTTCATCAGTGAGGTGCTCAGTATGTTAGGTATGGTCACTCTGTTCCTGAGTTGCAAAGAGAGGAACTGGGTCTGGGGTGTCTGAGTCAGTCTCAAAGGAGAGAGAAAGGAAAGGGTAGGATTTAGGAGGACTCTGAGAAGGTTGAATAGTCAAGTTTTTTAGGAAAGAACTCGAGAGGATTCGGGTTTTCTGGAGGGGATTACATGGGGTAAGGAGGATCGTTGTAGTAACCGTGCGGTAGGAGCGGTGGAAGGTAAGGTTGAAATGGAGGGGGCCTTTGTCCGAGGAGATCGAGACGGGCGTGTGGCCTAGCTTAGGTCGAGTCGGTCTCAAAGGAGAGAGAAAGGAAAGGGTAGGATTTAGGAGGACTCGAGAAGGTTGAATAGTCAAGTTTTTAGGAAAGAACTGAGAGGATTCGGGTTTTCTGCTTGACGGAGGGGATTACATGGGGGTAAGGAGGTACTGGTTGTAGTAACCGTTGCGGTAGGAGCTGGTGGAAGGTAAGGTTGAAATGGAGGGGGCCTTTGTCGCTGAGGAGATCGAGACTGGTGGCTGTGTGGCCTAGCTTTAGACTTAGACTTGGTCAAATTTCGTTGTTGCTGCTGAAGTTCCTTTAGCATTTCTGTGGGAAATGTGTGGGGTCCATCAGATGTAAGGGAGATTAGAATCTGCATAGTTCCTGGAAAAGCAGGGAAGAATGGGGTGTAGGTGGTCATGGCTGGTGTTTGAGTTGGAGGAGGCTTTGGAATCGGGGCTTGCAAGGTTTGAAGCTGATTTTTAAGCTGTTTCTTCTCTTTTTCTCGGATAGAGATAAGAAGAGAGGCATGTGTCATATGCTTCACAGTAGTAGCAATGTGCATTAACTTATGATGGAGAACTTCAATCCTTTGCTTGAGATAGCTGATGTTCAGGCTCTGTTCTTGGAATTGCAAAGTCGCATGCTCCTGATATGAAACAATCTTTTGTACGTACTGGTTCTGGACAATAGCATTCTCAGCTTGCCAATTGAGTGCCGCTTTAATTGAAGTATTGCTTGGTCTGTTGCCATTTTGATCAACAATGTTGGGAGGTGTTATCTTCCACTTATGAAATCTCTGATCCTGATCAAGATAATCAGCAGCTGGTGGGAAGTTCTTGCTGACTGAGGAGGAAGAACCGGATCGTGAAGAAGAGGATGAATGGTGCATCATATAGCATGGCATGGAGGCCTCTGATGGTGATTCAGGTGGTGGTAGTGGTGAAGG
This sequence comes from Telopea speciosissima, assembly GCF_018873765.1. Taxonomy (NCBI): domain Eukaryota; kingdom Viridiplantae; phylum Streptophyta; class Magnoliopsida; order Proteales; family Proteaceae; genus Telopea; species Telopea speciosissima. The sequence goes on from NC_057922.1 coordinate 15,843,735, forward strand.
AGGAGAGTCTCGGTAAGGAGGATTTGCTGGTGGCTTGCAACATCCCAAAGGACAGGGTTTTAATGTACCATACTCAACAATGAACTAATACTTTCCTGGGTCATCTCCAAGGGGACCAACATTGGGGCAGCCTGCTTTGTACCGTTGCCAAAGGGGATCTGGAGCCTTCTTTTTTTTTCTCCGAGATCGAGATCGCGATCGCCTTGGTTCTTCATCTTCTGAGTCATTGCAACAATCTGCACAATCGCAGTTATCAAACCACTTGTGTCCTGAGGGCTTTGGAACTCATAAATCGGTTCACCGGCATTGTCAAACGCCTTAATGGGTACATTATGTAGGTGAGGCTTGGGGTCGGCTGGGAAAAATGGAAGCACGGGGCTCACATCTGTGGGTCTGGGAAAAGAGACTGAGACTCTTCCATCTTCAAGTCTTTGATAAGAGGGATTGGTCGCAACCATAGGGGGTGGCGGTGGTGCAGCCTCTTAGTTCTGCTCATATCAAGTGATCCACGATTCAGGGATCAATTTGACCAATTCAGCCGTCGAGAGTTGGCGAGGCACATAGGTGACTGTCGGAATCTGATCTGAGTCAATCTTGAGGAATAGTGCATCATCAGTATGACCAGTGTTAAGGTCGAATGAGTGATTCTGCAACCTGTAGCACATCTGGTAGTAGAGAGTTGCCGCTATTGATGATTCTACCTGTGGTGCACCCGTGATTTGGACCAAAAACTGCAAGCATCTGGAAGCTTTGGATCACTCAGGGCAATGTTGTAATTGGGATACAACATAAAGAATATTGTTCCAAAGCTTTGGATCACTTTGGATCAATTTTTTAGGCAATTGGTAAGCCTTTACGTCCGTGAAAGGTGAGAGCAATCCGAATGGCTCCAATGTAAAGATGCGTATACCCAAGAATTATCCACCGATGGATGAGATCTTGGGCTATTTCAATGGGGAAGTATTGCTCTTTGCCGGAAGCAGTGACTTGGTTCTGGGAAAAAGGGGAAGCTTGCACATATTCCTTCAATTCTGGAGTCTTTGAAGGAGCAACGATAGATCTAATCTTCTTGGTGAAGGAGGTCGGGTTCTTTGGAAAGACATTGTATGGGTTAATGACAGGGAAGTTCGTAGGGTAGATCTTCTCAGAGTCCGGAGTATAGTTGATTCCGTACAGGTAATCAACCTTAGTGGACTTGGAGGTTCGAAGTGTAATCTCTGAGCTGGAGGAAGCACTGCTTAGACGTGGTGATGCAGATTCATCATCAAATAGGGCTTGTTTCATTGGGAATAAGTGTAGGGTTGGGATATATATATGTTGGGCCTTTGTTCCCAAGGGTTTTCTATGTATTAGGCCACTTTAGTGGGCCTGAAATAGGGGTATATAGGTTGCATACGGGATTAGCCCAATACTTAGTTTTTATTTTGTGTTTTTAATTGAACCGGTTTAAATTGGTTGCATCCAATTGGTTCAATTGGTTTAATTTAAGTGAAGTGATCCTATTGGCTAAGAGGTTCTTATATCCTATTGGCTACTAGGGAATCTTCTTTATTCTAAGTAGTTTAAGTTGTTTTAAGTCATTAGGACTCTATTTTGAGTCTATTTGAGTTTCCTAGTTAGTTTAAGTTGCCTAATAGGTTAGGGATAAGGTTAGGCCATTCCTTTTTAGTGTCTAAGTCTATTTTTGAGTCTTCTATATAAGTTTGTAAGGGAGGCCAGCATTGAACACGAATTTGATTAATGAAAAGCTTTTGTTTGCTGCCATAGCTACTGCTCTGCCCTGTTGAGTGAACCTTGTGAGTAATATCAAGGCTACCTTGTGGGTAATATCAAGGTGAAGGGATTGGTGGACTCCGATCAACTCCTTGCATCTTGTAGATCGGGAGGTCCTTCTTCTAGTTCTTCAAAGCTGCTACCATTGAAGATTTAATCTTTCAAGTAAGTAGTTTATTAATTCAGCATTTAACCTTCTTCTTCTAATCCTCTAACCTAAGCTCCATCTACTCCTATTATCACCCCTTCCATTAATCCATAGATCCATTAGAACCCTAAAACCCTAAATCCAATTCTGCCCTAAATTGCAGAATTTTGTAACTCATCCAAACCCTAACTTCTTTATACCAAAATAACCCCCTAGACCTGCCCATTAATACCCTATAAACCTCTTTCCTAAAATCTGCCCCTAAACCCTAGATCTTACAAACAGTCCATTTTCATAAGGCATCCTACCCAAAACCCTAGAATTCCAACCTCAACCAAATTTGATCCAACTTATACCATTAGACTCATAAAATTCTGCACATCATTACCAAATAAAGCCCTAAGTCGAAACCCTAACCATAACCCTAATTCTGCCCTAATTAGCCTAAGCTGTCCCAATCGGCCAGCCTTTAAGAGATCCTATTACCCTGGTTCCTAGTGGGATTACTCCTACCTAGGACTACATTACGTGGTGCTGGTAACATGATTGAGGAGGAGCCCTATCCTTGAGAGATACTCACAATGGTAGATTAAGCAATGTTTGCAACACTTCTTACCTGAAGATCAAAGTAAGGGCAATAACTGCAGTTGTCCTACCAAAAAGAAGTCACATGTCAGCAGACACCAAAGGCATCATTCCAGGTTCCAAAAGAAAAGAAGCATCAGCAGGGATATCAAAAGAAATGGAAATATCTAAAGAAGAAGAAGTTTAGAGGAAAAACTTCTGACCGTTGTTACGTTTGTGGTAAGAAAGGCCACTTTGCAAAAAGTTGCCCTGATCAATCCAAACGCAAGAAGTTTATCTCTATGCTTGATCCATTTACTTCCCCAGATGATGATGGAGATATTGAGTCACTCTACTCCATTGATGATGATTTCTCTCCCGACATGTTGTTTGCCACCGAAGTCCCGAAAGAAGAATATTCCGACACATCAAACGAGTCCGAGGATTTTGAACCCCTTTACCAGATTACCTCTCATTCACTTTCACCACCATTCATGACCCAGCCATTACCAGCTTTATCCACCTTCAACCTTACCCTACCATTGGCCCCTGTACACATTATACCAACTGCATATGACCGCCCTATTAAAGTAATTGGATACTTTGATACAGGAGCTTCCATGACCATTCTTGCACCCCAAATCCTCCCTTCCCAGTGTTGGAAATCTCACAAGCAGCACTTCCAAGTGGCAAACGGTCAAGTTTTTACAGTCGACCTCATATCCAAAGGACCTGTCCAAATAAAACTCTTCCCTACCCTTGTTGTCCGCCATAGAGTCTTAGGATCAACTCTCCCAGGAAGAGATCTCCTTTTAGGCTTTAATCTTCTTAGCCAACTTCCATCTCTTCGATGGAGTGCAGATGGCTTGACATACAAGAAGCAGTTTTTGCCCTAGACAAATCTTTCTAATCTTTTTGTTGCAACACCTCTTACAGATATCCAGCAGCAAATATTGTCCATATCATGTACAAATTCTCATACGAAATTTTTGGACAAATGTGCTCACCCTCTTTGGCAAAATCCTAAGTTTTTCATTCGTCTGCCATTCAAGAAGAATGAAGATGTCAACCCAACCAAAGCAAGTCATTCAGGAATGAACCCGGATCATCTCCTTTTAGCAAGAGAAGAGGTTACCCAGCTCCAGGATCAAGGACTCATTGAACACCCAACTTCACCGTGGGCATGCGAAGCTTTTTATGTCAACAAAAGAGCAGAGAAAGACCGTGGAAATATGCGTCTAGTTATCAACTACCAGCCCCTCAATGCATTTCTTGCTGATGACAAATTCCCCCTACCCACAAGACCTTCATTGATACTGCAGCTTTCGGAAGCCACCATCTTTAGTAAATTTGGTCTAAAAGCAGGCTTTTGGCAGCTTGGAATTCATCCAAAAGATAGGGCTAAGACAGCCTTTTGCATCCCAGGATACCATTTTCACTGGACGGTAATGCCATTCGGATTAAAGGTCGCCCCTTCACTTTTTCAGAAAGCAATGATGAAGATTTATGAGCCAATCCAATCTCAAGCGTTAATCTACATTGATGACATCTTACTGTTCTCCAAACCAGAAGAAGAACACCATCAATTACTCCATCAGTTCCATGAAATAACCCTGAAGTATGGAATCATGCTCTCTCCCTCAAAGATGCAAGTTGGGGTTCCCAAGATAGACTTCCTTGGCGTCACCATTAACCAGGGAAAATATGAATTTCAACCCCATATTGGAAGATCTTTATTACAATTCTCTGATGGCCCACTTACTGTTCCACAGCTCCAGCAATTCCTCGGGATCATAAACTACATGACTGAGTTCATCCCCAATCAAACTCAGTATACAGGTCCGTTGAATGCCCTCCTCAAGAAAAACCCTCCGCCATGGTCATCCCAGCATACAGCAGTAGTCAAGCATCTCAAGGATATTGCTCAGAAGCTTCCTCCCCTCCAGATCCCATCAACAGGTCTTCGAATTCTCCAAACAGATGCTAGTGATACACATTGGGCGGCAGTCCTCCTTGAAGAAAAGCAAGGAAAAAGGCATGTTTGTGGATATCGCAGTGCCCAATTCAAACCTTCTGAACAGCACTACCACTCCACTTTCAAAGAAATTCTTGCAGTTCGAATAGGTATTGAGAAATTCCAGTTCTACTTAATTGGTCATACTTTCCAGGTCGAAATGGACATGTCATCATTCCCCAGAATGCTTCAGTTCAAGCAGAAGACTCTCCCGGAGCCACAACTTCTCAGATGGGCAGATTGGTTTTCGAAATGGTCATTCAAGGTCTAACATATCAAAGGAAAAAATAATGTGCTAGTAGACTTCCTATCCCGTCCCAAAAAACCAATACAGTCCTTCATCCCTGTCCTTCCCCTCTGTATGCCTCTCACTCCTGGAGCATCCTCATCTTATCCTCCAGATGATGACGATCCAGATGAACTTGATCCAACTCCACTCATACCGACACTTCCCGCAAAGGTCTACTGCGACATTTCTGGTCACACCATGATTGAGTATAGTAGACAAACCTATTAGGAACTCCTCCCTCTCCTAGTATACCAATATGGCCTACAGTACAAATGGATGGTATGCCACCCTACTTACCCATACGGCCATACCTCACACATTTTACCATCAATATGTTTTATCTCTTTGAAAAAGAATTCTCTGTCTTTTTCTGGCACCTTTTTGTTGTTCACCGTATAGCACTATGTCTTCCCATTTCTATCCTCCACCACTACCTAATACGGTACAGTAGTAGTCTTCTTCCCCCGAGCCGTAGAGATTACCCCGGTCTCCAAGTATCCCCCTACTTTGCTAAGCTTCTCACTTTGTTTGCCCTAATCTCCCATTGGATCAATATTTTGTCTACTCTCCCTGATGATGACACCTTTGTCACCATCCTTTTTCACAGACCTCCAGATCATATTCACCCCGCTTTTGTGGAACTTAATATCTCCTCCAACCATTACATGGCCTTCTCCCCAAACTTCCAGCTGCTAGGCACCTCAACATACGACCTGTTTGATCAGCAAACAGAAAAGAGAGATGAATGGCTTCAATTCATGCACAATATGTGTTCCCACAACCAAGTGGACCCCACTCACCTACCGGAATGCCTCATCACCACTACCCTCAATGCATGGGAGACTAATGATATTCTTCAAGATCCAGATATCCACCATATCATGGAGAACCATCTGGATTTCTTAACGCAACATCATATGGATGGGTCCTACGACAGTGACACTGGTACAGACACTGATTGAGTTTGGTTTGGTTTGGTTTGGTTTGGTTTGGCCAAATAAAGTAACCATTGTATAGTAGCTGTAATAGTAATTTGTTGAAAATTTGGTATGGTGGTTGTAATAGTAAATTTGGTGTGGTAGTTGTAATAGTAGCTTTTAATGGTGGGTCATAGTTACCATTGGTTAGTTGTAGCAGTTACCAATGGTAGTTGGTTGTTGTAATAGTTACCATTGGTTAGTTGTAATAGTTACCAATGGTAGTTGGTTGTTATAATAGTTACCATTGGTTAGTTGTGATAGTTACCAATGGTAGTTACTCATGTGGTTTGTTGTAATAGTGTCACTAAGGGTTTGTTGTAACAGTGTCTAGGGTAGCTATAAATAGTAACCCTCCCCTCCATTGTAAGCATCCTTTGAAAGACAAGAATACAAACCCTATAATGGCATCCATGAAAGAAGGTTGCTGCTTCAGAAAAAGAATCAACTATTATGCAAAGATAGAGAGCCCCTCGCCTGCGTTTTGGGATACGAGTGAGTGAGCACTTTTTCTGCTATGAATGCATGACATCTCCATTTTCAAGCTTGCTCTTCAAACCGGCCTATCGCTCTCCTCTATGAAAAGGTTCCAGTTGCTCTCATCAACAAATAACAATCTATTATTTTTAACCTCGTTACAAAAAATTCTAGAGGTCCTAGAATAAAGTACAGGGCAGATCAAGAGGATTGGGACACACAAATTGCCAACAGGGCACCCGCAAAGCCCCCTTGGAAGAGTATCAGTCAATGTTTCCCATTTTCCTACATTGTATTAGGTATGACACCAGTGATGGGAACAGAATTAGGTTCTGAGAAGACCTATGGTGTGGGGATTGCTCCCTTAAGGAGACATATCTGAGATTGTATTCGATTTCGGATGCAAAGAATTTCCCCGTGGCATCCTGTGGGTTCATGTCCCCGTGTGGAATCAATTAGAACTCGCATTTTAGGAGGGGTTTTAGAGAGAGGGAAAGTCAAGAGGTTAATATGTTGTTTAAGCTTATTAAAAATGTTTTTATCTCAAACAATGTTCAGGGCAAAAGAATTTGGGTTTTGAATAGAATGGCAAATTTTCTTCCAAATCTTGGTTTTTTGGAAAGACGAAGGTCAAGTTGAGTTGATATTCCCTTGTTCGATTGGAATTTTGGACTCAACTACTGCTGAAATTTAGGTCAGCGGTTCAAGGCATGGAGATTTCAATTTCTAGAGGGTGGATGAACTCCATCGCTCTAGGGCTTTCTAGGTCTTCATCTTTGGAAAAACTCTCTTCCTTACCATACGAGGCATCCAAATCCGCATTCCCATTTGAGAGTGAATCGAAGTCATCTACTGGATTGGTTACTCCTCTCCAGGTGGTCCAGTGGCGTTATCTCCATCTTATTAAGAAACCTAAGCTTCTCTGTTCCAAGGAAAGCTTCTCTTTCTCTTGACGTCTTCAATAATTGAATTCCTTAGCTGATGGCTCGACCAGGGGGTGGGGTTTCCAAGGATGTTTTGTATATGGGACTTATCTTATAGAGTAGTCCTTTCTGGTATTGGGTTTCGGCCCCTGTGGCCTCTTACTGTTGCTAATGTTGCTGTACACTACGGTGTTTTCGTTCTCTTTTGAGCGAAAAAAAAATGTTATCTATCAAAAAAAGAACTTCCAAACCTTTATTTTGGTGCTTCGCATTACAGTCTTGCAGATGATGAGGAGAATCTTAGGGTTCTTTTACTTATAAGGTTCTGTGGAAAACTGGAAATCCAAGACCTACTGAAATGCAAGGCATTGTGATAGGTCATGGGTAATCAAACACACAAACGTATTAACTCCTGATTTGTATCAGAAGAGACAACCAAGATGATGTCTTTCTACACGTGTATGCCTTGTGTATGAGGGAGGGTAAATCTGTTGACCATCTATTCTTTTATTGTTCTCTTGCCAAACAAGGGTGGCACCACTTCTTGGCAGTATTTCAAACAGATTGGGTGTTACATGAAGATGTTAAAAAAGCTCACTTGGTTTTGGCATAACTCTCCATTTAGTAAGATAGGGAAATTTCTATGGAATGGAGTTCTGATTGCTGCATTTTGGTGTATTTGGAAGGAGAGAAATGTTAGACTTTTCAACAGCCATGAGTCAGACATGCTTCAGAAATCATCAATTAGGTCGAATGCAAAGTGGCAACTTGGACTAAGGCAGAAGAGCAGTTTAAAGACATTGCAACTGACCAGTTGGATAGGGATTGGAGGCGTTCGATTTTTTCAAGGGAGGCAAGACAGCGTAGAGTAGCCTTACAGCAGCCACCTCTTGAAGGTGTCCCAAAGTGGAATGTCGATGTATGCTAAATGGAGGAACCCTGGGCCATCAGGCATGGGGAATATTTTTCAGTTCAATGATGAGAAAGTTGGTGGGTTTTCTCTGGTCAAATTGAGGAAGGTGACTAAACAGAGCAAAACTTAGGGCTATTAAAGTGGGAATAGTTTTCTTAAGGAAAAAAGGATGGTCTCATGCAATTGTAGAAGGCAATTCAACAAATGTAGTGAGCTGGATGAGGAATTCAGAAGAGGGACCATCGCAATGTACACACCCCTTCGTACAATTAGGATCTTAGAGTCCAAAATGCAGCTTACCTTCCAATGGACTCTGAAGTGCAAATGATATGGCTGATGGACTAGCAAAAGAAGGGATTTGGCTTGATCTAGGATCTGAGTTGAGGACAATTTTCCTTTGTGAGACGCGATACCGGTTGTAGTATTATGTAACAATATGTATTACCATGTACCCTTACTTGGATGTTGTACTTCTATTGGACTAGCTCTTTGAGTTGATCCAAGAATGGATGGGTGTATGCTCTGTATCACTATGTTAAACCGTTCTTCGTTTTCTTTCAATAAATGTTATCACCAAAAAAAAAAAAAAAAAACCTAGCAAGTCTGCTAACATCTTCAACACAGCCAACTACTTCATAAAATGCAGGAAAATAAACTCTAATGAACTTCCGAAATGTTCCTCCTTAAACTGCAACTTTTATGACAGCGTCATTAGCCAAAACCAGATATTCTAACTCAACAGACTCGACTGCAATTTTGCAATGATTAGCACCTGTCACTTCCCACTAGAAAAAGATTCGCAAGGAATGAATTTACTCAAGCATTCTCAATGTTAAGATAAATCATCTCTAGTTTCACTCCTCCAGCCCAATCACCACACGGCGTAGACTGCAAAACAAGGAAAAACTTCTCTATTTCTTTGCAGTGATGCACAGATTTAATGCCATAACTCACAAAATCCATGTCATAATTGAAAGAGACTTCACCTTTGAACAGAACAAGGAAACCCTTATGCACACCCTTCCAAACCCCAACTCCTGAGTATCCCAGTTCCCATTTGAACTCAAATTTGAGCTCCAAAAAAGGAAACACTATCTGAATTAAAATGTCATCACCAATTACCTAGCAGTTACTCCTTCATGCATCATGACCACCTTAACCCTAACAACTATTTCAGAGGCCAAAGAATGAGCAACCAAAGGAAAATTTTATGTCCAAAACTAAATCTCATTCCTCTGAAAGGGAACTATTGTCCCTACTCCCTACACTGTTTTACATGAGCTGAAGCTGTCAACTATAACTCAATAAGCCACCAAAAAACCTTCATCACTTGGGATGTCATAGTCTGTTGAACTCAATAGGAATAAGAGAGTATGAGACATGGCATGGTAGTGTTTCATTTGTTCTCAGAGCTTATACAAAGACTTTCTACATCCTTAAAGATACACTCACTTTAAAAACTTGTGTATCAAATAATTCATCTAAAAAAATTTTGTTTATCAGACAATCCATAGGCCCATTCACAGAATCAGACGTTATCTTGACAACAAATCAAAATTTGAAAAGTTCTAATAGTGAACTTTTAACAATATAAACCTTGTAAAAATATTAGACAAATGTGTTTAAGTAATGTTTCATGATTTTACACATACCCATTCCATTAGACTAAAATTTCCTCCATAATGTCTTTTATCTTGACTCCTGTCACTTTATAACTATAGTACTAATCATTACTATTACCATCATTGTTTTTGTAGAGAAGAAACACATTTCATTAACTGTGCGGTAAAACCTAGTATGAAATGGGACAAGTAGTCACAAAGAAAGGTTTTTTTTTTTTGGGGGTGAATAAAAATTTCAACAGCCCTCAAAGAGGGAAAGAAGGAAAAAAATATATAAATACAAAAGGCCTGACCTCAAACAGATGAGCCGGAGGCCTGGAGAGAGGAGAGGGGAGATCCCAGGAGACGACAATATGAGGTTTTTACTACTATTACAATCATAGTTATTGCTGTTATTCATTGCAACTTGTCAATATTATCAAGTAATCAAATAAGGATAATAAATAATGAATGCTTATGATGCACATTCTAAGGGTTAAAATTTTTGGATTTTGGTGGGATTTCGACCCCCACCAAAACCAACATATTTCATCATTTCGGTACTGAAATTTGGTCCATCTCCATGGAAATTTTAAAATTGGCCATTTTGGTGGCCAATACCTGGAATTTACCCTGAAACTTCAACAAGTGCCTATTTAAGCATGTTTACACATGTTTGAATCACTAGATTTTTTTATTTTTTTTTGGGGGGGGAAGGGAGGACTCAAAGTGATAGTTTGTCTTTGGACCCTATGACATGTGACAGCCATATCATTCTCTACCTAAAATATCTCTCAAAGTCCATCACAGCAGCCCTATCTCTAAGTGGGAAATTTGAAATCTGGGGACAATTTGACCAAAAGATGCTTCAAATCCACCCAAATATTGAAGTGGCTGCCCCAAAGTTACCATCAAGCCTTGATTCAGCAGCAAAATGAAGAAATTTTTACAAAAAATTAAGGTTATTTAGCAGCCTTGGAGCTCTCTGGCAAAAGGGGGTGAAAGCTCGAAATTTTGACGAAATAAGTCAAAATTTCATTGAAATATTGCTTTTATATATGGGCCCATGTTCACCGAATGTCGAAATTTTGAACCACGATTCTAATCACAGAATAACTTTAAACTTCAGTCTAGCATCCTCACAACCAATTTACATTTCAACTTAGTGCCACTTCCCGCTGGCTTATAGGGGATGCTTGGTCGCAAGGACCCCAGGACAAGAGTCAAGGAGACAAACTTTCCCACAATATTGCTTCATGGCTTCAGTACTTCAAAATTCTTTATCTGTTACTCCATGTAGGTAAAAAATTTGAACTAGTTATCATCCCTAAGTAACTCATCCAGCTAACATCACGCGTTCAGCATTAGCTTCCAAGACTAAGGCAAAATTGATGTTTAGCTTTAGGCCGTCAGCTTCAGATCTCAATCAAAGACTTTCTCAGTAATATTAACAATCAATTCAACTCAGACAAACCTCCACATATAAAGAGAAAATGTACAGTACACTGAAAGGGAGAGTCTCTGTATTACTTGTATGGGCTCTTCAGACGGATGAGGAAGGGCCAAAGGTTGAACCATCAAAGCCAGCTGCATGCCTGATGTTGTCAAAAGGTCACCACTACATGGAATCTGTTGAAACAAAAATAAACCCAAAAATTAAATAAAAACATTAACATCATAACACAAGATTGTCTCAAAGAATTTAAGGATTCAATAGCTTGAAGATCATTAACCACACAACAAATGCAGCATTCAAACACTAAAAGATTACCTGATTAATAGTACACCTCATTAAACGTGGACTACAGTTCCCAGTGTCTTTGACAATGTAATCACTCGTAGCAGGCTTCATGAAAAAACAACGAATTTGTTCAGAGAAGGGAAGAGAATGCAATAATCAATTTCTATCCAATGTAAAATGCACAACAGAAGTGAGTATGTAGGGAAACAAAATTGGAATTTATCTACTAGGTATGATACCAATGCAAATGCTACATAAACTACATACCGGAGGTAGGTTGGCTTGATTGACCTGACGAGTTTCGAACAGTATCACCGAGGAACTTGGGACAGGGCGTGGGATTTGATTGGGATCAATTTTCGATGGTCCAGCCGCAGGAGAACCAGGTAATGGAAGATGGGACATAGAAGTAGGGCCAGCAGACATAGGTTGATTCGGAGGAGGTGGCATTTCAAACATGCTTGGTGGTTGAGCACCAGGAATTGGTGGAGTCACCTAAAAACAACACCAAACTTCCAAATTCAGATTCAAATTAAACAAAATGTCAACACTATATTGAACTGATGAGCGATTATTTAATATGCACTAAGAAGAAAACTAGTGCAGCTTGACAATAACCTGAAAAAGAAACAAAAATTTCAGTCCAAAGTCCAAAAACAATCACCGGGAAAGCCAACAAAATACAGAATATCAAGTACACAAACCTCTTTTTTGGACGTGGGGGGGAGGAAGGGGAAGGGTGATAGTGTTGTCAGAATATCAGTAAATAGGCAATTAATAACACCTAAATCCAAACTTAACCAAGCCATATTCCAACTAAATATCATCATCCAACTCTTTCCAAAGTCATACTTGGAATCAACCTTAATCCATGCATGTCTTTCCTCACCACTTCTCCCATAGTAACCATATCACTCCTCTTTACCCATGCATCCATAGATATTCGTTGCACATGCCCATACCACCTCAAATGACTCTCTCAACTTATCACATATCAAAGCTACTCTAATTACCTGTAAATCTGTGATGTCATTTTTTTTCTTCGTTAATTTTACCATTCATCCATCTTAACATCCTCATCTCAGCTACAATAATTTATTTGGAAGTAGTTTCTTCACCACCCAACATTCAGCTCAAGATATCATTGCCGGTCTTATAGTTGTCCTATAAAAGTTATGATGACAAGTTGACACCTAAATGTAAATTCCTTTTTTCCCTGATGAACAATAATTTTATTGCAAAAGGAGAAATAGAAAGGGAAAACATGCCAGAAGCCATCCACAACAAAGAAAACACCAACTTCTCATAAAGGGAAATCAAGCCCAAAAGAATATCTCAGTGTCACAACTCCTGGTTTGGCTCAAAAATTGCAAAATCATTAAAAGATCTGGTCCTCCACAAGAACAAAAAGCCCAATACTGAGGCAAGATGCCGAATGAACCTAATCATATGGGAAAACCTCCACGGCTTCCACTCTATACTCCAAAACCATCATTGTGAAATTTGAAGCTGGGAAGAATCTCCATTAGAAGAGAAAATTGGCTTTCTGACTAAAATGACTTGAAACAAAAATAAACAAATAACTAGAGGAAGAATAAGGATGAGGAGGAAAAGATGAAGATGAAGATGATGATGATGATGAAGGGAAACTTCCTAGAAAAGCTTAGTTTTTGTGATTTTTTGCCAAATCACTCTTATTGTGGAACAATCTGTTGGGCAATACTGGAACGCATCTACAACGACGATTTGCTGCATTTGTGGAAGTTTTTTGTAAGATTCAAAGTTAAATGTATATAACTTTTCCCAAAAATGATTTTGTGCAAAAAATAGGGTAATTACTAAGTGGTTGTCTTTTAATTTTATGTATTTGACACCGTATGCTGATCGACAACTTCATGGAGTCAGATTTATTTTTCTGTTTTTAAATTTTTTTTAAACCAAAAAAATTTGATTTATTGCAATAAATTTTTTTAAAAATAAGGTTAATACTTAGAGAGCATTGGCGTGCACCATCTTATGCCACATAGAGCACCAGTTCCGACTACCATAGTACTAAAACTCGCGAAATTTCGGTCGAGATATCGAATATTTCGAGTATCTCGACCTGTCCGAAACGAAATGCAAGTCCGAAATGAAAAAATGCAATATTTCAGAAATTTCGATGAAATTTGGACGAAATTTTGGAAATTTCGGTCATCTCGTTTCGGAAATTTCGAAAATCTCTGTAATTTCGGTCATCTCGTTTCAAAATTTTCGGAAATCTCGGACATTTTTGGCATTTTACACCCACAGAAAAATACCATATTTCGACCGAGATTTCGAAGAAATTTCGGTATCTCGGAAATTTCGGTCAGACCGAAACACCGAAACGAAACGAGATTTAGTACCATGCCGACTACACTGAGTATGGTGGTTATGGGCAGTATAGCTCTTCTTTGTAATTACCCTTCGAGTTTGAGGGTCTTGTGGACAGCATTTTCTCACACCCTTCGAGTTTGAGCACCGGTTCAGACTACACTGAGCACCGGCCCCTTACCACACATGCCGATGTCAGCTCCACATCCACCATACAGTAACAGTGGCTCTTGATCAAATTCTTCACAGTTTGAAGATTTATACCCTAGGTTGGAGTACCCCCAGTTTGTTGACAATGCCATTTATAGGGGTTGTTGTGGAGGACTTCAATCATTTCTTCCGGCATACTATGACATGGCCAACATTTGTGATACAGCCGGAAGATAACTTGCTTTGGCAGCAACAACAATCTGCTACTGATTTTGATCCTGCCCAAAACTCGATGTGCTACAAGGAATCTAGGATGGGCAGAGGGATCCTATGTAACTTGATTATATTCTTCACTCTTCAGAAAGTTTGTAATAAACCACATATAACATTTGAAAATTGTGAAATGGGTTCTAATTTTATTCATTCTAAAGGCATATTTTAGTTGTTTTAATAGAATTACATATGTTCTAGTACTAAATTTTGTGTAGAATACATTATATTAGAGAAAGTATACAGCAGTGTATAGGGTTTCCTAGAAGTTTCAGGACTTAATTTGGCCATTTGGGCCTTTGAAACCAGCAGTCAAAACCTGCAGATAAAACTTGCCATGTTTCGTCAAGGTTTCGACGAAACTCAAAATATTTCGTAATACTTGGATAAGACACCAAATTTGACATATGGTAAATCCATGGGCTCCACAAAATATCGAATGTTAGGTTTGTCAAGTTGAAGCTTCCACATGGTTAAAACAAGGATGACTATGAAGGCAAACCTCTTTTGATGGCAATGAAAGAAAACCACCCCTTATAATAATAATAATTTTAATAACAAAAATATTATTAATAAACTTAAATCACTTATTAGTATGAACTCCTTATTTGATAGATCCAAAATTTAATAAGTTTCTTCTCTCGGACTGTATGATTGTAGATTCACATCCCTATCCTCCTTCAACTCAGTGCCCAACATAATCTCAGGTACTAGCATTTCAATCCACACTTCGAAATAGTAATAAATTTTTTAGGGTAGGTAGTCAAAATATTAATACATGTCTTTCAAGATAACTCTGTTCCTTGCAACACAGACATAGCAGGACATTCAACTATAAATAAGAAGCTCCACAATAAACCATCTTCCAATGCACACACAATTTCCGACACCAACTCCCAACCAACATAAAAGACTTAAAAATAGCAGATAATTTCACACACATACAGCATCATAAATCGTCCCAAGTGATAAGATGATCTACTGCCAAAATTGTATCTAATGCCACATCTTCTCCAACACCAGGCTTCCACTAAAAGAATTAAACTATGATGGATTACATTGTTTCCATTTAAAACCTAGGAAGTATATCTCTATGTAAGCCAAAAAAAAATGATCTATTATGCCAAACACAAATCTCATGGATCCCACTTCCAGAACCAACTATATGCATCCCATTTCCCATTGTGTAACAAACTCGAGGCAAAATAGGTGGTCAGCCATCACACAAGCAACTTCCTTCCGAAGTTCAAGGCCCATGATCTTGTTTCACTCTGACACTCTGCAGTCCATTATGATGATAACTCTCTCAGCATATATTAAATTAGAGCAAGAGCTCGCTGCCTGGTCATGTAGCCCCTGCACCAGCCCAAGGCCAATGAGAGTGCGCACATCAACATGGATGGGATTTTTTATTTCCAGATTTCACACGCTCCTAGACCCACACGACCAGGCAGCATTCCTTTTCCTATTATATTAATAAAATACAGAAGTTTGTGTATCATATATGCCTCTTAAGGTCAGTAACAATATGTTTGGCTATGAAATAAAGCTCAGCAAATCCAAATAACAATGTGGATTCTCAAACAGATCACCTGCCGATGTTGCATCTGCCACGTCTGAGCCCCATATGGAGGCACTGAAGGTTGACTTGCAGATGAAAATGGATGAAGTGGCTGGGGAGTGGCACGTGGTGTAGCACTTGCTGCCGGAAAACGTGGTAATGGCGGCACGGGTTGAGAGGGCGGACCATGTGAAAAACTCCCTGCAGGACCGACAGGGAAGGGACGAATGGTTGGAGGAGCTTGTAGCATTCTGTCCGACACCGGAGGAGGTCCGACTGGTGGCTGCTGAACACTACCACTGAGAGGGAAACGAGGAGGCCCCGAAGCAAACGCCGGTGGCCCATTACTCATTGGACCCGGTACACTTGATGGATTCGAAGGCGGCACAACTGGGCCAGTCATCAATGGGGAGGAAGGTAAGGCACCAGGTGGAGGTGGCCTGGAGCCGAAAGGTGGAGGAGCGCCTGAAGGCCTTAAAGAGGCAGCAGCATTGGGAGGACCTGTTGGAGGAGGCCCTGCTCTTGTGAACCCAGCAGGAGGGCCAGAGCGTGAAACAGGTGCATAACCAGAAAATGGAGCTGAAGAAGGAGCAGAAGATGCAGAAGTAGCAGCGAATGGTGAAGGCGCAAATGGGGGTGGTGGCCCAGGAACAGGTTGATTGGGCATTGAAGGGGGTCGATTGATTTGCAAGTTCTGCATGCCATCAGCTATAGAATCAGCAGGAGCTCTCTGCACATTGGGGTTGTAATTAGGCGGCGGAGGAGGAGCGTTGCCGGGCCTGGGTACCCCGGAGGGTACAGGAGACGCCATG
This sequence comes from Telopea speciosissima, assembly GCF_018873765.1. Lineage (NCBI taxonomy): Eukaryota > Viridiplantae > Streptophyta > Magnoliopsida > Proteales > Proteaceae > Telopea > Telopea speciosissima. The sequence goes on from NC_057922.1 coordinate 15,860,303, forward strand.
GAAGGTGAATCACAACTCGATCTCGATCCCTTGAACCAAAATCCTTATTTATTCTCTGAAAATCCGAAAAACACAATCCAAAGTCCCAAATCTGAGAATGCAAGTCAAGCAATTGAATTTCCACCAAATTCTAAATAAAGAAAACAACAAAACTTCATCTCTGATCAAAGATTAAAAAAAAAAATAAAAATAAATCTTTTTTTTTGCATACACAATCGAATCTGATCGAATGAAAACTTATCACAACAATATAGATTCGGATCAGAGAACCTGAGTAGCTGCTTTGAACGAACCTGAATATTGTTAAGCAGATTGGTTCAGAGATCTCCACCTGTCGACCAACAGAAAAAACCGAAGATCATAACTTAAGGAAGAATCGGATAAGGGGATTTTGCAGACAGAGATCGAATTGTTAGGGTTTAAGGGAGAGAAATCGAAAGATTTAAAGTTCTCCTTACTCCTTTCTCCTGGCGAAGACGAAGGCTGTTTGTATTAACGAGCATGAATTGGAGGTTACCATATCCCGGCGAAAAAAGCGTTTCTTAAACTAGTGTGGTAATCCCGGTACTAGAGTAATTACGATATTACTTGTTCCATGTTAGAATATTTGGTACTCGTACCGTTCGTCGACCGTCGTTTTCCATATTTGTACTGATGAATGCGTTATCAAGCCACGCTGTACGTAAAATGTGAACCGTTTGATGGTGCTTGAGAATGTAAGGTTTGAACGGAAACTCCTTTGATGGTTATTTTCAGCCGTCTGATGAATAAATATTTATTTGTCCTTTTTCTGACCGTACATTTGGTATCTAATTCGTTCGGTCACGATTAGATAGATAACAGAACTAGGATCAAAGGAAAGAATCCAAATACCCGGAAGAAAAAAAAAAAAATTTGTGATTCTTTAGTTGGAGAACTACCCTTGTTTGTGGTTGATATTTCCTTCGTCCAAGCTTTGTATTTTTTTACTTAAAATCCGAAGGGACCTTTACCCGCTGCTACGTCGCACGATGGCACAATAGCGGATAAAAATTCAACACGAAGTGCCTCAATTTGCACATTATCATCACACACTTTGATACAAATTCCAACATAATTTCTTTTCTTTTTTTCATATCAAATGATATTATACTCTTGAAATATAACCCCATATCGCTTACCATTAAATTTGCATCTAAAACATCCTTTCGAATCATCGACATAGTTTCATTGTCTAATTATTTTTTTGCATAGTATCCCATAAACAAAACAAAAAAAAATTTGTATAAAAAAATAAACAACCTAAAGAATTTGCAAGAGAAAAATAACCATGTGGAATGCAAGAGTTTAGACATTAACAATAGTAATAGTGAAAAGAAAATAAAGTAATGGAGAAGCCATTCTATCAATGCCAGTCATTCTGCCAACGCCTCGCCTTTGAAAGGCTCTAGCAAATGGTTTGGAGTCAGTCGAGCTCGGATTAGCTCTACATATGTGGAGAGTATTTACTTTCCACATAAGGTGGTAAGCTAACACATAGACAAGGAGAAACTTGCAACCTTCTCTTTCAAACTACCACTATTTTTTTTTCTTTCTAATATCACAAAAAATAGTGGGACTTGCACCATATTCTTCTACTGTTGCAGCAATTATCCCCTTCTAGGCTTCCCTATCACCAAATTCAAATCTTGCAGTTTCACTGCTCTTGTCGTCCTGCGAACGCCCAATCCTTCACCTTGACGGCAACTTTCCACATAAGCTGGTAAGCTCACACATGGATAAGGAGTAATTGGCAACCTCCTCTCACAAAGATATTGCCTGGCAAGACTTGGCCAAAAAACAAATTGTTGTGGTGGAGAGCTTGTGTGCAAGGCTTGTGTTGGGCCAATGCCTATCCTCACGGCAAACGCCAATCGATCCAACATTTATTCGGTGTGGAAGTTCTATGGAATTGAATGATCACATCTTCCTCGAATACCTTTTCGTTAAAGCGGTTTGGTTCGAAAGCCCGTTGTCTTATATTTATCCCAACAAATAGAAGCCCAAAGATTCATGAACGGTTGAAGAGCTAGGATCGTATCCCTTCCCCGATAAGAAAAGGGTTGAGGAAACTTTGAGTATGAGTATGTGCTAGTTTATATTTTGGTTTCTATGGACAACTAAAAATGTTTTAGTTTTTAAGGAGAGTTTGGACTCCCGTCAAGGTCTCTGAAGCTACACAACGTGCTTTCGAAGAGTTTCCGGAGACTAACAAACTTACGGTAAGAAAAGTACCCCCCTCCCCCGGTAGTATTGGATTCTGCCAGAGGTACGCTTTTGTAAGCTTAATTGTGATGCAGCCTTTAACCAAAAAGCTTCTCTTGGGAGGCTTGTGGTGATTGGAAGGAGATCAACGAGCGCCCAGATCTTTGCTTTTTCAGCTCTAGCTCATTTCGTCAACGTTAGCATGGGAGAGGCTTTGGCTATTCACTTGGGCTTGTATCAGGCATTGAAAGAAAACAACCCCAAAATCCAAGTCGAATCTGATTGCAAAGAGATCATCTACCTTATCAAAGAGCAGTCTTCCTCTCAATTTTGTAACCATGAATTTCAGTTTATTCCTAGGAAGACTAACAGTGTAGCCCATAACCTGTCTAGGGAGGCCCTGTCTTTGAGTGAATTGACAAACTAGCCAAATTCCATTCCTTGGCTACCAGTTCTTGAGTTACATGTACATCATTCTTTCTACAAGAAACTATGACAATTGCTTCTTCATTTCCTTTACTATATTAATTTGATTCTTCCCCTTACTTTCTGTTGCCGCTAATTTTGCCGGTATGCAAACTCATTAGAATGGTCTGGTTATTAATATGAAATCAATACTATTGAAAGTCAAAATAGAATACAAATTTTCTTAAGGTAGAGCTTTGATTATCAAGCAATATGACTTTTCACGTTGAGAAGTTCTAGCCTGATAATCAAAGCCTCTTGCATTCAGTGGCTAGAGACATTACCGTGTTTAGCAAGGGTCTTGGGTTTGAGAACAAAAGGCGAATTTCAAATGTGGTATGCTTCGGTGGAGCTACAATGCAGTCTTATTCCCAACTCTAGCAAAGTGATGAACGATCTAGGTTCTTCCATTTTGATTTAATTTCATCTCTGAAATTGAGCACAATCGCAAGGTATCCTGATGAGGGTCTAGTCCAAGTGCACGTAGACTAGCGGTCAACAAAGGCTGTTTCATCTTGGGTAACCAGTTCATTCCATCACAATTGCACCAATAAGGGGAAACCAAGGTCTTAACGAGAACTGATTTCTCCTAACCCTGTTTGGATTCTGTGATTGTAGTAAAGGATGTGACATACTTTATATTGCTTCATCAACATTTGAGTCACTATTTCAATTCTATTATTACTTCAAGTCTATATGAAGCAATCACCTAGGCTTGTTTCTTAAGGGAATGATGTACAATGCTCAGTTAACGAAAGCTATCTACGGTAGTAAAACAATCTGTTTGTTCATGGTTTGAGTCTTTGAGATGTTTGGTCATACCGTGATTAGTATGACATTTAATAGAGGTTTAGTCATACTGTGATTAGTATGACATTTAATAGAGTGACATCTACCATCCAGATTCACATAATTGTTATAGGCTTCTGAGTATAAAACATTCCTGGAGAAGTATTTTTAAAACAAAGATCTAGGTCAAGGAAGAAATTTCTTCACTATTGGGGCGAGTCGTGGCAGAATAGGAATCTACTTATCTCAATGGATGTAAGTGATATATTTTTTGACTAAAAGTGGCTGTTAAGTGCCAAGCCCAGTGAGAATCTTGGCACGTTGGGAAACAAAACAACAAGCTTTACATATTCTTAATAATTTTCTCAATTGAAATTTGATCACCAATTACAGTTGGCGCACGAAGTTCATCATTTATACAATGTTAAGTTATCAAATAATTGAGAACTGTTAATTGCGCCTTCTGTTCACCTTAGAGGACCTTTTGGTGCTTCCTGATGTGGATTGTTGCAATGGCACAGGAAGGATTGTTCCCCCTTTAATGTCATCTGAACCAGTCATGTTATCAAGAGCTCTCTGTGCCTCAATGTAGACCCTAAGATCTCTAATCTGCAAGTCAAAATACGAAGCTACAAGATGAGTACGAATATAACTAGTCCAATGCAAAACCAAGAAACTTGTTAAGTGCTTTTGCAAACCTGTTCTTCCAGATCCACTAAATTCTCATCCTTCAGCTTTAATGACGAGATTTCCCTAGAAAAACAAGAAATCAATCTTTTTATCCACAAAAAGGAGAGATAGATATATAACAATATGCACATGAGCAATTAATTCTAGGTCCTAACCAAAGCTCTCCCCCCGTATAACCTTACAGTCCTTGCCTACAAGACCCAAAATGATGGGATAAGAGAGCAAGGCATGAAGTTAGTTGAGGCAATGATATACTTCTTCTATATACCAGATCCTAGCGGCTCTTTAAAAACACTTCATCAAACTTACAGAGGTAATAACAATATAAGATGCTTTTGCATTACAGGCTTAAAATAACTTATATTAATAGACGCATGTGAAAATTAACCTGCCTTCCTCACATTATAGTTGTATGTACTAAATTGACTTCTCAGAACTGTGTTTATTAATATGTTGTTACTACACTAATCCACATATAATTACAGTGTTACTACTTTTGCTGGAAAACTGGTAGGCTTTTCAATATATCATGGCTTTATGGAAGTCATCCTGTGCTTACATGTTGGAGCTAGGGTGGTTATTGTTTGATCAGCTTCAAGTCTCTCTCACTTCTTTTTCGAACTCCCGTGCCATCACATGCATTTTTTGTTATTAATTGGGAGCTCATCTACATTTGACCAACTAGAAATTAAGAAACACCATACGAATTTTATGGCACCTTGTATGGCTCTTGCTCATGCTAGATATTTTCTTTGACAGTAACTATACCTTTGCATGCGTGAGTTCCTGCTTCAGCAGGTATAACCAACAGTTTATGTTTCCAAATACAGATGAAGAATGATAATGTACCTCTCTTCAGCCTCCTTAACCTTTTTCTGCAAGAGTTTCTGGTTCTTCATAAGATTTTCGTTCTTCTAAGAATTGAAATAGATAAGCCTGTTAGAGGAAATAATTGCTTTGGACTAAACAAAAGGTGAGAACATTTAAAATACGGCAGACCAAGTCACATAGTAGATGACAAAACTTACATCAGCAGCAACTCTTTTTTCCTCAACATATTTATCATATTTCAGTTGGATATCCTGCAACTTTGAACTCAAAGCCTTCTCCACTGCTTCAGAAATGGACTTCTCTTTTTTGCCTCTGGCCTCTACAAGTAGAGTTTCATAATACTGAAATGGCAACAAGGAATAGAAGTATAAAACATAATGTATTTCAAGAATCATATTGATTTTTATTATAATCAGAGGGAAAACTAAGGTATGCAGACGACGGTAGAAACTATTGATTAATGTCACAAAAGAAGACAGGCTCATGGTGTCACGTATAGGTAACGGGCGTATTGGAAAGCTGGTTTTAGGAGAGTTCTAGAGTGTATCTAATGCAGAATTGATCTCGAAACAGGGAAGAGCCAGTGAGAGATCAATTGCTACAGGATCAATGAAATAGGGAAAACATAATTAAATAACAGATTTTCTTTCCACTTTTTATTTTACTTATGAAAGAAGAAAATAAAGGGATACGATAGATGGTTGAGCCTCCCACTCAACCTAGGCCTCTCACCTCACACTCCCTTTCACAGCTACATGGTTAACAATCACTCTCTTTTTTTTTCCCTCTTCTTACAATATGTAAGACAACATAGAAATAAAGATTTCCTAATTCCAACACAGGTTTTATATAGTAATCTGATTACAATAAAAGATGACATAACAACTAAATTAAGACCACACACCTACAATTTAGGATTCAGATGCTCTACGGCCAAGGTGGTAGCGGCCATCATGCTGCCACGCCCCATGGGAGCGACACGTGGCTTTATGATGATCCAACGTTAAAAAAATTCAAATATCACTTAAGTGACTGGGTCAAAACAAAACCCTAAGTTGTTAGTGAGATGGAAGTTTTGAAACTGAGCTCATCGTCTTCTTCCTCTCCTCGCTGTGGCTCTGCTTTCATTTTTGGCAAGCTTCCTCCCTCTCCGTGAACCTTTGGAACTTCAAATCATTTTGGTTTTCTAACATAAGCCCTAACCCTCCCTCTCTCTTTTACCAAACCCTCTTCCCTCACTGCTCCTCTCATCTCTCACAGCGACGGTAGTGTGTGTTCGCAGGCGAGGGCGAGGGCAATGGCAACGGTACACAACCTGCTGCTGCTCTCATCTACTCACCCTGCACCTTCATCGTTGCATCTTTTGACTCAGGTGAAGAAACGGGCCTCAAATGCGACTGGTAGGATGATTGGAATCTGAAGTTGCAGCAGAGCCGGCGGGTTTGATGGTGGGAGAGAATGGGTTTGATGATCGTGAGATGAAAGGAAATGAGAAACAAAAAAAAAAAAAAACAGAAAGAAGAGATTAGAAGAAGTGCAGCAGTCGTTTGTACCTGGCTCAGAGAGAATCCAGCAACATTGTCTCAGCTTCCAATTTGTTGTTAAAATTCCTTTTTCCCAAAATGAGTGCTCCCCTCTCCTGTTAAAATTCCTATGTAATTTGTAATATGTTATTTGTACCTTAATGTATTTAAAATCAGTTGCTTGTGAACTCCACAAGATTTCAAGTGCTATTAACATATTTCTCACTCTTTGACCTGTGCTTCTGTCTCCTTGTAATGGCTCAACTCAACCAAGCTTTATACCAAAAAGTTTATGTGATTGTTTCTGTGATGGATGAAGATCAATCAGACTAAGGGATCAAGGAAAACAAGGTTCAGTCAATGGGATGCCAAAAAGAATAATTGTTGGTTTGGTTTTGTTGGAGTTTTAGTATTCAGTAGGGTAGGATATAGAAGTTTCTTTTAGAATGCTTTAGGACCGAAAGATATTACAGTTTTAACATTTTAAGAAATGTTTTGATCAGCAGCATCTCATTCTTTCTGAATAGTTAAATCGCCATTGTTTTTACCATTATGATCCATATAGGGTATATCAGAAGAGCTCTTGAGGATGCATGTAATTTATGATAAATAAGACTTGAAAAGCTGTTGGTGTAAATGTAGCCATTTCTTTGAAAAGAGATCTAGTATACAGGGAGCTTTTCTTAAGGCAGGGAAAGGTTATGAAGAAGAATCATAAGTGGGTGAATAGGTTTTAGGTTTTGAAAATGATTTTAAGGTTGGGAGATGTTGCTTGAATTCTTGCTTTTCCTAATTAAATTTTTTTAAAGTGCTCTGTTTGTATGGTTTTCAAGCGTCCCTGACAATGAAGCTACAGATCATAAGTTTTACTGGAATCTAACTGCATCTTGCAGGCAGTATTATGCCTTCCTCCTTGATCTAAAGTCCTCGACCTTGCTGCTGCATATATTCCAATGTTCTTCCAAATAGATATTGTCCATTAGTCTATGATTATGTAGGTCTCAGAAATCTAGAGTTCTTATAGCAAATCAGGGGAAAAGAAGAAAACCAAAGCATCATATTCCACTGGCTTGGTGTTTTTGTAAATCCTTAAAAAGGACAAAACAAAAAACACTATATGGTTGTTTTAGGTCTAGTGACATCTCTGTTGCTTGAATTTTGTGGTTTCATTGAACTGACTAGCATGTAGATCTACCATGTATTGCTTCAACGCAGATTTGTAATTGCTTCAATTCTTCATTGTTCAATCCTTGACAAAACAAGGCATTCTCCCATAAACCACCTTCCAATATGTGATTCTCCTTGCTTTATGTGGCCAACTCAAACCATTTCTTATTTTTCAAATGGTTGAATTTATTGCACTTCTTCTTCTACTACTTCTAATATTTTCTTTCTTTCTTTCTTTCTTTTTTTCTCATTTCCTTTCATCTCATGATTTTCTCTCCCACCATCAAACCTGCTGGCTCTGCTGCAAGTGGATTTGAGGCCGTTTCTTTACCTGACTCGAAAGATGCAACGAGGAAGGTGCAGGGTGAGTAGATGAGAGCAGCAGCAGGTTGTGTACCATCGCTGTCACCTTCGCCCTCGCCGTCGCTTGCAATCACACTACCGTCACCGTGAGAGATGAGAGGAGCGGTGAGAGGAGAGGGTTTGGTAAAAGAGAGGGAGGGTTAGGGCTTGTGTTAGAAAACCAAAATGATTTGACGTTCCAAAGGTTCACGGAGAGGGAGGAAGCTTGCCAAAAATGAAAGCAGAGCAACGGAGAGGAGAGGAAGAAGACGATGAGCTCGGTTTCAAAACTTCCATCGCACTAACAAGTAACAACTTAGGATTTTGTTTTGATTCAAGGTCAGTTTGGTTCGTTTTGGTCTGCTCGGTCCGGTCGGTGTTGATTGAAGAGGATAACCCGGTCACTAAGTGATATTTGAACTTTTTTAACCTGGGCCGTTGGATCATCATAAAGCCACGTGTCGCTCCCATGGGGCGTGGCAGCACGATGGCCACTACCACCTTGGCCGTGAAGGATCTGAATCCTACAATTTAACGAAATCCTAAAATCAGAAGTAACCTACACGAAAGGTAACATAAATCTGTCTTCAACTGGGCCCACAAATGCTGTCCTCTTACAATAAATATCTCCATAAATATATGATAATTCCCCAAATCAGCTCCCACGGTTATGACAGATCCTAAAAGATAGGATCTGTATAACTTCCATATCGTAAGCCATATCTCCTCCATAATGGGCCCACAGGGGTTTGATTTTAAGGAATTTTAATTCCTCCATACATGGAACATAAAGATTCAGTTTTCTAAAATATAGGAAACTTGTAGCTGGAGAAAAAATTCCTGAAAAGAAGCCATAAGATACCAACTGGCTCAAAAAATCCTGCTTATCAGGAATCCCAAAGTCTCCATACATGGGTTCAGTTTGAGTCAAAGAACTGGTTCAATAATGAACCAAATTGACCCAAATCAAACCAACCAAGTCGTAGGAAATCTGCATCAGTATTGGAGATGCTGAGAGATTCTAGATACGATAATCTTTGATATGCATGGATATCTGCTTATGATACATGCAAAGCAAGTTTTTAAGCATTATGCACCATAAATAAGCAATAAATAATTATATCCAACCAATGTTAAGTAATAAGAAGCAATTAAACAAGAAAATTTGAAAAAGAAAACTCTATTTGCATATTAGGATACTAGCCGAAGTTAACGCCAAAAGATCCAAACCAAGCAAGTAATAAGTATAAATATAAAACTAAATATTAAGTAATAGGCATTAAGCATATATACATATTAACCATACTACTACTTTACTGTAACAAATATTAAACAAACCTGAAGTAGTATGTAACTATTAATAATAAGTACTTGGCAACAAACATAACTACATACATTACAGATCGCAAATCATTCAAGATAATCCAAATTTAGGTAAATTTTTTCTACTTTAGAGGTCATACTTGGCAAAAACAAGTAAGAAAAACCAAAATTCAAGCAAAAAAGTCAATTTTTTACACATACTTCAACCTAGGGCTTTGATTTTCGATCTCCATTTTGATGAACTTTGATGCAATTTTTTGCTTGTTTAATCACTCGTCCTAGGTCATTTTTTTAGTGTAGATGGGATTCACTAAGGTTTTGGCCAAAGATTCAAAGTAGGAAGATGTTTACTTTCAAAACTGGGATTTTTGGCTTTGGCAGCCTATGTATTGAGTGTATCGGCGTATAATATGGGTACTAAATTAGACTGTACTGGCCAGTATCGGTTTTGTATATAAATTTTTTTATGCATCAGTTTTATATCATATTAACAAGGCCAATAGGTCCAATACATATCAATAGTTGACACCAAGGACAGGCTAATGCACATGGCTCTGTAGTTCCCACTAAAGGGATATGTACCTCTGAACAAGCAATCAATTCGTAATCAGACAGTCAACATAATCATCAGTCCCCAAAAAATATTGTCAGGATAAACTTCTCTAGTTATTTTTTAGACTAGCAGATGTCATCATGTAGAATGAGCCCATCCACCTAAGGGTGTCAAAACTTGGGAACCGAAAGCCCAAACCAAAACCTCCCATTTTAACCCGAAACCAACCGACGAACTGGTTTATTGGTTCGATTTCAGTTTGGGCATAAGTTTCGATTCAGTCTTGGTCTAGGCCAATTAGACCAATAAGCCCTTGCAACTGAGCAATTATTATCAAATTGGACCAAAACTGATAGGACTGGCTGAATAGCCCTATAACTTTGAAACTCTCCACCATCTCTCTCTCTCTCATTTATAGACTCTCTTTTCCTTCTCCTCTTCTTAAATTTCCGATGCGAGACTAAAATGAGTGCGTTCTCTTATTCCTTTCTCCTCTTGGAGCAAAAGGCTATCCTTTTTAGTCAGACATTGGAAACTCATGAGAGAGAATAGAGAATGTGATGCCTATAAATAAGGCTAGGCAGCCCGACCCACTTGCACTATTATTGGTTTTCATCTTGGGCTCAATAATGGCCTGATAGACTGAGACTGATAAGAAGCCGATAAAGCCTAAATCACTAAGTTATTGGTTCTGGACTAAGGTCCCCGGACCAATAACCTTATTGGTCCGATTTCGGTCTTGGGCCAAATAGGTGGACCCCTAACATCAGCCTGACTGAAACTGACCGGCATGGCATGCTAGTTGGGTGCAGACATGCATTAAGAATAGTTCCACCACAACAAGTACATTGGAATCTCTCAAGAGTTCCATATAACCAACTAAATACAGGGATTTGAATACGTTGCATTAGAGAGGCAATATCTAAGTACTTACTTCTCTTTGAGTCTCAAGCTGGCTTGTGAGTAAGCGATTGTACTCATCAACAATCTGCTGTCAAAAAAAAAAAAAAAAAGGGTCAATGATTATAGCAATCATACAAGTGAACTAACAAAATTGCTTTTCATTAAGTATCAAAGGTCAAGATCTCAGACAACTCAAAGGTGTGTCTGTAATTAATATTGGACCTAATCAATATTGTAGAATATGGTATAAGAGGATATAAATGAGCATAAAATATTAAAGTTTCTGACAATGCCAATGTGTGTCTGTAATTAATTCTGGAAATGCTTGAATGTGATCAATGTACTACAGTGTCATAAGATAACAAGCTACCTCTGAGTCAGACTATATGTACCACTTGAAAAAATAGATTATAAGTTCAAAACAGCTTGCCATATTATGCCAAACCAATTCAAGCATAGGATTCAACTTTCAAGCATGTGGGTCCAGTACAAATCTAGGCCCGATATCTGATTTTAGGAATAAAGAATAAATATGCCTGAAAGAGGAAAATATTATGACCACTTCAACTTTACTGCTAACGAGCGCACTGCTAATTCCAGAATCCTCAGAGCAGTCACAGTTCCCACAATCACCATCCGTCAATCTACAACAGGAGTTCAACTCTACCAGCTTTCCATCAGTTTTTGAATGATTTAGTCGGTGAACATAATTGTCGCCGACATAATCCCAAACACGTTGCGTTTCTAAATCAAGGGAATAGCAGTGTTGGGTTTCTTTCCAGTGCCTGATAGCATGACCTTCTTTATACCTAAAATCAATACATAATTCCAACAATCAGGAACTCAATTGAAAGAGTTTATCAGCTAAAGAATAAGTGCAAATATAGAGCATTTATGCCAACCTTCCACATCCCACAAACCCACAGATCACACAAATCCAGAGATCCTCTGATGTTCCACAAACAGAACATGTTGCTTTCTGAGCCTGCTGTTGACAAAATCGGCAGACCTGATTTAAAATTAAAAAAAAAAAAACCATTAGTAAAGCCAACAGTTACATTGATAAGGTTATGCCAACCACTTTCAGTACTGTCAGATAACATCCAAATGACTAAGACAATTGTTTGTGCAACAGAAAAGATGCATCAGAGATACTTCGTAAGCAAAACTGATATCCCAAAATGCCACTGTGAGCTACAATGATTACCCTAAAAAATGCATTGTTAGCCTTTCCTTAACACCTCCAAATTGCTCTATACTGCTCCTTTTCACAGGAGAATCTATTGGTTTTTGTTACACATGAACAATCCATGCCAATCAACTTTCTGTCATCTTGTCACCTACTAGTGCTACTCTTGAGTTCCATCAATTGTGTTCTTCAAAAACAACGAGCATAGTTGTCACCTAGGCGATGTCGTGTTGTGTCCAGGCCCCCTCCAGCCTTGGGTCACCTAGATGCCATGACAACTATGATAATAGGACTAAATCAGTGTATCTAAATAGCGTGATCAAAGAAAACCGAATACCTAGCTGGTTAAAATTCTATTCTTTTTGTGAAATCAATTGATTTTCATTTTCCTTGTTTTATCTGGAGGGCTGTTGACACAATCCCAGGTCACAAAACTCTGTTTTTGGGTCGCTATGGATCCATAAGAATGATAAATAACTCAAGAAGAGTATAATGGCAATTCCATAAATTCTTAGCACAATTAGGACCCATTGGGACAAAATAAAGTATTCTGGGGAAAACCGTTTGAGGAGGATCTTTTTTGGATTTAGAAAAGGAATGGGAGTGAATAAAACAAATTCATACGCAAAGGGGTCTTTGAATAATTTTATATAACTTGTCCTTATTTGTAACTTCAGAAACTTATCTCTTCTTTCACCTTCAACCACGAGAGTCACGGTACAGACCAAAGTAGGAGATCGAACCGCAGCCATTGATACCCAACCCAAACAGCTCTGAAACGCCAGAGTTAGAGTCGCCTAGGCCTATTGAGTGGAACCAAGCCAATAAACCTTGATTAAATAGGAATATAAATATTCGATTTGAGCTCGTTCAGAAAAAATCACAAACAGAGCAGGTCGGGACCAAGGGGATTATCTCACAATACACGCAAGTTTCTGAAACCAGATTGCACAGGTAAAATCACCCCTAGTATCAAAGTTCAGAGTATTGGTATTGGTATCATATCAGAAGGGTGATTTTAAGAGACATTTTGTATCATACTAGAGAGACGCAAGATATGTATGGGAATGGTCAAGAAACGTATGGCAATGCAAAAGACAGTTTTGAAGCATCAAACACTATAAATAAATAGTATGTAAAATATATAATGTATGAAAAGGAGAACAAAGTACGGCAAGACAAGTGCATTCAATTGATTATATATAAAGGATGAGATTTCTTACATGTACTAATACCAATTTTTTTTAGGTATTGTATCAGTACCTTAAATATACGACATGTATCAATTAGTATCGGCGGATACTTAAAACCTTGCCTAGGATAGGTACCATACTAAATTCGGAAGTGAAAGAACTAGGTATGAGGCAGATTGATCAAATCTCTCAACCTTGTTAGTTCGGTAGTAAAAAAAAAAGAATGCGATAAGGAAGAGGGGAAAATAATAAGGGGAAAGAAGAGTACAAGAATAAAGAAAGGAAGGAGGAAGGAAAGACTAACCTGAAGTAAGAAGAGGCCGGGGCAGGAGAGGGAAAGTGGAAACTAGGAGCACCAATCGGCTCTGGTTCTCAGGTGGGCTTCAATAACCTTCTCCCATACCTTCATCGTAAGACTAAAAAGTTTATGCCTCTATAGTTATTGCAGTCCTGAATATCCCTTTTTTTTGTAGATCGGGACCATATTGCTTCTCCTCCATTCATCTGGCAGTTTCCTTGTGCTCAGTATCTTGTTAACCAACTTGGTTAGCCTAGTTAAACCACATAACCCTAGGCTCTTCCCCACTTCTATTGGGACTCCATCTGGGCCTGGTGTCTTGCCTACTTTCATCTTTTTTAAAGCTTCTTTTACTTCAGACACCCTAATTTTGCATATGTATCTGCCACATGTGGTGTCTTGGTGACTAATACAGCCCTCAAGGGGACTATTACTTGAGAAGTCTCCATTTAGTCGGCTGTAGAAATACCTTCTCCATCTCTCCGTAATGTTTTCATCCCTTATTAGTACCCTACCATCTTCAGATTTAATAATCTAACATGGTCGAAATTTCTACTCTTCTTTTCCCTTAATTTAGCATCTTATAGATAGCTTTTTCCCTTTCCTTTGTGTTCAGGTTGTTATAAAGATCATCATGTTTCCTCGCCCTTGCTTTCCCCACGATCGTCTTAGCTTCATTTCTAGCGAGAATAGGATACCATTGGTTAATTTAACCAGTTGGCTTTAATTTTTTTTATATTTCCAACTTTACCCATAGGGACTCATCCTCAAGCATTGGTGCCAATGACTGAGCACTAGAACTCATCAAAGGTGGTAATGTAGTCCTAGAATAGGTGATAATCCTACTAGGAGCCAATGGGAATCAAGCTTTGGTCAAGCCTGCTGTTTAGGGCTGATTAGGGGTTGTTTTAGGGCAAAATTAGGGTTTAGGATGGGAATTTGGGAATGGGGTTTATATGGCTGTAATATGCAGGTTTAGGGGGTCATTATAGTATAAAAATAATTGAATTTGAAACAGTTTTAAGTTCCTGCAGAAATTAGGGTTAGGGTTTCGGGTTTTAAAATTAGGAAAAAACAACAAAAACTAGGGTTTAAAGTAGGATTCAGGGGCTGGGGTTGAGGTCGAGTGTTAGAAGGATTAGGGGGAAGGTTCAGCTGCAATATGGGGAATTTCTGATGGCTGAATGGGCCTAAACAGAAATTAAGGTTTCTTAGGTTTATGGCGATTAATGGGGAATTAGGGTTTAGAGTGATGGGAAGGGGCAGCAACTGAGATCGAGTATAGGCAGGGGTGTGATGGGGCTATGGTCTGAATCTGATTGAATTCAGATGGTGGATGAGTATTAAAAATAACCTAGATGATCTAGGGTTTAAGGGAAATCGATAGGGAGGGAGAATGAATGGAAAAACAGAAATTAAAGAGCAAACTTACTACTAGATTCCACCGGCAGCAGCTTGATTTGAAGAAGGATGAAGCCACCTTCAGAGAGAAATGCTCCCAGCCGTCACGGCGTAAGGAGTCGCAGGATTCCACCCACCCTTCCACCTTGATGTACCCACAAGGATGCAAACACTCTTGAAGAGCAAGGAGCAGCAGCAGCAATCGACCAGCAGCAATAACAGTATTTTTTTCAAATATCAATATGTGGAGAAATCTCCCACGATCCAATATATTTATAATAAAGGCCTAAGCCAACTCCTAGTACAAATAAAGGTCTCTTTCTTCTAAAATCGTGGAAGGGAGAGAACTAATCTAACTTAAATTGAATCAAACAGTAAATTGTCCTAACTACCCCTACTTAACATAAATTAAAAGACTCTAACTTAAAACAATTAATTTAAAAGAAGATTCCCCATCAGCCAATAGAATATAAGGACCTATTAGCCAATAGGAGCTCTTCACTTAAATTAAACCCATTGGACCCATTGAACCAATTGGATATAACCAATTTCAACCCGGTTCAATCTAAAAAAACAGAAAAATAACTAAATATAAAAAAAACATAACTCCTAACCTACGGCTCCCTATTCAAACCCTAAGTTCAGGGTTTCTTCTTCTTCTTCTTCCTTCTTGGAGCTGCATCAGGTGGAGGCTAGTTGGGTGGAGAGAGGAGCAAAAAGAGTCCACAGGATCCACATTGGGGTGTGGGGTGCGGGGGATGCACAACAGTTGAGTAAACAATAGGGGGTGAGGGGGTGTAGATGCGTAGGCGACAGCAGCGGAGACCGAGGGCTGCGCAATGCAGCAGAGATCGATCGCAGCAGGAGGCAGAGCTTTGCAGTGGCGACAAGAGGCAAACATGGGTTTGCAGTGGTGGGAGATGGGTGTAGGATGCTAGGGTTGGGCCTCGCCAATTGAGGCACAAAGGGAGACATGGGGGGCATGGGAAGGGGGCTGCATGAGGAGGGGCAGCAGTGGAGGCTGTGCAGGGAGGCTGCGTTTCGGGGGCAGCAACAGAGACGACGCATGGGGGCAGCCCGATGGGGATTCGAAGGCTCTAAGATTCATGGAAAGAGGGAGTGGCTGCTCTAAAGTTCACAATGAGAGCTTTGGTTTCGGTTCATCGGGATAGGGGCAGGCAAAAGAGAGATTTTCGTCGTTTGTGGATCACTCGGATAAATGCAGTATTCGTGAAAAAAGGGTATTCTATGGTTGAAGTCAATTAATACACGATCTGTACAAAAAACAGTTACTTCTTAATCGTAAAATACTTGCACAAATAGCTATATCAAATAGGGATTATTTTTTAGAAAGGGGAGGAATGATGGTGGTGCTTATATCCATGGAGGCGATCGTGTTTATAACGACAGTGGTGCTTGCATAAGATGGGTTCCGGTGCTTAGTCATCAGAGTTAGTGCTTGAGGATGGGTTCCTATGGGTAAAATTGGAAATATAAAAATTTAAAAACTCAAGTACTTAAATTAACTAACATTATCCTTATGTAGGTACCCCAAACATAATATTTCAAACGTGAGATGCCTAAGATGTAGTTATCATAAACGATAAGTACCTCAGCCATAATGTACCCTCAAAAAATGCAAAACTGAAAGTAGATAAAGGTTCTATACAACACAATGCTACTAGGAATTATAGTCATCACTTATATTGGCTAAGCTTCTCATACCCAGCTTATAGGCATGACGTTGCTTACAGAAGCGGCACATGTTTGGATGGGACCCTGGTGCTTCTACTTTTGGGGATTCTCAGATTTACCACCAGCAACATCATAATATTTGAGACGGGGAGGGGTACTACACGAGTTTTTCTAGCTTCTGATGGTAAAGACTCCAAATGAAATAATAGTACGGGGCATGGCCTTTCAGCCTCTGTAATCAGTAGAAGCTGGCTTCTAGAAGCCAATAAGCACAACCCTGAGAAGCATAGCCAAACTAAACATTGAGGTGAACTCAAGAAGTATATGCATTGGTAGCAAAAAATAAAAATCGAAACAGACACTTCTTAGCAGCACAAGCTTTACTAACATTGAGGTGAACTCAAGAAGTATATGCATTGGTAGCAAAAAATAAAAACTGCAACAGAAACACTTCTTAGCAGCACAAGCTTTACTAACCAGGCAAGATGAGTCGGCCCATTTTGAGATGCATGAACATCGGAATGAGTGGTCGCAAGGTGTCGTCAAGATACCACTGGTATCTTGATCCAGCCTTTCTAGATAGTAGAAAAAACAAGATTACAAAAACTAACAATAGTTCCATTATCACAACCAAAAACAAAAACAGGCTGCCTGGTAGAACAAATAAGCATATAATTCCATAAGCCGTAGAACTCACCAAGGCAAACAGGACATGTAGGTAATTCAGTAAAACCTAGAGGCGGAGTACTAGCAATGTCCGCGGATTCCGTATATTCTACGGAAGTCACATATAAGACATGGCAAACCTCAGCCTGCAACACAACCATAGGAGAAAACGCAGTAAATTTCCAACCAAACCCACTTATTCAAACCCCACAAATTCATATATAAAAGCAATAACAGAAACCTCAGTGGACGAGAACCGCCTCCCGTTGAAGCTCCGATAAAACTTCTCTGCTTTCTGCTGGTCAACAAGCTTAATCAACGCGCTGTATCGATCCTCCATTCCGTCATTCCTACAATTCACCCAATACAAAATTGTTACGATCAATCTTGAACAAATAATCCGACCAATCTACAACAAGTTTTAGGGTTTCTGTCATGGCGGATGAAGAGAACCTGATGATGAGAACCTCGGAGAAGTGATCGATGTAGGAAGCGCAGAAGAATATGAGATCTTCGGGGGAGAGGTGGTTAGGGACAGCGACGACGAAGAGAAGAGTGGAATCCTCTTCAAGATTAGTTCGGTTTGTGGAGAGGGAGGTGGGATTATGGTGGGAAACGCTGCGGAAGAGATGGACGATGCCTCTTCGTTCTTGGATGTTAGGGTTGGTGGGGGTGGCGGCTCCGCTGTCTTCTCCAGCGGATCTGGTGGTGATGGGGTGGTTGGTGTCCACCGAATGGATTTGAAGGCTGAACATGTGAGACTGTTGCGAAAGACTCAACAGAAGAGTGTGTGAAGATGGAAATCTGCAGAGCCTCAAAAGACTCTGATGCTTCTTTCGCGGGAAATGGGAAGTTAGGCCGTTAAGGTCGCCCTCTCCTGGAGACACTTATGATTGGCACACGGCATAACGATGAACCCATTATCGAACAATGTTTCTAACGAATACAATGTAATTTTTTGAGGACCTATCTTCTTTGTCGTTGGATTGGATTCCTAGGGGCACTTTAGTAAAGTAGGGGGCCAATATTTTCTTAATATTCATTTCATTCACCTTGAGTGAAAGAAAACTTTCTACATTGAGTGTCCCTTTTATTTACATTCATATCCTATACGTTGAGCAGTCGGTGTGTAATTAGTTCCGTTGGTAGACATCAATTATTGGTACATCACAAACACACAAAATATGAATGCAATAGTAAATGTCTTTCAGGCACAGAAAAATGACAGTATAAATAAATTTTGTTATCAAAAAAAAACTGACGATGAATCATTTAGAAATTTTTATGGATCAACGTTCATCATAAGAATGTACTCGTATTTATATATCTATATCAATTCCCATTGGAGAAATATATAATACGGCAAACCTATAATAGAGTGTCTAAGTTTGTCCATAATTGAGACAGGTACTTGCATATAAAAAAACCATTATAATAAATACATAATAAAAATATATTTATTTAATTTAATTCGTTTAAATTGAGA
The DNA here is from genome assembly GCF_018873765.1 of Telopea speciosissima. Classification (NCBI taxonomy): domain Eukaryota; kingdom Viridiplantae; phylum Streptophyta; class Magnoliopsida; order Proteales; family Proteaceae; genus Telopea; species Telopea speciosissima. The sequence goes on from NC_057922.1 coordinate 15,879,040, forward strand.
TTGACGGACACACATCAAATATCAAAATATCCCAACACTCGATATTTATAAATAGAGGGTAGCTGACAGTCTTTTTCCATTCATTCATTCAAATATTTTCTCCTCTTAAGCGCTTTTTTGAACCTTTTTTTTTTTTTTTTGGGAAAATCTCACGGACGCCCCCTATAACTATTCGAAATGATAAGTACACCCTAAATTTTGCAAAAAATTCACAGATTACCCTTATTTTATATTTTTATTTCAACTTAGTCCACTCCGTTAGGTCTTTGCAGGTAAGTGGCTATTGACTCTTTTATAATGGCAAAATTACCGTTACCATTGGATGAACTTCCTATTATACCCTTAAGGTTAAATCCCCAATATCCCTAAATACAAACCAGATTTTCTTCATCGTTTTCGCTTGACTGAAGGTGGAAGAAACAAGAACAGAGAATTCCTCCACCTGATGCCATTATTTACCGATTTTCACGCTCGGTCTAGAAATTGGGAGAAGCGGAGGAGGTGGTGGTTGTGATTAATGAGAAGCTTAGGCAAAGCAGAAGCATAAGATTCAGAAGATAGAAGATGCAATAGGGTGTGGAAGATGGGAGAAAACGAGTGGATTACAGAGGCTACGACGGACGATTGGCTTGTGGTGGAAGTGCTGATGCGGCTACGCCAGCCAGAAGAACATGGGTCCCTGCCGACAAAGAGTTTGGTGGCTGTGTTGCCTGAGTGGGGATTGAGACAACCACGGTCGAGGCAGATTCTACGATGCAGTAGCGTTCAGGTGAAGAAGGATGGGGAGTCAAGGAGAGCCAGCCCGACGACGCCTCTCTCTTGGAGTGGTGGCACGTCTTTTAGCGGTAGCGGTGCTGTCGATGGTTACGAAGAGTCCCTTACCTGTGAAACCCATTTCCCCCACTTCTTCTCCATTTTCCACTGGACCCCTCTGACCTCTCTCTCTCTCTCTCTGCGAGTTATAAAGAGTAAGAAGGTCTTGCTATAATACCCTCGTCCCTTCCAGAGTTATAAAGCTTCAAAGTCCTTTCCTTCTTCTTTAGGAGGAAATTAAGCAAATATGCTGCACTCACAGCAGAGTACTCTTTTTTGCTACCCACGGCAACTCTCCTCCCTTGGGATTAACAGTACCCTGATCTATTTCACACATTACAACCTCAAAACCATAACCCCTGCCACCCGCGTCGTCAAACTCCGGCGACAGTCGATTTCCTCTGTAGCAGCACTACCTCAGCCGCGTCCGGCAATGCCAGGTCCGTCGAGGACACACTCGATGCCACCTGAGAAGGTGGAGATCTTCAAGTCTCTTAACGGGTGGGCTGAGGAAAATATAATCCCTCTATTCAATCAGACCCCTCACCGTCATTCTTTTGATTTTTTCCTCTCCATTTTCTTTTCTCCCAACCGACATCCACCTCCATCTACCTAAAGCAAACCACTTTCCTTCTTTCTTCTCTACCAAGGCAGTGCCTCTTTGAAATCGTGACAATGAGTTCTACGGGCATTGCTAGGAATCTGGAGAGCTCGTGGTTGAAGCTGAGACCCTGACGCTAAGAACCGATGGCTGCTGCAACTCCCATACGCCCTCCCGTGAAGCCGAGTGATCGTTTGAAGATTTTGGGGTGAAGCTTTTGCAAGTATCAGTGTCGAACAGACTACTGACCAAGCCCCTCTAACTCTCAAACGAAGTAACTATTGGTCTGAAAAGGAAACTAACGATATACCCAAATCTATGACTTTCACCTCTCTATAACCAACTCTCTGAGATTGCAGAGGACAAGCGATCATCCGCTCCCAACATCCTGTCGATGGTTGTTGTTGTTCGTTTGTTTCTTTCGGATATTTTTTTTCTGGTTTAATTTCCATGGCTGTTGTTGCGGAGAATGCGATTGGTTCGGATGATTCATACTGTTGATGATGTTGCTCCAAACTCTGATTCCAAATCTGAGTTTCAGAACGATGTGCGCAAGCTCGTTGATTTGCTATGACGGTTGAGAAGAGGGGAAGAAATGAAATGAGAGTTTTTTGTGATCGGAATTTATTCTCTCCGGTCGCAGAGAGCGTCGCCAGCGGTGCTGCTGGGCACCATGTCGTACTTTCCTGTTTATGGGCTTATGGGTGAAACCAGTGGTGGTGATGAGGAAGTTCGATTTGGGAAGATGATGGAATCTTAATAATTTTTATTTAAATTACTAAGAGGGTAAAATTATCATTTTATCTTGGAGGGGTAACCTTGCTTAACGTCAAGGGAAAGGTTGCAAAATTTAGGGTGTACTTGTCATTTTGAATAGTTATAAGCGGTGTCCATGAAATTTGCCCCTCTTTTTTTTGGAGTTTTGTGCACTACTCTACTCTTGATACCCTTAGCTGGCCTAATAAATAAAGTGTATCACTATTAGCCTCACAAGTTGGGTGTTGTTTTATCTCAAGGGTTGATTGACAAGAAACTCAGTTGCACCATAGAAGTCCTCTACAATCTTAAGCAGAGTGACCATTTGGTACAACTCAATCCATCAAGTATTCTTGAGTTCAAATCGAGTTATAATATCGGTGAATCCGAACCAAGTGAAGTTCATACAGTCTCCTTGAATTGGTCAAAAATGCTAAATATTTGAAGTTCTTATAATCTTTGGTGTTATATATTACTACAGGTTTAGATTGGATGGACCTATCATTGTTTTTGTTTTTTTTTTTTAATTATAAATTTTACTTGTTTACCCTTAGTCTACATTGATACGCTGATACGGGATCGGCTCAAAATTGATATCGCAACCTACTGATTCCGATACAAATCCCCTATTTGAGCTATCCAATACCGATTTCTTAACGATGATCCCAAATCAAGAAGATTTGGCGCTACTTAACATCTATTATTCCAACTTTCCAATAGCAATGTCAACAACATATTTTTTTTCTTAAAAAAAAAGGGGAAGTCGTTTTCTGTCAGAGAGTGTGGCTACGCAAGCACTCCCCTTGTCTATCTCTCATTCTCTTTCCTCCTCAAAACAAGGGGGTAGAGGTGTCTTTTCATATGAAGGATAGAGATAGTCTCATGGAAGTGCTGACGTAGGCCACACTCCCAGACAGAGTTATTTTTCTCCCAAAAAAAAAAGAAAGTAACCACATGAAAGCCTCCTCCGATCTAACTGATGTATGTTAGGCAAGAAGTTACAATGACAACAATTTTAACAAATCCTAATGACACTTTTATCAGGATCTCTGCATAGGAAGGAAAAGTTACATGCTAAAATAGGTATTATCCAAAACTTGAGTTAGGTTGTATGGTTTGAAGGGGAAGCCAAAGCCCAACCGAGTTCAAACTTCTAAGGAGCCAATCCTTGCTCGAGTTCAACCAGCTTCGGGTTTGCAATTGTGAAACTTGACCCAACCCAATCAAAAATTATTTAAGCCCAAAGGCCCAAACATACATCGTGCGGCGTTGTACATACTCATCGTGCACAGCGGGCCCCACATGGCACACATGGCACCTGCAGCACTGCACGATGAGTACAGCAACACTGCAGTTACAACAGCAGATAAAAATTCGGCCCAAACAGGCTTCCGCAGGTTTCTCAATTTTTATGTAAAAAACACTTGTGGATTGTGGCCATAAAAGGGGTCCATTTATATTGAAGCAACCCTAAAACTAAGGTTGTCTTTAGTTGTTTTTTTTTTTTTTTTGGCCAATTTGAAAATGATAATGATCTTAATTATCCGTTGCTGTACTCATCGTGCGGTGCTGCAGGTGCCATGTGTGCACAGCGGGCCCCACATGGCACTTGCAGCACCGCACGATGAGTATAGTAGCACTGCAGTTACAGCAGCGGGTAAAAATTCGGCCCAAACAGGCTTCCGCGGGTTTCTCAATTTTGATGTAAAAAACACTTGTGGATTGTGGCCATAAAAGAGGCCCATTTAAATTGAAGCAACCCTAAAACTAAGGTTGTTATTTTTTTTTTTTTAATTTTTCAATTTTAAAATAATTTTTAAAAATAAATTAAAAGATAGTTTTTTTATCAAGAAATTGAAATTGTATGGTTGCACCAATTGAAAATATTTTAAGAATGAGAAATCCTTTTGATAGTTCAATTTTAAAAACATATTATCTCAATTTATGATAATAATAATAATGACGATAATAATAATAATAATAATAATAATAATAATAATGATAATGATGATAATAATAATAGTAATAATATAGAATAATAAATAAAATATAAATGAACAACAACAACAACAACAATAATAATAATACAGAGGTTTTTTATGGCTAAGAAATGTAATCCAAAGCTGACGTTGTCAATCCCTCGCACCTTACCAAGAAAGCGGTATTTCCTGAACCTCCGAGGAGGGTCATATATCCCACATAGTTAGGGAGATATTCCACTAAAGATGGGGGACACCATGACGGTCCTTTCTCTGACACAAAGTCGAAACATTTTCACATCAAGCCAAAATGACATAAATCGTCACGATAATTCATTTTTACTTGAAAGGATGTCTCAACTTGGGGTGCATCAAAGAAAGCCTCCAAGTTGACATCCGGAGAGAGAGCAACCATGTAATACCAACGACAGTATTTTAGCCACTGAGAAACCCAATTTCGAAGCACTGACCACTCCAAGAAAGATTCACATCCTTCACTTGAAAATAATTTCGAAGGAGCCAAATGTAAATCTTTTTGCTTCATTTGATCCCTTAAATAAGAAATCAAGAAGCCTTTTAAGTAGGGGGATAAAGGGAGACCTCTACCCAACCACAACTCAAAGGGTTACTAGCTTTTATTCGAAGGTTTCTCAAACATGGCCCTCAAGCGACAGACCTTACCGTCCATATGGAGAGAGAGATAGAGAGAGAGAGAGAGATTGGAATTGAAATTAAATTCTTCAATCTATTCATGTGGTTAAGAAAGTCTTCGTTTTCTCAAAGTGTTTGTGGCAAAAAACATCGAGCTCCACTTTCAAAAGTGGGCCATAGTAGGACGCTAGCCTTTTTCCACAGGTTGCTCCGCTAGTTGTAACCTAAAATTGGATGAAAAAATCGCGTAATAAATAATCTAAGAAATTGAATTAAAAATCCAACCAAAAAGAACATAACTTCCCCCCTCTCTTAGATAAAAGGGCTGCAACAATTAAGTCGAAAAACATTTAACGTTCACCCTAAAAATTCACCTCCACTCTCTTGATCAAAACTTCTAACAAAAGAAGAATAAGGCTAAAACATTTCCATTTTCTAAAGAACAGCCCCGATATGATGACTCACTGAGAGAGCATTTGAAACTCCCTCCCTAATCAATGAATAAAGGAAACGATATTGAGAATGCAGTTGCTCATATCATCCAACCCCTCATCTCTTACTAGGTCAGTGTCTGCTTCAAAACACTCTTTAACATCTGATGCAGTTTCTTCATGGCTACTCCTGCTACACTGTCCCTATGCTCCTCCATTTGAATAGAAAGCTGCTTCCACTGCTAAAGGAGTGATATATATCAAGAGGATATATAGCATTGTTTGTAGTGAGAACATCTTTGTTTGTTTCTACAATCCCATTGCACCTTGTAACTGTTAAGCCTATAGATGATCTTATTAAAAATAAGGGCGAGAAAATACTGAATGGGCCTTTAGAGTCAGCACACGCACGCTGATCAATGGGAATGTGTGCACAAGTATCGACCTTGACGGGATTCACCTTTCAATGGGGGCAGGGTGGTACTTTCCATGGGGGTATGGCAATACTGTGTCTAAGTGTAGGAGCCATGCTGGCCACATGACTAGGTAGCATTTTTTTTCCCTAAAAATAAGTTGTAAATAAAATGGGTGTACAATGTAGATTAAAGAAGTAAAAAATCTTTAAAAATTTAAAAGAATTCCAAATGAGTAGTCAACTTATAATGAATTTGAACATTTTAAAAGGACATAGTTTGGATCTATAGTCTTTGAACAAATATTTGAACAATGTTGCTCAAAGCAAAAAAGAATAAAAAAACCCCTTGAGCACTATAGTTAGTGGATCTCACGTAATTGACTTAAAATACGTAAGTTATGGGAAAAAAGGTACCTGGTAGTGTGAATCTTGTGTTCAAACACAGGAGTGTATAAAATTACTGTTTTATCCTTTTGAAATAAAAAATCTTATCCATGTTGATGCTTCTGCACAAGCTCTCATTGGCCATCTCTTACCCCATAATTTATATAGGGCAAAAGATCTGTAATTCGTGGTGTTTTCTACGCCCTCTCAGAGGGCACTATGAGATGATGTCTCTACCCCTGGGTAGATACCCAGGCGTGTTCACCCATTGATCGAAACGCTTGTGTAGAAACCATGCGACCAAATAGAGATCTCTTGCCCATTTATATATTAGTTTGACAACTTCTATCTTAATTGGTACAATCCTTAAACCACAAATCTTCATGGATAAAATCTATCTTACCAAAATAAAATGATAAAATCTACGGAAGACGCATGTTCAAAAGCCCTATGTTTCATCCTTTCAATTGAAAATCAAATTCTCTTTGTCTTCTATTTTCTTCTCTTGGATGCAAAGCAAAAGCAAGGGACTGCTATTCAGCTATTGTATGTCTGTGTTCATTCAAACCATTTACAAACCGAACCAATTAAATTGGAAAATCCAACCTGTTTAATGAATGTTTTCGATTTCACTATTTGAAAGTCGAAACAGTTTAACAATCGATCCAGTTTCAATGTCTACCTACTACACTCCAAACCGAATCAAACCGAACCATTTAACATCCTTAAGACTTTTTTTTTGGTTGATTATCCTTAAGACAATGTAACTAAACGAGCATAGGATTCACTAATTTTAAATTAGGGTCAACCAAGAGCTTTTGAAAATACATAGTCACCTATACTTGATAAAGGTCCCATGACAATTCTCCTATTTAATGGTGTTGCATATGAATTCAAACTGTTTTACCATTCTTTTAAAATGTTTATAAATTAAAAAAATTAACTAAAATGATAAATCACCTTCATAATCCGATTTTCTCGATTTTTAAAATAAAATAAAAAATACATAAAACCACAAAGTTTCCTAAAAAAAATATAAGCATTGTCATCATGGTTGGTTACATCAAAAGGAGGGAGAGGGCTCCATGAGTCCATGGTCATCATGGTGATGGATCTTGAGTAATTATTAGGAGTTTGAAAGGTTTTTAAACACATTGCCTTTACCTTTTCTTTTATAAAGTCAAATTATTATGTCGATTTGCTCTCTAACCCCAATGTGAGACTATGGAAACAAAAGTCCAAGTAAATAATTTCTTGGAAGACCATCAACTTTTCTTATGGTTTTAAAACCGAACCAACCACTTACATGCTTGCTTGGTTCCAATTTTTTTTCTGGTTTATTTGTTGGTTTTTTTCTAAAATCAAGGTTTTGTTCTAATTAGGTTTGAGTTTGATATTCACCCAAACAAAAAAAGGGGTTTGTCAATGCATGGTCAAGAGAAAGGAATCTAGGAGTTGAGGGTTTCTTACTGTTTGGTCTGGAATCTGGACTCTGGACCCAAGGCCACTCTTCTACGTGGTTTAAATATCCGATCCAGATCCAAACTGCAGGCCCAACATGCTCAGGTTAATCAGGAAGGATGAAAATTTCATCTTCCAACCGGTTACAGTATTATACATACAATTTCAAAACTCTGCCACGTGTACACCCATCCATAGAAATGTCGATGTCTTCGTCTCGGACAGTATCCGAAAAACCATGTATACGAAAGTATTTCCGTAAATTAACGCTTCTCCCGTTTCTGCTTTTTTATCTAAATAATTAATAGATTAGTTACCACTGAAAGCAATACCGATGAGCGAACTCTGCTTGCACTCTTCTCTCTCTCGTGGGTCTGAAGCTAAAGAAAAGTTGCAGAGAGGAGCCAGAGAGAGAGAAACAGAGGAGAAAGAGATGAGTGATTCAAAGGTAGAGACAATCTCGAGGCTTGCTCAATGGAGGATCGATAGCTTTGGCCCTTGCTCTTACAGACGCTCTGAATCCTTCAAGGTCGGAATCTGGAACTGGTAATTAATCTCTGCATCTTCTTCGCAGAATCTTTAGCCTTTTCATCTCTTTTAGTTCTTTAAATTCTTGGGTACTTCTTTTACCAGTGTAAAAATGACTAATTTCATAGTCTATTCAAAACCCAGGTACTTATCAATAGAGAAAAATCGTTATCTCTACATTCGTCTCTTTCCAGAGCCTTGTCGAGCCTCGAAGGAGCAACCACCAATTGCCAGATTTGTTCTTCGAGTCTCTAATATTGGTGCTAACCGAAGACCGTACATTTCCCCTAGTATGTCTCTTTCAACTTTCAATTGTTTTTGTGACTCTTTAAAGTATGCGGGATTCATAAGCAATCCGATAGAGGGGGAAAAGAAGAGGAAAAATTGATGATTTCCGCCTAGTCTTTGTACAAAGTATTCGTTGTTTGGTCTGTGTTCCATATTTCCTATCGCTCCCTTCACTGAATTAAATGTTGCATAGTAGACAAAGAGGAGACTTTCCTGCATTGGGCTTAGTTCAAGGATCTTGTGTTCTTTTGGTGTGGGGTTTCTTGTGTTTAAATTTATTTTTTTATGGGTAAAAGTGGAAGTGACCTAATCCAGCTTAGTTAAACCTAGTTCACGAATGCTCGATGATATGTATGTTCGGCATTTGAACAAGTTGTATTTCTTTGTAGACTGATACAAGAGCGTCTGTGTGGTGTTACTGCTGCTATATATTTGGATGGGTAGTCGCTGATATACTTGAAAGTGGTAATGGGAAGTTCTGCTTGACCTCCTATCAGAAATCCCAGATGTTTTTCAACATATCGAAAGAGTCATAACTTGGTTTTGCAACAAATTTTCTCTGACATTCAAATTTAGAAGAATCTTTAGAGTTCCTTCACAGCAGAATAGCTTGAGTTCTTCTGAGGTTTCCCTGCCTTCTTTCAGTCTTCCTGCGAATTTCTTGATGGGAATACTTACTCTTTTGTTAATGAATGTGGGCATCATTAATATTATATGCGAAGGCTTTTTTTTTTCCTTCTGATTTTGTACCAAAATATATAGAAAGATGAAGCATGTACTTTTCGACAGAACTGATTGAAATCCACACTTTCTTATCTCACAGTGTGAAAAATTATGTAGGCCATCTGAAACTTGCGTACTCACAAGTGTGAAAAATTAAGAAGGCGCTCTGAAACGTGTGCAGTTATACATTGATGAGAAACATAGCAGCTTCCCTTATACATGTGGATTAAAAAAACACTGGTACTACCACAAACAGGTTATTGATACTGCCAATTTGACCTAACACTATTGCTAGACACAACAGAAGTTACTGATTGTCTGGACATGAGATTGCCAGGCAGATCATCACCAAACCAAGAAAGGAAACTTTCCAAATATGCAGGTAGAATAACAAACGGACACAAAGTCGAATTTTTTACGTTGAAACCCTCCATGGAAGAGGGGGATCCAGGGGAAAAATCTGATCTAACTTCTGTTATAAAAATAAGGGAATATAGTGGTGCTCCTCCCAAGTTTTTTGCTCAATCTTGAGGTTGACACTTTAACAGAAAACAGAAGAAAGAGATGAAGTAATTTTATGTAGTAATCGATGCATATACAAGGTGCATTACTATGTTTAAATAGAACAACCAAGAAAACTTATAAGGGAAGACTTCTACAAGAAAAGGAAAACCAAACCAATGTGATCTCAACCAACAAGGAAGGAGGAGAGTCATTTAAACAGGGAAAGATGAAACTCATCCAATATTGTACTCAATAGTGATCCATTGTATCTCTAGCTAGCACTACTGCTTGCTTTGTCATGAGGTGTTAAAAACTAATGGATAAAATACTGGGTTACTGATGTAGTGAATGTGCTCCATGGCCAGGAGAATTGGGAAGGGGGGGGGGTGGTTAGTCCCACATCGGTTGGGTAGTATGTAACTGCTGAGCTTACGACCTTGGAAAGGCCTCTCCACTCTGAAGCTCGGGCTTTTGGGTTGGACGCTGTCAAATGGTATTAGAGCAGGTTGTCTGTGCACCGGATACATGAAGGGCCCATGGCCTAAAGGTAGGGTGAGTGCAGTTCCATGGACAGATTGAGGGGTTTAATCCCACATTTAAAATATCCTCTTAGTGAGCAATGATTTGGGGTTGTTGCATGACACATAACTTTGACATGATGGATATGGCTGAAGCTTTCTATACTTTTGGCATAGAGATTCAATAGAACAGGTCAAGCAAGACCTTAGTATTGTCCTAAAAAGGATACATTGACTAAGTACTGGATAATTTTAGGATGAAGCATTGTTTTTGAAGTGTAGCACCTATAATTAAAGGTGACAAACTTAGTCTGGATCATTGTCTTATGAATGATTTAGAGAAGCAAGAAATATAGTATATCCCATACGCGTTTTCTGTAGGCAGTTTAATGTATGCTCTGATCTACATAAGACTTGATATTGCCTTCACAGTGGGAGGCTTGGAAGATTCCAGAAAGATTGCTTCGTCCACTATGGAAGCAGAAGTTGTGGGGTGTTATGAGGCTGTCTCTCATGCATATTGAGAAGCCAATACGGATCTTCTGTGACAATACTGCTGCAATTTGCTTCTCTAACAATATGTGCTCAATGAGTTGATACATTGAGATAAAGTACTTTTTTGTTAAAGAAGAAGTTCAAGATTGTCCAGTAGCGATAGAATATGTTGGTACTAAGAAAATGATTGTTAGCCTTTTCACAAAAGGGTTTCTGCCTATAGGTATTTGTGGATCATGTAGGTCGTATGGGACTATGTAAATCATTATGTGATTGATGTTTATTAAGAATAGTGTTATGTACAGCTGATGATTCTGAATTTAAGTATTGCATTCATTCTTGTTTTGCGCAAATAGAGTTTGAAATGAAAAACGCCTATTAGGACAAAAGGGCAATAAAGTTGGATCATGAATTGACCATGGGGTTGATTCCATAAAGTTGAAGATTACCACATAAAGGTTTCATTTTGAAAATAATGGCTCATTGTAAAACATGGGAGGGAGTGTTCAGATATTGGACATGTACCGCCATGATTCATGGGTTAGAATTATCATTTTTGAACATTAACTAGTCCATAAGGATCATAGTTGTCGAGGTGTCTAGGCGACCCAAGGCATTGGAGGGGGCCGGATGCAAGGCGACCAAGGCATCCAAGGCGCCTGGATGACTAGGCAAAGCTTTGATAACTATGATAAGGATTAAACCTGGATGTTATAGTATGGGTGTATGGGCATACATCAAGTTCACAACTCAGACATTTTCTTGGCATGTGGCAATATGGGCCAAGTGGGAGAATGTTGGCTTACGTGGCCCAAATGCATTATCCCTCTCAATGAGATGTCATTGCAGTTGTTGAGGTTCAACAACAGACATATGGGAGTAATTGCAAATTTGCAACAACATCCATCTCCGTTGTGGGTCTGGGAGAATTCTGCATAGACCAGAAAACCCTGTTGGATAAGTAACAGTTAGAGATAAACACTACTAAGTTTGGTTAGTGGCACATTGGAAAACATGGTAAGGAGATAACTGATCCTAATGGAGTCAAGTCCACAACCTCCTCTTCACTACAAATTTCTTATAGAGACAACTAGCTCTTCCAAGGTTGAAGAAAACCCTCAAAAAACTAAATTCTTGAGCAATGAGCACACACAAGAAGCTGCCAGGTGGGCCGTGGCTACTCCCTTCTTCTCTCTTTGTTTTCTTCACTTGAGCGGAGCCCAAGAGAAAGTGAGAAACCCATGAACCTCTTTAACTTGGTGGTTTATAAGTTCTCTTGGGGTTTTCCTATTGAGTAGAAATACACAAGGGAAAAAGGGGAAACAACTTGGGTGCTCAAGATCATTATTATTGGGCATTGTTTTTCCAATTTCCACCGCAGCATCAAACTTGGCAACAGCAGGTCATCTCTGAAAGATCGGTTTGTTCTTAGACAAGTTCGGGAGTTGTATTGTGTTAAGAGAAGGGGGATTTTTGAACTTTTGTGGAGGTTACCATGTATTTTCTCTGTTTGACTACATAACCTCAAGTTTTAGGCATATATGTGAGTTACTTGCCTGGTGAAAGCAATCTTGGATTTGGCCCATTGTTTTATCTTGAGATCAAAGAGTTGGCCATGTAAATATCTGTGTTATGGTGAACACTTCTTTTATAGGGCATGGAATAAGTCAGGTTTGGGTTGCATCCACTTAAATCCAGACCTGAATGCGACTTGGATTCATGATGATGGACCCAAATCCGACCAAAATCCAAATAGGTCATATATATGCATCATATATGGGTCAAATTTGGATATTTAAACCCAAATCTTTGGTTCTTTTTCTGCTGAGGATATATAGAGACTTTACCAAGGTATGGCCTTGATTTGGAGCTATATCTGGTTGAAGCCCACATGCATGATCTAAATCTGACACGATTATAAATTGCATTTGAAATTATAATTCAAATCTCGATTAAATGGATTCGAATTGGAGCAGATCTATGCCCTATTCTTTTCAATTTATGCCCAGTTTGATTTTCCTGGCAGTAATATTGCTCTATTATTGGCATGTTTCTGTGCTAATGTCTTAATATATTATTGCTTGATGTTGCAGTTCATGAGAGATTGCTCCGGACCAGTGAAGACTTTGTCTGGCCTGTTGATTCCACTTTTCATGGTCGATTCATCATTGATGTTGAATTTCTGGACCTTAAGATCTGTCCATTAAATGTCAGTCTCTTCAGATAATTTCCTATTATATTCTGGTGTCCACCTTCCAGTTAAATTAGTTTATCTTCTTTAAAATGTTTCTGACTTATGCCCTTGACACTTAGGGAGGGGAACCCTTAACTGTATGGCCCTGTGATGGAGCAATGCAGTCTCTTGCAACTCAAACCACTCTGCGGTGCCTCTCCCGTATGCTTGATGAAGCTATCCATGCAGATGTCACAATCAACACGACTGATGGTAGTTTGAGAGCCCACAAGGCTTTTCTGTCTGCAAGCTCACCAGTATTCCGGAGCATGTTTGAACATGACCTTAAGGAGAAAGAATCCTCTACAGTAGAGATAGAAGACATGTCACTGGAGTCATGTACAGCTCTCCTAAGTTACTTGTATGGGACCATAAAACAAGAGGATTTCTGGAGGCACCGGTTGGCATTGCTTGGAGCGGCTAACAAGTATGACATTGTTGACCTCAAAGATGCCTGTGAGGATAGCCTCTTGAAGGACATCAACTCCAGCAATGTCTTGGAGAGGCTGCAGGAGGCCTGGCTATACCAACTGAACAAGCTGAAGAAAGGGTGCTTGACGTACTTGTTTGACTTTGGCAAGATATATGATGTGAGGGATGAGGTCAATGACTTCTTCCGCCATGCAGATAGGGAACTTGTAGTTGAGATGTTTCAGGAGATACTTACTGTTTGGAAGCCTGTATGATCCCTCCTATGCGCGCAAAACTCATTGGCCGTTAATACATCCACTCACAATTGTATGTATGTAGTTTTGTATGTTTTACAAGAATATTACATTGTAATTAGTCAATGAGACACTTGCAGCTGAGAGTGCTTGTTGGATGTAGTGTGTGTATTTTGTTCAGAGATTTGCATGGTTCATGCCTGAAACTACTCTTATAGCTAGCCTTCTTCCCTAAATTTGGAAATAGGTGAGAGAGTGAGTTTAGTATTTTTTCAGCTGTGTATAATGTTTTTGATGCGTGTTCCTCATGGAGCCCAATTGAACATACCATCCATTATTCTGAGCTTTTATTGAATTTGGATCTTAAAAGGTTGGGAATGCAAACTATCCAGAAGAGTAAAATTTTCTTCATCTATGCCTGTAGGGAAATAGATGTGAATTCTAGCAGAAGCTTCACTGCAGGGATGTACAGGTGTCAATCCTTTCTCTCTGATGGGTACAAGTACACGAGTTAGGTTCCTCAGCACGTACCAACAGATGAACATACATGTGAGAGCCAACCACATGTTCTATTTTTGCCATTTATAAGGGGAGGAGGGGGTTTTTATGGAAATAAAATTAAAATGTGATTGGCTCTGAAATGTACATTCACCTGTTGGTACGTGCAGATGATCCATTGTCGTATGAGTTCGGTGTTTTAAGTTGTTGGGAGTTCTATGACTTCTTACGCGGTTGCTTCTGTAACAGTGTGTCCCGTCGTGTTGGACGATTGAATTTTATGGCAAGTAACCACCAACTCCTTCATCGTTCGACGAATCAGAATCGGTTGGATCTGATTCCCATATCAGCAAATGGGGTGACCCAATTAATTGGATCATATCAGTAATTGAATTCTTGATCCTGTTTCACCCGTAGATGTAAGTCAAAGGTAAATCTTTTTCTAGCTTGAATGTCTTCTATATTCGTGTATTTTACTATCATTTTCTCTTGATCTCTTGACTCTAACTATTAATCCATCAGATCAGGGTCAGGGGACCCTGATAAAAGAAAACAATACCTGAAAGAGAAATAAGACAATGAATCAATTGAATCAATTCATACAAGTTTGACTCTTACTCAGATGTGATCAAAATGAACAATTTCTCCCAAGAAGATCAAAAACCTCCAAAGGAGCTGTCCAATTCAAACCTCACCCTACTTTTCAATTTGTCATTCATCATTGACGTCTTAATCACACTAGAAATTTCTGGAAATTTCATGGAAGCTGTGGTGGACTAATTTTTCTCATAGCCTGTCCAATTCAAACCTCACCCTACTTTTAAATTTGTCATTCATCATTGACATTTTAATTACACTATAAATTTCTGGGATATTTCATGGAAGCTGTGGTGGACTAATTTTTCTCATAGCCACTCATTTTTTTCTTCTTCATCAGATTTAACCCATTGACTGTAGCTGCTGGTACACATAAAGCACTTGTTTAAGGCTTCAAATTTAGAGAAAAGAGAGAGAGATGGATGAAATCCGTAATGCAGCTGATGCCTATTACAAGGCTAAACCGAAGGAAATGAAGAAAGCTAAGAAAATGTTTAAAAAGATCGACAAAAATGGTGATGGCAAAGTGAGCTACGAAGAGTATGCTGCTTATTACAAGAAGAAGAAGCCCAAGAAGAAACGAAAGAAGACTGAAGGCGTCAGACCTGAACATTTCGCAGAGTTGGACCAGAACGGTGATGAATATCTTGATATAAAAGAAGCTACTGTCCTCTATTACCTATCAGTATCAAGGAAGGAATGTGATTCATGTGGGCTCTTCATAAAGGATATGTTCTACTCTTGTGAGAAATGCTACAAAAAGAGTGATGATCGTCATTCCTACAACCTTTGTGTGCCTTGCTATCGCAGTAGACAATTCAAGCACAAGCACAAAACCTTCTTGGATAACCATGTACTACAGCAGAAATATAAGAAGGTAACCAATTATTGCCAACAATACATTCAACAAAACATTTTCCTTTCTTTTCAACACAATCCTCTTAACTTCAACTATGGCTTTCAATAGTTCTTTTATTGGCAGCTAATCTACCATGTGGAAGGTTGATTTGGCTGTTCCGGTGATCCGCCGGGAAAAAAAAAAAGACATGCATGTATGGTTTAGAATAAAAATGTTAATCTCATAGGTAATTTGATCTCATGAGAATCAACACACAATCATTCCTTGGGAAATAACTTTTTTGCATATCTTATAGTGTTCCTGACATTTTAAGTCTTTGAACATCCATTTAGTTACCGATTAGGATGAGCTGAGTTGAATTGAGTTTGCATGGGGTTCTTGACATGTTTCATAAATAAGATCGGAATCGGTAGAATTGGCCGGTTCCAATCATCTGACTCCAATTTCGAATATACTCGACTTCCTAAAATCTCTTTTGAATCAACCATTAATGCACTTAGACCTTCATTTCCCCCCTTCTTTTAGTCAATCAAGTAGCAGAAAATCAATGAAACTTACCTCTTGTAGTAAGATCTACAAATCTTTTGAATAAAAAAACTCCCAATAATCATAGATTTGTGCAAATCTTTGTCTGTTCTTCTCAATTCTAATTTCTAGGGTTTCAACCAATTCTGATTTAATTCGAATCGAAATTGATGGAAGCCAGTTTGTGTCCCATTCTAGATTTCAAACCTTGGTTTCTTTCCAATTCAAAGGATTTGTATGATGTGTTTGTATTGGGTTTTGAGTAGGTTACCTCACATATTTTGTGAGGTTATCAAAGCTCACATTCAGAATAGAGTTGAATGAGAAAACAAGATTCATGTGGTTGGCATCATTTATCTGCATATAGATGAAGTTTTAAAAGGCTTCCAAATTGTTCAGGATTCGCTCAAAAATGCAAAATCAACCTAGAATATATTCCAAGAATGCATACCAAACACAGCCTTACTGTATCAAAGTAAATGGACCTTTTATGTCACAATCTGCAATTTGTTTTGTTAAAATTGAGAAATTGGTCCAAACCTGAGCCTACTTGTGCATTTAAATAATTTTGAAGTGGGTCGTTTTGTTAATTCAAAGTCTTTAGTTCCTAACCTTACAAACTACTATGCTTTTTTTGGAAAAAAAAAAATTATACCAGGGTTCTTCATCAGTAGGATGTTCAATACTTGAAGCAGCCGCACAAATGCTGTCATTATTTGGTGGTGCAGGTGGTTCTTCGTGAATGACATTTGGTTCTGCTCCAGTAGAGCACTCTTGCTAAAGTTGTATTTTTCTGTTTCTATGGTGACATTAATTTATTTTTGTTGTAAGAAATAGAACAATGATAATATGAGGGAGAGATTTATCTTGACCAAAATGGTTATGAACTTGGATTTATTACAATGTAGTAATGCTTCACGAACAATCACGAACTTGTCTATTACAACAAAAAACCTGTAGTCACTCTTCTTAAGGCTATAGACATTCCTACGATGCAATCCCAGGTAGCACGAATCAGCCTCAAAGATTTCAGGCCCTTCAAGTAGTTGTTACATTCGGTTCGTGCTCAATCAATAAGAACATGAGTCTTAAAAAACTTTGCAAAACAATAAAAACAAGAGGCAAATTAGGAGAAAGAGTTTGAGAGAGTATGCGAGTGAGAGAGGGAGGGTATAAAACACGTCGAAAGTCATATCTAAAGTGTCCTAGACATCCTCTATTTATAGAAGAGATATACCCCTTAGAAACGCCTATTTGAAAGGGCTCAAGAGGTGTCTTTTGGAGTGAGAAGATACCCAAAACCTAGTCGTTGCTGATGTCCGATGCAATCTGAACGATACGCAACAAAATATTGCTTATGTCGGCGACGCGTTGGATGCCACTCATCCAACGTCGATAAAATCCCATTGAATAACAGCTAAAGAGCAAATTCTTGACAAACCTTGACTCAGAACATGCTTTGACTGATGTTCAGTAAACAAAAACCATCGAAAAAAAAAAGATATTTTACATTGGAAAAACCTTACCCGATATCAGTGAAGGATCTTTTAGACTTAAGTCCAGCCCGACTTGGCCCGGCGTGTGTGCATGTATGAAAATAAATCCCAAAAACCCTAGAGACAAGAGAGCATGGTGAACATTTCTTTCATGGAACCCAACCCTAGTAGTTTCCCTTAATCTTATAAATTACTAACAAGCATTATCATACATAATCCGTCAGACGACCACCCAGTCTATAAGAATTGATCTTTCTTTCTATTATTGTTGCTTCCAAATAACAATAGGTCAAGAAAATCCCATTAGTCACCATAAATGTGGTCCATCAATCTAATAAAAATGTATGTAACAAGTGAATGATGGAACGTAAAATATATCATCAATGACTTAATGCTGCCCAAGTGTATAAGAAAGAGACCTTTGAATGATACAAAAAGATATCAACCATTCAAAATGCTAGTCTCTCTCTGAGAGTGAGAGAGAGAGAGCCGATGTGGGACTAAATTTTCAATATTCCCCCGACACATGTGGGGATACATATTCTGATTTTTTTTTTCTTTGGATAAGATGGATACATGTTCTGATAACATGTAAAGTTTTCATCCAAAAAATTAAAACAAGTGGAAGGACTCCCAGGTGTATAAGGGGGGTTGTAGACTACTCAATAGCTGATCGATGTGAGACTAAATCCAACAACATATGCTTCTGACCCATAACCCCCCCCCCCCCCGGCAAACTTGAGGCGGGTTCTTCCCTAGCTATCAACCCCTGAAGTATTGTGTGAGAGACATGGATGAAATCCGTATCGCTGCTGAAGCTTACTACAAAGCTCGGCCAGAGAAAGAAAAGAAGAAGGTTGAGAAGATGTTCCAAAAAATTGATCTCAATGGCGATGGAAGAGTGAGCAAAGAGGAGTACTCTGCTTTGTATGCAATGAAGAAGCACAACTGGCCCAAACCTGAACATTTTGGTGAGTTAGACAGGGATGGAGATGGATACCTTGACATTGAAGATGCAACTGTTCTATACTACCTTGCAGTATCAAGGAGGGAATGTGAAGTGTGTGGGCTGTTCATAAAGGGTATGCTCTACTCCTGCGATAAATGCTTCGATAGATCGGATAATGGCCATTCCTACAATCTCTGTGTGCCTTGCTTTTGCAATGGAGAATTCGGCCACCATGAACAAAACCATGTACTGTCAAGTGGCAAATAGTGAAGCGTTATACTTCATTAGGCATAGTGAAACCTAACATAATCATTCCAAAGATGTTGCAGAAACACAATTTGTTCATCCATACACCCTAGGTATTTAATGAACAATATTGCTCTCTTTTCTTACTAGAGATCCAAAATGGATGAAATAGCTGAAACTGCAGCAGAGGAAGCAGTGGAAATAATAGCCACCACATGTGTTATCATGTGAATAATCTTTGGGTAGGCTGGAAAATTGAAGACTTGCATCAATTGTTGCTCCCAAAATTGTTGGAACTGATCTCCTCAATATAGATATATGCAATAGGTTCAGGTTGGTTTCAGATTTGAAGTGGAGATTGGAACTGTACTTGGAAGATGGGTTATGCCAGCAGTAGGGTGGGGGCAGGGAGATGGGTTGCACCGGCAGCAGGGGTGGGTTAAGCTTTCATCGTCGTCGGCCGATTTGAAGTTAGGAGGAAGAAAATGAAGTTCAGCTTGTTAATGGTAGGCTGAAGTAGTGTTGAACTCAATTCTCCTCATTTTTTAAATAAGGGTAAAAAAGTAATGTTACATGCACCCAAGATTAGTCTTTACTTACGTCACGACTTAACGAAAGGACACTAACGGCCTTGGATCTGTTTGTAACATATTATAAACTGTCAGGGAGGTTTTCGTGTAATTGTTGAAAACATAGAGGAGAGGTGTAATTTTCCCAAAACAAATATTTATGTTTTTGTTTTGGTGAAAAAAACAATATTTATGTCAAACTTAGTGATATTGGAATTCAGCTAGTGGAACTTCCTATGAAAATTTATTGGATGAGATCAAAATAATCCAAATTATGGTAATTAAATATCGAAACATTGTTGGATATATTGGGACCCTCAATGGCATCGTTGGATTATTGAAAAGGAACGCAAACCGGTGTTGCAATGGGGCGTGTACTTGTGTCCAGTGCTGCATAAAATGATCGACATACCCCTTTGGAAAAGGCAGAAAGGTGTGTCGGTCATTTTGTGAACGATTATGCTTGGGCACAGGAAAACGCTGCGCTGCAGCTCCGGTTAGCTCATCTCCCATATATTTTTTTCAATAAGGATAACTCATGTCATTTCACATAAAAAAAATTGCATTAAATAATTTTCAAATTTTAAAAACTTTTTTTTTTAATTTCTTACATTAAATATGAGGTACTGTTCTCTGTGCCGCAGCACAGGTTGCGCCCAGATACATGGCCCTGCCACTCAGGGGGCAGGGTGATCATTGTGCCCACCTCCATGTGCCTGGGTGCAGCCTGCGAATAATTAACATAAGATAACAATTTCTTAGATTTGGATGATCTGCTATCCCCTGCCCATGTGGCTGGTGTGACCTCATATAGGCATGGGTGAAATGACTGGCCTACCCACTGATTGAGCACCCTGCCCGAGTGGTGTGTCATGTGTGACCACACGCTGACCACACGGGCAGGCGACAACAAAGTATCCCGATTGCAATTTCTTAATTCACTAGTTTGTATGAGTACTTATTTACCAAAAAAAAAAGTTTGTATGACAAGAAGTTGTTCACTTTAATTAATCTCTTACGTTTTTTGTTTTATCTTTTGTAGTTAACAAAAATTTTTTTGGTAACATTTGTAGTTAACATTAATTAATCTCTTAAGTGGATCAGACAAATGACAAAACCACCAAAGACAAGTGGACCACATTAAACATATGATGCAGCCAGCCAACAAGTGGCCATTTATTAAATGGCTACGGGACTCATCTGTGAAATGACCAATCCATCCCTGTTTTGGCCGGGCTGCCCGCCACGGTTGGAGGAAATCCTTTTCGATTTATTAAGCCCAGATCAGAGAGATTGCCCTGTTAAGTAGGATATCCATGTACTGACTATCACTCGTAGCGGCTGCGTGACTCAGCTTCAGTGGGCCCAGTCCAAAAGCAACACGTGTCTTACATTTTATCACTTACAGTTCACAACCAAGCGTAATCTCGTAATTTTTAATACCGTAAAGGATAATCCTGTAAAATCCTGAATTTGGTAAACCATTCTCGTCACCACAATCCTCTCTCGTCTCCATCGTTTCCGATCCATTTCATCCCTTTTTCTTCTCGAAATGAAAACATAAACCAGAAGAAGAATTAGAACAGTAACCAAGCTGCAATTAGGGTCTTAGTTTGGAATTTGGATTAGGGTTTCTTCAGATTTCTGCAAAAATGTCTTCAACTTTCAGCGGAGATGAAACCGCTCCCTTCTTCGGCTTCCTTGGAGCTGCTGCGGCTCTCGTCTTCTCCTGTATATATCTCTGTTTTGTCCTCGCGATCTTTGATTTTTAGGTTTATGGTTTCTTCTATTTTCTATGTTAGGTTTTTTACCTTAATTGGGTTTATTGCAGGTATGGGTGCTGCTTATGGTACTGCGAAGAGTGGCGTTGGTGTTGCGTCCATGGGTGTGATGCGGCCTGAGCTTGTCATGAAATCGATCGTTCCAGTTGTTATGGCTGGAGTTTTGGGTATTTACGGTTTGATTATTGCTGTTATTATTAGTACTGGAATAAACCCCAAGGCCAAGTCGTACTATCTGTTTGATGGGTATGCTCACTTGTCGTCCGGTCTGGCTTGTGGTCTTGCTGGGCTCTCTGCTGGAATGGCGATCGGGATCGTTGGTGACGCTGGAGTTCGGTAATGCCCTTTTTCTCATCTGGTGATCAATTATGATGAAAATGTTGTGGTCATGATAGCTTTGGACTTGGTTCTATCTGGTTTCCGTGGAGTCGAGATGCGATCTAAGTGATTTGCTAGTTGTTGTCTAATTTTGAGCGGCAAGTTTGATAGTTAATGGATCTGGATGGTTTGTTGTTTATCTTGTTGGATTTACTTTGATATGATGATTTATTGATTGAGTTCCTTGTTGTATTGCAAAAATTTGAGAATCTTGGGACAATGAATATGCAAATCACTTCGTAGGAGACTGGGGTTGGCCTATTCTTTGACGAAAAAAATAATTATAGAAACCAGAAATTGATAGTTGATTTGTTGCATCCATGCATTTGGTTCTAGGTTGATAGATTTGCACTTATTGAAATTTCTTATCTGAGGAGGGGAAGAAAAAGGAGACCCCTGTTCAATGTTAGTGCAGTTTTTTTTTTTTTCTCTAAAAAAATCTATATCTATATTATGACCTGATAATTCCGATATACAATTCATTCTCTTTTGAGTATTACTATGTTTTATTGAATTGTGCATTTGGAGCTTCTGAGAGTAATGGTTGATTCTTTTGATTGAAAACGTACAAAACAATGAATATGGTTCCTTTTTTTCTTTTCTTTTTTACTGCTAAAATTTCCTATTGAGTTTGGTTTAGATGGTTGTTTGAAATATTTAAAATATCATGTTAGAAAAAAACATAAAAACAATTCGAGGAAAGTTAAGAGCTTGTAGAACATGCTAACTTTTCATATTCAAGCATACATTACCCATTTCAGAGAACTTCTTTGAAGCCAACTTCTTAGCTAATTATCAATGACTAAGTGAATAAGTTTTCTGGAATGATCTGATGGGGTGTCTTTGTGGAAGAAACTTATAGCCAATGTTAGTGAGATAATTATTTTTTGGGCAGCATCTCCCCTCTTTAAAAGTTTTAATTCTTATTGAACTTTGATCGGTAGTTTCTTGTCATAGATAAGCAGTGAGTGTTTTAATGTTTTTCTCATGGATGTGCCGATTTGGTAGTTGGTATTCTATAGCGGTATAGCCTGCATAGTCATCAATCATCACAAGAAGGTGATGGAAATGAGGCACCTTTTAGACCTTCCCTCCCCCACCCACGGGGAAGAAGAAGGGAAACCCTAATTAAGCGTCTCTAAACATATTTGAACCTTTAGATTGTAAAAAAGACACCCAAAATGGTAGTTTGGCTTTGAACCCTAAGGTGGTTGTTCTACAATATTTGTTTCGGTACTTTTTCACTTATATAACCTATTCTAAACATAATTTAGTATTAGAAAACCCAAAGTTCAATAAAAGCAATTGAAATATGGGCGAAAGAACATAACTGGTCGCTTGCGGTGTGCAGCCCTACACCCTGACAGTGTCGTGCAAAATGACTGTCGTGCCACCATGGAAAGGTGGAAAACAATTTAATAGTACACCAATGTCAAAAAGTGTCTCATAGCACTTAACCTTACGATGTCTAACATATAGAAAACGAAGACCAACCACTAAATATATATATATATATTTGCAAAAAAAATAATTTCAAGGAAAAATGGCTATACCTCCAAATTAGAATCTTGCTTAAATCCGGCAAATCGTCAATGTAGATGTGTTCTATTAGTCCACGCCTTGTTCCACCAAGAAATGTAGGTGATTTGGCCAAACATAATGAAATCTGGGTCTTTTGGGAAGTTCCCCCTCTTACGGTCAAAACGCATGAAACCAACGAATTGGGTCGAAATTTGACCGAATTCGATGAAATTGAGATTTTATAATACTATTTGGTGGTATTGTTTTGCCGAATTTCAGAACGGTATCGAAAATTTTGGCCAAAATTGTAGTCGAAATTATGCATTCCTATTGCATCCACATGGGTTTCGTTTTGACTTTTCTCAAAACCAAAATTTTCGGTCATTTTGACCGAAATCTTGAGCCATGAGAGAGTTATCCATGGACCTCTGGACTCTCTACTCTCCCTTTGTTTAAGATGAGAGAGAGAGAGTCGTTAGGCTTTTTTTTGTTTTTTTTTTTAATTCATTAACTGTTGTCTTTGATGATTCAACAGTAAACATCCTCAAAAAAATCTCTTATTTTGTTTTTCTTTTCTGTTTGTTAGTTGATACTAAAAATAATTTGGGTAAGTTGACCACTCAAAAGACGTATTTCAGAAGACCAGAAGAATAGGCAACATGGGTATAACAACCAGTTGGGTTGAATAAAACTTCATACAACCCAAACCTGTCACCCATTTATTATATCTAAACCTACTTCTTCTCCGTACCTATTGAAGCCTACATCATATCCAACACAGTGAGGATGGTAGTAGCAGGTATTAAATCATCCCCACATTTCTATCTCTAGTTAGAGCCTAGAGTAATGTTTACAACACATCGTCTTTCTTTGAAGAAAAGGAACTCTTTGATGACCAAATGAACAGATACAAAGTTATCAAGAGGTGAGAACCTGTCTATCTCAAATCCCAATGTCTACTACTGCAGACCACACATACAATTGTGTACCCATATCCATCAAGTGTCAGTTCATGGGCAAATGTAGGGCAATATCATAAATCCATCCAAACCAATAAAGTCAGATGACCCTATTGGTTTGCTATTGAATCTACTATGGTGGTTGAACAATCCTTTTTTTGCGTCAAATTCAAGTCAAGCAAAATTTGCACATTGCAAAACAAAGCTTCGAATAGCCCAACTGGGTATCTCGTGCAAGAAATTCATGCTGTAAGTACTGCTCTTGCCCTGCCCAATAGCAAGAGTTGGGTGTCAGATTTTTCCTCTATGTATATATACATGTAATGGAGGGATAGCTTATCAGGCTTTCCTGGCCCAGAGAAACTGGACTCAAAGGACGTGCACATGAAAAGGTCTGCTATTTGCCCTCATATCTGAGATTTGGTGCCTTAGTTCGACATTCGTTGTTGTTTAAGCAAACACTAAGGTGCAAGTTTGTCAGCAGTATATTTTCACCCGTTAAAAGTTTTTTTGTTTACTTTCCATATCCTACGCATCCCGTCTCTGATTCTCCTTGGAGTCTTCAACTAACTTGATGCCCATAATTAGCTTGGTGATGAAGCTCTCTCTGCAACTTATGAAATGTTATGGGTCGTATTTAAGCACGAATGTATTGTTTTTTCTTCATTTTTACTCTGAGTTGCTTGGCACAATGGCATACTCATAAGTGTTCCCTTGGACACCTGAATACTTTTTAGATAAGAATGTGGCGGCAAGGACATGTTGCCTAGCTTAACAACAAGTCCCAACTGATATTTGCCATGTGGTTAATAATGTGGCAGCTTCCAACCATATGAATAGGTAGCACCTCTCATGCATATGCCAACAAATATTGAATTATTTCCCCATAACTTTGGCTTTTATCTTTGACTTTTTAACCATATTTTGAATTGCTGTTTTTCCATGTATCAACTCGGATTGGGCTGAAATTTTATAGGTAGATAGGAGATTATAGGACTTAATTGTGTGACAAATTTGATGGTCAGGTGGATTGCCAAGTGGCAGATATCAGTTGGGATTTGTTGTTAAGTGTGGTAACATGTCCATGCTGCTACCACCGACTCTTTTTTTGTTGGGGGGGTTGGGGGTTGGGGGAATGGATATTAGAAACCTGAAATGGTTTCGAGAGGGACAGAATCTAACCTTGCTGAGTGTTATGTCAATACTGTGATTCTTCTTAGTTACTGGCAATCAATAAGTCTTGTTATCATGGATTTACATTTGCAGGGACAAAGAGCAATGAACTGCCATTTACTTATAAAAGACAAAGTAAATAATGCCGAGAAAGAGCCAGGTTATGATGGGATAACCAGTATGATTGAATTGGTAATGTCTCATTGCACCATGTGGGAACGAGGTTCTTGAAAGCGCAAGATCTCGTTACCTACATGCTAAAATATGATTTAGTGATAGTTCCAGTCTAATTGATGTCCCTGTTGAGTTTTTTTTTTTTTTTGGGTGTCTATTCATTAGGTGATTATTTGAAATTTTATCATTATTTACATCTATATTAGAATTTTTTGCTTTCATTGTTTATTTCTCTTTTCCTCCATTTAATTAATATTTATCGTTCACTAAGAAGAACAATAATAATAATCAATTGCTTTTTATGTTCGACCAAAAAAAATGCTTTTTATGTGAGGAATGCTTAACAAAAGCTGTTGTGTTATGGATTACATGGCTGAAGTTTTTCTGAGAACTGTTATATATGAAGTACTAAAATATATATGTTGTCCCAACACTTTTGACTTGTTTAGTGCTGAATGTCTACAAGGTTGTGGAAAATAATGAATAAATTTGGATAATGAAGTTGTTCCTACATGTAGTTTTTAACTTAAAAGTTTTTGTTTTGATCCTGAAATATTCAAGAGATAATAACAACAAACCTTTACTATTACTGGACAATTCAATGGATGAATTATTCTTTGCTTGAAAGCTGAAAAGCTCCAGAGCAGCTGATATTTATCAGCAACAACTCCAACAAGTAAAACTCAGTCATGAGAGACAACTGTGGTCAGGCAGTCCTTAACTCCTTATGGGGACGATCTATAAGTCGTACAAGATAATAAGAGAAAGGGAGAGGTTCTTTGAGCAGGTGGCATGGGGGAGCATGCCAATGAAGTGCTTTAAAACGGTATCACATATAGGAGGGCAGCAAAATCATTTCATGTGATGAGGAGAGAAATAAACACAGAGATGCTTGCATACCCTGCCCCGGCGGCTCAGAGAACCTATTCCCTAAGAGAAAATATATTGTTGTTGTGTCTGCTTTTCACTATCTAGTTAATATGCCCACATTTACTTTCCTCATATCACTGATAGTTTTGTTGTAGCCACTTTAAAAATAAATAAAAAAAAGGGGCACTGTTGTTTGTTGTCTTGCACACTCTTCATAATGCATGTGTGTCATGAAGGGTTTGCCCATGATGACTTGCTTGTATGTATGATGATTTTAGTTTAGCCACTTTATTGCACTTGTCAAAAGCTATGTGTGTTTCCCTGAATGAACTTCACAGAAATGGTCTGGATGATGAATAAGTATGGGATTCTACCGGGAATATTACTTGGATATTTGTCAGTATACTGCTTCCTTGGCATGTCTATAAAAAAAGGGCGTACCTAGTGCATGAGGCTCCTGCCATTACGGGGTCTGGGGAGGGTCATAATGTACGCAGTCTTACCCCTGATTTCGCAGAGAGGCTGTTTCCAGACTCAAACCCATGACTTCTTGGTCACAATGGAGCAACCTTACCGTTGCACCAAGGCCCACCCTCTTCCTTGGCATCTCTATATTGTTATTTATACGACTTATCTTCTGCTTCATTTGCAATTTGGAAAAATTATTTTTTAGTTCAATGTTGATTTAATTAGCTGTTTTGCTTTTATTTCCAATTTTGGACTTTTGTATCCTGTTTGAGTGGAAACATGCTTAGTATGATAGTGTGCCTCCATCATTGAGAAACTGATAAAAAAAATTTAGTTTCTATGTTTTTTTGTGTTGAAAAGTGTGATGGTCATAAATCTTGTGGAGGCAAATGAAGGAAATGTGTTGCATCGGGATGGTGGCAGTGGTATTGAGTACTGAATGGTTCTAAAGTTGTCATGTACTGGCTAAGAGTAATCTGGCGAAGATTAACTAGTGGATTGTTTTGGTAAGGAAATGTTATAAAAGTCCTGCTGTCTGTTGTCCACCTGCGTACGTAAAACTTAGCAGCAATACTGAAGTAATCCGTAGCTGTAACAGGAGATAGGCTTTACACATAGTTGGAGTCTTAAATAATGAGTAAACTTTGGACCATGAGTTTGTGACTGCCCCTAGTTGAGTTCTTCAATCCTCTGTAGTTGAGAAGGTGGGTACGCACTGTCTTGGGTGACTTTCTGATATCAGTTTTTGTGTTCAAAACACACTAAAATTGTCAAAAGTCCCTAGTTCCAGTACTAAATTGTAGATCATTTGTTCCAAAGTAAAAATTTGATGAGACCTTGAAAATGAATTTAAGTTCTATTGCCTTCTGGGGAAAAGGGTGGCTGTGAATAGATTAGGGCTTCTACCGGTTGGAGCTTTTTATGGATTAATGGAAGAGGCCATTATTAACCATGACAAGTAATCTTTTTGCGTCTAGGATGAGAAGGATCTGCTGGTGATGCATGCCATAAGCAAGAGGTGAGACAAGGGTTATCTGGCAGCCCTCTCAGTGTTGCCAGACGTGTTGGTCTGATAATCAAGATCAACGAACTGGTACATCAGGTGCATGCATCTGTGGAATTTGGTCAGATATGATCTTTCTATTTGCTTCTCTTTCTGTAGTAAACTCTCTTCATACTTGTGCTTGATATGTTCTCTCCTTGTAGTTCTTGTTTGGGTCTGTTGTGCTTTAATTTCTTAATGGAGGTTTGTGCTCAATTTTAGAGTTTGTTTGACTTGTGGGCTTACTTTCGATTAAGTTCTTTCCGTTTACCATCTTTGGTTTAGTTTTATTTTATCTTCTTATTGTTATCATTAGTTTGTGGTTAACAAGTGATCTTCATAAGCAGTCAAAATGATCACTGCCTTGATTCTCCTGGTTCTTGTTAATTTCAGGGCCAATGCACAGCAGCCAAAGCTTTTTGTTGGTATGATCCTCATCCTCATTTTTGCAGAAGCACTCGCCCTTTATGGTCTTATCGTAGGTATCATTCTCTCCTCCCGAGCAGGCCAATCTCGGGCAGACTAAAGTTCCCGAAAGTCAGTGGCCAAGTTGATGCCCTTTTTGTTATAGTTTAAAGAAGGGGAAGGACTCCAACTGACGATAGGTCATCGTTGATTTTTTATTCTATTTGTGATCAAATCATATTGAAGACTTGTATATGAGGAGTGTAGTTGAACATAATTTATTTAGGCTTTGGCTTCATAATGTTAAATAACCTTCATACAACCTCCGTCCGAGATTGTTTAACTGTTTACCTGTGACACCAGGATTTTATTCCTATTGGACTGATTTCCAGCCTTCCCCGAAAGGGCATCAAAGTTCCCTGCTATTGTAATCTTTTTTTGATTGCCTTTAAGCTTAACAAGGGGTGTTCAAAATAATTTAAAAGTAACTTACCACAATGTCATTTCCAAAAAGATTTTGATTATAACAAGATTTTCCTATTGACATTCACAAAATGTTCAGTTTTGCTGAAAATCACTTGAAAACCAAGGTGATCACCATTTTCTGTTTTTAACGACACTTTTTTTTTCCCCTTCATGTTTTCCATGAGAAAACTAGAACTATTTCAGTGAAATATATATACAATCCAGATCCTCTACACTGTTAGATGCCCAAGCTTATCAAGGGAATGGAATTTGTTACTAGTGTCCTACCAGCCAGATCATTTTGAGCGTTCACGTTACACTGTAAGGGAGAACAAACAAATGTTTCAAAGGGATGTTTGAGATGGATTCAGCCCCCTCTCCCCCCCTTCCCCCAATGGTTTTAGGTATCGGGGATTGGATTGGTCAGCTGTATAAGTGGTACCACAGCAGGAGCAGGGGTAGGAAAAATAATCCAAAAACCCTGTATTGATCTCATTTTCAGTTTCACTTTTGACTTGTCATGTTCACAATCTTCTATACTACTGTTACCTAATAATTATTAGCCATTGAATCTTTTGAAGAGAAAAGTGGTTGTTTGAGCTGCATGGCAAGATCCTATTCCTATTAACCCATATTTCCAGCCGATTAATTGATTCTAAACCAGTCAAGGCATGCATGCTTCGTGGGTATGGCGAAGCATTGAACATGCCATTCCTTGGCTTATAAAATCTGGTTTTCTGAAAGTGGTTGAGTCATGAGTGATTTAATCACTGTCAGACAAAAGTCATGAAACTTGCCAATAGTTCTACTCCTGGTAGGTTACTTTTCTTTTCACGGGGATACAAAACTGTACACCTTGCAAACAATAGGTAAGTTTAAGTGAAATAAGATTGTACAGTACACATTCAAGTGACATAAGATAAAATGCAAACGTTTTACTTCACATCTCACCAAATGGGCCTACGGGCTTTGTCTTGCTAAGATGTATGCGTTGCATGATAAAATTAGGAAGGATAAATGACTGATCAAATTAGAGTTGATTTGGGAGTAGTTTGATAAGTTGTAAGAAAGTCGTCTAAAGAGACATGGCCATGTACTACAGAGGTCTTTACATGATCTAGTACAAATGAGTGATGTGATTTAGATTAGAGAAGCTATTAAAAGAGACCGGAGCTAGCAAACCTAAAATAGCTTTGTAAGAAGTGAGGAAAGACATGCATAACTTAGGCCTTATATCATGTAAGACTTTGAATATAACTAACTTGAGGACAAGGATCCATGTAGCCATCCTCATTTAGTTGGGATGAGGCTGAGTTGTTCTTGTTACAATCAATCCTTTGGATGATCTGAAAAGAAAATAAAGATTAAATCTGAAAAAATATAATTACTAAATAGGGTAAGAGTTTTAAGGTAGTTACACACTCATGATTACACATGTTTCTCTTTTTTCTTTTTCTTCCTTTCCTTTAACTCACACAGAACAGTTAATAATACATTTTCAAAAAATATAGATGGACTCTCCTTGTCAATTTAGCTCGTCTCCATATGTGTGGCACAGCTCAAATGCCGGATGCCTCCTGGCAGCACCCTGGGCGCTGGGCTCCCTGAAAACAATCCTGATCCCTCCTTGTCTTGGGCTTGGGGCTGACGGAGTTAGGTTACTGTACAAATCTACTAGTCGAGTCCAGTTGAGTCTTCATAGGGGGTGAGACGGTAAATTCGTTCACTTTTGTGTCTAGCGTAGGAACCATGCTGTTCTTTTTCCCCTTAACTCAAAGAAGAACCAATCTTCAGTTTATCCTCTCAATTACACTGCTCGTACTTGACGTCAAGTACATCTAACAAAGGAGGCAGAAATGACTATCCTACCCCTGCCCGAACACACTGTCCAAGGTGGGATCCACTCCCTCTATTAAATCTACTTGACGTCAAGTACGGACAGTGTAATTGAGAGGATAAAAATTCGGTTTATCAAAAGGCCTTTCGTGACTCCAAAAAATCTTCAGTGGTATCTTCTTTCTCCGTTGGTACCACAGAGAGAGAGAGAGAGGGAGATGGAAGCGCCATCAGTGACTCCAATGATCTTGTGGAACGAAAGCCAACAGAAGTTTGAGACAGAGGACAAGAAGGCTTACCTACAATACGAACTTAGGAATGGTGGGAAAGTGATGGACATCGTTCACACTTTTGTTCCGTCTAGCAAAAGAGGACTAGGTCTGGCCTCTCATCTCTGCGTTTCAGCCTTCAATCACGCGAAAGCCAACTCCATGTCCGTAATTCCGACTTGCTCTTATGTCTCTGTAAGTTTTCCATGGAACCGCAACGGATGATCCCCTTTTCTCTGTTTTATTCATTTGTGCGGTGAGGCTTTTTGTTATTGATCATTAATTTGATGGTTATCTCTTGGTTTTTGGATTTAACGAATCTCATTTTTTTTTTCTCTTTAATCTTTTTCATCATACTGTGGTGGATTTACTGAAAGTGAAGCATTATTGGATTTATTTTATGTTTTCTCTGTCAGATGAAAGTTAAAAAATCTCCTCCTTTTCCCTTATGTGAAGGCCCTGCTGTTAGTTATCGTGGAAGTGAATCAGTTCTATGTTACGTTGATCTGTATAAGGTCTTGGGTTTGCAAATTTCTCTTCAGTTAGCCCTTTTTTTGTGATATTTACGTTTTTTCTATCTTTGCATGCATGTTTTAACTTCATATGCTCATATGATTCCATGGTTTGTCTATTTGGTTTGTGAATCTTCTTTTGTGGCTTGGTACAGAGTTGCTTTTTCCTCTTCTGGTTTTGATATGCCCTTTGACTGAGTTGTTTGCTTTAGCTAGGTAAATATTACTAAGGAATCCTATACTGAAGTAAACATCATTGACATAATCTCTTTTCCGATGGAAAAAGAATTCCAGTGATTGATGTCACTATCGCTTCAATCTGATTAATTCTTAACAAATTAGAATCTGCAATTTGTGAGGGCTGTTCTAGGCTATATAAGAAATCTTTGATTAATAATAAGATAAATCAATTCCTTCAGGAAGTCCATAAATTTATTGAATCGGTTACTATTCCTGAATCTCAACAAAGAAATAAATGAGCCCTATGGAGAGTCAGGCTTGCGCCCAACAATCAAACCAAAACTCTTAAGGGTGATTGTAAATCATCTTGACCACCCGGAAAGATGGTTATAGATCAGCAGCAAGATTTTTTTTTTTAAAAATGTTAGACAATCATAAAGGCCAGCCATCGACGATATGACAATCCACCCATCCAATGCAACAATCTAAAAGACCATAGAGATAACATAGTGTATACTTTAAGATATAATATATATAGTGTAAGGGTATTGTTTGTAACATAAGAAATGGTGCTGGGTTAGATATTAAAGCTTTTAGGACAGTGGTAGAGCTGTAGAGGTCTTAACTTTGAATCTCTTGACAAGCATGTTTCTGAGGAAAAAAGAAAATAATCTTTTGGTAGACGATGGTAGAGGTCATAACCATTGATGAGCAACAAAAATAAATGGGAAAAATGTTTGGGAGCGAAGCACCTATGCCAAACACAGGGTGGGGCGAAATGACCACCTTGGGGGCCTACTCCTTATGAAAGGTGAAAATTCTGCTTCTGTTCAAGCTTTTGTGTACACTCCCATTAATCCCACATAGAGACCATGCTCTCGGACTGAGAACTCTTCCCAAAGTAAATTTACAATACATAATTGACTATATGATGAGAAGTTTTAATAAATCTCGATACAAGCAATGTTTCTGAAGGAAAAAAAAATGACATATATGGCTAAACACCTCATGGCTTAATGGTCCAAAGTTCTAAGTGATTAGTTTGTTTGAACCAATGATATATTCACCAATCAACAAGTTTCAAGGGTGTTTGCAAATTGTTCCTTGGGGATGGTACAGACCATTCAAGCCTGGCGTTCCAAATGATCCAACCATGGTCTTAGGTGTTCCATATTGGGTCTGTAAAAAACACTAATATTTTACCACTAGGTTATGTGTCATATTGACTTATTGAGTAAAAAATAAAAGTTAAAAAGTTTCATGTTATATCAATCAGGATTTCAGTAAAAGATGATCGTTAATATATTCACTGCCATCAAGGAAGATCGATCTTTCTTTCTTTCTTTTTTTTTTTTTTTAGGGGGGGGGGGGGGGAGGGGTGGAGGAGGGAGACATCAATACCTTGTATATATGATATTAAAAGATATCATCTAAAATGTGTAGAGAGAATAGTTGTCAAAGGGTTTGTACTTCTTGTAAGGTACACTATAAGGATTAGATACAAATGAAATTACCACGGAAAACCCTATAATATCATGCAGTATAAATGTACTCATACAATTTAACATGCATACCTAGCCACTGAACAGAGGGGTGAGAAAGGATCGAGGATCGAAGTGGCTATCTTCTCGTTCGCATTTCCCCTTTCTCTGAAACAACAAACCTTTCCCTCCACAATCTGAGGTGTGGGGCCTGAGCCAGAGTGTCAAGCGAAAACTCATTCCCCCTCCCAGTTTTGAGGAATTTAGCCCCCCCACCCTCGCTCAAAGCCATATATATGTATGGAAGAGTAGAAGGTGAGAGCTGGGGGGTGCCTAGTTGGGTGGAGGAATAACTGCTGAAACTGTGAACCCAATCGGGTGGTTAAATCAGCAGCTAATGAGGTAATCCTAGTACTAGGAGTTGGGGTAAAACAGTAATTTAGCTAATGAAATTAGGGTTCAGAAAACAAGAAAGGTTAATGGATTCAATCATGAATAAAGGCATATAATCAGTACTTAAACTGATTCAGAAATCCAGAATTGATTCAAGCATGAACTAGTGATTTAATGGAGAAAAGGGTGAAACAGGGATTTCAATATACCAGACAGCCTGGATTTTGGATGGAATTTCCCAATTAGGGTTCCTGAGATTCGATCTAAAATTGAGTATGATCTGATGGTTGGATCGCTTAATCTCAAAATACATTTAATATATGATCTTCTAAAAGCAAGGAATCTAGTCGCAGAAAATTCTTAGAACTGAACGAACTTGTTAATAGCAGTGAATGAAGAAGATCATCAATATATCCAGTAGAACAATGGCAACACAAACATAAACAAAAGAATGATCCACCCGGGCTTCTCACTGTAAGGTGTCAATTTTGATTAAACACCAATCCTTTCCCTTGATCACACACAAGTTTCTTCATTGGAGAAGAAGAGTTGCAGCAGCAGCAATGGCTATTTTTTTTTTAAATCGTGGATGATAAGAAACTTTTCCTCGCATAATCTTTATAAAGCCCAAAAAGAGAGTTTGAGTTGGATTGAGAAATCCCCAACTGACTCCTTATTACAGAGCACAATCACTTTAAAAATCTAACTCCAGCCTATGTCGATTTAAAGTGATGTGGACCCATAATTAATAGCTAAATAAAGAATTAAATTAGACAACTTAAATTGAACCACAATTGTGAACTAGGTTCAATTGAATTAAGCTAAAAACAAAAGACATAAAAATAAACTAAGTATAGAAAACAGTAAATCAGTAACAAGTTAGGCCATGGTTTGGCCTCCTCCATTACTCTTCTTCCTGCGTGAGTAGGTCTTCAGCGCTGCATCAGGGGGAGGAGGGTAGTTGCCCCCCTGCCTATGATTGTGACTTTGCGACTCCTTGCACAGTCCATCATTGTGATAGGTAAGAGAAGACCATGGCTTGTTGAAGAATGCGCCAATTTAGGTCTTTCTAGTGTGGTGGTCTAGATTTTCATCCCTTAGTACACATTGCAAGCAGACTAGGACTTCCTAGAAGAGCGTAGGAACCAAGTCAACTGGCTGAGATGGAATACTTACTTAGGACTGATGTCTGAGGAAGAGATCAAGCTATTGATTACTTTAAAGTTCCCTTCAACCTTGATTCTATAACATTTATTAGATTATTGTAATAAATGAATAAATGGCACATAAGAGGAAAAAAGAAGTCGTTTAGACTTCCGAATTACAGTATCAAAAGGTGAAATTTTTATGGTCAGCAACCCAAGGGACAAAAGGCAGGTGGGTGGGCACGGCTGTTCTGCAGCTTTTGCTGCCTAGAAGAGTGATGTGCTGATTCTGACCGTTGGATATCTAAGAAATTGTTTGAATAGGCCACATGTCTAGTTTCAGCCTCAAATTCAATCATTTACCTTCCCATCTACTCCTGTGTATTTCTATGCACCCCTTTTAGTCTTGTGCACTCTCTTGGTAGTCCTGGATTTTTCCATGCCTTTTTTGCCACATGGCTAATGCCAATTGGGTAGAAACGTGACATTTGAGCAGGGGACCTTGGGATCTACCTGTCCATAAATTTCAGCCCCACTTGATTTGCCACATGGCAGATCTAGGTGCCTAACCACCGTTTAGGCCCGTGGGTTGCCGTCTACCCAAATGCTCCCTTGTCAAAAATTTCTCTTCATTTTTTTCTTTACTGGAAAAAGAAAATAAATAATTTTTTGCCCAGTCCATTTCTGTCTTGTGGACTTGTATTTGGTATCCTGACTATTGGATGGCTGGCGGTTCCTTGGATTTATAACATGTCAAATTTGGTGCTTATCTCAACCTTATACCTACTATGTATGTTGTCTTAACTTTTCCATGGTTTCTGCTATTCAAAGAGAAGTGGTTTTTTCCCTTTTTCTTTTTCTTTTTTAATAATTAACATCAGATTGGGCTGAAAATCAACCTGTGATTAGAATGATGCTGTGTAGGCAGAAAAACCTGGCAGCTGGAACCCTTCAGGCTGCAATGTAACAATTTTATTATATTTCGAAAATCCAGTTTAGAATAGTGAACAAAATTGTGTATAGATGCACATGTATTCATCTGTATTGATTGACGGAGACCTCAGTGTTTATTGACTCATTGGTCTTTGGATTATAAAAAAGAGTAACAACCCTATGATAGGTGCCCTTGGTTGAGAAATCTGGATAAACATTTTGTCAAAAGAACACCAAATATTGTTTACAGAATACAATATGGACTGCAGTTTTTCCTAAGAAAGAAATTACTCGTTGAGTAAAAGTTCTATCTTCTTTCCTTTTCTACTTTAGTCTTCTCCACATGAACACCAAATCCCCCCCTAATACACCAACATAACACACTCAGGATCTACAGCTCAAGATACTTGATTCACAAGCTGTTGAATGACTGACCCTACATATCGAATTCCCTTAATATGTTACTTGTGAGTTAAATTTATATATGCTTCTCTTTTGGCAGGACACATTTCTTCCTCGGAATCCTTCATTGAATTCTGTTGTACAAACAAAGGATATATTATGAATCTTTTGGTCGATTATCCAGAACGAATATGGACCTGCAGACTGTTGTAATCATAGCTGGAAGCTTACCCTTAAGAAAGTTATTGTTGTGTCTACATATCTTAAGAAATAAATAAATACCAGAAGCGTTTGCAGGCAGTTCCCTTCAGCAGGCTAATGAAGGGTCTTTTTTGTTTTAATTGTAACTGAATCACCTTCACATGAAATAGCACAATTACCTAATGTTTATACCAGATATTGCAGTGAACTACTATTGTATCGTCTCCTCTATTGTCCTTTTTTTCCCCCTTTTTTATCTCCTTGGTGAAAACATATTTATACTATTTTTTTTTAATGGATGGCAGTCCTCTCCTTGCTCATGTTTCGATAATACTTGTTAGGGACGCTGTTCTCTGTGCCGCAGCGCAGGCTGCGCCCAGGCACACCTGTCCCCCTGAGTGGTAGGCCTATGTGCCTGGGCGCAGCCTGCGCTGCGGCACAAAGAACATTCTCCCTATTTATTAATATCGATTGATATGAAAGAAGGGTAAAAGTGTAAAACTGTTTGTAACCAACCTGGTTAACCAGAGTTATTTGCCCACCCTATGTTACATTGTTACTTTCTACTTTTTCTTTTTTTGTTATTTCTCCCTCACTCTCAATCTTCTCTTCTCCGCCTCCGTCACCAACTCCTATTCCCTCTCCCCTTCTTCTCCGGCTCCGACTCCGACTCCCCCTTCCTCTCCTTTCCAGTTAAGTCTCCCTTTTCCCACCCCACACGGAAAAATATCACCTCAATTTGCTTGCACGTCAATTTTCTCAATTCCCTCTAATAGAGGGAGGTGGACCCCACTCCGACTCCGGGCAGTGTGTTCGGACAAAGGGGAGGGTGATCATTTTCACCCCTATTAGATGGAATTAAGGAAATTGAGGGGTAGGCAAATTATTAAGGGGATAAAGATCCATCCCACACCCTCCCCTGCAACTCTCTGCCGGGATAGCTCAACAACCACTTATTCCCAGGCAATCAAATGGGTCAACTCTCTTGTGGTGTTCACGCTCATCACCCACAAGTAGCAAACTAGTTTCTCTTGACATTTAAATGCAACAGAGAGCCGTGGGTCCAAGAGCAATGAGCAGGCAACAAATTGTTCAATAGAGTCTTGAAGCAGAAAATCAGAAAAAAGGATTTTGAATTTAATTTCATTCAGTTCTAAAGACCCTGGTTCGTGTGCATTACGTGAAAGAAATGAAAACAATTCAAAAACGGTAAACTACGAATTCATTCTGTCCAATCAATGGAAATGGTGATGGTATTTGATTCTCACCTGACCGTATACATCAACTGATTAGTGTAATTTTTGGGTATACCAAAAAGACAAGGGCATGCCCATGTCACATGTGACGCAACTTAATGCTGATCATATACGTCAACGGTCGTGCATAAAATTAGCTGATTAGCCAGGATGCCAAGGTCCTTACCGTATGAATCAATACGATATCAATATGGTATAGTATGAATCAATCGTATTACATCGGACAAGTTTATCCCTGATTTATCTTTAAAAAACAGATTTTTTAATTATTTTATCATATTATTTCATTGATATAGTATTGTTCACCTTCAAAACCGTGTTGTATCAGAATCCGGATCAACTATCCACATGGAGACGGGTGGGGACAGATCTGACCCCTCCATGGGTAATGGATCCTACACCTAAGAGGTGGATCCCACACCCCCATGGAGGGTTTAGATCTGTTCCCACCCATCCCCATGTGGATAGCTGATCCAAACTTGTTGTATCATTCTTATTGGGCGATCAGCAAACCAATACCAATACTTCAAACCATGGTGAGGTGAGTGAACGACACATAATCAGTTTGATCTGTTTGTGGCGGCTTAGTGAAGTCTTTCTTGAGTTTTATGACATCACCTGATCTGATCTGCACTCAAAGACGAGAGACGTATGGGATCCTCGTGCAGCCTCACAAGGGCAGGACGTAGACCCTACCCAGGCAGGGTGTTTGGGCAGTGGGTGGGTGGGGCGGTCATTTTGCCCTTCTGTATCAGGAAGGCCTCGTGCATGTCTGGATTCTGGAAAGCTTCTCCCATAGGTATGAACTTTCTGCGCACTTGAAAACTATCGACTTGTCGCCCCTTGAGGTCTCAACCCCAACACCTTCGTTCTCCTCACCCTTGTTGGATTTCTTAGGTCTTCATTTGTTCTATTTTCTTGGTGACTGATGAAAGTTTTAAATTTGGATTACAGGAAGAGAAGATGTAATCAGAGACAACGATAGGTTCCGCATCGCCAAGTTCTGAACCATGAATAATTTTTAATTCTTAAAAGCCATAAAATGGTGAAAATGACTACTATTATGCTACTATCCTTGTACATGGTACATTACAAACAATGTCCTAATCTCTACTATTATGCCGCAGCTGCTTCTGGGATCAAATGTAACGACAACTGTGTTTCTGACTTCTTGTACGTTGTTAAGGTTCAACAATGGCCAAAGTTCCCTCAGGAGTTAAATGTTTTTCTAACTTTTTGTACTATGAAGTTTGAAAAGAACAAGCCATGAAAATAATGGTGGCATGCATATTCTTCTATCCACCAAGATTTGTTAGTTAGCATCAGATCGAGCTGTTGCCGAGTTCGACTCCTCTATTTCCGCCTGCCCGGTACTGCCGTGCGCCTCCACACACAAGTACGGCGGAAAGTACCCCCTTATCTCTGCTCGAGCAAGGCACTCAGGCAGGTATATTCTGCTTCACTTGTGTGTAGGGTGCACACGGCAGTAAGGGTGTCAATTGGGACGGTTCCCGGTATTTAGGACAGGTCCACACCGGTACAGGTACCAAAGGTGTCAATCCCAGTACCGTCCCATTTAGTAAACAGGACCAAACCTAAGTCCCAATCCCGATTATTAACGAGACGGGACGGTACCAGTTTCTAAACGATTCTAAACCCCACAAAAAAGAGAGAAGAACTTTAATGGTTCCATTATTAGAAAGCAACTTAGAGCACAAATCCAAGATGAATTTCATGGTTTTACTTCTTCAAACTCCCTAAGATCACATGCAAGTTTCTTAAAACGAAGTCTAAGAATTAGTGAGGATAAACTACTACCATAAACCTTCAATACAATAACATGAAATAGAGTAATAGACCCTTTGAAAGAGTACAAATGGTTTCAGTACCTAATCGGTATTTCGGTACTGGTACCATTGGGAATACCGTCCAGAACCGTCTCGTTCCATTTATTATTCGGTACTAAAGTTAGATCCCAATACCGTCTCATTTATTAATGAGACGGTCCGGTACCAGATTTTAGTGGGACAGCTCTGGGACGGTTCCGGTTCTAGTCCCAAATTGACACCTTTACACAGCAGTAGGGGCAGGCGAAAATAGAGGAGTCCGATTGGCTGTTGCCGATGGAAAAATTTTGTCAGCGCTACAGCTAGCTTTTGACGTTCGGTCACTCTCACTTGCTGTTGCAGTTGGTCTCTCTCTAATCAGGTCTTGAGAGAGAAGTAGGGAGGAAGAGGAACTCTTCTATAAATCTAATCTCCTTGGCTAAGTGATGTGAAGAACAATCACATACAGATTAGGAAGGCCTCATGTCTCGGTTCTGGAAGCTTCTCGTGTAGGTATTGTATGAACTTCTATGTGCGCTTGAAAACTTTAGCTTGGCACTCACCGCCCGTTCAGATGGAATCCACTTCAAGTTTTTTTTCTAGTCACCCAACAATCAGACCAGCTACATAGTGACAAGGGAATTAACCATTGCAGAATCTTGTAGAGTTTGCAAAACAAAAAGGATCAATTATCGTGCACGACTCTGTATATAGCTGTATAACATATCTAATAATAGCCCGAGATCTATTTTTGAAATTCTTGGAGTCAAAAAGGTGTCACCAATGCATGAAATAATCTTAGAATCATATTATTGAACTGTGTAACTTTGTCATAAAGGTTTCTTAAGTTATGTATTCTTCTCTAAAGGATGATCCTTGATTCTCATGCACATTGTAATTGAAGTTTCCTCTTTTTCTGAATTCATGGAATTCATTGGAGTCCGTCTTGGTTCCACAGTGGTTCATGAGTAGCTGAAATATGCAAATGGTTTTCATGCATTTAAAAATTTCCTCCCCCCACCCCCCTTTATTTTAGTAGATATTGACTTCACATTAGGTCAATTTAAAGTACAATAACGATTCTTAGTATCACAATTTTTTTTTTGTGGGTAAAATTAGTATCACATTAGTATTAACATGATTCCTAGTACTGTGAATAATAATTCAGGGTTATTTCTTTTTCTTTCTTTTTGGGTACAAGGATAGTTCTCTAACAACCCAACCCAACCCAACCCCTGAATCCGACCACCCTACATGAGGCGGGATTCAGTTTGGATCTCCACCATCAATAGCCATTGTAGATCTCATTACCAGGCCAAGGGTGATACCTTTCTAGTGACACCTTACCCGGTTTCTTGTTTCACAAGGAGGCGCCAGCATACGGCAAGCAGCCTGACAGCGTTCTTTTTCAAATATGGGCAACAGACCACTGTCTGATTGTGTAGTTCCTACATCAAATGCACTTGTAACTTGTAAGCTATTTTTAAATTTTTGCCACACAATCCAACTTTAACTGCTAATTGGGTTCTCTCATACACTGGCCATCAAACGCTCACACACTGACCCTTCTTTCATTTTGCCTCAGAGTATTAGGTTTTACTTCCCCAGGCCGTAACCTAGGTTTAATTTACTACATTTCTTTTTAGAATGAATGAAAGGCTTGGCCTGAAACACAGGAAAAAAACAAATATTCAGATCAGAATTCCATTACACCACCATCACAACATCAACCCAAACCCTCCCCCCCCCCCCCCCAAACAGAAGGGGAAAAGACTATCTACAAGAAGTCCATGTATGGGTTCCATGTCTTAAGGAAATCGATAAACAGAATTGTTAATCCTTTGACCAACACAGTAAAGGATGTCCAGAGGATACATATTTACAGAAAAGGATTTCAAGGGTTCAAGTATCACCCAGGTACGAAATAATCCATCTTGTCAACAGGAAGATTCAGAACTGATGTCTCCACCTGTACCACACAAGACCAGACATATCATTCCACAAGGTAGCCAATAGTACCACAATATGATTATAACTAATTTTGGCAAAGAGAAAATTCCTTAACAGTCCTAAAATTCAGATCATGAAAACTTATCACTGGTTACTTGTCCAATTCTGAAGTTACAAGATTTCATGTGTGAGCACATATAGGTATAGCTTACTCAAAATTATATCAAAATCAGAGTACTGTGATAAAACGAATAGAAGTATGCTGAACAGGAAAACAACAAAAATAAAAATGGTAATATTGTAGCGATCGTATTTCAGGATTCAGATTTGAATAAATGAGTCTACAAAGACCTAAGCAATATAGTTAAGCAGAAATATACCTCTTCAAATGGAACAAAGACGAATGGGGTCATTCCTCTCTTGTGTGAGACTGCAGGTACATCAGGGTTGTGCGTCTCATCATCTTGCCAACCCTCAACCACACCAAGCATATCATCATTATTATGGCTATTAATCTCATTATCATTCACACCACTTGTAACAAGTGAAAGGAGATCCATCCGATTGTTGGCTCCTGCTATTGTTCCTCGCAACCTGTTAAATTGCCAATCAGCTCATGTGCTAAATTACAGAAGAAAGCATAGTTTTATGAATGCATTTCATTTCCACAAGCTCGGAAACTGTTAGATTGTAGCAGGAAGCAATAGCATGATTTATCCTGTAAATCATAAGTAGAGAAATATACATTCCTATCTAAAGCATCTAAAATGTCGGGTTAAAACATCTTAAGACAATACAACAATTCCAGCTGAGAAATGTCAAAACCTTAAGCGGATTCTTAAAACAGTTGGACGCAAGCCTGGGTACAAGAGAGCAGCTTCAACCTGCAAATGAAGGGCAAATGTGAGCAGTAAATACGAGAGAACAATTGAAGTTCTGTAAGAATCAATGGATTTTTCCCCCAAACGGCATAAGATGTTAACAATTAAAAGATGCAATCCCTGTCAGAATTCATCATCTGACAATAGATTAAGTAAATAAAATATAGAAGGGAAATTTCCTCCAAAAGAGAAAATATAAATGGGGAAATAGATTGTCAATTACAGAGCAGAAATATAAATAGAACTAAATGCAGAAATAAAAAATAAAAGGAATTTCTTCCAAAAAGAAAATATAGTTAGGGAAGAGATTGCCTACTACAAAGCAGAAATAAAGCTCAAACCTTGTCATCGGACAATGTATAGCGGCCACTAAAAACACAGTCGGTTTTAGATGCACGGAAGTTCATGCATTTCACCACTTCTCTCACTTTTTGAGAAGAATTCTGATGATATAAATTAAAAGGAAAAAATGCAATTAGCTCATCATCATATGATCTTCTAAGAATCTCAATTAAAGCAAACAGGTTATGGGGAGAACCTTGTAAAGGAACCTTCCAGAATGGAAAAACCGGATGTATCGAAAATAGCAGACCTATAATCGAACATTGAAAATATTAGTTTACAAGGAATTGCCATTACTGAGAAAATAGTGAATAAATCCCACTTTCAGACATCCCCTGCTTATTTCTATTGGGAAATACTGAACCTATTCTGAAGCTTCAATCTAAGCGACTAAACCTGCAACTTGCAGCGACTGGTACAATATTCTCACAAACGTATATGAAATTTACACAGATATGGATCTATTCACAAATCATAGCCTATAACATTTTGAAGGGAGTAATTCTTAAACTTATCTAGGAGGAAGACAAGTGCCTCCAGAAGCACAATGGAATGGACATGTCCAAATAATGTGCTATGGGCTCAGCAATACATGTAACCAAGAAACCATTTTGCATATGGTCCTAAACAATCTTGATTGAGTTTTAATGAGTATAACTC
Source organism: Telopea speciosissima (assembly GCF_018873765.1). NCBI lineage: Eukaryota > Viridiplantae > Streptophyta > Magnoliopsida > Proteales > Proteaceae > Telopea > Telopea speciosissima. The sequence goes on from NC_057922.1 coordinate 15,921,727, forward strand.
TTCAATTTTCTACTTCCCACCCTTAGAAATAATATATTTCCAGAGATTATCAAGATTTGGTAGTAAATGAATGCACAGTACAAATTAACTAGTGTGACATAGACTCTCTTAAAAGGGAGGCATGTCCGTGTTAAACATGCATGAGATTCTGACATTCCACCAATTCTCAAGAGACACTTTAATGCAACACCAGATCAACTATAGAATTTAGAACCAATCTCGCAGCAGGATCTGAAGAACACAACCAAATCACTCTCAGTCAATCCAAAAGTCAACAGAAAAGTAAACCTTCTCAGATGAAGGTCAAACTCTAGGATTGAATCCCTCACAATGATTATTAACACCCTTCCGAAGATGAGAGAGAATGGTTCGGTAGTTTTATAGTAATTAGAGAAATTCAAAGCAGAGATAAGAGTAAAACTGAAATTAGTTTCAATCCAATGGTTGGATTGAACCCAAATCATCGAGTATTAGCCTAGATAGGACCGGAAAAACTCCCCAATTGGAGACCAAGCAGGTAGTTGGATAGGGAGTAATTAGACTTGCACTAAATCTGAAATTCAAAAGTAACAGGTCTAGGATATTTTTAAGTTGTAGCAATATCAATAGTCAGAAAACCCCCAAAGCCTGGTTGAGTGGTGCTCTATGGTAGACCTTGATGTGCCAGAATTTGAGGCCAATCTGACAAACCAATCAGATTCAGGGAACAAAACACCAAATCCTGAAATTGACTTCAGAACAGAGAATCGCAGATTAATAAATCAGAATTATAGCACTGATTTGATCTTACCTGAGGATTGGAATATGATAAGGATGAAGAACAATCAACTCTATTGAAATCAGAGAACAATTACCAACTAGCACTTTGAACAATCAAACAAAACTCAGATCAGTATATATAGGGCAGTAAAACAGAGAAGGGGAAGAAGGAACAACCTATCTCAGGTTAGGGTCTCTCACCCGATCTGCTTCCCACAGCTCTTGGCCAAAAGGCAACTCCACTTTAATTCAATAATAAAATCGTATCCTGGCCTTAAGCCTTACATCGTTTATATAGACACAAAATAAACTCCTAATCAAACAATGAAAACTGAAATATAAAACTCCTACTATGAAGAGGAGACCTTACAACTTGGCTAAAAACAAATATTAAATAACTTCTCCTACTTCTACTAGGAATGGAATTAAAGCTAATAAGCTACTACTAGCCCATGCGAGCTAGCTAGTCAGCCCTGCCCAGCCAGCTGGTTGTTAGGCTAAATGGACCACCTCGGTCCAGCTGCGGTTCAGCTGCCTTGCTGGTTCGAGTGGTCCAACCTACATCACACTTGTACGTTTCCTTTTCTTCTTTATCCTTGGTTGTTTGATATACTGAACATCAAGCACACTACATGAATTCCATCTTCTCTGACAGAAAAATTGATGGAGGCAAACACAAAATCATTTCTATTTATTTATATTGTATAATGTAATTGATTACACGTATCAATTTTTAATACTACTCACTAAATAATAGTTTTGAACGAATAACCATATCCATGTCATATAAGCTTGCAGAGCAAGAGTCCCCAACACTCATCAATTCAAACACCATGTCTCATCCATAGAAGAATTTCTTGGGCTACTGAGATTTTACCCTTTGCTCATAGCCACTTAAAGGCCACAGCAATCTAAATTCCCCCAACTCAACTTAGGTGCAAAAATATCTTGTGGTTGGGAAGCTCCATGATAAATGATGGGGTCAGTCCCTAGATTTTGCAATAATTGAGTGACTGAGAAGTTAAATCCTTTATGAGTTTCTCATGAGATGGACTCAACTCCATCAACAATGTATAAAAGGATCGCAAACTTTAAAGATTTTGCAGTATCCTCTGGATGGCATACAACTAAAAGGATGAAAGAAAGCCTCCAAATATGATCATGCAACTATAAAGAGACAAGCGTGGAAGTGGGCCTGGGTACTAGAACCTTTTTTGGAAGCATTTATTGTGCTCAAAGCAATTCTTTGAAGAGGGCCATGAACAAAGAGTACTTAGATATCAACCAGGTGTATTCTAATATGGAATTTGTGGATTGGCAGCCCACGCATTAGAAACACCTTAATGATTGGAAGTTTTCTAACCTGGAAAATGTGTTAGCTACCTTGAACATGTGACATTTACAGGGAGAGTAAAGATAAAAGATGCTGGTAGTTTGATAAATAAAGGTATCTCAAAGTTCAGTTCCAGTATGATGCTTTCTAATGTCTAAATCCAAGATAGCAGTTTGAAGTAAATGACTATGACATAAAACAGTTTTTTCATCTGGACAGCCTTTTGGTGTAGTATTTTCAAAGCCAAACACCTGGTCACAAGAGGGCATTGATTTCCAAATGCTTGCCTTCTAGATCAAAGAGGTGCAGAATCTGTTCATCATCTTCTACTTCATTGGTATTTTGCAAATGAAGTACTGGCAACCTTTGTTTTGGGTGCAGGCGTAAATTAGATACTTCCAGAAAAGTTATTGGACATCATGTCCGCCGTCCAAACTTGGGGTCTTGATTGTCATAGCTTTACCTTATCTCCTTCAAACAGCTATAACCTGAAGTATTAGGATTAAAAGAAAGTGCAGAGCACTGTAGAATACCTTCAAAGCCAGCATGTGGGGCCACCCTTCTAGAACCAAGGATTTCTGATTCTTGGGCAACTAGATATGAAGCAATTGATGAGATAAGCTCTTCAGATATCAAAAGTAGAAATTCTTTTTATTTTTCTCTTTAGGTAATTCTTTATAGAAAGGGTTTCACTTCCTTCTTTTTTCCTTACCCTTTTATATAGCTCTTTCTTTATGGGTCTTGTAAAGCATAGCTAGTCCTCACACTGATTAGAGGAGCTATTAAACGGCATTCCCTATTCGCCTTTTTAAATAAAAAAATGTTGACTGTGGAGATGATAAATTAAGAAGGGATGGAGGTAACTGGCTAGTGATCTGATCTATAGAAAGCTCATGATCCCCAACATGTGCTTCCAGGAGAAGATCCTCAGGATCACTCTCCAATTTATTATTGCACCATTCTTCATGAGGTTCAAAAGTGTTGCAGGTTGCCTCTCACACCATCACAATACCTATTGAATGATGGCAGCTGGGAGCATTCTCTAGAAGACCTTGGATATTTTGGAATTTGCTGCATTCTTGACTGTGTTGATTATCTTGAAGGAGAGAAACTATTTAAGGAAAAAGTGTCCCATTTGAAAGGGAGATTGATTGGGTGTTGAGCCTCCTTTTCTCTTGATCTTCTATTTAAGTAGAATTTAACGTGGTCGGGATGTGATGTTCTTTATGTAGAATGGGGAATATATCAATCATCGTTGCACAGCACATCCCTAGCATGTCTTTTTGATCATGTTCTTCATTAAAAAAAATATAAGATTCTCCCTTTATTCTTTGATGTTAGAAAGAAAAAGAGAAGGATTTATAACATTATTATAGAGGTGTACCTTAGTTACCTAAAGTGTTGGTAGCATGAGAGTTGAATCCTAAAGAAACCTCATTACCTTAGTATCTTACTAATAAAAAGAAGGGAGATGGTTCTCTGAGCAAGCAGGGTACTATAAATCCTCTCACACTAATTCTTTGATCATTATTTCTCTCTTCCAAAAATTAATAAAATAATTCAATGTGAGGAGGTACGCCCTAAGCTCAGAGAGCCTTTCCCTAAAAAGAACTTTTTACCCCAAAATACATTTTGTCCATGTACAGTTCAGAGCTTTTAATAGAGTCTTATCATCTTGAACACAGAAATAAGAAGAATTGGGAGAATGCTATGTTTATGCTATCATTGACTCATTACAAACAATTGAGACACCGCGAATTTTCATGATATGCAATCAACCCAACTAATACTGAAGTCTTGTTATTAAAAGAATGTACACGAGGAATTAAAATGCAGCATACCACATGAACAGGATTAGTAACCTTCCACTCTGCAATTCCTGCACGAATGTATGTATTCCTGCTCACATAAAGGCCTTCAAATGGCAAGGGAAAAGGAGAAATAAGTTTGTAGACACTCCTAACAAACCGTAAAACTGAAGATAAATGAAACAAATGAGAAAAGCTAATGAATAAGAAATATGGGATGTAAATTTGCTTGAATGGGATGAAGAAAACATAGACAAATGGAGGATGAAACACTAAAATGATAAAATAAAATAACCAAGTGAACAAGCCATTCTTAAAATTTATTTCAAACGAGACTATGAAAAATCACAAGAAAACACAAGGAAGATGCACATTAGCTATTGCAAAAATCTAACCCTTAAATCTCCACAGAACTTAATAAGCCCTGCCCCAACTGGGATCAGCAACTCAAATCCTGTTTTCCCATTCCATAATATATTGTCATTTCAGCCCATAAATTCTAGAAACAGCTTAATAAAACAACGAAGAATATAATTCAATTCCTGAATATAAGGAATCTCTAAATCGATAGAATATAGAGTACAGGTTCCAAGTCAAGATATGTGTGGATGATCGATAAAATAGAGTAACAGACTCAAATGTTGATATCTGCTCACACGTAAAGCATCCTTCTACAGCCAAACTCATAGAATACCAAGCATAGCCAATGCAAAACAGTTGATTATTTCGATTTGCCTCCAAATGCATAATAGGAACCTTACTGAAAGTTCTTTCTGTTGTATTCTTTTGTTTTTCTAGTATTCATTTATGGTGAAAGGTTTAATACACAACCATGTATGAACACAGTCAACACTTTAGCCGTCGGATAGGAATACTCGATTCTTGTGCGACTATATGACGACTGAAGTGTTGACCGTGTATCATATACACGACCGTGCATGAAAATCGGTCATTTTATCTATTTATTTATTAAAATCTAGTTATTTATGAAATATACAGAAACTTCTTAAATATTTATAAGAATATCAAAAGCAACAAAGATAAGTGCAGATAAACTGGAAGGCCATAGAAAAACATTGGCTCAAACCTTACCATCAGTACGGATCCTTGGTCTTAAAATCCACATCTTCCTCCAAGAACCTTCATATCTAGACTGTAGAATCTTGTAACTTTCCACTGGTCCGGAGAGCTTCATACAAACAAGATCTGAGTTTCAGCTTGTAAAATATTTACCGATATCTGGATCTTCGGAGTCCGGACTGCCAGTTGCTTAATCTATGTTGAACAAGGTAGATTTTCTACACATCACAAGAGTTACCTACATCATCTCCTCCATCTGAATTCCCCTGACCAAACTGCCACCTAAATTTGTGATGTTGAACTCTATAGGAGTGTTGGAATTACTTCTCATACATGAACTCTAAATTGCATATAATTTTTTAAATAAACCCAAGATAATTGAATATTGAATAGAATTTAGACAACCTGATTCACTGGAGTTTCAACTCCGAAGATCCAAAAACTCTTGCATTCAAATCCAATGGAAGTAAGTTCATGACGTACAAGCAAATTCAGATTACCTGCCAAGCCTTTAAGCATGCATTTCGCCAAAACACCGGATTACGAATTGTATATCTCCATTTTCGACAAACACATGCTGCCCTCCCCATGCTGTAAGGACTCATTCTCGCAAAAACCTAGATATGAAATTCATAACAGAAAAATAATAATAATAAATAGCATATAAACATAACATTGTCCTATGAAAAACAGAGTCAAGCTTGCCGACATTTTAAAATTTCACAACTTTTAACTAGGCTAGTGAACAAGGAAGCAGATTAGCAGGTCTACCACTAAAATGAATATTTTGTGCACACAAATGATTATTTAAGTATTTAACTAAATATCAGCCAAATGGATTGTCCAAGTCAGCAGAACCTAGACGAGCCATGGCTTTTACAGTATCGAAGAGCAATAGTGAAAATAAAACCAATAATCCCAAATAAAGCTTAAGTGAAGCAAACACTCCACAATTCTAACTTTTCAGCTAGCTGAACTTCAGTTATGGAACCACAAACATGTCAATGAACAGATGGAATCTAATTGAATTGCGGTCCCTTAATTTGAAAAATGATTTCCACAAAGATTTCCATCATATGCTCACCCTTCAACGTCGAATATGTTGGATGTATGTATCCATCAAACCCAATTTAAAGTTTTTAAACTAAAATGATTTGCATTATTATTTTATGTGCGATTGTTTGTCCTAATGTCACTTATAACTTAAAGTGTTCACAACTAATGACAGAATTGGGCATTCTGTTAATAGGATTGTTACATTCAGGGTTCCAGGTTTAGGGTTTTGACCCTGGCAGACACCGAAACTTCGCAGGTTTCGACCGAAACCTGGAATTTTTGTGGGCTAAAATCTAAACCTAGGTTTCGAGGCCCAGAAAATGGTTTTTTTGTTTTTGTGTGTGCTGAATTAGTTTCACAAAAAAAAAACACCCAAATGGTACTTGTGGTTTGGACCCAAATTTGCTAGTGTACGTTGAATGTCATTGTACACTAGCCCTATAATAAACACTGACTACATATAATTTAGCAACTGGAAATGTAAATATGCAAATAAAATAATCAAAACATACATTAGGTTTGGGAAATACAAGTATACAACACTCATCACTCAAAACCACATGGTGTTTCTTGGCGGGTCTAATCCACGAGCTGTGTATGACTACAGATTCCGTTGACACTCTTCCGAATTCAGCACATATGTATCCTATAACATATTTTGTGCCCCATTGTTCTGAACAATGATAGTTCATGATAGCCCACCTATGAGCCTCATCATCAACATACCAAAGGTATCCCAACATAAGGAATTGCTCATTGAGACTAGAACTGGGTGGAGCCGGCACAAATGGTTGGACCAGATACAAGAACATGTTGTCGACGGAAGATGACCCAGCACCTGACCCACCCCTGTACTCAATGTTAGGGAATGTAGTAGTGTCAAACCCTACGAAACAAGGAGGTCTCAATCGAAACCTGTTGAAATATGGCAGGTTTCAATCAAAACCAGTGAATTTTATTTATATATGGTTTGACCATGTACCAAACCAGTATTGACCCTTGGTTTCGTTTCGGTTAGTGTTGAAACTGATACGTCTCGGCCGAAACTCTTAAAACCATGGTTACATTGTATATTTTCGAAATGTAAATCCAAAATATAAATGCAAGTATCTAAATTGTATGTGTAGCGAACTAGATCATCTTAATAGTCTTGCATAGTTGCATGGGCTTTTGTCAGTTCTATACGCAAAAAGACTCTTCGATAGTTATTTTGGTCCCCATTCTGAGAGGTCCTTACCTTTGCAAATGGACTTTGTGCGTTTTGATGTACCAAAGGTTGATTCCTACCCTACCCATATATCGGTACATTGGATTCACAATGTTCATATTTGAATGCAAGAGATGCTCGACGTGGAATCAACTTCTCAAGTAGGATGGATAGCTTGAGAAAGTTATCCGATTATGATTAGACCAAATTCGGAGCTTGGTGGCAATTTTGTTAATAGATTACAAATGCATTTAAAATATTATTATTTAATGATTATATTTGAAAGTGTTCTGTAAAAGTTCTATGTCCAATCTATAGTCGACATTCTCTGTATAAGTTGTGCCAATGGATTAGGGTTTTTGACGAAGATTCAATCCATGCCATAAGCCCGTCGTGCAATTTTGTTAAGTGGAAAGACTGAAATGTAATTGTTTCTATCACTTGAAGGGGTTTTAAGTTGTATGCATCTAAGGGTGCACTTCTGAAATAGTTTGTTTACTAATTAAAAGTTACACTTTTAAATAAACAATTGTATTCACTAAAATAGGGTTAGACTCGCATAAGGCAACCCTAGTTGGATCATCTAACAGGATCCCATCACTCGTCTTGTAGAATGCTGTAAGGAAACTGGGTCTCAACACCAAGATTCGAAACACCGAGATCTTACGGTGAGTTTATGTTTTTTTCTTCTTCTTTGTTTCGATAATGATGTTTCGGTGGGCAAATGGCCACAATTGGCTCTGAAACTTTAAGGGCAGCTTGTTTTTGGCTTAATAAACATGTTTTAATCTTCAAATTTATTAAAAAAACACCCAATTTGGTGTTTTGGATTCGCATCCTTGGTTGGCAGTAAACATCAAACTTTTAATATAAAATTGCCTATTCTACACATTGTTTGGGTGCTATGACACATAATTGGCAAGTAAAACAATTAAATTATGCAATAATGGATGAAGACACATAATATTGAATAATTATATAAGAAATAGTTAAAGACTAAAAGTTTCTACTACAATCTACAAAATACAGTGAAGTGTTCACAATGCATATTACGTAGACACCCGACCCAATTACAGTGAACAATACATAAGTCATAGACACCCTACTACACTAGTCTTCCATGTCCCAACTCCCAACAAGATAATACTATGAGTATGTGGAGTTGGGATCCAACGAGAACGGCTCCTAGGCGACGCCTTGTCACATCTTAAATTCTGGTGTCGGTGTGTCGCCTTGTTGGTGCCGACTTGGTTTTTGACCCCCTCACTCGCCTTGGTTTGCCTAGGCGCCTTGACAACTATGGTTCTCGTACGCCCACATACCTCTTGCCTATTGATATGAACTATGACGTGCTGGATCAAGTCCACTCATGGTCTGATGGAGACGACGTGCATTGTAGCCAAATCTTCCACAATAGGCAGCAATCGATCTCTTTGTAGTGATGTGGCAAGTGGCAACCCCCAGTAGTGTATCCCAATAAAATTGAGTGATGATATGGCCAAAAAGTCAAGAACCAAGGTTTTCCCTCTTCTCTGTCAAGTTACTACGAAAATTCAAAGTCTGTCTCGAGTTGGTGCTTTTTTACAGTGTGGAATGTATCAGTTATCCGAAATTTCAGCGAGACGGTACCGAAATCTCGCCAAAATTTCAGTCGATATTCGAGTTAGTGCATATTTTGTGTCCCACATATAAACTTGTCTCGAGGAGCTCGAGATTTTGGCAAGATTTAGAACTATGCTCAACACTAGTAAATAAGCAACTAAGGGGAGATAGAAAGAGGCTTTTGAGAATTAGGGTTTTTCTCCCCACACATTGTTCTCCATTATTAGTGAATTATGGTTTTGAATCCTAGTAAGAGAACCATGGTTGTTCGTCCTATGCAATTGTTGTTCGAGGAATACCCAAGTCTTCCCTACAAACATCTCAGGTTCAAGTGCTGAATTCCTTTGGAGATACTGCGATAGTGGTAACATTTAAACCTTATTTTTTTAGTTTCGTTTGAATACCCTAATTCCTACAAAGAACAGTTGATGGTTGGAAATTTTTATTTGGCATCGCCGCCAACAGAATAAGAATAGTGCAATCCACCCCAAAGAACGCATTAGGATTTTCTCCACCAAAAAAAATAAAGGCCGCCTCCATCAGAAAAATATAGCATTAATGGCTAAAGTTAGTGTTCGCGGTACCTCAAATAGCAGTTCATCAGGCAAGCAACGGTGTATGAGTGCCGGATCAACAAATGGCTTACTACTTGCACTCCCAAAAGGAGCAACAGGTCTAACTCTCTTTCCATAAAGATCTGAAACAGAATTCCAGGAGACATAAATTATTAAACAGCTCGCTTCCAAAGAAGAACTAAGAGCACTACTGTGCAGCAAATTCAATTTAACTGCTCAACAACATTGATCCAGTACATAAAAGATGTAAAATCAAAAAAGTATATGTTACATACCAAGCCAAGGTCTTTGTGTAATTAAGAACTGTACGGTTCTCAGACGAGAAGCCGATTCGAGTTCTTGTGGAACTGACAAGGCAAAGTCTGCAACAGATTGACAAAAATTCAATACAACAGATTAAAAAAAAAAAACACGGATTGAAAACCCAACAAAACATGATAATAACAGAAACAGAAACGATTATCTACGTGAAATGAAGTCAGCTATCACGAATTTTCTAGAAATCCGTGTAAATTCTCAACATAATTCATGTAATAGGCTAACAGCAAGAAGCCAACATGGGGAAAAGCGACGAAATTGATTCTAATCGTTGAAATAAGAGACGCGTGTCATGGAAAATTAAGCTTTCGGACAGAAATTCGAATCCTTATGAATGAAACTGCTGAATCGGTACAGGAATATCGAACAGGGAAAGTCATCAATTCTATTGAAATTAAAAGGGAATTTTTGGCCAGTTGTGAAGGAATACCTGAATTCATGAGAAATATGAAGAAGATCAAAGTTCCTACGTATAGAATTTAGGTAAAAGCTCTGTTCTCGAGCTCCGACGAGAACGTCGACTCCACATGGAGAGAGACAAAACGACGAAGAGGAAAATAAAAAGGGGAAGACATTTCAGAGTAGATGACCGTGCACCGACTCTAAACTGGCCCACCAACCGTAAAATGTGTGGGGCCTTCCCCAGCTTTTCTTAAATTTGAGGAAGATATTTTGGGAGTTTGGAGCTTATCTTGGTGAAGTTACAATTTTCACGAAAAAATTATTTCCTGCCAAGAAATCGACCTTCATAACTCACAAGTTACAAATTGTCACAACATACAAGCATGTAGCATGGGGAAAATAACATAATTCAAATTTCTTTTTTATTTGTTCGATAATATCTGTACTCTTTTTTGTTTGGTAATAAGGGGTGTATTGATTCAAACGTGTATTACACATGGTAGGGGATTCAAGAGACTCCCTAAGCCACGTAGTGGAGTTTGGTCAAGTTGTTGATGTAACCGACAAGGGCTTTCGGGCTAAGGTATTGGCAATAGCATTTGCCTCCCTAAAAATATAAGAAACTTCAAATTATATATGTGATGGATAAAAGTCGGGGTTCTAAAGAACCCTTGTACATCAGTTACCAAAAGATTAGTGAAAAACATTGGAGGAAGGAAGGGTCAAACTGAACACTGAACAAGAGATTGGCAAAAAAGATAAACCATGCCATCAAAGTTGTCTTGTATCTCCATGGAAAATGTCGATGGGGATCTTACAAAAAATTGAATGACAACAAGGGATTCAGATTAAAAAAATAAGCTTGTGTAAATCATGGGTAATGATGCAGCATAAAGCAATGCGAAGTGCCCAGAGTTCAGCTACTAGATTGTAGTAATTCTAGTATATTCAGATAAAGCATGTAAATAGTGCCTTGGGGATCACATATGATACCACCAATATCTGGATTCGGCTCCTCTCTAGGGAGCTCAATGCCCAGGGGGCATCCAAGGATTGGGTTGTGCCACACACATCTCGGGGCATGCCTAGGGATGTGTGTGGCATAGTCCAACAGCTTGATACCCCCTGAGCATGCTAGGTTCCCTGGAGAGGAGCTCAATTGCCAATATCCGTGTGGCCAAGATTTGGTTTTGTAAAACCATCCGTGTTGATTTGGGGGAAGTTACAATGAGAGAAGAATCGGTATGGAAGAGGAAGAGGGATGACATGTGAGATAGACAAAAGAAGTCATGAGCAAGAAAGGCACTGGAATGTAGGGTGTGAGATAGATAAAAAGGATTAGAATCAAATGGTAAGGTGTTCCTTGCTTTGCAGATGCTCTAGAGCCAAAGAGGTAACGAATTCTCAATTTTCCATGGCAATAATTTTGACACATAACATGAAGAAACCAAAAAAGAAAAGGGATATCATATTAAGTGAAGTGTATAGATGTATAAAGGTGAAGGATATGAGTGTGCAAGAGTAATGTTTTAGAGCAAAAGAAAAATAAATGTTCAAGAGTCTCATAACTTAAAAGAGAGTCACATAATGGGCATGTTATAGGAATTTGACAAAAAAAAATAATGACGGAGTCATCTTGTGAGCAAAAAGATTGGGGGTACACCATACAAAAAGATGCACTTTTGGTGAGCAAGGCAGCTTCTATAATTAGGATCAGGTCTAGTGAGGACCCATATCTTTTTTTTTTGGTAAGAAGTGAGGACCCATATCAAGGTATAAGTGGGAAAGAATAGTATGATAAATGGATGATACGATTGGAATGCTACTTAATGTTGATCCCCAAATAAGTGTATCATAGAAAAAAATTGGGGGTAGAGCAATGTTCTGTATATGAGCAAGGATCGAAGGTTCCAATACTTCCTGTAAGGAGGTTTGGTCTTACTGTCTGTGTGATATGATGTCCGAAATCGTATGAGGAAAGCTGGGTTAGGAAGAAATCAAACAATAGTGGAAAAGAAAGCCGGTTGGAGAATGAAAAGTCAATAGATTGACCCAAGTCTTAATGCCGCTATAGGCCTAATTTCAAAACATCACACCTAATCAAAAGGCCCTTCTAACCCCAAAAAGAAGCATGGGAGAGGGAAATGTCCCAGACATCGGATTGAGAAAAATATTTTTGTTAGAGAACCTGGCCTCACAGATAATGCAAATGTTGAATTAGCCACCACACAACTTTTTCCAAAAAAAGCTTTGTTAAGCATAGAGAATTGAGGAATTCTCATCCTCTACTCATTGGGAGAAGAGATGATAATCACGTTGATATAAATGAAAGCATTAGGTTTGTCCCAAAAAATGATCGCAATATAGAAGTTAATTTAGATAGAGTGGAATAAAGAATGACAAAAGCTTGCACGAGATAAGGTTGTTAATATGTGTTTAAGAAGCACATACCTGCCAGCAAATGAAAGCAAAGAGGGGCTCCAACGAGTGATGCGGTGGTGAGCATGGTGAATTAGAGGTACTGTGCCTAGTAATGATGGGAGACCCCAAATTATTACTTGATTTTTGAACAAAGGTCATATTTAGAATGTTCGCTAATAAGGTTTTACATTGAGGGACAATTATGAATAAAATAAACCAGTGATTAAGAGCAATTAATTTATTGTCCTGGTATGACATCAAATTTAGTGAGAATGGACTAAAAAGAACGACAATTCCTTGATGTGGCCTTAACAAAGTAAAACTATCATTAACAGAGAAAATGTGTGATAATGGAGGACCTCATCATGGGATTTTAATGGAAGCAACGTGATTATAATAGTAGTGAGGACATGAAGCGACATAATGAATAAGCACAGGAATAAAGGGTTACCCTGATGGATTCCAAATTTGAGATAAAAAGGTGTGAGTAGGCGAGCCCTTAATCAAGATGGTTAAACTAACAGAACAAACACATTCCATAATCAAATTAACGTAGGGAAATTGATAAGCTTGAAGGACAAGCTGTAAAAAGTCCCACTCAACATGATCATAAGCCTTTGAGACATATTTTTCACGCATTACATGAAAATCGGTCCATTTAATTATTTATTAAAATCTATTTATTTATAAAATATATATATAAAGTTATTAAAATATATAACACCACCAAAAACAACAAATATAAGTGCAACTAAACTTGAAAGCCATGGAAACACATTAAGCAAAAAAAAAAAAAAAAAAAAAAAATCATTATCGAATTATCACCAAACTTCCTCAAAACAAAAACTTTGAAAAATTGCAAGCGAATTCTTCTTATTTTCTTCTTCTTCTGATACCATATAACCATTGGTACTTTGCATCTTGACATAGAATTGAATTTCACCGTTTTTGGTAAGTTAAACATCCTTTTTTAAAGATGTTTCACCATTTTTGGTTTTTTTTTTTTTGGGGGGGGGGGTGTAAACAACCCAATCAGAGTTTGATAATTGGTAAGATCAAACAGATAAGAAAAATTTGTTTAAAAAGAAAAAGAAAAGGTACCTAGGATTATTTGGGTGCATGAACATGTATGGGAATAGATGGAAAGGTTATATTATCAAATTTGTAGCGATTGTTTTATCATACCATTTCTTAAATATCCAACAATTATAGTTAGTTAATCTTCGAGTGAGAAACCACTTGCACCCATCCACCGATTTACCAATTTTGTTTGTGAATTATTGGAACTACAACTTTGTTCTCCTCTCTTAATCTCTCCCGGTCTCTAGTATTCTATTTTTCTATCATTCACCTAGGGTTTAAAAAAAGCAGTATTCGATCAGTCAAGGTTGATCCTGACAGATCAAGATTGGCAGATCCTAGGTATTACAAATTGAGACACCGATCCTGATTTCCACTGCTCCTAATCGTTGTTGTCCGAATCATGGTTAGTAAATTCGTATATTATACATGTATTATTCGCATATCCGAACGTTTATTTTTTGGTAGAAATATTGATAAACTTTATTAATATCAACGTGAATTACACATGGGTGAAGATGAACATAACTCCTAGATCCATGGATCATAATTTGGCTAGACTGTTGTGCACGTTACCAACAACGCCTTCCTCGCCTGGGAGTCAACTACACTATTAACTTCTATTGGAAGATATGTAATCGAACAAGAAGTAAAATAGGACGACAAATGAATAATATCATCCACTACAAGTTTTACTTATGGTGGTGGGTAACATAACCCACGTTGAAGATAAGACACAAAATCTCTATGATCTGTCTCCACCAACAAACGCTCTTATCCTTCAAAAATACCTTCTAACAATGCTAAACGAATAGACATGGCTTCACCAATAAGCACCAATGTGAAACAACATGAAGAAAAGCCACTGCAGAATTCCAAAATATACATCCAAGACCACAACTGGCTGCTCCTTAACAAAAATTAGCATCACAATTTATTTTGATATACTTTCGTGGTAGTGGAGTCCATTTTGAATCGCTTGAGACTCTGAGAGTGCATTGTAATCCAAAACAAAATTTGAAGTGGAGGTTGGTAACACATTACCATTTAGGAAAACCTCATGAGTAGCATTATCCGAATGTTTAATTGAAGAAGCGGTTTTTTTAGATACGGTAAAAAACGAATAATAAGCGTATTATACGTTTAAGTTAGATAAAAAAAAACAGAACAAAATTGAAACCTCTAAACCCTCGCCAAGCGCCCTTCCCCCCCTCGTCCCATTCTTCTTCTTTGTCTTCGTTCTCGGACGTGTTCAGCAGCTGGCCGGCGAGTGAGCGACTCTCCATCAAGTCAATAGATTCAGTAATTTGCTCACTTCCTCTTCTCCGTTTCATCTTCCTGAACCACGACCGATTGCAGCGGAGCGAAAACTCTATCGAAGGCTTTAGCAGCGGCGGGAGGCTGACTTACGGCTCCTCTTCTCCGGAGAGTCTCCATTTGAGGCTATTGAGTTGAGCCCCTGCCCCGGTATCCCATTCTTCTTCTCTGAACCCTTATCACGGGACAAGCCGTTGCAATCCTTCTTCCCTTCAAGGGACAAGCCGTTGCAACCCTTCTTCTCTTCAAGCGACCAGGCCTGGAATTCGTCTTAAAAAATTCAGATTCCAGACTTTTAAACCCTGTTTTCACTTCTCCTCCTTGCAGTCATTTCCCTATCCACCTCTACGGAGAGTGTTGCTTCCTCCTTCCCCACAGCATATCAAAGCATGTCATGCGAAACCGAATGAAGCCATAACCCCTAAAGGAAATGAATCTGAGGTTGGGTCCGGTTGGATAAGAGTCATAATAAGATGCTTGCTTCCAGGAGTTATCTTGAATGATAAGAACTTTGTCATATCTCATAAGGTATGCACTGTCTTCTTAAGGGCTTTAGTCCTATTTTTCGTTCGGATACTTTTGTTTTTGGTTTGAATCTATTCAATTCGTAAACAATTAGGAAGTCAGGATTATGCAAGTCTAATTGCTTTACAAGTGAGCGGTCCCCTATATTTCTAGGTAGCTTGACCATGAGACATACTTCTGGGCATTCTATCAAGTAGGGTTGCCTAGGCATTTTGATAACTCTGGTTGATATCAGCTGTGAAAACTGTAACCAGGTTACTATTGTGAATCTCTTTTTCTCAATCTGTATGAAAATATATTCTCTTGTATCTTATACTTTTCATGCTATTATAGAGCTCATAGTTTTTTTCTGTTGTAAACAGTCACTAGAGATTATATGTGGCAAAGAAAACCTCCGGGACCTTCACATGTAAGCATATACAACTCAATTTAAATTGTTATTCCAGTGGTTATTTCAATCACATTTGATTTATCTCCGATACGACATCGAGTAGAAGATCCTTTTCCCTTTGTTACGGTGGCTTAAAATCGTAGAGTGGCTTATGTTGTTCTTTGTGCTCATCTGCTTCCATCCATAGAAGTTTTACCATTTGTTACCTTCACATCACTTTGTACCAATAGCCCTAAAGCAGAAAATTCGTTCAAACAAAGCAATAGAAGCACACTTTCTGTATTTGTCTTCTCTGTCACTCCCTCAATCTCTCCTGCAATTCCCTGGTTTAAATTTAACAGAAGTTTATTGGTTGAAGTTACAACTCTGACAACCCTGTAAGACTGAATCTCTGGTTTCAAAGAAAGGACCTTTTATGTCTAGGTTGCAGCACAAGAAATTGTTTTTTTTCTTTTTCCCTTGGGTATTGTTAAAGAGTAGTTGATGATGACCCATAAGAGGTCTTGTCTAACTGAATATACTCCTGGATAGGCAGGAAGCTGGACAAAGCTTCGTAGTGTTACTTTAATTCAAAAGGCTAGTTGGAAGAGTTGGAAGAGTTTGAAGAGCATGTACAGATCTCTGTAAGTATAATCACAACTCACCTACACTGATACAGGCATAATGCATGTCTCCTACATGATCTTGATAGCTATTATTTTGTCTTGCAGGTCAAGGGCTCATATTCGATCGGTTGCAGATGCATTTTCGCGTTCCAAAGCCCATGAAAAGGTGCAAAGTCTATTCATTTTTCCCCTGAAATTGTCTCAAGTGAAATCTGTGTAATTTATCCTGAAAAAGGTGTTTTAGGGGCAGTTTGGATGGGTGCAAGTGGGAATTCTGTGAGTTAGGTTTATGCTCACAGACCAGTACTAACTAAACACATTGAAAATGATTGCTTATTGACGCGAATTGGAAAAAGTGTGCCAAAGGAGTAATTTCTTAGTTTATCTTACCTGCCCATGAAATTTTCAATTTTTTGATTAGTTAAAAATATTGTTCAGGGGCAGAAAAATGTGGCCGAGAGAATGGAATCATCTTGGACCGTTTTGAATTCAGAAGGTATTTCTGCCAAAGTTATTAAGGGAATTTTGTTATAGATTAATTAGGGCTTATCATATTCTTTCTTTGATTCTCAAGTAGTCTCCCCATGGGGGGGGGAGGCGGGTTTGGTTACTGATAAGCCACACCAAATGATTCTATTTTTATAAAACATTGAAGTAGAATCACTGCGAAACAGGGACATACCAATTCAGCAAAATAAAAGAAACAAAACATTTGAACAGTAGATAACAAAACATCTTCAAGGCTCCCAAACTGAGGCCTGCCGAGAATCTGTGAAACAATATCTGCTTGTACCACTGAAGTCGTTCTTGGACAGGGCCCATTCCATCAGCAACTTTTTTATATAAAGGCAATCTTTCCAATAAAAAATCATCTATGTATCTTTTGCAGACACCAACTTGCTAAGTTTGTAATATTTAGGGAGGTCCATAACATGGATTTCTGATTGTAACCCATATTCATTCACAAACTTGCGAGCCACTAACCAACAATCCATAAAATTTCATTAGCATTTTGCTTTTCTTTGCGAACGGCATATGAGGCCAATGGGAGGACTGTATCTTCTTATCTCTACGTGTTGGCAGATCATCTGCACCAAACATCTGGGGGCAGAGGGGGGATGAAAGACTCATCATCACACTACTTGATGCAGTCGGGACTCGGGACTGTCCGATTGAGCCTAGAGAGACGTTATTTTGGTCCATGACAGGTTCTATGGACCTAGACTACTTGTTTATGGGGTTAATCTTTCAACCCGCCTTAATTATAAGCCCATGAGGTTGGGGTGAGGTATGAGTATGAAATTAGTAGGAGTGTCATAGTTTGCTGAGTTTTAAAAGTTTGACTGTTTTGAGTTAGAACAGGATACCTATTAGCTAGAGTAGAGCTCAGATTTGGTTTGTTTTACTTATTCAAATTGCGAGTGTTAGGAGTCCTTTTATAAGTCTAGTTTGGAATTTCCAGATCTTATATATATGTAAACACCCGCATCGATTAAGCATGATTTGAGTAAAGAAGTTTGAGTTTTCTTAAGAGTTTTGGTGATGTTAAGCTATGCATACGGGACTGGATTTCCAGATCTGGCTGATTGCTTTCTCTTTCCTTCTTCTTCTTCTGATCTACTGTTTATCAGTCGTGATCTATCCATAGTCCTCACGTTTTCTTCTTTATACTTCTTAATCTTGCTGGATATCTTCTTCTCTTTACTGTTTTCTTTCATTTCTCTCCACCTGAACGTCTTGATCTCATCTTCTTTCTATATCTTGCTGATTATTGCATCTGAGATCCAAAATTTGATATTCGGAAGTCTGAACTTAGTTTAAATAATATTAAATCAGTTTCTTAGTTCTGATTTTCGAGATCTGCTACAAAATTTCAGTTCTTGCTCCTAGCTTGATTCCTAAGCAGTCTTGAGATTATCCATCAGATCTTACCTGATTTCCAAGATTCTTAGTTTGAGTGACAGGCCTGATAGAATTGCCTACTCGACCTGATTTGGGCTTAATCTGATTGTTTGATTTTGAATTATTTAACTTCTCCTTTCATACCTCTATCCATCCACATTGTTATTATCAATTTGCATTAATCCTGGTTTGTAGTGTGGTTCTGTCCTTTGTGCTCTCTAGACTCCATTCCGAAGTCTGAACTACACTAATACTGCAGAAATGGCCATATGAGATGAAGATATCTCCTTTTAACAAAGAACACTTCCGTTTGCCGAGAATAAGTGTCCGTTTGATAACACTCCAATAAGTGTGTTTTTCCGTTTTGCTGTTCTAAAAAACGAAAAAAACACCCCAAAAAAGTGTTTGTTAAACATAAATTAAAATTTATGGGCCAGAGAACAGGTTTGACGAAACAAGTATGACCTGCTTTTCTGTTTTTTGAAACAATTTGAAGGAAACTTGTGCCCGATAAAATAAAGGGGGGGGGGAATAGTTGTTTCCGATAAAAAGCTCAAGCGTCATCGACTCTCCTCCAACGGTAAGCTCCATCGCCATTTCAGACTGTCCTCCAACCTCAAGCTCCAACACCAACCTCAAGCTCCAGCGCCATGTCGACTCTCTTCCAACCTCAAGCTCCATCGCTCGAGAGCTCCTACCGCCTGTAACTTGCCATCGCCATCGCCATCTAGCTCCTACTGCCTACAACTTGCCATCGCCATTGCCATCAACTTGCCATCGCTCGAGAGCTCCTACCACTTGGAACCATTTCTGGAACAGGTTTACCAAACGCTTTTGAACACCCCAAAAACGGTTTCTCAGCCCAGAAACGGAAAAAGATGTTTCTGCTGTTTCTCAGCACAGAAACAACAGAAAGGTGATCAAACGGTGCCTAACTTTCTCCTATGTAGCAAATTAGACAGAGTAAGAGTTTTATCTAACACTACAACGGAAGGAAAAAACTTCTACCTTTGGAAGCAATATAATTTCTGTGGGTGAATCCTTAGAGT
This sequence comes from Telopea speciosissima, assembly GCF_018873765.1. Lineage (NCBI taxonomy): Eukaryota > Viridiplantae > Streptophyta > Magnoliopsida > Proteales > Proteaceae > Telopea > Telopea speciosissima. The sequence goes on from NC_057922.1 coordinate 15,941,157, forward strand.
AATCAGTGATTATTGCTTGTGTTGCGGGAACAATGTTCCACTGGTCTCACTCACTTAGAGACTTATATAACTATGAACTAAGAATTAGTTCTAGTTAAATGATTGTTTGATAATATTTGTAATGATATCGCATTTTACACTATTCTTTGCTTGATGGGTTCCACTTGATAATTCTTCTACCTTAATTATCAACGTACCTATATAAGTATGAACTAATAAGTAGTTCTAGTTAAGTGTTTGTTTGATCATATTTGTAATGATATCACATTTTACATTGTCCTTTGTTAAATGAGGTTGACCATCTTCTTTCTGTATTTATTTATTAACTTGAGAATTTGATTTTCTCAATGGTTCAGATTTACAGGTCAAATGGTTGCATTGATGATATGCCTCTTAGAAAATTTATTATCTTCCTAACTCCTCTATAAACATGTCAAGCATGTTTAATTTCTATGTTCTTATTATTTTTCTATCTAGAACACTTAGATTTGATTTTCTAATGTATGGTTATAATGATGTATAGATGTATTTTGAAAGGATATATGTAATTGTGAATATCATATTACGGAAAACTAATGTGCTGCACATTCGCAAAGTCTTCATTCACAGGTCAAAGTTATTTCAGGCTCAAAGGAGAGTCGATTATTAGGTCTGCGCAAGCACAGATTGTTAATGCACTACGCTGTGGTGAGAGAGATAGAGCCTCCAATTTGCTTTCTAATGTTAGTAAAGGGAGCAATTCATTAAGATCTGATGATTTTCTTTATATTCTTGACTACTGTGCCAGGTCTCCTGATCCACTGGTGAGTTGAACTTTTAAGTATTTTGTTGATATATAATTTGATTACTTTCTTAATTTACTATATCATACGTTCCTAACTTCCTATGAATCTATTTGGACAATCATTTTATGCTTATGGCTTTTTTAGCTTTGTCAAAAAATAAATACAAGGTGTGTTGTGTCATGAACTTCATTTTTTAATATAAATGCCACAGCCGAATTTATTCTGACTGTGTACAGAGCATGCAAAAAAAGTTGTAGGGAAAAAGGAACAGCAGAAAATCATCTCATACTACCCACTTTTAGATTATCTACAAGTATATGGCGTTTTATAGTTGTCTAACCTTGAAACATATGCTTGTTTATTACCGAGATGAACTGTTAACAAAGTACAGCAGATAGGTGTGTTAGTCTGCATGTACCAGACTTTTTGGTGGTTTTGTCAGTGAACGTGGCCAACCTGGTTTGATTTCCTTTTTTGCACCAGAGACTTGGATTCACCCATGTTAACCAGCTTGTTTTCAGTTGGAGATCTTGGTTTCCTAGTTGAAGATTGACATGGTCCAACTCATGGCCTGTTTTGACCGCAGCCCAACACTGACCCCATAGGTCATCTCCTGAGAAATACTAATGTGACCAGATGATAAGAATTTTACCACCCGATTTGTTTTGTTTTCTTTGGAGAATCTAAACTCTAAAGAATTATATATGTACAGTTCAGGAAATTGCATCCGTAGAAGACATGCATAATTTGAGCAAAATGATTTTTAGATGAGTACTCCCCTATGGGCTATGGCTGAGAAACTAGGCTGCTTGACATGAATGATGTGTACTGCTATAGTGCTATGACAGAGAAAAGGGCCTCATTGCCCCACAATCCTGCCTTGTTATTTTCAATGGAATTATGATCCTGCACTCCTGCTTGTACTTGATTCTTGTCAAATACAATTGTTAATAAAGATGTTTCTTTCTCATGCAGTTTGTTATGGAGACCTGGAGACTTATGGAAGAAAAAGAGATAGTCATAAGCAGGAGATGCTACTTTCTTATCATTCGTGCCCTCGGTAAAGGGGGTTATATTGAGGAGGTTCTTTCCTGCGCATAGTTTTTCCATTTTATTTATATATATTTGGTTGTTGAAAGGAAAAGGGTCTACAATTTAGATAAAAGAGTACTATTCAGTTGAGGAAAAGGTTTCAGTTTTCATGGTATGTCAACTGCTTCTATGTTCTATTGCAAATTTTTCTTGGGTATGGTTTATCTCAAATACTTATGGTGGAAAAAATAGAAGACTCTCTTACCTCCCTTATTTCCTCTCTTGCATGCATGATTGCTTTTGTTTATCATCTATTCCAGCATTCTTCTACAGTTCCTTTCTCTCTTTGATGCAGGATCAGTAGAGACAGCCATATAAAGCCTTAGCTTTTTGTTTTTGTTTTTCTTAGGGTTTTCATTACTTAATAGCTAATTAGCTACTATTGGATGTTAGCAGTTAGTTAAAAAAAGGGGGGGGGATGCTGTACTTGATAGGCAATAGGTGAATAGTTATTGGAGGTTAAGGAGTACACTAATGATTCCAAATGTTGTAATCCTATTGGCTGCTTTCAATTTGAAGGACTGTAAAAGGACCTTGTGGACCTTAGTTTTTCTAGATCATTCTGTTGAGAATAATCCCACGTTGGAAAACTCTAGGATGGATGCTTTCATATACCAGTTGGGGCTCTTCACTTAGTAGCTTAAGCTTTGGGGTGAACACTTCAACCTGATACCTGAACCATAACGCAACTACATTAATGATACATCTGTATACGTCACTAAAAAGAGGGGCCACACATGTCATTTATATTGCCACCCAAAATTGGGGCAACATATTAGTGCGAGTGTCGTTATGTTGGAATAATCCCAAAAAACTCTAGGACCTTGGATGCCTTCGTATACCAGTTGGGTCTCTCCACCTAACAGCTTAAGCTTTTGGGTTGGACACTTCAACACATTCTTCTACTTTGTGGAGCTGGAGTTAGAGCTTTAGATACTTAAATCTGCTCCACATATCTGTTTTGCAGATTTTTTTGTTTCCTTATCTTAATTTCTTTTGCTGTTATGCATTTCTCCTTTGATATCTTGCTGTTTTCTCTATGGATTTAATTTGTGCCCTACATCACTGTCTGGTGGGTGATCATAACCTCATTGTTCTGCCTTTTGCTCACGGTGCTCCCCAACATTCATAGAGAGGTGCAATGGTGTATAGTTGTCATAAGATTCCATGGAAATCTCAACAGTATTTTGGTTTCCCAATGAGATTTTTATGGTTTTATCACTTTTATGGTTCAGTGTTTTATGAATATTCTGGCAATTTACCTATTTTCTGACAAGATTTCATGTTTCCATGGCTATGACACTTCAACCAAATGATCATTTTGAGGCTGTGTATATCATTATATGTGGTTTTTGGGCACAACTTGTAGTTGGATATTCTATTTAATTGCTGTGTTGCAATTTAAGTATTCTGCCTACTTGTCAAACTTTATCAAAACCTTTGCATCGTTCTTACATCATCATTTCATTCATCATTCAGGCATTTAATTGGCTGAGTTTTCTAGGAGGAAAGCATCAGACATATCCTATTCTGCCCATGTACAATTCTTTATTGAATGGATGTGCTCAGATGCAAAGCATGACGCATGCCAATCGCTGCTTGGATTTAATGGAAGAACGTATGATGGGGAAGTCAGAAGTGACTTATTATGAGCTTCTTAAGGTTTGTATTTTACTGAGTGCTTGTATCTTATTGCTTTCGTTGGTTGAAGTGACACGTAATGGTCTTAAAGCCCTGTCTGTCACTGCAATTTGAAGCATTTCATATTTCAATTAATCTTTATTGTGTGGTGGGTTTTCTTCTAATAAATTGTCTTGTCTGTGCTTATGTTTTGCTATTTTGTCTAAAGATTGGTTACCAGAGGAAGAAATCTCACCTCTGGGAGATTTCTTGAAGAGAATCTCTCCTGACATTCTGTCTATTAATTATTGCCATTTTTATTATTCCCACAATATATCGTCGACACTAACCCCGAGCCTGCTGCAGAAATTCTTCCTTTTTTTCTTTTTCTTTTCTCGCACCATTCCCAACTGACACACCCTGAGAATTGTGTCAATGGAAATTATCTCCTCTTGGGAGTGGTTGTCCCTGCTGCTGTATTTTGGTTTCAATGAGCCAGTCAGCAAATCGATGTTGGAGTTTGAATTTCTTCATGGTCCTTGTAGTTCATTTACTGCAGTTTGTAATTAAAACAATATCGTGTGTCAGCAAACTAATTTACATTCGGAAAGTGAGTTTTTTATATCTACTCTGTAGATTTGTACGAGCGGAATCCTCTTGCCTCATTTTGTACAGTTTTACAATAAAGTTTGGTATGAGTGTATGACATCTCCATTTTATGGGTTTAGGTGTTGAAGAGAGAACATTCAACACCAATGTTAAAGTGTGGTAGCATATTCTACACATAATTTAGTACTAGAAAACACAACATTCAATAAAAGCAATTGAATAATATATTAAAAATGAAGAAAAACCCTACTTCTATTCATTCAATCAAGAGGGGGGGGGGGGGAGAATTGCAACCCTTAAATGAAAAAAAAAGTTTCCTGCTTAACTTAAACAATCTTGACAACTAGGTAATAAATAATTAAAAGAAGAAACTGCAACTAAGCCCCTAGATTTTATTAGAATTACAATTATACCCAACCAATTACAAGAAAGCCCCCAACTTAAATTTTTTTTTCTAATTACTACTTAGGGATCTTGGACTTGGCTTATGGGCTGTAATGCTTGGGTTTTGGCATCCAAAGCCTGTCATATTTATTCATTCAATCCAAGGCTACTGCATCATGTTGATTGGTAATTTCCATTTTCTAGTTTCTACTGGGATCCTCCATTCGCATATCTGGTAAATGTTCAATTGCGGCTGTAATAGGCAGATATTTAAATTAACTGGCTTATCTTCAAGTTTTATCCATAGTTTCCTTATAGGTCGCTATTGAGCTAATTAAAAGGACAATTTTGCTACTTGATTGCTATTCTAAGTTATTTTGTTTCTTGGTCCTTTCAGCTTGCTGTTTCCCAGAGAAACCTATCTGCAGTCCATGAAATATGGAAGGAATGGGCGAAATATTATAGTCCGAGTATTATCTCCCTAAGAAAATTTACATGGTCATTTACAAAGTTGAATGATCTGGTATCTGCATTTGAAACCCTGCAACAAATGGTGGCTTTGGTTTTCAAAGGAACTGCATCAATTAAGCAATCTGCGGAAGGCCAATTTCGTTTTTCGAGACTAGACATCCCTGTACCTTCAAAAATTGAGTTGGGGATTAGGAGATGTAACATGGACGAAAGTGGACATTATCTGTCTTGTTCATTATCTGGAGACTGTTCGGAAAGAATAGAAGAACCTGATGGAAAAAATGATTATATCGATGTATCCTGTATCAAAACTGAAGCCCTTTTCAGTGTTGATAAGAATCTCTACAGGCCTGTAGAGGCAGATAACGATTCTAGATGCTTACAGCTATTCCCAGCAGCTAATCAGGGGAGCTACACTGATTTTGGGATTGAGAACTCAGAACCTTGCAGTGGTGGTTTTATTACACTAAAAGGAGATGCTGAAATCAAACCACTTATGAAGGTCTTGAGGTGGTCTTTCAATGATGTAATACATGCATGTGCACAATCTAAAAATGCTGAACTGGCTGAGCAGGTGTTTATTCAGGTAATCTTGTATTTCTGTATAAAAGTCTGTACTGTTTCCAAGAATCTTACGATATTTTTTTATGATTTTTAGAACACTTAAGATTTGGCAGGAAATCATCTTTGAAAACAAGCTAAATTTTTATGGCTGAATAAGGTGAAATTTTCATGAGATTTACCTCACTGTACAGGGGTTTGAGAAAGACATGGATGCCTACCTGGCAGTTGTGTGATTTCCTTTACCCCCTTCTAATCTGTCACAATACCCATCACTTTACCCCCTTCTAATCAGCCACAATACCCTATATCCAATTAAACTATATTAAAAAGGCTAGTTCCAATTATGGAATTGGGATTACAGTAGCTGCTGGAATAGGATTGGGATAAGGGTTTGGTTTTTCTTTTCAGCAATAACATGATAAAAGCATCCTTTTCAAAAAAACCAACGGATCCCCCACACCCGGTCAACCCCCTATCCTGCCACTTCAGCACCTTGTGATCTTTGAGAAGATCACCAGTCAAAGAGAGAATGAAATTATTGGAGATAAACAGTAAACAGCAATAATAAATAAATCTGGAACTAATAATAAAAAAAATGCTTATTTCTCATCACTAATTGACAAGAGTGGTTACATCTCCTTATAGAATTCTCAAAAATAAAAGATAAATATAATTGGGTGATGGGGGGGATTTTGTTCTACAATCAGATAAATCCCCAAAAAGTGGAATCAAGTCCCAAAGAAATCCTATGGTTTGGTTGAAGTAGGAGAGATAGCTTGCTTTTTTGATCTTTTGATTATGGAAGGTCTGAACATCAATGGGAAAACTAGGGTTTAGGACAAAATTAGGGTTAGTGTTTAGAAGGAATGATACTAGCTGCATAGAATTGGCTAGGGTATAGAAGAGTTAGGTTTAGGAGTAGTTGATTGTAAGGTGGAAAGGTTTGAATAGGTTCTGATATGGTAGGACAGAAATTCAAGAGTAATGGAAAGTAATTCAATTATGGATATGGTTTAAAGGTGGATGAAGGGATAAGGATAGGGTAAAAGGAAGAAGGCTTGGATAGTGTTTTGGTGTGGTTTTGATAGAGCTTTATGGAGAAAATATACTATTTCAGAATTTGAAGAAGCTGCTGTGACAATAACAGGAAATAGAAGTTAGAAGAGAAAGAGGAGGAGAAAAGACGAGATAAGTCACCTAGAAAAATCCACATACCATTGAAGGAATCCACCTTCAAAAGGGGCTTGTGAATCCACATTCCACATAGCAATAGAATGGAAGCTAGAAAACTTCTTTTACTGATTTCAGTTCGCGTTGGGGTTACAGCTCTATATATAGATGAGTACTTTAAAAATAGTTACTGAAAACAACTACCCTTACCAAGGCAATTCTAGGCGCTCTAGAAACTCCAAATAACTCTCTTTGACTCACTAAAAGCCCAAAATAAAATGCCCATAAAACACGGAAAATCCATAGAGCTCAATGCCCATCTACCTAATTACAGCTAATTACCATATTGCCGCTAAAGAACTTCTAAATTCTAATCTAATGAACCTATGCCACCTAAAACTACTTAACAAACTCTACTCAATGGGGGGTGGAGGGATCTAAGTGCCCACTTGATAACCTTACGGGTGTTTCTGTTCTGGTTATGTGCTGAGAAACAGCAGAACAGTTTTTCCATTTTCTGTGCTGAGAAACCGTTTTTGACCCGCTTGGTAAACCTGTTCTGGAGTGGGTTCTGGCTCCGGTGGCGCTTGGGGAAGTGGTTTAGGCGTTGGCTCGGAATCTGGACCACAGGCCAATCTTCCTCCAGGCAAAAGCTAACGAAGGGAAGAAGTAGGACTCACGGTTCAGTTCACTGCTTCATCTCCACAAGGAAGCATCGTCAGATTCGCAGGGTTGATTGCTCCTTCACTGAAAAGAAGTACTCGCGCATCTCTGAGTTTAAACAGATAGATGATGACGATGATGGATTTAGCCTTAGCAGTTGGATTCCGCTCTACCGGCGGTGGCTCTTGCTCCTCCGTCACTATAGCAAGTTCATCCGTTCTTATCTAATTCTCTCTCTTTCCCTCTTCTCGCTCATCACATTCATTTTTTTTTCTGCCACTTCCTGTCTTCTCTAATGCATTTTGAACTCCATTTTCCGATACTATTACTTATCTGAAAACAATAGCAGATTATTGCCCCTTTTGGAGCTCCGACGATTCTACCGGAGTCCGCGGTGCCTTCCGTCGTTTTGCCTCACGCCATCAGCCTCGACGTACCGATGATTCTACCGGAGAGGCAACAAAGAGAGAGAGAGAAAGAGAACAAGCTTACCTTGTGCGCCATTGTTGAGGGCTTTGAGAGGTTGAGGCGAGAAGTTTTCGATAGGGTTTTTCACTCAATTTTATCGGGCACACTTTTCCAATTTTGAGCCCAGAAATGACAAAACATGTCCATCAAAACTCTTCCACAGCTCATAAATTTTGATTTATCCACCCAAGAACATATTCTAGGGAACACTGATTATCAAGCACTTTTTAGGTGTTTTTCCGTTTCTCAGAATGGAAAAACACCAGAAACTGTTTCTGGTAAGGTTATCATGTGGGCTCTAAATTGCCCCCACAAGCATAAAAACACAATTCTAGCCTGCATAATTTTTTTTCCGTGCATCATTGCACTCTTTGGAATCCAATCTGAGACTGTATTTTAGAAACTTCTAAGACCCAAAAACTGACTATATGATGCTTGACAAAAATGACAACTATAAAGATTGCTGAAATTTACAAAATGCCCACCTATACTTAAAGTAAGCAAAAGGATTAAATGTCTTCTAGCATGGATATATGGGTCTAATAAAGAGCCACTGGCCTGTATTTTGGGCTGGGCTTTTAGACTTGGGCTTCTATCGCCTATCAGAAAAATCCAGCCACTAGATGGGTCCTGCATCACCCCTGGCTCTTTTTGGCCCAGTTCTCTATTCATGGCAATATAACCTATGGGCTATGGGCCTATGGCTGCCTTGTTTTTGAAAGGTGCTTGCCTTAAGCTTTCATATTGCATAATGTCCTTATTCATTAACTAATTTTTCATAAACTCCTCATACTCATACCAAGGTGTTCTGTGATCTTGGATCATAAAACTTAAAAACTAGGCATCATAAAACTTAAAAACTAGGCTACTGTTAATTTTTGTGAAGCTTTGTGGCAGCAGTATGTTCACATTATTTTAAATTGGCCCTCAAGTTAATTTTCCATTATTCTATTTGGTCTTGCTTCTTCATTGTTGAAGCTAAGCTTATTCCAACCCCTTTGCCGGGTGCCTGAATGTATTTTTCAACAATTTGGATGTATGCATTTCCTTTCATTTTCTGTATATTGTCATTGCTGTTCCCTAAGTTGAGACTGCATTTCTTTATAGATGCACAATCTTGGCTTGATACCATCACGACATACATATCATAACTTCATCAAAGTTGTCATTTCTGAGAGAGGAATTACTGATGGCATGAAAGTGGTGAGTCAATGTGAAACTATGTTAATATACGATGAATTTTTGGTTTTCTTTAGTTTGCTAATAAATTTCTATTTCTCTTTATATCCAATTTTTATAAAGAAGACATCCTTGTTTCTCTGGTTATGAATAATTTGCAGTAAGACAGTCTTTATTTTTGGCTTTTACATGTTTCTGCAGTTGAAAGCAATGACAAAGAGGAATTTGAAGCCATATAATGCTACTCTTGCCACTCTTTCAATAGGTTGCAGCAAAAATCTGGAACTAGACTTAGCCGAGTCTCTGCTAGATCAAATTGTTGAGTCTCAATACCTGCAGCCCTTCAATGCCTTGCTTGCAGCATGTGATGTTATGGTAAATATTGTATTCCAGCACTTCAAATTTCATATCTTCATTTCCATTGTATTTATTTAGTTTTAAATTTATATAAATGAAAGGAAAGGAAATTTGGTCCACTGCATATGGAAAAAGAACAGTCAAAGAGTTATGGCCAGTAATGATGGAAATGTGCTTCAAAGGCAAGTAGAAACACCTAACGAGTCACTTTTCTTATTAGAGTTACGTGATACCAGTCAAGAGAAGCATGATTTTGGTCTTTCTGATTCTGATAAGGATCTTTTATGTTCAAATATGATTTTTTTTACCAGTTCTATCAATGAACTTTGAAATTGACTGGAACCTTTTCCCCATCCTTCCGCTGCCCTCCCTGCATTTATCTTCTGTTAGTATAGGTTTTCTCTGGCAGTTACGACATGATGAATGGCATTTGAAAATATATTATTTTCAACACATGTTGCAGGATCAGCCTGAACGTGCTGTCTGGGTATTGGCTAAAATGAAGCAATTGAAACTCCAGCCAGACATCAGGACATATGAGCTGCTGTTTTCCTTGTTTGGTAATGTGAATGCTCCTTATGAGAAAGGGAATATGTTGTCAAAGGTAGATGCTGCTAAAAGGATCAAAGCTATTGAATTGGATATGATGAAAAATGGAGTTCAGCACAGTCATTTGTCGATGCAGAACTTGGTAATCTTGCGTCTTAGTGTCTGTCTCTTTCTTAACTTGCTATATCCTTATGTTTTAGGAATATAGACTAGAATACCATGACTTTTTTTTCTTTTTCAGTACGCCCGCCATCCTGGTGGATGAGCTGAAGTTTGGTTGAAGCTCAAGTTATTACTAAAAAAATTGTGAAAATAGAATATTCAAGGATATTGACATGCTTATTACCTCAAATGCTGATACGAGGTGTTTGCGTAACTGATTGCGAGAAACCTTAAATGCATATGTACCCTACATTTTGTTATGGAAAGGGCTTCCCACCTTCCCTCAGCGAGAGGTAAGGCGGTAAGTTCCAGCCGGCCGATGCGAGACAACACTTCCATACACCAATCATGGGCAGGTCGAAGCAGAGCCTGTTTAAGGGCATTAGGTATCGCAAATACACGAACATTATTAGTAATCTCTTGAATTAGTTCTTGTAAGGCTGCAGTGCATATACAAATGCACTTTAGAATAAACTAGTCTATTCACATAAGTAGTAGTTGGTAAGAAGATATGTACTATAAATACAGTTATTATACATAGAAGTGTTTTGGACGTTATGGGATTACTCTGACACATGAATATGATAGTCAGACAAGTCCAAATTTCAGTTGATGGACTGCGTTGCGTTGTCCACAAGTTGACTGATCCTGATCACCCTTAGCAATAGATAGTAATCTTAAACTATTTAGTTTAACACCATCTTACTTCCTTAGTTATTGTGGGTGGAATTCCATCTGTAACATCAACGACTTTGGGTTATAGCATTTATCTTACGATTTGGTTTTCTTTCAGCTGAAAGCTCTTGGAGCTGAGGGGATGATAAGAGAGCTGATCCAGTATTTACGTGTAGCAGAAAACCAGTTCTGTCTCACAAACACTTATGCAGGAACAGCTATCTACAATACAGTGCTGCATTCACTTGTTGAGGCTAATGAAGTACATACTTGTCTATCATGTGCTGAATTCCGATAATTTCTGTAGTAGGTTTGGGTTGTTTGTCATTTATTTTATTACCATATTTTATAGCATCGCTTTCTTGCATGAAATGCAGAGTCACATGGCAGTAGAAGTTTTTAAAAATATGAAATATTGTGGTTTGCCACCTGATGCTGCGACATACAATATCATGATTGATTGCTGCAGCATTATAAGATGTTTCAAGTCTGCTTCTGCATTGGTTTCTATGATGCTACGTGCTGGTTTTTGTCCTCAGACGTGCACTTATACTGCTCTCATAAAGGTATGCATATTCAATCTCCTAGTTTTGCACAATTTGAGTGTTTTTTTTTTAAAATTCAGCCAAACTGGTGAATTTGACGTTTGAAACAGGAGAAGAGCAATTCCTATACTTATAGCATCTGTCTAGTTTCAAACATCCATATTCTTAGTACTTGATAACATGAAACATGTCCCAACCCCTTACTGGATTTGCTTAATGTCATTTTCATATTATATCTTTTACCCATCTACACACAGTATCAGTAACTCAATTTTTTGGTGCTGTAACCCTAGCTGTTACACTCAGATTGTGGATTCATGATGAGCCTGAGAGCACCTCTAAATCTCTAATTCATAATCTAAGAACTTTTCTAGCATGGATATGTAGATTCTAGTCCATAAGTTGGTCATGAACACAAATCCTCTTGATTTGACAACCCCCCTGCTGAATCGCATGTGCATATGTGTAGACATGAATTCAGCCAGGGTATGGGATGATTCAGCTAAGATTTGCATCTCCCCTCTCCTATTTCTTTAAAAAAAATTAACTCAGCTGTAACAGTGGGAGGTGTTGCCAGAGATGAAGTAGAAACAGAGGAGATGGAAGGGCAGGAATGAAAGAAGAAGAGGAACAAGAAGATGGAGAATGAGGGAGTAGGTGGCATAAGTGGTTTCAGTGCTTCCTCATCTTTGAGAAACTCAACTTCTTCTCTTTCCCTCTCTTCCAGTCTTTCTTTCTTCTATAAAAGAAGTGGAGGGATAGGCGGATAGCCTAGGGACTACATAAGTCTTAAAGGCCCAGGGTCCCCAACAAAGCTATAGATCCTAATTGAAAACCTAATTAATCCAGGACCAATAGACCTAAGGTCCACAGGTAGAAGTATAAACCCCAGTTAAAAACCCATATTTTGGATATTCTTCTACATGCATGAGAAAATGAGAAATAATAAATTATGTTACAGTTTGTGGTTTATATATATATGTAACTAGCATTGCATCGGTGCGATGCACGGGAATTTGGGAGAGAGAATGTGATGCAGATCCAAGCACTAGGAAGAAGAAGCCAAAGCCATGAAGTGGCTGTTTTCTTATTTTCGTTGGAGCCTTTTATTTTTCTGTAATTTGTTTTTTTCTTAAGTAGGGGTAAAACAGTCTTTTTAGTTACCTAAGTGTGCTTAGTATCCCCTCCACGATTTTAGAGGGATAGGTTGTTCTTTTTTTTATTTGTGAAACTTGTATTCCTAGTAGAATACAAGTGATTCAGTTGTAATTAGATTTCAGATTAGTTGTCACTAGTCCTAGTCTGATTAGGACTGGTTTTAGGACTTGGAATTAGGATTCCAAGTCATATTTGTGTGAGGCCTTTGGCCACCTTTTATTATTATAAATAGATAATTCGTGGGAGGCTCCCCCACAACTTTTCAGCTTAAAAATTCTCTGTTTCCAGATCTGAGACTGCTGCAATCGAGCTGCTGCCTCTGCTCCTTCTGTGAGCTTACATCCTTGTGGACTCAAGGTGGTGAAGGGTGGGGAAACCTGCGACTCCTTGCACTTTGAAGGTCAGGAGGTCTCTTCGAATCATCAAGCTGCTGCTGTTTCTGCAATTTCAGGCCTGCAACCAGTAAGTGACGTCTGATTTACTATTTCCCTTTGCTGAACCCTAACCTGCAACTATTTTCCTGCAAAACCCTAGTTCTCCCTTAAACCCTATAACTCCTAAACTCTGCCCAGCCCTAACCAGCCAGCCTAATCATCCCAAACTTCAACCGAACCCTTTTCCCTACCTCTGTGACACTCGGCCAGAAGCCCTTGACCTGTCTCCCCCTAGAAACCCTAGATCCCTTCATTCCCTTCATCCCCAAAACCTAAAACCCTAACCCTAATAATTCTGAAATCTTATTTCCTATTCAAACCCACTTAAAGCCTATACCAATAGGCTCCTAAAAACCTGCATACCTTTATCCAATAAAGCCCTAACTCAAACTCCCATTCCTAACCCTAATTTTACCCTAATTACCCTAATCTGCCCCATTCGGCCAACCCTAATACACAACCTGGTCCTAAGTGAGACTTATTCCACCTAGGCTACATCAAATTGGTATCAAAGCTATGGAAGGACAAAGCAACCCTGTTATTGATCCACCACGGCCACCCCCACTTGATCCAATGGCTGCAATTCTAGATATGCTCTATAAGATCAGTGATCGATTACAGATTGTTGAGCAAAGGCAAGCTGTGCCTATTGTAAACAACCCTCTCTATGTAGAGGAAGACAGATTCCAAGTTCATTCTGAAGTACATGGAACTCCGGGAAGGGATGAATATTGTAGAGATCATCCCAGACGTCATAGGGACCACTAAGATCATTCCAGACACGACAGAGATTACAGGGACCGACGTAGACCTGACAGAGATGACTACAGAGAAGACAGGGACAGAACTATTGAAGCACCTTGAAGACCTAACTTTGAGGAATACTTGAGATCCTACTTCACTGGAGATGAAGGCCATAACAGGAGATTTGATACACAGAAGGTCAAGCTAGAACTGAAAGAGTATGATGGGCATGGTGATCTAAAGAAATTCTATGACTGGCTTGCTGCCCTTGATGACTATTTTGACTGGTATGACTTACCTGAAGACCGAAAGATGAGATTGGCACGTACTAAATTAATTGGCTCTGCTCGAGAATGGTGGCGTAAGACAAAGAGGGACATGGAACATGAGGGTAAAGCACCTATCAACTGGGAGGATATGAAGTATGATCTGAAAGAGAAGTACTTACCAAGACACTATACAGCTCAGATGCAAGATCAATTCAACTCCCTTTGTCAAGGGAACATGACTGTATCCGAGTGCATGCAAAAGTTCAATTCTCTCTCATCTCGTACTGACACCATAGAAAGTGCTACTCAGATGTTATCTCGATTTCGGTAGGGATTGAGGTCTGACATCATTAGAGCCATTGGCGTTGTGGATGTTCTGGACATCAAGGACTGCTTTGAGAAGGCATTGAAGGCTGAAGACCTATTAAACACCACTAGAAGGTTTGGCTCCACTGCTGTCGACACCAGAAAATCTTTTCCAGCATCCAAACCAACTAATGGTTACAATAAAGGTAATAACACCACTGCTGGTTCTACACGAACATCCCCCTACATTGTCAGCTCTTCACGTGTGGACAAGGGCAAAGCCCCAATGACCACTAGTGAGTCAAATACTTGTTATCGTTGCAATGAAAAGGGACATTATGCTAAGGACTGCCCACAAAGACAGAGACCGATTCATGTAGCTGAAAAGGAGGAAGAAAACCCTGATGAATTTGATGAACAGGGTATTTATGCATTACCCCCTGATGATGATGATGATGGGGCTGCTTATTTTGACGACTTGGGTGATGAACTTGAAGATACCCGAGGGGTACACGTAGTAGCACATATATTGGGTGCTGAATCTAAAGGTGAAGATTGGCGACGTAGTTGCATCTTCTATACTCGTTTGCGAGCAGGTGAGCGCACTACCCAGATAATTGTTGATAGTGGTAGCTGCGTTAATGTTGTGTCCGAAGACCTTGTGAGGAAGGCAAATCTGACATTTGAAAAGCATCCGATGCCCTACAAAGTCTCCTTATTAAATGGGAATAAGCTTGACGTGAACAAGAGATGCTATGTCCCCCTACAGGCCCAAAAATATTCAGAGGAGATTTGGTGTGATATCATTCCGATGAGAATGACTGATGTTCTACTCGGAAGACCATGGCTGTATGAAAATGATGTTGCTCTCCTAGGAAGAAAAAACCTCTGTGTGTTTCAACATAAAGGAGAAGAGATCAAGTGGTACCCACTTAATTTGCCTGCGAAAACGCCGTGTCATGCGCACAAATCAAAAGGGGACAGAATCTGGAAACAAAGTGCTAGCTGTCCTGCAAAGGGAATTTGAACAAACCAGCCATGATACAGGTCTGGTTCTTGCCTTGGTCACTCAAGAGGCTGCCCCATCCGAACAGAAGTTTACACAACCCAGGCGACTTTCTCGCTCACCTGAGGTTAACTTAATTAACCATACGTGAACAATATGGCCTAGAGTAGAATGCAGACCCACAGTGACTGTAGTGATCGAAGAAGAAATATATGAAATCCCATTACCTTGGTCCCTTGGATTGTAGTAGTCTTTAAAGATTGAGGAGCCTTGATATAGTGCACACTAATCCTTTGTTTCACCTGCATACATATCAAAGAATTCTTCCCCTCCCAACCCTTTGCATTATCTGTTCTTCTCCTCCCTCTTCTTTACCTTTGTGTGTGCTGAGACATGGTTAACATGAGAGCCATCCTTATCCTTGCTACCTCTTTGACCTAATTTTATTCTGGAAGAGGGCAGTCCAAGCATTTATTCAATCCATGCATGGTTCTCTGTGTATGTGTCTCTATGGAACATATGTTATATAATTTTTGTGCACAGTTATGTGTGCTTGGTTAGTTGTCTCTGGTGACAGTTTCTCCTATCAAAGATAAGTTCAGACATGCATCACCCTTGATGGCCACTGGTTCGACGGAGATAGAGTCCCTTCACACTTTCATACTCTCACCTCTCCACCTACATTCTGCTGGGAAAAACCTTATTGTGACAGCATGTTAAGTGTTAACTGCTACTTGTGTCTTGTATTAGTTGTTAACTTGTTATGAACAAGGAACATGAGATGGACAAAAACATTTGCAATTGGAGCTAGAAGGTAAACAGGAACTTGTCAAAAGGTTATTACATTGGTAAGAAACTAATAGCATTTTTTATATTTCTCTTAATAATTGTAACAAGAATTTATCTTAACACTTTAACTTAATGAATATAAATACATAGGGAAAAGTTGCTGGCTTAGCCCTGACCAGGAAAGCCTTTCCTGGACAAAAACCTCATAGTTGTAATGGCTCCAAGGCAAGCCAAGGCCATGGCCGGACGCCTTGGCACTTTGTCGATGAGGCTAGTGCCTATGCGTCGCCTTATGTGTTAAGGCACCTCTGTAAAATACTAGTATATTTCATTGATTACCCTCTTTCATAATTTTTTACTTTGCACCATCACATATGCCAACTTATCTTATTTGTATATGTTAAATAACTATACTTTTGTTTTATTCTTTTCCCTTCCCCATCTACGAGCACCTCTCTCTCTCTCTCTGTTTGAGGTCTAGGTCTCGAGCATGGTTTCGGCCAGCCCAAAAACCGAGTTCTCGGTGAGATACCGAGACCTCGGCTGAGTTAATGTTTTTGTTTTTTTGAAATTTTGGTCCTTGGTTTCGGGGGCCATATGACATAATTTGGTCATGAAACTTGCAGGACAGCCTATTTTAGGGCCTATGAACATAGTGGAACCCTTAGTTTTTTTAAAGATCACACCCAAAATGGTAGTTTGACTTAGGACCCTAGGTTGGTAGTGTATGCTGTATATATAAATTACTGATATGGCATATTCCACACAATTTTTATTAGAACACAATAACACATATAATTCAAGTAAATTACTGATATGGCATATTCCACACAATCTTTATTAGAACACAATAACACTTATAATTCAAGTAAAACAACTTAAATAAGCAATATGAATGAAAACACATCAAATTATAAACCATTTCATAAATCATACATCTAACATTTTTGTTACATAGAGTCAAATATATTTGCAGTGAATAGGAGATTTTTTTTTGGGGGGGGGGGGGGGTTGGGTTTTTTCAAAAACTGGCGAAACCAATCGAGTCCACCGAGATCAGGTCAAAATATCAACCGAGAATAGTCGAGTCGTGGTATTTATAGAAGGTAGCTTGTAACATTTCGACTGAAATACCAAAATTTTGGCCAAGTCATTGTTCTTTTCCTGTGTCGTGTGTGGTTTCAACTCGATAGTAGAAAAAACGAGATTTTGACCATGATCTCGGCGAGACCTTGTACCATGCTCTTTCTTTCTCTCTCTCTCTCTCTCTCGCTTCTGTAGCTTGAGCAGCAGGCTTCGTAGAAGATCCTTCTGATGGCTTCCTCAATAGTTCCGATGAGGTGAAAATCTTCGACCAAGGTTCCGACAAGCTTGAAAAGGTACGCCTTTCTTCCTCTTCTTCTTCTCCTCTGAGAGTGGTGGCTACAGCTGTTGTTCACTGGTGTTGGCAGCTGCTGCAGCACCTTCTTCTTCATTTTCCCCTCTTCATTCCCCCCTTGGATTTTCGTATTCCCCCTATTATCACCCTGGATTTTGAGTTTGGGTTCCTTGACAACTTGGCGCTGGTTGCTTTGGATCTCGAGGACCACTTGTTGCCTAGGCGGCACTCAGATAACTATGACCCACCTTTTTGAGCCACGTGGAGGACTTATCTGATCAACCGACTGTTCAATGAGAAGCCCTGCCTTGGATTCTCAAGTTTTGGGTCTCACTTCCACTGTATGGTCACCATATTGGGACTTGTACCCTTGTATTTGCAATGGTTGAACTGAAGTTGTGCCAAAATTGAAACCAAATTTCAAAGCTTTATATTTATATGGGGAAATTTTGATTGGACTGGAAATTTTCCAGATTGAGAGCTAGAAAATTTGTGCTGATGGAGCTGCCAAATGGAAGCCTTTTGTGATCATGCGCTTAGAATCTAGGAGATATATGTATTGGATGCTTTTTTCTTCTCTTTCTCACCTCTGCTTCATGTTGGACTATGCACACTTAGCTCTGTTTATCCCTTAAACGATCAGGAAAGCACAAGTAGCTGTTAGGTTAGCTTATTGACTCCTATTAGCAGATTGAGGTTAGTCATCTTTCACCTTTTAGATTATTTATTATTCTGGCTTGTCAGCCTTGAATTAAATCTGTGGCCCATGGCCAAAGACACTGGATGTCGTAGCAACTAGTGCATC
This sequence comes from Telopea speciosissima, assembly GCF_018873765.1. NCBI lineage: Eukaryota > Viridiplantae > Streptophyta > Magnoliopsida > Proteales > Proteaceae > Telopea > Telopea speciosissima. The sequence goes on from NC_057922.1 coordinate 15,959,339, forward strand.
TGTAATTGCATTGCGTAAATTCTGTCAAGTAAATTCATGTAGCTTTGGGATACAGAGGTGATTCTCTTTGACAATATTGTTGATTTATAATGCTTCTGGAGTATATCTGTTGTTTCTGGAGTCTCATCAAGAATCTTTTTTTTTTTTCCTTCTTTTATTTGAGTCCTTGACAATCCAAACTGCCTTGAAATACCTGACTTACAGTGGCTCAGAAGATAAGAATCAGGAATTAGTTGTTGTATAACACTATAACCCGATTTAATTCCTTTGACTAGTAGGAATTCAGACATCCACCTGAAAATGTGGGTTGAATTCCAAAGAAGCACGGACATTCCGTCAGGTAGAGGGACTTTAATCCAACAATTCATGTTAACCCTATCTTATATTATTGGGAGTATTCTAAGCTGACAGAAGTTTTTAACTCGCTTTATCTGAAGAGACACTAATTGCTGTGTTAATTTTGCTAGATTCTGTTAGTAGACGGAGAGTTTGATGAAGCATTGAATCTTCTCGATCAAGCTTCCTTGGACGGGATTCCGTCTGATGTATTGTCATTTAACACCTTTCTTCATGAAGCACAGTTGAAGGTACTCTTTCATAGATATTACCTGAGTGATTTTACTTTGTCACCTTATGTAAGCCATGGAGCTAGTTTAGTACAAAATTTTATAGTATTGCAAGAATATATGTGCTTGAAATTCCTCCAGTCCAATGAATATAATCATTTGTTGAAGTTCACCTTAGGTCGGATCCATCGAAAGGTGGTTTGCACTGTCTGTGCATGTCTTTTTACATTTATGGAGAAGCCTTTATAGAGGATGTGCTCTTTTGTTACATTGCTAAATCATCACGGCTTGCCAATTTACATCACATTGTTTTGTCAGGGAAGAGTTGACATAATCGAGCATATTGTAGAAAGAATGCACCAGGAGAAAATTCAGCCAGATCCATCAACTTGCTGTTATGTGTTCTCTGCATATGTTAACCGTGGATTTCTGAGCACGGCCATGGAGGCACTGCAGGTTTTAAGTATGAGAATGATTTCTGAAGACGAAAACATTCTCCAGGAGAAGAGAGCATACTTTGAAGAAGATTTGATCCTTGCAGAAGGCTTAGATGCTGAATCTAGTATACTTGAATTGTTCAAGGATGATGAGAATCTTGCTGCTGCCCTATTGAATATTCGATGGTGTGCACTTGTAGGGTTTCCAGTTTCTTGGTTACCCAATGAAAGCGTATGGGCCAAAAGACTTTCTAGATATCGATTGAGGAGAGCTTGCTGAGTGGTTTATGTGAAGGAATCTTCTGAAATCCTTCCAAAAAAGGGGTTCCCCACAAATTATAATTTTTAATCTGTGGGTCAAGAACGTAGAAGAGAAATAGATTATGTGGCGGTTTTTTTACAGGAAATAATAGATATTGTTTGAGGGCTGAATCTTAGGTACGGACGGAGTCAGGCGGTGGAACACATGAACCAGCCTCCTCCATAAAGTGAAGAATCTCTATTCAAGTGAGGAGTCATCCAGGACCTGCATTTTGCATCATGTTGGCAAGTAGGAGCTGTACAACATTATGCTCCTGTTGGACTTCAGTTGTACATTACAGAAAACATGATTCTTCCTTGTTTTTGATGACAAGTGTCAAGATATCTTTATTTATTTATTTCATAGAGAGAGAAATCATAAGGAAAAACAAAGTAGATCATACTGAAAACATTCTACCCAGTCCAGCATGAGAATTCAAATTGGGGAAAAAATGTGACCAGTATTTAATTTCAAGTTTTGTTCAAAGAAGTGTTATATTAGAACTCTTCTGCAACCAGCTTTGGATCGAGATTTTTTCCCTCAGCTGGTCTGGGTTAGTAATTTTTCCTTGAAAGCTTGATTTGGCATGGACTTGCATCCAGATAGCTTAATTATAGCTTAATTATTGATTTGGCACTCATTACGTATTGTGCAAATCCACAATCACGTCGGAAATGAAATGTAGGGTCTGCTCTCTTCTGACAAATGGGGAGGCTAGAGTCTGTGTTAGGGCTGATTTGTGATAAAATTGGTGATTATTTGCTCACTGATCCCTTGGAGAACTTTGTACTATCAAATCAATGAAAGCAGCTAATAATGAGATCATGATGATTAAAATTCTCTGTATTTGTCTATATTGATGAACATTGGAAACATTATGACACAGTTACCCTGTGACTTTCCTTATTATAGATGAATTCAGGTCAAGATGGTGACTCCAAGAATCTTTCTTTTGATGGAGTATAGCAAACTTATTGACAATCCTTCCACACCCAAAAGAAATAAATTTGATGTTTAAAAACTTAGTTTTAGGACTACTTTTTCTTAAAGATTATAGAAAAAAGAAAAAAAAAAAAACCCAGTCTGGTCGTCCAAATGAATGAATGACAAAAGAACATATATTACCACCATCATCAATTCATGTTTAGTTTTTAACCATCTATTCTGTTAGATGATGCCTACCTAATACGTATTCCTGATCTTCTAAATATTAATCATGCACAAGGCAAGTGATGACGGCCCAAAACTGCCTTTATTTGAATGGCAAGTGTCAATATCCTGGTTCTTTTCGCTTGTGTTGGTCACCCTCAATTTTTTGAATGGGGTACCACTGTATTCTCCTGATTTCTAATGTTAGTTTTCAAAAAATGGAGTGGGTTGTACGCTTGGTTTTGTGATTAGTGATTCTAACAAGGTTAAGATCTTGTAAGTAGGGGGTGGAAAAGGAAAAGCATTCAAGGAAACAAAAAAAGTTGGAAACATTCCCAATATTAATGATCTACTTGAAAGGGATCTTGGAGAGACCTAGAGAATTAATTACTGATGGAATTCATTCCATATTTATCATTTTCTTATACTTTTTTTTAAAAACTAGGGTTACAAATCTAGAATTATTGAAGACATTCAATACATGATTTCATCATTTTCTTCTTATACTGTTTTTTGTTTTTTTTACTAATCTAACTCATTTGTTGGCTTCTTATAGATTCGATAAAGATTTTAGTTGGAAGAATCAGCTCCTCAGCATAATTCATTCATGATCAATGCTTTTCTATCATTGTATCTCTTTTTTTATTCAATATATTTTTGTCACTAATAAAGGGTAAGGAGGGTGTGTTAAGTTTTTGAGAGACAAAACTCCAACACAAATGATTTTACCCACATATGACCAGTTCATGGAGAAGGAAGAGGCATTTAAAAGTCTTGGAGTTCTTAACAATGGCAATTACTTAAAGAGCATGATCCACATACGGACAAAACATGCTGGTATCTTATACACCAAACTAATGAAGGAGAGAAAGTGCATTTCAATGTATGTAAAGAGAGGAAAAAGTATTTCAGTGATTGTGAAACGAGATGCACTGTAGGCAGCATACTCATCCTTTTCCATGTGTACATTTAATAAAAAGACCCCCTCCAAAACAACAATGTGAAAGTGGGAAGTGACCTTTATAGTTTATCTAATTGGGACTTTCTGACCAGTGTTTGATCTCAATATTTCATCCTGTCTAACAAGCATTTTTTTTTATAAATAAGAATTTCAACCATTTTCAGATCTTTGTTTCAACACATTAGGGTTGAAATTAACTTAGCATATAATTTGACATGAACATGTCCACAGTTTGTGAGTTAATCAGTCTACTCATTCACAGAGGTTTGCTGCGTGGCAGGCAATGGTAGACATGATGAGTCCATTTTATAGAGGAGCCATAGTAATGAATTGGTCTGCAGCAAACAAAAAAGCTACCCAAAATAGAATATACACCGGAAGAACGATGGTCTGCTAGAGGCCATCCAAGAAATATACTTTTAAATATGCTACATGGACAATTTCCAAGTTGAAATTAGGCATAATAAAGTGCTCTCCATCCTAAGCACCTAATTGGCTGCCATACAAACATATATAGAATGCACATGGTATGTAATTACCATGAAAAGAATTCACATTTAGAGGGTTACTCAGTTCACTTCATTTCCATTCTCTTATACAGAAAATGCAAGAAATGTTGAAAGGACCTCTGCAAGTGCCAAGTCAACGCCAACATTGATAACAAGAGTGTTCCGTTCCAAACAATAGTTAACTCACTGGCTGCAACAAACACAAAAATCTTATCACCACCCATGCAATGCAAGTGCAACTATGTTAGGAGCTACGGAACAACGAACCCTACTCAAAAGCTGTATATTGATCCAAGTATGAAATTCATTGGTCTACTGACTCAACATCATTTATCTATAGAAATAAACTGGCTATGGACCCAAGTCCAAGGAATGTTATAAGTGAACTTTTCCTGCACTGAATTTGCACCAAAATAGAAAAAGAAAGAGTGTGGGGGGGGGGGGACTTGGAGGGTTCAATCAAGGAGGAGCTTCCCAAGATTGCGAGGCAAAAGAAAAAGGGTGCATATTCATTAAAAAAAAAAAATCTACGGCCAATATATAGACGAAACTGACATCTTGGATGGTTAAACCAAGCAGTAGGTTTTGAACAAACAAACTGCATCCAATAGAAAAAAAAAATTAAATTAAATTACAAGAAAAACTAGGCAATAGAGAGGAGGCTTCCCATCCATGTGGTCTTATAACATCCAGGATTTTCTAATTTAATTTAATATTTAAAATTCATTCTGTTTATATTCATTTATTTAAAAAACACTTCCATTTTGTTTTAGAAGACGTAACCTAGTATGTCTCAGCGCTGCTACCAAAGTGATATTGAAAACAAATGTTTTGGAAGAACTTAAATCTGGGTTTTAAAACAGAATAGAGAAGCCTTAATAGATATCATCTAAAGAAAGAGAATAAAATTGTCATAAAAATAATTTCACCAATTCATTAGTGTCCAACTAAAGAACAACTTTTGTTTCTCCCACTAGTCATTGATGTACAAAAGAAAGGCGGTGGCTCTGTCTGGCTTGACTGACTAGGTTCCCTTTGACCACCAAATGACACAAAAAAGCAAGAGAGATGGTACGGAGAGATTCACTCACCATTATCTCAACATCTTCTTTATTCCCTACGGAAGCAGAAACGTCTAGTTTTCATGGTTTTTGGTTAATGAGGTTATGAACCGCCTAAATTTAATCATCAAAATACCAGTAACAATCAACAAATGACAGTTTCAGGAGGGTAAACAATTAGAACTTACCCATCAACCAGGAGATCAAATGTAAGTATCTTCCATGCCCATGGGAGTCCCAGTGGCAAATACTTCATCTTACAGTAAACCTAGTGTCCAACTAAGACTGTGATTTGGATTGCCAATATCTGGATCACATTCGAATCGCTAGTAATTAGGATGTCAAAGAGAACCCATTTGGCATGATCATAACAAAGCCCTAATCCACCAAAAAACTTGCAGTTGAACGAAAAACAATGGTAACAAATCAAATTCCATATGGAAGGGGAAATTAATTGATAAATCCCAAAAGCTACAGTTCTGATCCGAGAATAAAGATCCAAATTGGCTTCAAGATAAAGCTCTCTCCCCCCCCCCCCCCCCTTTCTTTTTGCGTTCAACAGAAGGGGAAACATAATCCGAAACATAAAATGACGATAGCAATATTGATTTACTGACCTCGGGATGAAGCCATGGAGGAGTCGTTGAGTCTTGATCTTTGAACTGTTTGATTATGAAGTCTGAAGAAGTAGAGAAGCAAAAGTCATGGTTCTGAGATTGAGGATTACATGAGGGGATGGAACCACAAAAAATTTCTATGTTGATACACTGAATCTGTGGGCTTTTAAAAGCTGTAATTTATTTCGCTATATACATTACATAATTAATCCATTCTCATCCACCCAAAGAAAATAAATGATCCCTTAGTAGTTACATAAGAAGTAGCATGTGAGAAGTAGAAAGGAAAAACAGAATGAAGCTGATTCTAGCAGCTCACACAGCTCAACTGCAAAACCTTCGACATAAAAGGACATACCCAGTGCACGAGGCTCCCGCCACTGCGGGATCTGGGTAGGGTCATAATGTACGCAGCCTTACCCCTGACCTAGTCAAGCAACAATGCTTGAAAATAGTGAAGCCTATGCAATGGTAAGAAAGCTTGTAACTAAATATTGACGATAAGTATGAAACATTTTTGCAGGAACAGGTGCAACTGGATCTCCCAAGCTCCCACAAAATCAATTTTGTCTTCATTGCATCATATCAACACTGAATTGGGTTCCTTTCCCCCACCTCCCCACAAACAAATGGGGCCTGGATGGCTGGATCTCCCAAGCTGAGTTAGCATACAAATAGTAACATTGTAATTCATCAGTCACATATGATACCAAGGCCCCATTTGTTTGCAGGGAAGTATGGTGTGGGATAGTTAGGGGAGTGGATCCCACACCGTAGTGGGGTGGAATAACAGGGAAAGGGAAGGAAGGGATGATCACTGCAACTTCCCACCCCATTCATTTGGTTGGTGGGAATGTTTAGAGAGAGAGAGAGTGGAATCGAGGGTAGAAGACGAGGGACGATGGCTCAAAGCAGAGAGAGAGAGAGAGAGAGAGGGAGGTCGAAGAAGGAACGAAGAAAAGAAGATGTTAGCAACTTTTACCGTGAATAGTGCCAAAGTCTTGTGAATTAGATGGGACATTAGAGAAGGGTGGAAAAAACACACACCGGACACAAAGCTGACAAGGATTCCTCAATTAATGAGAAATCCCAAACCAAACATGCTATATTTTGGAAATCCTGGGAATACTGTCAGGTATTCCCAGCCCCACCAAACCCCTGCAAACAAATGGGGCTTAAATAATTCTCAGAAATGTCTGAAGAATATCCATGATAGGATGGGACTGATCCCATCTGGTTTCTTTCCATTAAAAATATTTAAAATCCAATTGGATGCCTTTTATCCACAAATTACCCACATTGCTCCCAAAAAATAGTGGAATATGAAGTCAATATATGAATCTGAGTCATTGTTTGTGGGTGGAACTCTGAGCACCCATATGATTAGGTGATACAGTCATACAGATAAGAAAGCCCAAATTCAAAACTGCAGTTTAAAATGTAACAAGATTGTGAAGTACTAATCCAGATAGCAACATTATACAAAATACAGATAAAATCCGTATGCTTAGAAAAAGATCAGAAGTGCTAGAAGGAAAATAGAGGAAACAAAGAAAATTCTCAATAAAAAGAAAAGGACGAATACAGCAGTGATACTCCACTCTAAAAGCCCCAACATCAATAAATACCACACAATCAAAAGGTTTCAACGTCAGTAATATAAATGTGTTACAGTGCCATAGCTCCCTGTTCCAACCTCATGGAAGATTGATCTAATCAGCTAGTACTAGCATCAGAAGTATGGGATCATTCACTATCATGGAAATTCCTATCTGCAAGGACAACTAACATAAGCACTAAAATGTATTTTAACAATCTTCGTCAACCATCTGTCTAGGCTTTAAGTGATTCTCAGTAGACCACATCAAAATGTTAATTCAGCAAAATAATTAACAAATCAACACAACAAGCGAGGTCACTTATCAAAGAAGTGCATCATGCAAATCTTTACAGTATCTTATACATGATGTTATCAGTTGTACATCCTGCTAAGATACAAATTCATGGCTTCAGGTTGTACACACAAGACTATCCTATCAGGATTGGAACATTCATGATAGGAGGTTTTTGCGAGACTCACCTAATGGCTGGCATATGTATGGTTGACATAAGATAGTTGTAACATCACATTGTTGTAGATTCTCAGATTTACAGCTGCCATCATGCATTACTCTCTTCTAATAGCCTCATCTCGTCCAGGGGGAAAAAAACTTTTCCCTTTTCAGATGGGGACCCCATGAACAGTTGTACTTTTTCTCATCATAGATCAGTTGTAGACTTGTAGTACAGTGCTTGGGCAAAACTGAAAAATATACAACTGTACGCAAAATTGGATTATTGTCATGAGAACCCAAAATTAGGACAGATGAGACATGGACAACCATCTGTCTTCCAAGCCATCACTCCACTCAAATCTTTCCTTTTTAAGGAATTACCAGTAATCCCCACATGAACAAGAACCATCGCTGAAATGATGAAACCTGTTGGTGTCTCTCACAATGATCTCCCTCTCCATCACCTTGGACGCAAACTTGATTGCTGAGTGGCAATCACCACACATCCTGATATTCTTTTTAATCCTAATGGTTGAGCCAGGAGGTGTATTGAGAAGTGCAAAAGCCAAAGCGAGCTTCTCGCTGTGGTACTGCAGCTTTGCTTCCCTCTCCTGCTGGTCCACAAACAATAGCACATGACTTGTATCTGGGACATACCCAACTTCCCTGATTTTGCTGCTAATCTTCTCCCACATCTTACGTATCTCCTCTCTTTGGGGATGAGCATCATCATTAGCAACAAACATGTGAACTGCATTCTCGATCTCCACCCAACTACAAGCAGGTTCCTTCTTCACCCCACTCTCTTTCATCATCTTCCTCACTTTTGCTGCATCACTCCATCTACCAGCAGAGGCATAAATGTTTGACAGCAACACATGGGGGCCTGAATCATGGGGGTCAAGCTCAAAAACACGTTCAGCGGCAAAAGCACCCAATTCCATATTCCGATGCATCCGACAAGCACCAAGCAAAGCTCCCCAGACAGCTGCTGTGGGTTCAATTGGCATCTCCCTTATGAACTTTTCAGCTTTATCAAGAAGCCCTGCTCGACCAAGAAGATCGACAATTGTCACATAATGTTCAACCTGTGGTTCTACCATGTACTTTTTCATCAATTCAAAATAGTACAGTCCTTCGTTCAACAGCCCACCATGGCTGCAACCAGTAAGAACACATAGAAAGGTTATCTCGTTGGGTTTAACACCAAATCTAAGCATTTCCTCAAACCGGCTAACAGTTTCCCTCCCAAAGCCATGTTGAGCACACCCAGTAAGCATAGAATTCCAGGAAACAACATCTCTGCTTTCCAACCTACCAAAGACCTTCCTCGCATCCTCAATACTACCAGCTTTTGCATACATGTCAAGAAGAGTATTACCAACAAATGCAATAAGCTTACTACCCGACTTTATCATATGGGCATGTACCCATTTGCCTTGCTCTAGAGCTCCATTGCTGGCACAAGCACTGAAAAGGCTGGAATAGGTGAAATGGGTAGGTCGAAAATCTTCCCTCTGCATCTTCCAAAACAATCTAATAGCATCTTCTCCTTCACCCTTCCTAGCATGGCAAGCAATCAAAGCATTCCAAGAGACCTCGTTCTTGCTTATCATCCCATCAAAAACCATTAAAGCATTCCCCATCATTCCACACCTCGCATACATGTCCAAAAGAGAGCTTGCCACATAAACATTCAATTCATAGCCGTACTTGACGCAAAACGAATGGATCTTCTTGCCACTATAATCAGTTGGTGCCGCCCCACAAGCCTTCAAGAGGCTGGAGAAGGTGAATTGATTCGGTTTCAATCCAAGCTCAAGCATCTGAGGGAACAGCTTAAGAGCCTCTTGGGCTTTATCATTCTGAGAGTACCCAGTAATCAAAGCCGTCCATGTGACCATGTCTTTAAGAGGCATATCATCAAATGTTTTCTGGGCTTCATCTAAACTACCACATTTGGCATACATATTGAGGATGGTATTTTGGATAAAAAGGTCAGACTTGAACTTGGAATTAAGAAAGTGGGCATGGACGATTCTTCCTTCTTTCAGCCTCCCCAGTTGGGTGCATTTCTTAAACAGTTTATTGTACAACATGGGGTCTGGTTCCATTGAACCTCGGTCAATGATGTCGAGAACATGGAGCCCGGTTCCCAATTTTTTACTGTGACGGAGTAGATCTTTGTCCTGAATGATACAAGACATGAGGTCTCTATCCTCTCCTTCCGAACTCTCGGAGTCTATGAAGGAAGCCTGAGTGGCAAAGGAGGAAATTTGAAGAGGAAGTAATAGTTGAAAGAAGGATGATACGGGGAGGATGATTGTCATGTTGTACGAGGAAGGATTATTAGAGCACAGAAGTTTCTTCATGATTACTGCAGCTTTCTTTCTTGCCATCAGCCCCACTATCTGAGATCAGGTATGTACTATTTAACTTGATCCTGAATATTTGAAAGAAAAAATTATAATAATAATACCAAAAAAGAAGAGAGTGGCAATGGCCAATCCCTCAATGAAAACATAAAGCATATATTACAAAACAAATTAAATTGTATAAACTAACCAAATTTGCATAACACCCATGCCTAGGAACTGAACCTCTTAGCTTGTATAGTCTTTGATCCTCTCATAAGCTACAAAATATAGCAAAGAGAAAACAATGTATTAGAAGAAATTATGATTTAGATAATAAGGCATTATCAAACAGAAGCCACAGACCATAGTTGTGACGGTGTCTAGGCGACCCAAGGCATTGGAGACGGCCTAGACGCAAGGCGGCCAAGGCGTCCAAGGCGCCTGGACGCGAGACACAACTATGCCAAAGACCATACATAAATACAAGTATACAACTAAATATAACTTGTGTCAAATAATAGTTCTAAAATCCTATTCGAGAGTGAATACATGCTTCTACCCCCAAAAAAATCAAATGAAAATATGATAATCTTGAAGATTTGTTTTCTGCTACTTCACAATCAGTTGCTTCGATTGCTGGATTGTTACCGACCCTATTTGCTTTTCTAGGTTGCGATTTGCTTGCTGTTGACAACCAAACGATATCGATTGCGATTTTTCCCTTCTGGTAGCGTGATACCCTGCTGCTAGTACCATACCCCTGCTACCGTCAATGGTTGAAGAAGATCTGCTGCTATCGATTGATATTTATGTGCCTGAAAGAGCCCTCCTCAAGATCTATCTTCCTTCAAAACTTCAAGACCAACGAAGTCTAGCTGAAGGAGTTCTCTCCTTTGAAGCTCACTGGTTTCCGCCTCTGGTTCACGGAGAAGGTAGGAAACGATATAACGATTCTCTTTGGTTTGTTCCTTTAATTTTTCCCTTTCCTTTATCGTCCCTCCCTAATACCAATATTTTTCTTACCCTTATTTCTCAAGTTAATTACTCTTTACCCTTGCCTTATATTTGCTTCCAAGCCTACCCCTGATATTTCCTTGAGAGATTTTTTTTTTTTTTTTTCTATAAGAATCCTTGAGAGATGAGAAGGGAGGGATAGGTTTTATTATTTCAAATAGCCTCGGTGATCCAGTCATCGGAGTCTCTATTCCTCCGCTTTTACATGCTTATCATCAGTAAATTCAATCTTTACCAAAAATAAAAAATAAATAAAAATTCCTGTTGCTTTCTCTTCTGTGCTTCAAGGGGAGGCGATTGCTTTAAGATCCCATCTTCTTCACGGTGTTGCTGAAGGCATTGATTGGTTGGTTGCAAAATTTGATTGAAAAGACTTCATCTCAATTATCAACTGTAATCAGCCATGTTACTACGGAGAATAATAACGTGGTTGACTCCCTAGCCTGGAGGGTGATATCCTTAGCGCGTAGGACATCCTGGCCCGTCTCTACTCCTTGATTGTCTGAACTGTGTAATTTTGATGCCTTGCATTCAATATGTGTTAATGAATAAGTTTACTTCTTACCTAAAAAAACCAACCACACCACTCTATAGATCTAATTAGTCTCATATAGAATCTCAAACTTTTGAGCAGTTGTTTTAGAGAGTGCTCATTCACCTACATTTCTAGAAAGATTAACAACGTAATTGACTCCTTGGCTCGGAAAGCAATGTCTTATGCGTGTGAGATAATCTGGCCTCTTTTCACTCTTTGGTTGTCAGGTCTTTATAACTTTGACACCTTGCGGTGGACACGAATTCATAAATAAGTTTATTTCTTACCAAAAAAAAAAAAAAGGATTTAACAAATATTTTCAAATCCCACTTCTGTCCATTTCCCTCTTTGAATACCAAATTGCCCCTTAAAAATTCTGGTTTATTACCAGATTAACATGACTACCAATTTGTCCCTTTAGTACGTTAAATCAAATGTATTTTTTTAGCTTTATTTTATTCCAACCTCATTTATTCTCTTTAATGAGTTTAATCACTTGAATTGAGTTTATTCCAAATTCATCCCCAATCATAAAACCTAATATCATATGTATCTCTTTTGATTTACCAAGTACCACATTGCATAATCTGTTTAATTACAGTTTTGCCATTCTCTCTTTTAACCAAGTGGCACCTTACAATTTCTGATTATTTACCAAAATGTCATTATTCATATCCTTTGATTTTAAGTACAGGGCAGACAAACTCAATTGGGTATTTTGATCCGGTTGCCGCATCACTTGGGGATTGCATGTAATAACTATAGAATTGTCATTGGATTTATATATTTATCATATTTATTATTATTTTTTTGGGGGTCCTTCGATCATATCAATTTGGGGCTCTATATAAACTTTTGCTTAAGCATAATACTACTTTTATGATTTATCCGTCTTCTTTAAGAAGAGCTTTTCATGTAACCGTTGGATGTTACACTTTTATCTTCTTTTGAAAAGATGACTATTTACGGTCTTTTTGGTGAAATGCTACCTACTACTAGCCTTCTTTGTGAAATTCTTTTGATTTTTGTGATTGCTGATATGATATTGTGAATTGCTGTTATTGTTCTTATTTTATTTGTTGTTGATTGAATTTGTTTGACAGACTGGTGCTGCTTTTAATACAAGAAGCTTTTTATCAAAAAAAAATAATACAAGAAGCTTGGTTATATAGTTACAAAATTCTCAACCCCTTAACTGCCAAGTCAGCCCAATCTACAAACTTCCATCCCAAAAACGGAAAAAAAACAAATCCATTAAGCTAACAATTTACAAAAACAATTATCTGTTTTATTCAAGACTCTATCCATCTCTTGATATCTAACAATTACAATTTTCCTCAAAATAACCTCTTGCAACTCACTCCATGTTCCCAGATTGCAATTACAGATGTGAGAAGGCATTCCAATGAAGCTTAAGATTGGATGCTAAAAATCTGTTCCATCATTCTATCAAAGAAATCTGCGGAGTGCTACACAATGATCTAGCACTCTAACAGAGTTTTGGAAAAGTAAGTACCTATGAGAAACCAACCCATGAGGAGAACAGAGAAGGATGCCAATCCGATCACGAACGGCCACCCAGCTATCAGTAATCCCAGACAAAGCACCAGAGCAAAGGGAAAGAATGACCTCACAACTGACATGGCATCCACCCATTGCCCCTTCCACAGTATCAAAACAACCACATTAACCATGTTCCATCCGAGGGACCCACGATAAGCGAGCCTATTCAGACAGTTCGCAACAAATGAGTGGCAGTTACAGTTGAAAAGGTTGTAGGATTTGTGCTCAAAGTTACGCATGCTTGAGCTCAGTGCATCATCCCAACTGACTGCAGTTCCGTTCTCCGCATGCATGTACCCACTTTTGCACTTGTGGCCGGCCAAGTTAGGAGGAAAGCAGCACTGTCCAACATGACAGGATCAAATCAAAAACCAATTCATGGACCCAATTAATATCTCTAATCCATCAAAATAATCAATCTTTTCCCCTTCCATAACAGAAGAACTTCAAGAGCAGTAGAATATAACACAAAATTTCAGCATTTTCAAGCCAATCGAAAACAATGTTTTGGCCAAATAAAATACTACAGGGAACAAGGGAAAAAGAAAGTGAAAGTGCTAAACAGGTACGTATATTCTAGAGAGTTATTGAATAATAAAAAGAACAGATATGATCTGCGAGAATAAATGCACCTGTGCTCTGTCAAGTCGAAGAAATCTGGCTACAGCACCATATGCGAAATTGTCTATGTTCACTAAATAGGATCCTGCAAAATCCAGAATAGCCCCATCCTCCTGGCATATGCCAATATGTCCTATATAAGGTGCCAACCATGAGACTACGGGGAGTGGAGTCCAAACAATACAACATGGAAACTTTGACTTCTTTGGATCAACTTCATCAAGTGACCAGAGTTCATGTGGCATGCTTCTGTAAGAGCAGCCTTCAACAACATTTTCTGTCAGTTCCATTATAGAATTTCTCCCTGGAGACAACTGGCTCTAAATGAACTTGGGCTGTTAAACATAATCACTCCAAACTACTACATTCCCAGAACTGAGACATAGCTAACCTATTCCCAGAGAATATATAATTATTCTGCCTTCACTCAAAGTGGACACAGAGTCAATCTGCATATGAGAAGAATCAAATTATGGTGAGCATTTCCAATAAAAAATGGAGAGGCAAAAAGACTGGAGTTAATGAAACAAATACTACACACACAATATCCATGGTTCATCAATATGTTGCATGGTAATGTGGCTAAAGGTATTATAGTTCTGAGAGTTCAGTAGCACAAACTTTCATAATTTCATACCATAAGATGTCGTATTGATTGCATATAACCAAATTATCATATCATACTATTATATACAAGTATGAACTAATTTTTTATTTTTTTGGTAATTTCACTAACTAAATATCCTTTATAATTATTTCCAAAACATACTACTTTTTTTTGCTGAAAATACCATGTCCCTTTAGGGTACATTTTATACAAAGAAACCATCAAGTTCCCATTTTAGTAAGGAAAGTACGTTGGTATTAGTTCTTTCTCTCTCTCAGAAGTAGGAACGACCTTACCTTGGTAATCGTGGAAGAAGAGGAAGGAGAAGCACAAATAAATAAGAAGAGAAGGCACCCGTCTACTGCAACTCTCAGGCCTGGTACACCCTTCTCTCTATAAAAGTAAGAAGAAGAAGTCAGCTACCTACTGCAGCTCCGAGACCTGGTACTTCTGCCTTCTCTCTCTGTTTCTTTCTTCTTCTTTTTTTAAATTTTTTATTTAGATTTTTGCAAAACAGAGATCTGAGGCACTGAATAGCCACTGTCAGGGTGGCACAACTGGCTTACCTGAAGCAAAATTCAAAGATATTCCTATTCATAGCACAATCAGAGGGGGATGAAAAGAGTTTGTAATTTAAACAGCACTAGGAGAGAGTGGTATTTTTAAGATCTGAGGACCTCACTCAATGAACTTCCAATTGTGAAAATAGAATCCACATGGGATCATCCCTTAATCATAAAACAGAAAATAGTTACCTCAACAAGATAAAAGTCCCAGAGAAAAGAGGGGTGGGTGGGGGGGGGGGGGGGAGCGGCACTGGGGCCTCACAGGTGAGCAGCAAGGGGCCTGGAGGCCTTGTGGGTGATGGGCAAGGGGACTTGGGGGCCTTGCCGATGTGTGGCAAGGCCACTGGGACCAGGTGGTGGATCGGCATGGGTCAACAAGGGCTGGCGATGCCAGCGATGAGGCCTAAGATGTAAGGTCAACATATGAATGGCAACAAGACAAACCAAAGAGGCTGTCATACCCCAAGACTTCAGGAAGCAGTAGACAGCAACCTGGGGCCGTTAGTGAGATTGCTAAGAGAAGCATCGGCACCTCCAGCCACCAATAGAGAGAGAGAGAGAGAACAGCTTCCTTGAACCACATATCAACCCTTCACATCAGTTATTTGATTAAAGAGCCTACAAAGGTGGAACCTCGTTTCCAGGAGAGCAGATCAGGGCAATTACCCCTATAATATTTGAACAACAGCAACAGCCCATATGTGAACAGTCCGAGAGTTGCGTTCAAACAATTGATTGTCATGATCTCTCTCTCTCTCTATCTCTCTAGGAATCCAGAATCCGTTCATTATATCATACAAGTTTCACAAGCTCATAAATCTAATGAGTTGTACCAGAGGAACAAACCAACTAATCAGTTCATGTAGAGACGTAAATGGTTGGGAAGTTGTATTATAGAATTAAAAAATTCAAGTAGAAAGCAAAGAAATAGAATATCATTGATAGAATGTGCCCAGCCAAGGAATTGAATTATCAACATTGAAGGTAGAGTTGGACTCCAAAGAAATGATCCAGGTCTTTAACAAGCTAACATAGTTATTTTGTTATAAACCTCAAATCAGTAAAAATTGCACATGAAGTGGCATTGAAGGCAGCTATGACTGTCACTAAAATTGTCCGGTTTAGGAATCCTACAGATTGGTTTCAGCGCTATCGCGTTATCTTGTGAAGAACCCCAGATTATTACCACAATTGCTCAACATTGTACGGGATCTATTTTGCTCCTAAAAGAAAATCTTATTCAATTATGAATGTACAGTACAGAGGTTGTTATACAGATCAGAAACCTTATTGAACCTACCATACGAAAAAACCAGATCTAAATTTGTTCTTTATTTTTATTTAAAAAAAAAAACAAATAAAAAGATCACCAAAGTTAGAAATTTCCCAAAAATTAGTCCCTCCACCCCCTCAAAAAAAAAAAAAAAAAAAAAAAAAAAGTAAAAACCCAAATCCATTAACAGAAAGAAACAATAGGAGCTTAAACCACGACAAGCAATTTTTCTATCCCGTCAGGCATACCTTCGATTATAGTTTCTGTAAAAATTGTGGCACATTCGCATAAATCTTTCTTACTTCAAAGCTCAAAAACTATTCATTTGTTTAAGTCCAATATTTAATTTAACCAAAAACAAAAGTGTAGACAAGATCATGAACATAAAACCAGAGCATCAAACTATCCCAAGAAGAGAAAGTAATTGGGAAATGAAAAAAAGATAACATCACAGCAGCAACAACCCGTTTTGTCCCAAATAAAAAACAAAAATCGAGAAGAGGTTTACACACAACTTCCAAGCTCTAAGATCATACAAGAAGACGAAAGTGAAAGAAATTCTAGCTCAAACAGAAGAATTCATGGACGTCAAGAAAAACTAAAATTAAAAATAAATAAATAAATGAGCATCGGCCATTGAAGCTACCCTCATCCATGCACACGGGCGATCAAAACGACTCCATTATCGGAAACCCATGATTGTTGAGAAACCCAGCAATGGCTTTTGGAGAAGATTAGGGTTTTGAGGTTGGCTTGATACACTGAATCAGTAGGATAATTTTCTTTAATTTTGAGAGGGAGAGAGAGAGAAGAAGCTGAAGGCCAGAGAAGAGGCTGGTACATGAACCTGCCTTCCTTTTATAAAAATAATCTATCTTAATAATGACTCTGTTGGGACTGGTAGGGCCCACTTTCAGTGACCACTTTAACCACTTTCAGTATCTAACTCGGTTCTCTCTTTCTCTCTGTCTGAAGGACCATGTTTTAGTGGATCGGACTTTTTTTGGTTTAAAGCGGATCGAACAGTCTTGTTGGCCGTCACAATCGGAGAAAAGTCAAAATCACGTCAATTTGACTAATCAACAACCTTAGATCGTAAGGGTGAGCATCATAATGATCTTTATCCCCTCAATTTAAATGAGGAAATTGATGGATTGGTAAATTTAGGTGTTAATTTTTTTATCATAAAAGACTCTGGGGTAATACCAATTTGAGTCTTGAAAAATTATCTTCTCCAATTCCCTAAAGCTCGACAATGCTAGATTTTTTTTTGATAAAAATGACAATGCTAAGTGCTAAGTGGAGATGTCAACATGTGGCAATCGGACTATTGGATGTCTGAGTTGTCATGTGTTGGCATCTCCACCTAGCATCTAGCACTGTCAACCTCTAGCTCTAGGAATTGGATAGGCTAATAATCCAAATAGAATTCCTCAATGTTGCTTGTGTCATCGGTATGGGTGTACAGGTACACCATTTCTACGTAATTTTTTTTTAATCACAAGAGCTTCGTACTTAGAAGCCAATTTTCGGAAGATTTGCATATGCAGATCCAAAAAATGCTATAATTGGGGTTTCAAAGAGTAAAATATTCTAGAACATCTCATCAAGTACACTCATGCATGCACCCAAAAAAAAAAAAAGAGTACACTTGTGCTTTTATAAAGGTAAAAATGTCTAGGTGAAGCATTCTCAATAGAGAGTGCAAGGCCATGCGTGTACGGCTGCCAATGAGAGTGTGTTGATGTCTAGAGGTGGGATTTTCGCTTTTCATAGGTCGCGAAAAGAAAAAGCAAAAGATCTGTCCGATGTGCATGTCATCCTAGAAGCTCTTTCCGTAAAAAAACAAGCACGATATTTCAATTGGTATTTTAAAAAACTTGAGAGTTTTTGACAAATTATTTTTTGGGAAAAAGACTTTTGTCTGGAAGTTTGGCCTACAACAATACTTCCATGTATCTATCACTCTCTTCCCCATATGAAAAAGAGTTCACATCCTCTACTTCCGCCTGCCCCTACTTCCGTGTGCACTCAACACACATCGAGGTGTGCAAAGACTGCCTTACCCCTACCTGGGTGCCTTGCCCGAGCGGGGATAAGGCAGTCTTTGTGCTCCTCAATGTGTGTAGGGCGCACACGAAAGTAGGGGCAGGCGGAAGTAGAGGATGTCGATTCTATGAAAAAACACATCTACCACCTTGTTTTGAAGAAGAGAGAGATAAACACCTGAGAATGTTGGTGTAGGCCACACTCTCGGACAGAAAACTACCTCCCTTATTTTTTTACCCTTTTGACTACAAATGAAAGAAATTGTAGATAGACATAATTATATGGAATGAATGGGTGGGTTAGTGGGTATTACCTTTTTTTTGGCGGAATAAAAGATACTGATTCATTAAAATGTGATAAACTCATGGACGGAGGACAACAATTACCATATATAATGGCATATAAACCTTCCCATGCATTTTTAGGGACCCCTTAGTAGGTTTCATGCATTCCCTTTGTGATCTTAAACTTTTTAATGATTTATTGATTTATGATGAGGAAAATTTTGTTTCCCTTAAAACTTGACATGTAGTAAAATTAAGTGCTACTCACCTATTGATTGGTTGTGCCTGTTCAATAATCCAGTTTTTTTGTTTGTTTGTTTTTTTTGGTAACTTTTCACGGCCCACATTAAAGAGTGCAGGTGGGTTCTTAGGTTGTCCTTGATGGTGATAGCAGTCCTCACATATTTCATAAATGTAAGTCTCTATCAAACACTCTAATTGAGATCTAATTGAAAAGATTGGATCGCTTAGAAGTTATAGTATGGACCAATCTCACCCACGTCGATTCCAAAAAGTTAACCAATTTTTGGGATCGCAGAATGATGGATATACATAACATACACCACACACACACATCGACCATTCTCATCTTAGACCATGGATCAGATTGGTATCAACTATCTCAGAAATCGAGATGGTATTGATATGGATCGGTCTCTCGGATAGTGTTTTCTTAAAAAATAGATCAGGTTTTTTTGGAGTAGGTAGATATTTTATTTTTAGAAGTTGGGATCTATTTAAATTGTCACGTGGTAGATATTTGGATTGTTTTGAAAATACTTCCAAAACACCCATGCTGAAAGATATTGCAGATTGAAAATCCTAGCAACAATCTGAATCTGTTAGGTTTTGTTGACTTAGAACCTCCATTATCTCTTCAAGCCCTACTCTTCCCCTTCAACTTACGGCACCTTTTGGTGCAACGCTGCACGTCCACATATGCACTCGCGTATCGATAATTATTTTGCAATCTTCTTTGGAATATATCCTAAACTCAAAAACATAAAACCAGAAACTTAACAAATTAAAGGCTTGTTGATGGATTAATCACACTTTTAAATAATCATGAAGCCACAAATAAAATTCTCAATACATGTGCAGTACCAAGACCTAAATGTAACAATCTCACATTCTGTAGAATTCGATTACCTTAAAATCATAAACACTACAAACAATTTTGCAACTAGAAAATCCAGCTTTTGTTGCCAAGGCCTCAAACTCTTGAAATGTCCTCTCTTTTCCTCCTTGGGCGTGCTATAACATGAGTAAGTCATTATTGAAGATGAGGGTGGAAGCCACATTGGTCTCAAGGGCCATTGGAAGAACTGATTCAACTCCAGAGTTCAATAGAGCATCCCAACAATTTCTCAAAAGTTTTATGCAATTCTCATCACTCCAATCATGAAGGATCCACTATAAGTTTCAAGGAAGAACATAAACCATCACTTAAATTCCATGGTAGTTGAGTATTAGGAAAAAAAACAGAATGACTTGTGTAGTTTGTCCAAAATTGAATCATTTCAAAGGATAACCAAGATTAAAAAAAAAGAACGTACCCAATGCACAAGGCTCTCGTCACTGCGGGGTCTGGGAGGGTCATAATGTACGTCGTCTTACCTTTGTTTTCACAAAAAGACTGTTTCCAATGAATATCACCAAGATTCAGGCCCTAAAATATTCATAAGATATTGTATTTTGTTGTCCTCAAACAAGAGTTTTTCTATTCTTTTGGAAAACGTTGGAAAAAGTGATTTTTTTAAATCAGATTTTCTACTGTGTGGTTGAGGAAATTCATACTCCATCAATCTTGGATAACTTGTGGTAGACTCTTTCAACAAAAGTTAATTTGTATTTCTTTTAGGTAGGTGTTTGGTTCCCTATTGATCATGGGAATTAGATGAAATAGCTAAAGCAACAAACTTGTTCATGTGATGCTTGAGTAACTTGACCTGATCCAATATTTGAATTGTCAACAAATAAAAAAGTATCACCTTTCTGCACAACCAAACATAGCTTAAAAGGGAGACTTACCTTCATGAAAATGGCATCTCCTCTTGGCACACTAGCAAACATGTCACCCCCTACATGCTTGACACCTATGAAACAAGTATACCTTCTTATTTAGATGAAATCAATTAAGGATCAAGCAAAAGCATGGTTTGCTTGTGAAGTAACTAGAAAAATACAATAAATACATACCAGGATAAGATGGAGCATTTGCTACAACATGAGGCAGATCTAAGTTAGTACCCTAAATTTGAGGATACTTGGAAGTAATCATTCTAAGTGTGGTTCCAATCCCACCTCCCACATCAACTACCTGCCTTCAAATCCCTTATGTGTCTCAAGAATCTTCTTCATGGTCAAAGTGCTGTGATTTGACATTCCCTTGTTGAAGACTCTGTTGAACCTTGGATCTATACCAGAGTACTAAAAAACATTCATCCCATGGACCATGTTGAATGGAATTCCACCTTCAAGAACTGTATCTTTCAAGAAATGCCTTTGGAGCTAGATGTTCAAATTAGTAACACGAGGTCAATTTGATAGAATTCGATTAGGTATTACGGACAATATATAATCGAACCGATCCAATTGGGCGATTCCACCAATCTGAGATCAATTCCTTGAACCAAGCTCGTGATAAGGTCCTCCTAACTCAACATGAGGTCGAATTGATAGAATTCGATTATGTATTACGGACAATGTTTGTAATTTCCTTTCTGTACTAGCCTAACCTTGTCTTCTTCTTCTCTGCAGCCTGACCCAACCCCTGCATCTCCCTCCCCCTTCCTGAAAGAGTTAGACCAGAAATTCATATTTCATCCTCCACCTGTACCATGCATAATGCTGAAGGATGAGATGGACAATGAACTATATCATGGGTGTCCATTGTCCAATGGATTTTAATTTCAATTTCAACTATTCCTGTTGAATTGTGATATGATATCTCAAAGCCTATGATGTTCTATACATATTTCTAGTCCCAAGGGTGGGCATGAGGTTCGTAGATCTTTTTAGCCGATGTTTGAGTGCTAATATTTTCCATTTATATTCAGTAAATCCTTTATTTGAGTTAGTGTTCTAATCAACCAACCAATCTGGCAGCTTTGCCTTTTGGAAGGCCCATATCAGTCCTCCTCGCACCTAAGGTTGTTCACTATCAAGGCCAACAAGGGTTAGCCCGGCCCAGCCCAACCCCAGGGTAGGTTAGGGTTGGATTTTTCAGGCCCTGAGTCAGGGCCAGGTAGGGTCTAGGCTCAGCGAAGGGGACTCATGGTTGGTCTAGGGTTCTAAAACGTCGAGCCCAACACGACCCTATTGCAGCAATAGGCTTTACCGTACCATTCTCTAGTCTCTACCAGTTGCTTGAGGCAGTTGTCTCAATACGCCCTTATACTCCCAGTCAGACCCCCGGTAAGGGAGCCTCACCATGGGATGCATTTGGTATTCATTTGTGCAAGTCTATAATTGCCATCCAATTGCAGGAATCTCAAGAACTGCATCATCCACAATGGACCATCAAATATATTTTTCGTAAACACAATGGAATAAACAGAGTCTGCAAATCTTCCGTCTCGCCCTTAGAAATCAAGCCAAGCGCTTTTCTTTTTTTTGGGTTCACAGTACCACCGCTCACATAAATAAATATAGTGATATAGAGAAACGAAAGCAAAACAAATCCATTGTATTGTGCGTAGACGGGTTTGCTCTTCTTCTGCTTCCCCTGCTTGGTACTTTGAATCAGAGAGAGAGAGAGAGAGAGATGGCAGAGTCGCTAGAGATGCTTCCGATACAGTTCTTGATGCCTAACAATGATGCGCGAAGGCAAGCTGAGGAGCAGATAAAGCAATTGGCCAAGGATCCTCGGGTAATTCCAACTTTGGTTCACCATCTCCGCACCGCTAAGGATCCTAATGCCAGGCAGCTTTCAACTGTGCTTCTTCGCAAGAAGATCACTGGTCACTGGGCGAAGCTTTCACCCCAAATGAGGCAGTTGGTCAAGTCTTCGCTCATGGAAAGCATCACCGTTGAACATAGGTATCTCAGTCTCGCTCAATTTTTATTCAATTTTGTTCTTTCTGTGCAGATGTGCTTATCTTGATCGATAATTTTTGCTATTACTTATGCATAAGCACCTCCTATACATTCGCAATCAGTCATCCATAATATCAAATAAATCTTTTCATCTTAGGTAAGTATACCAAGGGCTATAGTCATAGTGATCCTCATATTCAACTACTTCAACCATTTCCGAACACCCCATAGCAATAGAATTTTTGGGACATCTGAGAGTTCGATTATTTACATATAATTCCTCGTCCACTCAACTTTCCAATACAAGGGGTTTCGAAGAAACTTTCTCATTTCAGTGCTTGCCTTTTGAATCTTCAGTGGGGGCCTTTAGTATTTTGATTAGAGTAGGGGTCATGAGAGAGCAGAGCGTATCCCCTTCGATAGTCGCCAGTCTGTTTATAGTAGACTGTTGTCATAGTCAACAAGGTTGAAACTTCCAGGAAAAACTGCACTAGTTCGATTTTATGTACTAATGAAGCATTGGATGTATTAGGGAAAAACAAACTAATGTAATTTACGTTCTTCACTCAATTGCCTGCACGACCCAGTTCAAGATAATTTCAAGTTTGTTGAGTATGGATATTTCATTATTTAGATTTTACAAGTTAATCCTTACTTGTGTTTTTGTGTTTTTTTCTTTCCCCCGTGGGGGTCTTGTAGTTCTTTCTCTTTGATATAGAACTTTTTATTCACCCAAAAAAAAAAAAAAATCCTTAGCTTCTTCAGCCCCTGCAGGATACCGAATAATTCAGTTTCCACCATATCAGTTGTTGTGAGATAACCTGTAAATGTTAAAACACCCAGTCCAGCACTCCAGCTAGCAAAATGTAAAAAGCCTAATGGATTAATATGAGTGTCATTTATGCCTACGCAGATTAAAACAGAGAATTTTCGATCTTCTCTTTACAACGTTAGAACTCTTTCTTTTTTGGGTCAACAAGCGTAAGTAAACTCAACTAATGATTCCATGCAACTCACTAAATACCACCATTCCGACCTCCACGTATTTTTGCAGCAAAAAATTATATTTTTCAACTATCTATATCCAGAAATTACCCCTAAACTTTTTTTTTTTTTTCTCTCCCCGCTTCCAAGCAACCCGAACCTTTCTTCTTGGAATGCCATTAATTGAAACGGAAAGATTCAATGTAAAACGAGGAGAGAGAAAGAATTCACTCCCCAATATAGTGTTTCACTGCATTTTAAACAACAACATGACAGATTGTTTTGGACTTATCAAGAGACGATCTCAAAAATTTGGTTATCCTCTAGTCGTGGCAGAAGCTGGAGGATCCAGCCCAGCCAAAACAAAGAGGGGTTTGTGTTAAGGTTTAGGGTTTAAGCACTGGTTACTTAAAGCATTACACCCTGTGCATCAAGTTTGGAATACCCAGGTTGCTGCTTCCAGCTAGTATTTATAGAAAAACTAGAATTTAAGTCAGATAGATTAATTACTAGATTACCCCTCACAACCTGAACTATAATACAAATAAGATTATATTAAAATATATAAAAAAATATTATCATAATACCCTTATAGTTTGATCATTTCATAAGAGGCCTCTTGCCATGGCTAGAGGAAAGCCAAGTCCCGATCCCGAACCACCATCAGAAGCATCGTCATAATCTCTGAAAATTTTAGGCTTAACTCATATTTCCAACAAACGGGCCAATCCCATGTCCGGGTTTTTAAACTTTGGTTCCAATCTCTTCAACAAACGGGCCCACCGGCACCGGGTATGATCTTTTGTTTAGTGGAGGAAGGGCTTAAAAAGAACAGGAAGTGTTGGGGAGGGTATAAGTGGAATTTTATCTGGAACAAAGGGTTTACAGGACGCCGGGCGAAGGAAAACTTTGTCCACTATAAAAGCTAAAACCCAGAGAGGATTTAACAAGTTTGATATGGGGGGAGACTGAGAGAGGGAATACGGCGTCTGGTTCCAGAGGGTTTCCATGGATACCCAAAGGTAATCAAATCAGAATGCTAAATGTTGTTCCTTTCGTTTCAGTCTTTGTCTCTCCCCCCTAAGATCGATTGAAACAGAAGTTTAATGCTTACTCTCCTTTATTCGTGGTTTGTAAGTTTGGCTTTTCTGTTACATTTTCCTTCTTCTTCTTCTTTTTTTAAATAGGAATTTTCCCTTTAAAGATCTGCTGCTTCTGCTACTGCAGTGGATCTTTACAGTGTTTTTTATTTGATTGAGTCGATTGATGGATTTCCTCTCAAGGTTTCATCGAAACAACTCAAAGGACCTCTTATTAATCTTTCCTAAAACTACGACTACGGAGATGTATGCGACTCTCCGGTGGCCTCTGCAAACTTGTATTAGTTGTTTAGTATAAGCCACAAGCATAGTTTCAGAACTAGATTAGGGTTTACTCCAGTCCATTGGACTTAAAATCCTGCTACATTGTTTCTAATCTTTTATTAGGTTGTGCTTGTTTGGAGGGTTTTTTGTGGGTGGGAATAAAAGAGTGGATAAGTGGCGTTTTTTCATGAACCATGTATTTCATGGCCTGTTTAGCAAACCGAGGTGAAAAGTATACGAAAACAAACGAACCTCTTGTTGTTCCCCCTGGTTCCTGCAACTCCTGTTCCTCTTCCTCGATAGCAAAAGGAAAGTTGCGGTTTAAAACACTTAATCGGTAACGGATGCGGTCAGTGCCGATTCCAATCAGGTCTGCTTGAATCGATATCTTTCTGATCCGATTCTTCTGGATGCGGATGCGGTTAATAATTGCACAATCTCAAAAAGGAAGAGAAAAGAAAGATTTGAGAACTTCAGCAAAAGATTAACTTTAGGATCCAAAAGCCCAGCCAATCTAATACTCTAAGCCCATGGCTTAGACAAAGTTCAGGTATTGAAACGAAAGACCAACCAAATGAAAGTAATGAACCCATGCCTACCTTGAGATTACCATGTCCGGTGCAGCCGATGTATTTAAATATCGGTATTGGTCTCCAATACCGATATGGATCAGTCCATGTGGGACGGTTTTACCCTCATTTTTCTTTTAACATTTTTAATTTTTGAATGATTTTTCCCTTCCACGAACTATTTCACATACAGACGATCCAATACCGATATTTGACACCATGGTCTAGCTTGTAATTGGATTGGTATATACCAGCCTAGGCCCATCCCGTAATAGCCCACATCTTCTGAACTACACCACCAAGATACAATTTTTGACTGTTTTTTTCCAAGGAAGGCTGATCTGATAATTGAGTGAATGGTCTAGATTTTCGAAATGAACATTTTTATCAAACACAGATTTTCGAAATGAATAGCTGTTCGCATCAACAGAGATCAAGAATTTTTTTTACCATTGATTTTCCACGTGCTTAGAGAAAAATATAATACGACTACATGTGGGAAAACTCGTATTAACATTTACCAAAAATTGAAAAGGAAAAAGAACAGTTTCTCGCAGAAAAAAAATCTTTTGAAGTGCACGATCTTGGGGTGCATTTAAGGATGTAAATGGCTCGGATATGGATTGGATGTGATCGGGTCAGGATATTTCCTGGTTGAATACAAATACTTTTAAACGGATTTGGATGGATTTGGTTGTGGATCAAATTTGAATTTGACAATCTGATTACATCTCTGCCTTGTGTAACAGGATCTGTTTAGATCATGATTCTCTTTTTCTCATATTCTAGAACCTATTGAATCTTCAAAAACCCTTAAGATCATTATTTATTTAATTTTTTATTATTAAGTATGCAGATTTTTTTTTTGACAAGATTTATATTGGAGTATTTGGAATTTTT
This sequence comes from Telopea speciosissima, assembly GCF_018873765.1. Lineage (NCBI taxonomy): Eukaryota > Viridiplantae > Streptophyta > Magnoliopsida > Proteales > Proteaceae > Telopea > Telopea speciosissima. The sequence goes on from NC_057922.1 coordinate 15,985,718, forward strand.
TTCTGGATATCTCTAAATGAATATGGATGTCCCTAAACGGATACGGATGCAGATTGGATTCGTATTTTCGGTTATCCATTTACATCCTAGGTGCATTACAGTTCGGGCTTGAGAGCTCAACATGTGGAAGATGCAACATCCAATAGTGTTGAGCTCGAGAAGGAAAGGAAAAAAAAAAAAAAAAACTATGTCCATCGAGCTTGCACCATTGGATGAAGTTGAGCTCTCAAGCCTGAAATGTAGTGCACTGCAAGATCTGGGTCGGATGTTGTGGCATAAGAGCATGGTTTGAAAAATCAGAATCAGATTAGGCGAATCACTTGATTCACATCATAGTCGGCATTGATTGATCTGATTCCTACCGATTTTGATTGTTAATGACCAATTCTTGCCAATTCTGATACAATTACCGATTTGGGTTTTGAAACCCTGCATAATGGTACTCTATTCCTGATTTGGTGAGTGAAACTCGGTCCAAAATTAACTCTATTTGAAGTAGCATTCCCTACCAATCAAGAGAGCAGATATGGGATTATTGGGAGGAAAAATATTCTCCCTATGTATATAGGACTAAATTTCCCTCTATCCATAGAGGACGGTTCACCCATCATCTTAGGATTCACAAATCCCTCTTAGCGTTATTTTTTGTTCCAAAATATCAACCCGATACCCTTTCCCGCCCTCTCCCATCCTGTGGTTAGTGGGATCCCATTCACCGTGGATATGTATATATATAGATAGAAAGTGTAATCATATCTGGTGTTCCAAACAAGGTAGACTAGTCGATAGTTACCAGGAGAGAGCAGGAGATAAAAATAGAAAGAAATAGCACGAAGGTGGTTTCGAGCAGGTTTTAATTAGAGACCTACAACGAATCAGATTTTGGTTTCAAAAATACCAAATTTGAATTCATTCAAGTCGATAGATCTTCTCTGAGAAGAGCAAAAGAAAATATGGAGGAGAAAAATTCACTAGATCTGATCAATTGGTCCATAAAATTCAAGAGATTAAAGAACGCCCAAGACTGTGATTCGAAGGTAGAGATCCTCCGGGCGAGCAGGACGGATTGGCTGGAATCCATTGATCAAGATTTTTTGAGCGCATTGATGGAACAGTACTCATCAGAGTCGACAACATCTACGATGGTGGATTCAGAGATGAATTACATATCGCCAAGAACACCAAGAACACATGGGATGATCAAGTGGGAAGACGGGATTTCAGAAAAGGATTCAATGGAGAGGGAATCTAGGTCGAGAGTTGAATCGCTTCCTAATGATGTATTGGTTAATATTATCTGTTGCTTGAAGCATGACGATCTAATTCCACTTTTTCTTGTTTCAAAAAGAATAAGTAAGGTTGCCTTGATTGCAAGAGAAAGCTATTTCAATTACAAGACACCAGAGAGATCCATACCATGCTATAATAGGTTAGTGAAGGCCCGTTGTTAGTGATTCGTTCTTTCTTATTTTTGATTCAACAGCTTTGTTTCACAACTTTGAATTATTGATTCAAAATATTTTCTTTCAGAACCAACGATTAGTGAAGAATCTCTTGATTGTCTGCAAGTAGGTTTCTTCTTCCTTTGTTAATCTGTTTAGAAAAATTGGATTTGTTTCCACCTTAGAGGACTTCATCGTTAAAGTTGGAAAAAAAAAGTATTGTTTCTGTTCAGAGGCCATGAAAACCTTGAATCTTTATCTCGGGGGTTTCCGTTTCCTACTTTATTTTGGATGCTCTGCTCGCAATTCAAAAAGCTTTTACTATTTTTTCCTTCTCAATGGTCAATCTTTACATGAAGCTGAGAGGTTTCGTAGAGACTTCAACTTCTTTAATCCTTCTTTTTTTGGTAACAGTTCTTTAATCCTTCTTACATCTAAAGAAGTCTTAAGCTTTAGAAGCCTCTTCAGACACCTGTTCTACAATTCTAATGCAAGTTTATAAGTGCTTGTCGAGAGATACCTCTCTTGACATGTTGGTATGGGTAGGGGTACAAGTTTGGCCGGGTGTGGCCGCCCAGCCCCCCACTGGGTCAAAATTGAAATTTTAGGCCCGGGGTAGCAGATCAGGCTGGGCTTGGCTAACTCAAGCCGAGCTCGATTTACGTAGTTTTTTGTTTTTTCTTTCTCGAACTTGACACCGTTGAATATAACATCTTCCACGTGTCGAACTCTCAGCCACAAACTGCACCACACTGCACTTTTAGGGAATTGAAGAGGATTTTATTCTTCGACAAACAGGATTAGTCTGTCCTTACCTAGCCTTGCAATGACAGAAATAAATGCTACCATGATCAATCAGGGCAAATCCGGGTTGGACGCTGCTTGAGCTGCATTATCCCAGTCCGACTCAGGCTGGACTGGGCTGGGCTAGGCATGGGTTGAGCTAAAAGGACCTAGAATTGAGTTGCGGTTTTTTAAAAGTCCGGGCCAATCCAGCCCAATAAGAAAGAAACCAAACCATTGAGTAAGTGGGGTCTACAATAGGTCCCTTGTTATTCATTCACTTTCTCTCTTTCTTTCTTTGTTTTAGGATATCGAGACGGAGAAGAACTCTGGTTTCGGTCAGCAGACAAGAACCAGTGCCCAATCTCAAATTTGATGAAGAACTTGCACCGTTGGGGAGCATGTAAACGAATCATGTCGTTCAGCAATTCTCTCTTCGTTCTCTCTTTGTTAGAATCTGACGTTTATCCTGGTGTATTTTTATTCATTTAAATTCCAAGGGAATAGGTGGTGATGGCGGTAAATAAGATAAAAGTTTAGGACAGAGTAGCGGTGCAACTGTGCAAGTTTGGCCCCGTCGGCCCGAACCCGCCCTGACCCTGAACATGGTCTAGGCTGAGATATTTGGCCCTGAGAGCGGGTCAAGGCTGGAAATTTAGGGCCTTGAGTCAGGGTCGGGTTAGGCTAAGGTTGAGGTCTCGGGCTAAGCTTGGCCCAGCCCGACCCGAACCCTGTTTTAAGTTATACTATAAAATATATATTGATATGATATATATATTATAAACTTTAAACGTCACTCACATTTTGTTGTATAATATATTATATTTGAAGATGATAAGTGATATAATACATTCTATTATAGTGTTATTTATGTAAAATTGATAATTTTTTCTTCGGTCCATTCCAACCCATGCATTTCCTTCCCTCTCCTCATGATCAGGGCCAATCAGGGTCAATCTGACCCGACCCTCAGGGTTGGATTTTTCAAGCCTCGTGTCAAGTCGGGTCGGACCTAGGCCTAACTAAGGAGGTTGGGCTAGGGTTCTATAAAGCCCGACCCAACCTGACCTGTTGCAGCCCTAGGACCGAGTTTTCTTTCAGTCACAAATTGTTAGATCGAGGCCCTCGAATGGCATTGAGAGAGGGTATTGTGCAATAGTAGGGGGTAATTTCAACCATTCATAAACAGGGGGTATGTTTTTTATGGTCGGTGATCACCAAACGGTTCCTTCACGTGGCATCAAGAAAAACTTCCCTCTCTCTGAGAATAAATAATTGGGAAAAAGATCTCTACTTGATGGTGTTTCCTATGCCCTCTCACAGGCACCATAAGATGACATCCATGCCCTAAATAATAAAAGAAAAAAAAATTCTGCAATGTCTGTGACTTTTTTTACTCCCTCTCTCGTATTAAAAAAAGAAAAGGGAAAAAGAACTATGTCTGAGAGTGTCGCCTACGCCAGCACTCCCAGGAGTCTATCTCTCTTCTCCTTTTATGAAAAGACACCTCTGCCCCTTATTTTGAGAAGAAGAAAAATAACTACGTAAGCACTCTTGGACAGAATATTACTTCCAAAAAAAAAAGAAGAAAGAAAGAAAGAAAGAAAGAAGAGAGAGAAAAATGCTTCCTTCACACAATCACACCCCGACCCTAGAAAACCTTACTAGGAATTGCCTATTCTACCATTTGCCAACAAAAGTGGGCTTAAAAACATAAGAGGCGACCTTGGGGTCAAATGTGAGCTCCCGTCTTTTTATGTTACTACATATGCTTGAGAAGAAAAGATGAAAATTTTAGTTGCAAGGGAGAGGCAAGGCAAAGCAGAGCTACTGACTGTATGGGGGCTCTGCGGTTCCACTCTCTCTGTCTCTTCCTCTCGACATCCACACGAGCTGCCTCTGCTCCTACTCGTTTGTCGCCTTTACATCACCACTCTCATGGCCATCTCGTTTTCAAGGCGAAGCCTTACACTTTGGCTTCAAGGGACTTATCCACTCAAGTCACAGCAGAAGCAGAGGCACCAGAGAACATAGAGAAGCACCCGAAGTCAGGGCAAGAGGGGTTCATTACTCCTCGTTCGCATGATTTCAACGCTTGGTATGCTGACATCATTGCCAATGCTGAACTCGCCGATTACGGCCCAGTTCGTGGCACCATGGTTATACGCCCTTACGGCTACGCTATCTGGGAAGCTATTCAGGTTTTGTTTGCGTTGAATTTCATTACTCGTTTATTCTCCTTCTTATTTTTGAGTTTTTTTTTTATGTGAACGGATTCAATGCTGATTTGGGTTTTAAACGATTGTTCTGCAGGATTACTTGAATGCTAAGATCAAGGAGACGGGTCATAAAAATGTATACTTTCCACAAGTGGGTTTCTTATCTTCTTCTATTTTATTCCATTTATTTGTTCGTGGTTCATTTGGTCATGGAATTTCTTTTGAAGTGGACCATGAATTTAGTAATTGACATGCTTTGAATTCCAAGGACTAATAAAATGCGTTTTGGTTTTCTGAAGTACTGGAAAGGGATGTTAGCTTTAAGTAATTTAAGGTAATTATTAATTAGTTTCACACAAGCATCAGGGAAACCTTAGTTGAACCAGATCTTAGTCAACGAATGTAGTTTGTTATTAACTTGGTAAGTTATGAACTCCCCATAACAAGAGAATTGAACTTTGAAGTGGTAGCACCTTCAGGAATTTCAAATTTTCCTCTCAGTTTCAATTGAATCTGCAGTTTTTGATATGTCCAACTTGATAGAGATTACTTTCTGCAGGATTAGGTGCCCTTGGTGACCTTTTTAATCTCTTAACCTTGTGCAAAGAATGTGGAACTTTGTTCTTTTATTCTCTCTGTGGTTAATTACTTTTAAAGTCTTAAACAAAGTGTTTTCTTCTCCTCTCCCCCACCCAACTGCATCCCTTCCCCCCCCCCCCCCATCCCCTACCACAAACAAAAGATGTTAGGATTTTGTTTAATTATGGTCCTTTGTCATTTTTGGCTTTCTTATCTTATCCTGCATTTTTGGGGTAATGAGGTTCTGAAAAATTTACAAGTTTATTTTCTCTTTGTTAAAAAATCTCTTTGAAAGGCTCTCTTTTTTCACATTTGTTTCTAGAAAATTTTTACTTGAAAAGAACTGTAAGTTTGGGAAATCAAATAAAGAGAGGAAAAGTTCATTTTCTTTTGATGAATCTAACAATCTAATCCGTTCAAACCAAAATTGCTGATACCCTTGGAAGGTTTGAAGGCCCCAGAATCATGCTACTGGGTTTATAGAATCATTGGCTCATCCTTTCCAAAACAATGACATCCTCTAAAGCTCTAAGATCAACAAGTCCTGCATGACCCATCTGCCATGCGGCAGCTTGAATGCTGCCAAATTTTGTGAACAAAAGTCCCATGCTCACATGTCAAATCTCAATAGTAAAAAAGTCTGCCACATGGAAAAATAAAGCTCTGTAAAATCAAGGACTCCCAAGGAGGGTTACGCACTAATACATGTGCTACCAAGAGGGTGGATGCCAATACAGGGATGCATAGATATACATGGGAATATGGGATGGTATTTGATTGAAACATGCTCTAAAATTTGACACATGGCTAATCTAGACCATGTCCTTTCTACCCAACATGTCAAATCATCTTTCCATGTGGCAAAATGAGGTGGGATGTGCTGGAAGCTCTTCCTTATTGAGACCCGCAATGGTCATTTTGCGGGTCTCTGTAAATTAACGCACCTCGGATCTTATGTACAAGTCCTATCTTTTCATGTTTAATTGTAGGAAAACTTGCTAACATTTGGAATAGAACAACTGATCTGTTTATTTAGGACATGTTTATTTGATTTAAGATACCATCTGGACCAATCAATTGATTTGCTGAATACTAAGTTTAAGTTTCAGTTGTCTGGTATTAACTCATTATAACAATTGCAGTTTATACCATACTCATTTATAGAGAAGGAAGCTAGTCATGTTGAGGGTTTCAGTCCAGAACTGGCACTTGTGACTATTGGAGGAGGAAAGGAACTTGAAGAAAAGCTTGTGGTAAATTCTCTTGTTTATTTATTTATTTATACCTTTTGACCAAGTCTGTGAAAAGATTCTGCCTGAATTTTGGCTTTGATATCTTTCTGTTGCACATTTGAGATACTGTCAGGTTCGACCTACTAGTGAAACCATTGTGAATTACAAGTTTACTCAATGGATTCGTAGCTACCGCGATCTTCCACTCATGATTAATCAGGTACCTTTATTTGTCAATAATCTACCTATACTCTTATTCTAAATGTGAATTTTGCCTTATGGTTCTCTCCTTGTTAATTTCTCAGTGGGCAAATGTCACAAGATGGGAAATGAGGACAAAACCTTTCATTAGGACCCTTGAATTTCTGTGGCAAGAGGGTCATACAGCACATGCAACCCTCGAAGAGGCAGAAGAAGAGGTCTGCACTATCCTTACTCAAAGATTGCTTCACAATATTAAAATATGTTTTTATTTAATTGATTGATGTTGTTTTGTTGCAGGCATTAAAAATGATCAGTGTCTATAAAACCTTTGCTTATGAGCAAGCAGCAATACCTGTCATTGTCGGTCGAAAATCTAGGCTTGAGACATTTGCTGGTGCTCTGAGGACCTATACAATTGAAGCCATGATGGGTGATCGAAGGGCTCTACAGGCTGGAACTAGCCACAACCTTGGACAGAATTTCTCCCGTGCCTTTGAAACACAGGTACTTAATATAAACTTCAAAGCTTCCTGCTAATACTGCATGCATTTATGGAGTTCATTTTAACCATATGTCTAAGAACACTTTAAGCATTGTGGGTAGATGAGTTGTAGGTGCTCTTTTTGTTTGTTGGATGTTTACACCCATTGTGGTTTGAGTAACAAGGTCCAAAGCGTTAACAATTTCTTCTTGTGAAAATCATCTCATTAGTTCTGGAGTGGAGTTTTTTTTCCTGATAAGTGAAATGACTTATTTGGAGAAGCTGTAGTGAACTTAACACATATTTTTTTACGATGGTTGTTGATGCTCTCAAAGCCCAAAGGCTTCTCCCTCTTTGAATTTCTCCAGTCTCTTCCAATTTGCACTCCACTCCACATTTTTGTCAATTCACCAACTAGAACACATCTAGTCTCACATCACTTACTGACATGTTCCCTTAGGAAACACCAGAGTTATAAATTTTTATAAAATTTCTAAAGTTTTGGATGTTTGCTAGTTTGAGAGTATCCTTATTCAGATATACAAAAAATAAAAAATAATTGAAAACATATGAATTTGATTTTTAAATGAAATAGGAAAGATAGAGAAAACATATGAAGTTAATAGAAATAGGAAATCAGAGAACTTTCTGAGTCTGAAAATTTTTGTAATATTTTGTCTGAAATCTCAAAGTTTCTATTGGATTTAAGAGATATATATCTAGACTAGTGCTTAAAACCTCAGTACAAACTTCTCAGGAGGGATGTAAATGGATTGGATTAGAATATTATCTAGGTAGTATATACTCCAAATTTTCTTTAAGGTTTATTACATCTGAAGATATGGTATCAAATCCCTATCCAATCAGATTAATGTAATACTGCATTAAGAAGTTAAAACACTGAACTTCTAATCCCATATGTTATCATATGGTATCAAATCCCTATCCAATCAGATTAATGCAATACAGAATTACATCTGAAGATATGGTATCATTCTGTTATACTGACTTAAAGTAAAGAGACTCTTAACAGAACTCTTAAAAGATATTAAGCATCTTAATCTAACTCAAACACTGAATTTCTAATCCCTTATGCTAACTTTATCTCCATTGTATGAGCTTATAAATTGGGTCCATTACATCAAAAATAAAAAGCCCAAGGCCCTTAGAACCCAAATTTGGGCCCAAAAAAAAGTCTTCTGAGGCCCAATTGGTCCGATTGGACAACCTTAACTGCATCATTGTCTGGCAAGTTATTCAGACATGCCACCTATTTCTGCCACATGGAACGGTGATGTGGCAGTTTCAACTCTTGGATATCTAGGGTATGATTTGGATTGGCCTTGCGTCAAATTTCATACTCAAATTCAGACATATACACTCCTATGTTTTGTCATCTTCCTTTATAATTTTCAGCCATCCATGTATTGGCATGCACCCTTCCTATAGTCCTTAATTTTTCAATACTTTGTTTTGCATGTGAGCAGGAGACCTTGGGGTCTATCTGTCAACAAATTTCATTCCCATCTAATGTGCCATATGGCAGAACCAGGTGACCTAGAAATTCCACTTCCTGATAATTGTATCATCTTTAGGCGACGCCTTGGCGTCCAGGCGCCTTTCTCTCGCCTTGACTTTTGGTGTCACCTTGGTTGCCTAGGCAATGCCTTGTCGCCTTGTTGGTGTCGCCTTGGTTTTAAATCCTTTCCATTGCCTTGGTTCGCCTAGGCGCCTTAACAACTATGTTCCTGACCAGATAGGAAGACCATTGGCTGCTAACTGCTGGTCTGTAAGTCTCCAGCCTCTGGTCTGTTTTTAAGAACTTTTGCAAATCTGTGTCGGTAGGCATAGACGATAAAGGAATTGGATTTGGACTGGAACTATCTGTATATGAATTTTATGTGATTACATATCTACAACATCCAAATTTGACCCAAGATACACTGGATCCGGAGATGTCATATCTAGGTTGGGTTCTGATTGGATTTGAATATCTCTATCCTTAGTTCAAATCAAAGTAAAGTTCCGTTGGTGGGTTTGAAATTTGTGACCTTTCAGTTGCTGACTCAGCATTTGAACTGACTATGCTAATGAGCAATCACTGATTATTATGCTCATTGTTATAGTAGAATTGTATTTTTGTTGAATGTTATTAGTTTAGTGCAGAATGATGGACTCAGAGAATCAGTGTCTAGTGGTGCATTCATGTCAATTTTGAGATGTTGTCTTTGTCGTCTGACAGGACCCTTGCAGTGAATCCCCCAATCATAAACTGTACAAAATAATTTTTACTTTTTGAGTTTTAGCTATGAAATGTCATCTTTATTTCTATTATATGGGGGCTTTGTACTACAGATTTTCCTCTTCTTTTTTTGGTTGTGCCAATGCGTCAATGATATTGCTACTCATATTTTACTGATTTCATTGAACATTTAATTTTTTTTGTCCAAAACTTGTCGATCTGTACAGTTCACGGATGAAAATGGACAAAGGCAATATGTATGGCAGACATCATGGGCTGTCAGCACCCGTTTTGTTGGTGGTATTATCATGACTCATGGAGATGATGCAGGTTTAATGCTTCCTCCCAAAATTGCACCAATTCAAGTAAGCCTCTCTCTTTCTCTCTCTCTGGTATCTTCTTCTTCACTGTGTCCCCATCCTCTAAAGGTTGAATTATTCATCATTACTACCATTTACCCTTCATATATTTGTGGTTCATGCTCCCAATAATTCCAGGCTTTTTGAGTAATCTTCCTGATGGCAAGAATAATTTGGCAGTGTGAACAGCACTTACATATACTTGGCCTCCTTTTCCATGCTTTATGAGTTAATTAATTTTCAATTTTGATTGTGGAAACATGTTATTAGGTGGTAATTGTACCAATATGGAAAAAGGATGATGAGAAAACAGGAGTTCTCAATGCTGCATATTCTGTAGAGAAAGTATTGAAAACAGCAGGGATCAAAGTTGAGTTGGATGCCTCGGAACAGAGAACCCCTGGATGGAAATTTAATTTCTGGGAGATGAAGGTACACTGCCATAGTTTATATTCAAAATATAAAATCAGTATTACCTTGTAGCTTCATCATTGGTAGCAACTTTGCTTTTGTTCTGCTCGTTTTGAATTGTGTATAAATCCAATTGTCTGTCAATGTCGATGTTGGATACAGAAATTCTGAGTATGCTTCTATTCTGCTCACCATGAATTTGGATATTAATAGCATTGTCTGTTTTATTTCATGATAGTTAAGTTTCTGATTGTTGATTTTTATAAGCCAGCATCCTAATGATCTTGCTTTCAACAGGGTGTCCCTTTAAGGATTGAGATTGGACCTCGTGATGTTTCAAGTGGGACAGTTGTTATATCTAGGAGAGATGTTCCTGGAAAGCAAGGGAAAGTTTTTGGAGTTTCGATGGAATCTTCCATTTTGGAAGCCTATGTGAAGGATAAGTTGGATGAGGTCCAGTCATCACTTTTGGAAAAGGCTATATCATTCCGAAATAGGTACACCCATATGCTTTCATGCCTAGTCATCACTGAAATGTTTAATGTTGCTTTATTTATAGAAAATTGTCCATTTTGAGCTGTAGCTAGTATAAATGGTATTATAAGTATTTGAAGGCATCTTCATATTGCTATTGATCATTTTTTACGTCTTGAAATTGGGGCTGAGACACCAAATTGAGATCTGGATGTCTAATTTTCCAATTGTTATTTTCTCAAGTTTGCTCTACTGGGTAGAGTTATAATTAAACCTTAGGGGAATACAGTTTTTTTTTTTTTTTTTTTGGTGTGGGGGTGGGGGGGTGGGGTGGGGTGGGGGGCAGGCGGGGGAGAGATTTTCCCAAGGAAAAGGTCTAAAAGAATTCAATTCTAACATAGACGTGTATGTCATTTATGTTTTCTTAACTTAGACACTTGGTGCAAGTTTTGTTTGAAAAACCAAAATTGTGAAAGGCATCTTCGTATTGCTATTGATCATTTTTTTTAGGTCTTGAAATTGAGACTGAGACACCAAATAGACATCTGGATATCCAATTTACCAAATGTTATTTTCTCAAGTTTGCTCTGCTGGGTACAGTTATAATAAAACTTTAGGGGAATATAGAATTTTTTTTGGGGGGCGGGGGGGCGGGTGGGATTATCCCAAGGAAAAGGTCTAAAAGAATTCAATTCTAACATAGATGTGTATGTCATTTTTGTTTTCTTAACTTAGTGCAAGTTTTGTTTGTAAAACCAAAATTGTGAAGTTTCTGCCAAAAAAATCTGTTCAATTCATTGTCTGACTCATTTTAAAAACTAATTTATGAGGTTTCTTGCTGCAAGCCTAAGATGATGAATTTGGCTGTCAGGTGCTCTTGCGCTTTCCGCAGTTTTTTGTAACAACTATTTGAGTGTGGGGCCCGATGGGTTATAATACATTGGGATCTTGATGCTTGAAATGCATTAGTCTAGGGTTGCGATAACTTCATGAAAGTTAGTAGTTTGTTCTTTTTGGGGTTTCTTGCTGCAAGCCTAAGATGACGAATTTGGCTGTCAGGTGCTCTTGTGCTTTCCGCAGTTTTTTGCAACTACTATTTGAGTGTGGGGCCCGATGGGTTATAATACATTGGGATCTTGATGCTTGAAATGCATTAGTCTAGGGTTGCGATAACTTCATGAAAGTTAGTAGTTTGTTCTTTATAGGGATTTCTTTGTCACTTTTATCTGCAGGGATAGTTTTTCAATTTTCCAGAAGTAGGGTTATGGGCTGGATGACAGGGTGGTTTTTGTTTTTGGTGGGATTTATTGGCTCCATTGAGCTGGTACAGCTTACTTTGTGGTTTCTATCCTCCAGTGGTTTCTATTTTTGAGTCCTGTTGGATACTGGAACACTTGTAGTTCTATTAGGAGCTATGACATCTATATAAAAGAGTGTATATCACCTTTTTAAGGAGACTGGCACCATTGGACCATTCCATGTGATGTACCTATTCAAGCATCCATCAACACATCTCAACTCAACTTAGCTTTATCCTTAACTAATTGGGGACGTGGATAGTTTTTCTCCAATCAGCTCTATTCAAAGCCATACTTGTTACTAGTTCTAAGTTATGCATGTCTTTCCTCACCACGACTCCTATAGTTATTTTAGTCCTACCTCTGGCTCATTTTGGTCCTTCGATCTGAATCAAATCACCCTTCCATACTGGAGCATTCAAAGGCCTCTATTGCATATGTCAATGCCACTTCAAATGACTTTCTCGCAACTTATTATGTATCAGAGCTACTCCTAAATTAACTCTAGTTTGTTCATTTCTAATTTTATCTTTTCTAGTTACACTAAGTTTGTTTATATGTTATATCTTCACTGACCAACATTCAACTCCATATGTCATTGTTGGTTTTATAACTGTCCTGTAAAATTTTCCTTTGAAAGGACTATCACACAACACTCTGGACGCACCCCTCCACTTCATCTCCGATACTAATTCTCTGTGCGATATAATCCTCTATTTCTGTTTCTTTATTTATGATTGAAGGTACCATCAATTTTCACCTTGCGGTATCTCCTTGTCATCAATTTTCACCGCCCCACTTTCAATTCTATTGTTACTGAAGTTACACACCATATACTCTGTTTTTGTTCTCCATATCATCAAGATTCAAGCATCCATCATTAAAAGGGCCCCCAGTGCACGAGGCTCCGCCACAGTGGGGTCTGGGGAGGGAGGGTCATAATGTATGCAGCCTTACCCTGCTTTTGCAGAGAGGCTATTTCCAGACTTGAACCCGTGACCACTTGGTCACAATGGGGCAACCTTACTGTTGCACCAAGGCCCGCCCTCTTAGCTGCTCCATAAGTCATAGTAGAATCAATTTATTAATATCTTCCGGATTGTATTGTATTGTTATACCCTGAATCTATATGCTGCAGCATGAAAGAAAAGTAATTTAGTTCAAACTGCACGTAGGTTGTAGAGTTGCTCTAACTTGCCTATAAAGTTCCTAAAAGGATCAATAAATTGTTTAAACTTACCTTAAAGCTCCTAAAAGGATAAAAAAAAAATTGTTGTTTGATGGGGATGTGGTATGACACTGCTAATCCAAGTTTTGAGCTGTTTCTGCTGCATAAAATAATCCTCCTCCTCCTTTTTTTACTTTTTTTTATTTATTTATAATTATTGGTTGCTGATGCTGGACTTGTCTTTTTACAGTAATATTTTGGATGTAAGTTCATATGACGAGCTCAAGGAAGCAATTTCCCAAGGAAAATGGGCGAGAGGTCCTTGGTCAGGGAGGTATTTGGTCATTCTTGTATTATCTCTCTCTCTCTCTCATTTTTTCATATATCTGAACTCTTGCTTCTGTTGGCACAGTGATGCAGAAGAGTTACGGGTGAAGGAAGAGACAGGTGCAACAATTAGGTGTTTTCCTTTTGAGCAGCCCGAAGGGACAAAAACATGCTTCATGACTGGTAATCCAACAGAGGAAGTTGCAATATTTGCGAAATCATACTAATTGTTGTGGCATGATTTCCATTCTTGCTGTTCATTCGTTCATTTGGGAAGCACCCAGCACATTTTTGTTGACCTATGTTCTCTCCAACATATAATGTATTGATCCAAAGGAATATGGATTTAAGCGAAAATCTCGTTGTAACCAAAGTTGGTGAAAAAGTTGTGATTTAACTATTTGGATCAAGTTTTCCTTCAGCCACTTTCAAGGGAGGATACCTTGAGTCCCTGACCGAGCGAGGCTTTCAATTGGTCTCCATAGGGTATCGTGCAACAGTAGGGGACATTTTTGACCATTCATAAATAGGGGGTAAGACATCTCGCTTAGAAAGAGAGAAGTCTCTACAAAAACCAATTGTCCAAATCTATTAAATTCAGCTAAATAAAGTTTTCTAGAGCCATGGACCTGCACTGAAATTAACCTAAAACTAAACTAAGAGCTAGGCAATTTGTCCAAAGATCTCTACTAAAGAAAAGCCAGACTGAAAAATAATTCACTAGTTCAATAATTTCTTAGATATATGCATATCTCTCCCATCTTACATCTTTAATACACTGAAATATTTTCCTCCTCGTTCTATATTAATCTTTTGAATGATTTTAAGAAATGGAGAATTTTAGATTTGGTGTGAAAAACCTAGACAATAGCACATTAATTACCTCAACGTTATTCATAGCTCTTAAGCTTGAGTACTTTTAATTTAATTATATATATATATATATATATATATATACCAAAATCATAATTTTTCACCTTTTGGAGTTCCTATGATATAAAAGATAATAATCAACAGTTGCAATAAATAAAATATTTTTAGACTACGCATCATACGTCATATGAATATTATTTGGTCAATTTGATTGCATTTACACAGATGGAAAAAAAAAAAATTCTACAATTTTTCATACTCTGGGCTATTAAAGGGGTTTTTTTTTCGTCACTATTTGTTACGTTGTAGTCTTGTAGTATATGGGTTAGTCCATGTGATAGAGGACAACACAAGCATCTCATAGGTACAAGTTCAGTTTAAAATGAATAGAAAAAATAGCTAAAATTGTAAAAGATGTCAATGTATATTTTATGTTTATCTCCATTTGGAGGTATTTTGATAATTTTACTAAAATTTCGAGTTAGAATTTTAGCAACTTTGCCTCTTAATTTTGGACTAAAATTTTGGCTATTGAGATCGATGTAGGATCCTCTATCACATGGACTAACTCATATACTAACAAGTGGTAAATAGCGAATCTTGTCTAGTGACACATAGAAGAACCCTTCAAAAATTTGTAATAAAATATAGGAATATCCATTAATAATTAGATTTTTTTTTTTTTTTTTTGGAAACTTAAATTGGAATCCAAGTCTGGTCTACTAGGATCTGTCTCCACTCAGACACGCTTCCTCTTAAATTGGTTTGTTGATTGGCGACTCATTGAATCAGCCTAGTGCTCATAAAATCAGTCAATCTACCGGAAGTCGGACGAGTAGACTCGGTTTTATAAGCAAAAGCCTTGAAGAAAGCCGTACACTTATTCTTCCTTCCTCTCTATCCCAAGAGCGTCGCCCCTCTGGCCGGAGACTCTCTCTCTCTCTCTCTCTCTCTGTGTTTCCGTACTATCTTCATCCTTGTCAAACCTGTGAGGATCTAACAAATCCAACTTTTGCAGTCATGAATAATGAAGCACTGGTCCTTTCGTTAATCGTTGTTCTATGTGACACCAGCTGTTTGTAATAATGCTGTAATACCCATAATTGATATTCTTCGTCCCAATTGGTATCTTTTATTGTCGTACTCATGGCATTGAAGCAGAAGCTTTTGTATCATTTGCTGGAGAGCTTCAGTGGTTGCCGATTTTATAGCACCAGAATGAACTGGGATGAGTTGCGACCTTTGATTATTGAAAGAATCAAGCGCAGGGCAAGGGACTATCCAGTTCGAGCCATGATTCCGGTCGCCAATGATGTTGTTAAGGCCAGAGCGCTTCTAATTGAAGGGGTTTCTACCCTTATCAAATTCATCCCAATCAAAGCTTGCAAGTGAGTTCCACAGCATCAATTCTTTATCAGGTCATAGGAATTCGATCTTCGTATCTTCATATTGTATTTAATTGTTTTTTTTCTGATTTATTGATGAAAACTCTTAGGAAAGAGAAATTTTGCTTCCCCTGATTATGTCTTGCGGATAAATGATTGAAGAACCAAAAGACTGGGATTTCTTTGAACTGGTTAATAGTCTGCAAATAATTCGGATGTTTTGTTGGTGCTACCCTATTCAACTATGCTGTAATGTCGGGGTGAGTGATGTTGTCAATAATCTTCATTGAAGTTTGACTATATGTGTGTCTATTCATATCATTGAATTGATAATAAAAACCCAAACAGAATTACCTCAACCCATATAGTTCGTTGCATGACAAGCTAGAAACTAGAATCAGATGTGATGAGGACCTAAATTTGAGTTTACTTGAGGCCAGATTTATTGTTCACAAGAAGCAACTATGTTTAGATTTCAATTACAAAGGATGGAGGGAAGTATCAAAAGCAACTATCTTTAGATTTCAATTACAAACGATAGAACAAAGCATCAAATTGTTAGTTCAACATACTGGAAGTTTTATTTGTCAAGATTGCCAATGATGGCATAGTTTTCGGGTTTAGTTGAGGTTTAGCGATGAACTCCTTTGTCACTGATTAATTACCTTTTATGTGAATGGAAATCTTATCTAAAATTGTTAGATGAAAGCAAAGTAATAGCTAATGAATTATTTTATCACTATTCACTTGTGGACCTTCAGCTATTAAAACACTACACGGCTTTGTCTTGAATCTTGACTGATCATGCTCCTTCCATATATTTATTTATTTATTAAAATTTCTTATGGGGCTTGACCATACCTTGATTGCCAAAACTCCCATTGAATTAGTTGGCTGATAGAATGATCATAACAATAGAACTGGTCCTGCAAAGTCAAACTATACTATAGGCAAGGGAAATATTTTTTGTACTCCTTTGATGTCTCGACAATAATTTTCGGTACCAATCTCATCTTTAAACCATTCATACTTGAGTTACCTGAAGCTAATTAGTTCTCTAGATTATGTTTTTCTTATGTGGTGGTAAATCATGATATATGAAACAGAAAACTCAAATACTTGTTCCAGGTGCTAAATCATGTCTTACTTCTTTTTCTTACTTGATTCATTAAAATCTTTGCAGGTTCTGCCCAGAATTATTTATAGGTGAAAATGGTCATTTAATTCAAACTTGCCATGGTTTTAGGCGGCGTGCCAAGAACCAGGAGCATACCTGGATTGCTGGTACCTTGAATGATATTCTCGTTCCTGTTGAGGCCTTTCACCTCCAGGGTATGTCTCAAGATGCCATCAAACATGACCAAAGATTTGATATTGAACGTCTTCCGGCGGTCCTGGAGCTATGCTGTCAAGCTGGGGCCAATGTATATGATGAATGCCTGTACAACAACAGCTCAACATCAGACAATGGCAAAAATGACTGTGTTGTTGCTGAATCCTTGTCACAGCATGAGCTAACATCAGTGGCGAAGTTAACTTTGGAGGCATTGGAGAGGCTTAGAGAAGGTGTCCAGAAATTATTGTTGGTTTATCCAGCAAAGGTCTGCAAATGCTGTTCAGAAGTTCATATTGGACCCTCTAGTCACAAGGCACAGCTTTATGGAGTGTTCAAGTATGAGGGTCGGCGGGGTACCCATCTATGGAAGAAAGCCAAAGTAGATGATTTGGTGCCTCCCAAGGTTGTTTGGCGGCAGCGGCCTCAGGATCCCCCAGTGCTTCTGGACAAGGGACGGGATTTTTATGGGCGTGCTCCAGCTGTGATTGAGCTATGCCTGCAAGCTGGGGCTACCATACCTGCCAAATACTTCTGTATGATGAAGATACAAGGTTTACCACCACCCCTTGATGAACATAGGACAGAAAAGCTCCCATTTGAGATTGTGTTCTCTTAATCGAGGCTGTGTTGAAGCAATTCATGGAGAGATTAATAAGTTGATCTCACATGGGTGTGCTCAATTCAATCTACTTCAATGGATGGCATAATGTACATTAGATTTCCAACTGCTACTGCATCAACTCCTTTGGCTGCACTAGGATTGCTTCATCTAAATGTTTCCACTTAGTTGCTCCAAGTCAACATTGAGTTTGGGTTGCGGCTGTAAAATAGCCTTAGCCTTGACCACGGTTTGTTTTAGGACCGTCTTTGGTTTTGCAGCTCAATAATTTCACAATCTTAACGACCGAGTTCTGCAACTCTTCATTAGCTTTGGTGTCTTACAGGTCTAGTCAAGTGGAGCCTTGGTTTTCCTGCGGATGTACCAATTTTGAATTTGAGTCTTTTAGATCAGAGAATACAGATATTTATGTATACAAACTATTTATGTTCATTAACTGTGGATTTTATTATCACAAAAGATCAGTAATTACTTTGTCAATCTCCTCTGGTCAAGCAACCTGAACTGTCGACACAAAAATAGAAAAATAAAAGAAGAAATATGAACCCATGTATCCTTGATTTCACCATGTATCTTTACCACAAAAAAAAAGATTCTCAAGATCCAAAGTGACATTCATTTTGGAGAGATTTGTCGCATAGAACTTTTTTAATCCAAATATTGTCAATCAATTACATTGCAGAAAGAACATATGGTTAAAAAATGAGCTCAATCCTCTCTTTGGATGCTTGCGGCTTCTCTGGCCCCTCTCACTTTCATCAGAACTTGATGCCACAGATTTGGAGTCAACACTAAGAGTAACCAGAGCCACTGGAATGGGAGGAACCCGAACTTCTGATTCTGACAATGCCCAACTGATCTCCATTGGAGCGCGGTTAAGCGCATACTACGCTACTTGAGGTCCACTACAGATGATGGTCTCTATTTTAGTCCTCGCTCATCCATGTCTTTGCTTGCTTATGCCGGTGCTGACTGGGCTGGTTGCCCTGATGACCGCAAGTCTACGACTGGATATGGCATTTATCTTGGCACTCATTTGGTCTCTTGGTGCTTCTGCAAACAGAAGACCGTTTCACGGTCTTCTACTGAGGCGGAGTATCGATCTGTGGCTGCTGCAGGTACTGAATTGGTCTGGGTGCGGTCATTACTCAAGGAGTTAGGTGTTTTCCTCTCTGCACCACCTGTGATTTGGTGTGATAACATTGGTGCGACATATTTATCGGCCAACCCAGTGTTTCATTCGATGACCAAACATATAGAGATTGACTTTCACTTCATTCGTGATATGGTCGCCAAGAGGCAACTTGTTGTTCGGTATTTCTCTACTGTGGATCACACGACAGACATCCTTACAAAGGGGCTGTCCCGTCAGCGTTTTCATCTGCTTCGCACCAAGCTTAATGTTGGTTTACCACCCATTAGCTTGAGGGGGCGTGTTAGTGATAAACCACCATAGATGGTTATACACTGAATCATTTCTCATGTAACTGTTGTAACCGTCCACGTGCCACTGTTGTGCACAGTGGTCTCTCTCTTGATTGTATATATATGTAATGCTCTATTGATTAATTAATGAGAAATTGCATCTTCTACAGTCCATTTGTAGTTGCATTGTTAGTCTAGGCATGTTCTTCAAATACTCGCATAGATTTTTTCTGTTAGACCACCCAGTCCAATTGGAGGTAAAACCTTGTGTTCTTTGAGTTATCCTTCGGAAAAATATTTTCAAAAGATTCTTGCATGGCAACATCTGTAAGGCATTCATACAGCAAGCGAATGCCAAGGTGCTGACATTTCGTGTAAGAGAATTTTATGTGAAAAAATTGGCCATATTACAGAATTTATTGGTTTTGAGCCTGTGAATCATCGAATCTTGCTGGCTAGATGAAGCATTTCTCAAAATTTTCCTCATAATATCAAAGATATTCTCTTTTGGCTACAATCAGATTGCTCAACGTCCACATCTGTGCTTCCATCAGATCCTCCATCCTCTGAAGTCTTCTTGGAACAAAGATTTTTTTTTTTTTGTCATCATTCTCCAGAAAATATGGATCTGGTTTAAAAATATATAGAGCAATTTCTGGGTCGATCTCATCATCAAGAAGGGTAACTCATAGGTTGATTGATATGCTAGCTCCACACGGTCTAATTCTGAGTGTACAGTTGGGTAACCCAGAAAATCCCAAAGAGGCCTTGAATCAAGAACTTTGCCCTCTCTCGTCAATTTCTCCCTCATAAATTATCCTACAACACTGCTCAAAGGTACCATGGAGGCCCTGCAGTGAAAGGACTTCAAGTGATGAACCACATTCTATGCAAAACCAACGGATACCTGAACGCTGCCAATTATTGTGTATTGGCATCTCCCACACTCCGCCAATAGGTTCACAAGAGGGAGGAGCCCTATCCTCTCTTATTACTAAGAATGAAAAGTTATATTGCTGAACTAACTCATTGATTGGCATGGTGAATTCACAGCACGCTGAATGTTCACATCCATCTCTCTATTGGAACAACCAGCTCGGATGGAAGGATGGAAGGTACACTCTGGTGAAAATCTAATGCAAAACCTCCAAACCCAACTCAATTTGAAAAAGCTTAAACTCGTTATCTTTTCATCCTTGCTGTTTTGAAGAAAATCGTGGCTAGTAAGATTATTGCATAACTACACAGAAAATTATTGCAAAATTTCCTATTTTGACTAGAATATTGTATCGTAACCATAAGAAATTACTTGTTTTTACAGGTCTCCTTTGGAGTAGACTGTAATGACCTGAAGGTGGCCTGATATTATGTTAATGGTCTGAATTATCTCAGTTCATGAAAATTTACTGACCAACTGTACACAAAATTTTTTGAAACTTCCATGGTATTTATATCCTCAAGTATAAGCAATACAACAACTTTAATAATTAGTAGGAAAAAAAGGGTACACAGATATATCCATCAATTCCCCTTGAAGAAAACATGAATGATTCTAAGATCCTGAAAGAACTTTGGTTAGGGAGCTCTGCAATGATGCAGCAGAGTCTCTATGGCAGACTTCATTAGCCAACTTATTCCAACTTTAAGTCGATGTTCATCAGTTGGTAATCTGATCAAATATGCTATCTTCCTTGCTGAAATGTTAACAAGAAAACAAGGTTAGGAGACAACTCAGACAAGAATGCCAAAGATCAATGCACAGATATGCAGACTTTACCTGTATGACCAATAGGACCCTCCAAGGTTAACCCATCAATGAAACTCGGAGAAAGTGCTGCATCATTCCTACCAAGAACCATCATCTCACCCAGATTCTGAAACCTGGCATTTAAATGCTGAAGTTAATTACTGGTTACGAGCAACCATTTGCAAAAAAATTTCTTGAGCCTGGTAGCTCAATCCCATTGAGCATAAGAGAAAACGATGTTGCACTAAAGCTTTTATATGGAATAAGATAACAGTTAAAAAACCTCCCGATTCGAGAAGTATCTACTCGAGGTTAGACAAGTTGCATAAGCAACATAACCCCTTGGATAAAAAATTGATCTGCAAACTTTGATGGAGTTCTTTTCTTCAAATCTTATCTTCCTCACTTTCAGCTTGAGTGGATTCCCTGCCCTCCCAATACTATTAAACTAGACTTTGACAAGAGTTATTGGGGATAGATCCTGGCTCCGAAGTTCTCTTTTTTTTTTTTTTTGGGGGGGGGGGGGGGGTAACTGGTTTTCTCTAGTCCAATGGGACTCGCAACTCAATCACTGCAGAATTAAAAGCACTTTCTGAAAGAGTAGCAAGTCCTCTTGTCCCAAGGGAGGTCTGATTAGATCATTAAAGGGGATGCAAAACTGGTCATCAAATGGCCAAGATCTAGGCCTTTGTTTTACTTCTTTCTGCCCCTAAATACCAACAAGAGCACAAGCAAGAAATATAGGAGAACAGGTAAGAGCACCATAACTGGGGAGCTGAACTGTAAAGTGTGAAGGGGAGCCCATCTCTGGGGCCCTTAATATGTTTTTAAGTAAAACTCATATTCAAAAGCAATATATCCAGATGAGCACTAGCACCAAAAGCAAATGAATCAACACTAATGAATGATATGCTCAACATCCAAACCTGAATGGTAACAGAGGCCGGTCATTGATTGCTGCCCAAATATTCCAACCAGCATAGTCTGCTTGCTGAAAAGCAACCTGAGAAGCAGTTTGAACCAGTTATAAAAAACCTGATAGAGAAAAGATACATATAGAAGTCATACTCACGAACAAATAGGGGAAAATGTTTTAATCTATACTGATATACTCGTACCCATAAATGCGCAAATCCTAAGATAATTAAATACACTCTTTTTTTATGAGCCACACCTGGTGACTTGCTAATTACAAATTTTGGACCATTTCTCAATTTTTGTGCATCATCCATGCACAGATAAATTCTATTCACCATACCTGTGCAGTGGCTGGAAGAAGCCTTCCAGAAGCATCCCTTAAAGCAGCAGAGTCACCAACCGCAAATATACGTGGGTGCCCTTTGACCCGGAGAGTTTCATCTGTTTCTGCTTGGCCCCTGCCACTAATAGGAAATAAATGGGGCTGATCACATGGTTCTAGTGGAGGAACCACAGGTTTATTTCCAACTGTCCATAAAACTATGTCGGCTTCGAGAACCTGACTTTGTAAACCTCTTTCCGCTGGTTGAAGTTCTAGAACAAATTTATCACTATCTTTATTATGATCTTCTGTTCCAATGCCCTTATCCCCTCCAACTTCTGCCTGCTTCGATGAATCTTCAAATTCACCAGCTTTTCTTATGCAGCGGACAAAATAGCCCAAGAAAAGCTGAACATTCCTGGACGATAGAACCTGGTAAAATGCAATAAGAAGGCTTTAATTGCAGGTGTATCACCTTGTATTCACTATGCATATAAAGAAGCAATTTTGTTTGTCGCTTAGGGAAGTGAAAGTGAAACAAAAGAAATGGACAAAAAGTAGCTGACAAATGGTTAAAACAATGGTATGCTGGTGACTAATTTAAGAAGGAAACAGAGTTATTATATCAGAGGAGAAGACTACACATACATATAAAAGGTATAATTATTCCCACCATAACTCACTATGTACTGGGAAAGTTTTGGCTTCTGAAAGGACCCAAAACAAAGGCCCCATGAGGTTCTGAATTGGTACCATAAATTGAACCCAATTTGGAATCCCAAATACTTGCTGGTTTCACTAAGCCCGGCTAAAAGAAGAGGTTTTCTAGGCCCAACAAGTAAGCTCGATAGTAAGTCTTTAGCAAGGGATGTGTTCGTCTTTATTTTCACTAATAGGGGTTATTGATGTAATTCTCTTTTTACTGAGTTAATAGGTCCAGTTGTGGGGTTGTTCCCAGCCTGCTATTCCCCTTCATACCTCCGTATTTAACTATCTACTTGCTCTCAATTTTAATATATAGCATTCTGACATCAATTTCTATTAAATTCCAAGTTTCAGCCTTGTTTCATTGTTCTCCTACAGCAGTGCCCTTTTTTATGAAATCACTAGACCAGCGTTCATAACACCCTTGGGTCAAAGGGGTTTTGTGATTATTATACAGCTAAAGGGTCACTCCAAAGGTTGACTTGACCAGGGTTTGAGACCCATTGAACCTAGCTTGGGAGATATCAGTCTTCACCAAGATCTAGCCAGTTTTCTCCTATCATCGGGCCTTCATTTTCCATCTTCTGTCAATCCATCATTCTAAAATTACCTCTCTGATTCTGTTTATTTCCCAACTTCTATTGTTAACTTTCTCTCCCAGGTTTACCCTTCTATTCCCACTTATCTAGTGTCTATATCCCTATTCTTCATGATACCTATTCTGTCGACTCTATATCTTGATAATTATGACTCTGCTATTCCATGTCTAAATGGAAATTAAGTTATGTCTACTTGGCAATATTGCTGGATCCATCTGCAAGCTAATTAGTGCCTCACAAACCCTAGCTTGCATCAAAATTGGTATCAAAGCCTAACCAGGAAACTGAATCTGGTACCATGTCTTCAACGACCTTCCGTGCCCAATTTCAACTTCCTAAAGGGAGATTTTGAATTAATGGAAGTTTTAAAATGCTGTGTTAAAAACTCTGAAGAAGCATTGTAATACTACTTGAAACTACTGATATTTTCTTTTTCCAAATCAATTTCTTCTTCTGGTTAGTCTCTTTCAATCTCTCGCCAGTTCTTCTATTTCCATTCTTCTTCTTCTTCTACTTCTCTTATTCTTCCGTCTATTTTTCTTTTCTAATTGCTACACATGCCCACGGATGCCTTGTTTCTGGGTTAATTTCAGCAAGCCTATTTTACAGATATCTCTCAAGATAGACCTTGGTTTGCTCTCAAAGCTGACACACCATCCCCTGAGATATCAATATCCTTCAATTCCCCCCAAAAGACCCCCGAAAGGAATACCTTGGAACTCATAAGGGATTTCCTTATCTATGTATCATTCCATTCGATCTTTTAGGTCCCTACTTGGCTACTTCACCTCGCTGGTTATGTCATGATGCGCTTAAAGCCTATATGGGATGATAGACTCCTGTAACCATGCCATATTTGCTTAGTTGCCAAAATGCCCTAGCTGACATACTCCTGCTAGTTCTTTCCAAGATCCACATCTTTCCCAATCACACCCTGCTATCTTTTGAGTTTATCGTCCATAATTTAACCATAGTTGAATCCTGTCCACAAACTCATTCAGTATTAAAATCAGGCTCATCATGCCCCTGGTTATTGAATCATCAGACATATTTTTTGAGGCCAGATTTCAGTTAGTTGATGTATCATTGCTTTCTGTTCATCTGAAATAATAATCAAAACTATTATCAGAGACCTAATCTTTTGATGCAGATCATCGGGAGGAGATTTGGAGGATATTCTAGAAGATCTAGAGGAGTTTTGGAGGATATTCTAGAAGATCTAAAGGAGAATGAGTGGGGAATATTTTGTTAAAGATATTCCAGCTACTATGCGGATTGTGAGTTTCACTTTGTGTCTTCTTATTTACTATTTTGTAGGGTTGGATAGATATGCTACAATAAAGCCATAGTTCAATTTTGTAATGTTCTAAATAATTTCTATTTCAAATGAAGACTAAGTTGTAACTTGTATGGGATCCTCCTACCATACTAGAGATTTCCTATTTTGTTGGTTTCTGTGAAGTTATAAATAAAGGAGAAGGGGTTTAGGCCCTCTAACAATTGGGAGGAAAAAAAAAGTGAGTTTTAGCTTCAGCCTTGCTGGTGCAGTGGTGATGTTGTCTAAGAGGAGCCAACCCTAGTATGAGAGGACTGGGTTGGGCCAACCTATGGTGTACCGGTTGTTATGCCAATAGCAGCGCCGGGCAGCTAAGTTGGTATGGAAGAACTGCTGCACCGCAGGAAATCCTTCTCCATACAAGTTTGTGTACGAGGTTTTTGAACAGAACTTCGACAGGCGAGAGGCCCTTTTGGACTATGGTGATTCCAAGAGCCTAATTGGTGGTGATTCAGTAGATTGGGCTTGGTGGTGTACCATTCCCGCATGCCACCTGGTGAAGCCTTGGTCCACATCCTTGTTTCTTTTTTTATATTAAAAAAAAAAAAGAAAGTTGAAAAAAATTTCGTTATCAATTTATGTTTTTTCCATATTACAATCTTGTTGCGATTGATCTTTCACTGGCTTTACAGGTTTAAAGTTGATTTTGTATTATTTGATCCTGAGTTCGGGCCAGTCTGAGCTAAAACTCAGAATCCATTTCAGATTTTATGTGGTTATCAAACCTTTTTATTTTTAAACTGGGAAACGGGAAATATTGGTCTACCGTGTCATTGTAGAGAATCCCTGTCTTGTTTTCCTTATTGATTTGATTATCAAATGTGGATTCTATAAAGGGCGTACCCAGTGCACGAGGCTCCCGCCACTGCAGGGTCTAGGGAGGGTCATAATGTACGCAGTCTTACCCCTGCTTCGCAGAGAGGCTGTTTCCAAAGACTTGAACCCGTGACCACTTGGTCACAATGGAGCAACCTAACCGTTGCACCAAGGTCCACCCTCCAAACGTAGATTCTAAAAAACAATGGTCCAAAAACTTCAAAATAATTTTTATGCTTTTCTATAAATATTAAAAGGAAAAAAAAAAAAAAGCAAAAACATTATCACACGGGGGCCAAAATGTCTGCAGTGTGCAGAAAAGATTATATATCATACTGGTATTAACAATATGCTGGAAAATTTATGATTTCTGAAAAGTCTCAGTCATGGATGTTAGCAGAAATTACTAAATACTTGCCTCGAATTTTCACAATAGGGGGAGGGAGAAGAGTTCTTACTTTAAGTGCAGCTTCTCTATTTCCAGGTGGGGCTGTTGGGCAGATTGTTGTATTAACATTAATAGCTTGAACTATTCCATTATCCTGCAGCCGCTCTGATAGTGTAGCAGCCAACTCAACTCCACTGTAACCACAACCAACAATAGCCACACGAATTGGAGATGAATCTTTGCCAAATTTCTCTCTCTCTAATTTTCTTAACAGGTTGTCAACCTTCTGCACCAAAGAAACAAATTTATGTTATAAATCTTCTTATTAAACAAGAATTTTGAAAGTGGAAAAATTACCCTCAATTAAGTCTTTTAGAGGACAACATATCTAATGCTTCTAGGAAGTTAATTTTCATATTCCGTTTGTTTAAGGCATCTTGTAGCACTGGAAGTTGAGCTAATAAAAGAAGAATTTTCAGATAACCTTTAAAATAAATTACAATTCCAGATCTTGAGAGGAAAATGGTAGGATATTCAGAATGAGAGGTCAAAGATCATCCAACCATCAAACTGTAATACATAGGGGTTGGAAGAAGTAAAATCAGATGGGGTGACCCTTTAGGTAATCGTAAACCAGCTGGTGAAGCTGAACAGTTCTACTCCTATTCTTGGGCCATTCACTAGATTATGCCCCCAAAAACATTTTTTTCCCTTTATTACCAGAATTTTATTATCATAAAAAGGGCCATTACACTAGATAAGACGACAAAAACATATTTACAGAAATATACTTATCTGTTTACAACAAAAGAACTCCAGCAAGAAAAATAAATTCTCAGAAAATGTGGAAGAAATGTAAAATCTTCTACACAGTATAACCAGCCCCCCCCCCCCCCAAAAAAAAAAAAAAGAGTGCAAAAATGACAATGTGAATAAAGAATATTTCCAGAGCTCCTTAGTCCTTACACATGCATCCTCCAAGGTGGAGAAAGGCAAGGCAAACTCTGCGGCACCGGGAACAACATCCAGTTTAGCTTCAGCTCCCAAAGCAAGAACCAACCTGTCTGCCCAAGTGGAAAGACATAACATCAGCTGGGACACTAAAGGTGGTACAAGATACCCAAGCCCAAAGAAGGTCACAATACTTAGATGCTGAAATAATTAAGAAAAAACCTATGTACATTTAAGACATAATTAAATGCATGGAACCAATTTAAATTTTTAGTCCAGAAGTCCAAGAACAATTTGTAATTGAGTAATTTCTAGAAATGCAATTTATAAAGTGAAAAGAGATGATGAAAAATGTTACCAGTCATATTCGATTATAGTGCCACTTTCAAGATGCACTGTTCCACCACAACCAAACCATGTAGGACCATTTGTCCCCAAGTAATCAGAAGGGTGTAACAGTTTCACTTTGTCTTTGAAGAACTGCACGCTAGTGTTTTCCAATAAGTCAGAGAAATGGGGCGCAATTTCCCATGCTTCTACTTCTGTGGGAGAACAGGTGAGTCAGAATAAATTTAAGGAAGAAGAGCAAAATGTACTGTTGCTGGTATGGAGTAGAATATGGTAGCTTCTTCGCAAGCTCTTAACCATCATACCTCCAGATAGAAGCTCATAGAGCATTGGCTTAAAAACAAAATGATCAGACTGATCAACAAGAAGCACCTAGACACAATTTCCCAAAAAAAAAAAAAAAAAAAAACTCATTAGCACTGCCAAATGAAATGGAGAGTTTATTTCAGCAATTCAGCTACCAAAAAAACAGGATAAAATCAATTTTACCCTTGACTGGTGAGTTAAGTCTAGAAACAGACAAGACATCTATTACAATGTATAGAATATGATTGAGGAAATCAATCTTCAAAGAATTATTATCAATAAGTCGCAAAAATCAGTTTCTCACAGAAAATAAGCTGGGAGTTAACAAGTTACAGCATCATTTCTTGCAGCAATATGGCCAGAGTAAGGAACAAATTCCAACATATTATTTTAATCAACAATGCTATCATGACTCATGAGTGACTTTAAAAAACAAAATGTAAAATCACAGAAATAGGACTAACAGAAACAGGGGAGGGAAAAAAAGAGAAAATTACAATGTATTCTATCGATTTCCATGTGTCTCGCCTCATCGGCGAAGAGCATACACCATAGGACCTCATCTTGAATGTTCTTGGTTAATTCATCCATGATAAGCGCAAACAAATAAGGCCTTAGGGCTGATTCCTGACGTAACCCAATCGTAATTTGGAATTCCTTGCCCTAACCTCCCATAGATCTCACACTAGTCACCACCTCCTCATACATATCTTTAATTACTTCTATATATTTACTCGACACCCCTCTCTTCACAAGAACATGTCTGATTAAGTCTCTTGGGACTCTATCATAGGCTGTTTCCAGGTCAATACAAACCAAATGGAGATCCTTCTTGCTAGCTCTATATCTTTCCATGAGCCTCCTCAGTAGGTAAATAGCTTCTATCGTGGATCTACCTGGCATAAAACCAAATTGGTTCTTTGAGATATGAGTCTCTTTTCTCAAACGGGCTTCAATAACCTTCTACCAAAGTTTCATAGTATGACTCATTAGTTTTATACTTCTATAGTTGTTGCAGCTCTGAATATCACCTTTATTTTTGTAGATCGGAACTACAATGCTTCTCCTCCAATCATCAGGCATTTTCCTTGTAATCATTATCTTGTTAAACAACTTAGTTAACCAAAACACCCCACACATTCCTAGTGCATATTATTCTATATATACCCCAAAAAAAGTATAGTAACTTATAGGAGACCATGAAGAATGTGATGCAAGCCATGTTGCAAATCACTCACCAGAAAATGGGCGAATTACTCAAAACCAGACCTTGACCCTAGAGGAAAGAATCAATCATAGACACAAACGGAGAAATCTGTAAAGAACTCAAAGAAGAAGAAAAAAAATCCCAAACCAGCCATTTAATTGATACTTGAGATAAAAAGTACAGGACAGCCAAAACGACCCTTGAATTGGTCTCTTGCCAAGGACTTAGAAGATAAAACAATTAAACAAAGATATAGGAAATGGCAGCACCAACTTACTAAGCACGTTATAAGACTAAGAATTCCAAGGCAAACTCCAACTATGCATGCAACCACCAAATACTAGGTCAGCACATAGATAGCTGAAAAGCCTCATTGAGTAGGGAGGCCAGTGGAAAGATTGACACTTGACAGGCTTGACTAATCAGACGTGCTGAACACAGGATAACGTGATTGATGGGTTGGGGCTGGAGTGATCAAGTATGCAACTGTTGAAGTGTCCAACCTAAAAGCTCAATCTATTAGGTGGAGATGTCCAACTGGTATTTGAAGGCATCCAAAGTCCCAGAGTTTTCCAGTGTGAGATTATTCCAAACAGCAACTACATCAGAAAATCTATACTTTCAGAATTTTTCTGTAAGCTAATTGACTTAAAACTCTCTGACACTTGTGGATTAAATTAATCTACCATTCTGATGAGAAATGGTCTATAAAAGGCAATGACACCCTGGTCCAACAAAAAATAAATAGAACAGGGTTTGTGGATACATAATAGGAAACCTCCCAGAAAATATTAGTTGACTGAATTGATTAACCAGCATTGTTCAAAGTTTTCAGCATTACTGAGCAGTCAAATACACAAAAACACTATTATCATTTTTTTTGGAATACCATATTTAGATTGATTTGTGTACACTTAAGTACAATTCCTCTCTTTGTAAATGTATTTCTAATCCCACAGTTATGTCCGTCATCTTTCCCGACCACTGGGATCCTGAAGAAAGTTTATCATTTGATTTGAACTGATCACAGGGTATTTGAGAGAGTTTTACCTGCTTCAGCTTCTTGAAGAATTAAGGTCATTCACAACAGCACCAGTGGCAAAACAACAAATCATATCAAGCTCACAGGGTAACATTCCTCAGTAGTTTATAAGCAGACAAGGGTTCATTTCCATGGCCAAAAGAAGCATCACGGAGATGGAAAACAAATTTTATGGAGTCAAATCACAAATTCAGAACTTACCTGAGGTTTCTTATCATTGGGCCACATCAGAGATTCTAGCCTTAAAGCTGTATATAAACCTCCAAATCCTCCTCCTAATTTGCATACCCGTGGTTTCTGTAAGCAAGTGTATGTTTTAAAGATCATCAAATTTTCACACAATTTTAACTAGCAAGCAAGAACTGAAAAAACAATAGTTTGGGCACGAAAAAGTTCGAACAGCAGACAGAACAGTATACGTCAGTTCAAATGCAAGGATACTCCTAGCTTCCAAGACAAACATAAATGTACAAGTGTCACAAAGCAAGGTCTTGTTAGGGAAATTCCAATCCCAAACATTAGAAGAGCTTTTAATTGTGTTAGGCCAGCCAACCAAGAACACAAACAGAAGCATAGACCACATTTTAAAACAAAAGGTTAAGAAGGATATTGTTTCGGTAAGTTGGAAAAAGCCCAAGCCAAAGCCAACCAGGGTTTGGAGCTTTGTTAGCAATCCAACCAGCATCAGGAAAACTGGGCATGTTGGTGGATCAGCTCAAGAATAGCTATTACTAAGAAAAGAACCATCCAAGCAATGAAAGAATGCAATTCCATAGACATACATAAGATAGCAACAATTGAACAATGTGGCTAGCCAAGGAGGGTCACCAAGATCACAACTAGAAAAAGATAGAGAAGGAAGATGTTACAAATTCTCTCATCCTATGGATCTAATTAGTCTGTTTAATTTTCTTCCAACCCACCCCCTTTCGTGTAACTCACAAGACTCACTAATCCTGACTTTCAGCTACATAGAGTATTATTTCACAAATATGGAATCCTATGATGCGTTGACTACTAAATTAAACAATTGCAAAGCCTTTCTAAAAGTAATAGTTTGAAGAAAACAAAAGACAAGGATGAACATTCTCTGATAATCAATAGTTCTGAACAGAATAAGATTTCATACACTGTGGGAGGCCATTCATACACGAATGATATTTTCTGCCACTTTGACTGATGATCTGGTCATTTGACCACTGGATAGCTGAGAATTTCCTGGATAAGCCACATTCCTAATTTGGGGATCGATCTCAACCATATGGCCCATCATGTATTGGGCTTTTCCCCTGGTTTTTTCAATGGTCCCTGTTCTTCAAACAGTCTCAAACATAATTGATTTTTTTTAATCATTGTATTGACATGTGAAGTTCAGATTTATTTGAATGAGTAGATGATAACTAATACAATTTGTCCGTGAAGTTTATGCCCGATAGACACTGCCACAGCCCAAAAGAATCCATTTAGTAAACCCACCCCATATTTTAAATCTCAACTATACCAGTGGCCTGGTTGAAATTAATAGAAAGTACAAAATCTCATATTCTCTTCAAAAGTAAGACCAAAATTGAAGATTCCATAAGACTTAAGGCTAAACATTAAAGTTCCCATTTCAAACATTATATTGACATGTATAGAAGTTCAGATTAGTTTGAATGAGTAGATGAGAATTTACAATTTGTCCATGAAGTTTATGCCCAACGGACACTACCACATAGCCACACCCAAAAAAAATCCATGTAGGAAATATTGAAACATTGCATGTTCATATATGTTTTTGGTGATTCTTACTTGTGTCTTAAAGGTGAAAAAGCCTATTATACTTGTGATATCTAACCTCACTCTTTAAGTTTCATTAGTGTGCAGGATAGTAATGTGTGTGATGGTTCTTGGATGGTCAAGCTTCAATCAATGAGCTTGGCCTTCCATGTGTGGCAGAAAGTGGCAACCTCAATAGCTAACATAAGCCCTTGTGTAACCCCCCCCCCCCAATGGCTTTAAGCGTTCATATACTTCATTAAGTCCATCTACAGCATGTGGTGTCACTAACATTGGTATCATTAAGAGCACCGCAGTAAGTCCACCTTTGTGGCATAATGATGAGAAACCGAATGAAGACATCAAGCTTCCTTTTGTAAGACCATTTTGGAGATTGTTAGAGCAATAAGTGGAAATACTTCAGAGCTATGTTCTCTAGGCTTAGGGATTATGTTGTAATTTGTATTTCATTATTATGATCCTAAGTATAAAAGGTGATTTTTACACTAAGACTCCAAGCCTCACCCGACCGAAAAGCCTTGACTTAACCTCATTGGTATACTTGAGGATTTTGGGGAAAATGGCCTAGGGGGAACAATGCATGAAAATGGTTATTTTAACTTAGACAATGACCAAAACTTGATAATATTCCTTGAGTCAAAATTATAGGGTACCCAAAATGTCCAACCGATCGATGCACCGGTTGACTGGTTCCCAACCAGTCGATGTTTCCCAAGACAAGCCTGATCTCAGTCAAGCTAGTGGCCGGTTGGTCGACAGACTACAATCTTGTGAAAATTTGTTCTTTCATTGGTAAATTTGCCTTTTAGAGTTTTTTTGTGCTTCAACTTGTAAATTTGGCTATTGAACCTTTGTTGTTCTTTACTCTTCAAAGAGAGTTGCAATTGGAAATTAGGGAATCTCTGGTGTTGTAAAGGTTGTGAGCAGTAGCAAGGAAAACAACTTGGCTTTGACTGGGAGCTCGGGAAAACAATTGTGAGGAGGTTTGATCAATGTCATTTGGAAATTGATCACACCATAGTTGTCAAGGCGTCGCCTTGGTGACCGCCTTGGCGACCAGGTGCCTTGACAACTATTGTCGCCTTAGTCACCTAGGCTGGCGTTTTGGTCGCCTTGTTGGTGTCACCTGGCGTCCAAGCCCCCTCCAACGCCTTGGGTTGCCTAGACGCCATGACAACTATGGATCACATAGTGGAAAGTCCAATTGTGTGAGTATCACGGTAGATGAAGTAGGCAAGGTTGCCGAACCACTCTAACTCGTATAGTGTCTATCCTTATCTCTTTTCCCCTTTCTCACTTTTGTAATTTGCATTTCCTTACAGCATTGCATCATCATTTGATTGGATAGTTAAGTTTTAAATCGATAATCATATTCCGCCATACCCAATTCACCCCCCTCTTGGGTTGCCTACGGTCCTATAGGAAACCCACCTCATATTTTAAATCTCAACTCCAACAACTGGCCTAGTTGAAATAACTAGAAAGTACAAAATCTTATATTCTCTTCAAAAGTAAGACCAAACATTGAAGATTCCATAAGACCTAAGGCTATACACTGAAGTTCCCATAAAACCTAGCAAAAATTGGTCAAAATTCCAAATAGGATGAAGTTTTCAAAATTTGTTAGAAATGAGAAACCTTGGTGTTTGAAGACCACTCATCCAAAACTCCACGAGAAACCAAGAGAAATTCACTCAAGTTTTTTTCCTAACAAAAATGTAAAAGAATAAACCCTTTTTTCCTTTCCCTAATTCAGCTTCAGAACAGTTCTTCCAAACACTATAGCTGACCATGTTTATTTTGGACTCAATGCGACCAGTCCATTTTGTAAGTTTTATCTTCAGTGAGTTAAAAAAGATCTCAAAAAAGATAATATTTCAAAAGTTCATGTTCCTATCTGTCTAATATTATTTTATGTTAGAACCACTACTTATTAAAAGAAAATTACTGATACCAACATTAACCTAAAAGGCCATTTAAGACATCATTAATTGCTCTAACAAACTAGCTGATAGAAGATGTAATTGAAAGATTCTGACATACAAGCCCTCAGGTGGCTGGACAAACAATATCCAGCTTGGAAGCCCAGGCTGAAGAAAACAACACCAAAAACTCAGGCCACAAGCCCACAATGCAGGTCTAGGCCAGGTTGCCAAGTCCAGCAAGGATAGAAGAGTTATTAGGTAGTTATTTGGGAGTATAATTGTAACTTTCAGAGTTTAAAATTGATTCTTTGTAGCAATAGGTAGGCTGTAATTATGTGCTTTTTTTTTTAAATAATCAAGTGTTAGAGTTTGAGCTGCTTTAGGACTCTTCTATAGGTGGTAGCAAGTTATGTGTGTGTCCTATTTGTAATCTGAATATTAGATTCAGGTTAAAAGTCTGATTTGGAGCCTTGATAGAGTCATAACAGGTCCTACAAGAGTATATATTTGGATGTAACCAAACCCCCCATTGATTTTGCAAGTTAATGAGCTCCTCTCTTATTCTTTGGTCTACAGGATGGGCCTTGGCGCAACAGTAAGGTTGCTCCATTGTGACCAAGTGGTTGTGGGTTCGAGTCTGGAAACAGCCTCTGTGAAAGCAGGGATAAGGCTGCATACGCTATGAACCCCCCCCCCCCCGACCCCGCAGTGGCGGGAGCCTCGTGCACCAGGTATGACCTTTTTTCTCGTTTGATTCACTTTTCTGATCACTCTTCTTCTCAGGTCTGATATTTTCCTCAAATATTCTCCTTTATTCTTCTTACTCTCCTAATATGTGCTCCAACTGATTCTTCTTCAATTCTTTCCATCGATTTCATTATCTTTATTTTCTGTCTCTCTTATCTGAAACCATATCATCTTAGTTCCGATAACATATTAATTTAATTCATATCATCTAATTTAATTATATCTTTTTATTTCATCAGATTTCATAACTTAAATTTATTAACATAGTTTAAAGCAACATGGCAATAATCTATTTTCTCTACCAAGTACCTAGCTCAGCTCCGAAGAATGACAAGAAGTCCGCCACTGAACATCATTCTTTCAAAAGATGAGAACACTCCTTTAAACGAGTAAGGCAAAAGAAAGAGTGAAACTACAAGATAACCTCCCACTTTTGGCAGCCTGTTGAGTTGTTCCATTCTTCTGTTCATTCACCATCCTTCATATCTGAAATGTCTTAGGTTATCTGAAGTTCCAGAAATGAATTGTTATATATCTATACCAGCTTCTAGTTGAAAATTTCAATTTCCTTCAAATTTTCAAATTTGGTCCTTCATCTTTTTGTGATTTCAAGCAAGCTATTCCACTAGTTTGCTTCTACCATGATTCTAGCTTGCCCATTGCCACATCAGATTCATATTGAATCTAAGACTCACATATTGGTAATCGCCAAAGAAGTGCAATTTGCATGCCATTCTGACAATAAATATGCACTGGCTTGCTTTATGTTGCTCCAAGCACAAACCGTTCAACAAATCTGCTGATACAAAAATATTAAGAAAAATGAATCTGGATAATTGCTCTGTTGATGCAAATGATCAGACAGTTCCAAATTCAACAAAAAATTGATCATATGCATCAATCTGAACCTCGAGATTTAACTAGAACAAGAATCAAACCTTCTTATCTGGCCACTTGTATGATGGCATTGCTGTTTCTCCTTCAGATGTCTGTATAATGCCAATGCCTCCAGTTCTCCCAGTTGTGCCTGATGCAACAAAGGAGAACCCTTTCCTCGGAAATCTTGTAAATAACATTAGATTGGCCGCATATCTTCTAGAAGAACTAGGAAATAATTTAGCCCAACACTTTGACCCTCGCTCTCCTGCCACATTGTATTTCAAATAAGGAAGGAAGAAAGAAGCTTTCTATGATCACATTGCCAAAGAGAAAGAGAGAGAGAGAGAGAGAGAAGAAAAGGAAGGAAAAGAATCTTCAGTTCAATTTGTTCAAATTCAATCCCAATGAAGATCCCAAGACAGATACTACCTTTCATCACGTTACTTAGAGAAGTACACAAAGTTGAGATGGCATTATCCTAAATGAACAAGCACAACAAGAATGATAGCAACTAGGTGCAAGCAAATCATCAAATTCAGGGTAAATTTGCTTTACCATGTCACAGACACGAGAAATAAGAATTTATGCAGGTTAAGGAAGAATACACCTGGGAAGAAAGTTTTGAGATGGATTCGACAAAGAGAATGAAGAAGAAAACCAACAGCAAACATGCAGCCATGCAAAATAGCCACCATAGTTGTCAAGGCGGTGGAGGGGTGCCTAAGCACTTAGGCAACAAGGCGCCCGCCTAGGCGACCAAAGCGCCCAAGTGTTATTTTTTATTTCCCATCTTTTCTAACATTATTTAGTATGCTACAATATATACCTTATATCATCAAAAATCAACATTAAGCCACATTAAGTCAGCAAAAATCAACATTAAGCCACATCAAGTCATAAAAAATCAACATTAAGTCACAACATGTCATCAAAAATCAATATTAAGCCGCATCTAGTCATCAAAAATAAACATAGAACTAAAAGAAAGCAAAATTGAAGAAGCAAGCTATTGGAAGTTTGAAACAATCAAAACATACATTTGGTTTCTATTGTTCATGGAATTGGTCACTATCCTGGTATACCTAGTCTCACATTTGGTTTATACTATTCTTAGAAAATATGACCTTACTTATTTGGAAGGCCATCTCCTTTGACGTCTCTTCTAAAGTCAACTGTGGTCGCATTCGTCGTATTTTGGACTCCCCTAGGAACAGGCATATTGTTGTTTCCTGGGGTCTTGATCTGTCTCTTTTGAGGTCCCCCTCCTCTGCGTAGGCTGGGCTGGTCGTCATTCCCTCCCCCCCCCCCCCTCTCTCTCCTTCCCTTGTATAACCCTCCCCTTTTTTTCCCCTCCCTGCCCCCTCCTAGGGTATGGTAATATATTCATTCATCCAAAAAAAAATAAAATTAAACTGCTCTTGATTTAGAGAAATGTTCTAGTTCTCTAAGAAGTTTGACTGGTCAAATGATTTTATTTTTACATGACTTTTTGTATTAGGTAGAGCATAAAACCAGCTTTCCAACAAATCCAATATTGCTTAGTCTGATTTATATTGAAGGAGTTGCGTTCTGGTCAAACCTTATTTGGTGTGCGCGAATGTTGTCAAAATTGATCTGAAGGAAAATTATTTTTCAATATATCCAAACAAATGAATATTTTACCGCTCTTTTGGTTTTTATCAATATTTACCATATTAAAATTTATAGAATTTTTAGATTTGAGAAAAACCTCAGCATTAGAAAGTTGAAAATTTCACCTATCGCCAAAAATCCAGTTTTTGTTCTTGAACTAGGGGTTGACTTTTTATCCTTTTGGAATTTAATTTTTTTTTACTATTTTTATTGGCTTCAAATAGGGGGTATTTGCTTATCTATGAATAATATCTTAAGTCAATGACTTAAAATGATATTTGGCATAAATAAAGGTCAAACTTGGTTCGATACCACTATGGCGTTCCATATTCACTAAGGCGACAGTCGCCTAGACCCCACAGAATCCGCCTAGACGCCTAGGCGACGCCTTGACAACTATGATAGCCACACGAATTCACAACATAAACTCAGCATTTCTATTCCAATCAACTACTTCCATCGTAGGTGCTTACATATAATTAAAAGAAACCCAACTCAATATGGAAACAAATCTTAAGCAAATCCCTACGTAACCAACTTCCTGCCAAAATAATATATAAAAGATTACATATTATCTATCCCAATGAAGAAAATAAATATTGATCTACCAAACCCCTTGGACCAAAAAGTTGGGTTGGGATGGTTGTGTCTTG
The DNA here is from genome assembly GCF_018873765.1 of Telopea speciosissima. NCBI lineage: Eukaryota > Viridiplantae > Streptophyta > Magnoliopsida > Proteales > Proteaceae > Telopea > Telopea speciosissima. Next base: position 16,022,875 of record NC_057922.1, read on the forward strand.
GCTTGGGACTCCAAAGTGGGTCGTTCCAGTCCAAACTCGGCAACTCAACTGTATCAGGAGCTAACCACCATTCTGCAGAATTGGGGTTGAAGAACCAAATGTTCTAGCAAGTCAGGCATATTTCAGTATCACCAAACATACAATCATGCCTCCATGAGTCTCAGTGCACACCTCATAATCATTTATGATCAAAATCGTGCAAGTCTTGGTGAATAGCATGTTACTTAGTTTGCATAACTGGATATTAGACCAACATCCTCTGTAATCGATGGCTAGGAACGACCATATCTTTGCACTTAAATTAACCAAATTCAAAACATGTAATCATACATTATACTCTTAGGATTGCTAAACAACAAATAGGTCTCACTTTTATCATTGTCCCAGCATTTTCATTTTTTAATAAATACCATAATCCCATCTTTACCTTGAAAATGATGCCATTTACACTGAATGATAGAACAGCTCATGTCTAACAAAAAGAGAAAGAAGAAAACAAGACTTGTTTGCCACTTGATTTCTGCATATAACTTGTTTTCCTCAACTGCAGAATACTAGTTTTACTTCAGTTCAGTTGTCTGCCATCAAACACAAAGGACAGAGATCTAGAAAAATCAATCACACATACCAAATTCGTCAATGACAAAAGACAAATCAAGGTTACAATGGCCAACTAGGATCCCACTTATTTCACTGATATAATCAAGTTGTTAACCCTACCCAACCATAAAGATGAATGAAGCATGCACATATTTTCTGTTTACTATATGTATCCACTCTGAAATTCAAAAATGAAGCCAGAAAGTAATTTCTAAACAAGTCATCTCTGAAGTCCAAATCCTTGCTCTCGTGCAGCAAGTTACAGAAGAGTAGACACTCCTTTAAAAGCCCGACAAGGGAATTAAATTATTGTCACAACAGATTGAGGGAAATGTAAAGGAATTGAGATAAAGAATCTCAACTCTCACTACTAACATGCCCCAGAAAAAAGAGGACATCGTCTTTTTTAGTCTGTTACATTAGACAACACTACTGATTCAGTCATTCTTAAAATTATAGATGCCCATGAAAGTTAAAGCTGAAGAGGTTTCTGGGAAAGAAGAAGAGTGACCATTAAAAGGATAGGGAGATTAGAGCTAAAGGAAGAACTCACGTCCGAAGGGTGAGAGTGCAGCGGAAGCGGACAAGGCAAGCGGTACCATTTGTCTTAGAAAGAGAATAGTATCAGTCTCCGGCGTGGATTGGCTCTGTAATTGAGATTGGAACTTGGACGAATTGACTGAATGGTGAACACGAAGCAAATCACAAGCCTTGATACCAAGGCAGCAGCCTCTATGGCTGTGGCTCTATTTGCTCGACGAAGCGTGTTATACTGGTATAGCGTGGTAGAGCTTGAAGCATGGATTGAGGTATCGGTATCAGATCGGTTGGATCAGCACGGTTTCGGTCAATAGTGTCATATCGATTCTTGGCCGATGTTGGGATGCAAATCTGGCTGTCAGATCGGTAACGGATCCAGTGGGGCGCTGTCTGCTGAGTGGGATGCAGGGACCATGCCGCGTGCGCCAGCCAATGACAGCACATGCAGTGGGAATAAAAGGGGTGGCCCATCATATGTGGGGGCATGGCGGTCATTCCCACCCCTATCATCTATGTCCCATGCAAAAAACATTATCTCAATTTATTCTAATTCTGAATTATGTAAATGGTACGGCTTACATATATAACAGTAAAAAAAAATGTCATATTCAAACTCTAAAACTAAAATTGAAATACAAAACTAATTAACCTCTCTTCTATGACTCCGACAACAACAACAGGAATAAAATAACAAGAATAATCCCCTAATAAATCCATTGTGTAATTGCATTAGTTCTTTCCTTCTTAATGAACTCGACTCCATTGAATTAGGTCACAAATTTAAGGTTCCTTATAGTTTTCTCGACGTTGTGTGTGGCATGTATCTTGAAAAAATATTTTTGAACTGCAACTCCATAAGTGGGGAGGACAAAGTGATTTATAATTGGATGAGGAGAAAATTGTTGTCATCGTAGCATATCTGTCAATTCATTCATAAATCTACATCCTTCTTGTTTTACCTTGATGATGTTTCATACACCATTGTAGAGAATACCCATCTTTCGTTGCCAAGGTCACCCTAGTAGAATGTCACAATATGCCAATCGGGTGATTAGGCAAACCACATGGTACAATAATGGCTCAAACTATAAGTGTACCCAAGCTATTGTACTGGCATGTTCCCAAATTGTAAGTCCAAAACCTCGCATTTATATGGATTTTTTTTTAAGAACTATTTTTATGAGAGGTTGAGTACTCGAACAAAATCAACAAAGATAAAATTTGCTTTTGCCTTGGTATCAATGACCAAATGAACATCTGTAGAACTATCACCGTATAGAATAATACATTTATGGCTGAAAGAGGGGAGTCTTCTCAACTAGTTATTTGAAAATGATGTAAAATTAGCGGAGTGATCTTCAATCTCTGTTTTTTTTTTTTTTTTGTCAGAGATCTTCAATCTCATTATCATGACCATCATTACGACACACAATATTATTCAACCACTCACTGTCTTTGATATCCTCGATATCTCTTTCTTTCATCCTTAAGGATTCAGGGTGGAGACCTGTAAACCAAAGAACTTTTGAACATGTTCTTCAAATAGTTGTACTTCTCTTTAGGTTTATTGGTATAAGCAACTACCACATTGATAGACCCGCAACCATAGTTGGCCAGTTATAGTTGAATATCGATATTCAAAACCAAACCATTTACCGAAATTGAATCAAGTCGCTTGCATAAAAAATTTGTGAAAATGTTTAATAAATGGTTTAATTTTGGTTTCAAAATTGAGACTGTTTAATGAATGGTTTAAATTGAATCGATTAAATCAATGGTAAACCATTTAAATTGATGAATATATATACATAGTAAATTCCGTCATCCATGGTTAAAATAAATAAATATGGTAAGAATAAACAAAACCCACTAAAAAAAAGTAAGAGTCATTCAAACCTTTTGTATAAAAAACTTAAACATATAAACAATTATAACACTACAATTATTAGAAGATAACATATAACAATAAACAATTGAATGTTAAGTTTACATATATTTCAATAAAAAATTAAAATAAAAAAGAATCCATTTTGATGAAAAAAAAAAACCTTAATGAAAACCACTTAAAGCCATTTAAAATCAATCTGTTTAAACCGAAGCCGTTTATTAAACGGTTCAATTTTGGTTTGACCTAAAAAATGTTGCACCGAATCAAACTAAGACGTTTACATCGAAATGAAGCATTTAACATCCTTAACATTAGGAACGGAAGTCCAAATTCGAAGGGTCTCGTTGGTATGATTTGTATTTGTATTTATTACCTATTTTTGATAAATCATTTGTGACAATAAATTATGATCTATAAATTATAATCATTTGGTTACTATGTGTACAAACTATTATATAATTATAAATAGATTTGGTATGCCTATGTGCATAATATATTATGGTAAAAAGAATTGATATGCCTATGTGCACAGAAAAACCGTTTGATAAATCCTTTTTGTTTCAAGTGTTTTTGATAATAAAAATCAAAATTTTTGGCCGTGGAAGTTGATCCGGTTTGGGGCACGCTGGGCGGTTCATACGGTTCATGGTGGGCCCCACTTGCCACAAACCAAAAGGCCCCACCGAGGCCACTGCAAAGAAGACTTTGAAGTCGCATCTCGACAACCATTTCATAAAAATGGAAAAGAGGCAAAGCGAGCGAGAAACCACATGCGGAGTGGGGTTTCAGTTGGGGTGAATCAATGGCGGGTGGAAGAAGCCAGAATGGGTGAAGGTAGCGCAGGAAACGGCAACAACAACAGCAGCAGACGAGGCGGCATGGCTGCTATCACTAACAACAACAACAACAACAACAACAGTAACAATAACAATAACCCCAACAGACCTGCTTGGTTGCAGCAATACGATTTGATCGGTAAGATCGGTGAAGGCACTTATGGTCTGGTCTTCCTCGCCAGAACCAAGTCTCAGCCTAACCGAGGGAAGTGCATCGCCATCAAGAAATTCAAGCAGTCCAAGGATGGCGATGGCGTTTCTCCCACCGCCATCCGTGAAATCATGGTTCGTCTTTTTCTTCTACTTTTGCTGCCTAAGTAGTTTTTGGTACTAATTTGGTTAAATTTCTGGTCATTGAGTACAGTTGCTGAGGGAGATTAATCACGAGAATGTTGTTAAGCTTGTTAATGTTCACATCAACCACGCGGACATGTCGCTTTACCTGGCTTTCGATTACGCGGAGCATGACCTATATGTGAGTACATAAATAAATTCCGTAATTGTTCACCAAACTCTTTTATGAATTTGATTTGGATGAGTTTTCAAGTTACACACTCGATTCACGATTGAGCGCCCTAGGAAAGGAATTGATAGTCAGGTTTGAATGCAATTGGGGGTTTAGATTGCTAGTTTTCGTTATTTTCCTCTTTTTTGGCCCTCTTCTTGGTTTCTTGCATGCTCTTTGAAAGTTGCTTCAACTGGGAACTGAATAATTTAGTTGATATCGTATACCGAATATAGGTAATTTTCTTTTTTAACGAAATAGTATGAAATATTTGGTGAGTGTTATCGATTTAGTGTCTTATCATCACAGTTCATTCTTTTGAACATGATAACAGGAAATTATTAGACATCACAGGGAAAAGGTCAACCAGTCTATCAGTCAGTATACAGTTAAGTCATTACTCTGGCAGCTTCTCAATGGGCTGAACTATCTCCACAGGTAAGGTGGTAGCCTGTGCAATTATGGTGGAAAATACTGTTACTAGGTGTTTCTGGTAGTTTGCTTATGTGTTCTCTTGTAGCTTTAACATTGGAAAAAGGTTTATAACTTAAACCTATTTGGATATTTGCTGCAGTAATTGGATTATACATCGGGATCTGAAGCCATCAAACATTCTGGTAGATTGCTGACATTATGTGTCTTAACAAAATAGCAGAGCTTAAGAAAAATAATTTGAATAGATGTCCCTTTTTTTTCCTACAGTATTGTGCATGTTTACATCAGTTCAATGAAAACCTTTTTTGTGAACCAGGTAATGGGTGAGGGAGAGGAACAAGGAGTGGTTAAAATTGCTGATTTTGGTCTTGCAAGGATATACCAAGCTCCGCTGAAGCCATTATCAGAGAATGGGGTAGGAATTCATTGATCTTCATTTTTAACTGTTATCACTTCTTCTTGCAGTATCATGCAATTTGTTTTTGTTGGTTGTTTTGAATGTTCAAAATGATTTTGTTTCCATTAATGAACTATATTGGTAGCTATGCTGCCTCTGCATCTATTAGTTGTATTACAGCAGTAGTGATCCCGTGAGATATATGGAGCTGTACTGTTATGTAGCCATATGGTCACAATCTCTCTGGAGTATGGTTTCGAATGAGTTGACACCATGTGGAATGAAGTTTCCATTTTCCAGTATAACATAGAATCAGATAAAAGATAAATGAAAACAAGGTAAAACTAATGTAGTCCAGGTACGAATTACTCCCACTAGGAACCAGGGTAATAGGATCACAAACAAGGCTGGCCAATTGGGTTAGGGTTTAGTAATTTTAGGGCAAAACTAGGGTTAGGGTTGGATGTTGAAGAAAAGGTATATAGGGTTTTAATGGGCAGGTCTAGGGGGTTATTATGGTATAAGAAGATTAGGGTTTAGATGAGTATAAAAATTCTGCAAATTAGGGCAGAATTGACTTATTGGGTTTTGGGTTTTGGGTTTTAATGGGGTAAGGTGATGGAGGGGTTAGGGTTGGAATGAAGGGCTGGGTTTTGGATCGAGTGTAGGAGGGGATGAATGAAGGACTCGATGGAAGTTTGGGGATGATCTAATGGCTGGAAGTGAGTTGCTTGAGAATCAAGCTATGGATCGAATGGGAGAAAATTGCAGGTTTAATGGAGGGGATGGATTGCTGGTTTATGGTCTGATGGGGAATCGATGGAGAGGTTAGGTTTGGGCTGGAGGATGAGAAGTAGAAGGTTTAACAGAAATTAGAATCAACTTACTGGTTTGGAGGAAACTCCAAGGGCAGCAACTTGAATACTTGAAGTAAACCTCCTGATCTTCACGATGCAAGGAGTTGCAGGAGTCCACCCACCCTATCCACCTTGAGATCCACAAGGATGCAATACTCAGAGAGCAAAGACAGCAATAGCAGCAAGCTTGAAAGCAAAATTTGATTAATTGAACTGTGGGGGAGCCTCCCACGATGGTGATTATTTATTAATCAAAGCTGAAATCAAATCCTACTCAGACTAGGAGTTGAAATCCCTATCTGATTCCTAATTACAAACATATCAATCAGACTTGTAATCCAAATCTGATTCCAAAAACAAAGCAATCCTCCTAAAAGAAATCGTGGAGGGGAAATAAAAGTAAAATAAAACAACTAAAATAACTAAAGGCCAAAAGACTAATTTGCCCTTAGTTGAAGTACTTGAAATAAAACTAAGTATGGGAAAAGGCTCCAACGAAAAAACAGCAGCCTTCTCAAGGCTACTTCTTCTTCCTAGTGCTTGGACCTGCATCAAAAACATCAATTTACAAGTATAGATGATGCAGTATCAGACCCTCGGTTTAACTCCTAAGAAGGCCCATGTTTGGGGTTTGGGCCCCATGTGATGGGTATCTTGAGGTCCATAGGTCCAGCCAGTTTCTGTCCGGAACCCGGTGGCATCAGTTTAAAGGAGGATATTTTCTTCAGATTCTGTGGTTCCTATGACCAGTTGTGTGGAGGAAGAACTGTAGAGGATTCTTTTGGATTTGTGGCCTTCACCCTGAACTTGCGTGGAGAAGGAAGATTTTGTGTGCTGGATTAGTTGCTATTTATTTAAGTTACTATTTCTAAGCTAGAAGTTTCTATATGGGTTAGATTTTATTTTTGTCATTAGTTTCTATTTCAGTTACAAAACATGAATTGGTTTTCAGTTACCATTTGTGATGTAATCTTAGAATATTATATTTATAATTTCATTCTAATCAGTACTCCATGCAAGAGGAGAATTTTGCTGTTATAAAAAAAAAAGGGGCTGTATTCAGACCCCAACGATTTGAGTTTAAGAAAAAAAGAAGTTTTGCTTTAACCTGTGAGATGTAGAACCCTAGTGCGAGACTAGGTTGCAGTTAGGTGGGACGCCTGTTCTGCAGTTGAAGTGGGAGACTTGAACATATCTTTTTCCTATCTCTTCTTTTTCTTTTGTTTTCAATTATCATTCGTCCTGTGATATTCCAGCAGCCTCTTTTCTTTGTTGTGGCATTTAGTGGGTATTATTCAGTCTTTGTTTTTATCCTGGATTAATGATAATTACTGTTCTTCAATGGTTAATTAACTCTGATATTATTCCAGTCTGTTTAATGCCTGCGCTGCCCTGTTTTTAAGCTTTCTATCCTGAGTTTCCCCATCTGATTCCTATGGGTCAGACCATCGGATGGCTCTGAAAATTTTATATGTTATTCTCCCCATGTTGGTTCCCTTCGATCCTAATTTAGAACTCATCAGGTTGTCGGATTGAGAACTGCATTTAGTTTTGTCTTCACCTTCTATTTTCTGATTCTTAACTTTCTATTTCTGTTCTTGAATGTTTCTTTCAAGCTGTCCATTGGATGAGCTTAGAATTTTGAGCACTTATTCAGCTCAACAGAACCTCCCTTTGACAGAAAAATTAGCCCTATTTAATGGTTTGGTTTACAGTTAGTAATTTGGTTATATTCTCTATATGTTGTGTTATTTCTGTAGGAGTGTTAGCATTGTATCGTTTCAGCCTAGCCTCCCTACATTAATGAAGACATTCTTGGCTTCTTGGGAGTTCAGGGACTCGTACTTACAGGTTTATCTTGTTCCAATTTATCTGTGGTATTCTAACAGGATATCAACATGGTCCAAAATTGTGGATACTTTTTGAAAATTTCTTATTTTCGGCTGTGTAAGATTGAAAATTTTAATGGAAATTATAATAAACTCAGCTCAGCTCAGCCTTATCCCAACTAAATGGGGTCGGCTACATGGATCCTTATCCTCAATCAGCTCTATTCAAAGCCATACTTGTTACAAGGCCTAAGCTATGCATGTCTTTCCTCATCATTTTCCTCGGAGTCATTTTAGGTCTACCTCTGGATCTTTTAGCTCCTTCAATCATTATCAAGTCACTCATTCGTACTAGAGCATCTAAGGGCCTCCATTGTACATGGCCGTGCCACCTCAAACGGTCTTCTCGCAGCTTATCATGTATTGGAGCTACTCCCAAATCAGCTGTAATTTATTCATCCTTGTATTATCCTTCCTAGTTTTACAACACATCCATCTCAACATCCTCATCTCAGCTACAATAATTTTATTTATATGATGTTTTTTAACCATAGCAAGTTCGGGAATGACAATAAAACGGGTACGGATACGTACGACAATTAAACAGACCAGACGACAGTAATACTTTAAAAAAATCCGCCATAATAAAGCCTTCGACAATGATATGGTACATGTTTAATACGACCGCTCTATAAGCAAAAAATACAGGCATATATTCATTATGTAACAGACATGTACACCACCTAATACACAAAATAATAGTATGTAGACAGTAATTTTATCAAAATGAAGCCTCACAACTGAAATAAACACAATATTATATCCCCAATTTCAATATTGGAATTGTTTTAGCGATGTGTTTTGTTATGTATATTCTTATGAAAGAGTTCCTAGAGAGTTAATTTGGCAAGTACTAGAAAAGAGAAGAGTTTCAAGTAAATGTGTGGACATAATTAAAGATATGTATGATGGTGCGGTGACAAAGAACTGTGGGGGAGGGCCAAGGTAGTGAATTCCCAATTACAATTGGGTTACATCAAGGTTCAGCTTTAAGCCCTTATTTGTTTGCGCTTATCATGGATGATTTAACCAGAGACATTCAAGATGAGGTTGCTTGGTGTATGCTTTTTGCTGATGATATTGTTTTGGTGGATGAGACAAAAGTAGGGATTAACGCCAAGTTAGAGTTATGGATATCAACATTGGGATCAAAAGGTTTTAAGCTAAGTAGAACGAAGATAGAGTATATGGTGTGTAAATTTGGTTACACTAGGACGGATGATGAGTTGGTGAAACTTGATGAGAGGGAGATTCTGCAAAGTGATTATTTTAGATATCTTGGCTCAATCGTAAATAAAGAAGGTGATATAGAGGATGATGCTTCACAGAGAATTAAAATAGGAAGGATGAAGTGGAGAGGTGCATCCGGAGTTGTGTGTGATCGGCGTATTCCTTTAAAACTTAAAAGGAAAATTTTATAGGACAGTGATATTGCCTGCTATGATGTATGGTGCGGAATGTTAGGCAGTTAAGAAGCATCATATAAATAAACTCCGTGTAGTGGAGATAAGGATGTTGAGATGGATGAATGGTAAAACTAGGAAGGATAAAGTTAGGAGTGATCATATTAGAGCTAGTTTGGGAGTAGCTCCGAGCCTCCGATACATGATAAGCTATGAGACAGTCGTTTGAGGTGGCATGGCTATGTTCAACGGAGGCCTTTGGATGCTCAAGTATGGAGGAGTGATTTAATCCAGATTGAAGGAACTAAAAGAGCCAGGGGCAGACGTAAAATGACCTTGGGAGAAGTGGTGATGGATGTATCTTAGGTTTTCTGGTGTTATCTCTCTCTCTCTCTCTATATATATATATATTATATATAAATATATGGGTTTTTTACAATTACCACCCCAAAATCTTTCATATTTACTATTACCCCCCCAAAAAAACTTTGAAACAACTGTTACACTCCCCTGTTGTATACTAATAACTAACTGGCCCCCACCGTTACAGACCCGTAACGGAGGGGGTTAGTCGTGAGAGTGTGCCGTTGTCACGGATTTTTTAGGACCAAAATGCCCTTTTTGGGGTGGTTATTGTAAAAAACTCCCACCCCATCACCTCCTCCTTCTTCTTCTTCTTGCTCACATTAACCGTACAAAATCCCAGAGATAGTGGCAGATTATCGCCAGTCCGCCATTAACGCCATCCGAGCTGGTTTTGATGGAGTTGAGATCCACGGCACCCATGGCTACCTCATCGACCAATTCCTCAAGAACGGTATCAACGATCGCACCGATCACTACGGTGGGTCGACCGCCAATCGCTGTAACTTCTTAATGCAGGTGGTCCGAGCCATCCCATGGCTCCCTTTGAACAGGAACCCGTCCCTTATCTTCCTCTGCTGTCAAATTATGACTGCAGCCAGTAAATGCCAGCATATCCTTCTCATACCTTAAATAGAAAAGCAAAGAGGTCAGAGATTAGCATAAAACTTCTCCATCTTACAAGATTATAGTTTTTGGTCATATTCAAGTCCACACCGAGAGAAAGACAAGTAATTAATGATGAACATATGCAGAGATGCATTGGATGTTAGGGAGCAATAGACTCCATTTAAAACTCATTGTCAAGCTCAAAACAATTTAATCCATGTATATTTTCCATAAAGTCAACAACATTTTAGAAACACTAGTCATCATAAACTGGCCTTCCATGATTTTGAAGTCATTTGTCGACAAATTGGTAGGTTTTTGTCCCTTGAATCCTTAAACAGTAGATCAGAGGTTGGTACAGGCTACTTCTACATTCTTCCCAAAAAGTTACGATCTTCACAACATTTTCATTAGTTTATATGATTTTTCCGATGTACTTTCACCGATTTCTTGACTTGGGGAACTACATCACTCACTAGGCCAATCTTAATCTTGGATTGTTGATTCAAATATTTAGGAGTTTTCCTAAATGAAAAACCAACCTGGGAGTATTTATATGTGACAGGTAACTATGATGTAACTTACCCTTAAAAACATTTCACTGGGCCTATGTTTTTTGACAATATTTCACTGGGTCTGTTATGTCTTATCTAACTAATTCTGCAAATATTAAATAGTTCTAAACATGACATTTGCAAAAAGAAAGAAAAAGAAAAGGAGAAAACCCTACGAATTTGACTTCACAACCAAATGCCTGCTTAATAACAATTCAAAAAAATTTGATTGTATTAACTGAGACAATCAACTCAACATCAGATCGACCAGGTCTGAGGCTCAACCTGAGGTCCTAAAATAAAGTAAACGTCTGGTTGGATTACTCATATTCAGGTTTGAGTTGGGCCAACTGGCTGTGTGACTAATAAATTACACATGTAAACATGTATTATAACCTCAACGGGCTCCAAGGGGAGTGATCTATCATAACTTACCTTAAATGGAGAGCTACATAAGGGCTTCCACTCTCTTGCATCCTTGAAACAAAGGTGTTCCCAAGTTCTTCAATTGGGCCTGAATATTTCAATGCCCTATAGTCCACACGGCACCTCGGCTTTTGTATGGAATTTGGTAGTCCATTATTGGCAAGTCGGGAATCAGTATGCGTGAAGTACAAAACTTTGTGCTGCTTCAGAAGTGGGAGGATCTCCGATTTATAATAACTGACCTGAACAAAAGCAACTCACCTAATTATGTTGTCTCTTAGAGAACATAACAAGAAGATGAAAATGCAGGATGGAGTGGTGGCACCGAATGCAACGAATGTCGATGCATCACTTCTCTACACCAAATGTTTCATCAGTGTCTATGATCATGGATTGAGGTTGATCGCCAACCTCCTCCATGGTGGTACCCTAGAATCACATCAACCAGATGGTCAAAACCATATTAATAATGAACTTTTTCAGAATATTGCACATACTTTCTTTGGGCGTCCAACCGAAATCCCCTCCCCCACCCCAAAGAAAAATATAGGATTGTCATTTAAGAAATTTCAGGAAAGCCCCTCAAAGTGCTGAACTGTTGATTAATTGTGTCGAGAAATTGTAGACAGAGAGGGAAAGAAAATCTTAAAATTAATAATATAAATTCCAATAAATGGAGTTTACCTTGGACCAGGATATTGGGGTCTTTGTGAAAGGTTCAATTCCAGCATACTCAGGTGGCAATGTCTCAACAATGTGGACATCATCTTTCAATGTCTCTATGAAGTGCTCCCAGTCAAAAAGGTCTTTGAAGCCACTGTATATAAAAGAATGAAAAATCTATTAGATTCCGACTGCTTACCATTTAGAGGTCCTATAGGCTCAGCATAAACTTCCACTTTCAGTGAAGTTGTGTATCAATAATAACATATCCCAGCAAAATTAGGCGATGGAGGAAGAAGAAGAAGGAGAAACTCCATGCTTTTAAGAAGAAGAAGGATGACGTCAGGTGGTGATGGCGTCATCGATCGGGGCGGTTGGGGTTGTAGAGGAGGAAGAAGAAGAAGAAGGAGGGGGGGAGGAGGAGGAGGAGGAGAAGGGACGGTGATGGGGTGGGAGTTTTTTACAATTACCACCCCAAAAGGGCATTTTGGTCCTAAAAAATCCGTGACAACGACACACTTTCACGACTAACCCCCTCCGTTACAGGTCTGTAACGGTGGGGGCCAGTTAGTTATTAGTATGCAATAGGGGAGGGTAACCGTTGTTTCAAAGTTTTGGGGGGGGGGTAATAATAAATATGAAAAATTTTGAGGTGGTAATTGTTAAAAACCCTAAATATATTATATAAATGTTGAAATTATTCATCTACCCGTGTCCCCCTTTGGATAGTCCCCCGTGTTAGAGCTCCTGTATGATATACATATTGTTTCCTCCCTTTCCTACACGGTCGGCCTTTTAGAGGAAGCGGTTCCAACAATAATATATATATATATATTTCTTCATAGTTTCTTCATGTTTGCTTTTGGTCTTGGCTTTAAAAAAACCACTTTTCATTATTTCCAACAAATTTATTAGTTCAGCATTCATCAAATTATAAAACAAACGTTTTTATTTGTTGAGCTATTATGATGTTCAGCATGCATCTGTCATGTACGTTGTATGGTTTTTCATATTACTATTAAACAGTTCTTATGCAACCTATTTCCTAATTTGGACTACATTTGATTACCTAGTTTAGAGTTGGTCTTCTTTTCGATTAATATGTGTATGATTGCTTGCTTGCAGGTTGTGGTAACTATTTGGTATCGTGCACCTGAGCTGCTCCTTGGTGCTAAGCACTATACAAGTGCTGTTGGTATCCTGCAACAATGAATTATGGTGTTTGTTATTACAAACAGTTTTAAGCCTTTTCTGATTATATCTTTGCTACAACTTAATAAAGATGTTAGGTCCCGAGTATAAATGCTTCCTTAATATAGCGTTTAAGATACGTGGGCTGTTGGATGCATTTTTGCTGAGTTATTGACTTTGAAGCCACTTTTTCAAGGACAAGAAGTCAAAGGCACACCTAACCCTTTCCAGGTAATGGAATACTTTCTGGTGTAACTCGAGTACTTCATTCTGCTTTCTATGCTATTCCATGTTCAAGATATAACTGTTGGTTACTTATATACATTATTTGCTGATACTTCCCTGCAAGTCATGCAGCTTGATCAACTTGACAAGATATTTAAAGTATTAGGTAAGAAACTGTTGCCTGGCTACCATCCTCCGTTGGGATTAGCTGCGGAATAATCTTATAATATATTTCTACTTTAGGCCATCCCACACAAGATAAGTGGCCTACGCTTGTGAATCTTCCACATTGGCAATCAGATCAGCAACATATCCAGGCGCGCAAATAGTGAGTTGTGTTTCCTTTCTATCACTTGATTTAATTGAAATCCAGGATCTTTCTTGAGGGATCAATTAGTTGATTATTACTTTTTTTTCTCTCCTATTGTGTTTCTTCCAACAGTGACAATCCTGGTCTCGGTAACGTAGTGCATCTTTCTCAGAAAAGTCCCGCATATGACCTCCTATCGAAGATGCTGGAGTATGTAATCTCTTTGTTGTTGTTGACCTGTTGTTGTTAATTTATTCTACTAATGTGGCTTTACTTACAGATACGATCCGCGGAAGCGTATAACAGCAGCACAAGCTCTTGAGCATGAGTAAGACTTATGTGCCCATATTTATCTTTGAGCCAAGTTTTCTTAATCCACCCCACTAAATACTATGTACTAACAAACTTACAAACCTACAGAAAACAGAATCGCAGTGAACCTAAGACATTGCAGAAACTTAGAGTGAACAGTACTTGCAAACAATGAACTCGTTGAAGATGAAAAAATAATATTCTAGAGGACCTATGGGGGGTGACTAAGTGATAAAAATATCAAGAAGAGTTAACGGTTGGATAGTGAGAAACTGACATGGGCAGAAAATGGAAACCAACAAAACTGAATTAGAAACTCAGAGAAGAGCTATAACTCACGACTGATTGACTGGACAACAACCAAATTCTGGTTGAAGGTAGAGAGGAAAGATGAGCATAACATATCAAAAATTGAGTTCCATCTGACGGCTGAATTGGGAGAAACGAGGGATTTTAGTAACTAACTAGATCAGGAATAGAAAGTAGAATGGAAAATAGAAACATGGCAGGCAAATAGCCAACTAAGGAGGACAACATGGTAACTAAGATGGGAATCAGAAACAAGCAGAAAAATAGCAACCCAGCAACATATGGTGCTGCCACAGGTCACTAGAAGATGGCAGTGTACTGCTAGCAATATTTGTGGTCAATGGGGGGTGATTGGACTCTATATCAGCAGCAAAATCTGTTCTAAAACTTAAGAAGAAATAAGAACAGAGTTAAAGGACAGAACAGTACTTTTAAGATCAAAACAGAATAGCAATTGATGTAAGATAGAATGAATGAACAGAAATCGACCTTGGGGAAAAGAAGTGAAGAAGAAGTGAGTAGAAGAAAAAGAAAAGAGAAAGATAAAGAAAGGATACAGTTAGGGCCTAGGGGATATGACCTTGGAATCACCACCAAGGCCTGTGGGAATGGCATCACCAGCAATCCCAACTTGTTGAATCACCACAAGAGGGCTGGAGCTGCATCATCACAGTCCAAAGGCAGCTTCACTACTGACCCTAAGAGTGGAAAATCCAATTTCTCAACAACTCAATTCGTAGAGGAGGTTTATGGCCCGGCCCCTCTTTTATTTATAACCTCCATAACAATCACAAAAATGGGAAATCCATATGTATGGTAGGAGGTATTCTTTACAACTTAAGTCTCTCTTCAAAATAAAAGCTATTCTAGAACATTACAAAATAGAAACTAACTATTTAATCCCGTAAATGGCTTGGTTTTCTGCTGGCCTTGTTCTTTTGAACTGCATCAACTTTTCCCGTCTTGAAAAGAACTCTTCCATGAGTTTCTTAGTGATGCCGAATCAAATCTGCACATCATCCTTCAATTGGAAGTAGAATTCAGCAACCCTCAGTATCGTGCCATCAACGTAGTTGCTCCACTGTCCCTCCGTAACCCCGATACCAATTGATGTGTTCTAGGATAGATAAGAATAATAGAACACAATGCCCACAGAACAGAAACACAGCAATCCAAACAGTAAACAATATGGAAGAATAGAGAAAATTAAATAATTCAAGATCCGATGGTTAGATGGGGCTGATATTTGATTGAATAGCCCTCTTACTATGATGTGAAGACCCTCCAAATGACAAACTGATCCGAGGGTTGGATCTGTTGTAATGATGGGTAACTGAAACTAGAAATTTAATAACTAACAAAACTTAGTAACTAAAAGGAACTGTCATAACTTTACATCAACAGATCAGATGTTCATCATATTAATGACACACAAAGTAGTAACAGGGAGGAACATCATACTAAAAGAAGGCATCAATTCAAGGGCTGGATTGTCCAGAATGACTAATTAATTCACTGCAGCTAGATTTAGCAAGTTAACTGTTAACAACAGTGATAATAGACCTGCAAAACGGTGAATAACAGTGACACTTGATGGTCATAACAGTAGGGAGAAAATAAAGGAAAGATATAATAACATCCTAAAAGTCATGGACTGACCAAAGGGACAAATAGAACAGCAAAAGAAACTGGAATTTTAAAACCATGGGTGACTGGAAACAGTGAAAACATGCAGAAACTGTAATGGTGAGATGGATGAATTAGCTACACCCAAAATAAAGGTGGGAAAAGCTTAGAATAAAGTCACGATTGGAAGAAATTATCTTGCTGGAATTTCTGCTGAACAGTAAAGGAAGAAAATGAAAGAAGAAGAAAAAGGTAAAGGTGGGGGGTGGGGGGGGGGGGGAAGGGGATATGACCTGGCTTCACCAGCAAGGCCTATGGGAGGCTTCACCACCTAGGGTTGCTGCTGCTTCAGCACAGTAGTCATGCATCTCCATAGAGAACACATTTTTTTCTGGTAGCCAAAACCGTGGCTCTTGTGGCCCTTCATCTTTATTTATAATGAGCATTAGTGCATTACACCATTAAAAGAATAGAAACTCCCTACGTGGGGAAGGAGCTTGGCTGCCAAGCAAGTTTAAAAAAAGAAACTATACAATGAAAATAGAAAGTACATAGAAATAGTAACTCCTACTTAAGGCCTGATTTGGTATGATTTCTATTTCAATTTCATGGGGTGATTTCTATTTCGGAAATTTTTTGGTTTGATTTTTGGACCTTATTTCAGTGAAATAGAAATAAATTGGAATAGAAATTCTGAAATAGCTGAGGAGCTGTTTCAGAATTTCTATTTCATTTGATTTCGCTCTTGCTCTTTAATGAGGACATGGTTAATTTGATGGGCAAAGTAGTAATTTCATGTTAAAAATAAAACCACCCTTCTCCTAATGATCTCCCCACCACCATGCCACCACCACCACCCCACCACCACCATTGCCACCACCACTCTGTCACCGCCACCATTTCCACCACCACCACCACCACCACCACTGCCACTACCCCACCACCACCCCCTTCCCAGCCCATCCGGCCCCTGTCACCACCACCCTTTCCAAAGAAATATAGAGAATTTATTTTCAGAATTTGAACTGCCAAATGGACTTTTTTATTCTTGAAATATTTCATATTGATAAACCAAAACAATTTCAATTTCTTGACCAAAATTCTATTTGTTGACTATTTCATGAAATCAATCCGAAATTGAAATAGAAATCATACCGAATCTGACCGAAAGTTTAGCTATTAACTAAGTAACATTACAAGGAAACATAAACTAATAGAAGTAGCAACTAGATAATTAGAAACTCAAGGTTTTGGCAGTTTCAATCTTTCCCACACCATCCATCCATATGGGCCCCACAAATCTGTTAAAAGGTTTCCCTTTAGTGCTGCTGGTCGATGGCTATATGTTCAGAATATGGGCTTAAGTTGTAACTTGATAGATGGGCCTGATGTGGGCTCAAGTGACTTAGCACACATTGGCCCAAAACAGGCTGAAAATAAAAGTACTCAAGGACACATCATGGGGCTGTCTAAAGGCTGTTAAAACAGCTGTTTGTGGCTGGTAAAACAGCTGGTTGTGGGCTAGTTGGATTGGCTCCTTCTCTATTGTATCTGGTCTTGCACTGCATCAAATAGTCCTAGGGGAAACCCCGATTAGGCCCTTAGAAGAACTACAAAATTGGATTTAACTCATACAAACTATTCCTGTTCACCCCCTCCTTGGCAAACTCATTAACAAGGGAATTGGCTGACCATAAACTCCAACAGAGATGAGTTTTATTTGTAGCAATCCGACTTTCCTAACCAAACGGAGATACCTTCACTGCCCATCATTGATGGCCTGCAACCAACCAATCAGGGATCTGACATTCTTTTGTTATTTATAAAAAAAAATAAAAATGCACATTTGCATATACAAGTAAGTGAAATAACCAGCTGCAGAACAAAACATAATTCTAGATTTGTTTTAAAGATTTGTTTTTCCACGTAGCCAACTCTGTTTGGGCTGAAACTTGACGTGAGAGCTGGAGATGTTGGGGTCTTCCTGCACATAAAATTTCAGCACTTTTGGACCTCTACATGGTAGAACTAGGTGGCCACCCATAAATCTTGTTTTTTAATTTTTTTTTGTGTTGGTATCTTTTTCCAATTTTTATTCAAAATTTTTTTTGTTAACTTATTGTAGAAATAAAAAATAAGGTTACGGGGGATTTTATATTCAGTATAGAGCCAGTACTTGTACTCTTGTCCTGGGTTGGCAAGATCTCCGCCTGGGGCTTTTGAATGGTCTGAGTGAGATGTTATATACAAAGTATTTTTACTCATGTCCTTAGTGGAGCTAATGATTGGAACGTTTATATTGTGCTTAGAATTTTGTTCACCATCTGCTTTTCAGGTACTTTCGGATTGAGCCTCTACCAGGGCGCAAGTAAGTCATCGTTGAATTCTTCTTTTTGTCCTCATAAAGATGCACATAACCATTTTGATCGACATTGGTTGTGTCTCAATAAAGCATATCATGCATGACAAAACTACACACTTGACAGTAGGATGTCATGGTGAATGAAGCATGTATTCCGCCCATATTTTCTTCACTTTGACCAGGTCAATGTGGCATCAATGCTCAGTGCACTGGTACCTTGCCAACCGGGAGACAAAGTTGTGAATTATCCTGTTCGTCCAGTGGATACTACTACAGATTTTGAGGGAACGACCAGCGTCCAATCTTCTCAACCGGTATTCATAAAAAAATGAAGCTTCCTTGATTTGATCTTTGAACATAAATAAAAGAAAATTGTTTTCATGGAGTTGAGATAGATATAGGGGTATCAAAATAGTTCTTTAGTTTGGTTGCTTAATTTTTGAATTTTACACATTTCTTGATTCGTACGGACAATTGTATTTCATTGTGAATTCTTGAAAATTGGAATCGATGGATATGTGGTAGTGATTATCTGCTTGCCTGGTATTTAGGTATCATCTGGCAATGCAGTTCCTGGGAGTGTAGCAGCTGCTCCTGTGGTGACAGCTAGACCTGTCCCTCGGCAAATGCCGATGGTACAAGGAATGCAAAGGATGGCTGTTCCTGGCATGGCGACCTTCAATCTTGCTTCTCAGGCTGGCATGGGTGGGGCAATGAACCCTGGCAGCATCCCAATGCAAAGGGGTGCTGCTGCACAGGCTCATCATCAGCAGCAGCAACAGGTCTGTATTGTTTTGAATATTTTATCTGGTATTCATCTCAGTTTTGTGATTTCTGGTTCCGTTTCTGATTCATCTTGTTGTAACTTTGAAGCAGTTGAGAAGGAAAGATCCCGGAATGGGGATGCCAGGATATCCTCCAACCCAGAAATCAAGACGCTTTTAAGGTAATGTTGAACTACTTTCTTATTCTACAACTAATCTCAGCAGTTGAGAGTAGCTCTTCATTTTTTTGTAAAAAATGTAAAACTAAGAGAAGCAAAATGTTGTTTTGAAATAGGTATCAAATAAGTTGATAGCTGATGTTAAAAAGAAAATTTGAAGAACTCTTTAATTTGTAATCATTTAGAATTTCTGCGCCCTGACTCGGTACTTTTTGATCATGGAAGGAACAAGTTTTGTGTTGCTACTACATGGTGTACCATTGTTCACGCAGAAGAAACTTATTTTAGATTATAAATTGGCATATGCCAAATTTATTCGATGGATGCCAAGAACCAATAGTTGAACCTGTTGACTCCAGTCAGTTGCAAGGAATCCTTGCCTTGTGCACGTTCTTGAAGTTGATAGCAATATGGAAGCACACAGCTTTCAATTGTTCTACAGGAACACCTCTGTATGAACCCTGATGAGCGAGGCTTGTCATGTTGTACCAAAATCAAGTCTAGTCTGTGTCCTAGGACTCCCTTCACCATAATGTATCTGAGCATGGGAAGGGATCTGTATTATCATTGTTTGTTACCAGCTATGTTATTATAGTGCAAATGTATCCGAGGGCGGGAAGGATCTGTATTATCTTTGTTAATTACTAGCTATGTTATTATAATGCTTAACCCAACAGAAGGTATACATTTTTTTTGACAGGCAATGAGCCGTGTAGTATAGTGATTTAATTGCTGTACTGCTACAGAATATACTGATTTAAGGAGTGGAGCAAATTGGCTGTTTTTTAAACTTCTCAATGTGCTATATTGATTCAGTCACTTCTGGAGTTTAATGGCTTTTGACAATAGCTTCTTGGTGATTCTCCTGTGGAAACCTGTTCTTTTCATTTCTAAGGGTCCTGCGGGTTTTATGGTTTGCAAATATGGTGAATGCCTGCGGAGGTATTAAGCTGGAGTATAGCGGGCCTAATACAGGATCAGCGTGTAGCTCACTCATCCCTCGCTGCGTTGCATAGTTTATTTATTGAAGTTTCTGTAGATATAGGTGTTCGACTAGAAATTGGATTACATGATCAGCGTGTAACTCATCCCTTGCTGCCTTGCATGGGTTAATTCCCCCTCTTTCTATGTCTCACTTGATTATCAATAAGTTTCATTCCCTAGGCATGTAAATCTTTTTACTGCTAATTAAGCATGCTTTTCATCAAAACCTGAAAAGGAGATTCAGGTTAGATTCTGATGGAAAATTCTCTCTTCCAATTACCTGCTTGACCCAGTTTCCAGTGCCTCTAATTAGGGGTGGTGGATCCCACATAGGCAGAGTGTTCGGGCAGGTGTAGGGTGGTCATTGTGCCCCCTTTGTTAGAGACACCGGGGAACTGGGCCGGGCAGGAAACTGGAAGGGATAAAGATCCGATTTTGATGAGCAACTTGAATGAATTAGTAGTCTATTATACTATTGGGAAAAGAAAATTTTCTTTTGAATTTTGGATATTATAATAATGCTTGGAACCGGTTAGGAGCAGGAGCCGTTTAATGGTCTTGGATCTCAGGGTTGGAATCGTTTAGCTTATTGGTCCAATTTTGATCTTGACACTTTGGAATAGGAAATGTTAAAGGAATCGAACTAGTAGCCCAAACTGGACCAATTAGCATCCTTAGTATTATTATTAATGCCAAATCCAGTCCATCGAATATGTCAATGCAGAATTCAATGTCAATGATTCCGTTCCTCTTCTCAAACAATCTCTCTCTCCTTCTTGTTTTCTTTGAAGAAACTCAACTACTTACTTTTCCCCAAGTGACTCTTGGGTTTTTACAAAAACCACCAAAATCATAGTGTCTACCAACCCAACATGGCGTAACACTAGACAAATTCAACTATTCTAGTGAGACTCATCTGAAACCATGATTGTCCGTTTTCTTGTCCGGATTTTCCAAGGCAACATTAATTTTTAAGAATTTTATAGATAAAGAAATTGTCAATTAAGATAACTATTTGACAAGATTTAATAGAATAGCACAATTGTTATAATCATATTTAATCCTTATTCTAAGAACTCTAACATTAAGAAACTTACAAATTTGATTCTAGCAAGCCAAATTAATCCTTTTTTTTTTTTTGGGGGGGGGGGGGGGGGTTGGTTTTCCTTATTATTTATTCCAAAAATCAGTACTAGTGGCAAAAGGAGAAAAGACATTAAAATCAGTATCAAAGTCAGATGACATAGATAAATCATCATACTTGATCCCTCTATATAAAAGGATTAGAATAATAAGAGTTGAAAAGACCTTTTTTTTTTTTTTTTTTTTTTTTTAAAGAGTTGAAAAGACCTGTAAGATTGATAGTTAACCCTTATAATGTGGCGCCATGGATCATGCTAATACAATTCAAAACATATCTATGGATATTATGCAAATTATCAAAAAAAAAGATAAAAAGCTCATGGATATTATACACATTTATTATAAACGAAATTAATTTTAATCATCTCGCGCTTGAATCAATTGTGTTATTTGATAAACTATAACAACTTAGAATCTTACTTCAATAAAAACAAAAAAAGATAAGAACTTAGAATATTAAATATCAAGACACTTAAAATATTAAATACCTCATTTAACTAAGGCTACATTTTATTGTCATCAAAATGATGAAGTGAGAAGTTGTAATCTTCTTACCCCAAAAAAAAAAAAAAAAAAAAAAAAAAAAATGTAATATTCTTTTGATTTCCTTTTGTCCTTATTCTGAAAGTTATTTAATGTAGGGATAAAAGGAGATTTGACTTGTCATTATGTTATTATTAAAAATTGCATATCTTTTGAGTAAGAATGCAAAATGATAAGATTTACCCTCATTGAAAAAATGTGTGGTACTAAAATGACAAATAAGTAAGGTTACATTTTTTTTCTCTTCACTAACCTAAATTATAACAAGATTTTCCCTTTCATTAAAATTGTTTATCACCCGTTAATCGAATATAAATTAATTAATTGTGCTGTATATTTCAATTTTATCTAAGAATCTTGGATACCTCAAAATCAATTAAACTTGTTTTATGACAAGCTATTATAACAAAATTGAATAGTTGTGAGGTACCTATGTGTTGTACTTCATCAATTATTAATGCAAATGGGAGTTGAATACTATGAGTGTTTGAGTTTGTGTTAGCATGATCCATGGTGAAAAAGAGAGTTATGTTAATTTAGTTTGTTTATGACCTCATTTAGTTGGGTTAAGACTAAGTTGAGTTGTATAGATTATTATATTCTTATTCAAATGAAAAGCCTTATCATGAAATTTAGTATATTAATTACTTGTTTAAATATATTGGATAGTATAATTAAGGGGGAGGGTAATAGTACGGTTGTATATGCCACATCAACCGGCCACTTCTACAAATCTCACGTTCCACCCATGCACCCTCTTCCATTACACTATTGCAAGTATATTGTCTTTGAGTGGGTCCTCTTCCATCTCAAAGGGAATTCTGTTTGCGATGTAATACGCAGAATGGCGTTTTCTACAATCATTTACAATATTTGGTGGGAGAGAAATTTGAGATGGTTCAACTCTTCATGTTCCAACCAACAAATTTGGTCTTTTATCAGCTTTGAGGTACAACAGAAATCCCTTTCGATTATTGTTCCATATAAAGACTTTGGGAGAAACAAATGGAATGGTTTGGCATGGGACATTTCTCTTCAGTTTATGGCTCCCGATTATTTGGTAGTTGCTCTCCTTGCCCTCTTTATTATTGGTGAAGCTTGATCTCAACTTAATCTAAGAAGTACTGATGATTCTTTTCTAATATCGGCGGTTTTTTGAGAGTCGTTATATTGGAGGCAATTTTCTACTTTCGAGGACTATGATTTCTCTGTATTGTACAGCGCAAGACACTATATAGGTGTTATCTCGTAAGGAGATGTGTGTGTGAAGATTTATAATTTATTCATTGGAATGGCGGAAACTCTACTTATCGCTCGGTCATAGACGTAGCCCACCTTGGGTGAACCACGTAAATTTGTGTACTCTGTGTGTGTGTGCTCCCTTGTTTTGAGGAGGAGAGAGATAAACACATGGGAGTGTGGCGTAGCCAGACAAAAAACTACTTCCAATAAAGTTCTATAAAAAAAAAGTCTTTGATGTACCTTCGTTTAAAAATAAATGTATTAAACTAAAAGGACAAAAAAGTAAAGTTTCAATTGGGGCATGCCCCTCACATTTCTCTGGGATGTTCTTAAAATTGATAGTTGCAATTCGACTTAATGCATAATTTATTTATGATCAAAAATAAAATAAAAAATCTTAATTAGAATTTTAGAACAAGATTTTCTCAAATTTAAGAAAGAGAGTTTCTTAGTCATAAAAAATCCAAAACCCCAAAATGATACATTTATCTTCGTATTCATGTTTCTTCTTTTTTTTTTTTTTCCCTCTTCTAGCGCCTATTTTTGGGTTCCTATAAATTGGAATTGATCTTCTCAGTTACTGCTCACATTATCTATTTGTAACTACCAGAGTTACAACTCTGAGTTGATCCCTGTTTTTGGGATCAACTCTGAATTCTTTCCTTTCTCATCTCTCTCCTTTTCTTGGTTCTGTACAGTACTTCTATGTCTTATAATTAACTTCTCTGCTACTAGTGATGGGTGAGATTTCTGGAACTAATTTAAACCTCTCCAAATCCATGGAAGAAATTGTTGTTAATATCAAAGAAGGTGGTGAGGTCATAAATGAAGAGTCCCTCAATTCTTCTGGTTCTCCAAGAACAATCAAGAGAGAAGGATCAGGCTTTTCTGTCTCTGTACCTTTCTTACAGAAGGTATTTTAAAAAAAAAAAACTTAGAAGCCTTTCTTGGGTTAAAAATTTTTTTTTTTTAAAAATTATGGAAACTGTCATTTTTACTATGAGAGAACTTTGTTTGATTGGGTGCAGCTGCTAGCAGAGGTGTTTGGTACATTTTTTATGGTATTTGCAGGGTGTGGGGTCATGGTAGTGAATGTGATCAAACCCGGTCAGGTGAGTGTCGTTAGCATGTCATTGGTTTGGGGATTTGGGGCGATGGCCATGGTGTACTCTCTGGGTCACATTTCTGGCGCCCACTTCAACCCCGCTGCCAGCATAGCCTTCGCTACCTGCGGGAGATTTCCATGGAAACAGGTGAACCCGCAATCGCCATTAATGTCTACCTTAAATAGAACTGATTGGAGAACAAGGATCCATGTTACTTGAGAGCACGGATCATGTCCTTGTACAAGTACGATCCAAAGCCCTCCAGGACCAGTCACATGGAATCCACTCTGAATGGGTACCACTCAAATGAAACATGATTTTATTTTTTGATGGGGTTCTCATTTTATTTCTTAATCATTTGTTGAAATATTTTAATGGCTAAGCTTAGAAAGGGAGTTTTGTGGGCCATTTGAGAGGTACCCATTCACTAAACTAATAAGTAAAGGGGGATTCAAAGAAAAGATGATCCCTACAATCCAACTCTGCCCAACAGAAACAACAATATGGGGCAACCATTATGGATCTCCTTCTAAGTTGATCTTTTGTAAGGAGGACATCAACCAAACATCTCCAAGTTGTGAATGAGCTAGAAGTGAATAGACCAGAAGAGTTGGCTATCAACCTTATAATAGCCGATTCAGCCTCGCCCTGTATCCTAATTCCACTCTTTTGATGTACATTGGCAGGTACCAGCCTATGCAGCTGCACAACTTCTTGGATCAATACTTGCAACTATAACTCTTAGACTACTATATGGCACAGAAGAGAGTCTTTATTTCGGGTCGACACCGTCAGGTTCAGATATGCAAGCATTCGGGATGGAGTTTATCATTGCTTTCTACCTCATGTTTGTTATATCTGGTGTTGCGACCGATAGCCGAGCGGTCAGTTCTTCTAAACCTAATTACACTAAATTCTACTTGTTATGTGAGACCTTTTTTGGAACAATACACTATGTAAATGAAATTCCTTTACATTTAAAATGCCTAAAATACCCTTAAACTCATAATACAATTGTTGCTCCACTAACCAACGATCCTTCACCCATGTTTTAAAATAACAAATTAAACATCATAGGGTTAATAATAACTTCTTTAAGGTTATCTTCAAATTCAATATTTAACTTTGCTTGGTTGTGACCATTGCAGATTGGAGAACTTGCTGGGCTTGCAATTGGGGCAATTGTGATAGTAGATGTGAATATCGCTGGGTATTACCCCACTTAATTTCCATATTAATTTACCTTACTAAATCATTCACCCTTCATAAAAAAAATTAAAAATAAAAATAAAAATCATCATATACTATAGCTGTGTTTGGTATGTATTTTTGGAATGCATTCTAGGTCAATTTCGCATTCTAGGTCAATTTGTTGTTTTTATCGTATGAGAATGCAAAATCGACCTAGAATACATTCCAAGAATACATACCAAACACAGCCTACGATACATGTGTGTTACTGATGGAAAATGTGAATTTGGACAGGTTAATTTCAGGGTCATCAATGAACCCAGCAAGGAGTTTGGGGCCTGCGATCATATGGAACCGTTACAATTCGGTATGGGTTTACATAGTGGCACCGATATGTGGGATGACTAGTGGTGCATGGGCTTACAATCTTATCAGGTTCACAAACAAGCCCTTGCGTGAGATCACAAGGAGTGGATCTTTCCTCAAGAGTGTAGGTTCATTACGAAAGATCTCTAATCCAAAGACAAAACAAGAATTTCCTCTGTAGTAATCATGTAACTCTCTCTCTATTCGAAAGCTAACCAAAAGAGCCATTTGATCCTTTATTTTCTGTCTCCTATATTCCAACATGATTTTCCCATGTATAGGTGGTTACGAAAAGATTGTAACTTTACTTTTTTACCCTTTAATACAATTAGTTTTTTTTTTCAACGCGGGTAAATCGTGTCATTTCACATAAAAATGCATTACATGCTACATTGATGTCTTTTATTAATTATTAGAAATGTTTTTTTCCCACTATATTAAGGCTATGTTTGGTATGCATTCTGGGTCGATTTCGCATTCTTAAACGATAAAAACAACTATTTTTATCATCTGAGAATGCGAAATCGACCCAGAATGCGTACCAAATACAACCTAAATAACTTTTGAGAATAAGACAACTGACAATTAAAAGAAGGTTAAATGACATTCGATTTCCTATGAATAATTTTGAATGGACTACTTGTTTCTTGTTTTCATTGAGTAGCTATACATGATTAGAAGATCATTAAATTAAGACAAAATACACACTGATGCTTTAAGTAATGCAGTTTGGAAACGTGAGTCCAATTATCGAATTCTTCAAGAAACGATATTGGACCGTACTTCCATTCAGTGGTCAAATTTTAGTCCAAAATAATTAATGAAAATGGATCAAACTCTGATTAAAAGTTTAAATAAAATTAGGAAAATATGAAAATGAATACAAAATGTGATCTTTTGTAATTTTAGCCATTTCCTCTACTCATTGTAAGCTGAAATTGTACTAATGAGATGCTCGCTTGATCCTCAATCACGACAACCTTTATAATGTTATACAAAAATTAGATATAACTAATTATTTGAATGGTAAAACTTAAACATTTTAGAAGTATGTTTTTCTTGAGGTTGATGTGATCACCCTGTGATTGGATTTTGGGTTCATCATTATTGACACCCAAACCCCATTGTTCATGGTGAGAATGAAATACCCTTCTTGGATTCAGTTAGACGGTTTAGATACTTATTGTGAGGGGATTCTTCTTCACCATGGGGTCAAAGTACCAGTAGCCATATATAAAGCTTCTAAAAGCAAAGAACTGAAATTTGTGTAGGGCTAAGGAATCAGTACAATTTTTCCCTTTATTTATTTAAAGGACTAAAAATTTGTAAAAACATGAAAACCTCTATGGATGTACAATTGTATAATAAAAGCAAATATTTTTTTTTTTTATAGAAAGTAGGGTTGCAAGTTGCAACAACGTTGGGTTGGGCTGGGCCTTTTAAAACCCCAGTCCAACTCTATGTCCTCTTAGCTGGGCCCAGACCCAGTCCGACTCTGACTTAAAACCAAAAAAATTCAATCTTGACCCACCCTTAGGGTCGGGCCAGGTTGACCCAGATTGGCCCTAACCATGGGGGAAGGAGGTGCATAGACTGGCCAGACTGGGAAAAAAACGAAGAAGAAGAATATAGAAAGAAAGAAAGACAAACAAGAAGAAAGAAGGCGGCAAAGGAGGAAGAAGAATAAGAAGAACGAACATGAACGAACATTCATTACATCTTTTGCTTTTTTCTCCCTGTGAATGCAACTCATCATCCATGCGTGTGGACCTCACACGGACTTGAAAATCTTCTTTTAGAGCCATTTTTCTCTCTCTTTGGGGCCGGTGTGCCAAAAAGAAAGAAAAGGATATCCCCTCAGATAATATCTTGGACTTGGAGGCCATGGCGTGACTAATTAACTGATACAAAATTACCTACCATTTTGTAACAGTACTAATCGCAGCGTAGGCTGTGCCCAGGCATATGGGGTGGGCGCAATGACCATTCTATCTCCTGAGTGGCAAGCCCATGTGTCTGGGCACAGCCTGCAACAGAGAACATTCTCCCCAATACTAATTACTAAAGAAGGGTAAAGCAGTTTATAACGGGCCTACTCCAATCTACAAATGCAAAACCATAGATGCTATTGGAGGAATGAAAGAGAATAAACGAAATGTGGAATTGTGAATGGACCACAAAGAAAGCATTTTTCTTTTAAAAGCTTTTTGGAAACCATTTGAGTGATGTGCGACCCGGAGCCGGAGTGGTTGTCTCCATCCACTGGTAGGTGAAGACTAGCGGAGCAATCAGAGTGGGATCCAGATCGTCTACGGTGCTACGAGCAGAGCGCCCTGCAATGACCGCCTTACCTCTGCCCGAGCACCTTGCCCGAGCGGGGGTAAGACGGTCATTGCAGGGCACCTTATTTGTGTGCTGCTCAGACCGCTACGGGCAGGACGCCGTAAACGATCTAAATCCATTAGAGTGACTATTGCCTTAGATAAGGGGATTTGGGGGTTTCGTTTTCCTTGTAGTGTTTAGAAAAAACCCAAAAAAAAAACCCCATTTTGAAGTCAATGAAGGAAAAAATAATAAAGTCAAGGGAGGAAAAATTACTCAAATCCTCCATTGTAGTCAATAAAATCAAGTGGTACAATGATAGGAAATTGAAAATAAAGGAAAACCAACCAACCGAGTCTATTTCTAAGGAGAGAGATTTGAAAGATCGGTTTATACACTAATGCAATGTGTTAAGTCTACAGGGCAAAGCTGAAGATAATTCACTCTATAATTGAAGAAGATACGATGTGAGTGGGTGTGTACCAGCGCTCAAACACAGCTCGGTGCAAAAAGATTGCTACACCCCTGGACCTTTCTACCTTTCTACTGTTTTAGGTGGTGTGACGGTCATTTTATGCAGAGTTGTGTCTAGACACCAATACACACCTACATACAACACCAGTTAGCGTTCTTTCTCCCTTAAATTTTATTCTTATACACCATTTGACCAGAAAATGCCTAATATATAACTAATAACGTCTTAAGTGATCCATCAACATTAGCAAAGATTTTTTTTTTTCCTGGTGGCGATGGGGGTAAAGAGTACCAATTTGTCAAAAGGAAAGAAAGAAAAGAAACGAAAAGACAAACCCATTCGAGTCAATTTCAAACTGGGTGTGTGAATCCAAATGAATCACTGCCGTTATAAATTAGGGATCCGAGCAGCAGTTAAAGTTGCAACCCACCCCCAACTCCCCCAATAACCCAGAAATCAGTTTTGTCTTCTGTACTTTGCAAGGCGAAACCATGATTAATGCATCACCACCATCATCATCCTCCTTTGAAAGAGATAAACAACTATTCAGTCTCCTCCTTTTATTGGTCTTCCTTTTCGCCACGTCCATTAATGCTGCTCTTCCTTCTTCTTCATTTAGAGTTGCTTCCGCTTCCATTAATTATGGTTTTGATCAAAGAGAAGCAATGGAGGCTCTCCTTCAATGGAAGTCCAGCCTTATTCTTCGTTATAACAATTCCCAACCACTACTCCCTTCATGGACGATACAGATGATGGCAAATGGAAGCAGAAGCAGCCCATGCAAATGGGAGGGAATTACTTGCAATGAGGAAGGAGTCATCACCATAATAAACCTCTCCCGAATGGATTTGAAAGGTACGCTCCATGACTTTAACTTCTCATCCTTCCCTAACCTCCTCCGTTTTGATCTCCATAGAAACTCACTTTTTGGTCTCATCCCTCCCACCATTGCCAACCTTTCCCAACTCACCCACCTCTATCTCTACAAAAACAATTTCAACGCCTCAATCCCTGCTACTTTAGCCACTCTGAACCACCTGGCTACTCTACAGCTCAGTTACAATCAACTTTCTGGTTCAATTCCGGCGTCTATTGGAAACTTGACATATCTTACTGTACTTAGTTTGTATAGCAACAGTCTCAGTGGTTCAATTCCGGCGTCTTTGGGAAACTTGACATCTCTTACTGTACTTTCTTTGTATAGCAATGGTCTCACTGGTTCAATTCCGGCGTCTTTTGGAAACTTGACATCTCTTGCTATACTTTCTTTGTATAGCAATAGTCTCAGTGGCTCAATTCCTGCTTCTTTTGGAAACTTGAGATCTCTTACTGCACTTAATTTGAGTAACAATAGTCTCACTGGCTCAATTCCTCTTTCTTTAGGAAATTTGACCAATCTATTTTATATTGGTGTTCATAACAACCAATTGTCCGGTCAAGTACCTCAGGAAATCAACAATCTTACAAAATTGGAATTCTTGCAACTTGGAAGTAATCATTTTAACGGGTATTTACCACAACATATATGTAAAGGGGGTTATTCAGAACTACAATATATTTCTGTAGATAGTAACTATTTCATAGGCCCGATACCCAAAAGCATGAGAAATTGCACCAGCCTAATAAGAGCCCGACTTGATAATAACCATCTCACTGGAAACGTATCAGAAGTCTTCGGTGTTTACCCCAATTTAGATTACATCGATCTGAGCTACAATCAATTCTATGGGGAGGTTTCACAGAATTGGGCCAAGTGCCTAAAATTAACAAACCTAAAAATCTCAGGAAACAAGATTTCCGGTCAAATACCACCAGAGCTTGGAGAGTTAACTCAACTGCATGGACTTGAGGTTTCTTCCAATCTCTTGGTAGGTCAGATTCCAATAGAAATGGGGAGGCTTAGCTCTTTGGTGACACTAAAGTTAAACGATAACCAACTCTCTGGCATAGTACCTAAGGAGTTGGGATTGTTCTCCAACCTTCAGCATCTTGACCTCTCAATGAACAATCTAAGTGGATCAGTTCCAAATCAACTAGGGAAATATTGCACGGATCTTCTTTATTTGAACTTGAGCAAGAATAAATTCAGCGGAAGCATTCCAGTTGAATTTGGAAATTTAGTTTCCCTACAGATACTACTGGACCTTAGCGGTAACTTGTTCACAGGAAAGATCCCTTCGCAGCTTGGAAGCTTGGACAAGCTAACAAATTTGAATCTCTCTCATAACAAGTTGCTCGGTTCCATTCCATCAACTTTCACTGCAATGCTCAGTTTGATAACCATTGATGTATCCTACAATGAGTTAGAGGGTCCTCTACCTGATAATCGAGCCTTCCAAAATGCTCCAATGGAAGCTTTCATTCACAATAAAGGTTTGTGCGGCAATGCCACAGGTTTGCGACCTTGCAATATTTCTAAGCAATCCCCCAAAAAAGAGAGACACAAAGCCGTGTTCCTTATGATCATATCTCTCTTATTAGCAGTACTATTGTTTCTTCTATTTGCATTTCTTGGGACATTTTTGTTTTATCGTTGTCGAAGGGAGAGATGCATGGAAGAGGAGAACCCAATTACAAACCAACAACAACGTAGAGATGTGTTTACAATATGGAACTATGATGGGAGAATAGCATACCAAGACATCATTGAAGCAACTGAGCAGTTTGACTCCAAATATTGCATTGGTGTGGGAAGACATGGAAGTGTTTATAAAGCAGAGTTGTCATTAGGTCAATTAGTAGCAGTCAAGAAGTTTGCCGCCTCTTCTTCAGATGGCGATGAGATTTCAGATCCAGAAACTTTCAGAAACGAAATTCAAATTATGACAGAAGTGCGACATCGAAACATCGTAAAGTTGTATGGTTTCTGTTCACATGTGAGGCACTCATTTTTGGTTTATGAATACGTGGTGAGAGGAAGCTTGGCTAAGATCCTTAGCATAGAGGAAGAAGCGACAGAATTGGATTGGACTAAAAGGGTTAACATTGTCAAAGGTGTTGCTCAGGCTCTAGCTTACATGCACCATGATTGCTCACCCATAATAATTCATCGAGACATATCTAGCAACAATATTTTGTTGGATTTAGACTTTGAGCCTCATGTCTCGGATTTTGGCGTTAGTAGAATTCTAAAATCTAATTCATCCCTTTGGACAACTCTTGCTGGAACATATGGATACGTTGC
Source organism: Telopea speciosissima (assembly GCF_018873765.1). Classification (NCBI taxonomy): domain Eukaryota; kingdom Viridiplantae; phylum Streptophyta; class Magnoliopsida; order Proteales; family Proteaceae; genus Telopea; species Telopea speciosissima. The sequence continues at coordinate 16,054,674 of NC_057922.1, forward strand.
GCCAGGTTCTCTCTCTCTCTCTCTTGGATTTTCATCCTCTTAAGTGCGGTGCATTGCCTAGTGCACCTTTAAAGTGCATCGGTCGGTGCATCGCACTTGAGACTTGGATTTTTATCCTCCCAAGTGTGGTACATTGCTCAATGCACCTTTAAAGTGCATCGGATGGTGTACCACACTTGAGACTTGGATTTTTATCCTCCCAAGTGCAATGACCACCGTCTGGTGCATTTTAGAGGTGCACTGGGCAGTGCACCATACTTGAGAGGATAAAGGTTCCTCTCTCTGTAGGTGTGAGAAACCCATTCTTATTTTTATTTATTTCATTTGTTTGATTTATTCTGCAGAACTTGCTTACACAATGAGGGTGACTGAAAAATGTGATGTCTATAGCTTTGGCATAGTAACATTGGAAGTGATAATGGGAAAGCATCCTGGAGAACTTATCGCAACTTTGTCATCGTCATCCTCTTCAACATTGCCATCTATTGAGAAAAACATATTGTTGAAGGATATACTTGATCAACGTATCTCACCTCCCATAAATCAAGTTGATGAGAAATTAATTTTGATTATGAAGTTGGCATTTTCTTGTTTGCATGAAAATCCACAATCTCGGCCAACAATGCAACAAGTGTCACAAGAGCTATCAATTTGCAATGTTTCCCAAAGCAATTCCACACAAAAACTTTGGTAGAACTATTGAATCGATCTTGAGGTATGATTTTTTTTTTATTATAAAGAATTTGTGTGTAATTGAAGCTTGTTTATGTTTTTTCTTCCTATGTGTGTGGTATGTGGTGAAGAATGCTGCTTGTATTATTATGACAGTCGAGCATGATGAGATTTTATGTTTTTGTCACGATTTTCTTGTTTTTATTTTTTCTGCAATTTGAGTGGCCTTTTATGTGTTGACTATTCTTAATTATATGTGTTGTGTGTTCTAGATGTAATTCTGAAGGATATTAGTTTTATGGGGCACTGTTTTTTGCCCAAGAGCGCACGGGGTCGCAGGCTGTGCCCAGACACATGGGGCGGTGCAGTCATTTCGACCATTCAGGGGGGCAGGTGGCCATTTCGTCCACCCCCATGTGTCGGGAATCGGGATGCATCTTGCACCCCCAATGCGGAGAACATTTCCCCTAGTTTTATTACATGAAATTTATGTTTACTATCTATAAGTGCTATACAACTCTTTCCAATCCATGTCTTGTTCATTTTTACTAGTGATTTATGATTTGGTTAGTTGCTGAAGTCATGTTCTCAATTCATCAGGGCTAAGGATCGAACCATTAATAGATTACGAAATTTGAACTGAGCTGTAACCAAGCATAGCAAAATCTATGAAGATTAGACCTCTTAATACAAAAACTTGCCTAACTGCCTCTAATATGATACGTAAATATCATGCAATAACAAAGAAGACTAGTAAGATTGCGTATTTTTTGGTTAAGAGATTGGGAATACTAACCAAGATTATAACAATTCCTACCAATAAAAAAAACAAAAAAACCAAGATTATAACAATTTAAAAATTTTGGGGTTCACCATGCAAATTAAAGATTCTCCATTCAAATTTTGAAATTCACCACGGTGGAATGAATTTTTCTTTTGTGGCCCTCAAAACAAATCTCCCCATGGATGCAAGACAATTGTTGGAGAGAGAGAGAGAGAGAGGAATGTCGAAAAACTTGAAAGTCTGATTCTAATACTTTTTAGCCCAATCATGAATTAATAATCTATATCTTGATATTTTCACTTACAACAGGAAGTGGATTCCATTTTGAGTATCTCTTTCGTACACAGGTAAATACCATGAGTCAAGTGCATTGGTATATAGTCTATCAACATCAACCAACAATACCTAACTAGAACAATAAGAACCTCCCATGTATGGGAGCCAACTCAAATGCAATCTATTATGAAGAACGTTGCCAACGCGGCCCCTACACAAATGTGGGGGCAATGAGAGCACGCGTAAGGGCATTAACAAGGGTGATATTTTCTCATTTAAGGGGTTGGGGAGGTCATTTTGTGCGGTCTTGTGTCTGGGCGTAGGCTACATTAAATTACACGTCACCCCCTGGTTTTCAAACGAACTCAAATCACCCCCTGGTTTTTGAAAATACTCAAATCATCCCCTGTATTAGACCCCAATATGACAAATTAGTCCTTATCGTTAATTTTATGCTGTTAAGTGATGCTGTTAGCCAGTTAAATAAATTTAAATCCCTAAACTACCCTTGACTCCCAAACATAGATTTTGAAGGGTAGTATTGTAAATTTAATTCTAATGTATTAATACAAGGGTAAAATAATCTTTTCACACCAGTAACTAATAGCAGACTAACATTGTTACTGTAGAGGGGGACGGATGAGTATTCTACGGCCACGGCCATGGCCACGGCCCATGTGTGAAAATCACCCCAGACCCTATGCCCTTTATAAGCTATATGAGTTCATATTAGTTCACCATTTCACTTGTCCCTAATCAATATGAGACTAAACTTGAAGAGGTTCTTATGCCTTTCCAAATTTCCTTACAAGTTTACATAAGATGTCTATGGTTCAAATCACCATACATTACACAAGTGTTTCCAAACAAACAAAATGGAGGGAACTAGTTTTTCATGTTTGAAACTTTAACATTTCAAAAAAAGAATCTTTTGAAAACACAAATCCAACATGTTCAGGCTCAAGGCGGGCCAGAGTGGGCTTGGGCAGTTAAGGCTAAACTTGCACCCTAATGGAAAGTACTAATTAAACCATTTACTTTATTTATTTCTCAGGAAGGTGGATGGTGTTTGCTTTAACGAAGCTGAGTGTTTGGGTAGCGGCAAGAGCTGTCCCTTCGTGTGAGAGAACCATAATGCACTAACATTGTCGGAAACCATATATTTGAGGATGTGCGACCTGGAGTAGGAGTTGTTGTCTCCATCCACTGGTAGCTGAAGACTGGCGGAGCAATCAGACTGTTGCCCTAGATGGGGGATTTGGGGGTTTCATTGTAGTGCTTGGAAAGAAAAAAAAAAAAAAAAAAACCAGTTTAAGTCAATGAAGGAAAATGATATAATCAAATCTGATTTTTGAGAAATTATGAAAACAAACACTAAAGAAACACAAATAGAAAATAAAACATAGCAAAGAAGACACAGAGAGGCGAAGCTGAAGATAATTCACTATATAATAGAAGAAGATAAGAATGGAGATCTCTCAAGAACACCTAAAACGGGGCGTAAGAACTCTCACCCAGAAACCCTAACACGAAAAATCCCAAATTTCAGAATTCAGATCGTCTACGACCTTGAGAGTAGCAGCCATCGTCCTGCCCTCACTTATGAGCTCGACAGGTGTACATATGAAAATCGGATGGTAAGAAGTAAATTTTTTAAATGTTGTTTGTGAAACTCGATTGATCCCAACAACCAAGTTGGACCGTCCAGGCAAACCACAAATGAGGAATCTCAAATGACACAATATCATAATTTTGGGAAAAGGAACACTAACCCTTGTTGTGTGAGGGTGTGTACCTGCGCCCAGACACAACCCGGCGTGAAAAGACTACTGCACCCCTAGACCTTTCTACCTTTCTAAGGGGTGTGACGGTCAGTAAGATCGCTAAGATTGGTGCCCCTTTTTGAGGTTTTGGTTTGCATATGGTGGGGAACCAGCCCAATTAGTGTCACTCAATGCCGGGCTGGATTGGATTGAGTCTGGTAGGATTGGGCCTAGGCTGCGATATCTCACCCGACCTCAGGCTTGGCTAGGCTTGGATTTAGCTATAAGGGGACCTAAGGTTGGGTTGTGGTATTAGAAAATGGGGCCCAGCCCTGTCCAGTTGCACCCTTACAAACTCTAGTGCCCACCAATATATGGGCTCGAGAGTCGAGATGAGGAATCTCAAATGATGCAATATCTTAATTTTATTCTTATACACCATTTGAAGTGATCCATCAACATTAGCAAAGATTTTATTTTTCCATGGAATCAATCAGAAAATACTCACTAAAATATAATTTAAAACTTTAATTGTCTTAAAACATTTTAATTCGGTGGTACATATCTATACATATATAACCTTTGTTACCAAAAAAAATAAAAAAACCTATAGAGAGAAATACTGCTACCATATTGGATATTGGGATCTTGGAAGTGTGAATTAGCTTGAGTGTGATTGCATTTTTTTTTTAAGCAGCAAGGGTTGGGAAAGGTGGTACCAGAGTCCTTGACACGAGATGGAAGGTGCCTGAGCCCCGAGGATTCTGGTGGTAACAAAGCTTGCTTTTTTATGGAGAAAATTTGGCTGCAACCCGGGTTGCAACTATGCTCTTGCTGCCTCCAATCGTAGGCGCAAACTTAAAATAATCTCTTTCTCCCTTTGGATTTACAAAAACCCTCTTAGATTTTTGTATTTTTCTTAATTCCCTTTCCATAATACCCTTCTAGATTCCAAATCTACGCCTATTATTGGGGCAGCGGCCAATTTTTACCCCTTTTTGATAGCTAAAGACTTGGTTGGTGGGTGTCAGTAGTACATGCGTAAACCACGAGGTGGGGACTGGGGAGTTTCCTCGTAATTACCAGAAAAGAAAAACTTTTTAAGTCAATTATTGAAAGTAAATAATAAAATCGTCAAAATTATGGAGGAAAACTCAGTCAAGTCCATTGCAATGGGATTCCACTCCAATAAAACCAGAGCATGCATGCATGCTAAAAGTCATTGAAAATAATAATAATGAAAAATAAAAAACAAATCTGATTTTCCACAATGAAATCTTGCACGAAAGAAAAGAAAAACCCATTTGAGTCAAATTCGTTAAATAAGGTGTGAATCCAATTGGTCTGAGTCGGGTCGTCAAGAGTTAAGGTGGGGTCCTTAAAACCGTGGTTTATGGTCTGAGTCGGGTCGTCTCAAGAGTCAGGGCGGGGTCCTTAAAACCGTGGTTTACGTTTCCAGAGGGCATTTCAAATGCATCACCGCCGTTATAAATTAAGGATCCAGAGCCGTAAGTTAGAGCCCATCCGGCCACCCACCAAGTCCCCAACTCCCAAATCAGTTTTGTCTTCTGCACTTTACAAGGCGAAATCATGTGTTGTAAAAAATAAAATTATATGTAATGAAATTATATTCAATTTCATTCTATCTCATCATACTAAAGATTCAAAAGGTCTTTGTCACATGTGGTCTTTGTCTTTTGTCTTTTGTCTAAAAGGTATTTTCACCAATCTTATTCAAATTTGAGTTTTCATTTCCCTCCAGATTTTGAGTTGCATTTGTAAAAGAACCAATGTTGTTTAGTCCCACATTGGTTAGCTTCAAGGATGTGAGCTTGCTTATAAGTATTCATGGGTCCTTAAGGGACATGGGTTCCTTAGAGAGAAGTGTGTTCTCTCACTTGTGTGGGGTTGATCCGGGGTGCTTTTATATCGCGCGCGGCCGAACCGAGCCGAGCCTAGTCTGGTCCGGGTGTGGGTGTGGGTGTGGATAAATATCTTAATTTTGTTTTTATACATGCACCCACAAGTACCTATACGAGTGTGTAGTGGTACTGTACACACATAAGGAGACACTTAAAGTACTGTATGGTATACAGGACGCCCGTATACGCACAGATACCTTTACAACCTCGCCTCTACGTATTCTATATATATGAGGGTATTGGCAGGGTAACTTCACTTCGTTTTCTTCCTATTTTGTTGCTTCTCAAGGCGTGGTTCTTCTCTGTTTTCATCGGAGAGTGTTTCGTCCGTCCCATCTCTGTGTGTTGAGTATAGCTTTCGGACCCTTCGTAATCACTTTGGGAGTGCCGTCTTTAATGATTAGTGGATCGTTTCATCTTGGAGGTATAATTGCATTGTTCCCGGTCTGCACTAATAAGGGGCGATTAAAGACCTTAAGGAGAGTGTCTTCTAGATACGACTCGATCCAACCTACTGTCTCCTTTGGCGATATCCTGCAACTACCAAGTACGTATATTTATTTGATTATTTATACTCTTGTTTCGTACTACAGTTTATGCTTTTATTACTGTTTGTATTCTTATATTGTTCTGCCCATAGTCTGGTGATAACATCATGTTTATTAATGCACCATCATCATCCTTCTGTCTCCACCTCTTATTGATCTTCCTTTTGGCCACGTCCATTTCTGTTGCTCTTCTTCTCCTTCTTCATTCAGAGTAGTTGTTTCCCCTCCCATTAATAATTATGGTTTTGATCATCAACGAGAAGCAATGGAGGCTCTCCTTCAATGGACGACAAAGATGGCAAACGGAAGCAGCAACAACAACCCATGTAAGTGGGAGGGAATTACTTGCAATAATGAGGCAGGTGGAGAAGTCATCCCCATCCATAATAAACCTCTCTAGTATGGACTTGCAAGGTACGCTCCATCACTTTAACTTCTCATCCTTCCCTAATCACCTCCGTCTTGATCTCCATAACAATTCACTCTCTGGTCCCATCCCTCCCACCATTGCCAACCTTTCCCAACTCACCCACCTCGTTCTCTTCAATAACAATTTCAACGCCTCAATACCTTCTACTTTAGGTGCTCTGAACAACCTGGTTGTTCTACTTCTCGGTGAAAATCAATTTTCTGGTTCCATCCCTTCCACCATTGGAGGCTTGAACAATCTTCTTCGGTTGTATCTGAACTCGAACCAATTAATTGGATCAATTCCCATGGAGATAGCAAACTTGACGAACATTAATGAGTTGATGGTGCATCAAAACAATCTAACAGCTTCCATCCCATCTACTCTGGGAAACTTGAACAATCTCACTTATTTGTGGTTGTTCGAGAATCAGATATCTGGATCCATCCCACCTGAACTTGGGAGGTTGCGTTCTCTTGTCCAGCTTGATTTGTCAGACAACAAATTGACAGGTTCAATACCTGCTTCTTTTGGAAATTTGAGCAAGCTAAGGTTCATATACCTCTATGGGAATTCACTCTCTGGTTCCATTCCTATGGAAATTGGAAACCTGACCAATCTCTCTGTGCTACAATTGCTGGGTAATCTTCTCACAGGTTTTCTCCCACCAGAAATTGGAAACCTGAGATCTCTTGCAGTTATTGAATTCCAGAAGAATAATCTCAATGGTTCAATTTCGGCATCTTTTGGAAACTTGACATCTCTTACTGAATTTGCTTTGTATAGGAACGGTCTCACTGGTTCAATTCCGGGGTCTTTTGAAAACTTGAGGTCTCTTACTGTACTTGGTTTGTATAGTAACAATCTCAGGGGTTCAATTCCTGCTTCTTTTGGAAACTTGAGGTCTCTTACTCGACTTATGTTGAGTAACAATAGTCTCACTGGCTCACTTCCTCCTTTTGGAAATTTGACCAATCTAGTTTATATTGGTCTTCATTACAACCAATTGTCCGGTCAAGTACCTCAGGAAATCAGCAATCTTACAAAATTGCAAGACTTGCAACTTGGAAGTAATCATTTTAACGGGTATTTACCACAACATAAATGTAAAGGGGGTTATTCAGAACTGGAATATTTTTCTGTGGAAAGTAACCATTTCATAGGCCCAATACCCAAAAGCATGAGAAATTGCACCAACCTAATAAGAGTCCGGCTTGATAATAACCATCTCACAGGAAACATATCAGAAGTCTTCAGTGTTTACTCGAATTTAGATTACATTGATCTAAGCTACAACCAATTGCATGGGGAGGTTTCACAGAATTGGGGGAAGTGCCTAAGATTGACAGACCTCAAAATCTCAGGAAATAAGATTTTTGGTCCAATACCACCCAAGCTCGGAGACTCAACTCAATTGCAAGGACTTGACCTTTCTTCCAATCTCTTGGTAGGCCAGATTCCAAGAGAAATGGGGAGGCTTAGTTCTTTGCTGATACTAAAGTTGAACGATAACCGACTCTCTGGCACCATACTTGAGGATGTGGGATTTTGCTCCAAACTTCAACAACTTGACATCTCAATGAACAATCTAAGTGGATCTGTTCCAAATCAACTAGGGAAATATTGCATGAATCTTATTTACTTGAATTTGGGTAAGAATAGATTCAGCGGAAGCATTCCAATTGAAATTGGTAATTTAGTTTCCCTACAGATGCTACTGGACCTTAGCGGCAACTTGTTCACAGGAAAGATCCCTCTGCAGCTTGGAAGCTTGGACAAGCTAACAAATTTGAATATCTCTCATAACAAGTTGCTTGGTTCCATTCCATCTGCTTTCACTGCAATGGTCAGTTTGATAACCATTGATGTATCCTACAATGAGTTAGAGGGTCTCCTACTTGATAATCGAGCCTTCCAAAATGCTCCAATGGAAGCTTTCATTCACAATAAAGGTTTGTGCGGCAATGCCACAAGTTTGCGACCTTGCAGCATTTCTAAGCTATCCCCAAAAAAGAACCACAAAGCCATCCTTCTTATGATCATATCTCTCTTAGCAGTACTGTTGTTTCTTCTATTTGCATTTCTTGGGATTTTTTTATTTTTCCGTCGTAGGAGGGAAAGATGCATAGAAGAGAACCCAATTACAAACCAACAACAACGTAGAGATGTGTTTACAATATGGAACTATGATGGGAGGATAGAATACCATGACATCATTGAAGCAACTGAGCAGTTTGACTCCAAATATTGCATTGGTGTGGGAAGACATGGAAGTGTTTATAAAGCAGAGTTGTCATCAGGTCAACTGGTAGCTGTCAAGAAGTTTGCCTCTTCTTTTTCAGATGGCAGCGAGATTTTAGATCTAGAAACTTTCAGAAATGAAATTCAAATAATGACAGAAGTGAGGCATCGAAACATCGTAAAGTTGTATGGTTTCTGTTCACACGTGAGGCACTCATTTTTGGTTTATGAATATGTGGAGAGAGGAAGCTTGGCTAAGATCCTACGCATAGACGAAGAAGCGGTAGAATTGGATTGGAGTAAAAAGGTTAACATTGTCAAAGGTGTTGCTCAGGCTTTGGCTTACATGCACCATGATTGCTCACCCATAATTCATCGAGACATATCGAGCAAAAATATTTTGTTGGATTCAGAATTTGAGCCTCATGTCTCAGATTTCGGCGTTAGTATAGTTTTAAAACTTGATTCATCCCTTTGGACAGCTCTTGCTGGAACATATGGATACGTTGCGCCAGGTTCTCTCTCTCTCTCTCTCTCTCACACACACACACACACACACACACACACACACTCTCACAAACATACTCTCTCTGTAGGTGTAGGTGTGAGAAACCAATTCTTATTTTTTATTAATATCATTTATTTTAATCATTTTGCAGAACTTGCTTACACAATGAGGGTGATTGAAAAATGTGATGTCAATAGCTTTGGCATAGTAACATTGGAAGTGATAATGGGAAAGCATCCAGGAGCACTTATCTCAACTTTGCCATCGTCATCCTCTTCAACATTCCCTTCTATTGAGCAAAACATATTGTTGAAAGATATACTTGATCAACGTATCTCACCTCCCATAAATCCAGTTGATGAGAAATTAATTTCGATTATGAAGTTGGCATTTTCTTGTTTGCATGAAATCCACAATCTCGGCCAACAATGCAACAAGTGTCTCAAGAGCTATCAATTTGCATTGTTTCCCATAGCAATTCCACACAATAACTTTGGGAGAACTATAGAATCGATTTTGAGGTGAGATTTTTTTGTATGAAGAATATATTTGTGTGTAATTGAAGCCCATTTACACTTTTCCTTCCTGTGTGTGGTATGTGGTGAAGAAGGCTGTTTGCATTATTGTGATAACCACTATTATTTATTTCCTTGATAGTCGAGCATGATAAGTTTTTATGTTTTTGTCACGTTGTTCTTGTTTTTATTTACTCTGCACTTCCTATAGCCTTTTATTTGTTAACTTCTCTTAATTATTTGTGTCATGTGTTCTAGATGTAATTTTGAAGGATATTAGTTTTATGGGGCGTTGTTCTCTGCCCAGGAGCGCACAGGGTCGCAGGTTATGCCCAAACACATGGGGTGGTGCGGGGGGCTCATTTCACCCACCCCATGTGTCTAGACACATCCTGCGCCCCACTGCAGAGGACATTTCCCCTAGTTTTATTACAAAAAATTTATGTTCATTATCTATGAGGGCTATACAACTCTTTCCAATTCATGTCTTGTTCATTTAATTTGTACTAGTGATTTATGATTTGGGTAGTTGTTACAGTCATGTTTTCAAATTACTAGGGCTAAGGATCAAACCATTAATAGATTACGATATATGGGCTGAGTTACAACCGAGCATAGAAGAATCTATGAAGATCTGACCTCTTAATACAAAAACTTGCCTAACTGCCTAACAAATAAGACTAGTAAGATTGCGCCTTTAATTTTTTGGTTAAGAGATTGACAATACTAAATCTCATCATGATAAGATTATAACCATTTAAAAAATTTGGTATTCACCATGCGGATAAAAGATTCACCATTCAAATTTTGAAATTCACCTTGGTGGAATGAATTTTTCTCTTGCGGTCCTCAAAACAAATATCACCATGAGTGCAAGAAAACGGAAAAAAATTTGCTGCTACACTTGTAGTTGGAATGTTTTGCTACAGGGTAGGCAACCATGGAAATGGAATAATTCACTTCCCCTTTGGATTCATAAATACCCTCCTAAGTTTTAGTATTTTCTAAAATACCATATCATGGTTTCGCCATCAGAGGGAGGGGATGGAAAGAAAGGAGTCGATCACCTCGCCGAGTCGCCGATCCCGAATAGCCCGATCTTTATTTCAACCGATCCGCCGCCTAAAGCCTAAAAAATAAAAAAAGATTATAATTATAATTAGAATATATTATTTATAATGGAAGATAGTCGGCCCACTTCTAGCCGTTCAATCACTTCCCCTTTGGGTTCATAAATACCCTCCTAACTAAAATACCCTTTAAGACAATCCATTTAAGCATTCCCAAACGATCTGGTCCAATATAAAAATATATGTATACTCACTCTTGTGTTCAGAATCCTTATTCCTACTAACACACAATGCGACAACCATATGAACTAAACACCCAGTCTTGTTTCTAATTATGAACTATTTAAGATACAACCCCAAGGGGTCAGCTGAAAGCCAACTCCTCAAATAAGAGGTCATGAGTTCAAACCACCTTGGGGCCTATCCCCCCCCTTCTCCCCCTATTAAAGCTCTCCAATTTAAAAATAAAAAATAAAAACTATATAAGATATAGATGTAAGGACTAACAAACCCAAATAACATCAAACAAACTAAAAATATTTACCTTTTTTTTTTTTTTTGATAGGTCAATATTTACCTATTTGAATAGCAAATAGAAAACCATACAGCCAACCCTATTAATTGGGATAAGGCTTAATAAAATTGACTGGATGTATTAGGGTTTCCTTAGGTAGTTTAAGATTGTTAAGGTCTATCCGAGTGTTTGGACTGAGTAATGGACTCATTTGTGTCCATTGGACTATGTGTTTTCATGCAAGAGGGGGGTGAATGTTCACGTACGTGAACGACTTACAGTTGTTCAGATGATATATTCCTACAAAATAGATTCTATTTGAATGACTGTGAGTTGTTCACGTACACGCATGTGAACATTCCCTGCACTCTTCATATGCAACGGGATATATGCAAGTAAAAGAGATGCAACATTATGGAAATTTCCTTCATTCATAACATAGTGACCTTATGAGAAAGATTAAAAAATTCAGACCAACAATTGAAATTGAAATAGGTTGGAATTTACGAAATTGGTTGAAAACCCTAAAATTTTAAATTAAGATATAGAAGAGGTATTATATATTTTGTTTTTAGTGGGTGAAATTAAAAAAAAAATGAATTAAATGAAAAGAAATATAAAACTTAGGCTTTAAAGCACATAGTGTTCTCGAGTGAACTGAAAAGAGGAGAGAGGGCCAACCCAAAACAACAACTAGAAACATTAAATATTGGCAAGGGATCTATACACGTGACTCGTATATAATTGCATCTCTCATGCTCAACCAATGGGTGCATTAAAAAATGATACCTTACGTACATAAGATGGCCCACGTGGTCAGGGAGGAAGGTGATCTACACAGTACTGGCTCTTTTTTCGAAATCTAAATCTAAATCTATATACCTAGAATTTGTTGAGGAATCCAAAAAAAAAAAAAGAGAGTTTTATATCTCGGAGCGTGACTCATATACCAGTGCAGGGTCCAATGGGAATGCACATGAAAACATCAATAGGCTTTGGATTATTGCTTTTTATGGGGACGGCCATTTTATAGGCAATTCAGTCTACGTACAGGAACTACTCTCTCACCCCACCCCAAAACACAAATGAAAACATCAATAAAGGTGATATTTCTATTTTTCATAGGGGCAAGATGGTCATTTCACAAAATACTGAGTCTGAGCACGGGAACTACACTCCCGAACAAAATCCTCTCGTCCCCAAAAAAAAATGTCAATTCTCTTCAAAATGGGCAATACATGAGTCTCATATATAATGGCAAATCTATTGCAAAATACGATGGCACCCCAAAACCATCCCAAGACGTATGCTGGCCTCTCTCTTCTCTTCCCTTTTGAGAGAGAGAGAGAGAGAGAGAGAGACACCTTCTCCTCTAAGGATTTCAGTTTGGAGCCGAAATGGAAACTGACCGCTTAAAACTGTATCGTTATGTACCAAACCATATCAAATTGTATTTTAATCAAACCAAGTACAATGACTGCACATGTATATTCCGCAAAAGTCAAAATCCTAAGTCCCAATTCAAAGACCTAACGTCCTAACCATTTTAATTCTATTCATGAATGATAAATATGACCAAAATTAAAAATGGGCAGAGATGCATCTATGCTTTTGTTGCCTTCAGAGTTGGAACCAGATTAAAATAACTGAGATACTAAGATAGTGCCTACTAAGGAATCAAATCCAAGACGAATAATTAAGGAACCGTATGTATACCAAATAGAAACTGTATCAAAACCATACCAAGTTGATTCGGTATTGCTATTGGAAATACAGTAATGTTCTCAATATGGTACGGTTTATGTATTTACTTTATGTCAATATGAAACTGAAACCGTACTGAATAACCGATATCTTACCAATCGACACCTTTATTATCCTCTCCCTCTTTGGTTGGTTTTTTTAACAATTCTCTCTCTCTCTCTCTCTCTCATACTAGAGAGATTATAAAAATAACCTTTATGTTTATCTCTTTCCTCTTTATATGAACTAACCTTGCTGTTTTCTTATGTACGATATTTTTTATCGTATCTCATTGGTGTGCTCCTTATTTCGCTTGCTTAGAAAAAGTCTTTTTTTCTTTATTGAGATAGTAGAAAGCTTAAAACCTTATAGATCGAGTTTCCTTCCATCCACGGTGAATGGGATCCCATTCACCGAGGGATGTGAGAGGGCGAAAATGGGTATCAAGAAGATATTTTGAAACATATCAAAAACTTACGAGGTATTTGTGACATGATAGGTGAACCGTCCTCTATGGATGGAGAAAAATTTTATCCAAACTTTATTGTACTTTAAACTTTCTTGCAGATCTCTTGTATGTATTTATGGTTTCAGTTTAATGAAACTTTTGCTTTCTATTCTCTAAAAAGAAAACTGATCCAACGATTGTGAAGAGGAGAGACCGAGAGATCACTTATATTTCCTTTAGCCTCTAAAGTCTAAAGGGTGATTCCTATTCTACACGAACGGTCCACACGATCATGAACGTTACAAGTGGTGTGATATGCTCACATGGTTGGACTTAATTGGGACCATCCACCATTGATGGGTTCTTCTGAGTGGACGTAGGATTATTGATGATTCTTTCTTTTGACTTTAGATTGTTGCCTTCAAAAACTGATCTGATGGTTGTAACCAGTTCCACTTTTGGGTCAATCAAGATTTCCTTTTTGTCCACCATTGATGATTCTCTCTTTTGACTTTACATTGTGGCCTACAAAAACTGACCTGATGGTTGTAATCATTTTCATTTGGGTCAATCAAGATTTCCATTTTGTCCACTTGTTTGACCATTTACTGCTGGGCCTCAACGGACTACACATGCACCATGTGTACAATAAATCAAAAAAAAAAAAAAAAACCAACAAAAATTATGAATATTTTATTGATTTATATGTCTATCTTTATCTTCAAATTAAAAAGAAAAAATTGATTTTTTTTTTTTTTTTCAATTTCTATCTATTTCTTGCCAACCAAACATAGCCAACACGATAATTCAAATTGACAGTATAAATATTTTGTGAAATAGAACATTGTCTGATCGCTTATCTTTGATGCCTCATGCAGAAGGATTTTTATTAGTTCGATTCTTATTAAACGGTTCAATTTCGACTGGATTTACAATGAAATAGGTATAATTCAAAATTGAACCAAATACTAGGGTCTTTGGCATGGTGAGGTAGCATGAGCTTGTGACAAGGACATTCTACTACTCCTAAAGGAAAATTTGATTGTTTTGCTTTTGACATTCTCTATGAAATTACTAAAAATACATGTAACTTAAAAAAAAAAAAAAATTAAAACGCAAAAGCGTTGTGAAGCTATTGGAGAAGCAACACCGTCCACTGTAATTTACCAACATGGAGGGTCCATTTAGTCAATTTGAACCATTGGTTTGATGGATCACACTCTTGATTAGTTACATGTCAAATTTTATAATCCAATTCAATCTTATGGCTCATTTTATATTAAACTTTGCTTGTGTATTTTGAATTTCTTATAATCAAGCTTTGACCATGATTTTTCCATGCGTAAGAAATTATTTGTATTATATTTTTGTAAGTGAATAGAGGTTTGTGGTAAGTTGAAAGTATGAGTACTAAATATTCTATCACACATGACAGTTATAATTTGTTTGGTGTTGCCTCGATCACCTTCCCAAATTATAGTAATTTTTCTTTATGTAATGAAAGATTTCATGAACAATAATGATACTATCCGTGATTTGTCTTTCCATAACAAAAGCAACCTGATACAAGGAGACAAATCTGTCCGAAAGATCTTAAAGGCGCTTAGCAATAAGCTTGACAATATTCTTATATATATATATGCCACAATTCAAAGACTAATAGGCCTAACATCCTTAGGATAGATAGTTTTTTCATTTTTGGAGAAAAGCACTCTAACTCCTTCCAAAAAATAAACCTACCAGTTATATCTTACAAGGATTGTAGGAAAACTACTCTTCTCTATTAATTTGTTTTTTTGTCATTTTTATATTAGGATTTGAGTTTCCTTCATGGCCTATCAAGGTTATTTATGAGATGCTTTCTGTATTCATGTATTCCATGACAATCTCATCATAGATAAGATTAAGTTTAGCTTGTGTTATCTAAATTAAGTAGTAGGATGATTGGATTTGTTTCTATTTATATTGTGATCTCCATGAATATCCTATCTTGGGTATCTATCAATACACAAATAATTCTTCCAAACCATGAATATTATCAGCTCGTGCTTGTCTCATATAGATCTTTCTTTCACATTATACTATTGTCTTTACTACCCTGACCCTAATTTCCAGCCAAGATGAGATAAATGTTCAATTTGAACCATCCATTGGCGTCAATAATATTCATCCAATCATCTTTTTCTTAAATATTTTTTTTCATGGTCAGGAGATTGTTGTCTGATCATGCATGTAGCGTTTGCACTAGTACGGGGTCAATGATAACACATGTAGGGGATATGACTCAATGAGATATTTTATTTCATTGAGGAATGAGTGGTAATTTCACGTGCTCCTATGTCTGGGCACAGAAAACATGTGACTAGTTACCGTTTTCTTCCTTCTTCTTTTATTGACCAAAGTCATGGGGTTGGATTGGAGAGTGTTTCACAAATCCCATATCAAACCTTACCAACTGTGTTTCGTGCTACTTATAAAACATGCAAATGCTTAATGTGTTTTTATTAACACCTTTTACGGTGTCAAATAATTTTGTGATCTTTTTTCTTTTTTTTTTAGATTTTTAGAATAATCTTTTTTTCCAAACATCAAATCATTTCACATTTATATTCAAAAAATGTGTAAAATAATGATATTTTTTTTATAATAACATAATAATAAGTCATTTTTATCCTTAATTTAAAAAACTTTTAAGAATAAAGATCAAAGAAAGTGTCAAAATCTAAATACAGCTATAGAGGTATCATTCAGAATGCCCCATATAATTTTAGGAGAATATTTCTTGTCTAGGCATAGCCTACGCTAGCACTCCCTCTCTGTCTCTGTTTTCCCCAATGAATGACATCTTTGCCACTATTAGTTGAACTGATAGGGGGAGCTCATTTATTCTGGCTTGTCCACGTAGCCTTCACTACTAGTAAGGGTGTCAATCTGGAACCGTAACCGTATATCGAAATCGAAACCGCCCGTGTAAAATCGTACCAAACCGCACCGTTGCAAAAATGGTACGGTACGGTATGGTCAAACGGTATTGACCACGGTACGGTACGGTAACGGTTTTTACCGTCATACCGTCGGTATGTACCAAAACCGTACCATTTTACCATAATTGTACCGTTTTTGAAACCGTACCATTTGCATACCGTATGCATACCATATTTGTACCGTGTATATACCATTTTCATATACATATCGTTTATAAAAATCAAATTTATACCATTTTTTGTACCATACATATACCATTTTTATATCGTACCAAAACCGTTTCGTATATATATCATTTTATATACCGTACCGAAACCGTACCATAGCGGTACGATTGCGGTATTGAAAATAGAGTTCTTAAACGATACGATATAGTATCGGTATTGGATACCTATTTTTGATACCGTATCGTATTACCGAAACCGTACCATTTTACAAACCTAACTACTAGGTAGAAAACACCATCCCATTAAAATTTTATTAGAAAAATATATATAATATTATGGTGAGGGGTTTGCTGATCTACTCATTCACGAGAAAATAGGGACGTTGTAGGATAGAAATCATTATTTTAAAGATATTTCCAATACTTTTGTCTTATAAAGGGGAGAGTATTCCTACTTCATGGATCAAAAAAATTTTCTTGTAATATTATAATTTTTTATTACGAAAACTATATATATATTTTTTAAACTAAATAATTTCCAAAGCTTTTGTTTTAATCCTGTCTCTATTCAGGTCAAGGGATGGTCCCCTCACCATTTCTCCATTTCAATAGTTTTAATTTTGCAGTAAATATGCCATTCATTTTTCCGTGTACTTGACGTCAAGTACATTTAATAGAGGGAGGTGGATCTTATGTGGACCCCATCTTAGGCAATGTGTTCGGATAGGGGTAGGATAGTCATTTCCGCCCCCTCTATTAGATGTACTTGACATCAAGTATAAGCAGGCAAATTGAGAGGATAAAGATCTGCCCATCACTTTTTTTTTCCATTTGAAATGACTCTCATGTCCCTCTTGTATGATGTCTCATTCGACAATCCATTTGTGCCATGTACCCACGAATTGATCACATGTGGGCAATGTGTCTATCCATGTCTCTTATTATTATTATCATTATTATTGTTGTTCTTCAAGACATCAATGACGACGGCAACAATGTGTGATTCAGAGATAATGTTAGATGTTAAAGGGAGAGAAAAATCAAGATGAAAAATAGGGGAACATTATATAAAAAGGAAAATTAAAACTAGAAAATAATTAAAAACGAATTAAAAAAAATAAATAAAAAAGACAATGGATGCAAATCGAGTAGTATAAATTAAGAGTAATTTCTACACTCTTATTTCTACCACGTGTCATGCACTCATGCTAGTTGGATTCAAATGACCAATGGGAAGACGGCACCATTATTTGCCAACCACATATGCCCAACCTTATATTGTGCATTTCCTTTATATTATCAGCAGTCTGGTAGACTTGCTCTGGACTTTAAAGTTGTTCAAGGTTTGTGTTTTCTCATCATTTATATTTTCTTTTAGAATAATTTTTTGGGATAGAGTTTTATGTCCGGGACCGTGGTCGTTACATCAACACGTAGGCCAATGGAGTGCACAAGAAAGCATCAATTGAGGTGGGGTTTCTGCCTTTTATGGAGGCGGGGCAATCATTTTGTGCCACGACACATTGCCTTTATATATATTCTTTTAGACCTTCTTCACATAATAAATAGTGGGACTCACATTGGTATTCTCTCTTTTAATAGACGAGTATGTTATAAGAGATGGGGTTTCTTTGTCATTAAAATTTAGGCCCCACTAATTAAATATTCTATTTTACAGATAAAACCAATGAATCTGGACCACGGCCCCGGACTTGCACCTACTCAGTTTGCCACGAATCATAATTCTATAAGGGACAAATCGGTCCCCCACAAGGGACATCACTGTCTATCCATTTCCTTTCCTAAGTGAGGAAGTTTATTCAATTATTTTCTTATAATGAGAAAGATTAGAGTATCCCTCCATTTTAGGAAGGCTATATATTATGAAAATATCACAACTAAAAAGATATCAAAATGGTCTTAAATGGTCCGAACAACTAATACAAAATCCTACTTAAAATCTCATTAGAAATATCTAATTTATTTCGTAATAACTTTGATTAACATCAAATAAAGATCTATACTTCGTGGGGGTGGGATTGAGTAGGAAAGCTCAGATTGAAGCTTTCCCTTGTTTCTTAATGTAATCAAGAAAGAATTGAAGAATTAGAGGGTGGGAGGGTTTGTTTCTTATTGACGAGAGAGAGAGATAGAGAGAGAGATAATTTGGTTATCAAATGATTTAAAGGGTGTATAACTTGTTGTCACCAAAATGGTGAACTAAGAAGTTATAATCTTCTTTTAATTACCTCTTATCTTATTTTTAAAATTTATTTAATGTAGTATTTAATGCAAAGATAAAAAAAATGGTTTCAAAAAATTTGAAAATTATTCAATGCAATATTTATATGAAATTATTGAATCTATAGAAGAAAATATCATACTAAAAAGATAAGGGAGAAAGAACGCTACTTGGTCATGCATCTTGTGTGGCTCCCACACCTAGACACACAAGGCACCTTGACCGCCTAGGAAGAACGTTGCTTGGTCACGTGGCTTTTGCGTCCAAATAAAAAACCCCGTCTATGTTGAGATCATTGTGCCTGCTTTCATTGGTCCCAGTGCTGGTGCAGGGGCTACACGACAAAAATAGCGATGTCTTGCTTTAAAAAAAATTAGGGAGAAAGAATGCTGCCTGGTTGAGTGTGGTGCTCAACACCTGCGCCCAAACATAAGGCTGCACAAAATGATCGTCATACTCTCAGGGAAAGGCGAAAATTCCTTAGGATGCAATGGTCATTTTTGCGCAGCCCTATGTCTAGGTGTAGGGACTATGCACTACACGTGACTAGGTAGTGTTCTCTTTCCTATAAAATTATGATTTTTTTTTATCATCAATCTTGGTTATAATAAGATTTTTTTCCTTTTTTAACGCTACCTAGGTGTGTGTGGTGCATTGCCCTTGTGCCTAGACACAGGGGCGCAAAATAAATGTTGCACCTCTCGAGAAATTCCACCTTTTCATGGGGGCACAATGGTCATTTCACGTGTCCCTTTGTCTGGGCACAGGGATAGCATACTAAACACGCTTAGTTAGCGTTCTTTCTCCCTTTTAAATATTATTGGAATAATGATTTTAGTGCACGATATCAGATTGGGTATTGATCACCATAAAAATCGATATGATATTAGCACCATTTGGCCATATCAAACAAGATTATACATGGCTTTCCTTAAAAATAAAAAAAGGTTTGATCTTGATTATTTTACCCCTTGTTCAGTTACCGTTATAGTATTGGCCAAGTATTGTTATCAATCATCTTCAAAACCTTATAGGACAATCTGATACCGATTCCTCTAATCATGATTGATATGAATATCTATTTAATATTATTACATTTGAGGAAGCGCCTCTTGACGTGGTGATGGCTGTTGATGTAGTAGAACATTGTCCTAAGTCATGGGAGAGGTCCCTTATTCAACTCTCTTGACGTGAAAGGTAACCACTAGTCCCATTTTTGTCATTTACAAAAGAGGGGTATTAACGAAAACAAAAGGACAAGTGATTACCTCATAAAGAGATGATCCATTCTGGACGCGAGCACTTAAGTCATGAGAGAGAGAGCGATAAAAATCATTATCACATGGGACAGCCATGGAGGCTGATGTTGACAAGTCGTGGCATAAGTTACTGCCACGAAAATGGTTGCATAAAACATACTCTGTGAAAATGAAAGAAACATCTCCAAAGAGAATAGAAAACGCAAGAGAGAGAAAGAAGGGATTTTTATTCGCTCTAATACCGGAGGCGTTGTTTTGCGCATTGTGCAATAGTAACAATAGTTTTGTGCATATAATGAAATCCGTTATGCACATATGTCCGCTGTTGCACCGCAGGATGATATAAGTAATGCTGCTATTATAAAAGAGAAAGAGAAAAAAATCAGTGAGGCATCACTATCTGTCAGACGTCAGAGCTAATCGTAAAGTTGGAAAATGGGGTTGAGGACTGCTGTCGCTGCTCTGCGTTTCGACGCCTTGTTTCCTTAATAAGCAGACCAAAATTCTCCCACGTGATTGTGATGCCTCTCTCCGCCGTCTCTATCTCTCTCTCAGTCTCTCTCTATGCTCACGAGTTTAAGGTGCTCTTATTAACCCCTGCTTCTTCTTCTTCTTCCTCTCCCTAGTCCCCATTCGCTTCTGTCCTCTGTTTTTCTTCCTTTAAACTCATATTCACTCACTTCTTCATCTGAGAATTAGTAAAAACCCAGATGGGTCTCATGGGTTCTCTTCGGAACCAACTATGGCTCTTGATCTCAATCTTAATACCTCTTCTTATCTTCCACTTGGTCGTCGCTTCCTCCGATCTCGACAGCTCTTACTTCGAGGGCGGTCGTTATCTTAGCTCCAAGGATTCGACCAAGAAGAATCGAAGCTCTTCTGGGCGTTTATTGTTATCTTTAAAGACAACAGACACGGAATCTGGTGCTTGGACTAAGGATTGCTCAGAACAAGTGTTGGAACTCGCGACACGGCCAGAGACTGTTGAGTGGTTGAAGGGGTTGAGGAGAAGGATTCATGAGAACCCTGAACTGGCTTTTGAGGAGTTCGAGACGAGTAGGTTAATTCGGACCGAGTTGGATCGATTGCATATCGAATACCGCTTCCCTTTGGCCGAGACAGGCATCAGGGCTTCTATTGGTACTGGTGGCCCTCCTTTCGTCGCCATCAGAGCTGACATGGATGCTCTTCCCATTCAGGTTCACTTTTCCTCTTTTGGGAATTGGGGTTTGCATTTTCACTTTAGTTTTGTTTGAAAAAGGTGATTGATTTTGGTAGTTATGTTAGTTAATTGGATTTTATGGAGTTACAGAGACTTTGCCTGAGTTGCTTCTGACTGATAAGGAAATTATGTTGCAGGAAGCGGTGGAATGGGAACACAAGAGCAAAGTTCCTGGAAAAATGCATGCTTGTGGGCATGATGCGCATGTGGCCATGTTGATTGGTGCTGCTAAGATATTGAAGAGCCGAGAGCATCATCTTAAGGTTCGTCTGCGATAGATTCTCTGTTTTATTAGACCTAAAACGTGGTTGTTGGTTATGGGTTTTCTGGATAGAAATTGAGAATCTAGCACACTCTGGAATGGCTGAATAGAGATTTTAGCGTAAGCTATTGAGCCATCCTAGTAGTTGTGTTCTGCAGTTAAGAGTTTTTTAGTTAAACCATGGGTGGTTGTATTTTTTAAGTTATTGATTATGTTCAAGATTCCTAGTCTATTTGTTAAGTTTTCTTTGTGTGGTTGCGTAGTCTTCCTTAATTGCATAAATTAATGAAGTGATGAATATGCTTTTCTTTTTTAGCAAAATATATATATATATATATTAAAACCTCTGTCTTCTTTTTAATCACTTTTGGTTTACTTTTAACTTCTTTTTTAATCAAGAACAGTCTTAGTAACAATTGTATGCCTTAGAATTTTATTAAAGTATAAGAAAAAGTTCATACCTAATTTGGAGTCAACGCTTACCCTACACCACACTTTGTGGGAGAGAGATTCCCTCCCAAAACAATAATATAGAGCTAAGAATTTAAATCTAAACGGAATGAAGGAAGACCCAAATGAATAGTAAATTGGATTAGCTACTCAGCACCTTGGTTGCATTGTTCACACATGAATGCATGGGATTTTGATTCCTAGAGGTTTATCCCAGAAGCAGTAACGGGAAAGGCTTCTAAGCGAAACATGGTTTTTAGATCTTAAGAAAGAGCGAGGGACAGGCATAAATGTTAAGAGCAAGGGACAGGTGTAAAAGTTGCTTTGTTGGCTTTGGAATTATCTTTGCAGTTTTGCTATGAGACTTTTGTCTTTGTTCTGATGTAATTAGGAATTTTTAATAGCA
Organism: Telopea speciosissima; assembly: GCF_018873765.1. NCBI lineage: Eukaryota > Viridiplantae > Streptophyta > Magnoliopsida > Proteales > Proteaceae > Telopea > Telopea speciosissima. Next base: position 16,077,079 of record NC_057922.1, read on the forward strand.
CATCCTCTTTTGTGGTCTACAGCTTCCAATGGTTTTTCTTTTTTGTGGTATAGACTTGTTGGCCATTAAAAGGCTTCTTTTTCATTTCCTCATGTGAATCACACTCCTCTTTCATCCTCTTCTGTTAGGACTCATCATCCTAGCCTTATCTTGAATACAATACACTGAACTGTTTCAGTGGTTCATGACTGTTGTAGCAGAGTAAAAAGTTGAAGCACCCTCTTCTATCTCCATCCCCAATGGAAAAGGAGAGAGGTGGGTGGGAGATACTAAATGAGTGGAAGAAATGAGTGAATTGTGAATAGTTACCTTTTTCAGAGCTATGTTGTAGAGTTCTCCTCCATTTTGGCTTGTTTCTAATTATTTGTTTTACTAGGATATTATTTTCACTTGCTTAAACAAGTGGACATTGGAACTCCTTTCTACTTTGTTCTTATGCTGAAATTAGAACCTGATGTACCGAGTCTATTTGAAACAGAGTAACCTCCATTTATCAAGGAGTAATAACATGGTATATCCTTTATACAAAAGCATGACTCAGAGGTAACAATGTTGGAATGACCTGATAGAAATCACTATATCATTTTTTTACTGTCATGTGATGTCTTTTGTGGTTAACTTAAAATCACATCGTGTTGTTGAGGAGTTTGAAATTGATTCCTGATCTGATTTGTGTTTTGACTAGCCTAACCTGATTGAATTTTACTTGTGGTGGTTATGATGAGCTTTACACTATAGAGATGACCAGGATCCATCTTTCTGGATAGAAAATGATCACATCTGTCATAAAAATTAAAAAATAGTTGATGTGGAAATTTTATTGTTGATGCCATATGTTCTTTCTACAACAGGGAACTGTGATAGTGCTTTTTCAGCCAGCTGAAGAAGCTGGGAATGGTGCAAAGCGGATGATGGCAGATGGGGCTTTGGAGAATGTGGAGGCCATCTTTGCTGTTCATGTATCACATGAGAATCCAACAGCAACCATTGGCTCAAGGCCTGGTCCCTTGCTGGCTGGCTGTGGCTTCTTTAGAGCTGTGATAAGTGGAAAGGGGGGCAATGCAGGGAGTCCACATCAGTCTGTTGATCCTGTTTTGGCTGGCTCTGCTGCCGTAATCAGCCTACAGAATATTGTATCTCGTGAAGCAAATCCACTTGACTCACAGGTCTGTTCTTCCTTAAAACGAATCACTGAGGCTCTGTTTGACTCCAATTGAAATAAAGAGAAGGGAATTGAAATCAAATCAAAACTAAAATGGAAGCTTCTGTAATTATTACCTAACATGATTATGTAACTAACTCCAAAACTTTCCAAATTCAGTTTTTTTTTTTAAATCTTACTACATTTTGCAACCAAATTCCTTGGTTTAAGAAGGAAATAAAAGATTCCATTTGGAAAGTGTGATTACTGTATTTAGCAAGAGTTTAAGGTAGTTACAAAATTATGATTATAAATGTTTTAAATTTCTTTTTAAAACTGATTTCACTTCCCTTCCCTTTACTTACATCAGACGGAGCTTGAAACACTTCTCCTATTCTGGCCCTGGTATAAATATGCTTGATCTTTTTGAAATAAATATGAATCTTTGACTAGTGTTTCATCTTGGAATAGGCACATCTTTTTGTTATATAGGCTTTGAATTTGTAAATTCTGTAGGATTGCGTTACTTACTTTATCAGTCCTGATTCAGAGCAAACAATTAATTTTGACTCCATTTAAAGTACTAATTCTGATGAGGTAAGCTAGGCTAAAGATGACAAACACTAGCAAACCTATGAGAAACCAGAATCATACAGCAGAAACTTTGATTAAATAGAACTCTAAAACTGTAACAGCAGAGACTATAAAGAAACCAAAACGAGAATGGGAAGAGAAGAAGAATAAGAAGTGGAGAAGAGAGGAGAACTGTCAAGAGAGTGATCGAACTTGACAGTCTCCCTCACCCATGCTTTATTTATATAATTGAAACTCCAAATAAAGAGAGGATTCCTAACTAATTTAGGAATCCTAGTTACAATATGAATAAATCAGAACTAATCTACCTACTCCTAATTACAATAGGAATCAAAATAAAACATAAATAGACTAGGACTAAACAATCCTACTAGAACTAGGACAGCTCCTAACTCTTAGAATAAGAGAAGGAAACAAATATGAAGAGCCAATCCGACCAGATGTAATATTCTGATCGAGATTGTTACTGCCCCCAGCAGTAGCACGATAATCTTCAACACTGTATATATAGTATATTAATATATTAATATTTTATAGTATACGAACCAAATCGAGCTGAATACCAATTTTCAGAACTGATTTGGTTCTCGATTCGGTTTTGGATCACACCAAGCCTCTCTGGAACCGATACCCGATGCCAGACCTATTGACACCCTTACATGAAACAAATTGTCAAACACCAGTGATTGGGCTTTTGAGTCAACTGAGACACAGATGAAGAAGGGAGCAGAAAACCTAGCTTAGTACATACTCTCTCTCTCTCCCGCCTCTAATCTGTCTTCTTGGAATATTGATAAGGGATTTTTATTTTAGAATATAAAAGGATAAAAGTGACCCTAAGGATCAACTAGTTAAAACACATGCATGTTTAAATAGTAAGCACGCTTTTGCAAGAATGAGCCAACAACCTGTTGACATTCCAGAATGTATACCAGATGCAGCTGTATACTCCATCTAAACTTATTACTAATGCAATTAAAACTTGATATGGAACTCTCAGATTATTTATCACTATAGCACTTATACAATCATTACTGACCTAAATCCAGATTCATCCACTGCTAACTAACATTAAGGCTGTGTTTGGTATGCATTCTTGGAATACATTGTAGATCGAGAACAGAAATGTCAAAAAGGCCATTTGGTATACATTCCTGTTCTCAAATCCTGGCATCTGTCTGAGAATGAGGCCTATTCTGGGATGTACTTTTAACCTATTCCATGTTTGTGTTCTAGCCAGGCCTTCGTTCCTCGATTGGTTTGGAGGGCTCAGCTCTTCTGCTTCCTCCACTCCCGGTAATGGCAATGGCAACAACACTATTACCCTAAGAGGCTTCAATGGTCATTTGCTCAGGCATACCAAGCAACCAGAGAATCTCAAAGATCTGATGCATTTGATATTCACCGCTGCCACTGCTGCTATGGGTGATGGAGTAATGGGTGGATTGAATTTGAGCTCCTTTACTGGTACATTGACCAATTTGGATCGTCTGATGATGGCATAGGGTGTCAAACAAGGGCAATCAGTATTGATGAAGCTCCAGAACGGTGCAAACAAAGTGGAGCACTGCCTGATGAGAGATTTCCTGGGCTTGTGTGGGGACGCTGTCAGCCCATTCCTGCAACAGGAGTTGGTGAGGTTTGCTTCCATGTGGGTCTTGCACCTTGAGGCTGGGCTTGCCTAGCATGTATTCTCTCCCGTTCCCTTCCATTCCTAATTAGTAGGATTCCCAACCTTTACAGGTGGCTAAACGGGCTTGTCAGTCTTCCTTACAACCACATTTTCTGCCTCTCAGAGAGGGTTTACTCTTTTCTCTGTTTGAATCCCATCAAAACCACCATCACCTCCCCTCCACTCTCTACCTACCCTCCCTCATTCTGCTCAAGATTCTGTGCTTCACCAGGTATCAACCTGCAAAAAAGATTTTTTTTTTTTTAAATAATTTTTAGACTTGGATTTCTGCATAGTGGGCGAGCGAGCCTTGTTGCAGCGGTTAAGTTGCGCTATTGCAACCATCAAGTTGCTGGTTTGAAACATGGAACAGCCTCTTTGGGAAGTGGGGCGTAAGGCTGCGTACATTTGCCCCTCCCAGACCCTTCTGTAGCGGGAGCCTCGTGCGCTGGGACATTCTTTTAGAACTGGATTTCTGCTGCTTCTTCTTCTAATCTTTTCCGGCTTCTCACAGAGCTTCCAGTGAGAAGCTGTTGCATCTATCACTGTGGCCAAATTTATAGTGAAATCTGCTTGCACCTTCAGGGAGGAGTGGTTCCATCATGAGGAATTGTTTCCATGCTTTGGATTGGGTTCTACAGACACCACTGAGGATTTTGCCCATGAGTTGTGCGATGAAATGCCGAAAAGGGATTTCATTTCTGTATCAGGAATCCGTTTAAGAGATTTAAGCTTTCTAAAATCAAGAATGCACTTTCTCAAAATGTGAATACATACCAAACCTAGCCTAAAAATACAATAAGCTGTAAAGTTAACCTCTTTTCTCTCTCTCTCTCTCTCTCTCTCTCTCTTTAAATCTATGCTTCCTCTTTCCATCTTTTGAGGGTGCTGATTTGGTGCATTACTGATACTAACTTGAGACATTACTTTGATGATGGTTTTGAGTGTCCAATTGCGAGTTTACTCGGATTATGTCAAGATCTGGTTAGCTGAATTGCAACCCCTTTTTTTTTTAATATATATTTTAGTGACTGTCCATATTTCTTACCTTTCATGTTGTTATTTGACTTTTCCAAATTAAGTCATTGTTATTTTCTATTTCAGGTAGTGTCAGTGGCTTCATTTAATGGAGGGGATAATCTTGACCAGATTCCTGGATCTGTTATTTTATCTGGTACCTTCAGGGCTTTCTCCAACTCAAGCTTCTATCGTCTCCTACAAAGGATTGAGGAGGTATGTCAAAGTTCCAATGCTCTTAACTAAGCAGATCAAATCTAGAGAGTAGCACCAGGTCTTTAAAATTCTTTACTTGTGTATTTATATATGTATGAGCTCTCAACTGCTCCATCTCTAAACAGGTGATTGTAGAACAGGCTAGTGTCTACAGATGTTCTGCCACTGTTGACTTCTTTGAGAAGGAAAACCTGATATACCCTCCAACAGTGAATGATGAACATATGTATGAGCATGTAAAGAAGGTAGCCATAGATTTGGTGGGTCTCAAGAATTTCAGGGTGGTCGAACCGATGATGGGTGCAGAAGACTTCTCCTTCTACTCACAGGCAATCCCAGCAGCCTTCTTTTACATTGGTGTGAGGAATGAAACATTAGGATCAACACACTCGGGTCACTCTCCTTATTTCATGATTGATGAAGACGTTCTTCCCATTGGTGCTGCAGCTCATGCTGCAATTGCTGAAAGGTACCTAAACGAGCATGGATGAGATTGTATTCCTGAGAATTGGAAAACAGGTGCTATTGGTAAGTTGAATGGACGTGGGAAGATTAACGAAAGCCATCACTCACGAAAAATCTTTTCTAGTTCAGTAACTTCTCTGTGTTTTTTTCCCCTTTAGTTGGGTTGTAGAAGCTTCCTCTGGTTGTAAGTAAAATGAAGGGAAGGGAAGTGAAATTGGTTTAAAAAAGGAAAAAAGAGAAGTTTTGTAATCATGATTGTGTAACTTATTTATATCTCTTATCATCTTTGATAATTATGGTTTTCAGGTGTAATCTTTATTTTCCTTTTTAAATCCAAGTTAATTTCCAAGGTAAAATTTATGATCAGATTTGGAATGGTTTGGACTTGATCACAATATTTAACAATTTTACTTTCTAGATGTAATCTTTGTTAGTTAATAATTCCAAAAGTTCTCTTTTTTGTTCTGATATAGTTTCACTTTCCTTTCCTTTCCTTTATTTCCCTTGCTACCAGATGGAGTAAGAAAGAAAGGTTCCTCATGTAAATTGAATCCGAGTGTTGTATATATTGTATATTGAAGAACTTTCCTGTTGAAAGCATCCAAAGGTCTTGATGAGATTACAGCATTCTGGTCGAACTTCAAGGTGTTAGTCATTCTTCGGGTACTATGATCCACACCAAGTGAACTTCAGGTTTTGCAGGCAATTGCTAGAGTAAGTTATATTCTAAGGCCACAGGAAAAGCTTGCAGGAATGAAATTCATATGGCTTGTTTGTTTCAAAATGAACCTGGGACAGGGCAGTTGTAGCCAAACCAATCGGTTTGGTGGTCTGACCATCTCAACTTATTGGCTAGCTTGAACCAGGCCATGAAAGGAACCCTCATGGTTGAAGGCCTGAATGGTCTAATACAAGAACATTGAAACTTTGTATTTCCCAATGAAAGGTTCCCATTAAAACTCTTTTGTTTTGGGCTCTAATTGCAAGCCCAGGTCCATTATAGGCTTGGTTAGTCCATTCATATTAGCCCTAGAAAGATATGCTGTAGAGAAGGGCTCATATCGGAAGATCATCACACTTTTAAGGTTGCCCTATGATTGTTCTGATCTTGAAATTTGTCCAAAGTGATGCTATGGAGATCTCACTTTAAGGTTATCCTAGCAACCATAATCAGGGCAATCCTGGAAAATACCTTGGAGTTGCCTTGATTGTTGCTGCATGGTGGTAGTAGCAACTTCATGAAGAAGGATGGTTTTTGTGATCGAAGGTCGTCGACTTTTCTGGGTTTACTCTGGTTGTTAATTTCTTTAAACCTGAACCAAGATCCTGGGTTTGCTCCGGTTGAACAAAATATTTATGACTCTAAATGAGTGTATTTTTCCTTCACCCACCGAAAACTTTCTGCAGCAACTTTTAACACAACCCACCAATGACAACGATTAGGCCCATTAAGGTATGTACCAATAAACTTGTTTTGTTAAGAGTTGCAGGTATGTGATACAAGATTTAAAATTTTGGAATTGGAATTGGATCTAGGATTGGTCTCCATCAATCTTGATTCAAATTGTCCTAAGATCTAATGAAAATCTGTCTGATTTGACCTAACTCAATAAACAAAGAATGGAGGTTAATCAGGACCAACATAGGTCAATTTAGTCAATTCCAATCCATTTTTGTTCTAATCTGATTTTCTAAACCTTTTGATGTGATCTGCCTAAGTTGTTATGAGGGTCACAATTAGAAGTTGTTAGAGAATACACATTCAGCTTGGAAATCAAATCATGCTTTTTAAATTATAATGTTGCCAAGGATAATTTCATTATTATTTTATCTTTATCTAAAACATGTCAACTTCTTCTTCCTAAGGAACAAATTAAAGAGGATCATATGATGTAAATGATTACCAAAAAAGATGTAAACGAATTCTAACATGACTAAATGGTTCTCTTTTTTGTGACTAAACGGCTCATTGATCCAAAACTAAAATGGACATTGGCATGTTATCCTATGAGTGGTTGATACAGTTACAACCCTATTTAATAAATAAGTAGATTGTGTTATTTATGGTTGCAATGCTTTAACATGATTAAGAAATGCGTGGGTAGGGTAGGGTTGTGATAGTTTTGACATGATTTGATGAAAACTAAAATGATGTAAATGTGCATGATATGACACAATAACCTACACCACTCTTAACTTATATGTTCATTGTCAATGGAAGGCCTAACAAACCAATCTTAAGCTGAGTCATGAGACTCATGACAGGGGAATGAAAATGGGGGAAGTTTTCCTACATCAGTGGTTGAAGGATCACCCACCATCCTAGGGTCATTAAACATCCCCTATCGGGCGAGATGGATATCTCAGGTCGTGTGTGATACCCTCTTACATCCATCTGACCGAAGAAAAACTCAGTCTAGTGAATTTTTTCCAACCCCTAAGAAAGAGCTCTGAGTGAAAGGTCTGTCAGGTAAAATTGGAAATTATGACAAAAAATTATGATATATAACATGGTTGAGGGATCGAATCTTTGTACTACCATGTGAGAATGTGAGAACCAATGTCGACGGATCTTATCCCTTCCTCGAAAGAAGGGGAAACGATAAGGGGTATGAGTCACCATCTAGATTAGGGTCTAAGACCTGGCAATTAGACTCCATGTATGACTCTAATATGGATTGGTCAAACCATAGATTAGGTACGGCGTTAGGTTACTATTCAAGGAAGGTGTTAGCTAGATACCCTGGTCTACCTGGTTTATCAACTGGCCTTCTTAGAAGATTGATGCTATGATATGATATGGATGCTAAAAATAATAATGTATAACGAATACGATAAACTGAAAATAAAGAAAGAAGAAGATTGTGACCATTACCTTCAGATATGCGTTGCAAAATAATGTTAGAAACATGCATACTATTGATCGAAGGATCCGTGCATGTCTCTGTGTTTTAGTGATGAAACAACTTGAATGATAATACTTTGATTACTAATATGTGTGTTGAATGTAAAAATTTATATAATCTCATGTTAGAAAGATATCAAAGAAGAGTATATGTTGAAGAAATTAACATTTAAGAATTGTGGAGCAAAAGAAGAATGGTTGTCTCATGCAAGGACTGTAGATCGAGTCTTCAAGTCAAGATGGAAGAACATGGTCTTAAAGCATCATAAAGAGAAGACACCATTAGTATAATTTTTTTTTTTTTTTTTTTTAACTATGTGTATTATCTTTCAATTAACTTTGAAGCCCTCTAAAAGCCATTAACGACTTAAACTAGAAATACTTTTAATTTGGAATGGTTTTAATTTATTATTATTATTTTTTTTATTTTTTTTTTTTTGGCGTCATTATACGATGTGGATCACAGGGCACAAGTCCGCATCAAATTAGTGATGTGGAAAAGGGAAGAAATGTGACTTAAAACTGTTAAAGAAACTATCCACGACACAAGTACATATATCAGTTAAAAACACTGTGAATATATTTTGTTTTTATTTATTTATTTATTATTATTATGATCATTATTATTATTATTATTATTATTATTATTATTATTATTATTGAAGAAGAAGAAGAAGAAGAGTTAATGTTCCAAATGGTTGGATTTGATAAAGTTCAAAAGATGCTAAGTCATAGTAAATCTGATCCCATTGTGGTTGTTTTTATTGTTGGAGAATGTAAAATCAACTTAAAATGCATTCCAAGAATGTATACCAAACACAGCCCTAATTTGTAAGTTGTTTCAACCCACAGCAGCATATAATAGATTATATGGATAGGATTCTTTGAGCAAGTGACATAAAGAGCATACCAATATGAAGACGATCGAACGGTTTCATAAATAGAGGGTAGAAAGATCACTTCATGTGTGTGTGTGAATTTTTCCCTAAATTAAAATAGGGAAGAAGAAAGTTGCCCGATCGTGTGGTCTGTGCACCAGTGAAGGGACCAATAGGAGTGCCTGTAGGGGCATCGCTTGGGGGGATTTTACTTTTGTAATAGGGGTAGGATGGTCATTTCAGAGTCCGTGTTTGGGTGTAAACTGCACACAACTTAAAAAATACCATTGACCTTTAATATATAATAACAAGGATTAATGATATTTTTTTATTTTTTCGCAACTTTTAAATGTTTATTTGACTTATAAATAAGCATAGGGCAAGAGATCAATGAGAGTGTGCGTAAGGACATCAACATAGATGAGATTTTTTATTTCACAAGGGGTGAGATAGTAATTTCACGTACTCTTGTGTTTTAGCACATGATCTACACGACCAGACATCATACTTTTTCCCATATGCATATTAAACTTTGCAAAGTTCGCTAACCCTTATTTACAAAATATCTTTTTTTTTTTTTTAATTATTTTACTTCTAATCCCCATCTGTATTTTAAAAAGTGACTCAATTATTTATATCCATATGTTTTCTTGTCGTGGATGGTTATTGAAATGAATGTGAGAATGGCCAAATTTTGAAAAGATTTGAAAGTCTTTTCAAGTATTTTTGGTGGAAACATACAAGGGATATGATTAGGTTCTTGTGGCACCATAACAAGTAATAAATTGAACACATAAATCTTTGGAGACCTTTGTAAGATCTACTTACATGTGCATTCTGAAGATCTTCCATAAATCACTTTACGAGGAAAATGCCTATTAAAAGTCCCCATTAAGAAAAAGAAGCCTTTCTTTCTTTCTCTCTCTCTCTCTCTCTCTCTATATATATTTCAAAATAAATAAATAAATAAATAAAATTACACTGTTATCAAAACCTAAAAGATATAGTTTAAACGACAGACTTTTCCTCAAGTTATGGTGAACTTGTCTTTCATTGTGTTTGAATAGATGTTGTGAAACTGTGAAAGATAATAATGACGGTAGATTTATGGTTGTTTACTTTACGTGTGTGAAGGAAAATTGGAAAATTTTCTCCTAATTAAAATTTTTTAAAATCCTCAATAAAACCAACCATATAATGTACAAAAGAAACTTTTATTTGAATTTAATGCCATACATTGCAATTGGATCTTCTATATCAACCTATCAACTTTAGTACCTAATCATTAAACCCACTAAAAAGAAGTATTGTTATAGGAAGGATGTAATAGGGCATAGATCATTTATGTATCATATAGGATGTGAAATATGATTGACATATCTCTTTTTATATCTCATTTATAATGGGTCTCGCAAGGATATTTTTGGGGGGACAAGTTTTAATGAGATACATTGAAAATATGTTTAATAGATATGTACTGCGAGCTAACACCCACTGTGTGTTTCTCTCTTCCTCTGCTTTGAAATGACCCTCTACCCCTCCTGTATGATGCCTAGTTCGTACTCCCATTAGTGCCACCTGCTAGTTTACTGTACATAGATGGTGTACCTATCCATCTCCCAATATGTTTTATCCGAAAAGATGTATTTTCTTAGGACAAAGTATTCCTCCACCCATAGAGATGGTTCATTCACCATCCTAGGGTTCACAAACCCCAATAGGGTTTTAGTGACAAGTCTAAGAGCAAGACCCAAGATATAAGTATAAAAGGAGAGAGAGAGAGAGAAACACTAGTAATTGTTTATTGTTGTTCGAATGAATGAAATCTTGCTTACTAAGGAAAATAAAGAAAAGCACAACAAAGAAAAGATAGGTTTAGTCATATTAAACATAGACTTTTACCACCTAACACTGAGATATTTCATATCTTATGAAATTTTCTTGAAGGTCTAGTAAAATTAATGTAACAATTCAAGTAAATACATAGGAAAACTACATGGTTAGAATCACATTTAGAGATGATCAAAGGCATTTTCTTTTTGGAAAGGAATAAAATTATAATTTGGACAATCTTGGAACACCAACATGAAAACGATATTTTGTTTGCAAAATATTGAGAGGTTTGGGAATTTATAACCCAAAAATTTCTTTTAGGCTAAAACTTGGCGTGTAATTAAATAAAGGACCTTAGGTTCTACCAATCCACAAACATTGCGTCTCATTAAACTTGACATGTAGTAGATATTGGACCGAGATGAAAAGCCATTCCAATTTATGCAGTGTATAAATAAGAGCCAATCAAAATTCAAAATATCATAGGTGTTCTTTGTGGGAGAGCATGGCCCAACATGGGAGCTAATGAGAACGTGCACAATGACATCATGGGGGTGGAATTTCCACCTTTCATGAGGAGCGGGGCAATCATTTCGCCCCCCCCCCCCTTGGCTGGGCATGGGTGGTACACCCACCCTACCCTTACACCACACCACATGAACTTTCTTTCTTTATTTATTTTTGGTAAGTTTCTTCTAATACTTATGATTTTATGATCTGCAAATAATACAAAATATTTTGGATCTTTCAAAATTGTTTTAGCTCCTGTGTCCACCAGAAGGGAAAAGATCTGAGAGTAGATTCATAGAGTGTTTGCTTATGCCATGAGGGGGATTGATGGCTCTATATATATCATTCGGTAATTAATTAAAGACAATAGTGATTTTCTGAAGAGTCCACCAATCAATCAAATCTCAAATGGCCATCAGCATTGTATTCTTTAGCCCCACTTTAGGTAAAACCTATTTTAAGTTGTACACAAAATTTGACACTAAAAGCTTTTGTTCTTCCCATTTTACCAAATTTATTTGCAAGAGATACTGACCATAAAGCTGCCTTACATTGGAGAAAGGGATAAAAAAAAATTTATTACTTTTAAGTTGATTTCAGTCATTCTTTGTTTCTTCCTAAGCATGAGATCTTCTATGATTTGCATGGCCCGATCAAACCACAATTAATGGAGAAGATTCTCATTTCTAGTAAGGTAAGGATGGGACCCACTATGCTTATAAGTCAAGGCAACCAAACATAGTAACCCTCGATCGTCTCATACGCAAACATTTAATGGTGGATCATCTTTAAATCTGTATAAATGAAAAAGATTGCCTACTGCTTCTTCATATTTTGTTCAAAAAGGTAAATTAATCTCATTCAAAAAAGTTATTTGTGCTTCAATTTATATGGGTACATGTACTGTTAAAGGGTGGTAGGTGGATCACCTTTGAACCCTTTTGGAAGTTCTTATTTTAATGCTCATGCTTATGAGGTCTCATGCTCTTGTACGGGTGTGTATGTTTGTGGTCCCATTAGCTAGGTATATAATAGATCATCATGTTTCTGTAATCGTCGTTTTTAGTGATTCTCACTTTGGCGGTAGATAGTCTTTTTCAAGTATCTTTACTCTGCTCCAAGGTGTTTACCTAACAACAAGTACGATTTCACTCTACTCCAGGTAGTCCTTTTCTTGACTCAAACCTATGACATGAAGGCTGGCTCTGATACCAAATGTTAGATCCGTATGCCAAAAACTTTAGAGTTGATAGAACGCGTTAAATCAAGTCCTTTAACCGATCCCGTACTAGGCTAACCCAATCTAGCGTCTATATACTAGAACAAGCCCTATTAGACAGATTAAAATCCTCTCCAATTCTTTAATCTGGCAGTGATGGGCAGTGCCACCTTCACAGCGCAACACCTGGCACAAACTGATCGTGTAGTACAGATTGCTTTGCACCATTTCATGAAGCCCAACCCATTTTGGCAACCGGATCCTCTTAGCCCGGTTAGAATGTAAACCCCAAAAAAAAAGAAAAAAAAAAAGAGAGAGAGAGAAGAAACCCTTTCAAATCATCAGATTTCCTTCTCTTGGTTCATAAACCCAAAAGAGTATTTATGAAAGCAAAAAGGATAGGCATTGGCACTTGAAATGTACGTGTAGAGGATCTCAACTCATAACAAACCATCACGACGTACATGCGTCAACAATGGAATGAAATGAACATTAGAGCAAAATAAAAGGAATGCGAAGACCAGAAGACATATCTAATGCAAGAGAGGTGATTGAATATTTGACTACGAAGAGAGACTTTTTCTTTTGTGATTGCCGTGTTGCAGTGACATTTTAGATGTTAAAGTTGGTTAAGATCTCATCTGATCTTTTCAAGCGATTGTCCAAAGGTAGAAAGAAAGTTATTCTTGATATTGCTGTTAGGGAATGGTGATATCTTTGAATAAGAAAATTTTTCTTGGCTTTGATGGATTGAATTGTATTTTTTGTTTGTGTTTTTAATAAAATCCATATACCCAAACACAGAAATTAAAGAAAATGTGACATCCTCTATCATGAAATTCTTTTTTCAAAATTTACTAGTATATAAATAGAAACATCTAAATTTTTTTGGGGAGAATGTTCTCTGTGCCGTAGCACAAGCTACGTCCAGGCACATGAGCCTGCCACTCAGGGGGGCAGGGTGGTCATTGCACCCACCCCCATGTGCCTGGGTGTAGCCTGTGCTGCGGCACAGAGAACAGCGCCCCTTTTTCTGGGTAAGAATAGAAATCTTTAATTGAAAAGAAATTTTAATAGAGAAAGACCTGAAAGTCTAAAAAAAAAAGTAATACAATTAATTAAAGGCTAAAGACTACATTAAAGGGATCCCAATAAAACAGGCAATGGGAGCAAATTTCTAGTTCATGATGAATGGTCAATCTTCTTTTTAAAAGCACTGCATATTTTGGTCACCTGCTTCAAGCCTAAGAACTCTTAATCTCTGGCTCCAATAGGCTTCTCCATGAAGAAGAAGTCTACTTAATATTTCTATCAACTAGAACTTTTTTAATTATGACTTAAATAGAAATCTCCAACACTTAATAGCTAGCTAGTAATAATTTCAAATTGGTTTAGGATACTATTAGTTATTATAATATCATATCCCTTAAACATTTTCAATCAAGGGAAAAACTACAGATCACCTAGGTGGATGATCTTCTGAAATTGCAACGACTACAATTGCAACCCCTAGTCGTCCCATGCACCTTTTTCATAGTCCTACATTTTTTTTCAATGGTTTATTTTGTCATGCGAGTAGGGGAACTTGGGATCGTATTCTATTTTTCATATTTTTTAAGGTAGAAGTTTTCATGGACGACCGTGCATATACACTAGGTAATAAATGCAGATAGATTAACATAAATGTTCATCTAAAATAACATAAACACCCCTAACTCCCCTATTGAATGGAGTTGATAGGCGAATCTCACGGGTTCGGTAACATATAAAAAAAAGGGAAATTTTCGATGACACCCCCTCCGTTGGACCGTGGAATTAATGTTATCCTATTAAGTCCCAATATATCAATATGAGCCCAAAAACTAACGGAAATCTTTGAACTGTTAATTAGTGATGTGAGCAGGTTAGATTTTTTTATAAGACTGTTTTGCCCTTCTCCTTAAAACAAGTGAACCAAGTCATCTGACCAAAATGCCCTCTATCTTCATCAAATCGTTTCCCCCAAACCTGCAACTCATCTTCCCAAACCTGCAAATGGATTCAGATTTAGGTAAAAAAAATTCAAATGGATCTTCCCAAGAACTCATGCTCGCCTTTGATCGAAAGGAAGAAGAAATTGAATCGAACCAAGAAGAAGGGTTTCCCTTTGCTCTCTTCTGATTTCTCTAATTTTTTTTTTCAACATTCATCTTAAAATCGTTTAGGGTTTGATTCAACATGGAAGAAATGGAAAGATGGGAATCAACACTTGTGCCTGGATACTTTGGAGTTAAATCGCCGCCAACTGCGGCTTCACCCGACGGTGCTCCGGTTTTCAAAAACCACGGCAAACAACAATGAAACTTCGGTCGGTGCCCATTTGCGGGAAAAACAACCCAAAAAAATACCCATTCTTCCAAATTCGGTTACCTAACCCACCCTATGACTTGCAGAATTTGTTTTTTTTTTTAAATCTGCAGGTTACCTGAGAGGCCGGCGACCGCAACAAAACTGGTAAAGGGGAAGCCCGGCTGGGGCTGGCCCATGAGAGCATCACGGTTATGGCAGCCTGGCTGCCCAGTTTTTTTTTTTTTTTTTTTTTAAATCTAAACAGTTACAGGTTACCGGAGAGAGATATTCACTCCGGCAACCATCTCTGTCGCTGCCCTTTAACCAATCACCTTGCTGTCCGTTTCTGCAGGTTTTTTTTATTAAAGCGATCACAGGTCACAGGAGGGAGGACGACCTCACCCCGGTAGCCACCATTGCCAGTCTCCCTGTCCCTTAATGGCATCCATGACTGCCTTCGTAGATTTTTTATTTATTTATACCCAGACAAACAAATGGCTACTGATTTATTGGAGGGTAAATACGACAGAGGCATGGAGTCGGGGACGACAGCTGCCGGAGCGAAATGCAGGTCAGGGAGGGAATGGGGTTTCGAGAGGAAGAGTGGATTCCCAAATTTATGTTTTATTCCAAATCAACACGTAAGATTTATTTGTTCAGATCCAATGGTCCAAAAGACACCCTTGAAAACCCCAACCCTTTTTTCTATTTTATCATTTGTTTTTTAATATTTTAGTGTAGAGGGTAGTTTAGTTATTTCCATTACACACACTTAACCCCGTTTGTTTTTGGGTCCAAATTGATATATAGGCACTTCATAGCGTGGCATTAATTCCACGGTCCAACTGAGGGGGGGGGGGGGTCGTTGAAAATTTCCCTAAAAAAATGAGATTTTTTTTTTTTTTTTGTGAAGTTGCCAATGGATCGAACTACAACACATCAAAAAGGAGTCAACAACGATAAAAGAGCCAAGAAAGTTTGTTTCCACAAAAATGCATAGTTGATATGTACCACCACAAGAATAATAAAACACTAATGTTAGGTAATAGCTAATAGGTATAAATAAGTTGATTTGATGTATCAAAATCACATGAGGTACTCATGGATGTGTTTCACCTCATATGTTCATTATATTGGATGTGATCTCTAGGGCAACTAATATAGCAAGTTTTAAAAATCGGTGGAGATTTGGGTTGTGGTCCCTAGATAGATTGAGCTGGACTCTCCCTATTTTCAGATTTTGGTCTTTTAATCTAAATCTTTTGTTCTCATTTGGATTTGGGAGAGGGATCTTTATCCCCTTCAGTTTCTTGCTTGGCCTAGTTTCCCAGTGCCTCTAACAGAAGGGGGGGTGGGGTGGAACTGGGCCGGACAGAAAATTGGAGGAGATAATTTTCCATTGGGAGAGTACTCAATAATGTCTACAGTATTGGTACACATGTATAGACATACATAAGATGTGTGCTAATACAAAAGGGGGTATTTGATTGAATTAGAATTTAAAATTTGATATGTGGGTAACCTAGACCATGGCCTCCAGCTCTACACAACTAACTCTACCCTCCACCCCCTTAAGCCCCCAGTCCCACACTCCCACCCTTGCCTCTATCATTTCTTAGTGATATTGCCAGACCAAAGCCGTGGTAGGTTCTCCTACATTTCTAAAGCTCAAAAACTTGAAATGGACTCCATTAATGCGACATATCCATCGTCACCACCTCAATTTCTTGACAAAACTTCTCCTTTGCATCCACAACCAAAAGAAGCTATAATATAACTTGCGATTGGAGCTTTGTCGAAATGCTCCCATTGAAGAGCATAAGCTAGGAGGATGACAGTGAGAAAAGAGGGTGGGGTGAGAAGAACGAGCGGAAGACGGGAGTTGGAATTGTCAGTGGCAAAGTGAAAATAATGAACACTCTTTGCGACAGTAAAAAGTTATCACTAATTACCATCTATAGATGCTGATGTACATGGGTTTAAATCCCCGAGATGCTAGTGTGTGCAGTCTCATTAGCTACCGCATGTGTGTGGCCCTTGCGATCCCCACAAAGAATGCTCTCACATTAAAAAATAGCAAGATCGAAGAAAGAGATAGACACAGGGATGATAGCATACACATGTGTGCACACAAGTTGAGGTATTTTAGCATTAAAAATGTATTTTAACCCACGGAAAGAGAAAGTTTGCATCCCCACCCCCCTCCAATCATATTCGTATGTAAAATTATGAGAAATGTACTTTGAAAGTTTGGGGATTAGACAAAAAGATTTTCAAATTTCCCATCTCTGACCTTTTTCTTGTCTCCATTTGTGGAGTGTTAGCTTTTAAACACAGGGAGCATTTTACGGATTTACCCTCATCATTAAATAAAATCATGCTCGAATCGGCCGAGTTCCTTTATTGACCTGGGCAAGTTGTAGAACCGATTCCAATCACAGAAGCGTGATGATTTACGATGCCGTCTGAAAAGAAGAGAAAGTTTGATAAAATCGAACGGCTCACGCGTAAACCGCGTAGCCATAAGTGGAACCTCACGCGCCAACGTGAAAAAGGAGGTCTTAAGATGAGGATGTAACACGTGGCAGACAAAGAGTGGGACCCGTACTCAAGTGTGAAGGATAAAAGTTTGAAACACCGACTCCACCTCTCCGTTCAGAAGAAGGAAAAACTATTTGCACGGAGGCCCCCCTATTGAATGGGACAGGATTTGGGGACCCCATGGCTTTTAGAATAGAAGTTCTGGGGTGGTCCCACAAAAGATTTTCACTTTGTTGGGTTTCTCAGAGATTTTCAATTCTCGTGGGCCCCTACCCTTTCAACCTTTATTTATATCGTGTCTCCGTCCTTATTATTACAAAAGATTGATTCCCGTGCATTATAATTGATCTCAACTATAATTCTAAAGGTAGGCCCTCTTCCCTAAATACTTAATTATCACTTTACGTCTTTTATTTATAATATTTAATTATTAATGTACTAATCAAAGCTTATGATTTGGTAAATTACAATCAGATACAGTGTTTTTTGGGAGCTAAAACGAAAAAAATGATACACCAGAACAGTAATTTAAAAATTAGAAAAATAAAACGGTTATGACGGTAGTTGAATTGATCCATAACGGCCAACAGACAACGGCTACTATCCCATCATGATAACCCCATTGTCACCTTTTGCTTAATCCTTTTAAGTATTGTTTAGTGTTTCCCATCCCAATGCACATTTTTTCCAAAATCAGCTAAGGGTTGAACCAAGTGGGCCGGTCTAGGTCTACCCGGTTCATCTTGTCATTGATGTCTTAGTAATGAGCTCACAGCCTGGATTTTCATCCTCTCAAGTTCGGCCACACGTACTTAAGAATCCAAGTGTAAAAACATGAGCATTTGCGTCTTTTTATCTGCTCAAGTGTTGAGTGGCAGTTGGATTCTTAAGTGTAGTGCACTAGACAGTGCACCGCACTTGAGAGGATAAATTTGGCTTAGATGCTTCTAACCCTTGATTTATTGTCATCTTTGTCATATGGGTCATGGGTGTCGTGTTCAATTCTAGGTTTTGGAGGCAATGCATTCAATTTGAACTTTCCCTTCATAATGTAAGGTTATCCAAAGGTTTTAGGAGTTGGCATCTAATCAATCATATTGTCTGATCCATATCATATTGGTCGATACTAGTACTATATCAATATCTTTGAGGGAAAATACGTATTTATGGTATCGATTTTGAAGCTCACCAATACTCATTCCAATACTATGAACTAAAACCCTAGTTGTACATGAAGAATGTGCGATTTAGAGGATTTGGTACACTAGAAGGATTGAAATTTTGTGCACAGGTGTATCGCAAGGTCCCTTCCTCACATGTTAGTTGTCACGGAAGGTATATGATTAAATTAAAGTCCAAATTTTGTCAAGGGACTGTTAATCCGTACTTTTTGAATTCCTAGATGTCCATATGATCAGTAAAATGCTACATCATCCTTATATGGTCAAACCTGAGTATGGGTTTTAAAGATATCTATCCAACTTGCTAGTCTTAAAAATCTTTTGCCTATAAACGCATGGTTAAAGATAAAATATTGTGGGCCATATGATTGAGATGTAAACCACTATCCAAAAAACAATTAAGTTGTTAAAAAACAAAAAAAAAACCCCTTGGTGACTCAAGCATGGTTTATTTCTCCACCTTTGTTCTTATCCAAAAAATAAAAAAACACATTCTTTGTGGCTCAAAGGTGAGTTGTGTAGATTATTTTGATGGCCACCAAGAAAACCCTTACTCATCAAGGTTTTAGATGAGCTTCATGAGGTAATAGGCACTATCTTATTAGGCCTTTTGGTCGGAGTTAGGGTTGGATATTTGAAAACCTAATTCTGTCCTGATCCCATCATGGCTTATCATGTCTAAACCTTTCCTCTCAAGTTCTTAATGAGTGTGGCTCCTCTCCAGTAACTCGAATGTACATATGGAGGAGCACTGCAGGGTCTAAACTATAAAGTTTTCCAGACCCCTTTGTTTCATTAGCATTTTTCAAGTGACTGGAGAGGATCCGTGGCCCTCCCTTTGTATTCATCAAAGTCTGACTCATGTCCAATCCAATAAGCACCACGTAGGAGTGGGCCAAACATATCCATTCAATCAACGCTAGTCGTCATTCATGTCTAGATATATTATTTTCCTGAATTTAAAAAAATTTATATTTGTTCTTTTTCTATGCTAGAGTCTAGCCCTCGATCATGAGGTTTTGAGTTCGAGACTTCTTGTTGTTTATCTCGTGTCTAGATACCCTCCATAAAAAAAAAACTTTGCCATAAATCATTTTCTAACCATTTTACCCTTGATCTGTACTGATCCATTAATACAAGATCACCTTAGAATCGGTATCACCAATAATCAATACCAATACGGATTACATTGTTCCTATTTCGGTTCATTCTAAGGGTAGGCATGATGCTAGGTTGGACCGGCCAAAGGAATGGTTCATTGGTTCCCAAGATCAGCTGATTGACCTAAGTAATTATAATTTTATAATAATTGAGAAAGCAAATCTTGTGGTAGTGATAAAAGGAGACACACGAGGTTGGTCATGCACAATAAAACATATTTTAAAAAAGTAAAATAATTAATGTTAAGTAGTAATCAACTTCTCTCTATCTTATAGTCTTCTTCTAAGTTCTATCCACCCAAATTTAAGTCTCTGATTAACAAGACAAAATGAGAACAAAAGATCTACGATTTTCACATGTAATCTCTACGCACGCACGCACATACAAACACTCACATAGAGAGAGAGAGAGAGAGAGAGAGGGGGGGGGGACCCACAGGTGAGCATCAATCGTTGTACTGACGCCAACCAGAGAATCTAGAGGAGATCACAAGAAACGAAGAAAAGCAAAAACATTTTGCAGAAACTACAAGATTGCTTCTCACCTACTCAAAAACCCTACGTGAGTGAATAACATCTCAACTCCCCACCCAACCGAACCCATAAACCGCTCCACTTCTCTCTTCTTTCTTCTCATCTTTTCTTCTTCTTCTTCCACTGCTTAATGAAACTATAAAACCATTACCACACAGCCCCAACTGCACCCACCCTCATCAAACTTCAAAATTTGAGAGAGAGAGAGAGAGAGAGTTGAGAATGAGTAGTTCAAAAGCAGAAGACATTGAAGAAGATAAGCAAGAGGAGGAAGAACAACAACAACAACAACAGCACTTCCATGTGTTAGCTGTAGATGATAATCTTGTTGATAGAATGCTCTTGGAGAGGCTCCTCACTGTTTCTTCCTACCAAGGTACTTCACTTATATATCTCTTTAATTAATTAACCTTAATTTGCCTTTGGGAGAGGGAATTTGTTGTTTATTTCTGATTCTAAGACAGTTTCAATTAGAGTTAGATTATGAATTTGTATTTAAAGTCAATTTTATTTTGTGATTTATTTCTACGCTAGCTTAATGGGCTTGCTTTGATTTTATCAGAACTTTCTTGTTTCCTAATTTAATTTTCTTTTCTTTCTCCCCGGCCTATAATATTCTTTCCTTGATACAGTAACTTGTGTGGAATCTGGTGATAAAGCTTTGGAATATTTGGGTTTGCTTGCCAATGTTGATCATCTTGATTCTACCTCCTCTTCATCATCATCCTCTTCTCCACCCTCAGAACATGAGGTCAGAATGCTTCTCTCTCTCTCTCTCTCTGTGCAAGGGGACCTCTTGTTCTTTTTTTTTTTTAGGAAAAATATGTTAAGTAAAACAAGAAAGGAAAGAGGAAAAATGGGTATTTGTGTTTTGAATGCGAGCAACATAAAAATTCTTTTTCTCCCATAAAACAACTTTCTGAATGAAGAAGCTTTATCAAAACAAAGCTTTCCTGAGAGACTACTCTACACCTACAAAAAAATATAAAATGAGAAGGAAAGAAAGAGAGAGTAATATTTTTAATCTTGCAAGCTAGTCAGAATGTATGTAATTCACTATCTCAGAAGTCAAAAACAAAAATTTTTTTTTTCCTGGCCACCATCTATATACATTTATATAACTAAAGAAGAACCTAAACCAGATGATTTCTCAATATTATCTGATCAGCAATCTAACTCTCTCAGCATATCACTCCATTGAGTATTTTTTTTTTTTTTGATTGATTTATTTATTTAGATTAATTGTTCATCAGGGTGATCAGACTGTGAAGATGAAAGTCAACTTGATCATGACTGACTACTCTATGCCTGGAATGACTGGCTATGATTTGCTGAAAAGAGTCAAGGTCAACTCATCACCTTCCTCACAACTCCTTCCTCTCATTCTATACTCACATTCTTCTTTTATGTTATATATATATCCGGCTCCTCTCCAGCGCACATGGTGCGGCTGGGGGGGTTCAATCCACACCACCACATGCATCTCAGTGCACTAGCGTGTGGATCAAGGCCTCCCCAACCGGATGATGTGTGCTGAACATCGTTCCGCACGGGAGAGGAGCTCAATCCATTTATTTATGGGTTTTGTTTGGATGATTAAAGTAAGTAAATTTTTTTCCATACGTGAGCAGAAATCCTCTTGGAAAGACATCCCTGTGGTGGTAATGTCATCGGAGAATGTGCCCTCCAGAATCAACATGTAAGTCAAATTCTTGTTTTTCTTTTTCCTTTTTTCCCCTTTAGTATGATTTGATTTTATGCAAAACCATGTAATCAAACTTTCTTTAGAAAATTTTAACAAAGTTTTCCTCCACCCATAGAGGATGGGTTCACTTACTATCTTAGGGTTCATCATAAACCCCTTTTAGGATTATAGTATATTTCAAAATACCCTTTCGATACCCATTGTTACCCTCTCTCCCACCCGTCGATAAATAGGATCCCATTCATTATGGGTGGAAGGAAACTCAATCGATCCTATATAATTTCAAATTCTTTATCAAACAAAAACTACTTAATCTTGATTTGGGTCTTAATTTTAACAAAAATATTTAAAGTTGGATCAAGAAAATATAGGGAAAAACAGTAGAATGAATCTACCCAAGGTTCATCCACTAGGTGATCAGTACTTCTCCATTAAGAGATTCTTAAGAATTCAAATTTACAGAATGGTCCCACTTGAAATATCTTGATAGAATGTTTGGTTAGAAGTGTAGTGAAATCAACAATCTTATTTCTTATTTATTACGTAATTTCCAACCATACACTCCACTAAAAAGTTTTATTTTTTTCTTTTGTCATTTTACTTACCAATTTACCAATGTGAAGACTGTTTTAACTTCATTTCACTGCAAACCAAATGGGTATCAATAGTTACTTTGTACGAGTGAGCCCATCAAAAAATTGCACATTTTGTTAAGGATAAATATAGATAGATTTACAAAAGTCACAAACAGTAAATCTTTATGGTCCTACCTTAGATCAGCTTACTAAAAGACTAAAAGTTTGATCTCATGAAATAATGGCAACCACATGATATGTCATCTTCAGTCAAATTCTAGAAACTGTTTGGGGTAAGGATCCAAAAAAGCAAACACAAAAAGAAAATTACCTAAAGTATTCATTTTACTTTTACTGACTCTAGTCAAGCAAGAAACTCCAACCGAAATTCTTGGTCCTTAATTTTTGCTAGGCTTGTGATCACTGTTAGAGATTTTGACAAGTTGATTAATTGTGAAATAAAATATATATTCATTGGTTCTCATGATGTTTTATTTATCATTATATTCATCCCTTATATTACACATTTTTTTCCAATATAAATAAATCCTGGCATTTCACATAAAACTGTGTTAAATGATGCGTTAAAAGATTTTCAACCTTTTGAAAACTTTTAAGATAAAGTTTTCCTCCACCCATAGAGGACGGTCCACCCACCATCCTAGGGTTTTAGTATGTTCCAAAATACCCTCCCAATACCCATTCCCGCCCTTTCCCACCCCTTAGTGAATGGGATCCCCTTCATAGTGGGTGGAGGGAAACTCGGTCCAAACTTTTTTAGTTCACCACTTTGGTGACAAGAAGTTATTCCCATGAAGGGAATATTCAAATTAGGGCAAGTGATTGATGTCTGGTTGGTTGGGTAGTTCCTCCACCAGTGAGGGGGCCAATGAGAGTGCACATAGAGGCATCAACATAGATGTTTTTTTTTGTTTCATTGGGGGGCAGGGCAGTACTTTTGTTGGCTCTTGTGTCTGGGTGTAGGAACCATGCGATCAGATAGCGTTCTTATTCGCTTCAAATAAATAAAAATTCATGCTCTCCACACTATTTTTATTATGAACACTCCTTTTAAGGATGGCACTTCTCAAAAATTTCTGGATCACTTGGTTTACTAAAACTCTTATCTTGATTCCAGTGTTGCTAGAGCATACACACTTGTTTGCATTAAAAGAACAATCAATGGCATTTGATACATAACAACCATGAAGTGTTTGACAACTGGAGGTCCCAAATGTTTCTACTTTCTTTAAATGTATAGACAACTAAGGAAAATTCAATGTTGAACTGAAGGACCACTCAAGAGTACAAAAGATACACCAAATTTTAGATGAGATATTTTTTGAGACAAAACAAGAAAGGAAAATAAGGCATTAAAACCATTTGATTAATGTAGGAAAAGGATAGTTCCTTAATTAGTATGTTCACCCAAGTTGAGTCTTGGGTTTTCATTGAAAGGAAAACCATTTCTTTAGGTTTTCTTGTTTTTAATATCATTGGTTATCCACATTTACTCAAAATAAACAATAAATAAGGGCCAATAATCTGGTGATATTTTAAAATAAAGACTTTTACCTAAAAAAAAATGTTTCTAACTACTCTTAATTTGTTTTTTATTGAACATATTCATTCTCTGTTATTCTACTGATTTGTCTGTAATCCTTCTTAATTTGTGGTCCAAATACTTATCCTTTACTTCAAGG
The DNA here is from genome assembly GCF_018873765.1 of Telopea speciosissima. Taxonomy (NCBI): domain Eukaryota; kingdom Viridiplantae; phylum Streptophyta; class Magnoliopsida; order Proteales; family Proteaceae; genus Telopea; species Telopea speciosissima. Next base: position 16,101,256 of record NC_057922.1, read on the forward strand.
TTTCTAGTAAGAACCACAAAACCACCAGTCTGGTAGGTCAAAAAGTCAATGTCGGTCTTTGTTATGTGCCTAATGGGATCCACTCTAGTGTATAGGCATTAGATTGGGTCAACCTAGTATGAGATAGTTTAAAGAGCTTGATTTAACGTCTTCCATCAGCTCTGAAACTTTTGACATATCGATCAAATATTTAACAGTCTCCACATTGTCATCACAAGTCACTTCATTTAAGATGAGGTGAAACTCAGTGCAGTAACAATATTCTTCAACTAAGAGAATGACCAACTTGTGAAGGCAAAAACAGAAGAAGGGCTAAACAAGGTTGGTCCCACCTGATAAGATCACTTTGCTAAAAATTGACCAGATTGAATAATGCCAACCACTTGATCTGTCGCATTCTCTTCTCTATCTTAGCTATCACATTTCTATGGGCTCTGTTTGGGAAAAGAAACCTAACTAGCTAAAAAACGAAAAACATTTTAGAGTTTTATGCTTAGAATAAATCTGTTTTGGCATTGTTTTCATTCGTTTATTAGGACCCCATGAGTCTTGTGGGTGCCACCTCCTTTGAAAAAGGCTCCATGTGACCCCATGTGAACTGCCTCAGAAGTCTTCTTTTGAAATTCTTTTACACAAATGTCTATCTTTCTCTCTCTCTCTCTCTTTCTTATGTTGTTGGGACAAAAAGATTCGGAGAAGATCTTCCCTCTCATTTTGACTCTGTGTGAATGATGTAAAAGCTTGAAAACATTTCTTTCCCCAAATTTGACAAACCCACCTTTAGGTTTTGTATTCAAACAAAAAAGTATTAAAAGTATTGGGTGCTTTTACAAGATTTGTTTGGTTGCAAGAGTTGGTCTGTCCCTATCCAGGATAAGATAGTTTGTCATTTGTTTGGGTTTATGACAATTTGACAGGTGTTTGGAAGGAGGAGCAGAGGAGTTCCTGTTAAAGCCTGTTCAGTTATCAGATTTGGAGAAGCTTCAACCCCATCTTCTGAAATCTCTGACATGTAAATGCAACTTTAGCACCACCACCACCAATGACAGTAGCAGTAACTCTAACAACAATGGAATTAACATAAACTGTAACAGCGACAACAGTATTGAAAACAAGAGGAGAGCAGTGTCTCCTGAGCCAGCAGAGAGAATACCCAAACTCAAAGGCTTAACTGTGATGTAAATGTGCAGAGAGAGAGAGAGAGAAAGAAGTGTTTTACTTTGTGTCATAATATAAGAGATGCATATCCTTTATTAGATCACAAATACTCTTCCCCACCCCCCTCAAAAAAAAAAACATTTAAAAGAAAAAAAAAAAATTCCTTTCACAAATATGTGGTAGAGGAAGCTATGAGACATTTTATGTATAGTACTTCATTACTTACTACTTGCCATGTAATGGAAAGAGCAAAAATATACTAAAGCTCACAAATCTTTATCTCTTTAGCTTGCTTAATTATCTCTACTATGATGTTTAATTAGCCACTTTAAAATCTCACATTGAAAATAATATTCCCAAGTTCTTAGTTTTCCAAAATTGCTTTCCTTCACACTCACAAATCTACCATCATAATTACTCCCTTGTATGTTGAAGATTCGAAGAGGGTAGGCCTAGGTACAACAATGAGGTTTTTCTATTGCAACTTGGTAGTCGCAGGTTTGAACAAGGAAATAGCCTCTCCACAAAAAAGTGGGGGTAAGTTTGCTACATATGTCCCTCCCCAGACCCTGTAAGTAGCAGAAGCCTCATACATTGGGTATTGCCTTTTTTATGTTGAAGGTCCGAAGTACCCTTTGTGGTTCCTAGAGTTCCATCCAAGAGCAATGATTGTCATTGACGAAAGAATCCCTCGTCCTTCATTATGGGTGAAGGAAAACCCAATCCCTTGAATATAATAGTTTTCCAAGAATGGACACTCTTATTCCCATTAGGATCTGCACCACTGGTCCAACCCATTTACACCGATAAGGTCAATAGAACCTACTTAAGCAGATGTTTGAAGCAGTGTATGATGTGCTTCAATGTGGTCTTTTAAGTCCGGTAATGTCTACTAACTTTAGCAGACATGTGGTTATATAAAAAACGTCTGACGATTCCAAAGAACGAGAAAATAGAAACTCTAACTCTCAGACATGTCTTTTAGTTATTATTCATGTTAGACAATAAAACATTCATAAAGCTAAACTAGACGTATACACAAATGTACGGATGCCTACGTGGCTTGAATCTAGGCATAGGCCAACTTAATGGTAATCTCACAGCAAGCAGGATGGTGAAAAAAATAAAAAAAAATTTATGGGTCCACTATTGATAAAGCCGGTCCGACTCCTCTATTTTCACCTGCCCGGTACTACCGTTAATTGTGAGTGCTACAATGCAACTCTAATTCAGTTTTCCTTTGTATCAATACGTACTCTGGCCATATTTCTTTTCAACATCATAAGGGCTGCAAGGAAGGGGTCAGGTCAGGCAGCCCAACGGCCTACGGGCAAGACTTGGGCTGCCTGCAAACTTGGTTAAGCCCAGAACCTGGTTTAGGGCCTGTGATCAGGATTCAGGAACATTCTGCAAGACTTTTGAACTCATTACTATATTCATGGGTTGGAATCGATATGGATCTGGAATAATAAATCTGCTGAAGCCAGAACTAGACTCTGAGCCCACCATCCTAAAGCCCAAAAGGCCCATTATAACCCCTGACAAAATTAGAACAAGCTATCTAGCCAAGCTACTAATTAAACCTCAGCATCTAATTCGATACTACCAATGACTGAGGAGATCATTACTACTCATGATTGGAGAGTTGGACTCAAACCGATCCATATCTGATATACCCTAGCTAGGTAGAAGAAGGAAGAATATCTCAGAATAGGCTAGAGTTGGGCTTGGTTAAAATAAAATAAATTTAGAATTGGTTTGGGTTCAGATGAAGAAGTGGTTTAACTCTCCTTTAACTGGAATTTGATGCCTAATTAAGAGAAATTCGAATTGAGTCTATAGAATGACTGGACCTAGTTGGCTCAGAAGAACTAGATCCTTAGTCCTGACTCCGGAGTTGGGGGGGGGGGGTAATCTGGGTCTTTTTAAAAAACAGGGTAGTATCAGAAAAGAAGTTTAAGGTAACGTAATTTTAATAAATATAGGGTAAGTGTAGGGTAATGATAGTAATTGCCCCATATAATTTTCACACAAAAGTTATACCCTAGGCGTGTACATGTTCTATGTTTCCTACATGATTACATGAAACTAACTTAAGACAGAAAAGGTTACCCTTGGCAAGGAGCATCATAGAAACCTTTTACCTATACCACGTTGGAAATATATTTAAGTCAAGGAATTCAATACGATTAATTGGGCGTGGTTCGATTGAAAAGATTCTATTTTGAGGATCGAGATTAATCGAAAAAATCTGGAGGTAAAAGAGGGGACAGGAGTCATGATTAATTATTTGCATTGTGGGGTATCCAGTGACACTGACTAGGTGCCAATCATACTCCCGCAGAGAAATCGGCAACACGGTATAAAAAGACAACTTGCTATAAATGGAAATAACTGGCAAATAATACCAAAATAAAATAATTAAAATAACAAAGGTGAGAGAAAAATACCTGTTCTGGCCAAAAAGGCCTTGCCAACTTGGTTTTGTGGAGTCCTGTGCTCCCGCTATGAATCCATGATTCCGACTGAATTTTGGCCTTCAAGGGTATTTTGGGATTTGACACGGGTTTAAACGTTTATATTTCAAGAAAAGGAACAAAAAAAACCGGTATTATTCACATAAAAATTGAGGCCCCAATTTTTATTTGAAATACATGCACTTCTAATGTTTAAAAAAAAAATGGTAACATCTAAAATTAACTTTAGAAATTCTTTTTAGTAGATGCAACAATTTGTAGCTCAATTTAGATCAGTGCATTGACCTTGAATTAAAGGTTATATCATGAGAAATGTAGTCCTTCGAGTCATCTTTACGTCGGTGAAAGAATCAAGTCGATCAGAGAGAGAGAGATGGTCAATTAAGTAAACCATTGTTTAACAAGTCCAAGGTCTAAAAAAAGGCTAAAATAAGAGAATGCTTGTTAGCAAACTCGTTTAAAACGGGAATGCTTGCCGTTTGTTTTTTTTCCCTTATGTTTGAAAAATATACAGCAAAACCTGTTCCATTTTAAGCGTGTTTTTGCTAACAAAGGGAGGGGCTTTCGGCATGTGCATGCAATACCACACGTGTAGAGTCAACCTGACTTGTCCCCCAAGCCACCTGATTTCACGATTTTTGGCCGACTTTGAATGACTATATCTTTTGATCCGTAAGTTTTATTTTTGTGTACCATATATAATTGGAATTGCTTTTCCGAGTACTATACAATGATGTGGAAGTCAATTAAAAATTCGATTGGGAACATAGTCAAAGATGCACTCAAGAAGAAAACTCACAAAATGGTAATTCACATAAATCACAAAATGGTCATTCACATAAAGTAACGGCCAATCGGCGTCGCCTTCATACCAAAGTCTAGACCCAGGCTTAAAGTGACAAAATACATTCATTCGAAAAGTTTTGGTCAATTCCAAAAATACTTGGAGGTGTATCTAATTACAGGCTATTTTGGTAATTTTCACTAACAAAACCCTAATTTTTTTAAAACAGCTGATGATTGGGATCTCCAATGAGACTCTAGGGAATGTCCTTCATCACTGTCAAGTGTCAACACATTTCTGAAGGTGACAGCATTCAAAACCACTCAAATAAGGTCTATCCATGTCCAAAGACTTTATTCATCATTGCTATGCATGTCTCTAGGTGATAAAATGAGGTTTTTACAGTGGTGGTCCGTCTCAAATATCCGATCATCAAGTATGAGGCTCTTCACATTGATTTTTCAACAACCCTAATTATTCAAGCAATATCTTTTTTTTCTCACAATTTTTTTAATGTGATAACGACATATGGAGAAGTCATATTGTTGTGAAATTTAATACATGACTAGGTAATGATGTGGATAATATATCCACTTAATTTGGACACAAACCTGGCTGCCACATGGCAACTATAGCGTATAAGAATTTCACCATCCACTTTTAATTTCTCCTTCAGCATGTTTATTAAAATGAATGCTATTAATGTGGCAAAATTAGCTTATATAGAAAAATTAGTTTATGGAGTAAAATTAGCTTATGTAACATTGGTTAAGCTAGTTTTGGGACTTTTTTTTTAAACATTTGCAACAGGGTTAAGGGTGTCAATAGTTTGGTTTGGTTTTGGTTTTTCAATTTGGTTTAGAAAATCGAACCAAATAGATTTAGAAAAACTAAAACCAATATCGAACTGATTAGATTTGGTTTGGTTCTATTCGGTTTGTATTCATTTCCATGTGTTCGATCTAATTCCATTCTTTGAAGGTTTTGAAATTTCAGTTCAACCTATTCATTTCATTCAGTTTGCATTCGGTTCTTATACATTTTATCAGTTTGGGTTTGATTTATTAGATTTGAGCTCGGTTTTAATCAGTTTGATTCAAACCGACCTTTTACTCTACTCCTGAATCAATTTGAATTTTATTTTCCAAAGTAGAACTGTCTTTTTGTTTTGATTTGGTTTGATTTTTAAATGATCGATTTAATTCTGATTCTAAATTGATACCATTAAATGGGGGGTGAATATTTGGATGTGGACTGAAAATTTCTAAAAATACAAAAAAAGAAAAAAGACTAAGGTCGATGTGTCTCGCTCTTCCCCCTTCCTATCTCTCATGTATGATGCTTCATCCTGTGCCTCCATTGATGTCATTTGCTTGCGGGTGGTATACATATTAGGGGTGTCAATGGGCTGGTTTGGGCTTTCGGTTTCGGTGTGACTTTTATAGAAATCGAAACCAAACCATTAAAAATATTCGGTTTTGGTGCGGTTTGGTTTCGTGTCGATTTCGGTTTATGATAACGGGTTGATATCGGTTTGGATTCGGTTTGGTACCGGTTTTATATAACTAGTAAGGTCCAGTTAGTGCTAATTTTTCTTCTCTTTCTCTTTTAAGTACATAAAATATTTCAAATACAATGCATCTTTGTATCCTATGTCCTATGGCCTATGGATACAATTGGTTGGTAATCACTAACAAAGGATATGAGATAAAATGAGACATTATCACAACACATTTAGGGGACAATGGGGCATTAGGCATTTCTTGATTTACTCATTTATCGGGTTAGGTTGGTTCGGTTTGGGTTCGGGCCTAACGGTTCGGACTACGGTGCACGTCGGGCTAGCCCAAACCAAACCAAACCATTTGCCTTTCGGAGTGGTGGTGTACATATCAAGAACTGAGAAAAAGGAGGCTGTAAGGCTGGCAACTATGCCCAAACATAGGAAGGGTAAAATGATCACATCACCTCTCATGAATTGAAAAATCACACCTATGGATTCTTCTATGCATTCGTACTAGCCCTCATGTTAATGCAGGGGCCACGCAGCCCCCGACAAGGATCAGAAAATTCTCCTGTAATTCTTTGCCCGGTCCATTTCCCCCAAGTCCCTCTAATAGGGGAGGGTGAACCCCACCTGGGCAGTGTGTTCGGACAAGGGGTAGGGTGATCATTTCCACCCCCCCTATGAGAGAAATTTAATTGTAGGGGATAAAGATCCGACAAGGATCCCCCTCCTATAAAAGACTTATTGGCATTTTATGTTAAAAGATAGGGGAAAGGAATGCTAATCGGTGCTACAGCCCGATGCAAAAAGATCGTCGCACCCTTAGATCTTTCCATCTTTTCAGGGAGTGTGATGTTCTTTTCGCGTTGAACTGTATTTGGGTGTAGGTACATACCCACACATAACACTGGTTAACGTTCTTTCTCCCTAAAAGATAAAAGGTAACTGTTCTCTACATTGGAGGCGCAGGATGCACCCAGACACATGCGGCAGGGAAAATGACCCGTCCACCCCAAATAGCCGAAATAGTTGTGTGTTCGGATGCAAGCTGCCCATCCGTGCGCTCCCAGGAAAGGAGTGGAGCGAAATCCGAGAACATAGCCTCAGAAAATAATTAATGCAAATGAATGGTTAAAAATATAAATTAGTTGTTATCGGGACTTGTGAAGACTGAGATTCACATATGTGGTACAATATTCTGACTCACAAACTACAAGAACTACCCTTTGGGTGGCGGGGGGTTGTTTGAATTTTTCTCCCTTCAGGTTCTCTTGTCCGGTCAGGTGCACAGGTTTCTTTGGGCGGAAATGAGGATCTCACCTCACCCGGACAGTGTGTTTGGGCAGGAGTGAGATCGTCATTTTCATCTCTCCTATAAGAGGAACCTGAGAAGAGAACAATCCGGGGTGGTTTGGGTTTTAAAACTACAAGAACTACCCAGGTCTGAAATTTGTTCACATCCATGTTTCAATGTTTCATGCATAAAGTCTTGCTTACCCTTACCAAAAAAAAATGTCACAGAGAAATTCTCCGCACGTCACTCCATGTTCAATTTTCAGTTTTCACGTGATTCCAACAGCAACAGTAAGCAAATGCGTTCTGGTTTGTGGACAAACCTCCCATGGCTGCTGTAATGGTTTGGTCACCACTGCATTAAGCACAGAAAGACAAACAAAAAGCAGAAGTAGCCGCAGATTTCAAAACCTGTGGAAGTTTTGGCTTCTCTGCACCTATAACCTACCCCAAAAACCCCTACCACAATAATTGAAGTCATTAGCTCTCTCTCTCTCTCTCTCACTCTCTCTCTCTCTCTCTCTCTCACTATCTTTCTCTAATAAATGTGTTAGAATATTACAAAGGTGAGAAAATATACTTCTGTAAAACATTTATAGTTACTATATTTCATTGGAGATTGGGGATGGTTCTGGTCTGTTCTTCGTCCTCCAAAGAGAGATGGTATTTAGATTTGGTGATTTGTTTTTTATTTTAGGTAAAAGATATGGTGGTTTTTATTGTTCAGTTCACACTTCACACACAAGAAACAAAAAAAGGAATACAGAAACAATCTGTAATGAGCTGGTCCCCAGCTGAAAGCTGCGTCTTGGAAAGCAGCCCCCCTCTAACCCTTTTCTTCCGTCTTTCTTTATTGTTTCTTCAGTGGTGAAAGTGCGAATCGGATTTTAATCCGTTGCTGCTGTTGTAATGTAGATGCCATGTGTGTACAGCAAATCCCACATGATTTACATGGCATGGCACCCGTAGCACCGCACGATGAGTACAGCAGCAGCGGATAAAAATCCGTGTCAACCCACAGAGCCCCAATCCGATTTTCTGTTTATTTATTGGCTATCTTTGAAGACCCATCGACCAGTCATCTGCCCCTTGTTTAGCATCTCTGCTTGCTCATCCTCTCAAAGCCTGAAGATCTTATCAAATCTCTCTCACAGTATAAATCTCAGATTTAATTCATCCTTGGCTTTCGCCTCAGATTCATTGAACCCACCTCCAACTTCACTATAAAGCCAAGAATCTAACCTTGTCGTTGTTCTGCAATTGATTATCAAAGGCTCAAACAAAGCCCTATCCCAGTAACCATGTCTGTCCTCCCAAGCACTGCAGAATTTATGACTTCGGCCGTCCGTAACGGCACTCCCGTGCAGGAAAACTTCCACAAATTCTTCGAATGTTGGCTTGCGGAGCAGAATCATTACCTGCAAGAGCTTCTCTCTGCCTCCAAAGATAACAACAACCCGAACAGAAACGAAGACCCAGCAAGGGCAGACGAAGAAGAAGAGAAGGTCTTGCGTCCTTTGATTAACCGAGTCGTTCGTCACTATGAAGAATATTACAAAGCCAAATCGATCTGGGTAGAGCATGATGTGCTTCGGATGTTATCTCCAACATGGAGGAGCAAGCTTGAAGACGCGTTCCTCTGGATCGGTGGGTGGAGACCCAGTATAGCTTTCCATCTCCTCTACTCCAAATCCGGGTTACAATTGGAGAATCATCTAACTGAGTTGTTTCGTGGGCTTAGAACGGGAGATTTAGCGGACCTTTCGCCGAGTCAACTTACCCGTATCGACGAGTTGCAGAGGAAGACTATCAGAGAAGAGAAGGAAGTAACGGAAAAGATGGCGAAGCATCAGGAGACCATAGCGGATTCCTCGATGGTTGAGTTGTCTCACGTTGTGACTGAGTTGATGAATGACAGGGATGGTGAGAGGAGTTCCCACGGAGATGCGGAGAGGGAAGCCGAGAGAGAACGAGTGAACTCGGCACTAAAGCGAAAAGAGCAAGGGCTGGAGAGGATAGTGGAGAAGGCAAATGATCTACGGCTGAGGACGCTGGAAGGTGTAATCGAGATCCTACGGCCAATGCAAGCCGTACATTTCTTGATTGCTGCTGCTGAGCTGCACCTTAGGCTGCATGACTGGGGGCTGGATAAAGACACCAGTAACCACCGGGCTGGCAGTGGAACCAACCACCATGGCTGAATCACCGAGCGTTAAGACTTGAGGGATGAGCTCTTTTTGCTTTTTTTGTTTTTTTCTGTTTTAACCTAAAACAAAAAATGAGCCGTTTAGTTCTGATGTCCAAAGTCCAAACAGAACACTTCAATAGAATGAAACGGTTGATGTCCAAACAGAGCACTTCAATAGAGTGACGTCATGATTTTTACGTCGGGAAAGTTTTCTCAGAGCTGTTGGAGGCACCAGCAGCTCCTCTCTTATCTCTCCTTCTCCTTCCCTTTGACACTCCTCCCTCCATTCCTCAGCTCGGCCCAGTTCCCCTCCATTTCTCTTTTCGGCACTGTTTCCCCAGTGCCTCTAATAAGGGGAGGCACAATGACCACCTTACCCCTGCTTGAACACTCTATTCGGATGGAGTCCACCCCTTATTATAGGTATGGAACTGAGCCAGGCAGGGAATTGGAGGAGATAATTTCCCTTTTTTCTCCACTACTACTCTTAATAAATTATAACCAAGAATCTAAAACACGGTACCATATTTAATCGAAAAGGTGTACCCAATGCTCCTGCTAGGGCAGGGTATGGGGATAATTTCAAGCCTTCATGTGTCTGGACTCTGGGAGTAAGGCTAGCAAGTGCTCCTTTTCCTTGTTTTTAAATGGGCAAAAGGATTCTGACTGGGTGCATAACTGCTTTGCCAAAATGTTCACCCCACCCCCATTGAAATGCGGAAAACCGACTCTATTGATGCTTCTACACACGCTTCATTGTACCTGCAAGGGGCCACACTCGTGAACAAAGAGCTGTTCAATTATCAGGGCCACTCCCTAACATTTACCTATATTTTAAGGCACACCCACTAACTACCATAATATCAACTGTTACCCATTTTTGAACGGTGTTAACATATAAAATTTCTTTGACCATTATATCCTTTACACTAAGACTTCAAACAAAGTCTTGGTTCTCTGTAAATACAATTTTAAGATCATTTTACCCTTCCAATGAAAACAAGTGAACCGTCGTCAAAGTGCTCTTCAACCGATGAAGCTCACAACCGTCATCGAAGTTGTAGATTTCATAGATCCGAAAGGCTCTCAGGAATTCGACCAGATATCGAATTCTCACTGGAATCTCTCCTGTTAACAGATTATGTGGATGAAACAACGCTTGTAAGCCCTTCAACTCTGTAATACCCACTAGTATTTCACCTGAAAACCGATTGTCAGAGAGGCCAAGAAGTACTAGACCAGATTTTTCTGTTGTTGCTGCAATTTTACTCGGTAGAAGACCAGAGAAATTGTTGGAACTCAGGTCCAAAACAAGTAGCTTCTCCCACAGTATGAATCTCGGCAAAATATCATATTTCAGGCTATTGAAGGAGAGATTGAGCACCTTTAAACCTCGCAGAGATGAAATGCAAGTGGGAATCCCTCCGACAATGGAGTTATTTGCGAGATTGAGGACTGCGAGCGAATCAACTGAAGTAGAGAAGCAAGGAATCCCTTTAACAAAAATAAATAAATAAATAAAAAATAAAAGAGCTGAAATTGTATCTGGCGGAAGTCACCATATCTGATTTGAACTTGGGTATGGAACTCACGATAGAGGAGGATTCGGGAGGGGAGACTCTAAGGTTTTAAGTTGCCTTCAAAGGGGCTTCCTTCTCTCCAAATCTCAGACCCAATGGAACATGCACCAAGGAATTCAAACTCTTTGATTAGGTCTGCAAGTACCACTCAGAAGTAGGACTGGGAATGAAGCTTTAAGATTAAAAGAAATTAGGAAGAAGAAGGGCAAGAAATAAGGAGCAACGTAAAGGGAGTAAGAGAGAGAGGGAGAGATTGATAAAAACGAAACCTTGGTGGACAAGATTATTTTGGCCCCATCTCTCTAAATCTGTTTTGTTTCCATCACCAAAAAACCAAAAGCCCGAAAATGGAAACCACCCCTGGGTTTCTGCCTTCCCTTGTTTCTTCTCAAACATAAAATAAAATTTCCTATAAATACCCAATAAAACTCCCTCTGATTTTAAAGTAAACCAAAAACCCTCTCAAAACCATCTCCCTTTCTTTTTGTATGTATTATCTGTCTCCAGATTCATTCCACAATACAAAATTTTGAGCACCCATCCTTTTCTGTTCTACCCTCCAGCTGGTTTTTAGTTTGATTTTTTTATCATTGGTCGTTGATTGATCACCATCAATGGAAACCAAGGTTGGTAGCATCGATTTATGCAAACCTACCTAATAAACAGGGCCGAATCCACCCTCCCCAAGCTTGTGATCAAAGTGAAAATCTCTGGTTGCTACAACTAGGGTTTCTAAGTTTCTAGTGAATTTTCCAAGGTTGTGGGTGAGTGTGGGGAAGAAGGGTTTGTGAGTATTTTAATTGAAAGGTTAGATTAGGTACTTCGCCCACCAAAAAAGGCAGAATTATCTTTTAAAAAATATTAAACAGCTGACATCACCACTTGAACAGTTCTTAACTAACGGTAGAGGGCATTTATTCCAATTCCACAACTAGGTTTTGGGAATCAACATTAATCAAAATCAGAGTCGCCCAATTCTGATTCTGAATAAGCTAATATTCCAATTCGATACTTTAACCATTATTATCTGATCAAAACCAAGCAATTGACAGTCCGATCGATCCATTCGTCTGGTCTTTGATATTTAAAGAAAAGCATAGAGCAGTGGCCGCAAAACTGTCATGGCCCCAACAGTTCTACCACAACCGACCTGGTCCTAATCCATAAAATGATATCTTAAACCTTTTTGTTGAAATGTTCCAGTGACCCAATGCGTACATCCCCATGCCTCGTCACCTCCTCTCTCCTTCTCATGGCAGTAGGAAGCAGCAATGGTTAGATTAGTTACAGACTTCCAGTTTGCCAGAACAGTTTTGTTGTCTTTTCAGAACATTTGAAAGCATTCGGCCCAGGAATACCGTTCTCATCAATAATTAAGGAGACCAAAACCAAAGAAACGTAAACAGATAGCGAAAGAAAAAGAGCTCTGATTTTGTGATAAACTAAACTTTAAACTACATCCGGAATCCGGATAACTGTTTACCCATTCTACCCTAAACAAGATAGCGATAAGAAAAAGATAAAACTAAAGTTGGACAACAAAAAAGCACCTATTTTCCGTTTTATTCAGGGTAATCCCTTGAGCATGTTTCTTCTGTTTGCTAGTTGCTACTCTACCACTGTAGCCCACGGTGTTTGCATCCTTGTAGTTTCAGGAAGCAAATCCTGCAAAATAAGAGGATTAATCACAAACTTCAGAAACCCATAATTCATAGACAATCATCATCCATGACTAATGGTTAATTTGAACAAAGGTCAAGTGGTGAGAGAAAAGAATAGCATTGGCATGGACGATGGCAAGGCATGTTTCCAAACGAGAACAGGGCATCAACTGTCCACTCGCACAGGATGCAAGGACAAAAACGGCTATCCAATAAATAAAGACACAAAAGATTCAGAACAGAAGCAATGATTCCATGATGAACAACAATATTTCAGGGAGACATAGTAGATATAGTATACTAGAAATTGCGGGCGGGCCTTGGTGAAACGGTAAAGGTTGCTCCACAGTGACCAAGTGGTCACAGGTTCAAGTCTGGAAACAGCCTCTGTGAAAGCAGGGGTAAGGCTGCGTACATTACAACCCTCCCCAGACCCCGCACAGTGGCGGGAGCCTCATGCACTAGGCATGCCCTTCATAGTATACCAGAAATTCCTTAAATCTAGTACATACCCCCAACAAGCAACAGTTGGCCATTACCTCCCATTATACATCACAGCTCATCTTTTACCAAGTCTTGCTCGTCCTTTGCTGACTGCTGCTCGTCTTTTACAGATTCCTGCTTACCTGTTTTATCTCGGTTCTTCTGAATGAAATCGAGGATATCCTCCTTTGTTCTATCACCATCATACTGCGAAAGGTTGCCGCTAGCTGTTTTGAAGTACACGGTTGGGTAACCTCTAACATCAAAAGTATCAGTGGGAATGTCATTCGCAGTTGCATCCTGGAAAGGGATAACAAGAGGTGAGATATGTCAGAATTTAGGAAGAGAATCCCCAATAAATGAAGAGATATAATGAAGGGTAAATGTGTCAGCTATTAATGCTTAATCAGCAATAAAACAATGCCAGAAAGTCAAGATAGTAAAACCAATTGAATTCCAAAGAGAACAGTTTCAGAAAAATAAAATAAAACAAAACCCAGAACAATAGAAACATGGTAGATTTTCAAAGCTGATTTCAGCAACTAAAATTTACTTATTGATTGACACAGAATTTCTCTCCCAGGTTTGGAATTCTATCTTATGATCTTAATGTCAGATCTGGTACAGAACTCTGGTTTCAATTTTAATTTCAAATCAGTGTGATTCAATTCTACTTTAGTTTCCAACGGAAGTTTAATTGTTCTGGGTGTACCTTGGTCCTTTGGACATGACAATTGGGGATTTTATCAAGGTTTTAATATTAATAATGATTTTTTAAATATTTTTTATCATCAAATTATCTGATATTGGAAAAAAAAATTTGCATCACTAGGTCGCACTGGATAATCTTGAATGATTTGTGTGATGGCTATCCAATAATGCACATGTTTGTTCCTAGAGACTTGCGTTAATATTTACAGATCATTTATAGTTTGTTTAATATGTTGCTGTTTAATGTGTCAAGAGTTTCATGGTAAAAACTTAATATTATACGTACATGTTTAGTATGTTAATAGTTACATATAGTTCAGGGTTAGACATTGGTATAGGTGGCCGAGATATATATGCCAATACGATACCGACACCTTGAACCATGATATAGCTTGCCTCAGTTGCTTTTTAGTATGCGTATACTTGCATGTTATGCATCATTACTTATAGATGACTTGGATTTTAATCACACATTTTAATCTCATGTTTTATTGTTCATGTGCTAAGTAAACTTGTGATGCCATCATGAAAAGAATTTGAATCCTCTCAACTCATAACAACATGCTTTAGTGATTAGATATTGTTATTCATTGCTTATTTATGGTGTCTTATTCTTAATAACACTAGTTTTGCAAGTATCCATTACTTATCTTATACATATGCAACATCTCTCTGTGTCTTTCCCCTACCTCTCTGAGACATCCTTTAAGATCACATTACTGATATGCTGCCGCATACCAATACTTTAAACCTTGTTCTTTAATCTCTCCCCACTGGCAATTCTAAAGGTGGGAAACTGTTTTGACAGGATTATATGGTTAATGAAATCAAGTTTAGCACGGCCCTGCTACAGTTATGCAATATTGAAATTTGGGATTTTTGGTGCACCTTTTTGCATTGCTGATCGCTGATTTCAAGAGATCTGTTAGTTGGATACTCAGCCCTATAGTTTGGAGTGAATTGTCTGCATATCACAGTTTCCACCAAATTATAATTGAAAATAGGTCTCAATTTGGTTTTATTCATTAATGCAAATATTTGGAAGCCACATATTTTATCAGTTTGGCTGGAATTTGAGTCCTAGCTCTTTTTGGACAAGTGGGTGAATTCACAAGGGAGCTATTTGGCGACTACTAATCCTAGCTTGCATCACTTAATTCATTTACATATTGTCATCCTTCTTCAGATGGATGACAACAAAAATTTCATCTAAATTGCTAGGAGATGCTGAAAGGTAATCTTACTAATAAATAAATAAAAAGAGATAGAGAGGAGCTTACTATCTTTGCAATGATGACATCAGCATCACTCTGGAGAGCAACAGCAACTTCGTCCAAGATCGGAGCCAGCTTCTTGCAGTGTCCACACCAAGGTGCATAAAACTCCAGCAGAACTGTAAACCAAACTTTTCAAATTCTTAAATACCCCTTAAAAATGAATGCCTGATGGGGCAGAACAGAAAAGAACTTTGAGCATTGACTATCTGTATTTATCTTTTTATGTTTTCTGTTAATAGGTGGATCATTGATATGGTACCGCTAACAATGGTTTCTTTCAATAGGTTACTACTGTATGTTGGTTAGCCGTGGTTCTAGTCAAACTACATAACAAGGTCTAAAACTTACAGCATAACCATTTCTATCAATTTGGGATGTATAACCCAGGCTTTACTCAGAAATGAAACCCTTTAATTCTCATATTTTTGTAGGATCTGATGTAGGGAGTGCTTTCAAGTTTGGTATTCTAGAAAGGTCCCATAACAGGTGCCTTTGGGCCCCTTCATCTACCATGTGCAGCATAGATGGTTCTCAAACTTCCTGAACATATTATTCACACCATCCTCTACTTGAGTGATAAGTTCAAGCCCAAAATATACAACCATGTGGTACAATCCAGAAAGAAATTGTCAAGATTCTGATAGCTGGTGATATTTCAAGGAAAGCTCAACCAAGTTTCACTACGAAATTTTGCAAGCTTTCAATAATACAATTCTCTACCTAATGTGGACCCAGTTTAAATTTTGGTCAGGCTTTCGTACTGGGATAGGTTGGGCATTAATTTTTGGGTTTATTTACCATAGTTGTCAAGGCGTCGCAGAAGCGCCTTGGTTTCCTTGTTGCTGTCGCCTTGCGTCTAGACCCCTCCCAACGCCTTGGCCGCCTAGACGCCGTGACAACTATGTTGTTTACTATAATGAGCTTAATTATAAGGCTAAAAAATGGAGGGTTAAGGGGGTAAACGAATTTTAATATGGTCCCATGCCAGTGATAGTTGGATAGGGATTTGTCTTACATTTTATTCCTAAGTAGTTAGTCTTTGAGTTAGTTTAGGACCTTAGAGTCCTTAGCTGTCTGCCTCTCTAATTAGGAAAGTCTGAGTATCTGAGTTAATCCAAGAGAGTTTATTTTATTTACTTCCACATAACTATGTAACCAACCCCCCCCCCTCCAAAACGGGATGTATGGATCTAAAACGGAGGTGGTGAATATTAATGGCATGATGTTTCCCAAATGATTAAAATGGGGTGGATGAAATGGAGAGGTGCGTTCGTACTGCTGTGTGATCAGTATATTTCTTTAAAGCTTAAAGAAAAATTTTATAGGACAGTCATTCGACCGGCTATGCTGTATGGTACGGAATGTTGGGCAATAAAGAAGTGTCTTATAAATAAATTATGTGCAGCGGAGATGAGGATGTTGAGATGGATGTGTAGGAAAACTAGGAAGGATAAAGTAAGGAATTGACCATATTAGAACTAGGTTGAGAGTAGCTTCAATTCATGATAAGCTTAAAGAGAGTCGTTTGAGGTGGCATGGCCATGTCTAACTAAGGCTTTGGGATGCCCCAGTATGGAGGAATGATTTGATTCAGATTGAATGAACTAAAAGAGCCAAGGGCAAGCCTAAATTAACCATAGAAGTAGTGAGGAAAGACTTGCTTAGCTTAGACCTCGTTTCATGTATGACTTCAAATAGAGCTGTTTGGAGAGCAAGGATTGTTGTTGTTGCATGAGTCTCCCCTCCCCCTCTCTTGATCCCTCTCCTCCCCCCCCCCCCCCAAATGATTTGGGTGTTCTCCTTCTCTCTCTCTCTTCTTTTTCTTCTCTAGCAAATCGATCTCTTCCACCTTTTCATTAATCAATCTATATCAACTTGGTGATAAGAACAAACATGGCCATAGATACCATGGATCCTGCCCTCTTGTTTGTTGTTTACCAACAACTTCAAGTCATGCAAGAGAACTTGGAAAAGTTGAAGCGAATCTTGAAGAGAGTCGGCGACAATTTGAGGAATTTAAGAGCCAATTGCTGCTCATATCCAATCGTACAAAAACCTCCTTCAACAAACTGATCTCACTCATTGAGCAATGGGCGAAGAGCCAGAAGATGGGTTGATCGAGGAATCTCCAGAAAAGGAATGTCCACAAGAAGAGCCCATGATCAAAATTGCAGATGAGTAAATCAAAGATCCGCTTGAAGATAAAGAGCCTCATAGGGAACATTATGTTAAAGAGGAGCAAATCAAGATCATCTCTATAGAAATCGAGCGTGTTGAATTAGTTCTGATTGACTGGTGACGATCCTCTCATCTTATAAAACTTGAGGACGAATTTTCAGGATCGAAGGGATTTACTCAGGTCTGGTTTAAATTTGGGCAAGGATTTAGTATTGGGTTGAGAGAGAGAGAGCAGCTAAAAAGAAGAAGTAAGAAAAAGAAGAAAAAAAAAAAAAACACAGTTGTCAAGCATCACTGGAAAATCTGGGGCAAGTAAAGCTGTCATCTTATTGCCCAAGGCGCTTTGGTGTCGTTAGCACATGGTCACCCTTGCAACAACGCCATAGCAGCAGTAGCAGCAGCATAATAAGTAGAAGGAGGAGGAAGAGGAAGAAAAAGAAGATTGAAGAAGCAATAGCAGTGGGAGCCACAACAATTGCGGGCGACGAAGAAAAGTTGTAGTGGCCACCACCACGTCATCATCGCTACCATAAAAGTTAAAAAAAAAAAAAAAAAAGGAAGAAAGAGGAGGGAGTGTACCAATTTGAATTCTAGCACCGCTGCCACTCCCTTCAACGCCGTCACAGCCTCATCAAGAACAAGCAGCCACAAAGTCACGATATTATCAATGTTGTGCATAGAGCATATTTTCGGGAGGATGAGTGGTTTTTTCTCCGCTAATCCCCGCTTCTAGAATCCATTGACATTGAGAATGACCTCAATTCCCCCCCTATTTAATATGATATTTGTTATCTTATTTTGTATATTAATTCCCTCAACCCCCTTCTTTAATTAGTATTTCTGGTAGAATCGATCGAGAATGCCCTCCATCCCCCCTTTCTTTAATAAGATATTTGTATATCTTATTTTAATACATTAATATTCTATTTTCTTTTATAATCAAAAGGAACAGGAGTAAAAAAATTAATGTATACGGCTTCCAAAGTCTTTCTGGACATTTTAAGATTAAGATGACGACATCCTACAAGAATACATTCAAAAAATACTAAAACGCCTAGGACGCCTAGACGCCCTGTGGCTTAGCTGGCCCTCGAAGGCCTTGGATCGCCGGGTGCTTTGACAACTATGAAAAAAAACCCAAAACGTTTGGGGAGGAAAGAGATAATAGATCGAGAGAGGCGGAGGCTGATGCACATTCTTATCCACAAAAAAAAGACTGTCATTCCAAAATACATAACATGGGGGGATTGGTTACATATTTATAAGGCAATAAATAAAAGAAAATCTCCTAGATTAACTCAACAATAAGACTTTCCTAACTAGACATGAATCTAAAGTTTCATAAACTAACTCAAAGACTAACAAATTACGAATAAAATAAGATGATAATTTAGTCTACTCCCTTGGGCCAGATTTGGCATGATTTCTATTTCAATTTCGGATTGATTTCATGAAATAGGCAACCAATAGATTTTAGGTCAAGAAATTGGAATTGTTTTGGTTGCATCAATCTGAAATATTTCAAGAATAAGAAATCCATTTAGTAGTTCAATTTCAAAGAATAGATTCTCTATATTTCTTTAAAAGAGGATGATGGTGGCGGGGGTAGGGCCAAGGCTAGGAAGGAGTTGGTGGCAGCAATGGTGGTGGTGGTGGCTTTGGCAGGGAGGTGGTGGTAGTGATGGTGGCAGGGTGGTGGTGGTGAGAGTGTGAGACCATCAAGAAAAGAAAAAGGGTGGTGTTTTATTTTTAACATGAAATTACTGCTTTGCCCATCAAATTAACCATGTGCTCATTGAAGAGCAAGAGTAAAATCAATTTCAATTTCAAAAATAGAAACAGCTCCTCAGCTATTTCAGAATTTCTATTCCATTTTATTTCTATTTCACCGAAAGAAGGTGCAAAAATCAAACCAAACTTTTCTGGAATAGAAATGACCCCATGAAATTGAAATAGAAATCATACCAAATTAGGCCTTAATTCCCCAATTTTGGTAATGTAGTCCTAGATAGGTAGGGGACCTACTAGGAGCCAAGCAACCAAGACCAGTTAAGCAGCAGGTTAGACGGGGGGCAGAATTGAGGTTTTAGGTCAATTTTAGGGTTAGGGTTAGGGTTAGGGTTAGGTTAAGGTTGAGGGGTTGGTTTTTATAGGCAGATGTAGGGGAGTCTAACAGTATTGGTCCAGTGATGATTGGATGAGTGAAAGTGTGAAAAGTCAAAAAACAGAAAATTAGGGTTTCAGGTTTTGGGTTTTTGAAAAGATGAGAGTGAGGGGATTTAGGGTTTAGAGATGGAATTAGGGCAGGGGATTAAGGTCGAGTTCTCCTGGGGTTGGGAGAGTCACTCGGCCAAGGTATGGTAGGTTAATGATAGCTGAAAGTGGCTGGTTAGGATTTTAGGGTTTTGGTTAATTAATGGAAATGAGGGGAATTAGGGTTTCAATGATGGGATGGGGCTGAAGTTAAGGTCGAGTGGAGGGGATGCTGTGAAGGTACTGTGGTTAAAATTCGGATGAATTCTGATGGTGGAATTGGGCTGTGGGTGAATTTAGGTTTAAGAAATTTTAAGAAAAATAAGGGGGAAGGTTAGGGTTGGGTTTAGAGGATTAGGAGAAGAAGGGAATTGGTTGATAATATTAAACACTTACTTGGAGTTGCAGCTCTTCAATGGCAGCAGCTTGAAGACAAATAACATATCCTCCCGGTCTACAAGACACAAAGAGTCAACTGGAGATCCACCAGTCCCTTCACCTTGATATGACTCACAAGGCAACACTCAACAAAGCAAGGCAGCAGCAGCAATGGCAGCAAGCAAAAGTTCTATATGACTCCCATGATCTCTTTTATTTATAATACGGCCAATGGCCCAATTCCTATTCAGTCTAGGAGTTTGATCACTAGGCTGATTCCTAGTACAAGTCACTCCTCTATAGAAATCGTGAAGGGGTGTGGGGACTAAAAACAACTTAAAATAAAAGAATATTCCCTAAGCAATAAAAGAATACAAATCACTTAAATTGAACTATGATTTGAACCGGTTCAATTTAAGTTTACAAATAGACTAAAATTTAAGTTTACAAATAGACTAAAAATAAACTAAGTATGGAAACTACTAATGCAAAAATAAACCAAGGCTCCAAACACTCGGCCCTACTCCTAGGGCTGCTTCTTCTTCTTCTTGTGGATGTAGGCCCTTGGATTTGCATCATTTGGACCTTTTAATTCAGCTCATTACAATAACTAAACCCAGAAATTAATGCCCAACCCAATCCAGTACTAAATCCTGGCCCAATTTTAAACCGGGACTGCATTACTACCAATCACACAAACCCTAGCTGGAATGGCCACATCACCCCTCCACTAGCTTTGACAAAGGAAGTCCCAAATTCACCACATGGTGGGCCATGAGGTCACGATGGATCACAAATCGTCATGTAGACAACCCTGGGGATGCTTATTTATCCACAAGTCACTGTCCAAAAATTCACCACATATGTGGCAAGAGTGCTATATTAGCCACCAATGTAGAAATATCAGTCTGGAAGTGCCTGCCTACCGGCTAAAAATACTTTTTGCCTTCAATTTATATTACTGTACCAATTATCTCATTAGAACTTAGGATGTTACCACGTCACTCCTCTGCTTGATCTTGTAATGATTTGAGTAAGAATGGTGCTTTAAATTGATTTTATCCCTTTCTGCAGCGCATGGTTTTTCTGTTGGACTGACACATAGTAAAGTCTATAATAGATATACTTCTATTCTTCAATCCCCCACCCCTGGGAGGGATCTTTATCCACTTAAAATCTTGCATTCCAGAAAGGGATTTCTTTTCCAATAATATTTCTATGCGTATTCAATCATTCTGATATACAAAGAAGTACATACCATTCTTTCCAGAGTTGAAAACAACATCCTGGAGGTTATCAGCAACCACAACCTTCACTGGTTCATTGTTAACTTCAGGAATAGGTTCTGACTTCACATACGGCTTTAAACTTCCATCCTGCTGACATGTACAAATGTCAAAATGTCATGAATCAAATAAAAATAACTTTATCCAAGCTATGACTTTGCAGCAATTAATGAAATAAACAAAAAGGCTGTAAAAGATTTAATTTCAACACACTATGTTAAAATTGGGGGAATTGAATCCCATAAGTTTAAAACACTTTCAGTAATTGACAAGGCGGACCTCAGTGCAATGGTAAGGTTGCTCAATTGCGACCAAGTAGGGAAACAGCCTCTTCGCGAAGCGGGTGTAAAGCTGCGTACATTATGACCCTCCCAGACCCCAAAGTGTTGGGAGGCCTCGTGCACTGTGTACGCCCCTTTTTTTCAGTAATTGAAGTTAACATCCAACATGGGATATCAGATTGGATACTCACAGCCAATAGTGATTCCTATGTTTCATTAGAACTTGAACTCCACAATGGAGGTATAAACTCCTACTGGTTGTGGGAATTATATCAGTGACTCAATGAGATAACACGAAGAAACTCCCTGATACCCAATTTAGGCTCACCAAATACAAGGGAAATTGTCTTTTACATCACAGATGCTAATGGGAAATCTGATTCATCTCAGCATTCAGAAACTAAATGGAAGACCATCACTACAAATACAAAATTATGTTAACAAGAAAAGAAGCAGAAGCATCACCATGTACTCCTTCAACCAGGGTGCAATATGATCAGGATCCAGATTTGGTTTGAAATATTTCTTGCCATCATTGTTCTGTATGATAAGGAGAGGCACCTGATCCTCTTGAAGACCAAAATACTGTTCATCCAAGCCAAAGGAAAATTAAACATGTAAAAAAGATTTAACGAGTGAACAGAAACAGCAAATAAAAATACACCAACCAGAAGATAATAATTACCTGGAATGCACCTTGACTGGCCTCAAGGTCACCCAATAAAAAGGCTACTCCCTTTCCTTTGTACTGCACTGCAACATCATGGTATTTTGACTTGAAAGCATCAACAAGCTCACTACCGAAGTTCAAAAACAGCATTGCCTGTACATTCCAAATTCGCAAAGAAAAAGGTTATTCAGGGGACAAATATGTCAGTAGCAATACATGTGAAACAGAAAGCCCATTAATAGATCATGGCAATGGTTACTTTTAGATGATATGACAATGCCAACTAAATCCATACGATAGCTAAGATGGAAAAATTATCATATGGCATATCCTACATAAGGTCACCAACCACGGACTAGTACAGACAATCCAAAGGCAGACCATACAAAGCCCATAATATGAGGCATGGATGCAGAATGAACCTACCCACATCTTCAGGAAAGATAGTTGAGCCCTTCCAACATGCCATTAGACAAGGTTGATTCAGGCCAGCCCAGACTTCACATGATTTTTCCCCATTCCAATTATATAAACATATGCACTAGAAGACACAAATGTATATAATGTATAACATATATATCGTTTTTCATAAAACATAGCATATATAGTGCGCATATGCATTTTAATGTTGTATGTGTAACAACATAATATCTAGCTATGCCTTCATGCACAATTTGGGCCAGGCCCAAATTTATATTAATGAGACAGGCTAGGTCAAGACCAATGTCTGTTTGAACCAAGCCTGGGTAACACATTTTGGCCTCCTAACCCTCAGCCTAGGTCCAGCCCAAAGAGCTGAAACATTAGCCAGAGTGGACCAGATTTCGTGCAAGGTTGGGCAGGGACTGGACCAACCACTTTGCAGCCCATCATTGTATTAGATTTTGGTCCTCATGCTTGGAAGCAATAAAAACTTATTTTTGGATGAATAGAAGAAATAGTTTCTTATTTGATAAAAATAAATTTAGGAGAATTTATCTATAACACACTTAGAAATTCATGCTTTTAACACTGGAAACTTAAATGAACTAAATCATTTTAAAAACATCGCAATACAAGAAATGAAAATCAAATGCATTTTAGTTTTGTGGGAGATAGCACACGTAATTTCTATCCTCTACACTCTAGAGTAATATGGAATTTATTTTATTTTTTTTTGGGGCGGGGGGTGGAAGGGCACATGAGGGGGCTGAGGGAACATTGGTATTCATATTCACAAGCAACGTCATTAGAAACAGTGCAGCAGGCAGTGGACTTGAAGGTCTAATCAAAACATAATCAGGATTTGCAATTGTGCTCAATTGTCAACCACAGAGAAACTATTTACCTTGGCATTAGGACTGTTAAAGAATTTTACAACGAATGGCTGGTTGCTAGGATCCTTGTTGAAAAGAGTGATAATAGGCACACTAACTTCTTCGATAAAGTTCTCCAGAGCATCAACATGAAAATTCTGCAGGTGCAAGATCCATGGTGTAATTATTCAACTCATAGCAAATCCAGAAACAAGAAAACCCACATGACCAAAAAAAAAGCAAGAATTTATGCAATATCTTGCAATACCTGGAAATCAACAACAAGTTCATCAAATGGCTTGAACAACCTAACAGTAGGCCCTCTAACTGTTGATTCCCCTCTTGGAAGGTGTTTTGCATCCAAGGTATGAGCAAAATCATAGTCGGAGCGCAACTTCTCTGCTAATTGTGTAAAGTTTTCAAATTCCTCCCCCGAAAATTCTGAGAAAACCCCAACCTACAAGCGCAACAACATTAGTACCGCTTGATCATTTACTGGGAAAAAAAAACAAAGAAAGAAAGTTAAAATAAAACATGAATCCCTTACAATAAAAATCTTTTTGTCATCAATAAGATTTCCAGCATCTACAACAGATTTAATCTCAGCTGATGCTGGACCAGCTAGCTTTTTCAAATATGTCACTATACCATCAGCATCCCTAGGACCTTTGTAGTCTTGAACAGTCTTTCCTCCATTTCTTAGAATCTTGATAGTAGGGAAGCCCCTTATCTCAAATTCAGTGCCAAGTCCTTTGTTTACTTCATCATTGGCATCCACTTTAGCAAGAACTATAGGAGGGTCATGACTACTCAAAACTGATGCAGCTTTCTCATACTACAATTCAAGTAACATATTAAGAGTATAAACAAACCTGTAAGGAAACTGATCATCTACAACTTACAAGTAGTGAAAGAATGAAAGTAAAATCTTCATTTGAACATTTGAGATGTGAAACTTATACCTCAGGAGCAAGATTCTTACAATGACCACACCTGCCACAGAAGATTAAGGAAATAAATCAAACTTATGCCTCAGCATCAAACATCTTGGTCGTGTGGCTTGATTTGTTGTAATCTAACAAAAAGATGTAATGATTATGATACAAAGTTTCAAAGTACAGACATGAACGCTTGATTTGCTATAATCTAACAAAAAGATATAATGGTTATGAGACAAAGTTTCACTGTATCAACATGAACTCTCTCAGAGTAAACCAATGGCAGTCCAACAAGATCAGCCATTAACTAGCTGGATGGCTGATACATCACTATGCACTTACCAACCATGGACCACAACTGTTATAGCATTATTATAGACCACCCATGAGGATCAATCTCATGTACATTGATAAATTACTTGTCGCACGAAAGAACCACAATTTAATATAATAGAGAAGATGTAAGCTTGAAGCTTGACCAAACATTTTTCTTTTTTTTTTAATGAACAGTTAGGCCCCAGGGAGACTTGAACTCATGACCTCTTAATTGTCAACTAAACAATCTAATAGCCCCAAAACCCAAAAGCATAATAACACATGATCCAGATGCATAAAGAATACCTCAATAATCACTAGAAATGTCCATACTTCTCTGGTTGCTAATCCAAATTTTCTTCGTGATCGGAAAATAAACTCATTTACCAGTCCAGTTTCATTGATTCTAGAGTTTGAGCATTAGAAAATTAACTAATGCGAGTCAGGAGCCATCTAAATCTCTGAACTCTCAGTCGAACTATGGCTAGAACAATATAATTACATCCGAAAAACTTTTCTTCAAATAAAAAATAATATTTTCACATGTTTGACCGAAGACACAAAAAGAAATCCATAAACAATCTTAGATCACGATATTAAAGCTATAATCAGAAGCGAAGAAGAAGAAGAAGAAAACAAAAAACAGTAGATCTAAAATAAGAACGAACTGAATTCCGCACACAGAGGTGAGAAAGACCGATCAGATACATCAATTTGAACAGCATCGCAGAACAAAATAACGAAAAGAACAAGAAGTAATACCATGGAGCATAGAACTCAACGACAACGAAGTTATGCTTGTTAACAGTATCAGTGAAGTTGGAGTTATCAAGAGTGACCACAAACTCCCCAGCCTTGCCTTCTTCTTCGGCAGCAGAGACTAATCTATGCAACGAAGTGAAAAGACATAAAACGAAAATGCAGAAGCAGATCGGAACCCTAGACGCCATGCCAGGGTTCTCTCTCTCTCTCTCTTGTCTGCGGAAAAAATGGACTGTCCACGCCTGTCTCGTCTCTTTCTTCTCTAACTGAGAGAGAGAGTGTGTGTGTGAGATTTTTATAGCCACGCGGATTTGCTTATCTAAAATTCTAAATTCTAAATTCTAAATTCTAAAATGGAATTTAACGATTTACCAACAAAATAAATAAATAAATGGAAGAAACGTTAAAAAGAGAATGATATGCAAAAATCAACAATTGGATTTATGTGAAGAAATGGAAGAAACCTACAGAGAAGGAATATTAAAAATCAATGGATTTATCTGATAAATTATTTTCCATTTAATTTTCCCTCAGTATCTGATTCATTATTTCCTTATATTTGGTGAGTATCCATCTAGACTGTCCCTTGCCCACGGTATTGTCACATTTTTGAAGATCAGATGGTTCAGATTATTTGTGTACATCCCTACGAACAGAAGAATTGTCTTTACAAAATTATTTTACGATGAGTTGTGGTGCGCTTCATGCCCATGCTCACTAGGAGGTTTTGAGTTAGAGGCTCCTAACTATTGGATTCAGATCCTTTATTGCCGAGTTGCCCGGTAAGACCCTACTGTCAAGACATAGCAAGTTGGTAAATGATTGCCTTACCCCCATTCGGACAAGGTGCTCGGGTAGGGGTAAGACGATCATTCATCGCCTTGTTGTGTCTTGGCAGTAGGGTCCTGCTAGACACCTCAGCAATAGAAGATCCAAATTGCTAACTATTACCTTATCTTGCGTTTCATGCCCATGCTCACCAAAAAGTTTTGTTAGAGCCTCTTAATCGTTACTTTATCTATCCCCTTAGTAAAAATAATAATATTATATAACTTTCTTTTTTTTAAAAAAAAATTTCTTATTTTATGGATTCTCTCTAATTCCTAAAGCTCAACAGTTTTAGGTGGAGATGCTGATATGTGACAGTTCAGACATCCAACGGTCTGAGCTCATTGACTATTTTGAGGTTGGACCGTTGGATATTCGGATTGCCATGTCGGCATTTTCCTTGGACTGATGTGTAGGTCCTACTGCACATGCGGTTAAGATTTTAAAGCTGCGTTACTTTTACAAAATTATTTTACGGTTTTAAATTCATGAATTAAAGGGGTATTTCCTTTTTTTCTTTTATCAATTATATAAATACTTTTCCTACACGTGGACACAAAAACCTATGCCGGCTTTAATTTTTATTTATTGGACAAGCATACTTTACCAAAATAATAATAAAAGATAAGCATCGTTGCTTGGTCGTATAACCCACCACAACAGTGCCAATGAGAGGGTGTACAGGGCATCCGGCTCCTCTCATACGGCTTGCCCCACCTCCCTCTCTTCACCATAGCGGTGCCAATGGGAGCATGCATGGAAGCATCAATACGGTGAGATGTCAGCCTTTCATGGGGGCAGGTGGTCATTTCACAATCCTCTGTATCCAGACACAGGGGTCATACTACCTATTAGGGTTCTTTTTCTCTTTTAGCTTTTTGGAAAAGGATTTCAAACGACACGTCCATATTGGAATCTCTTAACAAGCTCCTTGAGAGTCATCCGATTTTCTTTCAATCTTTCTTGTCACCTTCATTGATCTATTTTCATCCTGACTTTAATATTTCAAACTCTTCTATCTAAAAAAAAAAGGGGTGATGTTTCCTGGGTGGGATGCAAGGGCACATCATGCACACCAACTAATGAGAGTGAATGCGGTGGCACAAAAAGAGGCGAAATTTCAGCCATACATGGGGGTATGGCGGTCATTCTGGCCCCTATTGTGTGTCGGTGTGGCCGTGGCCCTACGTCTCACATAGAAAACATTCTCTAACCAAAAAAAAAAAAACAATTTCTCAAATTCTAGTGATCATATTTTTCCTCAACTGTTCTTGTATACCAGAATTCAAAGTCTTGAAATCAATGCTATGTTCACCTTGAGCTTTACGCTTTTGAAGTCTCTTTGAAGTCGTCACTAAGTTGCAAGTCATTGTTAAACCCTCCTGTATTATCCACCTCTGCCATCATTGCTTGTGGGCAGCTGATTTATCTACCAAACGCCAAAAACGAATTCCTCTCCAACGTACGTTAGACGGCTGGAGCTCTCCTTTGGGCACGTGTCGGACAGCTCCAGCCGTCCGTTGCGTTGGAGAGGATCCGGACTCCGACTAAACTTGCTCTTCGTCATCGTCACGTTGAAACGATCAGCCCTAGGACACCAAAAATGCAATATGCAAAAGACCAGTTGCATATCACCGTCATTGGATAGGTATATTGTGATCATGTATAGATTCATGATTCTCTGTTGGGGGTATGATGTCTTGTTATGTCACTTGTGTTGGTGGGTTGATTCTAAAGGACTATTAAAAGGCTGTATGGTCCGATATATCTCATGATTGGCAGTCTTGGAATTTACCACCATCTATAGCTAGAGCAAAGTTCTCTTTTTAGGTTAGCCTTGGTGATGGCAAGTGGGTTTCAATTTGGAGAGATCCTTGGATTCTATCTTTAGATGGATTTGTTAGACCTAGTTTTGTTATCCCTTAGCTCATTTTCTTCCTCTGGTTGTTTGTTCTCACCTTTATCTCCAAGTGGTAGCATTACTACCAAGTCACTAGTGGAGATTTTTATCTAGACCTTCGGTTTCCATTGATAATCGGCAAGCAGGGTGTGGAAATTGAAAATTCATCCAAAATTTAAAATGTTCTTATAAAAAATTTGAGATGGGGAATTCTGATTAAGAAAAGAATTTTTTTTTTTTGGTTGGGATTGATGATACTTGTGTCCTTTGCAATATTGAGTCAAAGTTTGAATGGTTTCTCTATTTGCAAAGCCTTTACATGTGAGAACTAAGGAAAAAAATCCTCAATTCTTTAATCTCCGAGTGCGGTGCAATTCGGGGTCTGGGGCTTGACATGTGGAAGATGCGACATCCAACGATACCGAGCTTGAGAAGAAAGAAAGAAAAAAAAATGGATCAATCAAACTCACACTGTTGGATGAAACATCTTCCACGTGTCGAGCTCTAGACTCCGAATTGCATCGCACTGTACGACTTAATCTAGAGCCTTTCAGGCTCCTTATCTATTTTCTGTTTCTTCTTTAACATTTTGTTTCTTATGATATGCTCGAAATTTATGTATTTTTCAGGACTCATCTCCTAATCCATTTACATTTTTGTCTAATATTCAAAAAATGGGCTTCTGATTTGAAACTCTCTCTTCTTTTGATTGTAACTACCCAGCCCTGGAAAACCATGCTTTGATCCCATCAGGTCCACTTGGTCTACCACCAATGGGTCATCCTGTCTTAATCTATCATGCTTTCTTTGATCATTCTACTTCTCAGTCTGGATGAGTTGCACTACTTATTCCAATTTAAAAAGAAAATAAGGTTATCACAACAACTGTCCAGTCCATTTTGCTCTACTAGTCGATTTGATTGAAAAGGACCTGAAGACTCAAAAATCTGATCCTTGAGGACTAAGGTTTCTCCAAAAATTGGAACTGACAGATAGTATGGAATATGTAGCTGCAAAGCGGTGGCTAGTGGAGATATTTCTCTTTTTCCACACCAATAGCCAAAGTCCTTGAACCCAAACATGATGCGCATAGAATAGCCCACCCATGCCCCAACGAGGAAAAAACAATTGGGTAGAAGCTAGAGCAATCCTAAGATTCATCAACTGTTCAAACCTCACTTTCCTTTGAATTCATTTGTTTAAAGATAAATCTCATTAATCAAAGAAACATAAAACATGAACTGAAACTCTGAATATTGAGGTTGAGAGCAGGGTTTTAGGAACCGTTTTCGGATTGGCCGATGCATCGGTAACGAACCAATACAGTTTTTTGATGAAAAAAATGGTGTTTTTATTTAGTATTATATCAATACCATGAACTGAATCCCTGGTTAAGAAGCTGAATCAGATAAGTACCAGAACTCTAAACCTTGAAAACAAGTTTTCAGTGTTTCAAAATAGCCGTAAGATCATTCATGCTTAAAAAATAAATGATCATGATTTATGAATGAAAAAGATTATCAAACAGATTCCAAGGAATTAACTTCACATATGATTCAACAAATCAAATTATATGGAGCTTTTATTTATTTTTCTCTATTGTCTAACATTTCTATTTTTGGACAGAAGCACCAAAAACTAAACAGATCATTCAAAATTTCATACCTCTACACCTGTATATCAATCATTCTCTCCTACACCTTCAGGAACCACCACATCATCTTACTAAATCAGCAACCAATCAACCAATAAATGAATTTCTGTACAAATCCCACCTAATTATGCGTCCTGGTTTGCGGGAGTCAAAAATCCAAGTGGAGAGGTCTTCAAGCTTCTAGATGGCACACAGTTTGTCCCATGGCTAGTATATGAGAATGATCTGGAACCCCCATGGAGTGATTTTTGTGTATATATCTTATGGTCCTCTGTGATCTCTAGCGCTAACCTGTATAAATCTTTCACGAGTAACCATTCTTTACAGTGTGGCCCTGTTAAGCGACCAGGGGGTTCCTTCTCCAAGCAATTGACTCATAGCATTGAAACCATAAAGATGATACTCCATTTGTCATGTGCCATCTCCAGCATCTTCGGTTCTGACTTGTTCATATACTTTCAATGTCTCTGCAACGAAGTTCCCCAGAGCCTCAAAGATCGGAATAAGACCCGCTTGTAAACTACTGGAAGCAGCATTATGGACTTCTTTAATGGTTTCCTTATGTCTAGCCCTCTCTTCTTCCAATCTCTTTCTCATGGAATCAAGATCCACCTTTAGATCATCAAGTGGTGAAACTCCACTCTCAGTGGGAATCACTGATACAGTAGTCTTCTCTGACAATGCATCTTGATCCCGATGAAGTCTTATTTCCTCCTTGCGGAGTGATCTTAGTCGTTTCTCAAAATCCTTGGTGAGATACTCAGCTTTGAGTCTCTGGCGTTGCTCCTCATCTTGCCTCTCCCAAAGCCCGTGCAAGCTCAAAGCAAAAGCATGTATTGCATCTGCCACCCCCGTCTCTGAAAGCCTCTCCATTGCATGGAACCAATCATTGCCGGTAATGAAAGCAGGAGGAGCTCCTACCCTGCTGGGGGAGAATGGAATGACTCCATCTAGAGTTTCTTCCCGTTCCTGGTGCAGGCTATTCAGAAGCCATCCATTCAGGGACTCAACATATGCTTTCTGAGTGTTGACCCATGTATTAAAACGAGTACACCAATTCAGAAGCTGCACTTCCAATTCCACAGTAGCCCTCAAGCTCGAATCTCTTCGTACGCTTGTGTTTGCTATAAGGTTACGACTTTTGCTCTCTATGATGGCTTGGAACTGCTTCTGATGGCACTTAAGCATGGACCTCCACATTCTAGTCAACCTGCACATACAGTAATGACCTGAGAGTGGGAACTCCACATCAGCATTTTACGGACTGCTTATTCAGAACAGAAAATGTAACGGTTTAAAAGAAGCACTATAGTGCAATCATCCAAACAAATAGAGAAATTGTCAGGCAAAGAGAGAGAGAGAGAGAGGCCCATTTGAATGATAGACCAAAGTAAAAAAATGGAAGCTTTTCCATGCCTTGAAAAGAACATAGTAAGCTTACGTAAATCCTCCACAAGCCATAAAAATATTAATACCATGTCTTATGCACCTTATTATAAAGCAATATAGGTTACCTGAAGCCAAAGGATATGCAAATGTATCAACATGATTAGAGATGCCAGGGCTCACAGACCATTCTTGAGGGATTTTAGGCCAGTAAGAGCAACAAAAGGCACTCTGAAAAGTAATCCCATGGTTTCAGCATTGAGCAATTGTTCTAAAGCAATTTTGGATAGACAATCCTAGTTTTCAGCAATGACTAAGGTACTAATGTTGGTCTAAAGAAAGAGAAATGTGTACTAAAGGTAGGTTCTCCAACTCTGACTGCAAAGAAGAAGACAGGTTCCAAGAATGGACCTGTATATGAGAAAGAACAAAAGGAAAAAAAATCCTTGGCAATGGCAAAATGATGAAAGCCATAATGTTTTTGCTATTACATCACAAATTAGACATAGATAATGGGGAGCTATTAGTAGCCAAGGTCAAAACCTAGTGTGGGTGTTAAAATGGTGACTTGGGTGTCTAGGAAGAGCAAAACCCAGCACAGGAATCTAGCACACAAGCATCTGAAGGAACCAACTTAAGTAAAAGAAGCTGAACTAGGAGTATCGAAGGAGGGTGACAACATCAGTTTTCTAATAATTATTGATTAACTCAAACACTGATAAATGATAAACATTACTATTCACATATAGACACATATAGTCGTTACTCCAGTTGCCATAATTAATACAGTTGAACCAGGCTAGTACCAGTTGGGATAGCAGGGTGGAATGGCATCACAAAATGAATACTTGCATTTGCAAATGGGGAAAAGCTGCACATATATTTCTTTAACAAGCCATTTAATCACACACAAACATATGTTGGCAAGCATGCAGAACAAAGAATATCTGAGTGAAAGAACTGTCAACCGATGTTAGACATACTTTGGCTAATAAATGTTTCAAAGTTGTTGAATTTAACCATCCCTTGAAAAATATTCCCTTTTTTAAACCAGTGGCGGTTTTAAAATCATGCAAAACCCTTGGCACAAACAAAGCTTGACATTTACAAACAGACTCAGGTTTATACTATCCTTTCCAAACACAGGGAAATAGGTTTTTTGGGGGCATTATTCTATTAATGCATCAACAGTTTCTAATTGTCATCTAGATCTGTTTGCACACACAGTTTGTTTGTGGGTGCGTAAGTGTTGTATGTTATCTAAGCTTTGCCACTTCAGTCTAATTCATAGGTGTTGCTTGCTTAATCATCCAAGTCTGAACACATTTAATGCTATCTACAAATAATAGGAATTAATTTCAATGTAGTTAAGATAGTTAAGATGCAGCAGTGGGCGAACCTTGGCGCAATGGTTAAGTTGCGCTATTACAACTTGTTGGTTGCAGGTTCAAAACTTGGAAACAGCCTCTCCTGCGAAGCAGGGGATAAGGCTGCATACATTTGCCCCTCCCAAACCCTGCAGTAGAGGGAGCCTCATGCACTGGGGCGCTCTTTATTTTTTTATTTATTTTTTTTTGTAGTTAAGAACTTAAGATGCAGCATTGCACGCCTCAAGTGAGTGTGCACCCCTCATGCCTCATTCCATGGGGCCTAGCACTTCACTCAGGATCACACCTATGTTTACTGCCTTATTGTGCACCAATGCACAACTGTGTTGGGTTGTTCCATCCAAGCAAACAAAGCATTTTAGCATTAGAGGCTTCCTAACATATAGTAAATAAAGCATGCTCTATGATTTCGTAAATTGGTTCAGTTATGGTGCTTGGGCCTTATTATACTGCACAACAATTATGTGCCAAAGAATGTAGGTTTTGTTTGGTCAATGTAATTGTTGCTGGTTACTTGTAATTTTGTCCGGTGGCGCAATGTTATTTTCATACTGTGTTAATTGTTATAACTTATTTTATGCTAACTTTCTCATTCATGCAAAGTATGTGTTACTGCTTAGTGTCTATAACATGTAATCTTTTAAATTGTCGTTCACATCAGTGGGTATGCGCCTCACATGGCAGCTTGCCTTCAGTAAGTGCAAGTAATGTACGAACCAATTGTGCGTTCAGAAACTGAAATTCAAGGGGAATCACAAAAATAAGATCAAGTAATGATCTTCGAAGTGTATACAAATGATACTAATTATAATGAAATAAATAAATGAGTTGAAGGGGATAAACTCAGCCATGGTTGCTCTCTTCAAGTGCCATTCAGCTTTTGTGAATGCAAATGATCTAAACGTGCAATGATAGAAATAAGACAGAAAGTTACGTACCCATGAATCAATTCAGTGAGTTGGGGTTGCAACTCTTCATCTCTTAATTTGTGTATCCTGTTTGATATAGCATCAATAGCTCTAATAGCAACATCAATTTTGGTGAGCAACTTCCTAATTGAAGCCTGAGTGGCATCAATCTTATAGGTCTCCGCACCACTATCATCCAAGACTTTCAGTCTCTTACACTTCTTTTCGTAGATAACTCGAAGTCTTTCTTCATCCTAAAATTATTCCAACCAGAGCTAAACAAGGTAAGCAAGAATTGGACCAGAACTGGAGTAAAATCAAAGTACCTGAATCATAAACGAAACAATGTAAAAAGGGGGGAAATTTGCAAATTTCATGCTCATTTGAGCATTAACGTATCCGCAACCAGTAACAACCACTGGTTCCCAAAAAAAAAAAAGAATGGAACACAGACAAGCACAAAATGAGCTAAACTTTATCAATGTTTTGGGCATGATCTGATTTCGATTTGTCTTTGTTCAAACTTAAAAGTTAGAACCCCTTGAACTCAATGTACAATTTCACTAACTCGATCAATAAAACATTAATAAGGTGTTTGCTTGTAGTGGTAACAGTTCAAATAGAGCTATTTTGTTGTTTTCTACTTTAAAAGATCATTTAGCATGCATGTATGTCCATGTTAGTGTGAAAGGTGGAAGAATGGAAAAAGCATCATCCCACAGAAACCGAAGTTTTGGGCACATGACGTATATGGTCTAAGAAATGGTTTACATCTGCAACCAAGTGAATACGTGGATGACATGTCTGGAAAAAAAAAGAAGTAAACAGATGAATGGCTAAGGCAATAATTATGAAAAAAAAAGTGTACAAAAATTGTAAGTACCCAACTTACTTAAATGCATCATTATTATTAGGATTCAATCATGGTATCATATTCAGAATTAGCTATTATACTACATTTAAATACATATTGTAGTACAAAAAGATGGGGAGCATAATTATTAATGCACAAAGACTTTCAATTAGCACCATCACTTCCAAAGAGGACCACAACTCCCTCAAACCATTTTCATTAAGGCAAAAACATGGTTCAAAATTATGGGAATGACCGAAATTCCATGAAAAAATTTCAGTTTCATGTAGAGTCAAAATGAAACCAATGTCAACTCGCTACATATAGAAGGTTGCGACCGAAATTTCAGTACCAGTTCGACATTTCTATACCAAACAGTATTATAAATTCAATAAGTCGAACGAAATGGTTTGAAATTTTGACCCATTTTGTTCTTTTCGTGCATTTCAACAATAAGAGGGATAAAGGCCACGAAAACTCCAAATCATATTTTTTTGCCAAATCACCTACATTTTTTGGTGGAACGAGGTGTTAGGGATCACTACAACACATCTAAAGTGACAATTTTGCTGGATCTGTTCAAGATTCCAATTTGGAGGATACAACAGTGTACGGCGAACCGTAGCAACCTAGGGTCCGAAAGAAAAACTATCATTTTGAGTGTGCTTTTTTTTATTATAATCTACAGGTTCAAATAAGTTTATAAACGTTTAATTAAGGTTCATCTGAAGTTTCAGGCCAAAATATGGCCACCACTGAAATGGTCAACCGAAATGTGCAGCCAAAAAATGCAAGATTTTTGGTTGAAATGAAATTTGAAAATCGACCAAAATCAGAAATTTTTTAACTATGTGCAAAAATATAATGGTCCAAATTATTTGAACAAATTCCTAGAGCCCATCCCCTTTTTCCGTACATTTATGCTCAACTAGGGAAAAAATCTGGATTTCATTGAAATATCTATTTACCCAAAAAAAAATTTCTCTTGTTTGTTAGAATTGCAAAATTGGGGTCTACAAATGGTGAAGAACTCTCTGATATGGATCTTTCTTAGTTAAGTCAAAACATAACATGTAATCAAAAGGAACAAACATGGGAGAGGAAAACAGAGGCCATCACATATTATGGTGCCCCCAGCAAAAAAAAAGACTACCTGAGATGAGCCTCTAGGAATTACTGACCATCATCCCATGACTAGGAAGTATAAAACCTTTTGAAGAGGACAGGAGGCAAATTACAAGAACCAAACCAAGGATATGCCAATGAAAGCATGGCATCCAAATAAAACATGGATGACATGAAATACAGACTATCATGCTATAAAACTTTAGAAAGAAGAAGAGAAGGAACTTCCCAACTTAGTCAGACGATCAAGGTAAAGTAACCCACATGACAGAACAAAAGCATGGAAAACATGAAATTATTAGTTTCACATGAAAGATTTAAGAAAAAAATCATATAATTAAAAAGATCAATTTGGATAATGGTCAATATACAGCTTTTCAAAATAGGAGGTTGAAATACAAGAAGGATATGAGTTTTGGGTCTAAAATCTCAAGTCCTGCAGGGATTAAGAGTTCTGTACAGCATTTCCTGTTTTAAAAGGAATGGAATGAATACTGTAGTCAAGGAACTCTAGATTTGGAGGATTTGCAAATTGCCCAGATTCTGGGAGCAGAGCATGTGTAACTGTGTAAGAAGGGAGAAGTAACAGAGGCAATATCAGTACAAAAAGTTTAGGTTATGTCATATCTATGTTGTTATATAAAAGGGAATAACATGCATGGCTCTTATGCCTTCCTGCTCCCATTCCTCCAAACACACTCTTGCCTCCCCCCTTTCCCTTAAAAGAAAATTAAGGAAACCAGATATGTGTAACCATTGGTTCATCTATCCTTAAGCCCCTTCTATATTTAAAAAAGATAAGATATGAATATTGCCCCATACTTGGTTTCTTCTCACTTTTGCCTTCAATCTTTCATTAAATACCCTCCTGCATATTATGAAATTATCCCCACACTTAATTTTACCATGATGTTCGTATCCAATCTAAACTCTCTCAGGCATGCTCGCTGCAGGGAATAAGAGTTCCATATCTACTGGTTAGAAGGAATGGAATCAATGATGCCTTTTATAGATGTAGTGAAGCAATGCCAGCTAGGGGGTTTTCAAAACTGCCAGAACCAGGAGCAGAAGAATAGTAGTCAGAAAAGAGCAGTGACATAGAATTAATATCATTACATTCAGGTCATGTTATATCTATGCATGGATCTTATGATCTTCTACTCCTAATCCTCAACCAAAATTTTCTGCCATATACATTTATTTAACCATAGGTTTATTTATTGTTTAACCAAATATATTTTAAAGATAAAATACAAATATTCTGCCATCATTGCTTATCCTCTGCCCATACATTTAATCTCCTAAATCTTTCTCATAAAATCCTCCTAAATTCGTATCTTTTAAGGGGGTCATTTTGTTTAGATAATGCAATCTCATATTACAACAACAATTCAGCCTTATCCCAACTAAATGGGGTCAGAATGCAATATCATATTAAATTTCTAAATAATTGGCCTTTTTAAATAAAAGCCCATTTTGCTTTACAAACAAAAAAGTTTGTTCACAAATCATTGAAAGGGTAGAACTTCTCACATTTTGTACTTACCTAGGAGAGAAGAATTTTAGACAACTTAAATTTCCATTATGTTATCAAATGTATGAACATCACTATATCAGTAACGCACCAGAAATGCCCAATCAGAACTTTGGTCTGTTGACTTTTTCATCTTTAGAAGATATTCTAACTGACATATAGTAAAACATAATGAACCAGGTAAAGAAAAGGGCCCTTAACTAGAACTTGATAGGGATTTCTGTCTAATGGAGGTACATAGTTCTACGAAATTCATATTTGTTTAACATCAGACTCCAGATCCAATCAATTGCACAATACGAATATTAAATTTCTTTTTTATTATTATTATTATTATAAGCTATTACATACCTTAACTTCCTTGTAAAGCTTCTTCTCCCACACATAAAGCTGCTCCAAAGTTGATGAAAGCTTCATTCTGATATCCATCTCAGAACCCCCAATCAGGCCCTTGGCCATTTTCGTTGTGCTATCTGCTGCCCTCTCTGACCGTCGTGATGGAGGGTGTGAAAATGTCACTGTGGGAGTAGTTATGAAATCCAGGATCCTGGATGAGATCACTGCAGAAAGACACAAGTTCCACAAATGTGGTAACCAGACAGCTGAACAATGAGATAGACTTTTCTATCAACTATGTTCTAATTAGCAAATTAACAAGAGTAATCCATTTGATTATCAACCAGATTTGAAACAAACATGGAAAAGTATGATAATGCAATTTATGAAGCCAAAGCTTAACCATGACTGTTAGTTTCATTTCTCAGCTATTATTTATGAAGATCAAACGTGAGACACAAAACGCAATCCCAGACATGGATCCCTCTGGGATCCCTTTAAAGATACATAACACTAGTATTTCACTTGTTTACATGCACTACTTCTAGATGTTCCATATATCTTCATGACTTCATTTCAACCTTAATGCTCGTACATAGACCCTTTTTTATGTCCTAACATCTTTTAATACCAAATCTACAGCAGATACACTGGCCTGTAGGGTTATTGGGATCAAAATGTCTTATGCTTTGTGTGGCTATCTGATGATGGTTCAAGTTCTTTTTTCAAGCTAGAAACTGTGACGTTCTTCCATGAGGGTCAACCAGCAAGAAATATCCTCCAGCAGTATCCGGGTATGCATGAAAGCTAAAACAGTGAAACACAAATAATAACATCGGGAGAAGAATTTTCAGCTCCAGATGCCAAAAGTATTCAAGGTGCTCTCTCTAAAATGCATGGATTTGCCCCTTGAAGGATAACACTAATAGGTCATCTAGCTAAGAACATAACAGAGTAAGGTCCTCTTATGGAGAGAGACTGGATTTGCCCCCTTGAAGGATAACACTAATAGGTCATCTAGCTAAGAACATAACAGAGTAAGGTCCTCTTACAGAGAGAGAGAGAAAGATTAAAGACAGTATAACACCGGATACATAACAGGAAAGATAAGAGAACAATAACTGACGTCCTCAGTCTTCACCTTTAAGTATGGTACGTCTTGACTGATAAGGCAGCTTTCCCACCTCAAGCAAAACTGCGACCTCTTTCCCATACTCAGACGCATTCACAAACTCGTCCCTAATCTCCTTTACAACTTCCCGGAG
The DNA here is from genome assembly GCF_018873765.1 of Telopea speciosissima. Lineage (NCBI taxonomy): Eukaryota > Viridiplantae > Streptophyta > Magnoliopsida > Proteales > Proteaceae > Telopea > Telopea speciosissima. Next base: position 16,139,908 of record NC_057922.1, read on the forward strand.
GTCCCGTGTGCCATGAGCAGCCAATGTGGTCAAGCTACTCGCCTTGGAGGACTCAACATGTCCACCAAGCTCACCAACTTTAGTTGAAGCCTCATTTATCTCAAAGCTCACACCTTTCCTCCTGGGATTCTCTTCTTCTTCAATGCTTTTCGGAGCAATAGTTTCAGGGCTACTCTTAATTTCTTTCTCCTGAACTGATGGCAAACTATCTTCACTCTGCAATGGTGCAGCAGCCCGAGAAGTGCCCTCACCCGAATCCCCTTTTACATCTTCCTCCACTTTCTTCCCCTTGCGTTGTTCTGCTTCCTTTAATGGCTTTGGTTCATTCTCATCTTCCAAATCAGGAATTCCTTCTCTCTCCCTCACTTCCTTTGAATCAGGACTACTAGTGGTCGACCCAATTCTGTAACTCCCCCTAGAATAATACCCGGGATAACCACCGTCAACCGAATTGAAAGGATCGAGGAAGTCCCAAGCAGAGACCTGAGGGGGCGGCGGAGGAGAAGGAGTTGCCGCCGGAGGACTTGGTGGCCGGTTATTGTAAGGATCACGAGGCGGCGAATGCATCGGAATTCCGAAGTAACCCCCCATCCCATACTGTGGATTCCCAGAGTATGAATATTCCGGCCACTGAGCTGCCGCTGTAGACATTCGAGGCCCCTCGTAAACGACAGAAGGAACTGCCGTCGATGACCTCTTCATGTAGTACGTCGAGTACGAGTAAGGATACGGATTCCCTCTTGAATCAATGGGCGGCCAAGACGACGAAGCTTCAGGTTCAGGCCCTTCAGGGCTCCCGTGGCTGTGAAGCTTTGACGATTCCGACTCCGCCTCAGTATCGGACCCCGAGTCGATATGGATATGTGAATCCTCTTCCGGCGAGTGATGATGCGAGAAGGAGAGCGAATGCGAAAGAGAAGTCGACGAAGACGAATCCTTATTGTCTTTTTTCTTTTTTCCTTCGTCTGATGGCAGAGTGAGGACTGGAGAAGATGGAGGGGAAGATCCAACACCGATGACCAGTTCCTCTTCGACGAATCGACAGAGAGCTTCGCCGACGTCTTTCAGTGACCGGAAGTACGAGACGTGACTAGAAGCGAGGGCGTAGCGGTGATTGGCGGTAGCTTTGATGTACTCTTTCCTCTTTTTGCAGAGAGTCACCAGAGGCAAATCGTCTACTTTGGACCCTCCACAGCCCATATCAAATCCAGAAAACCTAACCTCACCTCTTCTCTTATTAACATCTCCATGCCTGAACGCACAAATGCAACACAGTAGTAGAAAACATGATGAGAAAAAGGTCGCAGGGGACACCCGATCCGAAGAAGATCTCCATTACACACAGAAGGAAAACTGAAAACGATACCAAAATAAATAAACAGAAACCCTAATAAAGAGAGAGAGTGATAGTCTATATGTGAGAGTGAAGAACAATAAATCTGAACCAAATTTGGAAAAACAGGGGATTAAAAATAGAAGATTTTATGGAAAGAACGAATTAATTGAAAATCTGACCGTTGATATCTTTGAGCTCCGCTCGTTTCCGTCCATGCGACAGATAGACAGACAATAGAGTGGATTTTGGATTTTTGAATCCGAAACTGATAAATCTGACCTCTGAGCTGAGAATTGAAATGAAAATCTCGGTTCTGAAGTCGAATTTTTTATTGGATTTTTAAATTTTTTTACTATATTTCCTTCCCTCTCGATGTGTCATTGGGTTTCGTGTTCTATAGAGAAATCAGAGAGAGAGAAAGAGGAGCAGACGTACGCAGAGCAGAGAGCTCGAAGAATCCGTCATTCGAAACGGACGCCATTATCATGGCATTAGAGACACCCGTCTTTCATGAAGCTCTGTAATTTAACCATTTCTCTCTCTCTCTCTCTAATGTTCAAAGTTTTTTGTTTCAGACCTGCAAAATATTATATTCAGCCACGCGGAGAGAGTCTATGTGGCAGTACTTTTTGGTTGATTAAAAGACAGTTTTGACCTCTAAAAGGCCTTTTACACGTATCGACATGGAAAGAGGGTTTTGTTTGTCGCTATTGTCTTCGTCGTCGTGGAATACTTTTTTTTTTTTTGGGTAGAACGTCGTGGTATAACTAAAACGGAAAGAGGAAAGGAGGTAGGAGTTGTTGGAAAGTTACAAACTTTAACTGTGAACCTGCTATGCTGGCCGTTCGATTGGAACCTGATGTTATTTAGTGGGGAAATCTTTGGGTGATTTGTTATCTTAGAAAAGGTGAATTTTGGTGTAGTTTGATGGAATCTGTTAGAGGAATAGGTGGCCAATTTTCAATCAACCACTTCTTTGACCCATGCAAGCCCCATGAGGCTATGATCCTTCAACGTTGGTAGGACCCACCTTTCCACCCTTAGACCACAGCCTATCGCTTTCTAATTTATATATGCCCCACCCACTATCCCACGGAAACTTAGGTTGAGTCATCCAATTTGACTCAAAATTTTGATAAACTTAGATCAAGAATTATGTAGACTCGGCCAAGATAAAATATAATTTTTATAAATATATATATATATATATATATATATATATATATATATATATAGGGATGTTGTTCTCAGTTCCGCAGTGCAGTTTGCGCTAGACACATGGGGGTGGGTGCAATGACCACCCTGCCCCTTTGCACAGGCTGCTCATGTGCTTGGATGTAGGCTATGCTACAACACAAAGAACATTCTTTCGTATATATAAAAAAATTTAATTACTTGTTGACGGGATTGAATAAATAAATTAATAAATATAAAATAAAAATGTAAATTGTAAAATATTAAAAAATAATAATTTGCAAAGTGCAAGATACAATTGTATATAATGTCATAAAAATACATAATTTTGTTGTACAAAAAAAAATACATAATTTTGTAATTTCTACTTGATCGCATGATCTCTACACAAGCGTCTAGGTCAATACGTGAGCATACTTGAGTATCTACCCAGGGAACAGAGACGTCATCTCACGATGTTCTGTTAAAGGGTATAGGAAACACCACCGAATATAGAGCTTTTTCTCTAACTGAAAATATACTATAATAGACAGTGGAGGTTATAAGTTAAGCAGTAGGAAATCGAATTTGTTGCTATAGAAATTCTCACTTCCTTTATACTTGTCTTTTTTCGTTGTGTAGTTGTGGGAGGAATGATGTACCATTAACTTTATAAAGATTTATATGAAGGTCTCTTACAAAGACAATCATAACAAGTGGCCTTTCTCCTATTAGAAATCTATGAAATTTTTTATTTATTTAAATATTTTTTGGGGGGAGAAGTTGTTGATGGGTGAGGGAGTCAATGGAGTCTATATTCTAATATCTTTAATATAAATATTATATCCTAATTTTAGCTATTAAAGAATTACTATAGCATAATCACTATAACACGTCCTTACCCAAAAAAATCAATTCATTTAATATACCATTGGGTTACAATATTTTATCTAATTGCAATAAAATCAAAAGGGTAAATTACACATCACCCCCTAGTTTTCAAACGAAACTCAAATCAACCCTTGAATTTTGAAAAAAACTCAAATCACCTCATCTACAGTAATGGTATTAATCTGTTGTTAGTTATTGGTGTGAAAGGACTATTTTATCCTTATACTAAAACATTAGAATTAAATTTACAATACTAGTCTTCCTTCATCTTCAACATTGGTTAAGGGTAGTTTAGAGATTTAAATTTATTTAATTGGTTGACATCAACACTTAACAGCATAAAACTAACGATAGGGACTAATTTGTTATATTGGGGTCTAAATCAGGAGTGATTTGAGTTTTTTTAAAAACCAAGGGATGATCTGAGTTTTGTTTGAAAATCAAGGGCTGACATGTAATATACCCAAATCAAAATTCATGCAATGAAGCTCCATTCGTTCTTATTGAACTCACTCATTGTTGGCTTTTTGACTATACAAAACTTAAATTTGGGAAAAGAACTTTGTCTGGGAGCAGAGTGTCTACACCCAGACACGGATGAAGCAAAATTACCACTTTGTTCCCATGAAAGTTCAACGTCTTGCCTATGTTGATGCATCAATGCGTGCTCCCATTGGCCTTGCATTGGCATAGGGGCACACTCTTGGATAGAAAACTCTTTCCTTAAGTTTATAGTAGAGAGAGATTGTTTAGTGTTTATATTTGAAGTTCAGTTCTTTGTAAAAACTTCCCTTCATCAATCCAAAATCGGAAGGCATCTCAAAATGTATTTTTGTAAAAGTGATGTATTTATAATTATGTACGATCCTTCCTCTTGCGGAAACATTAGTGGGAGTTTGGAGCTATAGAAAGGCTAAACGAGAACTGTTATTCTACCATAAAAAATAAAAAAAACCTGTTAATTAGGATCTCATACCAAATCAAGAATTAAGAGAACATAAATATTTCTAAGATAATTAATACTTTAAGGATGTGGGTATGACAGATAGGAAGACCATATAGAATTTTGCAAATTTTATGAGGGATGAGAGATTTCACAAAGATGAGGACGAGCCTCAATGCAACGATAAGGATGCTCTATTGCAATCTAATGATATTAAAAAAAGAAAAACCTTCTATATGAAATGGGATAAAGACTGTTGTACATATGCCTCTCCCAAGACGTTGCAATAGTAAAATCCTCATACACTGAATACATGGTTTGAGGAATTGATATCAGATCACCAGAATTGGACAATTCTTACTAACAAGAATAAATTCATCTGATCCAACTTGTTTTAGGGTGATCTGAATTGATCTCAGATTGATATTGTTCGAGTCCAAGACCAATCCCCAATGCCACTACTGATTATTAAAACTGTAAAGAAATATTTTTTTTTGAGTAATCACACAAATCACATGTAAAGTTCAAAAGATTAATCATCTTTTAGGACCACGAAATGATGGATATACGCAACACACCACATGCACACGTGTAAGAATATTTAATTAGAATGCTGACATGGTTACCATGTCATGCAATGTCATGTGACAGTAATATTTATGGCTTTTTCTATACTTCAATTAAACCCCAAGTCAAAAGTTTTAAATGCCTATTTACTACCTATTCAATTTTACTATTGGTCTGGATTGAATCTAATGGGTCCCCACAGAGCTTGACATCAGAAGTCTTGGATGGGTAGGATTATTAGTGGTTGCAACTTGCAAGGGTAGTTTCATTTTGGTCGTCAGAAGCTTCCTCCTCAATACGCCTATTTTATGAAAAGAGTACTCTAACCGGTAGGAGAGGATTTTGATCCTCCTAGGGGTCATGCCATCATCATGAAAGTAAAACCCTATTATTTAGTAACAACTAACAACCTGGGAAAGTGGGTCCAACCCTTTGCATGATTTCCACGTGTCCATAATAAGGATAAGACAAACTGAGAAATCCAATTAAATGTGGTCCCACCCAACTTCCAAAGTTTGAAAAAAATGGAAGTTTCAATGTTTTGGTCTGTGATTGGGCAGAGTGTTTGACCAAAAAACCTCGATTGGTTGTAATTCCGGCGGACAAAGGGGCCTTTCGAAAATTCCAAACTCCCAAACGGTTCAAACTCCAAAGTCTTCCTATAAGACCCAAACTACGAACTCGAAACTTATAACCAAACGTTACCAAAAAAAAAAAAAAACTTATAACTAAACAATCTAAGGCATGTGCCTTTTCTGAACGCGGTCTCGCGTGTTAGGAAATCAGAGAATTTTAACCCTTAAAGAAAAAAAAAAGACAAGGCTCCACCTTGCGGATTCGTTGGAAGCATCCACACAAAACTCTGTTGGGACGGGCTGGGATAGTGTGTATAAGAGTCTATACCTGTACTTTGTAGATTAGTTGCATTGTCACCGTCCGATTGTAGATTAGGGTCTTTATCTGCCGTTTCTTTGGTTTTATCAGGTGGGGTTTTTACCACTCGTTTCTCAATATTAAAATTTTTTGTGATGAAGATGCCATTCGATTTTATTATTTTATTCTTATTTTAAATGTTCCGTTTGTCATTGGGTAAAAAGAAAATTATTATTTTAATGTTTCGTTTGTTTGTGGATAAAAAACTGTGTTAAATAATAAAATAAGAGGAAGAGTTTTCTGTCCGGACTGGACTGGCCCTTCGTCATTGCAAGAGCCAATGGCAATGAGGGTGAAAGTATCAACATGGGCAGGACCTTTCATGGGAGATAGGGTGTTAATTTTGTCCTATCTTGTGTGTGGGCGTAAGAGTCATGTTTTCGAATAGATTATTTTTTTCCTAAAAAATAAAAGGATAGAATTTCCTAAAACGTAGTGTGACCCTATGCTAACATGAGAACAATGGGAGCATGTACAGAAGCATCAACATAGATGAGATTTTTGCCTTTCATGGGAGCAGCGGGGCAGTCACTTCACACCACTCTGTGTTTGGGCGTAGGGGGCACACTTCTTTTTAAATTAAAAAATAAGAATTGAACTCCCTTCCCAACTACATATCATACGCTAATAGGTTCGTGTATCTATCTTTCTCCTCTCTTCTCTTCTTACAATAGGGGTAAATATGTCATTTCACAATTGGGAGGAGAGAGATAGACAAAGAGAGGCACTAGATAACACTATAAAGCCTGACAACATTCTTTTCCCCCAAAAAAAATATTATTAAATAAAATAAAATAAAAATATTTTACGTTTAAAATATTATTTTGTTCATTTTTGTACCTAAAAATAAAGTGTTAAAGGAAGAAATTTTAGTATTTTGGCCGGCTGATAGTGGATAATTAATCTCATCAGTCTAATAGAAAAATATTTTATACCGCTAATCAAATGTGTTTGGGAGTAATCGATGGCCAAATAATTGTTTTCTTATTTAATAAAATGTCTGAAATACCCTCCATCTACCCCTTAATTGATGATTTGTGAGTTTGTGTGCGTGCTTACCACAATACTCCTCTCTCCCAAAAATCAAAAGAATATTATAGTGATAATTTTAAAGGGAAGTGTTCTCTGTCCAAGAGCGTGGCTCTTGTCTTTGCACGGGGCCAATGGGAGAGCGTGTGGGGTGCTCATTTTGCCCCCATGTGTCTGGGCACAAGGCGTATTAACAATGTAGTAGAACAATGATAAATAAAAGAAAAAATGAAAAAGACATCTCACACACAGTGACACAAAACACAGATTTATGTAGTTTATTCAAGATGGACTACTTGTACGGCTAAACAATAACCATCCACTATTCTGATGAAAAAATTACAAAACTCTCACACACACACCTCCTTACGAGATAACATCTTATATATATAATCTTGCACCGGACAATATAAAGTAACTCTACTTCCTAAAAGTATAAAATTACCCCAGTTTTAAATGACTGGATTCCAAAAATTCAGCTCAGAGCACCCGTCCTCGCCGTCCCCGATCCCCTCAACCCCACTTCCTGGATTAAATTGAGATCAAGTTTCAATAAAAACATGCCTCATATATATCCCTTTCAATTTTATTTTCGTGCCTGTTGTATATTTCTATTGTACATTTCTAATTGGATCAAGGCAAAGTTCCTCAACCCATTTATATGGATTAATATAATACTCCAACCAATTGTGTTTATTAAAATCCATTTTTAAGAAAGTAAGTTGAAAATTCAACCTTTAAAAAAACTTGACCACAAGTTTCATTTTCTCTAACCACTGTCATTATAATGACATTTTGGGTTAAACGTTCCGTCGTCACTGAGATGGGTGTAGGATCTTTTATAACATAAACTGCCCTATGTCCATTAATGTCTTTAACGTGTGAATTAGGATGGATAACAAAAAATGTCCCTAAGTATCATTTAGATTTACCCAAAATAAGAACCATAATCCAACGCCCCCCCCCCACCCCACCCCACCCCACCCCACCCAATAGGGAAGATAAAGACCAAAGAGTCAATATAACAACCCATATGGTCTAGCTAGGCCTACGATTTCTGAATTGAAAATTTATCTCTTGAACATACATTTATGAATTGAATTTGTCTATCAACACAAGAGGTCAATTGTGGAGAAGACCAAACTTCCAAGAAGTTGAAGAAAATTGGAGAGAAGACCAAACTCAAAAGCAGTTGCATTTCCTAAAGTGGAATAAGGATTCTATGTTCCATAGAACTAACTATTCATGGATTCCGTAAGATTTATTTGCCTTTAAGCTAAACTCTAAAGCAGTTGCATTTTCCAAAGTGGAGAAAAGAATATTCTCTTTCACACACAAAGATATGCATAGAGCCAACCATTCATGGATTCCTTTTAAGATTTCTTTGCCTTCAAGTTTTCTCTCGTTTGCCGCGTCTTCCCTAATCTAGAGTCCATCTCGTCTAGAGTCTAGTGCCTTAAGCTCAAAGAAGCGATGGCTTCCCCCCTCCCCTCCTTAAGTCAAAATTTTCATTTGTGTTGATGTCCCAGTGTTCATTCTCTTTAGTCTCCTACTACACTGGTGCAGGGATTATACGACCAAGTAGTGATCTCTAAAATCATTTTTTTTTATTTGCTAACTAAAAAAAAAAAGACGATAAACAAGGATATCAGATCCAACATATCTTTTCGGCAAAAGGTTTGGTGCATGGCTCTGTGAGACGAACAATAGGGGGCCAAAATGACTAAACTCCCCTTCCCACCTATTTGATGCATCATAACCTTCTCCCTCTTATGCGGCCATATATGAAAATCCTCCCCTATCTATCCCTCAAAGCCAATCTAATTAATCTTCATTCCATGTGTCAAATATATTAGTTATAGGGGTGGCAAATTCGAACATGAGGAATAATTTGGAATGATAGAAATTTGATGTTGGGATGAATAAATGGTTGAAGGCATGTGACACGCTTGACTGATTCAATATGAAGAGTTATGGGAAAAAGAATGTTGCTTGGTCGTCCACCCTTACACCCAAAGGGAGTGAAAATTGTCCACCTCACCCCATGTTGGATACCTGAGCGCATGCTTCTATTGGCCTCCGCGACATAGGGACCACGCAACCAAGCAACGTTCTCTCTCCCAAAATTTATTTAAATATTAATACATGTTATTCATAACTAATACTTTAACTTTGATCAAATGTATATGGTTGGTAATTTATTTTGTTTTTATTCGTACTAGGCTTGAAATTTTAGTGTTTTTTTTTTTTGGTCATTTGTACCTAAAACAATTCATATACTTAAATTCTATATAATCGAACATGACCATTGACCTAAAGTTACCATTATATTAGCATATAATAGGTCAACATGAACACGATTTGTTAAATAGGGCAAGAGATGTTGCGTGGCCCTTGCACTAGCATCGAAGCCAATGAGAACATGCAATGGAGCATCAATATGAATGGGATTTTTTTATTTCATGAAAGGTTGGGTGGTAACCTGCTCCTATGTTTGGGCTTGATTCAACTTTGACACTACTCAAAATTATATCATGATACAAACCATTGCCACCCGTACTTAATTAGAATCCTGGGATAGATATGAATCATAAGTATGAAACCCAATCCAAATCCAAACCCTATTTTTTTCTTTTTTGGGTAAGATAATCCAAACCCTATTCATGAACACTATAAACAGTTACCTTCCAATAAGATAAGGGGCTTTCTAGAGTGCAGAAAGGACATCAGCTTTATTGGGGGGGGGGGTTTAAATTAAAGGGTTGTAGCTAAAGTCCCCCTTCTACCATATCACTTTAATGATAGCGTAAGTTGCAAAATGAGTACCAAGTCATAGAGAAATGTTCCTACCAAAATATAAAGTCATAGAGAAAGGTTGAAAAAGGCATAAAGATACCCAATTAAACAAAGAGCAATAAGAAAGTGCAAGGGTCATGAGAAGGGGTCTCATGTTTGTTCAGGCCATGATTCCTCCACTTGAGTAAGAAGGGTTCAGTGTCTTCCCCTTTGTCTCCTCTTTTGGTCAAAATCATTCAAGTTTGCTGCTTGCCGAATGAGAGTGTCTTAGGGTTTAGGACTCTATATGGAACGCTAATCCCATTTCATGATCTCATCTCCTAAATATTAATTCTTAGCAAATGCTGAGAGAACTTGAAAATATTCTATTAAATTATACTTACAGTACTACTAGTCAAGTATAGAAAACCGAGATAAGAGTCCTATTTAACAATGAAGAAAGTAGTAGGGTTTGGAGACGTGCAGATACATTTCTTCATGTAAAAAAAACAAAAATCTGCACCAGCTTAAAATTTAATTTGATTACGTAAGGCTACTTTATTAAAATAAACTTTCTTTTTAAAAAAATTAGTAGGATGAGATGAAGAGTGCAATTAGATTATGAAGAAATGCAGGACCTGGATAGAGTCATGCTATTAAAATTATATTAGTTGCAGGGAGAGAGAGAGAGAGAGAAAGAGACGCTTTTGATGGTTGAAACACAGTACAGTGCAGCAGAGATGGGGCAGATCTTTAGAATAATGTTTGATAAATGGAAATGTAAGGGCATGTTAGGGTGGAGGGATGAAGAGATCCAATTGTACAAGTATCTCCTCATTGAGTCATTGAAGAGAGGGGAAAACGTTTCTATCAAGAATGTGTTTGGTTCAAATGAAAATACTGATCACTGGGGCAAGGCAGGTTAAGATGCGCGCAGGGGGTACGGAGGATGTTTTGGGGAACATACTAAAACCTAGGAGGGGTTTGTGAACCCTAGAATGGTGAGTTTCAAATCACTGGGTGGTGGAGATAAACTTAGTCCTACAATTATTTATTGGAAAATGCTAAGCTGGCACTGCATCAGGTAGTGCACTTCTACCTTCTCTCAAGATATAGATGAGTACACTTTCAAAGTGAGAATTTGAGGATTGATAAAAGAGAGCCACACCTTATAGCAGAATACAAGTCAATGAGGTGAAGGTGTGTTATTAATGATACATCAGGCTTGGAAGCCTCTGTAACACTGTCCAAGAGAAGGACTTTACATCTGATAAGAATTAGAATTGGCAATATTTGTTAAATCTGTCCAATTGATTTTGTTCTAATCCAGTTTTGATCAAGTTCGAACTAGATAGGTCAAGATAGATCCCTGTAACTAATCAAGAACAGATTGGCATCTACATTATCTTAAGTATAATTGAAAGAATGAATCACAATATAATCGTAGTAGTATCATATACTGCTAATAAGATGTGGGCCAAGACAGTTGCAGTAATTTTCACTTGGTCTAATCTTGATCCAGTAAATTGCTACCAGTATAAGGAAACATAGGCCAAGAACTTATGAAGTTCAGATGTTCCGTTATTGCTTTGAACTGAAAGGGGAGGAGAAATGAAACAACACAACCAATGGTTTAATTAAAAAAGAATCATGTCTGACCTGATAATAGTACAAGACTGTCCAACCTCATCATTGTTGTATAATATCTTTTAATTAAAAACCTTAAGTGGAACCCACTCAATGGAAGTCCTCTTCCTCTCATACATGAGATAGGATCTATGAGTGTAGGATCTATGAGTGAGAACCCAAAATATCTTGGTTGTACATTGAAACCACATCTGAATTGGGAAACCATTCATCCTTTGTCTTGATCTTATCAGTATGGGAACATTTAACCAAGACCAAGTTTTTTCATGAAATCAATTAATTCCACCTTTTTCCATAGTCCATTAAATAGCATCTCAGGTTTCTCATCTCTCTTTTTTCCTCCAAAGGGTTGTTTGTCCCAGTAAAATAAAGTTTCCCAATGGAAAATACCACAAAAAGGTCAGGTCCATGACCAGTTTTCCTTGAAAAATCACTTTTTTTCTGGTGTAACTCTATGATTTTGAACAACAAAACTCAGCCTTGGCGATGCAGTACAGTTGGCCAAGGCAGTATGGTCATGGGTATTAGCAGAAGAAATCAGGAACAAAATACGATCTTCGTAATGAAATTAAAATATTGAAACAGGAAAAGCAATTTAGTTACCAAGCAGAGATGTCAAAAAATCCAAAACAGGCATCACCATCATGATAGTTAAAAAATAGTTCGCCTTAAGAGAATTATGTAGATTTACACCAATAGATAGCTTCATACTCCATCCGAATCTTCTGCTTTTCATAGCCCCTGAAAGTTCTCTCTGCGATTCAAATATGCAAACATATTGAATTTTATTCTTGTCTCCTTCACTTTTGACTTCCCAGTTTTAGTTGTGAATTCTCATTGTTTTGAAGTAGCTTCATCTTTTGTTGGTATTACAACAAACAGGGTTCTTGTTTCTTAAGCCTGCAGAAACCATAAACTGTAAATATTGAAAAGCATTATGTATAGGTGACTTCCATTTGGAAGCCTTGTTTGTCAATGCAAGATATGTTTCATAACTAAAGAATAGAACAAGGATATAGGTTTTCCTTCATTACGACCTTCCCAGATGAGTACTTTGATGCCACAAAATTTTCTGGTTCAACCTTGACCGAGCCATCAATCTATTGAGAAACCCTGAAAAATGAACATACAAAATTCCTTAAAAAAACATCATATTTGTATCACTGAAGAATTTAAGATACCAAAAGAGAACCAAATAAGATGGAACAAAGCATTCAATAGTTTACACCAATACAAAGCTGAAAACCATTAGAATTTTCAAGGTGGACACAAAAGCTTGTATTAGTCTGGTCACCGTCTAGTCTTTTAGGAATTTGTTAAAAGAATATGTACACACAAAAAGAGACAAAAGCAGCTTGACAAAAGATGCTTGCTGCTATAGTATTTGGATGCAGAAACCTTTTTTTCCACCATATGTTTTTATGTTTGGATTGAAGGTTTCACACTGCTGAATTCGAGTTCCCATTCCTACCTGGAGAGATTTAATAAAATTCACTGATCTGCAGACCTGAATTCTGTCTTCAAGTCAGCCACATATGACTCATGATTTGAAATCTATTCCAACAACGCCAGTGATTGCTAATGGAGATCTACAATGGTTTCAAGGCTGGATTTCATTTATTTTGAGATTGGTTTGCTACAGCCGTACAACTCCCTTCTAGTATACATAAACTTTTTTTTGATGGGGTGGGGGGGAGGTTCAAGTACCATTGCAATACAATTTCAATTTTATGAACTTCTGGATTTAAGAACTAACATTAAAAGAACTGAACTCTAATGTTTCAGGTAAAGTGTAAAACAGTTCCACTTCAACAAGGGTACCATCTCAAATGACTTTGAGGGTTTCCTGCTATATGCCTGCAGACAACCTGGGTTCACAAAGCTAGAAACTCACCTTATTCTTGTCCGATACAAGTGTTCTACAGTTTCTTGGGCTTCTCTAGTAGTGTATTATCCACATATTAAGTTCTTTTTATGATTAAAATTACTGGGCATCTCAACACCAAGATGAAACTTTGCCATTTTCAAGCCCAAAAATTTCCAGCAACTGCAGTTAGTTATTTTTTTGGGTTATTCCAACTGCTGTTCTACACCAAAATGCCTAAAATGGTGTACTGTGATAGTTAATGATCTGGTGCAAGTTCAATAAACCAGTTGAAAGGGAAAAGGAAGAAAAGATGGAGCAGGTGCAGCCAAATCCAAATAGTTAAGCTTCCTGGAGCAAAGTTTCCAACTTAACTATCCCGTGCCAAACTGAAATATCAAGGTATAACAAAGCTACAAATAGATAATAGATGCACACCCATATGACTGTAGGAGTCCATGGAAAAACTAATCCCATCTCAAGTTCTTTAATAGAGTGGATGATGGAAGTCTCTGTGTAGCTGATCCAAAAGGGTTGCCATAGATGTAGATATCTATAACAAAGTTCAAATGTAGTATATACTGTAAAAAGGGATTTTCCATCCATATGGTCACCTGAAAGAAGTATCAACATAGCCCAAGTTACATACAAGAGCAAATATGAATATACGATCTCTCATCATTAACTTTCTAGCAAACAACTAAAGATGAAAATGTTTCATCCTTTGTTTCTTTAAATGTCAAATTCAGCCAATGTTTCAAAACATCCTGAGTGGTCTAAAAATTAGGGAAACTTCAAAATGAATAAATCAAACAAAAACAGCTAATAAAATTCGAACCATGCAGGGAAGTATTAAGTATCCATCTGAGTTACTCATGAAATGAGCAATTCTTGAGTGCAGCTGAAAGAGCCATGTGCTATTGTGTCAACAGATCATGCCATGTGAATGGATTCCATGTTAAGACTGACTCAGATATAACTAAGATTTTTTTATTAAAGTGTTACCTATCATAGCAAAACAGAGAAATATTTTGACAAATGTAAATAAACAACACAAAGCATTAATCTTAGATGCTAAAAATTAGCAATGGTAAAGTTGAATCCAGGAGGCCAGGACAAACAACCATATAGAGATAGTTTCATAGAATGATGCCAGAAAAATGTGACTAACAAACCTCAGGAGGGTCAAATTTGGCACCGAGATTGCTTAGTTTGGCATGGGATTCAGCATAGTCCTTGAAAAATGCTTCTTGATCTTCTGCATATTTCTCAGCATGTACCTGCATCACAGATTTCATCGAAAAAAGGGAAAAACAACGTTTTAGTCTTGCCCTCAGGTTTTTCAAAATGGTCTTGACAGATAAAATTTTATTTATTCACCTTGAATGATGGATCTTCGAAAAGAATAGCATCAGTTGGCAAAACCAGCAGATCTTCATCCCTTTTCTCTTTTATATCCTGGAATGGATCAACCATCAATCAGCAAATAAGAAAGCTGCATCTGCATTTAATTTCACAAATGGAGGGGACTAATGATTTCATACTTTGAAGTAGGAATTATCAAACTTCAACCACTGAATGGTCCATGAATGTCCTCCAGGTGCTCCAGGACCATCTTTCTGCCATGCAACCAATGAGATAGTTTGAAATTTGAATACGTGTTAATAAATGCAGTTGAATTGATTATTCAGGCAAAATGTATTTGGGACCAAGATTCCCCAGGTTTCTTTTATTTTGGTATCTCTTGCTGCCTACTAATCTTTCTTTCATAGCATGTCTGAAATTAGGTATGATTCTCTCCTTTCCTTATTAAGATAAATTTTGTACCATATGTGCTAACCTTCTTTTCTGCAGCACGGTGGGATCCTTGTAAGATTTCTAAACTTTTTGTCTTTAGATAGGGTAGTTTGAATTTCAAATTCTTGCCTTTTAGGTGTATAGGCTTAGAAATCTTTATTACAAAATTAAAATTCCAAGTATGAAAACTAGTTAACTGGGCAAACCGGGGTGTCTAACAGCTTCCCTGGACAGTAACTTGACTTGTACCTGATCTCACAGACGAAACAGTTCATATAGAGTCATAACATTTCAAGATACATAAATGGGTCCTAGACCCTAATCTAGGCAGCGACTTTGAGTCAAAAAGAATATTCGAAATCCCTAAAAAGAGGAGACGGACCGTTGGTAAAGACAATCCTCTCGAAATGTTTGAATTGTTCCTTTCTTGGGTCTTTAGAGAGCCTCAAAGTCACCACCTAGAAGAGAGTCTAGGGCCCACAAATTTATTGGTATTTTAAATTCTTAATAACTCCATATGAAGCAATCTGATCGTAAGATCACACATAGGTCAGGTCAGGATTCGGGAAAGGTATTAGGCATCCCAATCCGCTCGGTTAAACCGGTCTTTCGTACTTATCATTTTAATCAAGTAATAAAAAATTTCTAAGCCTAAACATACCAAAAAGTGAAACACCCGAAAAGGTAAGAATTTGAAATGTAAACTATCCTACCTAAAGAGGGAAAATAAAAAAACCCTACAGATCCCATTGCACTATAAATGGAAAGTTAGTGAATACGGTGCAAATAAAATCTACCTAAATAGAAAAGGGTTATAATCTTACCTAAAATCCAGTTGTGCTACAAAAGGTTAGTAGACAGCCAAAAAATCCAAATTTCCAATAGTAAAGAAGCACTAATAAAGATGCAATTTTTCTCAATATGGAACATTATGTTAAACATGCATGAAAGAATTTATAGAAAATTCCATCAGTCACGAGAAACTAAAAAATGAGTTTTTACTTTGGATTTTTGTAAAATTCGGATTAGGGGGAAGATGGTCAAATGATTAAATACCCTTCTATGCAAAATTATACTGAAGTGTGCAAAGCTAAACGCAGGAATTTTTTTTTATTGGAGAAAAATTCTAAAATTCTATCGAGTGACATTCCTAACCTATATGCAGCTACTGAATAAGCAGAAATGCAAAGATGGAGTAAAACTATATTTTTAAACGAATAAATTCTAAATCTGGAAATTTAAATGTGATGCAAAAGAAAACATGACATAAATACTAGACAGAAAATAAAAATCCTAAGAAAATTATTGAGAACAAAACTATTACCAGAGGGTTAGTTTACAAAAACTCAGACTCTTAACTCAATAAGAAAACCAAAAAAAATTCGAATTGGAATGTTTCCAATGTCCTATGGAAGACACTGACAACATACCCTTGATGAAAAAATTATAATAACAACTCAGAAATTACAAGGAAATAGAGGAGGATAGAGGCTTTTGATACCATCATACCGTAATCGGATTTGAGTCGAGGGGACCCAGAGCTCATACTACTTGAAGAAGATCTCTCAAGAGACAAGGGGACTACTCCCATTTTTTGCTTGTGTTCTAGAATGGGGGTAGTGTCCTATTTATAGCTGATGAGGTAGCCCTTCCTCTTATAGTAATTTTGAAACTTGAATCATCTCAACCCATTGGATATTGAGGGAGATATGGTAGTTTTAATCCAATTGCGCATATTGGGTAAGTGACATGTCTTACCAAAATCGGGAGAAGATTTAAATCTCCCTTCAATCACGTTTATGGAGTGAAAATTCAAAACATGCCTAGATTTAAATCTTCTCCCAATTTGGTAAGACATGTCACCTACCCAATCCAAAATATGCCTAGATTTGGATCGTACTCAATCACGTTTATGGAGTATAAACCTAACCAAATGTAACCCACCCAATACAAAACATGCCTAGATTTGGACCAGCTTTTTTGCATGGTTTCGACCTGAACCTGGTTGAACCACCTATATAAATTCACTTATCCCCATCAAAACGTGTCTGTTTTAACCATGGTTCAAGAAACCGAGACGAACTAGGATCGAAATGGTATTGAACCAAGTTTGCAAGTGATTTATACTAAACATCATTTAAGTAAATGAATTTTTAATTTTCTCTCCATTTACTTGAGACATTATTCATAAATAAGCAAACAACAGCAAGGTGATCATGTTGATTTATTTTTTATTTTTCCTATAGTTGTTCTGATATCTAAATTATGTTTTCAGTTAGTTCTCATCCTAGTAATATATAATTTTGTTTAACATATGTCGTGATTTATTTATTTAGATTCTCATTACTAGGATTGCAATTTTTTGTAAATTCTGGTTTGTTGTTTATGCTTATTTTCTATGATTTTCTCTTCTGTTCTATCCATTCTGAAGCATGCTTTTTGTCCTTTCCTTTAGTGTTTGCATTCCAATAATCATATCATATTTTTAGAACTTGATTATTGCATCATTTTATTTTATTTTTTCTTCATAAATTTGTGGCATTTTAGGAAATTAAGATAATTAAGCATGCAATGTAGGTAAGTATCTTTACTTCCTTTTTTTTAGTTTGTTTCTTTCATTTTGAATAGTTTAGACATGTTCCACATTTAGCAGGATTTAAATGTTCAATTTGTTTCCTTTTTTAAGAAGCTTATGATTTATGCCATATTTAGCAGGATCAAAACTAACCTTTTATGCAAGGGTGGACCTTGGTGCAATGGTTAGGTTGCACTATTGTGACCAAGTGGTCACAGGTTCAGGTCTTTGGAAACAGCCTCTCTGCGAAGCAGGGGTAAGGCTGCGTACATTATGACCCTCCCCAGACCCTGCAGTGGCAGGAGCCGTGTGCACTAGATATGCCCTTTTAAAACTAACCTTTTATGTTGCGCATTTGATGAGGGAAAGTTTTATCTTGTTTCTTTATTTGATTCTAGCCATTTTAAGTAGATTTAGATTTGTATCATATTAGGTATGATAAGGATTTTATTTTGTTTCCTTTTTAGCCGTTTCCTTTAATGTGATGGTCCTGTTTAGAAACATTTATTATTCTATTAAAATGCTAAACATTTTGGAAGACCGATTGGATGGAACGGAGTGCCTAATACCTTCTCCGGACCACAACCTGACCTGAACCTGATTTCACGGTCAGACTACACATGGAGTTGACCTTTAGAAAAAGTACGAATTGGGTCCTAGATCATAATCTAGGTGGTGACTCTAAGTCAATGAGAAAAGGAATATTCACCATTCCTACTAAAGGAGACGGACCGTCTTGCAACATATCTTTGCTCTTGCACACGTGAATCAATGAAGAACTATATACTTGCCCGATCTGAACCAAACCTAGAGAGAAAACAATGTTGACAGTTACCATCCAATAACTAAGTAAAAGATGAATTCCTATGGGTATAGGAGATGGCAATGTGCAGTACTACTTCAGTTGAAGAGAGATCACAGCATGAAATGGACAATAGGATGGTTTTATATGGTCTTGCACCTCCCGTATAATAAGACAAGCAGCTATGCCTAATCGGAATTCTAGGAAACAGAACAAGAAGTCCATATTCACGACAAAAAAAAAAGCACGGATATACAAGAGAGAGAGAGAGAGAGAATCACATGCACATAAGCACAAACCAAAACCACAGAGGAAAGTTTCCCTATGCCACGATCTTCAACCCATAAACAGATTTAGCTCTGATTCAACCAAGGTTCTTCTACGACAACAAACAAAGCAAGAATAGTTACAGTCACATCTACTGTTTAGGTTTTTACATATATTCAAATGTTTATCCATGATGACCATGTGATGAGCTCATGTCTATTTCCTACCTAGTCGATGTACTCAAGCAAACATGAAACCACAAATTAATTCACAGTTCCCCCAACATATTATATTAAAAAAGGAGAAGAGAATAACTAATCCCATGTTTGATTTGCCTCCAGAAGGAGACTGTCCCAACATTACTAAAAAGACGATATATCATGTTTGTAGGAGATAAGAATTTAGCATTACAGATTATTAAGCTCTTTGCCATGAAATGTTTGATTTG
The DNA here is from genome assembly GCF_018873765.1 of Telopea speciosissima. Classification (NCBI taxonomy): domain Eukaryota; kingdom Viridiplantae; phylum Streptophyta; class Magnoliopsida; order Proteales; family Proteaceae; genus Telopea; species Telopea speciosissima. The sequence continues at coordinate 16,158,955 of NC_057922.1, forward strand.
CATTCTAATTACTACAGTTTCAAGAGGAAAATGTTGATCTATACATACAGTATACTTCGTCACTGGCCTTCCCCAACCACTGCGCTCTGGTCTAGACCTCCCCAATGTGTGTGCTCCAGATAATGCAACTATATCCTGCGAACAAAAAAGCACAAAGTTGCATGAAGCCAGTTGAGATACATACGAAACATAATATAGCAATGGCATATAAAGTATGACGACACAAACCTTGTCATCTAACCCCATCCGATAGAAGACATCGCGTAGATGACCAGCAGGTGAAGGAGGCCCAGCATCTAACATTAAAATTAAATAAAAAATGAATATTACGGAAATAACAGAACTGAAGTAGAAATGGATCAAGCAGCAGAATCAACAATTATGAAATGTGAGGTAATGATCAGAAGACCCCATAACAGGAAGATGCAAGGGCAGCAATTGAAGTATGTCATCCAGTAAGAGTTCTTATACTACCAAGTTAGATATCAAATCAAAAAACACAAACTTCGTTTCCCTACAGAAGCTCTCTCATCAAACCAGGGTTTTGAGGCAACATAAATCAAAACAGCTTGAGAGGAGTAGAATTAGGAAGGGCAGTAAATTGGTTTTGAGAAATGTCTCCTGAAAATAAAAGCGGCAATGCTCAATGAAACTTGTCTTCAAGGTTCAAATCATATTTTGGCAATATCATAAGAATGTCCAAGGTTTTATCCACCCCAATAGGCTCCCCTTTAGTTGTTCCCTATATGTGTGCCATGTATAGACAGAGAAGCCACTTGCACATTGCATCAAAGTTTACTTTACGGCAAGTATAAAACATGACTTCTTAAATTCCATGTTAGTACCCAAATGGGGAAGACAAGAGCCACATAGAGCCAATAAGGAGAGAAAACAAAGAATGTTAGGTAAAATATGTTTTACCAACACTGTCATGCAAAATCCATTGAGTATGCGTATCTTACCAGGGAGCTTCCCTTCTGGTGGACATTGCTCAGGTTCAGATACCTCAACTCGTCCATATTTCATGGGAATTTTGGGGCCTCCAGCCTCCTGAAACTCATCAAGGATTCAGTAAGTGTCTCATTACCCAATAAATAATAACTCAATTCTTGATGAGTACCAAATTAAAGTAAGAAAGACCTCCACAGCTGTTGCACTGGCCAACTGGAACAGATCTGCATATGTCACATTTGGATACTTGTCTTTGATAGGCTGAAGAAGCTTTAATGCATTTACAAGACCTGAAAACACCACTTATGAGGAGAAACTATCATCTGCCAGATAAGATTATGAACAAAGAAGAACCCTTACCAGCATTAGCTGCATGTTTCTGTTCTACTTCAAATCTCAAACTTCCATTAGCTCCACCTCGTTGTGGCCACTCTTCAATGTTTTTGTCATAGGTTCCAGAATCATGCCATCCAAGTCGAACCTGTAGTATCACAATACACAACAAAATGAATGAGAGAATCTTCTTAACTTTTTGCTTTCTTTCACCATTCAAATTTCCACCACCTAAAATACACCAATCCGGGAATCTTGTCTTCCTAAATTAGTATTTGCATATGAAAAACAAAATTTCAAGCAATAAAATACCGAGATAATGATAATGGATCCTATGCTTCAGTCCAGTCATCCAAGAAAGAGATCAACTTGCTTATGTAGGCTAGTTTGTGGTAGCAGAGAACGAAAATTTTTATCTACTTTCTTGCTTAAGTTTTATTCATTTATTTCTTTTTTGGTAAGCATAAAAATTGTCCTTATTTCCACATTGCTGCATTCAGTTGCCAAGTCACTTATCAAATAAGACCAAATAATTGATCAGACAGCATCATTAATTAGACTACATTTTTAGCAGCCTTGCTGTTTCTGCAATGGCATTTCTGCAATTCTCTGATTGGAAGCATTCAGCACTGTGTTCTTGTATGAAAAAGTAAAGGCTAAAGAAGAAAAGACTGATTAAAGAATACCTGAAAAAGTTTGTCTACCAAAAAACCAGGTATGTCCTCACTGATATGATTGTTTTCTTTTCATTCTGATAGAAAAACTTAACCAGAATCATAATTCGGAGCTATAGATTGAAAATCGCCTAAAGCAATTCCTAAAGAATGAAAGGTGTATAAAAAAAGAAGTATGGTTTTTTTTAAAGCATTTTTTATAGGCAATGAAAAGATATCATTCATGCATTAGGAAATTGTTACGAGTATATCCTACAAGCTTCACATCAAGATAATGTAGAACTCCCAAAACAATTACAGAAAGCATCCAGAAAATATGAAGACTGAATTAATGTCCACCAGTTCTACCCAAAGTCAGATCTCTGAGACCTTTCCAACTGCTTTTTCTAGTTTGTCTAGCTCAAGGAGCAGAGCTCAGGAATGCACTTCCAAACTACCACCAGGATTTCGTAGTGATAAAATTCCCAAACAGAAATCCCTACTTTACATAAGCAGCTTAAGTTAAAAATAGAAACAAACAATCAGAATGACATCAAGCCCATGCCTACTCCATCCCCCCCCCCCCCCCCCAAGCACCCAAAAAGAAACCAATGCAGTGTAGTGGAAAAGAAATTTTATGAGGTCTCAGTAGTATCTTCCATTTCTGAACTTTGATTCCCAACATCTCAAACTGGATTAACACTTCCACAACAAGCTGACTCTCTACCCTCAAGACAAGAGCTACATAAATTTCATAAATTGAACTGAAAGATGTTTAATAGCAGTAGTTTTTTGACAAAGAAGTACTCAGAAGACTTCAGTCTCCGTGGTAAATCAAGTTACCAGTGACCTGTCAATGGTTCATTTCCTGTTAGCACTTTGCAAGGGCTTCACATATCATAAAAAAGCACATTCAAAAATTGATCTTTGACTTTGTTTAAAAAGGTACCACTGGATCAACAAATTAACAATTCACCTACACCAAAATCTTTCAGTCTCTGTTGACTTTCTTTATCTATTAGCAATAAAGACTATGCCACTCTTTACTTGTAGATCAATAACTTCCCAAATTGACTTCAGTTTGGCCTCAATTATCAAATACCTAATTACTAATAGCCACTTGGACAGAATTCGAAATCAGAGTCATGATGAGAACAGCATTGACCTGATCACGTTCAGGTTGCATGAATCAACAGCCATAACTATGAGGTACTGAAAGGTTGCTGTTTGGTCAAGATTCAAACCTCAGTTCTACACTCCCTCCCACCATTACCCCCCCCCCCCACTTCCAGCATTCGTCTGGGTTTCACATGAGTAGACTTTAGTAGCTGGCTAGCTGCTTCCCCTGGGAATCCTGCACCTTCTAGTGTTGGGCATTTCAGAGTTTGAAGAAGGAACCCCCCACCTATACTCTGGTCCAATTGGAGAATGCAAATCCCTGAGAACAGGATGCATGCTCTTCTCCAGACTGCTCTAGTTGCTTCAAATCTCAACTTTGGGAGGTTGTTTGGGAGGAAGATACGCAAGACTATATTTTTTTCCTTATGAGACAGCCATCTTACCCATGGAGATTAGTGCATCAACTTAAAAAGGCTAGGAATTCAGCATCTAGATTGGGTGTATCCTTTACCGGAAGACCTAGATCAACCAATGTCATCGTAGCATAGGTGGTATAGTGCCAAGGTGCCCATGGCAAGCATTTCTTTTGGACAAAAATATGCCACTTCAAGGTAAGTGCTCTACCCCTTTTTTCCTCCCCCTTTCCCCTTCTTTTTTTTGGCTGGATCGGGTCTGTGTGTCTAGATAATTAAGGTGACCTGCGCCTTGATGACTATGCATTGTAGATACTTTTGCTGAGTACGTAGATGCTAAGGATTCATTGTATGGGGGAAGTGGGATATCCATCTAGTTTCTTTGGCCATTTTGTTTTCATTTAGGGTGCAGTCCCTTCTTGGGATCTCCTCTAAGTGCTGGTAACTTTTTCATTTTTTTTCAAAAATCTCATCATTCATCCTAGAAAAACCATGGCTTTCTCTAGTAAACAATCTACTATCTCCTCTGACAAAAAGTAAAGTTCAAAGCACTTTTAGACTTGATATTGGAAAAAACTTGTATGCAAAAAATCTTGAAGAGGTCTTAGAATGAGACCTCAGACATCACAACAAACATCCAAGCCAGAAGTCAATGTAAAATTTCTCCCTTGGAAGGAAATTATTTTCCAAACAATATAGCAATCATATTTGTTAGCCGTTTTGTATTCTCACAAAGACCTGCTGTTGTAACAGTGAATTTAAACAACAGAGAAAACTCTTTGTAATGATTCGAATCTCCAGGAAAACTCAGAATATATGGAAAATAAATCTCCGAAGATACGCAGCTTCTTAATTTTGTTAAAAACCGTAAACCACATAAACAATTCTCTAAGTATTTTATCACTAACCCAGACAACATAGCCAAGCATGAATAAGAGGTAATCATTAAATCCCACCATTATCATCATTATCACCACCACCACCACAACTATTATATTCCTAAGATGAACCAACAATCACACCATTAACTCCAAAGGCAAATGATAAAAACAAAACTCTGTAAAGCATAAGACATTACCAAAATTGGATGGCAAAATGTAGTCTTGAGAAGTTCTTTGATATCTTCTCTAGCACTTTTCAACTGTTCGGGGTCAGACGCAAAGCAAGTTGGGCTCATGATTGTGCTTCCGGCATTGGGTCTTCGAACCAACCATCTCCTTTGGAGTTTCTGAAATTTTACAAAGATCGGGTTAGATGAACAACGAACAGAGAGAGAGAGAGAGAGAGAGAGAGAGAAAAAGAGAGTAAAACCCACCTGGTGGAGAACCAAAGAAGGCAGTCGAGAAGACGATCGGGTACATTTGAGAGAAGGAGAAGAGGGAAGGGGAAACGATGATGGTTTGGCAATGGAGGCCGATGGGAGAAGACGATAAGGGCTACCCAAAGAAGCCATTGCTGAAGATGATGTTAAGGACAGAGCCTCTGCCATGACTTAAAGGTTGGTGGGTAAGTCTGGTTTGCTCTGTTTTCAGGACCAAACACAAAAATAAGGGCTCCTCTTTAGTGGGTTGTTCAGCTATTGATCTGTCTTTCTGTGATAATATTGTGCTTTCAACCCTTTCTCAATCCAAATGATCACATTTCCAAATTCCACCACTGCACAGTTCATTTTCCCAAATAAATCTTATTTGGAATTTTCACAGGCAATCAGAGAGAATCCAATGGAAGGTGGCCAAGTGCAATTCTAAGGCACTGTTTTTTAATGGCGGAATCTATGACTGTGAGTGAGAGGAAACTTCCTTTAAAGCGGGTAGGGTAGGTATCCTTTGCCTCGGATCCTCTACAATTCCAGCGGGGCGGCAGTGCAGATCTAACGGCACATCAGAGTTCAGGTGGCACATCGCATACATGGCTTCTGCTGTACCATCGGATGTTCACTGCTGTCCCACCGGCCGGATATTGTAGAAGAATTTAATTATTGGAGTCTTCACAAACGACAGTGTTCTCATTCTTTTTTTGTAGTCAAACTGTGAGAGTCAAAAACGGTGGCGCGTGATGGAAGGAAGCCTCTGAAAATTCGTTCGGGGGCATGTACATGTTACATGCAACAGTTATAGTGGCATTTAGTAATGTTCACGAACTCGATTGGTTTCAATTTCAGTCTGGTTTAAATTCAGTTTCTCTCATCGGTTTGATATTGGGTTCGGTCTGATTCTAATTCAATTTACCATGCATATATACATAGTTATGGAAAAACCATTTTTTTAATGATTTTTGTGTTGGTATTGGTTTTATATCAGTTTGGGCTCAGTTTTTGGTCCAATTTTTCATGTTCGGTGTAGGTTTCAAACAGTCCGATGTGATTCGATATTCAGCTGATTTCATAATACTTGAATCTAAAGCTGATCCTAGACTGGTTCAAATCGAATTGGTCTGATGTTACCGGTTTGGTTCAGATTTTGACACCTTTACATGCTTTACACAGACCATGCACTAAACCAACCTCTCGGACCAAGTTTCAAAGGAAATGTATAAAGATACTACTAGAGTCCATTACAATATAATAACATAATTAATGAAACTTTAATTATGGATTCACATATTTCCATTAAAGTTTGCAAACCCAAAAAAGAAAAAAGAAAAAAAAGAGAAGATTGTGCTGCTTTCTACCAGCTCGGATAATCTTTTATCAGAGATTAGTTTAACTACTTTAGCTAAGTGGGGGTAGGGGGTAGGGGTGGGGGTCGGGGTGGGAGGATGGGTTTGGAATATATTAATGTGAACAAAAGGGGAAAAGAAATGCTAACCGATGCTGTGTTTGATGTGTACTTGTGGTCAGACATAGCTCGGCGTAAAAAGACCACTGTACTCCTAGAAAGGTCCAAGGATGCAGTGGTCTTTTCACATCGAGTTGTATTTGGGCACAGGTATACACCGACACACAACACCAATTACCGTTCTTTCTTCCAAACAAAAAATAAAATTGATTATTGTTGCGTATTCAAATTTCAAAAGGCAGTTTGTAAGGACTATTACTTTGTTATCACTTGTGGTCAATTAGGATCAAATCCCGTCTTTACTCTTACCCAAGGGGGAGGTTGGGATGGGAGGGTTTAGGGTAGAAGGGGAAGTATTGTAAGTTTCCAAAAATTAACAGTTTTTAGGGGTGCAACGTGCACTAGCTTTTCAAGTATTAATGAAATCTAAACAAAAACAAAAAAACCATAAAAAAAAAAAAAAAAAGATTGTGATTTTTTTTTTTTTTTTGAAAACCTTCATTAAGAAAATAAGGATGGATGATATGCCAAATAAAAAAAAATTAATAATAACTTCGATATCTTGATAAGATGTATTTCAAATGTAATTAAGTGTTCACTAAAAGGCATCTATTTGTTATGACCACTGTCATGCATTTTCTATGACCAATGGGTAAACAAGATGAATGTATGTTGTTGGCATGATATTTGTTTATAACAATTCATTGATCCATTATGTTACTTACCAAAAAAAAACTTTTTGAATGTGTTCATTATATTTTGTATTTTTGCTTTCCTTTCCCAACAAAATGTATATTGTTGGAATAAGGAAAAAATCACGATATAAGTCATAGGACTAGGACATTGGAGGAAACCATTAAGAGGGATTAATTTGATACACAGAGAGTATTAATTGCTTTAGTCTTTTCGCAACTTTTCATTTTTCGGTATCCTTTGAGCTTAAAATCTAGGGAAGGATCATCTTGTTAACATAACTTTTGAAGATACCAAACGAAATAAGATGAATTAATTTGGTAAGCATATTTTTATTGTAGACCCTTAAGAATTATTTAGTTTTCTTAAATTATAAAAATTGCAGTGTTCTTTTGATCTTATTATGTTTTGGTATATGGAATGCACATTTTATATTTTATTTGTTAAATATATAATTCTTTGGTTGATAATAAATAATTTAATTTTCAAAAACTCATTTAGACCTGAAATTGTATGATAACTAGTTATAAATCGACATACAAACATGAATATAAACCCAGTTATATTACTAATTAGGCACAAATGTTGACATAGTTTAATCAAAGTTAAACACATTGACAATTTCTTATTGGTGGGGGAGTCAAAAAGTTGGGAGGGTGAGCCCTACATGTTGTGGAGTGTAATAACAGGAGGGACATTAGAGTTGAAGAGAATGACATTTTTTTTGGAGTTGGCTCCTTTGAATGACCATTATCTTAAAAATTTGTTTCTCTTTTCCTTCAACAAAGATAACCCAATTCTTTCATTAAACTTACAAATATGCCCTAATTCCCTTCATTCCTCAAGAGAAGGAAAGAGATTTAATTCACCCATACTACTTCCATTCCCATCAATGTTCTTTGTCAAAAGACTCTCACCATCTAATTGGTTTCAAAGTGGTGTCTCCATCGCTTCCATGTATCACAAATTTAGCTGAAGAACATGTTAGAAGTGTTTCCTGAGAAGCAATCTGTCTTGAGGATCACAGGATTGCAACAATATAGGGTAATAATCCTCAAAACAGAGCTGTCTTACAGATTGCATGTTGTTGTAAAATGAGAAATCTCACCACAGGAAAATCCAAAGCTCAATTTTTGTAAACCTCTACAAAGTATTGAAATTAAAGACTTTTAAGTTTAATTTTGACATTTCACATTTAACATTAATCATATTTAATTATATTAATAAAATAGATAAAAGGGTGTATCTTATTGTAATCAAAGTGGTGAATTAGGATGTTGAGACCTTTAATATTTAAAAACATGGGCAAGAGCGTAATTTGAACAAAAGAAGATTTACCCTCATTATAGATTCATGTGTCCCATCAAATGGTAAAATTGTAAAATGACTCTCCTCCCTCTCTCCCTGGAAGTCACTGCATAGTGCAGAGGAACAATAGTTTTGCTTGAGTTCATTTTCAATGATTGTAGTTGATCTTATACTTGATTTTTGTGATTTCTGCTGGTGGTATTTTGGAAGACCTACACTGGAGTAAATTATAATTGAAACTAAAATCATTGAGTGACCTGAAATCAGAAACTTGGAGTGAGTTCTGCTACTTCTGTTTCACCTCCCATGATTGGATTATCCAGTGAGATGACTTAGGAGAGAGTTTACAAATTTGTGAAATTGTGAGGAATTGACAGAGAGAAAGAGAATTTAGATTCAATTCTTGTGCATTTTCATTTTGGGACCTGTTGCTTTTTCTCACATGTAGCAAAAACCAAACTAAATGCAGTGTTTCCTATCATCTATCACAATGATGGATAACACCTTCCACTGCTCCCTGTAAAGCCTCCAGCTTGCTTCATTCCTCAGTCTTCTTCCAGATTCTATGCTTCAACTTGTTCATTGGTGTTGCAATCAAAGACACGAGCTTGATTTTGCACCAGTGACAAAAGGAAAAGAGAAGAAACAATTGCATTGACATCAAAGTCTCCTTCTTTTTTTCCCCAATAAAGTATTTCTATCCCTTTAATGCTTTCTCTGAAATGAGTGATTTTTGTTGTTAACGACAAGCAAAATGACCTCTTCAAACCTTATAATAATTCATTTTGTAATTATCTGATGTTTTTTTCCCTCCTTAATAGCTTATTGATGCAAAATATCCAGTTTTTGAAGATTTTGAAGCTCTGGCTGGGGAAGGAAAAGAAGGCCAGATGATGGAGAGTAGAAGAAGGCAGGCGGGTGAAGAAGAATGTAGGCAGTTTGTACTCAACAAGAAGGGTCATTAGTAGAAACATAGAAAACAGAAGAAGAAAGAAGATAGAAAACAACAGTTCCAAATGACAGACTTTTACAATGGTTTTTTATGTGTATAACACACATCTTGGCAATACACTCGGACTTGATGGTTATGTGTTGGATTTAATTCCAATAAATGAGAATATATAACTTATTTCAATGGCTTATTATTTGAAACAAAGCAACCATGAACACTTGGTGGGTTTGAATCGTATCACCAATCACTCTCTTTAAGATCTTAGTCATCCTCTATCATGTAATACTGATTCTTACCAATCGGCATCTAAGATGAAACAACCCCTTAGGCCTTCCAATAGTTGTTGCACTCACTTACTAGGTTGACTCAAAACACACTTAATTGTGCTCAATTGACCAAAGAAATGGAACTCCGAAAACCTCTCAAGACAATAAGGAAGGTTAGGGAGAGAGGTGGCAGGTCGAAGACTGCAGTTTTTTTTGTCAGGTATAACACCCATGGCGGTTGCTCTGGTTCACATTCATCCAGTGATAGATGGATTTCCTCTCGCTCAGACCTTAATGTTTATAGGCATCATTCGCACTTCTGTAGGTTAACATTTGGATGATTCAATATCATCTGATCATCATATTGGGCTTACTGGTGCCAATAATCGGCAGGTTAATTCTCGATTTATCTTTCATGGAAAACGTTGGTAGCCTAAACAAGGGTACCACAGACGCAGGAGCGCAAGCAAAGATTTCTCTAAGCACAAGCGTCAGACTTGTGGTCCTTTAATTACAGTTAGAGAGTCGTGGCGATGTGCTTCAGTTTCAGGGAAGTTACAGAGTTAACAGGGTTCTGTGTGGGATGGCCTAAGCCCCTATCGGACTTGCTTACAGAATTTATGTCTTCTTCATGGACCTCTACGGGTGCTATTTCTATTTCTCTGACTAATGATGGTTCTTTTATAATACACATGCTCGTGATACTCTGTTAACCCCTGAGCCATGGTGGTTCACACCTGTTACATTTTCTTCTAGTCTTCTCTGAAATTCCTGATCAACCCAACTCGGAGTTGGAAATATTATTCTAGTATGGTTACAGTTGCTAAATGTGCCTCAGAATTGTTTCATATAGAAGGCTGTGTGGCATATTGACGAGCATGTTGATCGCCCTTTGTGCAGGAGGAGTGTCCAGTGGGTGTTTCACCAGGTTCGAAAGTGAATGATGGGGCCTCTGTTCAAAATGGTCTTTGGATGCCTTGGCCTTTCTCTTCCTCTCTACCTTTTGAACTATCAACAGAAGTGTCTCTTTTGGCTAATCTATAACATTTGGCTTATCTGGAGACGGTTGTGGAGAGGTGTGAGCACTTCCGTTGATATGAACTTCTCTACCTTGCTTGGTGGAGTCCATGTTCAGTGTTAAACTATGTTGGACAATTTAAAAGTGGAAATGCAACTTGGTTGAACTAGGTTCTGGGACCCTCTAACCGGTTGGTTGAGCAGATGATTGCACCCCTAAATTTATCTAAGGGGTTTGGTTCTAATGAGGTCAATTTGCCTCAGATGTCCTGGATTCCACTTTTTTTCTCCATCTAATTCTACAGTGGTTATATGAAAAACCGTAAGGAGCCTGAAGGTTCTTTGGTCATTGAGGTTCCTTCCTCCTCTCATATCACAGTTTACCTCCATCGCCTTGAGCATGTAGTTGACCGCTCTATGGGTAAGATTCAGCAAGAGGGTTCGGTTACTGAACCCATGTCTACTTCTCAAAGAAGCCCAGATTCTCATGGCTCTGGTTCTGAGATTGGTTTGCATGGGATGGAATATCTGGTTGATGGTAAGAAACGAAAGAGATGTGCCGCTTGTTCTAGCTCTGATGTTGCCAGACTTGATGCGTTCAGAAGGTTCTCTATGAACTTGCTTTCTCACTCTTCTGATCCCAAGATCATGTCTGGGGAGATGTATACCCTCGTCTGTTAGATGACGACAAAAGCTAGAAACCAAGCATCATCACTCCTCTCACGAGTGAGAACTGTTCTAGTAAAATCTGTTCTTAATTCCATACCAACATATTAGATGTCCTGCTTTAGTTTCCTTCTTTTTCTTTCATGGTCAAGGGAATTTTGTAGGGCTTGCAGAGATCAAGGGTGCAAGAATGTGAAAAAGTAGAGGATTGGACGGAAAATTTCCAATTGGCGTGATTTTCACAGCGGAATCGTGAAGGATGGACATGGGAGCTTTTTCTCTTTATTACTTGGTATCTCTAATGTCATGGTTTCAATTGGGTCTGTAACTCATAGACTTAGCAAGTACAGCTACGATCTCTAAACAAAGGCAAGCAGTGATGATAGCGGTACATAGTTTCCCCCCCCCCCCCTTCACCCCCCCTTTTTCAGTTAACTTAATTTTTTTTATTCCCTTTTCCATTAAAAAAAAGGAGAGACAAATAAAGACTATAAATCATACCCAACACCTACATAAATAAAAGTATATCAGATAAATAGTACAAACTATTATACCAAAGGTTGGGTAACTATCCACCTTGGTTGCTGGGATCCGTCCCTTGTCGAGCTATCCGGGCTATTGTAACTTTTCTTAAATATATTTTTCACTCATCCATGTAAAAAAAAAAGACCGAATTATCCAAATTGAAAATATAAAAAGCAACAAGAAAATTGAGTACTTGCAAGGCGTTTAGAGCCTTTCTTTACCCCAGTACATCCTCGTTGATTTGGTATTGATCCAATGGTGCAGGCCCCAAACTGCATGTTCTCTCTGTACTCAGTTTTCTGGAAATCATCAATCTCTTCCGGGTTAAAAATAAACAGACGACCGAATTTTTATTCAGCCAAGGTGCATGAATTCTCATTCACCGCAGTGGATTCAGATGCGCAAGGGGGGGGGAGATATCGGAAGGATATTTTGAAAAACATACTAAAACCCTATAGAAGTTTGTGAACCCTAAGATGGTGCAGTGAACATTCCAGCACGGTGGAGGAAAGCTTTCTCCAATAAACAAAATTCCATCCTAAACTGTCCAAATTCTCCGTGGACCTTGTCTTTCCCATCTTTTAATTACATCTGGTCCTTACCATCTCACTCACTACCCCAACTATTTCAGAGAAATCAAATGGCAAAACCTGATGGTGTAGTTAGATTATCACACAGCCATTCCAAAACATAATTGTAAGGAACACTGTAGAAGAGTTGGATGTTCCCAGCTGTCCACCCTCCTATTGACGCAGATGATCCCAGATATAAACTCCACTAGGGAAATTTTCCAAGGCAAGTGGTGCATCATTATCACAGACTCTACAGGAGAAGCTCATCTAAATGAATGCATAGACAATGAAAAGCATAAAAAAAAAATTATAAAACATAAAGACCTCTTCAAGAAAAGTTAGTATTATAGTGAGCCAGAAGAAACTTATTTCATCATCTGAAGTTCTGTCATCCACTATCACAATCCACAACGGAGGATCCTGGAAGACAACCAGTGGACATGCTACAAGTTGAAAACCAAAATAACAAACTTTGCATGTAAAATGAAAGAAATGGAAAAAAATAGAACCAACAGTTTAATAAGGTAACAGATAATTGAAGTCCTTTTATCAAATTTGGCAGCGCAACCGGATGGAGAATGGAGTTTTCTTATCAAACTTGGGTAATTTCCTCGCGATTTCAGTCACCTGTAGGAAGGAAAAATCCTGTCAACATAATTCTTTCTTTCTTCCTCTCATCCTTTTATGCACGTGTTCACATGTGTGTGACGGTGGAAATTAACCAGACCATTTTTTAGGCCATGTACAAACAAAAAAAAAAAAAGGCCCATGTATAAGGAAAGGAGGCTCAAAACACAGAGTGATGGCCCTGGGTTCTGAGAAAAGATTTTATCGTGGTTACTGGTTAGGATGGTGAATGAAAAACACCAGCTCTTGTTTCTGGAAGCATTTTGATATCCACCTCATGGGCCAAGGAACTACATTGTTTTCTTTAGTATATCTATACATACTTGGAAAAGGCTTTTTCACTCACTGAGCATCACTTCAAATTTTTCCATTGCTTGAAGAATATTGGTAACAAATCTCCAGGACAATAAAGGTAACAGCAGTCAAAATTGGAAATAAAGGGTGGTGATGATTTGACTCATTTGAGTTCAAGCAATTACAACCATTCCTAATTTCACTTTAATGGTTTCCGGTATGGATTAGGTATAAGAATGTAGATTAAACAAACAACAGAAGAATATCGGCAACAAATCTCAGGGTCAATAAACGTAATACTAATAGCAGTCATTTTGGAAATGAAAGAGGGTGTTGATTGGGGTTCATGCATGTACAACCAAATCTAAAGTGAAATACACCTTTCCAAATAAATGTCTACAAGAACAATACAAAAGTATACCACGTATTGATTGCACATGACAGTACAGTATCACTCTTTGTTTCTTTTTTCTCCAAAATTTTTTTCAGTGGTGGTGGGGGGGAAGGGTTTGTAGAATTCACTTCCATTATTACTACATTGCCATCCAACGCAATCTATAATTTGCTTAAAACAAGTAGCACTTTTTTGAGTTCCATCTGCCAAGGCTGTAGTTGACAACTGGAAATTGATTCCATTTGGGTGTGACATAGCATCCGACTGTAATGTGGATCTGATTGATATACACACACACACACACACACACACCAGCAGAACAGGATCCCAAAAACAGAGAGAAAATCCAGAATTTAGGAATTTTTTTATTAAGCAAAATCCAGAGATCAGAAAGCTGGATAATCCTGGTCGAGTGGTCCTTTTAGGGACTACAATAAATGTTGAAAAGATCAGCAAGATCTAAGGGTCAAATTTGCTGAATCTGTAAAATCCTTGTTGGAGTAGAAAACCTGAAGTTTGACTAGTCAACTGATATTTTCAACGATTAGGGTTCGGAATTCTTCAGTACTATCAAACATATAACCACCACTTAAATCAGACTCAACAGAATTCTGAAACAGAGTTTCTTGAATATCCACCAAAATAGCAAGCGATGGTGTTAATGGTACTCGCCGTATGAGAATTATGAGATCAGAATGTAGATCAGAACTTTGTTACCTCAATTTCCAGCAAATCTGATGTGACTAAGAGTTCCCTATTGCAGAAACAGAACTTAAATCTCAACTGCAGGCTAGAACAGGAACAACTTTGATACTCTTCAAAAAAAGAAATAAAAAAATAAAAGAGCAGAACTTGGGCTTCTCACTGCAAGGATTTGATTGTATTCACCACCAATCGTGGCCTTGATTCATCACAAGGACAGACACTGATTCACCACAGAGCCAAGCAAAACAGAAACTTTGACAATGGAATACGTGAGTCTGTAGAGCCCTCCACCCTTTATTTATAACAACAATCAAAAACAGTTTTATTTAGACTAGGAAACCCCCTAGCCGTCCCTCCTTGCAAGATGTTCCATCCCTTATAGAAACTCTAAAAGAAAACAAGATAATGTGGACCTATAACTTAAACTCTATTAAAAAAAGGAGGAAAAAAAAACATAACTTAAATTGAACCATTGAACCACCGGTTCAACCAAACTTAGCCAAAACACTTGAAATAAAACAGAAGCAACTGAAACTAAAACAAAGTGGACTCAGGCCACGTTAAGCCTGTTTAGAATAGAACTGGACCATGTTAGGCCTGGTTCTTTTGGGAGTTCCTAAGTTGGTAAGTCTTTATTTCTGCATCAGAGCGCATACAATCTAAAACCAAAAATGTGTCCACTACTAATGACATCATTTCTATTTTTCCTTAATAAACCTAAATGTCTCAAGAAAGGTCCATATGAAGCATTCATTTGGATCCAGCCATCTATAATACAATATGCTAGAAAAGCTTCCAACAGGTATGTGAACATTAACCTCCAAGCTTTTCCAGATGATACATACAATGTAGCAAAGAAAAAAATGCAAACCAGTAGCAGAAGGATCACAGGAGGGGATTGTTTCATTAAAAAAGAGAACAAATGAAAACTAAATAAGCCTTTAGCCAAATTATGAGACCCGGTTATCATTGAACCTTTTGGTGAAATGATGGCAGAAGAAATGGATACACTCATTTGTATAGCCAAGTGATGAAGTTCAAGGACTTTGATGAGTTTATGCTGAAGGCAGCAACTGATTTGGGGACTGAGAATAAAAAAGTAGCAAGGTTATTTCTTGCAAAAGAAACAGCCGGATGGCAAAGGTGGCTGATGAAATTGCATGGTGAAAAGGAGATAATGTGATTTTCCAGTTACTGGATTGAATGAATAGATTGGACTAGTTATCAAATTTTGTTTTGCGATAGATGCTTGACTTGTTATTAAGGTAGACAGCTAACACACGATGGTTTACTTGTTTTGTGCTAGATGCTTGACAAGCATGTTTTTCTTTTTTAAATAAAAAGGACGAAATAATGTTTATGGTGTCAAGAGTGCATGCCATATGCCCAAGTCTCGTGCAGATTGAGTGATTGACCAATAAGGACTGTGGGGAAAAAATTCTGGGGAAGGATAATTCATTGCTCATTAGGAACATTGGGTAAATCATGGCAGTCCACAGAATAAGAGGAAAGTGGAATTGATGTAACTACTTGTAGGCATTAGATCATGCAGCATAGCTGAGAGTTTGTGGGCTAAGGCAGCAGATAGTTTGATCCTCCGCTTGTCTGCTCGGAATGTCCACTATCATAAGCCATTCTTTTCACAACAGAGAATCGGTAAAGGCCTTCATGGATCCACAAGAATATTGTGTTGGACAGAGTTCCTTTTTTAGGGGGTGGGGGAGGATTGTCTCATTGTGCCAGTGTTCATACGAAGACACAAAAATTTTAGGTAACCCAAACAGCAGAAAATGAGAAATTTTTTTTTTTCCCAGAATTCATCCAAACAATCGGTAAAATAAGATGAGGAAAAAAATTAGAAAATATTTTCCTGCAAAACAAATGTAACCAAAGTTCATCGACTCGACCAACAGAAATTCATTAGTCTTTATCACACAGAGCCACGAATTGTTTCAAATTCGAGTTCGCATCACCACAGTTGCAACAAGCAGTAAACAGCAGAGTACACAAAAAGGACTAATCAAGTTAGTCAATTCAAAGGAGTTAACGTCAACTAAGATGCTCATCAAAGCACCAAACATTCAAAATAAAACCCTAATTCCCTGAAGAAGCAAAATTACTGAAACCATTTGTACAAAACTAACAAATTCTGATCAGAACTTACCTCAAAGACAAGTAGAATCAATCAAACAAGTCCTTGGGACCTGAAATCAAAGAAAACCGATAGACGAAGCCCATCAAAGCAACGGATTAGATTTGATTCTGCGATTAAGGAGAAGAAAGAAAGAATCGAAAATGGAAGGAATGACAAAAAATTGCGAAACAAATGCATACCGTGAAGGTCAGGGGGGCGTCCGTCTTTGCCCCAACCAATGCCTCGGGTAGACTCAAGATACTGGGTAACGAGGTGACGGCACTTCTGGAGATGGTTGATGCCTTCGACGCGGTAGCACCACTTCACCTTCTCACGCAATATCTTTGCTGTCTCGATATCGATCCACTTCTCTCTCACCAGGTGCTCCCTCATCTCCAGCATCGCCACCGGATCCTTGTATGGATTAGCTGGGTCGAAGTCATCTGGAGGACTTTCGTCGAACACTACTCCTCCCTTCCGAACCATCTCTCTCTCTGTGATTCTCTTCGCCCTTCACTTCTTCTTCAGAGTATATAACATCCACGGGATCATGGACTTTCCCATTGTATATTATATAGCACCCACCAGCTCATAGACCTTAATTAAAGTATATAACCTTCCCACAACTTACGGTCTATAAGATAACACTTGGGCTTTGGTATGGAAGCCAAAAAAGTAAAGAGAAAACAAAAAAACAAAAAGGCAAGCGAGATTCGCTCTTCGATCTTGTAGCACCTGCACCAGCACATGGGTCAATAGACTCAATAAGAGCACACACCAAGGCATCAACATAGATGTGATTTTTTATTTCATGCTGAGTAGTAAGGTGATACTTTTACGTATTCTTGTGTCTGGGTGCAGGAGCCATGCAACGAGGTAATGTTCTTTTTTTCAAAATATATACAACAATAACAACTCAGTCTTAATCCCAATCATATTCCCAATATATATATTGGGAAGAAGAATGTTGTCTAGTTGGTTGGCCCTTACACCAACACAGGGGCCAATGAGGGGACAAGCAAAGGCATCGCCTAGGGGTATTTTTATTTTGTAGGAGGGTGGGGTGGTCAATTCAAGAGGATTGTGTTTGGGTGTAGGGGTCACACAACCAGGCAACATAGTAAGATAAAAAATAATGATGAGATGAGAAATGATTGGGAAGAAGAATGTTGCCTTGTCACGTGTCCCTTGCATCAATGCAATGAGGTGATGCACAACAACATCGACCAAGGAGGTATTTTTCATTTTAAAGGAGTGTGAAGCGGTCGTTTCAGGGGGAGGGGGCTGTCTAGGGCCTCTAGGCACAGGCAGGGGCCACACGACCAAGCAACATCCTTTTTCCCTAATTGATTCATGTGTCAATTTTTCTCAAAGGAGAGGGTTCTCTGCCTGGCAGCGTTGCCCTGCATCAATGCGAGGGCCTATCAAAATGTACGTCAAGAGTATCAATAGGAGTGAAATTTTTGGCATTCACGAGCGAGGGGGTCAGTTTGCCTCCCATTGTGTCTAGGCGCAAGCACCACACTGCCAGGCAAGGTTCTTTTTCCCATAAAAAAAATTTTAAAAATAAAAAACTCAATATTTATGTCACTGGTTTACATTATACTTGAAGAAGCCGACATCGGTTTCAGCTCTTTTCTACAGCTCTGAAAGAAATTATGATGCTGTTTCAAGCTAATTCTTCTCTACCAGAGTTTGCTAATTCATAATTGGTATATTAACGTTTCATGATCCAGATATAGAGGGTGTGAATTTAGTTCAGTTTCACTGTGTAGACCTGGAACATTGATTATCTCTGCCGGTAGAATTAGATGACGTAGACATTCTCACAGTTAACCAGCAGCGCTCAATATCAATTTTCTATCTATCAGGGAGAATTGCAAACCCCTACAGACAATCTACACCCACATTCCCATCAAAATATCCATCCTCAATTACCAGTTCATAATAAGTATTGCTTACTTCATTCAGGACTGGCTCTCAAACTTGCACCCATTATGAATCCGGTTCTGTTTGTCACAGAAGAACCTGCTCAGCTGCAATCACGAGATATGAGAATCAGCAAGTTAATAAGAAATATATTGCTTCCAGTCCCAGCAAACTGGTCCAAAGGTATCAAACATAAGTCCAGGGATGTCCAAGTACACATGTGAACAAGGAGCCTACACAAATAAGAGCAATCATACGGGATAACATGTAAGATTGTCCTACATGCTAATCTACAATGACAAAATCTGTAACCCAGTCTCGGATCAATTCAACTACGTTAATTTGATAATCCATGATAAGAAGTCAAGATCAACGCCTCTCTTCGGACACATCATGTCTATTAATATTGAACATCATATGCCATATGCCGTGGCTAATCAACTGATTTGATGAACATATTGAATTACAGATGGTGCAAAGATGTCCTCTATAGAAATGAAACAGAATGCTCTTCCTCCATGTCTTTTTCAGCTGGTGAGCCTCCCTTCAATTTTGCCATGGTTGAAAGCACTCTGGCTTCCATTCCCTGAATTGGAGAATCTGCTTTCGATGACATTTGTATGGGTATGGCAAGTTGAAGATCACTGCTCATTTAAGATGACCGACCATGGAATTCAAATTCCAATCTTACTACATTTAACAAGTTAGTAAGGTTCCAAAAGACCGCCGTGAAATCTTTTCTGGATTGCTAAATGCCCGTTGGTTAGCTGTTGTATTCAAATAACATACTGTAACCATTGAATTTGTTGAAGATATCTGCACAAAGGAAGAAATGCATATGCTGTAAAAGAAATGGACTGCAAAATGACTACTGCTCAATGGCTGTCAAAGCAACACAAAATAGGAGCTGCTCAGTGATTGGTAGAACGCAGAGTTCCACCTGTTCCAGAAGCACAGACAGTACACATAAAAAAATAAATTTACTGATGCAATCTATTCATAATTAAAGAGCCTTTAGCAGAAATCAAAGTGGATAGCAACAAAAAAAATAAATGGCTTCATTTATCAAGCTTTCAACATGATCAAATTTACCAAGCAAAGTAGGTAACTTCATTTCTTAACAGCATTCTGAACCCTCCCCCCCCCCCCCCTCCACAAATTCAAGCTTCTAATGGCCAAGCTTCATTAACTTCATTAACTATGAATCATATGGTGACCAATAAGAATAACAAAAACCAGATAACTCAAGGGGGAATTCTAGTTTCAATGTTAAACTGAAAAGCAACAATTTTCTTCCTGAAAAGAAGTATTTTGAAGCAACTAATATTTTTTTATTTTTAGTAAGTTCTGTTTTGCTCTTTGACTCCAATAGGGATTTTGGAGCTTAAGTTTGCTTAGGAGTCCAAGTTTTTGATTCCTGATAATTTAAGTCCTAACACCCCCCAGGCCACCCTATACCAAGTAGGATCAATAATGGTTATTAGGAGTCTTTGTTTTTGGTTGCTCGAAGGCCAGGTGGAAATCTTATAGGTTTTTCTGCGATTGAAAAGTAATTTGAATTAGTGCAGTCATAGTCTGTATAAACATAATGTACTCCATCCTACAAAGATTGGCCTCTTGATCTTCCCCTTGTCCTATGATGTTTGTCCACTGTAAAAGTCAAGACATGAAGTTTTGTCACTTTCATAAAGTATGTTGCTATAGTATAAATCCAAAATCTTCCTAACAGTTTAACTATTTGCAAATCCTGGTTCCGGGAAAAGAAGGAATGACATTGATCTTCTTTAAGGGGACTATTCCACTAGGGATATAAATTGGGGCTATAGTACTTACTATGCATAGGACTACACAGGTGAAAAGGCAGGATGTAGTCCGCCGAAATGCTACTGATTTTAGGAAACAGTTGTATTCATGCTTACTTGGCAATCGTGACATTGCTAATGAACTAAGCCCTGACCTTCAAGCCTCCCATTCCTAGGGCTACAATAGAATGTGAACGGTTGAAGCAAATATCGAAGAAACCCAGTGACAATGTAAATAATTTAAGAACCAACTGCTGGTTACATCCGATTGTATGAGATCCTTGTTCGACAAATTGATCTCAATCGTTGAGAAATGGCAGACTAGCAAAAAGACATGCTACCAATGATGGAAGACCAAGTAGCTCCAATTATCATTGAAGAACTACTAATGAAGGAACATACAATGATTTAGATTTTGATAGAACCCGTCGAGTTTGTGCTTCCACATTCGATTTCAACAACGGATTCCTTACCGCAGATTTTGTACCGTTGGACTGTGGTCCGATCAATGATTTCATAAGGCTAAGGATGGATGTTCATCGTGTGTTGAAGATCCTCCTGTTATACGTAACTTGAGGAATAGTTTTTTCTAACAAGGGAAGAATAAGGCAGGAGCATGATCACCACCATTGGATGTGGTCTGATCTTTTATTTTGGGCATGTTATGATAGTATATGGTTATGGGCTTATTTTTTAAGTATTTTAATTTGTAATGAGCTCGATTACAAAGCCCAAA
Source organism: Telopea speciosissima (assembly GCF_018873765.1). Classification (NCBI taxonomy): domain Eukaryota; kingdom Viridiplantae; phylum Streptophyta; class Magnoliopsida; order Proteales; family Proteaceae; genus Telopea; species Telopea speciosissima. Next base: position 16,179,821 of record NC_057922.1, read on the forward strand.
TTTTAGGTCCAAAGGGGTACATGAAATTAGTATGCCAATCAGGTAGTTAGTATTAGTAGTGGGCATATTTGTGGAACTTGGTTTCAAGGAAATAAGATTAGTTTTGAGTTAGCTTAGGATTCTTTCTATAGAGTTTACGTATAGAAGGGGTTCTTTATCTATTTAAGTTGTTATTTCTTACTACTATTTAATTGTTTGAGTCAAGTAAGAAGCTTAGGTTAAGTTAGACTTCTATTTCATATTTCTTTTTGTTTTATAAGTACATGTAAGAGGCTAGACCTCACCCACGATTTGGGATTATGGAATAGAGTTGCTTTGTTTTGGAAAAGCGAGTTGCATGCTCTATCTCCTTTCTTTCTCCCCTATGATTTCTCTTTCCTTTTTTCTCTCTTCTTTCCGACCACGAGCATATCCCCCATCATCTGATCTGCATCAAAGCTAGATACCTTCATTAGGTAGTCTCAAGAGATGAGATAATTGGTTTCATATATGTTGAAGAGTGATGCTTCATTGACATTGATGGGCCAAAAATCCATTTTGTGGCCATCATTAGTACCATGCGAATTCAGAGTTACAGGATGAGGGCAGACTTGGAACTAAAGTAAAACAAGACTAAGAGTTAAAAACAAAGGGTGATTTTGGGAAAAGAAAGGGACTTGGTGACAATTAAAATATCATTGCCAAATCATCTTCTATCTCACGATAGATTAGATAGGCGGAAGAACAGCGGTGCTCTCAGTTGGGAGGGATCTCCCTACAGGTCGATGATTAAGTTGAAATTGTGGGAGAATGTTACTGATTGGTGTTCTATCAAGTCCAGCAAACCCCAAGTGATTCAGCAACTTTAAGGTCAAAAGAGAATACACTGAAGCAAAGACCAGGTGGACAGATTCAAAGACAACCTAGTTGCAGGCCTGATTCTTAAGATTGGAGTTAGGGGCTGAAACTCCAAGGGTTTGGATGCCCAGAGGAGGGCTTCCTTTGACCCAAAAATCAGGTTGAAAGGCAGAGGGAAGAGAGAGATCGAACTCAACAAAGAGGGACTGTTAGGTACCGTTGGAACAGAGTAGGGAAACAGTAATATGAAATAACATCAAAGAAGGAGAAGGAAAGAATAAAGGCAAAGAAAAAAAGGGTGTACCCAGTGCATGAGGCTCCTGCCACTGCAGGGTCTGAGGAGGGTCATAATGTACGCAGCCTACCCCTGCCATCACAGAGAGGCTGTTTCCAGACTCGAACCCGTGACCACTTGGTCACAATGGAGCAACCTTACTGTTGCACCAAGGGAAAGAAAGAGGAAGAAAAACAAAAGAAGAGAAGGAAATGGATTGTACCTGAGAGAAAAAGGAAGAAGAGGTGAGAAAGAGGAAGTATACCAACAGCAGGCTCACAGAACATGATACAGTAACTCAGCCAACTTTCAATTCATTCCATTATTCGAAACTAACTCCATTATAGGGTTAAATGCATAAAGGGCATACCCAGTACATAGTTGTCACGGCGTCTAGGCAACCCATTCGAGAAGGTCCAAAATCAAGGTGACACCAACTAGGTGACCTAGGCATCCAAGGTGCCTGGACAGTGGATGCCTAGGCATCACCTAGGTGACGCCTTGACAACTATGACCCAGTGTGAGGACCCCTCATTGCGGGGTCTGGGGAGGGTCATAATGTACACAACCTTACCCCCGCTTCGCGGAGAGGCTGTTTCCTGGTCGGGTTACATGGATATTTGAAAAAAATAAAGACTCCTACAAATAGCAACTACTATCAAACTACGAAATTAATTCAACAAAAAAACTACTAAAGTGAGGAGAAAACACACCTCCTACTTGATCTACCCAATTAAAATAAAAAATTACATATTACCCCAATGTAGAAAAAAATCCCTACCACCCTTCTTGGACCAAAACTCGGGTTGAGTTGGTTCCATCTTGATTAAGGATTCCGCAGCGGGTCTTGCCAGTCCAACTACGACAACACTACTGCATCAATTATCCAATCTCGTTCCATCATAATGTGGTCATATCCTCCCACAACAGCAAACTCCAACCCTATGGTAGGATATAGTGTAGTGGAGTCTTCTTCCCCAAGTGGACTGAGAAGGCTCCAATAACTGACCCATCCCATATTCTAAAAGTTCCAACCATTGCCTGAAGAAACAAGATTTCACAGAGAACATCCATCAAAATTCAGTTTAGCTCTTTCTTCCGATGGGGCCTGCCATGGAGAAACTATGTGAAGAAAGCCCCTTGTCTCCAGTTGATTAGGAAGCCCCTTGTCTCCAGTTGAGTTAACTTGGTGGAGAATAATATAGTTAGTTTCATGGAGACCGTTTTAAGCTTCAACTGACTTGTAAGAAAATAACCACTAAAGGTATACCTCGATCCTTCCCTGTCAAAGATTTGTATACAATTTGCGTATTGTTTGATATTTGACTTCGAATGTGGGGTAAAGAGTAAATGGTGAACGTGAAGTGGGCACCCAAATCTTGTGATAGGGGCATTTTTGGGTTCCATAGATGCCAGATGGGTCACATGTCACCACTCACCAATAGAATAAAAAGCGCATATTGAAAGCTTTGAGAGAGCTCCATATCTGGGAATTCAGGACCCGATAGTAGAAGCGATTCTGTGATTGTGATAACAAGTTCTTAGAAGCTATCTTATATGATCAACCTCAATCCTTAGGTCCCTCACTGAATAATAACTCATCATGGTGAGTGTCAAGGTAGGAATATGCACAGACAACTGATTTTATCCAAGTATTCTCTATCTTTAGGGATGCCTGTCATATAGCCTTTCACATTGTCTGATTCCTATCATTTCTCCTATTTGCACTTTTTTGCTTTTATGTTCCTATACTGCCTTCAATCCAAACAACGGGTGGGAAAGCTTGACAGAAGCCGATATTAGGAACTGAGGTTTCTCCAGCTGCCTAAAACACTTCACATGGATTTCCCATAAAAGCTTTTGAATTTCAGAAATTAGCACACTGACTATGGTACAGAAATCAGAATCCTAACTCATAACTACTGGTGAGGATCGAAATCCTGCACTTCCTATATCCTAATATCCAAAAAGAATCAAGGAACAACAGCTACATGACCTTTAAATGTTGAACTTTGTCATTGCCTATCAAGTACTACCAAGCCACTCATATCCTTCTTTTACTAGGCATTTTACAGGCAGAGAGAGGTAGAGGAAGTGAGGAGCAAGAAGAGTGAAACTGTACACAGATATAGGACCTAACACCAAAAACAGAAGCAAAGTCATGTCCAAGGTAGTTTAAAAGGAGAAACCCATGAAGGAACATACAAGTAAGGATTCATGTGGAGCCTGGATATGGTGGAAAGGAGCAAAGAACATTACGCATTGCTACTACAAACTACAAAGTGGAACACTTCAGCCAGTTCACATACTCTCTCTCTCTCTCTCTTAATGTTTCTTCAGAGAACCAAAATCAAAGTGGGGAAACAAGGGGTGGGGGTGTAACAGATGAGTCCCCTGCAGGGAAGAAATTGAGGAACAGCTGGGGGGCGGCTAATCCATGAGTCCCCTATGGGGAAGAAATTGTATGCTCAGGGCGTTAGATATCATATCCTCAGATCCTGCATCGGGCTTTTTATTTTTGGGGAGATAGGTCTTCATTAACTTTTCTACTAATAAAATAAATAGAGAATAATGTAAAGTTTGGAAGCCCTTTAAAATTTCATTGAAATATTGAAATTTTTATCAAAGAGTTGCTGGATTAGCTCAAAATCGAAATCAGCACCAGATAAATTCAGTTTTTCTTTGGGATAAAAAAAACCTTGTTCATGCTACTTGAAGCTAGTAGGAAGGATTGTGAGGTCCTGAGTTTCTGCAATATTCAATGAATGTAAGAAAATAGGCAAGTTTGAAGACCAACATTTTTAAATCTCTTTTGCTTTGAACACCGCCACCCTCCTCTCCCCCCCCCCCCCCCCAAAGGCAGGATCAACCCTCACTACCCCTCTCCCTCCCCTCTATGACTATCTTCCCAATTCTAAGAGAAACCTCAACTAGATTCATAATCCCTGACTAAATCTGAAAAATATGTTTTTTATTGCTTCTCATTTGACTCACTAATTCTATGAATCCAACAAAAGTGCCAAGCAAACAGAGAAACATTCAAGCACATCTACTCTCCCCGAAAAAATTTAACAAAAATTAAAGTTTCTGTTTAAGTGTACAAACAATCCAAACAAGAAGAGAAACCGAATTAACTAAATCCATTAACATTAAGAAGGAAATCAAGGAAGAACTCACCGGTTCACGCAAGATAGAAGAGATCATCAGTCATCAGAATTATGTACTGCAAAATCCTTAAAGGGGCATTCCTGAAATCCAAAGGAGGCAACCTCAACTCTCTAATTCTGAACTCCCCAGATGTGGGTTCACCACCTCCATTCGATTGCGATGCCCGAACCTTATTAGAATCAATCTTCCTAAAGAGATGGACAGACTTGACACCATTAAAGATTCCCTCACCTGAAACAAGAGATGGGTTGTTCTTGGTTTTGAAAAGAGTCCAACCCATTCCAGCTATGGCTCTGCAGAAGCCATCCATGCTATCGATACGATCACCACTCAATCGGGAATACAGAGAAAGCGAAGAGCAGTCCCAGTCACGTGTGTTATCTCCATCGCCGTCGCTACTGTTGCGGCTGTTACTGCTGAAGCTGCAAAAGGCGAGCTTGAAGAGGCCCTTGGAAAGACCAACAAAGCTGCGAAGCTGAGCAGTTGAGGCAGTAGTGAGGGAAGGAAAGGGGAGAGGAATGGCATCTCCTGAGAATGACCAAGATGATGATGATGATGACCATAAGGATGGTACAGATGGAGATGGCGATGATGAAGAAGATGATGATGACGAAGACGATGAAGATGGCCATAAGAAGATGACATGGGAGAGAGATGGGCTCGGGTATAAATCCATGCCCATGTCTCTGGCAATTGTGGCTAGTCTGTATGTGTCCCTGACAACCTCTCTGGTAGGGAGGAAGATGAGTAAAGGGGTTTTTGTTTTGGTTCCATTACTGTTGCTCTCTCTTCTTCTGCTGCTGCTTCTTTGATTATGGGTATGGATATCATGGGTGTGAACAGGGACATCATCGTCTGAAAGATCATGGTGATTTTGGTTAAATTGGAGAGGATTGTTAATGGTTTCCCCTAAAACCAGAGAACGTAACAGCTTTAGTGAGAGCATCTTTCCTTTCCCTTCTCTCTCTGTCTCTCTCTCAGTCTCTCTTCTATCAAATCAAGGCGATTCTTTTCATTCTGTCTCAGGAGATACTCTGGCCCCCGAACAGTGGACTTCTGCAAACTGTTAAAGGAAGGAAAGGATAAAGGATTAGGTTCAAGACTTCAAAGCTCAATCTGAACCTCTGAAACTGAAAGCAATTTTTTAAGGTCGAACCATGAAGTGGAGTCGATTGGCCAGACCGGACAATAAAACAATTTCCATCGTTTCTAAACAATAAATAAAGGATCGGTCAAAAGGATTGGAAAATCTCACTTTTTTATTGTTTTATTTTCCTTTTGACCATCAAAAACAGGATGGAAAAAGTGAAAATTTTCACAAAATCTATCAATTTGATGAGAAAAACTCAACACGTATGAGATATGATGAAGAGACAGACGAACCGTTGCGTCGAATAGACAATATATCCCTTTAAAGGTTAAAGAGGACGCTTGACTGGGGACTGAAAGGGGTAAAGATGATACGATTACTCCTCCGTAAATGGGTTTAACAATTAATCATCCATAAATGGAAGCATAATGGCGCTGTCTTTTCTTTTTATTTGTTTTTGTTTTGGTCTAATGTATAAAATGGTGGCATTATTATTCTCTTTTTTATTTATACAACTAAATTATTGTTTGGGAGCATGCGGCCCGTGTGACTAGACAGGCCGTGTGAAATGACCTATGCAAATGCACCTCATGGAAAGGTGAAAATATTTAAGGGTACAATGGTCATTTTGCAAAATTGTACATCTGAGTGCAGGGACAACGCACTGCACGCGATTAGGTAACGTTCTCTTTCCTTTTTATTGTTTTTATACAAATTATTTTCATGATTAGAGGATGTTTCTATATACTTTTTAGGAGAAAGAATGTTACGTGGTACTATGTGGTGTATAACCCTTGCGCCCAGACACAAGGCCACACGAAATGATCGTTGCATCCCAAGAATTTTCAATTTTTCGTGGGGATGCGGTGATCATTTTGCATGGTTCTGTGTCCAGACATCGAATCTTGCCAAAAATATAATTACCAACAATGAAAGAGTATTAGGTAGATTACACAATCATAATTACAAAACTTTTCTTTTCGTTTGCAACCAAACGATGCCTAAGTAAACCTAAAGAGCTGCCTAGATTAGATACATGGATCTTGATATTTTATTTGTGGGATTTTCTTATTGATACCTCTAAGATGTTAATGGATTGGTAACTTTACTTTTCTCTGTCTCGTAAGACATTTTTATATACATCAATATAGGTTTCCTTTTGACACTCCCTTTATTTATTATCTTTCATATTTTTCGGAGGGATTGTAAAACTGTAAAACTGCAAAACTGAATTTGGAAGGCAAACCCCTCTGGGACTAGCATTTCCTCTATCTAATTTATGGATCATATATATTTATCTGAAAAATAAAGCCCATCGAGGAATAAGGAGATAAACTGAAAGAGCTCAACATTTGGTGGACCCTATTATTGTTAAGATTCTATTTAGAAATGTAGTCCATTCAAGAAAATCATTATCTATTCAGCAGCTACAATGACCAAATCACCAATGCAAGTGGTAGAAATATACAATGAGTTGATGTTCTCTGTGCTGCAATGTAGTTTGTGCCCAGACATATGGGCCTGTCATTCACGGGATAGGGTGGTCATTTCGCCCACCCCCATGTGTCTAGGTGCAGCTTGTGCCACCGTTACAAAAAACATTTTCCTTTTTTTTAAAGAGAGAATATTCTCAATATAACAATGACTACAGTGAATTGTAATATTGATTGTATAGAATTTTTTTAATTAAATATATAACATAAAAATAAATAAATAAAATAAAATAAGAGATATTTCTTGACAAAGGGAGAGGCATGTATCAACATTGACCTAAGGTTATAAAATTGGAATCCCTCAGTGCTGATTCCAATCCAATTGGGTTATGAAATTGGATTCAGATATCAAAATTAGTCAGTGCTCAGTCGAAATCGGTCTTAGAAACCATAGAATCAGACCCTCAAATACAATCTGCTGAAAAAAAAAATTTCTCTAAAATCATCCGGATCAAAACATTCACCTTTGCTGGATGGCGAGGTGGTCATTTTGCCCCCATTTACCTTGGACGCATCTGCCACCCTCCCCACACAGATACCATTTTCCATAAAAGAAAAGAAAAAATGAAAAAAACTAGAATAATTGTTTGTCTGGACTCTGGAGTTGGAAGTTAGATATGACTAATTGGTAGGTCCAAGCGTGTACTCACAATGTTCACTACTTTATGTTATGTAGATTGTAGACACACAAACATCTTTATCCTCTATTATTACTCCTCTCTGTATTCAATGGCTCAAGAAAGTTCTCTCTCTCTCTCTCTCTCTTATCTATAGGAGGAGCATTCTCAACTTTCCAAGCCCATGAGAAACGCAGGTGTTGAGCTCGTTCGTGATTGCAGGTACATCATCTTATATCTTCCCCTCTTCTTATTTCCTCCTTTCCATCATCAGTTTCTTTGAAGAATTTGGTTTTACACAAATTAATGTCTCTCTTCATCTTCTACTTTTCTACTGCCATAAATAAACTAAGAGATATTAGTCAATTTTAGGGTTTGCGAAACTACCATTTAAGCAGCAGGTCTTACTTCCTTCCCTCTATCCATTAATGTGCTCCTTATCCTTCTTGTTTTTTTTTTGGGTAGATGGTATTCATTCACACAACCAAAGCCAGCAGAAAAACAGGATACTTAAAAAGATACCAAAAATAGATAAGTAGCATGATCAACAGAAGGTTTGGATATACAGAACCCAGACCGATGAAGCGAAAAACGACCCAGACTCGCATGCCATAAACTTCTCTCTCTGAAACTGGTTCTTAAGATGCTATAATTAAATAACCCTGTTTTGGACCCAAAACAGCATTCTTGGCCCAAAATTTCACCAAATTAAATTAGCTGCCACTACCACTACCAGAACCTGAAATCCCCACTTTTGACCCATTCTGACTCTGGCCCAATTATGATAATTTGAATCAAAGCCAAATACTGGAGATGGAAAATCTGAGTGTCTTTTATCAACAAATGGGTTGAAGTGGATCAAGCCCAATACACAAAATTATATAATGGGCTTACTAGGGTTTTCTCCATATCAGGTGGGCCTTCATCTCTTTTTCAAAATTCCTAGCTACTAGGTTTTGTAGGAATGTTGCTACAATTACTTATATGGGTAAATTTCAGCCTAAAAGCATTATATTTCACGTGATCCATGACTTAAAAAACAAAAATTGTGAGCCATATAATAGATTAACAAAACCCTCCACATTAGAGAATGACCTATATAGGGATTAATTAATTTGTATTTTCTTAGAAACACGTATAATACAAGACTAAGGAGAGAGTTCATAGACTACCAATTAAATGTGTGATTGAATTTGAATCTGAAATTTGACACTTGAGCTGTACATACACAACTTTGAACAAATATTCCCACCCCCAAAATTTTTTTATTGAAAGCCAACTTTACACCTAAGTGAGAAAGCTAATGGATCATTGTGAATGAGAAATCAATTTTTGGTCGGTGACAAACACAGCCTTGACACCTTAGATTACCAAGGGGACCCATTCAGATTTCATATGCTGGCTTTCCTGCCTTTTTTTGTTTTGAATTGGATTCTAGAGGATATATCCATACCCCCACAATAGTGAACCATTCTTGACCATCTTGAAGATCTTGAAAGTTCCAAATTAAGAAGAGAAAAACTTTATTGGGACTTAAATTTGTAGGACATAAGAGTTTGATTTGAGTCCCCATTCCATTCATACAGCCTAGCTAGGTAGGGTATCTCTATCTCTATGTCTTAATTGGATTTATTGAACTGGTCCCATGATTAGTTATAAAAATCATAACTTAAATGATTATTATTTATTAATGTTGACAAACACTCAAGGCTAAGATCTGAATCTATTGATATAAGTGGGCCATAGGATCTTTTGATGGGTTTGTGTTGTGGTAGTTTGCATGTTCTTATATTGGGAGATTGAGACATGAAACCTATAATTAAATTAGTCTCACCTATCAGCTAATTAATTGCCTGTTCCCAAAGCTAATATCTTAAGTATAAGAGAACTTTTGCACTTTATAAATGCATGGATACCATATGGACAACATTTACATTACTTAGTTTATTTTCATATAATTCATGATATTATATGAAAATTTTGTGTATTGCTTGTGTCCTCTAGAAATATTTTTTTATTGTAATAAAAACTTAATAAATTTTAGTCCTCTCAAATCCTTTTAAATGTATTAACTTAATATTTTTTAACAAAATCATAATGCAAAAACTTATTGAAAATTCATCTGTAGTAGTTTTGGTTCGATAGTTGAAGATATAAGGGGAATAAGCTTATTATAATGTGGGTTAAATAGACTTTAAATTTGACATTTGATCAATCCATAGGCTGTACAAACCCATCCAATTGTAAGTTCCCACGAACCAATCCTCAAGGTAGCTCAAACATGGTAGATGGTCTAGAGAACCTTATCCTACTAATATGTCGAAGTGTTGTTCAAATGAAGTTCACCAAGTGGTAAAATAAAGTATCGAAAATTATAGGATTAAAAAAAGATGCAAGACATGTATAAAGAAGTATATAATTAAATTTGAATATACAACTTAATCCAAAATCACTCTTGAGAATCCATTGGCTGTAAACTTGTAATTGACAATTTACCATATCACCCTTTTTAATGTACATAAAACGAAATAGACCATTAAACGATTCCTTTCAAGGTGGATCATGAGATCATCTAGAAATTTTTTTCTAAACAAATTTTATATATATTTTCTCACATTAATGGAATACCAACTGATTCTACTCTCTCTCTCTCTCTCTCTCCTCTGTTCTTTGGCTTTGCATAGTCAAATCAACTTGAAGTTTGTTTTGAAATTGAATGTGCATGATAACTAGGGGTTGCAATGGGTCCTGTATGTGAAATGATCAGGTCTGAATGAAAGAAAACTTAATCCTATTAAGTAAAAGAAAAAAGAAGGCTACTAGCTCATGTGGCTCCCATACCAGCACAGGTCAATGGGCGTGCACATAAGCATTCGATAGGGGAGGATTCATTGAAACAAGATGGTCATTTCACCCTCCCTATATTTTGATGCAACAGCTATGCGACCTAGCAGCGATCTCCCATCCATAGTTAAAAGCGCCCCGGGTAACTGGTGTGCTGATGTGAAAATAGAGAATACATATCTAATAGGTTTTCTAAAATAACTCTTAACCCACCCCATTTGTCATCATATAAATGTGGAGAAAGTTTTCTCTACCTCTAGCGTTACGATTTGACAGCCATAAATGCTCTTTCCCCTATTGGACCAAAGTTCGAAAATGCTCCTACTCTCAATGTGATGCTTATCCCACATTCCCACCTTCATTAATGCCCATGATGAAAAAATACATCCTTGGCTGTGGGTGAGGAAACCACCTCTTATAAATTTTCTTAGGTTTATTTTTGGAGAAAAGGAAACTGTCAGGTTGCGTAGAACTTGCACCCAGATATAGGAAGTGTGCAATGACCACCCTACCCTCTATAAAATGAAAAATTCTATCCATGTCGATTGTCCCCATGCGCTTTCTCATTGGCCCCTATACTAGTCTAGGAACCACACAGGACATAGCTTGGCAGTGATCCCCCCTCCCCCTATTTTTCTCTCCTCCATGGCTCCATTTTTTTTTTTTTTTTTTTTGCAAGATTCCTTGGTTCCATTGAAAATGATTAGAACCGGAAGAACAAGCTTATGTCCCTACAGCTGACCTAATGGCTAATTTCATGTTCTAAATCACAAATTTGATGCAGAGGTCCCAAATCCCAAGTCCAAATTCAGTGGATCAACCATGTGTGCATTACAGCTTCAAATTTCAAGTTGGCAAACACCCACTTGTTCTTTTCTCTTTTTGTTTTCTATGTTAAATTTTTGTGGGGAAGAGATCTCTGTGAGGAAGCATGGCCCCGTGCATGCATGGTAGCCAATAGGAGTGTATGTAGAGACATCAACAGGGCAGACACAAGGTGATCATTTTGCCCCATTAATGTTTGGGCGCAGCGTGCACACTTCCTTTGAGTTTTCCCCCTTATTTTATATATTTGCAAATCCAATCAAAAAATATGTACATCACAACTTAAATTTCAACACCCATATGTAATTTTCTTTTTTATTTTCTTCTTTCGCTTTTTAAATTTTTTAGAGATTAGTTTCATAATAAGACTGGAAGTTTTTTTTTGTCTACTAAGATTGCCCACAAATGATCAAATCCACGAGAACATGACACAGAGGCACAGAGCCCATGGGAACTTTATTGCCCCGAGTACTGGGGGCGGTCAAGTGCCATCGTGCGACTGGGCACCACCCATGTGTGCACGGTGGGGCCCACTATGCACACATGGGCGGTGCCCCAACCGCATGATGCGCACATGACCGCCCCCAGTACTGGGGGGGATAATTTTCCGAGCCCACGAGGAGCCAACAGGGGTCCCTTGGAGGCATGGTTCATAATCTTGTAAAAAGGTTAAAAAAATAGTTTTTTTTTAATGTTTTACATAATGTATTAATCAAAATCACGAATTCTTTTTGGTGTTCAACGAGGGAGAGCTTTTTGTTATAAAATTTTACTTGAAATTAATTCTTTCATTCATTTTTTACTAAAAAATAATGGAGTATTTTTTTAATGAAATAAAAACATTATCTATTTTCCCTTTTAGGAATTTGGACTATTAAGTTTTCTTTTAGAATTTTTATCACAATCACTTTAAGGTGCACCGTCAGATGTACCTTTTTGGTGCACTTGAGGGTGTACTGCACTTGAGACGATCAAAGTCCTTCCTTGCACCATCCGATGAATAGATTCCCACCATCGTTGGGTTCATAAACCCCTCCTAAGTTTTAGTATGTTCTCAAAATACCCTTCCATGACCCACTTAATTGCACTAGCCTCTAAGGAGAATGATTTTCGTTGAATTTTTTTTAAAAGAAATTATCTCCTTATCCTTTTTATTTTATTTTGTATAACATATTTTTTTTCGGGGTGTGTTTAAAGCCTCGGCTTCGCTTACTCCAGCGGATGTGGAAGAGATGAAAACCGCCGAGAAAAGAAATCGATTCAAACGTTCCCTTCACAAAAGCGTCCTTCTTTTGGCCGCATCACCACGAATTCTTCTTTTTTGTTACGGTGACCAACACTAACCTCTCTTTCTATTTTATTCCCTTTTTTGTCCCATCCATTCTCAACAAAATCCACTCCTCACCCAATTTGGATCCTTATGTATATATATCTATCTCTCTCTCTCTGTCTCTTTATCTGTAACATATGTGCTTGGTTGCCATTGCTTGTGATTCTTCTTCAGGTACTCCTGTAGAGCTCAATCTCCATCTCTCACTGTCATGGCGGACGAGATGTTGTTCAATCAGAAGGAAAGATTTGATAGAGATGCGGCTGCTTCGTTAGTGAAAGAGCTCAGAGGTACGTTCTGTTCTGGTAAGACGAAGAGCTACGAGTGGAGACTGGCACAGATAAAGGGTATCTTGAGAATGCTAGTCGAAAAGGAGAGGGACATCATCGAAGCTCTCCAGAAGGACCTCTCCAAGCCTGAGGCCGAAGCTTATGTCGCTGAGGTCCTAATACTTCTGTTCTCTGCTTGTCTTCTACGATTTCAATTTCTACTCTGTTTCCATATCCCCCCCCCCCCCCCCCCTGTTGGACAAGAGAGTTAGTGGTTACTTAGTTAGTACAGATTTCAAGATTCTGTCTATAAATTTACACAATCATAGGAAGGATTTCAATAACCAAGCTTTAGTCTAGTGATTTGCATTTTGCTAATATTCCCTTCCGTTCTCTTATGTGTCTCATATTGGTTTCTACACAGATTTCGATGGCAAAGTCCTCGTGTAATCATACACTTAAGGAATTAAAACATTGGATGACACCAGAAAAGGTCGCTGTTCTCATTGCATTCTCTTATGTTGAACCAATTATGAATCATGTTATTTTGTTTGTCCTTGTCACTGTAATAGATAACCATCACCAATTGCAATGTTTGGCATTTTTGTGCAGGCCCAGACTTCATTTACGACCTTCCCATCATCTGCTGAAATTGTGCCGGAACCATTTGGTGTTGTTTTGATCATTGCACCTTGGAATTATCCTTTCTGTATGTCACATTCTGGTTCCTTAGCATCAATGATGTCATTGTATTTTGGTCATCCAATATTTTTCTTCTTCCAACTAGAAATATGTTGAATATTCTATCTTCCGCTGCTCTGATCTTGATTATGTGATTTTGAACTGTAAGGTAATGCATTGTGTCGGTGATCCTGGAGGTCCAGTGGGCTGTCAGGGAACATCCTAGTCACACTACTCTAGGTATTTGGGGCGGGGTGTGACAGCAAAGGTTTCAGCCTAAGAATAATAACCTTCTAAAGAAAAATCTCTAGTTTTCCTTCCAGGTTAAAATAGGAGGATAGCCAATAATGGGTTGTTTTTATTGGGGTAGAAAGTAGATGATGATCTTGGGGCTCAAACCTGCAGTTTTCTCATCACAGTTGAGCTACTCATGCCTTTTCAACTTCCAAGCTTATACAGGTTTAGTCCTCCTTGAACTCAACCTTTCAAGCGCCAGCAACATGGCTACAAAATGCATCCAAGATTTTCTTCCCCTAACTTTTTCCCTTTTGCTCTTCTATGCATGCTTGAGGGTAAAGTTAACTGATCCATTCATCATTGTGAAAAGTGTGAGCTAGGGTTTTCTTTCTTTCTTTCTTTTTTTCTTCCTTCTGAATGTTACGGCTTACCCCTTTTATCTGACAAGAATATATTTTTGGGGGTCTTCCCTTCCAGTGTTAGCTATTGATCCAGTTATTGGTGCTATTGCGTCTGGCAATTCAGTGGTCTTAAAACCATCAGAAATTGCTCCAGCAACATCCTCACTTTTTGGAAAGTATTTGGAAGAGTATGTGGACAACTCTGCCATAAGAGTTGTTGAGGGGGCTATCAATGAAACAACTGCACTGCTGGAGCAAAAGTGGGATAAATTATTCTATACAGGTTTGTATCCATTCACTAATTATTTTCTTATCTTGAGGATATCCTTTGATATTGAATGGCTATAAATGGGTTAATTACATGGTGGTTTGGTATTTCCATTTTGATTTCCCTGGTCTCTAGCAATGTTATTTTCTGTATCTATGTCATGTTTTCAAACAATACGAAATGTATAGTACCTTAAACTTTTACTGGTCAGGAGTCATATTTAATTATGAAACATTATAGTCATTTCAAATATCTATGATAAATCTAGAGTTCTCCATTTTTTATTTTTGGTTCTTCTCTCGTTATTCAGTAAAACGGAGAACTTTATGTGATAAATCCCTATGCTTTTCAAGTTCTCAGTGAAGGGAAGCTGAAACAGTTGTAATCGGAGTTAGAGGTTCAGAAAAGGTACTGTAACAATATGTGAGAAATAAGAGATCAGTCAGTACCTGTACAAGGTGATGAAGAGAAGATGTAAACAATAGGTTGGAAAATAGAATGAAAAAGTAAAAAAAAAAAATCCAAAAGGAGTACTAAAAGAAAAGAAGTTGGAAAATAGTATGAAAAGTTTAAAAAAAAATCCAAAAGGAGTACTAATTCATTTTCTTCTCATAAAAAGATTTAGGGAATCAACTGAAATTGACTGGTTGAAGAAAATAGGGAAGAAAGCAGGAAATATAAGCCCTGTTTTGGATGAGAAGCCGTCTCTAATTTAAACAGTTGGTTGGATGTTGGGTCCTTCATACTTGATTTTGTTGATGTTATCATATCAAGTAAGCAATCATCAAATGTGCAGGTAATGGAAAAGTGGGACGTATCATTATGGCTGCTGCTGCAAAGCACCTCACACCTGTTGTTTTGGAGCTCGGAGGAAAATCTCCTGCTGTTGTTGATTCAAACATCAACTTAGTGGTAAAATATTTGTTTTTCCTTGACTACATTGCCATATTTGTGACTCTTATTGTTACTGATGTTGAATTGCCTCTGTCATTCCAAGGTTGCGGCCAGACGGATAGTTTCAGGCAAGTGGGGAAGCAATAATGGACAAACCTGCGTTTCTCCAGATTATGTCATAACCACAAAAACTTTTGCTCCTACATTGGTAGAAATATTTACACTTTTATGAATGTGTCTTCCCATTTATGCAAAAAAAGTTTCTCTAGGATTCTTCTATTGATTTCATATATTTTTTCATCAGATTGATGCTTTAAAACATGCATTAGAGGAATTTTTTGGAAAGGACCCATTGCAATCAAAGGATATCTCCCGTATTGTGAATTCCAACCATTATGCACGCTTATCAAAGTACTTAGATGAGGATAAGGTTTCCAGTAAGATCATTCATGGAGGTCAAAGGGATGAGAAACAGCTGTGAGTTCTGTTGTCGTCATCTTTAGTTATTGATGTTGTTGTTCCATTGTTATCATCCTTACACTACTGGGTTTGTTAGCTAAGCTGTAGGGGACAAATAATTGAGACCATAACTACTTCTTTCTATGCCTTGCAGAAAAATTTCCCCAACCATCTTACTGGATGTTCCAGAAGACACTCAAATCATGAATGAGGAGATTTTTGGGCCCTTACTTCCCATTGTCACGGTTAGTACCTTGTAAAAGGCTTAAGCTACTTCTGTTATCTTTTTGGTTTGCTGCTGTCCATATATGTTAAGCATATGATATTGATAATTATTTTTTTCTCTTTCTTTTCCTTCCATTTTGAGAAAAGGTTGACAAGGTGGAAGATAGCTATGAAGTTATTAACTCAAGATCAAAGCCTCTTGCTGCATATCTCTTCACTAATGATAAGAAGCTTCAGGAGGAGTTTGTGAGAACGATTTCTGCAGGAGGGATGCTCATCAATGACACGATTCTGCATGTGAGTATAGTGCATATGAAAATACATCAAGCACTAATACTTCTATATAATAAATGGAAAGTTCGAAGTCTGCTGGTCTCATAGCTAATGCCAGATGGTAATGTATCAACTTATTCACTGGTTCTGCTGGTCTCATATCTAATGCCAGATGGTAATGTATCAACTTATTCACTGGAATTCTTTTCCAAGCAAAGAATTGCCTTACCTCATCTATGTTCTCCTCTTCCAGCTGAAGATATTTTCTTTGTCTAAGTTAATGGCTGGGTTCTATCTGTCAAAGATAACTTCCTTGTGCCCATAAGGATTTGGAAAATCTAGGTGTAATACAAGGTTTCAAACATACAGAACTGAATTGGGTGAAATGGCCAATCCCAATCCTGATTTCAACTGATACTGAAAAAAGGTATTTGACTAAGTCCAACTCAGTCTGAACAAAGTCTTCACTGATTCTGGCTGATCCTGGCTGATTCGAATTGGAATTGGTTCGGAATTGATGGAGACCAGTTTGATGCCTGATTCTGAGTTTTAAATCCTTGGTGTTGTGTATGGATACTCCTAATACATTTTGAGTAGTACTAGGCATCTTATAATTATTTTGAATCTGATGATGCAGCTTGCAAATCCCTCTTTACCTTTTGGAGGAGTTGGTGAGAGTGGTATTGGTTCTTACCATGGTAAATTTTCATTTGAAGCATTTAGCCACAAGAAGGCAGTTATGTACCGAGGTTTTAGTGGGGATGCATCAGCAAGATACCCACCATACACCCCTAGAAAACAGAAATTGGTGAGGGCCCTTCTTGAGGGTAACATATTTGGCATAATTCTTGCTTTGGTCGGATGACCGAGGATTTGAATCAACATCAATGTTATTCTTAAGAAGCTTTTGCCTAATTGTAGTATGAGATTTTTTTTTTTTCCCCTTTTCGTGTAGCAGTATGAATTTATTCAAATGTAAATAAAAGCGATCCTTAATGTTGTGCAATATATTTGATGATATTGGTTTGTTCTTCATAGATGTTCATGCCCCTTGGGGTTTGTTAAGTAGCTTTGTTGTATTATAGTCTTAATATCCATTGGCTGTGAGCAAGATCAATATTTCAAAACCTGGAGAGGATGAGATGATTGGATCTGTTTGCCCTGGGAAAGGGTATGGGTTAGGACATGCCATGGGCTGGGTCAAGAATCCTTACCAGTCAACCCTTTCAGCCTATTGTTCATGAAATATCATCATTGACTAAGACCTCATTGTGACAGAGTCATCCCTTAATACGTTCCACGAAACAGATGTAACCTGTTATAAAACGAATCCTAAAACAATGCAAACAAGAATGGAAATCGCAAACAATCACACAAATGAACACAAGGATTTATGTGGTTCGGCAAGATTGCCTACGTCCACAGTGAGATGAGATTTGTTTCACTATCAATGGAGAATAAGGTTACAACCACTCATCCTCACACCTCTCTTAGATTGTCTTACAGAGAAAGAATCCTTGCTAGCTATGTATTAATAGTGAAACCCTATAGAGAAAGATTGCCTACGACCTCTTAACAGCCCTTCAAAATCAATCCACAAACCAAACAACGGAATACAAGACATCATACCCCCAACAGTAATCCACTTCAAAACATAGTCAATATCAAACAAAATATGAAACAAACCCCATGGAAATTTGTTATCTACCGGCTTTGTCAAAAGCTACATCACGTCACTAGAATCAGTCCTCTCCTCTATGGAATTAATCCCCAATGACATTGCTCCTTGGATCGTACTCTTCTATGAATGACAAAAGGTGGGGATGTGCTCTTCAAGGCACAATACAAGTTCTTTTAAACTTGTCTTCAAGCTCTTATGGGTTTGGAAAGGGTTGAAACTCTTCAACACTTCAAAAGGAAAAAACTCTAATTTCAATGTCAATATTGTTCTCTCATTACAAAGTTATAAGAAAATAAAACCATAATTAAAGCCCTAAAAATCTCAACCGTCCATCTAATTAAGTTCCTATGGTCGAGATAAAAAGTAATAATATATTTTGTGATGGGTCAGCCTAAGCACATTGATCAAAATAAAACTTTTGAAATCATTAAAATCTTAGAACGAAGCCCAATTACAATTAAAAATTAATCATAAATAATAAAATACGACTACAGTGCTGCATCAAAATTATACTTTAGTAGTAAAATTGAATGAAGAAAAAGTGACTGGAAAAGAGTTTTGAAGTCCTTACTAACAATGAACACAAATTTCATGTAATCAGACAATTATTACCCTTCAAACTTATATCTGAAAGACTGAAACACACACATACACATGCACACACAATTGAGAATAGTCCACAAATAAAATACCATTTACCAAATAAAATAAAATAAAATAAAATAAAAAACCACACAAATTGTAGAATACAAAAAAATAAGGTAGTTGTGATAAAAATATGCAAACTCGTCATGATTTGACTTTTTAAGACAAACAAACCACATTCTTCACCATATACCACACACAAAGGAAGAAAAATGCTACATGGGTTTAAATTACACAAAATTCTCACCTTAAGATTCAATAGTTGTCCCAATGTTATTTTGTGGAATTGTTTTAAGAAATTTTGCAAATTGGTAGCTCTTGAGACACTTGTTGCATGGTTGGCCGAGATTGTGGATTTTCATGCAAACAAGAAAATGCCAACTTCATAAGCGAAACCAATTTCTCAACAAACTGATTTGTGGGAGGTGAGATCCGCTGGTCAACTATATCCTTCAGCCACATGTTTTGCTCAATTGAAGATAATGATGGCAAAGTAGAGATACATTCTCTAGGATGCTTTCCCATTATCACTTCCATTGTTACTATGCCAAAACTATAAACATCACATTTTTCAGTCACCCTCATTGTGTAAGCAAGCTCTGCAGATTAAATAAAACAAATGAAATTAATAAAAATAATTAAGAATAAAGGTTTCTCATAACTACAATGTGGTCAATGCAGGGTTACATTGTAGTCTATGTTATGCCATATGGAGCAATAATTTATTCATTCGACGGATAATAATGAATTCTCTAAGTTTCTCCCATGTAAATTTTGCAATTAATTTAAGCTATACGGTTCACCATGACCATCATGTTCCTTTTTTTTGGTTGCGATTGAGACTATAATGGGGAATTTTTCTCCTCTCAGGTTCCCTGCCCGGTCAGGTGCGCAGGTTCCTCTCATAGGAGGGGCTGAAATGACGACCTCACCCCCTGCCCAAACACATTGCCTAGGTGGGGTGAGGTCGTCATTTACACCCTCCTATGAGAGGAACCTGCGCACTTGACCGGGCAGGGAACCTGAGAGGAGAACAATAGGGGCAGGTCCTTTGTGGGCCAACTTCAGCAAACTGATACGATCACCATAAAGAACGATCATGTCCTTGCTTCAACCAACAACGACAAGTCGCAACAAGAAGAAAGAATAATGGTAAAGGTTGTAGTAGTAATGAAAACAATACTAGTCAATGAAACTTATTATCTTTTGAAATGAGTCGACTTGATACTTGGACACATTATTATGATAACCCTATTATTTCTTAAAAAGTTAAAAAATAATGAGAGAGAGAGAAGAGAGAGAGAGAACCTGGTGCAAAGTATCCATATGTTCCTGCAAGAGCTGTCCAATGGGATGAATCGGGTTTTAGAAGTCTACTAATGCCGAAGTCCGATACATGAGGCTCAAAGTTTGAATCCAACAAAATGTTTTTGCTCGATATGTCTCGATGAATTATTGGGGGTGAGCAGTCATGGTGCAAGTAAGCTAGAGCCTCGGCTACACCTTTAACAATATTAAACCTTCTAATCCAATCCAGTTCTACTGCTTCTACTTCTATGCTTAGGATCTTAGCCAAGTTTCCTCTCTCCACATATTCATATACCAAAAACGAGTGCCGCATGTGGGAACAAAAACCGTACATTTTCACGATGTTTCGATGTCGCACTTCTGTCATCATTTGAATTTCGTTTCTGAAAGTTTCTGGATCAGAAATCTCGTCGTCATCATCCGAAGAAGATGTGAACTTCTTAACAGCTACTAGTTGACCTGATGACAACTCTGCTTTATAAACACTTCCATGTCTTCCCATGCCAATGCAATATTTTGGGTCGAATTGCTCAGTTGCTTCAATGATTTCTTGGTATGCTATCCTCCCATCATAATTCCATATTGTAAACAGTTCTTCTCTACGACGTTGTTGGTTTGAAATTGGATTCTCCTCTTCTATGCATCTCTTCCTCCGGCGGCAAAAATACAAAAAAGTCCCAAGAAATGCAAATAGAAGAAACAACAGTATTGCTAAGAGAGATATGATCATAATAAGGATGACTTTGTGGCTCTCTTTTGGGGATAGCTTAGAAATGCAAGGTCGTAAACCTGTGGCATTGCCACACAAACCTTTATTGTGAATGAAAGCTTCCATTGGAGCATTTTGGAAGGCTCGATTATCAGGTAGTGGACCCTCTAACTCATTGTAGGATACATCAACGGTTATCAAGCTGAGCATTGTAGCGACAGTAGATGGAAAGGAGCCGAACAACTTATTATGAGAGAGATTCAAATTTGTTAACTTGTCCAACCTTCCAAACTGTGGAGGGATCTCTCCTGTGAACAAGTTACAACTAAGGTCCAGTAGCATCTGTAGGGAAACTAAATTACCAATTTCATCTGGAATGCTTCTGCTGAATCTATTCTTGCCCAAATTCAAGTAAATAAGATTTGTGCATTTCCCTAGTTGATTTGGAACAGACCCCCATAGGTTGTTCATTGAGAGGTCAAGTTGCTGAAGTTTGGAGAGCAATCCCACCTCCTTAGGTACGGTTCCAGAGAGTTGGTTGTCGTTCAACTTTAGTGTCACCAAAGAGCTAAGCCTCCCCATTTCTATTGGAATCTGTCCAACCAGGAGATTCGAAGAAAGCTCGAGTCCTTGCAATTGAGTTGAGTCTCCAAGCTCAGGTGGTATTTGACCAGAAATCTTGTTTCCTGAGATTTTTAGGCCTAATAATTTTAGGCACTTTGCCCAATTTTGTGAAATCTCACCAGACAATTGATTGTAGCTTAGATCGATGTAAGTTAAATTCGGGTAAACACCGAATACTTCTGATATGTTTCCCGTCAGATGGTTGTTTTGAAGCCGGACCATTGTTAGACTGGTGCAGTTTATCATGTTTTTGGGAATCGGGCCTATGAAATGGTTACTATCTGCAGAAATTGATGTGAGTGACACACTATTGCATATGTGTTGTGGTAAATACCCGGTAAAATGATTGTCTCCAAGATGCAAGGATTGTAATTTTGTAAAATTGTTGATCCCCTTGGGTACTTGACCAGACAATTGGTTGTAATGAAGACCAATATAAACTAGATTGGTCAAATTTACAAAAGAAGCAGGAAGCGTGCCAGTGAGATTATTAAGACTCAAACCAAGAGAAGTAAGAGATCTCAAGTTTCCAATTTCTGGAGGGATAGAGCCTGTAAGACGGTTATAGTACAATTTTAGCTCATGAAGATGGGCTAGGTTTCCAATTTCCATTGGAATGGAACCAGAGAGTGAATTGTTATATAGGTGTAAGAAGTTTAGCTTGCTCAAATTTCCAAAAGAAGCAGGTATTGAACCAGTGAGACTATTTCCCCACAAACTAAGATAATTAAGAGATCTCAAGTTTCCAATTTCCATTGGAATGGAACCAGAGAGTGAATTGTTATACATGTGTAAGAAGTTTAGCTTGCTCAAATTTCCAAAAGAAGCAGGTATTGAACCACTAAGACAATTGAACGCCAAACTAAGATAAGTAAGAGATCTCAAGTTTCCAATTTCTGGAGGGATAGAGCCTGTAAGACGATTTCCCCACAATTTTAGATCATGAAGATAGGTCAGGTTTCCAATTTCCATTGGAATGGAACCAGAGAGTGAATTGTTATACAGGTGTAAGAAGATTAGTTTGCTCAAATTTCCAAAAGAAGCATGTATTGAACCAGTGAGACTATTTTCCCCCAAACTAAGATAATTAAGAGATCTCAAGTTTCCAATTTCTGGAGAGATAGAGCCTGTAAGACTGTTTCCCCACAATTTTAGCTCATGAAGATTGGTTAGGTTTCCAATTTCCTTTGGCATGGAACCAGAGAGTGAATTTGAACCAAGGTATATGAAGTTTAGCTTGCTCAAATTTCCAAAAGAAGAAGGTATTGAACTAGTGAGACTATTGGACCCCAAATTTAGTAGAATAAGAGATCTCAAGTTTCCAATTTCTGGAGGGATTGCACCTGTCAAAAAATTATACTCCAACTCTAGCTCATGAAGATTGATCAGGTTTCCAATCTCCATTGGAATGGAACCAGAGAGTGAATTGTTATACAGTTGTAAGAAGTTTAGCTTGCTCAAATTTCCAAAAGAAGCAGGTATTGAACCACTGAGACAATTGAACGCCAAACTAAGATAAGTAAGAGATTTCAAGTTTCCAATTTCTGGAGGGATAGAGCCTGTAAGACGATTTCCCCACAATTTTAGCTCATGAAGATAGGTCAGATTTCCAATTTCCATTGGAATGGAACCAGAGAGTGAATTGTTATACAGGTGTAAGAAGTTTAGTTTGCTCAAATTTCCAAAAGAAGCAGGTATTGAACCAGTGAGACTATTTTCCCCCAAACTAAGATAATTAAGAGATCTCAAGTTTCCAATTTCTGGAGAGATAGAGCCTGTAAGACTGTTTCCCCACAATTTTAGCTCATGAAGATTGGTTAGGTTTCCAATTTCCTTTGGCATGGAACCAGAGAGTGAATTTGAACCAAGGTATATGAAGTTTAGCTTGCTCAAATTTCCAAAAGAAGAAGGTATTGAACCAGTGAGACTATTGGACCCCAAATGTAGTAGAATAAGAGATCTCAAGTTTCCAATTTCTGGAGGGATTGCACCTGTCAAAAAATTATACTCCAACTCTAGCTCATGAAGATTGATCAGGTTTCCAATCTCCATTGGAATGGAACCAGAGAGTGAATTGTTATACAGTTGTAAGAAGTTTAGCTTGCTCAAATTTCCAAAAGAAGCAGGTATTGAACCACTGAGACAATTGAACGCCAAACTAAGATAAGTAAGAGATTTCAAGTTTCCAATTTCTGGAGGGATAGAGCCTGTAAGACGGTTTCCCCACAATTTTAGCTCATGAAGATTGGTCAGGTTTCCAATTTCAATTGGAATGGAACCAGAGAGGGAATTTGAACCAAGATATATGAAGTTTAGCTTGCTCAAATTTCCAAAAGAAGAAGGTATTGAAGCAGTGAGACTATTGAGCCCCAAATGTAGTAGAATAAGAGATCTCAAGTTTCCAATTTCCATTGGAATGGAACCAGAGAGAGAATTGACAGAGAGGTCTATGATGTTTAACTTGCTCAAATTTCCAACGGTGTTAGGAATCGAACCATTTAGGAAGTAATTGGCAGAGACATTAAGCACAGTGAGGCTGCTAAGGTTCCCAAATATTCCACGGGGAATAGGACCAGAAAGTTGATTTTCACCGAGATGTAGAATTTTCAGATTCTTCAAAGCACCTAAAGCTACAAGGATTGAGCCGGTGAGATTGTTATCGTGCAAATCAAGCTCAGTAAGAGTCATCATCAATAGGGAAATCTGTGATGGGATGTTCCCAGAGAAGCGATTGATGCAGAGATGGAGGTGGGTGAGTTTGGAAAGGTTGGCAATGGTGGGTGGGATGGGTCCAAAAAGTGAATTGTCATGGAGATCAAGACGGAGTAGGGCAGGGAAGGATGAGAAGTTAAAGTGATGGAGCGTACCTTGCAAATCCATGCTGGGTAGGTTTATTATGGTGATGACTCCAGCTGCTGCCTCATTGCAAGTAATTCCCTCCCACTTGCATGGGTTGGTGCTACTGCTGCTGCTTCCATTTGCTGCCATCATTTGTAGTGTCCATGAAGGAAGTAGTGGACGAGAATTGTTATAACGAAGATGAATAAGGCTGGACTTCCATTGAAGGAGAGCCTCCATTGCTCCTCGTTGATGATCAAAACCATAATTATTAATGGAAGTGGAATCAACTACTCTGAATGAAGAAGAAGAAGGAGCAGCAATGGAAGTGGCCAAAAGGAAGACCAATAAGAGGAGGAGACAGAAGAAGGATGATGATGATGATGGTACCTTAATAATCATGGTTTCGTCTTGCTAAGTACAATAGTAGTAGACAAAACTGATTTGTGGGTTATTGGGGGAGTTGGGGAGTTGGGGGTTGGGTGGGTTGCAACCTTAGCTGCTGCTGGGATCCCTAATTTATAACCGCTGTATGTGATCCATTTGAAACGCGCTTTCCAAACGTAAACCACGGTTTTAAGGACCCCCCCCCCCTCCCCCCGCCCTGACTCTTGAGTCTTGACGACCTGACTGAGACCATCAATTGGATTCACACCCTGTTCCAAATTGACTCAATTTGGTTTTTCTTTTCTTTTGTTTTCTTTTCTTTTGATCACTCTTAACTTAATAATGGGTGCAGGATTTCATTGTGGAAAATCGGATTTGTTTTGATTTTCCTTT
Source organism: Telopea speciosissima (assembly GCF_018873765.1). Taxonomy (NCBI): domain Eukaryota; kingdom Viridiplantae; phylum Streptophyta; class Magnoliopsida; order Proteales; family Proteaceae; genus Telopea; species Telopea speciosissima. The sequence goes on from NC_057922.1 coordinate 16,204,591, forward strand.
CTATTATTTTCAATGACTTTTAGCATTCTTGCATGCTCTGGTTTTATTGGAGTGGGAACCACAACGGACTTGACTGACTGAGTTTTCCTCCTTCCTTTTAACGACTTTATTATTATTATTTACTTTCAATAATTGACTTAAAAAGTTTTTCTTTTCCGGTTACTAATCCAACGACCTTCCATTTTCTGCTCTATATGAATTACAGCCATGTGTTATCCCTCACACCCATCGCCACCTGGGAAAAAAAACAAAAAATGAAAATCTTTGCTAGTGTTGATGGATCACTTGACTGTTGAGACGACGTTATTAGCTATTAGGCATTATTTGGTAAAATATCAAATAAGAAGAATAAAATTAAGATACTTCGTCATTAGAGTATGTAGGGGTGCAATTGTTTAGGGCTGGGCCCGTTTTTTAAAACAACATCCCAACCCTAGGTCCCTTCAATTAAGACCCAGCCCAGCCTGGTGTCTGACTGAGATATCACAACCTAGATCCAGTCCTATCGGGCTCAACCCAATCCATGATTGGGCTAAAAAATCTTGAATCAGACATTCAAGTTTTTCGACATTCCTTCCCAACAGTTTTCTTGAACTCACGTTCGAGATTTGTTTTGAGGACAGCAAGAGAAAAATTCATTCCACCTAGATGGATTTCAAAATTTGAATGGTGAATCTTTCATCCGCATGGTAATTGCATGATATTTACATATTACATTAGAGGCAGTTAGGCAAGTTTTTGTATTAAGAGGTCTGATCTTCATAGATTCTGCTATGCTCGGTTGCAGTTCAATCCATATATCGTAATCTATTAATGGTTCGATCCTTAGCCCTTGATAAATTGAGAACATGATTGTAGCAACTACTCAAAACATAAATCACTAGTACAAATTAAAATGAACAACACATGAATTGGAAAGAGTTGTATGGCCCTTATAGATATTGAACATAAATTTCATGTGATAAAATTAGAGGAAATGTTATCTGCACTAGGCGCATGGGGGTGGGTGAAATGACCACCCCGCCCCCCTGAATGGTCAAAATGACTGGCCCGCCCCACCCCATGTGTCTGGATGCAACCTGCGAGATATATATATATATATATATATATATATATATATTTTTTTTCTGTTCAAACTTATGGATCCTATATAGGTTGCCTTTGGTTGCATAAATCTGTAGATGCATGTGTCGATAATGGACATAATTTCATAAAGTGACTTCCTGTCGAATCGTATTCCTAATAGATTAACTATTTGGTTACCCTGATTCTGTGAATTGAATCTTCCTGAAAAACTGTTTGGTTACTCTGAGTTTGTCAGTTGGATTCATCCAGAATTACTCTGAATAACTATTTGGTTACCCTGAGTCTGTCAGTTGGATTCATCCAGAATCACTTTGAATAACTGTTTAGTTTTCATGTATCTATTAGTTGGCTTCACTACTATTTAAAATTGGTTCACTACCATTAAACTTGTTTTTGTCTCCATTTTTTTTTGCCTTTCCCCCCGCCCTCTTCCATGTATGAGAGTATATATAATTTAATTACATAGACAAGAAGTGTTTTCATTTCAATCCAAAATAAATAATAGAACCAAATGTTTACAATTAATATATATATATATATATATACTCTGGTATCAGAGCCATAGCCTGAAATAATAGGCTCGTTTATTGTGCTCTTCACCTACTTTAAGTGGTTTCTCATTTTTTTTTACGAAGAAAAGGTTGGGTAAACTAGCACTGGACCGCTTCGAAGGGGCAGACGGCGTGTAAGACCCGGTGATCGGCGGTGTACCACTAGTTAGTGCCTTTTCCCAGTTCAAAAACGGTAAAATGCACTTTTAAAAGGGGGATAGGGCCATTAATGGACCAATTAAATCGGACCATGTCTTCAAGTACCATTGAGGACTGGAGTTCAAACTCCAGTATTATCAGTAGTGATGAACTTAGGAGGGATAACCACCTCCAAAAATGGACCATCCCAAAGATTCCAACCAAACAAGTTTATAAACAAGACCTGTACAGCTTCACTGAAGCTATCAGTACAGTTGAACAAACAGTTGACTTTAGTCCGGAGAAGCATGAAATATGCCTCTTCAACCCAACAACCCTTCAACAGTTAAAACAAAAATATAATTATTTGCATATAGGTTTAATCCAAGTTGCGGTAAAGCCCCTCCATAGGGAAGGGCTAAACACATCCATCCTCCTGGCATTAAGAGACGCCAGGTTTCTGAACTTTGATGACTCCCTCATAGGAGCCATTGAAACCAGCATGTGCTACGGACCAGTCCATTTTAATTGTTACCCAGATATCAATTTACCCTTAAAAGATGCTAACATACTAGACTCTTTAAAAATTAACTTCAAGTCCCATGGCTACAATATGAAGCCTGGATCAATACCCATAGCAGTAGTCCATAGGATCCAGTATAAGGCCATGAAAAAAATCTCAGGACCTAGGGCCCTCCAGAAATCTGAAAAAGGATACACCAAGTTTGTAGAAACAGATTTTGCTCATGCCAGGGCAATTCTACCCAGAATGACTAAATGGGATGACATTGCCTTCCCAGATGAATGGAAACTTCAGGTTCAAGTGCCCAGGCCACAGGTAGAAAATAAAGAGGTAGAATACATAACCCAAACCTGTGATGGCGAGGTGTCCATCAGGTTTGTTAGAAACCAGCCTAAGGACAAAGAACCTGCTGAGTCTTCATCCAGAAGACCCCCAGTAAGAAAAATCGTTGAACAACTGCCGAGCTTCAGTACTCGGGCACACCCTCAAATTACTGCCACTCATCCAGGACTAGTAACTTAACAGGAATTAGACAACATGGAGGCATCCTTAGAGGGATGTATGATGAATTTAAAAGTTTAGAAAATCTAAGTGATTGATCAAACCAGGATGAAACAGTCACAAGGCCAAACTCCCCATCCTTCTCCCAGATGGAGCCACCAGTAGGAAAGGTAGGAGTAATAATAGCAGACCAAGAGTTCGAAATAGACAAACCAATGTTAAGAAAAGATTTTGATCTTCCAATAAATAAAGACAAGAAAGAATGGTTTTTTAAAAACACTACTTCAGACCAACAAGCTAAAATCAGAGAACATTGGTATGAACAAATGAACAAACATAGAACCAACATAATATTCTTCACCTACCTAGACATTTACGCCCAATACCATGGGTTAGAATACCCATTTGAAAACATGGCCCCAACCCAGAAGACTACAACTCTCTGGATAACAGATAAAGATGAGGAGATTGAATCCATTCATCCTCCCTATAACATAATCAAGATAAAAACAGGAGCAACAGAGACCATAGGAGCCCCTTGCAGATCAACATCTGGAAACACTGAGAGCGACAAAAAATTAATCAGTCTAGCAAACTATTCAAACCAGCACCTCCTAACCATAGGAAGACAGCTAAATAGGATAGAGAACATAGTACAAACAAAACCCAGTACTTCCCAGGGAATTTCACCATCTGAGGAACACCCAAGTACTCAGAGGCATAGGCCTCTATTCATACCTCATAACATAAGCTTGAGATCTGCAAAAGCTTTGAACAGAGCTGATGCATTGAAAGAAATTGAACAGAGGCTCAAAGGCTTAGTAATACCAGAGACACCAAACAAGGAATCCCAAGACTCGCGAGTAGCTCAAGTCGATGTAATAAGATCTCAAGAAAATAAACCCGAGTTCCATACATAGGATTGAAGAAGACTATTACCAAAGGTCCAAGCCAAAACCCGTTTTTAGATCTACAAATAGAGAACAGGGAATGTATCCCCAGGCCTCTTATCAAAGTGGCGTAATCTATGAATGGAACATAGACGGCATGTCCGAATATAACATCAAAAATAAGTTACATGAGATGACAATGGTAGCAAATGCCTCTAGGATAAAAGAAACTTTCGATCGAGCAAGAGCCGATCTTCTAGTCTCGGCTTTACAGGCCAATTAAAAGGATGGTGGGACTTCGTCCTAACCCAAGAACAAAGAATAGCAATCCCGTATGCGATGATTGATGACCAAGGAGAAGTAATCCAAGACAGGAATGGACCTATTGAGGATGCAGTAAATACACTCATCTTCAACTTAACCAAACATTTCCTAGGAGATCCATCTAAACTCAAAGATAGATCCATGAACAATTATCAAACCTAAAATGCAGAAAATTACATGACCTTAAGTGGTACAAAGATATCTTCATGACCAGAGTTATGTCCAGGGAAGATGCAAATCTCCCATTCCGGAAAGAAAAATTCCTAATGGCCTCCCAGAATATTTTGTAAAAGATAAAACGAACCGAGAAAAGAGAACAACGGAGAAATTCCCTACGACAGTTACACTTATGGGGAATTAAATAGTATCATCCACGAAGAAGCAATGTCTCTTTGTACAGACCTAAGACTAGCCCAACAAATGAAAAAAAGAAAATAAGTCCTATAGAAAAGAACTAGGAGGGTTCTGTGAACAGTATGGGTTCCCTGCCCCAAAATCGGAGAAGAAACATAAAAGGAAATCCCATAAATTCAAAGAATCATCCAAGCATTACAAAGAAGACAAGTATAAAAAATATGAACCAAATAAGTACTATTCAAAACCAAGGTTCAATAAGAAAAAACGGTTCAACCAAACCAAAGCCACAGAAGAACCAAAAAAGGATGATACCAAAACTACCTCGGAAAAACCCAAAGGTTGTTTTAAGCTGTGGGAAACCAGGCCACATAGCCAAATCATTCGTAGAATAGCCAAAAGGGTTAGCTTACTTAGCTGGACCGAGTACCCAAAAAAATATTCGAAATATTCGCTAAGTCGACTCGGAGGATTTGGACTCGGAAGAAGAGGTCTTCTATGAAGCCATCAACCAAATAAACCATGATCAAGACTCAAAGTCCGAGTAGCAAGTGACACGAGAACCGGATGCGATTGCATGCAAGCGCATAACCTCGCCATAAAAGGCGAATGCTCCTGCACCACCAGTGGCGGCTCGAAACCAAATCCATTGGCATGATAAGACAATCCTTCTTTGATGCCATTGAACAAATAGCAGGCGTTCAAATTAGAAAACGTTGCCTCGAAGAAGCGGACAAGCTTTAGAAGAAAACAAAGAAAGACCTAAGGCTTATGATATAAACCAGGTCTTCAAAAGGTTTGAACAAAGAAAGACTGCAAGTAATTCAGAAAACACTAGAATAACAAATCTGGAAGTTACTACTCAAGATTTAAAAAGAGAAATAAAAGAAGTAAAAGCTGAGTTAATTAAATCGAAAGGAAAGTCAAAACAAATTCGGAAGAACCGAACCAGGACAAGAATCAGGCTCCCAAAATTTCATAGCAAGCATATATACTTCTCCCCAAAAATGGCACGTAAAGGTCAAATTAACCATAGGCTCTTCCTATAAGTTTTCTTGAGTAGCCCTCATAGACTCAGGAGCCCAGTGAATCGTATTCAAGAAGGAATAATTCCAACCCAATATTACCAAAAAGCGCACAGAGGCTTACCACGGCCGGTGGTGAATACATGAATGTTCAGTACAAATTACCGAAGTACATATATGCAATCGGGGCATATGCTTCAAACAAGCCTTTATCCTAGTAAAGAATCTAGATGGACAGGTAATTCTAGGACAACCATTCATAGAATTAATCAAACCCTTTAAAGTAACCAACAAAGGCTTAACCACCAAGATAGGCAAACAAAGAATTACGTTTGAATTTTTAGAACCTTCAGACCTAGAACAAATAGGACGAGCAAAAGCTGCATCTATAACAAAGGATCCTACCATTAGAAGTATAAAAGCCAAAGAAAGACACCTAAGTCATTTAAAAAATGAAATCATGCACATCAAGACTGCGGAACAATTACAAGAACAGCCAATAAAAACCCAGGTTAATAGATTAAGAACCCAGTTCGAAGATAACCTATGTTCTGAATTATATCATACTATTATATAAATGTACGAATGAATGTTTTGTGGCTACTTTTTCACTTGACGATTTTATTTTTTATTTAAATATCAACTCTTTCTCATTATTCTCACTGGCTTTCATTTTAATTTACACAAATTGCTGGTCAAAATATTTTCTTACCATCAAACTAATTTTTTTTAAAATCTTTTTGGTCAAGTTACGATCAAACAACTTACCCCACTTTCTCTTCCGAATCTCGATTCATCTCTCTAATCCACCACTTCCTTCCATACCCATCTCCACCGCTTCCTTGCATACCCGCCAAACTCAACTGACTGCGACAGCAAACCTGATTTTTTTATGTCCCTTTAAAATATTTTCTTAGGATCAAACAACTCAACCCACTTTCTCTTCCGAATCTCAACTCATCTCTCCAATCCACCGCTTCCTTGGATACCCATCAAACTGGTGGCGACAAACCTGATCTTTTGTCAGCAAAGTAAATTCTTGAAATTCTTAGGGTTTATGTGAAACCCTTTGTCCATGGGTTGTAGATCTGGATCCTACCCGCATTGCATAGATGGATGATGATACGTGCACGATAATCTGAAAGAGAAAATTAAATAAAAGAGAAATTATAAAGAGAGAAATAGAGGAAGAGAGATAAATTTGGGGCTTTACAGACGAAGCTACTGTCCTGGCACAATTAGGAGGCTGTCAATCCTCTTCTCAAGATAACTCTTAAGAGGTAATTTAGAGGATAATAATCTACTCCTTTTCATTCATAATCACTATTAAATAGGACTGAATAACCGTTACATAACTTACAACTCATGACTCCTCCCACATCTGAATAATTAACCCACTAACACTGATAGTTATCCTAACTCACACTCAATATTAACTCATGCACAATACAAATATAATAATTAGTAAATATAAAATAATAGTTAATATATATAAATAACCATATAATTAGATACGTAACAGATGAGCTAGAAGAGAATTGGTCATTGCGTCTCATAAGCATAAAAAAGAGACAAATCAACTATGTTGGCATGCAAGAGAGAGAGTCCCAGCTGGGAAGAAGAGTGTTCGCCGTGTTGCATGTGCTGCAACTTGGGAAGTTTCCTTTAATTTCTTGGTCTGAGTATCCAATGCAAACAGGCTCGATTCCGCTTTGAGTTTCTGACCAATCTTTTCTTCTGGGTCGGAACATGAGGCCCAAAATTTTAGTTATCACATTGTGAGTGCATCTTGTTTTGTTGGTAAGAGGTGAAGTAAAATAAAATTTTCATTGCTGAAATGAAGGGAAATTGAATGATAGAGAGATAAGTATCCTCTCTCTCTCTCTCTCTATATATATATATATTTTGAATGATAGAGAGAAAAGTGTCCTCTCTCTCTTTCTCTCTCTGTATATATATATATATATATCATATTATATTATAATATTATATTATTATATTATTATATAAATGTATAAATTCATATTTTCTGACTATTTTTTCATTTGCTTATTTTATCTTTCTTTTTTATTTAAATATCATTACACTTTTATTGTTTTTCATGTCATTCATACCTATTTATTTTATAACAATGGTATCCTTGATCTTTAATTTATTCTTGTTAATTCTAAAATACATTACCTTTTCTTGCAAACCCTCGCCCATTCTTTGCAAGTTCTCTCTCCCCGAACGACCTTCCATGGATTTGTCTAAAACCCTCTCTACATTGCCCTTTTCTTGCAAACCTTCACCCTCTCTTTGCACGATCTCTCTCTCCACGAACGACCGTCCATGGATTTCTCTAAAACCCTCTTTCTCCTCATTCATTCTATCTCCCTTCGCCGGACGAGTACGAGTAAGCAGCTTCTGCTCCGTCCAACTCAGAATGTACATAACCCAGATCCGAGGCATCTTCTTCATCATTCTATTGCAGGTAATGGTTTTCAGATTCTTGAATTTGTTACATGGCATCAGGGTGGGTTCGATCAGTGGGTTGAAATTGTTTCTTCTCTCCCGTGTTTTGAGAGTCTCTTTTAGGGTTTTCATGGTGGTGTGCGGCCATTGCATCAATTTGAAAACAAGAATTTAATCATGATGTTATCTCCTCTCTGCACATGGAGTTTTCTGCTGATGATATACATTCTCTGTGTATGAGGTTTTCTTGTTGGATTGTTGAAGATCAACACCTTATGGCAACCCAGTTTTGGCTGTCATTTTGCCCCTTGCGGTACCCTGATTTGCAAATATACTATCAGCACTCCTATTTTGGGGAATTTTCTGGTCTCAGGTGGTACTTTTGAAACTGATTTGAGTTTGTTGGAGTTGTCTTATGCCAAAGCCTTTGTGACGACTAATAAATCCCCATTTGTGCATAGGAATTTACGTTTCTTTCCAACGAGACGAGTTGCGACACCAATAATACCGGCGGTGAGGATTGCGGCAATAGCGATCATCTTAAGAACCAACGCTTTTTGAGTTGTCTCGGCAATCTCCGGATATTTTTGGATCACCACAATTCGTTGTAGCCATGGATTCGGAGACAAACTGTGAAAGAGTTTCTTCGATCAAGACGAAGAAGAAGAAACACTAATTAAAAAAAAAAAAACTTAATTTCTAATTGATATATCATCCATCCAACGTATCTCTCTTCCCTTCTTCTACCATCTTTCTAGCAAAGATCCTCTCTCTCTCTCTCTCACACACACACACACACACCTCATACTGTCTCTCCTCTCAAGGTAAGTAATTTTGATTATTCTTGTGGTGGAGATTGTATGCTGCAATGTAGTATGGAAATTTAATGTTTTCTTGATTTCTGTCCTTTCCACCGTAAGTAAGCGTTTCACTGTTTTATTTGTCTTTATTTTATATTTCTTCCTTTTTTAACTATTGTTTCCTTGTTATGTAATTTAACAGGTATTTTATGATCTTTACTTGCAACTTTTTCCTTTTCAATTTTTTGGTATACATTGTATGCATTTTTTCTTCTGGCCAAGATAATCTTAAGGTACGTACTTTAGAGTTGTAACCATAGTGATTGGTGGGTGAAGGAGAGGTTAATGTTTGATATATGCAGAAATTTGGATGAAGTAAAAAGGAAAAAGGAAGAGCGCTTTTACTGGCCAAGGTTTCTATTGTTTGCAAAATTAGATTAAGACTGCTCATTTTCTTAGCCAACATGATATTTGATTTTTCTCACTTTATGACCTCCTATATATGCTTCTGCAAACGTTTTTATTTACTCTAGATAACAGCAACCACATCTGGAAATAAGGCTATTGAATTTGTCATGATCTTTTACCTTGCTGAATTGTTTTTTCCTTCTCAACTACCAAATATTGACCAATTAAAACTAAATGAGAATTAAATCCATGTTCATGCATATTGTAATAGAATCACCAACTAAAAATTGTCAATAGCAGAAAATCAAGATCAATTTTCCAAACTTACCAAGAGATAGCAATCACTGTCCTTTTCAATAGCAATAACAACCCAATTACTTGTGAAGAGATTATTATTGCATGTGGAGTTGAAGAAGATCCATGATGGGACAAAGTATTCTAGGCCCTCTCTTTTTATTATATTTTTTTCTCATTACTTTTATTTTTAACAAACTATTGATATCCTTCTCACAAACCCTATTCTATGCTCAAAACCTCCTTTAAACCACTATCTTGAAACCCACTTTTTGTTTTTTGTTTTTTTTTTTTTAGGTTTTTCTCAATTGCTATCACAGGGGCTTTGTTTACTTATCTTCTTCCTTCGACAAGGAGGTCTCCCTCACCATCATGGTTGCCAACAGAGGGAGCAACACCACCACCACCCTCTCTAGCAGAAGCAGATCCACCAAAGACATCACATTCTACCCTCTAACTTTGTCCATTCTCTCTCTCTCTCTCTCTCTCTATTTCTCTTCATTGAACTCTCTTTCTCCTCCATGTAAATTGCCAACAGATCTACATACTAACACAAGTAAAAGCAGAGGAGCCCAAGATCAAAGCTTCCACTCTCTAGAACACTTAGATGCACCCTTCATTGATTCTATATCCCAGCTAAATCAGCATTGTTTTTTTCCTTGATGGTAAAATTTGTTCAATCATGCATGCTTGGTCTGGTTTATTTGGGTTGTTTCAATCTATCCAGCCCTCCTTTGATCTGTTCTTTCTATTTGAAAGCTTAATAGGGCTTGTTGAAAGTTGAATTGGTGTGGAGGTGTTCAAATAGCTAGCCTAGCTAGATTAAATTAAGGTTGATTAATATTTCTAGTAAATAGACCCATATCGACAGGATAAAATTAAACCAAACTTGTGGGAAAAGAAAATATGATTTGTTATACGAAAACTATTCAAGAATTATGAGATCTTGTCCATTTTTGAATGGCCACGTTTGAGTTGCTATTTCATACATCGGAATCTCTTATCATGTTTACAAATTAATTCATCAACTCCTTTTCTCCATAAGCGACCCTCCGCTCTCCGGGTCTTGTCGGGAATGTGGTGTCGGACCCTCCCCGTCTCTGGTGGTGGTTCCGGAGGTAGAGAGTGGAGGAGGTTGAAGGTGGCGCTCCCTTGAAGGTTCCATCCATTGATGGAGAGGACAAAAGAAAAGAAGAAGATGGGCTTGAATGGGTTTAATGGGATTGGCGAAGAGACGCATTTCGATCCAAGTAATCCTCTCCGTTAGTTTGGGCGACATTCGAACGACCATGCCTAAACATTGTTGGGTTAAGGATCCCTTAGCTCAATGAGCTATGTTGTTAGAGATGTGGTTGTGGTTCTTGGGTTAGCTGCTCTTGCGCTTATCTCAACATTGGCTTATGCGGCCTCTCTATTGAGAACAACGCCAGGGAACCATGTTAAGATACTTTTGTTCTTGGCCATAGGTGGTAAATTAAAACCCCATTTCTTCTCGATTTTTTGTGTAGTGGGTTTTATCCATCCACCTTTTTAATTTTCACGCTCTTGATGCAATTTGTGTTTGGAATGTTGATGAGTACGGTGGCCATGGAAGCTTTTCCAACAACCCTCAGTTAAATAGTGTATCCTACCATGGATGGTATGTTTTGTTAAAGATTCTCTTTTTCCCCCACTATCTTCTTTTGATATGTAAGAATATAGATTTGTGTATTTGACGAGTAGCAGAGACTTAATGGCTTCATGAGGTCCGACATTTGATGGTATTACATTTTGATGAATCGCAGGGAGAATTAGCCACGTGCAATCGCATCACCGTAACCATGGGCATGTCGAGAACGATGAATCCTGGCACCGCTGGTAACTTTCATTGGTTTTTTTCGGTTTCTTTTCTTTAGTACTCAATCATCTTTAATTTCAATCCAAATCTGCTTGAAGGAAGACGATGTTCTTGTTCGCCGGAGAAAGAAGTCGTCACTTTAACAAGGAGGTGTTCATTGGCCGGAGAAGGAAGCGATGTTCTTGTTCCTCCCATTTCCCGCAAGTGATGAAGTGAAGAGGAAGGATTTGGAAGAAGGGTATTTTTGGTCATATAAAATTCTATATATATATATATATATATATTATTGATATAGATTATTGATTAGATCCTTGGTAATGTATCCAAGACATCCTTGTAGAAGGTTTCCTTTAAAAAAATCAAATCCAACCAACAATTGCTTAGCTCTTAGCTCAATTTGGTGATGAGCCGTGGTGATCGCTTCATACCCATGCTCATCAAGAGGTCTCGAGTTCGAGTCTCTTGGTTGGTATCTTATCCCCTCCTCGGTTTGATCCCCCCCCCCCTTCTATCAACTATATATGTAAAAATTCCCAATTAACCAAAAAAGAAAAAAAAATCAAATCCATCTGTCAACTTTGCGTCACAAGATCGGAATCATGTGTCTATGGATCACTTTTAGATCCTTTACCCCTTAAAAATGCTCTATCGATCTCTCACTCACTTTTGCATCCAGCATTGCGGCCATCGATCGTTAAAAAACCAGACCTCCGATTGTTTTTCTTTAACCCTTTTAATGGGCCTATTCCTCCATACGAATAGACCAATGGGAGTTTATTGGTCTAAAACTGATCCATTCATAGCTTGACTAGTCCTCATGTATTGTATTGTTTCTAATGTGCATGCAATGCTTTTTCTATGGGAGGTGTGAGACCCACCTTTGAAATGTAGGACCTATGCCTGTGGACAGTGTGAGATCCAATAGGGAGATCCCCATGTGACTTGCATAAATAATTGATCGATATATGATATGACTCCCCTATTTCTTTGCCCTCATGGATGTGCCTTGCTTTATAAAATTGGAATCTAATTTGGGGGTTCTTTAGATGACTAAGCTTTGGGTCCCTATTATATATTTCCTTTATATATTGAGTGAGAGCTGTAAGAAGTTGTAGATGATAATTGAGAATTTTTCAAACCAATAAATTATGTTTATAGGATGTAATATATGCTGGAAAATATTTTTATTGGATGTTGGCCTTTTAGAAAAAAAAAAATTTTTTGATTGATTTTTTCGCAAATTAAAAGTTCCATTGTCCAAGCACCCTGTTGGATGGGGTAGGATGGTCATTTCACCCCTGCCTGTGAAAGTCAATCAATCAATAATGGACGTGAATAAATGAGTGCAGTAGAAAAAGTGTGTTTGGGTCTTGTCTCTTGAAATAGATCCAAAAGATTTTCTTTTCTTGTGATTTTTGTGGAAATGGATTTGATTGATTTTTTCGCAAATATTTTTGAAGCACTTTTTCTTAAGGGAGAATCTGTTTATAACATGTTTTTTTATGGGATCTGTTTATAATATGTTGTAATCACTCTTTTATGTTCAATGTGAGACATCCATTGTTCTTACTACATTAGGATTTAATTGTTATTTCACTTGGACTCTGTGGCAGGTGAAAAAAAATTAAAAGTTCCTACTGTACGGGTAATAAGGTAATTTTATTATAAAGTAATAGCGGAGATAACAGTGTAATGGTTGGTCAGTAGTCGCCGTAAATAGTCAGAATAGACTGGTTTCTATGACTTTCTTGGAAGGCATTGATGAAATAGAATCGCCGGAAAAACCACTGAATCATTATGAAATAGTGGAGGTAATTCCACCTTTCCAAACAACAATGCGGAGAAGGTTCTGTAATTTAGTATAGTCCGGTTACAAACAGACACCCTTTTCTTCAAATATCAACGTAGGGTAAAGTCAGTCAAATAGTAATATCAACGCAACACCATAAGATTTACATGTGGCACCACAAGATAGTTGTCACGTGGCATCTAAATTTGGCACTGTTCCTACATATTAATTTAGTCTAAAACTTCAGAAAACTATAACTTTAAATCCGATGATCCGATTTTCACAAACGAAACATCATTGGAAAATTTATTCTCAAAACTATACAATAGTATAGAAATCGAGCATTAATTTCTCTAGGGAGAAAGAATGCTAATTGATCGTGTAGCTCTTAAACACAAAATCAAGAGTGCATAAAATTACCGTTCCACCTTGTAAAAATAAAAAATCATATCCATGTGGATGCCCGTCCATACTCTCTCATTAGCTCTGCGCTGATGTAAGGGTTACATGCCCATATAGTGATCTCCTGCCTTGTCTCTCTAAGAACATGTTTGAAAAAACACACTAAGTGCTTGGCTAATTGAAGTTTTTATTTTAAGTAATGGTCAAATTGCATCGGTTTTTGTACCATCTTTTAATACAATGTTTAAATGAGTTCAGAATTTGGGCCAATGTTGAGCTTATTCGATGGTCCAATCCTAATTAGGGCAATTCAATCATTTTTTTTATAAAAATATTTATAAAAACGGTATGAGATTTGTGCTTGCTCGCATCGTCTCTACACCAACATCTGAACCAATTGGGGGAGAGTGTCTTGGTATCCACCTAGGGGGTAGGATCGTAGGGGTGTTATTTCACAATGTCTTGTGAGAGTGTTAGGGGGAACCACCAAGTAAGGAATCTCATTGGGAACACTCAGCAGGCAAGCCAGAAAATCTGCACAAGAGTTCAATTTGCGAACATGATGCACAACGGAGCAGCGGACAAAGGAATCCCTTTGGGCGTGAATGTCTTCCACCATTCCAATTGCAGACCAAGGGACTTTAAAGTTGTTGAGGAGCGCCTCAATCGCAATCAGAGAATCAGAGCGGATTTGAACCTGAGTAAAACCCATGGAATTGGCCATTGTAAGCCCGCGATAGATCGCCATCAGCTCCATTCTTATAATGTTATCATCTTCAACCGCTCCGGCAATGGCAAAGAGCACTTCCTCATCCTCATTCCAACCCAAAGAACCATATCCACTAGGGCTGCAACAGGGTCGGGTTGGGCCGGGCTTTGTAGTACCCTAGCCCAACCCTAAGTCCCCTTAGCTGGGCCCAGGCCAGACCCGACCCTGACTCAGGGCCAGAAAAATCCAACCCTGACCCGCCCTCAGGGTCGGGCCGGGCCAACCTTGATTGGCCCTGATCATGGGGAGGGGAAAAAAAATGCATGGGCTGGAATGGATTGGGAAGAACATTATTAATTTTACATAAAATAACAATATAATAAATTATATTATAACACTTATTATCTTCATATATAATATATTATATAAAAATATGTGGGTGAAATTTAAAGTTTATAATGTATAAATTATATCAACATATATTTTATAGTATAACTTAAATCAGGGTCGGGCCGGGCCGGGCCAAGCTTAGCTCGAGACCTCAACCCTAATCCGACCCGACCCTAACTCAGGGCCAGAAATTTTCAGCCCTGACCTGCCCTGAGGGCCAAATATCTCGGCCTAGACCCTGTTCGGGCTCAGGATGAATTCGGGCCGACAGGGCCAAACTTGCACCCCTAAATTATCCACCGAGGTTCTCCTTGACGGATCCATCACAATTAATTGCGATCCAGCCGTTTGGTGGATGAGGCCAGATAAGGGGGCAAGACTGAGGGAGAGAAAAGGGCACCTGAATCTGCCATTTGATGAAGATTTTGGGTTTGAAAACAATAGTAATCCTTATCCTACCGACAATATGTCAATCAGTGGTCTATAGGAAAAGATTCTAATTTGAGGGTCACAATTAGTTGACAAGAAAACAACAGGTGTAAACTTGGAATTTTGAAACTCATAAGTCACAACCACCTACTTTTTGAAAAAGGAATCCAACGACATTGAAAACAGGTCAATTGACTATCCATAGAAAAAGATTTCATTTCGAGGGCTACGATATACTGAACCTTCAATGATTATGTAGAAAATAGGGTTTCCCTTAGAAATGTCTGAATAAAAGATTACATCATTGATATTATGATATTTGGTTTTTATTTATAAAGAGAAGTTCTTATTGACATCTCATAAGATCTCAAATAATTTGAAATCTTATTATTATTATTATTTTTGCTCTTTTAAAACAACATACTTTTTTCAATATAAGGGTAAATCCTGTTATTTCACAAGTGTATTCAAAATATATATAAGAAAATGATAATTTTATTAATTTATTTTTGAAAATTCATTTGTATTCCTAAATAAAAAACTTTTGAAAATAAGACAAGGATCAATCAAAAGAAGGTGTCACGATTTAAATATACCTATAGAACTGGTTGTATTATGACAACCCTTTAATAAATATCACTTATCTATGTAATTTTGCATGTCTTTTTGTTTTTTTTCCAGGTAAACTGTAATTTTGCTTATCAATGATTCAATGGTAGCAAAAATCACAATAACAATTATTCTTTGGCCTTTATTCAACCAGACTCCATAAAAGGAACCAATTATTTCGTACCAAAGACCAAAAAAAGGAACCAATTATTCTTTGGCCTTTAAATGGGCTGGAACAGAAATTTGAAGTGTAATGAGTTGTTGTTACTGAAGACCTACACCTAGCTGGGGATGCAACAGTGCTGGTTCGGGCCCGGTTTCTGAAAACCCACTCCCGGGCTGGCCGGCGGTCGGCTGGAATATTTCATCCGAGACTCGGTCAGTCGTCGGGCTTGGCCCTGTTTTTGTCATTTCCGTGTTCTTTTTATATAAGAAAATGAAAACAATTTTTAAATATATGTTATATTATTTAATATACATTTAAAATAATAAATCAATTACGTGTATTAAATGTAATCTATGATGCTTTTTCGTGGCCCTTATCTTAGAAGCACACCTCTGCCCAGAGTCTTGTCTGGCCCAACCCCAAGCCTAAAATTCCAACTCTTAGACCACTATGAAAGTTGAAAAGCCCAGCCCAATTCCTGGCGGGCTCCGGTTCTTCGGGCCAAACTTGCACTTCTATTACACCCATTTCATTAGCCGAGTTTCAAGCAAAACCAAGCAGTGGAAGTGATTAAAATGGTGAAATGACCGCCCTGCCTCAATGAAAGACGAAAATCTCACCCCCAAGATGCCAGAGTGTGCGCTCGCATTGGTTGCAGCACATACGTGGCCCCTGCGCTACCCCTAATAATAATAATAATAAGGGAAAGGGCATTTCCATTCTGGTGGAGCAATGGCTCCTTATTTCGTGCCCAACAGATAAATAACCTCATGGGTATTCTGCCCTCTCAAAGCTCTTTGAGCTGGACAGGGGATAAAGGATGGTGGTTGATAGGGAGAGATAGTATCACCTGGACAGGGAATCGAGGATGGTGCAATCCACTCATTCTCTTGGATTCTATCACCCAAGGGCATAGAAGAATGGTTCTCATACGAGAACCTGAACCATTATCTGCTTTCTCTAGGTGACCCACCTAGGAGGAATCTATGAGTGGATTTATGGTTTATTTCTACCATTAGGATCATGGTTCTAAGTATCAGTATCGGCGATACATTCTGGTATTGTATGTAGCTGATCCTGATACAATATCAGTGACACAGTTCGGACAAGGGGTAGAACCATGATTAGGATAGCTATGCCCACTTACAATTAAAAAGCTATATCATAAATCAAAATAAATAATAAAACATGATTCCATGATTGCACCATTCTTCTCGGTTGAGAGAAAACTCATCCTCGAGTTTTAGGAATCGATATAACACTAGTTGAAGTCAAATTGCACATTGTATGTAGAAGATTCTGTTTCATAGCTTATGGTCGGATGCTAAAGAAGGAAAAAGCTAAACAAGCTTATATTACACATAATTCTTCATCTATTGGACTAAATTCACACCTCTAGATTCAATAGTTGTCCTAATGTTATTTTGTGGAATTTATTTCAGAAATTCTGTAAATTGATAGCTCTTGAGACACTTGTTGCATGGTTGGTCAAGATTGTTGATTTTTATGCAAACAAGAAAATGCCAGCTTCATAAGCAAAACCAATTTCTCAGCAACTTGATTTGTGGGAGGTGAGATGCGCCGGTCAACTATATCCATCAACCATATGTTTTGATCAATATATGACACTGTGGAGATAAGTTCTACTGGATGCTTTCCCATTATCACTTCTAATGTTACTACACCGAAGCTATAGACATCACATTTTTCAGTCGCCCTCATTGTGTAAGCAAGCTCTGCAGAATACGTAAAACAAATGAAATTAGTAAAATTAATAAGGAAATTTTTTTTCACAACTACAATGTGGGGCTACATTGTAGTCTATTTTATGCCACGTGGAGCAATTTCTAAGTTTCTCACATATAAATATTGCAATTAATTTAAATTATACGGTTCACCATGTTCTACCACTACAACATGACCACCATGACCACGATGCTAAGGGGGCCGGGCCTCTCCTTGAAAGTGATTGCCTCCTTTTTTTCTTTTTTTCTTTTTTTTAAATCAAGGGAACCTTATTTCAATTCTATGGTTTATTTTTGTTGAATCAACCTTTAGTAGTTTCTGTATGCAAAATGATACCCTTAACCCATAGTGGCAAAAAATTTTATTAACTCATAACGAAATGAACCTTAAAAAAAATTAATAAAAAACTCCATTGTAGGTTCATATAACCCTTCCCCATAAAATTATAGGAATTTGGTAATACTCAAAAACAAACTTTCGCCTTTTAAGAAAGAATAAAAATATATTTTTCATTAAAAAAAGCAACTTGTGTTTGTTAACTGCCTTTGGTGAACATGCAGCAAAAATATATAACGGATTCATATATGTTGAAATGTTTATTATTTAATAGATTCATCGAGTAGAATTGTGAGTCACCCACCTGCTTTGTTCAATATAGATTTACAAGAAAGAATTTCTAGGTATTTATGCATTCTAAAATTTTTTACATGTGTTTGTACGTGTATGTGTGTGCGCATACATGCATGTGTGCATATGTATGGGTGTGGGTGTGGGTGTGTGTGTGTGTGTGTGTGTGTGTGTGTGAGAGAGAGAGAGAGAGAGAGAGAGAGAGAGAGAGATGGAGAGAACTTGGTGCAATATATCCATATGTTCCTGCAAAAGCTGTCCAAAGTGATGAATCAGGCTTTAGAAGTCTACTAACGCCGAAGTCTGAGACATGAGGCTTAAAGTCTGAATCTAACAATATATTTTTGCTCGATATGTCTCGATGAATTATTTGGGGGGAGCAATCATGGTGCAAGTAAGCTAGAGCCTGAGCTATACCCTTAACGATATTAACCCTTCTAGTCCAATCTAAGTCCACCGCTTCTTCATCTATGCTTAGGATCTTAGCCAAGCTTCCTCTCTCTACATATTCATATACCAAAAATGAGTGTCGCACGTGGGAACAAAATCCATACAATTTCACGATGTTTCGATGTCGCACTTCTGTCATCATTTGAATTTCATTTCTGAAAGTTTCTGGATCAGAAATCTCGTCGTCATCATCTGAAGAAGAAGAGGTGAACTTTTTAACAGCTACCAGTTGACCTGATGACAATTCTGCTTTATAAACACTTGCATGTCTTCCCATGCCAATGCAATATTTTGGGTCGAACTGCTCAGTAGCTTCAATGATGTCTTGGTATGCTATCCTCCCATCATAGTTCGATATTGTACACATATTTTCTCTACGTGGTTGTTGGTCTGTATTTCGATTCTCGTCTTCTATGCATCTCTTCCTCCGGCAACGGAAAAACAAAAATGTCCCAAGAAATGCAAATAGAAGAAACAGCAGTACTACTATGATCATAAGAAGGATGGCTTTGTGGCTCTCTTTTGGGGATAGCTTAGAAATATTGCAAGGTCCCAAACCTGTGGCATTGCCGCACAAACCTTTATTGTGAATGAAAGCTTCCACTGGAGCATTTCGAAAGGCTCGATTATCAGGTAGAGGACCCTCTAACTCATTGTAGGATACATCAACGGTTATCAAACTGATCATTGCAACGAAAGTATATGGAAATGAACCGAACAACTTGTTATGAGAGAGATTCAAATTTGTTAGCTTGTCTAACCTTCCAAGTTGCAGAGGGATCTCTCCAGTGAAAAGGTTACCACTAAGGTCTAGTTGCACCTGTAGGGAAACTAAATTACCAATTTCAACTGGAATGCTTCCGTTGAATCTATTCTTACTCAAATTTAAGTAAATAAGATTCGTGCATTTCCCTAGTTGATTTGGAACAGACCCCCCTAGGTTGTTCATTGAGAGGTCAAGTAGCTGAAGTTTGCAGAACAATCCCAATTCCTTAGGTATGGTGCCAGAGAGTTGGTTGTCATTCAAATTTAGTGTCACCAAAGAGCTAAGCCTCCCCATTTCTCTTGGAATCTGGCCTACAAGAAGATTCGAAGAAAGCTCAAGTCCTTGCAATTGAAGTGAGTCTCCAAGCTCAGGTGGTATTCGACCGAAAATTTTGTTTCCTGAGATTTTTAGGTTTAACAATTGTAGGCATTTCCCCCAATTTTGTGAAACCTCATCAGACAATTGATTGAAGCTCAGATCGATGTAGGTTAGATTTGGGTAAACACCAAATATTTCTGATATGTTTCCCGTGAGATGGTTATTTACAAGCCGGACTCTTACTAGGCCGGTGCAGTTTCTCATGCTTTTGGGTATCGGGCCTATGAAATGGTTATAATGTCCACCAAATCTTAAGAGTGACGCAGTATTGCATATAAGGTGTGGTAAATACCCATTAAAATGATTATTTCCAAACTGCAAGCTTTGCAATTTTGTAAAATTGCTGATTGCCTGAGGTATTCGACCCGACAATTGGTTTTTAGAAAAGATGAGAACAACTAGATTGGTCAAATTTCCAAGAGAATGAGGAAGTGAGCCAATGAGACTATTGTTTCTCAAAGAAAGTACTTCAAGAGATTTCATGTTTCCAAAAGAAGCAGGAACTGAACCAATGAGAATATTTTCCATCAAAGTAAGTTTAGTAAGAGATCTCAAGTTTCCAATTTCTGGAGGGATAGAACCTGTCAAATGATTATTCCACATATCTAGCGTATAAAGATTGGTCATGTTTCCAATCTCCATAGGAATGGAACCAGAGAGTGAATTTGAATTAAGGTACATGAAGTTCAGCTTCCTCAAATCTCCAAAAGAAGCAGGTATTGAACCAGTGAGAATATTTCTCTCTAAATAAAGATGAGTAAGAGATTTCAAGTTTCCAATTTCTGGTGGGATAGAACCTGTCAGAAAGTTATGCTTCAATGGTAGCTCATGAAGATTGGTCATGTTTCCGATTTCCATTGGAATGGAACCAGAGAGAGTATTGAAAGAGAGGTCTAAGGTGTTTAGTTTGCTCAAATTTCCAATGGTGGAAGGAATCGAACCATTTAGGAAGTAATTGGTAGACACATTCAGCATAGTGAGGCTACTAAGATTCCCAAATATTCCAAGGGGAATAGGACCAGAAAGTTGATTTTCACCGAGATGTAGAATTTTCAGATTCTTCATAGCACCTAAAACTGCAGGGATTGAGCCGGTGAGATTGTTGTTGTGCAAATCAAGCTCACTGAGAGTCATCATCAGTAGTGAAATCTGTGATGGGATGTTCCCGGAAAAGTGATTGATGCAGAGATGGAGATGGGTGAGTTGAGAAAGGTTGGCAATGGTGGGAGGGATGGGACCAAAAAGTGAGTTTTTATGGAGATCAAGACGGAGGAGGTTAGGGAAGGATGAGAAGTTAAAGTCATGGAGCGTACCTTTCAAATCCATGCGGGAGAGGTTTATTATGGTGATGACTCCAGTTGCCTCATTGCAAGTAATTCCCTCCCACTTGCATGGGTTGTTGTTGCTGTTGCTGCTTCCGTTTGCCATCATCTGTGTCGTCGTCCATAAAAGGAGTAGTGGACGAGAATTGTTATAACGAAAAAGAATAAGACTGGACTTCCATTGAAAGAGAGCCTCCATTGCTTCTCGTTGATGATCAAAATCATAATTATTAATGGAAGGGGAAGCAGCTACTCTGAATGAAGAAGAAGAAGAAGAAGGAGCAGCAATGGACATGGCCAAAAGGAAAACCAATAAGAGGAGGAGACAGAAGGATGATGGTGCATTGATAAACATGGTTTCGCCTTCCAAAGTGCAGAAAACAAAACTGATTTGGGAGTTGGGGACTTGGCAGATGGGTTCTCTAACTTACGGCTCCGGATCCTTAACTTATAACGGCTGTACGTGATCCATTTGAAACGTGAACCACGGTTTTAAGGACCCCGCCCCCTCACTCTTGAGACGACCCGACTCAGACCAATTGGATTCACACTCTATTTGAAGAATTTGTTTGACTCAAATGGGCTTTTCTTGTCTTTAGCTATCAAAAGTTCTCGTGTCAAGGACTTCGGTATTTCCATTCACATGATATCATAAAAAATATCATGTGAATGGAATGGAAATACTTCTCTCCAAACACTCTTACCCAAAGACTTTAATTAGGCTTACACATCACATGCCATCCAACTACGTACCGTCCATTTTCTCTTACAATCTTCTCTTCCCCTAGCCAGCTAGCTAGAACTATGCATTGATGGAATCTAGTTTGTTACACACCTTATTAGGCATCATAAAACAGAACATCCAATCAGTGAACATATATATAGAACTAAAAACAGATTTGATCAGACATTGTTGAGCCCTTCTATTTTCCTACAACTTGTTTGTTGGTTATTCAAGAATGATCATGAGGTCATCTTCCGGGTGAAAAAAAAAATCACTGCAACCCTTGGCGCCACCCGCATGAGGTTCCAAGCTTCTCATGGGCCTTGGTCTTTTCTGCTCTATATGAATTGCAACGATGTGTTATTCGTTACACCCATTGCCACATGGGAAAAAAAAATAATCTTTGCTAGTGTTGATGGATCACTTGAGACAACGTTATTAGATATTAGGCATTTTCTGGTAAAATTGCGAATAAGAATAAAATTAAGATACTCCATCATCTGAGATTCCACATCTCACGCCCGTATATCAATGGGCATTAGAGTATGTAGGGGTGCAATTGCTTGGGGCTAGAGATGTAAACCGATATTCTAAAATCCGTATTTGATCCGCATTCGTATCTGTTTAGGAGAATTCAAATCCGTTCGAAACTAATCGGATACGATATGATAATCCCCCTATCCGATCGATTATTATCCGATTCGTTTAGCAATCTCGACGGTAATAAAATATCTGAAACATATCTTTGTGTCCGTTTATCTTTTTAAGTTACCTTATTGGATTTTGTTATCTTATTTTTATAATTTTATAAGTTAAGATAATGTGATTCTTTTTTTATATTTTCTGTTGGTTTATATATATTGTTTTATGCAATGTGATACATGAAATCACATGTCTATGTGAGAAAATCAAAGACTAAGAAGAGTAGAAGAAATGGTAGTTATTGAACTCTCAAGTCTCAACCCTAACCCTCATCATAAAAACGGTAAAGATGTCAACAGATAGTCGAAAATTCGTATTCGATCCGCGTTCATATCCATTTAGGAGAATCCATATTTAAAAAGTCATTATCCGGAAACTATCCAAATCCGTCCAAAAACCAACAGGATATTATCCGAATCCGTCCGAATATAAACAGATATGAATATGATAATGTCACTATCCGACCGAATTCTATCCGTTTACATCTTTACTTGGGGCTGGGCCCATTTTTTTAAACCATACCCCAACCCTACGTCCCCTTAGCTCTACTCTGAGGTCGGACTGAGATATCACGGCCTAGACTCAGTCCTGTCGGGTTCAACCCAATCCATGATTGGGCTAAAAAGTCTAGAATTAGACTTTCAAGTTTTTCGACATTCCTCTCTCTCTCTCTCTCTCCTCCCCAATAGTTTTCTTGCACTCATGTTTAGATTTGTTTTGAGGACAGCAAGAGAAAAATTCATTCCACCAAGGTGAATTTTAAAATTTGAATGGTGAATCTTTCATCTGCATGGTTATTGCATGATATTTACATATCAGATTAGAGCTAGTTAGGCAAGTTTTTGTATTAAGAGGTCTGATCTTCATAGATTTTTCAGCTCTGCTCGGTTGTAGCTCAGCCCATATATCGTAATCTATAAATGGTTCGATCCTTAGTCCCAGATGAATTGAGAACATGACTGCAACAACTACTCAAATCATAAATCACTAGTACAAATTAAATAAACAAGACATGACTTGGAAAGAGTTGTATGGCCCTCGTAGATACTGAACATAAATTTCATATGATAAAACTAGGGGAAATGTTATCTGCACTAGGCGCATGGGGGTGGGTGAAATGACCACCCTGCCCCCATGAATGGTCGAAATGACTGCCCCGCCCGGCCCCGCCTCATGTGTCTGGGCGCAACCTGCTATATATATTTTCTTTTTATTTTTATTTTTTATATTTTTGTGTTCAAACTTACGGATACTTTAAGTTGCATTTGGTTGTGTAAATCTGTAGATGCATGTATCGATAATGGACGTAATTTCATAAAGTGACTTCCTGTTGAATCATATTCCTAATAGATTAACTGTTTGGTTATTCTGAGTCTGTCAGTTGGATTCATCAAGAATCACTCTCAATAACTGTTTGGTTACCCTGAGTCTGTCAGTTGGATTCATCCAAAATCACTCTGAATAACTATTTTGTTGCCATGTATCTATTGGATTCATCCAGAATCACTCTGAATAGCTGTTTTGTTGCCATGTATCTATGAGTTGGCTTCACTACTATTTAAAATTTGTTCACCACCATTAAACTTGTTTTTGTCTTCATTTTTTTTTTGGGTTTTTTTTCCCCTCTTCCATGTATGAGAGTATATATAATTTCATTGCATATACAAGAATTTTTTTCATTTCAATCCAAAATAAATAATACAATCAAATGTTTACCATTTAAAAAAATAAAATTGATTAGATCTTTGGTAGTGTATCCAAGACATCCGTGTAGAAGGTTTCCTTTTAAACTATCAAATCCATCTCTCAACTTTGTGTCTACGGATTACTTTAGATCCCTTACCATTAAAAATGCTCTCTCTCTCTCTCCTTCTCACTCAGTTTTGCATCCAGCATTGCGGCCATGGATCGTGAAAAAAAAGACCTTCAATTGTTTTTCTTTAACCCTTCTAATGGGTTTATTCCTCCATACGAATGGACCAATGGGAGTTTATTTTGGTCTAAAAGTGATCCATTCATAGTGGTCTAGAGAATCTAGAGCACCAATTTTACACCGATGATGTATGGGCCAGCATGGCGGCCCGGGAGAAATATATTATTTTTAATTTTTATATTGACTAGTCCTCATGTATTGTATTTTACTATGTACACATTCAACATGTTCCTGCAGTATTAAAATCCTCTGCAGTACCGGCGGGGCAGTAGTGCACATTCGACGGCACAGCAGAGGCCATATGTGCCATGTGTGCCACCTGGCCTCTGCTGTGCCGTCGGATGTGCACTGTCGCCCCGCCGGTACTGCAGAGGATCCTGGTCCGTCCCTGCAATGCTTTTTCTATGGGAGGTGTAAGACCCACCTTTGAAGTGTAGGACCCATGCCTATGGACAGTGTGAGATCCAGTGGGAAGGTCCCCATGTGAATTGCATAAATGATCGACCGATGTATGATATGACTCCCCTATTTCTTTGCCCTCATGGATGTGCCTTAACTTTATAAATTGGAATCTAATTTGGGGGTTCTCTAGATGACTAAGCTTTGGGTCCAGATCCAAACAAGGTCAACCAACTGAGAAAAGAAATTGAAATCTGAAATCCGGATCCAAACAAGGCATCCTATAATAATTTTGAATCTGATGATGCAGCTTGCAAATCCCTCTTTACCTTTTGGAGGGGTTGGTGAGAGTATTATCGGTTCTTAACATGGTAAATTTTCATTTGAAGCTTTTAGCCACAAGAAGGCAGTTATGTACCGAGGTTTTGGTGGGGATGCATCAGCAAGATACCCACCACACACCCCTAGAAAACAGAGATTGGTGAGGGCCCTTCTTGAGGGCAATATTTTTGGCATAATTTTTGCTTTGGTCAATTGGCCGAGGGTTTGAATAAGCATCAATGTTATCCTTAAGAAGCTTTAGTCTAATTGTTATTGTATGAATCTTCTTCTTTTTTTTTCTCTTTTTGTGTAGCAGTATGAATTTATTCAAATGTAAATAAAAACGATCCTTAATGTTGTGCAATATATTTGATGATATTGGTTTGTTCTTCATAGATGTTCATGCACCTTGGGTTTGTTAAGTAGCTTAACATCCATTGGCTGTGAGCAAGATCAATATTTCAAAACTGAAGAGGATGAGATGATTGGACCTGTTGGCCCTGGGAAAAGTATGGGTTAGGACATGCCATAGGCTAGGTCAAGAATCCCTGCCACTCAACCCTTTCAGGCTTTTGTTCATGAAATATCATTATTGACCAAGGTTACGTTTGGTAAATGTCTGAACGGTGTTCAAAACAGTTCTTCCGTTCTTTGAGAATGAAAAAACAAAAAAAAACGTTTGGCATGCTGGTTCATTTTTTCACTCATTTAGACCAACCCAGATGGAATTTTGCCTAAAAGAACGTTCTTTACAGACCGTCCCGTGAAGAACAAGAACGACAAATGCGAGACGAGAAGTTATTGCGCAAAACCCGTGAAGCATCGTGGGTTTTGAGAAAGTTAACTTGCAAAGAGGAGGGGAAGAGGAGGGGAAGAGGAGGGGAAGAGAAGGATTCAGCCGGAAGAGACGCAAACCTGCAATCCCTTCAAGGTAAGAACATGGTCCGAAGCCCTCTATCTCTCTCTCTCTCGCTTCCTCTCTCACTCTCTATCTCGCTATCTCTCTGTCTCTCTTTGTCCGTCTCTCTCTGCCTCGCTCTCTCTCCCTCTCTCACTCTCTGTCTCGTTATCTCTCTCTCTCTCTCTCCCTCTCCCTGTCTCGTTCTCTCTCTCTGCCCTGCTGTAGACCCTCTGGTGTTTGGTCGAAGAAATCGGATCAAAAGGTATGGATTTCAGAAGAAATTGAGCAATTTTAGGGCTTTTGGATAATGTAACATTCTCTCAGTGTAATGTATTGATTTAGAAATTCTTCAGGTTTAAAATTATTAGGGTTCTTTATTGAGTAGATAATCCGTGCCTCTATGTAATCCGTGCTTCAAATTTTTTAGGGTTCTTTCTCTATTTCGCTATTTAACAAAACCCTTGAGGTGTTTTGTGTCCTAGATGGGTTGTGATTCTTTGTAGGTGGATGTGTAATGGAGAAAGATAACTAATTGGGTTTTGAATATGTTGAAAAATTAGAAGTCAAAGACAATAGAGAGGCCCTAAGCCAACCATTTTGAAACTGGATGTGATAACTGTTACACAGGAGCTGTGAGAGCTGTTGTAAGTGTCAAGTAGTGTTGTGTAGATCTTTCAATCTTGAAGATTTTAGAACAGGGAAATGCAGTCACTAATCTTGTTATGATTTTCGTCTGTATTCTATTTATTATTATCATTCATTGTAACCAAGTAAAAAACCACTTGCTGGAGAAGAGTAACAGAAATCTAGAGAGGGATGAGAGTTATCTATAACATCATTATGTACATTAGTACCTATTTAATATTACCTACATTATTACCTATTTAATAGTTTTACAAGCCTTAAAAGAAGAAGAAGAGGGGGGAAAAAAAAAACCCTTTGAGAGGGGATTTTTAAATGTTAGTCTACAAGACTCACAATTTGTTACCCTACAAAGGCATAATTACCTCATTGGAGTGGTAGAGAGCACTGATCAATGTAAGGATGAATTCCTGCTTAAGTGACACAACATCAGGATAGTCCAACTCATTAGCATTTCATATGATCATGAGCCACTAGGGTTAAGGGTGCTCCTTTATGACCAAGAGGTCACGGGTTCAAGTCTGGAAACAGTCTCTCTGCGAAGCAAGGGTAAGGCTGCATACATTATGACCCTCTCGAGACCCTGCAATGGCGGGAACCTTGTGCACTGGGTATGCCCTTTTTATGGGCCACAAGGGACTACCTGAAAGGATCTTTACTCATCACAGGAAGGGCATCAACTATTTTCATTAATCATTTATAATATTAATATTTTCAGTTACTTTCCTACATGATCAGAACGTTTGCAGAAAGAAAGATCTCTCATGTACAATTCTCAAAAGAATCTTAAGAATCCTATTATAGTGTTATAAAGTATGATAAAGATGCTTCAGGTGATGGAAAAATCCAAATGTCGGATGCTTATTTTAAAAATTTTTCTTTTTGCAATGAGTTAGAAGATACAAAGAATGTCTACCTTTTGTGTATGAATGCCTAAAAAGGCTTGCCTTTTGGCAGTTCATCTGTTCAAGTTGTATGTTGAATCTAAACCATCTTTCCGTGCTACTCTGGAAAAAAGTTAGCCTTACACCGCTAGAAACCAAGGATTACCCTTAAACTCAGCTTTCTCATCCCTTTACTTTCTTATACTTCACAATGAAATCATCGTCACTATTGCTCTCTGTCATTATTGTTTTCTTGACTTTTAGATCACTGTTCTTTGAGGCCTGCTGCTGCTTTTGTGAGCTTTCTGGTTTGTCCAGTTTGGACAATTACAACAGCTCTCCCTTTCTAGTCTCTCTACCCTAACTATATATGATAACAGATCAATCAAGGGTCTTTCCCTTTGAACAATTGCTGCCTTCAAACCTGCATAGCTTTGGGGAAGATATGGAAGATGAGATCTCTTTTCCTTCTTGTGAATGGATGTATTCATAACTTCCCTCCTGATTTTTTATTTTCCTTTTATTTTTTTCAAGTTAGATGCATTCATGTTGACTCTATTGATTTCCCATTTTGATGAGATCATAACTCACCTGCTGAATTCCTATTTGGAAATCTTACTTGTTAACTTTCTCATGCAAAGATTCATTTCAATGCGACTCTCTTGCTGGATTTCTGGTTTTAGACCTTTGCTCATTTCATTCCTCATGTGAAGATTCATGCTACTGTGATTTGTTTTGTTGTATTTCTGTTTTGGATCTCTACTTAATGGGTCTTTAGCTCAAATTGGTAGAGCACTTGAAACATGAGCATGTTTCAAGGAGATGGTGGTTCGAATCCACCAAGACCCTTTTTATTCAACTGTTCATAGTATAGTCAGTTATGACACTAATCCACACAAGAACCCAATATTAATGGTATTTTTTAAATTTGACATTTTTATAATTATTTTGGTTATGTTAATGAAATATCTTAATTTTATGCTAAGGTTGGTAAGAGAGAAAAAGGGTTTTACAAGTATTTTCTGGTATAATTTATAAGGAAATGGCATTATTGTAAATAATATCAAATAGGAAAGAACAAATTATACCAAATATCATTTTCGTTCTGAACGGCGTTCTTGAAACTGTTACCGAACGGTCATTTTTGGTCTTAGAACATCGTTCCAGACCAGAAACACAAGAACGTTTCTAATCAAAAACGGATATTTTTTGTTCAGACATTTACCAAACGTAGCCTGAGACCTTATTGTGACAGATTCACTCTAACTACAACTGCTTGGAAATTTAGTCAGAACTTCATTGATGTCATGCTGTTGTAACTTATTTTCACACTAACTGCAATTGGCATGTAACATTCTGATGGTACAATGGCATGGAAATTCCCTTTGTAGTGTAATGTTTTCAGATTCTTCCAATGCCTCATAGTTTACCTTTTGGTTTCCCTATGAATGAGGCATGTAGCATGGCAGATTTTATACTTCATCTTCATAATTTACAATTACTAATCTCAACCATTCGGAATTGAATAAACTCTTCTTTACGTTGTGGAGTTTGATATCTACTGAATTCAGGGAAAATTATCACCTCCAGTTTGTTAGAGGAACTGGGGAACTGGGCCGGTCAGCAAACTGGAGGTGATAAAGATCCTGAATTCAGACACCAGAGTTGGTTGCCAAAATAAACCAAGTATATGATCATTCTATTGAAACCTGTTCTCATCCAAACTCTCCCTCTTACTTCGAGTAAATGCAGGTCTACCAGCCCTCTCCACTACATGGCAGGTGTTATGGGGCCAAAATTTTAGTAACAGGTAGGGTCACTATCTCATATTTATATTTAGGTTTCAATTCAATATAAGTTTGCATTGGGTTTTAACAAGATGGCAAAGTTGGATACCGTTAGTCACTTATTTTTACTGCCTGTTGTTAGAGGTTACTCCATTTCCTTGGGTACCAATATAGTCGAACCCATATGCCAAAATTGTTAGAAAAACAGCGTCTAGAAATGGGATTTGCTGAAGAAGAAAAAAAACAAAAAAAAAGAGAGAAGAATCAAACACACAACACAGAGATTTTTTGTGGTTCACCCCCGAGAAGATAGGCTACATCCACGGTCGGTGATAGAACTATTTCACTATTCTCTGAAGCAATTTACAAAACCCTCAAATCTCACCTTAACCTTCTCAACGAGATAATAACACTTTATAGAAAAGTCCTAACCCAAAAAAAAGAAAAAAATGCCCTTAAAACCCAAAAATGACCACCCGATCAAAGTCGGACCAAAACTAAATATATGTCGAAATACATATCGATTGGAAGGTCTTGCCGAGTTCTACAGGACTCATTGTCTTTGGCAAATGATGTACACACCTTTTAGGCCATCCGTACGTGTTTCGAGGCCGAAACAGACCTCCGAAGATCCCCACTGCACTTTCTGGGCTGAGATCAAGCTTCACCAATAACAAAAGGGAAAATATCATCCCCTCCCCCTCTAAGTTTGCCTAATATCAATCCAGTACCCAAGTTTTAAAAAATATCTTCCCCCTCCCCTACTTTATAAAGTTCCTATCAACCGTATACTAAGAATGTAACGCTGTTAAAAAAACATGTGTAAAGACAAAATTACCCTTTTTAATACCTATTGAAAGCATGCCTTCTCTCTTGCCTATGAAAATACTATATTACCTTTATTTAAAGCGGTTGAATGCATTCAACCCAATCCGAACCCAAACCAAAACGGTTTACCATTTAAACAAAACAAACCCCATTATTCCAGATTTCAGATCTGAAACTCTCGATTCTTCTTCCTCCTCAAAAATCCAATCATTCCAGATTTCAAATCTGAAACCCTCGATTCTGTGTTATGTCTCTCTATCTCTCTGGTATCTCTACTCACAAACTCTGATCTGCCCTGGGTTTATCGCCCAATAACAGGGCAATGTAAGAACTCCGTTTCAATGGCTTTCAATGTAGTTGCAGAAACTGAATCTCTGTTATCCTTCTCTCTATTTGTTTGTTCTCCATATATTTCAAAAACAACTCCCTTGTTTTCACACTCAATAAGTCAGGAATAATGTGCAAAAGCATAAGGGCCGTTACACAAGAAACGAAAGCAGTCAAAACTTTTGTTGTGGTTATTACAACTTCCACAGTCTTGAATGTGTACTGAAATCCACAAGTTAATAAGGTGCGTCGCACCACAAAGAACTATAAAAGCCCCAAATTGCACAAGCACCCATCTATAAGGGAAAAGTGTAGATTTCTTTATGAAGTAGAAAAGCTCAAGGGGAATAGAAAAATAAGCAAGTGCAATGAAAAGTCTGAAATGTACTGGTATTCCATCAATAGTTCTTCAGCTGGCCATTGTGGCTAAGCATATGATGGTCTGGTGTGGGATTTGCTGTGGAAAGGCATTCTTTGTGTGTTTGGTGCTATGTATACCCATCAAGGTGTTTATCATTTATACAAAACAAACCCCATCGTCACCCCATTGTCCACTGAAACCCTCATTCTTCTTCCCAGGAAACCCCAACCGAGCATTCTCGTCTTCCTCCTCTGATTCCTTTGTGAAAGTATCCATTATCCACCCAAACCCTGAATGAAAATCAACTAAGTCCACAAACCACCACTATCCATCATCCATAGCAGAGAAGAGAAGAGAGACACGATTTTAGTGTTGCAGACATGCAGAAGCAAATATGAGCCACTGCACAACCATCCTCTTTCTTTTAATAGATTAAGAAACAGATGCAGTGATTTACCCAATTGAATAAAACTGAATTAATAGGGTGGGGAGAATCTGGTCAGTGGTGGTGAAGATTAACTTTCTTCAATTGTTTATTAACAAATGCAATTTTCTTCGATTTTGGGCTTTCTCACGATCGAAAAGACGATCCAAGCTCTTCTCTCACCGTAGGTTGGGGAGGAAGAAAAGTTGCAGGAGTGAAGAACTGATTTTGGGAAGAAAGTAATAAAACACAAATTTGGGGATATAGGGTTAAAGTTTTGGGGATTCGGTGGTGGTGATTTGCAGTGAGCTCGGAGAAGAAGAAGCCTTCGGCGGTTGGATTTGCAGTGACTCAGAAAAGAAGTCGGGAAAGTCGATTTGGGGATTTGGGGTTGGGTTTTCATCGGTTTTGTTGGTTTTGGGTTTACCAAAACCGGGTTAACCTTAATGATCTTTATGGTTTAACTCAAACTTTCAACCTTTTAAAAAGCAACCGTTGGATGTTTCACTTTACAGGTGTCATACCTAGAAGATCTGAATCCTGCAAAAAGGGCATTTTGGGATCGGAAGGATAAAAATAGAATTAAAATAAATTAAGGGTAATTTGGGGTTTTAGATAAAGTGGACCCATCCACGTCATCAATTAATGGTAGTTTTTAATGATTAGGGTACAGTTGATAGTAACTTTATAAAGCAGGGGAAGGGAAAGATATTTTTTAAAACTTGGGTATTGAATTGATATTAGGTAAACTTAGAGAAGAGGGGATGATATTTTTCCATAACAAAAATATCCTTTAATTAATTCACTTTAAGAATTTCACTTCCAAGGTATTTTCCACTGTCAAACTAGTGGGGCATATGAGAATTTTTAACCATTAGATGGACCATATTGATTAGTCGTCTATCCAATTTTAAAGCTAAATTCAATCATATTACTAATGTTTATTCAACATTTATTTTGGCTATCCAAATCTGAACAAAAATTTATAATATTGAAGTAATCATTCTAGTTCTTACACTGAATTCTCACCCTTTTCCCTTGTACTACGAATGACCATATTATTAGATCAACTTAATTAACTTCTCATCCTAAAGACCTTAATTTCCTATTCAGGATTCTTAACCAGAACCCTAATGATCAGGATGGTCTAATTACTATTTTCACTATCATTTTTATTTGTATGAGAAAAATATTACTAAGTAGTTTGTTATTTCTAATTAGTTTAATAAGGTTTGAGGTTTAGTAAGCAAATAATAAACCACTTTTAAATGGTTATTATCTCTTGTCAATTCGGGCAGCAGTGCTGCATGTGCAACACCTGAGATGAGGCGGTGCGCATTTATCGTCTTACCCCTGCCCAAACGCCTTGCTCGAGCAGGGGTAAGGCAGTCAATACGCACCGCACATCTTAGGTGCCGCACATGGCTGCATGCTGGCCGGATTGACAGGATCTTTTCGGACCAAAAACCACACAATCTTACTTTTATTTTTATTTTTTTTAATGAAATCAAAAACATCACATTAAAATAAACAAGATATAAGTTTCATTACATTCTCAGAAGAAAAGCCCTAATCTTATTTGTTTCAGCTTTTATAGCTAGAGTTTGCATTAAATGAGTACAATCATTCCTTAATACATTCCACGAAACAGATGTAACCTGTTATAAAACAAATCCTAAAGCGATGCAGAAAAAAATGAAAATCGCAAACAATCACACAAATAAGCATAAGGATTTACATGGTTTGACAAAATTGCCTACGTCCACTGTAAGATGAGATCTTACAGCTGCTCATCCTCACACCTCTCTCAGATTGCCTTACAAAGAAAGAACCCTTGCTAGCTACATATTAATAGTGAAACCCCATACAGAAAGATTGCCTACGGCCCTTCAAAATCAACCCACAAACCAAGCGATGCAATACAAGACATCGTTGTACCCCTTTACAATAACCCACTTCAATACATAGTCAATATCAAACAAAATATGAAACAAACCCCATGGAAATTTGTTACCTTTCAGCTTTGTCAAAAGCGACATCACCTCATTGGAATCAATCCTCACCTCTATGGATTTAATCCCCAATATTGACATTGCTCTTTGTAGGCCCTAGAGCAGTTTCCTTGCTGTTGTCTTCACCCTATCTCCTACACCACCAAAATTTATTCACACACACACACACACAAAAAAAAAAAAAATTATGGACACAGATAGGAGTGGCCCAACCCACCATTCAATCAAACTGGATAAACAACAACCCATTAACAACTAAAATAACATGGTCCTCAATCTTTTATCTTGGAGAGAAAATCATAAAATGGAAGACAATTAAAAATAGGACTTGAAACATCCAAACACCCCAGAACCCAAATTCTTTTGGAAAATGAACATGATAAATACAAATGTCAATCAGACGTCCTGCTTACATTAAAAAAAATCTTCTAGTAACAACAGGAGGCAGAGATGTGCTCTTCAAAGCACCGTATAAACTCTTTTAGGTTTGTCTTCAAGCTCTTCAAGGCGCTTTAAAAATATTGAAATTCTTCAAAGTTTCAGAATGGAGAAACTTCAAATTCAATATCAATAAGTGTCTCTCTCTCTCACATTGTTCTCCTATTATATAGTTATAAAAAATTATATCCTAATCAAAACCTTAAATAATCTCAACCATCCATCTAATTAAATTTTTAGGATAAAAATAAAAAGCAAGAATAAACTTAAGCCTAATTTTATATGGACCTAATAAAACAACTCATTTAAAAAAAAAAAAAAAATTAAACAACTCATGGGTTTGGGCTGACCCATCGACCAAACAATTCTGAAAATCCTATAACTCTGCCCAGTTACAATAAAAAAGTAATCATAAACTAAAATAAGGGGATAATAAAACATGATTTCTTTTTTTTTTTGGGTAGAAATAAAACATGATTCCATGACTGTATCATACTTCCTAGGTAAAAAAAAACTCACGATCCTCAAGTTCTTTTAAATTAACTTGTCTTCAAGCTCGATCTTAAGAGTTTGGAAAGAGTTGAAACTCTTCAATATATTTCAAAAAGGAGAAACTCCAAATTCAATATCAACAACTAATAACTCTCTTCAAACATAGTTATAAGAAAATAAAGCCATATAATATCTCAACCGTCCATCTAATTAAGTTCCTATGGTCGAGATAAAAAGTAATAATAATATATCCTAAACCTACTTACGATTGATCAACCCAAACCCATTGACCAAAATAACACTTGAAATCATTAATTAATATCGTAGAATGAAGCCCAATTTACATTTTAAAAACTAAACATAAATTAAATAAATAATAAAACTTGACTCCAGGATTGCATCAAAATTATAAAACAATAGTAAAATTGAACGGAAAAAAAGAAAAAAAAGTTAGTGGAAAAGAGTTTTACGGCCCTTAGAGACAATGAACACAAATTTCATGTAATCACACTATTATTACCCTTCAAACTTATATCTAGAACATAGACATACACATGCACACACAATTGAGAATAGTCAACAAATAAAAGACTACACAATAAATGAATATATAAAAATAAGGAAGATATATGTGATAAAAATATGCAAACTCGTCATGACTTGACTTCTTAAGAAATAATAGGGTTATCACAATAATGTGTATAAGATATATACAAGATAAACAAACCACGTACATTCTTCACCATATATCACACACTACACAGGAAGAAAAATGCTATAGGGGCTTAAACTACACAAAATTCTTCATATGCTGGACTAAATACTCACCTTAAGATTCAATAGTTGTCCCAATGTTATTTTGTGGAATTTCTTTAGGAAATGCTACAAACTGATAGCTCTTGAGACACTTGTTGCATGGTCGGCTGAGATTGTGGATTTTCATGCAAACAAGAAAACGCCAGCTTCATAAGCGAAACCAATCTTTCAACAACCTGATTTGTGGGAGGAGAGATGTGTTGGTCAACTATATCCTTCAACCATAAGTTTTGTTCAATAGAGGATACTGATGGCAAAGTGGAGATACATTCTCCAGGATGCTTTCCCATTATCACTTCCAATGTTACTATGCCAAAACTATAAACATCACATTTTTCAGTTACCCTCATTGTGTAAGCAAGCTCTGTAGAAATAAATAAAACAAATGAAATTAATAAAAATAATTAAGAATAAAGGTTTCTCATAACTACAATGTGGTCAATGCGGGGTTACATTGTAGTCTATTTTATGCCATATGGGGAGCAATAATTTATCCATTCGACGGATAATAAAGAATTCTCTAAGGTTCTCCCATATAAATTTTGCAATTAATTTAAGCTATACGGTTCACCATGACCTCCATGTTCCTTTTTTTTTTTTTTTTTTTTGTTGTGATTGAGGCTATAATGGGGAATTTTTCTCCTCTCAGGTTCCTTGCCCGGTCAGGTGCGTAGGTTCCTCTCATAGGAGGGGCTGAAATGACGACCTCACCCCCTGCCCAAACACACTGCTCGGGTGGGGTGAGGTCGTCATTTATGCCCTCCTATGAGAGGAACCTGCGCACTTGACCGGGCAGGGAACCTGAGAGGAGAATGATAGGGGCAGGTCCTTTGTGGGCCAACTTTAGCAAACTGATACGATCACCATAAAGAACGAACATGTCCATGCTTCAACCAACAACGACAAGTCGTAACAAGAAGAAAGAAAAATGGTAAAGGTTGTAGTAGTAATGAAAACAATACTAGTCAATGAAACTTATTATCTATTGAAATGAGTCAACTTGATACTTAGACACATTATTATGATAACCCTATTATTTCTTAAAAAGTCAAAAAATAATGAGGGCGAGAGAGAGAGAGAACCTGGTGCAAAGTATCCATATGTTCCTGCAAGAGCTGTCCAATGGGATTAATCGGGTTTTAGAAGTCTACTAATGCTGAAGTCCAATACATGAGGCTCAAAGTTTGAGAGAGAGAACCTGGTGCAAAGTATCCATATGCTCGATATGTCTCGATGAATTATTGGGGGTAAGCAGTCATGGTGCAAGTAAGCTAGAGCCTTGGCTACATCTTTAACAATATTAAACCTTCTAGTCCAATCCAGTTCTACTGCTTCTACTTCTATGCTTAGGATCTTAGCCAAGTTTCCTCTCTCCACATATTCATAAATAAAAAATGAGTGCCGCACGTGGGAACAAAAACCGTACATTTTCATGATGTTTCGATGTCGCACTTCTGTCATCATTTGAATTTCGTTTCTGAAAGTTTCTGGATCAGAAATCTCGTCGTCATCATCCGAAGAAGATGTGAACTTTTTAACAGCTACCAGTTGACCTAATGACAACTCTGCTTTATAAACACTTCCATGCTTTCCCATGCCAATGCAATATTTTGGGTTGAATTGCTCAGTTGCTTCAATGATTTCTTGGTATGCTATCCTCCCATCATAGTTCCATATCGTAAACAGATCTTCTCTATGATGTTGTTGGTTTGTAATTGGATTCTCCTCTTCTATGCATCTCTTCCTCCGGCGAAAAAACAAAAAATACCAAGAAATGCAAACACAAGAAACAGCAATACTGCTAAGAGAGATATGATCATAATAAGGATGACTTTCTGGCTCTCTTTTGGGGATAGCTTAGAAATGCAAGGTCGTAAACCTATGGCATTACCACACAAACCTTTATTGTGAATGAAAGCTTCCATTGGAGCATTTTGGAAGGCTCGATTATTAGGTAGAGGACCCTCTAACTCATTGTAGGATACATCAATGGTTATCAAGCTGAGCATTGCAGCAAAAGTAGATGGAAAGGAACCGAACAACTTATTATGAGAGAGATTCAAATTTGTTAACTTATCCAACCTTCCAAACTGTGGAGGGATCTCTCCTGTGAACAAGTTACCACTAAGGTCCAGTAGCATCTGTAGGGAAACTAAATTACCAATTTCATCTGGAATGCTTCCGCTGAATCTATTCTTGCTCAAGTTCAAGTAAATAAGATTTGTGCAT
The DNA here is from genome assembly GCF_018873765.1 of Telopea speciosissima. Lineage (NCBI taxonomy): Eukaryota > Viridiplantae > Streptophyta > Magnoliopsida > Proteales > Proteaceae > Telopea > Telopea speciosissima. The sequence continues at coordinate 16,241,779 of NC_057922.1, forward strand.
TTCCCTAGTTGATTTGGAAAAGACCCCCATAGGTTGTTCATTGAGAGGTCAAGTTGCTGAAGTTTGGAGAGCAATCCCACCTCCTTAGGTACGGTTCCAGAGAGTTGGTTGTCGTTCAACTTTAGTGTCACCAAAGAGCTAAGCCTCCCCATTTCTATTGGAATCTGTCCTACCAGGAGATTCGAAGAAAGCTCAAGTCCTTGCAATTGAGTTGAGTCTCCAAGCTTAGATGGTATTTGACCAGAAATCTTGTTTCCTGAGATTTTTAGACCAAATAAATTTAGGCACTTTGCCCAATTTTGTGAAATCTCACCGGACAATTGATTGTAGCTCAGATCGATGTAAGTTAAATTTGGGTAAACACCAAATACTTCTGATATGTTTCCCGTCAGATGGTTGTTTTGAAGCCGGACCATTGTTAGTCTGGTGCAGTTTATCATGTTTTTGGGAATCGGGCCTATGAAATGGTTACTATCTGCAGAAATTGATGTGAGTGACACACTATTGCATATGTGTTATGGTAAATACCCGGTAAAATGATTGTCTCCAAGATGCAAGGATTGTAATTTTGTAAAATTGTTGATCTCCTTTGGTACTTGACCAAACAATTGGTTGTAATGAAGACCAATATAAACTAGATTGGTCAAATTTACAAAAGAAGCAGGAAGCGTGCTAGTGAGATTATTAAGACTCAAACCAAGAGAAGTAAGAGATCTCAAGTTCCCAATTTTTGGAGGGATAGAGCCTATAAGACGATTTTCCCACAATTGTAGCTCATGAAGATAGGCCAGGTTTCCAATTTCCATTGGAATGGAACCAGTGAGTGAATTGTTATACAGGTGTAAGAAGTTTAGCTTGCTCAAATTTCCAAAAGAAGTAGGTATTGAACCAGTTAGACTGTTGGTATACAAAAAAAGTATAGTAAGAGATGTCAAGTGTCCCAAAGACGCAGGAATTGAGCCGGTGAGATTATTCTCACTCAAATCAAGTTTAGTAAGAGATCTCAAGTTTCCAAAAGAAGCAAGAATTGAACCACTAAGACTATTGGTATACAAAAAAAAGTACAGTAAGAGATGTCAAGTGTCCAAAAGAAGCAGGGATTGAACCACTGAGACTATTGCTATGCAAACTAAGTACAGTAAGAGATGTCAAGTTTCCAAAAGACGTCAGAATTGAACCAGTGAGACCGTTGCTATACAAATAAAGTATAGTAAGAGATGTCAAGTTTCCCAAAGACGCAGGAATTGAGCTGGTGAGGTTATTCTCACTCAAATCAAGTTCAGTAAGAGATCTCAAGTTTCCAAAAGAAGCAAGAATTGAGCCGGTGAGATTATTCTCACTCAAATAAAGTTCAGTAAGAGATCTCAAGTGTCCAAAAGAAGTAAGGATTGAACCACTGAGACTGTTGTCAAACAAATGAAGAATTGCAAGAGATCTTATGTTTCCCAAAGACGCAGGAATTGAGCTGGTGAGATTATTCTCACTCAAATCAAGTTTAGTAAGAGATCTCAAGTTTCCAAAAGAAGCAGGAATTGAACCGCTGAGACTGTTGGTATACAAAAAAGTATAGTAAGAGATGTCAAGAGTCCAAAAGAAGCAGGGATTGAACCACTGAGACTATTGCTATGCAAACAAAGTACATTAAGAGATGTCAGGTTTCCAAAAGACGTCAGAATTGAACCAGTGAGACCGTTGCTATACAAATAAAGTATAGTAAGAGATGTCAAGTTTCCCAAAGACGTAGTAATTGAGCCAGTGAGATTATTCTCACTCAAATAAAGTTCAGTAAGAGATGTCAAGTGTCCAAAAGAAGCAGGGATTGAACCACTGAGACTGTTGTCAAACAAATGAAGAAGTGCAAGAGATCTCATGTTTCCCAAAGATGCAGGAATTGAGCCGGTGAGACTATTGTCACTCAAATCAAGTTCAATAAGAGATCTCAAGTTTCCAAAAGAGGCCGGAATTGAACCACTTAGACTGTTGGTGTACAAATAAAGTATAGTAAGAGATGTCAAGTGTCCAAAAGAAGCAGGGATTGAACCACTGAGACTGTTGCTATGCAAACTAAGTACAGTAAGAGATGTCAAGTTTCCAAAAGACATCGGAATTGAACCAGTGAGACCGTTGCTATACAAACAAAGTATAGTACGAGATGTGAAGTTTCTAAAAGGCAATTGAACCAGAATATCAATTGTTACTGAGATGTACAACAACCAGGTAGTTAAGAGTTGCTAAAGCAGCAGGGATGGAGCCGTTGAAATTGTTTTTGAAGAGATAGAGATGGGTGAGTTGGGAAAGGTTGGCAATGGTGGGAGGGATGGGACCAAAAAGTGAATTTTTATGGAGATTAAGATGGAGGAGATTAGGGAAGGATGAGAAGTTAAAGTGATGGAGAGTACCTTTCAAATCCATGCGGGAGAGGCTTATGATGGTGATGACTCCAGTTGCCTCATTGCAAGTAATTCCCTCCCACTTGCATCGGTTGTTGTTGCTGCTGCTTCTGTTTGCTGCCATCATCTGTAGTGTCCATGAAGGGAGTAGTGGACGGGAATTGTTATAAGGAAGAAGAATAAGGCTGGACTTCCATTGAAGGAGAGCCTCCATTGCTTCTCGTTGATGATCAAAACCATAATTATTAATGGAAGCGGAAGCAAAAGCTACAACTCTTAATGAAGAAGTAGAAGAAGCAATGGACGTTGCCCATAAGAGGAGGAGGCAGAGTGGTTTCATTACTCTTTCTAAGGGTGGTGATGATGGGCCAAACATGTATTAACCCAAGAAACACAAACGATATCTAGCTGGATTAAGGGGGTTCCAACCAACTTTCGGCTCCTGTTCCTTTAATAGATCACTGTGGAATTGGATGGACCCGACCACTAAACTCCTATTGGTGCACGTAAAGATAAGATTTTTTTAATATATGGTGTTTACGAAGTTCGATTCACGTGCTTGTGCGTGCGTGCGTGGTTGCCACTTTCGTGGCTGGGATGGGATGGGAAATTAGTGGAGCAAAGCTCAGATTCGTGGAAACCAGTCCTCAAACCAAATTTCTATGGTTTACCAAAAAAAAAAAAAAAAAAAAAACCAAATTTCTATATCTGCATCGTTGGATGCATGCTAAGGAAATAAAAACGGTGCTTAAATACCGAACTGGATGGCCGATAAGAGGAGAGAGAGTGAGAGACCAATATCTCAATTCAAACCATGAGTCATATTCCTCTTTAATTACCTGGACAAACTGGAGTCGATTGGTATTGGGTAAAATTTCGCTACTATGGCCATAGTAGGATTGTTCCTGCTACATGTTAGTGGCTGAACCTCAGCAAACCACGTTTATCTTTTATTATTTAATGTTAAAAGATAATAAAACAGAAACTTAACTGAAATGTAAGCAGTTTGCTTAATGTTAATTTAAATATTATTTCAACTTTGCCCTGGATACAACAGTAAATTAAAAATAAGGGATGCAATGGGAATCAAACACTGAACCACGCTCTCGCCTCTTCTTCTTCTTTTCTTCTACTTCTTCTTGGTTTACACAAACAGGTAAGAGTAATAAGATCAAAATACCCTTTATTTCAAGGTGAATAAAATTTTTGAATATTGTGAATAATTCCTGAATATTCAAGGAATAGATAATTCAGTCTACAATATCAGGCTCCATGGAAGCTCATTGCTAATAACTTGAAAAATAACTAATTCGAAATTTTAAAATATTTACAAACCTTAATTAAATAATTACAAGTATTGATCAGATTTTTGTGAATTTTTTGGAATATAAGATTGAATGCTTCACTTAATCGGATCCCACTTAATCCATAAACGTCATGATTATATATATATATTTTCCAAAATTATCATCTCTTTAAAATTTGCAAGTCCAATTGAAAGTTCAGTGCATTATCAAAAGCTCCCACTAAACATGCTTCCTTCCAGCACTGCAAATGCAATATACCTTGGAACCCTAAAGTTCTTTGTTTTTTTAAAGGTGATACAGTTTTCTAGTGGAGCTTGGAGACCGAACGCATAAAAAGAATGAAGAAGAAGTTTCATGCGTTTTGTTTTTTTGATAATATGTGTTTTATTGTGTGTAAACCGAGAAGTAGAAGAAAAAAAATTAAAAATGGAGAAGAAATAGAGGTGAGAGCATTGTTCGGTGTTTGATTCCCATTGTATCTCTTATTTTTAATTTAGTATTGTATCCCAAACAAAAGGGTAACAAAAGGATAATGTTGGAATAATATTTAGATTAACGTTGAGCAAACAGATTACGTTTCAATTTAATTTCTATTTATTATCTTTTAACATTAAATAATAAAAGATAAACGTGGTTTGCTGAGGTTCAGCCACGTACATGCAGCAAGAACAATCCTGCTATGGCCATAGCAGCGAAATTTTATCCGGGTATTTGACTTTTGTATCATATCGAAACTGTATCAAATATCGGTACTATACCGGATTGACACCCTTAGCAGTGATCTCTTTCCCTTATAATTTTGGAAAATTTATATGTATCTTCCTTGAGGTAAGGCCTAATTATAAATTCATCCATGATATTTACAAATACTTCCCCTACCTTCCAAAATAATTAATAAGTAATTCTATCCCGTTAAATTTAGGCCTTAGTTAGTAAGTTCGGGAATGGATATGTACGACAATAAAATGAACTAGACGGCATTAATACTTTTCAAAAAACCGGTGTAATAAAACGCATATGCCAATAATACGATACGTGTTTAATATGACCGTTCTATAAACAAAAATACAAGCACATATTCACTATGTAATAGACATTCACCACCTAATAAACAAAAATAATAGTATATAGAGAATGATTTTATATAAAAAAATCCGTCACAATTAAAATAAACATAATACAATATCTCCTATTAACATATCAAAATATCAATAAGAGTATCTCATCAAACATAAAACAATTATCCAACAATTGAAGGCTAACTATAAATAATAAAGTAAAATCACATTTGCATTGTTTACTAGGTAAAGCAGTTTTTGCAATTGGTAGAGAACTGTCTTGTTTGAATGAACCAGATAGAATTGTCTTGTGTCTTTCTTGTACAAAATAGTTTTAATATTAGAAAAAATAGCAAACACTTGCAAAAGAGGTCCAGAAGCCATTTTTCAGTCAAATTACAAACCTCTTTACCAGGAAAATATTATTTGATATCACTTAATTAGAAACATATTTGAAAAACTTGTCAAGAGCTTATTCCTGTTTTTATCTATAAAAAAAAGACATGTGTGAATAAATAAATCATAGAATTGACTCCAAAAAAATAAAATCGTGCAGACTGTAATTCGCATATTATATGAGTATCCAAATGTTTTAATACAAAAAAATGTATTTTACCGTATGTATCTATATTTATGCTAAAAAACATCTTTTTTTATATGGTAACGTATTAAACATGTATAAATACGAATTAAACATATTTACTACTTTTTTTACCTAAGGTTATTTTGTGAAAAAAAAGAATCAAATCTAAAACAAGAAAACACACACAAAACCCCTCTAATCCCCATTCTCTTATGGTCATGGGTGAATTTGTAATTAGGTCTTATCTCAGGAGAGGCACGTGTAAATTTTCCTATATTTTTTTACATTATTTATAAATTGACTATATCGACCTCCGTATTTCTACGATGTACACATTAACTTACTAAAAAAAAGTTTTCCTTGATGATTGTACGGTTCCTTCAACCGTGTAGTAAATGGAAATTCCACCCAAAAGAAAGAGTACTGCAGTGCTACAAGGAACTCAATGTTAGCTACCTACAAAAACTGAACTGCAGAAATGAACCGGACCGATCCGAATGTTGATTTCATGTTATTTTAATTCATGGCGAATAATTCGGCTGAATCGAATTTTAAGAATAATTCGGAAGAACCACACTATATCCATTGATTCGGATTATATATCGCGAAAAGAACTTCATCCGAATAATTCGGATCTATTAAAAAACTGAAAAAACCCCATCGTATACGCAATTAGGTTTAGGGTTTTTCATTGTTTCACTTACTATTTAGGCATTGAAGCATTGAGGGAGAGTCTGAGAGATCGACAAAGGGGCGGAGCGAGGACTCCAGGCGGCACAGCTTCAACTTGCGATCCGGCGGAGAATCTTCTCAGGTAACTCCTTGCCAATGTTGCCTCATCGTGTCTTTTGATCTTTAACCCTCTCTCCGGGTTTCTCAATCCCTCTGCAAGAGCAAGATTGCAACTTACTTTTCTGTTCCAATCATTACAGAAATCTCTATTCGTGCGTGCCCTTGCCACAGTTGTACTCTCTCAAATCTCAAGTTGAGACTCATCTGAAACAGAAACAGGGCGTTTTGGAACACCTCAACTTTGGAGATCAGGTAAATGGTCTATCTTTCTCTTCTTATTCCTTTTAGATCGATACACCTTGTTTGGGTTTCCTTTTCCCTTTCTTTTGAGCTTCTCTTCAACGAGTTACTATGGATGGAGTCCACAGCGCTTGATTTTCAAAGGTATTGCGGGGTAGTTTGGATTTGAAACCCGATAGGTAAGGTAATGGGTTGGTTGTGGCTGTTGAGAATCTTGGATCAAAACTTGAGAAGTAATTATTTTTCGTCCATTCTTCCTGGGTTTGAGGTGGGTTGAGTTGATGTAAGTTACTATCACATCTAAGTCCAATGATGGAAGAGGTAATATTCAATTTTTTCTAAAGGGACCCATAGTTGAAGCTTCTTATTTTATGGCACTTCAACTTTAACCCTTGCTCTATGTGAGCTATGGATTTTGGTTAATCTAACTTGGTCAATTTCTAAGACATCCCCTATATGTCAAGCTGATTGGCATTGGATCTTATACATTGTTCACTCAAGGCCAATAGAGACTTGTGGTTTTGAGTACACAAGTCAACAGTTTTGTAAATTTTCCTTCTGTTATCCGAATTACCGAACCAATGGTTCATGATCTCATGATCAAGCTAATCATTTTCCTATAGAAAACCAAAATGGATATACTAACAATCAATCTCCTGCTGAGGGAAGAAGTGGGGGCAGGGTTGAACCAAATTCAGCTTGCTTTACCCAAATTTTATCTCAGATTTGGTGTAATGCTTATATTTCTATTTTGGTTTCTGTTGAATAATCAAATACCCAATCTCTGATTATTTTGACTTTGATTTTATGCTACTGTTATTAATTTATTATAGTTGCAATTTATAGAGTTTGTGTAAGGTTTGTAATTATGCTTTTATGGATTCCCAAATTTTATTTTGCCCATTATTTGGATGAAATATTGAATTTACAAAATGAATTGTTCCAAATAGTTTTTCCTCTGAATACTTTCCTGACGCCAAAATAAATATGTTCAGTAGCGTGAAATTGTTTGAATCATGGGAGTTGCAAGTAGTGTCAGTTGTTGAGTAGCATTCGTAATTATTTTTATACCCTCAGTCACCGAAATAATACATCATTCCATTTTTTTTTTATTATTTAATGTAACATTGTGAAACTACATACCGGCCTTAACTTCGGCCAATGGCAACATTGGTAAAAGCTCAATAGTAGAATTGGGTTACAATTCATTTGTTACCTACCTGAGTGACAACTAGACTGTGAAAAGCTAATTTATACTAATTAATGTCTTCAACAGCAATGAAGGTTGTCGCCGCATATTTGCTCGCTGTGTTGGGTGGCAACACCAGCCCTTCCGCAGATGATTTGAAGAATATCCTCGGATCAGGTATACTTTAATCACTATTTTTATCTTCTATGATGACCTAAAGCTAATCCTTGCAAGCTGTGGTGCTAGTTTGTCATGTTCAGTGTTTTATCTTGGTCGTTTAAGACTCTTAAGCAGCATAGATTTGGAGTGCAGTTTATCTAAGATATGGTGTCTCATTTGAGTGACCATGATTGTGTTATTCTATAATGTTTGCCACAGGGAACTGATTTAATTTTACTAAGATTCGTAAATTTAAGCGATTACTGATCATCTCTGTCCAGATGCAATAGTCTTGGTTTTCATTAATATGGACATGAGTTATGAAACTTGGTTTAGTGACTTGATATGTTGAGCCGCATTTTTTTTCATTTTGGGTTGCAAATAGGGTCTCGATTCTGAGAATAGAATTCTAAGTCTGTTATTATATGCTTGAAGTCAATGTCAGTATGGATGTAAACTTATTTCTAAAATACTGGGTATGACATTTTTTCCTTAAGAAATAACATTTGTTGATTTTTTTTGGGTATTAAAGAAGGTAAATGTTATTTGGATTTGCAGTTGGTGCTGATGCTGATGAGGATAAGATTGAGTTGCTCCTCTCTGAAGTTAAGGGAAAAGACATTACAGAGCTTATTGCATCTGGAAGGGAAAAGTTGGCTTCAGTTCCTGCTGGTGGAGGAGGTGCCGCCATTGCCGTAGCTGCTAGTGGCGGCGGCGGCGGTGCTGGTGCTGCAGTTGCTGCAGAAGAACCAAAGAAAGAAGAAAAAGTTGAAGAGAAAGAGGAGTCTGATGATGTAAGTGTTTGCATAAGATCCACTCTAAATCAGAATTGTATGCAATGTCCACTGCACTGGTGCAGCACCAGATTTTATAATACTCTTGTCAGATTTCCTATAACTTTTATGCATGCGCAATATGATTCATACTTAAAGACTAGACTATGGCTCTAACTTAATTAATTAATGGGAAATAGTTTTCTGTGGGGGAGCGTGGCCCTGCTCATGCGGAGGCCAATAGCACAGGGCGGGCATTTCCACCTTTCATGGGGGTGGGGGGGGTCAGGGTGTTCATTTCGCCTCCCTGTGTCTGGGTGTGGTCGCTACACACACACACACACCCAAAAAAAAAAAAAAAAGGAAGCATTTCTACATAATTAATAAAATAGATCCCATGTATCTAACTCTTACCCATGAAGATAGCCTGTTACAAAGAAAACCTTTTGAGCCAGTGGCACGATTCAAGTGTAACCCAAACCAAAGATTATTTCCTCCATAATTAAACCCACTGCTGTGATTCTCTTGCATAGCTTTACAATGTCAATGAATGACTGACTACCTTTTATATTTGTCTGTTCTTCCCTGATGTTCTTTTATTGTTTAATTGTTACAGGACATGGGCTTCAGTCTTTTCGACTAAGGGATTTTCAGCTGGTCTGTATGGTGAAACCTTTTTATTCTATGTCCAAGCTGTTGGTGAATTTTAGAAAATTTTGGGTATTCAGAGTAGACATGAATGTGTTTTGTTAGAATCTTTATTGCTTTCCCGTTTTTGTCGTATGACTTTTTAGAGGACGCATATATGGGCGCTTTATTGTAGTTGGATAAATGGAAAAAAGAAGTTCATTATCCTAAATTGCTCTCAAAGCTGTTGAGAAAGAGTACATCTTTTATAACAAATTACTCCAGTGAAGACTGGACCAAATTTCAATCCTGAGTTCATATATTTTGTTCCCAACGTGTTATTAGGAGATATAGAATTATCTTTTGGAACTTGTTGGTTATGCTGAATTCATTTCAGAAGGGTAATCATGTAGATTCAGGAGAGATAATTGTCATGAGGTGATAGTGTGATAGGGATATGCAAAGTTCTAGACTAGGCTATGGAAGCTAGTGGATTTGTTTTGTCGTTGACGTGCTTTGGATGGTATTATGTCATGAAAGGACAATTGAAATTTGAAGTTTGATTCGTTTGTAGTTATATACTCAAATATTTTACCAGTTGGAATAGCACTATAGGTATAGAATCTGGCCTGAACAGGGGTTTGGGCCAAACTCTAAGGCCTAATCCTTCCCAAGGTATGAACTGGTTGCGGGTTGGTGCTTTGGACCTGACAAGGTTCTAAATAATGTGTTAATTAATGGTCAAGGATTTTTTTGGGAATTTATGAATGATTTTTGGTGTACAACAAAACCAGAGATTATTTATAAGAGTAAGAAGAGCCTCTCTCTCTCTCTCTCTGTTTGTTGTGTGTATAGGTCAATCCGTACACAACTCCCTTTGCCTGCCCTCCTGTATGCCTCTCTCTCTCTCTCTCCCCTCCCACTGAAAATATAACTGCCCTTCTTTTTGGAGAGGAAAGGGACTAGGAGTCTACGATCCTCTGCAGTACCGGTGGTGCACATCAGACAGTCAGCAGAGGTCAGGTGGCACACACGGCCTCTGTTATGCTTCCGGATGTGCACCGTCGCCTGGCCGGTACTGCAGAGCATATTAAGAGATAGGCATAGGGAGCACTGACATGTCAACTGGACAGAGAACCACTTCCCTTATTTATATACGAGGCATGTTTTGAATAGAAGTCGAAGTCTTGGTAGAAATTGGTATATGTTAAGGTTGATACAGAGGATAGAAATATAGCTATTTTCACAATTCGATGGAATCAGTATGCAACTAAAAGCTCTCAGCCTTGTGGATTCATGCCATTATAGGTGATTTTGATGGGAAGAAGAAAAGGGGCAGATAACTCTCCTATCTTCTCCATGATTGCTGTGTCAGGTTTCCTTCATACTCTTATGTAGATACCTAGAGGCAAGAAGCCCAATCTTCCCTTTGGTTACTGCGTCAGGTTTCCTTTAAACTCTAGGCGGGTTCCTACAGTTCATTCTTTCAAGTTTGAATTGCACCCCCATCAAACTTGCTACAAAGTTTATTTTTTTCAAATTCTCCTTATATGCATCAAACTTGATCCATCCTTTCAAGCTTCAAACCGATTTAATGCATGTAACACTATTTTATTTCATTTCAACTTCTACATTCTTATGGATAAACCATATTTTCTCCATAAAGCCTTAAATCTTCAATGGTTCTTCCACATTAGGTTCCAAAATCTTGGAACAATCTACTTGCATTTAGGTTTGAATATTCTTGTTAGATGTTTCAACAGTTCTGGTTAAGCTTTGTTGGATCAAAAAGTCCTCCATTAACATTTGTAAGAGTCTAACACAATAATAATAATATAAGTTTCTAAAAAAGAATCTAGTTATAGTATGGCAACTCCCATGATGCTCAAGACATTTTGTAATGATTCTTATCTTCCAGGCAAAATAAATTTTTTTTTTTGGTCGTATCAGAAAACACATGCATTAAAAATCAAACTGAGTTTTCTTTCACCCAAAGTGAAAGAAGAATCTCCTCACAATAGGCATCTAAACCCTTTAAATGATCCGGAGAAGAGCATTTGTGACCATGAACAATAAATAGGGTGTGAGAGTTAATAATGAACCTAAAGTCCAACCATAGGAACACATCGCCATTGGAGTTCCTTCACTACGGGTAAATAAAAACTTTTGCCAACAAAACCAATGGAACTACAGGAGGAAATGACTCTTCCAAACAAACATCAAGTCTGTTGGCTGAAAAAAATTCGAAGGAAAAATGTAAGAAGCTAGGGGAGGGGTCCTAATCAAGCCAGCCCAGCCCAAAATTTTGTGAGAGATTTGAGGGCAGATATCTTGATATGGGGCTTCACTTGTTTGAATTCATCTCCAAAATCATAGAAAAAAATGCAAACTTTTTGAGTCATTAGATCTACCTCTGCTTGGATTCTCATTTGTCGTTCAATTTTTATTATATTTGGAGGGCTTGATCATGTTAAAGTACAAAAAATTAGTAGTTGGATTAGAGGTGTAAATTGGTCCAGTTCCTTAATGGTTCAGGCCCTAATTAAGAGGTCAGGACTAGAACAGGACTAATAATTAAGCTATTCAGTTTTAATCCTGAGATCTAGGACCAGTAACTATTGACAACATGCTTGCCGTTGTAACAAATATTCACACTAACTGCAATTGGCATGTAACAGACTGATGGAACACTATATGGCATGGAAATTCCCTTTTATAGAGATAATAATATATGGTTTTCAGATTCTTTTATTAATGCCTTAATAGTTTTACCTTTTGGTTTCCCTATTATGAATTAGATCTTCATAATTTGCAATTACTAATCTCAACCATTTGGAATTGAAAATTCACTACTCTTGAAGTTTTAGAGTTTGATATATACTATATTTCAAAGACCAGAGTTGAGTGCCAAAATAAATCAAGTATGATCTACCAGAATTCAGGTTTCAATCCAATCTAACTATATATGTTTCAAAATAAAGCAAAAGAAAATGAAGATGGAACAAGAACTGTTGAAGAATTCTGGAATGTTAGACAATACAAGAAAGAATGTGTAATATATACAAGGTGGTCATAGAATGAGTTATAAAAATTTTTTTTTTTTCTCATTTTATATTGATCATATCTTATCCACAATCAATTTACTTTTGGAGAAAAATAAATTTTAATGAAAAATCAGATGAAAACAAATGGAGTATGTGTTCACATGTCACATCATGAATTTTTTTTTTGTTTTTTTGATAATATCACATCATGAAAATTAGGCTTTGTTATCTTCATCCATTTCTTTATTTGTTGTTCTGGGGTTACTGTGAGATTCTGTGAATGATTTTGGCTTTTGTTGGCATTGGTTTTAACAACATGGTACGGATGGATAACGTTTGTCATTTTTTTTTAATAAATTTTTTTGTTTTTACTACTTGTTTGAGGTTGCTCCATTTTCTTGGGTAACAAATTACAATGGTGGAATCCAGATGCCAGCGATTAGTTGGAAAACTAGGGTTTGATTGGGACGAATCCCGAGTCGAGTTAAAAAAATATAAAACCTAGTCATGAATTATGAAGAATCGCTCGGATTCAAGAAATGATCTAATTAGGTTCAAGATAGTCCAAGTTTTTATTGATTCGGTGTTTTTGCCCGAGTCATGTGAAACCCATCAAATTTGTTTTTATTTTTTATTTTTATTGAGTTATATACTAATCAATCATAAGTTTGATCAACAACTAAACAAAACCCTAGAATTTGTTTGTTGTTTTATTGCGAAGCAATCATAGCCTCAACACCTTCTCACTCGTATAAAAAGAAGAAAAAGAAGGAAGATATTAAAAACCAGGTTTGATTCGTCTGATTCACCAGTTTTTTGAAAGAAAAAAAAATTGGATGAAATAAAAAAACCTTATTTTTCAACTATGATTGAGACCACAAACTAGTTGAAATCATTTTAGGATTTTACAATTTTTTGCGAGTTTGTATTTTTCCTTTTTGGGGGAGGGGACAATTAAAATGAATTCCTGTTTCAAATAAGCAGCTTATTTTTAGGGTTTAAGTCAATTCCACCATATCTCCACCGATTCCACTTGCTTAAACCTTGGGCCACAAGCTCTACGAACCACCCCTCACTTATAGGTAAGGGTGTCAATTTTGGACTAGAACTGGGAACCGGATCAGAACTGACCCACTAGGAATCGATCCACCCAATAACTTATTGGTCCGGTTTTAGATCTACCGATAAGTTATTGATCCAAATCCAGATCTACCAATTAAGTTATTGGGAACCACTGGAATGGGAGCAAATTCACATGCTAACCCTATCTATAATATAATTCTTAAGACTTAAGGTCATGAGAACTAAGGTCAAACCCTTTATTTTTTTAGTCTTTCAATTTTGACTTTTATCAATTGTCTCATATACTATTTTATCAAAGCTTTGACTCAAAATTTAAAGGTCCATTTAGGAATGCTAACTTAAAGACATATATTAAAATAATCATAACTTATGAGAGTGGTGATGTTCCTACTTATTAATAGTACAAAACAAGAAGTAATATGGACTAGTTCCGTGATTTGAGAAGAAATAAATGATATTTGGTTGCATATCTCATGTGATTAAAATTAGTGTCTTATTATAATATTATTGAATATATGTAAAATGTGTTAAAAATGATTTTTTTTTTAGATTGCTTGGAACCATTTAGGAACCGGAACCGGCCCACCCATTAGTTAATGGTTTTGGATATCAAGTTTGGAACCGATTAGTTTATTGGTCTGGATCTAGTCTTGACCTTTAAAAGCCAGAACCGTTAAGGAACCGGACCAATTGACACTCCTACTTATAGGTGGATTTCACGATTTGTAAATCCATTAGGCTAGTTTTCATACAAGGAAAATTTCCTTGTATGAAAACTGTATATCAGCCCTAATTGGCTTATTCGATCTGAAATTTCAATCCATGTTCCAATGATACATATAAATCATTTTTATAAACTTCTGAATTCGGTTCTATTTTTTGTTTTTATTATTTTTCGACTGATATAGTAATCAATACAGTAACTGAACCCAAAAAATGGCCAGACCGGCCGTAGAAATCTCTCCTACCATAAAGATAGAAAGAGGAGAGATCAGTCGCTTTGGGTAACTTTATTGTTTAACTTGATAATCAAGAAAGCTAACTAAGTTGGTTCCCATATGGATCCAACTACTAAAACTATGAATCCTCAACCACATACATATGGGTTGGCTCACTTGGCTCACTTGGGTCTACCAACCTGATTGAATTTGTTTGGCTATTTGTGTCTTAGCCTAACCCGACGGTTTTGACCCATTTTTTCAACGTTGTTGACCAACTTGGTTGGCCTATCTTCGCTTGGCAATACTCCGCACCTTGTTTCTACGATGCTAGCTTCGAAGTGGATCCGGATCCTCTCCAATGAGGAACATGCCCAATGAATGTCCAATGAGCATCCAATGGCTAGGCTGGCTGAGTGTGTTAACTGGGTGCGCATCAAGATGTGTGTCAACCAGCCCAGCCATTGGAGGATCCGACTCCTCTTTAGGGAGTCTAATGCCCAAGGAGTGCCCAGGGGAGCATCCAAGGGTTGGGTTGTGTCGCACATATTCCAGTGCATGCTCAATCAATCATCAGGATGTGTGTGGCATAGCCCAACAGCCGGATCCCTCGGGGCACTCCCTGGGCACTGGGCTCCCTACAGAGGAGCTCAATCAGTCATTGGATGTCTCATTGGGCAATCTCCTCATTGGCGAGGATTTTGAAATTGACCATCAAATGCACGGTGGATGTACTGGCACATTGTAGAGGATTTGGTTCCTACGATACTCTGATTGGTTTTGTAATAGGATTTAGATAAAGCTCTTGTGTTCTAATCTTTTTGATCCAAGGATCATTAATCGTGTGTGTACTCTACTTTCTCAAAAAAAAAAAAAAAAAAATGTGAAAAATGTTTTCGAGTACCCAAAATTTAACCCAGTTAGAGTCTGGGTTAAGGTTGATATTTGCATACTTAGTGTGGTTGCATTACTATTAAGGCATATCTGAGGGAGTGGCGTTGATAATTACCTTTAATATAGAGGGCAAGGGTTGCTACCACGACCGTATGCAGTTTGCGGGTAATGGGAGGGATAGGAGACGATTCTCATAAATAGGGAGGATTGAGGAGAGAGAAAACATGTGTGGCCTCATATTTATGTGTCTTGATGTGTAGATTGATTTGCACACTGACGTCGTGTAAATCTGTTACCCCTGTGCGCGAAAATCCCATCCCAATTGATGCTCCCGTACTTGCTATGATTGGCCCTTGTACTGACGTAGGGGCCACGTTGCCAATAGAGAGCCCTCTCCTAGTAAATATCTCTTTATTTCCACCATATCTTAAAAGGACCCAGTTTTCCTATTCCCATGGTGAATGATGACCGCATGGCTTTAGGTCAGATTTGGTATGGTTTCTATTTTAATTTCGAATTGATTTTAGAAAATAGTCAACAAATAGATTTTTTATCAAAAAAGTTGAAATTGTTTAGGTTGTATCAATATGCAATATTTAAGAACCAAAAAAAAAAAAAACTCATTTGGTAGTTCAATTTCTAAGAATAGATTCTTTATATTTCTTTGGAAAGTGTGGTGGTGGTGAGATCATCTAAGGAAAAACGTGGTGTTTTATTTGAAACATGAAAATACTACTTTGCTCATCACAATAACCATGTGCTCATTAAAGAGCAAGAGTGAAATCAAATGAAACGGTTGTTTCAAAGTTTCTATTGATGCAAAAATCAAACCAAACAATTTTTGAAATAGAAATTATCCCTTGAAATTGAAATACAAATCATACCAAATCAAGCCTTAGATGAATGTGATTGGTTATCACTAGAGTATTTCAAGAAAAATACTAAAACCTTACAAGGGTTTCTAAACCTTAAGATAACGTAGTGACCCTTTTCGCACACGGTGAAGAAAACTTTCTCCCATCTTAGAAAGCTTAATATATGGTTCAATATACTCTCTGAGAGAGAGAAAGAGAGAGAGAGAGACACAGTGCTACGTGCAAAGATCGCCTTACCCCCACTCGGGCAAGGCGTTTGGGCAGGGATAAGGCGGACATTAAGCACAGCACCGTGTCTAGGCAGCACGGTCCTGTCGAGCAACTCGGCAGTAGAGGATCCACATTGGAGAAAGAGAGAGAGAGCGTCACCCTGTTGGATGACCTACAAGTAGTAATGACCCTTGGTGGGTGTGGAAATTGGAATTCCACATCGTGAAAGAACTTTGGAAAAATTACATGATTAGCTACTTTTGGGTTTTCATTTCAAAACTGTCCACCCTATGTTTGAGTTAACAAAAATAGACAAAAACAAGTTTAATTTTACAAAACTAGACAAAACAGTGACTCTCCTTCCTTCCTCGGCAGTTTCCCTCTGAAAAAATCTCTTTTTTTTCCCTCTATTACTTGGGGTAGCAGAGAATGGCGATGGTTGGGACAAGAGTAGGGTTGCAGGGAATGGAGGATACCTGGGCGAGGAGGCAATGACAGGGATAAAAATATCTAAAAAAGTAAGTGTGGGAGGGAGAGACACTATTTTGTCCAGTTTTGTTAACCTTAACTTGTTTTTGTCTATTTTTATTAATTCAAACATAGGGTGGACAGTTTTGTAAATGAAAATCCAAAAATAGTTAATCATGTAATTTTCCCAAGAACTTTCTCCTTTTCTTATGCTGGCTTTCGTTGAAATCTAGATATTCAGACTAAATGACATCTTTATCCTCATTTATTTATTTATTTAATCTAGAAGAGGATGACATTTCCAAAGGATAAAGAATGAAAGATGCGCAAAGGACTAAAATCTTCGAAATAAAAAACTAATAAAAGATGGGAAAAGTATCATTGAGCCTTTGGCATTTTCTACACCACCTCACTTACTTATTTATTTTTAAAAAAAATTTCTTGAAAAAATAAATTGATTCACTTTGTAAGTAAGTACGGTACACTACACTCAATCATATTGTTTTATTATTATTATTTGTTTTTCTCATTAAAATAATTAATATAATAATGAATGTAAAGGAACGCAGTGTGCCAACACTCTATTGCTCTGGTAGCCGCCACCATGACAAGTGGCGCTTTCACGAAAAGTAGACCAATATATCTTGTGTTTGTTTCTATGTATAAGAGTGATTTGAAAATTGTGACCATTGGATGTTTAAAAAATGATGTGGATTTGTCACATGTTAAATCTTAGATCATACGCTCCTTTGTATGTCCATGCACCACGTTATAGACTATAGTCCCTTGATAATCCCTGTTCTTCTCATTACTTGTTTTTTTAATCACTTGATAAACTCGAATTACTCGAATTGGATTGAAAATTGACAGGTGAACAAAGTACCTCGGGATCCACATATAGAAAAAATTTTAGCCCCTAACTACACTGCCACACAGAAATTATTGAAAGGAATGATATTTTACATTTTTACTTCTCAATGAGGGCATACAAAGACCCCAGACCCTGCCCCTTATTTAGTATTAGGTCTTACTCATTTAGCGTAACCTTTAAGAGTAAGGATTAATATATTAACTCTCTAGATTGTGGGTCATAGGACCTCTCACATGGGTTTGGGATGTTATAGATTTTCACATTATATTGATGATTTACACTAAATGAGCATTACCTAATTATTTGCTTGTTTAAAAAGCTAAATATTGATGGCTTACACTACATGAGAATTGTCTAATTATTTACTTGTTTAAAAAGCTAACTTATAACGGAAGTTAGCTTTTTCTGTCAATTTAGCCAAGAGTTTTCCACTCTAATGGACTTGAATGGAGAAGTGGTATTCATTGTTCAGTTCTATCGAAAAACAAAATCTCAGAGTGGATGTTTTAGGATCAAGTTTTCCTTAAGCCACGTTAAAGGAGAATCCCTAAACCGTGGCTTTCGGATAGGTGAGAGAGGGTACCATGCAACAGGAGAGAGTATTACTGACTTCGTCCATGGGAGATGTTTTAGGACCCTAAGATGGTATCTGAATCCTACATTACGGGGCCTAGGAAAACTTTCTTTAATGTTTTATTCACAATATAAGGCAAAATGACCATGCTAAACGTGGGATCCTTGTGCACTGGGTACAACCTTTACACCATATAGGGCAAAATGACCTTTGGGCGGATCCGATCCATTTAGGAAGGACTTTTTATGCTACACGTCTTCATTGTGCCACATGGATAGATGATGTAGCTATTACTATAGAGAGAATAAAATTTGGATTAGATATGTATCATACTTCAGACCCTAATTCAATCAAATAACTCTCGATCTATTGGCAAGCATTTGCATGTATGTCTAGGTGTGTCTATGATACTTTGGCAACAATTGTAGAGTCACTCATACTTCAAATTTTTTAAAACTATAATTTGGGTTAAGTTTTTATATTTGAGCAAAATAGCTTGGGATCTATTTGTCTACAAAATTTTGGGCATCAACGAAATTACCGTATGAAAAATATTTGAGTCACCAAGAAAGCCTTCTTATGTGGGTTGCTCAAGAAATGGGGTATCTTAATATAAATCAATGGAAATTACCATATATATATATATATATATATATCAATGGAAGAAAAATTCTACCTAGGCGTGTGTGGTGCGCTATCCCTGCGCCCAGACACAAGGACTCACGAAATGACCGTCATGCCCCTAGAAAATTCTGTCTTTTTATCGGGGTACGATGGTCATTTTGTGTGCCCCTGTGTCTAGGCCCAGGGGCAGCGTAACGCATGCGCCCAGATAGCGTTCTCTTTCCCTAAATCCATATTGTAATTACCTATTTTTTTATGTAGAGGTGAGTTCCAAATTAATATAAATTAACCGTCCTACCTTTGTATCAATTCTATTAATTATTGTAATTACTTTTATTTTTTATTTTTTATGTAGAGGTGAGTTCCCAATTAATATAAATTAACCATCCTACCTTTGTATCAATTCTATTAATGGAGTAGTTTTCCTAAACATTATGTGTAGGCAGGTTTTATAAATAGCCTTAAAATCTGACAAATTAGATAAGATGATGCCCAAATTTTGTGGATGAGTAAACCTCAAGATCCCCTACTCGCATGTCAAATTTTAGCTCAAATGGCAAAATTAAGGGTGCAAGTTTGGCTCTGTCGACCCGAACTCACCCTGAGCCCGAACAGGACTTTGGCTGAGATATTTGGCCCAACCTAACCCTGTTGGAGACCTAGGCAAAATAGAACTTTGAAAAATTAGAACTATAAGAAAATACACGTTAGACCTATAAAAGAGTACATAGTGATGGATGGAGTACAAAAGACGTTCATAAACATACATAGAAGTTGCATGCCAATATATAGAAGGGTATTTGACTGAATTAGGCTTTGAAATTCCTATGTGACTAATCCAGTCATTGTCATCTCTATCCAATAGTCGGATTAACTATCCAGTGTTTATACATATGGGGGACATAAGAGTAGTTTTCTCCCTTCCATAGTTCCATTAGGAGGGCAAAGTGGTATCACATGTAAGGCTTATTAATAAATCCAAAATCAAACACCTCCTACGGGATCGACTTCCATAGATTCTGAGTCGAATTGAATTGAAATCTATTAGTATCAATCTAAACCCTAGAAATTGATATCAAGAAAAAAATGATCGATTTTCAAAGATTTTTAGTTTTATTCCTAATTAAACGTGGGATCTTTATCGTCTTCAATTTATCTGGCCCTCCATTTCTTTCAATTCCTCTCATAGGGGGAAAATGACCACCCTATCTCCTCCCCGAACACACTGTTTGGATGGGGTCCATTCCCCCTATTAGAGGAATTGAAAGAAATAGAAGGACAGATAATTGGAGACGATAATTTTCCCTAAACGTGGCTTCTAGAAAAACCGTTCCTTTCAATTTTACATTGCCTTGACATGAAAAAAAACACAATTTCTCACTAAAATATGGCCTTAATGTTGACACGAGAAAGAAGTTTGAACTTGAATCCTAACTAAACTATGACCAATGTGGCAATTGTATCAAATTGACTTCCTCCTTACTTTGAATGTATCGAAATTAAAGAAATCCTCCTACTAGTAGTAGGTAGTAGAACATTAAGGAACCTACCTCACACTCTCTCTTATTTCTCTCTTTTCGTCTCACTTTTCGTCTCCACTTTGTGTTTTTTGCAGCTGATCTTTCAAACTCACAGAGTCTTCTCTCTCTCTCTCTCTCTTAACCAGTCAATTTTGACATTTTCAAAGCTTAATAAAATTGACCGTTGATAAATCAGAATATTTCTTCAAATATATATATATATATATATTTTTATTTTATTTTTTTCTTTTCTGTCGTGGCCTTTTGATAACTTCCAACTCAATCAACTTGACATGTTGAGACCTATTTGATTATGATTTTTCCACCTCCCCAAAATTCTGCCGGGATTGACCCGTTGGGTGTTATTATGTATTTGTTTAATTTATTTGAAACAAAAGTACTTTTAAGTTATGAGCAATAATAGACTATTCAACTAAAACAAAGCTCATCTTTTTTAAAAATAAATATGAATAGGAAGAGGGTTTTTCATGCCGACAGTGTGGGAGAATCTCTAACCCTACACCAATTACGATTTGGAATCGTAATACAATTTCATCTAATAAGAGGATCTCACATTCAAAGACAAATCAACCATTACAATGTTTCCTGTTCTTCTATTAATAAGTCATGTAACATATATATATATATATAGGATATCACACAAACTAAGACTCTTAATCTTATCGTCTCTAAAAGTACCTTTTAATTACTTTATTTTTCACCAACAAACCAAACACAATTTGCTATGAGGTAAACATATTTTTGATGTTCAAAGTTTAGCCTCATGTAGGTTTCCATCACTTTTTATTTAGTTTTTAAAATTCATTCCAAATGAACTCTTCTCAAAACTTGGATAAAGTGAAAAGTAAAGAGGACCATAATAATTTAATAGTTTAAAATACATAGAAAAATCTATTTATTATGTGAGAATCTTGCTCTATCTAAGATTGGTTTAAAAAAAAAGTTTTAAACTTTATTTTTTATTCCTTTAGTATAATACTTTTTTTTTTTTTTTCAACTAGGATAAATACATATATTCGAAAAATATGTAAGACAATGAAATCTTGTGTAAGACATAAAGAAAAAAAAATTTTAATTTATTTTGAGAATTTTTTTTTAATTTAAATATCTTTTGAAAATAAAACAAGAAAAATCAAAAGAATATTATAATTTCCCAAATCCCCACTCTGACAATAAGATGTACCCATTTGTTAGAAAGTGGCCATGTGATTGCTAAAAAACAGAAAAAGGAAATGAGTCGCCATGGGAGGGTACGTTAGCATCCTCTCTCTTTTTCACATGAAATTATTTCACCAAAATTTTATCATATCGATCAATTTGTATCAGAATTGAACATGACTGATACCAATACTAGATTGATATAGATCAATCGATACAGTATCAATGACACGACAATATAAACTAAAATCCAATAATCCATGGACCTCAGTGCTCTATTATGTACAAACATTTCTGGTGTGCTCCTCTATGCTGCTTACTTACTTGAGAAGAAGGGGGAAAAAAACCATTTCATCCAAAAAATAAAATAAAATAAAATAGGGTAATGATTACAAGTTACTTGTGCTTGTGTTGTGTACATTAGAATATGCGTTGTGTGATAATTTTTTCCATAAAAGTGTGGGTCAATGCAAAGTAGAAATCCTTTTGGTGTGGGGTTCCCCAGTTCCTGACCAACATGGTTTAAGGTATCCATATTGTATTGCAGGCATCGACCTCATACCATGCTGATATCATATCTGATAACGATAAAAAGTAAAAACAATCAAAAACCTGTTTTTAAGAAAAATCAAGGACAAATTTGTTCGATACGCCCGATCCGTGCCAATATTGTATTAGTATCGTATCGATTTTGTAAGTAATCGATACCTGATCCGATTCTATGCACTAAAACCATGCTGATCAGCTAACCTCAAACTATTCTATGTTTGAGTTCTCAAAAGAAAAACCACAAGGGCAAGGTTTTAAAATGTGGAGTCAGAGACTTTATCGGATAGTGACGATTCTGATCCGGATCGGATTGGAATCGACCTTCAAGAACCCCTAGCATCGGTCCAAAGATCCAAAAACAAAGAAATATCTAAGATTTTGAGTGTGATTCGGCCCAACAACGGCCGAGCCAACGATCCAATTACCGATTTCCCAAACCATGCCCACTAGGCATTGGGATTGTCGAATTTTATGTTTGCTTTCCGTTACCTTTGTCCCAACTTTTCTACTTTAATTTAAATTATTTTTAGATCATTACCAAAAAAAAAAAAAATTTTTTTAGATGGATCTTTGATTTGAAAATCCTTAATTGAAATTTTGCATTTTGATTATGATTCAAGATGTTTATTTTTCGTAGGCATATCTACTTTAACTTGTGATGTCTACTTTTGTTTAATAGTAAAATTTTCATGCACTGCCTGTATGTGCACGACCTACATTAAATGCAATCTAAAATGAAATAAAAACCCTTAATTTTCTTATTTGATGGAGTTGATGGGAGAATCTCTTGTATATGAATACTTTCCCTTTATTTAATTACAAGAAAGACGGATTGGGCTTCGATGCTATATTTTAACCATTATTTTACCCATGAGACATAATTTAGAGCATTGCAACTTGTAAGGGACACTAGAGTGGAATAGAAAAATCTATAACTTTGAACGAATTGTCAAAATATGGTTGAGTGGATGAATCAGACCACAGAGTCAGGTTGGCCTTTGGAATTATTTTCTTTACTGCATAATGTTTCTTTCCTAATGGGTAATTTGGGTCTATATTTATTATTAAAGAAGGATAAGTTTCTTCATATTGTTGTTATGTGTTTTTTGATAAAAACATATTGTTGTTATTGACTTCTTTGTTTTGTAACTTTTAACTATCCATTTGTTTTTTCCTACCCAAAAAAAAAAAAAAAAAACCTATCCATTTGTTTTTCAAAATGCCACATAACTAACTATACTTGATTTCAAATTTAATAGTATTTTTTGAAGTGCCATGGAAGTTGTTTATACACAAAATTTGGGTCCTAACTGATCTACTATATGATGGACATTAGGTCCGACTACATAACATCCTGTGGCCAACCAAACCACTAGATTGACTCCCACATTAACACACACACTCTCTCTCTCTCTCTCTCGCTCATTAAACAAAATATGAGCCCATTTTGAATGAATCCATCTCTCACCCTTTTATTGGTGCCCTGTTTTTTACTTTGATGTCAAATAAAACCTCAACCCGTTAAAAGGAAAAATATCCTTATGACTTAAAAAAAGAATTCCTTCTCACATCATTTCACATAATTAGATATGAGACTTACACTGATATTCTCTCTCTATTAAGACAAAAATGAGAATTTTCTTAATGAAATGTACCAATCTTTTATCCTCTTATTCATCTGATTTTCCACCCTATCTTCTTGAGAAACCTTAAGATCCAGCTCTCCTCCAGCCGGGGAGGGAGCTAGAGGGTCCAGTGCTCGAAAACCACCCCAAAAACAGGGGGGTTTGGTCATTTCACGGTTGGGGCCCACGTGGGACTCACTTATGAAATGACCAGCCCACCCTTGTTTTTGTTGTCGTTTTGCCGGGCTAGACCCTCCAACTCCTGCCACGGCCGGAGGATATCTATTTCCAAAACCTCTACCCTTAAAAGAAGAAAAAATCACCCGTGAATAAGGGTTTAAATGAATAGCTGAAATCCATTTTCGTATCCGTTTAGCATTATCCGAATCCGCCTGAAAACTAAACGGATGCGGATATAGATAGGCTATAACTATCCGAAAAGATATATTTACATGTAAACGAATAAAATATTCAATCCATATCCATATTCATTTAACATTATCCGAATCCATCCAAAAGCTAATCAGACGCGGATGCGGATATAACACTATCCGAGCCAAATCCAATCCGTTTACATCCCTACCCGTGAGTCTAGTGGTTCACATTGAGACTTTTTCACATGCAAAAGGTGGGCCACTACGCCAAGTGGGGGAACCAAGTGGGGAACCACTGCCCTGTTTTAAAAGGAGTAATAAACTGTGGCGCTAAACAACATATGACAATTGCAGGAAACATTATATAAAGGACCTTGGCGTTTGTATCTTTGGAAAATTGAGTCTCTTTTGGCTGCTTTGCTTTTCTCTCAAGTCTGAAGTCATCTCGGTCTTTCTTTCTCTCTTCATCGTTTACTCTTCTGAAACTAAATTCTCTATCTCTATCTCTCGATCATGGCGGGTGAGAAGGAGCTCAAGAAGCAGAGATTCGATAACGACGCCGCTGCATCGCTCATGAAAGAACTTAGAACCACCTACGCATCCGGCAAGACAAAGAGCTATGAATGGAGAGTAGCGCAGCTGAAGGGCATCGCCATGCTAGTTTCTGAAAAGGAGAACGAAATCGTCGAAGCTCTCTATACGGACCTTTCGAAGCCGGAAACTGAAGCACATGTCACCGAGGTACTCTATTGATTCTCTCTGTCTCTCTTATGTTTTCAAGATCCATGGTCCATACAACTACATGGCTGTGTTTCTGTCTCTCTTTTACAATTTGATTCGAATTGGTTCTTTAAGAAATTAATTATGGTGAAGGGGTCAGTCAACGTTATGACAGAGTATTGATTTAAAATAGATTTTTTTTTCTCTCTTAATGTTGCTGGAGAGGAGAGATTGCTCTGGTTATCAATGTGTAGAGTTTTGATCTTATTTTGGATAAATATTACTGATTTAAGGTGCTAAAAGCAATGGATTTCCAGAACACATAATTGCGACCTACTTATTGAAGTTTAGCGGAGAAATTGCTCTGCTATAAAGTGAAAAGTGAAGCGGGTTTTAGGTAGGAAATCAAGATTCTATTCAATTAGGTTGGAGAAGGTTCAATGATTCAGGTGTAGGTAGTTATGAATTTTGAGTTATTTATATATATTAAAAACTGTTGAACACTAATTCTTTAACATGGGTAAGAATTGATGCAGGAATGTTTTGTAGAAAAGATTATCAAAGGAATGTTGCTGTTTAGATGCATGAATTTTTTTTTTAATCTATTTTGACTGTCACTGGTTGCATGATTTATTGTTACAGAGGATTGATTATTGTGGAGTACCGTTATGATTATGAAAGATGCCATAATTCCTGGATGAAAGCAGTAGCCGTTAATGGAAACAGACCTAGTTTTGTTAGGATTTCAGGTCTTTGATTTGTAAGGAATGGAACAACTTATGGCATTCTGATTGCCTGCTGGCAGTCTAATTTATTCAGTCGACACTGGGTGGGGTAGATCTCTTTGTTTTGAATGCTCCAAATGCTGTCTATTGAAAATAATAAGCATTTTGAACTTTGCAGGTTACCCCTGAAATTTTTTTCTTAATACAACCTGGATTTTTGATCCAGGTCTGTGATTGCACGTATAAAAAACTTAAATATGTGTAGAAAACTTTATTCTGTTGTTATTTAGTTATCAAAATACAGTGCTTAATTGTGTCAATTCGTAGACAATCAAGAAAGCTATGCTATCTTGATAAATAGGCTTGGAAGCTCTCTTTTTATTAATAGCAGCTGGAGTCCTGCTGAAAATGGATCTGTCGTTCCTAGTGTCACCCTCTTCCTATGTTTAAGTTTCATATTTATAAAGCTCCTCCCTTTTGCCGATAGTGGTCTCTTGGTATGGGTGGAATGATGTGGTTAAGCTCCATGTTGTCAATTGGGATGAGGTGAAATCCAAAGAAAATGGGGGCTGGAAATTTGATGGTCATCCTCAGGAATACAGCTCTTATATGTCCAGGTATAAAGGGCTCCCGAGGTTGGCATGGACATCATACCATATGGAGGTGTGTCATTGTGATTATATACAGGATTTTTAATTAGGAAAGTTGTCCAGTTCAAGCATGATAATTGACTTGCTTATGGGAGTGGCAAATAATGGTTAAAGATATCCTCTATAGAGGAATCTGAGTGGAAGTTGGGAGGGCTGACAAAAGTCTGTTTTGGAATATAGGGTTCAGATCAAACTCTTAAGCATCTTCTTCTCTGAACAGTATAGTCTAGTAACTAACCAGTATGCATGTTTATCTGATTACTCCTTTTGTGTTTTAAATATTCTGAAGCATGTGGCCAATCTTCAATATCAATATGTAGATCTGCCCCGGGTTTGGGGGGGGGGGGGAGAAACAAGAGGTTCTGGAATTGATATATTCCTTTTGTGTTTTGAACCTTTTCTTTTGTACTTTCTTTATACCAGACATCCATAACATATGTACCTGTGCTTCTCTGTTTTAAATCTCCTTGTGATTTGTATTTTTCTTATTTACTCTTCTATTCTCTATATTTGACTCATTTCACTTGCTGCACAGATTTCAATGGCAAAGTCTGCATGTAATCATGCGCTGAAGGACTTAAAACAATGGATGAAGCCAGAAAAGGTATTTTATTGGATCATTCTCTCATGGGAAACAATTATCAGCATGTTATTTTGTTAGTCCTTGGCATTGTAAAAGGTAACCATCAAGTGCAATGTTTTGTGATTTGTGCAGGTCAAGGGTTCAATTTTAACGTTCCCATCATCTGCAGAAATTGTGTCGGAACCACTTGGCGTCGTATTGGTTATTGCACCTTGGAACTATCCTTTCTGTATGTTTCTATCTGGTTCCTTACATTGTATTTAAACTCATCAATTATATATCCTCTTCAAACTTAAATATATTGAGATGGAAGCAAACTCCTAGATATGATAATCCCTAGCTTATAGCTGCATTATGTTACTATCTTGTTCCTTACATTGTATTTAAACTCATCAATTATATATCCTCTTCAAACTTAAATATATTGAGATGGAAGCAAACTCCTAGATATGATAATCCCTAGCTTATAGCTGCATTATGTTACTATCTTGTTCCTTACGTTGTATTTAAACTCATCGATTATATTTCCTCTTCAAACTTAAATATATTGAGATGGAAGCAAACTCCTAGATATGATTATCCCTAGCTTATAGCTGCATTATGTTCTTTTTTATTGCATCATTTTCGCCTAAAAAAACCAGTACATATTCAAATATTCATGCACTTTCTTTTAACAGTAAAACAAGCAAGATTATAGTTCTATATTGATTCATTAAAAGAGAACTCTTTATAATTGTTATATTGAATATGACTATTTTTTGTCCATGTTTCCCTCCTTGTTGGACTAACCTGGAAAGAGTCCATGATGCATTTGCTTTTCCTTTCAGCTTCCAAACTATATAAGTTATCTTTGCTTTTCTTTTCCCCCCTTAATTTTTTTTTAAAAAAAATTTTGATTAGTGACCTTTCTTTTAGGTTTTTTTTTTCTTTTAAATTGATTATTTAATATTTGAATTCACTAAAGGGGTTACAAAGGGTTGCCATGAATAAATGCATCCCAGATGTTGAAGAAAGTCCTGTGGTCCCCTTTACACTTCTTGATAAGGAAACAAATGAAATAATGATAACTAGAGTTATCTGGTATCTAGGCTCTAGAACTTAAGTGCATTTTTCTGTACCTATCCTGAAAAATATGCCCATTCCCTATCCTTACATGTATTCCAAGACAGTGTAAAGTCAGCCCAAGGGTAGTGACCTTCTGAATGAAATCCAGCTGGCCACCCTGGTTGAAGTAGGAAAAGGATGCATTTCAAGACATGGTGGTTGTTTTAGAGGGCTGGAAGAAGATGATGACCTTGGGCTCAAACCTGCAGTTTTCTCCTCACGTTTTAGCTACTTCTACCTTTTTGTTTTATCAAGTGTATACACATTTTGTCCTCTTGGAGGCCCAACCTTTCAAGACCCAGGTGAATGGCCAATAGGGTGCATCCAAGTTTTCCCCCCCTTAAAAGTCTCTTTGTTCTCTTCCATGAACACTTTGTAAAATTGAATGATCCATTAGTGTCAAATTGAGTTCGAAAACCCAAGTTTCGGTCTCGTTTCGGCTTGACCAAAATGACCGAAATTTCTCTGAAACAGTTGCCATGAGTTTCAGTTGACCATTTTGGAGTGCAAACGGTCGAAATGACTGATTTTTTTGTTAAAACACTGCATTTTTGTGTACAATGTAGACATGACCGAAATTTACTGAAATGACCAAAATTTTGACCGAAACAGTGTTGCATCCCTGATTCGTGTAACATGTTGTCTCGGCAATGTCAAAATCACCAAAATTTTTCCAAGGTTTTGAACTATGAAATTGACTGATCCATTAGTCATGGTGAGAAGTATGAGCCCCTTTTTTTTTTTTTTCTGAATACAAAGGTTTACACCCATTGTTTCCAATTTAATTTTCTATTTGAATATATGAAGAACTTCTCACATTTTCTTTGTTCTAGTAGTATTTTGTTTGATGCAAGGATTCCTTGTTTTTGTAAACAAATAGTCCTTTTGAAGTATAATATGCTCTTAAAATCATGTTACCCTTTTATCTGACAAAATTAATATGTATTTTCCCTTCCAGTGTTAGCTATTGATCCAGTCATAGGTGCTATTGCGGCTGGCAATGCTGTGGTCTTAAAACCATCAGAAGTTTCTCCAGCAACATCCTCATTTTTCGCGAAG
This sequence comes from Telopea speciosissima, assembly GCF_018873765.1. Lineage (NCBI taxonomy): Eukaryota > Viridiplantae > Streptophyta > Magnoliopsida > Proteales > Proteaceae > Telopea > Telopea speciosissima. Next base: position 16,270,566 of record NC_057922.1, read on the forward strand.
TACTTAGAAGAGTATGTAGACAGATCTGCCGTTAGAGTTGTTGAGGGGAATGTTGATGAAACAACTGCCTTGCTGGAGCAGAACTGGGATAAAATTTTCTATACAGGTTTATATCCATTACTTCTAGAAAAATTACATGGTGGTTTGGTATTTCCATTTTCATTTCCCTGGACTAAATATCAAAATTATTTTCTGTATCTATGACTTTTTTCAGAGAACAGAAGGTCAAACTTATATCTGTAGCATCTTCAAACATTACTGGTTGAAAATCATATTCAACATAAAGCAACCATAGTTATATTCAAATATATATATATATATATATATATATATTGTAAATCTTTGTTTCTCCTCCAATTTGTTCTCTGGTATTATTGTTGATCTTATTTGATTAAATTATGAAGAGGAGAAATTTGTTTTATAAAGCCATGCACTTTCAAAATTTAAGCTTGGTGGAAGGAATCTAGCATAGGTGTAACTTGAGTAATTAATGGAAGAGGCACAATGGAAGGTGCCAAAGTTTCCTTGTGCATGAGTAATAAGGAATAAGGAGAGGTATGCACCCGACTTTAGTGATGTGCAATTTTCAATAACATGTAAACAAAAATCAGAATAATGTTGTGAAATAACTTATAGCAACTAAGATAGTGTGACAATAACTTTACACACCTTTGTAAATTTTACTAGTAATCATCAAGAAGCACATAGAAAGGGCCATTACTCAGTGCTGGTCCCACCCATGTGGGGTCCTGCGAGGGGTGAATTTGGAGTCAGTCCTAACCTTTGGCATTTGTGCGCAAAGTGGCTATCCTTAAGACTTGAACCTGGACATTTGTCCTGGCTGTCCGAACCTTTTACCATTGCTCTAAGCAATGGCCCCTTTAGCAACAAGACCATCACACAAGATAACAAATCTATTCTTTATAGTAACGTAATCAACTTGCAAAACAGAAGGCATATTTTCCTCAACCAAAGTGGACCCCCAGGGCTAAAATGGTCCAACGAACAAAGCTTATATTTAGATTGTTTGAAATATAGCAGCAAAACCACAAAGGCCTATAAGCACACAAAAGTGCACAAAGGCGTGTGTCTTATTATAGTAATGCCAGCAAAGAAATAAGGCTCAAGGTGTGTGCCTCGTGCATCAGGCTCATTATTACATTGGATATAACTCTATTGATTGAACTTGTGGTGCAATAGAAACTCTAAGATCATATGATTTTCCTCCTCGTTTGCATATCCATGTATGCATACTTGGGACTGTGTAAATATGTAAATATGGAGTAAATATGTATGGATGGATATACTAGTGTCATAGTTCATCATAGATTTGCATATCTTGTATGCATATGATTTTCACATTATTTGCATATTTGTATTGGTCATTGACCTGGACAGGGTTGGAGGTCCAATCAGCCAGTTGGATCAAACTGATCATGAGAATATTTGTGAAAAATCATGTGAAGAAATCAGAGCATCATAGAAAAAGCTTTTGTTACTTTGAAATTGAAAATAATATGAAAAATATGGAAAGCCTAAAGGAATATATGAACGTAAATATTGCATTTTGCACCCATAAAAGAATTGAGGGAATTAACGGAAATTGACACTTGAAGAAAATAGGGGGAAAAGGGGAAATTAGATCCCAGTTCTGCATGGAATGTTGCTTCTAATTTGTAATTGAGAACCCCAAAAATAAAGCAGAAGGAATGGGGACAAGAGAAAAAGAAAATTGGGAGATTAGAAAAGTCTTAAGTTCTGAAATGCTATTTTCTGCCCAACTAAATACCAGTGAGAAATGAAACACAGAGTCGCAGATACATTCTATCTGACTAATAAATCCCAACTAAGCCTTTCCAACTAAATTGGCTGGCTAGATGAATCCTGTTTCTCATTCAACTCTATTTAGACTCATATTTCTTGTTAAGCCATAGCCATCTTTATCTTTTCTCACTTCTCTCCAGGTCATTTTCGACTGCACCATGTTCTTCTAGCTCCTCTAATCTGTTGATAAAAATATTCTAAAAATAAAAAATAACAACGCTAGGATCCTTTTAGTAATCATCTCAAGTTGTTGGTTGGGTGTATTATAGTTGGCTTTTTTTTCCTGGGCTTTATCTTGATCAAGTAACAAATCATCAAATAAGCAGGTAATGGAAAGGTGGGACGTATTATTATGGCTGCTGCTGCAAAGCACCTCACACCTGTGGTTTTGGAGCTTGGAGGAAAATCTCCTCTAATTGTTGATTCAAATGTCAACTTGGAGGTATAATACTTGCCCTTTACTTTACTACTCATGATATAATGCCATAATCATTTTCTTTTACTGATAACTATAGTTCCTGTGATTTTTGGTATGCTGATTTGATTGTCCATGCGATTCGAAGGTTGCGGCTAGAAGGATAGTTGCTGGAAAGTGGGGAAGCAATAGTGGACAAACCTGCGTGTCTCCAGATTACATTATAACCACAAAAGCTTTTGCTCCTACATTGGTAGAAATTCTTGCGCTTGAAGGAATTATTGCAAACCATGTCTCGCTCTATGATTCTTCCATTGATGCCATTTCTTTTTTCATCAGATCGATGCTATGAAGAATACATTGGAACAATTTTTTGGGAAGGATCCGAAGGAATCAAAAGATATGTCCCGCATTGTGAACTCCAACCATTTTGCACGCTTGACACAGCTCTTGGACGAGGATAAGGTTTCAAGTAAGATAATCCATGGAGGTCAACGGGATGAGAAACGATTGTGAGTTCTGCCGTCACCAACTTTTGTTGTTGATGCTGTTATTACTACTGTTATCATCCTTACCCTTCTGGGTTTGCTAGCTAATGTAGGGACAAACAATTATGACCATCAATGCTTCTTTTCACAACTTGCAGATATATTTCCCCCACCATCTTATTGGATGCTCCAGAAGACTCTAAGATCATGAATGAAGAAATTTTCGGGCCCTTACTTCCCATTGTCACGGTATATTTTCTTTCATTCATACTATTTATCCTAGTTATCTAGAAAGATGATAAAGCTAAAACTGTTATCTTTTCTACTTCAATGCATTTGCATATATGTTAAGCACTAGATGTCAACAATGACTTTTTTTTTTTTCAATCTGTTCTGGAAAAGGTTGACAAGGTGGAAAATAGCTTTGATGTAATTAACTCAAAGCCAAAGCCTCTCGCTGCATATCTCTTCAGCAATAATAAAAAGCTTGAGGAAGAATTTGTGAGTACAATCTCTGCAGGAGGGATGCTCATCAATGACACGATTGTCCATGTGAGTATACTACAACTGAACTTAGAACATTCTATCCATATTAACGTTTATACATAAATGGGATGTCAAAACCCCAGTATGCCAAAATGGTTGCAGTTTGGATATGGGAATGATGATTTGATTAATTAACATGTAAAATGCTTAGTGCTAAGGTGTTAGCAAACAGGTGGACATGCATTTTGAGTAGGTATGGGAATCCTTTAATGTATTTTGAATCTGATGGTGCAGCTTGCAAATCCCTCTTTACCTTTTGGAGGAGTCGGAGAAAGTGGTACCGGTTCTTACCATGGAAAGTTCTCATTTGAAGCTTTTAGCCACAAGAAGGCAGTTCTGCACCGAGGTTTTGGTGGTGATGCACCCATGAGATATCCTCCATACACCCCTGCAAAACAAAGATTGCTCAAGGCTCTACTTGAGGGCAGTATATTTGGTATAATTCGTGCTTTGATTGGATGGCCTAGGGTTTGAGTGATTGTGTAACTTTGCTTCATTTTTTTGTATTACTCTAGTTTTTACCAACTCGATTGTAAGTTATGTTAATTTATTCCAATATAAATGAAGAATGATGTTTATTGTTTGCAAAATATTCGATTTCGGCGATTGGTTTTTCATTGGTGTTCATTGTGTGAAAATGGTTTGTGTTTTGAGGGATTCTCAATCAAATGTTGGGTCTGTTAAGGAGCTCAATTTTGAGGCAGTCAACATCCATTGGTTGTGAGCAAGATGAATATTTTAAAACCTGGTGATTACCATATGGTTGGACCTGTAACCTTGGGAAAAGATGGATCAGAACATGGCATTGGATCCCCACCTTTTTTTTTCCCCTTTCCTTCTTTTCTTCTATCTTTGTCCTGCCCAGATGTTACATTTAAATATGGTTATATTTTGGTCTAGCAGTTTATTTTCACTTCTGAAGCCTGCTTGCTACGTTTGTTCATACCATAGATCTGTCTTCATACTAAATTCTAACCATTGAGTGGATTTCCTATCCTCTCCACCAACCACACAGAGTATTGGGGGAAACTGGTATCCAGAAAGTTATACCCAGTTGAGTTAGGAAAGGTTTATGAGGAGTTTATGGATAAAGAAATGGTTTTCTGTAACAGAACCCACCATAATCTTAACATGATCTGCAAACCAGGCAGACACTCTTGGTGATCAGCCAGGGTACTGGATTATTTAGTTGGTGAACCTGCAATAAAACTTAATGTTCTGGAAGTTGCACAGGGGCTGGGTTGGGAAGGAATTTGTATCTGGACACAAAGGGGGTGGTATCAGTATCAGTGCTTGTGGAGAATACAGATCAGTTGTTCCATTTGGTTATTTCTAGGCTCTTCATTAATGTAAGCTATTGTTCTTGGCTGCCCAATTGTCTCTGTTTCGTTAATGGAAATCTAGTATTTTTTTTTGTTTAATTTCTACAGTCATATTAATTCCAGCTTTCTCAATCTTGTACCAAGCCACTGATTTTTTTACTGTGGCTGGAAATGCTGGCTGTGTAGGTCATATTGGATGACTATATTAAGCTTCTATTTTTTATATGGTACACTGTAGTACAAGATTTGAGTATTGGCAGTGAATGTGAATGCCAAGAGAAAATTTTCAAAGAAACATAAAAAAGGGAAACAACTTTTTATTTTAATCACAATTTTGAAGAACATCAACAACTTCAGAGCGTTGTTCATCGCTCAACTGTGTTGGGAAATTGATACGGAATTTGAGTCTCAGATCTCCTCTTTTTCCATTCTCTTTTGGATCAGGCATGCCTTTGCCTGGGATTATCTTTATGTAACCAGGGTGAACAATCTCATCCAGGGACAAACCCATCTTCTCTCCACCCAAGAGAGGAATAGAGAGGGTGCAACCAGTGAGGGCCTTTACTAATGGAAGCTCTATTGACAAGACCAAGTCATTATCTTCTCTCTTGAATATAGGATGTCGTTTCTCTGCAATCAAGAAGATGATGTCTGCTGGTAAAAATCCTGGTTTTTCATCTCCCATTGCTTCAAATGTAATCTTTGTTCCTTTCTTCCATCCGGGTTTCACTTTTATCCTCAGCATCTCCTCTTCTTGAACAATCAATCTGAAACAGAGAATGGCCATGATGAGTATATCTATCTTCCCAGGATAACAACTAATAGTAAAAGGGAAATTAACCATAAAATGACTAACCCAGTATTGGTAATGACATCTCTAGTGACCTTGATCTTCTTGGTGCATCCATTCAACAACTCCTCAAGGGTACAAGCTAGTTGCTTCTCAATTGGTGGGGGTTTAGTCCTTGTATTTGAGAAGGAAAACATGATAGGTGTGGAGTTGCTCTTTTTGCTCATGCTTCTCAAGAGTGGTGGTTCCTTAGGAGAGATGGGGATGTTGGTGGCGTTCCTTCGGCTTGTGCTGCTTTTGCTTCTCGAGATCGGTGGTGGCTCATTAGGGCTTGTGGAAATGGTGCTGCTACGGCTCGTGCTTCTCGAGAGCGATACCTCACTAGGGCTGTTTGGGGTGGTGCTACTGCCCTTTCGGCTTACGTTTCTCGAAAGTGGACTCGAAACCGGAGATGGGGTTTGACATCTCCGATTTGGCGTGCTCGAGAGGAACGACGGTGTGTAGAACTGATCATCAACGCTCCTCCCATACTGGTTAAAGAGATGATCCCCTCCCCCATTATCTTGTTTCTTGCGAAGGGCCTGAGAAGAGATGCAGAAAATGTAGATAACAGAAAGCATACACAAAGCCCCCAAAAGGAGGCTCCACACCACAAAGCCTTAGCAAGGTAAAGCAAAAGAAAAAACAAATGGCGAACCACAAATTAAGGCTGTGATTGGTATCATTTTAGGTTGATTTTGCGCATTCTCGGATGATAAAAACAATCATTTTTTTATTTTTTTATCGTCGGACAATGAATGCAAAATTGACCTAGACAAAGAGTGGAATTAATGGATGCAATTGGTGATTTGATGTAACGAAGGTAGATGTACCTCAAAGTAGGCTTCATTAAGGGCTTTTAACTTGGAATCTTCATCATCAGTTTTGCTAGAAGTAGAATTCTTATGCTCAGGATACCATTTTGTGACAAGGGATTTGTAGGCCTTGCAAACATCTTTAATGGAGGCACCTTTTGGAACACCAAGGATGCTGTTGGAGTCTAATGGGGAACGTGTATGATGTTCTCCCATGAAGGAGAGAAGAGATGAGATTCAAAGATAATTCGAAGAAGAAGAAGAAGAAGAAGGAGGAGGAAGAGAAGAAGGAGAAGAAGAAGAGAAGAGGTGGGAGAAGAATGTGAAAATGGAGAAGATCCACCACCACATCCACAACTAAAATTGAAAGAGAAGGCAAAGATGAAGCGTGTTGTGAGGCTTTTAATTAGGCAGAAGCGGTTTAGAGGAGATGGACAGGTACTTCTCTTATCATATATATCGGATGATATGGTTGATGCTTCTTCCCTTAATTAGAAACTGAGTTGGTCCTTCCCCTTCTTTCTTTGTAGTTAGCGAGGGAGGACTGTTGATCCATTTCATCACGGCCGTCCAGAGAATCATCTTATAAAGGAAACATGATCATAGCCATACATGATTCGTTTTAGGGCCACCATTGATGCCTACGTTTTACCTAACGACATCATGAGATGAAAAAACTACCTTCCCTTTTTTCTCTGATAAGAAATAAAAAAACAAACCACCCTTACCGATTCGTGAGCGATTTTCACTCTCTATTCAGAAAAAGACGTAATTGTTGACTTGTTAATGGGAAAGATGGATTCTGTGGGGAGCGTGGCATCTGCGCCCAGACACATGGGGAGCGATCGATCTCACAAGTGTACAGATGGAATCTACTCCATATGGGTCTCACAGAGTGGATTCTATTTGTACGTACGCCTGTGAGGCGTTCTCGTACAAGAATGGATCCGAACGAGCCCTAGGGTCCAAAGTATAGACACAGAAACACTTGAAATTACCAACCGACTCTTTTTGAAATCAAAACCCCCAACTCTGTTGATGCCCCTATATATGCTTTCATTGGCCTCTGCACTGGTGCAAGGGGCTACACGACGAAGCAACAGCAATCTCATACCCCTTGTTTATTTATTTACCAATTTGTCATCTTTCTTTGTTTTTTAAGGGTAAAGTCTCTCTGAAACCTAAGGTGTACTCTATGCCAACACACATTCCTAGTTTTTCTTATATTTTTTTCTTATGCTTTTATTCATGTTTTGAAATATTTTAATAATTCTAGTGTGGTAAATAAAATGAGTATGACATCTTAACTAACTTTTAATAAAAAATTACTGATCACGTCCTGAACCACTCCAAACCCCTTTACCACTCCCCTCTACCGAAGAATATGGATCATCTGTACATACCAATAGGTGAACGTAAATGTGAGAGCCAACCATCTGTCCTATTTTTGTCATTTACAAGGGGAAGAGGAGTTTTTGTGAAAACCAAATTAAAATGTGATTGCCTCTCACATGTACGTTCACCTGTTGGTACGTGCAGAGGAACTGAACTCCTACCGAACGCATCTAAGCCAGTAGGTTCGGCAAACTGATCACGTTCAGAACCACTTGAACCATCGCCTCCACTCCAAGCCCCTTAAACACTCTCCTCTACCACGGATTCAGATCCTCTACTGCTGAGCTGCCCGATAGGACCGTGCTGTCTAGACATGGCAAGGCGTGCAATGACCACCTTACCCCCACTCGGGCAAGGTGCTCGGGCAGGGGTAAGGCGGTCATTGCACAACTCACCGTATCTAGGCAGCACAGTCCTATCGGGCAGCTCAACAGTAAAAGATCCAAATTGCCTCTACCACACGCACCCACGCCGAAGCCAGCCTAGTGGTTTGGACTTCCAAGGCAAATAAGTACTCTTTCTTGGTCCCCCCCTTCACTCTGTCTCTCATGCTGTAACAGATGGCTACACATTTTGAATTGGATATCCGGATATCCCGAATATCCATCACATACTTGAATTCAAATTCTATCCAAGGTATTACCTCTCTATCGGATAAACAGATCGAATTCGAATATGGATTTGTTAGACGGATTCGAATGTTGAATTGGCTTACTAAATTAATTCCTCTTATTGATTTCTTCTAATGTCCTAGGCTTATCATGAAATTTTTTTTTTCCTAATCCTAACATTCTAACAATATACATCTTTGTTCGAATAAAACAGCTAAAAAAAAAAAAATATGGTGGACACATTGGATCAATGATTATTATAAACAAATATCATGCCAACATCGTATATTCTTTTTATTTATCCATTAATCATACAAATGTATGCCATTGGTCACAACAAAGAGTTCGGATCCTCTACTTCCGTCTGCCCATACTTTTGTGTGCACCCTACACACAATGGGACGCGCAAATACCCCTGTCCGAGCGCTTTGCCCTAGCGGGGGTAAGGCGGTCTTTGCATGCCTCGTTGTGTGTAAAGCGCACACAAAAATAGGGGCAAGCGGAAGTAGAGGATGTCGATTCTCATAACAAATAGATGCTTTTTAATGACCACTTAATTACATCTCTCAACCATGTACGTTTCTTGACAATTTTACCCTTTACTTCCTTCCACCTCCTCTTCTCCGATCACCATGTCCCTCCGCTGCAACCCCTCCCAATCACATGATCATCGTGCAGAATTATTTTGGGCCATCAACCATAAAACACACAAATCACATGATCGTGGCCATCCATTTGTCAACTAGAATAGGTGAAAAGGACAATTGTTGCTTGAGTTGATTGAACAATCTTAGTGCCGATTTTTTAAGGTTTACTATGAGTTTGGTTTTGGTTTCAAAATTGAGACCGTTTAATTAATTGAATCGGATTGTTTAACCAATCAGACCATTTAACAGTCTTAGATGTATATAAAGGTGCCAAAATCAAATAGAAATCATTTACTAAAATCAAATCAAACTGTTTAAACCGAATCCATGAAATGAATCAATTTTAATTTAAAAAATGAAACCATTTAATTAAACGGTTTAACCGAAACCAGTTAATTTAACACCCATAATCCCACTTGATATTGTAAAATAAATAAAAAAAAAACTCAGTTGTTGTGCACCTGTGCCTTGAAACTGTTTTGAATGGGATGGGGGCAAAAATGTAATTATACATTCTCTCTCCCCCAATCAACTATTGAGGACACGACGGTATACATGCACGGTTGTGCATAAAACCTTTTGCCTATTAAATAAAAAAATATACCAAATGGTTAATGAGAGAAGAAAATTGCGGGTTTTGAAAAAGGACACATGACTGCCATTTAGCATATAGGGAGAGTAGTTACTCTCCCCATCAGGTCATAAAAGTACAAAACCGAAAACCCACCATTGTAGAACTTATCATCTCAGTCGACCAAAAAATAACAGAACTTAATTATCATTTCAGCAAGGTAAGTGATTCTAATCCAAAGGTCCCCAACTCCCAGAGCTGACTTTATTTCTTTACAGGGAAAATGCGGCATACAGTGGGGTTGTTTACACTTGGTTTAGGAACAAAGGTGTTGATTAAGTAACGGCCATTAGTGAATGATTGCTTTTGTTTTTTGATAAATTAGTGAATAATTGCTGCTGTTGCCGTTGTTTCCTGCCTGAACTGAGGTGGATGACCTGCAAGACAAAAGGAGAATATTCAGATTGGCCTGGGGTTAATTCGAGGTAACTCTGATGATTAAGTTATAATCGGACAAGTATCAATATGTGTGAGGAACGGTAAAAAGTAATAAATGTAAATATCTACCTTTGTCATACACTATTTTTTATATATTTTGGGTCGGTTTGTATCCAACTGAGTGGATAATTAATTGTCATAGTCGACTTGTATAAGTTCGGTCACGCTGGGTTGTCTTGAGAAGGGATTGGGAGATGTAATATCATGAATGTATTAATGAAGGGTGGCCCACACAGTCGTGTATTGTCAGAAGAGCCTTACGGATATGTTGACACCTGTATAAGTGTATTTTCGTATGTATCAACTGCCATTGTCATTAATGCCATCTCCATTTTAACAAGGAAATATCCAACGAGATACGTTCTGACATTTGTGCTTATTATTTTATTCCAAAAATAGACATTTGTGCCTATTATATAATAAATTATTATAATTTAATTATTTTAGGGTACATCTTATCGGAACTAATCTTCTTTATACTATTTCTTTGTTTGTGAACAAAATAATATATTAAAAAAAGGAAAGAGAACGTCATCCGGTCACGCAACGCATATCGCATGCGCTTTGACATAGGGGTGTGTGAAATAACCGCCACACCCCTAGTCATTGCCATGCTTCAAGATGCAGGGTCAGCGTGTGCTGCGTGAACGAGTGGCGTTCTTTCTCCCATTAAAAAAACAATAAGAAAATATTAATCATAGCTCCTGCACTAGCTTAGGAACCAATAAAAACACGTGCAAGAGCATTTAACTGAATGAGATTTTTTTTAAAATTCATTAGGGCCCGAATGATAATTTTGTGTAGTCTTATTATGTTTAGGTGAAGAACCATTTGAACGATTACGCCTTATTTTTTTCCCTAAAAAGAAATAAGAATTCAAACAAAGAGAGAGGATAATGTAAACCTCACAACACAAGCCATTCGAGAATCTTAAAAGTAAAGGTAGAGCGACAGCTCAACAAACCACGCAAAACAAAACAGAAAAATAAGCCAAACTAGCAGGAGTAGAGCGAGAGCTAGGGGGAAGTGTACTAAAATATAGACCGTGATAGGAATCATTAACCACACACCTATTTTAAATGTTCAATATTTAAAAAAATATATATATATATATAAAATATTTGTCACTTGGCAGTTTAGATGGGGACAATTTTTTTTTATCTGATTTTTTTTTTTTAAAAAAAAATTGTTATCGATTCATTTAGTTGGTCTAATTTGATTTCCATTTCTATCAATTTCATATAATCTCAATCCAAATCAAACTAATAAGAATTCGATTTGGTTCAATACAGAGTGAATCCGTCATTTCAGTTTATCCAACTAGATCGGGTTGAACTTGACAACATTACTCTCTCATGTGCTATAATATGGAAGAGTGGCAGATAATTGAAATCAAATTCGATCTTTTATTTAAGGGCTAATGTTCTCTGTGCCGCAGTGCAATCTGCACCCAGACACATGGGCTGGATATTTTACCATTTAGGGGGCAAGGTGGTCATTATGCTCACCCCCATGTGTCAGGACACAGCCTACGCCCCTAGCACATAGAACATTTGGCCTTTACTAAATTTGTTTAATTGTTTTTAAGTAGCGTCCATTATTAAATGATAACTGCATTGTTAAATGATAACTGCATTTAGATGCGTTAGCATAAATGCATTGCACGCGGATCACTGGTTGGTCGTGTTTTCTTTTTCATAGATTCACAAACATTAGAACGCATCAATTCTAAATTATTTATATTTCTTTGAAGAAAATTTAATTGAACATAATATGATGTTATTTATCAATTGAACTATTAAAACAAAGATTTTACGATGTACCTTTCACATACATCAAGAAGAATGTTCCTATTAGTGAGAATTTATATTCTTTCTCGCTCATGTGACCAATAGATCAAGCCTTCTTATCAGCATCTTCCAAGAAAGATTGATCATTTAGAGAAAGCACACTTGATGAGGTAATGAAAATTAACAAATCACATTAATTAATCCTTTTAAGGAAGCTTTCCTAAATAGTCCACTGTTTTTAAGCCACAAGGAATAAGGATAACTAATCTCAAAAGGTTCAAACTATTGGATTTTCTTAAGGCTCCGTTTGATTGCAAGGAGAAGTAAAAAGAAAGGAAGGGAAAATTTTCAAACCTAAAAAAGAAACTTTTGTAATCATTATCCTATGTGATTGTATAAACTATTTAAATTTCTTACAATATCTAATAAAGATACATTTTACATGTAATATTTATTTTACATTTTAAACCAAAGGAAAATGGATGCAAAATAAAATGAAATTTAATAACCAAATATGGAATGATTTGGAGTTAGATATATTGTCACATGGGGTAATGATTAAAACAATTCTTTTTTTAAGTATGAAAATTTCACTTTCCTTCCCTTTAATTCCCCTTGGAACCAAATGGAGTTTACAGGAAAAAAAAAAAAAAAAGAAGTTTCCTATATGGGTAAAACATATGTTGAAATCTAGGATCATGGGAATGTACAACATTAGTCAAAGTACCATAGGTGAGCACAGAATGGATCAGGTAAACTCTTGTCCAGAGAATGAATCATCTGCACCTATATTTAGGTGAACATACATGTGAGAGGTAATTTCTTGTCTTTTTTTTGTTTTCATTAATACCCGTTCTCCCCTTGTAAATGGCAAAAATGAGACAAATGATTACCTCTCATATGTACGTGCAGGAACATAAGAAATTGACTCAGGTGAGCATAGGCAAACAAGGGTCTCTAAGTAAAAGTATAAAAATTGTGACATCTACATGACAGGTCAACAAACCTCAAGGGATATAAAGGATGTTTACTCTTTATTTCATATTCTCTTCAAAGTTGGCAAACCAGGTTTTCCATTTTCCATTTGGCTTTGATAACAACGCCAGCAATTTAATGATGGTCGTTACTTAATTAATACCCCACTGGCTGCCGCATTTTGTTGAAAAGAATAGAGTCATAAGCCTTAAAAAAAATCTTCTAATCAAATTGGTTGAAAATTACTTATAGTATGACACATTTTTTCTTATTCAATATAAGATTCCTAGTTGTATAGTCCTGCACCAGCAAGAGTGCAGATCAGGTACGACGACAAATCTTGGGACACCCCACACTACTCATATGGAATCCAGAGGACCACATCTATTTTTTGACAAAATCAATTCAAAAGATACCCTAATGTCGCTTTTGAAATGATGAATTTTAACTCTACAGTTCTAAGTATTGGTATCATATTGTCTGTATCGATGATACGGTACAGATAGGAGGTAAAATGGTAAAAAGAATTATTTTTTAAGAAGATTTAGGGGTAATTTTGTCTGATATAGTCGATCCATTTCAATATCATATCGGTTTTATAAGTGACCAATACTCGATTCAATATTGTGCACTAGAACCATGCTCAATCCTCTATGGGGTATGGGTCTTAAGTGCCAAAGGTGGGTCAACGACCAACACCCCCATGGAAGTTGTGAGATCTGTTTGTTTAGACCCTACAACTTGTGGGGTTCAGCACTTTGATTATTATATGATACAAATTGATATGGCTTGTCCACACACGGTGGGGTTGAGTCCCACATTGGGTGGGTGGGTGGGTAGGGTGTATGTGTTTGTGTTTGTTAATTTGTATTTGACAAAAAAAAAAAAAAAAAAATTACAAATTAAAATCTTAAATTTGAATTTTGAACCACCACTCTTCAAGTCACTTCAATTTTTTTATTTCAAGATTATTAGCTTATTGTTGTCTTGTCAAACTTCATTTTCCCCATATATAAAACCTGGGAAGTGAGGTGGGGAAGAGAGGATCCAAATTGGGGAAGAGAGATGGGTTCTGATATTGGCGCAGAGGAGAAACAAAGGAAGCCCCATGTCGTTTGCATCCCATACCCAGCCCAGGGCCACATAAACCCAATGTTTAAGGTGGCAAAGCTTCTCCATCATAGAGGCTTCCATGTCTCCTTCGTCCACACCGAACTCAGTTACAGTCGTTTACTCAAATCAAGAGGCCCTGATTCTCTAAAGGGTTTACCTGGCTTTCATTTCCACTCCATTCCTGACGGTCTCCCACCTCCAGATGTAGGTGCCAACGAAGACATTCCTTCCCTGTGTGACTCCACCTCTAAGAATTGTTTACTCCCCTTTCGTACCCTTCTCTCCCAACTCAACACCACAGATGGCATCCCTCCGGTCACCTGCATAATCTCCGATGGTGTCATGAGCTTCACTCTTGACGCTGCCGAAGAACTTGGAATCCCTGAAGTTTTGTTCTGGACCCCTAGTGCATGTGGCTTCTTAGCCTACATGCACTATTATCTCCTCGTCGGAAAAGACCTTGCACCACTCAAAGGTACATAATAATAATAATAATAATAATAATATATTATTATTATTATTATTATTATTAACAACACATGTATATAAATTTTGATATCACTTGTTAGAAACTTGGATAATATTCTTACACGGAAAACATTAACATGCTTTGTTTTTTTATTTTTTCTGTAACAGACACGAACTGCTTGACAAATGGGTATCTAGACACTGAGATCGATTGCATCCCCGGAATGAAGGATATGCGCTTAAGAGATATGCCGAGTTTCGTTAGAACTACCGATCCCAACGATATCATGTTCAACTTTCTAAAGAGAGAGGCAGGAAGAAGTAAAAAAGCTACAGCGATCATTATAAACTCCTTTGATGCAATTGAGAAAGATGTCTTAAATGCTCTCTCTTCAATGTTGCCTCGCGTTTACAGCATCGGACCTTTACAGTTGCTGCTGAATCAAGTCGAGGATGATGGTTTAAAGTCAATTGGGTGCAATCTATGGAGAGAAGAACCCGAGTGTCTCGATTGGCTCAATTCCAAAGAACCCGGTTCAGTGGTCTACGTGAATTACGGAAGCAGCACAGTTTTGACAGCCCAGCAACTCGTTGAGTTCGCTTGGGGACTCGCTAATAGCGAACAGACGTTCTTGTGGTTCATAAGACCCGATCTCGTGAGGGGTGACTCGGCAATATTGCCACCCGAGTTCGAGACTCTGACCAAAGAAAGGGGTATGTCAGCGAGTTGGTGCCGGCAAGAGCAAGTGCTGAACCACCCAGCCATCGGTGGTTTCTTAACACATTGTGGTTGGAACTCTATACTTGAAACCATATGTGGTGGTGTGCCGGTGATCTGTTGGCCGTTCTTCGCCGAGCAACAAACCAATTGCAGGTATTCCAGTGTACATTGGGGGATTGGCAACGAGATTGATAGTAATGTGAACAGGAAAGATGTAGAAAGGCTTGTGAGGGACCTGATAGTAGGAGAAAAGGTTAAGGAGATGAAGAACAAAGCCATGGAATGGAAGAAGAAAGCTGAAGAGGCCATTGCTCCTGGTGGTTCCTCACACCTCAATTTTGATAATTTGGTGAACCAATTGCTTTCTTTCCAAGTGATATTAACTAATGGATGAGCAGTAAATAATTGAAATCTAATTCTTGGATTCCCTTCATTTGTTTAATTGTTTTTTTTTTTATTTTTTTTTTTTAGAGTAATCTATTTTCTAAAGTGGAATCCAATAAATGCGCTGCACGTTATTATGTATTGATTATGATAAATTTATCATATAATATGTTTTTATTCTAATAAAATTGTTAGTGTTTGGTTTTACTAATTCGTATGTCGTTATCTTCCAAAAAAGTTCTGGAATTTATATAATTTTTAATTAAAATGTCAATTAGGTGCATTTGATCTGTAGAGCATAAGGATGTCAACGGATATTCGAAAATCTGTATTCAATCCGTGTTCATATCCGTTTAGGAGAATTTGAATCTGTCCAATATTAATTGGATACGAATATAATAATCCCTCTATCCAATCGATTATTATCAGATTCGTTTACAATCCAACTATAATAAAATATCTGAAATATATCTCTGTGTCAATCTATCCTTTTAAGGCACCTTAATGGATTTTGAATCTTATTTTTATAATTTTATAAGTTAAGAACTTAAGATAATGTGATTCTTTTTCTAGATTTTCTGTTGGTTTATAAATATTGTTTTATGCAATGTGATATATGGATTCACGTATCTATGTGAGAAAATCAAAGATTAAGAAGAGTAGAAGAAAGGGTAGTTGTTGAATTTTCAAGTCTCAACCCTAACCCTCATCATAAAAACTGTAAAGATGTCAACGAATAGTCAAAAATTCGTATTCAATCCGCGTTCATATCCATTTAGGAGAATCTGTATTCAAAAAATCACTAACCGGAAATCATCCGAATCCATTCGAAAACCGATAAGATATTATCCGAATCCATCCGAATATAATCGGATGCGAATATGACAATGTCACTATTCGACTGAATTTGATCCGTTTACATCCTAAAGTGAGGTAGAAGCCTAATGATCGAGTACGACATGAACAACCAGGCTATAAATCATATTTATCATATATGAATACAAATAATATACGAATCAGGTTCATGCGGTTCGATCATGTCATTTATACATTCATCATTTATAATAGTCCAGTCAACATGTATAATCTATGAGTTATCATTCATTTGTCTTTGTACATGAGTAATTATGTTTCTTATTATCATTTTAGTCATTACATGAGTTACATATTTATTATCTGAAATAGTCTGAACGTCTCAAGAGTTTGGTATACCCATCATCAGACAATATCTCGGCTGAAGCCTCAATGCCTCTCAAAGAGAATAAAATGTCAGGATAGTATCTTGGCCGAAGCGTCAATATCTCTCAAAGCCTGGTATACCTCATTGAGTCGTGTTTTGGCATCATACATTACATGTTCAATCATTCATGTTATTTCATTGCATAACATGTTGTAAACTTATAACATAATTCTGATCTCATGATACATAAAAACAATCGATAATCATGTGACATGTATACAACATTCCCAATCGCACTCTTTCATTTCATTCAATCCTTCCAATACACATACATTAATTAGCAATGGATTTAAAAAAAATAAAATCACAGTCATATAACAGTAAATAGCAGCAATCCGGATACGGATTCTTTGGATCTGGCTCCACTCCACTCATCAATGATTCACAAAGGCTCTCCCTCTCTCCATTCATCAAAATCAGGGTCGAGCTGAGCCCGAGGTCTCAATCAGGGCCAAGAATTTCTGGTCCTAACCTGCCCTCAGGGTCAGAAATCTTTAAGCAGGTCTTATTCTAGCTTAGGGCGGATTCGGGCCGACAAGGCCAAACTTGCAGCCCTATTTTTCCCCATATAGTATAAATGTGAAGGGTAAAAGATTTGCATAACGTTAATTTAATTTCAAAATTTCATGCGGGCATTGACACCTCTCATAAGACTCGGATTACTATAACATCATCCCCTGTAAAATGTCTTATATACCCCCTATTTTTAATGTTTTTCCATAATAACCCCTCCAAGGCATGAAACTACGCACTACATGTACAAAACTCTCTCCCATATGTGAAATAACATGATTTACCTTTAGGGGAAGAGATTGCTGCCTAGATCGACTCAAGGGCCCATGAGAGTGCGTGCAAGGGCATCAACATGGATGTGATTTTCTATTTCACAGGGGGTGGAGTGGTATTTTCGTGTGGTCATGTGTCTAGCCATAGGTGCCACGTGACTAGACAATGTTCTTTTTCCCACGTAACACATTAATGTGTTATCTTACAAGGGCAAAGAAGTAAAGTTACAATTTTTTATGAGAGAAGGTTTCCTATAAAGGCAGTGTAAGAAGGAATTTGCTCACTACATCCAATGAGGAGTTAGAAAATGGTATCGTCGTTGATGAGCACATTTATGTGTGAAATCTTAGGGCATAAATCATACATTTTACTACATTGGACAGAGTTACTCGGTGCTTTCTTGTGCTTTTCAGGTTTTAGATGAATTCTTGAGAAAATGGAAGAGATGATGCTAAAGAAATATTTTTAAGCTATTTAAAGGTGTTAATGGCTTGGATGTGTAGCCCATCGAGTCAGCTTCGTAACGGTTCAAACGGCACTTGATTCCGAGTTGAAACGAAGAAGTTACGGCCGTTTCCGTAACGAAGCGCGAAAATGGTCTATAGGGGTTTATTTGCAATTATTGACAGTCGGCTGGAGACAAAATGAAGCAAAAGTTCGGATTCTAGGGTCTTAACGTAATAACCAGAAGTTATATTTCCTGTACCCGAAAGATTCCATTTGGAGGGCTCTGGACAGTCCAACTTCAACTTGAGATATCTTGGGCTCCCGAACTCCAAATTGGACGAAATTTGGGTCTATTTTGGGTGATTTTTCGTAAGGAACACAATGGTGAGGCCTATATAAGCACCCCATGCTCCACGTTTTCTGAAGGACAGAATGGGTATTTTATTTATTCTGGAAGGAATCCTAGTCATCACCCTTACTCTCTCTCTCCTCCAACTTCTCAAGGGCACTTCTGAAATTCTATTTGGGATAGATTTATTTTAAAAGATATTCTCTCACCTATAGAAAGTTGAAAAATCAAAGATGCTTTGATTTTATTGTTTGGAGAAGATATCTACAAAGAAAAGGAAGCACTTGTTAGAATTGAAAGTTTACTTTTCTAGAAATAAAAGGTCTATGTAAATAATCTTCTCTTCTTCTTCTTTCTATTTTTTTCTTTTTTCTTAAGATTCAAGGCATTGTAAAAGAGGAAGGAGAAGATAATATTCTCTTTTCTTAGGGAATATTTCTCCTACACTTCCCTATTCTCTCTTCTCCTCTCTTCCTCTTATAAATACCCCTTACCCTCTGGGTTGTAAGGAGTGAGTAGTTTTTTTAGTTCAGTTTTTAGTTAGTTTCTAGTTCAATTTTAATTCAGTTTTTTAGTGTAATTTTTATTTCATTCACTTAGTGAAATTTTCTCTTCTTTTCCTATTTGATTTCAAGTTCTTAGTTTTGATTTCATAAGTCTAGTTTAATAGTTGTTATAGTTTTAGTTTAAAGCTTCCTAGTCTAAGTTCCTATGTTGATGACAAGACATGGAGATTTAGAAGAGGAAGCCATGGTGAGCTTATTCAAGTATTCAAGCACATCAAGGTATCTCATTCTCTAAACCCTTAATCTCATTCTCCCTTTCCTCTATCTCTCTCTATCTTCTTCTTCTTCTCTCTTTATTTCTTTTATTTTTTTTGATATGGTTGTGGTATGTGGATGCACTTTTATTCCCTTATTTCTTTTTATATGATTATGAAGTGTGGCTGTGTTTTTGTTATTCCTTTCAATTCGCTTTAGTTTGATAGGTTAGATGCTTATGTGTTAGGACGCCAATTTAATCCCTTAATTTTGTTAGATGCTTATGAGTTAGGATGCATTAATTTTCATTAGTTTAATTAGTTTAATTTAACACTTTAATTTGGTTCACTTTGCATTACTTTTAAGTTAATTAAATAGAGTGGCGTATATCTCCTCGTGTTCGACCCGTAGCTACGATTGACCCGTACGCTTGCGGTAATTTTTAAACTCAAACAGTCGTCCAATAGGAGCCCACATGATGATAAATTTTACCATAAAAAAAAAAAAGAGAGAGATAAATTTTAATAGCATAATAATAAATCATTTTCAAATAACGAGGGAGAGGATAAAGTGAGCTATTATTCGGCCAGAAATGAAGCTCGAAATATTGTGGGGAAAGCAAGAGCGAAGAAATATGATGAACTTTATGAAAAACTTAATACAAAGGAAGGGAAAAATGAGATCTATCGGATAGCTAAAATAAGAGAAAGGAAGAGCAGAGATTTGGACCATGTTAGATGCATAAAGAGCGAGGATGGTAGAGTACTAATACGGGATGTAGACACTATGGAGAGATGGGGTGAGTATTTTTATAATTTGCTAAATGGAGCTACCTCGACTGATGGGGTCACTTCAGAAGTGGAAAGCAATAGGCTTGAAGCCAACACACACCATGGACAGCTCCAACCAGTTGAAGAAGCCGAAGTTAAAGAGTCTCTACGAAAGATGAAGGTAGGCAAAACACCAGGACCGGATGAGATCCCAATTGAAGTATGGAAGAGCTTAGGAGGAAGGGGGGTATTTTGGCTAACCAAGTTGTTTAACAAGATTCTAAGTACAAAGAAAATGCCAGATGATTGGAGGAGAAGTATTGTAGTTCCGATTTATAAGAACAAATGTGACATCCAGAACTGCAATAACTATAGAGGCATTAAGCTAATGAGTCATACCATGAAACTTTGGGAGAAAATCATTGAAGCTCACCTAAGAAGAGATACTGATATATCGGACAACCAATTTGGTTTTATGCCAGGGAGATCCACGACAGAAGCTATTTACCTTCTAAGGAGGCTTATGGAAATCTTTAGAGCTCACAAAAGGAATCTATATATGGTCTTTATCGACCTAGAAAAGGCATATGATAGAGTGCCTAGAGAGCTCATTTGGCATGTCCTAGGGAAGAGAAGGAGCTCAATTAACTATGTGGATATAGTTAAGGACATGTATGAGGACGTGGTGACAAGTATCAAAACTGCAGAGGGTCAAAGTAGTGAATTCCCAATTACAATTGGGCTACACCAAGGATTAGCTCTAAGCCCCTATTTATTTGCACTCATCTTGGATGATTTAACTAGACATATTCAAGATGAAATCCTTTGGTGTATGCTATTCGTTGATGATATTATTTTGATAGATGAGACAGTGGAAGGGATTAATGCAAAGCTGAAACTATGTAGATCAAACTTGGAATCAAGAGGTTTTAAGTTAAGCAGAACAAAGACAGAATATATGATGTGTAACTTCAGGCAAACAAGGAGAGATGATGAAGTGGTAAAACTTGAGGAGAGAGAGCTACCACAAAGTGAATGCTTTAAATACCTAGGGTCAATCTTTAACAAAGAAGGTGATATAGAAGATGATGTTTCCCATAGAATTAAAGTAGGATGGTTGAAATGGAGAGGAGCATCAGGAGTTTTATGTGACAAACGTATCCCTATTAAGCTTAAGGAAAAATTCTACAGGACATTAATAAGACCAGCGATGATTTATGGGGCGGAATGTTGGGCAGTTAAGAAGAGTCATATAGATAAGATGAGTGTAGCGAAGATGAGGATGCTGAGGAGGATATGCGGCAAGATCAGGAGAGATAGAGTAAAGAAAGTTTGTATTAGAACCGAATTGGGAGTTGCACCAATCCAGGACAAACTTCGGGAGAGCCGCTTGAGATGGTTTGGTCATGTACAAAGGAGACCCACGGATGCACCAATAAGAAAGAGTGACCAGATTCAATTGGAAGGAACTAAAAGAGGTAGGGACAGACCTAAAATGACTATTGAAGAAGTGGTAAGAAAGGATATGCATATGGTAGGGCTAGATCCTAGTATGACCGCGGATAGAGTTGTTTGGAGGTTAAGGACCTGTGTAGCCGATCCCGTATAACGGGATGTTCTTGGGATGCTGTTTTGACTAATGCTTAAACAACCCCCCACTTTTTTTTTGTTTTGATCTTTTCGGATCCATGTAGCCGACCGCATTTAGTTAGGATAAGATTATAGTTGTTGTTATTGTTTCAAATTATTTAGTAACGTTTTATATTAAATAACTTCTGAGACTAATTTCAAAGTGTCGTTAATTCTCTTATTTCTTTCTTTGATGGTATTCTATTTGTACATGCTTTCTATGAGGCCAACAGTGTAGCTGATTTGCTAGCCTCCTCGGCTGTGGGCTCTCAGCAGTATAAGTGCCGGATCTGAATCCCTCCCCCTTTCATGTCCCTGGTGTTTGAGGATGTTTCTGGAACGTTGTTCCCACGTTCATTACTTATAAAAAAAAAAAAAAAAACTGCTGAGACTAAAAGTCTAAAAAAAAGGGTAAACAAAAGGAAATTGCAACTTTTCACTTCATCAATTTTTGTGACAAACAAGATACATCTTAAAATAATGTATAAGAATAATTTATGATAAGGGTTGTCATATAATAGGCGTAGATCTCAGAAATGATCCGCGTATCTCGCTGCATAAATATTTTATGTTATCTCATCTTTTCTTTAATGTTGGTAGCTTTGAATGGCAATGCCAGCAATTTAATGTTGGTACTTAATTAATACCCCAGGCGGCCGCATTTTGTTGTAAGAATAAAGTCATAAGCCTTAAGGCTGCGGTCAGACACATGGGATGGGCGAAATGATTATCTTGTTCTCTTAAAAGGCAAGTCTATGTGTTTGAGCGTAGGCTGTGCTGCGGCACAGAAAACTTCAGCCAAAATAAAAACAAATGAGAGAGAGAAAAATGTTACAACTTACAACTTCAAGATTGGAGCTTTGTATCCTATCCTAGGGGATAGATTTCAACCCCAAGGTTCTGAGTATCGGTATCGTATTAGGTGATATGTATCGGTTTGATATGTAGTAGATCTTGATATTATGTTCATATCATATCGGTGACACGATACAGATAAAAGGTAAAATAGTCAAAAAATTTATTTTTTAAAGAGATTCAGGGATAATTTTATTCAATACAGCCGATCCGTTTCGATCAATTTTGTAAGTGATGATACCCGATCCGATACCGTGCCCTAGAACCATGCTCAACCCTCTATAGGGTATGGGTCTTAAGTGCCAAAGGTGGATCTAGGACCAACACCCCATGGAAGTTGTGAGATCTGTTTAGACTCTACAACTTGTGGGGTTCAGCACTTTGGTTATTATAAGATGCAAATTGATATGGCTTGCCAACACACGGTGCGGTTGAGTGAGTCTCACATCAGGTGGGTGTGTTAGTGTTTGTTAATTTGTATTCCCCTACTTGAAAGGTTGGTTTATCCTTTTAAACTCGAGTATGCATTTGACCAAAAAAAAAAAAACACATTAAAAATCTTAAATTTGAATTTTGAACCACCACTGTTCAAGTCACTTCCATTTTTTATTTATATTTATCGGTAAACGCAAACTTTAAGTGTTAATCTTCCAGATTAATAACTCGTTGTTGTCTTGTCAAACTTCGTTTTCCCCATATATAAAACCTGAGGGAGGGAAGGAGGGAGGGAAAGAAGCCAGTAGGTCTCTAATACACTTGCAAGCTAGAGACACCCAAGAAAGAGAGATGGGTTCTGATATTGGGGTACAGGAGAAACAGAGGAAGCCCCATGTGGTTTGCATCCCATACCCAGCCCAAGGCCACATAAACCCAATGTTTAAAGTGGCAAAGCTTCTCCATCATAGAGGTTTCCATGTCTCCTTCGTTCACACCGAATACAATTACAGTCGCTTACTCAAATCAAGAGGCCCTGATTCTCTAAAGGCTTTACCTGGCTTTCGCTTCCACTCCATTCCTGATGGTCTCCCACTTCCAGATGTAGATGCCACCCAAGACATCCCTTCCCTCTGTGACTCCACCTCTAAGACTTGTTTACTCCCCTTTCGCACCCTTCTCTCCCAACTCAACACCACCGATGGCATCCCTCCGGTAACCTGCATAGTCGCTGATGGTTGCATGAGTTTCACTCTTGACGCTGCTGAAGAACTTGGAATCCCAGAAGTTTTGTTCTGGACCCCTAGTGCTTGTGGCTTCTTAGCCTACATGCACTATTATCTCCTCATCGAAAAAGGCCTTACACCACTCAAAGGTACATGATTCTGATACCGCTTGTTAGGAACTTGGATAATAATTTTTTGCACAGAAAACGTTAACATATTTTGTTTCTTCGTTCTCTGTAACAACACAACAGACGTGAGCTGCTTGACAAACGGGTATCTTGACACTGAGATCGATGGCATCCCAGGAATGAAGGACATGCGCTTAAGAGATATGCCGAGTTTTGTTAGAACTACCGATCCCAACGACATCATGCTCAACTTTCTAAAGAGAGAGACAGGAAGAAGTAAAAGAGCTACGGCGATCATTATAAACTCCTTTGATGCCATTGAGAAAGATGTCTTAAATGCTCTCTCTTCAATGTTGCCTCCCGTTTACAGCATCGGACCTCTACAGTTGCTACTGAACCAGGTCGAGAATGATGGTTTAAAATCAATTGGGTCCAATCTATGGAGAGAAGAACCCGAGTGTCTCGATTGGCTCAACTCCAAAGAACCCGGTTCAGTGGTGTATGTGAATTTCGGAAGCATCACAGTTATGACAGCTCAGCAACTGGTTGAGTTCGCTTGGGGACTCGCCAATAGCGAACAGACGTTCTTGTGGATCATAAGACCTGATCTCGTGAGGGGTGACTCGGCAATGTTGCCACCCGAGTTCGAGACTCTGACCAAAGAAAGGGGTATGTTAGCGAGTTGGTGCCGGCAAGAGCAAGTACTGAACCACCCAGCAATCGGTGGTTTCTTAACACATTGTGGTTGGAACTCTACGCTTGAAACCATATGTGGTGGTGTGCCTATACTCTGTTGGCCGTTCTTCGCCGAGCAACAAACCAATTGCAGGTATTCCTGTGTAAATTGGGGGATTGGCGACGAGATTGATAGTAATGTGAAGAGGGAAGATGTAGAAATGCTTGTGAGGGACCTGATGGTAGGAGTTAAGGTTAAGGAGATGAAGAACAAAGCTATGGAATGGAAGAAGAAAGCTGAAGAGGCCATTGCTCCTGGTGGTTCCTCACACCTCAATTTTGATAACTTTGTCAACCAATTGCTTCTTTCTAAGTGATATTAACTAATGGATGAGCAGTAGATAATGATAATCTAATTCGTTTCCTTAATTTGTTTAATTGTTTTTATTTTTTTATTTTAGAGTAGTCCACTTTCTCCAATGCGATCCAATAAATGCGCTGCACGCGTATCATGTGTTGGTTATGATGAACTTATCATATAATATTTTTTTATTATAATAAAATTGTTTGTGTTTGGTTTTACCAATTAGTATGTCGTCATCTACCAAAAAAGGGTTTGGAATTTAATACATTTTTTAATTAAATTTCCAATTAAGTACATGTGATCAGGAATCCGGATCAGTATAACATCCAATGACAGCTGTATTCAGATGTGTTGTTGATATGAGATTTATTTATTTATTATGTATTCATCCTAGATGAGGGCCCATATGGGAATACCAAAGCATTGGCATCATGGCCTTCCCGAGTGTATGAGTTAAAGATACAGTCATCACGACATGAGCGGAGAATCTTCACGTACGTGGGCGTACGTGAACGACTCACAACCACTTATATGAAATCCAATTTTTGAGAAAATTCTTTTCGAATGGCTGTGAGTCATTCACGTACGGCTGAACACCCAGATCTGGCCCAAGACACCATATTTGGCTGGAACAAATTAAGGAAACGAGTTAGATATACGAGTCCTAGGGACGTACATTACTTACATTAAGTTACACAAAAGATATGCGAAGCTAAACTATCCGTAGTTAGCTCTTATCTTGCTCTGTCTCCCCCTTTCCCTTATCCTTGACACCTTATTTTGTTACAAACATTCAACAATAATGGGGAGCTAAAAGCCCAGTGAGCACGACATAAACAACCATGCTATAAATCATATTTATCATATACGAATAGAAATAGTATATATATGAATTAGGTTTTTACGGTTCGATCATGTCATTCATACATTCAATTTTATAACAATCCAATCAACATGTATAATCCAAGAAACATAAATAAATGACAATGAAAGTTTGAGTGAGGAAGGTTAATATTCACGTACGTGAGTGTCGTGAACAACTCACAGCTGTTAAGATGGAACATGTTAGGGTTTAGGGTTTAAGCACAAGGTTGTTTAAAGCATTACACCTTGAGTATTTAGTTTGGAATACCCAGACTGCTGCCTCCAGCTAGTATATATAGGAAAACTAGGGTTTAGGTCAGATGGATTAATTACTAGATTGCCCCTCACAGTCTGGGCATTAATACAAGTAGGATTATATTAGAACATATGAAGGAATATTACATAAATACCCTTACAATCTCCTCCTATGTTCTACATATATCCACCATACATGTATAGAAACCATTGTTCAATCAGTAATTGAATCAATATAAATTGAATATCAATAATCCAATAAATCAAATAAGTAATAAGTAAACTTCAAGAAATAAAACTAAGGTTTTAGATCAAAACTAAACCCAACAATAAATCCGAAGTTCCACATGCAAGTGGCTAAACCAAAAGAAATAATCAAAAGGAAAAGTCCTTGCAATCCATGTGACTTTACTCATCAAGTAAGTCATCCTCATCGAGATCCAGATTCAACCGTTCTCCTCCATTTTCGCCATTCTTTGTAATTTGTCAAATATGAATTTCGTAAGATAATATGAATTCAATCATTTGTACAATAGTATCTAGTTCAACAATAAGAACTTAGTACATTCCATATATGGCTGAAGGTTAATCAAAAAACAATAAGCATCATTATCAAGTTTCTTTACAAGAACTCAATCCTATATAGTCTCTATCATAAGGACCATACCATGTTTCCATTTGGAATACTGTGTTCGTCATATCAGTCATAGATTTATGTTGTATCATCAAATTTGGAATGGTACACCATACCATGAAAGACATGTCATCAAATTTGGAATGACATAAAAACTAGCACAGTATCATTGAAACATATCAGATATTTTTTATATTCTTTTGTGAAATAACAAAGTAAGAAAACATCACATGAAGAATTTGCTACATCATCAAGTTTGGAATGGTTTCACAAACCCCCATACTTAGTAACCTAACTAAGTTATCTGAAACATGTAAACTGTCCCGAATGCTTACCAAGGCTAGATGAGATTCGAATAATTCAAAATAATACTAGGTTAGGTTAAGACCTGACTAAATGGTCTTTAACCCCATCTCCCCCATAGTTTTGAATGTTCGATCTTTGTTTAATCCCTTTGTAAGGGCATCTGTCATATTATCCTTCGATCTCACATCAATCAAAGTGATAATCCCTTGTTCTGTTCTATAATTCAGCATGGTCTGTTTAAGCCTGATGTGTCTCCTCTTACCATTAAAGAGTGAGTTATTCACAATCGTCTTTGTTGCTTGATTATCACAGAATATAGATATAGAGTTTAATATGAAACTCTTCAATGGAATATCCATGATCAGATCCTTTATCCACTCTGCTTCATCTCCCGCAGAAGCTAGAGCATAAAATTTCGATTCCATAGTTGACAGAGCAATACCAGTCTGTCTCTTGGATTTCCATGCTACAGCTGCTCCTCATAGTGTAAATATATAACCACTGGTGGATCTGCTGTCTCCTAAATCTGAGCACCAAGATGCATCAGAATATCCTTTCAAAGTTGGAGGATGTCCAGTATAACATGGAGCATAACCAAGAGTACCCTTAAGGTATTTCATCAGCCTCGTCAGGGCATCCCAATGCTCTTTTCCAGGATTACTAGTAAAACGACTCAGCATGCCTACCGTAAAGGCTATGTCTGGCCTAGTGCAACTCATTGCATACATGAGACTACCAATCAGTTTAGAATATTCTAACTGATTCACGGTATCGCCAATGTTAGGTTTCAATCGTTTGTTATAATAATAGGGTGTCTCAATCGGTTTACAATCATTGCATCCCCAACTAGAAAGTAGTCTCTCAATGTAATGAGACTGACTAAGGGTGATCCCTTGCTCATCGAAGCTTACTCTCATTCCAAGAATGGTGTCTACCACACCAAGATCTTTCATGTCAAATTCTTTGGACAATGTTTCTTTAATGTCTCTCACTACAGAGAGATCAGAACCTAGAATCAACAGGTCGTCTATATACAAGCAAATAATCGCGACCTTGTTTGACTCAGACAAAAAATAAAGGCACTTATCCGAGTTACTGGTTTGAAAACCAAGGCTCTTTACTGTCTTGTCAAACGTCTCATGTCACAATTTTGGTGCTTGTTTAAAACCATAGAGAGATTTGTTTAATTTACAAACTCTTTTTCCAGAACCTTCCATGACAAATCCTTCAGGTTGGTTCATGTAGATTTCTTCTGTTAGGTCTCCATTAAGGAGAGCCATTTTTACATCCATTTGATGTATAACATAGTGCTCAATAGATGCTATGGCAAGAAGAATCCTTATCGTTGCCAAATGGCAGACCGGGGAGTAGATGTCAAAATAATCTATCCCTCTCACCTGGGTATAGCCCTTAGCTACTAACCATGTTTTATACCTGGCTATAGACCCATCCGGATTAAGTTTCTTCTTCAGTACCCACTAACACCCTATTGTCTTGGCCCCTTTAGGCAGATCAACAAGGTGCCAAGTCTTATTCTGCATTAAAGAGCTCATCTCCTCATCAATGGCTTCTTTCCATAGCAGTGAGTCCCTAGATCTCATCGCTTCCTTATAGGTGGATGGATCGATCTCTAGATGGTAGGTCACAAAATCCTTATCAAAGTTCTTGGGTACTCTATCTCTAGTAGATACTCTTTTAGGTTCTGATTCAGGGAGCATTGTGGGAGTAGTGTCAGAAACAATTGGTTCAGATTCCAAAGGTGATTTTGTAACCATTTCAGTCAAACCAGGTAAGGTTAGGCCTTTATCTCTGAGGAATTTATCTTCAAAGAATATAGCATCCCTAGATTCTATCACTACATTGGTGGATAGATCCAAAAATCGGTCTGCAACACTGTCTTCTGCACAACCTAGATACACACAAGTGTTTGTTCTAGTTCCCACCTTAGGTCTCCTAGGGTCTTGTATCCTAACATAAGCTATGCAGCCCCAAACATTAAGAGTATCATATCTACAGGGATGTTTATGCCATAGTTCATAATGTGTAGAAGTCAATTTTGAATGTGGTAGTCTATTTATAATGTAATTTGTAGTCAACACTGTTTCTCCCCAATAGCAAGAGGGTATGCCAGCTGTCAATAACATGGAGTTTAACATCTCTGTTAACGTCCTGTTCTTTCTTTCAGCTATGCCATTTGATTGAGGTGAGTAAGGAGTAGTAGTTTCAAGGATTATGCCTGCTGAGGCACAGAATTCCTTGAACTCTGTCAATTTGTATTCTCCTCCCCTATCACTTCTAAATCTTTTAATTTTCAAGTTCAACTGATTTTCTACCCTATTCTTGAAAATTTTAAATTTGTCAAATGCTTCATCTTTGGATTTTAACAGGTATAAATGACAATATCTAGAAAAATCGTCTATAAATGTTATCAAATACTTCCGACTTCCTCTAGTTGTGTAGCTTTTAAAGTCACAAATGTCAGAATGTATAAGTTCAAGAAGTTGAGTGCTCCTAAAAACCGTTTTGAAAGGTTTTCTAGTTATTTTGGTTTAAGCACACACTTCATATCTGTTAAATCTAATTGAAGTGTCTAATGGTAAATTATGAGTTTTAGCTAGTTTGAGCATATTCCTATAGTTCACATGTCCTAACTTACAGTATAGTATTTTGGGATCAAATGAAGTATGGTTAACCTGGTTTATTGTCTCATTAGCTAAACTCAATCTAAACATACCATTCAAATTATAAGCACATCCAAAATAAAAAGAGTTAACAGACAGTGTTACTCTATCACTACTAAAAGTAATAGACATGCTAGCATCAAGCAAAATTCCAATTGAATTAAATTCTTTTCAAAACCAGGAAAGATTTTAACATTTTTCAAAGTAAGTATTTTACCTGATGAAAGAACCAGGTTCGTTGTCCCTTGTTGAACCACTTCCACAACGTCTCCATTTGCAACAGTGACAGTCTCTGCTAATTGAACAACATCAGTGAGCATGTTCTTACTATTGCAAACATGACAAGTCGCTCCAGAGTCTAACCACCAATCTGAAGATGTACTGGCCAACCCCTTACCCTTGCCAACCATGGCAACAAAGTTAGTAGGCTCAGTCTTGTCCACCAACATGTAAACTTCCTTCTGTGGTGTGTCAGTGTTCCCTTTCTTAGGACTCCTACACTCAGATGTATAGTGACCCCATTTTCCACAGTTGCGGCACTTGCCCTTTTTTTTAAAGTTAGTCTTTTTGGCCTCCAACTGTTGGGGTTCTTTCTTAGGTGGCTTAGACTGCCTAGGATTTTTCTTGGGTTGTGAAACGAAATTGGCAGATGCCTGTTGTTGTTTCACCATCTCCAAGTTATTCCTGGCTCTGTTCTCATCTTCGATTCTAAAGAACCGTTTGAGATCATCTACCCCCACTTGTGTTTTCTTCCTATGCATCTCAGTTTTTAAGGAATGCTAGGTAGAGGGTAACTTAAAAATAATTGTACCCATTAAGAATGCATCAATAACAGGGATGTTTTCTTGGTTCAGTTTTGTTCTCAAGTTCTCAAAGTCTGTTACTTGTGGAAGTATTTCCTTGTCTTCTTGAAACTTAAAATCCATAAACTTGTCAACCAAGTGAGTTTTTGATAGATCCTCCTCCTTTTTGAATTGGACTTCTAGGTTTTCCCAAATCTCTTTTGCAGTCTCATATTTACTATAGGTCCCCGCCAGCCTATCTGACAGGCAGTTCAATAGGTAGTCTTTGCAAAAGTCCTCATCACTTATCCATTGGGCTTCAGTTAGGTCCGTGCAATTAGAAAATTAATTTACTACAGTGTAGAAAATATTGAGGTACTTCAGTCCAAACTGAGTCCTCCTTTTCTAAGAACTGAACTCAGAGCCACTAAAGCTTTCCAATTTGATCATCTCAATTGGAACAGCGTGTTTCTCCATATTTATGTGATTTGTTTATATGGCAAAGCAAAAATTCAAATAAAAAAAAATGCTCAAGGAACAGCCACACCTGAGATGGAGAACCCTGGATTTAGACGACGGAGGAAAGGATAGCGGCGGTGCAGCGACGTTGACAGTCGTGGTGGGCACCGTAGTGCTGACAGGCACGGGTCACTGGCTGCTGTTTGGTGATGGCTGGCACTGGTCACAACCCGTAGGTACTGACCGATCTCAAAAACAAATCAAAAGTTAAAGCCTTTTGTCTTCTTCTGTTTTGTCTTCTTCTACTTTTTCTTTATTTTTTTTTTCTTCTTAATAGTCAAATCAAGGAAGTAGAAAAGAGCTTTGAAAAATAGAAGCTCCCTGCCAATAATGTACTCTGCCAAAAGGCAAACTCCAAAACTTCTTTTGATTTGGTTTTTTTTTTTTTTCTTTCAAACCAATCAAATAAAAAATGATTAATTGCTTTTGTCTTTGTAATCAAACAACCAAATAAAAAACCTTTGATAAAGGTTCTCTGCCAAGGTCTGCAAACGTTGCAAACATCTACTCAGCTTTGTTTTAAAACCAAATCAAAACAAAACTTTGAGAAACGAAAGCCGTGACGCACGTTCGAACAAAATCATGAAGACAGATCTCCAAGCTTGATTGATCGTTTGATAAAGAATTACCTCTCAAACTGGAACCTTGATGCAAGAGCTTTGATCGATGCCATCTTTGATAAAACAGTAACCGTGATCAGATTTTGTGATCACCAAAAGGTCGATCAAATAAAACTCTAAAGTCGATCAGAAAACCAGAATTGAGACGAAGTCAAACGTGAATCCGAAATTCAAAGCCGATCTTGATCGCAGAGAAACGGAAACCCTAATGTTTTAAGATTGTTAGGGTTAAGGGTTTAAGCACAAGGTTGCTTAAAGCATTACACCCTGAGTGTCTAGTTTGGAATACCCAGACTGCTGCCTCCAGCTAGTATATATAGGGAAACTAGGGTTTAGGTCAGATGGATTAATTACTAGATTGCCCCTCATAGCCTGGGCATTAATACAAGTAGGATTATATTAGAACATATGAAGGGATATTGCATAAATACCCTTACAGAACATTCCCACAGAATAGATTCCATGAGTTGTCTAAACCACAACCACTTCCCAACACTCAATCTGAGTAAGGGCAAGTATAAGGGATTGATAGAAATTTTCCCAATATTGGAGAAGTCTGAACCACCACCACTTCCTCCTTGGTGGGTAATTCTATAATTCCTGAAGAGGGAGGGAAAGCACCAGGCCCCCTTCTACGGTACATCTAAGAGAGTGAGAGAGAGAAAGAGATGGATTCTATTGTAGGGGAGGAGGAGAAGAAGCCCCATGCCGTATGCATACCATTCCCGGCACAGGGTCACATAAACGCTATGATCAAGGTAGCAAAGCTTCTTCATCACAGGGGTTTCCATATTACCTTCGTCAATACTGAATACAATCACAAACGTTTACTCAAGTCAAGAGGCCCTGATTCTCTAAAGGGCTTACCTGACTTTCACTTCCAAACCATCCCCGATGGTCTCCCACCTTCAGACAACATAATTGATGCTACCCAAGACATCCGTGCCCTATGTGTTTCAATTGCAAAGAATTGTTTAGTTCCCTTCCGCAACCTCCTCTCCGAACTCAATTCCGATCTCAACACCCCACCCATCACCGGCATAGTTTCCGATGGTTGCATGAGCTTCACTCTTCAAGCTGCTGATGAACTCGGAGTCTCTACTGTTTTCTTTTGGGCACATAGCGCATGTGGCACCTTCGCTTACATGAACTATCACCTCCTCATGGAAAAAGGCCTTATACCTCTCAAAGGTAAAATCTAAAAACCCGAAATTCTAAAGAGATTTATTGTAATCTACTCATTCGCTCTTTTCAGTCGTTTGTTTTGTTGTCTTTTTTTTCTTATTTCCACTGTCATTTTTTTTCATTGCAATTTCGTGTTAGGGTTTTCTGTGGGAGAGTTCTTGCTGCAACTTTTGATGTTTTCGAGAGATCTACACTGTATTTCTCAACCACATCCACAAAACCCTCTTTATTTCTTAAATCATCTGTATTAATTTGCAGTGCTTTTGTTTCTCTGTTCTCTATATTATATAATTCAGATGAAAGCTACTTGAGAAATGCGTATCTAGACACTCCCATTGACTTTATCCCAGGGATGAAGAACATGAGATTGAGAGATCTCCCAAGTTCTGCCCGATCTACAGATCCCAACGACTTTTTTCTCGACTATATCAAGGGAGAAACAAAAAGAACTGAGAAAGCTGATGCAGTTATTTTAAACACCTTCGATGCACTTGATCAGGACATCTTGGATGCACTCTCCACTATGTTGCCTCGTGTTTATACAATTGGTCCTCTACAATTGCTGCTGAACCAGTTTCAATTTGAAGATGATGATTTGAAGTCTATAGGTTCCAATCTATGGAAAGAAGAATCGGGTTGTCTTGAATGGCTCAATCCCAAAGAACCCGGTTCGGTGGTTTACGTGAATTTCGGTAGCGTCACAGTAATGACCCCTCAACAACTCGTTGAGTTCGCTTGGGGACTCGCCAACAGCGAGCAAACATTTTTGTGGATCATTAGATCCGATCTTGTGGTGGGTGAATCGGCCGTGTTTCCGCCCAAGTTCATGAGTCGAACCAAAGAGAGAGGTATGTTGGCAGGCTGGTGCCCACAAGAGCAAGTTCTAAGCCACCCAGCCATCGGTGGTTTTTTAACACATTGTGGATGGAACTCTACACTCGAGAGTATATGTGGTGGTGTGCCTGTGATCTGTTGGCCTTTCTTCGCCGAGCAACCAACCAACT
Source organism: Telopea speciosissima (assembly GCF_018873765.1). Lineage (NCBI taxonomy): Eukaryota > Viridiplantae > Streptophyta > Magnoliopsida > Proteales > Proteaceae > Telopea > Telopea speciosissima. The sequence goes on from NC_057922.1 coordinate 16,303,992, forward strand.
GTAGGTATTCATGTGTTCATTGGGGGATAGGTGATGAAATTCAGCAAGACGTGAAGAGGGAAGACGTTGAGAGGCTTGTGAGGGACTTGATGGTCGGAGATAAAGGTAAAGAGATGAAGAAGGCGGCCATGGAATGGCAGAACAAAGCTGAGGCCGCCGCTACTCCTGGTGGCTCCTCCCATGTCAATTTTAACAACATGGTGAATGACATTCTTCTCCCCAAACAATATTATTAAATAATCAAAACTTTTCTCCGTTTCTTGCTCTTTTGGAAGATGGCAAAAAGCTCTAGGAATCAGTTTCTTCCGGAATGTGTGTGTGTGGGGGGTGGCAGGCTAGTGTGCCTTGTATTGGATTCTTGTAGTAATTCAGTTCCATCTTCTAGTGGTCTTCAAGGCCATGTTTCCTCAATTCAGATCTTCTGCAGCGTGCTGTCAGTAGCGGTCTGAGCGGTGCAAACACATAGATGTGCATAATGACTGCTTTACTCTCATTCGGACAAGGCTGAAACAGAGTTAAGACGATCAATGCGAGCACCCATGTATCTACGCTGCTCAGGCCACTACGGGCAACGCCCTACAAAAGATCTGGATCCCTGTTTCCTCCAGTGGGGTGTGTCCTTAATCTACAGGGAGGAGTGCCTCTTTGTTTAATTGGTTTTTTTGTAACTTAGTCCAATTTCAATAGTTGGATCCAATAAATGGGCTGCACGTGGATCATGTATTGGTTATGGTAAATTTATCATATAATATATTTTTATTATAATAAAATAGTTAGTGTTTAGTTTTATTAATTCATATGTCGCTCATCTTCTAAAAAAGTTCTGGAATATATAAATTGTAATATCGCCAACTAGTTGCATTTGATCAGCATCCAATGGCAGCTGCATTCACATGTGTTCTTGATATAAGATTTAATTATTTATTTTATTCATCCAAGATGATGACACATATGGGAATACCAAAGCATTGGAGGTTGGAGGTTAAATTTGATACCAATATTGTTGCTGTTAAGTATGTACCCTTGAGTCTTGTAAGTCATTATCGAGGTTATAGGACCCCCCCCCCCCTCTTAAGTAAACCAAGGGATCGTTCAGTTATATTAGGATAAACTAGAAGAGCTAACAGAGTTATTCGTTGGGAAGCAATGGCCTTCCTGAGTGTGTGAGTCAAAGATACACTAGCTTAGGGCTACAACAGGGTCGGGTTGAGCTGGGTCTTTTAAAACCCTAGCCCAATCCTAAGCCCCCTTAGTTGGCTCAGGCTTGGCCTGGCCTTGACTCAGACTAGAAAAATCCAAACCTATCCCGCCCTCAGGGTCGGGCCGGGCTGACCCTGATTGACCCTGACCATGGGAGGAAGGGAAATACATAGATTGGCCAAGCTGGGAAGAAGAAGAAAGAAAGAAGAAACTAGAGGAAAAAGAACAACCAAAAAATAAAAGAAGAATTGGAAGAAGACAGGGTCAGATTGGGCTGGGCCGGGCTCAGCCCGAGGCATCAACCCTGACCTAATCGGACCTTGACTTAGGGTTAGAAAATTAAAATCCTGGCCTGCCCTCAGGGCCAGGGTATCTCAACCCAGGCCCAAGACGGGCTCGGGCCATTAGGGCCAAACTTGTAACCCTACACTAACTTACAAAATTGCATATAACACACTAAAATGTATTGGAGACTCCCATGGCACCCATGGACCATACCTACCGAAGCTCTCCATAAGTCATGTTTCTCTTTTGCAACTATTTTAATCATCACATCTGATGGATTTCGATTAATATGAATCTTATGGATCTTTATCAACTAATATTCAAGAACATCTCTTACCTTACTCTCTTGTCTTTTTAATATGATATATTTTTTTCTACTAAGAGTAATAGTGTCATTTCACATTTAAATTTGAAAAATGTGCATAACAATGACACCTTTTGATAATTATATAGTGATATCATTTTCTTATTAATTATTTTTGAAAACTCTTTATAAATCTATTTTAAAAAACTTTTGAGAATATGACAAAAGACAATAAAAGAAATTGCCATGTTCTAAATACACAAATTTTGTGATTTACCGCTTATCTATTGCATAGACTACATTCAACCTGACAAAAAGAGAGGATATTAGAAGTAAAAGAGACAACAAAACCAAAAGATATACAAGCATCTATCATCATATCTATCATCATGTGCTGCAAATCTGCGTCATTCTTTTTATTCTCTCTCCTCTGTGCCTCCCTTCCTAGTGAATCTCATCACCTCTCTCTCTCTCTCTCTCTCGTGAGTCGTGACCCAGCTATCTCTCTTCATTCACTGGTGGCTACATCTGTTCTTCACTATGTTGTATCTTCCTCCTTCTAAGTAACAATGGTGGTAAACTTTCCCTATTTTGGGTCCAATGTACCATTTTATATTTTCGTTAATACAAACTATTGTATTTTTTTTTTTTTTGCAATAATATATAGGATAGATGTATATGTAGATATAATATATACATATTAGTATAACATATAAATATATTGTATAGCCGTCCATGTGGACGATCCACATTAAATGCAGATAGATTGCCATAAATATCTATCTAAAATGACATAAATACCCCTTGTCCCCTATTATACCCTAGTTTATCCAACTCCATGTTGAGGTGCGGTGATCAAAGTCAAATCATCAGTCGGCGATTTTGTCGAACAGTAGAACTCCACTCATCAATGATAGTGAGGTTCTCTCTCTTTCTCTCCACAATTACTCATCTTACATTCTTACCCAGATTGATTAGCTACTTTTTTTGACTACCCTATCTTCCCTGTATAGCATAAATCCACGAGCCTCCCATATTAATTGAAAGTCTGAACTTTGAGAAGTCTGAGGACCCTGAAGAGGGAGGGAAAACACCAGGCTCCCTTCTCCTGTACATCTAACAGAGACAGAGAGAGATGGATTCTATTTTAGAGGAGGAGAAGAAGAAACCCCATGTCGTATGCATACCATTCCCAGCACAGGGACACATAAACGCTATGATCAAGGTAGCAAAGCTTCTTCATCACAGAGGCTTCCGTATTACCTTCGTCAACACTGAATACAATCACAAACGCTTACTCAAGTCAAGAGGACCTGATTCTCTAAAGGGCTTACCTGACTTCCATTTCCACACCATCCCCGATGGTCTCCCACCTTCAGACATTAATGATTCTACTCAAGACGTCCGTGCCCTATGTGATTCCATCGGGAAGAATTGTTTAGATCCCTTCCGCAACCTCCTCTCCCAACTCAACTCCGATCTCAACATCCCTCCCGTCACCGGCATAGTCTCTGATGGTTGTATGGGCTTCACTCTTCAAGCTGCTGATGAACTCGGTGTCCCTCAAGTTTTCTTTTGGACGCATAGCGCATGTGGCTTCTTCGTCTACATGAACTGTCACCTCCTCCTGGAAAAAGGCCTTATACCTTTCAAAGGTAAATCTTAAAAAACTTAAAATTTTAAGAGAGGGATAGTTGCACGAGATTCATTTGCTCTTGGTAGTTATGAATTTACTGGGGTTTTTTTTTGGCTATGAATGAAGACGAGAAACAGAGGAGTGATAGTAGCAGAGGAGTATTTGTTTGTTTTATTGTCTCGTTGCGTAAGCAAAAGAAAAAAAAAAATGTTAGGCGTTTTCATGTTAGGGTTTTCTAGGGAGGGTTCTTGGAGGGATAGGATAGGGCTCCTCTTTACACCACCAAAAAAAAACCCAAAATTAGAGTACTCAAACAAAACCCACTTTATTTCTTAAACCATCTAATAATTTGCAATTCTTTTGTTTCTCTGTTCTCTATATTATAATTCAGATGAAAGCTATTTGACAAATGGGTATCTAGACACTCCCATTGACTGCATCCCAGGAATGAAGAACATGAGATTGAGAGATCTCCCCTGTTCTATCCGAACCACTGATCCCAACGACTTGCTTCTCGACTATATCAAGGTAGAAACAAAGAGAACTCAGAAATCTGCGGCGGTCATTTTAAACACCTTCGAAGCCCTTGATCAGGACATCTTAGATGCACTCTCCACTATGTTGCCTCCTGTTTACACCATTGGTCCTCTGCAATTGCTGCTAAACCAGTTGAAGGTTGATGGTGATTTGAAATCTATAGGTTCTAATCTATGGAAAGAAGAACCGAAGTGTCTTGAATGGCTCAATTCTAAAGAACCCGGTTCAGTAGTTTACGTGAATTTCGGTAGCGTCACTGTAATGACCACTCAACAACTCGCTGAGTTCGCTTGGGGACTCGCCAACAGCGAGCACTCATTCTTGTGGATCATAAGACCCGATCTTGTGGTGGGTGAATCGGATGTGTTTCTACCCGAGTTCATGATTCGAACCAAAGAGAGAAGTATGTTGGCAGGATGGTGCCCACAAGAGCAAGTCCTAAGCCACCCAGCCATCGGCGGGTTTTTAACACACAGCGGTTGGAACTCTACACTCGATAGTATATGTGGTGGTGTGCCTGTGATCTGCTGGCCTTTCTTCTCCGAGCAACCAACCAACTGTAGATATTCATGTGTTCATTGGGGGATAGGTGATGAAATTCACCAAGACGTGAAGAGGGAAGACGTTGAAAGGCTTGTGAGGGACTTGATGGTAGGAGATAAGGGTAAGGTTATGAAGAAGAAGGCAATGGAATGGAAGAAGAAAGCTGAGGAGGCCATTACTCCTGGTGGCTCTTCCCATGTCAATTTTAACAATATGGTGAATGACATTCTTCTCCCCAAGTGATGTCAAATAATCAAAACTTTTTCTGCGTTCCATTCTCTTTTGGAATATGGCCAACATGTGTGTATTATCAGAGGGAAATACCTTCAAAGTTATAATGCTTCTAATGAGCAAGGAAATGCTCTAATTGTATAGTCCACATTTTTATTTTTCTCTAATAACCCACACAACAAACCGCTTCAGGGAAAACCCCCTGTCAAACAATTCGTCAAACACTTCCAATGCGTCCATGGATCCAGCACCTCTTTTTTTTTTTGTTTTTTTTTGATAGGTGATCCATCACCTCTTCGTTTGAGCCAGCCTTTTCATGTGCCATATTTTGCTTATCCTCCAAGTATGGGTCTCACTGGTCCTCCTCCAAGATTGGATTCACAGGGGGGTGGATGTCAAAATCAGGCAGTTGAGAGACAGTTGTAGAAGTACTCATCTTGAGGTGTGCAAAATGAAATCACAGCCTTCATAAAAATGGTCAATGCACATTTGGATGACCCTCACCCACTGCTATTACACCATCATTTTGTGATTGCCACTCTGCTCACCATTCTTAATTGGATATCTGTGGGAGGAAGAGTTTGGGCACACAGACTGCTTCGCATATACTGATGAATCTGTGTAATCAAAGATATTTTGAGTGTCAAATTTTACTCGGATCTGCAACTTTACATCATTCCATTCTTCAAGCATGTACTGCAATAGCAGAGTAGAAGTAACAACGACGGAATAGCAATAGCAGCAACAACGGTGGAGGGCGGTGCTGCAACAATGGAAGGAGGGAGAGATGTGGAAGGCGGTCGTGAGAGGGTGAGCGGTGGATGGTTGCGTTGCAATGGCAGTGACGGGATCAAGAGAGATCGAGAGAGAGTGTGTGTGTGTTATTGTGACCAAACTCGGTGGTTTTTGTGTGACTAGGGAGAAAACTCCGAGTCATGTGAAAATCAACATGACTCGGATCGAGTTTTGCTTTTTATGAAATTTGGGCGAGTCTACATGGCTCTTGACAGGTTTTTAATATTTTTTACTCGACTTGGGTGATTCTCCTTAGTCAAAAACCTGGTTTTGGAACTATGCTCTGAACCACTTTATTCATTTCGAAAAGAAAATTTTGCATTGAATATCATATGGCACCAACCATGAACGTACCAAAATGTGATGAATAGGTGATCTTAGGTTGCACTTGACATAGGGTTATTTAGCATGACCCAGAAAAAAAAAAGTCTCCCTCCCTCTCTCTCTCTCTCACACACACACACACACACACACACACACACACACACACACACAGGGGGCTGGTTCTGGGTTGCAGGAATTTTCCTCCTATTTGGACTTACAGTCAAAGAAATGGAATCTCGAAAGATATTTAAAAATCAGGTGAGTATTTATGAATCCAAAGAAGGAAGTGAATTATTTCATTTCTTTGGCTGCAAACCAAGTAGCAGGAAAAATGTTTCTGAGATGTGAAGTGTAAAAGATGATGCCATTGTTTGTTGGTGAGGATGACACGAGGTCACATATAGGGTTTTGTTAGTATAGTCAAAATGTGGAGTAAGGGAAAAAAAATTCATATTATTAAATTTTAGTAGCCACATGAGTTGTTTTCGGCTCTCCTTTAGCCAGGTGCACATTAGATTAAAGGAGGAACCACATGCATAATAATTTAAAGCTGAGGTGCCTCAGTCAATCCTCAAATTATTGGGAAGTGAAAATATTTAAACTTGAGTTTCACCTTGGTCATGTGTCAACTTACCAATGAATTAAATGTTTCTGCTACAAGGATGGCAGCCAAGGAAATAGAATCTTAAAGCGTATTTAAAAAATATCAAAATCTAGGAAGGTATTTATGAACCCAAAGGGAAAGTAAATTATTCAATTTCCTTGGCTGTTAGCCTTGTAGCAGAAACATGTGTAGCAGCAAATTTTTTTTACCTACCAACATATGTGGAGAATATCAACTCTCCACATATGTGGTTCGGAGCTGATCCAGACAATGATCCTGCTATCTCTTTGACAACTCGGAGCCACTACTTCTTCGTTGATGGTAATTTTATAAACCCTGCAGCCTTAGAGGGAAAGCACGAGGCCCCCTACTACATATGTGAGAGAGAGAGAGAGAGAGATGGGTTCTGTTCTAGGAGAGGAGAAGAAGAAGCCCCATGCCGTATGCATCCCATTCCCAGCACAAGGCCACATAAACGCAATGATCAAGGTAGCAAAGCTTCTTCATCACAGAGGCTTCCATATTACCTTCGTCAACACTGAATTCAATCACAAACGCTTACTCAAGTCAAGAGGACCTGATTCTCTAAAGGGCTTACCTGACTTTCACTTCCACACCATCCCCGATGGTCTCCCACCTTCAAACAACATTATTGATGCTACCCAAGACATCCCTGCTTTATGTGATTCCACTAGTAAGACTTGTTTAGTTCCCTTTCGCAACCTCCTCACACAACTCAACTCTGATCTCAACATCCCTCAAGTCACCGGCATAGTTTCTGATGGTTGCATGAGCTTCACACTTCAAGCTGCTGATGAACTCGGAGTCCCTTGTGCTTTCTTTTGGGCACATAGCGCATGTGGCTTCTTTGCCTACATGAACTTTCAACTCCTCATGGAAAAAGGCCTTATACCTCTCAAAGGTAAAATCTCAATTAAAAACCCAAAAAATTGAAGAGACAAGCTAGCTAGGGACATTAATTTCATTGAGATTCATTGTCATTAATTTGCTCTGTTTTTGATCTATTAATTAATTAGATGCAAGTTACTTGACAAATGGGTATCTAGATACTCCAATTGAGTGCATCCCTGGAATGAAGAATATGCGAATGAAAGATCTCCCAAGTTCTGCCCGATCTACAAATCCCAACGACTTGTTTCTCGACTATATCAAGGAAGAAACAAAGAGAACTCAGAACGCTGATGCAGTCATTTTAAACACCTTCGAAGCCCTTGATCAGGACATCTTAGATGCACTCTCTACTATGTTGCCTCGTGTTTACACAATTGGTCCTCTACAATTGCTGCTGAACCAATTGCAGAATGATGATGATGATTTGAAGTCTATAGGTTCCAATCTATGGAAAGAAGAATCGGGTTGTCTTGAATGGCTCAATTCCAAAGAACCCGGTTCGGTGGTTTACGTGAATTTCGGTAGTATCACAGTAATGGCTCATCAACAACTCACTGAGTTTGCTTGGGGACTCGCTAATAGTGAGCAAACATTCTTGTGGATCATAAGGTCTAATCTTGTGGTGGGTGAGTCGGCCGTGTTTCCACCCGAGTTCATGATTCGAACCAAAGAGAGAGGTATGTTGGCAGGCTGGTGCCCACAAGAGCAAGTCCTAAGCCACCCAGCCATCGGTGGGTTTTTAACACATAGCGGTTGGAACTCTACACTTGATAGTATATGTGGTGGTGTGCCTGTGATCTGTTGGCCTTTCTTTTCCGAGCAACCAACCAACTGTAGATATTCATGTGTTAATTGGGGGATAGGTGATGAAATTCAGCAAGACGTGAAGAGGGAAGACGTTGAGAAGCTTGTGAGGGAGTTGATGGTCGGAGATAAAGGTAAGGAGATGAAGAAGAAGGCCATGGAATGGAAGAACAAAGCTGGGGCCGCCACTGCTCCTGGTGGCTCCTCCCATGTCAATTTTAACAACATGGTGAATGACATTCTTCTCTCCAAACAATATTATTAAATATTATTTTCCAAGTTCCCTTATGTTCCCCTTAATTAAAATTCATTTTGATTCGTCTCCACCAAGTTCTAGGTTTAGTGGAGTATACGATGAATATGTTTTTTTTCCTTTCTTTATTTTTGTACTCCGTACCATGGCACTAGTGGGGCCGGAAAATGGGAGTGGGCCACCCTTAAGAGAGCATCCGATGACAATTGAATCTTCAAAGTTGTAATGCTTCTAATGAGTAAAGGAAATGCTCAAATTCATGTCTGACTACTTATATTCACTATCTTCTATATTTGTAAAGTTTTGATACTTTTTAATAGGACTGTGGACCACTTTCTTTACTCATTTCGAGCTAAAATTTTAGCATTTGATTATCATTTGGAATCAACCATGCATGTACCCAAAAAGATCCTGTCAATCCAGGGAGCATGTACCACCATGTGATGGGTGATCCGAAACAAATCTTTCTCTCTCTCTCTCTCTCTTTCTTGGTGAATCTCTATCTTGTTCTAAGGTACCTAACCATGTGGCCCAGATCGAGTTCCTCCAAGCTCAACTCCCCCCAAATCTTGGCACCTACAAGGCAAATTCTCCCTCTAGCTCACCTATCTGGATCCCTCCAATTGCTCCCTTCTTCAAGGTAAATACGATTAGTCCAGATGTCCCAGAAGTCAAAGGTGTGGTATAGGAGTGGTAATTCGAGGCAATGCAGGGAAGCCAGTGTTTGCTCTCTCAGAAGTCTGCAATTTTGTCAATATCACTTAAGGTGAATCTTTTGCTATCAGAAGAGGGGTCTTGGAATGCATCCGGATGGGCATGGATCACATTGAGGTTAAGTTAGACAATAAGGAAGTAATCTCTCTCATACAGTCACCCTCAAGAGCCCATCATCTCAGATATTAATTTTCTGTAACCACACCTTCTTTCATATAATCTTGATTATATTTCTAGGGAGTCGAACTTTGTAGCCGATGCCCTGCAAGGAGGCCACTTTCCAGTCCTTGGTTGACAGATCTTTGTAATCTTACAACCATGTAGTGTCTTGTACATGCTCATCAATAGACTTATTTCTACAAAAGAAAATGTGAGGTACCTCGATCAATCATCAAATTATCATCTTGGGAACTGAGGATGGATCTCAAATAATAGATTCCATGTGACTAGCCTTGCAGGGCCTTGGACGGCTTGTACAAGGACATGATCCGGTCTCAAAGGATAGTCAACGAAAAAACCTCGATAAAGAGGGAGAACACCGGTTAAGAGAGATACGTGTAGGGATGTAAATGGATCGGATTCGACTCGGATAGTGCTATATCCGCATCCGCATCCGCATCCGATTAGCTTTCGGATGGATTCGGATAGTGCTAAACAGATACGGACACGGATACGGATCAGATATTTTATCCATTTACATGTAAATATAGCTTTTCGGATAACTATAGCCTATCCGTATCCGTTTAGCTTTCGGATGGATTCGGATAACGCTAAACAGATATGGACACGGATACGAAAACAGATTTTGACTATTCATTTACATCCCTAGATACGTGCAGAGAATCCAAACTCGAAATGAAGAGAAATCACATCATACCCTCATTAGATGAAACTGAAAATTTTCTTCTCCTTGGACCGTTGGCATTGGCAAAGAAAAATAAAACGAGAGAAATAGACTAAGAGAGACGTGATCCCTTTGCCTTTCTTTGATTATGCAAATTAATAGAATCTGCTCTAAATATCTCTCAATCAATACTGCTTATCATCACTTCACATCTCTAAATCTCCAATAAATCTCTCTAGCTCAGAGCCCACTCTCTGCAACCTCCAAAGTCTTCACCGGTAAGAGAGACGTGATCTCTTTTCCTTTATCTTTTGTTTTTCTTTGATGTATTCTCAACATTTCTAGTAGAAAATAGGCTGGTAGTCTATCACATCCAAGGGGCTCCTTGAAGGGACCTATGTAACAAACCACCTTATTTCTTCCATGATATTATCCTTATTATCTTACCAAAAAACAAATATATTATCCTTATTAAATAAATATGATTTTCTCATCGCTTTCAAAGACTTCAAGCAAAGCTAGAGGAAACAGGGTCTTGAAGACCACTAGAAGATGGAATTGAATTGCTACAATAATTCACAAGAAGGCCAATCCAGATAGTCTACGGCGCCCTGCTTGTAGGGCAGGGGTAAGGGGGTCATTGTAGGGTGCCTGTTTGTGCACTGCTCAGGCCGCTACGGGCAGGGCGCTGTAGAGGATCTGAATCCCAAGAAAAAACACTAGAACTCCCGTTGCGGAAGGAACAAGGTCCACATTGAGGCGATTCCCCCACTGCTAGACAAGAAACTGATTCCTAGAGCTTTTAGGTTACAGCTATGAATGTATTTTGGTCTGATAATACAACAATGTTTGGCCATCTTCCAAAAGAGCATGAAATGTAGAAAAGTTTTGATTATTTAATAATATTGTTTGGAGAGAAGAATGTCATTCACCATGTTGTTAAAATTGACATGGGAGGAGCCACCAGGAGCAGTGGCGGCCCCAGCTTTGTTCTTCCATTCCATGGCCTTCTTCTTCATCTCCTTACCTTTATCTCCGACCATCAACTCCCTCACAAGCTTCTCAACGTCTTCCCTCTTCACGTCTTGCTGAATTTCATCACCTATCCCCCAATTAACACATGAATATCTACAGTTGGTTGGTTGCTCGGAAAAGAAAGGCCAACAGATCACAGGCACACCACCACATATACTATCAAGTGTAGAGTTCCAACCGCTATGTGTTAAAAACCCACCGATGGCTGGGTGGCTTAGGACTTGCTCTTGTGGGCACCAGCCTGCCAACATACCTCTCTCTTTGGTTCGAATCATGAACTCGGGTGGAAACACGGTCGACTCACTCACCACAAGATTAGATCTTATGATCCACAAGAATGTTTGCTCACTATTAGCGAGTCCCCAAGCAAACTCAGTGAGTTGTTGATGAGTCATTACTGTGATACTACCGAAATTCACGTAAACCACCGAACCGGGTTCTTTGGAATTGAGGCATTCAAGACGACCCGATTCTTCTTTCCTAGACTTCAAATCATCATCATCATTCTGCAATTGGTTCAGCAGCAATTGTAGAGGACCAATGGTGTAAACACGAGGAGGTAACATAGTGGAGAGTGAATCTAAGATGTCCTGATCAAGGGCATCGAAGGTATTTAAAATGACAGCAGCAGCTTTCTGAGATCTATCTGCTTCTCCCATGATAAAGTCGAGCATCAAGTCGTTGGGATCGGTAGTTCGAGAAGAAGTAGGGAGATCTCTCAATCGCATGTTCTTCATTCCTGGAATGCACTCAATGGGTGTCTCTAGATACCCATTTGTCAAGTAGCTTTCATCTACAAACAAAATCATACCAAATTAATTGATGATTTAAGAAATAAACTGGATTTTGGGGTTTTTTGGGTTTTTTAATTGAGATTTTACCTTTGAGAGGTATTAGGCCTTTTTCCATGAGGAGATGATAATTCATGTAGGCAAAGAAGCCACAAGCACTATGTGTCCAACAAAAAACTTGAGGGATTCCGAGTTCCTCAGCAGCTTGAAGAGTGAAGCTCATGCAACCATCGGAAACTATGCCGGTGACTTGAGGGATGTTGAGATCGGAGTTGAGTTTGGTGAGGAGGTTACGAAGGGGAACTAAACAAGTCTTCCTGATGGAATCACATAAAGCAGGGATATCTTGGGTAGCATCATTAATGTCGTCTGGAAGTGGGAGACCATCAGGGATGGTATGGAAGTGAAAGTCAGATAAACCCTTTAGAGAATCAAGGCCTAATGAGTTGAGCAAGCGTCTGTGAATGAATTCGGTGTTGACGAAAGTGATATGGAAGCCACTGTGATGAAGAAGCTTTGCTACCTTGAGCATAGCATTTATGTGGCCTTGTGCTGGGATTGGGATACATACCGCATGGGCCTTCTTGATCTCCTCCCCTACAATACAACTCAGCTCTCTCTTTGTGGACATAGCTAGTGCTTTCTCTCCCACTTCAGGGTTTCCATTACCGCAGCTAAAGGAGTTGGATATACTACTATTATACTTGGGCAATCGTAGAGTCGTATGTTAGAATAAATTGATCCGAATAGGGACAAAATCCCAAAAGCCAGGATCTCCATAGGGCGTTCAAGAACACAATCAAATAAATAATAGAAAATAGGGATAGAACCACCAACCTTGTTTCGCATCCATAGTGATGATGATCGCGAGGAAAATAAAGAACAAAGATCAGGTGCTTCCCCTCTATTCCCAAAAGTAAGCGGCTTGATGAGAATACCGAATGCGCAGGGGACTAACAACCTGAATATCTCCCTCTCTTTCAAGAATGCACTCTCAATAGTAATTGAGAATAATAAGTTGTGATGGGTAGAGGGGGACTAGCTCTCCTTATATAGTAATCCCTATAGGTCGACTCATCACAGCCTAATAGGAATCTATCGGCCCACACTAAGCAGTCCTCATTAGACTTCTAATATAACTTAATGACCCCACTTTATTAGACCAAAACCCTAATTAGCCTGGTTTAGGGATTTAATTATGTCCATATAGAATTTTATTAGAACTAAAATTCTAACATTCTCCCACTTGGACTTACATTAAATTCCTTATTTTTAAAAAGAATTTAAAAACAGTTTTGACCAAAACAATCACAGGCTAACAACTCTTTAAGAAAACTTTATGTGCACAATTTTTAAAATAAATTGGTCTAGAGGTCATATTAGAAAGTCAATCCTATCCCATAGAGTTTTAGACACCGAATCATGGCGAATCGCATCTATGATCAAGCGACACAGAGCCTTCCATGGTCACGAGAGCCCTCAACTCTACTAACATGGATGCAATGTGGTAGTGTGACAACGAGATAATACTCACGCGGTGATTCCTTATGTATTATCCGTTTATCACCCAAAATTTCTCTTCTTTAAGTGGCACAAGCTCACTAGAGAAATAAACTTCGTGATTCTAACGAACGTATGTCTCATCGAGAAATAACTCGAGTTATACTTTATGTGTTATAAGACATACCTTTAGGCTAACAACTTAATGCCCTAACCTTGCCTAAGGTTAACACATTCCTTAAGACTTTAAAATCGAAATATATACATCATGTCAATAAATAAAACACTCATGTGTTTAAAAAAAGCTGCATGCAATGACACCGATATGTATATAAATCAAAGTTTACCATAAGGTAAAAATACAGATGAAAAGAAACTTTAAATTACAATGAAGCAAAATAAAATAAACTCCCACTAACTAACCACATCCCATGATGCAACTAAGCCCATGCCTATGACATGTCTCTAAAAAACACAAGGGCGAAGACCTTTGGTTAGGGGATCCGCAACCATATCATCTGTACTAATATGCTCCTTTGTAATGTCACCTTCCTTTACTCTCTCCTTTATGGTCAAATACTTGACCTCCATGTGTTTAGACCCTCTAAGTCCTTTATTGTTGTTTATAACCAATACAAGAGTACATTATCACAATATATCCGGATGGGTCTATCCACAAAATCTACAATAGTCAACTCCTTTATGAGATTTACTGAGCCAAATAGCACGAATAGCAGCCCATAGCATGCCACAAACTGCTGCATAGTCGAAGTGGTCACCAATGTCTGTTTTTACTCTTCCATGATCTCGCCCCTCCCTGCCATCAAGAAAACATAACGATGTGGATTTCTGTCATCCTCACAGACCAGCAAAGTCGAGTTTGTATACCCCACTAGCTTGAGTTCGAGAACGTGTGTAAGTCAAAGCATATAATCTCTTGTCCCCTTCAAGTACCTCAATACTTTCTTAGCGACAACCCGGTGACTAAGACCAGGATCGCCGATACGCCAAGAAGTCCGTCACAAAAGCAATATCCGGTGCAGTAGGACACTGAGCATATGATACTACCAAGTGCGCTAGCATAAGGCACCTTCTTCATTTCATCCCTCTCGGCTTTATTTTTGGGCACTGTGTGTCGAACTCGGTTTGTCACCCTTGAGAATAGGAACATTCCCAGGTTTGCAATCCAACATCTCGAACCTCTCGAACACGATCAACATAAGCCCTCACGAGAAAGACTTAATAAGCGGCGAGAACGATCCCTATGGATCTCAATCCCAAGAACAAAAGAGGCCTCACCAAGGTCCTTCATGTCAAATTCCCTAGATAAAAGTTGCTTTGTATTATGCAACATCCCTAGAGTCCTTGCTTGCAAGCGGGATGTCATCCACATACGAATGAGAAAACAAAATTTGCTCCCACGACCTTGTGATATATACACTGATCCACTTTGTTTTTCATAAAACCAAACGAAGTCACAACAACATCAAATTTAGAGATACCTTGCCTAGAAGCTTGTTTGAGACCGTAGATAGACTTCTTGAGTCTACACACAAGATGATCTGAATCATCCACGCAAAACCCTCGGTGAACCATATATACTTCCTCATCAAGATTGCCATTGAGAAAGGCGGTTTTAACATCCATCGATGCAGCTCCATATCAAAATGAGCTACCAATGCCATGATCACCCTGAAGGAATCCTTCGAGGAGCGGAGAAAAGGTCCCATTGTAGTCTACTCCCTCTCTCGAGTGAATCCCTTGGCTACCAGGCACTGGCTTTAAACCTCTCAACTTTTCCTTTGGAATCTCTTTTGGTTTTATACACCCATTTGCAACCAATGGGCTTACAACCTTTAGGTAAATCAACAAGCTCCCAAACATCATTATGTTTCATTGATTGCATTTCATCTCTCATCGCATCTATCCACAAATGACTGAGGACTAGAAAGCGATTACTGAATAAGTAAGCTGGATCGACCACACAACCAATATCATAGTCATGTTCTCCCGGATAGCTGACCTTCTCTCCTGGTGGATCTCCGTAATGGTGCCACTCCGCCTCAACACGAATCCGAGGAATCTCATGCGCATTAATGATAGGATCCTCAACCGCATCACGAATAAGAGGAATCTCATCGGGTGCTACATGAATGTCGGGGCGGTATCAATATCAGGCTCCCGAACTCCAAGGAGTGTAACCAATGGCACAGTATGCCCCACATCGATCGAATAGGTAGAAGAATGGGTACCGATGTACCAACCATGTGACTATCTTGAGCAGTACGAGAAGCGATCATTCTTTTCGGCCACATCAAATTCCGAAATTTCATGTCGTGACTCCACAATCCTAGTGCCTCCAGGGATTATAAAATTTATATCCCTTCGAATGATCGGTGGTGACAAAGTAGCAACGAGTAGTCTTGGGATCCAACTTGTTTAAAGTTGGATTATACAACTTCACTTCTGCGGGCACCCCAAACTCTAAGATGGTTTAAAGCTGGGTTTACGGCCGGTCCATAACTCAAAAGGTGTAAGAGGAGCGACTTTAGTAGGTACAGTTAAGGATATAAAGAGCGTTTTCAAGGCTTCACCCCATAAGAACTTAGGTAAATTTGTCCTACTAACCATACTCCTCACCATGTCCATAAGTATGCAGTTACGCCTTTCGGCGACCCCATTTTGTTCAGGACTTCTGGCATAGTAACCGACTAACTATTCGTCGAGTCCTCAAGGTATTTGGCAAGCGAGCCCTTAAGCTGTCAAAGATCGCCATATACGCCATAATACTCATCCCCACGATCGATCTAACAATTTTAATAACTTTCCCTAACTATTTCTCAACTTAGTCCTAAAAATCTTGAACTTGTCAAGAGATTGGGCTTTTCTTTAATTAAATACGGTATCCATATCGGGAATAGTGCGATGCAGCAAAAGTGATGAAATAAAAATTTTTACACAATGTGATGAATAGGGACCACGATGTCGGTGTGAATGATCTCTAACAGGTCGGAACTTCAGATCTGATTTTTCTTCTTTATTTTGGTCATCTTTCCCTTACAACGTCTACACAAGTTTCTAGATCACTTTCAAGAGTAGGCGGGATGTCGAGACTTTATCGCCTTTCCACTCTTGCCTTAGAAATATGACCTAGCCGCTTATGCCACAATGTGAAGGACCATTCTTTAGGTAAGGGTCTTTTAGAAACAACACTTTCAACATTACAGGAGACGTAGATATCGGTGGGAGACAAACACAATCGTACAATCCGTTGGACATAAAGCAGAACCAACTTTAGTTGAATTAAAAATAAATTAACCATAGTATTCTTTATTTCAAAATAGAAACCACTAATGTCCAAAAGCTGAAACCGAAATCAAATTCCGCCTAAAGGACGGTACATAAAAAGTGTTCTTTAAAGTCAATTTAAAACCGAGAATCTAATAATAAAATGACATCTCCCACGAACTCTACGTCGAATGTCCATCATTTCCTACGACCAGCCTTGATTCATCCTTGTTTGGCCTCCTCCGATTTATGAACCCCTATATGGTAAAAGCAACATGGTTAGTTGCACCGCTATCTAGCCACCAAGAACTGGATGGGGCCGATAGATTGGATTCACAAACAAAAGCCAAAGAATCATTACGATGGTGCTTGGGCTTGAGTAACCAAGCCTTGTATTTGTCGTGATCCTTCTTCATGTGACCCTTCTTCATGCAAAAGAAGCGGCCGATCACTCTCTTTCTTCAAAGAGTCTTTCTTGGGTCCCAAATTGTTAGTCCGATCGGTACGTTTATTAGCGAGACTTATGAGTATGGTTTTAGACTTCTTACTCTTACGGGCTTTGGAAGTAAGCAGAGAAGGCTTCTTCTCTTTCTTGATTTCTCTTCCTCGGACACAATCCTAGAAATTAGGTCATTAATGCTCCAAGACTCCATCTTCGGAAATGTAGTTGGTTTTTATGATGCCAAATTCGGAAGGTAGGGTATTTAAGGCTTGATGGACAATTAGGGCATCCGGAAGAGGAATGTCTAAGGCCTTGAGTTTAGTTTGGTAATCAACCATCCTAATAATGTAATCCCTAACACCCCAGAACCATCATACTCCATATTAAATAACCCTTGCAAGTGTCCCAATCTAGCATTCGATGAAACTTTGTATCTCTTGGAAATTGCATCTAGCAATTCCTGGCGATACATTTCTCAGAGCGAGACCACTTTTTAGGTGTTCGGTATCGACCTCTTTATGGACAGATATCTTGAGTCGATTACTCTTTTGCCATGCGGCATGCACAGACTTTTCATCCTCGGTACTATCGTGCAGTTAGTTCCATTGGTGTGTCCATAACAAGGGACGTGTGCACATCTGCCATTTCCATAGCAAACATAATGTCCTCTTTCCACTTCTTAAAGTTTGACCCAGTGAGGAGCTCAATAGTAACCATGTTATTATGAGAGAAGGTATTTGAAAATTTAAACAATGAGCAAGTATAATAATTAAAATGATGCAAGTACAACTTGAAAACTTTATAAGCTAATGAGAATTTTACACACATCATTGTGAAATCACCTTTGGGCTGAATTCTCAATATGCAATTGTAAAAATCCCTACATACCAGTGGCTATGGGAATACGACTCAACTTTCAAAATCCACCACCTTTGGGTGTGTGCGAGAATTCTAGGTCAACCTATTCACAAGCATCTTGTATATGTACCCCTTCAAGTACCAATACATGACCACCACCTTTGGGTGTATGACCACACATTAGAGTTGAAGGACACCCCACAACTGTATGAGACCGGTGTTTCACAAATCCAACAAGGAAGGTCGCTTTGGCATTGCATCTGTCGAGCCCATGGAACCCTCTCTTGGGATATTCCAAAATTACTTACATCCTTAAACAAATTGTGTTATTTTATACTTTATGACAAGGGGCTTTAAATGTCTTAAAATTAACACAAAAATAATAATATCTTGTTCATCAAGGTAGGTATTCGGCAATTGAAATTGGTTCGGTTTCCAATAGAACGAACCTATAAATTACATAAAGGGCATACATCAAAGAATATCAAAAATATTTAAAATATTCATATCTGATCAAAACAGAGGGCACCACTTTGTGTAGAGCAGAAAACAGAGCCAACGCAAAAAATGGGACCCCAAACGGAGTCTCGTAGCCCCGGAAAGCCCGGTCAAAGTTCAAGTCCAAATTTGGTTGATCATCTTGGTCAAACCGGTCAAAAGTCAAACCAAATCAATTTGGTTTAACCCCGGTCCGAACAAACCGGTTCAGACCCGGCCCAATCGGGTTGGTCGGACAAAGCGGGTTAGTAGACGGGTCAGCGGGTCGGGTTTTGGTCGAAAACCGAGTTGACCCGGCAGCGCGCACGTTAGTATCGCCTGTACATAGCATCGGCGCACGATAGCAAAACCAGATTCCTTTTTTTTTTTTTTTTTACATCTGCGCGTGAGTGAAGATCACCCCATGGCCGCGCTGACGGCGTGAGAGCGCGTCCGGCGCCGGTGGTGATCCACCCACCGAAAACTCGATTTTGCGAGCTCTCACCCCATGTGATCGGATTCTGTTTTCGTGGCTAAAAAATCTCGCAGAATGCTGTGTCCGTCACGGGTTTTTGGAAAGCTGGAAAAAACCTAAAAACCTTGATTGAATCGAAAAATTTTCGATTCCCTTATTATGTTCTATTATTTTGAATCCATATAGGTTCAAGAACGGATCTATGGAGTCTCTGATATCACATGTTAGAATAAATTGATCCGAGTAGGGACAAAATCCCAAAAGCCAGGATCTCCATAGGGCGTTCAAGAACACAATCAAATAAATAATAGAAAATAGGGATAGAACCACCAACCTTGTTTCGCATCCATAGTGATGATGATCGCAACGGAAAATAAAGAACAAAGATCTAGGTGCTTCCCCTCTATTCCCAAAGTGCCTTTGATGAGAATACCGAATGCGCGGGGGCAGCGAACACCTTTGAATATCTCCCTCTCTTTCAAGAATGCACTCCTCAATAGTAATTGAGAATAATAAGTTGTGATGGGTAGAGGGGGGATCTAGCTCTCTTATATAGTAATCCCTATAGGTCCGACTCATCACGATCCCAATAGGAATCTATACGGCCCACGCTAAGCCAGTCCACATTAGACTTCTAATATAACTTAATGACCCCACTTTATTAGACCAAAACCCTAATTAGCCTGGTTTAGGGATTTAATTATGTCCATATAGAATTTTATTAGAACTAAAATTCTAACATCGTACACTCATACTACCAAGATCTTCTATGGTGCGGGTTGCCCGTCCTGTGGTGCTGCACAGACACAAGGTGATGTGCATTGACTGCCTTACCCCTGTCTGAACACCTTGCCCAAGCAAAAGTAAAGCGATCATTGCGCATGGCCCTGTGCCTGCGCAGCACAAGCAGGACACGGCAGTAGAAGATCTGTGTTGTATTTTTGGGTGGGTTTATGAAAGGAGAGTCGTACACTCATACTACCAACTATTTTTGTGGGTAAATTAATTTGGGAGTGTCTGAATGATTCTTTATAGATTCATTTGGAATTTAAAACCTTCATTTCATTTGATCTTTATTTTATTCTTAGAAAAAATAAAAGTTTGAACTTTGAAGGATGAAAATGGATTTTCAAACTAATTTTAATTCATACCATTAAATAGATTGAAGTGCCACAAGGATAGGAACTTCTCAAGAGCAACTCATCACAGCTTTTTTTTCATTAATCACTTGCATCCCAGTACATTCCAACAATTCTTTTTGGTGGAAAGATAAAGGCAGACTTGAAGTAATGCCCGGAAGAAAAGGTAGGGATGAAGAATCAGGAGGAGGAATTGTGGAGAGAGATAAGCAAGGAGAAGTGTTAGGTATTTGATCAATATGTCAAAAGCGAAACTGATGGAACACGTTAAATCAAGTCTTTTGACTTATCCTATATTGACCCAATCTAGCGCCCATATACTAGAATAGATCCCATTAGGCACATAACAAGAAGGAAGTTGAGGAAAAGCCATAATGATAGAGCGATAGGAAGTTGAGGGTGAGTTGGATGAGAGGGTTTAAGCCGGTACAAATGTAACAGACTCTTCGTAGTTATTCAACCTACGACAAGGATAGCTCCAGTTTCAAATGTAACAGAAACTCTTACTATTTTTTTATTTATCCGAATTTTTTTAATTTTTTTTTCATAAGTCATTTTCATGATATTAATGCTATTAAAGCATGTCTTAGCTACTTTTTAAATGTAAATGTAGTTTCATACATTTATCTTATGCCTTGGTCTTTAGGGGCAATTTTGTCACTTTAAGCATCTTCGTATTTATATTTTCCATAAGGTAGATGTTGTTGTATTTTGCCTTGTGCTAAACTTAGCTTAGGTGTTTTGGTTTATTTGTAAAATGAGGAGAGTATTTGATGGGCTCGAGTCCTGCTTGTTGACATGAGCTTCATTGATGGGCTCAGCTCCTTTGCATGATTTCATGTGAGAAGCCACCTTTGACGGGCTTTCCTTTGAATGGTATCCATGCCCTTTTCATTTGGCAGTCATTTTATGGGCTTACTTGATGGGCTCAAGTTATTTCATATGGGAGAGCACTATCCGCTTTAACAACTCGTCGTACCCCGCAGCCTAGTACATACGTTAGTAATAGACTCGACTAGGTTAGGTCTTTACCTTCCTGGTTAGGCTAATCATATAAAAGCAAGGATGGATAGATACGGTATTCTCTTATACTCAAGTAAACATGGTATATTTTACTACTTGGTTGTAGTCAGTTCAAACACATAAACCCGCAGCCATGTTGATCAAAATGACTAAGTTTCATGACTTGACCAGTCACTCGCCCTCGTATTTTAAGATCATCTCACCTTGTGGTCTGACATTTCATTCCCCTTAGTCGTAGGTGCTCGTTCTATTTTGATTTGAATGGGCCGGATCTCCCGAGGTACGTACGGACGTGTGTATGGAATGCAGGGTAGTCGTAGATCATCGCGTAGCGTGTAGCATATCGAATGTTGAAAGCTCTACGTAGCATTATGATTCTTAATGAACTTTTTACGACTTTGGCCTTAAAATTAGAGTTTTCAAATTAAGTTAACTAGGATTCATAACACATTTAAATACCTAACCATGGGTTAGTAACTAGAATTGAAATATTTGTCATAATTATCCTAATTAGGTTCATAAATCTTAACAAAGATAAGTCAAATATCACAAATTAGATTAACTAGGTGCATAACATGTATAAATAACAAGTATACAACAAAGTATGGTATAGGAAGATCGGTTTCAATCAAACATTCTAGGGGTGCCTAATACCTTCCCCAAGCATAACTTGACAACTATCCAATGATCTGGGTAAACCTACCTTGAAATTGGAGTTAACATAATTTCTATCCTGCTAAGGATTGGCATCATTTACTAGGTTGCGACAATCACCCTCTTGCGACATGAGTATTTACCGTATTCTCAAATTAAAATAGAAAACCATGTAAGATCTCGATTCGCATCAATTGCATTTTGCCCCCAAATCAGATGCATTCAGATCTTTCAATTCGTATATACACCTAGAAAGGGCAGTGTAGCAATCTTTTGGGTTTTTTACAAGTACCACCCCAAAAACTTTGATATCTATTATTACTCCCCTAAAAATTTTCAAACAATTATTACCCTCCCCTATTGCATACTTAATAACTAACTGGCCCCCACCGTTACATTACCGTAACGGAGAGGGTTAGTCGTGACAGTGTGTCGTTGTCATGGATTTTGTAGGACCAAAATGCCCTTTTGGGATGGTAATTGTAAAAAAAAAAAAAACCACCTCATGCATCACCGTCCCTTCTCCTCGTCCTTCTTCTCCTTCTTCTTCTTCCTCCTCTGCAACCCCAAACCTTGTTTTCTCCACTTGAGGTCATAATCTAGAAAAAGCGAGCAAGAATCAGAAAGAATATATGGGATGAAGAGGAATT
This sequence comes from Telopea speciosissima, assembly GCF_018873765.1. NCBI lineage: Eukaryota > Viridiplantae > Streptophyta > Magnoliopsida > Proteales > Proteaceae > Telopea > Telopea speciosissima. The sequence goes on from NC_057922.1 coordinate 16,326,310, forward strand.
TCATAACTGTAATACAGAGAAAAGCAGAGAAAGAACATAACTGTGAAGCACCATGGAAACGTAGATAGTACCCACCATGCAGCCAATGAATCCCAGCGTAAAAGGAAGTCTCTGGTAGAAAGAAGTGTCTAGCATGATGATCAAATTGATTCGATTGTTGGCTTCCCAGGAATAAGTGATAAATGTTAACCCATAAATATCCAAAAAGTTAAAATACCTCTTTTGTTGACATGTGTGCAAGCTGGGTTTTTGGACCTTTAAGGGCGAAGAAAGATCCATTAATGATGAAAGCACATCCAAGGGTAAAGCAGATAGCAAATTTCTGAGGCATTAGCACCATTACTGGAAGGAACATGGTAAATGCAATGAAAATGAAGAACACTCCAGTCGCCAGGAATAAACCAAAGTACATGTGAGAGATTTTCCAGAAGGGACATATATAGGTGGTAGCAGACTGGAGGTTCCCAGCTGGTAAATCCTTCACTCCTTTCGAAACCCTACAATATCAAATTGGGGAAATTCAGCAGGTACTACCAGAGAAAAAAGAAATCAAAATATCAAATTTAGGTAGAAGATAAAGAAGATACTCATGTATTCTTGCTACCAATTTTATTGAGTAAAGAACGGATGGTCTGATTATTTATCAATGCATTAGGAGTCAGCTACATAAATCCTACCATTATAAGCAGTTTAGCATTGGATAATGAATGGGCAACATTACATACAACCGACCTTCCTCCACTCCTACACTCTCAAGCCGTAATCCAGAGAGTTCAAGCACCAACTTGCACAAACTTCTCCATGCAGCACATATAAATAGCTAATGGAATATATAAACTTTGAAACAAAATTTTAAGAATGTAAACCACTGCTTCACAGTCACAGTAACATACCCATCCTTAAAAGTCCATTACCTCTATTCATAATCTAAAATCTGCTATCTGGACCCTATGGAACTTTCTATTTCACTGAAGACCAGGAAACACAGCTGCTTGTTCATGACACAAACAGAGATGCAAGGTATGAGACTTCGGAAAAATTCCCAAACTAGAAAGTCCTCTCTCTCTCTCTCTCTCTCTCTCTGAAACTTTCTATTTCACTGAAGACCGGGAAACATAAAGCTTGTTGTTCATGACACAACAGAGATGCGAGGTATGAGACTTCGGAAAAAAATCCCAAACTAGAGTATCCTCAAACTTTGTGTAGAAACCCCTCCATCACACAGTGTTCATGCTAATTTCTGATAAATCAAGGAATGTAATTATGATGAAATCAACTGAGTGGTAGGCATAACTATGACTAGGCAAGGAGGGGTGGGGTAGGAAGGGGTTCCTCCTTCACCAAAAGAGGGGTGGGTGGTGGTGCAAGGGTCGGGTTTGATAGAGAGAAACCCGAGAGGTGTGGGAGGAGGGCTGTTAAGGCATTAGTTAATTCAGGGGTTTGAGGGAGGTTAGTTAGGAGAGAGGGAAAATGGTTTTCGACTGGATCAGTGATCTGGGATGCTGGAGGGATAATGTGCGAAGATTGGGGTGGGACACAAAGATGTGGGAGGGCAGCGGGGTCCACCAGAGAGATGTTAGGTGTTGGGATATGGTTAACAAGGTTGTGAACGTGGGGAGTTGATGAGGGTTGAGTGGATAACTGAAGGGGATTAGAACGTGGTTATCGTGTTTGAATGGGAGAGGTAACTGCCAAGTGGTTTGATGGGATCGCAATTCCTCTAGGCTGAGCTGGCGACGGTTGAGGGTTCAACGGCTGCCGGCGGTGCTGGTTCTGTGATGGAGGAGGTGGAGCAGCCTGAGTGCTTGCCTTTGGGAAGATGATCGTAGCAGTTTCAATGAGCCGAGGATCCAGAGAAGAGCAGCGGAGGTGGGGTTGAAAGTGCCTGCGTATAAAAGCTTCTAGATTAGGACCTCAAGTGGATAAAACAAGGTTTGGGGTTGCTGAGGAGGAAGATGAAGAAGGAGAAGGGACGGTGATGGGGTGGTTTTTTTTTTTTTTTTTTTTTTTACAATTACCACCCCAAAAGGGCATTTTGGTCCTAAAATATCTGTGACAACGGCACACTGGCACGACTAACCCTCTCCGTTATGAAAATGTAACGGTGGAGGCTAGTTAATTATTAGTATACAACAGGGGAGGATAATAGTTGTTTGAAAGTTTTTAGGAGGGTAATAGTAGATATCAAAGTTTTTGGGATGGTAATTATAAAACAAGTAAGTGCATGACCTTGTTAAATCCAAGTATGATCATTTCTAAATAGCACATAGATTTATGGAAGAAAATTCTCTATCCGTGTGCCAGCACTCCCATGAGTCTATCTTCCCCATTTGAAAAGACACATCTATCTTCTTGTTTTGATGAAGAGAGAGATAAACACATGGGAGTACTGGCCCAGGCCACACTCTTAGACAAAAAACTACTTCCCATATATAGACTACAAACCCACTTCAATGTAACCATCATGTTCTATTAGAGGACTAGCCCTCTACTTCTGATGTAAATTCCTCCCATGCTTATTAGTAATTTAGGGTTGAGTATGTAATACTAACAGTGAGCTATGAACCGACTAACCATCAATTTCCAGTAGAGGACCAGCCTCCTAATTCTAAAGTAACTCTTTTTTTTTTAATCCAGATTCAAGTTTAATTAGCAACTGGACCCAAACATAGGATATAGATCTATCGGGCTAATCCGATTATTAAGAACAACAAATCAAGATTTTTGTATCTGAACCAATTAATTGGGATATACGTCTTAGTTGAGTTCAGTTGATCCATAATATTTAAAGAGCTTAAGGTCTCTAATAATGAAGATCAAGTTCTCAAAATTACATTCTTGCTTTCATGTTCTAATCCTATTACAACACTAGTATTGATATTGATTAGAATGCCATTGTTTAATTAGCTAGAGTATAATAACTAGGATTAAGGAATTCTTTTTAGTAACTTTTGGTGACACATAAAAAATGTTTTCTTTTCCTTGCATATCATTTGCTTACACTAATAAGATTACCTTTAGAGAAAACACAGTTGACATTTTTTTTTTTCTTTTTTTCTTTTTCCCTTATTTTTTGCTTTTAGGACCTCTTTTCCTTTTTCTCCTTTTTCCCTTTTTTTTTAATTTTTTGTGAAAAGAAAATTCAAAATAAAGCAACTTATTGCACACTAATCAACCCTTAGAGCCCCCAAACATCCAATGCCACTCGGGAGAATTGAGGCCAACATTTAGGTTTTTATATAATTAGTACGGAGGTTTGAAACTTAGTATTTTTTCAGCTATGGTATGCATCGAATATTTTGTATAGGACATTTGATGTTATAATTCGGTAGGGCATTAAAAGTCAAAGTAAATTTCAAATTAAGTGATGTAATTCAAATTATTAGCATCTCACCGGTAAAATGTACAACTCACCGGCGAGATACGAAAGAAATTTTATTTAGAAGCCAAACACCTTTGAACACTATCACACAAAGGCTTCAATTCAAGTAGACATGAATACATCTTCATCAAATCAAAAGCATCAACTTATTGCACACTGGTCAGTCCTAGGAGCCCCCAAAGTCACCCAGGAAAATTGGAGCCAACATTTAAGTTTTTATATGATTGGTACGGAGGTTTGAGACTTGTTATTTTTTCGACCATGGTATCCCTCGTATATTTTCTATGGGACATTTGATGTCATAAGTCAGTAGGGTATTAAAAGTAAAAGTAAATTCTAAATTAAGTAATGTAGTTCAAATTATTAGTATCTTGTTGGTAAGATGTACATCTCACCGCCGAGATATGAAAGATATTTTTTTTAAAAGAAAACACATCCGAACTCTATCACACAAAAGCTTCAATTCAGGTAGACATGGATACGTCTTCATCAAATCAAAAGCATCAATTTATTGGACACTGGTCTGCCCCTGGAGCCCCCAAACATCCAATGCCACCTTGGAAAATTGGGGCCAGCACTTAGGTTTTTATATGATTAGTACGAAGGTTTGTGACTTTGTATTTTTTCGACCATGGTATGCTTCATATATTTTATATGGGACATTTAATGTCATAAGTCGGTAGGGCTTTAAAAGTCAAAATAAATTCTAAATTAAGTAATGTAGTTCAAATTTTTAACATCTCGTCTGTAAAATGTACAACTCACCGGCGAGATACGGAAGATATTATTTTTTAGAAGGAAATATCTCTGAACACTGTCACACAAAGACTTCAATTCAGGTAGACATGATTACATTTTCACCAAATCAAAAAATCAGCTTATTGCACACTGGTCAGCCCTTGGAGCACCCAAACATTCAATGCCACCCGAAAAAATTGGGGTCAACATTTTGGTTTTTATATGATTAGTACGGAGGTTTGAGACTTGGTATGTATTCAACCATGATATATATGCCTCGTACATTTTATATGTTACAATTAATGTCAATATTCGGTAGACATTAAAAGTCAAAGTAAATTCCAAATTAAGGGATGTTGTCCAAATTATTAGTATATTGCAGGTAAGATGTAAATCTCACTGGCGATATACGAAAGAAATATTTTTTAGAAGCCAAACACCTCTTAACACAGTCACACAAAGGCTTCAAATCATGTAGACAAGAATACCTCTTCATCAAATCAAAAGCATAAACTTATTGCACATGATCAGCCCTTGGAACCCCAAACATCCAATGTTACCCAAGAAAATTGGGGCCAGCATTTTGGTTTTTATATGAGTAGAAGCCATATACCTTTGAACACTATCACATAAAGGCTTCAATTCAAGTAGACATGAATACATCTTCATAAAATCAAAAGCATCAACTTATTGCACACTGGTCAGTCCTAGAAGCCCCCAAACATCCAATGTCACCCAAGAAAATTGGAGCCAACATTTAGGTTTTTATATAATTGGTACGGAGGTTTGAGACTTGGTATTTTTTTGGCCATGGTATGCCTCATACATTTTCTATGGGACATTTAATGTCATAAGTCGATAGGGCATTAAAAGCCAAAGTCAATTCCTAATTAAGTGATGTAGTTCAAACTATTAGCATCTCATCGGTAACATGTACATCTCACCGGCGAGATACGAAAGATATTTTTTTAGAAGGAAACACCTTCGAACACTGTTACACAAAAACTTCAATTCAAATAGACATGAATACCTCTTCATCAAATAAAAAACATCAACTTATTGCACACTGATCAGCCCCTGAAAGCCCTAAACATCCAATTCTACCTAGGAAAATTGGGTCCAACATTTAGGATTTTATATGATTAGTACCGAAGTTTGAGAATTAGTATTTTTTCGGCTATGGTATGCCTCGTACATTTTATATTGGACAGTAAATGTCATAAGTTGGTAGGGAATTAAAAGTCAAAGTAAATTTCAAATTAGGTGGCGTAGTTCAAATTATTAGCATCTCGCCGGTAAGATGTAAATCTCACCGGCAAGATACGAAAGAAATTTTTTTTTCAGTTAGCAAACACCTCCAAACACTATCACACGAAAGCTTCAATTCATGTAGACATGAATACCTCTTTATCAAATCAAAATCATTAATTTATTATACACTGATCATCCCTTGGAGCCCCCAAATATCCAATGCCTCCCGGGAAAATTGGCGCTAGCATTTAGGTTTTTATTTGATTGGTACGGAGGTTTGAAACTTGGTATTTTTTTTTGGCAATGGTATGGCCCGTATTTTTTATATGAGACATTTGATGTTACAAGTTGGTAGAACAATAAAAGTCAAAGTAAATTCCAAATTAAGTGATGTAGTTCAAATTATTAGCATCTCGTCGGTAAGATGTACAACTCACCGGCGAGATATGAAAGATATTTTTTTTTAAAAGGAAATACCTCTGAACACTGTCACATAAAGGCTTCAATTCAGATAGACATGAATACCTTTTCATCAAATAAAAAACACCAACTTATTGTATACTGGCCAACCCCTAGAGCCCCCAAATATCCAACACCAACCAGGAAAATTGGGGCCAACATTTATGTTCTTATATGATTAGTTCGAAGGTTTAAGACTTGATATTTTGTCGGCCATGGTTTGTCTCGTACATTTTCTATAGGACATTTGATGTCATAAGTCGGTAGAGCATTGAAAGTCAAAGTAAATTCCTAATTAAGTGTTGTAATTCAAATTATTAGCATCTCGTCGGTATGATATACATCTCACTGGCAAAATACAAAATTTTTTTTTTTTAGAAGGATACACCTCTGAGTACTATCACACAAAAGCTTCAATTCAGGTACACATGAATACCTCAACAAATCAAAAGCATCAACTTATTGAACACTGGTCAACCCCTGAAGGCCCCAAGCATCCAATGCCACCTAGGAAAATTGAGTCCAACATTTAGGTTTTTATATGATTAATATAGAAGTTTGAGACTTTGTCTTTTTTTGGCCATGGTATGCCTCATACATTTTAGGTGGGACATTAAATGTCATAAGTCGATAAGGCATTAAAAGTTAAAGTAATTCCAAATTAATTGGTGTAGCTAAAATTATTACCATCTCGTCGGTAAGATGTACACCTTACATCTTACCGACGAAATACGAAAGATTTTTTTTTTTAAAAGAAACACCTCTGAACACTGTCACACAAAGGCTTCAATTCAGGTAGATACTTCATCACAAAATAAAGCATCAATTTATTGCATACTAATCGGCCCCTAGAGCCCCCAAACATCCTGTGCTACCCGGGAAAATTGAGGCCAACATTTAGGTTTTTATATAATTAGTACAGAGGTTTGAAACTTAGTATTTTTTCAGCTATGGTATGCATCAAATATTTTGTAGAGGACATTTGATGTTATAAGTCGGTTGGGCATTAAAAGTCAAAGTAAATTTCAAATTAAGTGATGTAGCTCAAATTATTAGCATCTTGCCGGTAAAATGTACAACTCACCGGCGAGATACGAAAGAAGTTTTATTTAGAAGCCAAACACCTTTTAACACTATCACAAAAAGGCTTCAATTCAAGTAGACATTAATACCTCTTCATCAAATCAAAAACATCAACTTATTGCACATGATCAGCCCTTGGAGACCCACACATCCAATGTTACCCAAGAAAATTGGGGCCAACATTTAAGTTTTTATATGATTAGTACGGAGGTTTCAAGACTTGGTATTTTTTTGGCTATGGTATGCCTCGTACATTTTCTATGGGACATTTGATGTCATAAGTCGGTAGAGCATTAAAATCCAAAGTCAATTCCTAATTAAGTGATGTAGTTTAAATTATTAGCATCTCGTCGGTAACATATACATCTCACCAACGAGATACGAAAGATATTTTTTTTGAAGGAAACTCCTCCGAACACTGTCACACAAAAGTTTTAATTCAACTAGACATGAATACCTCTTCATCAAATAAAAAACATCAACTTATTGTACCTTGGTCAGCCCCTGAATGCCCCAAACATTCAACGCTACCTAGGAAAATTGGGTCCAACATTTAGGTTTTTATATGATTAGTACCGAAGTTTGAGACTTAGTATTTTTTCGGCTATGGTATGCCTCGTACATTTTATATTAGCTATTAAATGTCATAGTCGGTAGGATATTAAAAATCAAAGTAAATTCCAAATTAAGTGGCGTAGTTCAAATTATTAGCATCTCGCCGGTAAGATGTAAATCTCACCGACGAGATACGAAAGAAATTTTTTTTTCGGTTGGCAAACATCTCCAAACACTATCATACAAAAGCTTCAATTCAGGTAGACATGAATACCTCTTTATCAAATCAAAAGCATCAATTTATTATACACGGATCAGCCCTTGGAGCCCCCAAATATTCAATGCCTCCAGGGAAAATTGGGGCTAGCATTTAGGTTTTTATTTAATTGGTATGGAGGTTTGAAACTTGGTATTTTTTTCGGCAATGGTATGTCTCGTATATTTTATATGAGACATTTGATGTTACAAGTCAGTAGAACAATAAAAGTCAAAGTAAATTTCAAATTAAGTAATATAGTTCAAATTATTAGCATCTTGTCGGTAAGATGTACAACTCACCGGCGAGATATGAAATATTTTTTGTTAACAGGAAACACCTCTGAACAGTGTCACACAAAGGCTTCAATTCAGATAGACATGAATACCTCTTCATCAAATAAAAAACATCAACTTATTGTATACTGGTCAGCCCCTAGAGCCCCCAAATATCCAATGCCAACTAGGAAAATTGGGGCCAACATTTAGGTTCTTATATGATTAGTTTGGAGGTGTAAGACTTGATATTTTATCAACCATGGTATGCCCCAAACATTTTCTATAGGACATTTGATGTCATAAGTCGGTAGAGCATTAAAAGTCAAAGTAAATTTTTAATTAAGTGATGTAATTCAAATTATTAGCATCTCGTCGGTATGATGTACATCTCACCGGCAGAATAGAAAAGAATTTTTTTTTAGAAGGAAACACCTCCGAGCACTGTCACACAAAAGCTTCAATTTAGGTAGACATGAATACCTCATCAAAGCAAAATCATCAACTTATTGAACACTGGTCAACCTCTGAAGCCCCAAATATGCAATGCCACCTCGGAAAATTGGGTCCAACATTTAGGTTTTTATATGATTAATACAGAAGTTTTTGACTTGGTATTTTTTCAGCTATGGTATGCCTCATACATTTTATATGGGACATTAAATGTCATAAGTCGATACGGTATTAAAAGTCAAAGTAATTCCAAATTAATTGATGTAGTTCAAATTATTAGTGTCTCGCCAGTAAGATGTACCGACGAAATATGAAAGAAATTTTTTTTTTTTAAAGAAACACCTCTGTACACCGTCACACAAAGGCTTCAATTTAGGTAGATACCTCATCACAAAATAAAACATCAACTTATTGCACACTAATCATCCCCTAGAGCCCCCAAACATCCAATGCCACCTTGGAAAATTGAGGCCAACATTTAGGTTTTTATATAATTCGTACGGAGGTTTGAAACTTAGTATTTTTTCAACTATGGTAAGCATCGAATATTTTGTATAGGACATTTGATGTTATAAGTCGGTAGGACATTAAAAGTCAAAGTAAATTTCAAATTAAGTAATGTAGTTCAAATTATTAGCATCTCGCCGGTAAAATGTACAACTCACCGGCGAGATATGAAAGAAGTTTTATTTAGAAGCCAAACACCTTTTAACACTATCACACAAAGGCTTCAATTCAAGTAGACATGAATACATCTTCATCAAATCAAAAGCATCAACTTATTGCACACTGGTCAGTCCTAGGAGCCCCCAAACATCCAATGTCACCCAGGAAAATTGGATCCAACATTTAGGTTTTTATATGATTGGTACGGAGGTTTGAGACTTGATATTTTTTCGGCCATGGTATCCCTCGTATATTTTCTATGGGACATTTGATGTCATAAGTCAGTAGGGCATTAAAAGTAAAAGTAAATTCTAAATTAGGTAATGTAGTTCAAATTATTAGCATCTCATTGGTAAGATGTACATTTCACCGGTGAGATATGAAAGATATTTTTTTTAGAAGTAAACACATCCGAACACTATCACTCAAAAGCTTTAATTCAGGTAGACATGGATACGTCTTTATCAAATCAAAAGCATCAATTTATTGGACACTGGTCTACCCCTGGAGCCCGCAAACATCCAATGCCACCTCGAAAAATTGGGGCCAGCACTTAGGTATTATTTATATGATTAGTACGAAGGTTTATGAATTTGTATTTTTTTGGCTATGGTATGCCTCATATATTTTATATGGGACATTTAATGTAATAAGTCGGTAGGGCTTTAAAAGTCAAAGTAAATTCTAAATTAAATAATGTAATTCAAATTATTAGCATCTCGTCGGTAAGATGTACAACTCACCGGTGAGATACGAAAGATATTATTTTTTAGAAGAAAATATCTCTGAACACTGTCACACAAAGACTTCAATTAGGGTAGACATGAATAGATCTTCACCAAATCAAAAACATCAACTTATTGCACACTGGTCAGCCCTTGGAGCACCCAAACATCCAATGCCACCCGAAAAAATTTGGGCCAACATTTTGGTTTTTATATGATTATTACGGAGGTTAGAGACTTGGTATTTATTTGACCTTGATATATATGTCTCGTACATTTTATATGTCAATTTAATGTCACAATTCGGTAGGCATTAAAAGTCAAAGTAAATTCCAAATTAAGTGATGTTGTCCAAATTATTAGCATATTGCCGGTAAGATGTATATCTCAACAGCGATATACGAAAGAAATATTTTTAGAAGTCAAACACCTCTTAACACAATCACACAAAGGCTTCAATTTAGGTAGACATGAATACCTCTTCATCAAATCAAAAGCATCAACTTATTGCACATGATCAGCCCTTGGAGACCCTGACATCCAATGTTACCCAAGAAAATTGGGGCCAACATTTAAGTTTGTATATGATTAGTACGGGGTTTTCAAGACTTGGTAATTTTTTGGCCATGGTATGCCTCGTACATTTTCTATGGGACATTTGATGTCATAAGTCGGTAGGGCATTCAAATCCAAAGTCAATTCCTAACTAAGTGACGTAGTTTAAATTATTAGCATCTCGCCGGTAATATGTACATCTCACCGGCGAGATACGAAAGATAGTTTTTTAGAAGGAAACTCATCCGAACACTGTCACACAAAAGCTTCAATTCAACTAGAGATGAATACATCTTTATTTGAAATAATATTTGTAATCTATTTCTAGTTTTAAACAGATACCCCCAAAAAATACTATGCAAGCATAAGCTAATAAAGAAATGAAAACTAAGACATGCATGACATAAATATTTTTTCCCTATTGCAGCAACATATCTTTCTATTGGACCCACAACACAAGACTCATAAAAGAAAAAGCTGCTAAAAAGTGTTGTTCTTTAAAACTTCTATTGTAGACAGACAAAAGTTCCTAATTCCTAACGTCTAATTAAGCCCAAATGACCTACTAATTGATTGCCAAAAATGTCTGCATGTGTGTGTATATATATCTCATACGATCTGAAAGTAGCTGAATATGCCAACTCCATATACCACATTAGAATATTCTGCTTTTGTATTGCCTTTGCACAGTTCTCAAAACAATAAAATCATCACCAACAGTGTACTAGATACAGGCACCCATTAATAACATATAGAACCTAATTTGAATTAATCAACAATAAAGTTTCTCCACTATTTGAGTTTAAAACATAAAATCAAATAAATTCATGTTTCACACAATCAGACCTATTATATACTTCTGCCACTAATAAATGGCACCATAGTCTGCATGTGTGTGAGAGAGCATAAAGTATATTACCTTGCTTAAGTTGCTCTTCAGGTGCATTCCTCAACAAAAAAGAAACAGCCTCAGCCATAAACTCTTGGACATAAACCTTGGGGTAATATCTTATATGAGCTGTAATCCTTTATGAGAAAGAAACATGTTAGCAATGTCTCTTTATGATATAAAACATTCTTCCTCTACTTCAGCAATTTCAATAGTATACAAGGCAAATGAGAGAGATGTCTAAGAATAACAAACGATGACAGCTCATTTTGTTTTGATGTAAAATGTTAAAACAAAGACGGCTTGTCTGATGGAACAAATTGAGAGAATCCAAAAAGAACTTTCCTTTGAGAACACAGGGGGGGGGGGGGAGAGCACCATATTAAATGGAGAGCTTTTTACTTCTTAAAAGGAAAAGGTGGGCTCGGTCTGGGGGTGGTGCCGGGGAGGGAGAAAGCTTTGTGACAAAAGAAGATTTGAAGATTTCATAGGGAGCCTCAAAGCATTAGGTAAAATGTCATCAGCCAATGACAGGTTGAAATCTATTCTACAATTAAACATCTTGTTTTTCCTTTTTGAGTAACAATTGAATTAGATTATAAATCATCGAAATTAGGAAGTACAAGAAATTTACTTAAGAAGCCACAAGGGGAGACTGGAGCCAAGATATCTCATATACTAGGACAAGGCCTAACATAAATGTTCTGAGACCTGGCCCAGCACAGCCAATCATACCAGTTGAACCGTCACCATCATCAGAACAGGTGGATCAACCCCTTTGGCTCACTTTTCCCCAAGCTCATTCACTAGGTTTCAAACATTGTTAAACAACACTATTAGCAAGACCTGAACCTTGAACACGTTAGACCATCCTATCACTAACCACTGCATTAAACACTGATATTTATTAGCAGACTAATCCTTTAATTTCCTGAAAGTCGAAACTCATTTTGACCTATCTGACCAACCATTTGAACTGGTGTCTGCCACTCGGCACCATTTATGGATCCATGGGCTGACCGGATTCCGGAACATTGGTACATAGCTATTCTTCTCACTGCTCTCTAGCCAATGAATCAACCAACGAATTACCAGACCTTGGTCTCCAAATGAAAAAGATGTTCCTTTCTCTATACAGTAATGTATCTTCTTGATCAGGAGGGTAATCTCCATGGTGTGTCATCAAGCAAGGTTTTAGATCTCGGTTTCGGTACAGGTTTCGCCAGGCCACGAAACCGAGATCTCGGCGAAATGATGTATTTTTTTTTTTTTTGAACTCGATGCAAGGTTTCGGTGGCCATATGGCCAAGATAGGGGCTGAAATTTGACATTCCCCTTATTTTAAGCCTTCTAAACACAGTGGAACCATTAGTTTTTACAAATTCAAACCCAAAATGGTACTTTAACTATGGACCCTAAGTTGGTAGTCTACGGTGTGCATGAGGTCTATCCTAGGCTATTCCACAGTCCACACTGTTCAGAACTCATAAATAATTAAAGTAGAAGTGCAAGGCAACTTAATAAGCATTAGGAACTAAAACACATCAAACCATAAACCATTACATACTATATAGTGATTGACTGATTGTTCATAATTGTTGGAAACCTTTCCAAAGATATAGTCAGATCAAATAAATACAAGCTAGTAGCCTAGTACTGAAATGAGTGCCGGGCCGGATCATCATAATGACCACGTTGGTGTTGTTGTTGTCGAATCAAGCTTTGCTCTGATTGCATCACAAAGGCTGGCCATGACATATGATTGTGGAAGTAACACTCGAAGTCGTGCACAACAGCCCTATAAACCGAGTCATCAGAGTACTAGAGGTACCCTAACCTAGGGTATATATCTCCGAAACATAAGGAACTCGATCGAGAGCCACCGCTACTAAATGGTGCCTATGGAACAGGCACAGACATGTATGGTTGAGGGGCCGGGACCCCAAAGATGCTTTCCACAAAACCTGACTCAATGTGTGAGTGTGACTGACCTTCATACTCATACGCAAAGGGTAATGATGATGAAGAGCCGGCCTGTCCCAAAGCCCCCAAATTGACCATACCCAATATAGTGACAATACTCGAAACCGGTGCTCCCCGTGTCATATATGGATGGTGTATGCTACTGCTCCCCATGATGAATACCACTCTCCATACTCATGCCTCCAATACTGTAAGTCAAGCTCCTGATCGTGTCATCCATGCTATCTTGCTGCTCCCCAGCTTGTTTTTTGGATTTGTGACCTTTTCGCTCTCTCCTATAGACAAATCCACCATGGTCTTGATCCTGTGTGGTATGAGTGAATTGAGTCTCTCCTGTGAAGCGCACTAGCTCAGGCTCATGCTCCGGCTCTGGGTCTAGGATGTGATACCTCTCGCACATACCCCCATAATCCCCATAATGTAGCCCTAGATAGGTAGGAGACCTACTAGAAGCCAGACAACAGGATCAATCGCAAAAGGGGTTGCTGGTTTGAATGGACAGCACTAAGATTTAGGTTAATTCTAAGGTTTAGGATGGGAATTTGGGAATGGGTCTTATATGGCTTTAATATGCAGGTCTAGGGGGTTATTATGGGATAAAAATAATTGGATTTGGTTAAGTTTGAAAAATCTGCAGAATTAGGGTTAGGGTTTCGGGTTTTAGGAATTAGGAATTAGGAAATAGGCTGAATTTAGGGTTTCTAATGGAAATTTAGGGTTTAATAGAGATAGGATTAATGGAGGTCGATTGGAGAATGATTAGGTTAGAGGATAACGAGGGGAAGGATTTATGCAGGAAACTAAAATTACTTACTGGTTTGATCTCCTTCAGCAGCAGGAGCTTGAAGAAGCTCGATTGAAGAAGAACTACCTCCCGGTACTGGACAGACTCAAGGAGTTGTGAGAGTCCACTCACCCTAGCACCTTGGGATCCACAAGTGACTTAGGAGGGTTAGGAGAGGACAAAGGAGAGGCTATCGGGTAGATGGGGTCAAATCCATCGGACTCGGAGTCGGGTGAGGAAGAGGTATCCAAGTCTTCTCCTTCTTCTTCTTCCCAATTTTCAAGGACAAGCGAGTAAGTCCGGGAGAAGTCATCATCTACGAGTAGAGGATTCAACATTTGCATCCGGATCATCGGTGATGGAAAAGGGGCAAGCATATGCATCAATTTGGCTTGCTTAGCTTTGTCGGGACAATTACGAGCAAAGTGGCCGATTTTCCACACGCATAGCATTTGGTAGAGGTCTTCGCCCGAAATTTCTTTGGTTTGAAGAACTTATAAGGCTGCTCTTGAGACCTAGGATGCTTACGTTTGAACCGATGAGATCTGTGATTTCCATTTTTCGAGGGATCCTTTACGGACGAGGCGAGCTTGGTGAAGTGGGACTTCTTCTTGGATGGACAAGAAGCAGTCTTTGTCTTTGCATTTGATCTTAAGATGAGATGTGTCACACGCATCGGTGAGTCCATGGTGGTCTTTTCCCATTGCTTGAAGAGCAGCACTGCGATCACACAACACTGCGAGCACAAGGATCTCTTGATAGAGGCGACCGATAGGAGCTTGATCAATTTGGAGACCAAAATGGTGCAAGGATTTTATGGCCTCTTTTCCCAAAGGTTCGGGAAAGAATTGAGGAACACTTGCTTCATATTTGGGTCATCCAATCCTCGAGGATGTAAAATCGGTCCAACATCCGTGTATAGTGCTTAGCAAGATCAGTCTTACGAAAAGAGCAACACTTCATCGGAAGTACTCTTCAGGGCCTTGAGTCCGTTGTTCTCAATGGGTCCAATCATCTCATTGTACAATCATTGGCGATGAAGACATCAATAGGAATCGAGTCCACCTGGAGTTGCGATAACCACAAGGGCCATGAACCATTCTCACGAGGGTTCCATGGTACGGGCCAAAACTGGTAATAATAAGCCGTCGTGGCTCCAAGAACTAACATTTCTCGCATAGTTGGCGCATGAAACTCGAAATCCGCTCAGGCCATTTATGAAAAGGAGACCATCAAAGGTAAAAAGTCTGCTTGGGGTCTGATTGGCAAAAGGACTAGGATTCGGTGCAGGGCGATATGAGGAGCTGCAGGGCGGCTGCGGGATGGTCTTCTTGTGGTGCGATATCAACTTCATTGTCGGCTTGTATAGTCAATGGGTTCGATTGGAGCACGGGACGCATCGGCGCCGGGGATGGGTTTGGTAAGCGGTAGAGGACTCGGGTGAGTGGGCGAGTTCGTGTCGAGAAGGAGGTAACGAGGCAACTTTGGCTATGGACAAACAGTATGGTCTTGGGTGGAGTCGGGGTTAGCGAGTGAGGAATGTCGAGGGTGTTAGTATTCTCTGGGAGAGGAATAACGGGACGAGTGAATCGGGGATATCGGGTTTTGATCTCGGGAGGAACCCAAGGAACAAAACTAGGGGTCTGTATGTTGGTGTCGGGTAAAGGTTGGAAAGTAGGTTGAACCATGGGTTTTGGGGAAATAGGAGTAGGTTGGAAAACAAGTTGAGAAGAGACAGGGTAAGATGTATGGGATCGCCGGTTTCGGGATCGGCTTTGAGAGAAGCTAGATGTCTCTGTTGGTCCTGTAACTCCTTAAACATAGCGAGTGGGAAAACTATGTGGAGTTGAATACTCATGGTAAATCGGGGTTGTGAATGATTCGGGGAAGAGAGTAGGGCTGGATGGAAATGGTTGAGTCGGGCCATCTGAGTTGTTCTTCCAACAGTTTCTTTTCCTTTTCTTGGCGAGTAGATGAGAAAGGAGGCATAAGAGGAATCTTTCACCGTCATAGCTATAGTCATTAGCTCTTGGTGGAGAGATTCAATCCGTGTTTGAGGTAACGGATGTCGGATTCATTCTACGGAGCGCAAGAGTATAGTGCTCTTGGTAGGAAAGAAGCTTGTTCGAATGCAGTTACGGACAAGCATTTTACCAAAGCACGCACGATTAAGTTGTGCTTCAAGCGTGGAATTGCGGTACCATCGCCCCCATGTTGTCGAGACATTGGGGAGTGACTTTCCATTTGTGGCGGCGACGATCGGCATCTTCGTAGTCAGCGAGCGGTGGGAGGAAATTCCCTGCGATCCCTTCGAACTAGAAGCCATAAAACGGGGAATGAGGCTCTTGGATCTCGAGTCGGCCACAACATCGGCCGGGGGGATCCGTTGGAGGGAAGGCGGAGCCGCGAGGTAACTATGGTTTACTCGATGGGCGTGACCGGTGGAGGAGATTGGTGGTGGCGGAGAACAAAGCAACCCAACGGGTTTGCGATTGCCGTAGTCCATTATAAACCGGTATACGCCACGATCTTCTCAAGTGGTCCGACATTTGGACAAGCGGCTTAGTAAGCGGAGCCATGAGAGTCTGGGCCGGGCGCTTTTTCTTCTTTGGCTTGGAGGTGGAGGGGTGGAGGATCTTCTTCGAGATCATCGGCGTCGTCCAGTCAATTTGAAGATGCCGTAGGAATCATGAAAGCACGTGTCTGCCGGGCTTTGGATATGTGAATGAGTGTGCGGCCATCTTGAAGGCTTGTACGGGGTTTATAGCCGTCGGTGGAGTAGCGGTACAGGATGTTATGAGTAGACTCATAAGCCGTGATCGTGACTCGGGAATGAGTTTGGCGGGGCTGCTCTGTCGATCTGGCGAGGACATAAGTGATAGTAGGGATTCGGTCCTCTCAATCTGAGCGAGCAGGGCATCATTCATGGAGAATCAGTATTGAGGTTAAATGGCATGATTTTGGAGTTTGTAGCAAACCTGGTAGTGAAGAGTGGCATGCTTTATCGCTCTCTTTGAGCGCTGTCAGCTATATCGAAGCGCCAAGCATCAGCAGGTTTGGATCTTGAGAGAAATGTTGTAGTTGGGATACACCGAGTGTAGAAAGCAAGTGCCATCGTTCGAGTGTGCGAGCGTCGCGATGATGGTGCATCACGGGAAATTCGAATCGGTGTCAGGAAGATTAAGCCGCGTAGCTACCGGGAGCCCTTGCGACCGTAGGAAGGTAACGGCGATTTTAGCGGCACCAAGATGGAGATGGGTGTAACCCAACCGGATCCTTTGCCGGATCAACTCGAACTCGATGTTCATAGGAAATCTCGCTCTTTACCACTAGCTGGTGAGCTGGTTTCGGGAAAAAGGAGGAGCCGGACGTACTCCTTTAGACCTTGCGTCTTTTAGGAGATATGATTGTCCGATCTTCCTGGTGACTAAGGTAGAAGATCGGGAAAACATCATAAGGGTTTATGATGGGGAAGTTAGATGGGTAATTCGTTGTTCATGGGGTATAATTAAGTTCATATAAGTAGTCTACCTTAGAGGCGTGGGAAGATTTAAGAGTCAGCAGAAAGTAGGAGGTTGTAAACTCACGATAGGAGGAGGGATGTCTTCCGTCCTTCGAGATGCACGGACCTATTAAGCGCATGAGATGGGAATAAGAAGCATAGTGTATGGCGAACAGTGTCCTTTCTCACTGATGGAGGTAACCCGAGCGCCGGATTTAGAGCGATCTCGTCTGCGCACTCCACACCTTACTCGGGGACGTTACCAATCTGGCTGAGAAGACCATCAGACACCACACACACCTATTTCGATGCAGAGGATCCGTCGAAGGCAGAACGCAGAGCATCTTAGCGGCATAAATGGAAGTCATCATAAGCACGATAAGAGGTCAAGAGCGAGCTCCGCTCACAATGTAAGGCAAAAGGGATTACTCACAAGACTCAAAATTAGACTCCTACACTAAAAAAGAAAGGCCTAACCCTATCCTTATCCTATTAGGTAACTTAAACTGACTAGGAAACTATAATACTAAAGGAAATAGACTCAAAACATTGTTGGACTTATAGAGTCCTAATCCATCCTGACTTACATCACGTGACCACTTAAGTTGTCACATGACAACTTAACCAAATCACATGATCACTTAAATTGAACCAATTATGTGTAACCAATTTGAACTGGTTCAATTAAAAAAACATAAAAATAAACTAAGAATTGGGCTAATCCCGTATGCAACCTGTGTACCCTTAGTTTAGGCTCATTAAAGTGGCCTAATACATAGAAAACCCTTGGGAACAAAGGCCTAACATGTATATAACCCAACTCTAATCTTATTTCTAAAGAAATTAGCCAATTTCTATGATGAACTTGCATCAACTCTCCCCAACTTGAAAAAATTCGTCCTTGAATTTTGCAGTGATGGGGGGGGAATCAACATATGATCAGCAGCTTTGACAATCCCCAAACAAAATTCCGATGAGGCAGGAACATTGGGGATAAAGTCTTCAATGCGTGGAGCTTGCTCTTCGAAGAACCAAGGTGGCATAACAAACTCTCTGTGTTCTTTCTTTGAATCAGCAGCAACTACCAATGTCTCGTCCATAGAGCCTCCACTGTTAGCAACCTTCTCATCTAATGCATGAGACACAAGCTCCACCTCTTCAAGAACAGCATCTTGAAGGTCATTGTTTTCCTTTGAAATGCTCTCAATCAACTTTTCATCTTCTACTATTTCAGCTTTGTCTACTTTGTTCTCTTCAATGTATATCTCTTCAGTAGAATCTTCTACAATTGTGTTTTGGACCTCCACATCAATTTGATGGCCGAGCTTTTCAATTATGATCTCAACTACTAGTGCAGATTGGTCTATTTGAATTTCTTTAGTTATCAGTTCTTGAATCTCTTCAACACAAACTGCCTTAATAGAATCTTCCGTTGGTTCATCCGCCATTGGTGAAACTTCAAACACAGTCGATGCCACTTGCGTTTGAGCTGACATGTTCGGCAGTCCCTGTGGCTGTACAGTCGATGTGGTCACCTTTGGTTGTAACCCTTTTAGAGTAAACAAATGGTATAGACGGTGTTGATCAGGTAGGACACACGAGTTGTTTTCAGGTTCAATCCCACCTTGTCGCTCGTCCAACCAATTACAACCTACTGTAATAACGCTCCTTGGAGATGGTACTGGCTCACACCAAGCACCGTCCACGTATGAGGAACACTCAAATTCAACAAAGACTTGACCTGTAGGCATGATGCAAATCTCTCTTGACTGGGACAACATATCCAAGACGGATTGTGAAATAATGTTATTACGTAGCCTCTCATCAACAATTAATATGGTTGTGCTCCCATTGGGTAGACGAACTCGGGTCTTAAAAAAAAATGGAGGTAGGTCTTTCGAGGCTTGGTTGGAGCTTCCCTCCGCCATAGCTTTGATACCAATTAATGTAGTCCTAGATAGGTAGGAGACCTACTAGGAGCCAAACAATAGGATCAATCGCAAAAGGGGTTGCTGGTTCGAATGGATAGCACTAAGATTTAGGTTAATTCTAGGGTTTAGGATGGGAATTTGGGAATGGGTCTTATACGGCTTTAATATGCAAGTCTAGGGGGTTATTATGGGTTAAAAATAATTGGATTTGGTTAAGTTTGAAAAATCTGCAGAATTAGGGTTAGGGTTTCGGGTTTTAAGAATTAGGAAATAGGCTGAATTTAGGGTTTCTAATGGAAATTTAGGGTTTAATGGAGATAGGATTAATGGAGGTTAATTGGAGAATGATTAGGTTAGAGGATGAAGAGGGGAAGGATATATGCAAGAAACTAAAATTAACTACTGGTTTGATCTCCTTCAAAGGCAGCAGCAGCAGCTTGAAGAAGCTCGATTGAAGAAGAAGAAGAACCTCCCGGTACTAGACAGACGCAAGGAGTCGTGAGAGTCTACTCACCCTAGCACCTTGAGATCCACAAGGCAACACTCACACAAGGGAGCAATAGCAGCAACAAAGGCAGCAAGCATAAAGCTGAGTTTTTATTAATCAAAATTCGTATTCAATACTTGGCCCCCTTACAACCTTATATAAAAGACTTAAAATTAGACTCCTAGACTAAAAAGGAAAGGTCTAACCTCATCCCTATCCTATTAGGTAACTTAAACTGACTAGGAAACTAGAATACTAAAGGAAATAGACTCAAAACATGGTTGGACTTATAGAGTCCTAATCCAGCCCAACTTACATCACATGACCATTTAACCAAGTCACATGATCACTTAAATTGAACCAATTAGATACAACCAATTTGAACCGGTTCAATTAAAAAAACATAAAAATAAACTAAGTATTGGGCTAATCCCATATGCAACCTATGTACCCCTAGTTTAGGCTCATTAAAGTGGCCTAATACATAGAAAACCCTTGGAAACAAAAGCCCAACATATATATAATCCAACTCTAGGCCTATTTCTGAAGAAATAAGCCAATTTCTATGATGAACCTGCATCACCCCATCAACCCCATCATCCCCATCATCCCCATCATCCCCATCACTACCATCACCCCCGGGGGCATCGGCCGAATCACCATCACCATCATCCCCATCCCCATCACCATCAACCCCATCAACCTGAGACTCGAAAGGTCTGGGTGACTGTGAATGTACACGGCTCTCGCAAGATGATATATACTCGTCCACATTAGTACCCAACTCAGCAGCTATCTAGGTCGGACCTACCCCCAGC
The DNA here is from genome assembly GCF_018873765.1 of Telopea speciosissima. Classification (NCBI taxonomy): domain Eukaryota; kingdom Viridiplantae; phylum Streptophyta; class Magnoliopsida; order Proteales; family Proteaceae; genus Telopea; species Telopea speciosissima. The sequence goes on from NC_057922.1 coordinate 16,347,102, forward strand.
CCGATCCATAACTGGCTCTCCTCGATCCCTTATCCACTGGTAAAGGGGATCCTCCTCATCATCTAAGTCAATCTGGAAAACGTTGGCAAGCTCGATTGGTACGTTATCACCCTCCATGGCTTCGCGTATATGTTGCATCTTCAATCTCATGTTGTAATGAACATAAACCAATTGCTCCAATCGTCTATGACCTAGTTGGTTCCGCCTCTTATTATAGATGAGTGAGAATGTACTCCAGTTGCGCTCGCATCCGGAGGCAGAACAGGTTTGAGAGAGCACCTTGATTGCTACCCTTCTTAAGTGAGGTGCATCTTTCCAATAAAGGACCCACCATTCACCTGCATTATAAGTTTAGAATATTAGGATTATTTATAGGTACATGATTTAAATGGAGACAATATGACATTATTACTAATAATTTAGTTGACCTACAAGGGGCTGCGGTGTGTCTACTACTCACTGCGGCTTCACGGCTGAAACTACCATTTGCATCCCTAAAGGTCTTCATCTATGTTCAGACATAAAATGTCTTGGATTAGTATACAATATAGTTGTAAATTAATATTCAAAAGTAAATATCAAATACCAACTCTCACCTCATTGTTGCATTTTGCTTGCTCTTTAGCATTAGGAACCAAGTTTGCAACTACTACCTCCACTGCTTCAATCAGTGTATCATCCAGCCCAAGCTTCTGCTTGTATTGATACCTTCGATTGAGATAATATGTTGAAAATTCCATATATAATTTGTCAGCTTTAAGCCTTCAATGAATAAGTAAACATATAAAAGTATAAAAATAAAAGTATAAAACTCACCAGCTTTATGTAGTGGATGGGACAAGTGCTTCTCCCATCTTTCCTCAATGATTTTGATATACCCCTTCCCACCTCTAGGCATTGCTGCTCTTACTCTTTCTTTCATTAGTTCCATGGCAACATACACATGTGGCAAGGTCGGCTTCTTCTCTGTGTCTACCATCTTGAGGACCTTTACCACTGGATCCAATATAAGAAGGCCCCTCTTCAAATCATGCCAAAATTGGTCACTAGACACACTAGACTCTGCTGCCTTACCACCTGGAGAACCCGATTCTCTCCAACCAAACCACTCCTCACTAGCAAACATACTTCTCAGGCCAACAATCTTATCTTGAAAGCTTTGCAATGCAATGAAATTGGTGGCAAAGCGAGTAATGCCAGGCCTCACCAAATCCCCTCCACATTTTTCCCTTAATAATTGTAAAGAAAATCCATAGTTGTACACAAAAGTGGTCACCTGTCTTGCTCGCTCGACCACACCCGCTACCAAGGATTTCTTACCCATATCTTTAAGCATGAGGTCAACGCAATGGGTAACACATACAGTCCAGAAAAGATGCATCCTCTTACTTTTTCTATTCATCAATTTCTCTCCCGCCTTCTTAAAATTACTCCCATTGGCCATCACTATTTGAACAACGTTTGCTACCCCTACTTCATCTACAACATCTTTCAACAACTTGTATATGTAATTTGCATCCTTTTTCTCCTTGGATGCATCCATTGACCTTAAGAAGACGGTCTTGCCATCACAATAGACCATGAAATTGATGATGGACTACTTAGTGGGTCTAGTCCAACCATTACACATAATAGTGACTCCATATTGCCCCCATTTCAACTTTAATGATTCGATGTAATCCTTAAGCTCCTGCACTTGCTTAGGCAAATAAACATTCATCATTTCCCATGGAGTGGGACCCTTCACTCCCGTGCCAGCCCTCCCAACAGTGTTAATTAAGTTCCAAACAATGAGTATAAAGCATATTTTTTTCAATTTTTTTTTACAAGAAAATCATTTATTTTTACAGAAAAATAAATAAATAATTTTAAAACAAAAAAAAAAAAAAAAAAAGGTTTTGGCCTCCATCATTCCATAGATCGGTGGAGAATGTATAACATATAAAAAACTCATAGTCAACAAATAAGATCTAAACATGTTTCTATGAAAAAATTAGTTTTAGGGATGAATAGTTTACCTTAGGTGCTTGACATGCAACCTGGAGGAGATTTGGAGCTTCAGTCTTCAATGTACAAGCTAGGAGGCGTTGGAGGATAGATTTGTGGAAAAATGCAAAACAACCCCCAAAGAAGGTGTTTTTCCCTTCACAGCCGAGAGAGAGGTGAGAGAGAGAGAGAAAGTAAAACTTGTCGAAACTAAGTAAGTTCTATGTTTTAAAGGGGTATGGTTCGACCAAGATGAACTGAAACGAGATATCTCGGCGAGATCTCGCCAAGATATTGTATTATTTATATATCGCTGTCAGTCTCGTCTCGAGTTCCCACAAAACCGAGATTTCAGCGAGATCTCGCCGAGATCTTGAACCATGTCATCAACCAGGTCATCTAACTAAAAACCAAAGCAAAATCACCCAGTGCTATAAAATCCAGCCAAGATTGGGGCCTGGTTACAAAAACAAATTCCATGATGTTGAAGGTTTTCCAAGGGCTGTCAATGGTTACATCTCATACAGGAGTATTTAATCTACATAAAGAGATAAGTTTTAATGTTCACTATTTCGTAAAGCTTGTCATATAGCTCTTTTCTTTTTTTTCCCTGCTTACACCGATGTAACTTGTACATTTCTTACATTTTTATTGGGATGACATTAATAGATAATTACCAACAGTAGCTCTAATTTCTGATGCATTTGAATCATTTATATATCATCTTCAAGGTACTTATTATGATATGAAGTTGACATGCATTTGAACCATACACCTTTTATGATACAGTAGCTCTATTCCCCCCCCCTTTTTTTTTCGGTTCTCTTCTCCTTTTCGCCCCCTTTGGGCTTTGGTAATATAATTTTTTATTCACCAAAAAAAAAAAGGTACTTATTATGATATGAAGTTGACAACACTCTCAAAATTCTGAGATAATCAAGAGAAGAGGTTGCTAATTACACTGAAATTTACTTACTCCAGGACATGGACAACATCCCGAACAAGATACTTCTGCAAGTACATCATGAGACACGACCAAGACGTAAAAATCTGCAAAAACAGGGATCCTCACTTCAAAATTGGCACTGATTTTCATCTGATTGCTTCATATTTAACAGAGAGCGCAGAGAGAGAGAGAGAGAGAGAGAGAGTGACAGAATAAAAGGGGAAGAAACATAAGTCTGTAAAGTGACAATGGCTCAGACCTGCTCAAGTATATCTGGTTCCTTTTCAGCACCAGTTTTGAGCAGATTCACTAAAGCTTCAGTAATCCTCGGCAGAAAGCTGCAAAAAAATTGTGATCACAATAAATCAACCATTAAAATAGGAAAAAAACAGTTGGCAAGCCTTTGAATTGGCCAAGGATAGGAGTTAACACAGTACGACATGGCTGAATATGGGGCCAATGCAACTTTGAATAGAATAGGACAGTTAGCATACTCTCTTGATTATACACAGATATATAGGATCATCAACAATAAAGTTTGGTTAACAATCAATAGAAAAATGGTCTGATAATAAGTAACACTGATGCAGCTTTTAAATGACAAGTCTTTTTTATCATTTGCAGGGGTTAACCATTTCCCTAATGCAACTTAGAACAAGTACACAATGTAATGCAGACCCGGGGGGTGCTCTGCTATGGTGGGCTTCACAAAGAGAAGTAGAAGAATTAGAAGAAAGAAGGGGAAAGAGGAGGGGGAACTCACGCTCTCACAGAGCTTCACAAATAAATCTTCTCATTAATCAAATTTTCAAGTCTGCCTCTTCTATCGTAGTACATCAATTTAAAGGAAAATACTCTTACATAAAATAGAAACTACCCAAAAGGGAAACTACCAAAATAAGACATATCTAAGAAAAAGGAAACTACCTAATAAGCTCCTACGTAATCTACTCATGAAATAAAACAAATATTGCATCCTAAACTAAACTACCAGCCCTTGCCAGACTAGAAAATAGGTTTAGGACCAGTCTTTGGTTTGGGCCTCCAAAGCAGGTCATGTTGGTCCAGCCAGGCTAAGGCAACTGCATCACAATGGGATGGATAAAAAGCATATGACCTTCAATTCATAGACTATGAAGGGTCACCCCAATGACAGTAGTCACAGTATGCCAGATGATCCAGCTGAAGCAGCAAAGAAAACTAAAGGTTTTTAGCGCCCAACAACGGTTTAGAGTTGGGGCTTTCTTCGCATGCTTGGTGTTGATCTCCTTGGGTGCAGAGTCACCCTTCCTTCGAAAGAAGAGCTATGAAGGTCTCCATGACTATGAAGGTCTCCCATGACATGTCACAAAGAAAGTAGTAGGAGTTGGGGTCCATCCCAGACCCTATAATAGAGCCAGCAAGAAAATGGATGCCCTAACGAGCAACAGTGCTCTACGATTAGCTTACTCGAGTAGGGGCTCATGGAGTTTCTTCTTTGCTCAGCTGCAAAAAAGGTCAAGGTATTAGCTGACCGTGCTAAATGCTAGGAACCCCTGTTTAAGCAGAAAATAACACCTGATTTCACAGCCAATGAAACCAAAAAGCTAAAAAATCAATGCAATCCAACGCACACAGCATTTAGGCACATTAAAAAAATAGCAATACGTATGCAAACATACAAGATGAAGACCTTGAATTTTCCACCAAATGAGAAAATTTCCAGAAAGAAATAGGTAACTTACGGGCAGAAGTCCTTCAGGAGATCTCTGGACAAGGCTGCAATCAACCTGTTTGGGGGGGGGGGGGGGTTACTTTTATTCCTTTTATCAAACAAGGTGGTCTGTGAAAGAATAGATGCAACAGAACAGACTGTGTACACATGATATTTTAATTTGCTTGAGAAGTAATCAGGTGCTGACAAATACGAAGATGCTAGCCATTTGATAAAATCAACACATGATGAAGCAAAGTAACTCTTTTGTAGTATGAAAAACTGTTCATATAACCTACACAGAATAGAACAGCTAGAAGCCCCTCAAGAAAAGCTAGACACAATTCCACAAGCAGCAAACAACTGAACCTGCCATGCTCTCACTCTGTGCTTCTGTATCTGTTCCCCACTTGCTATACTCATGTTCTTTTGCCGAAGAAATTTAAAGATCTACAAGTAGGGGTGGCAACCAAGTGAATTCGACCAGGCTAAGCTAAACAGGCACTGGGGCTGGCCTGAGCCCTCCTGGTTGATAGAAAAGCAGGGAACACCTGTCCAATCCAATCCCATTAAACCAAGCAGCTTCAGAACAGACCTCCTACAAAAAAAAAATTCCTACAACCCCCCCCCCTCTTCCCTGCAACTCAGACTAGGCTGCAGGTTGATGTCAAGCTGCGTTATTGTTGTGGGGGTGTGGTATCTGGTGTTATCTCAAATTTGGATCTTTCAGACCCATAAGAGAATGGATGTTTGCTGTCATGGTGTGGTGTGTGTTTGAAATCTGGGCTGAGATTAGAGTCAGAAAGGGCTCAAGGTGAGGTTGCAAAAACCAAAAACCTTTGGATTTCAAAGATGAAAAAGAGAACTAGAAGAAAAAACAAGAGGTAGATACCACTACATTACAATATAAAATAATAGAAGACTTAATGACAGCATTTTCTCCAGTCCTCTTCACTAGAATCTCAAACCAGGTTTGGAATTTCCTAATGATGACAGTTACAAAAATTTTACTTGATATGAGCCCTTTATCCCCAACTTCCCAACTCTCCAGCTTCTAGCACCTCAAATGACAAGAGACAGTGGGTTTGTGAAAAATTTTTGAGTTGTATTTTCCCTTGGTATTGTTGGTGTCCTCGGCACAGATAGGTTCCCAGCTTGACATGAATATCTGGTTCTTCGTATTTGTTTTGGTTCTAATGAATAAGTTTTCCATTTTTCCATCCACAAGGAAAGGGTAAAGAACTAAACATACCTGATACATCAAAAAAAAACATGAAAACCAATGTTTCAAACCAAAAGTACTTAAAAATATTGCCAACATACCTGAGTATAGGTTCAAGTGACAATCTTGCTTTTATCTGCAATCTGGGAAGAAGTTTTGTAATTATTTTTTCCCTTTTTTGTAAAACTTGCGGCAATGTTTGTACCCATGGCATCATTTCTTCGTAAAATGAAATGAAGTCCTCTGCAGTATTCAATTCCTGTATATTACCCAAAGAAGAATCAATGAAGTGATCAACCAAATCATTGATGTACAGAAAGCTGTCTATGTTATCATGCTACGACACAATAATACCAAATTTGTGGATATTTGGCCAAGGCAAGTAGCATATTGAAACACCATCTAATCATTCAGTTCAAAGGTTTCTAGCTACTAGAGTGCATTCACTAGTCAACCATACTAAACCCATCATTGGACCTTTCCTAGATTTCTCACAACCAGTTGATTTAAGAAAACCAAGTGTACTAAAATTACTAATTCTAGCTTTAGGGCTTTAACAAAATAAACTAACTGCTAAATCCCAATTCGTACAATGATACAATACCTTTACAACTGTTTGCACCCCAAACATCACCATCTTTTACAGCTATCGTTTGCACTGGTTGAAAATAAAAAGGAATCTTTTCGTAGAATAACTATCTGTCGTAACAGGACTAGACTTCAGGCCAGACTACCACACCATGACGGCATTGTAATAAAAATAATAACCACCACAAGGAACTTCTACATTAATACAATTTTCAAAAAGAAGGACAAAAATTTACCCGCCATTCTACCAGGCAGTCTCGAAAAAAAGAAGACCCCTCAGACGGCTCAGGTTTTAACGGGTTGATACTTCGAAAGACATTGATATCAATTTCTTCCAATCGCTGAGAGAAACTCTTGAACTGGAGATAAAAAGCAAATATTTATGCATAAATTTCAAATAGGATAATTTTTTTTTTTTTAACTAATAAACCGAAACAGCAGAAAGAATATTTTCCATCAAAATACAATTTCGGAAGCATACCACAAAACACCTAGAACCAGATGATTTATTCAGAGACTTGACAGCCCAAGCCTCGGAGGTAGTCGCCATTGAAGAGTTTCTTTGATCTTAAAATAAATAATTTCAGCAGCGGCGGCGGCGACACTGATAAAAAAAAACTACAATTAAGAAAACGAAAAGCCCAGAGAGCTAAGCTTCTCAGTGTATATAGCTTAGTAACCGCCGCTTCCCCAGTCCTCGCCGAGCTTATGGAACAGAAACACAGTAGTACAGTACACATTAACCATTTACATTTCGGCTTTGCTTGGTAAAAGAAGAAGAAGCAAAGTAATTAAAGAAAACACCCCTTACACAGTTACATATGATTGGGGAAAAAAAAAAAAAAAGAGGGGGAAACAGTGAAGTCACAGGAAGAACCGAAGAAGAAAAATACATACGAATAAGGAGGAGAAGAAAGAGAGAGAGGGAATCAGAGAAAAAAACTCTACGCCCAACTAATCAGGTAAAAAAACGACTGTCCGACGGGGAGGAAGAAGGAGGAGGAGGAGGAGGACCGAAGAAATCGATTGATCAGCACAAGGCGAGAAGTAGAAGAAGAACTGGGAAAAACACACACACACAAACTTACCTGTCAAAGCCGGAGATGCAATCGCTGCATTCGTCTCACCGTCCCCTTGAAGTCGAAGCTCGAAGTGTCGAACACACGTGTTGCAGGGTTTGGGTTTCAGTGTGAGAGAGACTGTGAGTTGTGATTGCAGGGTTTGGGTTTTAATGCGCGAGAAACGGTTTTTTTAGGTAGAATCAGAAACACAGTTGTGATTTACCAAAATAAAAAATACAAAAGTGAAATTTACGTTTATCACCCTGGGATTTCAAATAATTATGTCTATCACTCTTGAAATTTCATCTATTTTATAATCTTCCTTGTATCTTAGTTAAAAACAGTTAAATGGTGATCTCATCACCCAAATATAATCTAAACATCCATGATACTCTTACAAACAATACCCCTATTGAAGTAATTTTTTTAATCTCCAAACTAACCTAGGGTCCACACATACCTCACCCCTATTTCTGTTGCATATTCTTCTTCTTCTAACAGTGAGTAGATTTTAAGGCCAAACCCATTTGTACCTCTGTTTCCTTTTCTACCTTTGTTTTTCTTCTTCTGACCATGGGTAAATTTTAAGGCCAAACCCGGCCAAACCCATTTTGTACCTCTGTTTTTCCTCTTCTACCTCTGTTCTTCTTCTTCTTAGGGAGAGGTTTCATTCACTTGAGCGGTTAAAGAAGCGAAAAGTGAAGATTGGGCTTGTGAGTAACTGGAGTCCGAGAATGACTGGCTTGAACAACCCTTGTAGACCAAAGTGTAGGTATCCGAAGCAGTTTTTACAGATGGAAAGAATCCAAAACCTGCAATGAAGAAGAAAAGGGAGGAGAGGAGGCAAAAGGGATTTTGGATAAAACCCATTTGTAGCAAAATTCGCTCAAATCATGGCCAATTTTCTTTCAGAGGGATTCTTGGTGGGTTGCAGCGTTGGGTTTCAATAAAAAATTAGGGAAGTCTAATGGGTTTTATTTTTTGGGGTTTTTATATCTCACTAAGGATTCTGTAACTATTTAATTTTTTCTCTTTTTGGATGGCCTACCTCTGTTCAACTTTGAGATGCAGAGATGGGTATCTTTTCCTGTAATTGAGTAAATATAATTATATGGTTAACTAATAAAGTAATGTTTCTAACGAGATGCAACCTACCTTAAAGTGTGATTTGTTTCATTGCTTCTGCTGAAAAGCGATTCTAATTCAAGTTGAAAACTAGGGTTCAATTCTCGGTGGGATTGTGATTCAACTTCGGTGAATTACGAACTATACCAAATTTGTTTCATTTGATTCGATACTTCAAGTATTTGTTTATCTGTCAGTTAAGATTCTTAAACTTTGGGAATCTCTTTTGTTAAGGATGAGAGATGCTGAGCAGGGACTGTGATGTCAGGGTGAACTTGCCTCAAGACCTTGAAGATGAACAGTAACATGGGTGGGGTGGGGTGGGGTGGGTTTATTCCTTTAATAAATAAGAAAGGGTAAAATTATCATTTCCTTTCAAAATTAATAAAGTTAGTACACAGGAGTACAGAAGTAATTTTTGAATTTCCAAAAGTGATAGACATAATTGTTTTTAGTAAGCTGAGTCATAGACATAGCTATTTTGGAGAAATTCTCTATGAACCTCCTATAGTAACCAGCTAATCTCAGAAAACTTCTTATCTCAGTTACTGTCTTGGGACTCTCCCAGCTTACTACAGCTTCAACCTTTCCTGGGTCTACTTCAATCCCTCTAGCTGAAATTACATGGCCTAGAAATCCAACTTGGGGCAACCAAAATTCACACTCGCTGAATTTTGCATATAGTTGCTTCTCTCTATCCCTGCAGAACAAATCTCAAATGCTAGGCATGCTCTTCCTCGTTCTTGTAGTAAATCAAGATGTCATCAATAAAAACTATTACAAATTTGTCCAAGACATCATGAAATACTCTGTTCATCAAAGCCATAAAAGCTGCTGGGGCATTAGTAAGCCCAAAAGACATTACCAGGAACTCATAGTGTCCATATCGAGTCCTGAAAGTTGTCTTACTAACATTGGCTTCCTTGATTCGAAGCTGATGGTACCCTGATCTGAGATCAATCTTCGAAAAGACTTGGACACCCTGAAGCTGATCAAAGAGACCATCAATCCTTAGCAAAGGATACTTATTCTTGATCGTCAGCTTATTCATCTCTCTGTAATCGATGCACATCCTCATGGAGCCGTCTTTCTTCTTCACAAATAACACTGGAACACCCTAGGGTGAGATACTCGGTCTTATGAATCCTTTCTTTAACAAGTCTTAAAGCTGAGTCTGCAATTCTTTCAATTCTGTCGGTGCCATTCTGTAAGGTGCTTTAGATACCGGCGCCGCTCCAGGTATTAGATCAATCACAAACTCAATCTCTCTAGGAGGAGGTAGACTTGTCAAATCTTAAAGGAAAACATTAGGGAATTCTCCTACAATAGGAATCTCAGACATAGGCCTAACTTGCGTCCTGGTATCCATAACCGACACAAGGTATCCTTGACATCCCTTGTTCAACATCGTCTTCATCTTTAAGGCTGAAATCACCATCTTTCTGAGTTTCTTCTTCTTATCACCCACAAAGATGAATCCCTTTTCGCCTCTAGGCTGGAATACTATCTTTCTATCTGCACATAGTACATTTGTCTTGTGCGCTGCTAACCAATCCATCCCCAATATGACATCAAAGTCAGTCATATCGAGTTGGATCAGATGTCCATGCATATCTCTACCAGCAATTTTCACAGCACATGGCTCATACAACGTGTTCAAGTCTATCCTTGACCAAGTGGGTGTGCTTACTGTTAGACCCTCTGCCAAACACTTCGGTGACACACCAGTTCTCTTAGCAAACGACGGAGACACAAAGGAGTGCGTCGCTCCAGTATCAAATAATGTGTATGCAGGAGTAGAGCAGATGAGAATGGTACCTATATGTCATGATTTGATGATTATGTACGCATGACATCATTTAATTGAAAATACAATTAAATATAAGTTTAGAATGATATCAGTAACCACATTCTGGTTAGCCTCAGCCTCGCTTGCAGTTACAGAGTAGACCCGGCATTGAGGCTTACTGGTTGGCTGGCGAGCAGGATATACAAGTCACTTGTGGTAGCACGTCCTAGAAGTATGCCCCATCTGTCCACAGGTGAAGCATTTAAACTCTGCAGCACTTGCTGGAGCTGCTGCATCTGTTGCCTTGGTGGTAGGATTTGCATACACTGGTCCAGACACTGTTGACTCAGACTGACTCTTCTGTGGCAAGGCTGGAGCTGCACTAGATCCAGAAGATTTGCTGAACTTACTGAATCCTCTATCAAAGAATGAGGCTGCTCGCTTGCCGGATGACTGACTAACATGATAAGCATCCCTCTGCTTATCCTCAATCTTCTTTGCGGTTTGCACAGTTTCTGAGTAACCTTGAGTCAGTCTGGTGGCCATTATAGAGGCAATCTGTGGCCTCAATCCGTCCTCAAATTCCTGTGCCTTTGCTTCATCATCACTTAGGTGAGGAGGGGCAAAGAAGAAAAGCTTTTCAAACTTTTGTTGATACTCTAACACAGACTTAGGTCCCTGTGTTAGCTCTGCCAATTCTATCTCCTTCTTCTTTCTTACACTAGTGGGAAAGTAATTTGCAAAGAAGGCCTGTTTGAAGATGTCCCATGTTATAACTGGGTGTGCTGCCTCCAAAATAGGCCTAGTAGTTTCCCACCAAGCTTCTGCCTCGTACTGGAGCTTGTATCCAGCACATATAAGTTTCTGTTCTTCATTACAGCTCAGAAACTCGAAGGCCTTCTCCATTTCTTTTACCCATTTGACGGGTAGTAAGATGTCTCTACTAATTCCAGCAAAAGTGAGGGGCTGCATCTTAAGAAATATTTCCATCATGCGGCCTTCTGTATCATGCTACTGTGCAAGAGGGGGAGGAACAGCAGGGGTTGCCTGCGGAGTTTGTATATTCCTGATAACTGCCTGGAACTGATCACCCATGTCAGTGATCATCTGATGCATCTGTTGTTGCTGCCTTTCCATGATAGTATTAACAAGACCAGCAACATCGTGCATAGGCATGTCAGGGGGATTTCCCTGTGCATCCTCAGCTGGAGGATCATTATGGGCAGGGTTAGAGGATGAGGCTGCTTGTGCAAGCCCCCCCCCCCCCGCATTATGCCTCTGGTATGTGTTAGGAGGCCGTGGGTCCATAATGACCAGCTAAGAAAAGAATGTAAACAACAAACTATCAGCACATGCATCAGTTTGATATAATAGAGTGCACAGTTATGATAAAGTAATAAGAACAGTAAAGTATGATTCATCATACATGCCAGAATTCAAGGAAGGCCTTGAAGTTTATCCGCCCATTTGTGGAGGATGGATTCGATGCAAGTGGTATGAGCTTGAAGGTATTCTACCCTTCGATCGATGATATAGAAGTCCCTGGTCATCAAGGACTTACTGTCATTCTAGAGAATCAACTGGAGATACAAGCGGTCATTGGTGAGTAGCTCGAGTACTCGATTCAACTCGTCGATGTTTTAGAGGTTGTAAGTATACTCCTCGATTGGCCTTAACACATAACTCATTTGAATGGCAGTTGTGTGTTAAGCCAAAAACCCGAATTCCTAAAAAAGAAAACACGTAATCATATAACATAGTATAGCACAATAAATAATATGTACAAGTGCAATATTTAAATAATATTTATTACTTATACATATAGTAGCATTAAGTATAATATAGATAAAAAATCAATAGATATAGTACTATTTATTTAATTTTTATACTTAATATACATATACTTACATACATATACACGTATATAAATTACGTATAACATGCAAATATTTTTAATATATTTTATTTTAATTTATTTCATTTTATTTTATTTTGTATGTATTTATGTGGAATATAATAATAATATTTGTAGACTCCAATTTTTGTCACCACCTTCGGCGATGATGACAACAGGACACGGACAGACATCGGTATCTCTCTCAAGAAGGACTCTTGTCCCTACATCTGAACCAAATCACCCTAACATCCATAAAATGACTCATAAGACCCTTTACTAAACACTGAAGGAGGTACTGCTCACCCTCCCCCACCACGGTAGAAATTTTTTCTAAAGAGTCAGGAAAAAGTGGTACTGCGCTCCCACGGCGCCATGGGCTCCTTCCCACAACGCCGGGGGCTCCTTCCTACGGCATCGTGGGGACCTGTACTTGATTTCTATGGTGTCATGAAGGGGTGTGACATCAGCCTGCTGACGTCACACACGGCGCCGTGGAGGACTTATCTGGCCAAGGGTGAGGGTCCTCCCTCCCCTATAAATACGAGGGTCCCTTTCCCTCTAAGACAAGCTTTTCTCGGGTAGGGAGACCCTCCAGGGCTTGTTCTACCTCATTTTCACATTCTTTTCCTCCGTCTTTCCCTCATGAGTATGTGAGTGAGTGGAGTTCTTCGACGTGGTTAGATCCTTCGATTATCAATCCGAATTTAGAGCGATTCTGCTCTTTGAATTGGTTATCCGGTCAGTATATGGATAATATAAAAACCCTTTTGCAGTCGTTACTCTGTATGCATACATATAACAAGAATCCCTTATATAGCCGTTACTTTGCCCGAAGTTTGAGTAGCAAAATCCATCTCATATAGTCCTTACTCTGTCCGACAAGAGAGAGATAAGCCGATCGTCCGTCTCCACCTGAGCCATGGGACATCACATATTTCGCACTCGGTGCGCTTTCGTTTATTTCGTGTATTTCTTGACAGGTATCTGTATCTTTCCTTCTTATTATTTTTGGCATAATGTAGACAATTAAAGTAACTCGTTTTAGTGTATATAGTAAATGATTTTTCTTTCTTTGTCATGATTAGTACATCATAACTTAGCCTTACATGTTAGTATATGATATATTACTAAGGGAGAATATTTGAAAACCAACATCTAGTAGAAAGATCGGTTTATCCGGGCGAGGTGGGTGCCAAACACCTTCCCACCATCGTAACCTGACTACTTACCCTGAATCTCTGACCAGACCATATGGAATCACGTAGCCCTTTCCGCTAACCCCGGATGAGGCTACACCCATTGGGTCCTAGGCCCTAATCCTAGGTAGCGACTCCATTTCTTTATAAAGCATGATCCCAATCCCCATGATGATATATCGAAACGATACACCGTTATTCATCGAAGCCAATCCTTGTCGCCAAGAGGCTGAGTAACCCTCATCCCGAGGACCACGGTACTTACAATATTATTATTATTTTATTTATTTATTATTATTATTTTATATAAATATAATTTCTATTTTATATGACATATTATAGTATATATATTCTATATTTATTTAGGTATTTATAAAACAAAATTTTAAAATTATATTAAGAGTTAAAAGCCCAACCGGATTCACACCTCAGAGTGAATTGGATTCACTGTCGGGTCGAACCGGTCGACCGATTCACTCGGCAGTGACACAATTTGTTTAAAAACGTGAAAATCCTGAACTGTTCTATTTTCAACCCCATTCGGTTCCTGCTTCTCCTATTCCTTTCTCTAAGCCTGAGAACTCTCAAGGGAGGCTACAAAGGAGCATTTCTAAGCTAAGGAAGGGATCCTAACACAAGATCCTAAACTCTAACCTTAATGTGAGTGTTCAAATCTTACTTCTTCTCTTTTCTTTTCTCTTGTTCTTTTGATTTTTTGTTAGGTCTTTCTACACTTTGGCCATGTTTTTTAATGGAATACTTCTTTTAGCTTTTTCTTTACATTTTTCTTCTCTTTTTGGTTATTTTAGGACAATGTATCATCTCTTTACTTGTCTCACCCTATTTCTTCCCTTTACTATATATTTCCTATTCAAACATTCACTGTGCACAGTTTTGTGCACAACAAGTGTTTGAAGAAATGCCCAAATGATCTTTCTAAGCTATTTTTTGTTCTTTTTTATTGTTTTAAGCTTCATTAGTTTATAAATAGATGTTTTCTGGTGATTTGTCCCTAAATACCCTATCTTTTACCAAAATTTGGGTACTTATTAGCTTCTTTTTTAAAAAAAAAAATCTATGTCTATATGTGCATGTGAGATGTTTGACTAAATGTCCCTATGACACTTTTTGCCTAAATTTGTTTGTTTATTTAATCTAACCTACTTTATTATATTTGTTAGACCTTTAATGAGTTTTTGCGTACCGACATGTATACATACACACCAATGTACACTCTTTCTTTTATACTTGGCTTAACCACTCACTTCTTCCTTTGATTTAGCCTATGTCCTTGCTGTATTTCTTTTTTGTCAATGTGCGCTTACATATGGGCTGCTGTCCTATATGTAAGCATACATTAAGTAGTATATATATTTTTAGCTTGATTACTTATCATATATTTTATATGATTTGCAGCCTTTGATCTTTAATGGCAGCAGCTCAAGGGCGAGGTAGGGGTGGTAGAGGAAGAGGGAGAGGGAGATTGGCAATCGATCCTAATGATGAGTTTGAGCCTCTATATTTTCGAAATGCCCAAGAAGAAATTCGTTTTATAGAGCATTTTATGGAGAGGAATATCGAGATAGAGTGAGGAGTAGTCCTCGATGATCTACGGACCTTCAAGGTCCGAGAGAGGTTTGAAGCAATAGGGTGGTTGCCCATGATTCAGCCAGAGCACCGCTGCTACCCCAGGCTTATCCAGTTATTCTACAGTAACCTATCTCATCGGCACGAAGGCAACGATTTCTACATTATCAGCTATGTGAAGGGGAGGGAGATCTCCTTCAACGTAGGGCAACTGGCCGAGATTCTAGGGATTTCTAACAGAGGAGAGTGGAGGTATTGCCCTCCAAGGACCGAGACTATCGAGTTCCTAGCACGGTCTGAGATCCGATGGCTTTTCTCCGTGCTCACCAACGGAGTGTCTTATGATAGAGTACTTTTGGAATTGCACTTCATCCCTTCAGCACGATTATTATTCAGGATCTGCGGCCACTGCGTAGCTCATAAGTCGGGCCATCGCACCAAGCTGTCCTCGATGCAGATCATCGCCACTTACAGCCTCTACTATGGTTATGAGATTTGCCTGCCCTACCTGATCATGCGGACTATGTCTCCCAGCTTATGACAACAAGCTAACGTATGTAACCAAATCAGCTTAAGAGTTGAAATTTTGTAAAGACTCGTATATATATATGAAATACAAATTTTTAACCTTTACATTTGCAGTCTACAAACAAGTTCTTTTTTACTTAATGTCTTTTAATTAAGGTTTTTAATTAACCCTAGACTGGACTCACCTTCAGGTCAATGAGTCAAAGAGCGTGTTGCTCTGATACCACTTAAATGTCACACCCCGGCCCGATTTTTAAGGGTCAAGTGTGACTGGATGTGTCTCACATCCAATCAACCCACCAGGATCGCAAGTGCAGTACTCTATTCGTAATTTTATTCATAATAATCAGAATCTAAATGCAGCGGAAGCAATTAAATAAAGTAATAAGACAATAAAGGAAGAACTAGTGATAACTTTAATATATATATCTGTGAACATTTAAGTACATCTGAGTTCCTTCGATAGACTACAAAAGAAGTAACTCAACCACTAAAAGACTATATGCAGTATTTACTACAAAAGTGCTATAACAAAAAGGGTAGAGATAACCTGATCAATCAGGAAGATCAGGAGAAGGCGCAGTCGTCACATGAGCACGAAGCTTCGTGCTCCACCAGTAGAGGAGTATCAACTCCATGAGCAGTAGGAGGATCCTGAGCAGAAGGAGTCCCCACAGAAGTACCAGAAACACCGAGAGTAGTCTCATCTGAAAAATAAGGTATACCACAGGGGTGAGCTCTCAACTGAGCCCAGTAAGAAAATGCATGCAAAACACAACACAATAATTCATGATGAATGTCCTAATCTAGCATGCTCCTAACATGGAATCTAAGTCAAATGAGGTATAAGTACTACTGTAGTAGATGCTAACCTCGGTCTCGGAAACACATAACCAGACGTCGATCACCCGAGCGAAATCATTCTACTATGGTGAGGACCCGCCAGTTCAGGCATGACACCAAGCAGCCACTAGCAGACCCCCAAAGACCAACCCTACTGTTTATTCCCACAACGGAGTACACACGCTAACATGGGACAGTGAATGGTACCCCGACATACCCTTCGGCTGTACCACAGGTTGTCCAACACCTCTTCCCTTGTTGGTAAGGGACGTAGTATTGGGTAATGATATACAACCTAGCCCAGTGCTATCTATTCATGATGGCACATGTATGGATAGCTGAATTATAAAAATACAGTACTTCACCATCAATAAATATCAATACAATGCAAGATGTCAATGCAGCCTAGTTCACATGCAGATTCTAGTGCAATAAATACAAGTTAAGAAACTATATGCATCTGAGTAGTTTTGATGATGCATGACATGACATTCAGAACAACAACAAATTAAGGTCATAAACAAACCGAAATTAAAGTCAAATTCCC
Organism: Telopea speciosissima; assembly: GCF_018873765.1. Classification (NCBI taxonomy): domain Eukaryota; kingdom Viridiplantae; phylum Streptophyta; class Magnoliopsida; order Proteales; family Proteaceae; genus Telopea; species Telopea speciosissima. The sequence continues at coordinate 16,364,110 of NC_057922.1, forward strand.
TTACCTATAGTGTTAGGCTAGTCTAGGCAATAAGATTCCCAGCAGACCAGACAACAACAGAAGAAAAACAGCAGAGACAATCCTAGAACAGTAGAAAAATAGCAAGCATTAGGGTCTGGAATAAGTCCAGGTCAGTACCCAACCATTGGAGGGCAAATTGGGCATCAAATAGGTGAATCGGATTCAGGCCCAGGCTGAACCGGTTGATTGGTTTTAGGGCCTGGTTCTACATCCGATTCAAACTCCAAAATTGGGGGTTTTGTTCTCCTTGCATGGATCTTCACATGCATGAGCTGAATTTCATAATTTGACCTAATTTTAAGGTGGGTCAGCTTATTTAATTGTTAATTTCAAGGTTTAATTTTAGAGTCTAATTTAAATTAGGGATTTGAACAATTAACCCCAAAATTAATCAAATTAGGGCTCTAAATTAACTAATTCAGCTAGGAATTGGGGGTCTCTATGGGTTGCAGCCATGGCTAAACCATAGTTTGGCTCAAAACAGTAATTAATTAGGTCCATATTTGATCATCCAAGCTTGGTTTGCAAGCATTAATGGCAGCCAGTAGCTTAGGCTACAATTAGAGAGAATTTAGAGAAGAGATTAGGGAAGAAGTAGATGGGAGCAGCAAGGATTGAGGCCTACCTATACGTGCAACAGCAGAGATAGAAGATGCAACTTTGAATTTCTGCTCCAAGATCTCTAATGGAGGTTTCCAAGCTTCCAAATCAAAGCCATGATCGAATTTCCCAGGGTAAGTTCTCCTTCTCCCTTCTTTTCTTCTCTTTCTCCTTTCTTTTCTCTATTTCCTAAGGCTGGTTCGATTCCCTCTTTTGGTTAGATATGGAAATAGTGAAATGGGAATTGTATATATAGTGGTTTAATTATTAAGGGCTGTTTGGTCTATTAAAGTAAAAATCAGTTTTTAAAACTAATTCCTAAAATTGATTTTAACCAGAATTTTGTACTTATTATTCTATTCTAACCATAGAATGATGTCATACGACATCAGGGGTAATCCGAATACGGATAAATGTTAGGAATAGGATTCTCCACTGGGGACGTGGGTCCCACAGAGGCAATTTGACCAAAATACCCCTATAACTCTAATTGGTCGTACATAACACTATAAAAATACATTTAAATTATACTTACATCGAGTTTAATTAAGGGAGAGGTTCTGCATAGCCTCTAGGCAACAGATCCAACACAGGTAACTTCGATGCGGGGTTCCATAGGGGTCCTCAGACTCCAGAAGGGCAAGTTGGGAAGAATCCCTGGAATCCTCCATAGGAGTGTCGAGAGATTCGTCTGTATCCTCAACCGATGCAGCCCATAGCATCAATGCCACCATAGATTCAGAGCTGGAACCTGAAATCACACAAGTTCTAAAAAGTTTAAATTTATTGCGGATTTCACACTTCGAATCATCTTTACGTCGGTGAAAGAATCAGGCCTATCAAAGTTCAGGAGATAAAGATATGGTCAGTTAAGTCCAAGGTCTTAAAAAAGGCCAAAAAAATGGGAATGTGTTTAAAACGGGAATGCTTGCCATTTGCCGTTTTTTACTGTATGTTTGGGTAACATACGACAAAACATGTTTAAAATGAAGTTTTAAACGCGTTTTTGCTAACAGTGGTTTGAAACCCCAGGGGAGGTAGATGTAAATTTCCCAAATAAGAAAGACACAATTGTGAGAGAATTTTTTACGAAGGGAATTGTGAGAGTTGTTTATGGTTTTTGAGATATATGGTAGGGGTGTCAATGGGTCGGGTTGGGCCGGGCTTGCCTAAACCCTGACCCTGACCCTAGAGGTCTTAACCTAAACCCTGACCCTGACCCAACCCTGGCAGGGTCAAGAAACCCTCAACCCTGACCTGACCCTGCCAGGGTTTTCTCTGACCCGGCCCTGATAGGGTCGGGTTGGCCCTGATTAATCCAACTCATCTAAGAAGGGTTTTTTTGGTTTTTGCATTTCTAAGTGGTGCTTGCAACTTTTGCGTTGCACCAAAGAAATTATTGAGAGAGTCTTATTTGGGCTCCCTATCCGGGAACAGATGGGTGAAATAAGTATATTACACTAGTTTCTGAGCAGAAATTTCTTGTCACTATTGATATCTGGAATATAATTTTTGTTTGGGTTTTGAATTTAGTTGGTAATTAGAGAATTGAAGGGCTGATCTAGAATGTATTTTTGACTCTAACATTATGGCAGGAGAACAAAGAAGAAGGAAAAAAAGAAGAGGAAAAAAAGAAGAGAAGAAGAAGAAAGAAGAAGAAAAGAAAGAAGAGGAGAAGAAAGCTGAAGAGCCTCAGGAGATCGTTCTCAAAGTTGATATGTATTGTGAGGCTTGTGCTCGGAAGGTCGGCAGAGCCCTAAAAGGATTTCAAGGTCTAGCCCCATTTCACACTTCAATTCCCCTTCTCTGTATTAATTTTTTTTTTCCAACTTTCTTTGTGTCTATGTGGGGTGAGCGACACACAGAGAGAGAGAGAGAGAGAGAGAGAAAGCCCTAAATTTTAATTACAGTAGCTTATGAACCCTTCTTCTGCAGTTGTTTAATTATTGCACAGAAGGATGAACTGAGATAGAGAAGGGGAGGGAACGAATGTACCTCTGTGAGTGAAGAAGAATGCTAATCGAGGTTCGGAGCTTGAAGAAGTATGAGTTTTAGATTAGGCGATTCAGTTTCTGCAAGTTTTGTGATTTTCTCAGCCTACATAAAACAAAACAAAACAAAACAAAATAAAGATGCTTATGAGAATCGAAAATTTTATGAGTGATGCAAAGTTCAACTACTGAGTGAGTACTCCCTAAACTACCTTGATGCAAATCTGGGAAGGAGAAACCGAGGAAGAAGAAGGCTAGTTGAGCGGCGGCTTTCTCAGTTTCTCACTTTCTCGTGGATGAGGAATGAAGGGTGAAAAGTGAAAACGAAAAGGGAAATAGGGAATATGGGATTAGGGTATTTTGTGGGCATTTTGGTATTTTCATATATATAAATGTTTATAATTAAATCAGGGTCAGGTCCGGGTCGGGCCGGGCTAAGCCCGGGGTCTTAACCCTGACCCGACCCGACCCTGCCAGGGTCAGCCAAAAACTCAACCCTAACCCGCCCTTCGGGTTGGGAAATCAGGGTCGGGTCCGGGCCGGGCTCAGGGCGGGTTCGGGCCAGCTGGGCATTATTGACACCCCTAATATATGGTCTCTGATCCTGTAGGGCCAGGTATTTACTCATGTACACAAACAAATTAAAACATTAAGAATAGAATCAAATAATTATTGGAAGAAGATTACTACAATTGCCCTTGTACTACCACCAAAGAGTACCCCGTTAGAGCAGGGCTACGAGATTGACTTTCCTTTCCATAGTGAATATATTTTTTTTGGGAAAGAGATCCTCACCTAGGTCTATAGGGACTCTGCTCATCTCCAACGCACTTGTGCACCGCTGCACGGTGTGCACCACACATCATGCGGCTGGGGAGTAGCACGTCGGGATGTGTGTTGGCGTGTGGATCGGAGCTCCTCAACCGCATGTCTCACATAAACCATAACCAACTCCCACAATTCCCTTCGTATAAATTCTCTCCCATCTGTGTGTCTTCTTCTTTTTTTATAAGGGTTTTTTTCACGTACCCCCCTAAAAACATCCTTTAGTTTTGAAAAATTATGCGTGCCCCCTGAGGTTCTAAACCATTAATAGATACTCCCATTCTGTTAGTTTATGTCTAAACAGTGTTAAAATTAAGGGTGAATTGACAAAAATGCCCTTACAAGAAAAATAAAAAAAACCTGCAACTCATCTTCCCCAAATGGAAGATGAGTTGCAACTATGAACACCATTGGGTTCTTGAAGTTTTGGGCCTAGATTCAAACAATTTTGCAAGGAAAACAAAATCATAAACTAATGGGAGAAGGTAAAACAAAATCAGAAACTAATGGGAGAGGAGACTTCAAACCAAATTGACAAAATTTGAAACTAGCAAAAGATCTAATTTTCGATTAACTCGATTAACTAAATAAAAACATTTATGATCACAGATCGTAATATCTAAGCTATGCTGGCTTAAATTTTCTAAGTTCTAAGCAACGATCTTTCTTGGGAGATTTGGATTGAGAAGCCTTCTCAGTCTTTTAGGGCAACAAAACTGTGTGGATATTTGGAAGAACACCCCCCCGCTAGCAATGGTAACCCCACCAAAACTACCTTCTTCCTCTCACCACCTCGTCTCCCTCCAACAATTTTGCAACGAAAACAAAATCAGAAACTAATGGAAGAAGTTAAAACAAAATCAGAAACTAATGGGAGAAGAGACTTCAAACCAAAATGACAAAATTTGAAACTGGCAAAAGATCTAATTTCCCATTAACTAAATGAAAACATTTCTGATTACATAGCGTAATATCTAAGCTATGCTGGCTTAAATTTTCTAAGTTCTAATCTTGGGAGATTTGGATTGAGAAGCCTTCTCAGTCTTTTCGGTCTTCTCAGTCTTCCTTGGGCAACAAAACAGTGTGGATATTTGGAAGAACACCACCGCTAGCAATGGTAACCCCACCGAAACTGCCTTCTTCCTGTCACCACCTCGTCTCCCCCCTGCTCCCTTTGTGGTTTTGCCACTCTCCATTTCTTAATCTACTTCTGAAACTGAAAACACTTGCTAATAACCAAAAAACAAAACGAGAATCGGATAGGGTTTGGAAGGAAATCTCAGTCTTGTTGATTTTTTATTTCGATTTGAGATTGATACATGGATGATATCCAGTAAAAAATTACTAGGGTTCACGAAAAATAACCGATTGACACACAAATCCCTTGATCTTTCAAACCCCGTCTCCTGACGCTGCTCCTCTTCCAAGTCTCCCTTCCTCTTCTTCGTCTTCTCCGCATCCACCGCCAGATCTTCGTCAATGTCAAGCTTTCGCTTCATCACTTCCTCCTTTGATGATTCTTGTGTGTCTATCTCTGCCTGGATCTCTTTCAGTTGGTTACTGTAATGGAAAGGAGATCCATGAAGAGGAAGAGGAAGTGGAAGAGCACAGACACCGGTAATCAAAGACGGCAAGACCCAAAAATCCTCGGTTTTCCCTTCTAGACCTCTGAATCTTTTTTTTTTTTTTTGGTAAAATCTAGACCTCTGAATCTAGCTCTCCAATGGTGGGAAGGAGAAGAACCGAGAGAGAGGGAAGAAAGCCTCTCCAAATTTCTTTGTTCCTTGCAAAATTGTTGGAAGCCCAAAACCTCAAGAGCCCGATGGTGTTCACCCCTTGAGTTGCAGGTTTTATTTTTAATTTTTTTATAAGGGCATTTTTGTCAGTTCACCTCTTAATTTTAACACTGTTAAACCTACACTAACGGAATAAGGGTATCTGTTAACGGTTAAGAACCTCAAAGGGCACGTAGAATTTTTTCAAACTGAGACATATTTTCATAATTACGTCAAACCTCAGGGGCACGTGAAAAAAACCCTTTTTATAATTTTGGTAAAATCACAACTGTATCTCTGATTCTACCAAAAAAACCGTCTCTCGCACATTGAAACCCAAACTCACTGTCTCTCTCACATTGAAACCCAAACCTTGCAACACGTGTGTTCGACACTTCGAGCTTCGACTTCAAGGGGACGATGAGACGAAGGCAGCGACTGCATCTCCGGCTTTGACAGGTAAGTTTGTGTGTGTGTTTTTTCGCAGTTCTTCTTCTAGTTGTCGCCTTTTGCTTTTGGTTTCTCCCTCCCCCTCTCATTCGGTTTCCTTCTTCCTAATCGCAGTCTCTTTTTTCCCCAACCCCCAACCTGATCAATCGATTTCTTCGGTCTCCTCCTCTTCCTTCTTTTTCCCCGTCGCACAGTCGTTTTTTTACCTGATTAATCGGGTATAGATTTTTTTCTCTGACTCTCTCTCTCTCTTCTCCTCCTTAGTCTTATGTATTTTTCTTCTTCGGTTCTTCCCGTGACTTCACTGTTTCCCCCTCCTTTTTTTTTTGCCATTCATATGTAACTGAGTAAGGGGTGTTTTCTTTAATTACTTTGCTTCTTCTTCTTTTACCAAGCAAAGCCTAAATGCAAATGGTTAATGGTGTGTACTGGACTACTGTGTTTCTGTTCTCATATTCAGACTTAATGGTTAATGGTGTTGGTTTATTTTTTCTGGTTATTGGTACTGCATTTCTGTTAAATTGTTGATGGTGTATTTCTCTTGGTTAATGGTGTGTTTCTGTTATGTATTTTTGTTGGTTAATGGTGTGTACTGTGTACTGTATTTCTGTTCTGATATTCAAGCTTAAGTGTTTGTGGCTTGAGCATAAAGGGTTAATGGTGTATTACAAGCCTGCAACATGAACACTGAACAGTGACGAGAGAGTGTGCTCTATGTTCAATTTAACAGTCCCCTTTTTTTTTGTTATTTATAATTCTGTTTCGTGATTATATGCTATTAGGTTATTGACTTGTTTTTCTGATAAATATAACAATATGGTTCATTGCTTCTTTATATCCTATATAATTTGTTCATTATGTGTTGGTTTTCGCAGATTATGTCATTGCTAATTGCTAGGGTGATTATTCCTTATTGCATTGATATGATTCTTTATGTAGCATATCAGTAGAACTTTATAATTTCTAATATGCTATTTGGGCCTTTGGCTATTTCTTATAGTAGTAGTAATCAATATAAGGGATGCACCCAGTGCACCAGGCTCCCGCCACTGCGGGGTCTGGGGAGGATCATAATGTACGCAGCCTTACCCCCGTTTTGCAGAGAGTCTGTTTCCCTACTCGAACCCCCGACCACTAGGTCGCAAATGGGGCAACCTTACCGTTACGCCTAGGTTTGCCCTCAGTATTAATAAATATAATGGATACATAAAAAAAGAATACTAGAATGCCTTGGTTGCCTAGGCGCTGCCTTATTGCCTAAGCACTTAGAAAGGCCCTCCAACGCCTTGTGTCGCCTAGAGCCTTGACAAGTATGGTTAGAAAAACTAACATAACTCATGAACCAGCCATCTGGTGAACACCATGTTTAGGTCGAATGGAGTAGGGGTGGAGGGCTATAGTTTAATCTCCTCCTAAACCGATGATCAAATTGTTAGAATCTGTTGAATGAAGGTTAGACTATGTTGCTGTCCAACAGTAGGTTACAGACACAAAACACTGCTGGAAAAAAATAAGAGAATATAAGGGAACTTAATAACAGTGTTAGGACACAAATAAACACAAAGAAGAATATTAGAAATCACTTGGAAGATGGCCCCGAGAAGAATTCTAGCTGCTGAAATATTGTTGGAACAATGAATGACAAAGAAAAATAAAAGAGAATAGGAAGAAAAGAAGAAGAAGATATGGCCAATAGGTTTCTCCACCTATTGACCACAGTGCACACACTCACATAGAGCATAGCTTTTTCAAACATAAAATCTGTGGGTTAGATTATAATAACCAATGAACTGATTACAAGAATAGAAACTCTCCTTGCTACTTGACTGCCAAGGAAACACTAAAAAGGAATCCTTCTCGAAAGGATCCTTAGCCATTATAAGGAAAATAAAAGCAAATACAATAGAAATTAGGATGGAATCCTTTTTGAGGATAAATTGCTATTGCAGGCAAAGTTAGAGATTTCTACGTAATATCTATCTTACCACTAAGTAACTCATTACATGGAATTAGGAACTAAGAAAATAGAAACTAACTACTTAATCCCGTATGGGCCTTAATGCGAGCCGGGAGGGCAAACCTTGTAGAATTAGAGAAAGGAGTGCACTGGTAGAGCGCGGAGAGCCGAAACGATTCCTGGGTAGGAAGCGTGAGGTGAGACAGCGCTGGCCCAAGGTTTGAGGAAAACTGATATCTTCTAGGATGGGGTCCTTCTTGAGGATAAATTGCTATTGCATGCAAAATAGAAAGTAACAAAAGTAGAAATTTCTTCTTAATATCTATCTTCGCTGGATCACTAAGTAACTCATCACATGGAATTAGGAACTAAGAAAATAGAAACTAACTACTTAATCCCGTATAGGCCTTAAATCCCTAATATTTGGGCTAATAGAATGGGCCCGTTACAATAGAGAACTCAAAATTACATAGCCCATGACCCAAATAACCCATTGGGGACTTAAATTTGTGCCTAACTTCTTGAACCGCGGGTTCAACTTGACCCAAAAAACTGTACCAAACCCAAATCCGAAAATTCTCTTTCCAAGGGATGTGATCTGCATTAAGAACAATTGAATCATTTCCTAGGTAGGTTTGGCAAGCCAACCCTCAGACGTACCCGTTTATTATTATTATTATTATTATTATTTTCTCATATTTAGATTGAAAATTCCTGATTCCTGAACTGATCAATTAATTGATTGTGTTTAGAATCACCAAGCAAGAAGTCCAAGCATTCCAAATCTTAGCTAATCACTTGAGCCGCAGCATTGATTCAAGAGGAAATCTTAATTTTCCACTGTAACTTGGAAAAAGGGAATATCTTTTTGACATTGTCTTTGAGCGGAACATCTTTGAAACTTTTTGCTTTTCTTACTATCGATCAAAGTGGGGATTGCAACTTTCGAAGTTCATCTTTGTGGACTTTAATATCTTTACGTTTTAGTGATCTAAGGAATGATGTATTGTGGAATGCGTTGAAAGTCTATCTGATGCAGTGAAATTAACATTATTGTGCACCATTTGGTGTGTCTATCTGTTTCCATGAAAAAATATTGAAAAAGTAAATTGTCTTGTAAAATAGGATTTTCTTACCATGTTAGTTGGCTTAACAGAATTTTGTGGTGCACTTAAAATCCTACTTAGATCACGTGGACAGCAACATAGTTAGTTTATGTATGAGAAAAATAAGTATTGGTTATGGATGGCATTTTTATAATTATCAAATTTTATGAACTTGCCACATGGCCAGTATAGATGCCGTGACAAATTTTGCAATGCACTTCGGATATCCTACTTAGATCACACATGGACAGCATGGTTGGTTTAACAGTATTTTGTAGAAGTGCCAGAAGTATGTCTTTTATTATGCCCTCCCAATCACCTTTTTTTTTAAAAAAAAAAAAAATCTTTTTTACTCAGCGTTGCCAAATGTGTTTCTTCCCTACAGAAGTACTCCCACTCCTCCCCCCCCCTCCAAAAAAAAAATTGACTCGAAAACAGTTATGCAGAACACAAATGTTCCTATACGTAGCTTTAGTCTCCACACCCTAACAAATGGCAAGTTTTCTAATATATATATATATATATATATATATATCTATCGTGTCGGACCTTTATCCTATGATTCCCATTTAAATTGCATGGCTGTCTCCCACTCTCTTTCTCACTGGATGCAAGCAAAACAGAATGTCTTGGAGTACCTCCATCAAACTTTGTGTTCTTAACTATTTTTTTTTTATAAATAGAGTCTTTTTATGCTTTAGAAACACATCAGAAGAAAATGGTACAGAAGAAAGGGGCTGCTAGGGTTTCAGAAGATGCCGAGGAGCTGGCCCATATTCCATTGCAGGCTGTCCTCTTGGCTGATAGCTTTGCTCAAAAGTTCCGCCCAATTACACTTGAGCGTCCTAAGGTATATTCCATTACTGATTTATTTTTCACTGCAATATTGATACTGCCTTGTAATTTTATGTGTGAATTTAGTTATGCTGATATATATATATATATATATTATTGATATTCGAAACTGTGCAATGTATTGGTTGGAATTTGACATTTGAAAAAAATGTAAACTTCTTGCAAATTCTCAGATTTGTGTTTTGATTGTTGCAGGTTCTCTTACCACTGGTCAATGTTCCCATGATTGAGTACTCCTTAGCATGGCTTGAGTCTGCCGGGGTGGAAGAAGTTTACGTCTTCTGTTGTGCACATTCCAAGCAAGTGATTGATTACTTGAAGAATTCACAGTGGCTTAACCAACCAAAATTTTCAGTCACAACAATAGAGTCCCATGATTCTATTAGTGCTGGAGATGCGCTGCGGTTGATTTATGAGCGGAATGTGGTATGCTATCATTTTCTGTTGCATGTCTCATAGTATTTTGTTTCTTAAGATTTCAATTTGATCCTCCAGGGGTAGTTTAATACTTCATGCTTTTAGGCTTTTAATTCATTTGAGTGTACCTCTCTTTACCTCATTTCTGGGCTTTTGCTCACAATATGTTTTGTTATGAACTAAATTTAAAAAGTATCAGTTCTGTTTTCCTACCTTCACTTTGCATAGAATACATTTTGTTTTTAGTGACATTCACATTTAGGGTGTGTTAACCTTTCAATAACTGCATCTTTACCTGCCTAGATGGTAGCTGCACGTTATTGTTAACTGCTCTGTCCACTAGCCACTGGTTGCAAAACAAGCCATTCATTGCATGGTCAGGGATAACGCCTGTCAGATGACCAATCAATCTCATTTTAACCTTCTGGCGGTTGGCTCAGCAGGTTTAGATGAGGATGATGATATATAAGCTTTTCAAAGTGCATGCATCGTACATGTCATATTTCTTCTTGGGAGATACAAACATAATGTACATTTGGTTGAAATGTATTTTTTGACATATTTTGGAACTTTGGCAAAGAATTGAAAGGGCCTTCTGAGAAGGATGGATTTCTTAAAACCTTTTTAACGTTGGAGACACTTCAAGAAAATGAATTTTATTATGCTTCTAAAACTCAGAGAACTTTCTGTATTGTATGTGACTATCTGATCCTCTCCTGTTTTGCCTCTGTAGATACATGGGGATTTCATACTTATAAGTGGGGATACTGTGAGCAACATGTCCCTTACCCAGGCACTTCAAGAACATAAGGAAAGAAGGAAAAAAGATACTAATTCTGTAATGACCATGGTCATCAAACAATCAAAGCCTTCTCCGTTGACTCAACAAACTCAACTTGGTAATGATGAGCTGTTTATGGCAATTGATCCCGTTACAAAGCAGCTTCTGTATTATGAGGATAAGGCAGACCACTGGAAGGGAACCATTTCTCTGGATAAGATGATGTTAGTTGATAATCCTGCGGTTTCTCTGCACAATGACAGACAGGTTTTCTCTTATCTATATTTTATATGTGCACTAGCTTGCAATTATCTCTTTTATGTTTGTGTTCTGTTAATAACTAATTCTTAACTGTATACTAATGGGCACATGACGAAAATGCATATTCCTTTTCTGAATGTTTTTTTTTTTTGGGTGAATAAAAGAATTCATTACCAACGAAAGAAAGGAAAACAAAGGGCCCCCAAGGGGGGAATTACAAAGCCCACGGCTAAGCAAAGCTTCAGCTAGAGGGAGCTGGAGCAGAAAAAGAAACATTAGGGAGACCCCAGGATACAACAATAAGTTTGTTCCTTGGGGTGTCAGTACAAAAAGAGGGAGGGGCTGACAATAATTTGGAGGAGATTTCAAAGGAAATGGAATCCCAAGTCTGTTGAAAGGAACGAGAATTGGAGGTCCATTTCCTGATATTTCGCTCCATCCATATATGGTTGAGGGTAGCACAAAAAGCCATCTTTCCCACAGTGTCGCAGATAGAGGAACCACAGAAGGTTATATCAACCCAAATTCATTCTCTAGAGAAAGGGGGAATTCTTCTTTGGTCAGGCCAGCACTTGGACAGAATACCTTGCCAGATGGCTCTAGAGGTAGGGCACTCAAAGAATAGGTGAGCTGAGTCTTCCATATTGCTCTAACAAAGACAGCAGACATTGGAAACCTGGATCTGACGTCTACAGAGGAAAGCTTGTGTAGGAAGACAGTTGGTGAAGACTCTCCAGGCAGTGAAGCAATGGTGAGGAATGTGATGCTTGAACCAGAGGAGGTTCCTCCAAACAGCCGTCGAGCCTTTGAACCGGATAAGGTTCCAAGCTGCCTTGGAAGAGAATTTCAGCAATCTGTTTGCTGTCCAAGAGACACAATCGCCCCTAGGCAGTCTTCTTTGGATGGACTGAAGATCATTCCAAATAAGAGAGAGAGGCAGGGAAGAGGTAGGGGGGCCCAATCATCCTGATGGAGAATGTCCGCAACAAGAGCCAGCCTATGAAGACCTGAAGTATAGATCGCCCTTGGGGTGACAAGATGTAATAATATTCCCTTAGGGTGCCAGTGATCCAACCAAAGGGAAGTGGAGAGGCCATCACCAATGTGGGAGTGGATGGAATGGAGAACAAGGTGGCGGGACTCAAGGTTCTTATGCCAAACCCAAGAAGCATCAGTAGAGACAGAAGCAATCCAAATGGAGTCTTGACGGAGAAGACCCGAATAAACCCATTCGACCCATATACTCTTCTTTCTTGAGGCTATCTTCCAGATCAGCTTGATAATACCGGCCATGTTGACATCCTTGATTCTTTTAATGCCTAGACCACCCTCCTTTTTTGGAAGGCACACTGAAGCCCATCTAATGGGATGGAGGAATCTTGAGGATTCAGCTCCCTTCCAAACAAAAGAGGCTAACAGAGATTCCAAGGACTTGATGGTTGCTTGCGGGAGCCCGTAGACACTAGACCAGGAGATATAAGAAGCCTCTAAGACAGATCTAATAAGCACCAACCTGCCTGCGTAAGAGAGAAGCTTGCCTTTCCACAACTGGAGTCTTTTCCTTAAAAGGTCCAACATGGGAGTGCAATGATGAGCAGAAAGCCTGGCCGGAATCAAAGGAAGCCCCCGGTACTTGACAGGTAGATGCCCCTCTTGGAAGCCAGATGTCACAAGGAACTGTACTTTGTCTAGCTCTGGAAGACCAGCAAAGAAGATAAGGGACTTGGAAGGGTTGATGCGAAGACCGATAGCTCATGAAATTGCTGCAGACAAAGCAAGATGCACTCAAGGGAGGCGATGGAGGCCTTTGAAAAAATCATCAAGTCATCAGCGAAAGCAAGATGGGTAAGCTTTAAAGCTTTGCACTTGGGCATAGGAGCAATGAGCTGCTGATCAATATAGATCTGAATTTGCCTAGTGAGGACTTCCACCGCCAAGGTGAACAAATAAGGGGATAGAGGGCATCCCTGACGAATCCCCACAGTGGCTCCAAAATAGCCCACAGGACTGCCATTAATTAAGACTGAGAACTTTGGGGAGGAGATGCAATAGCTAATCCAGTGAACAAAAGGCATAGGGAATCCCATCTTGAGCATAACTTGGGATATATAGTCCCATCTTAGAGAATCAAAAGCCTTGTGAATGTCGATCTTCAAAAGAATAGACGGGGTATGATTCTTCCTGTCAAATCCTCTGACTATATCATTGCAAAGAAGAATATTGTCAGAGATGTTCTTGCCTGGTATAAAAGCTGATTGGTTGTCACTGACCAAAAAATCCACAACACTCTTGAGTCTTCTGGCTAGGATCTTAGCAATAAACTTGTAGAGAATATTGCATAAGGCTATGGGCCTGAAGTCATTCATTGCTGAAGCACCTTCCTTTTTAGGGACAAGGCAAAGAAAAGTATGGTTGACTTCTTTGATCTGGATGGGATTGAAGAAGAAGCTTTCAATGGCAGCAATGAGATCCACTTTGATGATATCCCAGGTAGCAAGAAAGAAGCCCATGCTGAACCCATCCGGCCCTGGAGCACCAGACACCTGGGAGTGAATAGCTTCCAAAATCTCATCTTCTTTGGGGATAGAGCTCAAGACATCAATGTGATTTGAAGGAATGAACTTGTTGAGCAAGTGGCTTTGTAGAGGAACATTTCCCTCCATGGGAGCATTGAAAATACCTTTAAAGTGCTGAACAACCAAGTCCTTTATGTCCTTAACAGTAGTGGCAAGAGAGCCATCATTGGAAGTGAGCTGAGTGATGGAGTTTGCATTGACATTGGCCTTAACTGAACGGTGGAAGTAAGCAGAATTGGAATCACCCAAGTCGAGCCATTTGATTGTAGATTTTTGCTTGAGGAAGCTCTCTTCCCGAGAGAGCAAGGAGGAGAGCTCAACAGTAATATCTTTCTCGGCTTCAGCAAGAGTGGTATTGAGGATGTCAGCCTGCAGCTGAATCTGAATAGAGGCAAGTCTCTCTTTGCATTCAGTAACTTGAAGAGAGATGTCACCAAAGATGTTCTTATTCCAAATCTTGAGGGCTTCCTTGACATTGCGGAGCTTCCTAGAGAAAGCAATAAGGGGAGTTGTGAAGGCAAACACAGGTTTGGTCCAAGCTTCCAAGACCGTGGGCAAGAAGGAGGGGTGAGAGGGCCACATGTCGAAGAACTTGAAGGGTTTGGGGCCAAAGGAAGTAAGGCTGAATGGTAAGGGCTATTGGGAAATGGTCAGATATGTCTGGGTTATCAAAGGTGGCATGGGAGGAGGGAAAGGAAGTAAGCCAAGCTTCATTGACTAAAACTCTGTCAAGCTTGCAACAGATGCGATGGCTGCCAGCCCTTTTGTTGCTCCAAGTAAGAGGGAATCCCGTCCATCGAAGGTCATTAACCCCAATGTCACCAATACAATCATTAAAATTGCCCATAGCCACCAAATCAAGCTGATTACCACCCTGTTTTTCAGAACTGAATCTGATGACATTGAAGTCACCTCCCAATACCCAAGGAAGAGATCCAATGCTGCTGGCTATGGAGCGCAAATCAGCCCAAAGAAGGGTCCTTTGAATGGAACAGTTGTGAGCATAGATAACAGAGAAGAAAAAGGAAGCTTGGCCAAGGCAGTCAGAAAAACAGAGGTGGATGAATTGGGAGGAAGTGCAAAGGAGGGAGATGGAGATTTTGCGAGGGTCCCAGAGGATCCAAATACGCCCATTTGGGTGGGAGGAATAGTTAGAAAGCAGAGACCAGCCAGGGGCAATAGACTTAAGGATTTTATCAGAGTTTTGCTCCTTGGTGTGAGTTTCAAGGAGATAGCAGAAAGCAGAGCGAGAAGAACGAAGCCTGGAGCGAACTGATGCTTGCTTCGAGGCAAAATTTAAGCCTTGGGTATTCCAAAGGAAGCCTTGGATCATTGAGAAAGAGGGAGAAGGGGCATTGGGGACTCCAAGAGTCGAGTCATAACAGACTGGGATTTGGTTTCACTCCGGTGTCGACGCTTGTAGGAGTAGTGGGGAGATGAACCCAGAGATTGCTTGCAGGAAACACGATGGCCCAGAGAAGCAGGAGTGTCGGGTGAAGGAGAAGGGTCATCTGGGTTTAGGGGCGAGACAGGGTTTGGATGAGGACCCGACCCGAAGGAAGCATTAGTTGTAGAGTCGTTCGGCCCAGGAACCGATAGGCCCAAGTTAGTATGGTCCAGGCCTGAAGAGGCTACACCCGAGAGAACCAAAATGTGATTGGGAGGACCGTCATAGGGTGTAGGTCCCAATGGAGACTTGTCTAGAAAGCCTGACGAGGAGTTTAACTCCAAAATACCTTGAAGAGACGAAGCCCGAGAAAGAGTCGCAGCAGCAACCGAAGGCAAAGGGAGGTTTCCCAAAGGGATCAGCGATGACAGAGGAGCAGTTGCCGAGGTTGTACCATCGCAAGAGCTTGAAATGGGAACTTCAGATGCTAGATCTTCCAACATCCGGGACCTACTACGAGGCAAGACATCAAATTGAAGCTTTTCGGGGCAAGCGAAGGTCTCCGTATCCTCAACGTCAGTCAAAAGGCTGAACCTGTTCTGAGTCAGAGAAAGTTGCCTGGAAGCCCTATTCGAGTCCTTGCTGCCATCCGCTGGCAATGCTAGAGCACTGAGAAGATTCCGGTTGCTAGATCTGGTTCTTCTCCTACCACGGGACCTAGGCCTGTGACGAGAAGGGTTTGGATGAGGCAGAAGCTTCTCACCGGCGGTCGAAGGAGGAGCAGCGTCAGACGTCGTCACACCAATTGCAGGGGTCTCGGCCGAGGGGGAACAGAGCTTGGAGTTGTGCCCAAAGGTTTTGCAGACTGAGCAGTGTGGTGGTTTCCAGTCGTAATGGATTTCTTGCTCGAAGGAATAATCATCTCCTTCTTTGACCGTGATGAAGGTGGGAAGAGCATCTTGCGCAGATACTTCTACACAGAGCCTAGCAAAAGCCAGCCTATCCTTGCGCCGAGTCCTTACATCGGTGAACAGGGGCTTGCCCAAGACAGAGCCCAAGGAGCTCAGACCATCCGTACACCAGTAATGGAGAGGCAGGCCAGGTAGGGTAATCCAGAGAGGGATCAAGGAAAGGTCCAATTGCCAGAGCTGCAGGTGACGATGCCATTGCCGGAGAAATATTGGTTTCTTACCAACTAGCCAAGGACCACCTTCTAAAGCACGTACCTTGTTTGCGGCGGAGAACTTGAATAAAAAGAAGCCGTTATCCATGAGTGATACATCCAAAGTTCCCTGAGGTCTGCACTGCTTGGAGAGAGATGCTTTGACAATAGGGAATGGCGGACGGGACCCCAGAAAGTTACCAACCAAACTGTTTTCCCAAAGCTTAGCTTCAAATTCCAAAACATCAGACTGGCAGAGGGCCACCTTGGTCAAGCCATCCAAAGCAGGGACAACAAAATGGAGGGGAAGTCCATCAGAAGAGGAAGCAAAGTCAGGGTTGAAGAGGGAAGTCCAAGGAGCAGGTGAGATGGGTTGGGGATCAGGGGAGGAGGGACGAGGGGAGGGAGGAGGAGAAGCAGAGTTGTGAGATGTAGACGGCATCCCAACGAGAGAGGCAGCAGGAAGGAGAGGCATTCAGGCCGGCAAGAACTCAGGCGAGCTTCAAGCAGGGACATGGGACCCAGAAATAAAAAATTTGCTGTAGCAACTAAATTGAAGCAATTGTAGAAAACGTGGGTACGAGAACGTGGGCACCTGCAGAAATGAGAACAAATACATCTTTGTTGAAGAACTAATAAAGCCAAGGATAATAGTTTAATTCTGGCCCTCCCACACTTAATGATGAGAACAGGCTTGATACCCCTCCCACATTTTTGGAAGGAACAAGAATTGGAGGTCCATTTCCTGATATTTCGCTCCATCCATATATGATTTTCTGAATGTTGATGTTCAAGAATAGTGACTAGTTCCTCAAATCAGTTGTTTTCTTTTACTATTGATACTTGATACAACTGTCAGTAAGGAACGAATAGAGAAGATAATGTTATATGCTCTGTTTTTATATTTTGTGATGAAAAAATGTTATTTCTGATTTATGTCTCCTTTTTTTTTTTAAATTTTATTTTAAAACCTTTTGGGACAATGATATAAAATATGGAAGGAGTACAATATGAGAAATTAGAGAGACATGCCAATGCCCTACTGTAATGCCAAAGGAACCACCTAGCTAAGCCCAACAAGAATCACGGCCTAACATGCTCCTTATCCCTTCCCCTTTTTATAAATATTAAGTACATCTTTTCATAAAAATTTGGCCATTGTGTGTGTTTTGAGGTTTTAAAATTTTCCCAAAGGAAGAAATTGTGTAATTTTCAAAAGGTAACATTTCCATCATAGTTGTCATGGCGTCACGGCGATCCAAGTCGGTGGAGGGGTGTCACGTCGATATATCGACATGTCGCCCGCCATGGCGAGCATGTCGACCATGTTTTATTTTTTATTTTCTTTATTTTTAATGTTTTAATAGATGTATACTCAAGCCATGTTTTATTTTTTCTCTATTGTTTCTCAAGTTTTAAGAAGAAAATTCAGAAATCGAAGAAGAAATCGAAGAGGGAAAGAAGAAATCGAAGAAGAAATCGAAGAGGGAAAGAAGACAGGAAGAAGAAATAGAAGAGGGAAAGAAGAAATCGAAAGAAATTGAAGAGGGAAAGAAGAAATCGAAGAGGGAAGAAGAAATCGAAGACAGGAAGAAGAAATCGAAGCGGGAAAGAGAGATAGGAAGAAGAAATCAAAGTGGGACGCCATGCAGCCCTCTCCAGCGCTAGGACGCCATGGCGGCGCTATGGCGACGCCATGACAACTATGATTTCCATTTGGACTTGTTCCAAAATTCATTGCATTGATGTGGGATGACGAAAAATGAGGGTTTGGAGGGATCTTAGCGTTGAAGATTCTATAGAGAACCATGAGAGGGCAAAATAGTTAGCTGGGCATTTTAAGTTGTAAGAAAATATCCACAGACCTTATGTCCATGGGAAATCTAGAAAATGGTACATGGATAAGCTTCTTCCACTTATAGTGGGCTTTAATCTTGAGGACTATTCCCTTTCCTCTCCCCCCTTTATGGATAGGCAAAGCAGAAAAAGATTTTATACAGAAGGAAAACAATACATGCACTATTACAACCAAAAAGTTGCATATGAACACAAAGTATCATCTAGACACACCATATGGAGGACATAGCCCTTTGGTTCTTGAGATGCTTTGAGGACTGTTCTTGTCATGCTAGAAAATGAAATTCATTCATCCTGGGTGTTGGATTGGCTTACTGATGGGTTCCTAGAAGCCTTAGATGATTGGTTTCAGAAATCCAGAAATATCCAGAACTGCAGTGAAATACTGAATTGATTTCAAGAGAAAATTAATAACATTCAAGTCCTGCTTTTGCTGGATCCTGGGACAGGCAGAGTGGGGTCGGTCCTAAGTCCTAACCATCTGCCCTAAAACTCGAACCAACATCTTGGTGCTGGTTGTCCAAGCTTACCAATGCACTAAGCGACGGCTCCTTATACTCTATATATTGAAAATCCTAAATCCCAACCTGACCTGCATTGATTTCATTACTGTGTGATTAGATGGAATTACTTTCTTTGGCAGCACATTGAATAATTTTTTGGTAACTGTTGCTTCTCTTATGAATAAGTTACATAGAAAATCCTTCCTGAACCTTGAATCAAAAAATTCCTGCTAAAAAATGCCCAATATCAATGTATTATGGGGTAGAATTGACCCAGTTACGGCTTGAGTTCTGACTGGTTTAATTATTTGCAATACTGGATTTTATTTTCTTTTCAACCTTGTGGTTTTTATGTCAATGGTTTGAATGATACTGAATAATTATTAAGGACTGGTTAAATATACTTTTTACAGGATTGCTACATTGATATCTGCTCCCCGGAAGTTCTTAGTCTTTTCACCGACAATTTCGACTATCAACATCTTCGGCGTCATTTTGTCAAAGGACTTCTTGTTGATGATGTAGGGTTTTTATGTTTTCTGCTTTAAAGTTCTTTCATAAAAAAGTGTCTGCACGTTAGTACACGATGCACATAATTATCATTTTGCTTTAATCTGTTAGCAATTATATAGTCAAAAATTTTAATTTAATTTCAATTATTTGTATTTTAATGTAATAACCATTTTGATATGTATTAATAAGACCATGGAAGCCTTTTATCCTTCTTCTAACTTTTTGATTTTTCTGAGGTTGTGAATGACAGCTATTTATAGTAATGGTATTTTTGAGGTCTTTTAGGGTGCTTTTGTCATTTTGCATGTTTTGATAAGTGGAAAGCCGTAGGAAGGCATTAAAGTTCCCCCCTCCCTCTCTTCTTTTATAGTTTAATGTTTATATTGCAAACAAAGGGATTTTGTAAAGATTTTCAGATTTCTTGCCTACTAAATTTCTAGTTTGTCTTTCCACTCTCTTCCTATATTTTCAGTACTTTGTTCTCAACTTCCCTAATTAAGGATTCATCCTCTACCTCTTTCCTAATCTTCTCAAAACTAGTGTGGATGTGTCTCTTTCTTTTTCTTCTCTATCTCTTTCCCTATTTGTCCTGTCACTCTCAAATGCTTAACAGAATCCCTAAATTTCAAGAATTCTATTAGAATTTTAGGCCTTTGATGTAACTGGCTTGAACAAGCCTACTGGCCTTGAAGCTTTTAATTTTTTCTGGAGCTTTCTCGAGTTGCTAATCCTCAATGTACAACTAAGCTTATACAGCTGCATAACCAGCAGTTGCAATTTGTATGTTTTCCCGTAAAAACATTATATAGTTTTTTGATGTTAATGGGTAGTCAGTCATTTTCTTGATACTCATATACATAAACAGATACAGAGATATTTATTCTTATGTTTTGGTGTTCTCTAAAATGCCTATTTTACCCCTTACTTTACAGAACTCAAATTTTATTCTGTCTGGTCTTAATATTCCTTAGCATATTTTTTAGGTTTGTTGTGAATGTGTTTCCTGTTAATGTTATTTGGAAATCTTGTTTTGTTTTTGGTTCATTGTTTCAGATAATGGGTTACAAAATCTTTACTCATGAAATCAAATCAAGCTATGCAGCTAGAGTAGACAATTTCAGAAGCTATGGCACCATCAGTAAGGATATAATCCAGAGGTGGACGTACCCTTTGGTGCCAGATGTTCATTTTGCTGGAAATCACCCAACTAAATTAGAAAGACGGGGGATGTACAGAGCATCTGGTAAAGATGAAACATTGCTTTTATTATTTATCCAGTTGTCATGGACTTTTGGTGTTTGTCAAAATTATAGTCAGCAAAGTAGGTGGGTATATTTATGATAACTTTGGGAATTGTGACTTGTGTCAATTAGACACAATCACATGTCTATTTATAATAAATGTACTGAGAATACAAGGACAGAAATACCCCTAGGGCAACACAACATAAAACACCTAGGACAATTCTACCCTTATATCCCATATTACAACACTCCCCCTCAAGTTGGAGCATGGATATCACACATGCCCAACTTGCATACAAGAGGACAAAAAACTTTACTACTCAGCCCCTTAGTGAAGATATCAGCTAACTGGTTGCCAGACTTAACAAAGGGAATACAGATCAGTCCTTACTTGAGTTTCTCTTTGTGAAGTGACGATCTATCTCCACATTGATGTAGCTCTAGATAGGGAGAGATCCTACTAGAGGCCAATTATCAAGGATCTAATAACAAAGGAATCAAAGCGCTGCTGGTTCTGCAGTCTCAGTAGGACAGAATTGCAGTTTTAGGTCAAATCTAGGGTTAGGTATAAGAATATGGAGATGAATCTTATAGTGTATTGATGGGCAGGTCTAGGAGAAGCTATTAATGTAGGTTTGGATGATGTTTAACTAAAAAAATGAATTTCAGAAAATTAGGGTTTGGGTTTCGGGTTTTGGGTTTTAGAATCTAGGTCATAATCAGGGTTTTTAATGGGAGTTTAGGGCTGGGGTTGGGATCGAATTTTCCAGGTAGGCAGGGGAAGGTTCGATCCAAATATGGGAGGTTTTTGATGGCTGGAAGTACTGATTCTAAAATTTTAGGGTTTTGGGGAATTAATGAATGATGGGGAATCTAGGGTTTGAATGATAATTAGGGGCAGAACTTAAGGTCGAGTGCGAGGGGTGAGGAGAAAGGACTGTGGCTAAATTTTGGATGAAAACTGATGAAGGATGAAGGCTGGACAGGTTTAAGACTAATTAGGGTTTGTGGGAATTCAAATAAAATTAAGGGGATTGATTGGGGGGGGGGGGAGATTAGAGGAATAGGAGAAGATGAATGGGGATGGGATTTCAAACTTACTTGTAGTTGCAGCAAGTCTTCAATGGAGGCAGCAGCTATGTGATAGAAGGATAGAACCACCTTCCAGCTGAAGAAGATCCTCCCAGCTGTCACGGCGTAAGGAGTCAATTGGATTCCACCTTGAAATCCAGAAGGATGCACACTCACAAGGAGCAAAGGAGCAGCAGCAATGGCAGCCAAGCTAACACGATTTTTTTATTCAATAAACTGTGGGGGAGCCTCCACGATATTCTATTATTTAAAATATGGCCCCTTAGGCCAAATCCTACTACTAATTAACCTCTTCCTTGATAAATCGTGGAAGGGAAGGAATTAAAACTAAAGCTAATAACTTAAAACAGTAAATTGACCTATCTACCCCTAATAACTTAAATTAAAAGACACTTAGCTAAATAACTTAAATTGCCCAATTGAACCAATTGGATGCAACCAATTTTGAACCGGCTCAATTTAAAAACAGAAAATAAACTAAGTATGGAAAATGCTAACAAAGCAATCCTAATTTACGGCTCCCTACGTAAGCCTTAATGTTAGGACTTCTTCTTCTTCGTCTTCTTCCTACTTGGTGTTGCATCACACATGCTTGGTGTGATCATGCTGGACCGGATTATGAGCAATACTAATAGCAGACTTGTCCGTGGACATGTTCAATCTACATCCGGTTACTGTACCCTTGTGGGTGGTAATCTTGTTACATGGAGAAGTAAGAAACAACCAATTGAATCATTGGTGAACATGTCGGCCCCCCCTCCGGCAGCCCTGCCTGCCGCCTCCCCTCACACTGCTTGCCCTGTTACTCCCACCTTCCTTGAGCACTCTGAACCTTCCCCTACTCACCGAAGTTCACCCATCCCTGTCGCTCCCACCTCTACTTCACCTACTGTAACAACCACAAACGCTGCTTCGAACCCCGCTTCCTGGAGTTCTCTTTTATCCAACAACATCCCCATCGACAGGCACTCCCTACACTATGTCCCCCCCTCCATCGTTGATGATTCTAAGGTAGGCTTCTGTCCGAAGGGCCTGCTTGACGACGAAATCAGCAAATGGCAAAATTGTCTTGTGGGGCACTTCCTCGGCGCACGACCTCCTTTCCATGTCGTGAAAGCGTCTTTGCTTAAGCAATGGCGCTCAGCCGGAGCAGTCTTCACCTATCTCCTCTACAGTGGCATCTTCATTTTCAGATTCTCTGATGATGTCGACAGATCTCGAGCCTTGGAGGGTGGTCCCTGGTTGATTGGCAAGAAACCGATTTTTCTCCGGCAATGGGATCACCACTCCTCTCTCTACAAGATCGACCTCAAATCCGTCCCTGTTTGGGTAAACCTGCCTGGACTCCCACTACATTACTATTGTGCCTCAAGCCTCAGCATTGTGGGTTCGATTATCGGCAACCCCCTCTTCTCTGATGAACGAACGAAAAAAATGGACCGCCTCTCCTTCGCACGCATTTGTGTTGAAGTCTCTGCCGATGTCACTCCACCGGAATTTGTCACCATCCAAGAAGAAAATGGTCATGTTTTCACTCAGAGAGTTGCTTATGAATGGCCCCCCCACTACTGCTCTGTGTGCAAATCCTTTGGTCATCCATCGAAGCAATGCACCCATGCTCCATCTTCTTCGCCTTCGACTGCAGGCCCCCCCAACGAACAAGATGATCACAGGTGCAGCTCTCCCAGGCCTGAACTTAAGAGTCATCCTTCTTATGGTTCTCCGCTTGCAGTAGAGGCGCCGAAAGTCTGTTCGGATGAAGTCAATGAAGACCCAAATGCTGCCATATCTGAAGAAGAGGTTGTCACCTTGTCCCTGGCCACGCTTTACTCTCTGGCGAAGCTAGATCAGGTGACTGAGCGACCTCTGCAACCTTCTTGAGGTCGGAAGAAGACCAGGAATCGTCGCCGGAGAAGAAGCCCTGAACCAGCAGTGAACCTTGGCAAGAATCCCAACAACAGAGAGGTTCCCGATGCTTGCCAGCCTGACCACAATAGGTTCGCAGCCCTCCTGTCCCTGGAAGCGGATGTTGATGGTGACGTTGCAGCCCTCATTGCTCCTCCTGAGCTTTACGAGTCCGATGTGCAGACTTTCCCTGATCCCCCTCCTTTCCCTGATCCCCCTTCTTTTGGCAACTTATATTCGCCTTTATCCCCTGTCACACTTCGCTTTTCACAAAACTTCACCAAACCTCCTGACCCCACCCAGACTCAACTTTTCACCAAACCCTCTAACCCCAACCAGAATCAACTTTTCACCAAGCCCCCCCCCCCCACGTGACCACTTCCCTTTAACCCCTCTTATTCTCCATATTCCCCCTTTCGCCCCCACTAACAAGAATACCCCTCCTAACCCGACCCACCAACCCAACCCTGATAACCACCTATCTCTACCCATACCCACCATATACCCAGCCCACCATACCCAGCCCACGTTAAATATTCTCCCTGAACCTGAACCGAACCTTTCCACACCCGGTCTAGTTGTTGCGGCTGGTCACCCCCCCTTTGGTTCGCCCCCCCCTTTGCCTCCTCCCCCCACCTTGGTTCGCTATCCTCCCTTGCGTGAGTACCGTTCGAGGCCCCGCAGTGTCCCCCCGGGCTCTCGGGTTAGCCCCACAGCTGGTTGGTTGCCCCCTCCCCCCTTGCTCATGATTCCTTGGACCATTTGGAATGTCCGTGGCCTCAACGCCCCGGCTAAACAGGCTGAAATTCGTGCCCACATCAAATCCTCTAAATCCTCCCTTTGCTGCCTCCTGGAAACTAAGGTTCTTGAAACCAACTCCTCTCGCATTATTCACTCCATAGCTCCCTCCTGGTCCTTCCTCTCCAACTATTCCCACTCTCCAAATGGCCGGATCTGGGTTCTTTGGGACCCCTCCAAATTCCACTTGTCGGCTTCCTCTGCCTCCCCCCAATATCTCCATCTCAGTATCTCCGATCACCAGCACAATCATCTTCTCTTCTTCACTATGGTTTATGCTTTCAACCGTCCTTCGGATCGGCTCTCGCTCTGGGACGACATCCACTCCATCTCTCTTTCCGTTGGTTCCGCCCCCTGGGGCATGGGTGGCGACTTCAATGTCGTCCGCTTTAGCCATGAAAAGCTTGGTGGTTCCCCCATCGACCATCAAGCGGTTGATGCCTTCAATTCCTGCCTTGAGGATGTTGGTCTCAACCAAGGATTTAAGTCTCAGACCGTATTATCGTCTCGGCCGATACGTCTCGGTATCGGTTTTGGTCGATACGATACAGGTTGAGACGTATCTTTTTTTTAAAAAAATGCAAATGTCTTGACTGTATCGAGACGTATCGACCGAGATGTACCGATACGATACGATACGATCGATACAGCCGAGAGTTTTTAAAAATATTATTTTATTATATTTAAAAAACGATACGTATTGAGACGTATCGAGTCGTCTCGATATGTATCAGTATGTATCGGTCGATACATATCAAGACGACTCGATACGTCTCGATACGTATCGTTAACTTAAAAAACACATGGCCATTTCATTCTTGTCACCTGAAACTCAATTTCTAGCAATCCTGGCGGAAAAAAGCTCTTCCCAGCTTTGAGAAACCCTTCCAAAAACACATTTAACCTTGCTTTTTGGGTAAGATTTCTTGAGGGCTTTCAATTCTTTGCCAAAAATGTACTTAGAGGAGCTGAAATCACTTCATTTGGTGGATCTAACAGCCCACATTCAAATTCAAAAGCTGTTCTTGAAGGGTTAGGTAAGTTTTTTGAAAAAAACTTGAATCTTTTGCTTTAATCTTTGATTATTGGTATGTTTTTTAGTATGAATCAAAGAGAATATGTTAAACAAACATAGAAATTGCATTCTTTGTATGCATTTACAAAGATTTGGTTTCAAATCCATGTTTCTTTGACCATTTTTACCCAAAACCGAAAATTCCTTCTTTAAAATGAAATTTTTTTTTTCTTCTTAACTTTAAAACAAATGGTAATGTTTATAATATATGGACTACATTATGTATAGATGTGTGACATCCCAAGAAGATTATACATTTACCCTAAAATCTGTATTTTTTGGGTATTTTCTGAATTTATAAAATACTTAAAAAAATGTAAAAAATCTGATTTTTCCATCTATACTCTTTCATTATAGTTTGATAAAATGTATAATTGGCTGAAATAGAATCAAAGACTTAGATTCATATATGTAGTACATTATGTCATTTTTTTCATTATTTAAAAAATTAAATAATGTGTAACTAGTTGTAGAAAATGTAAAAATGTTTAGATATTGTTTAGGGCAACTTTGCTAGGTAGTAAATACATGAAATGATGCAATGCATGTCATGCATCATAATGTCTGTCTATACTTATATAAATAATAAATTATTGATGTGTGGATTTGAATATTGTTTAATATATATCTTATATAGTTATCTACTTTTGTTTGGTATTTAGGACGATGCCGCGACAACAAGACATTGGGTGGTCTTATTGTACCAAAATAAACAATAATAGATTGCATACACAATGCAACTTCTGTGACACCCAACATCTTGGAGGTGGGGTAACTCGGCAAAAAGAGCACATGGCAGGAGGATATGGAAATATTTCCAAGTGTACAAAGTTCCCTGTAGAGTTAAGCAGGGCAATGCAAAAACACCTTAGAGATTCCAAAAAAAAATCCAAGCAAGCACATGATGATGTTGATGCATTGGTGGAAAATTTGATGGAAGATTTTGAAGATTATGAAGGATCGGATATGGAAGCAGAGGAGGACCCAAAGTTGGCATCGCAATGAAACAATCAAGACATGAAGCAAAAGAGCAAAGAATGGAGAGTCGAGCAATTGATTAGAAGTCAATCAGCTCGACCTAGCCAGGGCCCTGTAGATATTGGTGTTGGCTCCTCTTGTCGTCCATCTCTAAGTAAGGGTAAGCAGCTTGTTGGCCTGTAGAGCAACCAGTGTGAAGGGGATGTTTGACCGGTTTACAAAGAGTGGTAAGGGTAAGAGAAAGAAGAGCCCAGATATCAGAGACATGGATCCTAATGTCTGTAGACGAAGGGATGCTAGCCAATAGAGGATTGAAGAAAGCTTTCAACCCAAAACACTTAGTAAAAGGATGGGCAGAGCAATCTCCAGATGGTTCCCCAGTTCTATGATTCCACCACATAAGGCCAAAGATCCCCACTTCAAGGCCATAGTAAAGGAGATTCAGCGGTGTGGGACAAATGTTAAGCCACCCACACCTCATGAGATTGCTGGGCCTTACTTGGATGATATTGTCCAAGAGGTGCATGAATATGTGGAGAGGTTCAAGGAGAAGTAGCCACTATATGGAGTGACCATCATGTGTGATGGATGGAGTGGACCAACAAGATTATCCACCATCAATTTTCTTATCTAC
This sequence comes from Telopea speciosissima, assembly GCF_018873765.1. NCBI lineage: Eukaryota > Viridiplantae > Streptophyta > Magnoliopsida > Proteales > Proteaceae > Telopea > Telopea speciosissima. The sequence goes on from NC_057922.1 coordinate 16,390,873, forward strand.
TGTGATGGAAGGACGATCTTTCACAAGTCGGTCAATGCATCTAGTGAAATTAAAGATGCCAATTACTTGTACAAGTTAGTGGATGAAGTTGTGGAGGACATAGGAGAAGAAAATGTTGTCCAAGTAGTAACTGACAATGCAACAAATTTCAAGAAGGCTGGTCAGTTGCTTATGTTAAAGAGGCAACATCTATTTTGGACACTATGTGTAGCTCATTGCATAGATTTGATGTTCAAGGACATAGGAGAATTGCCAAAGGTCCAAAAGTTGGTTGGTAATGCAAGGAAAATCACCAACTTTATTTACAACCATAGTTGGGTTTTGGCATTGATGAGGAGTTACACACAAGGGAATTTAGTGAGGCCTGCAACAACAAGATTTGCAACAAATTACATTGCAATTGATAGCCTCATTTCCTGAAAGCATGGGCTGCTACAGATGTTCACCTCTACTGAGTGGTTGACTAGCAATTATGCAAGGTCTGAAATTGGGAGATTTGTTCAAGATCTTGTCACCTCCTCAAAGTTTTGGGCTGCGATGGGCCGACTTTATAATGTTATAATGCCACTCTTTTGTTTGCTTCGAGAGGTTGATGGGGATAAAGAGCAGACCATGGGTAAGATGGTAGAGGCCATGGGATGTTTGAAAAGAAAAATACATGAGAATAACCCAACATCAAACAAGAAGTATTTGAAGATTATATCCGATCGATGGGAAAATATGTTGGTTCAAGCTGTTCATTGGGCAGGTAATCTTATAAGTATATGACTTTGTTTTCATTTTAAACATTTAGTAGTTAGTAAGTTACTATTTATTTATTTATTATTAGAATTTCTAGGTCTAACCATCCATTACAAACCATGTGCAGCATATTATTTGAATCCGGATATCCAATACTCCAATGATATAGGGTGTAGACCGGATCTATTGCGTGCCCTAAGGAATGTTGTGAATAGAATGGAGCCAGATGTAGCGAAGGCCACCCTTTCCATGGATGAGATTAGAGCTAAATTAGTTGTATAAATGATTGAAACCAAGAATAGAGTGATTGGTGGAAGTGGAACTAATATTTTATTTTTTTTAATACCTCTCTAGGCTAAGTATTTTCCGGAGGCCACTCGTGGTTTTGTTGATAGAATGGCTATCCATGCTAGGAGCACACAACGCCCAGGTAAGTTAGGTTTACCTAATTTATTATGTCATTTAAAATTTGTTTTAAGGTTTTGTCTTTTAATATTTCATTTATTATTGTGCAGCTGATTGGTGGCTCAATTATGGGGGTACTAGTGCTCCACACTTAACCCGAATTGCAATTCGAGTGTTATCCCTGATGGCATCCTCTAGTGGCTGTGAACGTAACTGGAGTACATTCGGGTTGATACACACCAAACCCCGGAATCGTCTCAGTTATTCAAAGTTGGAGAAGCTAGTGTATGTCCATTACAATATGAAGCTGAAGCTTAAATATTTAAAGCTGGAAAGAGAAGGAGATGATGTAGATGTCAACCCAATCGACATCAACCACCTACTTGACGATGAAGATCCAGTTAGAGCATGGATAGAGGATACCGATAAGGTATTGGTGATGGATCAATTAAGTGAGGATCGCCAAACAACCAAACCTGATCCAGTGATAGAGAGCATCATTCAACAGATGGATGAGGATGCAACACAGCCACCATCACAAGATCCTTGTCCTAATGTTGAAGAAAATGAAAGTAGCTCTGAAGAAGGTTTAGTCAGGAGGAGGAGGTCGGGTCATCCGTATGGAGGAACTCAACAACATGTTGATGATGAGGATGGTGATGATGATGGTGATGGTGATGGTGATGGTGATGGTGATGGTGGTGGTGGTGGTGGTGGCCATGGTGCTGGAGGTAGTGGTGGTGGCCATGAGGCTTCACAACATCGTGCTGGGGTTCAGTTCACATGTGAGGCAGGATACACACATACTACCCAAGATATGGATCATGGTCCTGAGCTTGCTGGCCATAAGACTTACTCGCGGAAGCCGCATAAAGGCAAGTCTGCCAAGGGCTCCCACAATCCATATGATAGTGATGTGCTTATGAGTGGCATGGAGTCACTTAGCATTAGTTCGATTATGCTTGGTGCTTCATCGTGCCATGGGCATTATGCATCGAGTTCTTCTTCAAGGCTATGGACATGGGGCTTCTGTAGGGTATGGAAGTTATGGATACGGAGAGAATCAAGCACAAGCACAACGTAGTGCTGTCGTGACATTAGCCACTCCAGAGCAAAACACGATTCTACTATGAGTGGGAGACTCACTACCATCGGTATTTTGACCGGGCTCGATGATTGTGCTTATGTTCGGACAAGACACAACATCATCCTAGTCGCTCCTATTGTCAAGACCCTTACAGACATGACTTTGATCCACCCCGACATTCTTCATGGCAATAGAGTGACTCTACATGTAAGGAATTTCATCTTTTAATCTTTTATAACAATTTCAAAGTGCCGCACTTGTCTGGTTATTGATTATTCACAATTCTTAGTATATATGCATTATATATGACACAAATTGCTTGTTTATATTGTTTTTTGTGTCCAAAAGTGTATTTTCATGTGTATTTTGATCATTTTCATGCGTTTCTGCACCGATCGATACGTATCTCCTATACGATACGATACGATATGATACGTCTCTTAAAATCGCCTAACCGATACGATTCCCGATACTGGTACTTAAATCCTTGGTCTCAACGACCTTCGTTGGTCGAGTGCTGAGTTTTCTTGGCACAATAAGCGCTCTGGCGTCGACAAAGTAGCTTGTAAGCTTGACCGTGTTCTCGTTAATGACTCCTGGCTCTCTTCCCTTCCTTCCTCCTACGCCGTTTTGATCTCCCTGGTCTCTCCGACCACTCCCCCACCTCCCTCTTCGTCCTTCCTTATCTCTCCTTTCGCCCCAAGCCCTTTAAATACTTCGACATGTGGTCCTCCCATGGACTTCCTTCCTTTAGTTCAGGCCGCTGGGATATTCCAGCCAGCTCCTTCTCCTCCCCTCTCTTTGCCTTTTCTAAGAAGCTTAAAAATGTCAAAGCTGCCCTCAAATCCTGGAACTCCTCCACCTTCGGTAATATCTCTTCCCGTGTTTCCTCTTGTCGTGCCACCCTTTCCTCCATCCAGCTCCGCCTTGGTAGATCCCCTTAACCCCTCTCTCGCCGAGGAGGAGTCCTCTCGCCTCTCGAGCTCGCCTCCGTTCTCTCTCGGGAGGAGAGCTTCCTCAAGTAAAAATCTTGAATCAAATGGCTCGACCTTGGCGACTCTAACTCGCTTTCTTCCACCGCTCCTGAAAGCCGGAACCAACTCTAACTCCATCCTCTCTAACCTCCTCCGATGGTTCGGTTCTCTCTTCCTCGCCGATGCCATCAAATCCAGGCCGTTTCCTACTTCTCGGTATCTTTGTCCCCTCCCTCCCCCTTCCCACCATCCCCGAGGGCCTCATCAACAAATTTGTTCCTCCCAACCTCTTCAACTCCCCTCGCTCCATCCCTCTCGACTCCGAAATCATTTCGCTGTCCATTCCCATAAGGCCGAAAGCTCCGGCCCGATGGTTTCAAGATGGGATTCTTCTCCGCTGCGGGACATCATCGGAACCGAGCTTATGGGTGCCATTAAGAGCTTCTTCTTCAACCCCCATCAGATTCGAACATCAACCATACCTTTCTCGCCTCATTCCTAAATCCTCGGTGCCTCCTCTATGGCTGATTTCGGACTCCATCTCCCTCTCGCAACCTCCTTTATAAGTTCATTGCCAAAATCCTTCGCAAATCGCCTCAACTTGTCATTGACTCCTTGTTAGCCCCAACCAGTCCGCCTTCATCTCGGGCGAAGTATCTCGGACAATATCATCCTCTCGTCATGAAATTGTCCGAGGCTTCCACGGAACACCACTTCCCCTTACCCTTCAAGATCGACATTCACAAGGCTTTCGACTGCTCGTTGGGACTTCATCACCCAAGTCCTTCTTAAGATGTCTTTCGCCCCCTCCTTTGTCACTGGATCCATCGTATCTCTACCCCTACCCCTCGTTTCTCCGTCCTCCTCAACGGCAGCCCTGCGGGTTTCTTCCCTTCCTCTGCTGGCATCCGCCAGGGATGTCCCCTCTCCCCTTCCTCTTCTGTCTTTCTCTTGAGGTTCTCTCCCCGCACCTTCACCCAAAACCGACCTTCACCTCATCTCCTCCATCCCCAAGTGTAAACCCACCAACCTGACCCACCTAGCTTTTGCGGACGATCTTATGATCTTCTCCAAGGCCATTCCCTCCTCCATTGAGCATATTATGTCCTCCCTACACCTTTTCAGGGCCTCTCCGGACTTCGCATCAACCTCCTAAAATCCCAAATCTTCCTTCTGGGTTCTTGACTCACCAAAACTACCCTATCCAACATCACAGCTTCCCCATCGCCACCCTTCCTGTCCGCTACCTTGGCCTCCCCTAATATCAGCCAGACTTTCAGCCCATCACCGCAACTCCATCCTAGACCTCTCCGCAAGAGCTGCACTCGGAAAGCCAAACTTCTATCCTATGCTGGCCGCCTCGAGCTCATCGAGATCGGTTCTCCGGTCTGCTACATTTATGGAGCGGTGTTTTTGGCCTTCCCAAGGCTACTATCAAGGCTGCCGGATCCATCATGTGTGCTTTTCTTTGGAAAGGTTTGGACTCGCTGTGTTCCTTCACCCCAAGAGCTGGTCTACCATTTGCCTCCCCAAATTCAAGGAGGTCCGGGGCTTAGAAGGATCAAAGATTAATCTCGCAGCTCCATCAAGCTGCTTTGGAAACTCCTCTCCAACAAATCTAGCATTTGGACCTCCTGGGTGTATGCGGGGCCTCTCCGTAGAGACTAATTTGGACTGTCACCCTAGCACGACTCTTCCCGGATTTGGCGAGAATTCTTCAAGTGAGACACATGCAAAGGGTTTATCTTGCAGGATTGATGACGGGCAGCCGACCTATCTTTGGCTAGACACGACACCCTTCGGGTGTCTTGGCCTCCTTAGTCAGCCCCGCACCATCTACGAGTCCGGCTTGGACAGGCTGTCCCTGTAGCATCCATCATCACGATGGCTCTTGACCCCCCTCTTCCCTCCCCCTGGGCTGATCTCTGGAGTTCCCTCCCCCTTATTCCTCCGGGTCACAGAGGCGAGGGGACACCATCTTATGGCTTCCCTCCCCACTGGCACTTTCAACTCCCTCTCTCGCTTGGGACACGGTCGACATAGAGGGACCCTCTGTCCCTGGCACAAAGTGGTTTGGTACAAAGGCCACATCCCTAGGCGAGCTTCACGCTTGCGCGCCCTTGCAAATTGCCTCCCAACTCAGGCCTTCCTCATCCACAGCACATGCAAGTCTTCCCTACTTGCTGCCTCTGTTGGAATGGATACGAAGACATCGACCATCTCTTCTTCACCGCCCCTTTCTTTGCCTCCATCGGAATAGGGTTCTTCGTCATTGCTGGCCTGCTCGTAGAAGGCCTCTTCCCTGCTCCGGGAATGGATTTGGATTCATATGACTTTTGGTGGAAAGTCGATCTGTGACACTGTTGGAAAGCTTGCTTTTGTGCTACTATTTCTCACATCCGGATGGAGCGTAACCTTAGAAGATGGACGCCCAACTCCGCTCTTTAGACGTGATTTGGAAGGCCATCTTCTTTGATGTCTCATCTAAAGCTAACTCCCTCCCCTACTAGTGTCATAGATTCCCCAAGGAACAGGTATTGTTGTCTCCTGGGGTCTCTCTTCTACTATTTTGCGCCCTTCCTAGTCCTTCCTAGTTTTGGGCTTGTTGGCCTTCGGGCTTGTATATCCCTCTTCCCCTTTTCTTCGTAATTAAATTTTTATTCATCCAAAAAAAAAATAGCAGACTTGTTGTCACAATACAACATCATGGGCAGTGAAGTAGGAATAGTCCTATCAGTTAGTAGTCCCTGAAGCCACATTAACTCACATATGCCATGGGACATGGGACAAAATTCAGCCTCAGCACTAGAGCGGGCAACATCAGTTTGCCTCTTACTTCGCCAAGTCACCAAATTACTTCCAACGAGAGTACAATAGCCAGAAGTGGACCGGCGGTCATCAGGAGAACTAGCCCAATCAGTGTCTGTATAAGCTTCTACCCGCAAATGATCATTAGGAGAGAATAAAATACCCTTTCCTGGGGCAGCTTTTAATTGCCTAAGGATACAGAGTACTGCGTCCCAATGAGTAGAATAAGGGTCATGCATGTACTGGCTCACTATGCTAACTGCAAATGCAATATCCGGTCCGGTATTGGAAAGATAGATCAGCTTCCCAACCAATCTCTGATATTTCTCTTTGTCTAGTGGGTCACCTGTTTTACTGGAGAGACGAACATTAGCTTCAAAAGGGGTATCGGCTGGCTTGCACCCTAGCATTCCAGTCTCTGATAATAAATCTAGGGTGTATTTCCTCTGAGAGAGAAATATCCCTTTGGTAGAACGGGCAACCTCAATGCCCAGAAAATATCGCAGGGGCCCCAAATCCTTTATCTCAAATTCCTTCCCAAGAAGTCGTTTCTAGCTCTCAATTTCCTTCAAATCGCTGCTTGTGACAATTATATCATCCACATACGCAATGAGGATGGTAATTTTAGTTCCTGACTTCTTGATGAAGATGGTGTGATCAACATTACTCTGGGTATATCCAAACTTCACCATAGCACTGTGGAATCTGCCAAACCAAGCTCTCTAGGTGATTGCTTTAAGCCATAGAGAGCTTGCATACCTTCCCATGAGTTTCCCTAATAGCAAATCCTGGAGGAACATCTAGGTAAACTTCTTCCTCTGACTCCCCATGAAGAAATGCATTCTTCACATCCAACTGTTGCAGCTCCTAACCAAGATTGACAGCACATGGCAATATTACTCGGATGGTGTTCATCTTGGCAACTGGGGCAAAGGTTTCCTGATAGTCTAGACCATAAGTTTGGGTAAACCCCCTAGCAACCAATCTAGCTTTGTATCTTTCCACTGTGCCATCAGAGTTGTGTTTGACTGTGAACACCTACTTGCAACTGACTATTTTTTTCTGGGAAGGAAGTGGTACTAAATCCCAAGTGCCATTTTTTGCGAAGGCATGCATTTCCTCCATCATAGCTGCCTTCCATTTAGGGTCTTGAAGAGCCTCCTGCCAGTTCTTAGGAATAGAAACAGAGGATAAGGAAGTCACCAATGTACGACACACAGGGGAAAGAGACTCATATGATACAACCTGAGAAATAGGGTGTTGTGTACAAGTTCTAATCCCTTTGCGATGTGCAATGGGCAAGTCCAAGGAAGGATATGAAACAATGGGAAGCGGTGATGGATCAGAAATATTACCTGGAGATGATGAATCTGGTGCAGGAGTAGCCGTTGGATCTAGAGCAGCTGGAGTGGTGTCAGGTTGCAACTCACGACGAGAGCGTTGGCGGGTGTAAGTTTGAATAACAGGTGGTGGAATAACAATAGGTGGAGTTTCCTTTGGAATGGAAGACTCCCCCTAAGCCAAAGACTCCCCCTGAACCAAAGGTATGGGAAGAGATAATTCAGGCATCAGGCATTTCGGCACTAACCAGCTCACCCCCTTGACGAGATGCCAAATCATAAAACAGAACAACTTCATTAAAAATAACATCCATGGTGACAAACATCCTACGGGAAGGGGGATGGTAGCATCAGTAGCCCTTTTGGGTAGGAGAATAACCCACAAAAATAGAGAGATGACGGCGGCGGTAGGTGGTTGCGATGAGAGGCGAGAAGGAGAGAGAGGTGGTGGTGGTGTTAGAGAAAGAAAAAAGGAGAAAGGAGGAGAGAAAGAGAGATGGCGGCAGCGATGGGAAACCCTAGGTCGATTCCCGCTTTGATACCGTGATATCTTTTGGAATTGTGACTTGTGTCAATTAGACACAATCACGTCTATTTATAATAAATGTACTGAGAAATAGTGAGAATGCAAGGACAGAAATACCCCTAGGGCAATACAACATAAAACACCTAGGACAATTCTACCCTTATAGCCCATATTAAAACAATTCATTTATTTTTTGATTAGCTTACATTCAAGTCGTGTAAAAGGAAAATTTGCTTTTAAAGTCAGTACAGAAATTTAGGATTTTTACTTGAAAGTTTTCTTTTTGCACAGTTTACTTGGAAGCAAACAAAGCCTTGGCAACAAAAATTTCCTTTCATTTCCAAAAGTATATGTTTGACAAGTACATTCAAATTGAAATGAGACAATGTGGCTGTACCTGGATGTTTCATTTGCACTTTTATGGTAAAAAGCTATAAAATGAAAAGACTCATTATTTCTAAAGTAAAGAAAACCAGCCGCAGTCAAGTGATGATCTGCTAACACCTCTAAATTCCTTTTCAGCTAAAGCCCAGTCCACCAAATACGTTCCAATGTTAGCCCAAATTCATGGAGAAGATCTTGATTACTCTTCAACTAACCTTCTGTTTCTTTCATTCCATATTTATACTTATACTTTTGAATGTTAATTTTGGTAAATTCTGCCACGCTGACCAAATTTACTCAAAATGCTTTTCCAGCTGACTTTTCTAACCAGGAAATTGTAGATTAGTGTTCATTGGTGAAGCATAAAATTTTATCCATGAAACATGAGCAGATATCATTATTCTTTTTGTATTCTTAATCGAATTTCCCCTTGATGTAATTAACTTAAACCAAATTGATGCTCTGTTTATCATAAATTATATTACATTTATTTTTAATTGAGTGCCAATTTTTTTATTGATATGAAAAGAAGTAGTGATATACCCAAAGAATAGGGGAATGGTGACTATCAAACATTAATGCTGATAATGTTACAACCTACAGCAGGTGGCTATTCTGAAAACACGATATAGGTGTAACCTTCTAACCACCCATTATGTAACCGAATCATCAGTTTCTTGAACCACTAATCTTGGCATCCAAGTGACTGAGTCACTGAGCAATTTTGCTGGGTTACAAGAAGAATTCAAATGAATTCAATCTCATGTGAAATCTCCTTGGCCCTCACACCTCATCCAATTAATAGCATTGGCTGAAATCCCTTCCAGAATACGTGATCGTAGCCCCTCTCCAAGGAAAGTTGCCCTACTAGAAGAGAGAACACTTTTACTCCAGTGAGTAAGCACCAACAATTTCTCACCCTGAACTTTAAATATTCCGCTAATGCCCCAATGGACCTGGATTTCCCAATGAACATCCTTAGTGAAGGTTGCCAGAAAAGAACTACGTCCATTCTCGCTGCTGTAGAAGAAATCAAAGAGATCTGAACTCTATACATAAACACTCCGACATGCCTCTTAATAAGTTTGTACCAGTGGGTCATCTTAGATATGATTTTAGTAGTTAGCACTTAATCTTCACTTGATTGATTGTCATACAATCTTGCATTTCTTTCCTCTTATAAGAATCATAATAGAACACAAAAAACTGTTTTCAATTGTTCCCCCCTGGATAATTGGAGCTGCATGCAAAAACCAACCGAGTTCCATAACATTCTTAGAGAATGCTCGAGTCATCTGGAAGATAATCAATAAATGGCATTAAACTCTTTTGCAAAGGGACAAAACAAGAAACAAATGGTCACCTGATTCACCATCCTCTTTGCCCATCAAATAGACATTAGATGAAAGAAGTCATCTTGATCATTTCTTTTGATGCAAATCACCAGTTAGCACTCATTTATGACCTATTTCCTGGCTGAAGTTCTGCATTGTGGAGGTACTTTGGATTTCCAAAGTACCTAATTAGGAAAGGATATCTTGGATTTTCCAAGTCATCAGGATAGGGAATATTCCACAGTTAATAAATAAAGATTCGTAACACCTTTTTTGAAGCAATTCAGTTAAATTTTAGGCCATTCCCAATTCAACCCCCCTTTAAAACCCCTCCTAAAAGAGAGATCCCAGCTAATGTCACCCTGAAACTTAGTACAAGAAACCACAAGACTGACTATGGGCGTGGATAACGAATAGTCTAGGGAACAAGTTCATAGAAGGCATTCTCTGCCACCATGTATCCTCCTAGATTTTGCCTCCTCTCTTTCTTGCCTAGGTCATATCAGTCCGATACCTGTAAGTAGTGCAATAACAATGGAAGGTAAGGAGAGAAGAGGGAAAGGATGAAGAAGAAGAAAAAGAGGAAGAAGAGAAGAGTTGCGGTAAGTGTTGGGAGAGGACTATCGATCCCTCTCCCTCCCCTATATTCACTAACATTGACTTAAATGGAGAAATTAAATCAATGCCTTTATACAACATAACATGCATATATGTGCTTATTCCCATTACATTGACTATTCTACCCTTACAATATTCTTCTAACAATATCCCACCCATCTATGAAAAAGATTGGTTATTCAAATAATATATTTTTTTTGAGGACTCCTAAGTGTGGCCATTAGCAATCAAAGTGTCCCCATGCATTATTATCTTGTCCATATTTGGATTTTATGTCCAAATGCCAAAGAGATTTGAGGCTCTTTGAGATAAAATTTTCTTTTGCCCACTATGTGGTTTTGTGAGAAACTTCTTTATCCGAATTTAGAAAGTTCTTACACCTAAGGGTGACTATTCTTTACCCAACATGCCGACCCGTTCCTTTGCGCAGGAATTTGGTTGGCTAATCCTATCGTGTCAAGATCTGGGTTGATACCAGTTGAATAATTTCAGCCTAGTTTAAACCCTATGTTTTGTGTCTCGGATTTGCGATTCAAGGACAAGGTGGAGGCCGAGAAGAATGTGGGTCAAGGTAGTAAGGGAAGATATGGTTACTTATATTTTATTATGCCCCTACATGCAATGTATGATAATAAGCATGTTAATTTAACCAGTGTAATTTTGTAATGCAGTTAGAGCCTTAATCTTTTTTTAACTTGCATCACGGCAGAGCAAGAGTTGAGTTTTTTCATTCAACATGGAACTGCCCAATTTTCCAGGGTCTTACTCAATAAGAATATATTCCAAATCCAGCTCTAGTAATTTATATTGGTTGAATGTTGATATGGATTAGATCTCCATCAATTGATGGATTGAGACTTTTTTCTTTTTTCCCCTTTTACAGGGAAAGGAAATTTTATTTAATAAAGAGAGGAGAACTGTACAGTTACAGCGGTATATTTTCATGGAAAGCACTGCGTGACAGCTCATCAAAATATTCAAAACAATTGTCCAAGATTGCTAGATTGAGCATGCATAGTCTTAAGTTCAAGATCGGGTTGTCTGCCATACATATCCACAAAAAAAGGACTTATTTCTCCCGAAGATCTTGCTAGAATGATTTGTAGACATTGAAAGCCCTCTGTAGAACCTTCCACATCATAAAATTCCTTTATAGCTTCAGGTTACTTAATGACAAGTCTTCTCATTACAGATATCATATGAGTCCAATTACAAACATTGACATAAAAAACACGTCTTTTCATTTCCTTCCTGTCAGCCTACGAGATGCCATCAGGAATCAACTCCACAAAACAAGAGTTTAGGATTGAAATTCAACATAGGCCAGGTAGTTATTGCTATTGATGCATTGGTAAGGTTGGGACTGTCTTTTATTTAATTTTGTTGTCTGAAGAACATTTCATGTTAGGTTATATGTTTCATTATCATCTATTTTCATGATTACAAGCATGCTTTTAAATAAAATTTCTATACTAGTTTGTCATTACGTTGTTGAATTCATTTCTTTTTTAGCGTTTCATGTTAACTGGGCTTTGATAAACTGATATTCCTCAGAGATATCACAATCACGTTCTGCACAAATTGGTCCTTTTACATTGGTTGGAAAGGGCACTAAAATCGGGGACAACTCTAGACTCTCCAATTCAGTAATTGGGGAAGGTTGCACTATTGGATCAAATGTTTCAATTGAAGGTTCCTATATTTGGAACAATGTCACGATTGAGGATGATTGTAAACTAAGGCATGCAATTGTTTGTGATGGGGTGGTAATTAAGTCAGGGGCTGTTCTGGAACCTGGGATTATTTTATCATTCAAGGTACATATAACTATGCTCATCTCTGGCGCTTTGCTCTTTCTTCCCATGATTCTGTCGGACTTATTTTCAACAATGTACATTTGATATTCAGTTTCTTTGACATTCATCAATTCTTTTGTTGTTTTTTTTTTTTTTTGGGTGAATAAGAATTTCATTACCAAAAGAGAGGAGAAAGAACCAAACCAGCCAGCCTAAACATTAGAAGATGAGGCCGGAGCTAGCAAATAAATATTAGAGAGACCCCAGGATTGAACAATGGTTCTGTTCCTGGGGGTGTCAATATAAGAAGAGGGGGGAGCTAACGATAACTTTGCTTTAATTTCAAAGGAAATGGAATCCCAAATCTTCTGGTAAGTCCGAGAGTTGGAGGTCCATTTTCTCAAATTGCGCTCCATCCAAATATGGTTGAGAGTAGCACAGATGCCAACTTCCCAACCGCGTCACAAGTAGAGGAGCCACCAAAAGTCATGTCAATCCAAATCCATTCTCTGGAGAAGGGAAGGATTCTTTTGCGAGCAGGCCAGCATTTGAGGAGAACACCCGACCAGATTGCAGCTGCAGTAGGTCACTCAAAGAAAAGATGGTTCAAATCTTCATCATTGTTCCAGCAGAGGCAGCTAGCACGGGAGACTGAGATCTGGGGGCTGCGCAGAAAAGCTTGAGTTGGGAGACAGTTGTTGAAGACCCTCCAGGCTGTGAAGTAGTGCCTTGGAATGTGATGCTTGAACCAAAGAAATCTTCGCCAAGGAATCAAAGGGCCTTTCAGATGGACAAAATTCCAAGCAGCCTTGGAAGAGAAGGAGCAAGAGCTGTTTGATGACCAAGTAACACAACCACCTCTTGAAGCAGGCCTTCTAGTGGCAGAGTGGAGCTCATTCCAGATAGGAGTGAGAGTAGGGCCTGAGGGGGGGAGGAGCCCAACCATTGTGATCTAGAACATCAGCAACCAAGGAAAGCCTATGAAAGCCAGAGGAGTAAATGGTTCTAGGGGTAATCTGATGCAGGAGAATTCCCATAGGGTGCCAGTTGTCCAGCCAGAGGTATGTAGAACGACCATCACCAATGCTGGAGCGAATGACCTGAAGGACCAAGTGACGGCTACCTAGGATCTTCCTCCAGACCCAAGAGATATCGGAAGAAGAGGAGGCAGTCCAAATGGAGTCATGGCGCAGGGGACCCGAATAAATCCAATCAACCCGAATGCTCTTTTTTTTCGAGGCAATTTTCCAAAGAAGCTTGATGATACCAGCTGTGTTCACCTCTTTGATTCTTCTAATGCCTAACCCTCCTTCCTTCTTGGGAAGACACACTGCAACCCAACTCAAGGGATGAAGGAACCTCAAGGAGTCAGAACCCTTCCAAAGAAAAGAAGCCATAAGAGCTTCGATGGACTTAATAGTAGCTTGAGGAAGCCCATAAGTACCCGACCAGTAGATATAGGAACCTTCCAGGACTGATTTAATAAGGACCAGCCCGCCTGCATAAGATAGAAGCTTGCTTTTCCAAAGCTGAAGTCTCTTCCGGATCAGATCCAACATGGGAGTGCAATGGTGGGCTGAAAGTCTAGCCGGGATCAAGGGGAGCCCCAAGTATTTGACTAGCAACTGACCTTCAAGAAACCCCGATATGGCTAGGAAGGCTGCTTTGTCAATCTCTGAAACTCCAGCAAAGAAGATGAGGGACTTGGAGGGGTTGATACGGAGACCCGAGAGCTCTTTGAAGTGCTGGAGATAAAGCAAGATAGACTCTAGGGAGGCAATCGGTGCCTTGGAGAAAATCATCAACATTCATCAATTCTTTATATCTATGATCGGTGGACAGTGGTCCTGGATAGAGCAACACATCAAATCTGGAAACTGTGAGATGGCTATATTTGTAAATGGCTCCAAAGTAGAACATTTGAGTACTAGTCATAGTCTTGATGATGCAGATAAGTTACCTAGAGGGTTTATTTGATTGGAAATAAGCCTTGAGTTGGGTTAGATAATGTTGGGCTTTGATCCCATGGGTTTTCTATTTAATAGGCCACTTTTATGGGCCTAAAATATGGGTCATTAGGTTGCATATGGGAATAGTTGTTTTAGTTCCATACTTAGTTTATTTTGATGCTTTGTTTATAAATTGAACCGGTTCAACCAATGGTTCAATTTAAGTGATTTTAGTAGTTTTCTTTTAAGTGTTTAGTGGGACTGGATTAGGACTATGGTCTGAGTCTATTTTCAGTTTTCTAGTCAGTTTAAGTTACCTAATAGGTTAAGGATTGGGTTAGGCCTCTCTTTTTTATTGTAGGAGTTTGTTTTTGAGTATTTTATATAAGGTTTTAAGGGGGCAAGTATGAAGCACGAATGTTGATATTAATGAAAGCTTTTTGCTGCTCTTCTTCTCCATTGATCAGGGCTGATGGGATTGGTGTTTGATCCAATCGACACCTTGCGGTATGAATCCCGGGTGGTTTGTTCAAGCTCTCTTTGTTCTTTTGCAGTCCTACTTTCAAGTTTAATTCAAGTTTTGATTTTTATTCAAGATCTACAATCAAACAAGCTGCTGCCAAGGAAATTCTACAACAACAGTGAGTTTGAATCATCCCCATCCCATACAATTAAAAGTGAGTTTGAATCATCCCCATCCCATACAATTCTTCTTTTAATCCTCTCACAGTCGAAACCCTAAGATTCCCTCTTTTGTTTTCAATTTTCCCAATACCTAAATTCTGCCCAGACCAAACCAGCCAGCCAAATCACACCAAACTTTGATCGAATTCTCCTCTCATACTAGGGAAAACTCGATCCAAGTTGCTCCCTCATCTGACCATCATAAACTCTAAAAATCCATCTTTTCCTCTTTTCAAAAACCCAAAACCCTAACCCTTACCTTCTGCCCATTCAAGTTTACATACTTCCCTCCATCAAAACATCTCAGGACCTTCACTGATAGACTCCCCTACCTCAACTTGACATAACCCACATATCAAACCCAAACCCTAACCAAACCCTAAACCTAATTTCACCCAAAACACCTATTTTAGCCTAGCCGATTTAGTGTTCATAATAGATCTTGGTTTTCTAGCTTCTAGTTGGTCTCCTACCAATCTAGAACTACATTAAGAGGTATCAGAGCTATGGAGGGACGAGAGATGGAGTCAAAGGTTGCTGAATTCTACTTTCCATTGAATGATGATTGTGCAATTCTGTTTCGACATCTCTACCAAACTTGTGGACTAGTTTTTTTTTTTTTTTTTCCAATGCAGGGGAGAATTGATGCAGATAAGTTATCTAGATGGTTTATTTTATTGGAAATAAGCCTTGAGTTGGGTTATATACATGTTGGGCCTTTGTTCTCATGGGTTTTCTATGTCATAGGCCACTTTTTTTTGGGTAAATAAGTATATTACCGAACCCCAGGGGGGGCAGGGAAAAGGGAGCCAATATACAAGAAGGAAGAGAAAAGAAGAAAAGAAAGGGGGAGGAGGAGGGGGGGGAGGCGACCAACCGAGCCTACGCAGAGGAGGAAGCCCGCAAAAGGGTAACATTAAGGCCCCAAGAAATCAAAATATACCTGTTCCTAGGGGTGTCCAAAGAGTGTCTCTGACGGATGCAGCTGAGCTTGGTGAACACATCGAAAGAGATGGCTTTCCAAATCACATCGAAAGATCTAGAGTTGGAAGTCCATCTCCTGAGGTTCCTTTCCATCCAGATATGGTGTATAGCAGCGCCAAAAACAAGCTTCCCAATAGTGTCACAAATGGAGTTTCCAGGAAAAGTCTTGAGCAGCCAGAGGCATTCACGGTCAAATATCAGGATCCTTCTGCTGCGCGGCCAGATCAAGGATAGGGCCTTTTTCCAAATGGTGGAGGTGAAGGGGCAGGTGATGAATATCTTCACGGCCGATCCAACAAAGGTTACAAGAGGGGGGAGGATATTGCGATGAATGAGGAAGGCTTGGGTAATAGGCCACTTTTATGGGCCAAAAATATGGGTAATTGGGTTGCATAGGGATTAGTTGTTTGAGTTCCATACTTAGTTTTATTTTGGTGTTTTGTTTATAAATTGATCCGGTTCAACTAGTGGTTCAATTTAAATGATTTTAGTAGTTTTCTTTGAAGTGTTTAGTGGGCTGACTTAGCGGACCCAGCTCTACTGGTTAACTGGCCTCTCTAACAGATTGGGTTATTGGATCATTTGGAACCGATATTTGTAAAAATGAGCCAAAATACTTGTTTCTGATGCATGGTTTTGTCTGACCACTTGATCTTATTTTTTGAATTGGCCAAAGCTATTACAGGTTTTTCTGAGACTCATATATGGTGTCATGGTAGTCTCCCCATTTAAATATATCTGTTGAACTGGTTACCCACAACTCACCCCCCAAACTGGTTCTAGGATTGGTTGGGGCTTGACTAAGGTTCATATTCAAAACTGAAAGGAGTCATGAGTATGAATTTTGGGATGTCTGATGCTTTGATTATGGAAAACTGTTCTGTCTTCTTTCCTTCTTATATTATTAGTCTAGGCTAATAGGATGTGAATGGTAAGTCAAACTGAGGCAGCTCATACATACATTTAATTAGGTGTATGCTTGTAAAGTAAGTAATGGGGGACAGTGTTAGAGTTACTAGAAGTTATGTTCTAAGGGTAATTTGGGAACTAGCTTGTTGACTAGTTGCCTTAATATGTAATTTCTATCTTTTTACCTTTTTACTCTTTACCTCCTTAGGGAGGTGTATGTAATTCTATTATTTCTATTAGTGAAGCAATATAGGTGTGGAGAGATCTCTCTCACACAACACATTACAACCAAATCATTCTCCTTCTCTTCCTCTTGTCTCCAAACTTCTCCTTCTCTCTTCTTCTTCCTTCTCCATCTTCTTCCTCTTCTATTACTTGTTTACCTAATCTAAAACTCAACTTGGTATCAGAGCAGGTTTGAGAGTCGTGTTTTAGCCCCTTTCTCCTATTCTTTTTCTTCTCTTTGAAACCCTAGGATACAAAGGGGTTCAAGGAGAAGATCCCTATGTAAAAAGACTGCTGAAAGAGCATGGAATAGGTTCAATTTGACCTATTTGTGTGGTTGAAGCTGCTGTTTGAACTCTGTTGCAGCTCCCTTATGGTTTTGTAGGTCTTACAGCCACTACAGAAATTTCCGCCAGCCAGAAGTTGCAGTCCTTGTTTCTCTCTCATTTCAGATGGGTTTCAGCCTTGGAATGGCTCTTTGGAATCGCCCAAGGGTGCTTATCAACCCCCTTAAGTCCCTTCTTGCAGCTTGAAGGATCTATTGGAACTTTTTCAGTTTTTTATGGAATCTTTGTTGGTTCAAGAATGATAATGGCCATCTTGTTTGAGATCTTGGAGCTTTTTAAAGTTTGTATTACCTATTGGAAAGTGTTAAGGACTTGCCTATATCTGTGTTCTTCCTTGCTGGAATTTCTGTTTGGTATTGGACTCTTCTATTTGGGTTGAGTGTGTACTCCCCAACTGCTGTTTGTTATCTGTTTTATGGTCAAGTGCTCTTTCCCATATAATATGGTTGATACAGCCACATCTGAGCTTGGTTTGGCTGGTTCACAGCCCCTTCCCACAGCTGCTCTAGTTGTTTATGAGAGCATACCTACACAGATCTTCTTTGTGAAGCTTGATGGTACCAATTACTTGGACTGGTCACACTCTGTGAGGCTGTCACTCAAGAGTAAAAGAAAACTGGGATACATTACAGGCACCATTATAGCTCTAGAGCCTGGTTCACCTACTTATGATCAATGGGAGACAGACAATTCTACAGTCATGACATGGTTAATCTTCTCAATGACTCCTGAGATTGGACGAAGGTTTGTCAGAAAGGAAACTGCCAAGGCAATTTGGGACAGTGTCTCCCAGACTTTTGATAGAGTGGGTGACTCTGCCAAGGTCTATCAGCTTCACCAGAAGATTAACTCCATGAGACAGGGTGACAGGACCAGTTCTGAGTACTACAATTCCTTTCTTACCCTATTGGAAGAATATGACCAGTACAGGGATCTCCACTTTAAGGATTTAGAGGATGAAGCTATGGTATACTAGACTCTTGAAAAGGAGCGTGTGTTCACTCTGCTTGGTGGTCTGAACTCTGACTATGAGCCCATCAGGCTTCAGATCTTAGGCCGGTCTCCCTTTCCATCTCTTAGTGAAGTGTGTAGTTACTTACAGAGTGAGGAGACTCGGCGTGTTGCTATGGAACCAGCTCTAGTATCCTCTCTTGAGAGGTCAGCTCTCAACTCTAGTTCTTCCAGAGACACCCATGTAGGTGGTAGAGGCCCATGGCCTAACCGTGAGGCAGCCAACACAGTGGAGACAGTTGGTGCCAGTGGAGTTGGTAGGGACAGGTTTAAATGTGATCATTGTGGGAGAACTGGACATACGAAGGATAGGTGTTGGTCTCTTCATGGCCGTCCTCCTGGCACACGTGGTCGTGGTGGCCGTAGAGGGGGAGCTCGAGCTCATTCGTGTTGACCGAGGCAGATACTACACAGATGACTCCACCTTTATGGATACAGTGGTCCGCAGGTCATGTCACAGCCTAACACATCTCCTACACCCCACTGCAGCCAGCTCCTCATCATCCTCAGCCCTTACTATAGCCCAGTCTTGGGTCATTGACTCTGGTGCCACTGACCACATGACTGGTACGTCCCATAATTATGATACCTATACCATTTGCTCTGGTAAGGATAAGGTTAGGATAGCTGATGGCTCCCTATCCTCCATATCTGGTAAGGGTAGCATTCCTGTTACGTCTTCTATTTTTCTTACTTCAGTTCTTCATGTCCCTAATCTTGCAGTTAATCTTTTATCTGTGAGTCACCTGACTAAATCTCTGAACTGCTGTGTCACATTTTTCCCTTCTCACCGTCTTTTTCAGGATTTGGTGACGAAGAAGATTATTGGTAGTGGACGTGAAGAGCGAGGCCTTTATCTTTTTGACCCTTATTTGCCCACAGCTGTCTTATGTGTATGGAAGTACTGATAGTAGTTTTGTGGAGTCTGTTATGTTATGGCATCGTCGTCTTGGCCATCCATCTTTTGTTGTAATGAGGAAACAATTACCTCACTTATTTTCTTCTGTTGCTTCTTCTCATGTTTTTCAATGTGAACCGTGTATGTTTGCCAAACATTGCCGTTCTTCTTATCCATATCATGGTAATATTACTGCTCTCTCTACAGCTTCTATTCCTAGGATTGTTACTGATGCTATGTCTGATCCAAAGTGGAGACAAGCTATGTCTGAGGAAATGATGGCCCTTGAGAGGAATGGTACTTGGCAATTGGTGGACCGTCCCAAGGGACGTGCCCCAGTTGGATGCAGATGGGTCTATACAATCAAGTATAAATCTGATAGCAGTGTTGAAAGATACAAAGCAAGGTTGGTTGCCAAGGGGTATAGTCAAGTCTATGGGATTGACTATCAAGAGACATTTGCTCCTGTGGTAAGCACAATTCTATAAGAGTCCTCTTATCTTTGGCTGCCAATAATGATTGGCCATTATATCAGTTAGATGTGAAGAATGATTTTCTTTATGGTGACTTGGAAGAAGAAGTGTACATGCAAACCCCTCTAGGCTTCAAAATGCCTTCAGCTGAAGGGAAAGTGTGCCTCCTCAAGAAGGCACTATATGGTCTCAAACAGTTACCAAAGGCATGGTTTGAGCGCTATCGACAGGCTATTCTGAAGAATGGGTATTCCCAGAGTCAAGCTGATCACACTCTCTTTACCAAGCGGGGCAATGGTACCATCACAGCCCTCATTGTCTATGTTGATGATATTATGGTCGCAGGGGATGATATAACTGAGATAGGTAAACTGAAAAGCTACTTGGAACAGCAGTTTGAGATCAAAGATCTGGGCCCCTTGAGGTACTTCTTAGGAATTGAAGTATCAAGGACCAAGAAAGGAATCAACATATGTCAACGGAAGTTTGTGCTTGATTTGTTGACAGAGACAGGGATGTTAGGCTGCAAACCAACAAATTCTTCCATTGAGCAGAATCATAAACTGGGAGAAGATTGTGGTTCTCCTTTGGTTGATGCAGGAAAGTACCAAAGGCTAGTGGGGAAGCTTATCTATCTTGCTATGACACGCCCAGATATCTCCTATGCAGTGGGAGTGGTGAGCCAATTCATGCATGCTCCCAAGAGTGGCCACTTGGATGCTGTGTATTGCATTCTTAGGTATTTGAAGTGTTCTCTAGGGAAAGGACTATTGTATGCCAGACACAATCACTTGAGAGTGGAAGGCTTCACTGATGCTGATTGGGCTGGCTCCATTACAGATAAGAGATCTACCTTCGACTATTGTACCTTTGTGGGAGGTAATTTGGTTACATGGAGAAGCAAAAAACAACATGTTGTAGCCAGATCCAGTGCAGAGGCAGAATTTCGAGCTATGGCTCATGGTGTTTGTGAACTCATATGGTTGAAAAGACTTGTTCAGGAACTGGGATTTGATACTGAAGGCCCTATGAGACTCTACTATGACAACAAGGCTGCCATCAGTATTGCCCACAATCCAGTCCAACATGACCGAACTAAGCACATTGAGATTGATAGGCACTTCATAAAGGAGAAGATAGACTCTGGCTATATTTGTACTCCTTTTGTGCAGACTGGTGATCAGCTGGCAGACATCTTCACCAAGGCTCTTGCTTTTCCTCAGTTTAATACTCTCTTAAGCAAGTTGGGAATGCATGATATATATTCTCCAGCTTGAGGGGGAGTGTTAGAGTTACTAGAAGTTATGTTCTAAGGGTAGTTTAGGAACTAGCCTGTTGACTTGTTGCCCTAATAAGTAATTTTTGTCTTTTTACCTTTTTACTCTTTACCTCCTTAGGGAGGTGTATGTAATTCTATTATTTCTATTAGTGAAGCAATATAGGTGTGGAGAGATCTCTCTCACACACAACACATTACAACCGGATCATTCTCCTTCTCTTCCTCTTGTCTCCAAACTTCTCCTTCTCTCTTCTTCTTCCTTCATCTTCTTCCTCTTCTATTACTTGTTTACCTAATCTAAAACTCAACTGACAGAATAGGAGAGGGGAAATCTGAGAAGAAATCAGAGAGGGGGGGGGGGGAAGAAGAAGCCGTGAGAAGAAGCAGAAAGGGAGGGTTGTGTGTGCACACGCACAAGCTCACTTTTTTTCATTTCATTCTTGCAAAATCTCAATGCGTTGGTTTCACATCTTTTTATAAAACCCTAAAAAAAAATAAAAATAAAGACTCCTAATTGCTTACTAAGCCAGGCTAACTAAAATTGAAACCTAATAAAACTCAAATTGGAAATTTTCCTACATGTCTAATAATTACCTTAAAATAAAAGATTACATAATACCTTCCCAAATAAAATAAAATAAAAATTCCTAAAATGCTTAACTTCTAAATTTTTTATTGAATCCAAAGCAATTCGATTGAACCCGTTTCGCCTCGGTCGAGATTTCCAGAAGCAAGGTTTAAAGTATCGGTATCAGGTATCGTATCGGTCGGGTGATTTCAAGAGACGTATCGTATTGTATTGTATCGTTTCGGAGATACGTATCGAACAATACAAATACGTATAGAAATGGTCAAGATACATATGGAAATACACTTTTGGAACAAAAAACAATATAAATAAGCAATATATAATAAGTATCATGCATAAAACCTAAAATGGTGAATAATGTATAACCAAACAAGTGCATTAAATTGAAATTGTTATAAAGGATGAAGTTTTTCACATGTTGGAATCGTCTATAGCCATGAAGAGTATTCGATAATACAAAGGATGATATTGTAGCACTCCTTGATTCGTTTTTTAGTTTAGAAGTGTGAAAAACCAAGATTAAATGCAAGATTTTAGACTCTTGGTTGAGAGTTTTCCTTCATTTTTTCGTTAAATTAGGAATTGTATCGAGTCTGTGAGTGAAAATGGATTTTTTATATGGAATGTATCAATGGTATCGGTATGTATTGGTATGTATCAGTGCGTATCGGTATGTATCGGTACGTATCGGCTGATACGTATCGATACGTATTATACCACCCACTGAACCCTTTACTGGACGTATCGATGGTATCGATACGTATCGTATCGGCCCGTATCGGTCGATACATTTCAATACAATTTGAGACAGTTCATTTAAAAAAAAAGGAGACATCAGTATGTATCGTATCGGTCCGTATCGTATCGTATCGGTCGATACTTTAAACCATGGCCAGAAGGGTCAACCCGGTTCAGAAATTGTCCTGCATCAACTCGCCCGATGTTGAGAAAAACTCGTCCACTAGTTTTAAAGAAGGAAAAGATCAACACCACTCAATCAACATCCACGATCAAAAGCTTAGTTGGGACGATGATCCTACACATCTCCCGATCAGCCATTACGATCCCTTGATGGTCGTCAACAAACGATATGATTTTGATTGGAATCCGATTGCAGGGTTTTACCACTGCAATCGGACCATTGATCGGCTCTT
Organism: Telopea speciosissima; assembly: GCF_018873765.1. Classification (NCBI taxonomy): domain Eukaryota; kingdom Viridiplantae; phylum Streptophyta; class Magnoliopsida; order Proteales; family Proteaceae; genus Telopea; species Telopea speciosissima. The sequence continues at coordinate 16,413,388 of NC_057922.1, forward strand.
TGGTTGCAACCTTGATCGGACCGTTCAGTTCATCCCGATCATTACGTCAAGTTTCAATTTGTTCTTCCGCTTGTGTTAATCCATTCGACTCGTCTTTTGGCGCTTCAACTTTGTCGACTTGAATCTCTTTATCAGAGACATCTTTAGTAGAGTTGTCTGTCAGCGCAATAGAATCTCCTGGAAGTGATTTAGTTGGTGATGCTTCAATCATAGTTTTCATGTTTTTCTGTTCTGAAGGCACAGATGTGTTCGTGAAACCCGTTGACCATTTGTAGTTCAATTGTACCTCACTTAGGCATGAAAATTGGATGTTCAGTGTACAACATTGATCATAAATATTACAGCCTTGACGAATATTCCTTGCTGAAACGGCACTCAGGAGTGACTGATACTGGACAAAAGCTTGACAAACAATAGCAGACTAATGAAATATCTTGATCTTTTCAACAAATCCATGAGGAGAAAACACTTGATGCAACACTTTCACAGTTATAGGACAGAGCAGCTGGTGGATTGTAACCAAAAGAATTTGGTTGGGTTGTGGTTTGGAGAACATTGATAGCGCAATTGTAAATACAATGAAGTTTATAAGGACGGTGGCAGAATTGTAATTATGGCAAGTGCAACAACTAACACAAAAGGGAATGGAATCTCACGTATAAGGTGAAGGGCAAACTGGGAAGTGGGTGAATAAAAGGATAAAACAGAATTAATAAAAGACCGAGGGGCAGTTTAGGAACTAAAAAAATAAATAGAGAAAAAAATGGGGATCGTGGGTGGGGTTAACGTCTCCTACTTGGAGTCTGATCTGTCGAACCAGAGAAGAAGAATGGAGGAAGGCGCTGCGAGGAAGGAGAGGCTTCATGACTTCGATGGATGACGTCAGTGCGAGGGAGCTGATCGACTGCGGGGAGTTGAATTGTGGAAGGAGGACTTCGAACCGGGTATATGCCCTTTTTTTTTTTGCTTCGATTCTCTGCTTCTCTTCTCTATTCTTTTTTTTTCTGTTTCTTCTTCTCTTCTTGCTTGCTTCTTTGTTTTTTCTCTGGTTTTGGTGGAATCAAGAAGGTGGGTGATGGTGGGTTGGGGATTATGCTCAGGGAATTGAAAGGGATGGGATTGGGGTCTGGGTTTTCGATTTGACCTCTGTTTCCACAAAGACGACTCCCTTTTTTTTTGTTTTTTTGTCGGTCATAGATGGGAAACGAAAGGATGGGTTGGGGATTCAGCGGAAGTTGTTGTGGGGAAGGGATGAGATTGGGGTTGGACTTGGTGGTATGGTTGCTGTTGAAGTTCGGTCACAACGGCATCGAAGAGGAAATAGAAAAGGGAAGGACGAAGAATAGAATGGGGAAAAGTGAGACTGAGGACATAGCAGGGAAGAGAGACTGAGAGGATGAAGAATCAGAGAGAGAGAGGGGAAGAGATTCACCCACGTTTGGGCTCTGATACCAGATAATGGGGGACAGAATAGGAGAGGGGAAATCTGAGAAGAAATCAGAGGGGGGGGGGGGGAAGAAGAAGCCGTGAGAAGAAGAAGAAAGGGGGGTTGTGTGTGCACATGCACAAACTCACTTGTTTTTCAATTCATTCTTGCATAATCTCAATACGTTGGTTACACATCTATTTATAAAACCCACAAAAAAAGAAAAAGAGACTCCTAATTACTTACTAAAACCAGGCTAACTAAAATAGAAACCCAATAAAACTCAAATTGGAAATTTCCATACGTGTCTAATAATTACCTTAAAATAAAAGATTACATAATACCTTTCCGAATAAAAAAAAAAACCTTCTAAAATGCTTAAATTTTAAATTTCCTATTGAATCCAAAGCAATCCGATTGAACCCGGTTCGCCTCGGTTGAGATTGCCAGAAGGGTCAACCCGGTTCAGCAATTGTCCTGCATCAGTAAGTCCAAAGGAAATAAATATTCTAAAAGTAAAATATAAGCGTCAGAAAGAATCTTTGAAGTTGGAACATGTTAAAGAATCATATTAGGTTTAGATAAGCCACATAATGACCATGTGATATTTGAAGGTGTACATGAGTGCATGTCTGGCATAACATTTGTGGATTTTAGAGAAATTATAAGCAATGTTTGAGATGTAACATTTACACTGTAAAATTGATGATTAGGTTGTGATGAATACAAATTCGTGTCAAATACTTTGAAACTTAAAGTTTCTGAAATTAGCTGCCCTATGAGAATGCCAATTTTTCCTTTTCTTTTGGTGCAAGGACTAAGGGGAGTTGGGAGATGACATTGTCCCACAACTGAATCACCACCACCAGCTGCCAGTGGGGGTGTTTCCACTGGTGTGTTATGGATTTTGAGGGGAAGGGGGAGAACTTTTAATGGAAAGATGGTCTTACCCGCCCATTGTAGTGAAATATCTCACTCAGTATCTGACATATGTGGATGATTGATGCAGCGACCAAAGCATTGGATTCGAGGTTTTGATTGGTGGCTCCCCTAGTATGATCAGGAGACCTTTATTAGATTCCTAACGCGATTAGGATTACTACCAAGAGGTCTACTTGGATTAGGAGCTTAATCCTATTACAATTATGCCTCTTCCAACAGAGGCTTTTCACCATCCACATTGCTACAAGTAACAAACATCTGCAATTCACCAATCCCAGCTGTTGACAGCCATCCTTTCCCTGCCACGAAATACAAAGTGTTGGAAATGGAACCATACCCTAAGGTGATAGAATCACTACAAAAACCCATATTTATACTGATGTAGATAAGTCACCTAAAAGGTTTATTTTATTGAAAAAACAAGCTTTGGGTTGGGCATATATGTATTGGGACTTTGATCTCATGGGTTTACCTTGTAATTGGCCAATTTAATGAGCCTAAAATATGGGTAGATAGTAGAAACACGAGATTTGCTTCATTAGTTTAGATAGAGTCCTATTTGGAGTCTGTTTTCTTTATTATTTCACTTTCCTAGTCAATTTAGGTTACCTTATTAGTTAAGGATGGGGTTAGGCCTTTCCTTTTTAGTGTCTAAGCCTATTTTTGAGTCTTCTATATAAGTTTGTAGGGGAGGCCAGCATTATACACGAATTTGATTAATGAAATATTGGCTTTAACTTTTGTGAAAATCTTGAGATAGGATGGGTGAGATGCCCAGGCTGAGATAGCTAACCCCACCTTCCCCCATCCCCTTCCATTGGTTCTTGATTCTAAACCCTAGTTTCAGTCAAATCGAGTTCAAGAGTGCTGCAAGCTTTTGGGATTTCTTTTCAATAGATTGTTACGATTTCTTTAAGATTATTACATCAAGATCATTGCTGGTTCAACAGGTTACAAATTTGTGGGTTTTATTTGTTGCTTCAACCAAGAAAATTGTTCCCTCATTTGAGTTCCTATGTTCTCTTGGTTCCCTCATATGATTTTAGTTCCCATTGTTCTCTTGGTTCCCTCGTATGATTTTAGTTCTCATTGTTCTCTTGGTTCCCTCGTATGATGTAACGACCCCAAACTAGGACAGAGTATAAGGTACTGCCCTCACAGGCATTGGCCAGGAACCACCATTCATATTTGTATAATAACCCAACTCCCGTATATCACATATACACACAACGGAAGATTTAAGAATAGTTGGAGTTAGATTTAAGGTTTAAACATTGTATATACATATACTGGTGGCAAATACTAAAGTTCAACATAGTTATCAAAAGTTATATTACATCAAAAGTTTGTATTATCACCTTGTTTATCCAAACATCATAAGTTCTTATGACCTGTCTCTAAGGTTAGTGCACCACGTGCACTCACAGCCTATAGAGTCTGGAGCTACACACACCTCTCCTCTGAACTCATCATTTGAAAAGAATATTTATAACAGGGATGAGCCAACAACTCAGTGAGAAAACATATTACAATATAATCAACTGCTCGTGTGCTTCATTAACAGTATATAGATATACACACCATTTTACTGTTAGGGGTCTCAGTCAATATTTGTGAAATACTGATTATGCACATAATAGTTGAGGTTAGCTTGGCTTCATATCATCTATTCAACTCTTTATCCCAGTACTACAGCGTGGGAGAAGAGTGACATGGCTCATAGTCATACTCATGTTCTCGTAGTCCAGAAGGATAGCTCGTAGTCTGGAAGGATAGCTCGTAGTTCCAATAGGATAGCTCGTAGTCCCGAAAGATAGCTTGTAGTCCTGAAGGATAGCTCGTAAGAAACCTCATCCAATACCTAACCCCCTACTGGAAAGGGACGGCATTCACGTGGTTATGTTCTCATAATGTTACTACTACCAGATTCATACACTTGTTCACATATCTCGTTCACTTGTTCTCATAACTCATACTCTTGTTCACATATCTCGTACATGTAGTCATATTTCTCATTCACATACTCACACTTCTTGTACACAAACATATACTCAAACAACTTGTTATATAACATCTCAACATATACTTTGCATCATTTCATTCATCCCATAATCAGATCATTCAAAATGCGTTGTGTCAAATAGTTCATTACACCTCATTTAGCAATACATATACAATTCTCGCACATTCGTTAATCATGCATACAATCATCCATTCAGTAATCTATATCATGCTCATACACTACAATACACAACTTAAGACACAATCATGTTCATACATTTCAAATACTCAACATATAGCAATACTAGTATATGATCCCTCACCCTGCTTGTTACAATGATTCGCAGATTCAATCTGTTTATCTTAGCATCTAAGTGTCTCAAGTCCTAAAATATCAAGCCAAACTATCATGTTAATACATCTTACAATCATATAGTACCTACCATAGTACATATACTTTCCATTAAAAAAAAAAAACCATAGTAGATATAAATATACCTGAGTGTATTAAATTGCAATACATTCATGACCTGCTTGCGGGGTGTTACATATGACTTCTTATTTATTGGAGGGTTTTGTATTTGATCCTGCCTAAGATTAGACCTATTCAGGTTCTAATCTTACATTATATACGCCTTCCCCAACAAGCCTTTCAATTTGCAATTTATTGATTTTATTTAGCCATGTTTAAGAAATGTAGGGGTATATCAAACCCCAGTAGGATCAAAGTGGCCCCACTTAAGACCGGAAGGATATATCTAAAATAGTCAAACATCAATGTGACGTATTCAAGTGGACTGCCACAGTCGGTACCAGATATCCTTGGTGTAAAGCAATGGATCTGAGAAGTTTACATTGAGCCAGACTCTATAAATCAGTTCATAGCACTGGGTCTCGTTACCCAAGCTTGCACTAGCACTTTGAGCACAATCCGAAGATGTCCCAGGCCCACAAATAAAAAGTAATGGCTATTCAGATAAGATGCTATCAAAATCAATGGTGGGATATCGTTAATATAGATAAAAGTTAAAAAGGGAATATTCCGATATGATGCTATCAGAATCAATGGTAGGGGATCGTTAATGTAAACACAAGTAAAAAAACAATGGCTATTTTTTAGCAGGATTTGGGCCTCTGTCTTTATGATTTTAAGCATTACAGGCTGAATTATAAATCCCAAAACTAGGGTCCAAGGAATACACGAAAATTAGTATTTTAGTGTGCGGCATAGTTGTCATGGCGTCGCCATGGCGTCATATCGCTGGAGAAGTGGGCATATCGACTACCGATATGGATGATGTAAGAATATCGACCGATATGGCCTCCATGTCGTCGCCATGGCGCCGCCACGGACGCCATACCACGACATATGGCCATATCGGGCGACATGGTTGTTTTAAATTATAAAACTTAATTTTTTAACAATAATTTTTTTAACCATTTTTTATGTTAATGCTTTTTCCTTAACATAAAAAAAATTAAAAAAACATCAAACAGAAATCAGTAATACACTATTGACTAATAATACACAATCACATATTCACATCAGCAATTTTTTATTTATTTAGATGGGTTGTTTATTAGCTTTATTCACTCAATATAAATTACGTTCTTGTAATTGTTTTTTTTGTTTTGTTACTTTTGTAGTCACTTTCATATGAATCATATCTCAACTCTCATGATTTTTCAACTTTATTATCAGCAGACTATTGTTATCAATTATTTGATAATCCATGATTTCATATACACTAATGGATATAACACTTTCATGAATTAAACCATAGTAGACTAGTAGTACGCTTTCATGTTAATTTTTGATGTTATAGGGTATATATTATAGCATACTAAATGACATTAAAAATAGAGAAAATAAAAAATAAAACATGGTCGATATGATCGCCATGGCGGGCGACATGTCGATATATCGAAATGACACCCCTCCACCGACTTGGATCGCCGTGATGACGTGACAACTATGGTGTGCGGGATGCTCTTCTAGATACATCCTTTGGTAGTCATGGAGGCTAAGGTTCTGTATGGTAACGCTTCTGTTTTTTTTTCAGTGTTTTTGGGTCCGGCACACTTTTATGTGTTTCTGTGTTTTTTGAGCAGTTTCTGGGTCCTGAAATGCTGTATGGTAACCCTGAAAAAAAAAAACGTTTCAGAAATTTAAAAGAAACAGAAATCTGTATGGGTCACATTTAACAGAATCGTTTCTGTTTTATACCCTCCCATTCATGGTCTAATATGGCTGCAAAAACAGGGTTATTGTTCAGTTGACAGTTGGTCCAATAGCTTACCTGTTTCATGAAAATGCAATCATGTTAGAAAAAATTACTTGCTCAGATAACTTATGCTTCATAACTCACATGTACCAATCTTGTTGGAAGCTATTCCAGCACATCAGCTATTATCCGGCACATGTTATTTTGGGTAGCACTCAAACTAAGTGGACATGTCCACATCATAATGGAGCTATAGGTTAATTTTGAGTCTAATTCGACTTAAATTGCTACCAATCAATATAATGCTTTGAGAACTTGTTGGAAATCAAATTCTATTTGACAAACTTGGACCATTGACGAGGATATGGATTTATTGATTGAACATTCTAAACCAGAAGTTACAAAAATGTCTTTGGTTTCACACCATTGGCAAACAAGAAAATTACAGTGACCTCTACTAAACTATACTTCTTAGAGAAAATATAGTTCTGAATAATTAAAAAAAAAAAAAAACTGATCTGCTACTGTTAATAAGAATTCAAGCCATCTATTCTGAAATCAGTTTACAGTGCAAATTTCATTTCATGTACAGTCATACATAAACTCACTCACCTTGGAATGAAAGTTCCACTCTAAGTTAGAAGGATGTGAAAAATGACAAGCTGGTCCAATCTCCTGAATTAGAGTAGAAAATCCTAATTTTTTTACCTCAAATAAAACAAACATAAGGTCTGACTAGAACTCACATTATTAACCATCCTGTAACTGATGCTTAAGATCTCATTTGAAAATCTATAAGATCACTAGGATAGAAAGGAAACAAGTTTTGGTAATATTTACAAGACAAGTTTCTAGAGGAAAAGAATGAGATTTATACAAATTATTAAACACAGTTATCAACAGCTGTATTATAATACACTATCTATTCATGAAAATACAATCAGGTTATGTACATTTTTCTATTTAACCTGTTGTGTGGCAGTGTTGGATCATGGTGAACTGAAAATCTTACCATCCCAATAAACTAGGTTTCATAAATTTGTTTATTCAGTCTGTAGAGTGGCAGTGTTGGATCAATGGTTCACATCACCCATCCCTTTTTCACTTGCTAGAAATTGCTTGAGGTGGTGCTCTGAAATGGTCCATAAATAATTGGACTCCATATTCCTACGCTGTGGCATTTAATTAGAAAAACACCAAAAACAACAAAGGCAAAAAAAACTTACAGAGAGAGGCAGTCTGTTGTCCAATAAAATCTAAACCGGATCGATTCTCTGTCATGAAACACAATTAAATTGATTCCTATGTCCTACAAAGTACAAGAATAACAAGAGAGAACTTTTCCCCAAACCAATGCCTACTAACCATGACTTGAGCACTTCATGGACAATCACACCACTGGTGGATAAATCAAGAATAACAAGAGAGAACTTTGCCCCAACCCAATGCCGACTAACCATGACTTGAGCATTTCATGGACAATAACACCACTGGTAGATAAATGATTCACGCAGAGAACCCAAACACCAAAAACTGATACTGATCCTTGGTTCTAATCTGTTGATACTTGGTAGCAAGGCACTACCAAACACCAAAAACTTCCCTAGTCCTTCAAAATGTTCATAAATCTAATAATGACTAGATTCCAATCTCCCAAAAAGCTCAAAATTGTATCATCCTAATAACCAACATATGCTGTGATAATAAGTACAACCCTACTATTTCAAAATCTTCACAAATTGACCCTTCTAATTCATACCTTGGGATGAGGAGCAGAGTCTTCACGGAAGATCCAGAGTCTCGAAGTGCAGCAGAGGTCATGCTCGAAGTGCAGCAAGGGTTGTGAGCGAGAGAGAAGATGGAGAGGGCGCGAGAGAGAGATAGAGTGTGTGTGTGTTGCAAATGTGTGCTAAAAGTGAGAATGAGTATGTTTTGCGATTTTAGGGTTAGTTTCACCAAATGTTATTTTTTCTGCCAAATTCCAATATTACCCTCATTAACTTAAGTTGGACTGCTGTTTCTCCAAAAATTGGTAGAAGTGTTTCTACCAAGTGAGAAACACCAATTTGGTGTTTTGCAAATGTGTGCTAAAAGTGTGCCAAGTGCCCGGTTCGTTTAAAAAAAAAAAAAAAAAACGAACCAGACTTGCCATACAGTTTTTAGCGTGTTTCTGTTCCAAAAAAACGAAAAAACACATAAAAAGAGCATTACCATACAGAGCCTAAGTAATTTAGTTTAGGAAATTTTATTATTCTCTTTGTTAGGAAGTTTTAATTTTTCTAGATTCCTAGAGTTTGTTATTTCTTTCTAGGAAATTCTATTTATCTTCGAGGTTTATAAATACATGTAATACCCCCGCCCCTAAAATTGAGTTGGATCGAAAGAAGAGTTTTTGTGTCAGTGGAAGATTGGCTGAGTGAAGGCTACGTTTATCCCCTTCCCGCAAGTCTGATCAATCTCTCTTACAGTGGTGGCTGTCTATTTCCCTTGTGGACAGTCGTGTTTCTCTCTCCTCTCCCTCATCTCTCTCTCCATTGATTCACTCTTCTTCCTAACTAGTCTCTCCTATAGTCTCTTCTTTATATTTTTTTCTTATTTCATCTGTAAGCTGCTGTAATATATATGGCTACCAGGCAATCATCCCTTGATTTACCAGAAAATCTTCTTAACCTGGGCCAGTACTGCACCAATCATAGTTATCAAGGCATCCCCTAGGTGTCTAGGCTCCTTGGGTGCCTAGGCGGGTGCCTTGCCTCCTTGTTGGTGTTGCCTTGATTTTGGACCCTCTCCAATGCCTTGGCCGTCTTGCCGCCTTGTTGATGTTACCTTGCTTTTGGACCCTCTCCAACGCCTTGCCGCCTTGATAACTATGCTTCTTTGAACTCTTTACATTGAGCAGCTAAAAAATGAGCAAATCCTTCTCCTTTGTTGCCACAATATGGATGCCCTTTGGATGGTTTTCAAAGATCTTTATCATTCCTTTCATGCCATAATGGCCAACAGATAGCCTTGGTGCACAATAGCCAAACCCTTCTAGCATTAATGTAGCCATTTGTAATGAATGGTTGAATAGGATCCCACATTTCGAAGCATCGTTGGACCAATGAATGCTGAACTGTCTCTTAATTACTGAGGCAACTCCAATGGTGGGCTGTGATTGTGAAAAATGATTAATGTAAATAGCAGTGAAGAAGAAGAGAAAAGGGAAAGAAGAAGAAAAGAGGAGAAGAAAGTGAGGGAAAGGCTGGTTCTCTAATCTGAGAGGGAGAGGCCAGCAATCTCAATATATAGAAGCAACTTTTGCAGGGGTAAAATGGGAACCAAAAGAGAGGATGGGAGGTCCTCTTGGTTTTAGCGCCATATTGCTGATGCTAATCCCGAGAGGGATTCTTTCCCAATATGCCCTTCATTTATGTACTTCTAACACTCCCCGTCAAGCTGGAGCATATATCAATCATGCCCAGCTTGTTACAAATATAGTCGACCCTCCCACTAGCTAGAGACTTAGTGAAAATATCAACAAGTTGTTCTCCAGTCTTGACATACTTTGTAGAGATTACACCTTGTTGGAGTTTTTCTCTTACAAAGTGACAATCCACCTCAATGTGTTTAGTTCTCTCAAGGAACATGCGGTTCGAGGCAATATGAATTGCTGCTTGGTTGTCACACCACAATTGCATGGGTGTAGAACTCTCAAACCCTAGTTCAGTCAATAACATCTTCAATCAAACCAACTCACAAGTAGCATGTGCAATGGCTCAGTACTCTGATTCTGCACTTGATCTAGCCACTACACTCTGTTTCTTGCTCTTCCATGAGACAAGATTCCCTCCAAAAAATGTACAGTAGCTGGTAGTTGACCTTCGATCAATTGGTGATCCAGCCCAATTTGCATCAGAAAATCCCTCAACTCGGGTATGACCATGATCAGTGTATGCTAACCCTCGTCCAGGAGCCTTCTTGAGATACCTCAAAATCCGAATGACAGTATCCCAATGAGATGTCCTGGGAGATGACATGAATTGACTCACAACACTCACCAGAAATGAAATATCAGGTTGAGTAAATGTCAAGTAATTCAGCTTTCCAACCAACCTTCTATATCTTTCCGGATCATCAAGGGCATCTCCCTCATCTGCAACAAGCTTAATATTTGGATCCATTGGGTTATCAAGCAGTTTACACCCTAGCATCCTAGTAATGTAGTCCTATATAGGCAAGGCCTAATAGGAGCCAGGTAAGATAAGAGTTCTGAAACTGTTTACTAATGAGGCAGATTTGGGGCTGTTTAGGGTAAAACTAGGGTTAGGTTTAGGGGTTATTATGGTATAAAGAAAATAGGATTCGGATAGGTTTATAAATTCTGCAAATCTAGGGTTAGGGTTTGGGTTTTGGTTTTAGGTTTTGGGCTGTAAACTAGGGTTTGGAGTGAGGTTTTGGGGCTGGGTTTCTGGTCGAGTGTAGCTGGCAGTGGGGGAATGGTTTGATCAGAATTTAGAGGTGTTCTGATGGTTAAATAGGTCTGGACAGAATTTAGAATATTTTTAGGGTTTTTGGGTTTTATGGGAGATGAGGGGAATTAGGGTTTAGGTCAGATTGGGTTCAAAGTTGGATCGAGTGTAGGAGGGAGAGGGAGGGATGTCTGCTGAAAGCTTGGGACAGATCTGATGGCTGGAAGGTGGTTGCTTGAATTTCAAGCTATGGCTTGAATGGGGGAAGTTGCAGGTTTAATGGAGGCTAGGGTTTGATGGATGGAGGGGGGTTTGGATGTGGTCTAATGAAGGGAATGCTGGGCAGATTGTGAAGGTTAGGGTTGGAGGATTAGAAGAAGAAAGTAATTGCAGAATTAAATAAACTACTTACTTGAATAACACTGATCTCCAACAGTAGCAGATTAAAGAGCTAAGAGAGGACCTCCCGATCTACAAGATGCAGGGAGTCACTGGGGATTCCGGTCCTTCAATCCTTGATACAAGGGGGGGTTGATATGACTCACAAGACTGGATCTCATAGGAGAGAATAGCAGCAGCACACAATGGTAGCAAACAACGAAATTTTCAAACAAAAAGCTGGTGGGGGAGCCTCTCCCACATTTTCTATTAAATAATAGGCCAAGGGCCTTATTCCTAAAACTATTACAACCCTAATCTCTCATCCAAAATCGTGGAGAGGTACAATTAAGTAACTTAAAACAATTAAAAGATATAAAAGACCTATCTACCCTTAGTAACTTAAAATAAAAGAAATCTAACTTAAGAGACTGATTTAAAAGAAGATTCCCTACTAGCCAATAGGATTTAAGAACCTATTAGCCAATAGGAGCACTTCACTTAAATTAGACCAATTGAACCAATTGGATGCAACCAATTTAAACCGGTTCAATTAACAATATAAAAATAAAACTAAGTATAGAACTTAAATAAACTAAACTATGGCTCCTACTAAAAAAAACCCTAAGCTTAGGGTGGCTTCTTCAATTTGAGGAGGCTAGGATCTGCATCACCCAGTCTCCGTAAGCAAGTCGAGAGTATACTTTTGCTGTGAGAGAGATTCCCTTCCGAGATTGAGTCACTTCTACTCCTAGGAAGTAATTCAACTTTCCCAAATCTTTAGTTTGAATTCTCTGTTGTAGATGAGTTTTCAAACTATCAATGTCTGTAGAGTCATCACCAGTAATCACAATGTCGTCAACATATACAATCAGAAAGATTCTTCCAGCACTTGTTTGATGATAGAAAAGAGAAGAGTCATTATTGCATCATGACAGGCCAAACTCAAGAACCACCTCTGTAAATCAGCCAAACCAGGCCCTTGGAGACTGTTTCAATCCATACAAAGACTTCTTCAATCTACAAACCAGACCAGACTCCCCCTGAGCAATAAACCCTGGAGGTTGCTCCATATACACCTCCTCATGAAGATCTCCATGGAGGAAAACATTCTTGACATCGAGCTGATGCATAGGCTAGTGATGTGAGGCAACAAGGGAGATCAAGACACGAACAGAAGAGAGTTTGGCAACCGGAGAAAAGGTATCCAAGTAATCGACACCATACACCTGGGCATAGCCCTTGGCCACCAATCGAGCTTTCAGGCAAGCAAGAGAGCCATCAACATTAACTTTGTCCACATAAACCCAACAACAACCAATAGCAGACTTTCCAGGTGGCAGAGGAACAAGATCCCAAGTGTGGTTATGCTCCAAAGCCTGTAATTCTTCTTCCATAGCTGTCCTCCAATCAGAAATAGATAGTGCCTCTGCAATGGTCTTAAGAATAGGATGAGATGCAACAGTGGAAAGGCAAGTGTGAAAGGTAGATGATAAACCAGAATAAGAAACATGAAAAGAGATTGGGTGTTTAACACACTGACGGGTACCTTTCCGACGAGCAATAGGCATATCCAAGTCAGAAACTATAGGATCAGGAATAGGATCCGCAGACGGCAAAGGCGTGGCAGCAGGCGGATCAGCACTGGGGACAACAGCTTCTTTCCGTGGATGATGGTGATAAACATGAATAACCGGAGGTTTCATAGGAGGTGGCGCAACAGGTGTTTGCAAAGAAGGCTGAATAATATAAAGAGGAAGATCCTCATCCATGGAAGTATCCACAACAGACTCATGCACATAAGATTAAGACTTAAAGAATGAAACGTCAACAGTAATGAAATACTTGCGAAGAACAGGAGAATAACATCGATACCCCTTCTGAACACTAGAGTATCCCACAAAAATGCATTTGATGGCTTTGGGGTCTAACTTCGATAACCCTGGAGTATGGTCTCGAATAAAACAGACACACCTAAAGACACGCGGTGGCAAAGGGAATAAGGGCTCAAAAGGAAAGAGTAAAGCATGAGGAATGCCACCACCAAGGACAGAGGAGGGCATCCGATTGATAAGATAACAGGCAGTTAACACTGCATCAGCCCAGAAAGACTTGTCTACTCTCATTTCAAAGAGAACGGACTGATTCACTTCCATCAAGTGACGATTCTTCCGTTCTACCACACCATTTTGTTGGGGGTGTGTTGGAACAAGAAGACTGATTAATGGTTCCACAAGTAGTCATAAAATTAAAAAAATGTGCAGAGAAGTACTCCCGTGCATTATCACTACGCAAAACTTTGATGTAAGATCCAAATTGATTCTTAATTTCAGCAACAAATGAAAAAAAGATAGAGAACAATTCAGAATGACATTTCATTAAGTACAACCAAGTAACACGAGAGTAGTCATCAATAAAAGTAACAAAATATGTAAAACCCAACTTTGAAGACACACGACAGGGACCCCATACATCAGAGTGAACCGAAGAAAAGGGATGTAAGGCCCGTTTGTTGACATGAGGAGGATAACTCACAAGGTGGAGTTTGCCAAACTGACACGACTCACAATTTAAAACTGAAAGAGAACGCAAATTAGGAAACAGTTTTTCCAAATTTTGTGAGGACGGATGACTAAGCCGAGAGTGAAGTTGATGTGGGGAAGCTGTGCTTGAACAAGCAACTAAAGATGAGTCCTTAAGAAGATATAGTCCCCCATATACCCTGCCTCTACCAATCGTCCTCTTCAGCTGCAAATCCTGAAATACACAAGAATCAGGAAAAAAGGTTATTGGCAGTTGTAGGCATTGGTAAGTTGGCTAACAAACGAGAGATTAAAGGGAAACTTAGGCAAATACAATATAGATGATAGGGACAAGGAAGAAGTGGGCTGAATAGTACCTGTGCCCCTGACTGTAGCGCAAGAACCATCAGCTTATGTAATACTAGAATGAGAAGGTCGTAAGGAGGAAAAGATACCCGAGATTCCAGGCATATGGTCTGAGGCCCCTGAATCGATAATCCAAGGCCTAGAAGTGGAGAGACACGCAGTGGCATTACCTGTCTGAACAAAAGTAGCAGTGGAAGAAATGTTTTGAGAAGCCTTTGTCTGGCTGTAGCGAGTATATTCCTCCTCTGTCATAGTTAAAGTGACACGGTGGTCCTCCATAGGTGTAAATGGGACTGTAGGATCAGAAATGGCAGTGTTGGCAACCTTGGGCTGTAAAGGTTTGCCGTGCAATTTCCAACAGAAACGCTGAATGTGGCCAGGTTTTCCACAATGATGACAAGTTCTCGAAGGACCAGATCTCTCAGACTTCTCAGATGAGTCATGAGTACTAAAAGAAGGTGCAACTGGGGGGGGGTTTGGCAGGCTGACGACCCCCATTGCGGCCACTACTCACAAGAGCAGTACTATCACCAAAAGAAACTCGAGTAGTATCACGAGATACATGAAGAACCTGAGAGAAAGTGTCTATAAGAGATGGAACTGTAACTCCTCCAAGAATCTGAGACCAAGGTTCGAGAACTCGGGTCTCGGTGGCATCTCGGCCGGGCCAGAAACCGAGTCGAGCCGAGATCTCGGCGAGTTGATGAATTTTTTTTTTTTTGGACTCGGACCCCCAACTCGGTGGGTTGTACACATATTTTGGGTCTGAAACTTGGTATCCAGCCTATTTTAGGCCATTTAAACACAATGGCATACCCAGATTTGCCAAAAAACAAGTCCAAATATGAGTTTCACTTTGGACCATAGGTTGGTAGGCGACGAGTCGTACTAAAACAACATAATCTATATATAATTTAGTAAAACATAGCAAATTAGCAATCAAAACATTCTAATTAGCACACATCAATCAAAACATTCAAATAAAATGTACATTACATCAATGTTCACTTAATTTGTTACATAAAATGAGATTGAACAAGAAATTCATCCCTATATCGATCCACATAGCATTCCCATGTCATGGAATTGCTATAGTGTTGCAAATAGTGTGACACAGCTTCCATATAAGTCTTCTGATCAACATATACCAATCTCCCTATCTTAGGGTACATGGGAGGCTGTTGGTATGAGGTGTAAGATCCACTGCTACTGTCATATTGAGTTTGAGGCATGTATGACTGGTTTGGGACTAGGAATGTATACCCAACACCTAACCTAGAGCTTTGACTGTCATACTTAGCTGCTGACTGCCCATACCGACCATAGGCACTATAATCGAACCGGTGCTCTGCTGGCCATAGTCATAGCCATGATGATCTTGAGATGATTGCCATGATCGATGCTCACTAGTAGTATCTATACTCATGCTTCCGAAACTTGTAAGCATGGTGTTCATCTCCGTTGTCCTCCTCCCGAGCATATGCGATGTGAGTGTTTGCGACCCTTCTTTCTCGTTGTATGTTTTAGGGTAGCCACCATGGTCTTGATCTTGAGTGGCATGCGTAAACTGAGACTCACCGGTGAAACGCACAGGGTCCTCCTGCGTTCCAACTTCTTGCTCGTACTGCTCACGCATCCCCTCATGACGATCATCATAATAACCGCCACTCTGCATGCCACTAGCAGCAGCAGCTTCACCACCATCACCATCACCATCACCATCACCATCACTAGCATCACCAGTGTCATCACCACCACCATCATCATCATCAGCAGGACTTCCTACAGTAGGCTCAAAAGGTTTCGGTGATTCTGCATGTGCACGCCCCTCTTGCGTCGACATATATTCATCAACATCAGTGCCGGTTACAGACGCAATGGTGGGGTCGGGCCTACCCCCAGATTGATCCATATCAGGTCTACCACGATCCCTCACCCACTGGGATCTTGCTCAAAAATGGGTTTTGGACCTTGTACTCATGGTCGGGTTTGGGGTCGTGGTATATTTCTTGTCCCAGTGCTTCTCCTCCTCTCATCTTCTTGCACTGGTGCAGCTGAGCCAGATCCACCAGCTCCTCTTGCTTGCTCATATGCTCTTATATTATCAAAATGAAAACTTTGTCTACTCTCAGCTAAAGTCTGCTGGTAAATTCTCCATTCAGCCTTTGATTGAAACTCACCAGGTGGAGGCCCAATGTCAGTATCATCTTCGCCACAAACCTCTACACCAGCCCTCTCTAGTATTGCCTCATTAAACTCTTGTTGCATTCTTTCCCTCTCAGATTTTTTTAATCTTCCTCCTTTAAAATGTTGTGTCATTGCCACTTTCACTTGGATAGGAACATTTGGGCATGATGAAACATCCTTGCCTGTACGGACAAGTGTTGCTTTAACCTGGTGGCTCCTCCGGATAGCAACTTCCCACAATAATTGCATTTGGACTTCTTTTTGTCTGCGGACATGGGAACTCCATGTTGCCATGCTATATCAGACATTGTATACAAAATGTCTTATGTTTTACACTGTTACATAAAAAAGCATGTATTAATAACCATGGATCACTTAAAGTAAGGTATTCAAGACTTAAAGTATGCTATTCATAACTCTTAAACATAATGTCAAGCTACTAGAACTATGAAATAACTATCTCTTATTTATCCCCTAACCCTAGTATTTATTTGTTAATTAAAAATAATATTTTGAATTTTTTTAAAAACTATTTATACCTTAAAGTATAAGAAAAATATAATGTAATGATGAATTTGACACCATTTGTAGTTGAATATTATGTACATATGTTGTACATAATTTTCCATAAGCAATAAGTATTTTTCCTTAATATTATATATATATATTTTTAATTTTTATAATATACTTATTAAATCTGAAAAATAAAATAATTTTTTTAATGGGTGAAAATAAAAAATTAATCCATGGGGCTGTAGAGCATCCCAAGTAGTTTAACATATATCAAAATCATTTTCAAACAATCACTATTCATCCTATTTTTTTCATTTTCTTTTTTCAAATAAATCATTTATTTTTCCAGAAATTATAATAAATAATTTATTAACTGAAAAAAAAATCCGACTCCATGAAGTGATAGATCGGGCAAAGATGTTCAACATATATTAAAACCACATGAATCTAACAAGGATTACAAATTTTTTTTTTGGAAAAAATAGATTTGGGGAAGAAATAGAAAACACCTTTGAAATCTTGCAAATAGGTGATGATGCTCCAAATTGGCACTTGAATCTTCACTTTGGCACTTCAATCTAACTCCAAACAGTGCATTCCATCCAACAATTGAAAGAAAGAAGAAGAAATTTGAAGGAGAGGTGTTTTTCCCCTTGGTTTAGAGCCTAAGAACTTCTGTTCCTGCTCTCTCTTATGTTGGAAATGGGTTTTTGGGTGAAAATTGGGCTGAATACAAGTAAATAGCACCTTTGGGCCCAACCGAGATATCACCGAGATCTCGCCGAGATATTGTTTTTTTTGTACTTAAAAAAACTTGATTTTCACCTTCGAGATATCACCGAGATCTCGCCGAGATCTCGGTCGAGAAAGTGCACTTTTGAGTACCGACTAGGAACTCGACTCGGGCAAAGAAACTCGGCGAGATCTCGCGAGTTCTCGAACCTTGTCTGAGACTGGACTGAGTCAAATTCAGGGCCCAAGCTGCCCAAGAAACCCATAACTGCAAGTAGCTCACGTTATTGTTGCATCTGTGTCACATCCGAGGTAATGGGCAGCAAAGCATTCAATTCTTCATACATTCTCTTGTAATCAGCAAAATGTTGAGTCAAAGGACGACTCTTCCGATCAACTCAATAAAACTCTTGAGAGAGTTCATAAATCCTGGATAGATTGTTGTGTCTAGAATATAAGACAGTCAGGTAATCCCATAAATCTTTGACAGTGTTAATATGGGTCACAAGATCTACAATAGTACTATCCATAGAGTTTAACATCTGACCCAAAATACGAGCATCAGTAACCTCCCACGTATCAGCATCCATGCTAGCAGGTTTCTTCCCAGTCAAGTGATGTTTCTCACCCCTCCCTGTGAGAACCAGGGACACAATCTTGTGCCACTCTGAAAATTCTGACTGCCTTCCAACTTCGTAGAGGTCAGAAAATTTGATGATGAGGATGCTACCTCAGTCACAATCTTACCCTCCTTCGATGTCTCACCCATGAGTGCCACCGAAGACAAACACCAAGGAGATACAACCCAACAATAGCAGCCTTCAACCAATCACCAGAAAGCTAAAAGACAGACTCAAACAGTCCACAATATGCACCAAATAAAATCACACCAGCAGGGTGCAAATAGCATACCACCCAATCACACCAAACAGCATACCTCCCAATAACAAATCACCCAAACAGTGTGCAGCCCAGAAAATCACAGCAGCAGCATATCAGTCCAAGAAAAGACAGTCCAACAGCATATCATCAGCCTAACAGCTCAATAGCAAGGCAATAAAAGCATTCCAGCAGTATAACGTTAGCATAACAGCCCAAAAATATCCCCAAAAATCGATTCAATGATCGATATCAATGGCAAGATCGAACCAGCAGCAAAATAAAGTCTGGGGAATGATAACCGATAGCAGAAAACCCAGATACCGGAACAAGAAGAAGCCATTTTCCAGGACTTCCAGTAGAGTTGAAAAGAATGAGGAAGCAAAACAAGGGCAAACCAGTGAGGCTACTGAGGAGAAGTGGGGTTACCAGTCATGGGTAGTGACCAATGATGGTTCAGCCAAGGGTACTGAACGTGCACCAAGTTTTGGTGGATGGGATGATCTGGATAGACGAGGGAGGTCTGCAAAAATGCCCCCAAAGAGGCCAGCTCAAACACCGGCAGGGCCACCGGGGCCACAGAGGGAGAAGAAAGGCAAGTTTAGTAGGAGGAGAAATAGGGACACACCCTTACTGCTAAGGTTGCTTATCGCAGTTTTCCCATTCTTGGGTTCATGGACTAGGATGTTATAGTGATCTCAGGCATACTTGATCGGCTTGGAGGTGATAATTTTTTACTTGCAAATGTGGAGCAGGTGACATGATTGGCAGTGCAATATTTCATATTGATAACACAAGACAATTTCTTGCTCGACTTAGCTTGAAATTCTGCCAATTTGACATCATTGAATTTCAAAGGGCTTGAGTTCTAGATTTGTATATGTCACTGAAAAGCTTTTGGTATACCAGAGGTCTCTATGGTGATCTTTCATGTTGTGACTTCTGATGTTCTTCGTCCCCTCACTTTGGTGGTGTAGAAGCATCTTTCTTGTGTGGTTAGTATTTTTCACTCACAGATGTGATGAGGTCAGGGTATTGTGTGGAACCAGAATTGATCAGATAAAGGTGGTAACAGAGTAAGGATTTAGCATGGCACTATGTTGAACCAGTTTAACATTTTAGGAACTCCATAAGCCCAACAGTATGCAGGGGTTTGGTCTCAGACGACTCTCAAAACACATCGACCATTTCGAATTGGCACATGTCAAGAACAAGAAGCTGAGCAAGGGATAGGTAAATGATCCCTCACAATAAACTAAGTCACGAAGACTAGTATCTCATGGATCGGATATTTCACTTTGTTTTATTGCAGAACTCCACAAATTGGTGCTTGATCAGTAGTCTGTGCTTCTACATAGAATAAAGAAGCAAGTTATGTGTAGAGTTAGTTCATTTCTATTTTGTGGCATTGATAAGACTTTATATGTGAGAAGCTTTTAGATGTTTCATAATGGAAGGAGGCAGGAGTGTGCCTATAGCCCTATTCACCATTTCTGACTCCTGCACTCTCGTACTTCAGATATTGAGAAGAAATATCAAATGAATTACATTAATTATGTGTACATCTTAGGGGATTAGGGTATGACAATAAGGCATATGATAGGAAAGCAACAATGTTTCAGTATCATCGACATGAATGTGGTGGGGTCCTTGACGGAATGCTATGGATGACATCGTGTTAGGTACTTGACCGATATGTCAGAGCTTTTGGAATGCGTTAAATCAATTCCTTTAATCTATCACATACTAGGCTGATTCAATCTAGCGGGCATACATTAGATCGAGTCCCAGTATGCACATAACAGACTAAGGATGTCAAAATAGAACCGAAACCGAATATTGGAACCGGAACCGGCCGTTTACAATTGAACCGAATCGCACTATAGAAAAATGATCCGGTTTTGATTTTATATTTTCTTTTTCCAGTTCGGTTTTGACTTTTACCGTAAAATCGCAGTTCTAAACCGAATAAGAAACCGGAAAAATCGAATAAAAATCGATATCTCTTACTTTAATACTAACTCATGCATCAATTGGATTAATTAATAACATATAATTAATTTAAGGGAGAAAGTTCTCTGTCCGGTAGTGTGGCCTACGCCAGCACTCCCATGAGTCTATCTCTCTCCTCCCCATATGAAAATACATCTCAGCCCCCTTGTTTTGAGGAGGAGAGAGATAGATACATGGAAGTGTTGGCGTAGGCCAC
Organism: Telopea speciosissima; assembly: GCF_018873765.1. Taxonomy (NCBI): domain Eukaryota; kingdom Viridiplantae; phylum Streptophyta; class Magnoliopsida; order Proteales; family Proteaceae; genus Telopea; species Telopea speciosissima. The sequence continues at coordinate 16,434,219 of NC_057922.1, forward strand.
ACTCCCGAACAGAAAACTACTTCCCTTAATTTAATAAATATAATTATTGCATCAACTTGAAGCATAAAATAAGTAAAATGTCATGGGTTAACTATATATTATATTAGTTCAAATATAAATTGAAAATTATGAATGATGTTAAAATGGATTAACAAAATCCTACTTTTTAATAGAAGAAATAGTTCGCTCATCATGTGAGAGTGAAGAAGAAAAAAAAAATGGAAAAACAAAGAATAGAAAAGGAAAATGACAGGTGAAGATGGTAAGTTTTTTATTTTAATCACATAGGCATAGAAAATATGATAAGTGAGGGAGACCGGGAGAGAATGGGGAAACACATGAATATAAAGGCATTGAAAACCAAGGTTGTCTTCATTACTATTTCTCAAAATGACACTACACAAACTGCATGTGAATCGATTGTGAATTGGATAACGAAAACCGAATAGAAATCAGTAAAATCGGACCGTATGAAAAACAATTATGGTTTTGGCTAATTCCTGTCCGGTTCGATTTTGATTTCACCTTATCAAAATGTAAATCGCACCGCAACTGAACCGAATAACCAGAACCGCACCGTTTGACATCCTTATAACAGACCACCACGCTTTCGTAGTCGTCGTCCTTGGCGGCTTTTACTCTAGGCAGCTTCACTCTGGTTGTAGGTAACTCTTTTTAAGCGGTTCCATTCTACTCCAAGATTTTTACCTGGCGGCAAGTAGTCCTTCTTGACGGCTTTCATTCTACTCCAGATAGTCCTTTCCTTGGTAGTTTTTTCCGTGACTCAAACTCGTGACATGGTGTCTGACTCTGATACCAAATATTAGATACTTGACCGATATGTTAAAAGCTCTAGAACTGTTGAAACGTGTTAAATCAAATCCCTTAACCTTTCTCATGCTAGGCTGATCCAATCTAACGCTCATACTCTAGATCAACCTATTTGGCACATAACACATTGTCAGGGCAACTAGGGGTGGATGAAAATTTTGAACGGTTTCATGAGCCATCCTCTCTCTCTCTCTTTTGCACACAGGTACACATACAAAAGGAGACCAAAAAAAAAAAAAAAGTTGGAAGTGTTGATACAGATAACCTCACGAGAGTAATGATCCTTGACACCACCAGTGAACATTAACAAACACATCTTTCCTCCTGGGATTTTCCCAATATGGTTGATGTGATCAACAGGACTACACTTTAAAGGGGAAAGCTTACCGTGATGTTATGGCATTGAGCTCTTATGCACCTTTAACAGATGGGCAGCGAATTTCTGCTACATGGTTACATGGTTTATGATAGAGGAATTAAAAAGCAAAATTGGGAACTGGGTTGGTCTCCATTGATTCTGATTTGAATATGCTGTTTAGCTAAAAGATTTAAGTTCCCTTCACATCCAGCAGTTTGGATGGACCAAAGGGAGGGGATAATGGCCTATAAATGAGATCTATGCATATTTTTGGCTGATTCCATATTTTCCCTTTACCATTATGAGAGTTGGAGGCTTTCGGATCGGTACCGTGGATTTTGATTCGAATCCGCTGATTATTTTCAATTCCAATTTTTGAAACCTTAAAATCTCCTACACCTGTGCCCTTTTTTTTTTTTTTTTTTTTTGATAGGTAAGGGGGGATGTAGGATGTGCACCAGGAGACTTGAACTCAAGACCTCCTGGTAGCAATGGGCCTTTACGCACCACTAGCTACCAAGTGCACTAGGCACTTGACCACGTATCATATCAATTATTCCTTCTCATTTTAAATGTTGTGCATCTATCCTTTTTTTTTTTTTTTTTTTTTTTTTCTCATATAGATTGAATACCATCTTTCAACTAGATTAATTGGCTTAAGACAAGTTATTTGTTTCTCTTCCTAGTTCCATCCCAAGATTTAATTAAGTACATTCAAACGAAAACAATGAAACGCCATTTATATTATCCAAATCGGCAAATTAATTTTCATGAATGAGTATAATACTAAAGATTGAAACCCAAACTGTAGAACCAATGGGAACCAGAATTCTGGTTTGCAACAACATTAGTAGAACAAATAATGTTAACATTCACATCAGACCCTGTCATCTCGAAAATAGCTTGACTTTATTGAGGTTGCAAGCAGATGCAGGGTCCTTGAGACAGGTACAAAATCCATCTTCATCTGTAGGAAATGACCTAGGTAGAGGATGGTCTGGAATCACACCAACCTTGAAAGGCAAGTAAAAGTGAAGCGAAATTAAAGAAATACTTCACTTATTGGAAAAGGAATCAAAATCTCAGAGAAGAAGCTACTAACCTTGTCAATATCGTTATGTGCAGGGGTCTCATAACGAGCTACAGTAACAGCCAATCCAGAGCCATCAGATAGCTCAAAGACTGACTGGATCTTCCTGTATAGAAAAAGTTGCATGGATAACAACCAAAGAAAAAAGGGTAAAGTACACATACCCCCTAGAATGCACCCAATATTCTTCGTACCCTCCTAAGCGGCTCAATATTCCACGTACCACCCCTGCTTTACACCCCAAATGCCATTTAAGTCCACATTAGGTATTAAATGCTGTAAAATGACCAAACTACCCTTTCTTCTATCTTTTCTAAAATTTGAAAATACCTAATTGCCCTGACCTATTTGCTAAAATTTAAAAAGACTAAAATGCTCTCATCGTCCCCAAATCATCATCTTCTTTTACATACCCACCACTACCACCACCACCACTATTCTTAGAGAGCTAATGTACGCACTACGTAAATCGTACCTTGAAATCTCCCAAATAAATAAATTTTTTTTAAAAAAAAAGCAGCTTTGGACGAACAAGTTCAGCATTTTAGAAAGGAATCCTATGGAATCGGAGACTGTGAAACGAGGGAAGGAGGAAGAAAAAGGCACCCAATTGATCAGGGAAAATATGCAGAAAGGGATTAGAATTGGACGATTGTTGTCTCTGGTGATTTGTTTTCCCGGAGTAACAGATCTCTCGTTTTCTCTTTCGTCTTTTGATAGAGATTTTTGCTGGATTTCTTCCTTTTCAATTTCACTTTACATATCTACTTTGATTTAAAGCGAAAATAACGAAATTGAAGTTACATTGGCTGCATATACAGGAGAGAGATGTATCCAGATCCGAAACCCTAGAACAGAAACCAAACGAAAGGATTGTTGGAAAGCTGACAGAGAGCAGAATCGTAGAAAGATCAGAAAGGGAAAAGAGGAGGAAAAACGGCAATTCTAAATCAGAGTAGCAGAATACTTGTATTTGAAGATCAAAAGAAAAAACATCAGTAACAGGGTTGAACAAAAAGGAAAAGGGGTTGGGTGGGAAATGCAGATGAGGGAATGGGGTTAATTTTTTTTTCATTTTTCGTGTTTCACAGGGCTCTCAGTGAGTCAGTGTATTGACTAGGTCTTTGTGAACTGTGGAAAAGGGACACATTGGGGGGTGGGGGAGGAAGAAACAAGATGTGGTAACTGACGTGTTCCATTGAAGACTGAATTATTAGTGAAGGTAGGGTTCTATATTGACCTTTTGGTGACCAGAACTCGGCAATATGAAATGAGTTGTGATCTGCAAATTTTGATTGGAGTTCAGAGTACCTTACAGATGCCTCTGCTTCGTTGTTAGTTCGTTCGTTGATGGTGTTAATGGTGGTGGTGGTGGTGGTGGGTATGTAAAAAGAGATGATGATTTGGGGAAGATGAGGGCATTTTGGTCTTTTCAAAATTTAGCAATTAGGTCAGGGCAATTAGGTCTTTTCAAAATTTAGAAAAAATAGAAGAAAGGATAGTTTGGTCATTTTCTAGCATTTAAAACCTGATGTGGACTTAAATGGCATTTGGGGTGTGAAGAAGGGGTGGTACGTGGAATATTGAGCCGCTTAGGGGGTACAAGAAATATTGGGTGCATTCTAGGGGGGTACGTGTACTTTACTCAAGAAAAAAAAAACATGGTATATAGTACTAATATACGCTCTCCAAAAGTATAAATTACCCTTTCCCAAATGTTGGCTCTCCAAATAGCACTGCACGCTTATTGTCTTTCAATGCACCAGCTAATATTTCACTAGCACTTGCAGTTCCCTTGTTCACCTAATGGTAACAAACACATCATTGATATCTAAGAGAAAGGTTTTCTATTGTTTGGTTTAGAGGAACTCAGTAAAAAGTATGCAACAGATGTTTGTTTTTATTTTTTATCGGGGGGGGGTGGGGGTGGGGGGACCAACAACAGACCACCACCACCTTGAAATGTAGGGGGACAAATCTGTTACATCATGAGCCTTCTAGGTTAGTGAAACAAATCAGCTATCGCAGTTGGGAAAGAAATCTTGAACATTTATTTACTGACCCAGAAATTGAAGCATTGATTCAGGCTCCGTTTGCTTTAACATATGTTAATGAAACAATTCCTGGAAGCCTATTTGGTGATACTTAGATATGTCTTATTATTTACCTAAAACCATGGAATTAATTAGCACTAAGGCTTGCTGCACAAGTTTTTATTTGACATAAAACTAATTGTATCAAATCTTCGACCTTATAAAATTAGGAAATGGATTCCCTAAATCCTTTCCTCCATGCTCAGTTTCCAGCCATGTGGATAGATGATTTGGCAATCAGGATGTTGAATAGGCCACCTGCCAAAGTTTGGTGACCTATCCCAACCATGCTCCCAAGCTGGTATGGGGATTTCTCCCTTTGGTTTTCAACAGTTCCTGTTTCACAGTATGGTTTAATGGAATTTCATGTGGATTTAGGTTTCAGATTTCTTGGTTGTTCATGGGTCTCATGTTTCAGGTTTAGGTTTCACGGTTCAAAGTTTCATGTTTCATGGTTTAAGGTTTCAGATTGCAGGTTTCATGGTTTCAAGTTGCACGTAGTTTTATGGTGTTTTCCCGTGCGCCCTGCTCTATGCGTTTTCCAGCCAATTCTAGCCAGTTTGGTGGAAGAGATTCTGGCTGGGACAGGGCAGAACCCTAGTCCCTTCAAGTTCCATTCTATCCATAACACAGTGATATAGGTATAATAAATTAAACAAACATTCTGGAAATATCCTCAATAATTTACATCAAAAGAAAAAGCAACCCAATGGAGTTCCAGAATTCATTAAATTATTTTTTTTCATTTTTGTAAAAAGGAAATTTGTAGGTAAAATCAGAAAAGAAAGTCAGAGTTTCACTTCAAAATTTTCCTTTTACATGGTTATTACCTGGAAACAAATGGACTCTTAACGAATTTATAGATAGGAATCAAGAGCAAATAATGTAAGCCATTCAAATAAAGAGACAGAAGCGAGACAACTATATGGATGTAGCCGTTATCCATAATATCCAAAAAAAGTCGTTCAATTTGATTTTGTCATGTGTACATAATAAACATGTTCAAAACTTAATGCAGGCCAGTTTAATTTAAACCAGAATATAATACATAGGTTGGGCCTTATTTTTTGGGTTTTATTATTGTACTGGGCTGAAATATAAAGCCCACAAGTGGGGGCCTAAGGGGTGCACGGAAATTATTATTTTGCTAGTGGGTTGCATGTCTGGACTCCAAGTTTATCTTAGCTATACAAGCGTCCTATCGTTAGTTATTTTAGGATCTAACATCCCTACTTTATTTCTTCCACCACAGCCATCGATCACCCTTTTCTCTCTCATCATTCCACCACATCGACCCCTCAAATTCTGGTGGATATTTCTTAATCTGAATCTGGAACTTTAGATACTAAAACCTGTTATTATTCCTCATTAATTCCAAACCATTAGATTAAATACAGATATAATCAGATTAACCATTAGATCAGAAATTGATCATTAGTTCCAAGATCAGATCTAGCCCATATCTAGCCATCAAAATGGGATCTCTTTCATAATTTCATTCCATTATTGGGCCCATTACTCACAAGCCAATCAGATCTATCAGATCAAATCGAAATTGGATCAGTTCAGTATCAGTGTCAAAATCTTTTATTTCCTACGATGATTGATAGGTCTCACTTAAATCTCAAATTCTTGCACTTCAACTAAACATGTAGAGAAGTATGAAGAGATTTGTGGATGGATTTCTTGATCTCCAAAAAGGATTTTGAGAGATTGCCGATAATACTAGACGCCTATGCTATGATGTACCAGGCATGGTGGAAGCTTCAGGGAAAGAAAAACATAAAAGGGGAAAAAAAGGTGACAGACGAATTCAATAACCATCAAGAAGAGACATCAAAATCAAAGATGACTTGATTGAAGGTCTGATTGAAGTTGTGACGCCCAAGAACAGATTCCAATCGGAGAGACAATTTGACATTGTTCATCAAGAGATCGAGACCGTTGATTTCCTTCTTCTTCCACAAATCTTGGATATAAGGAACCCAATCGTTGCTGATTTTGATCGTGAGATGCGTTGGATCATCACACCATCAAAGCCAACGATCATGGATGTTGATCGAGTAGTGGAGATTTGTCCTCATTATAAGACTTGAGAACAAGTCTTCTCTAACAAGGGAATAATGCAGACTCAGTTTAAATTTAGGCTACAATTTAATCTAGGTTTATGTTGGCCTTAAGTTTTTTGGTTTTATTATTGAACTGGTATGAAATATAAAGCCCAAAATTTGGGGCCTAGGGGTACATGGAAATTATTATTTTATTAGTGGATCTCATATCTAGAGTCTAAGTTTATCTTAGCTTATACAAGAGTCCTATAGTTAAGAAATAACATCCCTACTTTATCTCTATCACGATAACCATCGATCACCCTTTTCTCTCTCATTAATCCACTCCATCGACCCCTCAAATTCTGGTTGGATATTTCTTAATCTGAATTTAGAATCTTAAATATTAAAATCTGTGATTTTCCTCATTAATTCTAAACCATTAGATCTAAATTCAGATATAGCCATATCAACCATTATATCAAAATATGACTGTTAGTTCTAAGATCAGATCTTGTTCATATCTAGCTGTCGGATTGGGATCTCTTTCATTCCATTATTGCGACATTACCGGCAGGCCAATCAGATCCATCAGATCTGATTGAAACTGAATCAAAACCCCATTTCTCACCAATCACTAACTGATACACTCAACAGACTGCTCAACCCAACCCTCCATATGGATGGGATGTTCCTAGAGTCACTAGGGCTCTATAATGTATAAGGAGATGTATGTTATCTCCAGGATTCCCCGTCTGCATCAAATCCAGAAATAATGACAAAAAATGAGCCCCCTTCCACCTCTATGAAAGACCACTGAAGTGTATATGAGAATAAAAAACCAAAAGATACATGACTCGCAATCCACAGTAGTTAAATTAGTTAAATAAGTAACCCCCATTGGGCCTAAGATGGCTGTAATGTGCCTCTAAATTACTAAATACTCCACCAAAACCAGCAGGGCCCAGCTTCACTGGAGAGTCCCATCAAATTGTGAGAGCACACGACTAGGGGACCTGTTGCTGGACTGGATCACCGTAAGGATGAAATGGGATGATCTAACTACCTTAACCCAATCCCAATCTCACCATTACAATCAGTTCTCTATAATCTTCTGCTGCGTCATAGAAGTAAAATAGGTAAACAAACCAGCAAAGTGGTTGATTTTCATCACGCATCATGGAAGCAGCTCCTGAACAAAGGCTCCGTTTGGTTGCAAGGGAAATAAGGGGAGAGGGAAGTGAAAATTCAAACCTAAAAAAGAAGCTTTTGTAATCATTACCTAACATGATTGTGTAACTAACTTCAAATCATTCCAAATTTGGTTATTCAATTTTACTTTACTTGGCAATCAATTTCCTTCAATTTAAAAAGTAAAATAGTTTAATTTTATTGAATATGATAAGAGCTTTAAGTAGGTTACACAATGATGTTAGGTAATGATTACAAAAGTTTCCTTTTCCATTGTTAATAAATCTCAGTTCCCTTCCTTTCCCTTTACTTGAAATAAGGGGAAAGGGAAGTGAAAATTCAAACCTAAAAAAGAAGCTTTTGTAATCATTACCTAACATGACTGTGTAACTAACTTCAAATCATTCCAAATTTGTTTATTCAATTTTATTTTACTTTACAATCAATTTCCTTCAATTTAAAAAGTAAAATAGTCTAATTATTGAATATGGTAAGAGCATTAAGTAGGTTACACAATGATGTTGCGTAATGATTACAAAAGTTTCATTTTTCCTCGTTAAACAAACCTCAGTTCCCTTCCTTTCCCTTACTTGCAACCAAATGGAGCCGAACTGGTTTTTTCCTAGACAGTAAATTCTGAAACTTTATTTTGATTATCAACTAAGCTCTATGATTTTCTCTTTCCAATGACTCAAGAGCTATCTAAAGGGAGAAGAGAACCCTCTAGAACCAGACTACACAAAAGAAACATAAATGCTGCACAAAATAAACAAAAATGCGGGCATTAAAGTTTTTTTCTGTCCTAAACGTTAGTTCTCTTATCTGTGTAAACTTACTAACATTAAAGTTCTCAAGGAATTCTGTAGCCAAATCTCAAGAATAGCATAAAACAAATACTCATACCAGCACAGCTAGAGGTTCTGAAGCTGCAATTGCATTGCTCCCATCTGCCTCATAAATATCTCGAACACCACGATTATCACAAATATAAACAATCACACCTTTCTCCAACCTAAATGGAAACAGCCAGTAATGAAAATGCCATATGAGAGAATCATAACAACAGCTTAATTTTTGAATGGCCAAGTAAGCAGAACCACTTCTGGTATTTATCAAAGAATAAATAAATAAAGAGTAATCAGAATCGCAATAGGCACATATTATGGTCAAATTACTGGTAGCATTTTCGGACAAAACAAGTCAAAACTAATGACGAAGAAACCTCAAAAGTACAAGCAATAAACACAGACTTATCTTGAAGAAATCCCATTACACAAGTACATGTTGATCTTTGTTTATGCATTGGGGTCTCTAACAAAATACATGAAGTCCATCCAAAGAAAAATGATATAAATGCACAGGGGTCAGGAGTAGCTCTCCACTCCACTCTGCAAGGGTAGATTACTCAGTCGCTTTAACATAGTGTCTGGGCACCCATCCAGAGACATTAGAGTGCCTCAGACAGGCACCCCCCCCCCCCCCAGGGAATGAGCTGTTATGCCCCATTTCAGAGCCAGCACAAATGGTATATAAATGCAGATTCATTAGTGAGATTAGTACCGCAAATCCATGTACTACAAAGATTGCACATTTTTAAATTCCTCAAACATTATACATATTTGATAAAATTACCAATTTATGCTAGAAGATGTTGTCCTACATGAATACCCCAAATATCCAACTATTCAAGGTCTTGGCAATGCGCAGTTCTCATTTCATTCTGATTGGACTTTGCCTTTATGAAGCTAAGTTATACCAATATGACATTATACATGCACATAGTCATACAAATTACTCAGAGAGGCATGTTCATTCCATCTTCTGATAAATCATAGTTTATGTGCATTATTAACTAAAACATAAATGTAGGAAATTGTGACAAGATCAGTAAATTATGTTGGTAATAATTACAGATTGGTGGTTGAGTTGGCATACAATGAAGAGATGCCCCCACCCCCCCTGGAGGGGGAGAGAGAGATGTTTCACAAATCACAAGACAAAACAACAAGAACTGGACACCAATATCACCATCCAAGAAGCATATTGAATGGCCTCAGAATCCATTGATTAATTTTTAGCAGAACATTACCAGCAATAAACAACAAAAACAACAAAAACAACAACAACAACTTAGCCTTATCCCAACTAAATGGGGTCAGCTACATGGATTCTTGCAAAGACAAAATATTCATAATAGAAGTAAAAAGAAAAGGAACATAACAGAATGCAAAAACAAAATGAAAAGCAGTGCTATCATCTTTTTATCATTACCAATCTTACCAGATCTTGGCAATCTCAATTCCTTCCGGAAATAGACCACCACTGCAGAAAATTCAGTATTTCAGTAAGCTAGTAAGATTCCAAGGTCAATGCTGATTCATGTTTACATACATTCTAATTACCTGTTATCTCGAAGGTCCAACACAAAGGCATTCACATTGTTGCTCCTTAAAGTTTCAATTGCTTCCTTGACAGCAGCTGCAAAGGAATAAAAATCTTAAAAAGCTTTGCTTATTGTTCACAATATACAGGGCTATTCACACTATTAAACAGCTCTAGACCCCTAAATTTGATAGAAGGAAACAACAGTATTCTCCGTCATCTTCTTCTTTCATTAGAAAAATTCACCATATGAAAAAGAGATGCATCACTTCTTATGAATTCAGAGCACATGTTTCATGTATGGAAACAAAATATTTGATAGATTAGTTTTACCGTATGTGGGAAGAGATTTAGTTCTCCCAATTAAATCAAAGTGAGAGTAACTTGAGAAACAGATCTGTTTCACGAAGACTATGGAAGAGAAAATATTGTGTGACCAAAAAGCAAAGAGCAGCCAACAGGATGGAGGATGACATGGCCAAACCATGTTTAGTTAGGCCTAAAATATCACGTGGGAATCTATCCTTTTGTAGTCCCTTTAACTCTTTGTGTGTCATTGGTGGATCTAGTGGGCCCCCTATATTGTACCATTTTTCAACACAATTTTTCTAGTCATCAAAATTAAAAGAGGGGGGGGGGGGAGGGGAGGAAACTATGTGATCGGAAGAATAGGTTCAAGAAGGTAGTAGTCCAAGTATTAGTTGGTACAATTGTATCAACATTGATGCACGTTATATAGCTAGGCTAAAAGAATTTTGATGGGAATAGTTTCTCCTGATTATAGTTCTTACTGGAAACTTGTGTACAATACTACGATATCCCTAGACACCCTTAAGTTACCCTATAAATTTATTTTTTTTTTTTAAAAAGAAAACAGACCAAGATTACATAGGAAACCAGGCAGAAGTGTTTTGACCAAGGAAGTGCTTAAAATTAATAAACTTCCCTTGGAGCTCCTGGGCCAAACAGACAAATTGGCCCCATCACATAATTAACACAATAAACCATGCAGTAAATCCATGTGAAACATTGAGAATGGAAGTGATTAATGATAAGATAAGGTTATAACTGAAAATCTACAATTGCCAGACCACTCAAACCTAAAGATCACATAATAACCCTTCAAGTAAAGCTTCTTTTGAATCTAAAACAGGTATCTTGAGCCAAATTATTGCTTAAAAACTGAAGCAAAACTCCTGGAGGTAACCAACAGTATGGAAATAGTGAGTAGTACTTACCGGAAGCATTTTGATTGAATGATGATAGTTTAATATATCCAATTCTTGATGTGTCCTTCCCTAAACCAGGAACATCACATAGTCTTGACTTGACTGGATTTAATGAAAGCTTCTCCCGCCTGTAATCAATTATTTTTAATTATAAAATGAATGAACCTAGTGGTGATAGCTGAGCTTAAAGCAGTGAAATATAAATAGATTGAATTTAAACTGCAAGGTTCACAGAATGTACATCAAAGCCAAGTGTTTAATGTCAGGTCCACTGCGAATAGTCAATTCCACTGAACTTCCTTCAGGACCCCTGCAATGCACGTATGTTTAGGTGAATCAACAAATGATTGATTAGCAACTTATGTTATTCAACAGGAAAAGAAAAGCAAAACATTCAAAGAATGAATTTTGTTCCAAAGTGCAATAATTTTGTTTTTACATACAGAGGAATGGTGGAACAGGATTTTTCAAGCTAACCCCAAGTAGTTGGGGTCATAGTTCAAGATCTCGTCTCATCTCGCCATTTTGGGCAGGTCGGGATTTCCGAAATATCCAAATTTTTGCCGAAATATGGTATTTTTTCTGATATATTTCGGCAGTCCATCTCGGTGGGTTTTTGGCCATATTAAGGCCTGATACTTCATGTACACCCTTATTTAAGCTAAATAAACACATTTAAACATTTATATTGCAAAAAAAATGAACTCAAAGTGGTGTTTTGGGTTTGCACACATTGTTTAAGTAATATACTTAAATTTCGACAAAATTTCACGTAATATACCGAAATTTGGACTTTTTTCATTTCGCATGGTCATCTCGTCTCAGCAGTGTCAAGATATCCAAAATATACCGAAATATCGATATCACGAGATTTTGAACCATGGTTGGGATGATGCTTGGTGCGTTGAGTTGCTGGTTTTATTTTACGGAATAATTACACAAGCACAAAACAGGTTTTTTAAGAGGTGATGGGTATGAAAGGATGGGTTTAGCCATTTAGGAGGTCCATGAGCAGCCAGTGGCTAGCATGAGAATTAGTGAATCAGGGGATTTGTATTGAACTAGTATATCTCCATTTGTTATGGTTGAGTCAACCATGCAACTATACAAACACAGAAGAAGCCCTCAGAGAACAGACCCACCGTCTTTTAACACTCCAGCAAGGGACAGGTATCCCCAGTTCAACAGTTTTCAAATCAATGATCAGCCCATTTCTCATCTATGTTACCCGGACACAGCAAAGGACGAAGAGCAAAGATTCCATTTCTTGCACTCTAATCGCTTGTTGGACATGGGTATGGTTTATAAATTGAAGTATCCAGGTAACATAGTGTTGAAGTATTGTTCATGTGACACCGTTCACGTGAACATTGATTTGGTTGATATGTGTATCTTCTATTTTCCTAGTCCTAGTTTGAGTCCTAGTTTCTAATTATGTCAAGTCCTAATTCTACTGTGAGTTGTTAGTCTTAGTTTCAGTTTGAGTTGTTAGTTCTAGTTCTTTTCCTATTGTAACTTGGAATCCTATCATGATTAGGAGTTCCCCTTTCTATTGTGGAGTTCCCCTTTCTATTGTAATTTGAGATTATAAATACAAGCATTATGAGGGAGACTGAGAAGTTTAACAGTTCTCTCTTCTTCCTCATCTTCTTCTCTTTCTCTCTTCTTCCTCCATTCTCGGTTCTGGTTTTCTTCATCTATACTCTCTAACATGGTATCGAAGCTCATGGTCTGAAGTTACCCTGGGTTATTATCGTCTTGCCGGTTTGAGAGTCGTATAAGGTCTCTGGTGTGGTGAGCAGCCACCGTCACCGCTGCTGCATGTTTATAGATATTCAGTTTTTTGTTTGATTTTTGTTGCTATGGCTGTCGATTAAAAGTTCGAAGCCAGTTTTGTTTGGCTATGTGATTGGTTTTATGGCTTTTATCAAGCCTTGTTTATGTGTTGGTTGCTTGCCGCTGTTCCTTTTTGAGGACTGGTTCAAAGGTGGAAGAAGAAGGACATCCACCTGCAATTTTCTACTGGCTGTGTTCTTTGTCTGGGGATGGGGCTGCTATTACTACCCTTTTATTTTTTGTTATCATGGAATGATTCTGTTGGAGAAGATGACTGCTGTTGTGTGAATCGAACCAACATCTGAAGAACCTCTGTTCGTTGAAAGTGCTGTCCTCTTTAGAAGAACAAGGTCCTGCTGATTTAAATATTGATTTCCTGTTGAGTTGGTTGCGGTGTTTGGTGCTCTGGTTGTATGGTGTTTGCAGCAGCTGTGGTTTTCTTCTTCCCTTTGGACTACTACTCTTCCCTACTTTACCGTACCGTCGGTTCGAAGACGAAGGTTTCTCGGTTCGACTAGGTCCTCTCCTCCTGAGAAGCTAGTGAACAGAGAAGAAGGTGTTCTTCGATTTCTGGTTTCCAGGGTTGATTATTGCTGTGGGAAATTTTATTTGGATCGATTCATCAATTGTCGCTGTTGTTGTTTACTTCGATTGCTATCGAAGGTTTGTTTGTGGAATTAAATTCTGGTTTTCTACTTGCTAAATTGATTTGATGCTGTGGGTTGCTTTCGCTATCAGAGGAGATTGAAGGACCTGCTTTTGTTTGCTGATCGAAAAAGTAGAAGACCTGCTGCATCTTGATCCATCTCGATCTACCGTATCTGAACCAGATCCGTCGGCTGCTGGTTCGAAGTTTGAAGACAACCTTCATCAACAGGTCCGCTGTTTCCCCTTTGTTTACTGCCTCTCTGTTTTCCCTTTGTTTCCGCTGGTTCAAAGCCGTGACTGTCAAAAGGTAGAAGATGGTCAAAACTCTTTGCCTTTTGCAATCAATTCTTTCCTTTTATGAACTGGTTTCCCATGTCACCTGTTGCCATATCCTTTGGTTCAGGATTTTATCAAGAATGTGTTTTCTTTCTTTTCTCTAGTTGCGTGACTCAAGAGACTTGGTTCTTTTATTAGTTACTCTATTTTATTCCTTAAGTTTCCCTTTATGCCCTTATCATCTTCCCTTATCTACCTCTGTCCTTATATTACTGCTCATTCCGACATTACCCTTTTGCCTTGGGTGGTATTTGTAATCAGATTTCATCTAAATTACAACTATGCCATCCCTTTTTTAATTGTGTTATTTACAATTCTGCCATTCCCCTTGCAAAATTCTGGTTATTTACGGAACTGCCATTAATTTAATACATTCCCCTATTTGACTACCCAATTGACCCTTGAAAATTCTGGTTTATTACCAATTTGTCCTTTGGCTTGGTTTGTATTTAAAAAGTGGATTTCCACCAAATTACAATCATGCCATCCTTTTTACCAACACCATTCCCTTTCAATAATTCTAATTCCCTTCATATCCCATACCTTTGGTATTTACCCATAACCCCTTTGGAACCTTCTGGTAAATTACAATTTTGCCATTCTTTCCTTTTTAATTACCCATAGCACTTTTAGAAAATTCTGGAATATTATGTTTTTGCCCTATCTTTTACATTATCTCTGTTATGTCCACGTGTACTACACGTGAGGAGGGGATTATGTATAGTACACCTGCAGACATTGCAGAATGCAAAACTTGCAGGAACATTGGTGCAAAACATAGAAGATCAGTTTTCTCCACCATTACCATTGGGTATCCTTCGTTATTGGGTTGAGTTTGCTGTAAGGGGGAGATTGAAGTATTGAAGAGTACTGAAGATACTTGGTTGTTGCCTATGTGAGGACTTTCAGTTGGGTTGATACAGTTTTTTTCCGTTGCCTAATTCAGCTCGTTTCCGCTACTTGCTACTCTAGTTATTTAACTTCAAGATTTTATGTCATTATGACAATCTGAGATTCATCACCGGTTAGCTATTGAAGATCGTTAAAAGCTACCTTTTTTGGAAGAAATTCTAGTCCCGGTTTGCTGATCATGTCTGTCCAGGTTTTGAAGATCAATTATTTCAAGTTCTTGAAGGTTTATTTGGGAGCTACATTCATCTGTCAAGCTGAATTCTGCTGCAACTTAGTTTCTTCTCATTTTGTTCAAGTTGGGCATTAATACCTTGTATACGCCAACTTGAAGGGGAGTGTTTGCATTATTATGGAGTTCTTTTTTTTTTCTCCTTTTAGTTCAACCTGGATCTTCTTTCTTTACTTATTTGTATAATCCAGCTTGAGGGGGAGTGTTGAAGTATTGTTCATGTGACACTGTTCACGTGAACAGTGATTTGGTTGATATGTGTATCTTCTATTTTCCTAGTCTTAGTTTCTAATTATGTCAAGTCCTAATTTTACTGTGAGTTGTTAGTCTTAGTTTCAGTTTGAGTTGTTAGTACTAGTTCTTTTCCTATTGTAACTTGGAATCCTATCATGATTAGGAATTCCTAATCTGATTAGGAGTTCCCCTTTCTATTGTAATTTGAGATTATAAATACAAGCATTATGAGGGAGACTGAGAAGTTTAACAGTTCTCTCCTCTTCCTCATCTTCTTCTCTTTCTCTCTTCTTCCTCCATTCTCAGTTCTGGTTTTCTTCATCTATACTCTCTAACACATAGGTCTTCACCTCCTAGGAGGTAAAAGCAGCTACCCTGGAGATCAGGACCAGTGCCTCACTGAGTTTCTGCTTGAATCTCAAATTGTTTTGGATGCGATGCAGAAGAATCATAAATAGAGGATGGGGAATGATTTCCAAATCATGCTGCTTTGGGGATACTGCTTTGGGGGGCTGGCTGTTCTTAAGGCTACCGAAAACTCTCCTTTTAGAAACACATTGAATATAGGAAATGTTGGAGATGGTGCAAAACAGCATAGGGACTATCTCAAGGCAAGTAGGGAAAGTATCTATATTTCTTACTGTTATGAGGCAGTCCCACATGGGTTACTTGGGTTCAGAAAAATAACCCATAGGAGGATAAGATAAAACCTGATCAATAATTAATCAGTCAATGTTGGTATATTTGCCATGCTAACCACGTGCCATGTGCCAACATGCAAGAATGAGAATTTTATTCAGTTGTAGCTGGAAAGTGACCTGTAGACAGATGTGACACAGCAAAAATGAGGATTTGGATAATCAACAAGAAGAGAAGTCTGGTGAAGACATCTTCTTATAGATTAAAAAGCTTCACATGCAATGAAAGTGAACAAAGAAGCGGGTTTTCTTTTTCACATATTGACTTTCCTCGAGGACTCGAAGAAGATAATAGAGACGAGGAGTGAGGGAGGTGGTTAAAGATGATACTGGAACAAACCCAAACCAAAGTTGTTCCTCAATCATGCCCTGTACTGATGTTCTTTTTGCTTTGCTGCTGAAGCCTGTGGTGGGTTTTAAGCTGTTGGAGAAGCTGTTTCACCCAGGAGATGAGGCTTGTGGGTGGCATTGTCGGGTTTTCGCATCACTTTTTCTGTTCTGTTGTTTCAGTCATCGATTCTTGTTCTAGGGCTCTTCTCAAGCATTGACTTGTTTATTCCTCTTTATTCTTAACATATATTTTCTTTTTTTCAACAATCCCAACAAAAAATTATAATAAAATAAATAGGGTTCTCAAATGCTTAAGATTTAAGGACAAGCATAGTTCGAAAACTAGTTTCATTTCAGTGTTTCAATCAGGACTGAGATGACCGAAATTTTGCCAAAACAGTGTATTTTTTCCCATGAGTTTCGCTTGTCCATTTCGGGGGGTAAACGGCAGAAATAAGAGAAATACCGAAACGAAATAACCAAAATTTTGACGAAAAAAATACATTTTGCAGACCGAAATGAGCGAAATACCAAAACAAAATGACTGAAAATACTGAAATTTCAGTTATTTCGGTCGAAACACTTCCAGTCTCATATTTTGTATAGAGTTTCGTTTCGGTACCTTCGAAACTACCAAAATATTTGAGATTTCGGTGAGTTTTCGAACAATGAGGGCAAGGCAAAGTAGATAACGGTAAATGTCAGTCTAGAAATGGATCTCCAACAGCTAGAGACAGAAAGATTCATATGATAAAATTTAAGTTAACAACCCTCCACTTGAGCTTGCAAAAATAGAAGCATGTGAATAGCCACGACCCCATTAAAGTTCACATTGAATCCCTCACAAGCTAATGGATGAGGGGAAAACATAATAGCACATCCTTCCACTAAAATGGGTTAGAATGCCTGCTTGCATGCCCGGTATATGTGAAGAAAATTTTAAGACGCGCATGCGCGCGAGAGAGAGAGAAAGAGAGAAAAGAACAAGAAGCAAGTTAGATGAAAAAAAAAGTAATTGGAACAAAAGTATTGATAAATTAGTTAAAAAACAAGTGACAAAAAGATAAGAAAAAGACAGGGAAAACTTTAAATCTTGTAACAACAATATGACAGATACCGACATGGTACAAAATCCAGAAGCTTTGGATATTTTAAACATGAGATTATTCTAATA
This sequence comes from Telopea speciosissima, assembly GCF_018873765.1. Lineage (NCBI taxonomy): Eukaryota > Viridiplantae > Streptophyta > Magnoliopsida > Proteales > Proteaceae > Telopea > Telopea speciosissima. The sequence goes on from NC_057922.1 coordinate 16,451,838, forward strand.
TACTGTACATGGAACTAGATTCCATTACAAACATTAAACCAACCAGATAAAAAGATGTATGCTTTCAGTTGCATGTACACCACAAAATATTATCAGGAGAAGCATTTGGAAAGAAAAAAAAATGGGCGTACCCAGTGCACGAGGCTCCCACCACTGCAGGGTCCAGGGAAGGTCATAATGTACACAGCCTTACCCCTGCTTTCGCAAAGAGGCTGTTTCCAGACTTGAACCCTTCACCGCTTGGTCACAATGGAGCAACCTTACCATTGCACCAAGGCCCGACCTCTAGGAGAAGCATTTGAACATGACAATAAAACACAGTGCAGCTTCACAAAAATGATGTCATAAGCTTCGGAAGGTAATGAATATCCAAAACCATCATTTTTTTTTGTGGGGGGGGGGGGGGGTGGAAGCAAACAATGATAAGGATTTCTGGAGTTCTTTCAACGCAATACATAAACACTACAAGATTTTTGGAATAAAACTAGCAGTTGAAGTCCCATTTTATGTCCTTTTAGTTCTATATTTGAACTTCAATAATAAAATGACTGCTCCAATAGGTGAAAATGCAGGATCAAGAAATATTATATCCAAACATAACTCCCATATAAAAAAGATTAAACAAATTAAGCAGTTAAAGTAAAGGTCTCACTGCAAGCGTTCTGCAGCGCCATATAAGCCCATTGTTTCTGTACTTGTTTCATCAATCGCCAAAATAATATCTCCAGACATAATGCCAGCTCTATTTGCAGGGCTTCCTGGAGAAGATGATATTACAACTAGTCCTGTAGACCCGTCAAATTTAGTTGGGTAGCCAATGGACAGCCCTACACCTGTAAGAGAACCTTGAGTGCCAGACTGCCTTCAAAGAAGATAATGAAATATTTAGGGAGAACCTTTAAAACCATGTAAAAGCCTTCAAAGCTATACCTATTATGTGTATCTAATTCTCTTTAAGATGAGAAGAAACAGCTTTATGCCCGCAAACTCTTGAATCTGTCAGGCTCTAGGAAGCGAGTGAAAGGATCACCCAGTGTACCGAGCATCTTCCTTATTGCTGCATCTGAATGAAAATTTAAACATAACCGCAAGTTAGACAGCACTCTACATTATGGGGGAAAAGTAGGAGACCAATGAACTGCATCAGGAAGCTCATACATTGTAGACAGAACAGTCTTATCTGTTAAAGAATGAGACAATGGTGATCGCACTCATAATTAAAATTATCCTTATCTCAATCAATTCACCTGACTATTAAACCATAAAAGAGATCACAAATCCATTTGCCTCATGTCAAACCCACTCAACACATGCTTAAGCACAAACTTATTCACAGGTATCACTCACGGCCCTCTATAATTATGATTCATATAGAGCACTCTCAGTTTCCTAGCAGATCCATAAACCAAATCTGTTGTCAAGGCATGTATGAAAGCTCAGCCTATGCACTTCAACTCATAGCCCCTTTGGGACTAATATAAAGATAAATACTTCAGGAACTGTACTCAAATCAGAATTTCAAGCTAACAGAAAGAATGAAGAGTTGGTTTATGCATATAGAGGCAGGTTTGCAGGCTCTAGTTGGTTCCGGTCATAATTTGGCCAAGTCAAAGTCAAAGTTTCTGCCAATCAATATAAGATGCAAGCTGTGTAACAATACCAAAGTTAATGCCACTATGCCAGGAAGAAAGATAAGAGAACATCAAAGCAGAAGAGACGATACATACATGTTTCCTCTCTTGTGTTCATTGGTTCATTTCGTAGTGCATTTTCTCGATACCTAAACCAACTTTGACCATTGAAAGTTTTGTCAACATATGCCCGGTCAATTGTTCGCCATGCCTCCAAGAAAAGCATATTCTCTTCTGTAAGGGCCCCTACATGTCAATTATGTAAAAGTAATCCAACTTACTTAGAAAGGCAGGGCTAAAATCCTCATATAAGATTTTTGTAAATGGCAACAAATCAAAAAAATTTCCAGCTAGCATGTATACTTACAAGATGGAGTCTTGCTAATAGATATAGAAATTGTTGTGACAAGCATCCCAATGACCAACCGCACAAAAAGAACAGAAGCATAATGTTTAAACTTCTTGTGCCATTTTCCTATTTTGTGTAGGCAGACAATAGATCGATTCGACTTCAAAGGATGGCCATAACCTAAACAGATTGGACCACATTGAGACAATAAGCTTTTATGGAACTTCCGTAACGCCTCAGAATTTTCAGTTGTGTCATGATTACTTGGGCTGCAATAAACACTACTTCGTAAACATTGTAATGGACTCCAATGATGAGCTTTTACAAGCTTGGAGGTCCGAGATATCCATGGAAGGACCTGCAAAAAGCACATGCAAATGCATAACCAAATAGGATTACCGGTAACATATGCAAACATTCAGTCTGGTACCTTTAAGTAGATGATAGCATACCTTTCCCAATTGTGAAGGTAGCCTAAGCATGTGATTTTCTAGGTTCCACAACTCATAACTACTATCAAAATATGCAGTCCACTATTCATTTGGATCATCCAGGGATGAGTCAATAATTGAGACTAGACATATTTCAAAAGGGAGAAAAAAGAGAAGGGAAAAAGTCCAATTCAAAGCAGCTAGAAATCCCTTACGATTAGCAAACAACCTATACAATCAACTGGTAGCTATGTGGATACGGCATACAGGACAGTGTCAGCTATGATTCAACCCACCCAAATCTTTCCCTTCTTCAATGGCAACCAGCCTATCATTTCAATCCTATAGATTAGGCAACATTAACTGCCCTAGTAGAAGGTGCCATTGGATTCTCTGGTAAAGCCTTTGATTGTTGTACCTTAGCCCTGGGAGTGAAACCCACCTTCATACCCCCTCTAAGTAAACTATCAACAAACATTAACTATCCATGTCATTAAATTTCTCAGGCATGTCTATTTTAGATTAAGATTCTAAAACTAGATGGTGGCAATAGTTCTGTTGTTTTCCATATAACATTGGGGAGGAAAGGCCTACACTATGCCAGAAGGCAACTCCTGGATGGTGAACTTGCCGATGACAAAGGAGCTTAGTCCCGTAACATTATTTTACACAACACAACAAAGATGCTAATGAATACATCAAGAATGCTGACAAGCATGATAAAGGAAATTACTAGACAATGACATGGAGGCCAAGAGAAGATGGTTAGTGCTGGCATCCTGAAGCCAGGAAACATCAGCCATCATCAGATTTCACATAACACAATGTCTATTTTTGTTGATCCCACCTCAAGATTCACCATTGACAACATCTAGCCATCTATTTGTATCCCTCTTAACTATAAACAGGAAAGGGAAACCATAATAAAAGAAATCCAATTCTCTTTTTTCCAGCCTCTTCAAACAATCAACCAATCTATCTATCTATCTATTTACTTTTAGGAATTTTCCAGTCCAGATTGTGGGGTTATTTTTGTTGTTGATCTGAACTTTAAGTTACTATCCTAGAATTGTAGAATTTAAGTTGTTATTTTGTTTTTAGTTTACGCTTGTTTTTACGGAGTCCTAGTTAGGATGGGAGATGTTTCTAAGTCTATTATTGGACAATTAAGTAGGTTTAGGCTATTGCTAGCAATGTTAAGATTTGAGTTTTACATATACTTAGTAACCAGCCATTCAGGTATATGGATTTGAGTTATTTTGGGAATGAAGCTTTGCTCTTTTTTTTACCATGTAGGTTCATGGTACAATTGGATGGATTTTCAGCACTGTAAAGGTTGATTCCTTAGTGGAAGAGTGGATTCCATTCAAAGGTTAGGTGTATTCCTAATCATATCATTTATTTCTTTTTATCTTCTTCCTATTCTTCATTTCTCAGTTCGGTCTTCAATTTCCAGCAACCATATCTGTAGTTTTTTATACAAATTTTCAACTTCAACAATATTACACAAACATGTCAGGTCCAAGTTTTATTTTTCGAATTCAGTTTTGCAAATTTGAGTTTTATTCTTCTCCAGTCTTAAATCTGAACCTGCACTTTTCTCTTTTAAATTCCATTTTGTTCTTTCATTCTACAGTTCAGCAAGTTCTCTTCTGCTATTTTAGTTCTGTTACATCTTTATTCAATTTATCTAATCAGATTTGAATGAAAATGTCACAATCCTAGTAGGACTAGGATTCCACTAATCCTACTTGTACTAGAAGTCCTTTGATACTCTGAGGGTCTTAAACTAAGATTCTTCCAAGAGACTTATATGTGTGATTGGGATTCCCAATCCTAGTACAACTCTCTCTCGGCATACTCCACTGTATCCTCTCTCTTATGCCACTGGCACTAACACAACATTGTCATATTCCTCCACTGACTGCATCTGGAAATGGAGGTATTCAAATGCCCTTGAGACTAGTACTACCTCCAGGTTTGCCTCCTTAGAACTCACCGCTACCCTCCACGTATCTTTGACAGAGATGGCACTCACAGATATGAGAAATTACGGCTACCAGTCGCACTATAATGTATTATTAATTGGCCATTAGCGCTATAACAGTTATTCTGCAATCCATGAATTGAATGAGACTGATGAGAATTGAGCCATAAGTACACACCATTAGTAATCATTAAACATCTAAAAATTCCACATCAATCTGATCAAGAGACATTTATGGGTCTATTTCACCTTCGTTGATGATCAAACTACACCACCAATCAGAAGGTCAAAGAAATTTGGTTCTAGAAAATATTGGGTCAACTTTCCATTCAAGAGTTGAGCCTTTGAATGGTCGTCTCTGTTGCTACAGTGGAATGACACATTAACAAAACAATACCAGTTCATGTTATCGCATTTTGCTCTTAAACAAACGACGACAGATAGAAATCGATCATCAGTGAAAATATTGGAACTTTTAGAGAGAGTAAATCGCAAATATCCAACGTAATCAAACAACTCGAATAAAATTTAGTAAGAAACAGATTATTCGATCGAGAGGATACCTGAGGAGTAGAATTAGGATTTCTATTGACGATGGAGAGTTTGAAGACGACCACTGGCAGAGACTGCGAAGTGGTAGCAGAGCACGCAAGTGTCTCCATGCTTCTGCTACTGTGTTACACCACTCCAGTTCAAAGCCGACGGAGCTTTTGATTTCTTATCCGAGTTATCGTTGCTCTTTTTTTCAACTGGGTGACCAAAGAAATCCTGGACTTTATTCATATTGACTTTGATGTCCTTTCGAATTCAAACCGCAATTGTTAAACCAGATTTTGTACCGAGTCAATGTGGCTCTCTCCAAGCACGGTCGGCCGAAGATTGCCTCTCTTTCCCAATAAAACCCATATAAACCTTGAAAAATCATCAATTATTTCTTTCCACTAAGACCGTTTTAGTATGTCTAAATAAATTAAGAGAAAGAGCAGTCCACCCCTGCGCCCAAACACAGCATGCGAAATGACTATTACACCCCTGATCAATTCCATCTTTCCAGAGGGGTGTGACGGTAATTACCCATGTCCCAGTGTATGGGGATAAGAGCGGTGTGCACTGCACAATCGGATGGCATTCTTTCTCCCATAAATTAATATGAAGAAGCTCAAGTGAAAGATTGGTGGCATAAATATGGCATTTGAATTTGAATGAACATTTAATTTTTTTTCTAAGTTGGCATGCTTAGTATGTCTTTTATTTTCATAATTTATATTTGATAACCCAATGACAAGTTCTTGATTGGACAATTTTCAAAAGATACGTACTAAGCATGTCCTAGTCTTCTATGCCATAATCAATTGTTCTTCATCTATAGTGATAGACATTTAGCATACTACTGTGAGAGTTCGATAATATCTACCATGTTGAATTGTTTGATCTCTTAACGAGAAGCACTATTTCATTATCTCTTTTGTTTTGGACACATAATGACTAGATTCCAATATAACTATATTTCGCATAATTGACTAATGGGAAAACGATCTTTACTTGGTGGTGTTTCCTACGCCCTCTCACAGAGCACCTTGAGATAATGCTTTTGCCCCTTGGGTAGATACCCAGGCGTGCTCACCAAGAGCTTTAACTTGAGAACCAATTTTGCTCTTCATTTGTAAATCTACATACTAGAGGTTTAGTGCTTTATTTGTATATTTGGTTATTGAGTAATTATGAGTCTCTTCATTGGAAGAGTTTTGGTTGTAAGGATTACTAGTAGTGAGCCTCAGAAAACTAATATGGTTTTTTTTTTTTTTTTGATGAAAAAAACTAATATGGTTTAATGAGAGCCAATATAAATATTTGTGTTAATTGTGAGCCCAAGAAGAGGCACCCCCCTCCCACCATAGTGGTTAAATATCTCTTGTAGTTGGTAGTTAAAATCCCATTGGGCAGATAGATAGGATGGGTTAAAACAAAAAAAAAAACAAAATGTGAGCCCAAGAAAGCCATTGTGAGGGGTTTTGATTACTACCTTAAAGGTGATCCATAGTGAAAAATACAAGTGTGTGTGATCACTCACTTGGTAATGGATGTAAGTATGTGTGTTGAACCCCTCTAAACTCTATTGTGTTTTTCAACTCTATTGTGATAATCTTCTATTCCCCCTCCCCCTCTCATTATTGTTTATCACAGATTTTTTTATTAGGTAAAAGATTAACAATACGTCAGCTTAATTTCAAAATTGTATGCTTGCACCCCTCATAAGACTCAGATTACTGTAGCACCACCCCTTATAAAATGTCTCATATACCCTTCTGTTTTTATTGTTTTCCATGATACCTCTCCTCTAAGGCATGAAACTACATCCTGTCCGTATGGGAAACCCTATCCTTTTTTTTTCGAACACCATTTGTTATTCATTGATTGGATAGTATTTTTTTTCTGTCCACACCTATGAAAGACAGAAATCCCACCACCATAATACTTCTACAGGTACTCCCATCGGCTCCAGACACACGGGCCACACTCCATCATAGAGAACGCTCTCCCAAATTATTAATAAGATAAAGAGGCCCACCCCCTCAATCATAAACTCATAAGTCTTATCTTTACCCATATAGGACCCACATGGTCAACAGTATCAACGACTTAAATGTTAAAAGTGTTCATATAATTGACACGTAACGACAATAAAAAAAATCAACGGTGTCCAAAGCTCTTGTGTGCGTTCCACCTGTGGCTGTGAGCCTGTGACACCATTCAGTTACGGCAGTGGCAGTGGCACCCCCTTACATGCAAAGGTACTCTTGCAAATTACTTATCGATAAAAAAAAGGGTACTCTTGCTAAGGTAGAAACAAGGAAAGAAGGGAACCACAAGCCTAAAGCGAGAGAGATAAGGACTGGTTTTTTCCATGGCTACTCAAGGGCAGGTCATCACTTGCAAAGGTACTCTTTCTCTCTCTCTCTCTCTCTCCTTCTCTCCTTTTCCAAGCCGTGTTTCTCTGATCGATTTATGTTAAGATAGATTTCAGTTTTCTGATTGTTTTCATTTACTTTCTTTCTTTCATTTCGACTTCTGAACTGGTTTTATTACACAATGCTAATGTGGAAACAGCTGCGGTTGCATGGGAACCGAACAAGCCGTTAGTGATAGAAGACGTGCAGGTGGCTCCGCCACAGGCCGGGGAAGTCCGAATCAAGATACTGTTCACTGCTCTCTGTCATACTGATGCTTATACTTTGAGTGGGAAGGTACTGCCCTGTATTTTTCTTGTATCATTTGTATAATAAACTGAAATCCCACTTACGCTTTAATTTGTTGGTTCTTGTGCAGCTTGTTTGAGTCTCCATTTATGAGATTTTTTGAGAAAGTCCATTTTGAACTCGGAATCCTTTGGGTGAGATTTCGTTAGGGTTGGATTCTTTACAATGTTGAATGTATGATTGTGTAGCGGAAAGTGTCGAAATGAACTAATTTTGGCATCTTAGAAAGCCCATTCAATTTGATGTGAGACAAGTGAACAAACCCAACTCACCTCAGACATGGTTTTTGTAAGTAATGACCATGGTCGGTATATTCGTTCAAGTCCTCGTTGTTTTGACAAAAGTTCCTCATTTAGAATCGCATAAAGTAGTGGCCAAGTTTGTTATAAGTATCCCAACTTATACTGAACCCTCCAAATAGGCAAGCAATGGTTGGCATGACTCTGATGAATTTAAGGGAGTTATCTGAAGTCAATGTGCTGCTAAAATTCCTACATTTGTGTATTGAATATTACTATATTATGGCTGCCCTCCACTTTTTTGGTAATTTATTGCGGTAGCTTGAAACTGATGTCTTAATTTTTAATTTGTCAAAGAAAAAAAGGGGGGGGGGGGAGAACTGACTGATGATTTGGAATTTCGAGGACTTTAGATTCCATTTTATGTTTAAATTTTCTGATGTTCCTCTAATCAGGCAAATGGTGATAATATGCTCCAACTACTAGTGCCTGATGATAACATATAGTGTAGTTTCCTTATGCATCCAATTAGCTTACTATTAAATCCTCTTTAGGAGTTCTCCTCTGCATTAAGTTTCTATTTACTGAAGGAGTACTGAAAGATTTTACATTCAAATTTGCATCCAATACTTATCCTAGCCACACATGAACGAACTTCAGAGTGGGGAATGGATAGAGTTCGAGTGTCTTCCATAACTTGCTGATTGGCCTTGCTAGACAGATTGGTGTAATTCTGTGTGTCCATTCGATCTCTATGAGAAATACTTTTCTTGTGAAACACGGAGTGCAACAAAATTGTGTTGGTTGACTCTGTGTTGGTTGACTCACAACTATGTTTTTTTTTTTTGTGTGTATGTTGGGGGGGGGGAGCCCTTGGAGAAGGGAATTCCTGTAGCTTTTTCAGTATTTTTTTCTTGCATTGAGTTTTTCTTCTTTCCTGCTTTTGCATAATCCACTATTAAAGGTTGCTGTCATATTTGTCTGTGCATTGCTTCACATGTTGGCTTGCTGCTTTAGCATCTGAACATCTATCTAATCTACTCCAGTTTTCTCTTGCATTTTCTTGACTCTTTTTCCAAGTTCTATCATATGCGTTCTGAAATTTACTTGTCTGTTTTGCAGGATCCTGAGGGGCTCTTCCCTTGTATTCTCGGCCATGAGGCTGCTGGGTATGATTGCTTTTCATTTCACATAGCAGATTCATAATTTTGATTTATTCTATTATGGGTGGTAAATTGTGATTGAAATTTACCACAGGATTGTAGAGAGTGTTGGGGAAGGTGTAGCTGAAGTTCAGCCAGGGGACCATGTGATACCTTGTTATACTGCAGAATGCAGAGAATGCAAGCTTTGCAAATCTGGGAAGACAAATCTCTGTAGCAAGGTGCGGGAAGCTACAGGAGTTGGAGTTATGATGAACGATCGCAAGAGTCGATTCTCTATAAATGGGAAACCAATCTATCATTTCATGGGAACCTCAACATTTAGTCAGTACAGTGTTGTACATGATGTTAGTGTTGCAAAGATTAATCCTATAGCTCCATTGGAAAAAGTGTGCCTACTTGGTTGTGGTGTTACTACTGGTGAGCCTTGCGTCTCTGTTGTGCCATGTGAAGATTTTGCTGATATTATATGGAATTTAGTTTTCATATTTAAGGTCATTGTTGTTAACATGTCTGTACTCTAATGAAGATGCTTAGTGGATTTCCAGTCCTTTTTTCTTCTAGACAATTAACCTTGGCTTTTTAGCTTTCTGACCTAGAGTTAAATTATAGTTAGTGGTGCATTGTGCGAATCTTGTTAATGTGGAATTATTTTTGGGTTTAGTGTCTGTAGTATACATTTTCCCTCTTGGAATCCTCGATGAAATGGTGATTGAAATTGTTCTGACACAAGTAAAAAGCAACTATAAATTCTATTGTAGGGAGTGTTTAGAGGTCATTGCCTGGAGCAATGGTAGAAGGTTCGGACTGCCAGGGAAAATGCCAGGGTTTGAGTCTTAAGAGCAATCACTTTCTGCAAAACATACCAAAGCTTAAGAATGTAATGCAGGAGCATGATCTCAACACTTTGAGATAAGTTGATTTAGGAAGTAAGAGTCATTAGTGTAGTCTTTTTTTGTTTTATAAATATGTAATCCAACCTCCCCCCCCCCCCCCCGCGCCCCGGATTTGGTTTTGAAATTGAGATTGTTCTCTGTTCTCTCCTCTGTTCCTTCTTCTATTTCCCTCCCCCCCCCACACTAGCTCTTCTCCCTCCATTTCTCTCGGATGAATTGATATCTCTTTCTCTCTTACATTATTTTCTTTCCTATCTTATCTTACTTCCAAATTTTAAATTGATATCCTTTATTTCACTACCATCTTTTATGACCTTTTTTTTATTCTGAAAATCAATTATTCAGATCTGATATTTGTTCTCTTCAGCTGAGATCAGTCTGGTCAATATCTAGCTATCAAATCGGGATCTCTTCGATTCCATTAGTGGGCCCATTACTTGAATACTCGCAGGCCAATCAGATCCATCAGACCTGATTGGTCCTGCGTCAGAATGTCTTCAAACTCACCCCTCCCAGGACCCTGCATAGGTGGGACCAGCATTGGCTAATGGCCCTTTTATTGTAAGGAATTTCTCCATTGATGTTGAGTGCATTTTAGCTTTGTAATGAAGATGTGGTTTGTGTTAAAAATTCTTCATGAATAGGCAATTTTATTTCATTGCTCGAGATTGTGAAGGCTTCCGAAGTGCTTCTTCATTTGAGCGGCTTTGATAAGATCTTTTTTACTTTGGGTTTAATTTGAGGGAGAATGCCTTGCTTTGTTTGCTCTAACGTTAGCTTTTTCTTTTTTAGTTTTTGTTTTGTTTTGTTTTTACAGCTTAATGTTAACCTTCTATCTTTACAATTTAATGTTTATATTCTATCTTCACAAGTTGAATTTCAAGCTAATGTTAGGTTGCGACACACAAAGTATTAAGATCCTCATGTGCTTCTTACTGAAAGTTGGTTACATCAGTTACTTTTGTTTGTTTAGCAGTTTAATCACTGGTTTTACAAATTTTCAATAAGCTTTCCTTTCTCTTGTACTTTCTAACTTATGCAAAAAGATCTTTTAATTTTTATTGATATTTCTTGAGTATAATACCAGACTTGGCTTGAATCACTATTTGATTCTCTTGACTTATACGTTTGGGTTGAACTTATAGGTTCTTAGTCTTTAGCTTTAAAATTATGATTAAATAAGGAAAACTTTGGTCTCTCATAATACAAGAAATTGAGCAACCATATTTGATATCTCATGAACCTTAACTGTGATAAGTTTTGCAAATTATGATTGTATTTTTTAATCTCCTGTTAAAATCACTGCCTTCTATCAGTTCTATGTTGTATGCCTTGAGAGGTAATCACTTGTTCTTGTTCCTGTTGAATTTCATTCTATATTAGAGTGATTTAATTTTTGTTAAGGGGCCTTGTGGCAAAGAAATCGTGAATTTGTTTGGATGTTCATATTGTAATGCTATGAGATATATGTTTGAAGTGATGTATTCCTGCCTTGGTGGGCCATTCGTTTCTGTTGCAATAATATTGTAATTTGTTAGAATAATGTACACCAGAATACCGTGGGGGAATTCTGGTCCTTTTGGGGTTAATTTTATGTTATTAAGTGTTATTAGCTTATGTCGGCTATGTGGGTTTTAGTCCCACATCGCCTAGCTTCTATTATTTGTAACTTCCCCTCTATTATAAATAGAGGGGCCTTTCTCTCATTAAAAACGAGCAATTCCATTATTTTATTCCCTCTCTCTGACCCACGGTTCAACCAACATGGTATCAGAGCTGGTTTGATCTAGGTTAGAGAGAAGAAAAAACCCTATTTTCTCCCTTCTTTTCCTCTAATCGATCTCTCCTCCTCTTCTCCCTTTTCTCGTTTTTTCCTGCTCCTGGTCTTCTCCCTTTCAGCCCAAAAACAGGGGCAACTCTAATGAGGTAGACATAATATCGAGGATTTAGTGCTGCCCCCCTTTCTCTTCTATCGTTTTTTATTAAAAAAGCCCTGTTGGAAGCCTCATCTGCGATTTGGAGTTCCCCTTCTTTGAGATCAGATCTCTATAAACCTGATCCTCTAATTTAGGAACACCCTATGCAGCCTTTTTCCAGCCCTATTCTACCCTATTCCTAAACCTAACTTCCCTTTTTCTTTATCTCCATCAATTGTTATTTTTTCCAGCCCTATTCTACCCTATTCCTAAACTTAACTTCCCTTTTTCTTTATCTCCGTCAATTGTTATTTTTTCCAGCCTAGATCCTCAAATCGATTTCACCTTGTCAGGGTTTTTCAAAACCCTGAAAAACCCTGACTCTAATCGATTTTGGGGTTTTCCTTTGTCAGATGCAGCTATTTCAGGGATAATTCCCAACTAATTCAAACCTTAATCGACTTCAGTTTGAACGCAATCTGATGGCTGGATCTGTCCCTACAGCAAAATCTTTACATCCTGCCTTTTATGGTTCCCTGTTAACACGCTAACTCAAATCGATATTAGGATTACCAGTTTGAGTTCTTGCTGCCTTTTGAGGGATGATTACTCCACCTACAGAGACCACTTAACCTCAGTATTTGCCGCTTTCCAAGTGTTTGAAGACCCCTTACCCCAATCGATCTCTATTTTTCAGGGTTTTCCAAAACCCTGACATTAATCGATTTTTTGGGTTAGAGTTACCTGCTGCTATTGGAGTTTTTTGTTGGTGTTTCTACCATCAAGAAGGACATTATACTTCAACTATTTATGACTTGAAGGTCTACTGCACAAGATAGCTGCTGCCCTCTTTTTCTACGATTTTTGGTATTTCTCCCACATGAAGATCAAGTCTCAATTACCAAGAAGATTGGTCATTCGAACTGGAGATCCATTCCAGCAGTTGAGGTCAGCCTGTAAGCCTGCACCTTTGACAAGTCATCCTCACTTTTGTTGAAGCCCCTTTCCCTACAATCGATATACACTTTCAGGGTTTTTTACAAAACCCTGGCTATAATCGATCTAAGGGTTAGGGCAGTCCACTATTGCTGATTTTTTTTAGGAGAGTTTTATAAACATCAGAGGAGTATTCAGCCCATTATTCAGCATCATTCATCAGGTTTTTTTAGTAAAAATTACAATTCATTCTGTTGGCTTGGTTTCTTCAATTTATACCCTATTTCACTTACTTATTCCTCTATGGCGGGCTGCTTCAACTGCCTATGGATTTGTCTGGTTATTTATCTTGTCTTTGCTGGTTATTTTGAGCTTCACTACCTATCTGGCTGGTATTATTGATTGGCTTCCATCAGCATGACTGGTTGATGTGTTACTACTGCCTTCAAGTGGCATACTGCTGCCCTATGATTATGACTGAGTTTCCTCTTATTGGAGATCTAATTTCTTTCGTTATGGAAGACTCAAATCTGCTACCCTGGAGATCAGCTTCTTTGGGACTACAACAGTGTGTTCTACGGTTATTGGCTGCACCTACGAACCTATTCAGTTATGTGGAGCCTTTCTGGTTTAAATCCAGCATACTTTGGAGCTTGAATCCTAGCATTGTTACTGATTCAGATCTGATCCAGTTTTTGTTGAAGTTTCTTCATTCAGCTGCTGCCCGGATATCTTCGTTAGTACTGTTTAGCATGTGGGAGTTTCTACCTTGGAGTTTTTCGCACAATTGCTCCTCTCTGTTTGAAGATTGATCAAGCCTTGAAAGATGGAGTATTTCCTTACTTCAAATCAGATCGGTATACTTCTCAGATTTGCCCATTAGAGTTAGGAGTTTCTCCCATGCAGGGGTTTCCATCAAAAGTGTTTGTTTGATCGATGGAAGATGGTTGGAACTTTATGTTGCATAATTTACTCCTCCTTCATAATTCCACTGCTATTTTTCCTTCACCACCTCCCGAAACATACCTTGGCATTCCCCATAAACACTTTGGAAGATCATGGTATTCTCTTGTTTGCCTTTTCTTCTTTTTCCATTACACTTGGCAGCTATTGACAAACTCTGGAATGTTATGTTTTGCCCTATCTCTACAATCATCTCTCGTATGTCCATGTGTACTACACGTGAGGGGGGGATTATATACAGTATACCTGCAGCCATTGCAGAGAGCAGAACATGTAGGGACACTTGGTGCAAAACATAGAAGGTCAGAGGCTTCACCATTGCCAAAGGGTATCTACTTTGTTATTGGGTTAAGTTTGTCATAAGGGGGAGGCTGGTGTTAAAAGTTTTGAAGATGTTTGGTTATTACCTGCCTATATGAGGTTCTACAAATTGGGTTGATTTTTTTCCGCTGCTTGATTTTTACTGCTGCTTGACTCATCTGACGGCTACCCTAGTTACTTATCTTCAAGATTATACTTCAGAGATTCATTATTGGACAAAAATTGGTGAGAGATGCCTCTTTTGCTAATCAAGTCTGTCCAAGTTTGAAGGTCTTTTTTTTTTTTTTTTTTCAAGTTTTTGAAGGTCTATTTGGGAGCTGCATTCATTCTGAAGCTGGATTCTGCTACAACTTATTTTTTCCGTTTTATTCAAGTTGGGCATTAGTACCTTGTATGCGCCAACTTGAGGGGGACTGTTAGCATTGTTATGGAGAGAGTTTTTCTTTAGTAGAGAGTTTTTTTCTTTAGTCCACTCTGGATCTTCCTTCTTTCATATTTGTATAATCCAGCGTGAGGGGGAGTGTTAGAATAATGTACACCAGAATACCGTGGGGGTATTCTGGTCCTTTTGGGGTTAATTTTATGTTATTAAGTGTTATTAGCTTATGTCGGCTATGTGGGTTTTAGTCCCACATCGCCTAGCTTCTATTATTTGTAACTTCCCCTCTATTTATAATAGAGGGGCCTTTCTCTCATTAAAAACGAGCAATTCCATTATTTTATTCCCTCTCTCTGACCCACGGTTCAACCAACAAAAATTAATATTTGTATTATGACCCGCAGGATCTTCATCCTCCCATGAAGTAAGTAACTGGTGCACAATGAAAACAGGATCAACTGTTTACTGGTTTGATCAAACTGATTTAAAGTGAAAGGTTAGGGAAATAAAATTGTAAAGTTGCCCAGGTTCCCCATATATTATTGTCTACCATGTGTCACTGTTTTTTGACCTGGAAAGGATGAAGGTTACATTACTCGTCATGGTGTTGTTTTTTTTTTTGTTGGGGGGGGGTTTAAGAGAGGTCTTTATCTGTCACTGTTTTGATTGCAAATTTTTGATTGAGTATTAGAAATGGATGCATGAATAGAATGTAATACTCTCCTTTATGATCAAGGAAATAAGGAATAAAGTGATTAATTATATGTATTTTTTTTTATATTTCCCCCTATGTTTACTCTTCTGGTGTTGAGTTTGCAGTTTCTTGTATATCTTACTTCTTCTACATGTATCTTTGCCAATTTTAACTTGTGTAATTTCCATTTTCAGGTCTTGGAGCAGCTTGGAACACAGCAAAAGTAGAAGCAGGTTCTATTGTTGCTGTTTTTGGACTTGGGACGGTTGGCCTTGCAGTAAGTTGTCCAGACAAACAACTTATTTTTTTAATACTAAAATAACTCTGAGCTCGCATCATAATCCTCTGCTGATCTGAATTTTCCTTTGATTTTTTATGCCTGTAGGTTGCAGAGGGTGCAAAAACAGCTGGTGCTTCTCGTATAATAGGCATTGATATTAACAACAAAAAATTTGATAGAGGTTCATTTCAATCCCCAATACTTATTAATAGCTTGTAAGTCTTCGTCAAGGAACCTGGCATAAAAGTGCTCAAACCGTTAAATGTTAGACAAATTTAAAATTCTTGTTCATGTAGCTTTATAAGTTCTGCCGTCTTACAATTGTTGCAGGATTATTTCCTTCAGGCTTTGAAGAGCTGTTAAGATTGGTTGCTCTAGGTGCTTTGATCCAATATTTTAGAACCTGGATTGGACTGGATCGCTTAATTTGCTCCATGCTTTTTGGCTCTGGCTGCTCCTAGACTCGTATATTTAGCAAATCAGATTGATCCATTATACTGAAAACAATTTACCTGTTAAGCTACTGAATCAGATCTGAATTTGTTGTTTAATTATTTGTTTCTTTCATTCCTGAGGTAGATGAAAAATGATGCAGAAGTCCCCGCTTTTTTTTATCCATTTCTTTAGTCTTTAGGGAGCAAAGAAAACGCCTAACCGGGCCCTACTACAACACAAGCAATAGATGAGCCCAATTATGAGTCAGGCGCGCGCCAGAACCAAGCTGAAAAACTACAGCGCATGCGTTAGTGCAACAGTGCTCATAGATCCGCTTTACTCCGCCCAATTGCCTGCTGGATTCTCGAAAGGGTGGAAGTTGTTAGCTGACCTCCAAATATGAAATTA
The DNA here is from genome assembly GCF_018873765.1 of Telopea speciosissima. Lineage (NCBI taxonomy): Eukaryota > Viridiplantae > Streptophyta > Magnoliopsida > Proteales > Proteaceae > Telopea > Telopea speciosissima. The sequence continues at coordinate 16,468,123 of NC_057922.1, forward strand.
CAAGGCATCCAAGCTTAAGGGCCAGCCATGCCATGGATGTTTGATGATTGCATGTTTAGTGCTTGTATGCCAATTATTCAGAAAACCGGAACATGTTTAAGATAGTGATTCAGGCATGCCTCTTTTTTGATGGAAGGGGGGCATCCTACCACCCTTTGCTGCCAGCTAGGTATTAGCTTTGTTTAACTTTCAACGTGACAATGCGACCCTCTATGCCAAAAATGGAAAATCACGCTCACTGAGTCTTGGAACATTGAAAGTTATACTTGTAGCAGTACAAAACAAATACCATCCCAAGATTTTGGCTTCCACTTTCTAGTTGTGTTTATAGGTGCCAACTTAAGCAAGCATAAGAATTAGCTGGTGCTAGCAGGTTCTGATGACTAGGAAGATAATGTTTTCAGTATCTCTGAATTGATAATAACTTTTGTTTTTATCAATTGCCACTTCCAATGTCTAGTATACTGTCTTCTGAGTGCGGCTTTATTCTAGGGAAGTTCTTATAAGATCATATGTCTTTAGTGGAATCGTTTCAATTTCTATATTTGTTTGTGATGTCAAATGTTCATTTTTGCATATTTTCTTATCATGTTGAGAAATGTATTCTGCAGCAAAGAATTTTGGAGTAACGGAATTCATCAATCCGAAGGAGCATGATAAACCAATACAGCAGGTCATTGTTGAGCATACTGATGGTGGGGTTGACTACAGCTTCGAGTGTATAGGAAATGTTTCTGTGATGAGGGCTGCTTTGGAGTGCTGTCATAAGGTCAGCTGTTTTCACCAAACTAGGTGGTACAAACTGTGGTTTCATTGATGGTCTATCATAATGTCATCAGTTTTAAGGCATGACTGATTTGGTTGGGAACTTGCAGGGTTGGGGAACGTCAGTTATAGTTGGTGTTGCAGGATCAGGTGAGGAAATCTCCACTCGTCCATTTCAGCTTGTCACGGGACGTGTTTGGAAAGGAACAGCTTTTGGTGGTTTCAAGAGTCGTACCGAAGTTCCTTGGCTTGTTGAGAAGTACTTGAAGAAGGTATTGCTTCTTTATGAGATCCTTCAATATTTTGTTGAGCTACTTGAGGTGGGAAAGAAAAAAGGGCCATGAAATGAGTAGTCTAGGAACATAGTTTTAAAAACTGAGTACGACAATATTAAATTGTTTAGATGTCCCCTTCCAGTTTTTTGCTGGTTCAGCTGTTGGTTCTTGCCAAAGACTGGGGGTCAAACCAAATAACTGGGAACCGTTTTCGTCGGCAGTTCCAGTCTTTAGCCAGTTTTACCAGCTGGTACCTTCCAGTTTTCTAAACTATGACCAGGACTTCATATGGTTGATCAGAAATCCATCAATGCCAGGTTCCTGCATATGTGGGAACGACGCTGGTTTTTGGCAGATTACTTGAGAGAGTCTCAATTATGGATTGCAGATCTGGTTAATTCTCCCTTATTTATTGTTCTATGATCTCTGTGTCCTGTAGGAAGTCAAGGTTGATGAGTACATCACACACACAATGACTCTTGCGGATATCAACAAGGCCTTTGATCTGCTGCATGAAGGGGATTGCCTCCGCTGTGTGCTTTCAATGTTTCCATGAGGTGATCCATTTACTAGATAATAGTTTGGGGCTTTTGCTTCTTGTTGCAACCTTCTTAATCCCTTCGCAATCGTTCTGTTCTATATATGTAACAAAGTTGTGAATGGCTCATGCAGAAAAACTCTTTTGAACGTATAAGCTTTTTATTTATTTGGAAAAGACACGTGTCTTAGTTAATCTTTTGAGGTCCATTTGCCTTCACCGTTTTCTCCACTTCTACTTCTACTGCCATTGAAATATTTGAATGGAAGATATTTTTATCTTTACCACCTTTCTTTCTGGTTCATGTGGTCCATTCTATATGGTTCTGCTTGCAGTTGGGCCCTAAACCCTTGTGGTCTCCGGGGTCTAGAAAAATGTGGTCGGGCCCTGTGCCCACTAGATCTTAGATTGCTTGGGAAAAGCTAGCTAGTTGGACACACAGCTACATGGTTTTAGTGCACGGTATCGGAATGGGTATTGGCAACTTGTAAAATCGATACTATACCGATATTGCCTTGGATCGAATGTATTTGACAAAATTATCCTTAAATTTTCTTAAAAAATAAGTTTTTTGGATCATTTTACCCGTTGTTTATACTGTGCTATTGATACAGTATCGATATTGGTGACTAGTACAACCGGTACATGGGGATTTGATATCGATACTTAGAACCATGCACAGCTATCATTGGCTGGCATGCCCTCAGCCTGGTGGCATTAATGACAAGGCCATTGCCTTGGGAGGGATGGGTTACCTAACTTCATTTATTGTTGGGAGTCAACGAAGTCGAATCGGGTGACCATTTGGGTTGTGTGTAGGTGTAATTTTCTTTTTGGCTTATTTTTAGTTCTTCGGTGATATGCCCTGAAGAGAGGCTCTCTTTGGTTGCTAGGGAAATTTAAGGGAAGGTTTTCTTTTGTTCAGATTAGATCATCTGCATGTACGTGCAGGTGTACATACATGTGAGAGGTAACCACCTGTCCCTTTTGTTTCTATTAATACCCCTCTCCACCTTATAAATGGCAATAATAGGATAGGTGGTTGTCTCTCACATATACGTTCAGGTGCAAAGAATTTAGATTTCTATGTAGAAATTAGTGATGGGAAAAGTGCATATTAATCTGTGAGAATGGATCATCTGCATGTACGTCCAGGTGAATGTACATTTGAGAGGCAATCACATGAGTCATGACCCTTTTGTTTCCATAAATACCCTTCCTCCCTTTGTAAATAGAAAAATTGGATCATCTGCATGTATGTGCAGGTGAACGTATATGTGAGAGGTAACTATGTCCTTTTTGTTTCTATTAATACCCCTCTCCCCTTGTAAATGAAAAAAAGGGGACAGGTGGTTACCACTCATATTTACATGCACTTGCACCTACGTGTAGAGGAACTAGACTCAAATGGGACATGTGGTTGCCTCTCACATGTATGTGCAGAGGAACTGAACTTAATGTGAACCATGTATTTTACGAAAATACCAAGAGTTAAACAAATCTTGTGTTTTTCAATTGCCTAGAATTATCTAACCATTAGTAGTTTTTAATCAAATTTTTTCCTTTTGATTTTGAGACATGGAGGTTTTGTTGGATCATTATCTTCCCTATTTCCCTGCCCGGTCCATTTCTCCAAGTTCCTCTAATAAAGGGTGGAAATGACCACCCTACCCCCTGCCCTAACACACTACTTGGGTGTGTTCCACCCCCTCTATTAGAGGAACTTGGGGAAATTTATTGGGCAGAAAAATGGAGCAGATAATTTTCCAGGTTTTGTCTCGTTACAAGCAAAAAAAAGGCTCTAGTTGGTTGCAATGGAAGGGAAGTGAGATTTTCAAACCTAACAAATTAAAAATTTGTAATCATTATTATATTTGGTTATTAAATTTTATTTTGCATTTAAATCCCTTGGGTTTATAAAGTAAAATAAGAATGACAACTAAAAAAGTATCATTACTAAATATGATAAGAAATTTAAATAGTTTATACAGTTATATTGGATAATGATTACAAATATTTTTTTTCAGTTTAAAAAATTTTCAGTTTCTTTCCCTTTAATTCTCCTTGCAACCAAATGAAATTGAAGTGAAATCATTTTTGCAAAGAAAAAGGAAAAATTTTTAAGCTAGATTATAACTTATCTAAAAAAAATCAAGAAATTTGATTGCAAATTAAAACAAAATTTAGTATGTTTTGAAATTAGTTATTCCATCATGTGATGATGATTACACAAATATTTATATATATTGATTTCATTTCATTTATCTTCCTTTTATTTTCATTGCAACTGTACATGACCGGAAGAACTTTCTTTTTCTAAATGGTACAAAAGGGATGGGGAGGAGGACAAAGAGGGATAAAGGGGGAGGTGAGGACTGGAGGTTCGACCTGAAATGCAATCCAAATGCATTTATGTTTTGATGTATCAGTATCGTATTGCACGTATCCGGCAATACGAAGCGGCATTGCAAGTCTCTGATCTTGATACTGTATTGGTGAAATGGTAGGACTCATGTTCTCTGGGGGCACAGGCTGCGTTTAGACACATGGGCCTGCCACTCAGGGGGCAAGGTGGTCATTGTGCCCACCCCCATGTGTCTGGGTGCAGTTTGCGCCTCTAGCATAGAGAACATTTTCCCAAAAAAAATACCTATTTTTAACCAAAATCAAAGGTATACTTGTCCAATCCAGTTATACAGCCAATCCATACTGATACCGTATCGATATCTTATCGGTTTTGCATTGGAGATGATGGAATGATTTCAACAACATTGAACTACTTCCACTATGAGGATAGATGATGTAGTTGATCTGATTATTGGATTACACCAACATTCCCATTAGTCTGTCTCTCTCCTCCCCCATATGAAAAGACATCACTGTCCCCTTGGACTAGGGGTGTCAATACCCAACCCGAACCGATGAAACCAGCCCGAACGAGCCCGGACCACACCAGACCGAACTCTTAATGGTTCGGGTTCGGTTTGTGGATCCAGAGAGGCAAATGGTTTGGTTTGGTTTGGGCTAGCCCGACGGTATACCGGTAGCCCGAACCATTAGGCCCGAACCCAAACCGAACCGACCTAACCCGATAAATAAGTAAATCAATAAATGCCTAATGACCCATTGCCCCCTAAATGTGTTGTGATAGTTTCTCATTTTATCTCATATCATTTGTTAGTGATTACCCAACCAATTGTATTCATAGGCCATAGGACATAGGATACAAAGATGCATTGTATTTGAAATATTTTATGTACTTAAAAGAGAAAGAGAAGAAAAATTAGCACTAATCGGACCTTACTAGTTATATAAAACCGGTACCAAACCGATATCAACCCGTTATCATAAGCCGAAACCGACACGAAACCAAATCGCACCGAAACCGAAACCGCACCGAAACTAAAAAGCCCGAACCGAAACCGGCCCATTGACACCCCTACCTTAGACCATAAATCGAACGGTCTTGATTGATTAACCCTCGTTGTTACTAGTCTCTCTAAACGGTTCCTATGTCGGTTATTTTCTGTTAAATGCAGAAATGGGAAAACTTGGCGGGAAAAGAGAACCAACATACCATGCACTTTGCAAGTCCTCAAGTTCCAAGCGAGCGAAACCTAAACAAGTACGTGTTGTATGTGTTGGACAAATGCAATCATCTCAAGCAGCTCCAGGCCTTCCTTCTAACCCTTGGCCATGGCCATACTCCATTCTATGCTTTCAAGCTTGTTCGCTTTTGCGCTGTCACCATTGCCGACTTCGACTATGCTCGTTTCATTTTCGATCACGTTCATTCCCCCAATGTCTACCTCTATACGGCCATGATTACGGCCTACGCTTCCAAGCCCGATCACAGGTCGGCAATTCTCTTGTTCCGAACTATGATCCGTCGTGGTCGCTCTAAGCCCAATCATTTCATCTATCCCCAAGTCTTAAAATCTTCTTCGGAGATCTCTGAAACACAGGGGACTAAATCAATACATTCCCAGATTTTGAGATCGGGTTTTGGTGGGTACCCAATTGTGCAAACTGCTTTGCTTGACTCTTATTCAAGGTTATGCTTGGACCTTGGCGCCGCGCGGGAGTTGTTCGACAAAATGAGTGAACGAAATGTCGTGTCTTGGACGGCTATGATTTCAGCGTACGCACGGCTTGGACAGATTGGAAACGCTATTTTGCTTTTCGAAGATATGCCTGAGAGAGATATTCCATCTTGGAATGCTGTAATAGCCGGGTGCACTCAGAATGGTCTGTTTACAGAGGCCATCTCGCTCTTAAGAAGAATGATTGTTCTTGCAGGTTGGGACGAGAGACCAAATCAGGTTACTGTTGTGTGCGCACTGTCGGCTTGTGGTCATTTGGGCATGCTTCAGCTAGGTAAATGGATTCATGGATACATCTATAGGAACCACCTTGGCCCCAATTCCTTTGTCTCAAATGGTCTTGTGGATATGTATGGTAAATGTGGGAGTTTAAAGGAAGCAAGAAGGGTTTTTGATGAGACATCAGACAGAAGCTTGACTTCTTGGAATTCCATGATCAATTCCCTTGCACTCCATGGGCAAAGTGAAAGTGCAATTGCTGTGTTTGAGGAGATGATTGATTGTGGAGGTGTAGTTCACCCAGACGGTATCACCTTTGTTGGTTTGTTGAATGCTTGTACTCATGGTGGATTGGTGGAGGAAGGTTGTAATTATTTCATTTCCATGACTCGGGATTATGGAATTGAGCCTCAAATTGAGCACTATGGATGTGTGATAGACCTTCTTGGTCGAGCTGGTCGCTTCAAAGAAGCCATGGAAGTTATCAGAAGAATGAATATTGAACCTGATGAAGTTGTTTGGGGTTCTTTGGTTAATGGTTGTAAGATCCATCGTTGTATGGATTTGGCTGAATTTGCAATACAAAGATTGATCGATATTGATCCACATAATGCAGGTTATGTAATGTTGGCCAATATTTATGGTGAGTCAGGGAATTGGGAAGAGATGAGGAAAGTGAGGAAGATGTTGCAAGAAAAGGGTGTAGCAAAAATGCCTGGATGCAGCTGGATTGAGATTGATAACAAAGTCCATCAGTTTTACTCTGCTGATAAGATGCATCCTGGAACAGAGGAAATATACAGAATTTTGGAAAGTTTGGTTAATTTGTATTAGTTTGGAATGACAGCGATAACCCTCACCATTACTAGGTTGGCCATTGTGACACGGAGCTCAATTTCTAAGACAAATGTATGCTTCAAAATCTCGTGCAGAAGAATACTTTTCAGGTTCACCTTTCAACTAGATTCCAGCTGAAGTTGCTGTTCCACATATTCAATTCCTTTAGAAAGGGAAAATTTTCTTTTCCCCCAGTTGTATATTGCAAATCTATGATTACCTTGTAGAATTGCGAAGATTTGAGGGAAGGATATGGGACAAAAATCAAGTTTATGAATTGGTTCTCTTCTGAATATATTTCTTCCGACTGTCAATTGAGATAGAATACATTGTAAATTGTTTCAATACAGATTTTGAATCAACTCTTTCTAATGAATTCGGACTAGCTCAAATTGTTGATTCTCTATGAACTAGAAAAAACTTACTGTGCTTAGCTACAACAAAAATTACAGTTCCCTTACTGCTAAGAGAGAGAGGATGAACTGCAGCATTTCAAGGACCAATTATCACACAAAAAGATGAAAGTTTACCATTGGGGGAAAAAAAAATCTTACAAAAAGATGAAAGATCACCTTCGCACCTTCAAAATTCCAACCATAGATTACAGTTCCCTGCTTTATGACAAAAGCTCCTCTGAAAACCAGAGAAGTCCAAAGAAGATATGGAGCAGCCAGTGTTTAATCATTTCCCACCATAGAGTCAGAGAAGACACCCAAATCCAAGTATCATTCAGTATCTCCACCGTACACCCCCCCCCCCCAAATAAAACAAAGGAAAAATTGATTAAAATGAAAAATAAAAAACCTAAATGCTTTGACGATCATACAATTGGTGGTGACTCATTGTTGTTGGTTGGCTCCACTTTTCTCATCATGAACCCATGCTTCGTCGCCTGATCATCGTCATCGTGATACACATAAGCGAAACCACCATGCCGGGTCTGATCCATTCCGGCCATCTCATCCTCTGCAGAAATCCTCAACAGCTTCAACCGATTGAGTCCATAGAATAGAGGACCCATTGTGGCACTCACCCACCCAAAAATAACCAGAATCTGAATAATGTGAGCAGCCAAGAGCTTCCCACCACCACCCATGAACAACCCATAAGGCCTCCCTTCTGCATATACCTCATTAACAAAAGCTTTCCTTGCAAACAGAGCCGTAAATATAATCCCCCAAGCACCACACCCTCCATGAAGCTGAGCAGCCTCAAGTGGATCATCATACTTAAGCTTCTCTGCAAGCTTATTGAAACCAATCAAAACCCAAGCAGCCACAAACCCACAGATGATCGCCGCCCATGGCTCCACCACAGCGCAACCGGCGGTGATCGCTGCAAACCCACCTAAAAGCCCATTACAGACGTCTGTGACATTCCAGTGACCCGACATCAATCTTTTCCCAAACAAAGTAGTGAGAGCAGCCGTACAACCTGCCAAGGTTGTCGTCACAGCCGTTCGACCCACAGCGCTCCATTGACCGTAATAGGTTCCGGTATTGTAAGGCTTCAGGATTTGCAGAAACGAACCGGGGTTGAACCCGTACCAGCCGAACCAAAGCAGGAAAGTACCCAAAACGACCAAAGTAGCACTGTGACCACGCAAGGTAACAGATCGGCCGGCGTGGTCGAACCGGCCAATACGTGGCCCTTCGATGAGTGCTCCCCACAAACCTGCTACCCCTCCGACTAAGTGAACCACGCCGGAGCCGGCGAAATCGATGACTCCAGAACCGAACAAAAGGTTAGTCGTATTGAAAGCACTGGCCCAACCATTGGTGGACCAAAACCAGTGAGAGACGACCGGGTAGACGAAGCCTGTCAAGAAAGAGGAGTAGATGAGGTAAGCGACGAATTGGGTTCGCTCTGCTATGGAACCACTGGTAATCCCTGCGGCGGCGATGGCAAAAGCCCATTGATACATGAAGTGACTGTAATCATTGCCTTCCATGGGGAAGTCATTCATGCCAAAGAAGTGACGACCAATGAAACCATTGGAGGGTTCACCGAAGGCGAAGGCGTAACCGAAGAGGTAGTAGAAGAGACCACCAGCGGCGGCGTCGAGGACATTGGTGAGCATAATGTTCATGGTGTTCTTAGCACGGACGGAACCGGCGCAGAGCATGGCGAAGCCAAGTTGCATGGCGAAGACTAAGTAGGAAGAGAAGAGGAGGTAAGTGGTGTCGATTGCATAGGTTGCATCTGTGAATTTGTTCTGTACTTCATCGAAGAGGCTGCAGATGTAGTAAGCCGCGGCGGTTGAGTTGGTGGCTCCGGCGAGGCGTTGGCCAAGCTCGGTGGCCGAGCAGGTCAGAGCTGCTGCCATTGTAGGAGAGATGAACAAGGTCAGAGAGAGAGAGAGTGGTTTCCTTTGATTTCTGTGTCTTCGGGACCTTCGGGATCGGCTTCTTATAGACCGAGAACGACTGGGGGTACGACAGAAAGATAGAGACTTTCTCTTCTCTCTTATTCGTTTGTTGACTTCTCTTGGAATTAGCAGAATAGTCCTAGTTTTCGAGAGCATGGGAAGGAGGGGAGGTAAATGGTAATTTCCATAAAAACTCAAGTATTTTTGGTGAGGATTTGATTGGTTCCAGTCTTGAATCCTCCGAGACTCGGGTATTTTTGTGGTTATTATTCAATGTTGTGGGAGTACAGTAATTCTGTCTGTACGTGAAGTCTATTGGGTATGTGGGTCCCATCAAAGCATGGAGCCCAGATTATATGTTACACTGCTGACCGTTTGTTCCATAAAGTAATTAAGGGTGTCAAACAGTGCGGTTCTGGTTATTCGGTTCAGTTGTGGTGCGATTTATATTTTGATAAGGTGAAATCAAAATCGAATCGGATAAGAATCAGTCAAAATCAGAATCGTTTTTCATATAGGTCGATTTTTGCCCGTTTCTATTCGGTTTTCGTTATCCGATTTATAACCGGTTTACATGCAGTTTGTGTAGTGTCGCTTTGAGAATCAGTAATGAAGACAACCTTGGTTTTCAAGGCCTTTATATTTTCGTGTTTCTCCCATTCTTTCCCGGTCTCTCTCATTCATCATATTTCCTATGCCTATGTGATAAAAATAAAAAACTTCCCTTCTTACCTGTCCTTTTCATTTCCTATTATTTGTTTTTCCTTTTTTTTTTCTTCTCCACTTTTGCATGATGAACAAACTATTTTTTCTATTAAAAAGTAGGATTGTGTTAATCCATTTTAACATCATCCATAATTATCAATTCATACTTGAATAAATATAATATGGGAAAAAGTTATCTGTCCGGGAGTGCGGCCTACGCCAGCACTCCCATGAATCTATCTCTCTCCTCCTCATGTGAAAAGACATCTCTGCCCTTTTGTTTTGAGGAGGAGAGAGATAGACACATGGGAGTGATGGTGTAGGCCACACTCCCAGACAGAGAACTACTTCCCATATAATATCTAGTTTACCCATGGCATTTTACTTATTTTATGTTTCATGTTGATGCAATAATTATATTTATTAAATTAATTATATGTTATTAATTAATCCAATTGATGCATAGGTTAGTATTAAAATAACATGTATCGATTTCTATTCGGTTTTTTCGGTTTCTTATTCTGTTTAGAACAGCGATTTTGCGGTGAAAATCAAAATCGAACCAGAAAGAGAACCTATAAAATCAAAACCGGATCATTTTTCTGCGGTGCCCTTCGATTCGATCATAAACGGTCGGTTCCAGATTCGATATTCGATTTCGGTTCCATTTTGACATCCTTAAAACTAATAATCTTTAGACTCGAGTATTTTTGTGGTTATTTTTTGTTTTGACAAATGACAGCTTACTGTGGTTTGATCTCAATATTCTAGAATCTTCTGGCCGTTTACTGTCAAATCTACAATCTGAAACCAAACAGAACGCAAAGATTATGCGTTCTTGTTAGATTCTGGGTTTTGGCCCATTGGAAGTCATTGCCAAACGCGCCCTTAAAAGAAAGTGTATTTTTTTTGGGTGCAGCCCTTAAAAAAAAGTTCAAAATGATAAAAAAAGCCGCTTCAAAAAATCTACTCTCATAAAAAAGTCATAAGCAATTGTTTAAAACTTACTTTATCTTTTTAAATGTTGAAATATTATTTAATATATATATATAAATGATTTCATTGAGGAGATTCAAGGGATTGTTATTTATTTAATATATAAATACAAATTTAATTGGTTTAAATTGATAAAACAAAAATCAAATCGTTTATTTAAATCCTTAGGTAGAAGATAATTGCCAACAGAGTTGGTAGTACCCTTTTTACTATGTTAGCAAGTGTCCAAGGAGACCATGGCGTCGACTTTCCTACATTTGTTTGCAACTTTTAACATCGAGAGTGTCTAAATGACACCTATTTAGAGCTTGACATCTTCTTTTGATTGCCTTTTATATTTTTTGCTCAAAATTTTTGGAAGTTATGGATAAAAAAAAGGGGTGTACTCAATGCACGAGGCTTCTGCAGCCTTACCCCTACTTTCAACAGAGAGGTTATTTTTAGATTCGAACCCATTACCATTTGGTCACAATGGAGCAACCTTACTGTTGCACAAAGGCCCACCCTCTTATGGTAGAAAAATATTTTCTAAATAATTTGGAAGTAATTTATCATTATAAAAAATCATCATTCTTCTTCAATTGTGTGTTTCAGAATTTGTTCTCAACCCAAAATCTACTCTGAGAATGTATACCAAAGAGAGTATTAATCTTCCACCCTACACTGTTCATAACACAGAGAGAGAGAGAGAGAGAGCCAAAGATATTTCCTTTGCCTTTGTTTATAATCAACTTGAGGTGAAAGTAAAACTCTCTCTTTGTTAGTCGAGTCAGAGTAATTGATTAAAAAGAAATTAGGCAAGGCCACAAATTTGCTCATTCTCATTGTTGTTTATATGCTAATGACACATTAGTTTTTCTAATTAATTTTAGATGCAAAAGTTTAATAATTAAATCTTTATCTGCACAACTAACTATAACAACAAAACTTCTGCTTATCAAGAATAAATAAATGAAACCAAATTTAAGTATGTCACCAAGTGGGTTTTCTTCTCAGATGTCGGTTTTGAAGAGTATACCCTTTTAGGGTGCAAAATTGACCAATAACCTAATCTGATTGCTATTATATTAATCTTCTGCTTTAATCTTATAAAAATCCGAAATATTTGACCATAACCATGATAAGCATTATGGTGATGTCAGCAACGATGATAATTTAATATTGCTGTCCATGTTACCCCTAGTCTTTTGATATAAGCAACTATGTACGTGGGTAAGAGACACTACTGGCTTACATAATCTAATTGTGATTATCCTCTTTCTTAAAGGATAATACCTAATTAAGAATTCCCACATTGTGTCTTTACATAGAAAGTTCAGAGTGTTCTTTTGAGCTTTCAAAAGCCTTTTTCTGTCTATTAAATTATTGGCACTAATTAATAAAATTTAGACACCATAGGGATGTTCTTTAAAAAAAAACAAAAAAAACTTATGGGTCTCTAAGGTACATATTGGTTTTGTACAATCCAAACAAGGCCTTATCAGAAAATGAATAGGAGACACTTACCTGCCACGTGGCAAATGTGTTGGGTTGGGTTGCTCTGCTCTTCCCTAACTTTTATTTTTTAACAAAAGACTAAGGAAATGGACAAATCACCATACATGAGAAAGAAACAAATTTGAAGTTCTCATAGCACGATGACAAGTCTCAGAATTAAGCCACACCACAAATTTGAAGCTCTCAATCCAAACAAGGCCTTATCAGAAATTGAATAGGAGACACTTGCCTGCCACGTGGCAAATATGTTGGGTTGGGTTGCTCTGCTCTTCCCTAACTTTTATTTTTTAGCAAAAGACTACGGAAAGGGACAAATCATCATACATGAAAAAGAAACAAATTTGAAGCTCTCATAGCACGATGACAAGTCTCAGAATTAGGCCACACCACAAATTTGAAGCTCTCAATCCAAACAAGGCCTCATCAGAAATTAATAGGAGACACTTGCCTGCCATGTGGCAAATATGTTGGGTTGGGTTGCTCTGCTCTTCCCTAACTTTTATTTTTTAGCAAAAGACTATGGAAAGGGACAAATCACCATACATGAAAAAGAAACAAATTTGAAGCTCTCATAGCACGATGACAAGTCTCAGAATTAAGCCACACCACAAATTTGAAGCTCTCAATCCAAACAAGGCCTCATCAGAAATTAATAGGAGACACTTGCCTGCCACGTGGCAAATATGTTGGGTTGAGTTGCTCTACTCTTCCCTAACTTTTATTTTTTAGCAAAAGACTATGGAAAGGGACAAATCACCATACATGAAAAAGAAACAAATTTGAAGCTCTCATAGCACGATGACAAGTCTCAGAATTAAGCCACACCACAAATTTGAAGCTCTCAATCCAAACAAGGCCTCGTCAGAAATTACTAGGAGAGACTTGCCTGCCACATGGCAAATATGTTGGGTTGGGTTGCTCTGCTCTTCCCTAACTTCTATTTTTTAGCAAAAGACTATGAAAAGGGACAAATCACCATGCATGAGAAAGAAACAAATTTGAAGTTCTCATAGCATGATGACAAGTCTCGGAATTAAGCCACACCACATATTTTGTGTATATAGCTACGTATTATTTAAGGGAAAATTATAATTTACTATGTATTGTAGAAAATATGGTTTATCTTAACGACTCATCTATTTCTGTCACATGGCAAAATTATATAGTTATTCCAACCATTTTTAACCGGTAGAAGATTGATATACCATTTGTCAAATTTCAAAGTCAAATTCAATCATATAATTCCTTCCAATATAAGTAGGGAATTATATTTGGATTGAAATATGACATATAAGTAAGAAAACTGTTGTTTTACTGGTACCCCAAATTTGGGTTCCATCCAACGTGCAATGAGGGCGATTTTTGCTAATGTTGTTTGTATACTACTTGCAAGAAGAATCCATTGCTAATAATTTTTATATAATTAAAATATTAAATGAGATTAATGAATCAAGAATTAGCTGGATTAGGAAACCCAAGAGTCCAGGTATTTTTTTTAAATAGAAAAAGAGAATATTGGAGACTACAAATCGAGTAAATCGACCACCATAGTGCCAATGGTTGACTTATCGTACTACAGTACGAGCCCTATTTTTCAAGAATATATAAAATAGGGCATAGACATCATCTCATGGTGCCCTGCAAGAGGGCGTAGAAAATACCTCCAAATAGGAATCTTTTTCCCATATATAAAATGAATTTTGTACATCAAAATGTGTACTAATTTTACATAGAGAGCCGTTCTGAGACATCAAACCAACAGTTTCGCCGCTTCCCATTCTCCAACAAAACACCACTTCAGTAAGCCTTTGGCCATCCTTATAAAGTCTACTCATAACTAAATGCTTTAGAGTAATCTATTTGGTTTTTAATTATCAAAAAATAAATAAATGCTTAGAATCAATTAAAACTGAAGACTGGTTCCAAGTCCAAGACCATCAAACATTTAATTCTTATTCACCCAAAAAAAAAAACATTTAATTCTTACTAATTCTTACAAGCTTTTACCTGAGATGAACTAATGGGTGGATCTTGTTGTAATCTAAATGGTGAATTGATAGGTTCAATTGTAATCTTCTTTTGATTGTCTCTTATTTTATTCTTAAAAATTTTTCAAATTAAAGATGGAAAAAAGTTTTTAAAATATTTTAAAAATAATTTATCATTATATCATTCTCATATGACCTGTAATTGTTTTTTCATGTTTTTCAAACACACATTTGAAGTGAAAGGATTTTACCTTTGTTGAAAGAAATAGATGTATGTTATAGTAAAAAGGCTAAAAAGTAAGTTTACAGGTTCTTTTTGGGAAAAAGACAAACATGCCCCCTCACAATCTCTCTCTCTCTCTCTTAATTTAATGATGTGTGCTCTCTATATACGAATCAGCACCCACCGAAACTCATCTCCTCCTTTAGGCACATGTGATGCCAATATAAGGGGACAACATGTCGATCGCTCTCCCTTTCTCTTTCACAAACTTTGGCCACAACAAGATTTTCTTGCAATTATCTTCATTAGTTATTTAAGAAGAAAGATCAAATATTTTCCCCTATAAATTGACCAAACATCTGTGCAGCTGATATAGTTGCTGACCTTCTCGTAGTTGGCATAAGCTGACAAAAGATATTCCAATATTTTTTAGAATAGACTATTTTTTTTTTTTCTATTTTTTTGGGATATTCTTCACGTAACCATGCTACACAGAAGTGTCACTACGGTATAAGACAAAGTAATGATGATATTGAATGGTAAGTAAATCTTTATAATACTATTTTTTGCTTCTTTTCAGACAAAGAAAACTGCCTCTTATTGTACAAAAGAGAGTAAATTCAATATGATCATACTCTCAGTATAACCAACCGTGATTAGACAAAAAAAAAAACACATGTGGGGGGGGGGGGGGTGGTTTAACAAACCAGATGATTCTTGATGTAAACAGAATCAACATCTTCACAATATTAGAACTAAAAGATCTTCTAAATCAATACCAACTTTAAATCATATTTAAATAAAATCGAATGTTTACTATATTAAATGCTTCTTAAATTGAGGAGGAAAGGTCATGGAGAAGCATCAGAAGATTCAAACAACTAATGATGGGTACTACAACATCAGTTTAATAGTTACTCCACAACATTTTTCTCGTCTCCAAAACAACTACTAACATATATATATGAAGCAAGAAACAACTAAGTTCGATTAACATGGGCTCATTGCCAAACATTTATATAATATATCAGACATTTGATGTCGTCATACAACAACTACAACAACAAACTCAGCCTTATCCTAACTTAATGAGGTCGGCTACATGGATCCAAACAAAACACAGTAGGGAAAACTGGGGTCTAAACAAAAAAGGAGAATAAAAAGATGGGAAAAGAGAGACGAGGAATGAGATGAGCAATGAAAATGGAAAATGACAAATAAAAGAAGAAAAATAAAATAAAAAAATGAATAATGAAAGATGAAAGTAAGAGAAAATGAGGCATAGCCCAACAAATCAAGAGAATCTCAGCTAAATGGGATCTGCTACATGGATCCTTACCCTCTAACAAGCTCTATTGGAGATCATACTTGGTACAAGACCTAGCCTATGCATGTCCTTCTTAACAACTTTTCCTATGGTCATTTTAGGTCTACCCCTAACTCTTTTAGCTCTTTTAATCGAAATCATATTACTCTTCCGAACTGGGATATCCCTAGGCCTCCGTCGACCATGACCATACCACCTCAAACGACTCTCTCAGAGCTTATCATTTGATTATAGTCATACAAGTTATTGAAATCATTAAACCATTGAAACTAATACTTTCATGACCAGATCTCAGGTATCTCAGTTTCATTGTTTCAAGAAACTAATAATTGCCATACCTTGTTTCATTTTTCATTTTCATAGCTCATTGTGGGCTACCTTCAAACTGAACTGTAAGATGAAACTACTGAGAGAGATCTGAAAATTGACTTTATTGATTCATTAAACTAATCTTCATATGCAACCACTGGAATAATTAAAGATACATAAATAGGTAATATTAATTCCTTACTTACTTGCTCTATCCAAAAGTTAGATCAGCAAAGTCATTGAGCAACAAAAAATAATTCAAAGCTTCAAGGGATGTTGTTAATTCAACTGTGAGCATTCAATAGTTAACATTTGTTGTCTTAATCAATCTATAGATCCCCTTGTTTCCTTTTTTTAATTTTTTTTTTCTCAACTGGCTGACGACCTCATTAACTAAAGTCAGAAGTAGATGAGACATGAAATATCACAAGCAAAGATTGATTCTAATACCATAAGCCAAGTGAATGAAAGCTCCATCACAAGCTGATCAGAAAATTAAAATATGAAAATAACCAGACCCAGACGAAATAGTTGTTCATGTGTTACCATTCCTGCTGACTTCTTCTTTTCCTTTAACCAAAAAAAGAAGGTTTGATAAAGCATATAACTCATATAAAAAAAATAATTTCTTTAAAGCATTCATATTACTAAAAACAACCATAAGATGTTGGTGGCTGGAAGTAGTTTAATATTTTAGTCTACTGAGCTGCAAGAGTTTGACAAACAACTAATTTGATCCAAAAGTCATGTTAAGTATTGTTTCGGGTACAATGTTTTGTATTCCGTTGCTTGGTTTATGGGTTGATTTTAGTAAAATTCATGTATAGGGTTTCATAGGCAATCTTGTCGAACCACGTAAATCCTTGTGTTCGTTATGTGACTGTTATTTGTGATTTCCATTCTTTTCTGTATCGTGTTAGGATTCTTTTTCAATAAAGTAGTCTTTTTCAGAAGGTTAATAGGCAAGAATCATTTGAAGATATTTAAAAAAAATAAAAATAAAAATAAAACTTCGCTCTAAAAATCAATTTCTCAATCAATCTGAAGTAACACATCAGTATTAAGCAATGTGCAACACATAGAACCTCAGTCTTAAAATATTTTCTCACACTCAAAGCCATGTATAAATTTTCCATTTTCTAGTTATTTTTCTTTCACTTCTAACCAAAAGGGGGGTCCTAAGGCCCCTCATTTGTTTCAATGGAGTGTTCTCCAAGAAATTAATGTGAATATAAAATTTAGGGACCGTGTGTACGAAACAAGGGCAACACTTCAGCCATCTCATAGACATGAGAATCGAGTATTTCTATCCAACGGCTGAAATACTGACCATGTTCATCCTAAAATTTATTTGCATCCTATGAGAAATAATCTTTTGTAACAGATGAAATCTGGCACAACTTGGCAAGTGAGTAAAAAATAGTTATATTCATATGAAAAATGACCTAACACTTATCCCACTCGGATCCAAATCTTGGATTGAATACCAAATGGTTTTGGGCCTGGACTGGCATCCTGAAGTCCATATCGAAACGTCCCACGTTTGGATTGGCAAGGGAATGTGGAAAAGTATAAATAGTTCAGGAAAATTAATTATCAAAAATTATTATTTGAAAAAAAAGAAGGAAACAGAAATATGCCTTGCATTTTCTCATCAATGTACCACCAAGGTGAAAATCTCAAGGGCGAAAGGACTCTACATGAATTCATAAAGTAACGAGTTTTTCTCCACCCATGGAGATCCTATTTAACGCGAGACAGGAGAGAGCATTGGGAGGATATTTTTGCAACATACTAAAACCCTAAGATGGTGGGTGAACCGCGTCCTCTATGGACTCCATTCGTAAATGTCACTATTTTTTCGGATACCAAACCCTTCATTCATGAATGTTGTCTATTATTTGCCACATTTTTTAGAGGAAAAGAACATTGCATGGCTGCATGGCATATGCTAGTGCTTCCCTGTGTCTATTTGTCTTCTCCCTCGTCTGAAAAGAAATATTTGTCTCTTTATTATAGGAAGAGAAAGACACATGGATGAAAAATCCCTTAGCCTCATTAAGATAGTGAGATATACATCATTATGAAAGGAGAAATAGTTTCAACTTTGTCTAATTGAAGACGGAGTAATAATACCCTACATGAGTGTTTTTATTTCACCCATGGTGGAGAAAAAATGAAGCGGCCTAATCTTCTCAATGAATATCATGCTTGCAGCATCACTTACATTGCCTTCATTGGTGTAGGCATCTAGCCTTCACCACACCTTCATTAGAGCATGTGCCAACAAAACTCCATGTTGGTCCACGATTCAACTCGAAACATGGATCAGCCTCTTCTTCGGTGATGCCGCAAGCCACCCGAACAAGGGGCTGTTGGTGCATTCTCCAATTTTTGCTACATTCCAAGTAACTCTGAACTAGGGTTTCCTCCCAAAAGAAAAGAAAATGAAAGCAGAAAGTCACCCTCGAGAGCACCTGCCTTGAGCTACATTCAAATCTTTTTCCTAGGATAATAACAATTTTGAACCATCAAAATGGAATCTCGAAAAAACATAATCAGATTGGGATAATTAGTCTACTGGCAGTCCTTTTTATGCAAAGGGAAATCCCCACTCTGTTCTATAGCCATTCACACCCTGAACTTTAAACAATTCTTATGTCCATACACCAGAACTATTAACATCTATTCCCTTGCACTGTTAGACTTAAACATGATGAGATCTCAGATTTTCAAGAGTATTAAGATTTTAACAACTAAACTCATTGCAAGGCCACCCAATCCTGTACAAAATACAAGCTAATAGTCAACGTGATTATGGTATACCTGCTCCTTCAGCTTCTAAAACATCTATACCTAAGAACTCCTGACACAGTAAAAATAAGGTTGGCTCCTTACCTGATTCCCAAGCCAGTAACAGAACACTAGATGAATTTGCTAGACATGTGGAAGACCATTCCAAGGGCTTTCCATATCGTAATAAAGACTGGCTGGCTCTACAGGTGTGGGCTGGAGAGGCACAGAATCTTTTGCAATCCCCGAATTGGGCTCATAGTCCAGAGACCTAATCCAGAACTCTGATGAAGCTAGATTTGGGATCCCAGTATACTGGGAATTTGCAGCACTACCAGGTGGACTTTCATTCTGGTATAAACTTTGGACAGGTAGCAGGTCAGATGTTGGTTGTACACCTTGAATTTGGGAAGCTTCTGCTGTGGAATGTTGAGCACCCTGAGTTGCACCATCCATCCAACCTGAGTTGAAGTCTGACACGCTGGGATTTACTGCAGCTGGAGCTGAATTCTCATGTTGGTACAAATTTTGGTCTCCACCTGATTGAGGAATGGGCTGACTATATACATGGGGTTGAGAACTAGTATATAACTGAAATTCTGAGAAGTTGCTGCCAGTATTAGGCTGGGAGAAATTCTCACAGGAACCAAAGTTCGGATCACTTCCCGCAAGAATGTCCTGCCAGCTCACATTGATCTCATCATTTGGCATTACCACTGGATGTTGGTTCCTCAGTGGATGTGATTTGTAATCATTTCTGATATTACATGAACCATATCCATGTTGGCTCATTGGGAAAACTGTTGGCACAGATGCAACCCTTTTAAACCGCTGTGTAGTGAATTGAGGTCCCGAAGCACCAACAATCTCGTTTTTCTCTCTTCGAATGAGGTTATTTGTACCAAGCATCAGCGATGATCTGCTTAAATTCTGTGGGCATCTGCTTCTGTTTAGGGTGAGTCCTGGTCGCTGATTACTTCTGTGGCCTATGATACTAGGCACACCAAAACTGGTCGTTGAGGAGCAAGGACGGAGAGGGGGTGAATAGACTGAATGTGTTACAGAACCACTATTGGGGAGTTGCAATGGATTGAATGGTAGAGTTTGATTAGGCAAGGGAGGCATCACTGAAAGAGTGTTATTAGGAAGCTTCAGGCCTTGTGTTGGTGGTAATATGCCTTGCTTAAAATATTTTCTCTGTACCTTCCATTTCTCCTCTTTATCGGTGGAATGACAGTGGTCGGTAGTACAAACACCAGTGCCCCAGTAGCTGCATGGTGCAGGCGAGTCACAGACGTAACAGTGGCACTGCATTTCTAAGAGTTTAACAAATCAAAAACTGGAAACAATATCATATTTGAAAGCCACAGTAAGACTAAAGCAATGAAAGAGCACTGTTAAGTAAAGATTACTGTTTTGCTTTAATGAGTGAAAGATCATACCAGGTCACAGTACTTGTCATGCGGAGTCGAACTGAAAGGGAATTTAGCACACAGGTGTCTTGGGTGAGGATAGTCTCTACATGCAAGCTGCAAAAAATAAAAAAGAATAATTTGAGAAGTAGGGTTGACACAACTTGATAAGAGAGAGAGCGTACATGATCTTTCAAATGGTAATAGTTGCAGACGTTTTAAAACATCATAACAAAGACAAAACCTTTATTTTGATGTAAAACAGGGGGGGGGGGGGAACTGCTCACAAAGAAATCCTTAAAACAGTAAAGCTGATGCCAATTACGTGCAACCAATGTTTAAAGTATTAGTATCCGGTATCGTATCGGAAAAATGATTTTAAGAGACATATCGTATTGTATCGGAGAGACACAAGATACGCTAAAGATAGTATGAAAATGGTAAAGAAACATATGGAAATGCTTAGGATATATGCAGAATACAGTTTTGAAGCATAAAAAATATAAATAAGCAATAAGCAAAATATATCATGTATAAAAAGGATAACTAACTATGACGAGACAAATGCATCCAATTAATTATATATAAAGGATAAGGTTTCTTACATGTACCAATACCAATTTCTTTAAGGTATCGTATCACAACCTTAAAATACGATACGTATCGGTTAGTATTGGCGGCTATGTTAAGATACTTAAAACCTTGGTTGCAACTCTCAAGAATCTTCTGAAACTGTACTAGACATAGTTGTCAGAGCGACTAGGTGACCCAAGGCGTTGGAGGGTGCTTAGGCGACAGGAACCCGAGGCGTGCATTAATGACTATATGTAATATAGCAATAATAATTTTATGTATTATGTTTATATGTAACATAGAAGTCGTATCAATGCAATATGATATAATTATGCTAGTAATGGCCTAAATATGAGAAAACCAGCCTATAATAAACAAAGTATAGGATATACTATAAGCATAGTCGTCAAAAAACAAGCAATAAACATAAATCAAAGTAAACTCATGAAGCATCAACAAGGCTAGTCACCTTGGACCCAAGAAAGAGCCTGGATGCCTAGGCGACACCTTGACAACTATGGTGCTAGAATAGCAAGGCACCAACATATAAAAAAACAAATATCCAAATAATCAATGTGTTCTTCTAAGCCAGTACTTGGATTCCTGGTGAACAAGAGAATATCAATTGTTTTCAAATGTAGTTCACCAACAATTATTATTTCATTATTATAAATCAATAGAAGCGGATGATTATAACAAAATAAGTGGATTAAAAGACGATTGCAAATACACAAGAAGCTTGTCCCTAGCAAGTTACCACCTTGGGAATAAAACTTCTAAGCATGTGACCATACAAAAAATACAGATTATGGATAACGAGTAAGACATCCGGTAGCTGTGATATCTGAAAAATGAGCAAGACATCTGGTTACTGGTAGCTGCCATTTCCCATTGCCCGTGAAATGAAGGAAATAATCTGCTTCAGTCTATAGGACTGGTGAAAAATACAGGTTTGAAACTTTCGAGCAAAGGGCAAGTTGCATTTAAGTCCTTGTCACCTTGATGCCAATCTGACTACGAAATATCCCTTTTTTTTTAAAAAAAAAAAAAGAGTCTTTAAATAGGGACAAAGGAGCAAATAAAAAGCAAAGTAATCTTTTCCTAACTTGCTCGAGTTCCAAAGAACAAACACTCTAAGTTTAAACCATCAATTGACTTGACAAAAAAAAATGACAAATTGAGAAGTTCTGAAAAAATATGGGCCACAACTCCTTAGCTACAAGCAATGTATGGGATGGTGGCTTCTAAATGGAATACGCCTTGTGCTCAAGGCGGAAAGGAGGAGCAAATAACAAGCAAAAGATTCTTGCCCAACTTTCAAGAGCTCCAAAGCACAAGCACTCTAAGTAATGCAGTTCAAAGTTCTAAAAGGAATCTAGAAGCAAGAACTACAACCAGGATCAATATAGAAGTCGATAGAATCAGGTTATGGACAGTATTAATTATAAATTGATCTAGAATCAGGTTTTGGAGTTGTTGAGCTCTGCATACGGGATTGGTATTCTAGATCTGATCTCCAACTTTCCATTAAACTCTGTTTTCTTTGTTTCCACTTGACAACAATTTGTAGGGAGTCATGTCCCAGAGAGCCATACCATGTGTAATTGAGAAATCCAGGCCACAGCTCACTACCTCCAGTCCAATGAATAAAGCGGTGCGTGGCCTGGTGGTTTCTCCATGAAATACTTCTTGTTTACATGAGTTAACTAATGTTACCTCTACTAAACTATTGCCCCCTCCTAATTATCTAGAGACATATCAATAAGAAAATTAGGAGCGCCACTTACATTAGCTGGACTGTCTGTGTGTCAGCTTTAGTCCAGGTAAAAACTACATCCTTTTGTAATTTGGTTAAAAGACGTTTTTCATTGGTAGAAAGGTCTTTGATGTAATTACGACCGTAATTAAGGATTCCAAGAAACTGTTGAAGGTGTTTCTTATCCGTAAGGGTGGTAGGAAAATCCTTAATTTTTGTGAGGATGTGATCTTGGAGTTGAAGTCCATGATCGGTTAAGACTAATCCCAAAAATTCGATTTGAGGTTTCTCTAATTCGATTTTGGTAGGAGAAAGAATTATTCCATGTTGTAGGAATAGATTTCCAATGATGCGGAGATGCTTAGTGTGCTCTTCGCGAGTTTTGGAAAAGACAAGAATGTCGTCAATGTAAGCAACACAAAATGAGAGGCTGCCAAAGATAGAATCAATCCATCGTTGGAAGATTTGTGGTGCAGTACAGAGGCCGAAAGGCATAACCTTCCATTGAAAATGGCAGTTAAAGGGTGTGGAAAAAGCTGTTAGAGGTTTGGATTCCTTGGTTAGCTTAATTTGCCAAAAACTGGATTTACAGTCAAATTTACTGTAGATTTTGGCATCTTTGGCACGGTGAATGAGGACATCTTTTCGTGGGATAAAATAGCCATAAAAAATAATGTTCTGGTTTAAACGTTTATAGTTTATAACCATACGTGCTTTACCGCGCTTAATTTCCGCATGATTGCGTACCATAAAAGCGGGACAAGAGTGTGGACTTGTAGAGGGTTCTATGAGTCCGAGGTTAAGTAACTCAGGGATTTGTTTATCAAATTCTTCAATATCGGCTTTCAGATAGAGAATAGGTTTGACACGGATAATCTTGTGTGGATTATCCAACTGGATAGAGCAAAAACGTGGGCTTTTTTCCCACCATAAGAGGGGAAAATTACTAAAGTTGGGCTTTAGAAGGGTAAGAAGCCAATGTGTTTGTTCTTCTGTAGTGACATTAATTAGTTCTTGGGTAAAACCATTATCACATTGTGAAGAGTGAGATGTGAGTAATTTTAACTCAACAGGGCCAGTAGAGTACTGAATCTGAAAAATGCGAGGGAGAATGGTGATTGGCATATATTTAAAAAGAAAATTTGTGTCTAAGATAAAATCACCATGCATGTTAGGAAAACAAGTAATTTTGGGAATAATAAAATCTTTGTTTCCTAAGCTAATAGGGACGTTTAGAGCTTTGTACTCTAAGGTAGTCGATGGGCCGGAAATGCCACTGACGTAGGCTGGTACGTCCATTTTTTGCCAGTAATGGCCAGGTATTGCATTGTGTTTGCAAATACAACCGGTGGCTCCGGTGTCCATAAGGATATCAAGGGTATAAGGCTTGAATCCAGGGAAAGAGAAATGTCCTTGGACATGAGTATATTTTTTCGGACTTTGGTGTGTCTGAAAAATAATATCGGAATCTTCAGATATGTAATGGTTAAATAGAGTAATGACAGCGACTAAATCGTTGTCACGATCTGAAGGAGGATAATCCTGACTTAGGGGTCCTTTATAGAAGCGGGGGTTGATATAGGAAGGCAGATAGACTGGGTACCTAGGGATTGAGGGTGAGGGTTGTGCCGCTGTGGTTCGAGAAGAGGTTGAACCTTGGCTAGACAAAGATGGTCGAGCCGGTAGCATGCTAGGAACAGGTGTGCGTCTTTTGAAGTAAAGATTATTACCTGAAGATTGAAATTCAAACGTTGGTGCTTATTCTTCACGGATATTTTGAGGAGTATCCAAAATATCAGTAATTAACCATTCACTAGGTAATTTGATGTCATGCCAATTAAGCACTCGAGGTTGTATCTCGTGCTCAAAAGGTCGTGGTTCGAAGAGTTCCACGAATTTTTTAACAGGAGGGGGCAATAGTTTAGTAGAGGTAACATTAGTTAACTCATGTAAACATTTCCAACTAACTGTAAGATTATGACAGTCAGCTTTCATGCCAGTCCATTGGGTTTTTATCTTCAAAACCACAGAATCACAAAGATTGGGGTCATGAATGGAGATAAAGAAATTGGGTTTAAGTTTGAACCAAACCGAACCATTAACCAGGTTGGATTCGATTCCACCAATAAGAGCGTTGAGTGGCTCTTGAAGGAATCTTTTATCGAAAATGGCAACAACAACAGGGGTGTCGATACCTTGTCGAAAAAGAGCAGTGAGTTCAATCTGTATGAGACCAATGTGTATGTATCTCAGTTTAGGATGTTTTTTAACCAATCGTTTGATTTGGCCAGGGTTGAATAAAGAAATTTCAAGACTAGCGTCATCAGTAGACTGGGCAGTGGTATTACTACAAGCTTGGTCAAAATAACGCCGAGACCAGAGATTACTAAGCTTGGATAGCTTGTAAACCTCATTATGCGTAACCTCTTTTATTTTATTAAAGAGATTGGGGTAAAAAAAAACGTCTTCTCTCACAAGGTCGTTGAGAGTGACAGATTCGAGTTCAGAGGCCGAAATAGGCGTGATCTCAATAGGGGTAGATGAGTTTGCAGGAGGAGGTTCCTGTGTCTCATTTTCTATAAAAATAAAGTCAGACTCGTCGTCAGACGTTGGGTTGTCGGATTCAGAGACTAACTCATAAAGAAGTTCAGTGGGGTCTGAAACTTCAGAAAAGAAGATTACTTCATAATCTAATTCGTTGAGGTAACGAATCATTTTACGGGCATTCTTGGATTTGTTTGGACATTCGTTAGCGAAGTGTCCTTTTTCATTACACAAGTAACAAGTGCAATTTGTCTTGTCACGTTTAGACGATACCAAAATTAAAAGAGACAGCGGAGGAAGAGAGGAATGAAGATAGAAAGGGTAGAAGGTCAGAGAGGAAGCGGAAGAATATCTAAGAGAAGAGAGGAGCTTCTCTTATATAGAGGTCGGATTTCAAAAATTTTTATAAAATCCGAAACTTTGCTAACGTGAGGGTGACGTCAGTGAAAAGTGACGTAAGCAGTGACGTAGGGCGGCGATCACTGTTCATGGGTCCATGGTGACGTAAGCAGACGTCGGCTGGGGTCTACTGCTGGGGTCCTCGTTGGTCAACTAGTCTTCTCTAGTGACTGCACTTCTGTCCTCGACCAATTGCCCATGATGATCAGAACAATGGTCGTTCATGCTACTGCCAATTGGAGATTCTCAAGTGGACTCGAATTCACCATTACCAGTACTTTGGGATGGCGACATAGAGAACGCTTCTACCAGCCATATCAGATTTGGTACCTCCAACCAGCGTCCTATTACACAGTTCAGGAACCGGCCCTCATCACCGATGAAGACGAAGCAGCTACCATAGCCAACCACTTCATCCATGCTGATTAGCTGTACAAACAGTCCCTCATTGCTCTACACAAAGAAGCATTGACACTCATCTTCCCCAACGGATGCTCCAGGTACCGTTATCTTGTCTCCGACGGCTGATGAATCTTTGTCACCCAATTTCTTATGGATTACGAGATCCCTGATGAAATTGCCGCCGCCTCCTTTGAATTAGTCCAGAATCTGTAGACACTCACTCTGTTAGATGTCCCAGCTACTCTTCTTGCCGAAGTCGAAGAAGCCCTGGAAGAAATGGCTGCCCATGAACTTGTTGAACAAGTGGCCGCCGAGAACCTCTCTCCAGCTCGCTGCGTAGATTCCGACATCAACCTTGAGTCTGATTGACTGTGGACCCCAGCAGTAGACCCCAGCCGACGTCTGCTTACGTTACCATGGACCCATGAACAGTGATCGCCGCCCTACGTCACTGCTTACGTCACTTTTCACTGACGTCACCCCCACGTCAGCAAAGTTTCGGATTTTATAAAAAAATTTTGAAATCCGACCTCTATATAAGAGAAGCTCCTCTCTTCTCTTAGATATTCTTCCGCTCCCCCTCTTACCTTCTAGCTTCCTCTCTAACCTTCTACCCTTTCTATCTTCATTCCTCTCTTCCTCCCTTTTGCCAAGGAACCTGAGTCTATTCCATTTACTTGATGTAGCATTTTTATCCTGCATCCAGAGCATCTCCCTGCCAATGGAAAGCTCATGATTGTAGTGGTGTCAATGGATTATTCGAGTTTGGTTTCCCCAGGCATACATGCAGGCAGACCCATTAATGAAACAGGTTGTGTGTTTGCCAAGTCTGGTATAAGATAGATAAGGGTCTCATTTCCTACAAGTAGACTTCCACCCATTGACCAAAAACACCACTTTAGACAGGAGAAGAGATCTCCTGAGTCAACTTCATGGAAGAAAGCTCACTGCGTGTAAGAAATGATACCTCTCTATCTTGTACCTGGGCCTGACAGAGACACAATCATGCTGCTTACTCACCAAACTTGTCATTAAGAATTTAATGAACTTCTTGAGCATATTAACGGTCAAGTCTCCTCCTTAAGAAATTAAATTCTAAACACTGTTCTGTTTGGAAATTACTCCAATTAGGTTAATCTTTGTTGCACAGAAATAATCCCTTACATTAGGCTCTCACTGTTACTTTTATCTTTATTTTTCTTTAAGAAAGAAAAGGAGGAGGAGGGTGGACAACATATGGGGGCAGCTTCCAACAGGAAAGAAAAAAAATGTGAGATATTAAAAGTATGCTTCCAACCTCAGCACAACAATCTAACTCAAGAAACAACCAGAGCCCCGTTTTTGCAGGTTCCAATTGACAATGTGAAACATAAATATCTCACCAAGTTCAGATCAAACCCACTCTAGAAGGCACCAACCACTTAAAAGTATGCACCAAGCTCAGCACAACCACACTATCTCTAGAATCCACCATAGCCCCGTTTTTGCAGTTTCCAATCGACAATGTGAAACATTAATATCTCACCAAGTTCAGATCAAACCCAACCTAGAACACACCAACCTCTCTCTCATATATACACACAAAATACGAATCAAATTGAAACCATCTTACACTGAAGATAAGCCATATGGACTCTCACTCTCACACTTGTCTAAAAGGGAGAATCCAGGCAGCGTGAGAAATGAACAAGAGTATTGGGGACCAGAAGTCACAATCCCCTGCAATTTAAAACAAATAAAAAACCTGGAAGCAAGAGAGTTGCGTGTAGAAAAATACAGGTTGGAGCTCTGTGATTCCCTGAGCAAGAGCAGCCTCTATGAGTATGCTGATGCAAGCCAGGTTCCCAGCGTGGGAGTTGTCTAGCCTACTTATGTGAATGACTGCCCAAGTAGTTAGAAAACAAGCTTCCATCAGAAAGCAATTTTGGAAAATTAACTCCAGATAGATCAAACCCACACTTAGCGAAAGAGAGAAAGAGACATCAAAGCCACACGTCTCTCTATTTCGTTGTAAAGGATTATTTTACTCTTAACTCTAAATTAGTGAGATAAAATACATTGCAACGCAGGAATGAGGCTACCATGAACCTCAGGATGCAAAGTCCCATGCTTATTAACCCAATTTAACAAAAAGCCTAAATCATGCTATAGACTGAACTCAAGCACAGTGCAACAACCAACTAATAATGAAGAAACTCAGAAGAAATACAGAAAGCGATACCTGTCCCTTCTCACCGACAATAAGCAACTCATCCGATCCATCCACTGAGTCATTTACAGCTGCAACTGAATTATCAGGGTCGCTCTCCAAAATAGTGCAATCATCGTCCAAATCAACCCTAGAGTCCGGTTTTGCTCTTTCCGTAGGCTTGGAAATCTGGTTCTCAC
This sequence comes from Telopea speciosissima, assembly GCF_018873765.1. Lineage (NCBI taxonomy): Eukaryota > Viridiplantae > Streptophyta > Magnoliopsida > Proteales > Proteaceae > Telopea > Telopea speciosissima. The sequence goes on from NC_057922.1 coordinate 16,496,540, forward strand.
CCACAAACACCACATCGTCTGAATCTTCTGTTTCACCATCAACTGGTTCAAGCAGTTCGTAAATCCAATCGAGATTATCGTCACTGCCTTCGTCCCAAGTGCCGTCTTCATCAGAGCTAATTTCAAGAATTTCGGAATTAGGATCCATAATAACTCTAAAATGCAAAAAAACTTTGGCGAAAAACTGGATTTCCTTTCATGGGTACCCAGAAAAATAAAGGGTTCTGCTGCTGCGTACTAAACCCTCCTTGAATACAGCAATATGGAGTTACAGAGATTCAATATTTTCTCCAAAAAGCCACTTGGTTTTGGGTTTCTTGTGCTTTCGGAGTGCAAAACTATTCTCAACATCAATATCAGGGCTTTGATTTGAAACAGATACTAATGATACTTGCAAAGGATAAAATGGTATCGGATGAAACACGTCCAGAGACTCCAACAGAGGTTGCATTTCAGGGAAAATAGGTTTTGAGGAAATTGTAAGAGCAGAACAAGACGAAGAGAAATATTAAGTGACTTGAAGAATCTAAAGAATAGATGTTCCTGCCTTGCCTTTACCAAATTTTTTTTTTTTTTTTTTCTTGTGAGAAAAAAAAAAAAAAAAAAAAAAAAGGGGAGAAACTAAACAAAACAAATTGCACGGCTCTCTGCGTTCTTCTGTAATAAAACTGAAAAACTGGAAAGGCTGCCAAGTTTGTGAATACGTTGACGCTGGTTGGGCTGGGCTGGGCTGGGTCTGGGCTCCTTGGTTATTCCAATTTTGGTCCCACCTTCTATGATGCCCAAAATAACTTTTAGTTTTTGTTGAGATTAATTGGACTTAGAAACAGGTCTAGGTATGTGTGATATAGGATATGGAAGCTTGGGTCACTATTCTCGTGTGTTTGATCTGCGAATTAAATGAGTTATTAAACTAGTCCTTTCTCAAATCCAGTGCTACTAATAAATGATCATCAGAGTAAGAGTTTATCATTTATTAGAGAGATTAAAATTTTCCTTTCCTCCCATAAAATAAACATGGGCCCCATGCCACGAGTGTGGGAGAATTTCTCCGATTTGAGAAATCCTCTCAAGTGCAGTGCAGCTATGTGGCACATCAATGGTGCACTACACAAGGAGAGTGATAGATCTTTATCCTTTTAAGTGTTGTGCACTGCTGGATGTGCTATGTAGGTGCACTAGGCAGTGCACCACACGTGAGACAATAAAGATTCGAATTTCTCACATGCATCAATGGTAGTGTGAGAAATTGTATCATCCATATAGAGTCCAGTGATCAATGAAGAAGAGAGTAAATACAAAGTAAATTCATGTGAGAGTCACACACACTACATTGGCTTAATGGGAAACTTTTTTCTAATAAAAAAAACAAACACTAACCAGTCGTGTTTGTTGTAGATTCCACGCACTTAAATACTAACCGTTAGATTGGACATATCCATTAAAGACCGTTGATTATATTAAATATAGAAACAATTTTCTCTCAGTCAGTGTTAAAGGAATCCTAGTTATCAATATCACAATTCACAAAGATCTGATTTCCGTAGGTTCAGCTAGTGCATATGTTAGCAAGAAAGTTCTCTTCGGATGGATTGGATGGTCATTTGAGGTGGACTTATTAAGTCTCAAAACTTAGTTATGTACCCTGATTAATGAGAAATAAATACGAGAATATGATCTTCTTCTTTGAGAGGATAGATAATTTAAGAGATTTGTTTAGAAACTTAGAACCGGTTAGGGTTACATAGGAATTATAATTCAGATTAGTTTCAATATTTAATATATATCAACGGTCTTTAATGGATATATATGTCCAATCCAATGGTTAACATTGAAGTGCATGGAATCTGCAAGACTGGAACACACACACACACGACCGGTTAGGGTTTAATGTACCTAACATGTACCCTTTACGGTGGGCCCAGAAAAATTTTTCTCCGTTGAATTATTAATGAGATTCAAAGTTCAAACTTCGCCATTTTTGGGTGAAGTTTCTTTTTGGTCCCATAATTGGAGATGACGAAAGGTCCCACTATGTAAGTCTACATCTGCACCATGGTATCATATTGCATGTCGAGAAAGCATTCCGCAAGTTGATAACAACCAATCAATGGATTTTAATTCGCTGTTGTACTCATTGTGCGGCGGCAGGTGCCATGTGTGCACAATAAGCCCCACATGACACACATGGTACCTACAGCGCCACACGATGAGTACAACAGCAAATAGAAATCCACCAATCAATAGTGGGAAGTGTAAACTTCAAAAGTGTCTTCACTTTTTATTATTTTTTTTTATCGATGCCTACCATGGTTTGAGGAATTGGTATTCGAACGCTTGCTTTGTATCGATATCGGTGGAGATCGGTATCGATTTCTGACCGATCCCATATCGGTGGATCGGTATGATATGGTAAAAAAATAAAGTTTTTTTTATTTATTTTTTTATAAAGAAAATAGGACCAATCTAGATCGGTACGGCCGATCTAGCTCGACATCGATAGAGAACAATACCAATACCAATACCACTTACTAAAACCTTTGTACCTACTCTATCCTATTCTATTGGGTGGTCGTAGAGGGCCAATATAACCACCAGGAAGCTTGGGTAGCAATAGCATTCCCTAAATCTTCACTACTATTAAGGCAACCATGTCTCTCATGTAGTAAGGAAATGTGATTTTTGAGTGAGACTGATTCTCATCAATGTTGATGTTAACTAGAATTTCATTACAAATATTTTAGGATTGGATCATTTATTTAGTGGAGTTAAAATTTTTTTTTCTACGCGTGATAGTGGACATAGAAGATGGTTCACCTACCATTCTAAGGTTCACAAACCTTTATAGGATTTTAGTATGTTTTTTGGAAATATCCTCCTAATATTCCCTCCCGCCTTCTCCCATCGGGTGGAGGAAAACTCAATCCATGTTTGAAAATTCATGAAGAAATTTTTTAAATAATAAAATGTCAAAGGTTCCTCCTATCTTGGTTCTTTTGATTTGTTTATTAAGAATAAGACTTTAGAGTGGTCTAGGTTGATCCAAAGGATTGAAAAGAAATTGGGAAGTAGAGGATTCCTTTGTTATCTTAGGTTGGTCAATCTGTTCTTATTAAGATTTTCCTTAGTTCTATTCCAATTCATTGGATGCAATGTTTTTTGTTGCGTTTTAAGGTTTGTACCAATTTGGACCGTCAAGCATTACCAGTAGCAATTATAAAAGAAGAGCCGACAATGAAGAACAAATCCGTCCCTTCTTATTTATCATTTACCCTTACCAAAAATAATTTACCTTACCTTAGTTTTACCATAACATAGCTTTAATTAAGCACCAAATTGTAAGCTTCAACAATCGTAGCTGACACATTGTAAAAATTTCAATAGATTCATAACTGGAAGGTTAGCAATTTGATTTTAAAGTTTTTCTCCCCCATTACGGTTTCCTATAATTTTTAAAAGTCTTTGGAGAAATCGAGGCATTGGAAAGATCTCACTCTTTCTTGGTTAGAGGTTAGTCATAATCCATTCGGTCACAATCCATTGAATCTTACAACTCTGACACGCCCGCAATCCTCCACACGAACCATCTGAGATGTAGTTGCTGAATTTGTTGCCAACACTAGGGTTTTAGATACTGTTTCGATATCGATCTAAATCGATCCAAATTGGTTTGAATCGGACAGATTTACTCCTATATTCTTCAAAAAATCAGATTTTTTTTTTTTCAACATTTTTTGCTTTGTTTCATACTGATCTATTGATATGAATCAGTCAAAATCAATATCAGTGTCCACCGATATCAATACGAATCGACGGATCCAATACCGATTCAGAATATCGTTTGGAGACCACATATTTGAAAGCAGGAAAAACTCTGTTTGTACACGGTCTTAAACGCCTCACCATAAGCAAAGGCCAAAATCTTATCCCCTCCCACTATCATGGATTTAGTTATTGGGATCTAATTGGCCAATATCCCTACTTGTTCGATATTGTTTTGGTGGTATCAAAATAAGGAACAGAAAAAGGGTGATTGTTCTCGGCCTGGGATCGCAGGCTATGCCGAGGCATATGGGGCAGTCATTTCGACCATTCAGGGGGGGCGGGGCGATCATTTCGCTCACCCCCATGTGCTGGGTGCATCCTGTGCCCCAACACAAAGAACATTTGTTCTTAAAAAAAAAATCATGCATGGCATCTTGAGAGGCAAAAGCGTCCAATCCAACTTGATACAATGATCCGTGTGATTATTGATATCAGTCGGTTGTTGCTGATACTGTGACCTAGAATCATACTCACAATAGATTCAAGCCATCAGTCATTCTAAAAGAGTCTTTCTTTTTCTACTAAATAAAATAATATGAAATTTTACCCCCAAGGGGTCAGTTTAGTTGGCAAAAGACCAACTCCTCAAATAAGAGATCATGAGTTCAAGCCACCTTGGGGCCCATCCCCATCCCCTATTTCCCCCCCCCCCTATTATACAAGCTCATAATCAAAAAAAAAATTGAAATTTGGATTGGCTATGTGTGAAATTTGGTCTCCTAATTCTATCATATGATTAATTTGTTTTAGATTGTTTTATCTCGAATTAAATCAACATATTTCATGTGATTTTGCTGAACTGATCAGACTAAACCTCCAAAATTCTTCTTACTCCATACCACGATTCTAGGTATCAATGTCAGATTGGCACTATGTACGTAGCAGTAACGTTGGTACCTGATACCGATATTGTAGTGGTTTTATCGGTATAAGGGAGGGTAAAATGGTTAAAAAAATCAACGCACAAATATTTTAAGGCAAAACAGTCCAATTCGACCTGATATGGTTGATCCATATTTATATTGATATCGGCTGAGACCGATACCTAAGACCATGTTCTATAGCCCTTACAAATTAGTTGAATTGGTGGTCCCTTTGTTTTTTTTCCTTAAAACTTTGGGCCTAAGCAGTACATGTCACAAGACTATTTTAACGACACCTCTATAGATTATATATGTATTATAATTTGAAAGTGACTTATCATTGTGTCATTATTTTACTGATTTTTCGAGTATAAATATGAAATGATAAGATTCACCCTAGTCAAAAGAAGAGTATTATACTAAAAGGGTAAAGAAATAAGGATCCAAATAATTTGATACCTCGAGGGATGTCAATAAGAAAAGGACTGAGTTTCCCTCCACCCATGATGAATGGGATCCCATTCATCACAGAACGGGAGAGGGTGGAAAAAGGTATCAAGAGGGTATGTTGTAACATGCCAAAACCCTAGGAGGGGTTTGTGAACCCTAGGATGGTGGGTGAACCGTCCTCTGTGGGTGGAGGAAAACTTTGTCAATAAGAAAATCTTCTTTTTTCATGCACTTTTTTCTACCTGCTGTGAGGAAGTATCAAATCTTCTCCATTTTTGCAGAGCTAAATTACACGGCGACCCCCTCAGTTTTGCCCTAGATACATTATGATCCCACGTGTTTCTAAAATGTACACTCGGACCCCTTGAGTTTAGGTTACTTGTTACATTTTGCCCCACTCTATTAGAGCATTCTCGTTAGTTGTTGACGTGTTGGTCATTGATGCTTTAAAATGATAAATATACCCAATGGGGTGTGAGCTTACCATTTTGCCCATAGGACAACGCCCAAACTTCACACTATCGTCTCTGTTACTTGTCTCTGCTAGCTTTCTTCTTCTTCCTCCTGCAAACTCACCTGCCCCCACCCCTTTGCAACCCCATCCACGCAGGCTTAACCCCCCCCCCCCCCCCCACTCTCTTTTTATTTTTCTTATTTCATTTTCCCGCAACCTCATCCGCCCTCACCCCTCTGCAACTCCGCAATTTAAACCCTAACTCAACCTAGTTTTATTTTATGAGAACACTTGCCCACCAACATGAGTTGTCCCCTTCTACGAACCGCTGCCTTTGCCGTCAAATATTCCGATACCTGAACAGAAGGATGCCGAAGGAAAAAATATAATGGGTTCATTGGTTTTGCGTTCTGGTCTCAGGACCCTGATCAGAAGGACGCCGAAGGCCAGTGATGTTGTAGGCTGCAAAATCCTGGGTGGCAACGTCTCTATAGATCACCACCAATGGAGGACTTATATTTGAAATTGGATTGATTCTGGCCTGTTGGATCCTCCCAAGAGGGTTGTCACTGGACTCATCCGAGGTATCGTCAATTATTTTCGTGGCTTACAATGACCATTCTAGCCACTGGTTTTTGCGGTTTTGGATTTATGAAATCGGAAAATGGTGGGTGTATATTTTTTTCTTTTCCGTCCTATGGGGTCCTCATTAGAGGGTTGCCGGAGTTTGCAGAGCACTCATTGGTACTGGTATAGGACAATGTCAGCTCTAGAGGTCGCCACTGCAGATCCCTTAACCTCCTGTGGCCGTTAAGGTCTCCAAGAGGGGGATTTGGAGTTGTTTTAATTGAAGGGCAAAATTGCCATTTCAATTTTATGCTTAACACCAATGCTTAACACCATCCACTCTTGGGGGTTTGAGTGTATATTTTAGAAACACAGAGGGTCATATTGTATTTAGGGAAAACTCAGGGGGTCGCCATGTAATTTATCCTTTTTTAAAACTAATCCCAACAGTTAATTGATATGAAAACGATTGCTTTGCTAATAACAATTTGGATATGTGAAAACTGCAAATTAGTGATCATCATAGTGGGTTAACTTATTGATTAAAAATAGTTATTTTTCTTATTATGGGAGGTGATCGATATAGCACAATAGCTTATTACCCAAAAAAAGACAAAGATATAGCACAATAGCTGTTGCACCAGCCCTATATATTGCAACAGACAATATATAAATTACCGTTTGGCGAACACTGTTCGCCGGCCTGCATTCAGATTATTTGATGCATAGTTAGGCTTCCCATCTTGAGGCCAGCCAAAGAAGACCAGCTATTAACTTGTTGGCCCAAACAAAGTATCACTAGTGGAAAAAGTTGTTCAAAAAATGATTACAAGGTCAAGGTAGAACCAAAGCCTACATAAAAAATGGGATAAAGAACGGTAATTAGTCGCGCAACGGGGCGTGTACCTGTGTCCAAATATAATCGCACACGAAATAACCGACACACCCTATGAAAAGGCGTAAAATCTAATAAATATAGCTCAACTAAATTAGTTATACTTAAGAGTAAGTCGCATGACTAAAAAATAAGATAAAAGAAAATCCCAATGCTTTACACATCAACACAACAATATTGGGTTACCTAATTGGCTTTGCATGGAAATGCTTACAAAGTGGACTGTCACTCATGCAACTTTCACTCTTTCCATTGATGGTATCATGGTAGAAAAGAAAAGCAAGATATGGAATGCATAAAAAGTCGATAAAAAGAAGGAAAAGTTTTGGGGGAAGGGAAATTTATCTTCTCAATTGCGATGCATAGTTTAGTGCATTATACTTGAGAATCCAATCGTTCATCCAATACCTGAAAAGATAAAAAGACATCACTGTTCATATTTTTATGATTGAATTATTATTTTATTTTTTATTTTTTGATTGAAGGTTGGATTATTAAGTATGGACCGCACTTAAGAGGATGAAAATCCTGCACTATGTGCAACCTTGAGCGAATGTGCTTTGATTTTCCAAGAAAATTGAACCGGTTCGATGTCGATTTTTATTAGGTTTTGTATTCGGTTGAGACACTATTTTAGCATTCATGAATCATCCACAAAGATTTATCCAAAATAAACCCCCCCCCCCCCCAACAAACACTTCACCAGTAGTAAATAATATAGAATACTGAACCTCCAACTACTAATACAGATTTGGCTTTTTATGTTTTACAGTGCCCCCACCAACTACTAATACAGATTACAGAACTTGAATTCTAAATAAATACTAAGATTTTGATAAACCTAGTAGATTACAGAACTTGAATCAATAAAATCATGAATTGAATGAAAAAGTTTGGCTTTTGTTTCCATTTGACTCCATGTGCAATTTGGCTCTTTCTGCGACCATTAATTGGCCTTCATTTCTGGCAAAGTATTTCTAACATCCTTTCTGCAATGAGACTTTCAGAGGCTTTGATAGAAATGTTTACTCCTTGCTATCTTAAGATATTCAATCTAGTCAAGATACACAAGATGTCCTTTCTCATGCCTTTATCTAGAACTTCTACTGCATTTCATCTCCCACTTCTTGGTGTTTATCAATTACCGTGTTGGTTTCTTTTCTTCTTGCTACCTTTCCTACATCTTAAACTGTCAAAGGCCTTGCTAAACGTAAGGCCTTCAAGATCTCCCATTTGGCCTTTGCTAATGATTTCATTATCTTCTCCAAGGCCGATCTCCCTTTGGTTAAGGCTTCTATGTCTTGCTTGCACCACTTTGAAGATATGTTGGGCCTCCATATCAATCTTTTGAAATCTCTCTTGTTCTTGGCTAGGGTTTCTGAGAATGATAGGGCTTGTTTGAAGAACATTACTGGTTTTTCTTTAGGTTGTTATTGGCCAAGAAGAAAAGTATTTAAGTTTGCTGGGTCTACTATAGACTCCTTCGTAATGACTCTATTTGGATTGCTCCCTTTATTTTTTATGCTTCTTGGGTCTAGAAAAAGGTTTTGAAGCTTAAACCCTAGCTTATGAGGTCATCAACTCCTTTATTGATGATGGTGCCTCCACTGGATAATAGTTGGACCATTGACATTCCCAGGGAGCCCTCCGTTTAGTCGTTGACATTTATTTACAACTTCGGCTATGACGGTTTGCCATGGTTTTAGACATTTCTCAGCATGATGATTGCCCCTCCCCCCTTTCCTACCCCTAGTTGTCTGTTATCTGGTCTGCTTTCGGGTATCCCCAAAAGGCCCACTGATAGTGGTCATATTTTTTTCTTGATTTGCCTCTTCTTTGGGCCTCTTCAACTTCAAGTCGGCTTGATATGTCATTCGGGCTCATGGCCCCGTTACTCCTTATAGGATTGAATGGCAACATCCAGGAGGAGGTGAATTGGGTGATGATGCTTTCTTACATTGTTTTGCAATATGTAGCAAATAATTAAAATAACAATGCAATAACAAAATGCAAGAGTAAGAGATAGTGACACAATCGATTTTAGAGTGGTCAGGATTCACCAATCTTACGGCTACTACCAGAGCTATATAGGCCAAGGGTTTCCACTATAAGGATCCCTTTCCAAATGGTAGGAATCAAGTCTTACACCTTTCAATCACAATCTTTCAGATTGAGCATCCGATCACATAGATCAAAGATTTCTTACCCAAGCCATACAGACCAAGGATTTCTATCCAAATCACACGGATAAAAAATTTCTTTTTTCAGTTGCAGAACACATCTGCAAGCACCACACTAGCTGTAGAAGACATCTACAAGTTTGTTTTGATAGCTGAAATTTCAATCAAATAAAATGCATGAGAAACACAATAAGATAACCAAAACCAAGGAGTGGAATATGACAAATCTGTCGTACATGCAATTGATAGGGTCTTCCAGGTTAGGGTAAGGGCAAGCTCAATAGTTTCCCTAGAAAAAGGGCTGAAACCATAGTTTACAATATGACTCGACATGTGACAAATATCCTTGTTGGTAGGGATGGGCATGGCAGAAAAAGCCATGTGATTTCCCATAATGATGAATGATAGTCTGTTTGGTCCCCACTTTCCCAGATGCCAATCTAGCAAACAAAGCACAACATTTTCTAGTAAATTGTCAGTGACGGTGATGTTGGAGAGCCAGGTGTGGGTGCCAAAGTCTTTGATTAGAATCAGCAAGAGCTTATACACCTCCCAAGATATGGTGTTGACCATCTCGACGTTGAAGGAGCCGACCACGAAGAAACACCTGCAACCGACATCGAGGATGCGAAAGCCAATGCGAAAGACGTTGAGTTCCAAAAGCGAGAGGCAGGGTCGAAGGCACAAATTGAAGTGAGGGAATGGATACATTGATGCAAGGTAAGGACAATGATGTACTAGGGCTTGAGGTCGCCAGCGTCTGCAGCGGCAAAAACCTCATCAGCATCGGTTCCATCCCTCCTTCCTGGAAATGCAACAATTCAAGTTCAATGATTCTCACAAGTTGTCAAGTCCTTTCTCAAGATGATATTTTCGTGCATGCTCAATTTTTTTTGTAATTCAAATGAATCAAGCCTTCATGTAGGCAACAAACTAGTTGTTAAAATAGCTATTAGAGTCAATCATGGGTTTTCTCAAGGATAAAAGATATTCAACTTGTTGTGGTCTTTAAGAAAACTACTTCTTTGTCCAAGAAATCTAGCTATCCAAAACACATAATCATGTGGAACCTTTTAGATTCAACACTCCTTGGCACAACTGATCAGGTTTCAAATGATACATTTAATAAAGGAGAAGACAAGACAATTAAACCCTAATCAGAGCCTTGACAAAGGAGAAACATTGTAGAAATAGGGAGAAACTAGACGGACAAGTAGATCTTCAATCTGAAGATGGATTAGGGTTTAAAGGATACGCAGAGGAGGCACTCCAAATTAATTGCCGATGAAACCCATAAACCATAATAGAAGGCTCAAGATAAGAAAAAAAACACACAATAGAACAACATCGAAATGTCTATCAACAAAATAGAGGAAACACTGATTACACTTTCATCAAAAAATGTTGCGCTATGTGTGTGGTTTAGTCCCACATCAATTGTGTGCGTGTGGTGTGTGTTGTGTATATCCGTCATTCCACGGTCCTAAAAGTCGATTAACCTTTTGGAATTGATGTGTTGTTTGTGCGATTCCACTTTCATCAAAAAATTTGAAGAAACACTACCAACAACAAGCATGGAAGCACAAAAAAACCACAAGAAAAAAAAAATCCGAACAAAAACCAAAGAATGTGAAAAAAAAAAAAAAAAACTAACAAAGAAGAGAAGAAGAAAAATGAACAAAGAAACTTTGGTCCGAAGCCTCGCCAAGGAGGAAAACTCCAAGCAATGTGTCTGTTCAGACTCCTAGGAAATGAAATTCTTTTAGGCTATGTTTGGATGCCAAGAAAAAAGAAAAGAAAAGAAATGGTCTGGCCGAACAATGTAAACCTGGCCCAAACCAAATCGAAATGACCTAAATCGAACCATACAGATGTCTTATTAAATAGGTTTCTGATTGGGATATTACGTCTCCAAAACCAAATCGACTCACTTCGGAAACTGAAAAAACCCGAAACCAACTAAAAAACCCGGACCAAAAATGAAACCAAACCGATCTACCCCAATAAGAAACTAATAACAACCCGAAACCCATTTAAAAAATCAGATTTTCCCATAGTTTTGTACAAATATGTATGTTAAACCGAACCCTAACTAGGCCGAAACCGAAGCCGACCTTGATAACAAAGCGATCCCAACCTGAAACCAAACCGAATCAAGTCGAAACCAAGCCGAACCCTAACTTTCCTTATTGGTTTGCTTTCAGATTCACCATTCTCACACTGAAAATTGACTAAACCTAAACAAAACCCAGCTCAACCCAAATCGACCAATGGAAAGGCAAAAATTTTCGGGGCACAGCGGTCATTTTGCTTATCCCTATGTCTAGGCAAAGAGGCAACGCGCACACCCAAGTAGCATTCTCTTTCCCATAATTCAATTTAATTTTATGACTTCATATGTTGTCAATCCAGCTCAATTTTTTGGTCACTATTTAGAGTTGGCCAATATCACCCTTTTATGTCTCACAACTCGGTATGCAAAACAAGCAAGGGGCAATTACTATCACTACCCTACACTTAGCCTATATTTACTAAAACTATCCTACCTTAAACTTCTTTTCTGAAACTACCTTGCTTTTAAACTTTTACATCTCTTTCTACCCTCATGTTTTTAAATACCCAGATTACCCTTCCTTTTCACCTTGTAACATGCTAATCTATTTAACCTACCATTCTCTTTCTATTTTTTACTATTTTTGTCATTAAAATTGTAAAAAATGAAAGCACCCACCCGCTTCTTCTCTCTCCTATTTTTTTTACTCCATTCGGTTGTTTTTTCTTCAATTTTTCTATTAAATTAATTTTTTATTCAACATTTCATCTTTGTCCGTACCGTGCTACCAAGACGGTATCGGTATTGGTGATTAGCAAAATCGATATGTATTGCCAGATACGGATGATACAATATCAATACTTAGAACCATGATTTGTTCAAAAAAGAATGATGAGGATGAAATGTTGAATAAAAAATTAAGGGTAATTTACACACACCACCCCTAAGGTTTGACGAAAGGATAATTTTACACCCCAATTTTGAAAAATTTTGCGTACCCCCTGAGGTTTGCAAATGGTAACAAATAAGCCCATTCCCTCATTTCATGACTAACTGCGTTAAAATTTAGATTTGAACTGATAAAATTACCCTTATAAGAAGAAAAAAAAAACAAAAAAAAAACAAAAAAAAAAAAAAACCTGCAACTCATCTTTCCCAAAATTAATTGGAGAAGATGGGTTGCAGGTGTGGGAACACCACTATATCGGTCTGAAGTCTGAATAAGGCATTAGTTGTCAATCCATGGCAAAGAAAGACCAAAACCGCCATTTCCACCTCTAACTCACCACCCTGCACTATCAATAGATGCATCAATTTAGAGCTTCCCTGAACCTTTGCTTCTATCTTCATGTGCACATCCTACAGACCACAGCTTCCTATCTTTTTCAAGAAGAAATAAAGCAACGATTGAACTGAACCCCCAAGGCGGCCAGGCCCCATCCCTCCTCTCTCTCTGTGCAATCTCTATTTCTCTATTTCTCTGTATACGATTGAACCCCAAGCAGTCAGGCCCCAACCCTCTTCTCTCTCTGTGTGCACTATGCAATTTCCGTTTCTCTCTTTTTGCTTTTTTCTTGTGTCATCTTTATTTCTTCTCCAATGGTGGCTCCTCTTGCCATTCCATCAAAAAGTAATCTCCTTTCTTTGTTCTTGATTTGTCTCCATTAGAGAACCTTTCCTCACACGGTAAACCCAAAAGCCAAAACTGCGTTTTCATGAGAAAAAGATACTAAAGCACTGCGTTTCTTCGAAACTTTCTTCTGGGTTTTCTGTATCCATAGTAATCACGTCTCTCTCTTTCTCTTATTTCCCTTTCGTTTCGCAAAATATCGTTTTGGTTCTACTTGAATCCTTTTCTTGATCGCTATTTTAATGCAAACTCAATCTTTTTCTTGATCACTCCACTTTCTCCATTTCCTTCCTCTGAGCTATGTCTCTTCTGCAACCCCGATCATTTCTATCTCTCTTAACAATCCTTTCTCTTCTTCTCTTTTTCTCCCGTTGTTCTTACGCGATTAGGTCTCTCCATGCTACGGATTCTTGGGATAAAGAAAACTACCATGAAATTGGCGGTTTTCTCGATGGATTATTGCCCACCTTCACCGAAGCACCTGAATACCGAAACGGCGCTAGATGTCCCATTTTGGAACCTAATTTTATCAAATCACCACAGTGTTACTCCTATTGATTTTGGTTTTTAAACGTTTGCCACTCAATCACTCCTCTTCAACCTCTATGGCTGAACCGAATCATCAGCATCCTCACCATCACTCTCTGCTCCACCCTCATCACCATCTCCCTCAAGATCCTCACAATCAAACCCTAACCTTAAATTCTGATTTGTTCGCCTGTAATGGGGGCAATCTGTCGACCAGATGTTGAGTGAGATGGGGTAATCTGTTGGACTATCTCAACAATTTCAACCCTCGCCAAGATCTCGAATTTCTCATCAAGCAGTCTCCTTTGCCACGCTGGGATGGTTGCAACTCATCTTCCCCAATAATAGATGAAAATGAAGGATAATTTGGGTATTTAAAAATATGAAGGTAGAAGAAGATGTAGACGTTTAAAAGCAGGGTAGTTTCAAAAAAGAAGTTTAAAGTAGAATAATTTTAGTAAATATAGACTAAATGTAGGATAGTGATAGTAATTGCCCTAACAAGCAAAGTTACCTAACCTTCACAGACCATGAAAACTATAATCATAAAGAAGGTTTTAAAAATCGGATCGTTGAATTGGCTGTAATCGATGCCGATTTCAACTGATCCGACACGCCGATTTACACTCAAAATCCAAAAAATCTTCATGTTTTTTAATCTGTTCATTGATTCTAGGGTTCTTGAAGGCCGATTTTCCGGATCGAAATCGTCGTAACTCTCCGATTCCGCAGATTAAAACCTTGTTCATAAAATACAAAATAGACATGGCAAGGTACATTGGACCTGATTCATTCATGTTCTCTATCTGTTTTGTCTATTTTATTTTCCTTCGCTTGCCGTTGATTCATGCTTGCTTGCTGTCGCTATTTGCAGGTAAGATCCAAAGATGAAAAACAACAAATCGACAACTCCCCCCACACTCGAACACACCCAAAAAAAAAAGAAAAGAAAAGAAAAAGAGTGATGAATAATGGAAAAGACAATGATCGATCAAGATTCGAGAAGGACCTGAGACCAACACTAGCGGACAGCACAGTCTTATCCTTTGGGCTGTAGTCATAATCTTACATGCCGCTGATGCTATCAAGTTCCTTCCGCTTCTTGCGTTCTCGGCCTCGATCGTCCATGGCGCACCTTAGCACCTGCAATACCAGCGTCAGACAGAAGGCGAGGTTGAAAGGTGTGGTGTTCGACATGGACGGAACCCTGACCGTTCCTGTGATTGATTTCGCAGCAATGAATAAAGCCGTGTTGGGCGAACAAGAGTATGCTTCCTTGATATCCCAGAATCCTTCTGGCATCGATATCTTACACCACATTGAGAAATGGAGCCCCGACAAGCAACAGAGAGCTAATGAGATCATCCTCGATTTCGAACGTCAAGGACTTGAGCGTCTCCAGATTATGCCCGGTTCGTTTTTTACACATTTGATCTTACATTATTCTTATTACTCCAATTTTTACTGATGAAGGATTTGAATTTATTAATTGCTACTAGTTGTTCGTCAGATGTTCAAATTGGAATTTTGTATGCATTTCCTATGTTAATGGTGAAATTGGATTCTGGGTTCTTAGCTCGTCTTGTATTATACTTTGGGATGAGTGTTTTTTTTTTTTTCCTTTCCCATTTACATGATGCTTGAAATCTTGTATTATTGGAGTTACTTGTGAGATTTAGTCAGGGACGGATCAATACTCAGAATGTGTGTTTTTGGAGGTGTAGTCATTCTTAAATAGATTCTTTGGATCAAACTTCAGCTTAAAAAAGTCTTTTAGAATCATATCCTCATATCATACTCGGTCTCATATATATTGAAAACGAGGAAGAGGGAGATTGCATGATTTATCTTTTCATGAGCAGCGAATTTGCCTTATTGGATTGCTGAGTAGGTAGTCTTCAGGTTGTGGCCCATGTTTTGGATCTTATAATAGAATTCCAGTTACTGACAATGTAGTGGGGATATGGGAATCCTTTTCAGAAGCCATGCACTATTTCATTCATTGGATCTCCCTTATTCTACACAGAATTCTTCCTTGGATTGACTCATAAGTTTCCCTATCTATTAAGTTAGTCCATGCTCTCACTCTTCTGAAAATGATATTTAAAAATTCAAAAGGATTTTATGATATGTACATATAGAACACGGTTGACATGATACATACAAAAGGGAAATCACTACCTCAAATAAAACACATATATAAAATCTGTCAAACTTAACAAAGATAAAGAATATATGTAACACGTGGAGCACAATGTCAAGTTACTATCTCAAGTTAAAAGCATATGCATGATAGTTGACCAACTAGTCAATGCCACCTGGCAAGTAGCTAAGTATGCTTATGAAAATACTTTTTTTTTTGGTTGGAGGGGGGTGTGTGGTGGGTGCCACACCCACTAGTTGTTGACTAGTCTGCATTTTAACTGCACTGTGATTAAAAATGAAAGGCTTTCATTTGCATTTGGTTCAAACTTTGACGGGCTGAAAATTAGACTTTAATCTCAGTAAATTTGGTTTATTA
This sequence comes from Telopea speciosissima, assembly GCF_018873765.1. NCBI lineage: Eukaryota > Viridiplantae > Streptophyta > Magnoliopsida > Proteales > Proteaceae > Telopea > Telopea speciosissima. The sequence goes on from NC_057922.1 coordinate 16,512,506, forward strand.
TCTCTTCCATGAATGCAGAGAACTGTCTTTTTGTATGGATGTACTTTGCCCTTATGTTTATATAGATATATTTTTTTGGATGAATATATTCGTATAGATTATGTCCATAGTTATCAAGGCAGGAAGGCGACCATGGCGTTTTAGAGGGTCAAAAATCAAGGCGACACCGCCATGGCAGCAAGGCGCCTGCCTAGGCGTCCAAGGCGACCAAGGTCCTTGGACGCCATGGCGACGCCTTGATAACTATGATTATGTCTTTTTTTTTTTTTTTGGATGAATTATGTCTATTCATTGTTATGGGGGTGTTGATTCATATTATAGTCGTAGAAGTAGGGATGTAAAGCTTTTGTCTCCTGCTGCATGAACTTAGTATAATTTTGTTAAATTCTGGTCCATTGAATTAATTTACTGTTATTAAATTTCATATATGGTAACTCTGCTGCAGGTGCAGCAGAACTATGTGGTTTTCTTGATTCAAAGAAAATCGGGTAAGGGATTCATCTTCTGTCATATATATATATATATATATATGTGTATATGTATATATTCCAGTTGTGCTTTCTAATTCAAGCAATTACTTTTGGGTATTGAAAACATATAAACCATGCCTCCCTGATGCCTCTTTCTGTAGGACTGCTTGTTATGGTTTTCAGTTCCTTCAGTTTTCCTGATAAGTGATGAATGAAATCAAACAAAAGTAGCTTAGTTTGGTTTGGTTTGTAATGAGCTTGAACTGAGGCAACTTTAGCCTAGATGTGCTACTTTATTAGTACTTTATGTTTATATATTACCAACTCCTACCTATGGGTTTCAGCATGGACACTACTGTGGAATGCAATTTCTCTACTCTGCTGTTTTTGTATTGGCTGTAGTGGCATGGTTTTCCTTTTCTTTCTTTCTATTTCTCTGTTCCACCCTTCACTTACAGTGTGCCCCATTATTGGCTATAATGTTTGGCCATTCCAGCTTGGTTTCTGTATGTTCTTAGACACTTTGTCTTTTCCATGATTATTCTTTTGAATCTATATTGATTTGATGCTGAACAAATCCAAATGGACTTGAACTTGCAGAAGTAGACCTTCTAAATTGATCCAAAATTTCAGAGGTTTAGGTTATGGGACACCAAAGGATATAAGGATTCTAAACCCTAGGGTTTTGGATTAGGTTTGTTAGGATTCCTAACAAGAGAGAACTAAATGAATTGAACAATTATTAAGTAGGAAGTGAATGAATTAAACGGTTGTTGAGTAGGAATTACGGAGATTCTTTGTGCAGTTTTATGAATGGGGTTACGCTGATATTATAGGGATCAGCCGGGGTTTATGGGATGGAAACTTGGTTAATCAAATAACAGGAATCAGTTGGTTTACTTATAGAAATAATAAGCAAAACTCCTAATTGGGCCACTACTGGAACTCATTGAATCATCAAACCATGATGGTCTTCTTTGGCCTATGATTGCATGTTTGACCTGCTATGCTGACTTGCATCCAACCTATAATACATATGAGAACCAATGAAAATATTCCTTTTCAACTGAAACCACTAAAGCTTTTCTATTGCTTCAGTCAAGTACAATCAAAGCCCACTGAAATATTTTGATTTCAATCCTTGTAGAGACCAAAATATTTGGTTGTGATGTAGTTCTAGATTGGTTGGAGACCAACTAGAAGCCAATAACCAGGATTTCTATGAATTGGGTAAATCGGCTCAAAATTGGTGAAAATTGTGAAATTAAGGTTAGGGTTTGATGTGTGGGTTATGTCAAGTTGAGGTAGGGGAGTAATGTAGAAGGGGTTCAACTAAGAACCACTCTACAGTAGGATCATTAAAGCCCCGTTTGTTTAGAGGGGAAGGTAGGGTGAGATTGTCGGGAATATGGGACCCACATATTGGTGGAGTTTTGTTGGGGTGGAAATGTTGAGTTAAAGTTGAAATAACGTTACTTTTCCCATGAATAGTAACCAAAGTCCCACCAATTTGGTGGGACTTTGGATAGCAAAGGGGTGGGATTTTTAGTGTCACATCAGCAGACAAAGCAATTAATGATGTCCCCTGAGCTTTTGTAAGTTCACCACCCCAAATTAACCAAACAAGATTGGGATGGGATTTTGAAGTGCCACATCAGCATTTTCCCACCCCAATTCTCCCACCCCACCTAAGTCCTCTAAACAAACAGGGCCTAATAGTTGCAGCAGATCATCAATAATGGAAGCAAATCAGAATTAGAAGGTAAACACCAAAATAGAAGGTACAAATGCTCGGTAATCCAGCCAGCAGTTTGGTGTCAAACTAGGATCGAATGGAGCAGGGGCTGGGTAGGTCTTGTGTTCCAAATCTCAGCCTGTTGTGATGGCTAGTTGCTGAGATATGAACTGAAGTCCAAATTAAAAGGTTAAAGCAGATCTCCCAAACCAGTGAGTGTTAGGACACCAAACCAGGGGTCGAGTGTAGCCCTTGGTTGTATGATTCAGCCCTCCAAATCTCTTCTGGTTCCAGTGCCTGATGGTGGAGTTATGCAAGTCTGAAACTTGTAGCAATCTCAGGGAAGCAGCAGGTTAAGGGAATCGAGTGGGGTAAGGAGATTTGGCTCTCACCAGCCAAGCTCCCTGCCCTTCATCCGCACAACAGGATAATCAAAACTTGCACAAAGCAATCTAAGCAACTTTATTAATTCATAAATCGTGGTGAGGCTTCTACAGCCTTTACATAATATAGGGGCTATGCTTGCACCTCAAGTTACAAGAAAATAGAAACTACTAAATTGAAAATTAGAAACTAAGCTTGGAAATAGAAACTACGAAAATAGTAACTAGGATTGACTCAAAAATAGAAACTAGATATAATCTTCAAGTCTTCTAGGAGTTTTCTAAATATTCCAGCCGATGCTTGCTCCTTGTAGACCTCACATTTAAGTGATCAAATATTGCTTCCGATTCTCTTTAGTGGTGGTCCCCACCTCTCAATATGGCTCCATCGATTCTAGCACGTATCCTTTAAATACTTGGGCCCAAAGAGACAATTATACCCCTCACTTAAAGACTTGAATCACTAATAAATAAAAGACTATTCTGCCCCCACGATCTTCTAGTAATATTCTCACCAAGCCAAAATAAGGGATGTGACACTGTTCACGCGAACAGTGTTTTGGCCTCTTCCCCTTCATGTTTTGATCTATATCAGGGAGTCTATTAGTGAAGGTTACTTTAAGTTTTGATAGGTCTAAGGGTGTAAACTTTGTTTGGCAGCAACTTAGGTTTAGGGTTTTGGGTTTTTGAAAAGAGAATAGTGAGGGAATCTAGGGCTTAGGATGGGAGTTTAGGGCAGGGGCTTGGATCAAGTTTCCCTAAGGGTGAGAGGGAAATTCGATCCAAGTTTGGATTGATTCTGATGGTTAATTTGGTCTATGGGAGTTTTAGGGTTTTTTGGGAATGATTTGAGATGGGGATGTTAGGGTTTTTAGTGGTTGCAAGGGGCAGCAAAGGAGATCGATTTCTCCTCATGGGCAGAGCGTTATGTGCTCCAATTTTGGGGTTTCGTAGATGGCTGGTTGGGTCTGAACAGGATTTTGAGGTTGGAAAAGTGAAAATTAAAGGGGGATTGTTAGGGTTGGGATGTGAGAGGATTAGAAGAAGAATTATGGGGATGGGGAATTCTTCTGTTATTGCAGAGAAATCTTGGCAGCTGTTTGTTGGAAGTTGAAAACTTGAATAAAAATTGAATCTTGGACTAGAACTTGAAAGAGATTTTCAAAGAACCACCCAGGCTTCACACCGCAAGGTGTCGATTGGATCAAACACCAATTCCACCAGCCTTGATCAGACACAAGACAATTCTCCAAAGGAGGAATCAAAGTTGCAGAGCAGCTTGAGCAGAAAATTATAAAAAAAATTGTGAGGTAATGAGCTCCCCACGATTTTCCAAAGGGCCTTTTTCCTATTCAGCCTAGGAGTAGGAATCCTAGGCTGTGTCTAAAATATAACACTCCCTCTCTAAAATTTGTGGAGAGGGGTGGAGTCCTAATTACAACTTAAAATTAATTGATGCTATCCTAAAGAAAATTCTAAAATCACTTAAATTGATCCACTGGTTCAACCAGCTTTGGAGCGGTTCAATTTAAATCATAAAATAAAAACTAAGTATGGGAGTCTACTATACATAGGCATCCCTACTAAACTACTCTAACACTTGGACGACCACTTGTTCTTCTTCTTGCGGATGTAGGACTTCAATTCTGCATCAGGTTGTTTTGATAAAAGTTTGTTGATATTTCACATCTTATGATGTTCATTAAGAAAATTTGCATTTAATATAAGGAGCATTTTTTATGACTGTTTGGGGTGACACTAGCAACCATTCCCTTAAGAAAGTGTTACCTGATTTATATAGATTTACCATGTATAAAGAAGCCCTGGTTGATTTTTATCACACTTAAGTAGTGAGTAATTCAGTGACTCAACTGTGTGGGCTCCTTGATAAGATTGCTAAGTAGATTATTGGCTTTAGGAGCTTCTTTTGTCTTGTGCTTCTCTCTCTCTCTCTCTCTCTCTCTTGAAATTGTTGGATTAAGCTTCTTTTGAGAGCCATTGACGAGTTTCAATAGGGTGGTTTTGCAGTTGTTGACATTTTCCGTGTTGTTGATTTAACCTTAGCCTCCATTTGGTTGCAAGTAAAAGGAAGGGAAGGGAAATTGGTTGAACAACGAAAAGGGAAACTTTTGTAAGCATGATTGTGTAACCTACTTAAACCCATACAGTATTTGGTAATCTTACTTTTTATATGTAATCTTTATGTTCTTTTTTAAACTCTTTAGGGATTGGGTTGCAAAGTAAGAAAAATTTAATAACTAGATTTGGAATGATTTGGATTTAGTTACAACATGTTGGTAACGATTACAAAAGTTCCTTTTTTTTTTTTTTTGAGTTTTGATTTGATTTGATTTCATTCCCTTTATTTCCCTTGCAACCAGATGGAGCCTTAGGGAGTGAGCTTGGACCTTTGGAAAAGGTTTTTTGTGTTAGACTGTCTTGAGATAATTGAAAAGTTGATAGTGGTTCAGCATATGTAAAAGTGAAATCATCATATGCACGCTTACAATAGTGATATTTTAACATATCTAGCAGTTTGCTATCTGTGTATGTCACGTAGCAGAAGGGAAGCAGCTTATGCTTTTATTTTTAACTTCTGAACCAAGTGCATTCAAATTCTCTATATTTATTTGTTACCATTCCTACGTTTGAGGTTTTAACTTCATTTGAATTAATTACCATATGGTGTTTTACCTTTTACAGTTGTATTTTTGTAAATGAGGCTTCAAATTTGGACAGTGACTCAGCATTTGGATGATTTTGATTCCACTGCACATAAAATTTTAGAACTCCAAGTGGTGCTTTTTTTGCAAAACTGTGACCTAGCTAATTACTCTTGCAGAAGGGGCTTAATAACTCGCAATGTCAAGGCTGCAGTTGATATGTTTCACTTACGCTTTGGGGTAAGTCCCTGGTATGGTGAAAATTGAGCTTTACATGAAGTAACTTACATGTGCTTACTTTTTATTGATGTTATTTGTTGACAATAATCCCTTTTGTAATATTATATGGTTTGAATAGCTGAGATTTGTTTTATATTCTGTTGTGGCATCCATTCTTCAAATAAATATGATATATTATTCTTTAAAAAAGGGAAGATCTCCCTTTGACGCTCTGGTCAAGATGCCTTATCTTGATAGCCTCTCGCCCTCTCCTATGGAGGGCTCTTCTTGGCAAACTGACCATTGGATGGGTTGTATGTGTCTAAGTTGGAGGTCTATGGACCTCTGTACCGTGGGATTGTGTTGTCTAAGTAGTTTGAATATTTATTTTCTTTGTTTCCTATTGTAACCAGACTTAGGCTTCTTCTTATGTTTAGACTTTAGGGTTCTAATTTGATTATGTAATCTTCAGATTTAATATAAATAGAATGTTGGCGGTAGATCAGATTATCCAATCTATCGCACAGCCCAGTCTCTACCATATCTCGGTTTCTCTCATCCTCCTCTCCTTTCTCCTTCTTTGGTTCTGGTTGCTCAAGTTCAAGAACAATTACAGCATGCACTGTAGATTGACCACATATCAAATGTGGGGTCTCATCTCAACTATATGGTTCACCATGTATTGAGCTTTTACTCTTTGTATTTTTCAACAGCTAAGTAGCAAAAGAGAATGAAGAAGTCAACGCTCATCAGTTTTTTTGGCCCTTAAATGGTTGTATGCATGTCTGGCTTGGAGCAAAACTTGTATTTGTCAAACTGATATGTGCATGTAGTCAGAATTGTTACATCATCCCTCCACATGGCAGAGACATGGTTCAAAATTTTGACCGAAATGTTGAAATTTCGGCAACCTATTTCAGTCTCGACATTGGTCAAAACAATATGGCATGCAAATTGAAGGGTTTTCGATGTTTCGGTTTTTTCACCAGAATGGACCATATTTCGGTGCCATTTCGGTTTCAATCAAGGTCAAAATCCCAGTCGAAACCGAAATCTTGATCCTTGTGCAGAACTAGGTGGTCTGCTTTGAAAACCTCTCCAAGCAGGCTGGTCTAGATAAACTTTTGCCATATGTTTTTCCTTTCGTTTTTAATTATGAAATTTTCCTGCAGTGCAATATTATGCTTCATTATTTGGCCACTGAAAATCCATGTGTTAAACATATTGAAATACTAACCAGTTTCAATTTGAATGTGTTGAAGTTCTAGGATATGTTTCTTTTTTGAGTTTGAGCTCTTTCATCTATATCTGGCTGTTTCCTTTCCTAACTTGTGTGTGTGCATCTGAACTCTGCCTGCTTCCATATTATTTGTATTTGATTCCTTAAGCATGTAATCCTGTTAATGCTTTTGTATTTACTGCTACTTTGAGCTCTATATAGCATCACTGTGCTAATAAAGCACATGGCTTTTCTTTATAGTTATAAAGATTTTGAATCACCTTCTCATGGATCAAGGGCTTTCGAAGCCAAACTTTAGATGGAAGAACTCTTAACAGTTAACACTCCTTGCCCTAATTGGAAAAATGGAAGGACACGGGCGGGATATTACTGAATGGAGCTTTGGGCTGAAGACACTTTCTCGGGTGCCCATCCATAGAGGTGAAAAATAGACCCCTTCCATTGGTTTGAGATCAAATCCTTGAGGGATTTCTGGGAGAATGATCTTTGCTTCGCGGGAACAACAAAAACCACCATCTCGCTCTTTCCTTTCTTTGGTGCTGCCTTTTTCTTTCCAAGGGATGGGCTAGAATCTTGACACACTCTTTGCGCTGATCCTGCTCCTTAACCATTGACTGTTTCCCCATGAAGAGTGGGAGTTTCTCATTTTTGTTAGTATGATTTTTATTGCTGCAGATGGCATTTTCTCCAGCACTCAGCAGGGAGTTCCGCCCTTACAAACCTGACCCAGCTCCATTGTTGCATATATGTGCAACTTGGGATGTTCATCCTAGTGAAGTAATAATGATTGGAGATAGCCTTAAAGATGATGTGAGTAGTTTTTTTTTTTTTTTTTTTTGAATTGTTTCTTCTGTGTTTATGCTATATGCAATTATTCCAAATTACTGTCTCAAGAGATGCTTCATTCTAGATCAGAAATCCTTTACCTCCACAGAGGTTCCCTCAGAAAAATAGTAATTGCTTGCATTTACACAATCTTTTTGTTGTACTATGCCACAATGACTTGCCATTCCATAGATATACAATATGGCTATGCGCTACCTATTGAGTATGAAATGGTTAAAATAATTGCTAAGCCATCCACAATACAAGAAATACTGTTAAATGAGAATATGCCATAGGCTGTGTCTGGTTTCCTGAAGGTAGGCAAATATAAAAGTTCTTTCTGCCAGAGTTACATCCCAAACTTTTGGTGGGCTACAAAACTACTTTCCAAAAGAAGAATTCATTTTATCATTTTGTATTACTATACAATCAATTTGGAGAAGAAATCATTCTCTCAAATAAATTTGAGAGCTGTTACTCTGATACTATTTTCCAGAATAACCAAACAACCCACAACATTGATGTTCTTTAACATTACTGTACTTTTCTCAATTTCTAGGCAACCACAAGTGGCCTTCACATAACCAATCCACTTCCATAGTTCCTCCATAAGTCCCAACTTAACTTCCCCAAGGCATCATTCACAGACATAAAAGATTAGCAGAACCATGGCACGCATTAGTGACACATCCTCAAATCAAACGGGCACCAACTTTTTTATGCTATTGAATATTATCAAAATTTAACCCAGAGAGAGAGAGAGAGTACTTTCTTTCTAACACTTATGTCAGAAGCAGTTTCACTCTTTTTTTTTTTTTTTTGGGGGGGGGGGGGGATGAAGTGTGGTTATTTAAACTGCTACATTTCCAGAGCAAAAGAAACTAAATTATGTAATGGTTGAACTTCCGTCACTACATAGATGTGGAGGTATTGACCTATAAATGAATGTATTTATTGAATTGGTAGAATCCTGTTATTGGAGGTAAAGTAGGAGAATGTGTTTTTGATCTATTGAAATATGAATCTTCCCTTTCTCAATTGCTTTGTAGATGTGCCATGTAATATCTATAATTTTAGCTCAGATATACTAGTTGAAGTCCTGTGACTAGGAAAGAGCAGCACTCAACTAATACTGTGGTTAATCTTCTTATTACCTTCTCTTATAGGTAGTTTGTGGAAAACGAGCTGGATCCCATACATGCTTGCTTGACGAAACAGGGAAGTTTGACTCTCCTGAATTTGATTCTGTTGATTTAAAACCGGACTTTAAGGTTTCTTCACTTACTGAAGTTTTTTCACTGCTGGAAGCAAATTTCGATTTGATTCCCATAATCCCAAGCTCTTTTGAGGACAGAAAAGGTAACTAGTGATCTGCGTTTTTGGTAGTCAAGGGGATTCACATATTATCATAGTTTGGTTGAAGCTCCTTGGTCTCCAGGAGATCTCATTGCAGCATTCAATGGAAATTGCAAGCAACCTTCCAAAAGGTGGTGTACCTTAGCTTTTAAATGGGTCATTGTCTTCCTGAGTAGCCCTTGCATCTTCTTCTTCTTCTTGTTTGCTGCCATCACTTTTATCCTATTTTCTCTTATTAACTGGAAAAAAAATCTTGATTGTTATTTATCAAATAACTATATAGTGTATTTTCTTGTCCTTCATTGCACTTTATTTTTCCTCATACATCAATGGTGGTTATTTATACAAACAAACTTTAATCCTAAGAGATTTTGTTACATGTCAAAACCTCCAAGGAAAACCCAAAACCTAATTTCACTATTCAAATTAATCGCAAAGGATTATGAATATGACACACACACACACACACACACAACTAGTCGTGAAGGATTATGAATATGGCACACACTCAAACCATCTTCCTGCAGTGATGGATCAGACATTCTAGGAAGGGATCATACATGTGAATGAAACCTACCTTTCGTAACAAAAAAAATTTGTTATACATGAATTTTGTAGGCTGCGTTTGGTATGATTTCTTGGAATGCGTTATCAACCTAGAATGCATACCAAATGCAGCATTAGTGTCTTCTTTTTTCTTTATTATATTTGGCTTTGCAATGCCATCCTCTCGAACTACTTTACCAAAAGAAGATTATGCAATCCTTTCGCACTGCATTGTTGGTAATATGGGCCTTTTGGTATTCTTGAGTTCAAAATCCACGCAAGTGGGTGGAATGCTTCGATTCATTTGGTGAATAATAAAAGTTTAAAGTACAAAAAACAAAGCAAGCAGTGCGGATATGATGACAATTAGAGAACAAAGATGAAAATTTTATGGGTAATTATTGGTGTCACAACTGTTTGTGACATTTTTGGAAGCCATAAGACAAAATATGAGGATGCATATGCATGTCAATACAAAGCGGTTTTTGATTGAATTAGACTCTAAAATTTCATGTGTAGCTAATCTAGATCATGTTCTCTCTATCCAACCATCAGAATGAATATCATCTATCAACGTGGCAGAATAGATGTCTTGTGAGAAGAAGATTTTAATTGAGTAAGGGGCCCTTATGGACAAGAGTGAATCTTTTGAAGCCAGGTAGGCTGGGATCAAAGTAGAAAGCCATTATTATGTCCAGTTGCCCATATTGTATCTGTAATTCTGTGTTGAGGCTATTGGCAGTGCACTGACTGGAAAGACTAGTGAGTTTATATTAAATCAATTTGATGGCCTCTGGCTGGCAGAATTCCTTGATTAAACAAAGGAAATTGCACCAGCGATTGCTACATTTGCTATATCTTCCATATCGATTCCTCACACTATCACAGATCATCACTACATAGCCAACAGGCCACCTTAACTTGGACATGAGGGAGTCTGACTCACCTCCTCGTACAGCCGTACGAGGACGATCGATCCCACATCCACCCACCTGGAATCCAGAGGACTCACAAAGGGTAATGGATTTCAGGTGGATGGGCAGTGGGTCCCAAGGACCACCCTCGCTGTGGGTCCTCTAGATTCTAAGGACCATCCTCGTTCAAGGACGTGAGCCAGCACTCGGCATGAGGAAGCTCATAGCTGTTCACTTGCACATCAATTTAACTTTAAAAAATTTTCCGTCATGAATGATCATTCCCTTGTTTTATTTATCAATTCTAATCTTACATTCTTACCTGCAAATGATTTGTTAGAGAAGAACCCAAACCTAAATATTAAGGTCACACGTAACGCCATTATTGACTAATTCTCCCTCTGATTGGATTTACTCGTGGCGTTGGTGTGCCCTTGTTCGAGTGGAACCCATAGCCCACTAGTGGGTTCTTCCACCCTTAATTTATTGACACGTGTACGGTTGGCAATCTGTAAACCCCCCCCTTCTATCATAAAAGTCCAATAAAGGAAGTCTCTCCTGGCTTCTTAAGAATACCCGCCCCCACACTCTGCCAGAATTCTTTGTTTTATAAACCCCATAAATGAATTTCTCCAATTCATCCTCGACGGTGGGGGAACTGGGGTTGGTTACTCTCGACTCTAACTCACACACTCTCTCTATAAGCTGTATACAGCTGCAAAATCTATAATCTTCATTTTTCTTCCTTGCATACATTTATCCAAAACCATGATTTATACAGCTCTTCCAAATAGAAGCACATTAATCACCGTGAGCCCAAGAGTAGGAATCCAAAGACCTCCAGCAAATGCATCTCTTCTTCACTACAATCACATCTTCAGCCTTGACAACCAGAACAGAAGAATGTCATCTTCCTCAAAAAACAGCAAGAACTCCATTAAACCAAGAACCCAACTTGTGAAATCCATCATTATAACCCCTGACCAAGTCCCACCAAAGAACAGAAATACCGAGAGGAATGACAGAAGAACAGAGTTTCTCCAAGTTGGTCGTCAACAGATGTCGGTTCTATGTGGGTTTGGGTATTGGGTCCAAGGTTTCAGGTGCTTTCCATGGTTGGCGCTCAACTTCCACATGGCTCACACCCTAAACTTGCAACCTTCAGTATTGCAGATTGTGCAGAACTCCGCTAACCTACCCATGGTAGCCAAACCTCTTTTTGGGGTAATTTCTGATGCTGTATACATCGGCGGTGCTCATAGAATACCCTATATCTCCATTGGAGGTTCGTTGCTTCTCCTTTGTATTTTTCTCGTATTCTTTTTTTTTTCTTCTGCTAGTCTTTCTTGTTTTTTCTTCATCTTTGTATCTTTGCACTTGCTCATTGAACTAGTTCAAAATCAGATTTTTCAGTGTTCTGTAATGGGATTCCAAATATAAGCTGTTAGCTTTCTCATATAAACAGACTGGATTTGTTTGTTTTTAAATCTTCCTTTTAATTAAAGAGTTTATTAATTGGAAGTTTGTAAATCCTTATTCACAGACTAGCTTAAATATCCTTTAGAGATTGTTTCCTTGCTTCTCTCTGTTCTGGGGTTTCATTTTATTTCTCCCCAGATGATAATGTGGACTGTGGAGTAGTATTATTGTAGTTTTAACATTAACAATACTTGCGGCCTATAAAATCTTTAGTATTTTTGGTTCCCTCGTTTCCCTTTGTGAAGTCCATTTCTTTCCATATTCTTCTTTCGGTAGGAAAAATAATGGCAATAACTTAATTAGAGTACACAAAATATGATTGGCTTCTACAACATGATACCATGATAGATGGAGACACACACAAACCAATATTCATACTTTCAGTACTTGAGCTTAATTTTAAACTAGAACTAAACTCAATGCTTAACTAAATGCTGATAACTATGACGTAGCTAATCATTGTTTTGTGTAATAAGGATGTAAATGAATTTTGCAACTTAAAGGTTCCGTTAAGTTACTGACATGGATCATACTGTGCAGTCATTTTGCAGATTCTGTCATGGGGTGCCATTGCATTGGTTCCAGTTGGGGGTGAAGTTCTTCCTTTGCTAATGGCATGCATTCTGATGAGCAACATTGGTGCATCCATCACAGAAGTGGCAAAAGATGCTCTTGTTGCAGAGTACAGCCAAAAACACAGATTAGGTGGTCTCCAATCTTATGCTTTCATGGCTCTAGCTGCAGGTGGATTATTAGGAAACCTGTTGGGTGGGTTTTTCTTATTGAAAACACAACAAACCAGGGCCATGTTTCTCTTATTTGCTCTCATACTATCTGTTCAACTTGCAATTTCCTCAATTGCAAGGGAGGATTCCCTCAGTTTGCCACAACCATCAGAGCACCATCTCATTAGGAATTCTGTCTCAGAAAACCTAAGCAAACAATTCTCCAATCTTCTTACTGCAATCACTGAAGAGAGTATCTCCCGTCCTCTCATCTGGATTGTAGCTTCCATTGCTGTGGTTCCAATGTTGTCAGGTACCATCTTCTGCTACCAAACACAATGCCTAAAGCTTGATTCTTCAATCATCGGGATGTCTAAAGTGATTGGTCAGTTGATACTTATATCCGCAACTGTACTGTATGATCGGTATTGGAAAACAGTTCCCATGAGGAAATTGATAGGCACAGTGCAGATAGTATATGCAGGCTCCCTTCTCCTGGACTTGGTGCTAGTAAAGCAGATCAATCTTAAGCTGGGAATTCCAAATGAAGCATATGTCCTATGCATGTCAGGTTTAGCAGAAACCATTGCTCAATTTAAGCTTCTTCCTTTCTCAGTGTTGTTTGCGAGTTTATGCCCACCAGGATGTGAAGGATCGCTCACATCATTTTTAGCTTCGGTTCTTTGTTTATCATCCATTATCAGTGGGTTTATGGGTGTTGGGTTGGCATCTCGCATAGGAATTTCATATGGTGATTACACTAGCTTGCCTGTGGGCATTCTGCTACAATTTCTTGCCGCTTTGGTACCGTTGGGTTTGATATCTTTCGTACCCATGTCACAATCAGTAGATAAGGAAAGGAGAAGAGGCGTGAGTAAAAGAAGTAGGAGAAATAGAAGAGTGGGAAGACTGCCATTTGATTCTGTTTATGCATACCGGCGCAAAAGAGAATATGAGACAGAGAAGTGAAGCAAGCTGGTGGGCTGAAGGAGTGAAAAGCTAGTGGAGGAATCATGTCATTCTAGTGCCTACTCTGAATCAAAATGAACTGGAGATTTTTTCTCTTTGTTTCAGATTCAGAGAATTGCACTACAAAACCTGCGAGGTCAGAGTTTATTGTGAGCAAGATCACTGAAGATACAACCAACTCTTTGACTATTTCAGTTCAGACTCTACTGAAATTGCCTGGGCAAGGCAGAGGGGATTGGCTTTACTGGCTGTTGGAGATTTCCTTACCTTCATCGTGGTTGCAGATGTATCCTGTTTATTCAAATCGAAGTGTCAGGAACCAGCAGCTTGATGAACTGCCACAAGCTGATGCTATAGCCATTTGCAAATGGTGATCCAAATTTTGGCATGTAAAATGATAACCACTATATAAATTTTTGTTTTCTTCACGATTATAATTTTTTTACTGAGGTTTAGCAATTGAATTCAGAAAAAAATATTTGTCAAAAGTGACTCAAAAAACTTGATTCTATCATGGATGTGATCTTTGACAATCTCCTAGTGGCAACTCCACTATTTGCTTTCATTTGTCATACAAGAGGGAGATAGGCCTCAAGGGCCTGGTTCAATGAAGGTGGAGAGCAGTCTTAAGCTCCCATGGGGCCAGCCTTTAAAGTCAGTTCAAAAGCCTTTCCTACTATCTGACAATAGAGTCAATTCCATGGAAGGAAATTAAAATCAAAGATATTGGCGTTTTCTTCCCTTTCGAAAAACATACTGTGGTAGGTTGAATGGACTCCATAGTATGAACTTAAAAGAGTCATAAACAATGCAAAACTGAAATGAAACCATGTCATGCAAGATGGGTTTCAAGAGCTAGCTTAATGAAGATTAAGCATCCATGGTGCATGGGGAAAAAAAAGGAAAAATCTCAGGCTTAATGGAATATAGACACCAAGCGGATTGGTGAGTAATGTGGTTTTTCAATGCATGTAAGTTGCAGCTAATGCTATGAATCCTATTAACAACCATGGAAACACCCAAGCATACATGATAGGACTAAAAGAAACTATAACAGAGTATGGACTTTACCTTTGTTTGGACCAAGTAGACCCGCTGTTCTCTGTCCAACTATTCTTTATCTTCTATGAAGATGGTGATCGAATGCAACGCTTTTCCAGCAATCAAACTTACAGTGTCTTCCGGCACCTTCAACCTCTAAGAGAGAAGAGAATTCAATGGCAGTACTCTCTTGATACTTTGGTGCTAGGGATTCTGGTGAAGATTTTTAAATTTCTCTCACTCCCACAATCAGGGAGTTGAGGAAGTAACTCCCACTGCCGGTTTAGAGCAACCGTCTTTATGCTGATGTGACAATATATTCTCCTACTTGACTTGTATTACCACATGCGAAGTAAACATTACAACTATTTGACTTCATGAGATGAAAATACAAAACTTAACCCTTAAAGAGTATTTTATATTTGAAAATCGAAATCAAAACTTCAACCCATGAATCATGACGGTACCTATTCACACAAAGAACACTTTCTTCTATGTATTACAATGAATTGTCTTTCTCATACTGAACTTTCATGTGATGAGTTTAAAATTTTATAGAATCAACTCTATAGTTAATTCTAGGTTCAACCTTTATTGCCTATTCAATTTATTGGCATATGTCTATGTATACATTGAATTAGAGAATGGCATATTTAAAATTGCAGAAAACTTTAATTTAGAATCATTAATTGCATATTGCAATATCAGAACATTAAGCACTCAATGATTTACATAATCTCATATGACCCGCATGATCTACAAGCGTTTTATAACTTCTCATATCTGTACATCCAACATAATCTGAATTTGATTAGCCAACTAGTTCCAAATTATCAATGACCCTATACGTGAGGATGTGATCCTTAGTGCCCTTAAGATATCATCCAGATTCCAGACCCTCTTTTTGTACAACCACCAAAGAAATCCATGGAACAACAATGTTCATAGCAAACAGGTGCTCTCAAGACCCATCCATTAATTAGTAATTTTTTTTGTACATTATCTCTTACATTCAAAACAATTTGAATCTTTCGCTACTTCTGCAAAATTGGACAAGAAGTTACAGCACCAGTAAAAGTTTCAGATCAGTGCAACATCACTTTATGCCAAGGAACTTAGATATTTCCTGTCTTTTAAACTTTAGAAGACGAGGTGTTAATCAATTTTACAACTAAAGATGACAAGATTGTTGTCCACCTTCATGGTAACAGCTCACATTTGATCCAATTAACCAATCAAACAGCCACAGAAATCTCTGTCAAGTTCTCAAAACCATCAACATAACCAGTTCCTTTCATTGCTAATACGACTTCATCTAACATCTTGTATATGTGATCTGACCAAGGGTGTGATTTATCTGCAACATAGAAAGAATGAGTCTTGCCATTGATGCTAATCCAACTGCATCCAGGCAATTTACCCAGACCCCTTTCTTTCATTGTCATTCTTACTTCTGCTACAATATCCCAGCTCCCAGAAGAAGCATGCACATTTGATAGAGATACGTAATTTGATGGGTTTTTGGGCTCTAACTGCACAAGAGACCTATAAGCCAAATCCTGCATCTCCAAGTTCCCATGAATTACAGAAGCAGCAAAAAGAGCCCCCCAAACACTAGGACCAGGTTTCACAGGCATTTTACAGATCAAATCTAATGCTTGATTGAGGTGGCCCGATCGACCTAACATATCAACCACACATGCACAGATTTCCACCGTTGGTGAAATCCCATACTTAATCATTGCAGAATTGTAGATGTCCAAGCCCTCGGATACCAATCCTGACCTACCACAAGCTGAAAGGACTCCCACTAACACAATATCATCTGGTTCAATCCCATGCTGGAGCATCCTATTAAACAGAACAATGACTTCCTGACCCTTTCCATATAATCCATATCCAGCAATCATTGAACTCCAGGTGATTGTATCTTTACAAGAATCATCATCAAAGACCCGCCTTGCAAAAACCAAACTCCCACACTTAGAGTACATATCAATTAGAGCATTTCTTAGAGAAACTTCATTGTATATATCCTTCCTGATAGCAAAACCATGAATTTGCTTCCCTTCCATCAAACAAGCAAGGGAGCTACACGCAGGAAGGACACTTACAAGTGATACCCTATTGGGTTCTATTCCATATCTCAAATGCATTTCATGAAAAAGTGATAAAGCCTCCTTCGGTTCTCCATTCTGCACAAAACCACTTATCATTGCAGTCCAAGCAACAACATTTTTAGAATTCATCTGGTAAAAAACCCGTCTACCTATGATTACATTGCCTCCTTTTGAGTACATATCGATCAAACAACAACCTACATGGACATCTGAATCCAAAGCCAGCTCATTTCTAATGACAAAACAATGAATCTCCCTTCCATAATCCCGTTTTCCAGTGTTGCTTCCACAAAGAGGAAGAATAATAGAAACGGTAAATGCATCAGGTCTTACTCCCTCGCCCTGCATCTGGTTCACAAGCCTCCACATACCCTCATTACACTCAAGGTCCACAGATTTAGCGTACCCAGATATCAAAACATTCCAAGAAGCACAACTTCTATGAGCCATTTCGTCGAAAACTTTGCGAACATTACTAAGGTTCTCAGATTTATTGTACATCGACATAAGGGAATTCGCAACAACCGTATCTGAAACAAACCCCATTCGTATACACTTACAGTGAATCACTTTCCCAGTCTCTGGGCTTTGGAGCTCAGCAGATATTTTCAAAAGCGTTGCAAAAGTGAAGTCATCCGGCATAATTTCGTTCCCTCTGCATATTTGATTAAAAAGCTCAAAGGCCTCTTCGAACACATGGTTTCTAGCGTACCCACTAATCAATGAGTTCCAAAGGAAGACATTCTTTTCGCGAACCGAATCAAAGACAAGGAGAGAATCTCCTGGAAATCCACATATGGAATACGCGGAGATGAGTTTCGTGGCAAGAAACGGATTCTGATGGAACCCAAGAGAGCATATTTGGCCATGGCATTGCTGTACAAGTTTCAGAGATCTGGCGTTGATGGAGCGTTGCAGGAGTTGAAGAAGATGACAGGAGGGTTCAAGGATAATGGCAGAAGAGTAAAAACACGAGCTTCCCGGTGCAAGTACTTTCTTTGCAGACAAGTAAAGGAAACGGAGAGAACGAGGGAACATAAATAATGAGTGGAGAGTTGATTAAATCTGCTCTTCCTCTTTCTCTCCTCCCGCTCTTCCATCTTTGGACCCCAACATCTCTCAGTTGTTTGATGGAATTCTTGTGCGTTCGAATGAGAGCAAAGGCTCTGTGACTGCTCTCCTACTGTCACCCATCGCTGGACACGCACCGAGCGCGGGTATTAGAAATGAGTCGTCGTCAGTATACCGAACTTCAATTACCGAAACACCCTTGAGGCCTTGACTGGGTTGGTTCATTGGTTGGTAATGTGGAATAGATTCAGTGGTGGTCCTGTTTTGCTCCTCAGTTTAGAGGGGACAGGGCCATTCTTACCCATTGGATTGGAATCTCTTGAGCACTCTGTAGCTTGTTGGGAATTAAACGAAAATCCGTATTATTCATTTACAATTCTATTTGCTAGTAAAAAAAATTTGAACTAGGCAGCATGGTTTGAGGTATCTGATCGGATTGGTTGATTTTGGCCGAATCAGATCAGTATCGGCTGAGACTGATCCTGATATCGATCCGATCCTGCTGTACGGATAGGGGTAAAACTGTAAAAAAAATTAGTTTTTTTTATAAGAAACACTGCGTGGTCATGTAGCCCTACGTTAGGATGCAGGGCGGAACAGTAATTTGTAGTGGCTTTTGTGTCTGGGCATAGAATCCATGCAATTCAAGCAATGTTCATTTTTCTCATATATTTTTTTGGGAGTGTGATCCTATGTCAGTACGGCCAATGGAAGCATGCATAGAAGCATCAACATAACAGAATTTTAACTTTTCATGGGGGTAAGGGGATCTTTTTGTCCCATATTGTGTTTAGCGCAGGGGCCACGCTTCCGTACATGTTCCTTAAATTTTTTTTTTTTTGGTAAAACGTACATGCTCCTTATTCACTATTAATTTTTGGGTCTCTTCCCTGTGCCGCAGCCCCTGTGCCTGGCAGAGAACATTCTCCCTTTTTTTATTATTTTATTCTGAGTGGAGGAAATGTTTTTCAAAGAGAAAAGGCGTGAAAACAACCGTTTCCAATTCCATAGGAATCCTTAAGCTATCGTATATAGGGAGCCTTGGATGTTAGTGTTTGTGGCTCTGTGCTGCGCTCTTTGATTCTCTCTCTTTCCCACGTCTATAGCCAAAAGAAGAGAAATGTAAAACAAGCTGCGTTTAATGGCGCATTTAGTAGTAAGATTGCTTTTATGTGTTTGATGACATTGAGTTTCTGGGTTTTAATTCCAGGGAGAAGGGATTGAAGCCGATGGATGCTGAGCAGCTCAGAGAGAATGCTCATAAGATGGTTGATTTCATTGCTGATTACTATAAGAACATCGAGAGTTTCCCAGTTCTCAGTCAAGTTGAGGTGCGAGTCGCTATCTTTTTACTTCTCCCTTCTTTCATTTGGAAGCAATTTGTTGTTGTGCAACTTCTGTTTGCAAACTCGGCTCTATTGGTTTCTAGTTTTCAGTCGTGCTACTCTATTGCAAATCTGAGATTTTAAATATCCAAGCCTAATATTTTTTTGAAGTCTCTAGCTTCGCAATTGTTTCTGGGTTAGTTTTTTCCCTCCATCCCCCCAACTTAACATAATTGTTTGATTCTGGGCCTTCCATGCAGCCTGGGTATCTGAATAAAATTTTACCGGATTCTGCACCTACCCATCCTGAATCACTGCAAAATGTTCTTGATGGTGAAGTTACTCAACTTTTGTTTTTTTTTTTTTTTTTTTTTTAAAGTTTTATGTTGTTGATCACATTAGCCTAGTATTGGAATTAATCTACCAGTGGAGTATTTCAGTTGTTATTAAATTCTAAATTTGTTGATTGGGATATATGTGAATGAATTGATATTTTTGGGGGTGCAGATATTCAGGAGAAGATATTACCAGGGGTAACTCATTGGCAAAGCCCTGATTACTTTGCATATTTTCCTTCTAATAGCAGTACTGCTGGGTTCTTAGGAGAAATGCTCAGTGCTGGTATTAACATTGTTGGTTTCAGTTGGGTGACTTCTCCTGCTGCGACTGAACTAGAAGTTATTGTTTTGGATTGGTTTGGTAAAATGCTGAAGCTACCTGAAGATTTCCTTTCACAGGGTAAGGTAATGGTGAACAATTATATCAGATGTTTAATGCAATTACAGTAGTTCTAAGATTTCATCACCATGATGTTTAATTTGTTTTCTGTTAGTGTTGATTGTTTGAGAGTGTTTCCATCCACTGACTCGTTGTATGTTGTCGGCCATCTTGTAAAACCTCATATTGTCCTTCGCTTCATTTTCTTGGACCTATAAAAAAAATACATTTCATTTCACAATCCCTGTGGCTTTTTGGTGACAGAATAGTGACACTAACATAAAATGGAGATAAAATATTTGCTAAGAGAGTGAACTCACAATATGCACAATCTAATTCATTTAAAGACATACTCAAGAGTGTTGCATGAACCTTTAAAGTTGGAGTGAAATGTTTTCTTTTGTGTCCTTGAAATAGACTTTGTTACCCGGACACTTGAAAGTCGGGTCATGCCCACGTCCAACACTTGACTTTTATGTCATGTTGCACCTAATTTGCACCCTTGGTGTACCTGGGTAAAGTAGGGGTATTAAAAATTTAAAACTCGAGGTATAAATGCTTATTATCCATAGATACATTGAATAGTGGCTGATTTGCGAGTTTCTCTTGAGGTTGAAAAAGATAATTCAAGTCTGATCTTGTGAACTGTTGAAATTATGAGGAAACTTGGAATAGTTTGGGCTTAGCTAAATGGCCTGTAATGGCCTGTTTGTTATTTCTTTTTCAACTCCTATGGTGCAAATGATCCACAAGCGTAAATGTGCAATACTACAATGTTTCCAATCCTTCTCACTCATAGGAAAATCACAATATGTATGTATAACAGTGTTTTCTTAAAGCTAGTTGTTCATAGACACAAATGCCTATATGGTATGATATTTTTTTTACATTTTTTTCTGAGTAAGTTTATTTGGTTACTCATAGATATCACAGAAATATTATGTAATTGTTCTGTTTGAAATAATGTTGCAGGTAAAGGTGGTGGAGTGATTCAGGGTACAGCAAGTGAAGCTGTTTTAGTTGTTTTACTGGCTGCTCGGGATAAGGTCTTGAGGAGGGTTGGAAAAAACTCCCTCGAAAAACTTGTGGTGTATGCATCTGATCAGACACATTCTTCTCTGCAAAAAGGCTGCAGGGTATGGCAGATATTTGCATTAGTATCTTAGTTTCTAATAAAGTTTTGTCAATTGATGAAGGTATTTTCTTATTGACACCCCTTAGGGGTGTCAACTAATTTGTAACCTTACTTTTTGTCATTTTAGTATAACACACTTTTTTTCTTTTCTTCAAAGAGGGTAAATCCGGTCTTACATGTGTAGTTGTGTACTCAAAAAATGAGCAGTTTGCCAAATCAGGCCTGCAGACAGGTAGTAGTAGAGTGCCTTTTCTGTAAATAACTCAGTGCCCCTTTCCATTTATAATTAAAAAATAATACGATGTGAAGAGTTCTACATAGCAAGGCAATGACAACTTTTAATAATCACATAATAATAAGTCACTTTCAAATTATTTTGAAAACTGTTTTTTACACGACTTAAAGAGATTTTGGGAATAAGGTCAGGGGCAATCAAAAGAAAGTTACAATTTCTAAATACACCTATAGAGATGTCGTTTAGACAGTCCCATTGATGAATATATGTTATTGAAGCAATGAACCTGTACTGGTTCTCTAAACAAAAGAAATCACAAATAAGTACTATGATTGGACTCAAGCATGGTTCAGTCCTGAATTTAGCCGTTATGGATCACCAATGATTTAAATGAATATTAAGTGTTTTATTGTTTGTTTCTTACGTCAATCTCTTATCTATTTTTACAATAGGTATGAACAAAGTCCTAAATCACTTAGCTCTATTCTGGATTTTCATTTCCTTTGTGAATTGTACAAAATTAAAACAATTGTTTCCGAGATTCTAGTGAAAATTTTGAAAATGTCAACCTTGATAATTAAAATGTTTATTAGAAAAGATGGAATGAGGATAAAACAGTTAGGAATAGTTCTGCATCTAATGCCGTCAGAAACTGAATAAGATTCAATAGATTTTTGAAAGAGTACTGATCCAAAGATAGGGAGGGTAATTCCTGTATAGAACAGAGGTATACCTATCCAGCTCTCACGTAGCATATTGGTCATCCCATTCACATGTCTTGTTACAGAGAAGAGAGTTGGATGGTGAAGCAAAAGAACATGGATTTGATGTAGATTACTTAGATCTCCCTTCCATCTTTCTTCCATGTCAAAACAATGACAGTAACAAATTTTCTCCACTTATAACTATACACCCTGTGAATAGAAACTTGAAAGCTTTGTAGAGTAGCTTCAAGCACATTTTAGTTTAGCTTACTTTATTGCAGACCTCGGCACAACAATAAGGTTTCTCCATTGTGACCTAGTGGTTGCGGGTTCGAGTTGGGAAACAGCCTCTTCGTGAAGCAGGGGTAAGGTTGCATACATTATGACACTCCCCAGACCCTGCAGTGGCGGGAGCCTTGTGCATTGGGTACGCCCTTTCTTTTGCTTGATTGAAGAGTTGCTTCAGAGTTCAGAAGTCAACTTTTCATCTTTGAAGACTCTGCATATACTTCCATGTTCCCTTCTTTTGTCAGAACTTCTTTCTGGATCTACGCAAAAATCTATAACCAGTCAACTGGGAATTAAAGAGAAGCGAGTGGACCACTGGGTTTCTAGGAATTTGTTCTATGATTCAGTGAACCTACAGAGTACCCAGACTGTTGCTAAAATTACTGTCCTTGTGTTTTTTTTTTTGGTGTGGATTTTTGTTATGTTACTCTGTAGTTAATCAATTATTTAAAGCTAATCATTTGTTTTAGAATATCGCATTTTCTGATTTGAATGATGTTTTAATTTTAGCATTTAATATTTTTATGGCTATAAATATGACCAGCTGTCTAATCAAATATCGGTTATGTGTTTGTTGTGTTTTTGAACTATAAATTCTTATCTCCTGCATTCATCATATTTTA
The DNA here is from genome assembly GCF_018873765.1 of Telopea speciosissima. Taxonomy (NCBI): domain Eukaryota; kingdom Viridiplantae; phylum Streptophyta; class Magnoliopsida; order Proteales; family Proteaceae; genus Telopea; species Telopea speciosissima. The sequence goes on from NC_057922.1 coordinate 16,535,289, forward strand.
ATATGTTACCCGTCTGGTAAGTCACATGACTCACATAGCATCTATAATATATATAATTATATCACATATTGGCTTAAGTTCTTTGTTTTTTGGGTGGTAGCATTTTACCTTAGTTTGGCCTAAAATGACCTTGGGAGAAGTGGTGAGGAAAGACATGCATAGCTTAGGTCTTATTTCAAGTATGACCTCGAATAGAGGTGATTGGAGGGCAAAGATCCATGTAGCCGATCCCATTTAGTTGGAATAATGCTGAGTTGTTTTTGTTATTGCTGTTATGTTCTTTTCTTTTTTTACTATTTTATTAATCTTTTGTCTTTGCAAGGATCCTTGTAGCTGACCCCATTTAGTTGGGATAAGGCTGAGTTGTTGTTGTTTTTGAAACATTTTACCTTAGTTGCTTATGAAAATGAAATGTAAATATATTATTTATTACTACCAATTTCCTTTTCTGAAATTCAGTAACCAGATTTTGCCTAAGAATTTATTATCTCAAGACAAAGAAGTGTTGTAGCTTGGGTTTTTTTCGGTAACCATACTTAAATTTTAGTGGATATTTCTCCTAACCCTTCTGGGGAGTGGGGTTGCTAGTTTTTTTATGATCTTCTATTCGGCCAAATGCGAGCTTTGGTTCTGTTAGTTTTAGATATAAATCTGGCCCTGTCAATACCTTAGACTGTAGACATTAGTTTATGCTACTGAAATTGTAATATGCAGTTCTTTGTTAATCACTTGGAGCAATATTCTTTGGAACATGTTTCCATTGTTCATCAGCTCATATAAATTTTTTTTGGGTGAATAAATAAGTATTACCATACCTCAGGGGGGGGGGGGGGGCAGGGAAAAGAGAGAAAGGAATATACAAGGGAAGAGGGGGGAGGGGAGAAACAAAGCCGACCTACGCGGAGGTGGCAATAAAAAGGGAGGTCAGATCAAGATCCCAAAAAACAGCAATGTGCCTATTTCTAGGGGTGTCTCTGATAGCACGAAGAGGGAGATGGCTGAGCTTGGAAGAGACATCAAAGGTGATGGCTTTCCAAATCAGATCAAAGGATCGAGAGTTGGAAGTCCATCTCCTAATGTTACGCTCCATCCAAATGTGGTGAACAGCAGCTCCAAAGATTAGCTTGCCAATGATGTCGCAGATCGAGGTCCCTGAAAAGGACTTAGCCACCCAGGGCCATTCTCGGTCAAAAGGGAGGGGTTTTCTGCTACGGTGCCAAATGGAAGAGAGGGCTTTTTTCCAGATGGTTGAGGTGAAAGGGCAGTCAAAGAAGAGGTGGGGAATGTCTTTGAGGCCGTTCCAACAAAGGGAGCAGGTGGAGGGAACATGGATGTGACGGTGAATAAGGAAGGCTTGGGTTGGGAGGCAAAGGTGGAGGGCTCTCAAGGTGGTGAGGCTATGGCGGGGAATGTGGCCTTTGAACCAGACAAGGTTGTGCCAAGGAATAATGGGGGCGGAGTGGCGAACAAAGTTCCAAGCAGAGAAGGAGGTGAAGCGGCCATTGGGAGAGGGCAACCACAATAGTTTGTCATCAGAAGGGGGGGGGGGAGGGGGGAAGGGGGGGAGAGCAGGCCATATCCTATCAACAATAGAGGGATAGAGAAGAGGGTGGGGGGGACACCAGGCTCCAGAGGAAATGAGAGAGGACAGGGGGGCATTTTTTGGGAAACCAGAGGAGTAGATGGACCTGGGACCGAGAATGCAATACAGGATACTAAGAGGGTGCCAAGGGTCAAGCCAGAGGGAGGTGGAAGAACCTCGAGCAATGGAGGTAGTGATTCCACAAAGGGCCAGGGGACGGAGGGCAAGGATCTTTCTCCAAATCCAGGAGGCGTCAGAGGGGGTGGGGACAGTCCATAAGGAGTCAGACTTGAGAAGGTGGGAACAGACCCAATTGACCCAGATGGAATCCTGACGGGAAGAGATTTTCCAGATCAACTTGAGGATGCCGGCAGTGTTGGAGTCTTTGAAGCGGCGAATCCCAAGACCTCCCTCGGATTTGGGAAGGCAGATGGACTTCCAAGTTAAAGGGTGGAGAAATCTGGAGGTGTCGGCCCCTTTCCAGAGGAAGGCGCAGAAGAGGCGCTCCATCTCACGAGACGTGGCTTTTGGAAGGGCAAAGGTCCCACACCAGTAGATGTAAGTAGCTTGGAGGACGGAGCGAATACAAACAAGGCGGCCGGCATAGGAAAGGAGTTTGCTTTTCCAAAGCTGGAGACGCTTGCGGATATTGTCCAGCATGGGAGCACAATGATGCTTAGAGAGCCAGGCCGGAATGAGGGGAAGGCCAAGGTACTTGATTGGGAGGGAGCCAAGGGTAAAACCAGTCAGGTGAAGAAGGGAGTCCTTTTCTGAATCGGGAATACCAGAGAGGAAGATTTTGGATTTAAGGTGATTGGTGCGGAGACTAGAGAGGGATTCAAAGAGATGAAGGGAATTCATGATAGCAGAGATAGAAGAGTGAGAAGCTTTGGAGAAGATTATCAGATCATCAGCAAAAGCAAGATGGGTAAGATTGATATGCTTGCATTTGGGGATGGGGGAGATGAGATGGAGGTCCGTTTTGGATTGGAGGCTACGGGAAAGGACTTCCAAAGCTATGGAGAAAAGGAAGGGGGAGAGGGGAAAAAGCCAGCAGGGGAACCATTGACCAGCACGGAGAAGGAGGGAGAAGAGATGCAAGCATGAATCCAACGGACAAAGGCAGGGGGGAAGCCCATTTGAGATAGCACTCCACCGATGAAGTCCCAGCAAAGGGAGTCAAAAGCTTTGTGGAGATCAATCTTCATGAGGGAGGCCGGAGAATGAGATTTGCGGTCAAAACCCCGCACTACCTCAGAGCAGAGAATGATGTTGTCTGCAATGCTACGGCCAGAAATGAAGGCGGATTGGTTCGGGCTAACAAGAGTAGGGATAACCGCCTTGATTCTGTTGGCCAGGATTTTGGCAATGAATTTGTAAATGAGGTTGCAAAGGGAAATGGGCCTGAAATCCGCGAGGGAGGTGGCCCCCTCTTTTTTGGGGATCAGGTAGATGAAAGTCTGATTGACCTGGGCAAGCTGGCTAGGCTTGTAGAAGAAGCTACGGATGGCTTTGAAAAGGTCTCCTTTGATGGAGTCCCAGCAGCTAAGGAAGAAACCCATACTGAAGCCATCAGGGCCAGGGGCTTTGTTGGACTTATGGGAGCGGATAGCCTTGGAGATCTCATCATCCGAGGGAATGCTAATGAGGGAGTCAGCGCTCTGGGGGGAGAGGAATTTGTTGATGAGGTCCGGGGGAATGGGGGGGGGGGGAGAGGAGGGGGGGATTGAAAAGATTGGCAAAGAAAGAGATGGAGGCAGATTTAATGTCATGGACCGAGGTGAGGGGCGACCCATCAGAGGAGTGAAGAACGGTGATGGAGTTAGAATTGAGGCGGGCTTTCAGAGATCTGTGGAAATAAGTAGAGTTGGAGTCACCCAACTCAAGCCACTTGATGCGAGCCTTTTGGCGCAGGAAGCTTTCCTCAAGGGAAGAAAGGGAATACAATTCCTCATAAAGGGACTTTTCCTCGGAGGCAAGAGAAGGGTTGAGGGGATCAGATTGAAGTCTAAGTTGTAAGGAAGAGAGATTAGACTTGCAAGAGGAAAGGCTGGAATTGATGTTACCAAAGGTGGGGAGATTCCACCTTTTTAGGGCACCTTTGGTATTACGGAGTTTCCTAGAGAGAGCAATGAGGGGAAGGGAAGGAGAGGAGACCGAGGTGCGCCAAGCCTTGAGGACAGTGGGAAGGAAGAGATGGTTGGAAGTCCACATGTCAAAAAATTTGAAAGGCTTGGGGCCAAAAGAAGTGTAGGAGTGGATTTGGATATGGCATGGGCAGTGATCAGACAAGCCTTGAAGAAGGAAGTTGGCTAGAGAGTGGGGGAAGGAAGAGAGCCAAGCCTCATTAGAGATGAATCGATCAAGTTTGCAAGCTATGCGGTTGGGACCAGAGCGGCGATTGTTCCAGGTGAGGGGGGAACCAGTCCACCGAAGGTCATCAAGGCCAAGATCTTCTAAGCACTCATTTAAAGCAAGGACGGAGGGAGAATCGATGGGTCTTCCCCCAAGTTTCTCAACTTGGGACTGAACCACATTGAAGTTACCACCTAAGCCCCAAGGGACGGAGTCCAAGGAGGGCTTGAGGAGGGGGAGGTCGTGGCATAGAGACACACGCTCGGTAGCAAGGTTGCTGGTATAGATGACCGTCAAAAGGATGGAGGTAGGGGAGTTGGGGATGGAGAGGCTAAGATGGAGGAATTGGGGAGAGGAGTGGAGGAGAGAGGCGGTGATTTTGGACGGGTCCCAAAGGAACCAGATCCGACCAAGAGGGGAATGGTTGTAATTGGAGAGAAGAGAACAAGAAGGGGTAATAGAGGCAGCAATGCGGGAAGCATTATCTTGATGGACACGAGTTTCAAGAAGAGCACAAAAAGAGGAGTGGGAAGACTTAATAAGGGACCTGATATCCTGATGCTTAGCCAGGGAATTAAGACCCCTGACATTCCAAAGAAATCCAGCAGACATGAGAACTAAGAGGGGAATGGCCGGGTGCGCACCAGAGGGGTGCTGCGATAATGGCGGCGAGAGAAGACAAGAGTCGGGCAGCGAAGGAGAGGCCTGCATGGGGGGGGAGGGGAGTTGAAACCGGGGGGGTAAGGGGGGGGGGAGGGGGGGTTGTCCGAGAGAGAGGAGAAGGAAGTGGACCTGGTGAGAGAATGGGACGGGGGGGTGGGGAAGAGTTTGTGGTAAAGGTAAGCAGGGGGCGTATAGATGGGTAGGTTATAGGAAAAGAAAGATTGGGCTTGGGCTGGGGGTAATGGGTCAAGAGGAGGGAAGGGTTGGGTTAAGGTAACAGGGGTACTGGGCCGAGAGCAAAGGGGGATATGGGCCAGGGCCAAGGGTTTGGTAGGAGGGGGGTAATAGGTCGAAGAGTTGGGATGGGGAAGATGGGCCTTGAGAGTGGACCGAGAAGGAGAAGGGGGGGTGGAGGTTAAGGGTGTGGGCCCAAAAGGAACATTGGTAAGGGAGGTGGAAGCGTGAAAGTCGATAAAGGGTGGTGACGTGTTGGGGGTAGGGAGAAGAGGGGGTAGAGGGTGTAAAAAGGACGGAGAGGTAGAGGGTAAACGGGGAAGAGGGGGTAAAGATGGTACATAGGAGGGGTAAGTGAGGGTAAAAGGGGAAAAGCAGGGTTAGAGGGTCGAGAGGACAAAAAGAGGGGGGTATTCAAAAGAGGGGCTAAAGCAGTCTGAGTCTGCTCAGAGGGGGAGGTGATTTCGCGAGAAAGGCAAGGGGAGTAGTCCTGAAGCAGGGGTTCGACAGCGAAAACGGTGACTTGACTAATCTCAGATGGGGAGCTGCACAGCGTCCCAGAGTGGTAGGAGACGAGACAGGGGCTCTTCTAAGCTCAGAGGGGAAATCAGTGGCCTAGTACATCACTGTGTTCGCGCAGATGCAGAGAGGCAAAGCAGTAGGATCTTCGATGGCTAGTTTGTCAACATGCTCGATGATCGAGGAGTCTGGCGTCTACAGAGGTTGCAGGGCGAGAGCCTGGGAAGTCTCGGTGCTTGGGGCAGACGTATTTCCAGAAATAGCAGCGGCATCGACGGCGACGATGGCGGTGGAATTTTGATGACGACAACTGAGTCGGCGACGCTGGTGCCTATTTCGCTTGGGAGTTCTGCCGCGATGCACTGCAGGGGAAGGATCTTCGATGGGCAATGCTACGGTGGCGGAGACTTCGTTGAGAGAGGAAGTCGCAGCCGGAAGATGATTGATGAGAGAGGAAGTCGCAGCGGACGATGATCTTTCTGCGTGGTAGGTTGTTTGTCTCGGGAGCGATTCTGCAATGCAAATGCGGCAGGTAGAGTTTGAGTGACCAAAAGATTTGCATTGTCGACATGAGGAGGTAGCCATTCGTATCGCGCAGGCTGTTCAAACCAGAAGCCATCTTCTTCTTTGATAGAGATGGATGAAGGGGAGGGAGTCTGCTGAGATGTCAACACGATGTCTCGCAAACGAAAGCCTATGTTGTTTGAGAGTGCACAAGTCCGTGCGGAGAGGAATGCCCAGGACCGAACCAATACGGCTGAGGCTCTCAGTGGTCCAGTAGTGGAGGGGTAATCCAAGGAGAGTGACCCACATGGGAATGGTGTTGAAGTCGACCTTGTGGAGAAGGAGATGAGGCTGCCACTGACGAAGAAAGATTGGTTTGGTTCCCACCAGCCAAGGGGCACCATCCAACGCGCGAATCTTGGCTTCTTCAGAGAAAAACTTGAAGAGGAACACACCAGAGTCGAGGAGATGGATATCAAGCATCCCATGAGCTTTCCATTGCTTGGTGAGGGAGGCCTGGACTATGGAGAAAGAAGGCAGGCCACCCAGAAAATGCCCCATAAGGCAGGAGGTCCATTTCGGGAGTTCAGGGGATAGAATGGACATGGGGCAGAGGGCGAAAGGGATGCCATTTTCAGTGAGGGGTTTTGAAAAGTGTAGGGAAGTATCAATCTGAGAAGGAGGATTCTGACGTAAAAGGGAGGACCAGGAGGCAGAGGGGGGGGATTTGAGACGCAGCAGTGGAAGGTGGGGGAGAGGGAGAGATGACAGCGGAGGGGTTGCCGGGGGAGTCAAGGAGGGGTGACGGTGAGGGCAAAGGTGGAGGGCTGGCCGGGGGGGGGGGGGAGAGGAAAGGTTCATGACTTAGGTCCAGTCTTAACATTTGAAAATACTGTTGCTGCTCAGTTCATATAATTTTACTTACAGAATGAGAGTTGATCTGGCAATTTTTGTGATCTGGTTTTGAATGATGTTTCCTATGTGATATCAGATTGCAGGGATCTATCCAGAAAACTGTAGATTGCTGGAAACTGACTCTTCGACGAACTTTGCACTTTCTCCTGATGTACTTAGTGAAGCCATCTCAAAAGACATTGCTGCTGGTCTAGTTCCAATTTTCTTATGTGCTACAGTAAGAAAACTAACATACAAACATTATTGACATTTTGTTGCTTTCCATGCTTCCCTAATCTGTGAATTCTTTTAATGCTCTCACTTGTCATTATATTTCTTTTACTAATTCCTACTGATTGTCGTATGAAACTTTTGTTCCCTCATTTTTCATGATCCTATTTAATGTCACTCTTAGAGAGCTGTGTGATGCATGGATTGCTAAATGGGATGGAAAGAAATAAAAAGAAAAGGAAGCATTATAGAAAACAGCACCAAATTGAATAGTTAATCATCTTCTAGTGGACATCTGGGACCAAATCGTGATAACACAAGGAAAAAAAAAAGTGAAAAACAATAAAAATGTTATTGCTAACGTGTATATTCGGAAAATAGTTGCTTTTGTGAGGCTTCCCACAAGATATGGGGAAAAATAAAGAAATTTTAGACCCCCCCCCCCCAAAACAAAAAAAATGCTAGCATAAGAGGCTTATTTTTTGCCTTGACATATGTGTACATTTTTTTGGGTCCATTTTTTGTGAGATCTCATTTGAGCCATCATAATATGTGGATGTAATTATAGTTATGTATGAAGGTGTGGTGACTAGTTTGAGATTTGTGGGACGTCAGGGCAAGGAATTCCCAATTACAATTGGGTAACATTAGGGATCTGCCTTAACCCCTTATCTTTTTGCGCTTATTATGGACGACCTAACCAAGAGTATCCAAGACGAGGTCCCATGTTGTATGCTCTTTGCCGATGATAGCGTTTTGGTGGATGAGACAGAAGCAGGATTTGACTCTAAGTTAGAGTTATGGTGATCAACCTTGGAAACAAGAGGCTTTAAGATTAGTAGAATGAAGATGGTATTAATGTGTAATTTTAGTCATACTATGATGGATTCTGATATGGTGCGAATTGGGAAAAGAGAGATACCACAAAGTGATTATTTTAGATTTCTGGGGTCGATCATAAATAAAGAAGGTGACATAGAGGATGCTGTTTCACAGAGAATTAAAGTGGGATGGATGAAGTGGAGAGGTGCATCTGGAGTGCTGTGTGACCGACATATTCCTTTAAAGTTTAAAGGAAAGTTGTATAGGACTGTTGTACGACCGACTATGATGTATGGGGTAGAATGTTGGGCAGTTAAAAGTGTCATATTGAGAAGCTATGTGTAGCAAAGACGAGGATGTTAAGATGGATGTGCGAAAAAACTAGGAAGGATAAAGTAAGGAAATGAGCATATTAGAGCTGACTTGAGAGTTGCCCCGATCAATGACAAGCTCCGAGAGAGTCGTTTGAGGTGATATGGTCATGTTCAACGGAGGCATTGGGACGCCTCAATAAGGAGTGATATTATCCTAATTGAAGGAGCTAAAAAAGTTATAGGCAGGCCTAAAATGACTATAGGAGAAGTTGTGAGGAAGGACATGCATAGTCTAGGTCTTGTACCAAGCATAGTTCAAGATCTCGTCTCGTCTCGCCATTTCGGGCAGGTCGAGATATCCGAAATATCCGAAATTTACCGAAATATGGTATTTTTTCTGCCATATTTCGACAGTTCATCTCGGTGGGTTTTTGGCCATATTAAGGCCTGATACTTCATGTACACCCTTATTTAAGCTAAATAAACACATTTAAACCTTCATATTGCAAAAAAATGAACTCAAAGTGGTGTTTTGGGTTTGCACCCTTGATTGACAGTATACGGTCGGACCCTGATGTGTAAATAGTTAAATACACATTGTTTAAGTAATATACCAAAATTTCACGAAATATACCGAATTTTGGACCTTTTTTCATTTCGTATGGTCATCTCGTCTTGGCAGTGTTGAGACATCCAAAATATACCGAAATATCGGCGATATGTCGCGAGATTTTGAACCATGGTACCAAGTATGACCTCAGATAGATCCTATTTGAGGGAAAGGATTCATGTAGTAGACCCCATTTACCTGAGATTTTCCTGACTTACTTGGCTGTGCCTCTTTCCTCTTACTTCCATCTTTTTTTTTTAGACCTCAGTTTCCCTACTTTGTTTTGTTGGATCCATTTAAGCCGACCCCATTAAGTTGGGATAAGGCTGAGTTTGTTGTTGTTGTATTAATAGCCTCTTAGCCCAACAATTTTTTGTTTTTTTTTTCAAACTGTCTTGGTATCATTGTCAGTTGGTCCACCCTTCTCAACAATTACTTGTAGAAAAATGTTGAGAGAAATACAATTATTGCCAATATGCTTCAAGGGTAATTCTACATGGGCACAACCCAGCTCACCAATAATGGGGTCTAAGCTGCAAAGACCCCCCCTCCCCAAAAGAAAAAGAAATATAGTATTGGAGCCAGACTATGTAAAAGAAATCAAACTTTCTGAACCTGAATGAGATAGGGCTTTGGGCCACTACCATCTCACATTCCTTATTTGGTGAATGACATTGTACTATATACTTCATGTTATTTGTTCATTGCAAGTCATTTTCGAGGTTTAAGGACTGCCTGAATCCAGTCTGATTTCAATCTTGGACCCAAAGTTGAACACTTTCTGAAGCTAGATCTCCCATCAAGCTGCCTGGGCCATGAAGTTGTGATCCAGCCAGCTGAAGCTGCATCACTTTTAATTCAACATCAATGGCTACTCATTTTGGTGTTTAGACTTGCTTTTTTAGAAGTGTTTATAGCATACTTTTTCAATCTCCTCAATTTAATTATAGGCATTTCCATAAATGGATAGGAATAAACAAAAGTGAAATGCAGCTGTATAGTATGGGGTCCTATTGTTTGCAATTGTGGCAGTATGCAACCCATACAAAACTGAAATATGACATTACTGTTTGTTTACATCTGGTTATGGAATTTATGATGCCAATGCCATGATATTACAAGATCCGAGTTGTGAGTTTGGTTGGTTGCTAATTCATGTTGCAGAATTTTTGTCTATGGATGTAATCTTGCATGGTTGTTTTCAGGTTGGTACTACTTCTTCAACAGCTGCGGATCCTCTTCCAGCATTGGGAAAAATTGCTAAGGTGACTGACACACGTGATATATTAAGAAAATTGTCATGGTTAAATCCAAATTAGATAAATGTGAACTCCTTATGCTGTGCTTTGATTATAGTGGTATTGGTTTTTGAACTACTATATTCCTTGAATATAATACTACAAGGTGGATGAATTTAAGTTCCAGTGATATTTGAACTGGATGATGATACCGAAAACGTTACCTAACAGTACTTGGGAACTTTTTTGAGTATTATCATGGAGAAGGTTTCGAAAGTCCAAATTGGAAGTTGTGGGGACTGCAAAAATAAAATTGCAATCTGTTGGTTTTGGTTACCTGAAATTTTTACATGCATTAAAATGCATTTGGGGTTAAATTATGTGATCTCTGGTGATTGAAAAATCATATTTCTTTAATTGCATGACTTAGATGTATGGAGTTTCAGTTTGCATTACTTTTGTGATGTATGAGGGGCGTAAGCTGTGATTCTTCAAAGTTCAGGTACATTACTCATCCTGTAATTTTGTTGCTTTTACTGGTGGGCGTGGGCCCTCACTTAGGAAGGGCTGGTCTTATATTTCAGTTCAAAGTTGGGCTGCGCTTAGCCTGGGTGTGCCCATTGTCCTCTATGCATTGTCCTAGTCCTGACCTGGCCAGGGAAAATGTTAGCCTTATTGATAATTTTTTATTTTCATAAAATTTTCAAATCCTAAATCTGCACGGTTCCTGTAACAGTTTTCAGATCTGGAACAATCAATAGTAAGAACTGTAGAGAGAAGAAAAAAAAGAAGAGAATAGGGCAGCAAAGAGCACTACCGCCAGTTCCCTGTTTTTCCTTCCTGTATCCTTTGCTGGAATGGCCTTAAGGACATCGATCACCTTTTCTTCTCTTGCCCCTCTGCCTTTTATGTTTGGAAAAAATCTTTAAATTCCATTTGACCCCGTTGTAGGAGACCCCTACCCTTCTCTAGGGAGTGGCTTTGGATGGACATGACCTTCTCTAGCAGCACTATTTGTGATATCGCAAGTAAGCTTGTGTTTGGGGCTGTTCTCTCACATTTGGATGTAGCTGAATCTTCGAAGATGGACCTCCAAATCCCGATCTCTCGATATGATTTGGAAAGCCACCTTCTTCGATGTTAGCTCCATGCTTCACTTGTTACCCCATGGTTCTCTTATTGATTTCTCTAGGAACAGGCATATTGTTGTGTCCTGGGGTTTACCTGTTTCTCTTTTTCAGCCTCCTACCCCTTCCTCCTAGGGCTTGAGGCTCTGTATAGCTCCCCCCCCCCTTTTTTTCCTTTCTTTTCTGTGTATTCCTCCTCCCCCTTTTCTTCCCCTTCTCCGGGTTTTAGTAATGAATTGTTTATTCACCAAAAAAAAATAAGAGCACTACCAATTGGAGAGAATAGTTGAATCTCCGATCGGTAGTCACATATGTATTATATAGTGCAAAATAAAATACAAAGACAAGGATAACCTTACACATATGCACGACCCTACTTTTTTTTGGATGAATAAAAATTATATTACGAAGAAAGGAGGAGGAATATACAGGCCCGAGGGCAAACAAACCAAAGAAAAGAGAGAACAAGAAAGCCTAGAGCGAACTAGGCTGCAAAATGGAGAGAGGAAGACCCCAGGATACAACAATGAGCCTGTTCCTTGGGGTATCCTTTACAACAGCGAGAGGAAGCGAGCTAATTTTAGAGGAAACATCAAAGGAGATGGCATTTCAAATCTTGTCTAGAAAGCGAGAGTTGGAAGTCCATCTTCTAAGGTTGCGTTCCATCCAAATGTGGGAAATAGTGACACAAAAGGCAAGCTTGCCAACTGAATCACAAATAGATTTCCCTCCAATTGTCATGTCTATCCAAACCCACACCCGATGAAGGGGGAGGGGACTTCTTCTACCCGGCCAACAACAATGCAGGACTCTTTTCTAAATGGAAGAAGTCAAAGAGCATGAGAAAAACAAGTGATCTGTGTCTTCTTGCCCTTTCCAACAAAGGCAATAGTGGGGGGAGACCTGAATGTGTCGGTGAATGAGGAATGCCTTAGTCGGGAGGCAGTTGGAGAGAGCGCGCCAAGAGGTGAGACTATTGCGAGGAATGTGCCCTTTTAACCAGACGACTTTGTGCTAAGGACAGTGGGTCCCTCTGTGCCTAACCATATCCCAAGCTGAGTGAGAGCTAAATCTGCTGGAGGGGGAAGGGAGCCAAAGAATAGTGTCACTTCTGCCACGATGATCTGGAGGGATGGGGAGGGAGGGAGCTCTAAAGATCCACAAGGGGAGGGGGAGAAATGGGGGGGGGGGGACCAGGTGCCTCTGAAGATGATGGAAGCGACTAAGGAGGATCTATCCAGCCTAGAGGATTATATACTATATATCACGGGAACTCACGACTATAGACAGAACACGAGAGGGGTACCATTTATCAAACTAGAGAGAGGTTGAGAGGCCATCATCAATCCTGCATGAAATGGCATAGAAGGCTGTGTCTCACTTACAAAATTCTGCGCTCAACCCAGGAAGAATTGGTAGCAGGGCTAACTGACCAAATGGAGTCCCTTCAAAGAGGCCCGGTATAAACCCAAGAAGACCAAATGCTGCCTTTGTTGGTGAGGAGTTTCCAAATAAGCTTGAGAGAACCAGCAAGATTGCCATCTTTAATCCTTTGAGACTAAGGCCCCCTTCAGATTTAGGGAGGCATAGGGAAGACCAATTCTTGGGGTGAAGAAATCTGGTTGAATCCACTCCTTTACAAAGGAGGGCACACATGATAGACTCTGCTGCCTTAATGATGGCCTTAGGGAGGCCAAAAACTCAACTCCAATATACGTAACAAGATTGAAGCACTGATCTGATGAGCTCCAGCTGACCTGCATAGGAGAGAAGCCGGGCTTTCCAGAGTTACAACTTCTTGCGAAGGAGATCTAAAATGGGGGGAGTAATGGTGAGCTGTAAGTCTAGCGGGGATGAGGGGAAGGCCAAGGTATCGATCGGACAGGCAAGGTACCAATGGTGAAACCGGCAAGGGAGGAGAGGAGGGTTTGGGTGGTGTCTGGGAAACCAACAAGGAAGATGTAGGACTTGAGGAGATTAATGCGAAGGCCAGAAAGTCTTTGAAAAAGGAGAAGGGAGGACATGATGGACTCGATGGAGAACAAGTCAGCCTTAGAGAAGATCATGATATCATCGACAAAAGCAAGGTGGGTCAGGTTTGTGGGCTTACATTTGGGGGGGGGATGGGAGAAATGAGGTGGAGGTCAGTATTGGATTGGAGGCTGTGGGAGAGCAACTCAAGGGATAGGCAAAAGAGGAAGGGGGAGAGAGGGCAACCTTGGCGGATGCCAACAGAAGAAGAGAAATAACCAGCTGGACTGCCATTCACAAGAACCGAGAAGCGGGGGGGAGGAGATACTGGAATGAATCCAATTGACAAAGATGGGGGTGGGGAAGACATTTTGAGAAGGACATGGGATATGAAGACCCAACGGATGGAGTTGAAGGCTTCGTGAATTTCAATTTTCATGAGGGCGGAGGGGGGAGTGGGATTTGTGGTCAAAGCCTCGGACAATTTCCTGACATAGGATGATGTTGTCTGAAATGCTACGCCCAGGGATGAAAGCAGATTGGTTAGCACTCAACAACTGAGTTTAATCATCAATAGGTATTCCTCCTCTCTCTCTTCTCCTTATTCTTCTCGGTTTGTTGTCCCCCCCCACCCCTTTTTTGTTTACTATTCCTCTCTCCTCTCTCTCTATATCTGTCTCTCCTTATCTCTCTCGGTATCTATTCTGCCCCCTTTCTCTTTTTTTCTTTTAGCTCCTATTTAATCTCAATTTGTTACGGTTTGACTAATAAATCCCAACTTCATTTTCTCCTCCCTTTCCATGATTTAATTGCTAGATATGGTGGGGTCCACCATTGACTTAAATCCAAAAATATAAATAAAAGCTTAATTATAACTCCCACCTCCCTTTGCAGCTTATAAGACTTGAACTCAAGACCTCTCACTAGCTTACGTCACAACCACTACCTTACAGGTATCCTTATCCAATTGGTTGGTGACAGAGCTATTTATAATTTGGGTTCTGACAGATCAGCTACAGTATCCCTTATCATTAGAAGCTCAGCCTGGGATCTTTCATCTATGCTCTCCCCTCACTTGGACCACATCTGGGCTGCCCTCCCTCATATTCTCAAACCCCCCTCTGGGAGAGGGGACAAAACCATTTGGTCAGCCTCAATCTAGGAAATTCAGTCTGAAATCAGCTTGGAATCTCATTAGAACTCATGCTGATCCTCTCATCTGGTGCAACTTGTTTTGGTTCCCAAGCTCCATTCCTAGGCACAGCTTCACCCTTTGGCATGCGCTCCGCAACTGTCTCCCTACCCAGGCTTTCCTCATCAGTAGGCATATTCCAGCTTCCCCTTGTTGCATTTTGTGTTGGTCCAGCATTGTGGATACTGATCACCTATTCTTTAAATGCCCTTTCTCCTCGAACATCTGGTCCTGGATCCTTGCCCGTTGCTGGTCCGTCAACTGGAGAATTCTTCCTTTCCATCGGGGAATGGATTTGGGTGGATATGGCATTTGGAGGCAATTCCTTTTGTAACCGTGTGGGTAAACTCGCGTTTGGTGCTGCTATTCATCAAATTTGGCTTGAGAGAAATATTAGAAGATGGACTACCAAATCTAGATCTTTTAATCATATTTGGGATTCCATCTCCTTGGACATCAAAAGCAAGTTATCGGCATTCCCTTTGTGCCATTCGGGCTCCCCCCACGATAGTCACATTGTATCTTCTTGGAATTTTGCCCTTTAGGGTTGCATCTTCTTGTTTTCTTCTTGGAGCCTTGCCTTGTGGGGTTGTAATTTTGGGTTCTTTATGCTCCTCTCGAGCTCTCTTTGTTTCCCCTCCGGGGGCTTTCTCTTAGGTTAATGAATTTTTAGTTTACCCAAAAAAAAAAAAACATTTCAATTGTTAATTAAATCTACAAATCAATTTAAATATAGAGTTAAAGTACTCTTTAATTTTTAAATATCTCATATACCTTTATGCCAATCAATACTAGGTTATAACTAAGATCAGATTCTACACCTAATGGTATTAAGGAAAGAATAATCATAAATTTATGGAATTGCCCCTGAGGTGTAAAATTATGAAAATACCCCTGAGAATAGATAATTAATTATTTATCAAAGGTTTCAGGTTTCCAAAATTCTGGAGCATTACATAATAGATGTGTTTTCCATAAATTTCCAAAAGGCCCACTTGTTTGTTTGCATGGGGTGGGAAAGTATGGAGACAACATACATGGCATTAAATGACTTTGTTGGGTGATGTGACAATGGATTTATTCCATCCCATCCTTAAACAAAAGTCCTACCAAAAAACTTTGCGGGGAAGGGAGGGATTGTGATTATTTTATTATAAAATTGAGATGATGTCAGGGCATTAAATGACTTTCCAAGTTACCATCGATTCCTTTCCTTTGTTGTTTCTTTTCCCCATTATAGGCAAGGTTCCAAAACTCGGATCTCGGTACCAACTCGGTTCTGGGAAAAACCGAGTCGAGTTGAGATCTCGCCGAGTTGGTGCAATTTCTCTTTCCCCGACTTGAAGCCTCATCTCGGTGGGTTTTAGACCTAATTTAGGTCTGAAACTTGGTATTCAGCCTATTTTAGGCCATTTAAACACAATGGCACTATCAGATCTTGCAAAAACAAAGTCCAAATATGAGTTTCACTTCGAACCATAGGTTGGTAGGCGTCAAGGGCGATGACGTACTAAAATACCCTACTCTACACATAGTTTAATAATAGAAAGCAATCAAAACATTCAATTAATGTAAAACAACTTAAATAAGCATTAGAAATGTTAAAGTGTACAGTACATCAATCTTTAAACAAATGTTACATAAAATATGATATGTTAATGTTTTCAACCCCAACCATATTCACATAGAATTCCCATGTCATAGTGTTGCTGTAGTTTTGCACATAGTTTGCCGCAGCACTCATATAAGTGTTGTCATCAACATATTCCAACTCCCCTATCCTAGGGTATAGAAGAGGTGGAGGCGGTTGGTTTAACCATTTAAGGCATGAGATCCACTGCTACTGTCATATTGAGGCATGTATGGGTATGGCTGGTTTTGGGACTGGGAATATGGGCCCAAAACCAGACCCAGTGCTTTGATTGTCAAACTCGTGTGTTGACTGCCCAAACTGACCATAGCCACTATATTCGGAACCGGTGCTCTCCTGGCCATAATCATAGTCCAAAGTTGTGTAATAGATCTTAACATGACATGAATCTACTAAGGATTGAATAATTTTTTTTGAAAAAATTAAATTTAGGGAAAAATAGTTTACCTTTGAAAAATCCTTCAAATTTGTGATGAATCTTGAAGATGTGTAGTTGAATCTTCAAATGTGCAGCTTAATCACAGTTCAAGTCTTGAAATCCATCCAAATTTGAAGAAAGAGAGTAGTTTTGGGAAGAAGAGAGTAGATTTTGGGAAGAAGAGACTAAGAGAGAGTACGTTAGGTGGGCATTAAAATGGTAGATGGGCATTAAAAATGGATCAAATCGAGATATCGACCCGAGATCCGAGATCTCGGCGAGATATGGACTTGACTGTTAATAAAAATGGTTCAAAACGAGATATCGAATCGAGATCCGAGATCTCGGCGAGATATGACACCTTTGAAAATCGCCTCAAGTCTCGTCTCGGTTTTTCAAAAAACCAAGAAACTCGGCGAGATCTCGCGAGTTCTCGAACTATGATTATAGGTGGGTCCCACCACATATCATTTTCGACCTGTTTTTACCCTCTAAACAAATGGGCCCTTAAGGGGAAAAATTATCTTCACCTATTCACTTTATATTTACCTCAGCTTTTGTAATAGCTTCTCTTTTATTTCCTCTTAAGATAATCTAACTTGTTAATTCTTGAATGCTTGATAGGGGAATGAGATGTGGTTCCACATTGATGCAGCATATGCCGGAAGTGCTTGTGTGTGTCCAGAATACCGGCATTATATTGATGGTGTTGAAGAAGCAGACTCATTTAATATGAATGCACATAAATGGTTTCTTACTAATTTTGATTGTTCATTGCTCTGGGTAAAGGTATGCTATACTTCAAGAAAAATAAATAAATGAATTCTGTGATGTCATCTAATCAATTGCTTGTTACTTTTTCCTTTTTCCCCTTCTATATGTAAAATTTTGTGCAAAAGCTTAATAATTTGAAAGATAATGTTTTTCTAGTTTTGAGCTTCAAGGCTTTCAAGGATTTTTCAAAACAGAAACCAGTTTTGGATCTAGAATAAGGAGGTTACGTTTTAAGGGGGTTGGAGTGGATCTCAAGCATTAAGCATCTATGCAGTAATCTACTCCTTAAGCCCTTCTTTTAGCTTCCGATCATCGATTAGCTGAAAAGGTAAATTTCAAAGTAACTGTGAATGGAGGAAAATTGCCTCACCTTGATATTGCCTTGCTGTTGTGTTCTTCATTTTCTTCTTATCTTCTGATTCTTTTTAAGCTGGAGTTGGGGAAAGTTTTATCCCATTTACCCTAATCAGTTTCGTTAAAAACGAAGTTCATTTTGTTGCCAAATATAGGCTTCATTTACTGAATTCCTAAAAATTCAACCCTTTTAGGCAGTATGAAATGTATTTTTGGACGAAGAACTCATCTTTTAAAGTCATTTTAGACATGGAATTATGTGTTCATTAGTTCTGTAATGAACTGTATTATCTTTAATTTCTTCACATAAGTGCAATGACTTGTATATTTTAAATTTTAAATGATCTTATCAGGTAACAGGTCTAGGTTATTTTAGTTATTGAACTTTCACAGACGTTAGGGTGAATTTTTTAATGGTTATGGAGGTTGGGAGTTCTTTTATTTATTTATTTTTTGGTTGGTGGACATGCTTTGGTGTAAAGGGAATCTATTGGTGAGTTGCAGGGGCATATAGGCATCATCATCATAGCTGAAATAGAGAAGTTGGCATCCTTAAAAATGGGCTGCTCCTCGTAGGTGTTGAGGCTACTATCTATGGTGTGAATATTTGTTTTGCAATGTATAAAAAATCTTTGCTGAGAAACCCGTTGAGCAATTTGTTATATAGCCTGATCAGAAGAGAACAACTTATCCGTTACATTGTTTCATGCTTCGGAATTTAAAAAACTACAATAAGAGTGTATGATATAGGTCTCATCATGTGTTTGATAAATGTTAAATAATGGGTTTCTTAGGTAGGTTTATTTATTTTTTTTGTATTTCATTTTTTAAATAAATCCCACTGCCCTTTTTTCTCTTTCCGCTTGTCTTATTATTGGGTGTTAGGATGTCAAAAGGGAATAGTTCATTTTATTCAACATTTTCTGAGAACCAAATTTATTCACACAAATTTGATACTGGTGTGTTGAGTTGTTATATATGATTTTTTGATATCTGAAGTACACTTTTTTGTGGGAACTGATGTCCTTACATTCTGAGAACACCAGTGGAGTCCATCGTATTGAAGCAAAAGATCGATTGCTTTCTGCTTGCTTACATAGAGCAGTCATTCACGGGGCTGCATAGAAGTTCCATGGACATGTCTATGGCTGTTAGCAAGTATGTGATAGACATTTTCATGGGAGAGGATGCCCTTAAATATTGAGCAGAGCAGTCTACTCCATCAATTTGAAGTCAAATAACTGATTGCTTTCTTTTCATTCACATGGAGACATGCACAGGATCTTCATATAGGTGTCATGAAAGCATATGGTTCTCAGCAATTTTGCGAAACATAAACTTATAGGTAGTGTCCTAGGCACATATGTAGCTTGGCAAAGGATGAAATTCTTGACACTTGGAGATCAACACTCATGCGCTGCCGTATTTTAGTATGCTGGTTGATTATCATCCTGTGATTGATGGTTCTTTTAAATTTTAATATCTAAAATATTAATCAGAGGGCAGTTATTGATCTAAAAATTGTTTCATTATTTTTGTGTCATGTTCCAGATATTCATATGTGGAAAGTTAATATTCTTATGCTATTTTCTTGTCAACAGGATCGTAATGATTTGATTCAGTCACTTTCCACAAATCCAGAGTATCTGAAAAATAAGGCAATTTCCTTTACTTTTATACCAGCGTTCTATTATACCTGACCTATGGGGAGGGAAAAAGTTTTTAGCTAATGCTTTAAGAAGACTTTTGTTCTTGAAATGTTGCTTTGATGTTTTTATGTCAATTTTTCATGGGCACAATAGTATATTAACATGCCTGTGTTAGTAGGCATGAAATGTCATTCATATTGATCATAAACACCATATACTACTGAGTTCTGTCATGCCTCATTAAGAACTTAATCTAACAAGACCATTCATTTTTTGTAGTGGAAACAAATTTTTTTTTTTGCATAAGCATGCTTAATTGCAGATTTTTTATTATTTTTGTAGAATGTGAAAATTCTACCGTTTGTATTTTTAAATATGCTGCACATTTTACGAGCTGGATGAGTGTTAGTTTTGCCTTCAATATTAATTCAACTAAATTCCTATGCCTTATCCCAACTGCTTGAGGAAGGTTACTGGAATGCCACTTTATTTAAGGCCATATCTGCTTTTAACTAATAATTGTCACAGCATTGGAGGGGCCTGGACGCAAGGCGAAACCAACAAGGTGATCAAGGCTCGCTTAGGCAACACCTTGACAACTATGTACCCGCTTGATAACCTTACTGCTGTTTCTGTGCTGAAACTGTGCTGAGAAACAGCAGAACAGTTTTTTCCAAAACTGTGCTGAGAAACCGCTTTTGACCCGCTTGGTAAACCTGTTCTGAAAATTTGTTCCCAAGAGACTCCCTCTGTTGCTTCCCTCTGGAGAAATGGATATCAAATCAAAAACCAGATTAAAAGATGAGTAACCAAGTGAAGAAAACGACTCAAATATGAATAACAAACAGAGAAAATCGATCCAAGTAATCAAGTGTCATAATGATTTTTTTTTTATAAATAAAACCCCAAAACCCATTCACGATCGAACCCCTTCTTCCCTTTGCTTTCACTTCGGCCTTCCCCCTTGTGCCACTGCCGTTTCTTGCAAACCATCCTCAAATCGAAGATCCAACCAAAGGAGGCCTAGGATACCTCTGTAATCAACACCAGAGTTGGACACTTGAGCTCCAATCTGAGAACCAAACATTCCCAAATCCCAACTTTCTCGCTGGTGTCTTTCTCTCTAATCCCCATTACAGATTTGCAGGCTAACAAATAGGGGAACTGTGGCGACTGGTGTCTTTCTCTCTAATCCCCATTACCCCTCACCCGGATTTGTAGACTAGCACTATCCTCTCTCTCATGATTCACCTCAAACTCAGAACAATTTCAACAATTTGAAGTTTCGAGACCGTCCAAACGAGAAGGGAGAAAAGAGAAGGTTTTTTTTTTCTTTCCAGAAGAGTTGTAGAGAATGAACGATCGATGCGATCATTTTGGTGCTGGAGAGCCTGCGATATGGCAGTAGATGGTCGTTAATGGCCTTGCAATTGACTTGGCAAATGAAAATCCATGAGTCCAATTTGCAACGGTGTGAACGAGAGAGAGAGAGAGATTCTCCAGACCTTCTCTTTGCAACGATGATCTTCAACTGAGAGAGATACCCCTCAGGGAGTCACTAGGAGGTCGAGCTTGAGAGCGAGAGAGCGAGAGAGAAAGACAGAGAGAGGGTACCTGTGCTGGCTTCGACGATGGCAGCATCAACTCGACCTCAGCCGTTAGGGTTTTCTTCTCAGACCTTGGTGAAGAGGACAGCAGGCTTGTGGTTGTGAAAATGAAAAGGCATGTAGACTTGTCGAAAATATCGGGCACAGTTTATCAAACTTGTGCCCAGAAATAACGGAACATGTCCTACATGTTCTGTCAAAACTCTTCCAAAGATCATAAATTTCGATTTATGTTCCCAAAAACACTCAAGAAAAACACTCTGTTATCAAGTGCATTTTAGGATATTTTCCCATTTCTCGGAACGGAAAAACACCAAAAACAGTTTCCCGTAAGGTTATCAAGCGGGCTCTATGTTTTAGCTCACCAGTACTCATGTGTTCATTACTTCAACCTAGTCTTATTTGGCTTCCTTTACCACATTTAATTTGCACCATAACCCCACATTTCACTGGCGAATCTGATAGGCTTATTTGCTTGTCCGAAACCGTTTAGATGACTTTCCGTGATACCTTACTGTTTTCTTAAGATGCATCTCAAGTTATGCTGATGAGCTGTATAAAAAATATATATATTTTTTTTTGATACTTTGGTTCTTATATTTTTCTTTTAATCTGAAGTGGGTATTTATGGTGGAAGTTTAATGCCTGAAAACTCAATGTGTCTATTAGTGTAACTGATTTTCAGGCTTCAGAAGGAAACATGGTTGTGGATTACAAAGATTGGCAAATTCCTTTGGGACGTCGGTTCAGGTGCGTTTTGTTCTTTGGATATGGTACTTGAGACATTCACAATTCTCTTGGAAGTCCAGTCGTCCTATATTTCGTTATAAGTATACTCTGCTTGTAACTTAATCTATGCTGGCATTAGAAAACTTAGTTTTCTGTAATGATGTATTTTAGGACTTAACACATGAAAGCATATAATAAGCTGAATTGTGGGTGACACTTTGACTGTTGCAATGATCATTTTGCGTAGAATTTAAATAATTGAGCAATCATTATTCAAGTGAAATTTACAGACCATGACTTCCCATTTGGTGCATCCATCCTAGTTATAATGAGTAAGTGAAAATATATAAATGGATCCAATAATCATATCCAAGTAAATGCAAAGATGTACACGATGGTGGCAATTAGTTTTTGTGCACATATGGTGACTTCTCCCAATTATAGATTATATTATGTATGTTAACAATCAAATAATAATAAATGGGCAGGTTCCCAGCACTGTCACGTGGCAGTTCCGTTTGCACCTTAACTTTGTGAACATGTTGCCCATGTTATCCCCTGGTCATGCATTAGTTCTCACTCCAATCTGACTTCACCACATATTGGAAATCGGAATAGTGTATTCAGAATTGTTTGACAAGTCAATTCATTTTTATAAATTTTGACCATCCAAGAAACAAAGGGAGGAGCGTTATACATGGCCAAATTGTTGACATGTGCCTTCAGCATGTGGCCTATCCAGAAAATACCCATCTATCCAATGGGAAGAACGACCGTGCCAGAAACCTTTTAATAATAATAATAATAACAAATATAACAGTAATAACGATAATAATAATAACAATGATAATACTAACAATAATAATGATAATGATAACGATACTGATAATTATAATGATAATGATAAGAATAATAATAATTTGTTAGCATGGTGAGAATTGAGGAATGAGAGATACCGCAAAGTAACTATTTTAGATATTTGGGGTCAATCATAAGTAAAGAGGGTGACATAGATGATGATGTTTCACAGAGAATTAAAATGGGATGGATGAAATGGAGAGGTGCGTCCGGAGTGCTGTGTGACCGACGTATTTCTTTAAAGCTTAAAGGAAAGTTCTGTAGGACTGTTGTACGACCTGCTATGATGTATGGGGCAGAATGTTTTTTAGGAAGGGAGGGAGGATAAAAAAGGAGGGGGGGGGATACACAGGGGAAGAGAAAGGGGGTGGGGGAAACTATACAAGCACCAAACACTGGCCTAGGTAGCCTGGCTGGGAGAGCCAAAGAGAGAAGAATCTAAGCCCCAGATAACAACAATGTGCCTATTCCTTGGGGAGTCTATAAGGGAACCAAGAGAAAGCATGTGGAGCCTAGAGCTGACATCAAAGAAGATGGCTTTCCAAATTAGGTCAATGGTCCGGGAGTTAGAAGTCCACCTACGAAGATTCCGCTCCATCCAGATGTGGGAGATAGTAGCACTGAACACAAGCTTACCAACTATATCACAAATAAAGCTGCCAGGAAAGGACATATCAAGCCAAAGCTACTCCTGGGCGAAGGGAAGGGGGCGTCTATTGCGGGGCCAGATGGACTGCAAAGCTTTTTTCCAAATAGAGGAGGCAAGGGGACAAGAAAAGAAAAGGCGGTCGACATCCTCATTCCCATTCCAGCAAAGGGTATAGGAGGAAGATACATGGATGTGGCGATGGATGAGGAAGGCTTGGATGGGGAGGCAGTTGTTTAGGGTTCTTCAGACAGTGAAAGAGTGTCTAGGAATGTGGCTTGTGAACCAAACAAGGTTGCGCCAGGGAACTGAAGGGCTGTGGGGTCTAACAAAATCCCAAGCAGAGCGGGAGCTAAAGATACCATTGTTGGCGGGAAGCCAGGTTACTTTGTCCGAATGAGAGGGGTGGGGAGGGGGGAGGGGGGGAGAGAGGCCCAAAACCAGGTGAGATCGGGGGGAGGGGATAGGGGGAGACCAGGAGCCGTGGGAGATAATTGAAGAGAGAGAGCAGATTTAGGGATACCAGTAGAGTAGACCCTTCGGGCTCCAATGATGTTGTAGAGGACACTAGTGGGATGCCAAGGGTCAAGCCAAAGGGAAATGAAGGTACCATCAACGATCACAGAGGAAGTGGCACTAAGGGCAAGAGGACGAAGAAGGAGGATTTTGCGCCAGACCGAGGATGGGTCCGTTGGCTGGTGAATGGTCCAAATGGAATCGGATTTGAGTAAGTAGGAGTAAACCCAATTAACCCAAATAGAGTCCTGCTTGGAGGAGATTTTCCAAATTAACTTGAGGAGGCCTGCAATGTTGTAATCACGGATTCAACTGATGCCAAGGCCTCCTTCAGATTTGGGATGGCTAATTGCTGCCCAGCTGATCAGGTAGAGGAATTTAGAGGATTCTTGGCTGATGAGCACATTTATGTGTGAAATCTTAGGGCCATAAAGCATGCATTTTTATACTTGGAACGGAACTACTCGAGGTTTTTGTTTGTGTTTTCAGGTTTTAGGTGAATTCTTGTGAAAATGGAGCAAATGATGCTAAGGATCCATTTTTAAGCTATTTAGTGGTGTTTGGCAGTAGCCAGAAGCGCCCAGGAGTCGAGAAAATCAAGTTTGGATTGAGTACTGAAAGAATCACACCAATTAGTCAAATTTGAATGTGATTACAGTGGGCCCCTTAGCATAATTTTGAGGTATTAATAGTATGGATGCGTAGTCCATCGAGTCAGCTTCGCAACGGTTCAAACAGCACTTGATTCCGAGTTGAAACGAAGAAGTTACGGCCGTTTCGGTAACGACGCAAAAATGGTCTGCAAGGGTTTGTTTGTAATTATCAAAAATTGACCGGAGACAAAGTAAAGCGGAAGTTCGGATTCTAGGGGCTTTAGTGCAATTCGCAGAAGTTATCTTTTCTGTTAGCCGAAAGATTCCATTTGGAAGGCTCTGGAGCAGTCCAACTTCAACTTGAGATATCTTGGGCTCCCGAACTCCAAATTGGACGAAATTTGGGTCTATTTTGGGTGATTTTTTGTAAGGAATACAATAGTGAGGTCTATATAAGCATCCCATGCTCCACGTTTTTTGAAGGACAAATTTGACATTTCATTAATTGTGAGTAGAATCCTAGTCATCCTCATCACACTCTCTCTCCTCCAACTTTCCAAGGGCATTTTTGGAATTCTACTTTGGATAGATTTCTTTTGAAAAATATTCTCTCATCCATGGAAGGTTGAAAAGTCAAAGATGCCTTGATCTCATTGCTTGGAGAAGACACCTACAAGGAAAAGGAAGCACAAGTTAGAATTAGAAAGTTACTTTTTGATAAATAGAAGGTTTATGTAGCTAGGATTTTTATCTCTCTTAGTTTCTATTTTTTTCCTTTTTCTTAGGATTCAAGGCATTGTAAAGGAGGAAGGAGAAGAGAATATTCTCTTTTCTTAGGGAATATTTCTCCTACCACTTCCCTCTTCTCTTCTCCTCTCTTCCCCCTATAAATACCCCTACCCTCTTCTTTGTAATATTGTTCAAATTATTAGTGAAATTTCTTCTTTTCTTCTTCTAGTTTTTGGCTTTCTAAGTTGTAGTTTGATTTCATGCTTTCAATTCCATGGTTGTAATGCTTTTGATTCCTGTTTTAATTTTATGTCTTCAATATGGTTGTAATAATTCTAGTTTAGTTTCAAGCTTTCTAGTCTAGGCTTCTAAATTCTAATGAGAAGATTTAGAAGACTTGGAAGAGGAAGCCATGGTAGGATTATTCAAGTGTTCAAGCTTTATCAAATTACATTCATGCAAGGATTAATTAGTTCATGCAATTCAACTTTGGTAGAAGGGAGTATCAATTTCTTATTTTTATTTTTGTGTTCTTCTTCTTAACCTCTTAATTCTTCTAGTTTCTAATTTCTTCTTCTTATTCTCTACTTTATTTTTTTTTCTTCTAGTAGTTTTATTTTATTAGTATTCTCATCTCCATTAATCCCTCCATTCTATTAGGAATTTTCATTCTCCATTATTTTTATTTTTATTCTCATTCTCTATCTCTTTAATTCAATCATGCTTTTAGGACTTTTATTTTTTATTCACTATTATTATCATGCATTGTAGTAGGATTTTAATTTAATTACTTTTGTTTTATTTTTTTTCAGATTTGGTAGCGTCATTTCAAGTGTGATATCAACTTCAATCCGGTTCAAGCTTCAATTAGTTAGTTCTATTTCTTTGATTTTTAGTTTTTGATTGTGTGGTTGTGGCAATTTAATTCCTCCAATTTCGTTAATCCGCGTTAGCTGCATAATAGGTTAGATGGATGTGTGTTAGGACGTAGATGCTTGTGAGTTAGGATCTGTTAGTTTAATTACTGTTAGTTTAATTCAACAATTTAATTAATTTGGTTTACTTTGCATTGCTTTAAAGTGAGTAAAATAAGGTGGCGTATATCTCCTTGAGTTCGACCCATAGCTACTATTGATCCGTATGCTTGCGGTTATTATTTTGTGCAAACAAGTTTTTGATTATTTCGCATGCTAGGGCACCTAATTCCCTCTCTCTCTCTCGCTTTGCACTCAAAGAAACGTATGCACAAAACCAAACTACCGCCACAATCAAAATTCACAAACTTCACCAATTAAGTCCAACACACCCCCCCACACTTAATTCATGCAATGTCCTCAATGCATGCAGAAAAGAAGGAATATGGACAAGGGAGGGGATACATACCAAGAAGTCAGTCCTCAAGGTAAAGAGGCTCATGGAGATCCATGACCTCTTCCACACTTGGAACAAGCATCTCAATGTATGGTTTCTAACGTTGGCCATTTACCTTAAATGTAGCACCTGTACTTGGATTGAGGACTTCAACAGCCCCATGAGAATAAACAGTTTGAACAATAAACAGTCTGAACAATATAGGGGCCATCCCATCTTGAGCGTAACTTACCTAGAAAGAGGTGCAAACGAGAATTGTACAACAAAACTTTCTGACCTACCTCAAAAGATTTTCTTAAAATGTGCCTATCATGGAAAGCCTTGGTTTTTGCCTTGTAAATCCGGGCATTCTCATATGCCTCATTCCTAAGCTCTTCCAACTCCGATAGTTGGAGTTTCTTATGGGCACCTGCAGTGGGTAGGTCAAAGTTAAGCTTCTTGATAGCCTTAAAGGCCTTGTGCTCAAGCTCAACAGGTAAGTGAACGCCTTTCCATACACCAGACGGTACGGAGATTGACTAAGATCGGTCTTGAAGGCTGTCCTATGGGCCCACAACGCATCTACCAACCGATTAGACCAATCCTTACGGTTCGGGTTAACGGTTTTCTCAAGAATATGCTTTATCTGCCTATTTGAAACCTCAACCTGGCCTTTAGTCTGGGGATGATAGGGTGTGGCCAACTTGTGAATGACACCATATTTCCTCATGAGGGCCTCAAAGGGCCGGTTGCAAAAGTGCTTGCCCTAATCGCTAATGATAGCACGGGGAGTACCAAAATGGGAGAAGATGTTCTCCTTCAGAAATTTCACAACTACCTTGTGATCATTGGTCTTACAAGCAACAGCCTCAATCCATTTGGACACATAGTCTACAGCAAGTAATATGTACTGGTTACCAAAAGAATTAGGGAAAGGCCCCATGAAATCTATGCCCCATACATTAAACACCTCAACTACCAGAATTGGGTTGAGGGGCATCATATTCCTCCTAGTGAGACGCCCTAAAGATTGGCACGAGGGACATGCCTTGCAATAAGTAAAAGCGTCTTTAAAAAGAGTAGACTAATAAAATCCACACTGTAAAACCTTGGCAGCTGTCTTATTGGGCCCAAAGTGGCCTCTACAAGCCTGATCATGGCAAAAAGATAAGACAAATTGTTGCTCATGATCAGGAACACATCTCCGGATTACCTGATCCGGACAAGTCTTAAAAAGATAAGGATCATCCCAAAAGAAATATTTAACCTGTGAAAAGAAACGATTCTTATCTTGGGTGGACCAATGTGCAGGTGTCACACCCGTAACCAGATAATTAACAATGTCAGGAAACCAAGGTTCACTAGACACTGCCATTAGAAACTCATCAGGAAAGTTCTCGTTGACTGGAGAATCCACGGTCAAGGAATTAGGTAGCCGGGATAGATGGTCTGCAACCAAATTTTCACACCCTTTCTTATCCCTAATTTCCAGATCAAATTCTTGCAACAAAAGGACCCACCTAATGAGGCGAGCCTTAGCATCTTTTTTCTGCACAAGATATTTGATAGCTGCATGGTCAGTATAAACAATCACATGTGATTCAATCAAGTAGGGCCTGAACTTCTCTAATGCAAACACAACAGCTAAAAATTCTTTCTCAGTGGTGGTATAATTGAGCTGTGCATCATCAAAGGTCCTACTTGCATAATAAATCACATGGGGCAATTTGTTGATTATTTGCCCAAGAACAACCCCTATTGCAAAATCAGAGGCATCACACATAAGCTCAAATGGAACTGTCCAATTTGGAGCTTGAATAATGGGGGCTGGGGTCAATGCTCTTTTTAATTGCTTAAAACTCTTATGACACTCAGGGGAGAATTCAAATGGGCAGTCCTTCGCCAAAAGGGAAGTGAGAGGTCTAGCTATCTGGCTAAAGTCCTTGATGAATCTCCTGTAAAAACCTGCATGGCCCAAAAAAGATCTAATGTCCTTCATACTCTTGGATGGTGGTAAATTGACAATAAGGTCCACCTTAGATCTATCAACCTTAATCCCCTCTTTGGACACAATGTGACCAAGAACTATGCCTTGCTTCACCATGAAGTGGCATTTCTCCCAATTCAAGACCAAGTTCTTTTCTATGCATCTTTTAAGAACCAAAGAAAGGTGATGCAAGCAATTAGAAAAGGTAGAGCTGTGCATAGTTGTCACGGTGGTTAGGTGACCCAAGGCAGTGGAGAGGACCAAAGTTCAAGGCGACACCAACTAGGCGACCAAGGCGCCCAAGTCGACCGAGGCGCCTGGACGCCTAGGCGACGCCTTGACAACTATGGAGCCATGAATAGAAAAATCATCCATAAACACCTCTAGGAAGTGCTCTACCATATCAGCAAAGATACTCATCATGTACCTTTAGAATGTAGCAGGGGCGTTGCAAAGCCCAAAAGGCATACGCCAGTAAGTAAAAGTTCCATAAGGGCATGTGAATGTGGTCTTGTGTTGGTCCTCGAAAGCAATAGGGATCTGATTATAGCCTGCATATCCATCAAGAAAACAATAATATTCATGGACCGCTAATCTCTCTAACATCTGATCAATAAAAGGCAAGGGGAAGTGGTCCTTCCAAGTTGCCGCATTCAATTTCCTGTAATCAATGCACACTCTCCATCCCGTTTAGATACGGGTTGGAATTAATTCATTATTGGCATTCTCAACTACAGTGACTCCTCCTTTCTTTGGCACAACCTGCACAGGACTTACCCATTGGCTATCAGAAATAGGATAAATTATTCCATGATCCAAGCACTTTAGGATCTCTTTCTTGATTGCCTCTTTCATCACAGGATTAGCCCTCCTTTGGGGTTCCCTAGAAGGTTTGGAACTCTCCATCAGATGAATATGATGTTGAACAATGGAGGGGCTAATACCTTTGAGGTCTAACATGGTCCAACCTATGGCTTCCTTATGTTCCTGTAGAAGCTTGATCAACTCTTCTTCCTATATAGAAGTCAAATCAGAAGCAATAATAACAGGGAGAGTGTCATCTTGCCCTAGGAAGGCATACTTGAGGTTGGAGGGCAATGCTTTTAACTCTAATGTGGGGGGCTCAATAATAGAGGGTTTAAGAATGGAGGTGGATAGGGGTCCAAGGGGCTCCAAAGGTGGTTGGATGCTCCAGACCTCAGATAAGGGGGTATCATCAACACCCTCCAATTCCTGCATACATTCTTGAAATCCCGAATCAAAATCAATCTCAAAGAAAGTGTCAACATCATCGGGAAATCCCTGAAGCATATGTACCTCTTCATCAATATCAGGCTGCTTGCCCAACCTAAACACATTAAAGTCCACAGAAGTATTGCCAAAAGATAGCTTCATGAGACCATTCCTGCAATTTATCAAAGCATTACTGGTAGCAAAAAAAGGTCTACCCAAAATAATTGGGATTTGGTCCTTAAAATTTGCAGTAGGTTGGGTATCTAAGACAATAAAATCCACAGGCAAGACAAATTCCCTAACCTTTAGCAGGACATCCTCAACCATCCCGTTGGAAACTTTTACCGACCTGTCTGCAAGTTGAAGAGTAATTCTTGTCGGTTTTAACTCTCCCAATCCCAACTGTTGGTAGACATGAAAGGGTAATAGGTTCACACTTGCACCAAGGTCCAATAAGGCATGATCAATGGTGGTGTTGCCTATAGTGCAAGAGATGGTGGGGCTTCCAGGGTCCTTATGCTTGGCTGCTACTGACTGTGCGATAAGAGAACTGATATTAGCAACCAAGAATGCCTTTTTGGGCACATTGGTAGTTCGCTTTTGAGTGCATAAGTCTTTGAGGACTTTAGCATAAATGGGGACCTGGGCTATAGCATCCATAAGAGAAATATTCACCTGAATCTATTTAAAAACATCCAAAATTTTCTCCACAGAAGAAGACTCCACAGAAAAAGTCTCTTTCACTTTCTTAAAAGAATCATCTTTGGTTTCCTCAACTAAATTATCTGGAATTACTTCAGGTTCATCAGACGAACCAGGAACAATAGGCACTTCAATGGCCTCATCAGAAAGGGGAGAATCAACAGGAATATAAGATGGTAGAGATTGAGGTGTACTAACCTGTTGATACTCACGGCCACTCCGCAAAGCATATATTGCATTTACCTGATTGGAGGGCCCTTGATGCTGTTGGCCTTGTACAACATTGAGTGGAGGGTCTTGGGTACCTTGCTGAATATGAACCTGATGGCTAGGATTTGGCTCAGGTTGGCTAGGTAACTTCCCTATTTCCCTCTCATGTATGATGGTGACAAGCTGGGTGAGCTGTCTCTCAATATTATTGTGGCCTGTCATGAAAAGGGCTATCTTGTTCTCCATCTCATTCATTCTTGTTGCTTCTCCTGTATTGATAAACCCTGGGGGTGGCTGATAGGGTGCAAGGGGAGGAGGCCTAGCAGAATTAATAGAAGGTCCTAAATGAGGACGAGGGGGGAAGGGGTGAGGAGACATACCTTGGCTCTATGGTGCAAAGTTGGGCCTTTGGAGGCCAAGCTAGCCTTGATTGTGAAAGTTGGATGGGCCTGCTTGGTTCCCTTGATTCCAGGAGAAATTGGGGTGATTTCTCCATCCTGGGTTGTAAGTGTTGCTATATTGATTGTTTTGGTAGAGGGCACTTACATTTTCAGTGTTGGAATTACCCACAAAGGTGTTGGGGCATTCCTCCAAAAGATGTCCAGGGTTGTGGCACCAACTGTACATTGACACATGGTTGACCTGGTTAACCGGCATAGGCTCTTTAAGGACAATGGACTCTAACCTTTTGATGAGGCTGTCCAGTTTGGCTTCCTTAGCTGGTACACCATCAATTATGTGACCCTTAGTGGTCCTTTCAGCCTCTTGGGAGGATTCCCACTCCCTAGTCTTATCAGCCAAGTCGGTCAAGAATGTCCAGGCATCATTCTCATCAGAAAAAGAGGTGAAGCTTGCAGGACACATAGATTCTAAAAGTTGTTTGGTCTGAAAGTCTATGCCCTCATAAATAATTTGGCAGATTTGCCACAAGTCAATACCATGGTGAGGGCATTCTAACAGGAGGTCCTTGAATCTCTCCATGAATCTAGAGAAGGACTCATGTGGTTTCTGCCTGAATTGGAGTATGTCACTCTTGAGTTTATTGGTCTTGTGAAGAGGGAAAATTTTTCTCAAGAAGACAATGGTAAACTGGTCCCATGTAGTAATGGAATTAGTCGGCAGTCCATAAAGCCACTTCTTAGCTTGGTCCTTCAGGACAAAGGGTATAAACCGAAGCCTAACTGCATCATCAGTTAAATTTTGAACCTTAATTAGAACACAAACCTTCTCAAATTCCCTAAGGTAGAGATATGCATCTTCATTGACCATCCCATGGAAGTGGGGTAGCATGTTAATGAAGTTGGTCTTGAGTTCATAATTGTTCCCTGTAACAGTAGGCAAACTAATGCAAGAAGGCTGTGCAGCCCTGGTAGGGTAAAATCTATCCCTAAGAGTCTTGGGTTTACTCATGGTCAAAGGTGGGGTCAAAGGTGGTGGAGAAGATGGTAGTCTAATAAGACGGTTAGATGAATCAAGGGTCCACGATTGAGCTACCTAAACAGATATGAAGTCTCCTTTAGAAAAATTAAAGAAAAATAAAACACTAAAAAAAATCACCAAAAACAAGAGGGAGTCCAAGGTATATAGTGCATCTGTCCCTCAAGAATCAAAACAGTGGTTCCAAAGCTTTAAGGTTGCCATATAGGTTGACAGTAAGGGAACCCGTATAGTCTTCAATAGCCACCTACGGGCGATTCCAAGTGGATTCTGATGTAGAGTGGAGGACTACTATACGTTTCTGTTTCCAAGAGCACTCACTATGTCGCTTTCCTGTTATCAAAGTTGGTCACCTCCAAAGATAAGTCATATGCCATTCCACCCAACCAAGTCAAGATGCAGCATCATAGGCAACTTAATCCTATGAGGGACACCAAAAGAGGTTGAGTTTGAGCATAAGAAGGACTTTAGATTGGGCGCACAGTCTTTGAAACAGAAGAGAAACAAGATGAGGTTTTCAAAAACTGAATTTTTTTATTTTTTATTTTAGAAGAAAAAAAAAAGAAAATAAACTAAGCACTCCGAATTACTTAAAAATCAGAAAAATAAAGTGGACAATAATCTCCCCGGCCACGGAGCCAAAAACTTGTTTGCACAAAATAATAACCGCAAGCGTACGGATCAATCGTAGCTACGGATCGAACTCAAGGAGATGTATGCCACCTTATTTTACTCACTTTAAAGCAATGCAAAGTAAACCAAAATTAATTAAATTGTTGAATTAAACTAACGGCAATTAAACTAACGGATCCTAACTCACAAACATCTACGTCCTAACACACATTCATCTAACCTATTATGCAGCTAACGCGGATTGACGAAATTGGAGGAATTAAATTGCCACAACCACACAATCAAAAACTAAAAATCAAAGAAATAGAACTAACTAATTGAAGCTTGAACCAGATTGAAGTTGATATCATAGTTGAAATGGCGCTACCAAATCTGAAAAAAATAAAACAAAAGTAATTAAAATCCTACCACAATGCATGATAATAATAGTGAATAAAAGTCTTAAAAGCATGATTGAATTAGAGAGATAGAGAATGAGAATAAAAATAAAAATAATGGAGAATGAAAACTCCTAATAGAATGGAGGGATTAATGGAGATGAGAAAACTAATAAAATAAAACTACTAGAAGAAACAAAAAAAAGTAGAGAATAAGAAGAAGAAATTAGAAACTAGAAGAATTAAGAAGTTAAGAAGAAGAAAAACACAAAAATAACAATAAGAAATTGATACTCTTTTCTACCAAAGTTGAATTGCATGAACTAATTAATCCTTACATGAATGTAATTTGATGAAGCTTGAGACTTGAATAATCCTACCATGGCCTCCTCTTCCAAATCTTCTAAATCTTCTCACTAGAATTTAGAAGCCTAGACTAGAAAGCTTGAAACTAAACTAGAATTCTTACAACCATATTGAAGACATAAAATTAAAGCATGAATCAAAAGCATTACAACCATGGAATTGAAAGCATGAAATCAAACTACAACTTAGAAAGCCAAAAACTAGAAGAAGAAATTTTACTAATAATTTGAACAACATTACAAAGGAGAGGGTAGGGGTATTTATAGGGGGAGAAGAGGGAAGTGGTAGGAGAAATATTCCCTAAGAAAAGAGAATATTCTCTTCTCCTTCCTCCTTTACAATGCCTTGAATCCTAAGAAAAAGGAAAAAAATAGAAACTAAGAGAGATAAAAATCCTAGCTACATAAACCTTCTATTTATCAAAAAGTAACTTTCTAATTCTAACTTGTGCTTCCTTTTCCTTGTAGGTGTCTTCTCCAAGCAATGAGATCAAGGCATCTTTGACTTTTCAACCTTCCATGGATGAGAGAATATTTTTCAAAAGAAATCTATCCAAAGTAGAATTCCAAAAATGCCCTTGGAAAGTTGGAGGAGAGAGAGTGTGATGAGGATGACTAGGATTCCACTCACAATTAATGAAATGTCAAATCTGTCCTTCAAAAAACGTGGAGCATGGGATGCTTATATAGGCCTCACTGTTGTATTCCTTACGAAAAATCACCCAAAATAGACCCAAATTTAGTCCAATTTGGAATTCGGGAGCCCAAGATATCTCAAGTTGAAGTTGGACTGCTCCAGAGCCTTCCAAATAGAATCTTTCGGCTAATAGAAAAGATAACTTCTGTGAATTGCACTAAAGCCCCTCGAATTCGAACTTCCGCTTTACTTTATCTCCGGCCAATTTTCAATAATTACAAACAAACCCCTATAGACCATTTTCGCGCGTCGTTATGGAAACGGCCGTAACTTCTTCGTTTCAACTCGGAATCAAGTGCCGTTTGAACCGTTGCGAAGCTGACTCGATGGACTACGCATCCATACTATTAACACCTCAAAATTATGCTAAGGGGCCCACTGTAATCACATTCAAATTTGACTAATTGGCGTGATGCTTTCAGTGCTCAATCCAAACTTGATTTTCTCGACTCTTGGGCGCTTCCGGCTACTGCCAAACACCACTAAATAGCTTAAAAATGGATCCTTAGCATCATTTGCTCCATTTTCACAAGAATTCACCTAAAACCTGAAAACACAAACAAAAACCTCGAGTATTTCCATACCAAGTATAAAAATGCATGCTTTATGGCCCCAAGATTTCACACATAAATGTGCTCATCAGATTCCCCCACACTTGAACATTACTTGTCCTCAAGTAAACAAAAAGAAAAACTAACCTAGAATGCAAAAATCCTAACTCACTTTCGTAGGAATCACGGTTGTACTTAGCATGTGCAACAAGCCTTTAAACCCCTAGGTTACCCCTAATAGACGAGTTTTGTCTCGTGGGTGTTTGCAGTGAATGTACACCCAAAATTCAATAAGAAAGAATGCTGCAAATTTCAATCATGGCATAAGTAGGAAAGTGCACATAATCCCAAAAAATGCTCAATTAAAGATCTAGGAGCCAAAGGTTCCCCCACACTTGAATTTTATCACCCCACATCAATTCAAGTAACAAGCATGCATCAAGTTCAAGGGATCTCCTCATATTTTCTGAACACTACTCACCTTCAAGTAAACCACTTATAGCATCGATGAAACCAATGACTTAGGCTTTGAGTATTTTTTACCATACTTTCTTTTCAGGCATTAAGGCAGAAGTTTTTCTTTCACAACAGTAAACTCTATTTCTGCTCCACTACTGTTCTCTGAATGACATGGTGGAGCATACACCAGACACCCAAATACTTGGTAGCTTCGCTTTTTGCATATATCCATAAGACATTGAGACATTGAGACATTGATGCAAGAGTTTTTTTTTTAGTTTCCTTCCAAGGAATTTCGAACAAGTCACCCCACTTCCTGAGGCAACAGTGCCCTGTCTAGTCCCAAGGAATTCCACTTTCCTTTCTGTTTTTTTTTTTTCTTTTTTTCTTTCTTTTTCATTCACTTTCACTTTCATGCCTTGCCTTGTCACAAACAAATTGGTCTCAACTACTAGCCAAAAGATCAAAGGGTCCATAAAATACATAGAGGAATCTAGCCACCAAATGAAATAACACTCATATTTTCCAATTCAGTCCCTCTCACCGGATACAAACCCATTACTGTCCTTGAAAAGGGATTTCTTTATTATTTCACATGCTAGGGCACCTAATTCCCTCTCTCTCTCTCTCTCTTTGCACTCAAAGAAACGTAGGATTCTTGGCCTTTCCAAAGGAAAGCACAGAAGAGAAAATTCCATGGCTTTGATGGTGGATTTAGGG
This sequence comes from Telopea speciosissima, assembly GCF_018873765.1. Classification (NCBI taxonomy): domain Eukaryota; kingdom Viridiplantae; phylum Streptophyta; class Magnoliopsida; order Proteales; family Proteaceae; genus Telopea; species Telopea speciosissima. The sequence continues at coordinate 16,570,790 of NC_057922.1, forward strand.
AGCCCATAGATACCGCACCAGTAGATGTAGGAGGATTGAAGAACATATTTGATCAGAACAATCCTTCCCGCGTAGGAAAGGAATTTGCCCTTCCAAAGTTGGAGCCTCTTACAAATAAGATCAAGCATAGGGGTGCAGTGATGGCCGGTCAGCCTGGCAGGAATGAGAGGGAGGCCAAGGTATTTCACGGGAAGGGATCCAAGGGAGAATCTGGTCAGGTTGAGGAAGGAGGCTTTGACTTCCTTAGAAACCCCGGAAAGAAAGATTTGCGATTTTAAGAGGTTAATGCACAAACCAGAGAGAGATTCAAAGAGCTGAAGGGAAGACATGATGGAAGAGATGAAGGAGGGGGAAGCCTTGAAGAAGATCATAAGATCTTCCGCTAAGGCAAGGTGGGTGAGATTGAGACTTTTGCACTTGGGAATGGGAGAGATGAGATCAGGAATGTTGGACTGTTGAAAAGTGTCATTTTGAGAAGTTTTGTGTAGCAGAGATGAGGATGTTAAGATGGATGTGCGGAAAACCTAGGAAGGATAAAGTAAGGAATGAACGTTTTAGAACAGACTTGGGAGTTGCCCCGATTAATGACAAGTTCAGAGAGTCGTTTGAGGTGGTTTGGTCATTTGCAACGGAGGCCTAGGGATGCCCTAGTAAGGAGAAGTGATATGATCCCAACTGAAGGAGCTAAAAGAGCTAGGGGCAGGCCGAAAATGACCATAGGAGAAGTTGTGTGGAAGGACATGTATAGTCTAGGTCTTGTACCAAGTGTGACCTCCAATAGAGCCTATTGGAGGGCAAGGATCCATATTGCAGATCCCATTTAGCTGAGATTCTCCTGACTAGCTGGGCTGTGCCTCTTTCCTCTTTTATCTTTTATCCCTCATTTTTCTCTCATTTTCTATCTTCCATTTGTTGTTTTTCCTTTTTTTTTTTTTTTTTTTTTCTTTTCTCATCTCATTTTCCATTTTCTTTTTTTCTTTTGTTTAGACCGTAGTTTCCCTACTTTGTTTGTTTGGATCCATGTAGCTGACCCCATTAAGTTGGGAAAAGGCTGAGCTGCTTCTTGTTGTAATAATTTGTTAGCATACAAGGCTGTATCCAAGATATCATGCTTGAACAGAAATTTTGCTTCATGAAAGCTAGTGGCAGAAAATCTGATTGGAAAGATAAATAAATTTTACGTGAAAGAATATAACCAGAAGAAGTTTTAGATTTAATTACTGTTTCCAGTAGTTGCTGCTATCTTGTCATATGATGTGAAAAGATAGCTGAAATGAATGTCAAATATTATACGACTGTTTTTTACAGAATCACAATAACTTAGTGCTAGATCCTGAAGGGTTGAAGAATTTTTAGGTTAAAGATGAACCCATAGTAAGCTAATATGCCAAATAACTTCTCTCCACAACTTTTCTATTATGTAACAAGCTAGTCAGTAGCATGCTTGCATTTGCAAAAACATGCATTTTATTAGTCATTGCTGCTTATACCATTGTTTCCCTCATTTAATTTGTAAGAGATTAGGGTATCATATATCAGTTATAGGTCCAAAGATCTGGTAGTTATTTCCATATCTAATCCGGAGTTTCATTGTAGGTCATTGAAGCTATGGATGGTTTTGCGACTATATGGTTTAGAGAATCTACAAAATTACATAAGAAACCATATTGAATTGGCTAAACATTTTGAACACCTTGTTGCTGTAGATAAAAGATTTGAGGTAATCAAATCTCCGTTTTTGTTATTACTGTTACTGTGTTGTCTCAAGGGTATGCATATCTTTCCACTTCGGTTATCAGGTCATAACTTGTATCTCAGAGGTTGATGTAGCCATTTTGTTTTTCTTATTGATGATTCCACTGTTCTCATGTTGATTTCAGTCATTCACATTTGCCTCATACACTCTTTCTTTACCTCTGTATCTCAAACTAATGCTTTCTATTGGTTACTACTAGTTTTATCTGACGTGTATCTGTATACATCTCTAATTTTGGCTGTTGTAGGTGCTGGGAATTTTAAATGGGTTTCCTTTGTCTAAATATTTAAATGTTAGGAGAATAGTGTCACACCCCTCAGTCATTCACTAAGTCAACCGTGCTGGCACTTAACTAAGTCATCACCATACCTTGAGGGACTTGGGAAGATAACTTAAGAGAACACTTAGAGAGTTTGAGAGAATGCACGTTTTATGGCACTAGAATGCTTGGATGCTTGTTTGCTTGGTGGGTGCCTTAGCCAAACAAGGCCACTCGTTTTTATAGGCACCCAACTCTACAAAGAATGCCCAAGATGCTTACAAGTGTCCTCCATCTAATGGGTAGGAACATTCTAGCCAACAGGCGTTGAACATGTTAGAGTTTATGTAATAAGGGTACTTTAGGAACTAGTTTGTTGTCTAGTTGTCTTATATTGTATTTTCTCCATTTTACCTTTTACCTCCCTAGGGAGGTGTATGTAATTCCTTACATCTTATTAGTGAAGTAATATAGGTATGGTAGAGATTATTCTCTAACACAAAACATTCCACCATCTTCTCTCTTCTTCCTCTTCTTCTTCTTCTCCAACCTTCTATTGTCATCTTTCTCCTTGTTCTTTTACATTCTTTAACTTCCAACTTGATATCTGAGCACACTTTGTTGGTTTGAGAGTCGAGTTACTTTCTTGTTCTTCTTTTCTCCTCTCTTTGGAACCCTAGCTTACAAAGAGGTTCCAAGGAAGAGATTATTATGTGAAATGTTTGAAGAAATCTTGCAAGGCATATGAACAAGGACCATGGAGACACCAAGAGAAGAGCTCATTCGAAGAAATAGACACTTGGAGGTCAAATGGAGCAAAACCAGCCCAAGAGAAAGTTACCGCCAGCTTTTTGGTATTTTTTCTCTCTCTCTCTCTCACCCGGCCAGTATTCAAGCTGAGGTTAGACTCTTTTGGATCGCCCTAGGGTGTTCTGCAATCCCCCCGCCCATGCCCTTGCGCCATGCTTTTACAAGTTGAAGCTCCACAACTCACTTTTCCCATGGTTTTTAAGCTACCGCCAGCTCTGTTTTGCCTGTATTATGGATATGTGATGCTTCCGGCTGCTTGGTGTTGGTGAGGTATGTTGTTTGAGCTTCTTTAGTGGTTGTGTGATGAAGCTATACTTTGAAGAATATGGTGGAGTTGAATTTCTATGAGATGTTTGCCTTGTTTGGTTGCTGGACTGTGTTCACCAGTGTTTGAAAGGCTTTTTTGGGCTGAAAATATACTCCCCATTTGACTTTGGGTGTTAACCCTACTTTGTAAGTTTGTTTCTTCATCATGTCTGGGATCAGTGAACCCACAGAGGTTGTTTTGGTGCTCCTCTTGCTCAAGTGGTTTTTGAAAACCCAAATACCCAGATTTCCATTGTGAAGTTGGACAATACCAACTACTTGGATTGGGCACATTTTGTGAAGCTTTCCCTGCGGAGTAGGGGGAAACTAGGGTATGTTACAGGCACAATCAAAGCCTCCAATCCAAATTACCCAACATATCCAAAATGAGAGACTGAGAACTCCACGGTTATAACTTGGCTTATCTTCTCTATAAAGCCTGAGATTGGGAGGAGATTAATGAGAAAGGAAACTACCAAGGACATTTGGGATAATGTTTCCAAAACTTTTGACAGAGTTGTTGATTCAGCTAAGGTGCATCAAAGAGGGATGGGAAATGAGATGAGAAGTAAAAAATGGAAATTGACAAATAAACGATGGAAAATAAAAGAAAAGTGAAAGATAAAAGTAAGAGGAAATAGGCACAGCCCAGCAAGTCAGGAGAATCTCAGCTAAATAGGGTCTGCTACATGGATCCTTGCCCTCCAATAGGCTCTATCTGAGGTCATCCATGGTACAAGACCTAGACTATGCATGTCCTTCCTCATAACTTCTCCTATGGTCATTTTAGGCCTACCCCTTGCTCTTTTAGCTCCTTCAATCGAAATCATATCACTCCTCCTTATTGCGGCGTCCCTAGGCCTCCGTTGAACATGACCATACCACCTCAAACGAATCTCTCGGAGCTTGTCATTGATTGGAGCAACTTCCAAGTAAGCTCTAATACGATCATTCCTTACTTTATCTTTCCTTGTTTTTCTACACATCCATCTTAACATCCTCATCTCTGCCACACATAGCTTCTCAATATGACACTTCTTAACTGACCAACATTCTGCCCCATACATCATAGCCGGTCGTACAATAGTCCTATAGAACTTTCCTTTAAGCTTTAAAGGAATACGTCGGTCACACAACACTCTGAATGCACCTCTCCACCTCATTCATACCACTTTAATTCTCTGAGAAACATTATCTTCTATATTACCTTCTTTATTTATGATTGACCCCAAATATCTAAAACAGATACCTATTTTTCAATTTCCTTCATGGGGCATTACAGTTTGCTACACTTTTGTTTGTTTGTTTAGCAATCGATTTATAGCTATTGTATGGGGTGGGGTAAGTTGGGTGGGGAAGGGGGTGAGGATGGGGGAGTTGAAGAGTTCAGGGGTGGGTGGGGGCAGGGTGGAGTTGCAGAGGCAGGGGTGGAGTTGTAGACAAGGTTCAGAAACTCGTCTCGACCAGGTTGAGATGGCCGAGATCTCCGCAAGTTTGTGCTTTTGTTTTTGTTTCAGAATGATGTTTTGGTTGGTAAATGGCCTTAGTTGGCTCCGAAACTTTAAGGGAAGCTTGTTTTAAGCTTAATAAACATATTAAATCTTCAAATTGAAAAAAAAAAAAACACCCAATTTGGTGTTTTGGATATGCACCCTTGTTTAGCAATAAACGTCAAACCCTTCATGCAATATTTCCTATTCTACACATTGCTTGAGTAATATGAGACATAATTGGCAAGTAAAACAAGTGAATTATTTAAGAAATGGTTAAAGACTTATAGTTTCTACTACAATCTACAATGAACAATAATACATAAGTTATATACACCATTCTCCCAGTCCCAAGTATAGTGAATAATAATAAATAAGTGATAGTGTTAGCAAAACACAAATTGAGTGAATGGCTTGAATGGTGAATGATCACCCCTAAGCCTGTATTTATATTGTTGAAAATAAAAGACAGAATTACATGTGAGCAATGTGGGACTAAACCCACATAATAGAAATAAAAATAAAACAAAAAAAGGGTCCAGAATACCCCCACGGTATTCTGGCCCATATAATCCAACACTCCCTCTCAAGTTAGAGCAAATATGTCAATCATGCCCAACTTGACTAGATTAGGGTGAAACAGTTTTTCGGGTAATCCCTTGGTGAAAATATCAGCAAGCTGATCAACAGACTTCACAAAGGGAACACAAATCAACCCTTCTTCCAATTTCTCCTTGATGAAATGCCTATCCACTTCAACATGCTTAGTGCGTTCATGCTGTACCGGGTTATGTGTAATACTGATTGCAGCCTTGTTTTCACAGTACAACATCATAAGAAGATGAATAGGAACCCCTAGGTCTTGTAGCAAGCCTTTGAGCCAAAGTAACTCACAAATGCCTTGTGCCATAGCACGGAATTCTGCTTCGGCACTAGAACGAGCAACCACATTCTGCTTCTTGCTACGCCAAGTAACAAGATTGCCACCCACAAAAGAACAATACCCAGAGATAGACTTGCGATCTGTAGAACCATCCCAATCAGCATTTGTACTCCTCTATCCGTAGGTGACCATGAGGAGACAGGAGAATGCCCTTTCTAGGAGCTGACTTCAGGTAGTGAAGGATACGAAGAACAACCTCCATATGAGAAGAGTAGCGATCATGCATAAACTGACTCACAGTACTCACAACAACTGCAATATATGGGCGTGTGTGTGAGAGATAAATCAACTTCCCCACTAGTCTTTGGTACCGGCCTTTATTAATAGGTTCACCCTCTTTTTCCTTGAGACGAACAGTAGCATCCATAGGAGTATCTGAAGGGTGACATCCTAGCAAACTAGTTTCAGCCAATAAATCTAGAACATACTTCCTTTGGGAGAGAAAAATGCCTTTAGAAGATCTGGCAACCTCAATCCCAAGAAAGTACCGTAGCTTTCCTAGATCTTTAATCTCAAACTCCTGGCCAAGAAAGGACTTCAACCGGCTGATCTCATCACCATCATTGCTAGTGACCACTATGTCATCAATGTAGACTATAAGAACAGTGAGTTTTCCACCAACCCTCTTTATAAAGAGAGTGTGATCAACATTGCTCTGCTTATAGCCTACAGAAATCATGGCCTTGTGAAACCGGCCAAACCATGCTCGAGGTGACTGCTTCAGCCCATAAAGTGCACGCTTCAATTTACACACCTTACCTTGGTTTTTGTCACAAGAGAACCCTGGTGGAATGTCCATATACACCTCCTCATCCAGTTCTCCATTGAGGAAAACATTCTTCACATCCAACTGTTGCAATTCCCATTCAAGATTGACTGCACAGGATAGCAAAACCCGAACAGTGTTCAACTTTGCAACAGGGGCAAAGGTCTCCTGGTAATCAATGCCATATGTCTGGGTGAACCCCTTTGCCACGAGTCGTACCTTATACGTATCCACAGTGCCATCCACCTTCTGTTTCACTACAAACACCCACTTACATCCAACAGTTCTCTTCTCAGGTGAAAGAATCACAAGCTCTCATGTGCTAGAAGAACTTGTCATGTGATCAGTGGCACCGGAGTCAATGATCCATGGAGTGGAGATAACCGATGCACAATGACCAGCAAAGGGAATACCTGAACGGGCAAAATGAGAACTTGATGGTGCGGAATAACTGGCAGTAGATGTAGTAGAGGTAGCGGAAGTTTGTAACATACGCCTGAGAGCCTGAAATTCTTCCTGGGAGAAAACCGATTCAGTAGTAGGGGCTGTAGTTACACTTTCAGTGTGATTAGCCTTGCCTTTAGGTTTACCACGACCATGTTTGGTCTCAAAATCAGCGGGCTTCCCATGTAATTTCCAGCACTGAGCCTTAGTATGATAGTGTTTGTTGCAGTGATCACACTTGATTGGCTCACGTGCAGGAGCAGCAACAACAGAAGTACTACTCTAAGTAGTAGTAGAAGAGTTGGAACCAGCGGCCTGTAGGGCTGATCTCAACTGTAGGAGTCAACATCATAGCAGCCCGACATGTCTCTTCAATGTGAACATAAGAAAAGGCCTACTCCAATGTGGGGAAAGGAATCCGACCAAGAACTTGCACTCGAATTGGATCATATTCAGCATTAACACCAGCCAAAAAATCATAAACCCGAAACTGATTTACATACTTGGAATAGGCAGTAATGTCGTCAGGTGTAGAGGCCTGAAATCGAGCATAGTGATCCAATTGCTGCCATAAGCTCTTGAGGACAACATAGTATTTGGTAACTGACAACTCCTTCTGAGTAGTGGTATGGAGTGTCTTCCGGATGTCATAAACTTGTGCATCATTCCCCAATTGTCCATAAGTTCCCTTAGCAGCAGCCCATATCTGTGCGGCTGTGTCAAGGAGAAGGTACTGGCTGGGGAGTTCTTGAGGCATGGAGTTCAGAACAAAGGACATAACCATAGCATCATTGGCATTTCATCTAGCTTGAGAAGGGCCCTCTTCAGTGGGCTGTTTAGAGGTGCCATGAAGATGGTCACTGAGTCCTCTTCCAGCCACAGTCAAAGAGAGAGATCTGGCCCACATTAAATAATTGGTGCCATCAAGTTTAATGGCAGCAGCATAAGGGAGGAACTCAGTTCTAGACTGACCATCTCCTCCAGAAGTAGCTGTGGTAACATCAGAGTCCGGCATGATAATGGCAAAGGTTGGGCAGAAAAATCAGAAGTAGAAGTCGAATAGTGGGTTGAATAACCCTCTTGGCAGCAGCAACACAAACAACCCTAACCCAAAAAAAAATTGATAAGGTTCAGGGTTTTGAAAAAGACCCTGAAAGAGGAGATCGATTAGGGTTAGGGGTCTTCAAAAACTCTAAAAGGGGCTGATATTGATGTCGAGTGCTCTTTGGAGTTGGAGAAACACACCCTCCAAAAATCATCCAAGTCTGAAATCTAAAACCCAAAAATCGATAAGAATCAGGGTTTTGAAAAACCCTGAAATAGAGATTGATTAAGGGCATATATCTTCAATTGGTGATGTAAATCTGCAGTAGATGCTGTCCAATGTTGCTAGAATGGAACCTCCAAAGGTGAACAATCAATCTCCAGTAATAATCAGATGTGATCTTCAAAGGGGAGTGCTTCCAAAAATCGCAGAAGAGACCAGGGCAGCAGCCTATCGCAGAAAGGAACAGAATTTTTATCCCATCGATTGAGGTATGTGGAGGGCAGCAGCTAGATCATCTGATCACCTCATTAGTGCTGGCCCCTTAAGGAGAGAAAAAAAAAACCAGAAAAAAGAAGAAGTGAGGAGGAGGAGGAGAAGGGAGAAATGATGGAGGGGGTGTTTTTGTAACCTAGATCAGAATAGTTGGCTCTGATACCATGTTAGCAAAACACAAATTAAGTGAATGGCTTGAATGATGAATGATCACCCCCAAGCCTGTATTTATATTGTTGAAAATAAAATACAGAATTACATGTGAGCAATGTGGGACTAAACCCACATAATAAAAATAAAAATAAAACAGAAAAAAGGTCCAGAATACCCCCACGGTATTCTGGCCCATATAATCCAATAGATAGACATCCTGGTCTTCCACGTCCCAAGTCCCAACTCCCAAGTCCCAACAAGTGACTGCCTATTGATATGAACTATGACGTGTTGGCCCGAGTCCACTCATGGTCCAATGGAGATGAAGTGCATTCGTCTGTTTGCATGACATATAAATGTTACGTCATAGTGTTCAAGAAGAAACGAGAGTAGTCCTCCACAACTGCACTGTAAATGGTCTCATCTACATATTGCATGTAACCTATCCTAGGGTATAGGTCACCGCAATGTGAAGAACCCGTCATTGAGCCACTCTTATAAGATCCATACGGATGCATGTAAGGCTGGTGGTATATCCCCCCCCCCTTGTATTCTTTGATTTATTGATTGATTCTAATAAAGCTTTAGGGGCTGGCCCGGGTCCCAGGTAATATTCGGGTTAAAAAAAAAAGGCTGGTAGGTTGGGTAGGAGAAGAAACTGTCGACAAAGGACGATCCAGTATGTCCCTGTGGCTGTGAGTAGGCGTCATAATCATAACTGGGAATGGATGAAAAAGGTGCAAGCTCCCCAACGCTAGTGAAATGCCCATATGAACTGTACTCTGAGATGGGGCTCTCTCCTGTAAAAGATGGGCCACGCCAGTGCTTACTTCCTTTGCTTTCCTCTATACTCATCCCTCCTATAGTGCTAGACAAGCTATCTATGTCCATACAGTCAACCTGCCTATCTGCTCCACCGGCAATGATTCCCTCTCGTTTAGGTTGTGGTTGGACATGCTTCGTGGTCCGTATCTTGTGTGGTAGGATCAAACTGGGTCTCCCCAGTGAATTGAACCAGTTTCGGCTTCGCCTCCTGCATCTCCTCTCCATGATTATACTACTCTCGAATTACTCCATATCTATCACCGTCACCACCATCAGAAGTGTATCCCAGTTGTATTGAGTGATGATATGGCTAAAAAGTCAAGAAACAAGGGTTTCCCCTCTTTAGCCAAGAAACCCTTTTTCTGTCGAGTAACTCGAGTTCTGTTTCGAAATTTCGAATTCTGGTTGAGACTTGGCCTTTTTATAAGGGGGTGTAGCATTTCGGCGAGATGGTACAAACAATACCGAAATCTCGGTCTAGTTATTCGGGACCTTGCATATTTAACATTTCGTATATGGTTCGTCTCGAGATTTTCGAGATCTCGGCTAGATTTTGAACTATAGTTGTAGAGCACTGGGGGTTGGGAGAGGGGGAGATGAGGGAGTGAGAGAGATGGGGAGTTTTTTTTTTTTCTTTTAATTGTGTTTCTAGAAAAGCGAAGCATCTTTTTTTCTTCCTGTTTTTGCGTTTCTTTTTTTGTTTTTGGTATGTAGATGCTTAGTTCACTTTGGGAGATCAGAAAAACAAACAGACTAACCAAACACGTTTCTATCCTTTTTTTTGTTCCCCCGGAATGAAAAAAGATAAAAAAAAAAAAATACTTCTTCTGAGTGTTAACAAACATGACCTTAATTGATCCAACAGAGGCTTCTCTCCGGGCCAACCTATTAGATTGAAGTGAATTGGGTCTTTTTGAGCTATATGATTGTTGAATTAAGATGACCACTTAGTGGGGGGGGGGGGGGAGTGGTATTCAAAAATTTCCCAACTTGTTCGTTTCCTCAACTCACTCGTTGGCATCGCAAGCACACACATATACTCACCTTGCAACAACATGCACTCACAACCATGTTGCCAGGTTTACCAAGTGTACACAACCATACATGCCACCCTGCATAGCACACATCCACAATATCCACAAAGCAATACAACCCACAATACAAGTAAATATGTGGTTTGACAGCGTGCCTACATCCATAGTGCAAACGACTTCTTAGGCTACAACCTAAATCTGGCCTTGGTATGATGCACAATACAACAATTCGACAGTACCCACTGTCGGGAGCACCGACCCCAATTTAGTTAGCACCCACTACCAAGGAGCACCAACCCCAATTTAGTTAGCACCCACTACCAAGGAGCACCAACCCCTAGTTTATGTAGCTACAACTACAAGAGAGCATCCACCCCCAATTTAGGTATCACCCACTACCAAGGAGCCACAACCCCTCTATCGAGCACCTACTCGATAGCCAATGATCACAGTAAATGGACGAAAATAATGTCCAAAGTTAATGCTCAACTAGTATATGCATTTCATCATACACTTGCCTACAAACTAGTACATACATGTGGGAAATACAACCAAAGTAGGTTACATCTAGACAATATTGTCTTCCCCCTTATGCGACTCACATTCACCAATGCTTCTTTGCCACTGGAGCTTCAACCAAGTCGTCACTTGGAAATCTTGAAGCCTCTCACAAACCCTTAGATGTCTTTTTTTTAGTACACTTGAAGAGCTTCAATGTAAGGTTCAAGGAACTCTTCTTGGGGTTTTTTATTTAGAGACTCTCCTTTCCTCTCTTGAGGTTTTTCTCACTTCAAAAACCCTCTCCAAGTGCTCCTCTCAAAGAGCCAAGGGCTATTTATAAGACCCTCAAAAGATTGGCCGTAAAAAATCCTGCATTCACAAATTCCTTCTTGCATCTGGAGGACCGGTTCTGCAACCGTAGAGCCGGTTCAAGCTTAAGTGCTCTTGGCGAACATGAGCCGGTTCCATCCGGCGAGCCGCTTGCAAGAGTTGGATCCTTTAAAGCATTCTGCCACCATCAACCGGTTCCAATTGGCGAGCTAATTTGACGAGCTGATAGCTTCTGATGCATTCTGCCACCATCAGCCGGTTGCCAACCGGTGTGCCACCACTCAGGCTGGTTGCCCAACTCTTGCTTACTCAAACGGCCATATGTCTCTCGTTTGATCTCCAATTGACTTGATTCATTTGCCAAATGAAAGCTGACTTGAAGGGGTACAACTATAATGTTTACATCTTCAACGCAGGTTCAGTGCACGGGTTCCAAAAACGAGCTTTAATCTGATGTATGTGCAGTGTTAGAAGGATAGCTAGAAGGGTAGAAAAGGCAATGCCCTTCTCGGGATTAGCATCAGGCAATCTGGCACTAATACCGAGAAGGGTTCCCTCTCTTCTCCTTTTTGTTTTATGTATTTTCCTTTTCTGCCCCTGTAAAGGATCCCATATATATATATATATATATATGAGATATTTTTCTGGACTCTCTTACAATTGAGAGTTCAGCTCCTCCCATACTCTCTTCTCTTCTTCTTTTTTTTTTTCTCTTCTTTCTCTTCTTTTTCCTTTATTGTTCTGTTACTAACATGCAGAAACAGCTTCCTGAAGCACACGCACAATGGCTCATGATCAAGCCATAACTTCCAACTCTGATATCGGATTGATCTGATTCGTAAACTGTTGGAAATCTAATTCAGAGATCTATTTTTCTCATGTTTTGAGCTTCCACAGATTCCAAATGAAGGACATCTCAAAACACCCAAGAAGTCACTACACCAACACAAAACTTGCAGTCTTCGGCTCTTCTCATTTCCCCTGCAACTTATGTTCTTCTCACTGGCCATTCTTGCTCTTCCACAGCAGCACTGCATTCCTTCTGATGTTGCCTCATGGAAAAGTGGCCCATTTTGGGCTTCTACCTGAGCTGCCAGTTGTAAAATCTACATATAAAAGGATTCCGAGCCTCTTTTGTCTAAAGATTCTAAATAGCATATGCTCTGTCCCGTCCCCCCCCCCCCCCCCCCAAATCCTTCAAGTCCTCCACAACCACTACTAACCTGGATCTGCCTTGGCATTCTGGCGGATTGATCTAACCCACTTTCCCAAAGGATTCCAGAATATAGGTTAAAAACCTGAGTTTTGAATTCTAGATATAGAAATTTACATTTTGAATTGTATTTGTTTTTTTTATTATTTTTGTTTCCTTATTTATCACATTAGCTGATGTCACTAATTCTCCCTGGGTCTATCTGCCGGTTGGCCCAACCTGCTACTGTTAGTCTGTTACAATCCCTTATCCTAAAAGCTCAAGTTGTTAAGGGCAACAACAATGTATATCAACACTCCCCTACACGTTCAGGCCTGAATACACATGGCCCTGCATGTGGCACACTCTCACAATGGGAGAATGTGTCGGGGAACCCCATTGCACTTCCCAAGGATCGAACACTCGACCTCCCTGCTCTGATACCATGTTAGAACCACTTAGCATAAAAGCTCGAGCTGTTACGTAAGGGAAATAACAATGTATATCAACAGCTTCCAGTTGGCTCAACTTCTGGATTAGTTATTAGAGCATTATCTTGCAATTAATGAAAATAAATTTATTTTGTGATCAGGACCAGATTCTTGTAACTACACTTTAACTTTAACCCACTTAATTTTTTCCTTTCATGCTCATTAAAAAACAATGAAAGATAATTTATATGTCATAGTTTGAAGAACTACAAATATGCTCAAATTGTCTAGTAGGGATCCAGGTGTGGAGTAACGGTAGATAGTGATTTAATGAATCGAAAGAGGAAGTGCCTTGTTTCATCATTCATAAGGTCTCTCGACTGTTGCAGGGTGTAAATGATAGAAAAAAGTACATGGTCTTGTGAGTGGAAATGGCTCAAATTGTTCCTTACTTTAACCCACTTAATTTATACCTTTCATGCCCATTAAAAAACAATGAAAGAAAATTTATATCGTTCATGGTTTGAAGAACTACAATTATCATTCATAAGGTCTCTCGACTTTTGCAGGGTGTAAATGATAGAAAAAAGGTCATGGTCTTGTGAGTGGAAATGGGTCAAATTGTTCCTTACTTTAACCCACTTAATTTATACCTTTCATGCCCATTAAAAAACAATGAAAGATAATTTATATCGCTCATGGTTTGAAGAACTACAATTATCATTCATAAGGTCTCTCGACTGTTGCAGGGTGTAAATGATAGAAAAAAGTACATAGTCTTGTGAGAGAGGATGTCATTTCCAGCTCTCTACTGCTGCAGGGGGGGAATGATAAAAAAAATAAGTATATGGTCTTGTGGGAGGGTGTAATTATCAGCTAATTGATATCCCCAGAGTGAATTTGTATTCATTCTAGTTTTTTCCATTGTCAGTGGGAAAATTATGTAAATATTTAAGTAAAAGAGGGGACTCAGAACATGATTCTTTCTTTATACAAGTTCTTATGGCCATCATGAAAGAAATTTATTATTTTTGCAATCAATTTCTTAGCTTCTCCATTACCTTTTCCTCTGTGCAGATTATCGTGCCTCGAACTTTTTCGCTTGTTTGTTTTCGCCTTTGTCCCCAACATGATGATCAAGATCGCTGCAATAAATTGAACCGTGACTTACTGGAGGCTGTAAACGCAACTGGAAAAATATTCATATCACATACGGTTAGCCCATTGCTGCTACATGAATTTGTTTCACCTGGTTCACATTTGCATGGTATTTGTGGTTAAAGTGATAAATGACTCTTTTTTTAACCATTTCAAACAGGTCCTATCAGGGAAATACATTCTACGTTTTGTGGTGGGAACTCCACTGACAGAAGAGAAGCATGTAAATGCAGCATGGAAAGTTTTGCAAGATGAGGCCACCACCTTGTTCGGGAGGTTCTAGAGTGTGAGTTAAGTAATTCTGCTTCATTCATACATTTGTTCTCATTGAACTTCACCATCTTTTAACTATTAAGCTGCAACAGAGCCTCTAATGTGCTCTTTCATCTGTTTCACTGGCTAAAATTATTGTTTTCTACAATAAGCTGTAACAGACCCTACAGCTATTCACATTGTGTATTGACTATGAGTAGTAGTGCTTTAATGGTGAACCCTGCCTGAACCATTGGTATCCTTGATATTTGTTGGCCAACGAATATTTGTTTGAGATTTCTCTCTCTCTCTACAGCTATTCACGTTTCTTCATTTTTATTCTTCCTCCCTCATACTTTCCTTTCCCTTTGTGAGGACCTCAGTTTTCCCTACTTTGTCTTGAAAGGATCTATGTAGCCGACCCCATTTAGTTGGGATAAGGCTGTTGTTGTTGTTGTTGTTGTTGTTGTTGTTGTTGTTAATAAAAAGAAGGAAAATAGAAAATGGAAATTACCTTTGATTCTTTTGGGGTAAGGAGTTACACTTGATTTGGACCAAGTATGAATGGCATCTTCTCTTTATAAACTTCTTAATTCTTCATCCCGGAAAAAAATGGATAATTAAAGCATAGTCAACATTGTTGTTGCTTAATGATCCACATTCACTTGACTGTAGAGAGAAGTGTTTTTATACTTCCAAAATAGATTAAGACACATGCAATTATATTTGACACAAATTGTCACCAATTCTTTTGAAAAATAAAAATGTTATCAATTCTGATCCTTCAAATTTAAGTTATCCATTTTGGTCATTCAGTGCCAATATTACACATTTGAGTGATCCACTGATCCTTATCAAGTAAACCCCCCCCCCCCCCAACTAAAAAAATATGATCCTTATCATCTTAATTAACTCAACTCAACTCAACTCAACTCAACTCAGCGTTATCCAAAGTAAATGGTGTCGATGATATGGATCCATTCAGCTTTATTCAAATTCATATTCATTACTAGTCTTAAACTATGCATGTCTTTCCTCACCACTTCTTCTAGAGTCATTTTAGGCCTACCTGACTCTTTTTTCTCCTTCAATCTGAATCAATTACCCCTCCCTCCATATTGGAGCATTTAAAAGCCTCCATTACTGATGTCCATGCCACCTCAAACGACTTTCTTGCAACTTATCATGTATCAGAACTACTCCTAAATTAGTTCTAATTTGTTCATTCCTTATTTTATCTTTCTAGATTTTAGCACTCATCCATCTCAACTGCTCATTTCAGCTACACTAAGTTTGTTTATTTGTTGTTTTGTCACTGCCCAACACTCAGCTCCATACAGCATTACTAGTCGTATAACTGTCCTATAAAATTTTCTTTTGAGTTTTAAGGAAATACATCGATCACACAACATTCTGGACTCACCCCTGCACTTCCTCCACCCTCTTCAAATTCTTTGTGGATCATCATCCTCAATATCTCCTTCTTTATTTGTGATTGAACTTAGGTACATAAAATTTCACTTTGCGGTATCTCATATCATCAATTTTCACCACCTCACTTTCAGTTATTCTATTGTTACTAAAGTTGCACATCATATACTTTGTTTTTGTTCTATTTATTTTAAAACCTTTTGATTCTAAGGTTGACCTCCATAATTCCAACTTTTTATTTATCTCTGTTTTTTTTTTTTTCATCCGCCAAAAAACATACACCAAGGGATCTGATCCTAAATATCTCTAGCCAACTCACCTATGGTAAGTGCAAATAAATATGGACTTAAAGCGGATCCTTAATGTAATCCGATTGTAATTGGGAATTCACTACCCTGCTCCCTCACTATTCTTACATGAATCACTACACCATTATACATAGAGTAAACACTTGTCACACCCCTTGAGGTTTGTTGACCTGTCATATAGCCCCCAAGATTTTTAAAACCTTACATACAGACCCATAAACCTCACGGTGTTAGTTAGGTGTTAGTTTAACAATGTAAAAGACCAAAATAGCCTTTCCACATAAACCCTCAATTTTTTTAATTTTTTAACCCACAACTTGATGGGACCCACTAATGTTCATCTTCTTCGTCTTCTCCTTCTGCTAACACCAACCAAGCAAACCAACCTAAAAGAGTAATTAGGTTTTCAACAACTCCACTGCTGCATCTTGCAGCGGCCAAACCAGAGGGCCGACAACCCATCTTAACAAACGAAGTGACGCCACAGATGCCATGAAACTCCCCTTAATCCCTCACTCTGCGCTGGCCTGCACCTGAACGAAAGAATTATACTCTGTTTCGTTTCTTTTTTTTTTTTTCTTTTCTTTTCTTCTCTTATTCTCCCTGCAAAGAACTTTGGTTCGTTTGTTTCTGTTATTTGTTTTGATTGGCTTGTTTCTTTTCTTTTCTCTGATTTTGCTCTGTTATGAATCTCCAAATATGCATGGAGAGATGACATTACAAGGAGTGCCCATTTTCATGGGAGACCTTCTAGAGACGGAGAGTGAAGTCTAGTGAGAGGAAAGTGAAGAGAGAGAGAGAGGGAAAGAAGATATTCGAGTAGAGACAAGCTAGGTGAGTGGGTGGAGCAACGATTGCTTGTCTCCAAGAAATCTCATCACCGCTGCAGATTTCCGTTGAAGAGACCACCACTGCCGCCGTCAAAGAAGATCACCGCCATTGCAGATTTTCGGTGACAGGGCAAGGTGGGCGATCGACGAGATTTGCAGGTTAGGTTTTAGATTGGTAGATTAGGATGTTTTTGGGACATGGGGCAAGGGTGTGTGCTGGAGAAAGACGAAGAAGATGAAGTAGAGAATAAAAAATTGGAAAAAAAAAAATGTAAAATGTTTATTTTTCTAAGCATTAGTGGGTCCCACTTTATTGTGGTTTAAAAAGGAAAAAAAAAACAGGAGATAAGGGTATTTTGGCCCTTGACAGATTTATGGTCACATCATCACTTAAGCTGTTCACTCTAATGGAATGGGTATTCCGTTGGTCCTAGGGTTTGTAAGTAAGGTTTTAAAAATCTTGGAGGCTACATGACATGTCAACAAACCTCGTGGGGTGTACAAGATGTTTACTCTTATACAGATCATCCCAATGACTATTGGCTGTAATTTTTTCTGTTGAATAGAAAGCCAAGTGATTTTTTTTTTTTTTTAATTCCTAAAATTATGTAAATTATTATAAATTAGGTAATTGTAAATATGACCAATGGAATGACGGTTCATCCTATTATATAACATAAAACAAACTAAGATTATCAGGTTACATGTTATAAGCAAATTCAATTTCCTTTTTAAAGCTGAAAAGCAGCAACATATAGAGTACACAGTAATAGTTTCTAAAGACATGAATCAACATGATTTGAGACCTGGCACTGTATCACAATCTTATCCATATCAGTATCATGTAACTTTGACTATTTTAAACCTTCTATGTTTAAAACCTTTAACCTGAGGATTATAGGAAAGAGGCAACCAAAAATCCTTATTTAGATTGCTGAACTATTTTAGTTTTTTTTCTTTTATTATTTATTTATTTTTTTTTTTTTTATCATCAATTGTTATGGGCCAAGGGTTCAAAGACATACTGACACGTTGCTTAGGCTAAAGCTCATCACAGGTTGGCCCTTTAATTCTACAGTTGGTGTATCATGTAAGCCCTAGGGATATAGTTAGGTTTCTGAGCCAGCTCACCAATAATGGGCTTGTGAGAGGTTTGGGCCCGGGCCTAGCCCAATAGCCATTCACAGTTGGGCTTGGATGGGACCTTCATCAAGCCTATTTGACATCCTTAATCTCAGCCCTGGACTTGGGCTGGACAATTATTTGGACATGAAAATTTAAAGCCCAGGTGGCCAAGGGAAAATTTATTGCCCAACTAGCCTGGTCTAGGAGCACGCAGGCTATTTTGGCCCATTAATTGTCAGCTTCATTGCAGAATAATATGGTCCACAATGTTTTCTTGGTATATAGTCTTGATCTGCTCCTATTATAGTGGGGAAGTGATTCAATATCAGATTGCTAGGCACAAATAATGCTGAACTTGCATACATGTTTGAATAGGTCAAAACCCAAAGCGAAATCCATTGAATACAGCCTTAAGCTTTTGACCAAAAGAACACTTATTCATATGAACAAGCCAATTATGGCTACAGGTTTGATATTTGGTAGACAAAATGGCAGATTGAGATTTGTCCACTGCGAAAGCAGAGACTTGCAAACTAACTCAATACTTCTTCAGTAGAAGGAGGTGAGAAGACTTGGCAAACTTGGTTTGCTGGTTGCACATGTGGCATACATGTTGGCATGGTTATCATCTAAGTTCCACAGGCCTCCCAACAAAATGTCATCATTCAAGGTCTCTGGTGCGGAGGCATTACTGTTCAACATGGAAGAGAGTAGGCATTGCCCCTCAGAGGAGTTAGAATACATGGAGACCATTTCCTGCCTCACTTGAGCTCTATTCTCACTTTCATCAAGTAGAGACATGATATTTTTCATGTCAATTTGATTCTGTTGCTGTTGTTGTAGCTGCTGCTTTTGCAGCTGTAGCTGTTGTCTTCTAAGGAGTCGAGTCTTTGACTTATCAGTGTGTTCTGATGCAGCTTTTCCCTTTTTCTTGAAATGGGTCCTCCAATAATTCTTGATCTCATTGTCTGTTCTCCCAGGCAAGCTCCGTGCAATTGTTGACCACCTGAGAAATCATATTCTTCAGTTATGTTGTTCAAACAAGTATAGATACTACAGAAAGAGAAACCATTATCCCATAATGGACCAGTTTTATACTTCAGAAACTTGAAACATGCCCCAATTGCCTCACCTGTTTCCCCACCGGGCATGAAGCTCTAGAATGATATTCTCTTCATGTGGGGTTATCTGGCCTCTCTTGAGGTCTGGCCTCAAATAATTCACCCACCTCAGCCTGCAACTCTTGCCATTCCTTTTCAGACCTAAGCCAACAAACAAATACAAGAAAAGACTAAGCAAATGTTGAGATTATTCTGCAAAACACTCACTATAATCCAATGTCTATGCATGTAACAGCATGAGGAGTTGAGAAATTATACAGAATAACACTAAAATAAGTAACAAGGAAAAAGACCAGTAGACTTGCTTAACTGAGTTGGGAAACTAATAACAGTTATCAGTAGTGAGTGAATTAATATGGTACCTGCAAATCTTGCCACAGAGTTCCATCTTCCATCTCCATGCAACCTGACATATTCAATGAGCAATTTATCCTCTTCTGCAGTCCAAGGTCCCTTCCTCCAGCCTTCTTCTATGATTCCCCAGCCCAAGTGTCCTCCTGCCATCATTTCCCAAACCTTAAACTAAATTTCCTTGCCTTTATCAGAGTAATAAGCTTGGCTTCCTAGTTGTATGACATTAGTTTGTGATGCTCCTGCATATTTATATCTCCATAATCTTTATCTCATCCTGTCTCAATTAACTGTCCCTAT
Organism: Telopea speciosissima; assembly: GCF_018873765.1. Lineage (NCBI taxonomy): Eukaryota > Viridiplantae > Streptophyta > Magnoliopsida > Proteales > Proteaceae > Telopea > Telopea speciosissima. Next base: position 16,590,446 of record NC_057922.1, read on the forward strand.
CAAATGATCTTGAGTAATCTCTAGCCAAAAAAAAAAATATATATATATATATATATATATATATAAATATGTAAATAAAATAAAAGAAGAAAATCCATGTCAATCTCCTCTATGAGTTGAGAGGTGATCTTCAAAAAAAAAACAAAAAAGCCACTCCACCCAAAACATGAAGTTACCAAAATATCCCTAGATGCAATTTTCTTCTAAGTAATGTGCAGGTGTTACTCTATGAAATGTGTTGCATGGTTCAGCACTTTCTGATGGTGACCTTACTATGCATTAAGGGTTAAGTTGCATTAGACAAACCATTCCAAATAGCAAATAAAGGTACAGAAGTTTTATCATTTTATAACTTGAGGGCCTGTTCTGTATTGGTTCAGTGGCATTGGCATACCTATATTATCAATGGATCCGGACCCGGGTCATACCCTGGTAACCCAAAATCCGAAATTTATTTCTATTACTTGTACTAAGATATGGGGATCTTTGGGACAACCGAGAAATGACAGCAGATTGGCTAACAGTCCTTCAAGAGATTAAATCAATTATGTAAAAAGGAAAACAGAAAGTATGTGGCAACAGCCACGTGTGGGTAGGGCTTATGTCATCACTAAGAAACTAGTAGCTCTTTTGAGTTCACATAACAAGACAAAAGAGAGAATATTAGCCAAAAAACCCTAGTGGGCAGTTGATGTTTTCCTTGATAACTACTACTAAAAGACCAATGGGTATCCCCCACCTGTTTGATTATATGCTTGGCATCTCTAATTGAATGTTCAGGTGATTGATACCTAGTAAATCCCATTAAATCTTAATTTTTTTTTGGACAATGGTCTTATAAAATACTAGTTCTGGGTTATTGGGGGATCATAAAATATTCTGAATGAGATGTCATGGTAGGGACAGGTGTTGGTTGTTTCCTATGGAATATACAAAGCATGGTTTTGTTTATTCTGATTCTATCCATATAGCTTGTACGCTTTGGTGAATGCTCGTGTGCTCTACTTGTCTTTAGTTTAATGAGATGGTTTCTGTGGTTTATATAACTAGTTACAAAGAAGGGGAGTTTAAAAATGGGCTAAAAGGAGATGGCATGGGGCTTCTCTCACCCCTTTTTTAAACCCGAATTACTATTTGGATTAAGATAAGAATCCTTGATACTCCCAAGGATTGTTTTAGCTCTGTAATCTATTCTCTCTGCTTAATCTTAAAGGCCAATACCAGTGACAATGCCACTAGGTTCCAAAAGCTTAAGGATTTAAAGATTTTAGGCCTAAAAGATCTCATTGGGTGAGTCTCTTAAACCTTTTTTTTTTTTTTCTTTTAAAATCTCAAGGTAGGCAAGCTTGAAGGACTTGAGTGTGTTTACTTGTAATTTGACCATTACCTGCCATTCCCATCGTTCGATTCAGATACAGAGTCAAATACAAGTTCTTAATTATCATATTAATTTAAGCCATACTCACTCATCACTTGCAGATAAGGGTTTAGTGGAAGGCCACTGGATTCTCTTTTCTTTTCAACTTTTTTTAGGCCTTGGAGCCTACTAAGGAGGTTCAAGTTTCAAATTCTTCAGTTTGACCTTACCTGTCATCCTAAATGCAAAAGGGCTAAGAGATGATAATGGTTGCAAATGCAAGATTCAAACCAGTTTGTGCTAAAGGGTGAACAAACAAAGTTCTATTTCTTTTAAGGTTAACCATGAATGGTTGATATGCTCTCTCTACCAGTAGTGCTGTGCATGGGTCAACAAAATCTATTTCTTCTTGACCAGTCAAGCTATGCAATAATGCCATAAAGGCCAACAAATGGAACTTCCCACTCAACCAAAACCTTTCTTTATTTGACCAAACATGAGAAATTTTGTGTTTGTGCTGATAAAGCTTTTAGCTAATTTGTAGGAGTTCAAATTCCAACTTCTTTCTTTGACCATACCCAACTCTTATGGTTTTCAATCTTTAGTGGGCAGGCAACCTTGCTCATAGAGCTTGAATTCTCACTTGATACAGTGAGAGAGCCTGCAATCCTGAAACTTAAGCACTTGCTAATGTTTCTTAAAGAAAAACTAATTAATTAGTGAACTGCTTTGCGTAAAGGCAAAATGATAATACTTGGTTTACTTGGGACACTTAAGCTTCAATGTTCTTAATCCTTTTGATGTTTTTGTGTTATGACTCTCACTGTCACTTTCGTGATGCACTTTCTGTTTGGTCATTTTTAGGTGTGGGCCTTTTTGGTCAAGGGATTAATGGACCGACAATTCTATACCATAAATTCATGAAGTCACCTTTATTCCACTTGTCATTTTTCTCCCCGTATGCCTAGAATTTAGGGTTAAATACGCGTACATCCCTAAAATGCACCCAATATTCCTCGTACCCTCCTAAGATTCTGACAAGTCCACGTACCACGCCTGAAAATTCCACGTACCACCCTTGCTATACTCCCTTAAAGCCATTTAAGTCCACACCAGACAGTAAATGCTAAAAAATGACCAAACTACCCTTTCTTCTATCTTTTCTAAAATTTGAAAGGACCTAATTGCCCTGACCTATTTGCTAAATTTTGAAAAGATCAAAATGCCCTCATCTTCTCCAAATCATCGTCTTCTTTTACAATGTAGATACCCAATACTACCACCACCACCACCGCCACTCACCATTAACACCATCAATGATACAAAAACTCTGCCTTATTACTCCCATTAATTATCACAAATAAAACTGCCAGGTTAAGCAAAGCCAGATTGTGTTAGGGTTTATCAGATAAGTCATTGGTAGCACAGAGATAATTAACCAGGTTTACTACTATTAACGGAATAGCAGATGAGGACAATCTAGTCATTTAATGACTAGGTTGTCCTCATCTGCTATTCCGTTAATAACTACCTTCCTAATTCTCTGTGGTTTTCCTTAATCACCACTTATCATGTGGGCCCAGAAATCAGGCAATCTCGAGCCCGGCCCAGTAAACATAGGTCCATAAGTTGAATGTGCCACTGAGGATCCATCCAGGCATCAGGTCAGTTCTGTCCAAATCAGATTCAACAAGGTCCGGATAGGAATATAATCTTTTATCAGATAATAAGTTCAGACTTGGGCTGTGTTTGGTATGAATTCTTGGAATGCATTATAGGTCGATTTTGCCTTCTTGGACATTAAAAATAACTATTTTTATCATCCGAGAATGCGAAAATCACCTAGAATGCATACCAAACGCAGCCTTACTCTCCTTTTATCCCAATTTTGAACTGGGTTTTGTCCTAATCAAGAAACCTGCAACTAAAAATTTCAATCCATGAAAACTAAACCCTCAATCCTTGAATCATGAAATCTGAAGCATGAAGATATTTACTGAAAACTACGAAACCTATGATAAACATATATAATATACAGTAGAATTAGGCCACCAAATTTTTCTAAAGATCATATTATAAGATCATTAATCCATGTTAGTAGGGAAGAAGGTTGTGGTCATGGAAACTTGTGGAGGAAACCATTTCTCATAATTTTAACATTTTGTTAGATTCAATCATAATAGCTTATGGTAGTATGCATTACTTAATTCAGGTCCTGGACAAATAGGTCAAATAATAAAATTAGGTAGGACATTGATTTGTCTTTTACCAAGTCCAATGTGTGATTATGATGAATTCTAAGCAGTTCAACATTTAGAGTTTAAAAGGGGTTGTTACTATCCATGTCTTTTTACCTACGTGATAATAATTTTTTTTAATTTATTTTATATGTCTTACAATGATAATATAATCTATTCCAAAGTAATTATCACATCATCATCTTTTCTGAAAAAATTTCATTGAAACAAAAGAAGCACAATCCTCTCTCTCTCTCTCTCTCTCCTTCTCACATGAAATGATTTTGCTGGTTTCCTATATAGGAAATTATTCCGTCACACCTTATTGTTGCACTTCTCTATGTCGCTTGCTCAGAGAACCCTCTCCTTTATATCATACACCATTTATATTTAAGTATAAAATGAGGTTTGGGTGTAAATGATCGCGATCCCAAATAACCCTAATAGCTCCAGCTTGATGGCGCCATCCTCATATATATCTTCTTAAGTCATAATTATCGTTAATTGGGCTGATGCATAATGTAACTTTTTTTTTTTTTTTTGGGGTAAAACATAATGAAATACACCTCTCAACTTTAGTACAGGGCCTTCTAAATCAGCCACATATGTCCAACCGATTAGGTAGACAACAGAGCTAAATGGTTAAAATGAAGAACTTTAGAAACTTTGTCCAAAGAGTTGATTTTATAACCTTTTTTTAAGAACTTTATTCTACCAAGCATGATGTGATATCTATATCTCCACTAAGTTACATGATAATTTTAATGATTAAAATGAAGAATTTTAGAAACTTTGGACTACCAAGAAACATATGGGCCGGACCATTGTTTTGCAAAATGAGGTATGTGAGAAATAAACTTCTCATGTTATGTATTGGATCTTTTTATATGTCTCTATGCCTAGTGAAGTATAACATTTCATTATTTACCATTTGACGATACATGGTAGGTTAGTCCATGTGATAGAGGGCACCACATAATCTCGGTACCCAATTTTAGTCCAAAGTAAGCAAAGAAAGTTATTCAAACTCTGATTCAAAGTTTTAGTAAAATTATCAAAATATCATCAAATGGAAATGAATATAAAATATGAAATATAAACTGACATCTTTATAATTTTAATTACTTCCTCTACTCATTATAAGCTGAAATTGTACTCATGAGATGTTTGATTAGTCCTTCATCACATACACTAAGTCATGTACTGTCATGTGGCAAATGGTGAAGCGTTATACTTCACTAGACATAGTGACGGAGAAGAAAACCATTATATATTTATCTTAATAATGCATATTTTATTCATATATTCTTCGAGTTTACATCTAGATCATTGGAATTATTATGTTGAATGTGAAGATCCCTTTTAAGATATAGAATTCTTTGGGAAAGAGATCATTGCCAAAGCCTCTAAAGCTTATACGTGCGCGTTAGCCAATGGAAGCGCGCCCACACATGCATTTCCTTTGATAGAATTTCTACCTTTCCTTGGGAGCAGTGTAGTATTGGAGCCACACAATCATGTAGTGTTCTTTTTTCCATATTTTTTTATATAAATTAGTAGAATCCCAAATAGACCTAAAAAAAATTACTTACTATATTATTACCCTGTTAATTGAAGAGAAATTAGATAATCTCAGCTTCGGAACTCCGTTGTAATGGTTGGGTAATGACTTATTAAAATTGTCATTTTGATCCCTTTATCTTACGCTTGTTAAAACATAAACCCTAAAACACTATATCATCAAACTAATTAAGAACCTATAATTTATCTTAGGACACCCCTCCCTTAATAGGCCTAAATTAAAACCAGGGCCAACTAATTACAGTTAGGTTCCAACCTGGGCTACTTTATATCCATCTCAAAAGTAAGATCCACCATCTATTTACAGTTAGGTTCCTGGCCAGTCAGGTGCGCAGGTTCTTCTCATAGGAAGGGTGAAAATGATGACCTCACCCCTACCCTTTCACCCCTCCTATGAGAGGAACCTGCGCACCTGACCAGGCAGAGAACCTGAGAGGAGAAAGATTCTATTTACACTTGGTATTTCAATTTCCAAGAAAGAACGTACTCTTCAAATCGACTTTTGACTTTCCAAACAATTTTTTAAGGGAGAATTTCTTAGATCTGTTAGATAAAAAAATGATTTACAAAATTAGTAGGTATAAATTATATTTTACAATCACAAGTTATAATTTTCAAAAGATTTACCCAATTCTCATATGAGTAAAAAAAGTTATAAAAATAACCTAAAATACCCCCACTTTCATTCTCTCTTCTTCTTCCATGGACGACACTGCTGCAATCACTCCCCCCCTCCCCCTCCGCCTCCCTCCCCAACAACCCCACAACACCACCACCACCACCACCGCCACCCTCTCCCTCCCCCTACCCCTCCCTCACTTGCAAACTTGCCCCCCCCCCCCACCCCATTCCCTCTCTCTACAGATCTAATTGTTTGTGTTTGGATTGTGGTTCTCATACTTAAGGTTTGTTCGTTATCTAGCTGATCCTTAGGAGCATTGCTTTTCGGTGAGTTTACACCTTCCCACCTGCCTTTTGAATTCTCCCCTTCACCCCCTCTAATTTTCGTTCAAGTCCCGGGAGAAGGCTGGGGGAGTTAATTGGTGTTTCTCCCACCATATAAAAAACTTTTATTTTCCATTGTTATAAGCCATTTTTCATCCGCATCTTCTTTTGTGGATGATTCATTAATGTAAAAATGAAGGAAAATAAAAGGAAATATATTTCATGAATCACTTTACTCCTTTTTTATCAAAAAAAAAATTTATTTTACTCGTTTCACTTGCTATTTATTCAGATAAACTTTCTTTGTCAATCCATTTCTATATGATCTTGCAGAGAGCCATTGTCCATTTGTCCATCCCTTTCTTTACTCCTGAGTCCGGAATTACTCCTCACTCCTTTACACTAACCAGAATTTCTTGGAGTAAAAAGAAGTGTAAATTATAGTAGTGATTGTCCTAATCTTAAACAAGCCGAGGGCCCTTCTCCAACAGAATTCCATATTAAAAAACCAAGCCAGTCATTTTTGTCCTTTACTGTCATAAAAGTACAAGGTTTCAGTCCAGATAACGGTAATAAACATCAGGGTGAGTTTGCAGGGGAGCGAGGGGGTAGGGGAGCATGGTGGGGCGGGTTTGTAGGGAAGAGAGGGGTGTGGGGAGAGAGAGACGGGGGTTGGTGGCGGTGATGGTAGAAGTGGTGGTGCAGGGCGGGGCGGAGCGGGTTTGCATGGAAGAGGGTGGGTCAGGGGTTAGAGGGGAAGATGGAGGGAGTAGTTTCGGCTTCGTCCATGGAAGAAGAAGGAGAAGAAAAAAGAAAATGAGAGCGAATGATGTTGGGGTATTTTGGGTTATTCCTTTGACTTTTTTCACTCATATGGGGATTTGGTAAATCTTTTGAACAATGTAATTAGAGATTGTAAAATATAATTATTAATACCTATTAAATTTGTAAATCTTTTTGTTATCTAGTAGATCTAGGCAATTCTCCCATTTTTTTTAATGTGTATAATTGGGAAGATGATAGAGATGGTGGGAAAAATAAACCTCCGCAAGCAATTCTCCCATTTTTATTGCAATGCGAGCCTAGGAACTGAACACGTGAAAAATGTAACATCCAACGATATTAAACTCCAAAAAAAAAAAACTGTCTTAACATCAACTTGCAACGTTGGATGAAACTTCTTCCACATATCGAACCCTCAAACCCTCAAAACTGTACTCCAGTGCACCGTCAACTCTCGCACTGAAGAGGATTTTAATCCAAAGATAATGTGAGCAAAAAAATCCTTAAAACTATTTTTTTTTTCCTATAAATCCTCTTTCCCATGCCAGGACAGATTACCCACAAAAATTGAACTTTTGAGTACCTTGGAGCAGCTGAAATTAAAATTGCCAAGTGACAAAAATTCTATTTAAGCCCAGTAAAGATAAGAACCTTCCCTCAATGGAATGTGAGGGAAACATCAACTTCATTTTTGTATAAGATCTTAATTGTAGGTTGCCCTTATACCCAAACAAGCCCTAGTTATTCATTTTTGTATAAGATCTTAATTGTAGGTTGCCCTTATACCCAAACAAGCCCTAGTTATGAATAGTCCCCAAGATGGAGAAGTAATTAGAACCCCAAAAACCCATTAGAATACAGAAATTTATACAAATCTAAGTCATTATCATCACTATGGAGGATGAAACACAAAAGTGAATCCTGCTTTAATATTGCTTTCGTAGTTGCAAACTAACCCAACAGAGATAAAAAGTCAAAAAGACCCACCACCCTCCAGCACTTACAAAAGCAACAAAAACAACAAAAAAAAAAGAAACATAACTTGGAAGTTTTGAACCCCATACAAAGACTTTACTTACAGAAGCCTAATTAGAAGCAATCCAAAAGTACTCTTGTTGATTTATCTTAATTTAAAGAGGACATTACAGGTTACACGACCCTAGTACCCACACCACCTTTGTGACCCGGATCTGTCACGGGTGCCCCGACACCGACACCATATCCAGGTTCACGATACCCGGGACCATAGCTGCTGCTGAAGATACCAGCATGAAGCAATACAACGTATATCAACTGGGTAAAAGCCAGAATTATTATGAAAGCTTCCAACACCTTCAGTCTCCATCCTCTATATCCTCCTATGTGTATCTCCTTGCATGCCAACCTGCAGTAATTAATATATATTTTTTTTCAAGTTTTTAAAAGAAAATATTGTTCACAACGATGGAAGAAATTAAATTTGGGTACCCAAATGCAAGGGCAGTGATGGCCCAAGCAACGAGCGATGATGAAGCTGCTGCGGCGAGACTATCACTTCTCCATGACCTAATATGGCTGCCGCCGGCCAACTTTGAAGTAACACCGACAACACCGGCAAGTAACGCGAATATCAGAAAGAACATAGTTGCACCATTTCCTCCAAACCCTAATTTACCATATAACCATCACAGCAGATATTGTTAGAAATAAGGAAGGAAGGTCCGAGCTAGTAAGGTTGGACTGACCGTGGGTCCCACCTAAGGTTCCTTATAATAATAAACCCAAAAAAGGATCTCTAAGCCATGATGACATGTGGCAACCAACCAAACCCTAGAAAATTTGCATGCACACCACGTGTACTAAAAAGATAAAACTATTCTTGAAATATTAGGGTTAGGGTTAGGGTTGCTTACCAGGATCATTAGTTTGGCCATTGATGAACCTGTTGATAGACCAACTAGCAAAACCCACGACTATAATATACATAATAAGGTTGAGATACAACAATGGAGCTACTGTATTTCTTCCCATTGTGAAAGCCATCACTGAAACCCTTTTCCTGCTAGCTGGTTCTCTTCCTTCTCCTCACAAACAGAGAAAGCAAAGCAAAGCAAGTTTGACAATAGTTAAGAGTATATAAATAGCAAGCAAGCAAGTAATATTCTTCTGCAAATCAACTGAACTGCTTTGTATTTTCTTCCCACTTGTATCTTAACATAAGAAAGAGAGGGAGAGGGTGAAGTTAAATAGAGGAGGTAGCTGATGACACAGAGACACACACAATACGTGTCTGACTGTTGGGTTATTAGAAAGGAAAGTGACAACGTTGGCGATGTCATCTGCTTACATGTGGGTGGACACGTGTCCATATTGGGTTATTAAAATGTTTCCCCTTATGGGAATCATGAGAGACCGTCTTTCTCACTTTAAAATCTGATCTGTGTTTATCCAGAATGAGAATTGATGTACTCCTCCTAGCTAGACAGAATAGTTCTCAAGCAACACCAACTCTCTTACGGTGATTTTGGTGATCTGGACCCTTGGAAAGGAATTGGGCAGTTGCCTATCATGTCATTAGGATCTCTTTCGCATATATATGGACCTGATTTTTCTCTGTGTTGGGAATTGGGTACAATTTAATCTTTATTAAGAAGATGGTGCTTTAAGTCCTTATAAATCCAACACCTAATAAGGTCATTCTTGATAAAAAAAAAAAACGTGATGATCAATGATTGTGCATGATGGTTTTTGATACACTGGCATGCAAAGTATAGGAAACTCTTGGATAAGACACCTGATCTGATATAAAAGAATATATATATATATATTTTTTGAGAGAGAGAGACTCTAATAAATGGAATTTTTTGATATTAGATCCAACAATAAATACAATTTGGAAGTATCTCGATTGGATCTGGACACATAGTAATAATGTCTTCAAACCATGTTTGTTGTGGTTCTTTCTCATTCTTTCTAATTTTTTTTCAATACGGTTGATCCAATAAATAGACCACCACCTGATCGCTTGGATCATTATCTTTCGTCGACACAGATAGTTCTTGAAGAATAGTCTATTGATCGTATTTTACTTGAACAATCTTGTATCTAGATCGTCTACGGCCTGCCTCCCCATAGTGGCCATAGTAACGTACTAATGAGGTGAGATGTAATGACCACCTTATCCCTGCCTAAGCGCCTTGCCCGAGCGGGGGTAAGGTGGTCATTACGTCTCGTCTCATTAGTGCGCTACTATGATCGCTACGGGCAACAGGCCGTAGACGATCACGATCCAACAATCTTAGACCCTGTCCAGATTTTTGGCCAGCCCAAGAGTGTGAACCTCACTCCATAACCAACTCACCCAAAAGGGCTTAGACACACTCACCCAACTCAGTCGGCTAAGGTTCCTAACTGTGTAGCCCAGCCAAGAGGGTTGAAACACACTCACCAAGAAACCCAATTTCTTGGTTCCGTTTGTTTTGACATTGAACAGCAAAAAATAAAAATTGGGGAAAAGATCCATGTTTGGGCCGAATTTGTTTTCCACCAACGGAAACATTGTAGTATCCTGAAAAAGATTCTGTCAATCCGGGCAGCACGCAGTTGTGTGCAGCGCCTGAGATGAGGCGGGCACATTGATTGCCTTACCCCTGGTCGGGTAAGGCGTCAGGCAGGAGGTAAGGCGGTAAATGCGCACCGCCTCATCTTAGGTACTACTGCACATGCACCATTGCTGCCCGGATTGACAGGAGCCGAATCCATAGTATCCCTAGAAAAGTCCTAAATACCTCCTATATATTTGACTAAGTTTCGTATACTACCTCCTCTCCTTCGCTCGAAAGTATACATGAGCATCGGAGGAAATCCTGTCCCATAAAAAATTTAGAGTAAAATCAAAATTTCTATTGTTTATTTTGACTTTTGTAAATTTTTTATTAACAAAAAATATATAATTTGGACCAACCAAATTTACAATAAACGACCTAGAAAAATCTGAGTTTTTATAACTAAATATCTTATTGCCTCGTATTTATAGCCTTAATCTCCTCTTGGTCTCCGTTATTGCTTTCCTTATTAAATTTTGGAAAAGGGCAGTTTCCCGGACCAGCAAGTCCAAACGGATATTATATCTCTTTGGGGTGTCAGCTAGATCATGAGGAAGGAGGAATCATGATATTCAAGGAATGGTTTGGATTAGTCATATACTAAATTTTAAACTCAAATTCAATCATATAACCTCGATACACACCCTCTAGGTTGTCTAAGTATTGATTTACACATCTTCTTAATAGTAATCCACGATATGGTGATGTCCTACTTTACCACTGGCGAGACAGTTTCAATGTTCTCCTAACTAGCCTAGTCGAATCCTAAAACAACAATAAAGCTATTTTTTATTTTTTTTTTAAATTCGTATATATTTTTTCTTAATAAAATTTACTTTTTTTCCAAAAAAAAAAAATTATCTAAATGACACCTCTATAGGTGTATTTAGATCTTGACACATTCTTTTAATTGCCCCTTGACATATTCTCAAAAGTAATTTAAGTTAAGGTAAAAGAGTTTTCAAAAAGAATTTGAAAATATCATATCATTGCGTTATTATCAAAACCTGTCATTGTATGCACATTTCTCGAGTACATATGTAAAATGACAATGTTTACCCTCATTGAAAAAAAATATATGTTATACTTAAAGAATAAAAACTAAAATTATAAATTATTTGATCAAGGGCAGATACATGAAGAGTAGCATTCAAGGATATGAATCAATTCAAGGATGTTGAATTATAAGGACCTTAAGAAAGGGAATTCTTCTGAAACTTGGTTGAGTTAATTCTTGACTTCTCTCATTATTCAATTAGACATATTGTTAGTTCCTTATTCGTACACTGGCTTTCGCTCCTTAATATTCTAGAACATAAGGGGGAGCCAAGTAGCAAAAAAAAAAGAGCGATTAATTTGGTTGGTTACATTAGTCTGTCATCATATCAATTTCCTCCTTTGTACAATAAGGGGTAGTTTTTTTGGAACATAAATGGTAAAATAAAATTTATATACCATTCAACGATATCAAAGTTAATAATTAATTTTTTTTCTTATATGGTTTATGTTAGAAGGTGACACTTCGAGAATATTTTTAAAAAAAATACCTAAAATGAATAATGGCATTTTGACATGAATGTGAAATTTGAGCCCAAATAAGCCCTGTATGTGAAGCCATCATGTACAATTTGTTTAACGACACATGTCTTTTTGCTTTAACAAATCTCCTGTTTTAAAAGAGTATTTGCAGAAAAAAAACATAACACATGTTATCACGAAACTATACGTGAAGAGTCATCACTCTCTATGTATGGGTAGTTGATCCGGACTCGTAACTTTTCCTTGGGACGTTGTTCTCGTGCCATAGTACAAAGTGCGCCCAAGCACATGAGGGTGGGTGCAATGACCACCCTACCCCACGTGTAGCAAGCCCATGTGCCTCGGCGCAACTGCGTTGCGCACAGAGAACATTCTCCCATTTTCCTTTTCCTTTAATTGGATGAAAGGTTTCGGGTGAAAAAAAAAAATTATCATGGGAAAATAAATGCAAAAAAGTCAAAACGTGAGGATGGACATGTAAAAAGGCAAAAATTTAGGAGGATTAAATTTTAAGGGAAAAGCAAAAACGTGTCAAAACCATGGTTTCTCACTCTCCAAATTCCACGGCGCAGAAGACGTTCCTCTGTTAGAAGTTTCACCACCACCTGTACTCTATGGACCATAATTCAACTACATTTCCATGGAAAATCCCATACAACCACACCCATCTGCAAAAAAAATTTTTTTATCTGTAATCAGTTCATCACCCCCATTTGAATTTGAATGCTTTAACATCCATTTTCACCTTTAATTTAACAGAGACATAATGGGCACTCTCCATTTCTTGACACTTCTCCATCATCATCCATTAATCCTGCAACTTCTCCCTGTTCTATGTATAATCTCAATCATCCCCTTTTCTGCATCAGAGATCCAGAACACTCGAATTGTTCAAGATGCAAGGCCAATGATCCTATTCGAAAAATTCGGGTTTGCAAGATTTGGTCATGTCTCAATTTCAATTAAAGGTGTTTCATGGAGATCAAAACACCCAAATGCAGAACTAAATCCATCTTCAATGGGATTCATCTTATTAAGAGAATCATCATATGATATGATCTTGAATGAGTCTGAATATAACAACCATTTCTGTATTGTATCAAGCCATTATGTGAAACAACTCTTTAAATTTGATCAACTCAGCTTGAATTCCACTTACAATGTTACCATTATTGTTGATGATCCTGATCAATACAGTTTGGTTTTCGGAAATTGTCAACCCGAATTCGAAGTATCTATGGATGTTCATACCCAGCTGTATAATGTGAAGAATGGTAGAAAGAATTTCTTACCTGCAGGGCAAACCCAATTGCCAAAACTTTATTTCGTCTTATTTATCATATATTCTATCTTCTTCTTGATTTGGGTTTTTCTCTGCATCAAACAGAGACCAACTGTAGATAAGATCCATTTGATAATGGGTGCTTTGCTCATTGTAAAGGGTCTTAAGATAATTTGTGCTTCTGAGGATAAGTCATATGTAGGAAGAACAGGGACTCCTCATGGTTGGGATATAGCCTTCTACATCTTCAGCTTTCTTAAAGGTATAATGTTGTTTACTGTGATTATCTTAATTGGCACTGGTTGGTCTTTCTTGAAACCTCATCTTCAAGATAGAGAAAAGAAGGTTCTTATGTTTGTAATTCCATTGCAAGTTCTTGAGAATATAGCTTCAGTTGAGATTGGGGAAACAAGTCCTGCAACTAAGGATTGGTTGACATGGAACCAATTGTTCTTATTGATTGATGTTATATGTTGTTTCGCGGTTTTCTTTCCGATCATCTGGTCGATTCGGAGTCTTAGGGAAGCATCAAAAACAGATGGAAAGGCAGCAAGGAATTTGGCTAAGCTCTCACTTTTCAAGCAGTTTTACATTGTTGTTGTGAGTTATTTATACTTCACAAGGGTTGTGGCTACTGCAATTGGGACTATTATTAATTACAAATTTGAATGGGTTATCACAGCAGCAATGGAGGGTGCAAGTTTGGCTTTCTATGCATTTATCTTTTATAACTTTCAACCTATTGAAAAGAATCCATATTTTGTGATTGATCATGAAGAAGAAGAAGCTGCAGCCCTTGCATTGGAAATTGATGATTCCTTTGAACTATGAGTTTCAAATTAAGGTAACTTCTTCATTTCTCTCAGAACCTGAATTGTGTACAGTGATCAGAGATAATCACCATGTAAGCTTCAAATTCAGAAATATTTGGAAGAACAATTTTCCTCTCAAGATGTTGTAATTTTCTCTCATTTTGTATTTTTGCGCAAGAGGGTGGGCATTAGTAGCCTCTCTGCGAAAGCAAGGGTAAGACTACGTAGATTATGACCCTCCCCAAACCCCGCAATGGCAGGAGCTTCATGCATTGGGTACACCTTTCTTCTTTTTTTTCTGTATTTCACGCAATCATGTAATACACAATGCAGGAATTAATTAAGATCAGTTTTTTCTTATGAATGTATTCATGAAAGTTGGATTATTAAAGGCCACAACAAAATTTTAGTCAAATTCAGCCTGAAATTACTTCATGGGCTTGGTAGCCTTTAAGGAGAAGGTACCCAAGTCATTATGAATCTTTACTGCTTCAAAAAAGGGTCTGATTTTTACGCCTATCTAATGTCTGGCAACCATGTACCCTAAAAGTTCATCTTTCCAAAAATCTAATATTTGAATGTATTTTATTTGTTAATTAAGTATAATTAAGATATGTAGCATTCTTAATATGGGGTGTCAAATTCCAGCCAGAACTGATTGGACTTATCGAAACCAAACCAAATTGAACCGAACTCCAATTGGTTTGGTTTCGGGCTGGACTTCAAATTTGGGAAAACCAAACTAAAACTAAATCGAAACCAATAAAAACTGAAAATATCGAGTAAAGGAGAAGAAGAAAAAAAAAAATCGAAACCAAACTTTGGCTTAATTGATTCATCGAAATAATGACTCACCCGTTTCATTGATATGGATACATTTGAGATCACCAAATGCTTGGGAATTCTTCTATTCAATCCCTTTGGGGCAGCTTTGGATTAGCCCAATACCAGATTGAATCTAATTCAACCAAACCGATTGAGATCCCTATTTTCCATGTCATTAGCATTAAGTTTTGAAAACTGGCATGGTATCCATTGTTACCTCATCTAGGTGATTTTTACTGCCGCTAAAGATGGTTTTTTTTTGGGTTTTTGTAATGGCCTGTTCAATTAGTGCCGATTTTTACGGCCTCCATTTAATTAGTCAAAAATCTAGGATTACAACTTTCGAACTCAGAATCAGGAATAGGATCGGTCTCCATAGATTCCAGTTTGAATTGTCCCGGAATCAGCAGGGAATCTATTGGACTCGGCTGGACCCAGTATATCACCTAGATTCGGGTTAATTAAAATAAGCCCTAGTCGAAACGATTCCGAGTGAGTTCAATGACTCATCCGATTCCAGGCCCATTTTAAAAAAGATGACTATATTTGGATCAGACACCCAAGCCCATCTTAAACTCCATTTGTGCCTAAAATTGAATCCCAGGCAGGGCTGGCCTGGCCCATCTAGCTTAATACTTGATTCAATTATGAGAAACCAGCTACAAAATTCTTATTCAGACCTTCTCAATGTAGAATGTGTAGAAATCCAAGTAATTCTCTGGCAACCAAGGGGATTTATTATAGATTTTCTTTTGCCTTTTCCCAATCAAGATGTCAAAGAACCAGAACTAGAATTATTTTTGGATTATTCCAAATCATTTTCATATTTACCACTTGACCCAAATGCTGCATCTCATCATTGAAATGATTCCCTTATTAACAAAGACAATGAAATTAACTAAAAGGTTAGGGTCATCAAATTTAACCATATTCTTTTCAATGAACATGAAGCATGTCTTTTTTTTTTGTTGGTGGGGGTGGTGGTAACCTAGAGTAAATGAACAATAGAAGGTCTCGAACTCGAAACCTCC
Source organism: Telopea speciosissima (assembly GCF_018873765.1). Taxonomy (NCBI): domain Eukaryota; kingdom Viridiplantae; phylum Streptophyta; class Magnoliopsida; order Proteales; family Proteaceae; genus Telopea; species Telopea speciosissima. The sequence goes on from NC_057922.1 coordinate 16,606,422, forward strand.
TGAGGGTTAGGCTCTACTACACTAACCTCAAGCCAATTGCGCTAGCAACTCTCCTCAACATGAAGCATGTCCTTTGATACTCCTTTGAAGAGTTTTAATTAAAAAAAAAAAGAGAGAGAGAGAATGAACGCCACTCTGTCGCGCAATGCACACCGCCCCTGCACCCTAACATAGGGGTGTGCAAAATGATTGCCGCACCCCTGATCAAAATTGAACACAAGAAAACATTTCTATTTTCTTTAAATTATGTAGGGCTTAAGAAAATGAAAAGATAGAAAGAAAGAAACAAATTTAAATTACAATTCTCAAATATTTGTTTGGGTTAGTTAGGAAAAAATGCTCATTACTCATGGGCTTGGTTTTGTGTATTGGCTATGTTTGCATGGGTTGAGCACCAACCACAAGCAAAGGACAGCCCACTTGATCCAAAACAAACAAAGACAAAGCCAGATCGATAAGTTTTAAGTGAAATGGAAAGAACGAAAACACAAGAAATTAAAAGAGAAAAGCTGAAGAATAGAAGAAGAAAACAGTGACACAGTGCCAGCCAGCCCTTTAGGCTTTTAATAGCAAAGAACAGACAAAGCCAAGGGCGGTGTGCAGTGTAGTGTAGGTAAGCGGCTAAGCGGTGTGTGTTATGTTCACTTTGGGCATTTAGCAATTTTTAATTTTTCTAATATAAGACAAGGCTCGCCAAGTGTAGCCACACGTGGGTGGTGTCTACTATATTTGAATTTGCCCATATGGTGCCTAAGCAGTCGGACTCAGGGGGCCTCATGTCCGTGTGTGTTAAACGCACAAGCCTTCTAGAGGAATTAAGACAAGAAAGGACACAAATGTCAAATTAAATTTTGATTCCCCCGGCATTTGCTTTTAGGTTCCTTTCTCAATTCTATTCCTTCTCATCTTATGGCCCACTTTCCCCTCTTACGTATCTTTAAATTCGACCATTAGGAGGACAAAGCCCAAGAGGCCAAGACATCCACATCTTTAGTCCTATTGTAACATGACATGTAGAGTGGTTTGGAGACCAATTGATTAAGAGGGATCGCATGCTTTAGTAGAAATTACTTTCTACATACGTTTTAACATACGTATCCCCCCATCTGACAGAGTCGATGAGAGAATCTCCCGTGTATAAATACTTTTTAGAGAAATCTTTTGGAATGGTAAGACACATGGTTGTATATAAAAAATAACAAGTCTACAATTACGGGGGAGAGGATTCACACTCGAAATTAAGACATCGAAGTTGATTTTTATTAAAAGAAAGGGAAAAGGATGGATGCCTGATCACATGGTCCTACACCTAAACATAGGAGCGTTAAATTATTATTCCGCCTTCATTGAAATAAAAAAATCTCATCTATATTAATGCTCCTACACGCATTCTCATTGGCCCCCACGCTGATGCAAAGGCTATGCAACCAAACATCAATCTCTTGCCTAATAAAAAAACATCAAAACAGTTCAAGCATTAATCTAACACCCCATCTGTGTGTTGGGCTGTGTGCCCAAGCACTACAGGCCGTCAAATGGTGCGTTACACTCCCTGTTGTCCTACAGAGGACCCAAATCCATGGACCTACTGAGAAAATCAAACTAATCATGCAACAAAAGATATTTTTTTATAAAAACAAGAAAATAAATTAACTTAAAGAGATACTACAAAATTAAATACATCCAAGTGCACTTCAAAATCCCTCTTTGCAATCCTAGCTTTCTGTACTAGAAAGCCAAGAATCCTCAACAATTCATGATCATCGATTGCACTTAATTTTAAAAGTATTAAAGTTATTACAATCCAATTGAATTAAAAATATTTCAAAGGCCACGCCATGCCATCCACCTTTGGTACCAAAGACGCCAACCTTTAGAAATCCGTCAAGACTTCTACTGAGTTGATTTCTAGCTCCCTACGTGCTTCATTCCACCCCTTGATAGAAACCCCTGACTTCTGCCTCAACTTCACAGCTTGCCACATCAATAATGATTGATATATGCGTTGGGCTCCTTTGTATTACAACAGGGAGTATAACGTACATCCAACGGCCCACAGTGCTTAGGCACACAGCCCAACATTCCCCCTATGTGTTGGGCTGCATGCCCAAACACTGTGAGCCATCGGATGATGCGCTACACCCCCTGTCGCGCTACAGAGGAGTCAAATCCATGATACATGTACTGATTAATTTTCAAGCTGACCCATCAACTTACAAAATAGAAATTTGCCACATTATTCTTGCATGTCTTGAAACAAAGCATCGTAACTTACAATGTAACCTTATTGATCGAACAGAGAACTTTCTTTTTCCCCTTTTCTTCTCCTTGTTTGTGTTTTCTATGCATGTGAGAGTGTGAGGGATCAATCCTGTCTCATAGATTTCACTAACATGGCGGCCAATTGCATTTGTCAAAAACAAAAGGTTTTCTTTATTAAGTCATCATCCGACTTAACACATCATGAAAGGGAAACCTAATAGTTTTATTCAGAAAAACTTGTAGTAATCAAACCAATCATATGTAAGTTTCACATGGTTTTTCTTAGCTGTTACAATCATGGTTGAAAAGGGTTACACTTCACTACCATGATGTCCACTAGGAGATCCCATTTAAGTGAAGGAAACTTATTACATTGACTCATGAGCATTTTGGAGTCATCATTTGATAGTGATCTCTCAACACCCACTCCTAAAGAGACATTTTTTATGTGGGCTTTGTAGAAAACAAGAATAAAATGATGTAGAAAAGAATAAAACAAATAACAATTACATACAATGCACACAAGGATTTCCGTGGTTCAGTAAGATTGTCTATGTCCACAATAAGATGAGATCTGTTTCACCATCAATAGAGAATAGAGTTACAAATTACAACCGCTCGTCGTCACACCTCTCTCAAATCGATTTCGCTATAATATATAGCGAAACCTTATAGAGACAGCTTACCAAAATACTCATATAGCCCTAAAAAAATTCCTCAGGTTCCGTTGAACCCTCAATCTCTTAACCACCCTTCAAAATCAATCCACTTATGCAAGCAACGGAATACAAGATATTGTACGTACCCCCAACACTCTAAAGATTTAATTTACCTTTATGAGAAAACTCACTAATCATATATGTATGTAATAGCTGAGATCGAAGACCCACCTCACACCCATATCACTAGTCAGATTTCAGTTCTAATCAAGTAGAGGAAATAATTCATTGAAGTTGTCTGTAATTAAAAGCCTATCTAGGTGTTTGTACTATGATTTAAGTACATTATGATTTGGTGTAGTTTAGTTTGATTCTTATTATGGAGTAAATAAGATAATTCTTAATTAGATTCATTTTTTATGAGTATGTGCAAGAATACAATGTCTCTTTCAAGATACATAGAATATTGAAATGCAGTTGGATAGTCACATCAAGAAATAGTACCAACTACCATTCAAACACAGCTCCTGATGATCATTAAGTCCATAGAAATTGTTGGAAAAAAATTTTCAACGGAGTGTGTCGGTTAGTATCCAATGGCCTTTTACGTGTTTAACTTGTTATCATCATGTCGGTCAGCTGGTGGCATTTGATTTTAATAATAATAAAGTTGCATTTTTGCTACGTGGCAACTTAGATGAGCTGAAATTTATTGACGATAAAACATGAATCCGGATCAGTTACCCACATGGGGCCGGGTTGGGACAGATCTATCCCTCCATGGGGCATGGATCCCACACCCCCATGGAGGGTTCAGATCTATCCCCACCCGTCTCCATGTGGGTAGCAGATCTAAACTCATTTCATAAAACATCACGAGGATCTTTACTTTAAATGTTAACTTTCAATCCAATTGTAGTAGTCTATGGCTAAATCACCAGTCAAATTTCAGCTCTACATAAGTAGATCATGAGAAAATAATTGTTTGGGTTATCTGTAAAAACCTACCAAGGTGTTTGTACTATGAGCTAAGTGTTGAGAGAATAGTCCCACATTGCTTACCCCTGAGATCTTCTGTCAGGTTTCTAAATGCCTCCTCAAAACATTTTATTTCGATATGCAATAGTACTTACTTTGTAATCAATTTTTTTCAAATTGTTTGCCTCTTACATCTTCTAAATTTATCGAGAACAACTGAATATTGAACACAATGTCTTTGATGGGCAACGTCTTTTTTCATTTTATTATGTGGCTAAGAGCTTGAAAAGGAGTTTAAGAATGTTCAAATCCAAGCCTTTTGAGATTATTACCAATTTCTAAGTTTTTGATGCATTCTTTTTTATGTTTAATATTTTCTTTTATGGTTCATTCAATGGCTCAGTGATGCCTCTTATGTAATTTTATTCTTTTTCCTTGTGTTTCCTATGAAAAATGGATGAAAAAACCCAAGTTGGTTAACAGTTTATATATAAATAAATTTTTTTATAGCTTTGATAAAATTCTGAATTAAGCTAATTATTGAAAAATATAGTTTTAAAATGAACACATGGTATGTGACAAATTCATGTCTTTGACCTTTTAAAATACTTTGATAGAACAGAACTAATATATATGTTTAGATAGAAGGGGATGTCTTGGTGCAGTTTTTGTCACCTGTAACATTAAATGGATCAATCTAGATTGTTCGATGTTTAAAAAAAAAAAAATCTAGATGGTTCGATGGATGAGGAATCAGGTATATTATTATAATCTGCAAATAAAATAAAAGATTAATTTCTTGACAACATATGTATAAAAGAAATGTTCGAGCGATGGATGTGAGGGAAAGAGATCCTCTCCAACGCATATCAGATGGTTGGAGGCACTTGGGTGCATGCCCGGCTGCTCCCAACAGTCGAATGCACACTAGAGGGCTAGAGAGGACCCAGCTCTGAATGTGAGAAGAATCAAGAAACGGAAACAAGGGTCCGGGGGCATAGGGTATGCTCCCGAACCAAAAATATTGTCCCTACCGTAAATTACTACAATTAAAATATTTAGTTATTTGTGATGGAAAACTAAATTTAGGTCATAAATCTTTTAACAAGCTTAATTGTTTTATTGTTAGAGACAAAATGTTAACCTAAATTTCAAATAGCTAGATAAATAAGTGTAATTATGAACAAAAACAAACTATAAAATCCCAACATTTGATCTTTAGTACCTCACATATAGCAACCTTCTACAAAGGACTTATGAGCACAAAAATTTCATGTGACACAAGTACCAAAGTTGGTGAAAGGTTACTAAACTTTACCTACTTTCTAGTGTGATTTCTAACTTTGAATTCCATTTTCAAATTAGTATTGAAAGAAATCCCTCCATCCACATATATATGTATGGCAAGCACACAAGCATACATAAACCTAAGTATTGGTTATGGACTATGTATTTGATCGAAGATTTAGATCATTAGTTTTATTTTTTGTTGTTTTTAGATAAATTAAGGCTCAAAAGTAAAAATGCAGCTGATTTGCAAAATTTGTTGAGAACCATGTACATATAAATATTACATATTAGAACATCTTTTCTCTCTGCAAGATGGACAATAATTTGGTAATAAAATGATGTCCACATTTGTCATATATAGTGGAAGTTAATAAAATTCAGCTAGAATGCAACCTTACCCAAAGAGCATAGAGAGAGAGAGAGAGAGAGAGTTTTTAAAATAAGATGTTAGGTAGGTTTAATATCCCAAAAAACTGTATTTGAAAGAAAATTGTCACTCCTAATGATAAGAGCTCGCACCTTACACTCCACACCAATATTAAAAATTATTATATGCTTATCAAGGCTCTATTTGGGTAGAAGTGAAGTGATGTTAAATAAGATTTTCATATTTATATATATATTTTTGTTGCTAAAGATCAGTAATTTGTTAAAAAAAGAATGAAATAATTACATGTCGTAAACTAGGCTAACTTGGCCAAACAAAAAGGCATAAGAAAAAATTTAGATCACACCTCCATCTTCGACATGACCATCAGCAGATGATGCAATCCAAATCAAAAGGAAAACAAAAAGTTGATAAAAGACTCTACTAAGGTGGTAGGGAGGTCTTCCTTGGGCATCCCAACTAACATTTCAATTGAACATTTGGTTGGAATTAAAGTGATTGTTTAAATGTTTGCTTTTTGGTTATTTTTGAGTCACTCCACTTTTAGCCCAGTAAAGCCTAAAGGAGTTCTTCCTTTTCGTAAGAAAAAACATTTAGATCTACTAATAGATTGTGTTGCTTTAAACAAATTTTTGACAGACAATTTGATCACTTCCTCAAAAAACGTCTGCGAGAAGTAAATCCAAACCAACCCTAGGTTTACATTTAATGTAAGCTTCACTTTCAAATTAAACAAAAAACAAAAAAGCTAGGTAGGATTAGTCATTTTTCAGCAAAGGTAGGTATATGTCACTAATTTTAGGGGGGGGGGGGAAAGTAGTATTTAACTTTGACTTATTTATTTATTTATTTATTTTTTTAATGTGAAGAACATTAAAACTTCTCCATCACCATTATTTTTTTTAATTTTATTTATACATAAACTACAAATCTGGACTCAAATATTGAAATTCAATTGTGGTGTTGTCTGATACTCCCTCCTTATGCTAGTCCAAAAAAGAAGAAAATTTTATTTGTGAATAATACATTGTGCATTGTAAATCCTACTATCCGATGCACACTCTTAAATTCATTACATAACGCGCCATATGTTTGATGAGATTAAGACATTAACATCTCAATCAGTTTTAAGTTGTCTATCAAGTAGATATGCCCGAAGTTTAAACCACATTTTTAAGTTTCAAAACAATAAGACCATTTATCATTTTTTATTTTTTTCTCTTAATATACTCATATATACCAATATCCCACTTGGATGAAACTATTTAAACTCTTTTGTTAAATTCATTGGGCATAAATACAAAAGCGATCAATCATTGAAGTACGTATCTTTCATCTTGTTTTTTAGTAAAGATCAACAAAAATATTATAAAAAATATGTACAAGATTAACGTCCAAGCATTCTTAGACGGAAATAAAATACAAATTTAGCTTGAACCTCCACCTTTAGTATTACCATAAGCAAAGAACAAAATAAATCAAAAGAAACTTTATAATGACTTAAATCTCCACCTTCAAAACAAAATATCTTTCATCCTTTGTGTACCAAAAAGCAAAGTTTGATAGAGAAAAAATTAAAAATCTATCCAATCTTATAGTTTCATTACAAAAAGTAGGCTGAAGTTTTTAACCTTTTGTGAACCTTTGTTTTTTAGACCTAATGGGTCAAATAATATATCAAATTCTAATGCAACAGACATCAATTACTACGTGGATTATTGAAATTTTATCCTCATGCAAATAATAGTTTTTTCAAATAAATGTAGTACAACATTATCAATTTATAATTATAGAACATGTTAAGACTTAGGAGATAATCAACAAGACATGCAATATAATATCTAAAAAGAGAATGTTACATTATTGAAATGGCGGTGTTTCTCTATATCCAAGAGGTAATGATGTTCTACTCAAATTTTGGTTGTAGACTAAAATAGTAAAAGAAACTCAAATTAGATTTGTCGTTTCAAAATAAGAGAGAGAGAGAGAGAGAGAGAGAGAGAGAGAGAGAGAGTAACAATATTATATTATTATGAAAGGATTTGTTTTTTGACACCAAAGGAGGCAAAAAAAAAATTGATCACAAAAACTTGTGGTCTTATCGAAATATGTTCTTTAATATTAAGAGTAGGTATTATCTCATAAATTTTCTTAATTATATTTTAATATTTTTTAATATATAATTGTCTTAATAATAAGTCAAAAAAGATTTAAAGAGAGAGAGAGAGAGAGAGAGAGAGAGAGAGTAACAATATTATATTGTTGTGAAAGGATTTGTTTTTTGACACCAAAGGAGGCAAAAAAAAAAATTGATCACAAAAACTTGTGGTCTTACGTGTATCGAAATATGTTCTTTAATATTAAGAGTAGGTATTATCTCATAAATTTTCTTAATTATTTTTTAATATTTATTAATATATAATTGTCTTAATAATAAGTCAAAAAGATTTAAAGACCCACTTAAAATTATTAAATATGGAGATCAAAGAAAGAGGAGGTGATAGCATCACTTTCTTTTAAATAAGTAAGAAAGCCATCATGAAATAAAGATGACATTTCTTGACAAGTTTGTAAGTGATAATTTAATAAACAAAAACTCCAAAGAAGGACTAAATTTTACCAATGCAATCACACTCACTGTATCATCAGAGTCCACCACATACTGAAGATCACGCCAAGAAAAAGGCAGTGAAACACGGAAAATTATCTCCTCCAGCTTGTTGACCGGCCCAATTTCCTAGTTCTTCTAATAGGAGGATGGTGGACCCCACCCGGGCAGAGTGTTTGGGCATAGGTAGAGAGGTCATTTCAACCCCCCTTTGTTAGAGAAACTGGGAAACTGGGCCGGGCAGCCTACTGGAAGTGATAAAGATCCAGTGAAACACTGCCCACAACAGCTCATCTATTTAGGCTTCTTTCTAACAGTTCCCTTCAGATTAAATATCCAAACATTATTCTTCAAAACATTCTCTGTCCTTCTCATGATCTTCAACAATTCTCAAATGATACAGAATTCTCAATAAATGCAATAATATTCATCTTTATTGTTATCTTGCATCCCATTCTATATCCTTCCACTTGGTAAGTTGTGATATCTCTCGTCTTCTGTTTAAACCATGGTTCAAGGAATCGGTATCGGATCGATCGATTCGTATTGATTTTTGATCGATCCAGGGGTACCGACTAAAGGTAAAAATATAATTAAAACCAATTTTTATTGAGATTTAGGGGTAAAATTGTTCAATCCAAATCAGTATCGTATTGGTCTTGACCGATATTGATTACTAAAACCTTGGTTTAAACACTTAGCAAGTGGTAACCATGGTTCTAATGCATCGTATCAATACAGGTATCGGTCAACTTAAAAATCGATATGGTATCCAATCAGTATCGGCAAGGATAGGCCGTAACGGACAAATTTGCCCCTGATGCTCCTTTAAAAATAGGCTTTTTTGACCATTTTACCCCTTGCCTGTACTATGTCACCAATACTGTATCGACATGGTATCGAGATCGACAAGGTGGAAAACTGGTACGGATCGCCTGTATCGGGCGATCCGATACCGATACTTAGAACCATGGTGGTAACAAAAACACTAGGATCCGGCTCCTCTCCACTGAGTGGAGAGCCCAATGAGGCATCTGACGTTTGAGTTGTGCCGCACACATTCCAACGGCTGATTGGGCATGCGTTGAAATGTGTACAGTGTAAAACCTAACACGATGCAGAGAAGAATAGAAATCGCAAACACAATCATACAATGCACACAAAGATTTACGTGGTTCGGCAAGGTTGCCTACGTCCATGGTGAGATGAGATCTGTTTCACTATCAATGGAGAATAGGGTTACAAACGCTCGTTCCTCACACCTCTCTCAGATTTTCAATACAGAAAAAAGAACTCCCGCTACAGATTTATAGCAAAACAATATATAGGAAATTTACCGAAATATCCATATAATCCTTAAAAAATTTCCTCGAAGGCTGCTGCCCCCAAACCCCCTCTGTACCTCGCGATAGCCCAAAGTGGGTCCAACAAGTGATTCACGCAGGAGCCTCCGAGGCCGCTCCACATAGCATCTATCATCAGAAGTTAAGACACCAAAACCTCAACATCTAGCCCAGCCGTCGGAGACCTCATTGGGATCTCCACTGAGTGGAGAAGAGCCCTAGGGCCCACTGGGAGTATAATCTGTAAGCTATTTTATAGAACAGATAGATCAAGTGATCACCAAACTGATTTTTGAGACATTAAAGTATTAAACCCATAAAGGGCAAATCTGCATTTAATTTCATCACCCATGCAAGAAGCTTTTCTTATTTGTAGAGTTTAATATTTGCACGGCAGCAGAGATTAAAAGACAGATAAGAGTACCCGATCTTCTTCCTTCTTTTTCTTACCTTGTGCTGCTGCTTGTCGTCTGAGAAGCTTGCAGAGTTGCATTCTCTATCTGCAGTAGCTACTAGTAAACGAAGTCAGAAGGTCTGGTTTTTTTGGATTCTTTCTCTTTCCAGGGTCTGTTTCAGAATTTAGTTTAGCTTTCTCTGTCTCCTTTTGTTCTGTTGTGTGCGCTCAGATAACGTTGAGAAATAGATAGACAAGCCAGATTCTCTTTTACCTCCTTCTCTTTCTCTCTCTTGCTCTTTGGTTTTCTTGTTCTTTTTGTTGATAAAAATCTTTTTGTTTTCAAATGCAATGTGTCTGCAGATAATCGTCTCAAGTAACTATTTGTTTTCTTCCCGGCGATTTGTCGCCATTTTTGCGCACTTGATTGCAAACATCAACACTAGATGGTGAAATGTTTGTAGGAGGATATAGAGGATTCAGTTCTCTCTCCTTAAACCTTTCACCACTATACCGACTCTCAGTTTTCAGTCTTCGTTACCGCCGGAGAATCACTACTAGTAATGGGTCTCACCGTTATCCTCAACAGGATTTCTTCTCCGGCATTGTGTACATTTCTGAGCTCGTTTCAGCATTTGCCCATCTTGGAACGCGTATCAATTTCGATTCATTTAGCTCTGTTTCTTCTCTTTCTCTTCTTCGCATCATTCAGACGGGTAGTCGCTTGTGTTGGCCGAGTTCGTGTCATCAAGGAAGACCCACTGAATGCAAATTCAATTCCTGTTGGTCGTCAGAGTGAAGATGGAACCTACAATGTTGAGATTGGTACGGGTTTCAAAGTTTCCGTTTTCTGCTGTTTCTATGTTCTGTTTCTGCAAGTTTTGGTGTTAGGGTTTGATGTAGCCGGCTTAATTCGAGATAGAGCAAATGGGAAGAGCAGTGACTTGTTCCTTCTTTACTTGCCTGCTGCTCAAGCTCTAGCTTGGTTCGTATTGAGCTTTTCGGCCTTCTGCTGTAAATTTAAGGCTTTGGAGAAATTCCCTTTGATGCAGAGGATTTGGTGGTTTGTGTCTTTCAATCTCTGTATGTGTACTCTGTATATTGATTGTGAAGGATTGTTGATACACGGCTCGAAGTTCTTGAATTCACATGTTGTGGCAAACTTTGCTGCCACTCCGGCCCTGGCTTTCCTCTGTCTTGTTGCTGTTGGAGGTGCCACGGGTATACAGAAACATAGAAACCCCAGTCTTCGAGAGCCATTGCTGCTGCTTGAAGAAGAAGAAGAAGCGGGGTGCCTTAAGGTGACCCCTTATAACGATGCTGGGCTGTTGAGCCTGCTCACACTCTCTTGGCTGAACCCTCTTTTGTCAGTTGGCGCAAAAAGGCCGCTTGAGCTTAGGGATGTCCCTCTTCTGGCACCAAAAGATCGAACCAAGTTTAATTATAAAGTTTTGAACTCAAACTGGGAGAAATTGAAGCAAGAGAATCCCTCTAAGCAGCCTTCATTAGCTTGGGCAATTTTGAAGTCTTTCTGGAAGGAGGCAGCCTTTAATGCTGTATTTGCTGGTCTGAATACTCTTGTTTCGTTTGTGGGTCCTTATATGATCAGCTACTTTGTGGACTACTTGGGTGGAAATCAGACTTTCCATAATGAAGGTTATGTTCTTGCAGCAATCTTCTTCACAGCCAAGCTGGTGGAGACCATTACAACCAGGCAATGGTACCTTGGGGTAGACATATTGGGCATGCACGTGAGATCAGCTCTTACGGCTATGGTGTACCGGAAGGGACTGAGGCTCTCAAGCACGGCCAGGCAGAGCCACACCAGTGGAGAGATTGTAAATTACATGGCAGTTGATGTGCAGAGAGTAGGGGATTACTCGTGGTACCTCCATGACATATGGATGCTTCCCCTGCAGATAATTCTTGCTCTAGCTATTCTGTATAAGAATGTTGGGATAGCCTCAGTTGCAACACTGATTGCCACCATTATCTCCATTGCTGTTACTGTTCCTCTTGCAAAAATGCAAGAAGAGTATCAGGACAACTTGATGGCTGCCAAGGATGAAAGGATGAGAACGACCTCTGAGTGTCTGAGGAACATGAGGATTCTCAAGTTGCAAGCATGGGAGGACAGATACCGAGTGAAGCTGGAGGAAATGAGGCATGTGGAATTCAAGTGGCTTCGGAAAGCACTCTACTCCCAGGCTTTCATTACATTCATCTTTTGGGGCTCCCCTATATTTGTTGCGGTCATCACTTTTGGTACTTCTATACTGTTGGGTGGTCAGCTTACAGCAGGAGGTGTTCTTTCCTCTCTGGCCACCTTCAAGATTCTCCAAGAACCTTTAAGAAATTTCCCAGACTTGATCTCGATGATGGCGCAAACAAAGGTTTCTCTTGATCGCATTTCTGGATTCTTGCAGGAGGAAGAATTGAAGGAAGATGCTACTATTGTTTTCCCTAGGAGCTTCACAAACATCGCAGTTGAAATTAAGGATGGTGAATTTTGCTGGGACCCTTCCTCCTCAAGGCCAACATTGTCAGGAATACATATGAGAGTTGAGAGGGGGATGTGTGTGGCTGTTTGTGGTATGGTTGGTTCTGGAAAGTCAAGCTTCCTTTCTTGCATCCTTGGAGAGATACCAAAAATCTCTGGCGAAGTAAGTTCCTTAATCAAAAGAATAGTCTCATTTCTCAGTTTTGTTTCTGTTAGCTTTATGACAGACTTTGATTTTCTCACTGATTTCAAGTGTAAAGCATTTTTTAATGTTTGCTGATGGTATTTAGGTTAGAATATGTGGGTCTGCCGCTTATGTTTCTCAGTCAGCCTGGATACAATCAGGAAACATAGAAGAAAATATTCTTTTCGGCAGCCCTATGGACAAAGCCAGGTACAAGAATGTCCTTCATGCTTGTTCATTGAAAAAGGATTTGGAGCTCTTCTCGCATGGAGATCAGACCATCATTGGTGATAGAGGCATTAATCTAAGTGGGGGCCAAAAGCAAAGAGTGCAGCTTGCAAGGGCACTGTACCAAGATGCAGACGTTTATTTGCTTGATGATCCCTTCAGTGCAGTAGATGCACATACAGGATCAGAATTGTTTAAGGTAGGACACACATTCTACTTGTGATACACTGCAAGTCATGAATATATCAGAATTTTTACTATCATAATAGCTAAACATGAAATATGATTTTGCAGGAGTACATATTAACAGCATTGGCTAGTAAGACTGTGATTTTTGTGACGCATCAAGTTGAGTTTCTGCCAGCTGCAGATCTGATATTGGTATGGATCTCTGTTTCTTTATTTTTACATTTATTTTTTATGTTTTATTTATGTTTCTTTATGGAATGTGAAGTACCGTTATGGTTTCTGAGGCTTTACATTGTATGCTCAAGTTAGCTTCTGTTCATTTCTCTTTCTGAAATGCAGAGTGAAAATTAAAATTGGAAGAAGTGTATAATATATTTCTGATAAATCTCAAGGGTTGAAATGTCAATAATACTTAGTAAAATACTTTTACGTTTCTTGCGTTATCCTTAGGCTCCGTTTGGTTGCAAGGGGAATTAAAGGGAAGGGAAGGGAAATTTTCATACTTAAAAAAGGAATTTTTATAATCATTACCCCATGTGACACCATGGGACAATATCAATAACTCCAAATCATTCCATATTTGGTTATTAAATTCTACTTTACTTTGCATCCAATTCCCTTTGGTTTAAAATGTAAAATAAATATTACATGTAAAATGTATATTTACTATATATGGTAAGAAATTGAAGTAGTTTATACAATCACATGGGGTAATGATTACAAAAGTTTCTTTTTTAGGTTTGAAAATTTTCCCTTCCCTTTCCTTTAATTCCCCTTGCAACCAAACGGAGCCTTAATAACCACTGAGTAACCCATTACATGAAATTAGAAACTAGCTACATAATCCCGTATAGGCCTTAAATATCTAATATTTGGACTTATAGAATGGGCCCATTACAGTAGAAAAATCAAAATTACTTAGCCCATGAGCCATATAAACCACTGCATACTTAAATTTGGGTCTAACTAATTGAATCACGGGTTCAACTTGACCCAAAAAACTGAACCAAACCCAAATCCGAAAATTCTTCTTTCAAGGTTTATGATCTACATCAACTCTCTCCGGCATGAAAAAATTCGACCTCGAGTTTTGGTAAGTTGAGGGATCAATTGCATGTGGTGCACGTCCAACTTTAGCCCATTAAAATATTCCAGCTGTGGTAGTTAGGCATGTACTCCTCAAGACGTGGCTTTGTGTCCTCAAGAAACTTGGGTAGAATCATGAACTCAACATGCTTCATCTTCGGATCAATCTCGGCTGTGAAGGGTGTATTCGTAGGAGCCTTCGGAATGGCTACATCAACCTCAACTTCAACTGTATTACCGAGTTCCTTAATCACGACATCATCGTCCAGTGTCTTAACCTTGTTTGCTTCAACCTATTCAATGTAAGTCTCTACAGTAGGAACATAAGCATTATCTCTTCCTTGTCATTACCAGTTGTTGGAATCTCTTCAACTTTAACCTCGACTTTCAAGTTCCTGTGATTTTATTGGTGCTCTTCTGTCTTCCTGTGGTGGTATAAAGTTGAGATCAGTGTGTAAAGTAGAGGGTTATTCTAGCATGTCCCAACTTTGCTGGCGAGCCAATCGTTTATCCAGTTGCCTCAACTCCCCAAGAAGTTGATTAAGAACATTTTGGGTAGGCCATCTCTTTTTTGGTAATAGGGGGTAGGCCATCTCAGAGGAACTTAATTCACTGCTGGCAAATTGGCAATAGCTCTAATACCAATTAATGTTGTGATGATACCAGCACCTTAGAGAACCAGTAGAGAGAGAGAGCGAAGAAGAAGAAGAAGATAGGAGTCGAAGGAGAAGAAAGGGCTGGACGATAGTCATTGTGAACCATCATACCAGCGCCATTGTATATATATATAATCCCAAAACAGAATTACAATATAAAAGGGACTCTTGGCTGGCTAAGCCAAGACCAAACCATAATAGTAATCTAGCTATAATAGGAAAAGGAATCTAGCACACTTAGCTAGAAACATAATCCTATGGTGCTGAGGTCCATGGACACCCATGGACCTCCAACCGAGACTACACTCTGACAGATGTGTTCCAGGGTAGGAAGCATAGCATTAATAGAACACAAGCCTACAGGACAGAAACACTATGATCCAATGACAGAACACAATATGGCAGAATAGGAAAAAATCAACTAAAACAATATCCAACACTTGGATGGGGCTGAAATTTGGATCAAATAATCCTCCCACTAGGGTGATAAGTCCCTCCGAAAATCAAACAAATCCAAGGGTGGGATCTGCTGTAATGACAGGTAATAGAAAATAGAAACTAACTACTTAATCCCGTATAGGGCTTAAATCCCTAATATTTGGGCTTATAGAATGGTCCCGTTACAATAGAAAACTCAAAATTACTTAGCCCATGAATCGCGGGTTCAACTTGACCCAAAAAACTGAACCAAACCCATATCCAAAAATTCTTCTTCCATGGGATATGATCTGCATCATCCTGATTGTTGTATCTTCTTCTCAGTTGAATTTGATGCAAAGGGGGTGAAATTTGTGGTCTTTAAATTGGCGGCTATCAAGACACTACATATGGAAATAACTTTGATGTCATTTGAATTGAAACTTGCTTTATGGATTTTTCCACTCACCCAAAGTAGATATATACCTTATTATTCTCATTTACATATACCCTTCTTGAACCCAATGATGTTAGAATCAGTTAACTGTCATGTGTACTGATTGACTTGTGTGCATGAACTTCTGATTTTCATGCTTTAACTGTATTATTTTGCTGCTTCTATATTTTGTTCAATTTAATGCTATCAAAAGAGGTGGCTTTTGTGGACAGTGTTACTTAGAATAGCACATATATGGGCTACTGGCTTTTCTGGATGATGTTACATAGAATAACACATATGGACTACAATCAATTGTGTTCGAGTCAATTCCAATAAATCTTTTGGACCCTAATGTGTGCAGGTCTTTAAGGAGGGCTGTATCATACAAGCTGGAAAATATGAAGACCTTTTGCATGCTGGAACTGATTTCAACAACTTAGTTTCAGCTCATCATGAAGCAATTGAAGCTCTGGATATTCCTGTACACTCATCTGATGAATCAGATGGGAATGTTCCTCCTGAGGGTTCTGTTATGTTTAAAGAAAAATGTGGTTCAACTGAAAATACTATGAACAACTTAGCGAAGGATGTAGTTGAAAATGAGTCAACATCAGAGCAGAAAGCTATTAAGGAAAAAAAGAAAGCAAAACGCTCAAGGAAAAAACAGCTTGTTCAGGAAGAGGAACGTGAAAGGGGAAGAGTTAGCATGAAGGTGTACCTGTCATATATGGCTGCAGCTTATAAAGGCTTATTGATTCCGCTCATTATCCTTGCGCAGACATTATTTCAAGTGCTTCAGATTGCGAGCAGCTGGTGGATGGCTTGGGCAAATCCACAGACTAAAGGGGACCTTCCTAAGACTAGTAGCATGGTTCTTCTTGTGGTTTATATGGCCCTTGCTTTTGGAAGCTCATGGTGTATATTTGTTAGAGCCGTTCTGGTAGCTACATTTGGTCTAGCAGCTGCACAAAAGTTTTTTACAAAGATGCTTAGAAGTGTCTTTTGTGCACCAATATCTTTCTTTGATTCTACCCCAGCTGGACGGATCTTGAACCGCGTAAGTATTCTACTGTCAGTAGAAAAACTCTTCTACTGAGAACCCCTTAGAAAATTAGGTCAAGACATAGAATGATTGCTTCTTTGTTCCCTTTCTTTCACATTATTTCTCTTCTTGTATATTTATGAACGACCAGGTGTCTGTAGATCAAAGTGTTGTGGATCTTGATATTCCTTTCAGACTCGGTGGATTTGCATCAACAACAATACAACTTCTCGGTATAGTTGGTGTAATGACAAAAGTTACCTGGCAAGTCTTGCTTCTAGTTGTCCCTATGGCCATTGCATGCTTGTGGATGCAGGTGATTTTTTTTTAATTCCCCTGATATTTAAATTGTAACTTAAATCAGAAAGATTTACAAATCTATGAAAAGCTGAATTTGGAGAATATACACACTGTGGTTATAATTCTGAACTTCTTTTTCTCTGATGTTCTGCTTCGATCCATAGTAGTCATTTTGGACCTTGCACAATCTTTGTGATGTGTGAAGCACTGCAAATGGCACCAGGCCAGGTCAACTGATTCAATATTCTACACTTCCTCTTTAATAGTTGTCCTTTGCTCAAGAGTGATAGTACACTACGTATCATTCTCTTGTCCCCCTATGCCCACCAATATGGTGTTCGAGCATTGATCAGAATTTCTGGTTTGTAGAGGGGCAACATTGCTGATCTAGAATGTCCCTTCTGTTGGAGATCCTTTGGATGTCATTTGCACAGTGCTTTCCATCAGCTCGATGACCCACGGAGTGTAGCAATTTTAATTTATGAATGTATATGAAAAAATTTAAAGTATTAATTAATTCTTAAAATAATGATTCAGTAAATATAAGTTAATTAAAAAAATATAAATACGGGGATTAAATATCTACTTAAATTGAATTTAATATTATTAAAGAAATGCACTTGACTGTTAGAGAGGGGCAATGATGGTTGGAGTTGGTTTTTGAGGGTTATGTATCATCACACTCTAATATACATATTAAGTGGTCTGCATGTGATGGAATTCTAATGCATATTTCGAAAATCATGGTTGCACTGGTATCACTACAAACTGTGGTTTGTGAATGCAGAAATACTACATGGCTTCATCAAGAGAACTTGTTCGCATAGTTAGCATCCAGAAATCTCCAATCATTAATCTCTTTGGGGAGTCGATTGCTGGAGCAGCTACAATTAGAGGCTTTGGGCAAGAAAAGCGGTTCATGAAGAGGAACCTTTACCTTCTTGATTGTTTTGCTCGCCCCTTCTTCTGCAGCCTTGCTGCCATTGAGTGGCTGTGCTTTCGCATGGAACTATTATCAACCTTTGTATTTGCATTTTGCATGATTCTACTTGTGAGCTTTCCACATGGAAGCATTGATCCAAGTATGTAATATTTTCACACCTCGTAGTATTTGACATCTTCTTACTCTACATGATTTTGCTGCAAAATTTTCCATCTGAAACTATAATTTTTTTCAGTTATGTTGAAAGTTGTCCCACCCTTAGCAATTTTAAACAGTCTTTTACCTCTATCTGGTACAAACTACAAAGAGAACATAAAGCCAACCTAATATTTTGGATGAGACAGATAATGATTATGCAACTTTCGTATGAAAGCAGAATCTTCTTAGGTAACCACTTCATTCAATGATAACTGCTTCTTTCTTTGTCTAGGTATGGCTGGTCTTGCTGTTACATATGGTCTTAATTTGAACGCACGATTATCACGCTGGATACTAAGCTTTTGCAAGCTTGAAAATAAAATTATATCGATTGAGCGTATTCATCAGTACTGTCAAATTCCAAGTGAAGCTCCGGCTATTATTGAGAACTCTCGCCCTCCATCTTCATGGCCAGAAAATGGTACCATTGAATTGATTGATTTGAAGGTATGTGGTCAATTCCTCTTTCCTGTGCATTTCAATTAGAGGGTAAAGTGTAGAGATTTGACCTAGAAATTTTGCAAAAGGTCTGATAGAGATAATTTTTAATGTTACATTGGTACTAGAACAATTGGCTGGAACTTATCGTTCGCATAAGGATATGTTATGTCATAAGGCCAATGCAGATCGAAAAGATGGAAGAACAGGATTCAGATTCATGGAGAGAGAGAGAGAGAGGGGGGGGGGGAGAATCCATTCAATCAATTAAACCATGGGTTGTAGTGTACTAGTGTAGCCTTACAGTCTTATCTAAAGACTCAACCAAACTGAATCATATTGGCTTTAGAAAAATCTGTCAACCAATAGGATTCTTTCCTAAATAAATTATAAAAGAAAGAAATAAATAGAAAAGCAATCCTCCCATACGCAAGCTGAAATAGGGGAGTTTCCATAGCATTATAACTCTAATTAAGGAAGAAAATTATGGAATTTAGGGATATTATTGTTGGGGAGGAATGTGGAACCACGAGGAAGAAACCAAGCAAACAATCACACAAAACCCGAGGAATTTAACGTGGTTCGGCACGAATGCCTACATCCACCCGAGAGAACCAGAGATTTTTCACTAAGCCAAAAAAACTATCTACACCACTCTCCACCTCACAAGTTGATCTCCCTTGCTTGTGTCTTGGGTTTTCTACACAAAGGAAACATATAGGAAACCCTAGAAACTCTAATCTCCATACAATTACAATTTTACCCTCATATATGTAATGGACTCGACCTCAATTACAAATACTGACCTAATAACAATTATGTGGACCAACAAAATACAAGACACACTGTTGAGAAATAGAATTGATTAATGCTTAATGATTCACCTAAGCCTTTATTTATACTAATAAAAGAGAATTACATAGACACTTATGCCCCTATATGGATGACATAAGTATAAACAAAGGAAATAGAATAAATAACATAAGAAGAAAATTAAAAAGAGGAAAGGACCAGAATACCCCTACGGTATTCTGGCCTATATCTCTAACACTCCCCCTCAAGTTGGTGCAAAAATGTCACACATGCCCAACTTGGCTAGAAAAGGATGAAACACTTTGCCAATCAGCCCCTTGGTGAACACATCAGCCAGCTGATCAGTAGACTTCACATAGGGAACACAGATAAGTCCAGCTTCAAGTTTCTCCTTGATGAAATGTCTGTCCACCTCCACATGCTTAGTACGGTCATGTTGGACAGGATTAAGAGCGATGCTTATGGCAGCCTTATTGTCACAATATAACATCATTGGAAGTTGGACAGCAACTCCAATATCTTGCAACAGCCCCTTAAGCCACAACAATTCACAGATACCATGAGCCATCGCACGGAATTCAGCCTCAGCATTGGACTTGGCCACCACATTCTGTTTTTTACTACGCCAGGTGACAAGGTTCCCACCAACAAAAGAGCAGTATCCAGAGATGGACTTCCTATCACTTGAACCAGCCTAATCTGCATCAGTGTATGCTTCAATCTTTAGATGACCATTGGGAGACAAAAGTATCCCTTGTCCCGGAGCAGACTTCAAGTATCGTAAGATGCGAAGGACTACCTCCATATGAGAAGAATAAGGGTCATGCATAAACTGGCTGACCATACTCACTGCAATGACAATGTCAGGCTGAGTGTGAGATAGGTAGATAAGTTTGCCCACCAACCACTGATAACGACCTTTGTCAACTGGTGTGCCTTCTTTCTCCTTGAGTCTTGTCATAGCTTCTATGGGAGTGTCCGAAGGATAACACCCAAGCAGCCCCGTTTCAAATAGTAGATCTAAGACATACTTTCTTTGAGACAGAAATATACCCTTTGAAGAACGAGCAACCTCTATCCCTAGAAAATATTTCAGAGTCCCCAGATCCTTAATTTCAAACTCACGGCCAAGGAACAGCTTCAACCTGTTGATCTCATCACCATCATTACCGGTCACTACAATATCATCAACGTAGACTATGAGGAGAGTAACCTTAGCACCCAGACGTTTGATGAACAAGGTATGATCAGCATTGTTTTGCTGGTAGCCCACGGACAGCATAGCCTTGTGAAATCTACCGAACCAAGCTCTAGGTAACTGTTTCAAGCCATAGAGTGCATGCTTCAATTGACACACCTTACCCTTGGTAGCAGGACTTGAAAAACCTGGAGGAATGTCCATATATACTTCTTCTTTTAGTTCACCATGGAGGAAGGCATTCTTCACATCCAACTGCTGAAGATCCCATCCAAGATTCACTGCACAGGATAGCAATACCCGTATAGTATTGAGTTTTGCTACCGGTGCGAAAGTCTCCTGGTAGTTAATGCCATATGTCTGAGTGAAGCCTTTAGCAACCAGGCGGGCCTTGTAACGATCCACTGTACCATCTGCCTTTTGCTTGACCACAAACACCCATTTACAACCCACTGGTTTTTTTCCTGGAGGAAGAGCTACAAGATCCCACGTATTGTTTTTGTTCAATGCTCTCATTTCTTCCAACATTGCTGCCTTCCACTTCCCATCTGTAGATGCTTCCTGCCAATTTTTAGGAATGGAAACAGAAGAAAGGGAGGAAACAAAGGTACGAAAAGAGGGAGAAAGAGAATTATAAGAAACAAAACGGGAAATAGGATGTAAAGTGCAGGTCCTGGTACCTTTGCGATGCGCAATGGGTAGATCAGAAGAGGAGGGCTCACCAGGAGAAGGAGGATCTGGATCTTGAGGCGGCAACTGGATGGGTATTGGTACTGCAGTAGGCTGATTCTGTCCTCTATTAGAACATCTTCGGTTATAAGTGAGAATGGTGGAATTGTCAACGGTCCTCTGAAAGTTACGAATGGTCCTCTGTACTAGAGTCAGCTCCCCCTGAATAGGAACATTACCACCACCTGTTTCCATGATCTCCCCCTGTATTGGATTCCCCTCAGGTGAAGGGACAGCAGTCTCGGGAGGCTGGACAGCAGCCGGGGGGTGTTGGTTGGTGACTATAGGTGATGGAGGGAGGGGAAACCCAAGAGTATAAACCACATCTTCACTAGAACGCTCCTCCTGAAGAGGTGGGGAGGAATAATAGGAAAGGGTTTCATGGAAAACCACATCCATATTGACCATAGTACGGCGGGTAGGAGGGTGGTAACACTTGAATCCTTTCTGGGTTGGAGAATAACCCAAAAGAATACACCGTAACCCACGAGGTTCAAGTTTTCCAGGGGAATGAGTATCCCTAGCATAACAGACACAGCCAAAGACTTTGGGAGGAACCACAAAGGAGGAATCACCAAGTAAAACGTCAGATGGGCTACGGGAATCCAGAACCTAGGAAGGTAACCTATTAATAAGGTAAGCGGCAGTGAGAACCGCATCACCCCAATATTGGGATGGAACATGTCGAGCAAACATTAATGCTCTTACCACTTCCAATAAGTGGCGATTCTTTCTTTCGGCCACACCTTTTTGGGCCGGGGTATCAACACAACTAGTCTGATGTATAATCCCATGGTCAGCAAGGTATTTTTTAAATTGGGATTCCTTATATTCAGTGCCATTATCACTCCGTAAAACCTTAAGAGTGGCATGGAATTGGGTTTGGACCAGTTTATGAAAATGTTCAAAACATAAAAAAACCTGGTTTTTAGACTGAAGAAGATAAATCCAAGTATTCCGAGAATGACAGTCAATAAATGAGACAAACCAACGATGGCCAGAGATAGAGGTCTTACGACTAGGTCCCCAAACATCTGAATGCACCAAATGAAAACCAGAAGAACTCCTTTTATTAGATAAAGAAAAAGTTGCACGTGTCTATTTGGCCAGAACATAAGCCTCACAAAAAAAATTATCCTCATTACATTTGGTGACCAAAGATGGAAATAAATGTGCTAAAATTCCTAATGGAGGGTGACCTAATCTAAAGTGCCATTGGTAAAGTTCAGAAGAGACCAAGGAGTTCTAATGTAGCGGAGAAGGTAGCAGGGAAGGAAGATGGCCATCATCAAGCAGATACAGCCCATCGTGAACTCTACCCAATCCAATCGTCTTTCCAGACGCCAAATCCTGAAAAACACAATGGGAAGGATAAAAGGTTACCTTGCAGTTAAGATCACGAGTAATACTACTAATGGAAAGGAGGTTAGTAATAAAATTAGGTATATGTAACACAGAAGACAAAAGGAGGTTGGATGTACAGTTGATGATTCCTTTTCCAGAGATGGAAGAAAGAGAACCATCAGCCACCTTGACTTTGTCTTTCCCAGAAGCAGGAGAATATCTATAAAATAAGCTAGAAGTACCAGTCATGTGATCTGTAGCCCCGGAATCAATGATCCAGGGATGGGAAGCCATAGAAGCACAATGACCACCAAAAAGGATACCTGACCAGGCAAAATATGAACCTGAAGGAGTTGAGGAATTGGTAGTGGCAGTGGAAGTAGCAGAGGCAGCAGCAGCGGAAGACCTTAGTATACGCAGGAAAGCCTGTAAGTCATCCTTGGATAGACCAATGTCTGTAGCCGGGGCTGTATCAACAGATTCAGATTGATTGGCCTTGCTTTTAGGTTTTTTCTTGGCAGCCCGCTTGGCTTCAAAGTCAGCCGGTTTCCCATGAAGCTTCCAGCACTTGTCCTTGGTATGATATGGCTTGTGACAGTGGTCACAGGTAATAGGACCTGAAGAAGAGCTACCAACAGATAAAGTACCAATAGGGGCAGCAGTAGCCTAGGCAGCAGTCTGGAGAGCCGATCTGTCCGAAACAGGAGGATGTAACATAGCAGCCCTGCGGTTTTCTTCTGAAGAGACCAGGGCATAGGACTGTTCAAGTGTGGGAAAAGGAGAATGGCCCAACACCTGAACATGAATCTGGTCATATTCAACATTCAACCTGGCCAAGAAGTCATAAACCCGAATCTTGTCAACATGCTTCTTATAGGTAGCGATGTTGGCAGCTGTATCAGGGTGATAATCCGAAAAATGATCCAATTGCTGCCAGAGGCTGCGGAGAGTGGCATAATATTTAGACACAGTGAAGTCCCCTTGAGTAGTATGAAGGACCTTCTTGCAAAGCTCATAAACCTGAGCATCATTACCAAGCTGCCCATATGTCTCTTTACATGCTGCCCAAATCTAAGAAGCTGTATCAAGTAGAAGAAAGCCCTATGCAAGATCTGAATTCATAGAACCAACAAAATATGACATAAGAAGACCATTGTTGGCTAGCCATCGAGTCTTGGCAGGACCAGGGGCAGTCGGCATAGGGATAGTCCCATCAATATAACCAGTGAGGCCACGGTCAGCAATAGCAAAAGATGTGGATCGAGACCATAGCAGATAGTTGCTGCCGTCTAACTTGATAGGGTTAGGGTGGAGATCACGAAAATCAGATTTGTCATGGTTAACCGGATCAGATGTAGCCGTGGAAATATCAGTGGAGTCACCCATGGTGCAGAGAAGAGCTGTCCAGCAGAGAAACCCAGCGGAGAGACCACACCTGGTGCCGAAAGGTGAGCCGAATGACCCTTGGTGATGGGAAATACACTGCCCAAAAAACCAGCAGCAAAAGAGGAGCCCTCCCCAAGATCAAGTGTGTTAGGGTTGTTGAAGAAAACCCAAAAAAAAACAGAGATCGATGGGGCAGGTTAATCCAAAAAAAATTGTTGAAGAATGCTGATCAACTCTGTCCAATATACTGTAGAGATTGTCCTTGATGAAGAATAAAAAACACCAAAAGAAGCAGGAGCCACAAGCAGCCCAATCCCAAACCGAGAAGATGCAGGGTTTTTGTGAAGTAAAAAAAAACCTGAAAGGAGGTCTCGATAGGGAGATGGGGTCTTCAGGTCTGGAGTAGTCTCAATAGGAGCAGGCCAATGTCGCAGGAGGCTTCCCAATAGAAGGAGAAGCAGTCCTAAGAAATCCTGGACTGAACTTCAATAAAAACAGGAAACTCCAATTATCGCAATAGTGAACCAGCAGCCATCGAGAGAAAGGTTTAGGTCATGGAAAAAAAGGAATAAAAGAGGTGGGAAGGGGCAGCAACTAGATCGTGTGATCACCTCACCTCTGCATTGCTGCCCTTAGAGAAGGAGAAGAAGCAAGGAGAAGGGGGAGAAAAAAAATCGAGAGAGAAGGGAAAGAGAAGAGAACACGATGGGAGGGTGGGAGGGGTTTTTGAAAAAATTAGAATCGTTGCTCTGATGCCATGTTGAGAAATAGAATTGATTAATGCTAAAGTGAATCAATATGATTCCCTAAGCCTTTATTTATACTAATAAAAGAGAATTACATAGACACTTATGCCCCTATATAGATGACATAAGTATAAACAAAGGAAATAGAATAAATACCATAAGAAGAAAATTAAAAGGAGGAAAGGACCAGAATACCCCTACGGTATTTTGGCCTATATCTCTAACACACACCCAACCCCAACAAGCTCCACCTTGGCTTGGATTCTGTAAGCCACCTTGAAGAAGATTGGTATCTTCCATACCCAACCGGCATGGCCCACACCCCTACCTGGGTGCCCCGTACAACTCACCACCACTGTATGATATGGCGTGGCTCCACCTCTCCTACCATTGCAACCTGATCGGAGAGATCACTATCATTCACCAAATCCAAAGCAAAAGACACTCGCTTCTTTCCAGACCTTGCATGTGTTCACAACTTCAACTGCCTACATCCTTCATCGTTAATCTGTACCTTTTGCATGAGTTCCAACGGTAGCTCCACCTGTTTCAACATTCCATGCAAGTCTGTACAGATTCCCATGAATATTCCCAATCATCTGCCCCTACATCACAACCATGGCCTCTCTAGAAACCCTAAGAACTCCACCCATCTGAAACCTATCGAATCCAATGTTCTCAGTGAAATCAAATTCTTCTTTAGATCCGGCACATGCCTCACCCAATCAAAGTTTGTGCAATCCCATCAAACATGTGAATCCGTACAATCCTGATCCTGGCAATATTGCTTTCAACATTATTTTCCATTTTGACAGCACCACTATTACATACACAATATGTAGCAAATTGATCCCTGATTGAACTCATATGAAATGAACAACCAGAATCTAAAATACAATCTGAAGTTTATGTACCTGATGAAGCAGTGAGAAGGATACCTACATCACTTCACAACCCTTCCACAACAGCAGCATTTGATGATTAACCGTCCTTCTCCTTGTACTCTGTTTTATCCTTCTTATGCCTTAGACAAGTCCTCTTTATATAATCTTCCTCCTCACAATAATACCAAGTTATTTTACGACATTTCAACTTTGAACGACCCTTGTACTTGCCGAATTCCTCGTCTCTCATTTGATCTGCCTTTATCCTAACCACCAACAATAACCAAAGCACTACCCTCCTTTGATGTCCCCTCACCGCTTTTTTCCACCGTGTCTCATTCATCATCAAAGCAGCAATAACCTCATCAAGTTTGAGATTATCCTTACCAAATAGTATTGAGGTCACAATGTGATCAAATGAAGGATGTAGTGAAGCCAACAGGGGAAGTGTCTTGTCCTCTTCTTCGATCTTAACATGTAGAGCCAACAATTTTGTCAATATCTTGTGGAACTCATCTAAGTGTACCTCAAATTTCACTCCCTCTGGCAATTGAAAGCCATATAACTGTTTCTTCAAAAACAGCCAATTTGTCAAGAACCTAGACTTGTACCTGCTCTCCATCTTTGCTCAGACTTCCTCTAGATCCACCAACCCAATGACCTCACAAAGAGTGTTATCCGCAAGATACAAGTTGATCATGTTATTTGTTAGATCCCTCAATTCTAGCCACTTATCTTCCGCCATTTTCTCCTAATTTTCTGATTTCTTCTTGAGAGCTTTGATTGTCCCCTCCCGTGTAAGAATATTCTTCACCTGTTGCTGCCACAAAATGAAGTCATTAGGGCCATTGAAGCGTTCAATGGAGAAGCTTGACCCTTTATCACCATTCGGTTTTCCTGATCTGTGCCCTATGTAGCTGCTATCAACCTTAATGTACCTGATTTCCGTTGATTTCGCACGAACCCGCACGATCTATACCAATGTAGTGGAATCTACCCAACGTGTCCCATCCACTATATCTGAAACGCTGAAAAGGAACACTAACCTCCATACTGCACCTTCTATACGGAATGAGATTTTCTTGTACATAACGCAAAGTTGTACGGAACTGGCTCGGAAACCTTTTTTTCTTCCTTTCTTGCCTAACCGTTGCACCTTTATTTGCTTGAACCTGTACAACCCTTCTCCCCTCCCTTTCTGCACCTTCTTCTTTTGCCTTTTTTTAATACAACTCTACTTTATTCTCGAAATACGTGAAAGCATACTCACCTTTCTCCTCAGCAACTGTAGAAATCCGTTTCACTGTCAAGAACGCCCCTTGAAGAAAAAAAAAATCGATAGAAGCTACACGTTCCACTTCCGTTCGTCCGCAGCCAACAGGAGAAAAAAAACTTCAGAAGATCCTCTATTTCTGTAATGTTTTCTCCTCTTCCGTGTTAGAATTCAAATCTGAACTGTACCTAAGAATCATACCTTCTTCCACTCTCTTTGTGCACCACACTTTTCTCATATCTCCGTGTATACCTTGCAAAGATCTGCCAAACCTTGCTCTAATACCACTTGTTGGGGATGAATGCTCAAGTACAAGGAATAAATAGTTGAGAGGGGAAATGAGGGAATGATGTGGCTTGTCAGATATTACAGAGGCCACTCTTATTTATATTGAGAACAATGATTACATGTAAGGCATGCTTGGATAGATCTGACTCACAATCCTTATTTAACATGCAGATACATCAAACCTGGACATTACATACAGAACTAAACCAACTAAGGAACCAATGAGTAAACCGGTTAGAGAACCGGACCAATCCTTCAACACTCCCCCTCAAGTTGGTGCCTGGATGTCATGCATGCCCAACTTGGACATCCATGCACCAACTTGGAAACAATAGGATGGAAGGTCTTAACGGATAAACCCTAGTAAAAATATTGGCCAATTGGTTCTCTGTGGTAACAAATGGAGTGCAAAATTATTTGAATTTTATTCATAAATATTCACGATATGCTCCCTATGGTAACTGGGTTCATGAATTATTGTCAATATCAAACCATCTTCGATTTTTTCCTTGATTTAATGTCGATCAATTTCAACATGCTTGGTCATGTCATGTTGAACTGGGTTATGGGCTATACTGATTGCAGCTTTATTGTTGTAGTAGAGCCTCATAGAGTCTTAGGTTCCTCAGGTGCTATCTTTAGATCACTGAGAAGCATTTTCATCCAAATAAGTTTGCATACTCCTTATGCCATTGCCCTGTATTTCAACCTCAGCACTAGATCTGAACACTACAGATTGTATTTTGCTTCGCCAGGTAACAAAGATTCCCTCCAAGGAATGTACAGTAGCTAGAGGTGGAGCGGCAGTTATCAATGGATCCAGCCCAGTCAGCATTAGTAAAAGATTCCAACTTCAGACTTCCATTGTTTGAGAATAGGATACCCTTTCCAGGAGTTGACTTTAAATATCGAAAAATTTTGTACACTGCCTCAAGGTGAAAAGTCTTTGGATCATGTAGGAAGCGACTAACAACACCTACAGCTAAGGGTGTCAAAACCAAACCGAAACCATTTACTGAAACCGAACCGTTAAACCGTTTAATAAATGGTTCGGTTATGGCTTCATAATTGAGGCCGTTTAAGTAAAAGGTTTGAACCGAACCGAACCATTTAACTAAATAAACTGTTTAACACTCTTAAATGTACATAAATGTGCCAAAATTAAAAAGAAACCGTTTACCGAACCATGAAACCGTTTACTAAATGGTTCGGTTATGGTTTCACAATCGAGACCGTTTAATTAAATGGTTTGAACCGAACCGAACCATTTAACCGAAACCGGACCATTTAACACCCTTACCATGTTCGGCCTGGTGTGAAATTGGTATATGAGCCTTCCTACGAGATGTTGATATCGCTTTTTATCCACAAAATCAGCACCGATGCTACTGAGTTGGTGGTTAACTTTAATGGGAGAATCAACGGGTTTACAACCAAGCATCCCAGTTTCTTCAAGAAGATCTAGAACGTACTTTCTTTGGGAGATGAAGATCCCTTTGTTGGGTCGGGCTACTTTAGTTCCTAAGACGTACTTGAGATGTCCTAGGTCCTTAGTCTCAAACTCGGCTACCAGTCGAGTCTTTAGAAGAGAGATTTTTGTCTCATCATCTTCAGTGGTCACTATATCATCCACATAAACAATAAGAGTTGTGACCTTGCCAATCCTGTGTTTGATAAATAAGGTATGATTAGCATTACTTTGTTTGAAACCAAACTTCTGCATAACCTTCTAAAACCTACCAAACCAAGCACAAGGGGACTGTTTCAGCCCGTAGAGTGATTTTCAGAGTCTGTACACTTCATCAACTGTAGCAGATGAGTCAAAATCAGGGGGAATGTCCATGTAGACTTCTTCCTCAAGATCACCATTAAGGAAGGCATTCTTTACGTCCAACTTCTGAAGATTCCATCCCAAATTTTCAACACATGATAACAAGGCTCGAACAGAATTCATCTTTGCAGCTGGAGCAAATGTTTCTTGGTAATCGATGCCATAAGTCTGAGTGAATCCCTTGGCAACTAATCTGGCCTTATAACGAGCAATGGTCTCATCTGCATTCTGTTTCACTGTAAACCCCCACTTGCATCTAACTGGTTTCTTTCCTTTAGGACAAGGTACAAGCTCCCAAGTATCATTTTTTTTCAAAGCCTGCATTTCCTCTACCATAGCATTCTTACATTTTGGGTTTGTGATAGCTTCCTTCCAACCCTATGGAATAGGCCCAAAAGACAGAGAAGAAACAAAGGCACGGTAGGAGGGAGACAATGACTCATAGAAGATAAAAGTTAGAAATAGGATGTTTGGTATAGGCCCTGACTCCTTTTTTAAGAGCAATAGGGTGATCATCAAGATTAGGGGAAGATTCATTACCTGGTGCTTGGATTGGTGGAACCTGCACAGGGAGCGTAGATAAGCATGGTATGTCAGATAGTCTTTTCCTTTCGCCAATAATAGGTGATGAGATCCTTTTTTTTAGTAGCAGCATCGATCTCATCTGCATGCTCCCCTGAGGACGAACAGTACGGTATCTATGACGAAAGGAGATGAAGTATTCTCTTCTTCTAGAGTCTCCCCCTAAAGAGAAGATTGGTAATAAGGTTCATCCTCGTGAAAAGTCACGTCCATAGGAATAAAAAGCTTGCGAGAGGGAGGATGATAACACTTATAACCTTTCTGAGAAGTAAAATACCAAAAAAAGATACATTTGAAGGCTTATGGGTCAAGTTTCGACTAAGAGGGGGATGAGTTGTGAGCAAAGCAGACACATCCAAACATGCGGGGAGGAAGATGAGAGGCAATAGTGGTGACTGGTGATCAAGAAGTTGACTTATTGATGTTTGGAAGTCGAGAACACTGGAAGGGACTCGATTGATAAGAAAGGCAGCAGTAAACATAGCATCACCCCAATAGTACTTTGGGACCTGAGTGGTAAACATCTGAGACCGAGTGACCTCCTCTGGATGATAAAGAACCAAGAAAGGTTTTGATTAAATGGAAGATTTTGTCGATGATATCCAGGTACAATCATCAAAACCCTAAACACAAATGGAGAAACTAAGGGTAAATAATGACATTGGACAAGAAATTAGTTGTGAACTTATCTTTCATCTATGTAGAATCTCTAGCTTTTCTAGATTTACTTATTTCAAGTAAAGTACTTGATTTCCACGGCAGTGGATGGCAGTTCCAAAACTACTAAGACTCTTGTGAGTGTATCATCTTGAATTGACCTTTCATAGCTGAAATTTCTGTAGCATTTTACTTTACCTTGGATACTATCAATAAAATGGGTCTTATTGAAAGTCCCATCAATTTCTAAGTGGAGTGGCAATAGTAGTGGAAAAAGATATAAAGAATGATGTGGTGGATGTTAAAATATTTGGAGATAGGATTATATCCATCAAGCTTGTGTTGGAGAAAGAGGTTATCAATGTAATTAGCACCTACACACCCCAAGTAGGATTGGATGAAAGTTGCAAGTTACAATTTTGGGAACACATGACTGAATTAATGCAAGGTTTTAGTCAAGGACAAAAGATTATTATAGAGGGTGATCTGAATGGATATGTTGGGAGAGATCGTAGACAATATGAAGGCGTTCATGGAGGCTATGGAGTTGGAGAGAGGAATGAGGACGGGATCTCAGTTTTAGACTTTGCTGTAGCCTATGATTTATCCATTGTGAACACTTTTTTGAAAAGAGAGATGAGCATTTATTTACCTACAAAAGTGGGCGTCATATCAGCCTAATAGATTTTTTCCTAACAAGAAGGTCTAATAGATTGTCCTATAAGGACTATAAGGTTATACCTAGGGCACTATGCAAAATCGCAAGATAGGGGAGTCTATTTGCCCTAAGATAAGGTGGTGGAGCTTAAAAGGAGATTCCTTGAATTCATTTATTGATGAAGTGGTCAAACAAGGAAAGTGGGACTTTAAGGGAGACACTAATATAGTGTGGAACGAGATGACAACTTGTATTAAGAAGGTTGCTAAAGAGGTTCTAGGGGAATCAAAAGGTATACTTCATGTCCCTAGGGAGACTTGGTAGTGGGATGTTGAGGTCCAAGCAATCATTAAGTCTAAGAAAGCTAGTTTTAAGAGATGGCAAAGGACTAAAGAGATAGAGGATTTACAAAGGTGTAAATTTGCTAGAAACATAACTCAGAAGATTGTGGGGAATGCAAGGACAAAGAAACATGAAGATCTTTATAATTATCTGAACACAAAGGAAGGGGAAAAAGTTATCTATAAGATAGCTAAAGTGAGAGAAAGGAAGAATAGAGATTTAGACTAGATGTATTAAAGGTGACGATGGTAGAGTACTAATAAGGGATGAGGACATTAAGGAGAGATGGAAAAAGTATTTCTACAGCCTACTTAGTGAAGATTCTTTGAGTAATAGGGCCCCAGAAGGCTGCATTACTCATCTTGATACCACATGAAATTAGGATTTCCAAAAGGAAAAGAAGCTTTAAAAAAGATGAAAGTAGGCAAGGCCCTAGGACCATATGGGGTCCCAATATAAGTGTGAAAGAGCGTAGGAAGTTGTGGTTTATCTTGGCTAACCAAGTTGTTTAACAAGATTATGAGCACAAAGAAAATGCCAGATGAATGGAGGAAAAGCATTGTGGTCCCAATTTACAAAAAATAAGGGTGATATTCAGAGTTGCAATTACCATAGAGCCATAAAACTAATGAGTCATACGATGAAGTTATGTGAGAGAGTAATTGAAACCCACCTGAGATAGGAAACTACTATTTCGGAGAACCAATTTCGTTTAATGCCAAGAAGATCCACAATGGAAGCTATGTTCTTACTTAGCAGACTAATGGAAAGATATAGAGAGGGCAAGAAGGATCTCCATATGGTCTTTTGACCTAGAAAAAGCCTACGACAGAGTCCCTAGAGAGTTAATCTAGCATATACTAGAGAAGAGAAGGGTGTCGTATAAATATGCGGACATAATTAAAGATATGTATGATGGTGTAGTGACCAGTGTAAGAATTGTGGGGGGTCAAGGTAGTGAGTTCCCAATTACAATTAGGCTACATCAAGGATCAGTCTTAAGCCCTTATTTGTTTATGCTTATCATGGATGATTTAACCAGAGACATACAAAATGAGGTTCCTTGGTGTATGCTTTTTGCTGATGGTATTGTGTTGGTGGATGAGACAAAAGAAGGGATTAACACCAAGTTGAAGTTATGGAGATCAACCCTGGAATCAAAAGGTCTTAAGATAAGTAAAACAAAGACGGAGTACATAGTATGTAATTTTAGCCACACTACGACGGTTAAGAAGGTGGTGAATATTGATGAGAGGGAGATTCCTCAAAATGATTGTTTTAGATATCTGGGTTCTATGGTAAATAAATATGGCGATCTAGAGGATGATGTTGCCTAGAGGATTAAAATAGGATGGATGAAGTGGAGAGGTGTGTCCGGAGTGCTATGTGATCGGCGTATCTCTTTAAAGCTTAAAGGGAAATTTTATAGTATTGTCGTACAACCGGCTATGATGTATGGGGCGGAATGTTGAGCAGTTAAGAAACATCATATAGACAAACTAAGTATGGCGGAGATGAGGATGTTGAGATGGATGTGTGGCAAGACTAGGAAGGATAAAGTAAGGAATGACCATATTAGAGCCGGGTTAGGAGTAGCTCCGATTCATGATAAGCTACGTGAGAGTTGTTTGAGGTGGTACGACCATGTTTAATGAAGGCTTTGGGATGCTCCAGTATGGAGGAGTAGCTCTAGTATGGTTGAGTAGCTCCGATTCATGATAAGCTACGTGAGAGTTGTTTGAGGTGGCAAGGCCATGTTTAATGAAGGCTTTGGGATGCTCCAGTATGGTTGAGTAGCTCCGATTCATGATAAGCTACGTGAGAGTTGTTTGAGGTGGCACGGCCATGTTTAATGAAGGCTTTGGGATGCTCCAGTATGGTTGACTAGCTCCGATTCATGATAAGCTACGTGAGAGTTGTTTGAGGTGGCACGGCCATGTTTAATGAAGGCTTTGGGATGCTCCAGTATGGAGGAGTGATTTGATTCAGATTGAAGGTACTAAAAGAGCCAGGGGCAGGCCTAAATTAACCATTGGAGAAGTGGTGAGGAAAGACATGCATAGCTTAGGCCTTGTACCACGTAAGACTTTGGATAGAACTGATTGGAGAGCAAGGATCCATGTGACCGACCCCATTTAGTTGGGATAAGGCTATGTTGTTGTTATTGTTGTTGTTGTTGTAATCCTCCGCCAGTTGGATTACTGGATTGTTGAAATTAAATATAACAGAATGCATAGGTTGTCAGGAGTTCTAATAAAAATAACCTTTAAGAATACCAGCAAATCACATTATTATGTCTGTGGGGACACAAGAATTACATTGCTTCTAGACTTGCTCCTTCATAATTATTTTCTTGTCTTTTCCCGTTTCATTTGTAGGGAATTTGCTAGGCATGAAAACGAATTTTATTCAGAAGCCCTCATGTGTATACTTTATTTAGCTTTCAACTGTGGACTTGTTTGTGGTAGTTTTCACTCTACTCTCCAATTACTTATTTCTTTTAGTTCTCCTTGGGGGACAGTTTTTTCCTCCTGAATTGTAGATTCTAATTCATTTCCACTGACTGTTGTGTTCATAAAAGGTTCGTTACAAGGACAATCTTCCTGTGGTCCTTCATAATATAACCTGCACATTTCCTGGTGGAAAGAAGATTGGGATTGTGGGCCGTACCGGAAGTGGTAAATCTACTTTGATCCAGGCTTTGTTCAGATTAGTTGAACCTGCAAGTGGAAGAATAATAATAGATGGCATTGATATTTCAACAATTGGCCTCCATGACCTGCGTAGTCGTCTGAGTATCATCCCACAGGATCCGACATTGTTTGAGGGGACCATAAGGGGCAACCTTGATCCACTTCAAGAGCACTCTGATCATGAAATCTGGCAGGTAAAAGCTGTACTCTCGGCATTCTCTTTTTGTCGTTGAGATGCCTACGTAAAATTTGGTCCCAATTGAGTCATGTTGTATTCTCTCAGGCCCTTGACAAGTCTCAACTTGGGGAAATAATCCGCCAAAAAGAGCGAAAACTTGACACTCCAGGTAAGTTTCCTGCAAATTTAAATGTATAGCCTCTATTAGTATAAACTAACAATACGTACATTCATTGAAACAAAAAGGGGAATAGTTGGCAACACATGTATAGCAGTATCTCAAATTTCTGTTAGGGTCTGTTAGGACTCATAAAAAAGGGCGTACCCAGTGCACGAGGCTCCCGCCACTGCGGGGTCTGGGGAGGATCATAATGTACGCAACCTTACCCCTGCTTTCGCAGAGAGGCTGTTTCCAGACTCAAACCCATGACCACTTGGTCACAATGGAGCAACCTTACCGTTGCACCAAGGCCCACCCTTCTGTCTGTACTCATCAATCTTCAATATTTCATGTAAATTGCAGTGTTAGAGAATGGAGATAACTGGAGTGTTGGGCAGTGGCAACTTGTTTCACTAGGCCGGGCTTTGCTGAAGCAGGCACGGATACTGGTGCTTGATGAGGCAACAGCGTCCGTTGACACAGCCACCGATAACCTCATACAGAAGATTATCAGAACAGAGTTTAATGACTGCACTGTTTGCACTATTGCACATCGTATACCTACTGTTATCGACAGTGATCTGGTTCTGGTTCTTAGTGATGGTGAGTATGGTAGTCTCTGAACTTGCTTGTTCCATGCAAAATACTTCAAAAATGAAAGGAGAGTTTTGCATATTCTGTATCAGAAAGCAGATGCAATGCTTATCCCTCTGTATTTTCTTAGGACTCTCTTGATTCTTTTATGGTGATATGGATATAGACTGCCAGTAGCTGCCAATGCTTATATATCTTGACATACGTGTGAAATACTCATCAGTCAGGTGATGGATGTTTTGGTAGGTCAAGTTGCAGAATTTGATACTCCTATGCGACTATTAGAGGACAAGTCTTCTATGTTTATGAAGCTGGTATCCGAGTATTCGACAAGATCAAGTGGCATGTCAGATTTTGGGTTTTGATGTCATTCTCTATACCACCTTGAAGAAAAACTGACAACAGCAGATGAATATAGGATGGACCATCTGCAATGCTCCCCCAAATTCAGCATTCGGCTATCAAGAATGGAGGAAACAACAGGAATTTCTGTTGTGTAATCAACCCATGGAGGAAAAGGCTTATATATAAACCTTTATTGTGTTACTGCTCCTCATAGCAGGATGGGGGAATCCAGCACATGGTTAGTCCAATCTGTATAACAAAAAATGGAATTGGGTCTGTGAGGGTCATTGGTAATAATTGTGCCAGCAGAAGAAATAAGCTGGTCATTTTTTTCAACAAGCAGTTTGGTGTCTAACCCGGATGTTCATCTTAATGAATTTGCAGAGCATTGCATCCATGGTGCGGCCTTCCTGGTGAATATCGTTCTCAGATGTTTATTCTGACATGTTGCATCAGTTCCCCTCTCACCTCCCTTCCCTAATCTGTAAGATGTTCTTTGCATTAAATTTGTTCATATTAGACATAATATTCTGCTGTTCTCTCAAAGCCAAGAGAACACTCACATCAGGTCTAGCATCCAGAGCAGGATTCTCCATTGCCTGTTACATCCAGCAGAGCCTGACTGGTTGAGCAAGCTCAAATTTCTGAATCAAACGAGTCCAAGGCAATAGAAGGGGACTCCCTGCTTAGCCATGTCAGTATGGTCTGCTTGTGAAGCCATATCTGTTTTTGTGAAAACTTTTCTTTCCTCCAAGGCTCTAGCCACCAGTTTCTAGTCATGTGTACCATGCAATCCCAATCATCTGTAGCCAAGGAAACCAAAAGAAAATTCTTTCTCAAACTCCCACATTTGTCAAATACAAATATGTCTTATCAAACCCTCACACACCAAGACATGAGTTATATGGGTTATACTGGGATGAATGAGTGTCAAAATTTAAAAAAGAAAGAGAGGAGGGGGGGGGGGGGGGAGGGAGATATAGAAGTGGTTTATGCTTATTAGAGGAACTTAGAATAATTAAGGGTTAAGTCAGAAATTGACTTCCAGATTAATGGGAAAAGAGATTGAAAGCCTTTTTAGTTAACAACAAATATGATTTAAATAGAGCTTGCGGCAGAACAAGAGTCACGCAATCGAACCCATCTATTTAGGTAAAGCTTTTGTCTAATAAGATGTATTTTGACCCTTGGCTTTCCTTGTAGGTGTTCAACATCATCATAATGCTATAAACGACTTGAAAACAAACATTATGTGATCTTTGTCTATGAATATCTTGAATCACAAATAACATGAGCAGAAGCTATAAAAATATATTGTTCAACATTTTACCGTAATATCATTGCGAGTTCAGCCTCTGCACCATCTTTGCAAATCCTCGATACTCTAGGTTTTCTCTCTTCCTCCCCTTTCGTGTATCTCAAGCTCTCTACAATGTGAGTTTTCACTTACGCAAATGGGAAGTAGTTTTTTGTCCGAGAGTGTAGCCTATGCCAGCACTCCCATGTCTCTATCTCTCTCCTCCTCAAGATGAGGGTGGCAGAGACATCTTTTCATATGGAGAGGAGAGAGAGAGACACATACAATATATGCGAGATAGATTGTGGATCAAGAAGAGTTCTATATTTATTAACAAATATGGCCTTCCTCCCATAAAGTAAAGCTACTCAATTTTTAGGATTCAGCTCTCAAGTAGCTAACTATTGATAGACTAGATATCAATTAATCCGAATCCAAGTCAGTTATCAAAAACAAAACAATGGGATAGTGGATAGGTCATTTGGTTTGAATGTGGTCATGAACACATTATGTTTGTTCCAAACAGTTTTGAAAATATATATTTGCAAATCGACTCTACTTGGGTTCTGACTCTTTAAATTGGCATATTGTGGTGCCATGTTTGTAAAACATTCCAATCACTTCAGTCCATGTTAGACAATCTTAATACCTTGATTGAATAGAAATACTAATATGAATCATGACGGTTATTACCATAACTGATTTCTCATAAATATATATTATGTCAAAGAGGGCCTTAGTATGGTCCAAGAAACAATTTATATGGGCCATTAATATATGGCAGAGGGCCATGGGCCAAATTGAACATAATGGTCCAAAACAGATTAAAAAATGGGATTGGACCTTTTGTTTGAAAACACAAGACATGCTAGGCCTAAGTCTATGACTATTCATCATCGTCAATCCCGAAACCCTAATATCCCTTCCTTCAATATGTTCTTTCTTTTAAGTAGGTTGGACTTGCTTGGGTCTGGCTGGCCTGGTCGGGGCTTGGCCCTAGGTTAGGTTTATATAACCTAGCAAGAAAGAGGCCCAAAAGCTATTATAAACTCACTATGGGCTTAAGCCCATTGGGTTTTAAAAATAAACCCAATTTTTTCCTCATAAGAAAGTACCATTTCTATCCTCCAATATTCTTATAGGGTTATCCTAACATAATAACACCATGGAACTAGACTTGGTCTGGTGGTTTAGCATGTCTTGTTGAAGCATGCTCATGGCTTTGGTAAGTCGATCAAGCCCTCTTATCCACATTTGGTGCTAGCATGCACTACCCCTCCACCCCCACCTTGGGCTGTCCGGGCTGGCATTTGGGCGCCCACCTAGTGGCTTATGGGCCCTCTATAGGTTGGCCAAAAAAAAAACATAATAGCATCAAAATTGGTGCTACCTATCTTCTTCCTACTCCAAACTCATCGTCTCTTCATCGTCTTCTTTTTTTTTTTTTTTTTTTTTTTTTTGTTAATTCACAAACCTGCAAATCATGAAGACCCACAGAACAACAACACTCATGATCGCCAATGGCCAGCCTGTGGGTAAGCGCCTACATCAGTTGCAGGCTGCTAGCATACTAGCCAACAAAAGTAGCGGTCAAAAGGAGGGGTTTTCGGGTACGGACAAGTTGGTTGGTGCTTGTGAGTGCTTGCAATAAGGGGAAATAGCAGGTCTCACCAACAGGGCCCGTGTGTGCGGGAAGGTCAGGGCTTGTGCATGAGGAGTACATTCTAGGGGAAGGAAGAGGCATGGGATTGGATAGGCCTGGCTGGGGTCTGTGCGCGCCCATGGGTGCAAAGGGAGCCACAGTCTGCATGCTATTCAATGGCCTAATGCTTGAGGGTTGCAGGTATGCATGCACTTGTGTCCAGGGGTTGCAGCCTTGGATGCAATCAATGTTTTTTAAAAAAAAAAATTAAAGGACTACCACAAAAACATATCTCATTATGTGGTTCAAGAGCACAATAGGCATAACGATGTCTATGATACTAAGTGTAGGCATTCAACATCATCACAATGCCATAAAACAACAAGGAAACGAACATTCTATGATCTTGCCTATGAACATCGTGAATCAAATAACATAAGTAGAAGCTGTAAAAACATATTGTTGAACGCTACTGGAACATCATCATGAGATTGACCTCTATAGTTGTTGGCGATGAACACATTAGGTTTTCTCTCTCTTCC
Organism: Telopea speciosissima; assembly: GCF_018873765.1. Taxonomy (NCBI): domain Eukaryota; kingdom Viridiplantae; phylum Streptophyta; class Magnoliopsida; order Proteales; family Proteaceae; genus Telopea; species Telopea speciosissima. The sequence continues at coordinate 16,645,146 of NC_057922.1, forward strand.
TCCCTTTCAATTTATCTCATCAATGGGGGCTTTCATTCATATAATATATTTAGTATTAAGATAACCAAGAGTCCTATATTTAGTAACAAATATTGTCTTCCTCCCATCTAGGAAAACGACTAAATAGTTAGGATTTTAATTCCCTCAATTAGCTAACTATTAATACCATGGGTATCAATCAATTAAAATCCAAGTCAATTGCTAAAAACAAAACAATGGGGTAGTAGATAGTCACTTGGTTTGAATTTGGTCACATGGGTGGAATAGAATCCTTATATTCTTTGCTATACAACTTGATGAATTAGGTGATTTTTAGAAACTTGGTCTAGACTATTTATTTATCTTTTGATAAGTTATATATAAGTTTATTAGATATGAACAATATATAAGAGATACAGTTCCACACCATAGTAGAATGTTAAAGGCTTAATAATAGAAAGGCAAGTAGCTAAAGAACAAACAGTAACAGAAACACCAAAGAACTGGTACACAACAAGATATGGTCCCGTGTACAATGTTTGTCTACTTAACCCAAACAATTTTCATCTTGGTATATAATCAAAGTTAGAATTACATCAATCGATCGATTCCAATGCTTTAGAATATAATTATGAAAATGTGTATAACAAAAAGGACCGAGTTTCCCTCCACTCATAGTGAATAGGATCTCATTCACTGAGGGGTGGGAATAGGTATCAAGAAGGTATTTTGGAACATACTAAAACCCTAGGATGGTGGTTGAACCATCCTCTATGGGTGGAGGAAAACTTTGTCTTAACAAAAATACTAGTGCTAATATGATGAAAAAAAAACAAGAATTGTTATGTCACACATATTTTTGTTACAACATACAAGTGATCAAATCCAAATTGTTATATGGGAAGATGATACCGTAAATTAACTACTACTCACATGTTCATTTTCAAGCCCCACTTTAATCACACACCTTTCACCAATGGAAAAGCTTTTGAATAGAACTAGATGGCCAACTCATAGTCCAAACTTTGATACCAACCCCAAGAAAATAAAAGGATTCGCTCAAACCTGGATATTGAGTGTAGATCCCATCACGTCAATGTACTATTACCCTTTCACATGGTTTTTTTTTTTTTTTAATATATTTTTTCTCTTATTCTAACCATGTGGATCCTATGTGAATGATACCGTTCTCTGTACTGCCATCAGTATGGTGCTGGAGATCCCCCCCCCCCTCACTGACATCGAGGGGAACCCTCTCCCAATTCAATAAATATAACCAAAAGTTTAGAAGGAAGATTTATTTAATATTCAAATTAGAAGAAAAAATATGAAAAATCCATCTTAGATTAGATTATTTATTAATAGGATGAGTATGGGAAAAAAGTATTATTCCTATGCAAAATATATATCGTCTTCATTAAATTCTATTCATTTTTATACACAATCTGATGTCCTTAATTTTAGACTTTTGGTTCTCTCCATCTTAGATGAAATGACCTTGTTGCCCTCTTATGTGCGATACCATTTTATCACACCTCATTGGTGCACTCCCCTAAGCTGCTTGTTTAGAGAACTCTCTCCCGTAGGATATTATCCCTATTTTATATCATTAATGAACAAAACTATGGATCATTCACATGGGGTGATTTTCCAAAAAAAATACGTAACAACAAATAACCCTACTTCCGGGATGATGTTGGGAATTCCAACTGTTGGATATATAGGTCAAGTTCCAGACTCCGGATTGACCAATGTAATATCATACCCCTATGTATGTCCATACATCCCCTTGTAGTTTTGAGCACCCTCTTTTTAGTCCTAGATTTTTTTTAATGGTTTGTTTTGTCATTGGCTAACTGGATTGGATTGAAACTTGACATGTGGGCAGAGGATCTTGGGATCATCTTGTCCCCGAAATTGGGCCCTATTGGAACTACCACGTTGCATATATTATACGAGCGTTGTTCTCTGAGCCGCAGCGCAGGCTGCGCCCAGGCACATGGGGGTGGGCGCAATGACCACCTTGCCCCCCTGAGTGGCAAGCCCATGTGCCTGGGTGCAGCCTGCGCTGTGGCACAGAGAACATTCAAGCTGTTTCTAAACATTCTCTCATGAGTGTCTTAACTCTTTAACATGCCCCCATTTTTTATATACAAAGTATAGAGCAATGTTAAAAGTGTTGGGATGATGTTTTGAGAATTCCAACCATTGGAGTTCAACTATTTGGCCAAACAACGTCTCCTTTCAAGTCTCAACTATGTTGAATTGTCCAACTAAAAGATAAAGCTTTTAGATTAAGGGTGTTAAACGATGCGATTTTGGTTAAACGGTACGGTTCGTTTCAATTCACGGTGTCAGAGATAGAAACCAAAGTCGAACCATTTATTAACGATTATACGGTTCCTAAATAGTTTCATAGAAAACACTGCACCCAAAAACCTATTTTCATACAAAAGTCATAAGCAATTATTTAATGGGGTAAAGACTAGGCACACTATCGTTGTGCCCAACACTATGTTTGCCTCTCTCCTCAGTCCATGGAGAAGTTCCCCTACCATCCTAACCCCCCATTGGTTGAGCTGCTAGCTCTGGGAAAGCTAGCATCAGCATGCCCAACCTCTGCCCTTATTTAATATAAACATATTCTCATATAGAAAGGCATAAAAAAAGAGCACGAGACTCTCGCTACTATAAGGTTTGGGACTCTAGGAGAGGCAAATGTGCATAGCTTTACCCCTGCTTCGTAGAGAGATTGTTTATATGTTGCGACCCTGCAACCTGATGGTTGCAATAGCACAACTTAACCATTGCACCAAGGTTTAAACAATTATTTAATATAAACCTACTCCATCTTTATTAAATTTTGAACCGCTTTAAAAACAAAAAAAAACATAAATAATTTCATCAATGTGTGGTAAGGCCATGAGAATGTCAAAGATTCAGGAGGGTGTCATTATTTATTTAATATACAAATAAAAACTTAATCAATTTAAACGATTTTAAATGGTTAAAACCAAAACTGACCTAATTTTCCTCCTTGAATCATGACAGTAAAGAGAAGTTGCAGAATAGAAAATAAATTTCAATTGTTGGGTTAACTTCAAGGGAACCCTTCCTCAAAATAACTTTTGTTGATGTTTTGTTCATCCAAGGTACCAAAATGTTATACCAAGTGTTGGACTAATTTTGATGGAACCAACAAAATTTTGTACACACTTACCTCCCTTAATTGTAAACACATGCATACAGGTACCATGGCAGACAAAAATCCCACTTCTTACCACCCCCCCTCAAAAAAAAAAACCCACATTCATCATTGACTTACTCACATGAACACTTGTGCACAACTTATGGCACACATATCAACTGCTATATGAAATCATCAGAGACATTTGGCTATGACTAAACTTATCACAATTTCAAAGCCAGCTTCAAGGAGATAAGGAGGTAGATATTTTACGAGTCTCTGTTCTTTGTGGGAGAGATGGCTCTTATGCGTGCGGGGGCCAATGAAAACATGTGCATTGGCATCATGGGGGTGGGGCGGTCATTTTGCCTCCTCTTTGTCTGGCGTAGGTGGCACACTCACTCTTGTACAGAGAATTTTCTTCCATATTTCAAACCAACACATCCTACTTCCTCCTGGAAGCTGGTTTCTAAAAGCCCATTAAGGAGAAGCCCAACAAGCTCCCCAAAAGGCCAAAACATACCCATCGAAGGTCCCCTGTGTGGGATTGTCCATCAAACTGCATTCTGCATTTTTGCATTGCTTTTATTCCACGAGGCGCAATCGGTGGGTGGTCCTTCGATCCCAAAGAGATTTTCATATGGATTAGGTGAACCAGAGCCAAGACACGATACGAAGCGTTCCGGGTTTTAGGGTAACTGGGTAACCCGTCAAGGCATACACGGTCGGGCACTCTGGGTCTGGGAGACACAATGTGTAGTCCTCACATAGGCGCAGGTTAGAATCCTCTATTTTCCTGCAGGTCTAACTCTAATAACCAAGACGTCTCTGCTCCTTACGGAAATTTCATTCATTCATTCTTCTTCGTTCCAAAGAACAAATCAGTTGACGAAGAATGATGCAGGCTTACACGAGGCGCTTAGGGCATCAGTTTCTGAAGCCATCGCCTGCGTTCTCAACTCTGAAACCCGCTTATTCACTCTCAGGTTACTTCACTCGATCTTCATTTCTTTTCTTCCAGGGTTTCCTTTCTCGTTTCTTTCTTTTTTCCCCTTCTGAAATAAAGGGGTTCGCTTTCTCTCCCTTTCTATGTCCTTAATTTATACGATGAATCTTATTTCAGTAAATCCGTTTGTCTAGGGGATTTTATTTATGTTAACAACGGTTTGGATCATGAATTTTCTGTACCCATTTTGATTCCAGATTATGGGAGCGATCATCCACGCTACGGATCCACCCTTGCCACCAAAGGTGTGGAGCATCTCGTTCGCAAAGGTACAGGTGGAAGATCATCAGTAAGGTACATTGTCTACTTCTTCTTTGCTTCTAAATTTATTCTTTTTTTCCCCCTCCTTTCTATCAGTAAATCCTTTTGTATCATCAATGGTTCTGTTTTCGTTTTGGATTTGGTCTAAAATGCTACCGTGAATTTAAGTGGTGAATGACTTAAGTTTCCCCTTTAATGATCCAGACCGAGGTTGCTCCACCTCAATTATTTTATTTTATGCAGTCTAAGTTTGAAATATTGTGTCCATTGGGCAGTGGTATTATTGCGACTGTGTTTGGAGCTACTGGGTTTCTTGGTCGTTATGTTGTTCAACAGCTTGGTAAGTTATAATAGAATTTTATAGCTTGCATGTCGTTGTTTAGGTCGTTATTGAGTTTTGCACGGAAACTATTTTGGCATTTACTGTGTTCATTGTTAATGGGAACTTACATTGTCAAAATGAACATCAGTTTCGCAATATCTGGAAATTCCTCTGAGAATTCCTTTATCATAATATGCCCTTGATACTTAAAATCATTTACCTGTCTCCAGCTAAAATGGGATCTCAAGTTTTGGTTCCTTTTAGAGGTTCGGAAGATTCTCCTCGGCACCTCAAATTGATGGGTGATTTGGGACAGGTAAAAGAACAGATGTCTCATACTCATTTGGTCTCTCTGGCCTTTCTTTTACTAATTTCTTTAGACACTTATGTTTGTATATGCATACGGGTTTCAATGTTATTTTTCCAATAATCTGGCTTTCAGGTTTTTTCTTAACATGGCCTTACGGATGGTCTTATAAAGTATTATCCTATTTGCTCCCCATCCCCCCTGAATCTGAGCAGATGAATCTGACTTAGTGAAAAAAATTTTCATTACTTAATATCTTCCTCTATTTATGGTTTTTCTTATTCCTTCTTTTCCCCCCTGATTCTTGACCTCTTATATCTGACACACTCAGATAGTACCAATGAAATATAATCCAAGAGATGAAGATTCAATTAAGGCCGTAATGGCGAAGGCAAATATTGTTCTTAATCTTGTAGGTTTGTATGTTTCCAGTGGAACAATTATTATCTTTATTTTGAATTTCTTTGGGGCTGTGCAATATCTTGTGTTTATTAACAATCTATGGCAACAGGAAGAGAGTATGAGACCAGAAACTACAGTTTTGAGGAAGTGAACCATTCTATGGCTGGACAGCTTGCTATGGTAAATTGTTGCCCAGGACTTTTTAGCCTTTAACTCCGCATCTTTTCTGTTTAATTCTGACTATTGGTTATTTTTTTGAAGGAGTTTAAGAAAGTTCCATCGTTTAGTTGATAAAATTTTGTGTGATTTCCAAAGCTCTAATTTGTCGGCAGAGTGGCATGTCCCTTATTATCACGAAGGGATCCCTTATCTAAGGCTCTCTTTGGTATAGTTTAAAATTATGTTTATCTGACACATAAATATAAATAGATGTGTTTTGGTATGATTTATGATCCCTATTTCTCATTAAAATAAATCAATATAAGCATAAATTTTTAAACAGCTCGAGAGTTGTTTACGATTTATCACCATAAACTGTTCATGTTTGTTTATGCGGGTACCATTAATGAACATGTGTAGAATTGCTACTTAAGTGAGGGTAAATTGGTAAAGTTAACATAAATTAGAACAAAGCCTCTCTTTTGCCCCCCCTCTCTCTCTCTCCAACCCCACTCCTCCCCCACCATAATACATAATATATTCTTCGCTTAATCATACCAAACGTAATTTTTATTATATAATCTATTATGTCTAGTAGTAACCAAATGATATTGTTTATAGCCCATAACCTATTATCATAATTGATTATTCATAAATAGGTCATAAATATAAATATAAACTACGCCAAAGAGAGCCTAAATTCTATTTCCCTTTCATGCTTGCTAATTCCTAAGAAGAACATGAAAAATCAAATATGGGGCAGTTTGTGACTAACATGGGGTTGGATGTTATTAGGCTAACCTTATATATGTGTTTTCATGCATTGCATTAGCAAAACATTAGCGGGAAACTGGCATCAGGAGACGATCCTTTCGTTGTATCATGAGAACATGAATATAAGGAACATGTTTAAAGGTACTGTAAGGGATTAACATTCTGGTGAAAGAAGCTGGCCTAACCTTGATTTGGGGTTGGATACCACTACACATGTTTAAGCCGGGTTGGGATTTTGGGGGGGGGGGGGGACTCTATAGTTAAATAGCAAAAGAATAGGTACTAACATCAACTAGTTTGGTAGCTGATCTAACGTAAAATAGATACAGTCAAGTGGGAAAAAATTTGTTGATTTGACTACCCATACTTAGCGACTCAAGTCAAGTCATCAACTAGTTATAGTTAGAGGACCAACTTTCTGATGGAGCTGGTTTTTTGCATGACCCACAGTACATACCCTGAAGCACCTAATTGGTCCCCTAGGTGATGTTTTGAGACACTTATGCGATTTCCCCTTTTCCAGAAGTAGACGTCAACTCACTCGAAAAGTCATACTGTCAAATTTTGAATCGTAACGACTGTTGTCATCCATCCATCAGTACTCCACAGACCAGAGAAAATTTGTGAGCTGCCAATCTGAGTTAATGTTAAGATCATCATTCTTCTCGCTAGGTCAATGCTTAGACTTTGCATGGGAGGGTGACAATAATGTCTTTCCTCCTCTGCCAAGTTTCTTTATATAATCTTCATATGATCCGCATATTGACCTGGACATAGGTGTTTCATGCTGTAATTTCTAACGTGTAATTGTCTTCCTGATAGAAGATCAAAGATCTTACTAAAAGGGAAAGAAAAGAGGGGCAGGGGGAGTGAGCAGGGACCTGGAGCATATTACAAAATTCAGAAGATCCTTCTACTGGGTTATTGGGACTGGTTTCAGAATTCTTTAACTGGTTGTTGAATTAAGCCTGGGTTGAGTGGGTTATTCAATCACCACAAGGTTGTTGCTTGGGAGATATTGACAATGGATTCTATCAAGGGAAATTGGAATGTTGGAAGCTCCAAGGATTGTCATAAGGGTTTCTGGTGCTGAAGTTGTAGGTTTCTACGTGTAAGATCCCCAGATCAAGGGTAATCTCGTCTTTTTGGACGAGATGAATCATCTCAGGAGAGAGGTTAGGGTTGAAGAGTTGCCACTTAGATTTGGTTCTCGGACCATCTTTTAAAGTACATGTCTCTAATAAAGCTGGTATAATTTAGTGACTTCACTTTCTTACGCCATAGCAGAAAAGTAAGGAAGATATTGAATTTAAAGAGAGAAAGAAAAATACCTCCTGACATGTCGATTGGGCTCTGCAAAAACAATCCAATTGGGTAAAATATTAGATGAACTGAGACAATGAAATTAATGGTTTTACAATTCGTATTAAGAAATGAAAAATCAAAAGGGCCAAAATCAAAGAATGGGAAAGAAACATACGTCTTTGGATTAATTAATGGAGGATGGTGGTTGTCTGAATGAGATAGGGAGTGAAGGATGGAGTGGTGAGGATTTCTTTGAGACGTGAGAGGCACTGAGATTGGGAGATTGGGAGAGAGGAGACCGTGGAGATGGAGAGGGTTTAGGTTTGAGGGAGAGAGAGAGGTTCGATTTATAAGAACAAGGAGAGGGAAGAAAGAAAGAAAGAAATAGAGCCCGCTTGATAACCTTATGAGAAACAGTCTCAAAACGGAAAAACACCTAAAAATCGCTTGATAACGAAGTGTTTTTTGTAACTGATTTTGGAAACATAAATCAAAATTTATGCTCCCTGGAAGACTTTTGACAGAACATGTCTACCGCTTCTTGGCTGAAAATTGGAAAAGTGTGCCCGATAAAAACTCCTATATTCGTTCACTATTCTCTTTTGTAAAATTGGAAAAGTGTGCCAAACATATCCTTTTGTTAATTTTTTTTAAAAAAAAAAAAAGGTTTTGCTTGTTTCCAAGAATAGGTTTACCAAGCGGGTCAAAAACGGTTTCTCAGCACAGAGAATGAAAAAACTGTTTTGGTGTTTCTGAGCACATAACCAGAACAGAAACACCCGTAAGGTTATCAAGTGGGCACATAGTTGCTGCCTTGGAAATACAGAATTAAATCAGGAAAGATAAATTACAAGTTTATGAGACGTTTGCTTAGAGCTTTGTATTCTTGGATTATTTCTTCCTCACTGAGTAGCTCTTCCAAAGTGAAGTTTTCCTTGTATAAAAGGGATGGTGGTTGTCTGAATGAGATAGAGAGTGAAGACGGATGGAGTGGTGAGGATTTCTTTTAGACGTGAGAGGGACTAAGATTGGGAGATTGGGAGAGAGGAGATCGTGGAGATGGAGAGGGTTTAGGTTTGAGGGAGAGAGAGAGGTTCGATTTATAAGAACAAGGGTTAGGGAAGAAAGAAAGAAAGAAATATAGTTGCTGCCTTGGAAATACAGAATCAAATTAGGAAAGATAAATTACAAGTTTATGAGACAATTGCTTAGAGCTTTGCATTCTTGGATTATTTCTTCCTCACTGAGTGGCTTTTCCAAAGTGAAGTTTTCCTTGTATAAAACTGATTCCACCTATGAAGAGGAGGGGGGTGGAGGACTTCGTGATTAAGCTTATGAGAATATCAAAAGTAGAGACAAAACCAGACAAGAATGAGCCTAAGAAGGAAAAATTCTGAAAACACATCGAAAACTCAAACCCACAAGTAAAACATTGTTTACCACTAACATTGACTAATAACCACTAACTCTACAAGTGATTAATCATTGATTAATAAATTAACCTCTGAAGTAAACCAACTTAGAATTAGAAAAAACATTCAGCATAAAATAGCAAGAAACTGTTTTGGAAAACTTTATGCTCGATCCGTCAAGAGTTAAAACACCTTGAAGGAAAGAAAGAAATAATTATCATGTATACAAAATTGATTAGAGATTCACTTACAAGAGAAAAGGCAGAAATCGATTTTGCAGAAGAGAAGCACCAAACGCAGCAACGCAAAACCCTCCAATCACAATCCTTTCTCTGCTACGACTCAATCCACTTTCTCCTCCTCCCGCCTCGAAATTAAGCTTCTGAAAAAGAAGAATGTATTTATAAAGAAAGATATGAGTCAAAGAAAGCGATAGAAAGAGAGAGAAAGAGGACCTGTACTAGCGTTGCCAGTGCCAACGTCGGTGCCGGGAAAGACAGATAAAGGGCCAAATCAAAGAATGGGAAAGAAACATACGTTTTGATTTAATGGAGGATGGTGGTTGTCTGAATGATAGAGAGTGAAGACGGATGGAGTGGTGAGGATTTCTTTGATACGTGAGAGGGATTGAGATTGGGAGATTGGGAGAGAGGAGACCGTGGAGATGGAGAGGGTCTAGGTTTGAGGGAGAGAGAGAGGTTCGATTTTGCAGTGAATAAGAGGCTTTGAGATGTGAGAGGGATTGAGATTGGGAGAGAGGAGACCTTGTAAGAAAGAAATAAATAATTACCATAGTATACGAAATTGATTAGAGATTCACTTAGAAGAGAAAAGGCAGAAATCGATTTTGCAGAAGAGAAGCATCAAATGCAGCAACACAAAACCCTCTAATCACAATCCTTTCTCTGCTACGACTCAATCCACTTTCTCCTCCTCCCACCACGAAATTGAGCTTCTGAAAAAGAAGAATGTATTTATAAAGAAAGGAGGGAGGGCGTTGCCAGTGCCAACGTCAGTGCCGGGAAAGACAGATGAATGGCCGAAATCAAAGAATGGGAAAGAAACATACGCCTTTGGATTAATGGAGGATGGTGGTTGTCTGAATGAGATAGAGAGTGAAGTCGGATGGAGTGGTGAGGATTTCTTGGACTGAGATTGGGAGATTGGGAAAGAGGAGACCGTGGAGATGGAGAGGGTTTAGGTTTGAGGGAGAGAGAGGTTCGATTTTGCAGTGAATAAGAGGCTTTGAGACATGAGAGGGATTGAGATTGGGAGATTGGGAGAGAGGAGACTGTGGAGAGGGAGAGGGAGAGGGAGAGGGTTTAGGTTTGGTGGAGAGAGAGAGAGGTTCGTTTTTTTAGATGTCGATGGAGAATGGGGAGATTGGGAGAGAGGAGACCGTAGAGAGGGAGAGGTTCGTTTTTTTAGATGTCGATGGAGAAATGGTAAAAAGATTAAGAAAGGGTACCAAGAATTTCGATAAAAGAGAAAAATAATAGGAAGAAAATAAAGAATAGAAAGTATTTAAGTTAGAAAGAATGGTAAAATTGTCAAATGAAAGTTTTGCCACGAAGCATGAGTTCATGCACTTATATAGTAGTATGATATATATATATTTGTTGGGTTAAGGTTGAGTTTGTTGTTGTTGTTGTTTGTGTATATATATATATATATATATATATTTGTGTGTGTGACTACCCAGGTTGAGTTTTCCTTCTGTTCATTTCTTCTATTTAAGGAACCTTGTTGTATCATGTGCAGATTGCTAAAGAACATGGTGGCATCATGAGATTTATTCAAGTTTCTTGCTTAGGGGCATCTCCATCATCACCGTCCAGGATGCTAAGAGCTAAGGCTGCTGCAGAGGAAGCAGTTATGAGAGAAATACCAGAGGTCAAACTTACGTTCTTGGTTTCTTTTCTCATTAGTGGATAACAATACTCTCTGTGGGTCCCATTTAGTTGCAATGTAGAAAATCAGAGGCTCTCTAAGTATCCTCTTTGTGCTGAATTTTCTTTTAGTCACTTCAATAAAATTCGTAGAGTAAGATGATGCAAGTTGATCTAGTAAAGTTGTTTCTTCTCGTACTGAATTCAATTTGGGTTATTGATGTTCCCTGGGCTTTCTTATAATATTTTTTAATGTAGAAAACCATGTTTGAGCTTGTGTCTGGTGTATTTGTTGAAGATAGCTATAACTAGAGTGTATGAATCTTGAAGGGGATCCATATTTTCTCTCCAACACTGGAAGGTATTTGAATGATTGGCATGTGAGTCACTTGGCCAGCCTTATGGGCATATTGACTTCAGGTTACCATAAATGAGAGGGGGGTGGGGCTATAAACTTGGCAAAACCTGGTTCATTACCAGTATTGGTTGCAGATGTACCTCTCTTGTAATTTATGCTTGCACCCTGCCCTACTTTATGTGTCCATATACATTTAGAGGGGCTTGAAAGGTGCACCTTGAACTCTTTCCTGATCTCTTTGTGTCCATTAAGACAAATTATTGAAAGATCGCTATCTATAATGAAATCGCATTCCCTTGACAAAAGTTCCTTGATGGGTAAACAATGTTTTGGCATTTATTTCAACCCTAGGTATTACAGTCTTAATAAATAATAATAATGACAGCTATAAGTTGAATTTAAATAGGTAGATAAATAGATAGAACAAGGATTTAAAGCATGGTATTGGGGATCGGATCAGTCCCTGCCAATTCCAATCCTGATCGGACCAGAATCGATCCCAAAAATCAGCCCTGAGATATGAAAATTCAGCGATTCTAGGGTTTTGGACAAAGAACCAGCCGGAATCGGGATTGGTCATGACTGTTTCCTATCCGAATTGGCTGATTAGACCTATCTGATTCTGATTTTTGAAACGGTGGGAAAGAAAGAGTTATAGGCTACCAATTTCTTTGAGAGTGTTCGGCAGAATGTTATTTTCTTGTACATTACATACTTTATGCCCATGAAATAATTTTTCCATCTCCTTGTTGATTATTTTTTTTGCGGTTTCTTTTTTTGTAAATTTGCATTGCAAAATTTGATTGACTTAGAAAATAAGTAAGACTAGAACTCCTAAAGCCGACGCATCACAGGTGTGCATGATCTGTTAGAAATGTCTCTTGTGCAAATTGATGTCTCTACTGCAGCATTCAGAAAATTGAGTACAGAATTGTTCAATGGCACATTATTTGTGATCTATTTATGTTAATTAAGCACATTTAAGTTGATCTCCTTTGCTCTTGTTTTGATTCTTGAACATTACTGCTTCAATGTTAAACTGAGCCTGTGATGCTTTCATTCACAGGCCACAATTATGAGACCTGCCGTCATGATTGGAACAGAAGATCGAATTTTGAATAATTGGGCGCATTTTGCAAAAAATTACGGTTTTCTTCCACTCATCGGTGATGGATCAACCAAGTATGTCTTAAGTTTCTTTCTTTTTTTCAATCACCACTTTTATGTCACCATCATTTTTATAGTTGTCAAGGCGACTAGATGGCCCAAGGCGTTGGAGAGCATAATTCAAGATTTCGCGAAATCTTACGAAATATTTTGGGTTCGACAAGTGTCGAAACGAAATCATATTCGATACTCAAAGAAGTCTCAGTAATAAATTTCATTTCGCCAAAATTTTGTCCGAAACACTACTTTGCCTTTTATATAAAAGCAAAGTATTGTACAAAATGGGTCGAAATTTCGACCCATTTCGTTCGCTTCGTCAGGTTTCGCCAGTGAAGAATGGAAAACCTATTTTTTGTGCTTTCTTGGCCGAATCACTGCTGGTCTGCTGTACAAGGTTGGAACAATTACTTGGACAGTAGAGGAACACATTGGAAGCGACGATTTGCTGCGTTTTTTGAAGATTTGTGCAAGATTCAAAGTTGAAGGTATATCACTTTCCTAAAAAATAGGATAAATACTTTGTGGTTGGCCTTCATTTTTTTATATTTTACACACTAGGGGTGCAACTGGCCGGAGTGGGCCGGATTTTTTAAAACCCCAGCCCAACCTTTGGTCCCTTTAGCTCAACCAGCCCAGCTCTAGGTTGGGCTGGGATATTGCAGCGCAGGCCCAGTCCTATCAGGTTCAACCCAACCCAATCCAACCCTGATTGATTCTGATTGGGCCGGGCTGGGCCAGGTTGGCCCTGATTGACCCTGGCAGCCCCTATGTTTGTCATTTTAGGGCTAGGCTAGGTCGGGTTAGCCCTGTTTTCGACCGAATTATGATATTATTATCTATAATTATATATTTAAATATACAGGACCAGGTTGGGCTGGGCTCAACCCGGATCAGCCCAGGACCAACCCGGCCCCTACCCCGGGCATCGAATTCTCAACCTTAGCCCAGCCCAAGCTTTATCGGGCTCAAGGCAGGCTTGGTCGGGCTGGCCGGGGCAAACTTGCACCCCTATTACACACCATAGCCCGATTAGGTCATATTAAAGAATGTATACAGCAGCATATAGCCTACACTACCAACCTAGGGTCTAAAGTCAAACTACCATTTCGGGTGTAATTTTTAAAAAGCATTTTTCCACTTTTTTTGGAGGGCCTAAAATAAGGGTTTCCTTGAAGTTTCGGACCTAATTTGGCCATTTTGGCCTCGAAACCCTTCATCGAAACTTGCTGGAAAAAATGTACAGGTTTCGACTGAAACTTGGTTTCGGCCGAAATCCTTGTTGGAGGGGTGCTTAGGTGACAAGGCGCCCACCTAGGCGTGTGTTAATGACTATATATAATTGGAAAAAGATTTGCCACGCCCCTCTCACATGATTTTTTTTTATTCTCTCACCTGTTCTGAAAATGTGTGCCCCACAAGGAAGATACCTTTTTCAAGATATACCATTGGTGTGGCGTGCAGATTCCTTCCCACACTTACAGTGTGGGGAACCCTCTTCCATATGTAATATAACAATGATAGTTTTATGGGCATGAGATCGTTGTCTGGTCGTGTAGCGCCTGCACCAGTGCGGGGGCCAATGAGAATGCACGAAGGGACATAGATGCAACTTTTGATTCCATGGGGGGCAGGGTGGTACTTTAGCGTACTCCTGTGTCTGGGTGCAGGAGCAATGCGACCATGTAGCATTCTTTTTTCGTAATTTTACGTAGTTATGTTTATATGTAACATAGAAGCCAATGCAATGCAACATGATATAATTATGCTAGTAATGACCTAATTTAAGAAAACCAACATATCAAGAGACAAAGCATGGGATATAGTTTAAGTATATTCTTCAAAAAACAAAGTAATAACATAAATCAACGTGAACTCATGAAGTGTCAACAAGGCATGCTGTCACCTTGTACCCAAGAAAGAGCCTTGACGCCTAGGCGATGCCTTGACAACTATGCCATCATTCCATTTAGAAATAACAACTATCAATTCCTTTTTAAGCAGATGTCTTTCAAAAAAAAGATTTTTTTGTAAGCTTTATACTGTCTTGCTAACTTTATGTGAATATGCCTTCATTAATCTCTTATTTGTAGAATCCAACCAGTGTATGTTGTTGATGTTGCTGCTGCAATTATGTCGTCTTTGCAAGATGATGCCAGCATGGGTAAAGTATATGAACTTGGTGGACCAGAGATTTTCAGAGTACAAGAACTGGTAATTTTCTCCTGAAGTATTTTTGGATCCTTTCAGTCATGGAGACAGCTGCTTTTGACCTTCAAATATTCTGAGGTGGAGTTTAATTTTCCTTTCGTCAAAAAATATTCTGCAGGCAGAGTTGATGTATGATATGATCCGTGAATGGCCACGTTATGTGAAAGTTCCTTTCCCCATTGCGAAGGCAAGTAATATATGATTCAATTCATTGACCACTCTTAAATTCAAACTGCATATTCAGAAATTATGGAAGTATGCACTTCCCAAGAATCTAATTTTTGTTTGATAAGTCTTCATGTCTTAGTTACAGTGAAACTACTTATTGAAGGAGCAATGGTTATTATTTGCTCATAATCTTGTAGATGCAGTCGCAGATTTCAGATTCCTTTGTAGATGTATGCTAGGTTTTATGCTGTGTGCAAACTGTGCATTTGCTCACAATACATTGGGATATTAAATTCTTGAGAAATTATTTATTGAGGAAGAAATGGGGGCAGCTTCTTTCTGTACACCCAGAGAAAAAAATTACTGCTCACAAGAACAAAATCTTTGAACAGGTGTCACACACGCACACACACATGGTGTCAAACTCATGCCCTGCCCGGGAGATTTTCATGCCCAAAAAGCAGAGTTATCAGATGATCTGTAACCATCTGATGCGATGACCTTTTCTGAACAATTATGCAAGCTTTAGTTCCATCAGAAGCACTGGAATAATAAGTTCGGCCACAACAGATCTTTTTACTTGGATGTTGTAATAGTTCACTATTGATGTTCTCAATGCCTCCCACATGTCATGTATGTGAAAAGATTTATGCTTATTATCTGAGCCTTGTTTCTTGATTTTCCTGGTTTTGAGTCAGGTTGGCGCCAATGAGGCCAGAGTCATTTGGTGGGGACGTTTCTAACAGTAACCCTGATGAGTTACATGCTTGATTTATTCTTAGGTTTATCTTTTATTTTTATTTATTAGTTGCTTGTACAGGTGAGAAACTCTAGTAACAGTGCCACACCTTTTTAAATTTTGTTAGAGAGTTTTAATCTAGGGTGAACTCTTCCCTATCTTACGGTAGGAGTTCTTATCTGTTTAGAATTCCAAATTCAATTTTAGAATCCAGTTAGGAGTCCCTTTTATCCTCTTTTTATACACGTGTAACCATCGTATTAATGTATTATTGAGATTTGATTTTGGAGTAAAAAAATTGAGTCGATACCGTTGGCTGCCAAGAGCTTGGTTGCGCTATTCTACCTCCTCTTCTCTGAACTCTCTTCCCATCTCAGGTGACATCTTCCCTCTCTTCCTTCATTCTGCTTCTTCTTTTCTGGTTTCTCCTTTTATCCATCCCCTGTTCTGGTTCACAACAGTTCCCCACAATTGTGAACTAATCTCCTCATTCCTATTTTTCTCCCCATCTTCTAGGTGTAAGACCACATGAACTGAGCGACCTGAACCCCAGAATCTTAAGCCCTAATACCTCTCTTGTTGTTGGTTGGAGCTTTGCAAACAAATCTGATTTCCTCTCTACCGCCACATGCAATTTCTGGAACTTATCTTTAAGTTGTTAGCCATTGAAGATTCTGTTTAATTACAGCACTGCCATTGCCCCTTGTAGACTTGATATATTTACAGAATTGCCACTATCTCTTGTTATTGATACATTTAGAGCTTGGGTGGGATCATAGAACCCAACTAGGGTTTTCCAACCCCGGGATCGCATCAAACCCATTTCAACCCAAGATGCTCACCTGTTACAGCCTGGCTAGGTTTGTATTAAACTAAGCTAGAAAGAACTGAAAAGGAGTTTTGTGACACATGAGTTCTCAAATACTATTATAGAAAGAAAAATAAATAAATAAAACTCAAGTCTGACGCATGCTGTGCTGTGGTTCTTGACCCTATCCCATCAGGAGTTCTATATACTATTGGGCCTTAGGTCAAAATACCATCAATTTTGGGTTAGATTTCTTGTTCAATACCAAGGCTCGAAGTCAAGTACAACCCAATCTAGGGCCATTTTGTGGTTCCTGACCCCATATCCCATCTTTGAGTTTTATCATACCAATTCAACCACTGTTTCAATCAATCAGTTGTGGTTGAGCTTGGGGCAAGCAGGAGGGTACTGTAGAAAAAATATATAGAGAGCTTTAATG
The DNA here is from genome assembly GCF_018873765.1 of Telopea speciosissima. Classification (NCBI taxonomy): domain Eukaryota; kingdom Viridiplantae; phylum Streptophyta; class Magnoliopsida; order Proteales; family Proteaceae; genus Telopea; species Telopea speciosissima. Next base: position 16,662,036 of record NC_057922.1, read on the forward strand.
AATACTTCAACAATGCTGTCATATTACTCATAAATTCATGAATACATAAGTTTCTTTTTATTGGCTCTAAAAACGTGTTTGACAAGCAAATTGAGGGCATGTTTGATGGATAGTGAATCATGTGAGACTTAAAATTATATCCTTTTTGGCTGGCAGCATATTTGTTTTTGCTATCTGCTGCTTATAATTACTGCAAAATTCTTGCTTCACCTGAACACATGGCCAGGATGTGAATGTCTGTGCAGATTGGTCTCTTGCCACTAACTGTTTTGTTAATGACTGCAGGCCCTTGCATCTCCTCGAGAATTCTTACTCAATAAAGTTCCATTTCCTTTACCCATCCCCAGCATTTTCAATTTGGATCAGATCAATGCTCTTACTGTAGACACAGTAGTGTCAGAAAATGGTTAGTGTAATTCTTTGGCATGGAATTTGGCATCTGTGCTTTTTTCTAATGTCTAATTCTTTTTTAGCTTAAACCTTATGGTTCCTCATTTGTCTCTTCCATTGTTTTGTTGATTCTACAGCTTTAACATTCGGTGATCTTGGGCTTGTGCCCCATAAGCTGAAGGGGTATCCCACTGAGTTTCTCATCCAATATCGTAAGGGTGGACCAATGTTTGGTTCTACAGTCAGTGAAAGAGTAAATCCTGACTCGTATCCATAAGGGACAGCATCTTTAGTTTGCAATTTTTCCTTTTCCTGTACTGAGGTTGCATCTATTCTCAAAACTGCTGTCTGAGTGGAGACTTTTTCAACCAGGTATATTATTACTTGAAAAACTAAGCTACCACTAAACAGCAGGCATTTAATGACATTTATTTGTAACAACTTGCAAGGATGCATCAATAAGTTGAGTGTATACTGACCCGCATTAAGGGCTGCGTTGCTTTTTACAGCTTTATGGGGCGGCTCAGTGCGATGGAGGTTATCTGGGAAAGAATAATTTTGTGTTAACTCTTCTCAAATGATAAAGAACAGGTTCATTATTTCCAGTCTCTGTAATTATTCGCAAAATCCGAATGTTTGGGCCTGGTTCCAAAGCCCTCACTTTAATGTCACATTTTATTACTCTCTTGGTCTTTTGGCATCCTTAATGAGTTATACATGCGCTTATATTGATCCTTCGTGTTATGAATTTGAGTAACAGTGTGTAGTAATCAACCAGACAACTTATCACTCCTTTGCTAATTCCTAGTCATTCCTAGTTCTCGAAGGATTTGATCATTGAGAGGGTTACCCCAATCCAAGGTGACATTTGGAGAGTGATAAACTTGACAACAATAACTTCCTGGACTTTCTCACGAGCCACTTCTCCACCCAGCTTGATTCAAGTTTCGCAACAGAATGATAATACACACCCAAGGAAAAAGGAAATAGATGACTAAACAACAAAATTTCTTGGCCAAAAGCTATCAGTTCTGAGGAACCAGATTTGAAATTATTTTTTAAAATGAAATGTAAAAAATTTATTAGACATTATGAATTCTGGAATAATGTGTCCATGAGGGTCTCGGTGGAATAACTTACTCTGTTCATTGTGATCCTAGCTTTGTTTGCTAGTCTCTGCTATGTCTATTGACTAGTCAGCCACGTTTTATAATGTATGAAGACCAGAAAGTAGTATCAAATTTCATGTCAATTAAGCTAGAGAAATTTCCCCAGGCCATCGATGATCTTCTTTTTGAGTCATACGGTTCACTATCTAATGTGAGTCTATATCTTTATGTGCTTTGCATTGATCCATCAAGGCCTTGTTGTAGTCCTTTCACCTCAGCCTCTTGTGTGCTTCTTGCATATCCATAATGGCTGAAGCAAAATAATAGCTAATCATAATAATTGCAATCCAACCTGCCTCCTTTGTCAGAGGATCAAAACTTCCAGATAGGAAGAGAAACCACAGATAGGAAGAGAATTTTTCCTTGGTGGTAATGCAGATATTGGGCAAGAATGTATACAATCAAGGAAAGAATCACCTGTAGATTTTTGGTATGGAGCAATAATGTTTCTGCAGCTCAGATACGCATTAAGAAGTCCCATGGTACGAATAGATGCCAATGAGATTTGGTTTTCAATTCTCTATATAGAAAACACATGTATCCTCTATATACATAAATTTTGCAAGTTTTGATTTTGTCTTTCAAGCCACCAATTAAAAGTTTTCATAGAAACATTTGGAACTTTAGATGGACATTCATTTTCCACAATGATTTGGGTTACAGGGACGGGGTGTGGCAGCGGGGGAGAGGAGGGGCAGTGGGTGGGACTGGGGCTGGGTCTCGGGCTGCGGGGGAGGGAGAGGGTGTTCTAGAGGGATGGGGAAGCGGTAGCCGGGTAGGGGACGGGTGGAGGGGGGGGGTAAGCCTTTCTCAACAGTTAAGTTGCGCTATTGCAATCATCAAGTTGCAGGTTCGAAACATGGAAACATCCTCTCAAAGCGGGGGTAAGGCGGGTAAGGCTGCATATGCCCCTACTAGACTCTGCAGTAGTGGAAGCCTTGTGCACAGGGATATTCCCTTTTTTTTCAATTTATTCGGTTTTGGCTGATCTGAATCGGAACCTTCTTGTTGTGTGTTCTAGGCCGCTTACCCAACTCTCTAAGTTCTTCCACAAGGAGTAATATCAGCCATTTTGCATATGTGGAAGGTGGAACGTGGAACCTTCATCCGAGGATGAAATTCATGTTCAAGGAACCCATAAAAATATGGGGAAAAGAACGTTGTCAGGCCGCATAGCTTGTATGCATGCTAGTGCCTACCTGTGTGTCCCTCTCTCTCTCCTCCCTCTTATGACATATCTGTTCATGGGAGGAGAGAGAAGACACAAGAAGGCGCTAGCATACGCTCACAGCCGGACAAGGAACTCAATCCCAATAAATAAAGAGCAAGAGTTTGCTGCGTGCTCAAGTGGCCCATGTGCCAATGTGGGGGTAATGAGAGCATGCACAAGGGCATCAACATGGATGGGATTTTTATTTCACGGGGCGGATGGTAATTTTACGTGCTCCTATGTCTAGATGTAGGAATCACGCGACTAGACATCGGTTTTTTTTCCAATAAATGAAATCCACTTGGGTATTGTTTGGCATTGAACTATATATAATGATAAGATCACAATACTGAAGGTTCCGTTTGTTCCGGCGTAAAATTTTACGTCAAAAAATTTTACATGTTGAAAAAGTGGTCCAATGTTTATTATCCAATGAAAACAAACATTGGAAAACTTTTCTAAGATGTAAAATTTGAGGAGATTCAGTTCTTGATAATCATTCCATTGTTTCTATGAAGTGGAGATTGATTTTCCCATTTTGTTCTGTAACTTGAATTGAGCCGGAAAGGAGAGGTTGCAGCTCCAGCAGAGCCCTGAACTTAAAATTCAAGCTTGGAATTGTTAGAATATGAAAAGACCTATGGGTAGCGAAGAAGATTTTGTTGTTTAGAAATGTATTCAAACATGTCTTGTGGGAAAAAAATTGATATTACGTTGTTATTACTTTTGGTGGTGTCTCTTCCTCTCTTATATATAGAGATGAGGTGGTTTAAACCTATAAGTAACTCTAACAATGTTGAAGGCAATTACAATCTCTTTTGTTTTGGCATCTCTCTATTTTTTTATATCCAAGTAGGCTCAACTCTCCATGCTCTTAGTGGCCTAGTGAGTGAGGTGCATCATTTCTAGATAGTTTCATATTCGAGGTGCTATTTTATCTTACAAATTGATTTGTAAGAATCTGTCTAGCACCATAGGAAGCGTCTATAGTTATAAGGAGAATGACTTTTGATACAACTTAGCCCCACCAACTTCCATAAGTTTCTTCGTGGTCTTTCATATTTGTGACGCTTTATGTGGTGTTTGAGATTGTCGTCGTCAACCTCGATTTGTCTATAATTAAAATAAGTAATCTATCCCATTTATGTTCATATGTATGATTTGGATGATTTTTACCAACATCATCTCTAACATTCTTAAAAGAACGAACAAGAATGTGGTCATCTTCTCATCTTTGTTGCTCACCATGAAGTGTTCATGTCTGCCCAATCTCTCCACCTTCCTTTTTCGGAACTGGCTAAGTCTCCGATTGTCACGTTTGTTGGAATGGCTAAGAGCCTAAAGAGTAGGAATGTAAATGGATCGGATTCGGATATTTTATCCGTTTACATGTAAATATAGCTTTTCGGATAGCTATAGCCTTCCGTATCCGCATCTGTTTTAGCTTTCGGACAGATTCAGATAGTGCTAAACGGATACGGACACGGATACAGAAACGGATTTTGGCTATTCATTTACACCCCTACTAAAGAGGTTTGAAGATGGCTAAAAGGTTGGATTTTTTGTTACCATTATGCCCCCACTTAAATGATTTGAAGGAGATTGTCAATTTCACTCACTTTTAGAATCCATATGCGAATTTACAGAATTTATTCTTTAATATTCTTAAAGATATAGTAAGAGTTTGGACAAATGAAAGAGGTTACAAATTAATTGATGCGTGCGGTGTCAACAAGAAGAAAAACCAATTGTAAATTATGACAAGATGTTTAAAATAGAGTTTGTAAAATAAATTAAAAATGATTTATTATCATCCCATTCCTAAAGAGTTGTTATTGTTTACCTATTTTCTATTTTATTTTTTTTCTTGCATTTGAAATTTTTTTTTATGAACAACTCTTAAAGTGTCAAATAATTTGTAATCTTATTATTATTTTTTTTAATAAAATACATTTTTTTTCAACGAAGATAAATACCGTCTTTTCACATATGAACTAAAAAAATATGCATGACAATAACAACTTTTGATAATAATATAATAATAAGTTATGGAAAGCCATTCCCTATTTGGGACACAGGGGCCACGCCGCACGTGCTAGCCGATGAGAGCACACGCGGCAACACAATAGGCAACGGAATTTCCGCCATACATAGAGGGCATGGCAGTCATTCCATCACCCACTGTGCGTGGGCGTGACCCCTTCGTCCACGCATGGAACTTTTTCCCATAAGTTATTTTCAAGTTATTTTTAAAAACCCTTTTATACCCCTATCTTAAAAAACTTCTAGAATTAAGCAATAAAGTAAGGGGCAATTAAAAGAAAGTGTTAAGTGTACATGAATTGTCATTTAGCCTTTTTGTTTGTTGATAGAAAAAAAAGTTCAGATTCTCTCAATGTACCTCCAAAGTAGCTACGTTGGAAGTAGTGAAGAACGTCTAGAGGATGCCATGTGGCACCATAAAAACCCACTATCGGACTAACCCTCACTCTCCATTAGCATATATTTCCACTTATTGAGGGCCTGCATGATTACACTTCTGTTTCTCTATTTCTTTGTTTTTTTGTATTTGGGAACAAATAAAATATGAAAAATCTGTTTGTTAACACCGGTTCATTTTTTTGTTCCTGGTAATGAACCGAGACAAAAAGATTGTTGAGAAATAGAAAAAAAGAAACTCCAGTTTGAAGCTTCTCTGGTCCAGAATTAAAAGGAACCGGAAGAAATAAGGGGGAGTTGCTCTGTAATGAGCACATGCTTAATTTGATGGGCAAAGCAGTAATTTCAAGTTCAAAATAAAACAGCACCTCCAATGCAACTTTAACCACCACCACCACTTCCACCTCCACGATTGCCACCACCATCACCGCCACCACCTCCACCTCCACTTCCATCACCGCCACCACTACCTCCACCACTGCAACCTCCACCACCACTACTGCCACCTCTACCACCACCACTGCCACCACTACCTCCACCGCCACAACCTTCACCACCACCACCACCTCCACCTCCACTTCCATCACCGCCACCACTACCTCCACCACTGCAACCTCCACCACCACTACTGCCACCTCTACCACCACCACTGCCACCACTACCTCCACCGCCACAACCTTCACCACCACCACCACCTCCACCTCCACTTCCATCACCGCCACCACTACCTCCACCGCCGCAACCTCCACCACCACTACTGCCACCTCTACCACCACCACTTCCACCTCCACAATTGCCACCACCACCACCGCCACCACCGCCACCTCCACCTACACTTCCACCACTGCCACCACTACCTCCACCGCCACAACCTTCACCACCCCACCACCTCCACCTCTGCCACCGCTACCACCACTTCCACCAGTGCCGCCACCTCCGCCATTGCCACCACTACCTCCACCTCCGCCACTACCACCACCATCACCTCCACCACTACCATCACCACCTCCACCTCTGCCACCGCTACCACCATCGCCACCACTACCTCCACCTCCACCAATTTTTTGGCTATTTAATGGAATTTGTGAAATTTTATAGAAGTTCTAGAAACAGAAATGACTGTGCCTAACAAAAGCATTTCTGTTTCTTTTCTGGCCGAGAAATAGAAATTATTATGCGTTACCAAACGTGTTTTTTTGCCCAGAAATTTGGCCCAGTAATAGAAATACAAAAAGTCATTTCTAGAATAGAATCATGGCCCAGAAACAGAAGTGTTATCATGCAGGCCCTGATTCTCCCACAGTCTCATTTTTCATTTTTTACAGTCACACTCCCAATTCCGAACTACTTCTTGGTTACAAACTGATACAGTTTGGTATAGTAACGGATAACATGACTAGCATTGGTATGTATCAAACCGATACCATGATCAATGTCCTGTATCAGATCGATATCGGTGTTGGTGTTCTCTCTCTCTCTCTCTCTCTCTCTCTCTCTCACATGAGGATGTGATATCGTACCGATACCGACCTCGATACCATATGATACAAATTCCAATCCCAATACTGATTTGATGCCAATCTGATGTTGATCTCATACCAATTTGGGTGATCCAATTGTGATACATTACGATCCGATACCAATACATGACAAACAACATAGCGTATATGACGATTTAACGATTTGACGGCATGTTGGTGATTTGACGATATGACGCCATGACAATGATTTGGGGATGTGGTGCCATGACGGTGACTTGGTGATATGACGTCATGACGGCGATTTAGCACCATGAAGACAATCTAAAAATTTGATGTCTTGATGGTGATTTGCAATATGACACTATGGTGGCATTTGACAATATGACACCATGGCGGGTCGGCTGTGTCAATGTTCTGTATCAGATCAGTTTGGCATCAGATCAATATCAATACCGATATCAGTATTGATATCAAGATTGGAATCAATATCGTATATGATATCGAATCGGTATCAGGGTAGATACGATATTGGGTTAGTATCGGCCAAGAATTATTTTTGGTAGATCGGTATCGGCATCTACCTATGTCGATTTTTGGCGAATCCCATATCGGCTAAAAAACTGGAACTCAAGAGAGGGAGGAGAGAGGGATAGTGGGGATAGGATAAAAGTAAACAAATAGAAAAACCATAGCACGAATGGAAGAGGGAGAGAGAAAGGGATAAAAAATAGAAAACTAATGGAAGAAGTCGGAAAAGAGAGGGAGAGAAAGATAATGATGCCGCTGAGAGAAGATAGGTGAATCGTTATCCTCTCCAATTTGCTATCCTCTCTAATTTCTTCAATTCCTCATATTGACCATCCTAATCTCTGTCCAAAAACATTGCATAAGGTGGGGTCCACTCCCCCTATTAGAGGAATTAAAAGTGCCCATTAATTGGAGGTGATAATTATTCGAAGATAAATAATGTATTTTTATGGTGTCACATGACATCCTCTGCTCTACAAAAAAAAAAAAACATGACATCTTCTGCTCTAGATGTACTAGAGTAGGTATTTGGAGTCTATATGTACATTAGAGGATCAACATCCCAGAAGAAAAGGTGGAAATTTTGTATTTGTTTCTCATAAATTACCATAAATAGGAGTGTTTAGTTAGATTAGATGAGAAATTTATCAATTAATATTATTAAATATACTTTCTTATTTAGTGATGTGAGTATGTGACACCCCACTTATTTCCATCCCACTCACTTATGGTAATACTTTGACACTCTTCATGGAATCTCTCGTTTTGTGTTTAATTCTTTCCTCCTCTCATTACCTCTCTCCCACCGAATGCCATCACTTCCAATTCTTCTTTCCCCCCACCAAACCCCTCCCCACTAAAAGTACTTATTCCATCTTGGGAAAGGTATTCATTCTACACAAAAGATTCTTTCATTGACTCAGTCAAATGGGGGAATAGGGGTGTTTTTATCATTTTCGATGGACATTTATGTCAATCTAACTATATTTAATGGTGATCATGCACATGTACGGTAGTGCATAACAAACTTTTATCTTTCATTTTTATAAAATATGGAAAGTGGTTTTTTGCACGGGAGTGTGGCCTACATCAGCACTTCCTTATGTTTATCTCTCTCCTCCTTAAAATAAGGGGGCAGAGATGTCTTTTCACATGGGGAGGAGAGAGATAGACTCATGGGAGTGTTGGTGTAGGCCACACTCCTGGACAGAGAACTTTTTCCCAAAAAATATATATATATTGAGAAAAAGTTCTTTGTACGGGAGTGTGGCCTACGCCAGCACTCCCATGAGTCTCCCCATGTGAAAAGACATCTGTACCCCCTTAATTTAAGGAGGAGAGAGATAGATACATGAGAGTGCTGGAGTAGGCCACATTCCCGTACAGAAAACTACTTCCCATTTATATTTTATCATTTTCTTCTTTTCTTTTTCTTTTTATTCAACCCACAATATGTGAAAACCCACTCTTACAAGTTTCTCACCGCTTTTTATTTCTTAGTAAATGGGATTTATAATGAGATTTTCCCTTGATTAAAAAAAAAAGATCATTTATTAATTTTGTCTCTTCTCTCGAATAATTGTGGGTCTCTTATAATCGATATCGTTCTAGTGTTGCCATTGATGTGAAGTGGGAGATTTCTCTTACACCGGCAACATGAGGGAATCCTTTCTCTTTAATTTATTTATGGAGCTTCACCTAAGGGATAGTTTAGTCCAGAATGAACCACACCTCAAGAAGTGGAGGTTCTCAAATCCACTTGGGGCCATCGCACAAGCTCTCATGGCTCTCGTGGACTAACGCGTTTTTGGGTCCATATAAGACCCATATGGGTTACAGGGTCTTATATGGACCCGACCTTTGTCTGGCTTACCCGAATAGTGGGCCTAGTAAATTTTTTTTTGATGTTAAACAAAAAAAACCCCAAGTGCCCCACTACCTGCTAAGGACATCCCCACTTAAGCAAAACCCGGCCGGGCCCATTTAGTAAGGTGAGAGAGCACGTCCTTTTCAAAGCAAAATATGACATAGGGAAACATGAGCATGATGTGAGAGACTCCAAATCCATAAGATTTTGAAAGCAGCTATTAGCGCCAAAAATATAAAAACACGGTCAAATGTTCTCCGTGTCGGGGGTAGCCTGCGTAGGATGCACTAGACATATGGGGTGGGCAAAATAATGATCGCTCCACCCCTTGAATGGTGAAAATGATCGTCTCATGTGTATGGATGCAGTCTGCACTCCCAGTCAGAGAACAATTGCCCATAAAAAATAGAATTATTTTATTAAAAAAGATTGGATATGCGGCCAAGGTGTCTAACATGTATCATCCACTCTCTTTCTTCTTTTGTGAAAAAGATCCCCTTACCCTTCAGTGTATATCATTTCAGCCAGATAATTGATGTATACTATTAGCTTACAAAATGCTGACGGTATATTCAACCCTACATTATTTTACATTGGGAATGCAAATAGCTCGTCTCTAGAGAGCCCAGCACACCTAGGATGCTGTCAACCGTTGGGCTATGCTGCACACATCGTTAGGCGTGCATCGAGATATGTGCAATATAGCTCAACCGTTGGATGCCCCCTGGCAACACCCAGGGCGCTGTGCTCCCTGAAGACGATCCTGACCCCGCAAATTCTTACCAAAACGTAAATGGCGTTTTAAGTAAATGCACCATGACACCTTTTTTTTTTTTTTGGGGGTAGAAACCATGACACTTATTATCCAGTAAAATCACACTTGTACGCTGTAGGGCCCGGATATTCCTACCACGCGTTGCCTTCTCATTGGACGGAAAATTTGCCTTTTTTCCACAACACAACAGGCCTGATGCTCTCGTGCGTTTCTTCGGACAACCTAACTGAATAATTTTCATAACGTCACTCTTTAATTCTAAGGAACGAGGGAAAAAAAAAAAATTCGCCATGAACAAGCTCTGCAACTCCCAACACTGAAAAGCCTCATTTGAAGAAACCTCTGTAAACCATATCTTTTTTTGTTTCTATAAAGATTTCTACCTCAAGATGGGATCTTTAGTCCCGTATATGGACCTAAATCTTCTCCCTGAACGTATTACTCCCCAAATCGAGCCCAAGCTCGAACCCCTTGACGAAGAACCATACTTCTCAACCCCGAACTCTGACCCTAGTTCTGACGTTATCGAAGAAATCTCTCCGGTTTCAGACATTACTGGCGATGACGAAAACGATGTCTACTCACAATACTACCGGATATCTGAGCTTTTCCGGTCTGTTTTCGCCAGGAAGATGCAACAGTATTCCGATTTGACGGTTGTGGATCCGAATTCACTTGCAATTGTTCCTCAGCCCGAGGAAGAAAGCGTCTCTACGGATGCCTTGAAATTAAAGAAACAAACTAGGTCGGCGGAGTTGGTTAGGGTTACTATTCAGAAAGTTGAGGATGCCATACACTTTAGGAATTTGATGAAGAGGACGAGGATGCTCTATGACTCTCTGCGGATCTTTTCGTCCCTCGAAGATGAAAGAGGGAGAACTATTGGTAAGAGAATGAGGGGGGATTTGACAGCTGCTTCGTTGATGAAGGGCAGGGGTCTGTGGTTGCACAGGGACAAACGTATTATTGGTTCAATTCCTGGTATTGACATTGGTGATGTGTTTTTCTTCCGTATGGAAATGTGTGTGATTGGACTGCATGGCCAGCCTCAAGCTGGAATCGATTATGTCACGGCGAGTCATAGTTCGAATGGCGAGCCGATTGCTACGAGCATCGTCGTGTCTGGTGGGTATGAGGATGACGAAGATACAGGTGATGTGATAATCTACACTGGTCATGGTGGGCAAGATAGGAAATTTGCTAGGCAATGCGTTCACCAAAAGCTTGAAGGTGGCAATCTTGCGTTGGAGCGGAGCAGGTATTATGGGATTGAGATACGGGTCATTCGGGGATTCAAATATGAGAGAAGTATTACCAGTAAAATCTATGTTTACGATGGTCTCTATAGAATTGTGGATTGTTGGTTCGATGTTGGTAAGTCTGGTTTTGGTGTTTACAAATATAAGCTTGTGAGAATGGCTGACCAACCTGAAATGGGCAGTGCCGTACTAAAATTTGCGGGGAACCTGAGGACGAAACCTTTGGCAGCCAGGCCATCTGGTTACCTTAGTCTTGATATCTCCAAGGGGAAGGAAACTTTGCCTGTTTTTCTGTTTAATGACATTGATTCGGATCAAGACCCAATGCTTTTTGAGTATCTTGCGAAGACTGTGTTCCCACCTTATGCGTTTCAGCAAATGAATAATAATTTTGGGTGTGATTGTGTTTCTGGTTGTTCCTCTGGTTGTTTTTGTGCTCAGAGAAATGGTGGAGAGTTTCCTTATGACAGCAATGGGATTCTCTTGATGGGGAAACCTTTGATACTTGAATGTGGCAGTTTTTGTCGCTGCCCACCTAGTTGCCAGAATCGTGTGACTCAAAAGGGTGTGAAGCATCGATTGGAAGTGTTTAGATCAAGGAATACTACCTGGGGGGTTAGATCCTTGGATTTGATTCCAGCTGGTTCCTTTATTTGTGAATATACTGGCGTCGTGCTTACCAGAGAACAAGTGGCATTATTTACAATGAATGGTGATAGTTTGGTCTATCCAAGTCGTTTTCCTAAAAAATGGGTGGAATGGGGAGACTTGTCTCAAGTTTTCCCTGAATTTATGAGGCCAGCTAATCCCTCTATTCCTCCGTTGGATTTTGCAGTGGATGTATCTACAATGAGGAATGTTGCATGTTATTTCAGCCATAGTTCAAGTCCTAATGTTATGGTGCAGTATGTATTATATGATCACCTTAATATACTGTACCCTCATCTCATGATTTTTGCATTGGAAAACATCCCACCTTTAAGAGAGCTCAGCCTTGATTATGGAGTGGCTGATGACTGGGAAGGAAAGCTCACTCTTTGCAACTGAACAATTCTGAAGAGGTGGCAAATTTTGTGATTTTGCAATTTTTTTTTGAAGGAAATGATGATTCTATCTGTTTTTGGGATCAGCTCAACTTCCTTTCAAGGTAATTCTTAGATATTCTTAATTGCTTAGACCGTAGACATCTATATTCTTTTTTAAGCAGTATGGATTTTGGTTAAGTGCTTCTTTTCTTTCTCCATTTTTGATTGATTTGTTTTATCTTCTCCGGTGGGCTTTTGTTAGTTCATTACTGATGCTGGTTTACCATATGGCTGCTGGTACATGTTTTTCACTGTTCTATCACATAAAACATTGTTTATATATTATGATTTATGGATAATCATATTCTTCATTTATCTTATACTGTTCTTGTGGTTCATTTTAGTTCATTAGCTACATTTGTTTAGCCTGGTACATTTTGTTTACTGTGCTGCTTTATATAACAGCCTATCTTGTGTGTCAAGATACATGCATAGAAGCTTACTTGAGATGAGACAGAGAAGTGGGAGGATCGTACTACCCCTACTGTCACTGTTGATGAATCATTTGTCTCTTTTTCTGCATGGGTCATTGTTACATGAAGTGTTTTGATTGAACTTCTGTTAGAGTTTAGGTAATATGGTTGCCAACTATCATCTTCTTATATCCCATTCATATGCCCCTTTAATTTGTTAGAGAATTGTTGACAATATGGTATATTCTATGCCAAAACTGTGTTGATAATATATTTTTCTTCTGCTTGATGTTACCAACTTGAGGGTGTGCCTTGGTGCAGCGGTAAGGTTACTCCATTGTGATCAAGTGGTCACGGGTTCGAGTCTGGAAACAACCTCTCTGCGAAAGTAGGAGTAAGTACAAAATGACCCTCCCTTGACCCCACAGTGTCGGAACCATCGTGTAATGGGTACACCCTTTTTTGATGTTACCTACTTACCATTAAGTTCTAACCTCCCAATTATTTATTTTAGGTTCTTTTTCTCCCTGTTTTCTTCAAAGCAATTAATGATATGCTTCAGGAAGTCATTGCCGCTGCTTGCTCCATTTTCAATTTCTTCTGGTTTCTTTTCACAGTAACAGCATTGCTTTCTACCCATTAAAATGTTTGGAATACTAATTGTTGTATACTGTGGTAGGCACCATATGCATGACAATTTCCTGCACATGGTCTTTATTGCTCAGTAGAAACACTTGGTAGGATCCCAACTACCCATAGAGTTAATTTGGTGGATTGTTGGAAACAAAAAGGAGTTTGTTGGAGATATATCCTTTTAATAAGTGGTTGCAGATGTTAGTGATTAAGGACATGTATGATACTTGTTGTGAACAATTGGGAATAGAAAACAAAGTTTTATGGCAGAGTAAGTATACACTGGGGTTGTTTATATTGAGTCATATCTTTTTGCATTGTTTATGGATGTCTTGGCTTGGCACATATATCAGGCCCCTATTATGTCTGTTTTTGGTTGATGACATAGAATACTAATAGGATGGATGAAGTGGAGAGATGCAACAGGTGTGCTGTGTGATCGACGTATTCTTTTAAAACTCAAAAGGAAAATTTTATAGGACTGCCATACGACCGGCCATGATGTATGGTGCGGAATGTTGGGCAGTTAAGAAGCTGCATGCTGATAAACTAGCTGATAAACTAAGTTTGGCGGAGATCATAGTTATCAAGGCAGCAAGGATTTGGAGAGGGTCCAAAAATAAGGCGACACCAACAAGGCGGCAAGGTGACCAAGGAGCCTGGACGCCTAGGCGACACCTTGATAACTATGGCGGAGATGAGGATGTTGAGATGGATGTGTGGCAAGACTACAAAAGATGAAGTAAGGAATGACCATATCAGAGCGCAGTTGGGAGTTGCCCCTATACATGAGAAGCTACGAGAGACTCGTTTGAGGTGGCATGGTCATGTTCAATGGAGGCCTTGGAATGCACCAGTATGAAGGAGTGATTTGATTCAGATTGATGGATCTAAAAAAACTAGAAGCAGGTCTAAAATGGCCCTAGGAGAAATTTGGAGGTAAGACATGGATAGTTTGGGCCTTGTCTCAAGTATAGCCTCGAATAGAGCTGATTGGAGGGTTAAGATCCATGTAGCCGACCCCATTTTGGTGGGTTATTGCTGAGCTTTGTCGACGTTGTTGTGGCTAGATCCAGTGTTGACGCTGAGTATAGGACTATGTCTCATACTGCTGTTGAATCGATGTGGTTGAAATCATTGCTTCAAGAGTTGGATTTTCCAGTTACTAAACCTATAAAGATGTTCTGTGATAATCAAGCTGGTATCTACATTGCCAGCAACGAGATGTTTCATGAAAGGACTAAATATTTTGAAGTCGATTATCACTTTGTGAGGAATGCAGGTGTTGAGGCTGAGTATAGGGCTATGTCTCATACTGCAGCTGAATTGATGTGATTGAAATTACTGATTCTAGTGTTGGATTTTCCAGTTACTAAACCTATGAAGATGCTTTGTGATAATCAAGCTGGTATCAAAATTGCCAGCAATGTGATGTTTCATGAAAGGACTAAACATTTTGAAGTCGGTTGTCACTTTGTGAGGAATGCAGTTATGAGGAAGTTGATTGTTACCCCATTTGTTTCTTTTGCAGATTGGCTGGGAGATATGTTTACTAAGCCTCTGTTTGGTTGTGCTTTCCAGAAAGACAGTTCCAAGCTGGGCATAAGTGATTTATATGCTCCAGCTTGAGGGGGAGTGTTAAGTTATATTTGTAATATTGCAGGGGTATTATTGTCAGTCCCTTGCGGTAGTCATTAGTTAGCAGTAGGCATTAGTTAGTTTCCTAGTGTGTTTCTAAGTTAGTCAATAGCTGCTATTGTAATTCTTAGTTCTCTACTACAGTACTACCACAAGGAGTCCTTGTGGTATTATAATTAGTTCTCTTTTATCTATAAAGGAAGTGTGGGGGGACAAAGCTATTGTACAGACTATTTTCTCCAACTTGCGATAGTCTTTTCTCTGCTGGTTCTCTCTCCCTTGTGAATCGGATGGGTTCACACTGTTCCTCTAACTCTCTGCTGGTTGATCATCATCATCATCATCACCATCACTATCGTTGTCATTATCATCACCAGTAGACGAGGACGGTGTGTGAGTGGCCATTGGAATGTGACCAATCGATGTCTTCCTCATCTTCCCCACCAGGATGGGGTTCAAAAGGTCGGGGTGCATGTGAGTGAACTTTGCTCTCTCAAGAAATAAATTTGTCGACATCAACACCCATCTGACTAGCAATATCGTTGTTCGGCCTCCCTCAAGCTTATCCAATGTAGGGGTACCTTGACCCTTAGAGGGGATCTTCCTCATCTGACTCCTCCTGAAAGATGCTGCTCAGCTCGATTTGGTCTTTGTCATTCTCCATGCCCATGCGTCTTTGTTGCATCTTTAGTCTCATATTGTTGTGCACATATGCCAAGTTCTCCAGCTGGTCATGACCCAATCGGTTCTGCCTTTGGAGTGGATAAGTGACCGGAGGCGGAACATGTTCGGGGGAGCGCCTTCAATGCTATCTTCCTTAAGTTAGGTGCCTCTTTTCGAGATAGCACCCATATTCACCTGCCTTTTAGAATTAAGATTTTTCTTGTCAAGTGTTTATACTTTGTACATACTTATATTGAACTAAGAAACTAGGGTGATGAACATGGACCTACCAGGAGCTGTAGTCTTCCGACCAGCTGTGGCAACTGCAGATCCGAAAGTCCTAGTGGCATCTCTGAAGTTCTTTATCTATATCCATTTCAATGATTGGTAATGTTAGCATCAATGCGTAATTATAATTACATTCATTTCTTAGTACTTAAGAAACTACAAGTCTCACATCATTATTTTACTTGCCTTGTATATCTGGATTTGACTCCAGCTTTGCCATCACCTCTTCCATTTCATCTATCAGGTCTTGATTCATCCCAAATTTGTGCTTATACTGATACTTGGGATTGAGATAGTGGGCTGGGAATTATATAGACAAGTTGCCAATGCTTACCAAGGATCTAATTGGGTAGTAATTTATAGGGCTGCAATAGGGTCAGTTTGGGCCAGGTTTTTTAAAACCCCAACCCCTAGGTCCCCTTAACTCAGCCCGGACCAGCTTGAGGTCGGGCTGGATATCCCACCCAGCTCGGTCCTGATTGACCATAATTGGGCCAGGTTTTTTAAAACTCCAACCCCTAGGTCCCCTTAACTCAGCCCGGACCAGCTTGAGGTCAGGCTGGATATCCCACCCAGCTCGGTCCTGATTGACCATAATTGGGCCGGGTTGGCCTTGATTGACCCTGACAATCCTATTTTCGTCATTTCAGAGCTATGCAGGGTTGGGGTGGACCTGGCTGACTCTTGGTGCCTTTTTTTCTTCCATATCCTGTCCTTGTATACACTTAAAAAAAATTCTTCAAACAATGGTTATTCACAGTTCATTGCATGGACTCTTTTATTACATCCCCACCGAGGACTCGGAAAATTAATCACAAACCAACAAATAGAAATGACAGAAGAAGAGCATAAAGTTCTAGCGAGAATAGCTTATGCTGCCATTTGGATGTCATGCCTTAAACCAGATTTTGATTGTGAGTAATGAACCTTAAACTTAAGAAATAAAAGCAAATCTGGCCAATTATCACAACTTTGAGTCTGTTGAAAGGGATCTAATTCATGGTTGTCAAGGTGTCCAGGCGCCTTGGTCGTCTTGGTGTCGTCTTGCATCCAGATCCTCTCCAACGCTTTGGGTCACCTAGACGCCGTGGAAACTATGGTCGAATTAAGAGCATTGAAAATCAGATGAGCAGGTTGGTAGATTGGTACACTGCCACTCACTTCACGTTCAAAGAATTTCATTGATTATTCGCATAGGGTTTGTGAAGCTCTCCAGGAAGAGCTTCCATCCACGTCTCCTTCACCAGAAAATCCTCCAGTTTCACTAATCCACTCCATCAGCTGAAATAATCCAGAAAAACATGAAAATCAAACATAATATTGTCACATTGCTTAAAGAGATTAATTGAAGTGCAAAGAGGTGGGAAATTCTGTTTCAACATGCATCTTATCCACAACATCAACGTGGTTCAAGCACTTATCCAAATGGTAAACAAAGGGGAATTAATGGCTGCTAAACCCTTTAAGGGCAACTATCAAAACATGAAAAAGGTGATGGGCTAGGGACAGCGGGTGGAGAACCATTATGCTTGCCGGATTGGCCAAGCCCTATCCCAAACCCACCTGTTTCTCTCAACAGAACCCAATTTTCCAAACCCACAAAGCATAGAATCCTAAACGACTAAACCACAACGTTCGATAATGCAATAAAGGGTGTAGCTTGCGGATTATATGGCAACTCAGTTCCAATATGAGGCTCCAATCTAATAAATGACGAAGAACGAAAATGAGGAGACAATGTGGACAGAGATTGAAGAATAAAAGTAACAGGTAGTGGAGGAGAGGAAGATCACATACCTGCATGAGGTCGCGCAAGGTGCCCTCCACAATATTGCATTGAAACTCAAAAGGGAAAGGAAAGACCAGCGCTGGCTTCGAGGGAGACGCTGAAAAAAGGGGGGGAGGCTACTTTTTGAAAGACCTTTGGATTTGGAGACTCTCGTGGAGATTTGAGGTTGCATTTCGATATTACGAGGAATTTGTTAAAGTCAATCTGGATTTTTTGCTCAATGGTGAGACTGGAAGGAGACTCGCTTTGGAGACCACTATTCAGTCTTGTCAAGGTTACTAGCAGAGGTATAGCAGAAAGTGGAAATGCTGGGTTTTTGGAGCTATTGTTTCAATGAATGGGAGGACCTTCAATCGCGTTGCGGGTTGGAAGAACTCTATTAGGGATTTGGAAGAAGCAATTGCCAAGCACAGAGGGAGAGAGAGAGAGAGGCCCTAGTAATTTGACTTTGGGTAGATTAGAACAAAAATTCACCAGTCCTGTGCAGTGGTGCATAATTTTCTTTTCTTAGTGTATGATTTGAAGTTACCAGCGTGCGATGTTCTTTGTTTGACGTTTTGCTAGTTTTTTACCCATTTCGGATGATTGTCTTGCAACGTGTCACCAACGTTGGAGATTTGGTGTTGCACGTCATCTAGAATGGACCAAACATTGGCAACGACTATTATTCTATGTCTTCTCACTCGGAGAGACATGTCTTCAGCTCTTTAGGACATCTGTTCCAAGGGGTGTCTTCCCTCTATGTATAGAGGATGTTCTGAAGACTTGTGAAATGAATTCTAAGTGTTCTTTTCCCTCCCTTTCACTCATATACTCTCTCCCTATTTTGCCTTCAGATTTATTGTTTTTGAGAAATAATCTAAGTTTCATTTTTCTTGTTGATTAATCACAACCCGAGTGTGTCCCATCGTGGCCTAGTAAGTGAGTGCAACAACTAGTAGAAGAAGGCCCAAGGGTCACCTTGGAGGTCGATTCGCAAAGAACCCGTATTACACCAAAAATATGGGGTGACTACGATCTTAAGGAGAGTGATTGGTGGCATGACTGAGCCCCACCATCATTCTTATTCATGTGTAGTGTTGTGTTTGTAGTTAGCAGGTGTTCGTGATCTTTCGTTTGGGTATAAAGCTCTCCTACAATACATGGTTGTTCCATTTCGAGTGCTAAAGCCATTGAAGTAAGTCCTATATTCTCAATTTTATTGGTGTTATTTACAAAAATTCTTAAGCTCGTAGTATTGAGAATAGGAGTATGGCTACTGAAAGTTCTACTATTTCTGTTCTGGCGATGGAGAACTTGGGGGTGGTTTTTGATTTTGATATAGCCATTCAGTGGTTTTAATTATAAGAGGTGGAAGCAAATGATAGAGTTTGATCTGGGACAATTAGGTGTGTCATTTGCTTTGACTAAAACTATACCGGCAGAGAGTGATGATCCTACTCTCAAAGCCAAGAGAGAAGCTTGGTTACAAGCGGACTACCAAAGCAAGAATAAAATGCTGAATTGTTGTCCAATGCATCATACAATGTATACGCTCCTTACGAATATGCATATATTTTAGGGGCTACATTAGAAAAGAAGTATGCATTAGAGGATGCCAGCAGTAAAAAGTATTTGTTGTGGCGAACTTTTTTGATTTTGTTATGAGAGAGGATATCAATGTGTATTCAAATTGATATATTTCAAGTTTTTGTTGCCAAATCAGCAAAGGCATGGTCCTACCAGATGATTTCATGCCTGGATTTTTATTAGAGAAGTTGTCGGTGTCCTAGAATTGCTTCTAAGTCAAAATGAAGTAAAAGAGAAAGGACTAGACACTTGATAAAAAATAATCCGAGTGAAGATTGAGGAGAAGAACCGGGAAAAGGACAAGGTTGAAAAGGCCAAGGAATTCAATTCGAAGGTTAATCTTGTTGAGTCCGGTAAGAATGGGCAATTCAAGAAGATCCTTCATGTTAAGAAGGAAAACAAATTCAAAAAGAAGAAAAGGAATTGCTACGTGTGCAGTAAACCTGTTCATTTCCATTGTGACTGCGGAGAAAGTTAGAAACAAAGCCAAAGTTAATTTAACGGAGGCAGAAATTGTTGTAGCAATTGTGACTCGGATCAATTTGGTTGAAAGTGCAAAAGAATGTAATATTGACATAGGTGCTACCAAGCACATATGTTGGGATCAGAACTTATTTTTCAATTATTAGATGGTTGATTCTAGTGATTTAGTCTATATGGGAAATTTCCAAACCTCACGTGTCATTGGTAAAGGCAAGTCACTCTAAAGTTTGTTTCAGAGGAGTCCCTTGTGCTTAAAGATGTGCTTCATGTGTTGGAAATCTGTCGGAGCTTGGTGTTGGGCATAGTTGTCAAGGTGTCGCCTAGGCGGGCGCCTTGGTCACCTTGTGTCCAAGCTCCTGCCAATGCCTTGGGTCGCCTAGATGCCGTGACAACTATGGTGTCAGGATCATTCCTCAACAAGGCAAGACTGAAACTCTCAATAGAGGTTGATAAAGTTTATTGTCTTAAAGAATGAAGTATTTGTGGAGAAGGGGTACTTGTCAAATGGGCTTTTTGTACTTGGTGTATCTAAAGTTATTAATGAAAAACTAAGCACCTCTTTAGTTTATTTAGTTGAGTCTTATGATATATGACTTGCTAGATTAGGACATCATACTGCACCATATATTAAGAGGCTATCATATTTAGGTCTCATAGAAGGCAATCCTAAACCAACATTGGATAAATGTCAAATTTGTGTGGAGGCTAGTTCACAAAGAAGCCTTGTAAGTCAGTAGAAAGACAATGAAAATCAAGACTTAGTGCATAGTGACTTGGGTGGCTTTTAAGTCACATGAGTCAAGAGGAGGTAAGAGGTATTTTATTAACTTTATTGATGACTACTCTAGATATATTTGAATATATATCTTGTAAAGACTAGGGATGAGGCAGAACATGCTTATGTCCTATAAATTGGAGGTTGAAAATCAATTGGTTAGTAAGATAAAGAGGTTGAAGACTGATAGAGGGACTGAGTATGTTTTATTGAATGTGAAAAGCTAGTATTGGATCCAGGAACGGATGGTTTGATCCACCCAATGAACGGTGGAATGGTGGAAGTCACCAGACGCTTTCTCTGGACATCATTCCCTTTTGAGGAGCAATGAGCGGATAAATCAACCTTCACCGGTGAGGATGACCACACAGGTAACCAACGCAAGCCGACATTCATAGGAGTATCAAACAAACGTGGGCAATACCTCTTGGCAAGACTGACGCATTGGTCGTGCAGATCAAATAGTCTCTTTTCTGGTACGACTGATGGAACTCAATGTCTATCAAAGTTTTGTGAACTGTGAAGAGAATTGGATGGTAACATGTGACGCAGATCACATTATTTGGAGGAAGAATTTTCATATTTGGGTTTAATTCAGTTTTTTGGGTAAAATTGAACCCATGGTTCAATAAGTTAGGTCCAAATTTAAGTCTCCAATGGGTTATATGGGTCGTGGGCCAAGTAATTTTGAGTTTTCTGTTGTAACTGGTCCATTCTATAAGCCCAAATATTAGGGATTTAAGGCTTATGTGGGATTAAGTAGTTAGTTTCTATTTTATAAGAGTTTCTAAGTTGTAATGGTAGTTACTTCTAGGCTAAGTTTGTATTGGTACTTAGTTTCCTTTTTCTTAGACTTCCTAATTTTTGAGAGTTGCCATACTGTAAAGGATCTCTTTATATTTAGAGGAGTTTCCTATTTTTATGATGTAGCTATCAACTACAATAAATGAAGGAGGGGGCATGCTGCCCACAGATTTGATGATTGTTCAATTGAATGTTTCTCTTTGGTGATGTGCTGAGAGTAGCTCTTGTGGTGGAGCAAGTGCAACCCAAGGTGGTGAATTCTTGGATTGGGAGGGTAGTGAAGCCTTCGATCAAAGCCCCTTCTTTTTTTCCTCTTTCTTTCATCACCTTTCAGCAGGTATTCCAGCAGCTTTTTTTCACTATCACGGCCTCCTATGAATTGATATTAGAATTTCTTTTTGTGCTTAGTTAATGCATTAATATTGCTTTCCAAGTTCTCTTTATCTCTTATTATTTTTAAGTACTGTTTCATGTGTGCAATAGGGTTATTTGACAGCATATAAGTCTGAACTTCAGGCATTGATTCCTGAGAATCTAACCATTGGATTAAGCTGGGATTTGACTATGTTATTCCATTCCCCTTCTACTCCATTCAACCCAAACTTGAGCACCATCACACTGATGGGTTGAGAGTTATTCAAGTTCTCCTTGCTATTTTCTGATTTTTAGTAGTTTCTATTTTCTGTCCATGTTCGTATCTCCTTATCTAACCGTCAGTTTGCATTGACATTTTAACCACCTACTCACCTCATTAGGACCTTTAGAAGGGTGAGCTTGGATTACAACAATCACCCTGTATCGGAACATTTTTAGAAAACAAAGATTTCACAGGCCATTCACAGTCATGGCCTTCATGACTTGCAGAAGATTGAACATATAGTGGAAGCATATAACATGCTTACCCCTCCGACAGTCAAGTTTCCAATCATGGTACAGAGAGTGACAACAATGTTCGAGTCAGGCACCCTCTTTATTCTATTCTTCTGCTAGACCCCGCATACAAGATGAGTGTCCTTTCAATACAAGTCGGGTCTTCTAATCAGGTTGTTAGGCAGTGCCTCCAACCCATGTTTTATGGTCAATATCCAACATTCATTTGGAGAATAATGTTTGAGAAAAGGGATACAAATCATTTGGTTCTCCTCCCGTTACTATTCTTTATTTATTGCCTTCATGGAGGGAAAGGTGAACGTCATGCTGCTCTACATCAAACTCATGGAGAAAACCTGCTTTGAGAAGGAGAGAGTTCGTGCCAGATAATTGCGGTGGATAAAAGCCAAATATACGAATGCTTGAAAGCTCCTGGATGTCCTCCTCGTAGAAATGACAGGTACAAAGCTATGGGTGAGATCTGAGTACTTTTTCAACCTCTTAAGAGTGTCACAAAACCTTTAGGAAGACCACAAATTACATTTGAACACATGAAAACAGCTTAATAGGAATCAACAAAGCTTGCTATAGTGGCAAAGTGGGCCCATTGTCAATATACATCCTTTTCTTCTGGGTCCAGAGTGACCTGATCAAAACATCTAAATATCTAATCAATATTTTTATGGATATTTCCCTCCACTGTACAGCCAAATTCTACAGATAAGATAATCCAACTGAATCAAGTCAGACCTTATCCTTGCAAATTTCAGTTGAGAACGACAAATTTGTGGGTTGCCTTAACTTCCTATGCCCATAGATCAGGGCACAAAAAGAATGTCTGGTGAAAGTGGCATGTCTTTTACACCCTTTGCTGCAGTGTTCTGTTGAAAGTCAAATTTTATAGCAAATGACTGTCCTTTATATGAACAATTGAAAATAAACTACATGAGTCAATTAATTTTGATCAATAAAGGTGATCCACTAGAAATTTTCAAGCCAGTTGCGAGAAGCAAATAGAGAGCACAGGAATTTTGTTACACAACTATTTGTTTATTGCTGCGTGTGAAATCATATTAGAAGCAATCTGACTATTTTCAGAATATAAAAACTTGAGAGAATATTTTCAACCATCAAATTTAATTCTCTCCTAATTTTTCCTTTTTCTTCATGGGTAGGATTATGAGTATCATTATTATAGTGATTCTTAGCGATTTATTGTGGCAGGTCTCCTTGGCCTTCTCTACAACTCTAGGTGCTACCCTTAATGTAAGGCCGGTTGAGAAGAAGGGAATAGAATAGGTAGCTCAGGATTCAACAATGCTATAAGCTGTATTCATTCAATCGTCAGGGCTCTCAAGAGCTCTCACATATTTATAGCCTCTTGGCTGAAAAGAAAACAGACTTAAACTAGGACTCAAAATAGAACTAGGACTCAAACTAAAACTTGGATTCAAAACTAAATCCTAATTAGGATTACAAATCCAACTAGAACTCAAATAAAAGACCAAATAACATTCAAATAACCCTAAACTGTTCCCATGATTATGATGCTGGTGTAGGGGGGATCCCTACACCTATCTAATCCTACTCTAGTGCTGGTGTAGGGAAGAATCCCTACACCTGTGGCTGGTTCTAGGCAGCCGAACTACATCAACTCTCCCGATCTTAAAAGAACTCGACTCTGTCAAGTTAGGTCGCCGACCCAAGATGCCTTTGTAGGTATCTCGATACCATTTTCTACACATACCTCCCCTGAGGTTTGCTTTAATTATACTTTCACCCATGAGGTTTGGCAAATAACGCGTACCTCCCCTGCTCTCCAAACTAATTAATAATTAAACCCACTTCGTTATCTGTCCTCGTTAGTTGCGAACGGTAGGAGTTTTGAAGTCATTTATGACCAATATACCCTTGTAGGGGTAAAGAAATGCCCTTCACCCAAAATCGAACGTTTAAGGTTTGAAAGCCCTAAATCTGTGCCAGAAAAGCCAGTTATTACAATGACATTAGTGTGAGGAATGCTGATCTGGTGATGCGGCAGCAGTGATGAGGAACAAGAGTACGATGAAACCTTTTATGAGGAATGCCGATCCGGTGATGAGGCTGACAAGCAGCGACAGAGTATGCGGCAGGTGCTCTGCTGTCGCTGTGCTCGGTGTTAGAGCAGTTGAGAGGGATGCAGTGGCGTGCGGGGTGGTGATGCAGCTCTTGCTGCTGGTGCAGAGCGATTGCACGGTGTGAGCCAAGTGCAAGGCACAGTTGCTGCTTAAGCTTCTCAGAGAATTGTGGCCCCATCATTCCATTGCCAATTCTGACTATTTTGGTTGCATAGATGTTGTTCTCTTTTGAGATTCTTCTTCTTCTCTTGAAATTCTATCTCTATGCTCTCATCCTGTTTGGTTGAATGATTCATGCCCAATCAGTGTCTTGTTGGGAGTGATAGAATCTTCCCATAAAATCATGGTCATAAAAACATTTTCAGGTCAACCAGAACGTATCACCGTTTAAATTTGGACACTCTACTGCCCAGAAGATTGATGGTAAGGAAGAGCATCATCCAATCCCTGACCCAAGATCCATTGATACCAAGAAGGAAATGATAATTTCATGGGTCAACTATTGCTGAATTACCCGAAAACATTTCAAAACAGTAAGAAAATTCGGCACGTTCGATTTTGACTTATTTTAAAAATAAATAAATTTGGTTATGCTATTTTGGGCTTTTCTCTAACCGAAGCTATTGCATCGTTTGCCCCAATGATGGCGTCTCTAATCTCATCCGTATTCCAATCGAGAAAAGGTGTTGATTTTCATATAGCACTTCACATCACATAAGTAAGAAGGAAGCGGGCTACTCCCCGAAAATGCCAATTAATACAATGGCATTAGTGGCAGCGGCAAGAAGCGCAACAATGAT
The DNA here is from genome assembly GCF_018873765.1 of Telopea speciosissima. Classification (NCBI taxonomy): domain Eukaryota; kingdom Viridiplantae; phylum Streptophyta; class Magnoliopsida; order Proteales; family Proteaceae; genus Telopea; species Telopea speciosissima. Next base: position 16,687,081 of record NC_057922.1, read on the forward strand.
GGTCACCTCGGAGGTGTAGTAGCAGCGGCAAGAATGGTGGTCTAGGTCAGTTGGGAATTGCTCAACAGAGCAAGTAATGATGTAAAAGGTTCATTTTACTATGAAGGGCATTTTGGTCAACTAATAAACAATTTTAACTTTTTCAGTCACTAGTTAACAGAGTGGGTTTAGTTATTAATTAGTTTGGAAAGCAGGGGAGGTACGCGTTATGTGCCAAACCTCACAGGTGAAAGTGTAATTAAAGTAAACCTTTGGGGAGGTACTTGTAAATTACCCATGAAATAATTATTACCCACGTAGAGCTTTTGTTCATTTATTTGTGTTCTTCATATCTACTGTATATAGTACATTTTCATGAAAATCTTGAAATGTTTTTTTGTTATTTTGTGAGGGGAAAAAGTTTCCCATGCAGCCAATGTAATGTATGTCCTCTAACATGGTTTTTTTTAATTATTATTTTCTCTCTCCTCCCTTGAGTATGTGGCCCCCATGTGGATGATACCGTTCTCCATGCCGTTATTGACGTGGCGTGGGAGATTTCCCCAGACTGGCAGCGTGGGAAACCTCCCCGTTTGTGAAATATCAAATTTATATTTTGAATGATCACATAATTTTTTCCAGTGCTCCTATATGATTTACAATAGTTTATACTTTGATTCGTTCTGAACGTTCCCCAAATCTTTGTCAATTTGAAAAGACAAATGCCACTGAATCTGAAAATTGTTAGATGACAGTAATAATGCTTAAGAACTGTTTTACATTGGAATGAGTATTCATTCAAAAGTTATGCTTTTTCTTTTTTCTTTTTTTGTTGGGTTAAAAATAAATTATGTTTTATGTTACCTTATCAATATTTGAATTTTTATCGCTGATACATGCCTTTCTCATGATTGGCAGAGGACTATCTTGGGCCAGTTTGTTAGGATTCTCTTATTTAGGTTTTTGATCCTGTGAATGATATATAATCTTTAATTGGTTCTAAAGTTACCTGAAATAGCTAATGCAGTTGGTTTTTTGTTTTTCCCGATGAACAGCAGTTTTAAGACTTGAGATAGCTAAACTTCTCTTCATTTTTGCCGTATAAGAGGAGGCTGCAAATGTTGATTCAGGTCTCAGATTTGCAAGGAGGTGTTAACCAATCACCATCATATTGCTTTGGCACTATATTGATTGCAGGCTTTTAGCTCAAGGATGCAGCTTTGGAAATGAATGACTAATGAAATTAAAAAGAGTATATTCGGCTAAGAAAAGGATGTCTAGTTAGTGATCGAGCTGGAGTTCCCAGATAGAAGATCCTTTCATGGACTTTGTGAGGAAATCCATTAACACCTTATTTTTTTGTAACATGTTTCCTTTTGTATGTGCACATGTACATATCAATGAATAACTTTTGTATCCACTCGTGTAAATGTCTGTCCAAACTGGATACGAGACTAGCTTGTAAAGGAAGCATGTACTACATGCCAAATGGATGTATGACTACAGGTCTCTTAGTTAATTTTTTTTTCTTGTTTCAATCTTATAGCATGGAATGTTATAATTTCGGCAGTAGCTGTTTATGTCAAGTGACAATGTATATGGTATTTGAAAGAAAGATACTTATTCCAGTCTTTACAAGAACCCTTGTGGGAATGGATCAGAAGTTGTTGATTAGTTATATATATTTTGTGGGGTGTGTGTGTGAAAAGGGGTGGGGGGGGGGGGGGGGGTTGTGATTCTTTCAAATGAGAATGGTAGACTACCCTTAATGTCCTGAAGGCAGAAGGTGTATTTGTCAAGTAACCACCTGTGGAATATAAGCTTTGCTTCTTGTTTTAGAAAAGCATAAAACTCAATAAAAGGGTGAAGTGAAGCAAAGGAAACAGAAGCCAGAGTAGCTGAGCCATGAAGAATTGTGGAAAATGCAATAGAAAGGAAGGCAGGGCAGCTATCAATCTGTCATGGTTAATAGATCAATTCATGTCCCCAGCGAGCAGTAATTGTGGCTTCATGGATCATGTCAAATTGGAAGGGAGAAACGTTGGTGCCGCAACAATCATCCATCACAGTCCTGAAGGTGAGTCACAAAAATCCTGTTGCATCAACATTTATGTAAACAACAATGTCCAAGGTGTAAACAATTCCATTTTATTTGGAAGCAAGGTGATGATGAGGGATCCTGGAGTTCATTCATCTTGGAGAGATTGGAATGTAGATAAAGGAGATTTAGAACCAAAACAGAGGAAAAGGAAGATAAAAAAGAGAAAGAAACCAAATGTTACTTTTGGATTTTGTGTAATGTTCTTCTGTATATTTCTGTTTCTTCTCCTTGTAATGTCATTGTCTTAGTGTTCAACTATTTATGTTTCACATCTGAAATTTATCAAAATATCGTTTACGTTGAAGAGAATTTTTTTGGGGTTTTTGGGCACTGTTAGAAATATAGAATCTGGTAAGTTTGATTGGATTTACATGTAACACAAGAAGGGAGTCTTCTCTCTCAAAGTGAGATGAAGAGGATTTTTCTTTTTTTTCTTTCGGTAAAGTGTAAAGAGTGGCTGGGTGGGCATTCGGCATTCCTTTGAATCTGCCCAAAAACAAAAAACAAAGGTGCCCTAAACCAATTAGCTGAGCTTATTATTTAGCTTTAGTTACCAGCCACCCTTATCTTGTAAGTGGACAGTGAGACAAGGAGCCGAACCTGGAAAAAAGAAAGGCCTCAAAAGGGTAATTAATTCTAATTGACTAAGCATTCGGAATCATGGAATGAGGTCTAAGTATTGAATCGGCCGGATCGGATCGGTATTGACAGAGGCCGATCCCGATCGTTGGCTGATCCAGGATCGGGAATCGATATCAGATCAAAGGTAAAATTGTAAAAAAGCCTGATTTTTAATGAAAATAAAGGAAAAACCGACCGATACGGGCTGATCCGAATCAGCATCGACAGATACCAATACTATTCTGATACCGATATCTCAATCCCTGTACGAAATTGCAAAGGTTTTACTCTAACTTATTAGGGTCCCGGTCATCACCATGAGAAGTGATGACTGAGCACTCTTTAATCACGGTGATGGCCAACCTACCTACAATATCTGCAACATCTCTCGATCTCCCTTTTCTGGATTACAAATTCCTTACCTCTGATTCAGTCTCTCACCACTTTATTATTGTGTGCGACACACACACACACAAGCGTTATTGTTGTTGTTGGCGGTGATGTTATTGTTATTTTAATAAGAATCCTTCTACAAAATTATGATTCCCAAGTATATATTTTAGTTGGAAGATTTCCAACTATATATTGACTTAACATCATTTAAATAAATTTTTAGGAGAGTGTTCTCTGAGCAAGCGGTTAAAACGGTATCATGCATGGGAGGGCAACAAGGACATTTCATGTTTTCCTGTGAGAGATATATTACTGTACTCTGTCCCAACGGCTCAGAGATCCTTTATGGAAAATGAAGGAAAAAGTATTCTCTGTTCCTTTTTTCATTGACTTTAATTTCCAGTCATATTGGAAGGACTGAGTTTCCTTGAGCCATAGTGAAAGGGAGAAGGTATGGCACAACAAAGGAGGGTATTTTGTCTAGCAGGGGAGGATGTTTTAGGACCCTAAGATGATGGTTGAACCCACTACGAGAGTGGAAAACTTTCTCCATATCGGAATGTTACAATTAATGTAAGGGCTTGGGAATCATGCTGCATGTGTGGAATAGAATCTATCCCTAGTTATATTCGATAAATATCACATGATTCATATACAGGACCCACATATGAGAGAGAGAGAGAGTGCATGACACCAGCAGAGCGTGATCATTATTTTTCTAATTTTAATTAGGAGAAAAGTTCTTTGTAGGGGGGGAGAGTACCACCCACGCCTAGACACAGAGAGCGGGTGAAATGACTACCCCACCCCCCATGATGCCAAAGCACTCTCATTGACCCGTGCATGCAAGGGCCACACTCCCTCACAGAGAACATTGACCCTTTTAATTAGGGGCGCAAGTTTGGCCCTGAAGGCCCGAGCCAGCCCTGAGTCCGAACAGGGTCTGGATTGAGATACCTTGGCATTGAGGATGGGTCAGGGTTGGGAATTTCTGGCCTTGAGTCAGGGCCGGGTCAGGACAAGGTTGAGGCCTTAGGCTGAGCCCGGCCCAGCCTAATCCAACCCGACCCTATCTTCTTCTTGGAAAAAATCTTCTCCAACAGTTGGAGAGGATCCAGATCCCTTCTTCTTCCTGTTCTTTCTTCTTATTCTTATTCTTCTTTCTTCTCCTTCTTTCTTCTTGTTCCTCTAGAGCCACCTCGATTCTGGATGTCAAAACACCAATCGAATAAGAAATTTGTTCTTATTTTTTCTTCTTCTTCTCAGCCTAGTCAACCCATGCATCTCCCTTGCCCCACCCCCACGGTCAGGGCCAATCAGGGTCAGACTGGCCTGTCCCTGAGGGCGGGTCAGGGTTGGATTTCTGACCCTGAATTAGGGCCAGACCGAGCATGGCCTAGCTAAGGGGACTGGGGGTTGGCTGGGGTTTTAAGGTCTGGTCCCCAGCCAACCCGACCTGTTGCAGCCCTACTTTTAATTATGCAACAAAGAAACAATGACTCAAGTTAAAATTTGCATTTCCATGTAAATATTATTGACTTTTGAGTGAGTGATGACTAGCGGAAATGGTGGAAGGAACCATGAGTAAATGAAGGAGATATCATCAAAAGGGGAAACATTGAAGCATTAATTGAGGATAAGTCCACCTTTAGACCTAATGCTCATACCATTTATATCTTGTACTAAAGGAATTATAATTCTTTTTTGGGAAAAAGATTTCGGTCTGGGAGTGTGGCCTACGTTAGCACGAATTTTTATTCTGTGCAGTTACTTCATGGTGCAGTACTGCATCGTGCGATGGCTGCAGAGGCCATGTGCATCATGTGGGGCCCGCTGTGCCACATGGCCTCTACTGCACCGCACGATGCAGTACTGCACCGTGCAGTTATAGGAGAGGATAACGATTCACGTTAGCACTCCCATGAATCTATCTCTCTCCTCCCCATGTGAAAAGATACCTTTGCCCCCTTGTTTTAAGGAGGAGAGAGATAGACACATGGGAGGGTTGGCGTAGGCCACACTCCCGTACAGAAGACTACTTTCCCTTCTTTTTATATAGCCCTCCTTTGACCCTGAAGGCAGGGGAAGTGCTAGCTGCAACTGTAAACTCCAGAGTAATGGTCGAAAATTTATTATGTTTCTCCAAATAATGGAATACTTTAAGGTTTGAAGGTACAACACAAGATTAAGCTTGACTTACATGGATCTATTTCTTATCACTTACCTTATAACTTTTTAATAATACAATATTTATTACTAATTTATGAAATACATTGAACCACTGTTAGCAAAAACGCGTTTAAAACTCCGTTTTAAACACGTTCCCGTTTTTTACTGTTTTAAACACGTTTTGCCGTATGCTTCCCAAACATACGGTAAAAAAGGGCAAACGACAAGCATTCCCGTTTTAAACGCGTTTAAAACACGTTCACGTTTTTTTGGCATTTTTTAAGACTTGGACTTAACTGACCATATCTCTCTCTCCCGAACTCTAATAGGCTTGATTCTTTCACCGACGTAAAGATGACTCGAAGGGCTACATTTTTCATGATATCACCTTCAACTCAAAGTCAATGCATGGATACCGAAAATAGAAGCATGTATTTCAAAGAAAAATTCCTCAATTTATATGAGAATAGTGGTGCTTTTTTTGTTCCCTTTTTTTGAAATATAAACGTTTAAAATCTATACCGTCCGTTTTTCATTTTTTACCGTTTTCTTTTTTTTTGATAGTTTTATTTGACCGTCCGTTTGTAATTTTTTAGTGTTTAAAACCCGTACCGTAAAACTCCGTTTTATTATAGTTCCCGCTTTTGCTAATTATGCATTGAACCCAAAAAATCCAAAAGTCATTTCTTTTTTGAAATTGTTTTTTTGTCATGGTGAAGAGAGAATCTTTTAATCCAAGAGATTACTAATTTATGAAATACAGTGACTTACATGGATCTAGTTCTTATCACTTACCTTATAACTTTTTTGAAATTATTTTTTTGCCATGGTGAAGAGAGAATCTTTTAATCCAAGAGATCTGATCCTCCAATTGGACTGAGAGATATTATATAATATATATTCGATCCTTCCTATATAATAGGGCAAAAGTTAACGATGGCATTCACTATTCTATGAGTTTCAATCATAGCATCAAATCATCTTGGGTAAAGAGATTCTTTCTTCACTTAGAGTGGTATAAACCTTTTTCCAAAATTTTTTTGTGATCAATATTTATGTACGAATGTGTATCTTGAACTATCAATACTTTCAGCTGTTCGATAGAAATACCCGATTCTTGTGCTTCAATCTAATGGCTGAAGTGCTAACAGTTCAATATACTTGAACATGAATGAGATCCTTCACTTTTGGTGCTTCTAGAGAAAGGTTTTATGCACAACAGTGTACGTACTTGCTCATGATTTTCAACCGTTGGATAGGGGTGGAGGGCAGAAATGTAATGACACACCCCTTCTCCCTTCCTTTTTTGTTTTTAATACTTTCCATTGATATATATATATATATAGATGCAATAGTTGTGGAATACTCGTTCCTTGAGGATAGCCTGTTCCACGTGCTCCAATCTGATTCAGAACTGGCGGTCATCTAGATGTACGTCAAAGTACGTGTTTGGCACTAAAAACTATTGCTCATTTTCTTCACTAAGAAAATAATAATAAATATATATATATATATATTATATTCCATTCTTTATAGGGAGAGCTTTCTTTGTGGGGAGCGTAGGAGTCATAGGCCCACATGTGTGCAACAGTCAATGAGATCACGCGTTGGCATCTCGAGGGCAGAATTTCTATCTTTCATGGAGTTGGTCGGGATGGTCATTTCACCCCATTGTGCCGCCTTCCCACACGGAGAAACATTTTCCCCACTTATTTGGAGGGAATTTTTTTTTTTTGGGTAGAAATATGAAGGAATCTGACCTTAATTAATTAATTGATATTATAATTAATTAGTTAATTGATATTATTATTCATACGCATTAATATATTGCCAAGACTTCTTCCAACTCCATCCCTTTCTTCGTGGTCGCTTGAGGTGTTGGATTACTGTCTACAGATTAGCTGATAGCTCTGTTAATATTACTTATAGGACTAACCCTGATGCTCCCTTTGGTACCTTGTTTTTTTGTTGCGGTTCCCCACTTGCCGTGCTGTGTAGACTCTTGTATTTAATTGATTTCTTTAATATATATTATCCTTTCCATAAAAAAAAAAGAACAAAAAAGGGTAGTCAATGGATCTGCCCAAAGCTTGGAATCTGTGAAGTGTGAAGACTCAATATCTTAAGTTTTAATCAAAGGCATGGTTTAAAAAATGGAATAGGTTATAGGTATAGTGAGTCCCTAATTTCTCCTTTCCTTGCTTGCTCATGTATGCAACTATGCATAGATCCAAGGTAATTAAGTTAATTTGATATTTAATTAAAAAAATATTTAATTAAATGATGTTGTCTCTGATGTCATGTATGTAGCATGGGAACGGTTAACCATCACATTCATGACCCATTAATGTGATGTTATTTGATACTCATTAACTCCTTTTATTAGTGTTTAATATTTCACCCCAAAAAAAAAGTGTTTAATGTAATAATTTATTGTCCACTCATTCACTCTCTTTGCTTATGAAATCCCTTTCAAAAAAAAAAAAAGAAAAAAAAAAAGGAAATAAAAAGGAAAGAATAAATTTTGGGACAAAAAAAAAAAAAATCCTCAATCTTATTCACCATCGCACAGAAAAGTTTGAATTCGGTCCCTTTAGTGGGGTTTTATAAGCATCTATGCTGATGTCAATCTGGTTGTGACATGTCATCTTGGTTGAGCTCATGTGGACTCTTCAAAGCCATCTCTTATAGTTTTTTTTTCTTTTTAATACAAAAAATTATTTCATGAGGGAGGTATCGATCTATACGTTGTCCCGTATGTATATTGACAACTTCTCCATCAAACCAATGGATGCACAAGAAAGGCAGTGATTACGTGCATCACAATTCATATAAAGGGGATTATGAAAGATAGAGACTATCAGAGTATCAGGAAAGAGAGAGCACGTAAAGAACATGTAGTGCCAACAGTGTTTACATCACTGTCTCTATTATATACCTTCTACGTACACTAAATTTGATTGACCATTAATTGGTGTTAATTGTTATTTAAAATAGTTGTTTTTATCGTTTAAGAATGCAAAAGTTACTGAAAGAATACATAACAAACGCTGCCTAAATGTAAACAATGAAGCCAGGAGAGTTGAACCTAGTTAATTGGAGAGAGTGAACAACTAGGTTCAACTCTATAGAGTACATAAGTCATTCTATCAGTTGCAATCTGTCCATCTAAACCACTACTTTTTTCTTATCTCTACTCCCTTGGCTTTTGCAAGCCCTATAAAATTCCCCCTGCGAATCTTGAGCACATCTTGAAACATCAAAATCCATATATATATACAAAAACATTTTTATCAAAAGGTACTATTCAATAAAAGGTTAGAATCGTAAATAATCCACATTGCTATAACTTGAATGATGATTGGGGTAGGTTGATGACAAAAACCATATTGATTCTGGAAGATCCAAATATAAAAACAAATAAAGGTATTTGTTCCTGTCATCATACTTAGTGAAGCATAGTGTTTCACTATTTGCCGGTTGCCACATTATTGTACATGAATTATTCCATGTGATAGAGGATCAGATGAGTAGAAAAAATAGCTAAATTACAAACGATGTCATTTTGTATTTTATATTCATCTCCATTTGATGCATTTTGATAGTTTTACTAAAATTTTGAGTCAAAGTTTGAGTAACTTGTCTTTACTTACTTTGAACAAAAAATTGTCAATCAAAATTTACATACTATTATGGACTAACTATATGTGTACTGTCAAATTGTAAATAGTAAAGTATTATACTTCACATGGACTATGTATTATGTATTGTCAAATGATAAATAATGAAACGTTATATTTCACTAGCATAATAGTGACGCCTAATCAACAAATAATAGTAAAAACGGACTAAAAAAATAAAAGATTCGTATATAATCATACATGATGCATGATCGTACTTTCAATTGTTGGATGAGAATGAGAAGTCATGTACTAGTGTACACGTTCATGCCCATCAAATGGTTGAAAGCATAACCATGTAAGAAACCTCTCCCTGAAAAAAATCTGTTTCTCACCCTTAGATAAAGTTGAAAATGATTGAAATGATTCTAACAATGGGAAGAATTAAAGAAGAGGAGTAGGTTATAACACGCAACCCTAATATTGGTCCAGTCTCTCTCATAAGTCACAAGAAAGGGCATTGGTTTCACCAATTTTGGTGACAAAGAAGCTGTAAAACCCTTTATTTTAACTGTCAACGGTCAAGATTGGCTAATCTGTGGCTTTCTTTGTCATCATTACCCTCCACATTTTGTTAAAAGGTGTGCCCACCGGTATTGCGTGAGACCTATAACAGTGTATCCTTCCCTCACCTCGTATTGCCTTTCACGACAGATCGAATTTCCAGTCATGCAAAAAACGTCAATCTCGCAATTTCGGGCGCGAGCACTGGAACGGCATGTCGGTTAGGTAATCCGACGTGGCAGAGAATATAGGACACATCAGCGAATCATTCTACGTGGCTGGCGTATAGGCCTCGTGCTACCGACACCAAGTCACCAAGAGGGGCCGCGTACTATCCTAACGTGCGCCTGCTTGTCTACTCAGTTTATAAACAAACACATTCCTCCGCCTTGGCTACCTGAACAGAATACTCTGTAAACCTTCTCAAAACGAAAGATCCAAAAAATAGAAGTTTTCTGTAAGTTTTGTTTTCAATTCTTCTTCGAGTCTTCACTGAAACTTTCAGTAGATTATTGACTATATCTGATTCGAATTTCTTGAGAACTGTGACATTGAAAGATCCAAAGTTTCCCTCTTTCTTTTTTCCCCCCTGTTTTTCTCGTGTGAATTTAATATATATTTTTCTTAAATCGATATAGTGTTGTATGAATTCATGAAATCTGATTCAGTGTTATGGTATTTAGTTTAGTCACTCAGGTTTTGTTCTGCAATTAGGTTCTGATTCTTAGCTTTCGAGTTCTGTCTAGTGTGACCTGCTAAGCTTCTTTAGGATTTGGTTTGGGATTTTTAGGATTGGAGTTCATTTCAATTCTTGTCGAATTTATGTAAACCTTGATCCATTTACTGTTCTAGGTTGTTACCTTAACATAGATTCTGCATTTCCATGGGCCCATCTGTTTGCTGCATTTGATCACCTCTGGAGTTTGTATAATCTGATTTTCTAGGGTTTTCGATGGTAGATTTTAGCTTGAAGTGCCTAATATTGAAGACCCATTTCATGTTTTTATTGTGACCGATCGCTTCCTGCTCACTTGATATCTGATGAGACGTCGCCTGTCGGAGTGCAGTACTCCTGACCTAATGCTGAAGGCTACCGGAAAGAATCAACCATCTCGTTTCTGTTTGCTACTGTCCTTGTCTGTGTTGTTATGGTCAGTATTCTTTTACTTCCATTTTGTGTTCATTGGAGGCGGTACCGTCGATGAATTCATAAAACTAGAACCTAATCCATCCCAAACCCAGCCATCCAAGGCACGTCGTCCGCCTCCGGAGAGTTATCCGTTTATACGGGCTTTGAAAACAGTAGAGAACAAGAGCGATCCTTGTGGGGGAAGGTACATCTATGTCCATGACCTCGCTCCACAGTTCAATGAGGATATGCTCAAAGAGTGCAAGACTCTTAGCCTCTGGACCAATATGTGCAAGTTCACCACCAATGCTGGGCTTGGCCCGCCATTGGAGAATGTGGAAGGGGTTTTCTCTAATACTGGTTGGCATGCCACCAACCAGTTTGCCGTGGATGTGATCTTCAGCAACAGAATGAAGCAGTATGAGTGTTTGACGCAAAATTCTTCGATTGCTGCTGCCATTTTTGTTCCATTCTATGCTGGGTTGGATATATCCCGCTACCTTTGGGGTTACAATATCTCTGTTCGGGATGCATCATCTCTAGCTTTGGTGGATTGGCTTGTCAAGAGACCTGAGTGGAAGGTTATGGGTGGTAAGGATCATTTCCTGGTTGCTGGCCGAATAACATGGGATTTCAGAAGACTAAGTGATCAAGATTCTGACTGGGGTAGCAAGCTTTTGTTTCTCCCAGCTGCGAAGAACATGTCGATGCTTGTGGTTGAATCTAGTCCATGGAATGCCAATGATTTTGCTATACCTTATCCTACCTACTTCCATCCAGCAAAGGATGCTGATGTCTTTGTATGGCAGGATCGGATGAGGAAATTGGAGAGACCATGGCTTTTCTCATTTGCTGGAGCTCCACGTCCTGGCAATCCCAAATCAATTAGAGGGCAGATCATAGACCAGTGCAGGAATTCCAAGGTGTGTAAGTTACTGGAATGTGATTTTGGAGAGAGTAAGTGTCATTCTCCCAGTAGTATAATGCAGATGTTCCAGAGTTCTCTGTTTTGCCTTCAACCTCAAGGTGATTCATACACACGAAGATCAGCATTTGACTCGATGTTGGCTGGTTGTATACCTGTCTTCTTCCATCCTGGCTCAGCTTACGCGCAATACACTTGGCATCTGCCAAGGAATTATTCGAAGTACTCTGTGTTCATTTCAGAGGATGATATTCATAAGAGGAAGGTTAGCATAGAGGAAAGGCTTCTGCAAATTTCTCCAGAGCAGGTGAAGATCATGAGGGAGGAGGTTATAAGCCTCATACCAAGATTGATATATGCAGATCCAAGGTCAAGACTGGAGACTCTTAAAGATGCATTTGATGTAGCGGTGCAGTCTGTTATTGACAAAGTTACCAAGTTGAGAGAGGACATCATTAAAGGTCGTGAAGATCCTAATTTTATTGAGGAGACCGCTTGGAAGTATGCGCTGTTAGAGGAAGGACAATATGAGGTAGGGCCTCATGTATGGGATCCTTTCTTCTCAAAACCGAAGGATAATGGGGATTCAGATGGCTCATCTGTAGAAGCTTCTAAAAATTCTTGGAAGAATGAGCTAACGGCTAAATCATGACTGGAGGAGAAGAAATCTCATCATATAAATTCCTGTCAAGCCTGATTCCTGTGGCTGAGCTTGAAACAATCTTAGCTCCACGGGTGAAGGTCGGTCGGCAAGTATGATCCCTAACGAGAACCTTTTCATTAAATTCCTGAGAACTGGCCATCAATCTTCTCATACCTGTGTTCAACTTTGTTTACATGCAAACTTGGGGGCAAATGTTCTCCACATTCAATCTAATTTTGTATCCAGAAAGTCAGATTGATTCCGTTTGGTGTAGCGTTTTTTCACACAATAGATTGTGTAATCATTACTCGAGCTTTTTGATCCTGTCAAATTATACAAGAATTAGGAATAAGAGACTAATATGCAAATATCATTCATCATTTTCTGTTAACTCCATACTGGTTCAATGCTTTTCCATTACAGGAAGCTATCAAAACTTGCATGCTCTTTGAGTTTTACGATTGGTCTATTCTTATGAAATTGATATTATTTCAAAAAACAGGGAAGGGTAATTTGTAATCTGTTTTAGGTGAGATAAGTAATCTTCTGTAATATACAGTAGGCCCGAATATAATGTAGACTATGACCTTCTGAACTCATTCTGAAAGCATCAAGGACTGGGTGTATATGTTTCCCAAAACAGATTATACTGTCAAAATTGTATTTGTGTACATTTCAGTGGTGCTATAAGCAACACTGCTGGAAGTTTGCACTGTCTGGATCTTGTTCTGCAGGTGAGGTAGTGTCATGGCTGGGTAGAACCCATTTGGCTGTCCTCATGTAGGAGCATGAATTTGTGCATATCTGGTGTATAGCATGAATCTTCCTGATGAAATTGATATATCTCCATCAGCCACCAGCAGACCAGCTCCACTTTGTATTTTGCAACTTCTTGTGCGGGTTTTTTGTTTCACTTCAATGAATAGGTTAGAAGAACGCTGGTTTTGCGTTTACCAGCATGAGCCCCCGAGGCTGAGACTGTTTGCGAAGCAGAGAAAAGGGGAGGGAGTGGGTTTGAATGTTTTCTCCTTAAATACTGACTAGAAGTGCTAAACACTTAATTTCTCTCAGTTTAAAACAGGTCTCAAATCTCAACTGGAATCCGGACAACTTGTTTTGCATACAATAGGGTTTGAGGTTTGTAGCCTGTAGCATAATTGCATGGTACCTTTGCTTTTTACCAATGATGACATGGTTTTTTTCTTTTCTTCTTGTTGATAAGCAATTGTGGCATGGATTCTATAATGCTGGAAGGCTTGCTGGAAGGCTTCCTGGAGGTTTGCCCTTTCTCTTTTCATTCTTCCCCAAGTAGAGCACAACCAAAACAGAAACCAACTATATAAGCAGGTCGTTTTCTAGTAAGATTGATATGTTTCTCAAGTTCCACATCCAACTGTTTCAACTAAACTCAACTCAGCCTTATCCCAACTAATTAAATGGGGTCAGCTACATGGATCCTTACCTTCCAATCAGCTCTATTCAAAGTCGTACTTGTAACAAGACCTAAGCTATGCATGTCTTTCCTTACCACTTCTCTCAGAGTCATTTTAGTTCTACCCTTGGTTCTTTTAATTCCTTCAATCTGAATCAAATCACTCGTCCGTATTAGCATCCATTGTATATGGTCATGCACTTTAAACAACTTTTTCGTAACTTACCATGTTTCAAAGTTACTCCTAAATTAGCTCAAATTTATTTATTCCTTACTCTTTCCTTCCTAGTTTTACCACACATCCATCTCAACATTCACATCTTAGCTACAACTTTTTTGGGGGGTAAGGACATCTCAGCTACATTGAGTTATCCATATAATGTTTCTTAATTGCTCAATCTTCACCATACATCATAGCCCATCGTATAATTGTCCTATAAAATTTTTCTTTAAGTTTTAAAGGTATACGTTATCACACAACACTCCGGATGTACCTCTCCACTTCATCCATCCTATATTAATTCTCTGTGTAACATCATCTTCTATTTCTCCTTTATTTATGATTGAGCCAAGATACCTGAAATAATCACTTTGTAGAATCTCCCTCTCATCAATTTTCATCACTTCATTATCTGTTGTATTGTAACTAAGGTAGTAAAGTTACTCACCATATACTCCCTTTTCGTTTTACTTGTCTTGAAAATTTTTGATTCCAAGGTAGATCTCCATAATTTCAACTTGACATTAATCTATGTTTTTGTCTCATCCACCAAAATAATATCATCTGCAAAAAAAAAAAAAAAACATACACCAAGGGAAAATGATATTGAATGTCTCTGGTTAATTCAGCTATGATAGCGTAAACAAATAAGAGCTTAAAGCTGATCCTTGATGTAACCCAATTGTAATTAAAAATTCTCTACCTTGTCTTCCTCATAGTTCTTACACTAGACACCACATCATCATACATATCTTTAACTATGTCCACATATTTACTTGAAACACTTCTCTTCATGTTCATAGATGCTTAATTAAGGTTTCCTAAAAGTTTTGGGTTAAAATTGACTCATGTAACTTCATGGATCTTCGCTTCCATGGCCCGCTCTTCACTTTGGAACAACTGTTCTAGTTCTTTAAATATCAGAATTCGTCTTGATAGAGTGTTCTCCAATCCTTCTTGGCCAACAAGAATTTTATGATGCAACTGTCTTTGTGAAACCAGCAGTGGGTTTTGACCATAGGCCAATTCTGGTGGATATTGAAGGAGGTAGATCATCTGGTCCCGTATCCTATTGGTTTTGAATCCATGTGGTTGCAACATCACGATTGTAAGAATGCTGCCTAAAAGGAATGGTCAATTTTTCCTCTTGGATCAGCAATTCATAAGATCCAAAGTAAGATCCAAAACTAAAAAATCATCTTCAAGAAGTGGAACTGTGAAGTGTTTGGCAACATCCAATCATCCTCTCGTATTATATATATTTGGGAAGTAGTTCACTGTTCGGGAGTGTCGCCTACACCAGCACTCCCATGTGTCTATATCTCTCCTCCTCAAAACAAGGGGGCAGAGGTGTTTTTCCAAATGGGGAAGAGAGGGATAGACTCATGGAAGTGCTGGCATAGGCCACACTATTAAACAAAGAACTTTTGCCCTATATATTTATATTTGTGTTCTTGTAAATATGAAAAAAAATGGTTCTTTGAGCATAAGTTGTTTATTGCACCATGACACATTTATTATTTATTAATTAATTTTTTTTTCTCTCTCTTAAAACAATAAATAAAATAAGAGAGAGGGAATGCCACCCAGACAAAGTCGGGCACGAAATGACCAACGCACCCCTACCTTTCCATGGGGGCAAGCAGGTCATTTGCACTTGGCTGTGTCTGGGCGTAGGCACATGCCCAGATGCACGACCAGGTGGCGTTTCTTTTCCCATAAAATAATATAATGTGATTTGGTGTAGGACACGACTTAGGATCAGAGAACTTTTTCCCATTAAAAAGGGAGAATGTTCTATGTGCCAGGGGCACAGGCTGCGCCAAGACACATGGGGGTAGGTGCAATGACCACCCTGCCCCCCTGAGTGGCAGCCCATGTGTCTGGGCGCAGCCTGCACTGCAGCACAAAGAACATGAGCCCATAAAAAAAATTATATCAACAGACTTGTGACTATTGACTTTGACTCTAATATGGTGCGATAAAAGTTGTTGCAGGGAGATACATATATATACCTATTGATTTTTTTAGTAATGATAGGCTGTAATGGTGGCAGGTACCGCGGCCCTATGATATTACAATTGCTGCAACTTGTAGCCAAGACTTGTAGAATTAAAAAGTCAACTTTTATTTTTTAAAACAAAAAAATTGAGAAAAAAAGTATTGAAATTCACATTGGAAACAGTATATTTATACGTGGGCATCACTAACATCATATAATTATTACCATCTTATTTGTATATTACCAAAAACTAGATAGAAAATCTGCTGCTTGGTTCATTTCTCCAGGTGTATATTTGAAGGAGATCTCATCAAAAGAGGAAGCATTGAAGCATTGGTTTGGATGGAATTTCATTTCTCCAGGATGCAAGTCCACTTTTAGACCTAATGCTAATACTATTTATATTTATATTTATATTAATGGCAGTATATTATAATTAATTAATGGGTATTACTGTTTATCTAGAGAAATCTAATCTTAATTAATGAACTAATATTAATGGGTATTATTTTTTTTTAATTAAAAATTATTGGGTATATTCCTTGCACACAATGGAGACAAAATGGCGAAGTCAATGAATCTGCCCAAAGCTTGGTATTTGTCAAGAGCCAAGACTCAATACCTTAAAACTGTTGGGTAAAGTGTCTGCAACTCTGCATCTTCCAATGGTTTCAACCTAAGGTCTCCATAGCCATGACAACATACATGCAAGCACGAAGTCTTTTTTTTTTTTGGGGTTTCTCTTTCTTGGGATTGGGCAAAAGTATCAAAATTCACATGTGGGGCATCATAGTCTAATTAAAATTCCAAGTCTCCTAATTACAATCTTACATGTCTACTGCCAAAATTTTGTTTGCCATTTCTCCAGGAACATATCAAAAGGAGATCCCATCAAAATGGGAAGCAAGTACAAGTCACCTAATGCTCTTCCCATTTATATTTTATGTGAAAGAGTACTCTCTTGGAGAATATGGTCCCTGTGCATGTACAAAGTCAATAGGAATGCGCGGTTGCATCAACAGAGTGATCATTACTCATTAGCACCTTTCATGGTTTCAGGGTGGAGGAGCAGTCATTTCTCCCCATGTGTCTGGGCGTAGAGGGTACATTCTCCCACAAAACATTTCTACATATTTTATTTGGGGTAGGGTATGCTAGTACTGTGTGTCCATCTTTCACTTTTTCACATGAAATGTCCTTGCTACCTATATGTCTATCTGTCTTTTTCACATGAAATGACCTCGCTACCCTCCTATGGCTGATAATGTTTTGTGACAACTCAATGATTCATTGATACGTTCTCTTATGCCGCTTGCTCAGAGAACCCTTTCCCATTTTATTTTTATGCTTCTTGCAGACATAACCTAATTCAAGTTAGACTCTTAATATTGTAAATTACTCCTCTCTATAACCCTCCTTGACACCTCTTACATAGAGTAATGATTGAACATTCCTTTTGTTTCTCCAGATAATGGAATAAATACATGTTAGCAGTCCGTACAGACACAGATTGAAAGTTCCAAAGTTTCCCTTTTTCTTTAGTCAAATTCATAGAAGTTTGATTTATGGTTTAGGTATTCAGGTTTTGTTCTGTGATTGGATTCTGATTCTTAGCTTTGGAGTTACTTCTAGTTTGATAAGCTTTACCCATTTCGTGTTTTTGTTATGATTGATCACTCCTTACCCACTTGATATCAGATGAGTTGGCTTGCAATCCTTCCTGACCAAATAATATGCTTAAGGCTACAGGAAAGAATCAACAGTTTCGTCTCTGTTGGCTTCTCTCTTTGTCTCTGTTGTTCTGGTTATTACTCCTTTACTTGTTTTTTATCATCATCATTGGAGGAGCTTCCATCTATGATGAATTCATAATAGTAAAGCCTAATCCATTCCAAACCCAGTCATCCAAGGCACATAATCCACCACCACCGCCGGAGTCTTTGAGAACAGCAGAGAACAAGAGCGATCCTTGTGAGGGAAGGTACATTTATGTCCATGACCTCCCTCCACAGTTCAATGAGGAAATGCTTAAAGACTGCAAGAGTCTAAGTCTCTGGACCAATATGTGCAAGTTCACCACCAATGCTGGGCTTGGCCCTCCATTGGAAGAAGATATTGAAGGGGTTTTCTCCAATTCTAAAATGTACGCCACCAACCAGTTTGCTCTGGATGTGATCTTCAACAACAGAATGAAACAGTACAAGTGTTTGACTCGAAATTCTTCGATTGCTGCTGCCATCTTTGTCCCATTCTATGCTGGATTGGATATTTCTCGACACCTTTGGGGTTACAATGCCTCTGTTCGAGATGTATTATCACTAGCTTTGGTGGATTGGCTTGTCAAGACACCTGAGTGGAAGGTCATGGGTGGTAAGGATCATTTCCTGGTTGCTGGTCGAATAACTTGGGATTTCAGAAGATTAACTGATCAAGACTCTAAATGGGGTAGCAAGCTCTTCACTCTCCCAGCTGCGAAGAACATGTCGATGCTTGTAATCGAATCGAGCGCGTGGAATGGCAATGATTTTGCAATTCCATATCCAACCTACTTCCATCCAGCAAAGGATTCTGATGTCTTTGTATGGCAAGATCGAATGAGGAAATTGGAAAGACCATGGCTTTTCTCATTTGCAGGAGCTCCACGCCCTGGCTATCCAAAATTAGCAAGAGATCATATCATTGAACAATGCAAGAATTCCAATGTCTGCAAGTTAATTGAATGTAATTCTGGGCAGAACAGTAAGTGTCATTCTCCCAGCAGTATAATTCAAATGTTTCAGAGTTCTGTATTTTGCCTTCAACCTCAAGGTGATTCATTTACAAGAAGATCATCTTTTGATTCAATGATGGCTGGTTGTATACCTGTGTTCTTCCATCCTGGTTCAGCTTACACCCAATACACTTGGCATCTACCAAGGAATTATTCAAAATACTCTGTTTTCATTCCAGCAGATGATGTTTGGAAAAAGAATGTTAGCATAGAGGAAAGGCTTCTGCAAATTTCTCCTGAACAGGTGAAGATCATGAGGGAAGAGGTTATAAGTTTGATACCAAGATTGATATATGCAGATCCAAGGTCAAGATTGGAAACTCTTAAAGATGCATTTGATGTAGCTGTGGAGGGTGTCATTGACAAAGTTACCAAGTTGAGAAAGGATATCATTGAAGGTCATGAAGATAGAAATTTTAATGAGGAGATTGCTTGGAAGTATGCTCTGTTAGAGGAAGGACAACATGAGGTAGGGCCTCATGAATGGGATTCTTTCTTCTGAAAACCAAATTAAGAATGATGGGGATTCAGATGGTTCATCTGCAGAAGCTCCTAAAAATTCTTGGAAGAATGACCAAAGTGATAAATCATGACCAGGAGAAAAAAAATATTGTATTCTATTTGTAAAATTAAATTCCAAATTGTATTTTATAACTATTCACTTATTAGTCTCCGCTTGTTTCGGCGTAAAATTTTACATGGAAAATTTTTCACGGTAAATTTTACTTCGTAAATGTAAAGTTTTATACGTTAAGTTTTTCAATGTTTGTTTCCATAAAAAAACAAGCATTAGAAAACTTTTATACGTGTAAGAAATTGTAAGCCAAATTTTTTGAAGTGAAAATTTTCAAGTAAAATTTTATGCTGAAACAAACAGAGCCTTAGTTGTTTTGGTTTGTTGTCTTCAAAGCTTGAATCTTTACCAATCTTTGTTTATTGTAATAAAGCAAAAGATAGGAAAAACCTCTTCACTTATGATTGAATGAATGAAAAGTCTAGTACAAGGTTTCTTACAAGAATAGCGTAAGAAGGAATCTGGGCTTACATGATCAGAATAGAATAAAGTGTCAATCTCCCCCCACCCTTCCACACACACACACACGAGTTTTGATTGTTGTGGTCTCCATATATAATTTGTTGATACGCCAAATTGATGTAAAAACCAACATTTTTAAATGGAAATTTATAGAAAACAATCAAAGGTTGTGTCACACTTGAATTTAAATACAAGGTGTATAAACTTGTGAAATTTTTGCATGGGCTAAAACAAGTATCTCAACAATGATATGAGAAGCTTTTTATCTTATTAAGATCGAATGGATTTTTTTTTTTTTTTTATAAATGATGCTGATAAGTGTGTGTATAGTACGTTCAATAATGACAAAGGTGTATTCTTGTACCAAGCCAGATTATACATTAGGTGTATATATAGTAAGTTCAATAATGACAAATGTGTATATGTTAATTATGGAAACAAGTCTTGACATAGTGAAGCAAACTAAAGTCTCCTAATGTCGAATTTTGATACAAATGACATTCTTGGCATTAATATAATCAAAAAATAGAATGAGATTATAATTTCTCAGGCTCACTGTTGAAAATCTACTTAAAAAGTATAGTTACTATGACTGTCCTATTATTAAAACACTTTTTGATATTGGCATCCATCTACAAAGGAACATGGGTGAACTTGTCTCTCAAAAGAACTCCTAAATAATTGATTTAGTTTCATACTTGATGAATTGCACCAGGTCGGATATAACACTAGTTATTGATCAAATAACCCAATACACATAATTCTAGTACATAACATTGGCATACTTTGGTAAGGTTGCTAAGATATCTAAAGGGCACATGAATTATGCTTTGCATTATAGTGGAAACCAAGTTGTACTAGAAAGATATTGGGACGCAAATTGGATTCAGATTTTAACGAATCATTGGCTACTATTGGGTATGTATTCAGATTAGGAGCGGAGCATTTTCACGGAAATCAATAAACAAATCTATGGTACAAGATCTATCATGTAAGTAGAACTTGAGACTAAAAAACTGATGCCTAAGTCTAATGACTAAGAAACTTAATGGCGCATATTCCATTGTGGCCAAATTCTGTACCTTCTATACCATTACATTGTTATAATTAAGGGACCAGGATCCTCTGCAGTACCTGCGGGGCAGCAATGCATATCCGACAGCACAGCAAAGGCCACATGGCACACATGGCCTTTGCTGTGCTGCAGGATGTGCACCGCCTCCCCGCCGGGTACTGCAGAGGATTTTAATTCATAATTAAGTGGCAATTGCAAAAGCAAATGGCAAAATATACCATGGAAAAATGAGGCACATAAGCCCCCTCTTGTAAGGAGTTGGGCTCACAAGGTGGATTCCATCTAAATGGTTGTGAGCCGTTCTCGTACGTTCACATGTGTGAACGTGAACCTGACTCTCTTGTAAGACCGGAGCCTATATCATGTGTAGACATGCAAAGCAAATAAAAACACGAAATTGTGCAGTTTTGGAAATTGGTAAAGCCCGTTTAGCAATGTTTGTCTAGAGATTGCTATAAACCATGGCCCTTGTCCAGGAATCGTTATCCCCTCTAATTCGCTGCCCTGTCCAATTCCTCCAATTCCTCACATGGGGGTGGAAATGACCATCCTACCCCTACCCAAGGTGGGGTCCACTCCCCTTATTAGAAGATTTGGAGGAATTGGAGGTGCCGCGAATTGGAGGTGATAATTATTCCCTGACCGGAGCCTATATACTGTGTAGACATGCAACAAGGGATCTCTCTCCCGCACAAGTTTCATAATCCAGGTATCAGACTCGGGATCAGTCAAGGTCGTTATCGATTCGGATCAGACAAAATCATCTTAGATCGGCCAAAAATACCAAAATTTAGGCTTTATTGGATCGGTTATTGTATTGGTCAAAAAAATATTAAAAAAATATAGAAAACAACTCTAAAAAAACGGTAATCACTATTATGACAGTAACAAAATATTATCTAATACCTATTTTTGTGTTGAGTTTATCTTCTCCACCTCCTCAACCAGACTCACGACCGCCATTATCGCCATTACGTGAAAAAACTACAGGTTTAATTCCTTATCAAAAACATTAAAATCCCTCCTTTTCCTTCTCGTGGATTTGAGGCTCTAAATTAGGGCATGAAAGGCTCAATTTGAAAATGTGGGTTTTAAAACCCTAACCACCTTAAGTAGATTAATGTTTACATGGAATGAAATATTCCCTTAATGGATTCTTCAGTCAAAATGGGTAAGATTCCCCCTTTTTTCTCCCGCATTTGAGGCTTCCAAATCTGTGAATCACGACTTGAAAGGCTCAGAATAAAGAAAGAAGGAAAAAATATGGGTTTTAAAACCCTTCTATAAATCATGCATATTAGATCGGATTGCCCAATTCGAACGGATTATCCGATCCAACTATCTATTCATAAACCTGAACAGGATCGGTCTAATCTTAGTCCGATCTGATCTGAGATTACAAATCATGCTCCCGCAACAGTTTCCTCATAACTAATATCTGAAGTAACATCCTAAGTAGGGGAATTAATCAGTCGATTTCTGTCTGGCCTTAATCAGTCCTGCACATTTGAGGCACAACCACACAAGATAGAAATAGACCGTTTATATAATCGGTCCTCAAAAAATCGGTTTATTAATCAGTCGATTACGTTGTTTTATTTATATTTGACTAATCGCTCCTTAATCCGTTAGGTTTTGGGCAAGCCAATTAATCAATCCTAATCGATCAACCTATCAAGTTTTTTGAGGTTTAATATATTTTTTTTATTAATCACCCAAAAAAAATACCATCAGGTTCATCAGCTTGGACTGAGACCAATCAATTAATCGAAAAATTATATTTCCTAAAATGGAAACTGGGCCATTTGATAAACAGCTGGTTCAGTTTCAGCATTATTTGGCCAGTCTTGGCCGGGCCTGATGGTGTGGGCTAGGGGTGTCAACTGGTCGGGTTCGGTCGGGCCTAAATTGGCTTTACCAATTTCCCCCTGTATCGTGACCTCACGTTTAACTGATTGGGCTTACATTAGGCAGGCTTGGTACTGTTTATAATCTGTCAGTCTGTTTTCGAGCATTCGGGCTAAACGGGCCTTAGATGGGCTAGTGAACAGTTTAATTCCATACGGGCCATGACAGAAACTATTTTTTAATTATTTTTAGGATTGGAAGGATCAACCAATGTTGAATTCGTTGGCCCATTATACTGACTGTCATTGGTTTATTGAGCCATGGAGAGAGTTAGGGCTTTTACTAGATTTTGATTTTTGAGCGCCGAGGGAAAATTGAATCATGGAGGGTCACAATAGGTATTTCATATGGGTCTCAAGGGTCAGCCTTAGGAGTTAGGGCTAAAGGGGTTGGACTTAAGCGAGTTCGTAATCAGTTGGGCTGGTCAGGCGACCGACGGGTAGGGGTGTAAATGGATAGTCAAAATTCATTTTCGTATCTGTGTCCGTATCCGTTTTGCATTATTCGAATCCATCCGAAAGCTAAACGGATGCGAATACAGATAGGCTATAGCTATCCGAAAAGCTATATTTACATGTAAACAGATAAAATATCCGATCTGTATCCATGTCTGTATCCGTGTTCGTATCCGTTTAGCACTATCAGAATCCTTCCAAAAGCTAATCGGATGCGGATGTGGATCAAGCACTATCCGAGTCGAATCCGATCCGTTTACATCCCTATTGACGGGTAATGGCTCGGGCTTGAGCCCGACACGTTTATTAAACAAGCTGGGTCAGTTCGAGCTTTAATCAGTCGGACTTGATCGGGTCGGCCGGTGCAGGCCTGAAATTGGCACCCCTATACTGTGGACACTGAAAATGACACCCCTAATCCTAAGGGTATAAATGTATAATGCGTGGCTCGTCACCAATTTCAGTGGGCTGGGGTCCATCTCCTAACTGGGTCATACAACCGTTTGATTGCATTGCAGTACGATACCATCAAACGGTAAGAAATAAAGCCATGCAGCGGCAGCTTAGACTGCCAAGCACGAGCTGAACGTGGAAAGGAAGCTATTAGAGGGCAGGAGCCTTGACATGAGACAAGCATTTAAGAGCAGGGTTTTATGAATCGGTGTCGGGTCAGTCTGGATCGGATAGGTATATCCGTCTTTCTATTTTTTTAAAATGGATTTTTTTTTTTACATTTTAAACCTTCATCCGTACCGATCCATCAATATGGGATCAGAAAGGATCAAGATCGGGGACTGCCAATGCCGATCCGAATCAAGCGATTCCACCTATAACCATGTTTAAGCATAGTTTGAGATATCGGTATCGGATTGCCCGATACAGGCAATATGTATCAGTACTGCTAGTCACCAATCCTAATACCATGCCGATACCGTATCAATGAAACGGTTCGACCAAGGGGTAAAATAGCAAAAAAAAATCCATTTTTTAAGGAAAACTATAGGCAAATTTGTCTGATACGATCAATCCGTGCCTATACTGTATCGGTATTGTATTGATTTTGAAAATGACCGATACCCGATCTCTCATGACTGCTAAAAACAAATAAAAATTAAGGTACTCAACAAAGATTCAGGGAATACCTTATACATGGAAAGGCAATAAATCGACCCAAGGCATCTCGTGAAGGCAGGAACACACTATTTCAGTCTTCAGCTCCTCTAAGAACAAGCTCTCCGCAACAAAGGATACCCGTGATGCAGAGCCCATGAACATCACGAGTTTCCTCTTCTTCTACACAGAACTGCTTCCATGAACCCACATTTTCAAATTCTCAGCCACTCAACTTAAATACCCAACAAAGCTCATTCACAAAGATATGAAACATAAGCCAAATGACCAAAATTCTCCCTTTTCCCGTGTCTCTCTCAATGGAAACCAAACTAGTCTTCTCCATCACCTTTTTCTTGTCCTTGTTTTCTATTCATTCTGAGAACCTTCAAACATACATAGTCCAACTACACCCACATGGAATGACCAACTCTGCCTTCAACACTAAACTTGAGTGGCATCTCTCATTCCTCAACCGAACCATTGCCTCCGAAGATAGCCCGTCTTCTCGCCTTCTGTACTCTTACCATTCTGCTATAGAAGGTTTTGCAGCTCGTCTCTCACAAATTGAGCTGGAGACCTTGCGAAACATGCAGAATATAATTGCAGTTAGGCCCGACCGTCGCCTCCAAATACACACCACTTACTCTTACAAGTTCTTGAGATTAAGCCCCACTAGGAAGGGTGCTTGGTTGAGCTCCAACTTCGGCCATGGAACAATAATTGGGGTACTTGACACTGGAGTGTGGCCTGAAAGCCCAAGCTTCAGTGATGACCACATGCCTCCAGTGCCCAAGAATTGGAGAGGGATCTGCCAGGAAGGACAGAACTTCAATTCTTCCAATTGTAACCGTAAGCTCATTGGAGCACGGGTTTATAGTAAAGGACACCGTGCGTCTTCAGACATTTCTAGATTCCCAGATGTGGAATATGTATCCCCCCGTGATGCTTATGGTCATGGGACTCATACTTCATCAACTGCTGCAGGAGCTTCCGTACCCAATGCGAGTGTACTGGGAAATGGCGCTGGTGTGGCTAGGGGCATGGCTCCTGGTGCCCATATTGCCATGTACAAGGTTTGTTGGTTCAATGGCTGTTACAGCTCTGACATTCTCGCTGCAATGGATGATGCAATTAGAGATGGGGTTGATATCCTCTCCCTCTCTCTGGGTGGGTTCCCTGTACCACTTTTTGATGACAGCATCGCAATAGGTAGTTACAGAGCAATGGAGAGAGGTGTAATGGTTATCTGCGCAGCAGGTAATAATGGTCCAATCCCAAATTCAGTTGCCAATGAAGCTCCTTGGATTACTACTGTTGGTGCGAGCACACTTGACCGGAGATTCCCAGCTGAAGTACACATGGGGAATGGCCAAATCCTCTACGGTGAATCAATGTACCCTGGAAACCACTTGCCAAATGCTGGGAAAGAACTTGAGCTGGTGTACATTACTGGTGAGGAAAAGGGAAGTGAATTCTGCATTAAAGGCTCTCTACCAAGAGCTAGAGTCCTTGGGAAAATGGTGGTCTGTAACCGTGGTGCCAATAGCAGGGCTGAAAAAGGCCAAATTGTAAAGGAATCAGGTGGTGCTGCAATGATACTGGCAAATACTGCAATCAACCAGGAGGAGGATTCTGTTGATGCTCATGTCTTGCCTGCAACAATGATCGGCTATGCAGAGTCTGTCAGCTTAAAGAGTTACATAAATTCCACAAGGAGACCCACAGCTCGGATTCAATTTGGAGGAACAGCCATTGGGAGGTCTAGAGCACCGGCAGTAGCATTCTTTTCATCAAGAGGACCCAGTTTATTCAACCCTTCAATCCTCAAGCCGGACATTATAGCTCCTGGGGTGAACATCATCGCAGCCTGGCCTCAAAATTTAGGTCCCACTGGCCTTCCAGAAGATTCTAGAAGAGTAAATTTCAATGTCATGTCGGGGACTTCAATGGCTTGTCCCCATGTCAGTGGAATTGCTGCTCTAATTCGTTCTCGCCACCCCGTATGGAGCCCAGCTGCAGTTAAATCTGCAATTATGACAACAGCTGATGTCACTGACCATTATGGTAAGCCAATCATGGATGGTTCAAAACCTGCTGAGATCTTTGCAATTGGAGCTGGACATGTAAACCCTGAAAGAGCAACCGACCCCGGGTTGGTTTATGATATCAGGCCTAGTGAGTATATTATTCATCTCTGCACTCTTGGATATTCAGGGTCAGAGGTTTACACCATAACTCACAGGAACGTGAGTTGTCATGAAGTCATGGCCAAGAACAGGGGTTTCAGCCTCAACTACCCCTCTATTTCTGTGATTTTCAAGCCAGGAAGGATGGGTAAGAAGATTAAAAGGAGACTAACAAATGTCGGCTTACCTAATTCCACATACTCAGTGGAGGTAGTGGCACCTGAAGGAGTTGCAGTAAAAGTTAGACCAAAACATCTAACATTTAATCACATATATCAAAGTTTGACATACAGCATCTGGTTTGTATCCCAGAAAGCAATAACAACTCAGAAGATGACCTTTGCTAAAGGACATTTGACATGGATGCACAGTCAGAGTAGTCATTACAGGGTAAGGAGTGTGATTTCAGTGACTTGGGCTGATATGAAGCAGTAGAACTAGAAGTTCCAGAATTGGTTTCCTAAGGAATATCATCTCAGAGGTTTATCTGTGGTGAATTGTCAGTTCTATTGGATGGTAAAGGTAGAAAATAGACAAGTGAAATTTCTTTATCTTTAAAAAAGAGCAGAATGATTATTATTTAGGATTTCAGAAAATGTATTCTGGTTCACTTTGACTAAGTATACCAATTTAAGCTTCAAGCAAACTTTCCTTCATCTGCTATAATAGGCCTGCATATGAATTAGCATGTCATAGGTCTGTTAAACCATCCTTCGCTGAACCACCAATATTTTTGTGTCTCCATTTAATAGATTGGTATATCAAAAAAAAGGAGCCACTCCCACCAACACCCCCTCCCCCCTCAAAGGAAAAAAAAAAAAAAAAACAAAAAAGAACTGAAAAAATAACATAAAATGCCAAGGTTAGCCAGTAAAGTAGTAAACATGATTTTCAGCATCAGCACTATACTATGATTGGGGTCTTTAACCCAGATTATTGTAGAAATATTTCTGAAATAAAAATATTTTGGAAAACCAAATTGTGAAAATGTTTTCTCACTTCAATTTAAAACATTTACTCTATTTCTCACCCTCCCCCCCCCCCCCAAAAAAAAAAAAAAAGAAGTTGAACAAACAGAAGTGCCAGTGCAAATGAAACAAGGAAAACCAATGCACCTGCTTTGAATATCAGCAATCAACCAAGGTTAAAGTCTTCTTCTCCAGTTCAGATGGTATTTATTTAGTAAAAACGAATATTCTGAAACAGTCAATATACATGACCTCAAAGAGACACCTTCTTCTCATGAAACTCCAAATTAGACAAGCCCACAGCTTATATTATATCTTAGAATGCAAAATAACTGTTAGACAAAATTTGGTCATAAAGACATTCAGCTTGCAGAAATCCAACAACCTAGGATAGTTTGTTGGTCCATCACAACTTCAACAAGCCATATCGGTTGCCTATTTCATGTTCTTCTCCTGAAATTCAGCTTCGTGGTTACAGAAATCGATAAGATACAATTTGACTTGTAGTGTCTTGTACGTGTGGAACAAGGACAGAACTGAACGCTACCTAAATATGGCAAAGCCCATCAAGATAAAAGGGGACATCGTATTTTAGTCAAATCAAGTGTCATAAAGCTTGTCAAGTAACAGAGCCTAACTACAAAATGTTACAAAATTACATATGAAATGGGAAGAAAGCAGGGTGGGGAAGGATGTACATTGCCTCATTTCTTGATGAACTGTAAGTTGTTCTCATTAGAGTAGCGCTCCATGAATCTCATGAACCTATCCCACTCGCGAGGACTCCGCATTACATATCTTGCTTCTATTCTTGCAGGTTTTCCATTCACAAACTTCGCATTGACATCAACTGACTGAAGAACTCCTTCCTCATCAATCATGTAAAAGCCTGTAATGTCACCAAGTTCCTTCGATGAGTCAAATACAGAGGGTTGTTCAAAACTGAATATCGCCATACCATTTGTACCATCTCTTGATTTGGTTAGCCTTACATCCGGTATTGTCTGCTCATCAGTTCCTTGGATGAACTGAATCGTTGGCTTGACCATCATTGTTATCGGTCTAGGTGTATGACAGTTTCCTATTAACGAGGCCCACCGTGGACGAGATAGTTCCAAGGATTTTCCATTGAACGAGGAACATACACTCCGACATACTACTGAAGTTAAAGATATCAAGCCTGCACATAAAGCTTGAAACATCAAGAACTTCAACTTACATGTACATATGCGATGGAAATATGACCTACTACAGATTCCTTTTCCCCAAACTTTTTTGATGTAATTTGTCAAGGATGATACAAAAAACATATGCAGTTTAGTTTCATAACCTCTCTGAAAACCATGTTGCTAATGTTAAAAGGTCATACACAAATGACCAACACAAGTATGACTGATACCCAAAAATAAAAAGTGAAAACCATCACAGATAAATATAGAAATCGACATATAAAAATAAAATATAAATGTGCAGGAAATGCATATATTGTTGCTTGAACATTTATCAGAAAGAAAAATATATTATTGCTTGGAGTTTTATGAGAGGCTAAATATAAATGCATGCACAATCTCAACAAATTTCTAAAGGGGGAGAAAAAAAACACAGAAAAGAGAAAGAGAGAGAGAGTAACTTAGAAGAAAAAAAAATCACCTTTTAATGTACAAGGCATAGGACTTGAACTGATAAAAAAAATACAAAAATGTTGACCATAACATATTGAGTAACAGTAATAATTAAGAATTCATTCCATATAGCTCCCTAACAAAGTCATTTCATGGTTGGATAAACTTCACTTCCAAAAATGAATGTAGTTCCACAAAAAGAAGCTTACAGAAAACTCACTAACCTTTCATATATTTGAGGTCCATTAATGTATGCACCATATTCCTCCCACATCTCAAAACGAGATAGGGAAGCTATCCAGTAAAAAAAAAAAAAAAGGGACAGGGAAATGTTATAAAATATAATTATTTCCAGAGAGAATTCATCATCAAGTTCCAGCAACAAACATCTTCAATTGCAAATATAATTAAAGAAGAGAAAAGAAAGTGTAGAAGCAGAAATTCATTTGAAGATATTCATGCTAAAGTTTTTTTAGATTGATTGACAGATCTTTGTGGTGCTTCCAGTTCAAAAATAAATAAGTAAATAAAGGGAAGGGGAAAAAAAAAAAAACTATATGTTCCCCCTCATCTTTTTAGTACCCCAAATTCATAATACAATTTGAGTCATTAATGGATGTAAAGGAAGAGGGCCAAAAAAAATTTTGTGGGAAAATCTCCACTTTTTTCCCCTGCTGCTATTGAGATGTAACTTAAAATAGATCAACTAGAGTGTTTATTTCATGATTAAACTGCTAGCATCAGGACTTCTAAAACTTGGACTAATTGCCAAAAGGACAAACCAACAGGAAAAGGAGCTAAGAACCATTGTCAGCAATTTCATTACCTTGTGTATAAATACTAAAAACAATTTCATTCCTGTAAAGCCACCAGATACCCTGATTTCAAGAATTTTCAAGTACAACGAACATCCTAGTTCTTCAACATGGAAATTAAAACCATTGGCAACCCGCTCCTGATCAAACATTCCTCTTAGTAATTTAATATATCCACCAATGCATATACGACAAAATCATAAGGAACTAATAAATAATTCTTGGTACCAACCATTCAAATCACATGTAGAACTCAATTGCCAGGAAATGATATAGTAAAGATACCAGACACACACACACAAACACACACAGAGGACCTCTACAAGGAAATGGTACTAGTAGTGGGACTTCTACTTATAAATAATTTCAGGTACAATTTGAATGCAATATTACATGGTAGTCACTGGTAAACGTCAGTGTGCTTTAGGTGGTACGCAAATGGTAATTCATCGAAAATTATTGGTTACATTAGATATAGAGGATTATACCAAATTTAAATGGAAAGGAATAGAACTATTATGTTGGAATCTCAACTTCAATGGTCTTGAACAGCTGCGCAACAGCAATTTATTTGAAAAATATTTTAAAATTAAAATTAAAACTCTAAAAGCCTTGGTTTCTAGTTTTGTATGCCGCAGAGGAATCAGGTACAAATTGGTGCAATTGGGACCACAGTATGAAGGTCAAGGATGGTACCGTTACAACCACCCCCTTTTTTTTTTTTTTTGTGGGGGGGAGGGGAGTTGGGTGGGAATTGAATTAGATTTCATATGATGATCGTAACCCAGAAAATCTCATAATTAATCAAGCAATACTCCTCTATCCTACCTTTCAACTGAAACAAAAAAAAGTTATCATCTAAACCAGTAAAACAACAAAACATATATCAAATATAGAAACATAAAGAATGTGAAAGCCCATTTCATAAACGCAATATTCCTGAAAGCCAAAAAATCTATTATGTAAGATAAACAACACTCCCTCACCCCCAAAAAAAAAGCCTTAAATTTTCAGTTTTTTTCACAGTATCATCAAAATAAAGGGGAGCGGGTAGAGGGAATAGAAAACCACTTTCCGTCAAGCATTGTACCATCTACCTAACATACTGATTCTTGGTGAAACTCAGTAAAGTACACAAAACCTGTCCATATAAAGCATCAGAATAACTTAAATGGGACTATTTCTTAACTTTTGCTGTTAGCCTAAAGTGAAATTATTAGCAAACATTAAAAACAAAGTCCTTCGCTAAAGATGAATTATATTTTGTCTGGAATGCAAAGAAGAGAAATGACCTGAAGGAAAGCGTCGTTGCTGTGAACAATGAGAAACTGAAGAGGATAATGCAAGGGACTGAAGCGTCGCCATTGGAGATACAGATGTGGAAGAACTGCAACGCATTTCCAGTTGGAGATTCGATTGGTGAAGTGTGTAACTTGGACAGCCATTCGTTGCTCATTTCTTCTAACTACTTTTTAAGGGGTTAGAGTGGAGAGGAGAGAGACAGAGAGCCCACAATCCAGAGCCCCTTCTTTGCCAAATATTTCACTATTAACCACATGGCATTACATTGGTTAGTCTATGTGATAAAAGGACCGGGTAAGCATGTCAATGGTAAAATTGCAGGTTAAAATGAGTAGAGGAAGTAGTTAAAATTACAAAAGATGTTATTTTGTATTTTATATTTATTTCCATCTGATGGTATTTTTATAATTTTATTAAAACTTGAATTAGAGTTTGAGAAACTTTCTTTACTTTGGACTTAAATTTGACCACTAAGATGTATATGTGGTCGTCATCTATCATATGGACTAACCCATGTATTAACAAGTGCCAAATAGTGAAACATTATACTTCATTAGGTATAATGACGCTTAGAAGGATCCTTTTTATTCCAGGCTCTACTTGTTTCTAGAAAAAAGAAAAACACCTATAAAAATATAGGGAAAAGAAAACTACCTAGTCACCTGGCTCTTGCCCAGACATAGGAACGTGCAAAGTACCACCCTCCTCCCCCCCCCCCCCCAATGAAATAAAAAATCACATCCATATTGGTGCCCTTGTAAGCACTCTCATTAGCCCCCACGTTGGTGTAGGTGCTACACTGACCAGACAATGATCTCTTGCCTAAAAATCAATTTATAATTATTAAATTAATTTTATTTTCATTTACTTTAATTTGTTGTCAATTATAATTTATCTTATATAAAATTTTTTGGACATAATTGATTGAGAAACACAATTTAACCTTAGATTGACTAATGGCCATTTGCCTAAAATACCATAATTTATTTTTGGAAAATGAAGTCTAGAATATTAAATTGGAGTTATTTACTAAAAAATTTGTATTGAGGGGCAAAACTTTTTAAAACATCCCACTTTAATAAGCTTATCAAAATGGTCGAATATATCTGTAACGTGGTGGTTCAATTTTGGAAATAGGTAGACCGTACGGCAAAATTTCAGCCTTAGAGAGTTTTTCAAGTGGTTAAATAGAGCTTTAAAAATTCAAAATTGTAGAAAAAGGGCCAGCAATGAATCAAAATACCACCAACATGCAAAGACATTTGTTAGATACATGACAATAGATAGGAGAATACTTAATTGAATGTCCTCGAAAAATAACAAGTGGCTAATCCAAATCATGTACTATCTATCCAAAAGATGCGCTATTTTGAAAAGTTCATCAAAATCTGCCATTAGAATGATCTTTTGCATTAAAATGAGAAAGGTTTTCTAGTTTGATCAACTAGGACACTTAAATAATCTATGAAAAAATGTTTCTTATGGGGGCACCACATCCAGACACAGACCGGAGCTAAATGACTGCCCCGCCCCCATGAAAGACAAAAAAAAATGACCGCCAATCTAATGCTTCCACACACACTCCTATTGACCCCTTGCTCACATGATAAGTTTTTGCCAAACTGAATTTGCCAAGTGGCACAATAAAGTATTTAAAAGTTCCATATTATAAAGAGAATGTATGGACTATGAACTACAAAGATAATGTATGAATACATAAGGGACAGGTGTATGATTGAATTCAAAACTGAAATTTGTGACATGGCTAATCTAAACAATTCCCTCTATATCCAGCTGTTAGAATTGCTGCAACATCCTTCCACATGGCACAACTAAGCAAGCAAACAAAGGAATTTATAAGGTCTGTGCAAATGAGCCAACCTTTACAGAAATTGCTTGAACCAGCAAGTCTGGGAAAAACTTGTAACATGCGCATCTATTTTGTGCCATGTGGAAAGGTAGTCTGATAATTCCACCCATTTTGATGTTACCAGATCTTTCTCCCTCATACAAGTAACAACTTTGATGTCTTTTTTCTTGGAAATCCTATTTTTTTCTGGACTCCTAAATATTTTTCCCAAAAAAGTAGGGGGGGAAAAAATAGACAAATCAAAATGTGGTTCCTTTTTTCTTTTTCTGCAAGGCTACAATATATGGTTCTAAGACCCCAAAATGAAGGCATGTATTTCGGCCCAACTAGAGACCGTATAAAGAATGCCAGACAGCCCCTTCCAATTACAAGAGCTGCCATCGAATTCCTTCTGTTTCTTCACCAAACCAGAAAACAATGGAATAAATGAAACACCAAACTCACTCCCAACTCTCCTCAGACTTGAGCTTGATCCTACAACGATGCCTACATCCGCTTCCAGCAGGCACAGTAAGTCACCCACCGAGTCTCCAATGTATATAGACAACAAGTTCTTGCCATCATTACCACGATTGTTTAGAATCTCCTTAAAAGCTTTAACCTTGTCCAAGGGCGACTGTACCGTCATAATAATCTCACCCGTAGAGATGGATTCTTCATAAGAAAACTGATTTGCATGTACATTCAAAACATTTAGCCCCCCTGCTCAATAGAAACAGGTGTAGAACTTTAAATGTCTTCTCCAGCAATAATTATAGCACATAAGAAAGAAAAGAAAAAAAAGCAGTTTCAGAGACTTATCATGGGGTATTGAACAAGAGGAATCCCGGCCAGTCATGTACAACATTCAATTTAAGGAAACCAAGCACAAAAACAAGATTTGACGATTTCCAATATCATATTATTTCTCCAAAATTTATTGTGAAAGAACATGCAATTTGGACCACTTATTGCATTCACCACAAGATAATAAATGTCAAACAAAATACTGTGCAAACATAGCCTCGCCTCTTGTCTTCCATTTTTCCCCCCAAATTGACCTTATGATTTTTTGACATAATATTTGCTTGCAGAAATAACATAAAGTATAATGCTTGTATAATTAATGCTAGTCAAAACTAGCCAATGTCAATTAACTATTAAGATCCAAATTACTGAATTCAGACACATAAACATGATCATGAGTTCGGGGCGGGGGGGGGGGGGAGAGGAGGGAGGGGATCCTGGCAGCATTAAAAAACCAGATTTATAGTGACAAAACTTGAGGCAGCCACAGTATTATCATCAGCTATCTGACAGTCAACCAAAAATAGTCGACAGAAATTCAGAACTTAGTCAGTTACGATTTTCACCAAATTGATATGACAGATAAAACACAATCATTCGACTTCTAGAGACAATACACACACATTCATAAGATGCTTGCTAGCTTGCTTTGGAAATGCACACTTGTGCAGTTAATGCATATTAGAAGCAAAGATTTTTAGCCAGAGAGAAAGAGAGAGTAATTTCACGGTACACAAGTCTAAGAACGAGGGCGGGCCTTGGTGCAACGGTAAAGGTTGCTCCATTGTGACCAAGTGGTCACGGGTTCGAGTCTGGAGTCAGCTTCTCTGCGAAAGCAGGGGCAAGGCTGCGTACATTGTGACACTCCCCAGACACTGCAGTAGCGGGAGCCTCATGCACTGGGTACGCCCTTTTACAAGTCTAAGAAGATGCAGCAATCAGGAATCAAGAAAACAAGAAACAAGTCTCACATAAATTCAATACCCAAAGAGGAAACAGTATCTTCTGGGGACAGATTGAAGTTTGAAGCTGTTGAAGCAACTGAAGTTCACAGAGTAATCTGTAAATTTGGTTGTAGAATCTACAAACATCCCCTAGTAAATCCATCATATCTCCAGTCACATCCATTTAATTCAGCTAAACTTTGACTTGTAAGAAGGCTAAGCTGTTGTGAGGTGGACTGATCAGGATTCAATGGAGGAATTCCAGTCAACATACCAGTTAACAAGCAAATTGCAAAGGGCCGATCAATTGATCTCCAATTTGATCAACCATGTTGCTCCATCATATAAGCAATTTACAAATGTTAAATTAATTATTAATATAGAAAATAAAAACAGAAAAAAAAAAAACACAACAGAGATGACACCCAAAACAGAAGATACATCAAATGCAGTAGAACTCATTCTCTCATCTGGCAATGGAATAGAATTCCTGGAGCTCCACGTCAACAGTGCCTTGCCTAGCCAACAGATCTGCCACATCATTAGCTGAACTAGCATGTGCAAACCTCAAGGGAACCTGATGATAGGGCTCATCAATGCAATGGTAGTTGCCAGATTTCCTTCCACCAATAAGTAGTTATGTTGAATGTCTGGTTAAATCATCCATGATAGGCGCAAACAAATAAGGGCTTAAAGTTGATCCTTGATGTAAATCTTATAGTAATTGGGAATTCACTACCTTGACCCCCCACAGTTCATACACTAGTCACCACACCATCATACATATCTGTAATTATGTCCGCATATTTAGTTGAAACACTTCTCTTCTCTAGTACTTGCCAGATTAACTCTCTAGGGACTCTGCATAAGCTTTTTCAAGGTCAATAAATACCATATGGAGACCCTTCTTACAATCTCTAAATCTTTCCATGAGTCTCCTAAGTAATAGGTCAATTCTATAAGCCCAAATATTAGGGATTTAAGTCCTATACATTTAGTAGTTAGTTTTTTTTTTTTTCAAATGTTCGAGAATAACTTCAATTTTGAATAGAGACTAAAATTGTAAGGGATCCCTCCTACCATACTCAGGGCGCGCTTTCCTGCTTTTGGGAGGCCTAGTTCATATCCTTCTTCGTCATTCAATCAATGTCAGATCTGTGTTTAGTCTCCAATCCTGTTCATACTAGTTAACTGTTTCTATTTTGCTTTGCGGTTATCTTACTTTTCTCAGTCTTCTCTCAATTTTCAGATCAGGACATAGTGCTGATGTTCCCTTCTCCTTTCTTCCATCGATCACAAGTTTTGATGGCAGTTCACTGCCTTCTCTTATATACTGTTACAGCACTACTTCCCCACTACTATTTATTTTTTGTTAGCTTCTAAATTCTGGTTTACTTGCTAATTCTGTTCAACCTTACCTCTATTACAGTTATACGTTTCTATTTCAATTCCCATTTACCATCTTCTATTAGTTACTAAATCTGGACTTGCTATTTTCTATCCAGCTAGTTTCTAATTCTTTTCAATGTTCCTATTTTGAGTCTTACTTGCAAATTCCTTGGATTCTACTTTCTATTTCTGTTAGATACCAAATCTGGTTTCTATTTTAGCTACCTGCTATTTTGTGACTTAATAATATTTCAAATCTGGTCATTGGATTAACTCCAAACCTTGGAATACCAATCTAAACTCCCTCTAGGACATTGGAATTTGGATCAGATCTGAGTCAACTTAGTCATATTGCTGGATTTATTCCCAGTTGATTATTAGCTAGATCTGCGGTTCTCGATCATGTGTTGGTTTCTAATCCCTAGCTGTTAGGTGATTGGTTACCCATCAATCACCATAACGCTACATCTGTGCATCAAAGGAAAGGTAAAATAAGGAATAATATATACAAAACTGTCCAAGTGTGCTATTTTAAAGTTCATTATATCACAATTACTAGCACCCACCTGAGACGTGTTGAGAACATATAAAGTAGTAATTTAACTGACCGCATTTCAACGAAGACGTCTAACAATGATAAACGATGTGTTGGGTCTAAATATAACAGGGAACTAATGAGGAAGCCTCAAAGAGCGCTCTGACATGATCCTTGGTTTCAAATGCACATCGCAGACACATTCTAAGATATGAGATTAGCAAACCTCTTCTGAGCCTCTTCCGATGAATTCAGTCATGGGCAGGGGCAGGCTTCTGGGCAAGGTCAGCGGCAGGGGGGAAGTTGAGATTGACAGGAGGGAAGTTGGAGGAGTGGTCTCGAACTTGAAGGGCGGACACTGCTTCCACTGTCTTAAGCAATGAAAATGCCAAAAAGTATTTAGGATTTAAAATCCAAATATTAGAAGACCCTTCCAAGTTGATAATTTGATACTCATCATGCTTTTTTCTCTTTCTTTTTTTTTTTTTTTTGGGGGGAGGTTGTCATGCATAATTGGAGGATCACTGCACCAAATCACTTCTGTACTTGAAAGAAAAACAAAATGCAGTATCATCAACACTCCACATGTGAAACTCATTTTGTTCACTCCAAACATCTTATGCCCTAGATCTGATGATTTCAAAAAATATAAAAAAGATAGCAGGATCATCAGTATCCGGTAGTCCCTATCTGAACCCCAGTAAACTTCTCATCATCAAAAGATGACAGCAAATGCATCTATTAAGAAAGAAGCCTCCATGTAAGAATACAAGCAATGGTCCCTGTAAGAATACAAGCAATAGCATAGGTGGAGTGTAAAGCAGTGGTGATTATTCTAAAATGCATGCACGGTCATCTACAACCTTAGCGAGAATCTATCGATTGTATATATTACAGCATTTGCTTATATTCAGTAATACCGTGTTCTTTTTGGGGCATGACACCCCCAGTTTACATTCAAAAGAAACTTTTTTATTTCCCCCGATGATTTTTCTCCAGCAGAGAATATAGCTCTTCCCAGTAACCAACTGGACCTCCCTTAACCCAAATTCAATCATCAAATCGACAGCAACTCTTCATCGAAACCATCATGGAAAGAGTGGAGAAATGAATCTGCAGATCCATCTAAAACTCCCAAAAAACTATCGACTGGAACATAGCAATAATCAATCAGACAGTTGCAACAGTGGACATCTATCATTACCCAAATGAACCCACTGACCACAGTTCCCATAGTTTACTGATCAATCAACTTGATACCTTTCCCAGGAACATGTACTTCGCTGGAAATAAAGAGAGTAGAACACAAGACAAAACAAAACCAGGCCAATATAGGAACTTTCAAAATGTGACTTGATCAAACTATGAGATATTAGCTCAAATTAGCATAAATAACAGCAATTAACTTTGAAAAAATAATGCATCTTGGTCCACTTAACGATTTAGTCGTACTTTTTATCAATTCAAAACCTTAAAAAAATGGCTGGTCTAATTAAATAGTGTTACAAGAAATTTATGGAATCCAAATTTTTGCAAGATGTATGAAGAAGAAACTAACATTATATTAAAATGCAACACCTTGAACTCCGGTAGTTGATCCAAAATCATAGTTGTCACAGCATCTAGGCGACCCAACGCGTTGGAGGGGGCCTGGAGCAACGTGATGGCTTGACAACTAAGTCCAAAACATAGGCTAAGAATGGTAGAAGTGTGGGACAGCGGAAATGAATCAAGTAGCCAGTTTAAGCCTTTAATAAGTTTTGTTGAGTTGACCTTGAAATCAACTACCAGCATAAAAGAAACAGAGAAGTCCAACAATACAGAACTATGAAAGACCAGAATTTGAGGAAACTGCACTGGTAACCAGGAGTGGTAGTAAAGGCGTGAAAAACATTAGCGGAAAAAAAATTAGGATCCCAACCAAGTAGTAAAGAAAATACCTGATGAAAACGCTGATCTAATGAGATCATCACACCAACAATAAGAAAGTATATGGATATCAGCTTTCAGCTCTTCATTCTGTACAATTGTCTGGAAGAAACCAGTACAGCCATCTTGGAGTATGAGACGCTCACCAGCCTTTTTTATGTCCTCTAGATTTAAACCCTTCAGTACCCCTGACTCAATCACTCTTGCATTTGCCCGTTTCTCAAAGTCTGAGAGAGTCTCAAGTGCTTTGGATAGCTCTTCATAGTTGAAGTCTTGCACTGAAAAAAAAAAAAAAAAAAGAAGATGGTGGAAACATTAATAAAGGTATCCATGAATAGTAAATCATCACAGTTGAGACCATTTCAGAAATACAATGCTTTGAATGAAAAATGAAAATACAGAAACCAAGAAAAGCACCAACTTTGCATACCTTTCTCTGGGGGCATAGCGCTCTCTATGCATTGTTCATACTCTTCTGTATACTGTCCTGAAAGAACACCCCATGTGTTCCTCAGATCAGCAGATGACATCCGGGGAAGAGGATTTTCCATTCCACTCTGATCAGCTTTTGGTACAGTTAATATTGCAATCTCCGCTAAAATGGCCGAGGAATCAACTATAGTGCACGTCAAATCAAAATCAGAAAATAGAACAAGATGATACTCCGCAGGGTCAAGCATTCTAGTGAAAGGAACTATAGTTCGTTGAACAATTGGTTGGGCAGTAAAAAATTCTATCTCAAGTTTCATAGCCTGATGATAAAGCTTTTCCATGACTTCAAGTTCCTCGCCTGTCAAAGAGACACTTAGCTTATCAAGCAACTCCTCAGTCTGCTGAGCTGATGTCTGTGCACATTCAGGAGGGAGGAAAAATTTGGATGAGCAGCTTGAGTAGAAAGTGCAGTATTACGCAATTAAAGTTAATGGCACTAACCGATCAAAAAATAATTAATGGCAGTATCAGAGACACAGAGAGTCTATTGGTTTAAAGACCCACCGAAAGAAAAAAGGGAGGGTGGGTGGAATAAAAATTATAATGTATTACTAACGAAACAAACCTCAAAACTTTCAGAGGCATAGTTGTCAATCCATTTCTTGTAGAGGTGACTGCCTTCCTCGGGATCCAGAAGTGCCCGTAGCTCTTTGCCTAGGAAGGCATAAAGTCTCATGCAAGGTGTCATAGCACTCAGCGTATAAGCAGCAACTTTCGTCTTCTCAAAGGGAGTAGCAATTTTACCATGACCTTTTCCTCCTTCAACTTTTCCTGATGCCGTTGCCAACAAGAAATCTGTGTATTTTAGTGTTGCCAAGGTGGCACTTATCTCATTTGCAGGATCAAAGCCCCATTCCTGCATAGTAGTTCCCTTAGAATTTGCATAGAAGACCTAAATGGATCAAAAAAATGACGGCCGGGGGAGATAAATACGCATGCAATTGAATTTTTTCCCCTTTTTTATTTTATTTGATAAGTAAACCTAGTAGATATTAACTCAAAATAATGCACATAAGAGATTTAAGTTCAATTGTAAATTCTTCTTATAGATAATGAACAAAAAAAATACTGAAAACAGAGAACCACAGAAAAGAGGGAAAATGCAGCCAAGATTTAAGCAACGCTCAATCATGATATAAGTTTGACATCGAGATGCTTCCTTTGGCAAGGAAGTGCATCATCTCACCAGCCAACTTTACAATAAGGAGAAAGAGATGTTAAGACATGAGGCCGGTCCCAGATCTGAGGACAGTATGTCTTCACTTTGTCCTAAGTCCAATAAAATAGCCCCTTATAATCAAGTATGTGGACATTCTACTAATGGACAGCAAGGTTTCGGTACTTAAAACTCATAGTCATCTCTTTAGACTAGAACACTCAAATTGTACTCCACACTATCACTAAAACACCACATATGCAATCAAGCATCCAATCATTTTTATTTTCTTAAAGATTCAAACGTACTGATCTATGTTCTATGCCAGCATCACTGACTGGTGGGACATGCATAGTTGCACTGTATTCCATGTACAGGCATTATGATGCAATTGATTGTTGGGGTCCAAGATAACTCTCCACTGTAAGCATTAGTCATTTTAAGTATGAGAAGTAGTATTAAGTAGCAATTTAATGGGCGGACCTCGGTGCAACGGTAAGGTTGCTCCATTGCGACCTAGTGGTTATTCAAAATCTACAATAGCATGCCTTCTAAAATCTCCAGAAATCCCCCAGGTTCTCTCAATAAATTCAAAAGAAATGGGATGTTCTTCAAATACAGCACCAAATAAGACAGGTGGAAGTAAAAACCTCTAGAATGAAAAGTAACTCTGGACCTCTGATGTAATAGGGATGCACATAGCCCAATTATGATCTGAGAATTTTTTTTCTCCTTTCAACAAAGCTCTATCACCTGTATGAAGTGCCAACAAACCAAGACTCCACCACATTAGAGGAAGTGTTCACATAGTTTTTGCTTCAATATAACAAAGCTAAGTTAACCTTCCCAATTCATCAACCCATGGATCTTAACTTTATACCAAAAGATTGAATCTGCTAACCTGTACCATATAGCAATTCTGCTGATACAGATAATTACATTCGATTGGAAAATATATAAAAGAGATTCCAATCTGTCCAATAACTTACATAACTTTCTCTCACCCACAATAAATTTTTTTCTTAAACATTCAAACGTAACGATCTCTTAGTGTATTACATATAAGATGTTCCACGCCAGCATCACTGAATGGTGATGGGACATGTATAGTTGCACTGTATTCCATGTACATGCATTATGATGCAATTGATTGTTGTGATCCAAGATAACTCTCTACTGTAAGCATTAGCCTTTTTAAGTATGAGAAGTAGATTATTAGGTAGCAATTTAATGGGCAGACCTCGGTGCAACAGTAAGGTTGCTCCATTGTGACATAGTGGTCACGGGTTCAAGTCGGGAAACAGCCTCTCTGCGGAGCGGGGGTAAGACTGCGTACCTTGTGACCCTCCCCAGACCCTGCAGTGGCGGGAGCCTCGTGCACTGGGTGTGTGCCTTTTTTTTTTAATGGGCTAAATTACTCTTAAATATCTCATTATCAGTAGCAGGAAATTGATTTTAGGGATTTCCTAAGTAAAGTAGATAATAATTCTTCAGTTCCACCAAAAAAATCTGAGACTCTTTCTACTGAAGCAACCTATTATGTGAAAGGACCGTTGTATTTTTTCAAATTATACAGAAAAATTAGTAATTTCTTTGATCACAATCTCTCATACATCACTTAATCATTTTAAGATCTTAAAGCTTAATGCATATACCCCAGAACTTTTTCAGTGATACTGTTTTTTCGTTAGGGTTACTTCTATATTGGCATAAGAAATACAGCTTCTATAACATGCAACATCCACACACGCACACATGCTTGTGCACACGAACACACATGCTCGCACACGCAAGGAAATAACATTACTTCATGATGTGATCATAGTTTTTTGATGTATTCAACTAGGTAATGAATATGTCTCTGTAAGTTTTGTTGGACAGTGAAATCAAAGTGATATATGTTTGAATTGGACCTCTATATCACAGGAATTCAAAGATGTAACTTATGTCAACACACATTTGGAGAGCTATTTTTTCCTTAATAGTTTATTTTGATATATATCTACTTGGCAAATCAAGTTTATTTAATTAAAGAAAATCAAACCAAAAAAAGAACACAATTCACTCTCATAATAAATGACTTCTTGGCTCTTCAATGCAGACTTTGGAATATATGATTTTTAACAGTAAAAGATTCAAATGGAACAATCCAGGCATGGGACTCCAACCTAGTTAAGTAATTCCAGCATGGTCGTAGAATTGGAATGTTTGTCCAAGTAATTTACTCACTCCATGTCCTCCTTGAATTTCAAGAAACCATCACTTTTCAACACCATGTTCTGAATTTCATGGTATAGAACCACTCCAATGTTCCAATATTTGGCCCCGGTAGAGTCACAATCTATTAGCTATTTGACATAACATTTAGGCACACTTGGGTGAAAGGATAGAGATGCACATTATATCTCCAGATTTGTTAGTGCTGACTTTCACGAGTACAGACATCAAGTCATAGACGAAACGTCGATTTTGACCCCTGATGAGTGAAGCAGCCTGCAGTAGAAATGAAAGAACTGGACTTTGACAACAGCCACAAATTTCCCAATGTTTCATTCTATCTACAGACCAGGTACAACAGATAGAATGTCATCTGACATGGAAAAAAATGAACACTCCTGCTTATGAGACTATTTGGAATAACAGCACAACCAAGACAAAGATCCTCACAAATCAAACTGAATG
Source organism: Telopea speciosissima (assembly GCF_018873765.1). Taxonomy (NCBI): domain Eukaryota; kingdom Viridiplantae; phylum Streptophyta; class Magnoliopsida; order Proteales; family Proteaceae; genus Telopea; species Telopea speciosissima. Next base: position 16,729,912 of record NC_057922.1, read on the forward strand.
GTGCTCAGTCACTGGATGTCAAATCCTGGACTTGAATAAGCTCCAGAACTCAATTAAATACCAAGAAGTGGTTATTCAAAAGCCACAATAGCATCCCTTCTAAAATTTCCAGAAATCCCCTGGGCCCTCTAAATAAATTCAAAAGAAATGGGATGTTCTTCAAATACATAACACCAAATAAGACAGATGGAAGTAAAAACCTCTAGAATGAAAAGTAACTCTGGACCTCTGATGTAATATGGATGGCCCAATTATGATCTCTGGGAATTTCATTTTTCCTTTCAACAAAGCTCTATCACCTGTATGAAGTGCCTACAAACCAAGACTCCACCACTTTAAAGGAAGTGTTCACATAGGTTCTTGCTTTAATATAACAACACTAAGTTAACCTTCCCAATTCATCAACCCATGGATCTTAACCTTATACCAAAAGGTTGAATCTGCTAACCTGCATTATATAGCAATTCTACTAAAGGGTGTACCCAGTGCATGAGGCTCCTGCCACTGTGGGGTCCGGGGAGGGTCATAATGTATGCAACCTTACCACTGCTTTTGCAGAGAGGCTGTTTCCAGACTCGAACCTATGACCACTTGTTCACAATGGAGCAACCGGCTGACACAGATAATTACTTTCCATTGGAAAAAATATAAAAGAGACTCCAATCAGTCCAATAACTTACATAACTTTCTCTTACCTACAATTCCTATTGGTTACCCAGGCCAAATGTTCTTAACCAGAATCCACCTGATCCATACGTGTGTCACAAACTTGTAACTCATTTACCAATTTTCATTTAACAACCCTCTAATATACCTAATAAGTTACATATGATTTGTGCAGCTTTAGTCCAGAAATTAAGAAACTAAAAAGATACAAAGCCCTCTTCTTTTGGAGTTAATGTTAGAAATGGCCAATACTGTGCATTCTCAGTTCTTGGTGACATATTTTAGTAGTCTTCAATAACGATAACCTTAAAATGAATTTGAATTGTGACTCAAAATTTTGATATTTTATTAAACGCTAAAATTCTTCAAAAAGGCATGCATTGTTTATTGAATTCGCTGAAGAAGTGAAAAATATCATGTCATTACTAACATTCAGTCTTGCTGGACTTTAACCATGAGATTTTGCAAGAAATGTGAAAACAGAAACGAAGATTTTGAAATGAAATCAAAAGGCAACTTAAAAACCTACCTCAGTTCTTGGTGATATATTTTAGTACTTGTTCAAGTCCTCTATGGTGCATATCCTTAGGGGAATTAAATTTGCGACTTCTGAATGAGATTTTTTATTAAATGCCTCCATGCTTCAGAAAGGAAATGTTAATTGAATGCGGTCAAGAAGTTTCAAACACCCTCATATTTGGACTGGTTGGATTTCAACCGATAGGCCTCAAAAGAAATTTGCAAAAATTTAGGAAGAAACAGAAACTGTAATTATCTCTTAAGCTTACTTGGACAAAAGACTTGTGCATCTTAAGCTCCTCCATGACATGCTTCCTCAATTCAGAAATAGCAGACTTGTCATCATCATCATCGGCACAATCTTCTGCCAACTCATACCTAGAGTGAACACACACACACACACACACACACACACCAACGATCGATCAAAATCCTCCCGTAAACCCTAAATCAACAATAAAAAATCCATAGAAGAATCAACTAGAAACTCACGCCTGAACAAAAGCACGAAGGAAATGCACGTCTTGAGCAATATAATGGCGGAAAGTCTCCAATTCCAATTTACCAGAAGCCAAACAGACGACAAAAGGACTGTACATCGCAAAAACCGATTCATCCCTGAACTTGATCCAGAACCGTCTCGCTATCCCTTCTTCGTCCGGCACTGCTTTCACTGCCATCGCAGCTGCCGTGTTCTTCGTCGTTATAGTCGTAGACGTTGATGTCCTCCGATTCCAATCAAGATAGTTGTGTTTCGCCAGGAATCTCACGGTAGAAGAACTAGATCGGAGCAGTCGTTTCAGAGGATCTACGGCGATGAATCTTGTTTCAGAAGCAGAGATGATTCTGAAACTAGCGTTCTTGATCGGATAGAACAAGAAACTCATCAACAATCAAGACAGAGAGAGAGAGATCGAAAGAGAAACAGATTTCGCAATTGAAGAAACCTGGAGAACTGAATTATAGAAAGAGAGACTGAGACCGGCGGTGGTCTTAAATAGAGGCCGGCCTCGTGAGCGAGTGGGGACTGGGGGTGGGCGGTCCATATATCGGACAGCGTCGGCTGTTATAGATGTCACCTGTGAGAAAACGGAGCACTTTTCCTCTCTCTCTCTCTCTCTCTCTCTGCTGCTGCTCCAACGAGGTGGGCGCTAGTGCTCCCGTAGTTCTGGTTGTAAGCTTAATAATGTACGTAACGATGAATATTCCAATCCAACGAGTGTTATAGATTTTGAACAAGACAATCAATGTAAATGGCTCCACAATTATACTGATCGAACGGCTAGTGAAGGCAAGTGAAACACTTGCGTTGGAGGGAAGGAGAGTTTACTCTGACGTAGGAGTATGAGTCATGTGGGCCATGGATCTTTTTAGAGAGGTCGTGAATCTAAAGTCAAGAACAATGGGCTCCACAGTGACTGTTCGTTGGATTGGTATCTTTCGGTCTATATGTATGATTCCATGAACCTGACTACGGATCAAAAGTAGTCTTGTGATGGAGGTAAGGGAGCATGCCATGAAATGATGCAATATAAATTGGATCTACTGGATTGTCAATGGCAAAAAAGGGAGTGGAAAATGGAAATATCGACAAAAGAAAGACAAAACGATGTTGGGTATTGACTAGGATGATTCCTTCAATGAGACCTTATTGACACGTCTTATTAGATGGCTTGTCTGTTCACCACTATCTCATCAACCCTAGCTGATTACTCTATGGGTCGGTGTTCTCTGTTGGGAGCATGGCTCCTGTGTGTATGTGGGGTCAATGAGAATGCGCACATTGGCATCATGGTGACAAGATTTTCACTTTTTATGGGGGTGAAGCGATCATTTCATCCTCTCTGTGTTTGAAAGTAAGTGGACGGTACACTCTTCCACTGAGGAATTTCTTCCTTACTCTACGTAACCAAAGTGGAGGGTTTCATCATGGCAGTGTAGGAGCATCTCCCATGTCACACCAATGGTAGTGTGTTAAACGTTATTATCCGTAAAGGTCTACAATGGTAAGGGAAAAAGTAAATACATAAACCCCAAGGGGTAGTGCAATTGGCAAGGGACGAGACCTAAGAAAGCTGAAGGTCCTGAGTTAGACTCTGCCTCCCCCCTTGGGGCCACCCGCCTGAGAGGAAACTCCCTGGTGAACATGGCGGCCCCAGTGTCTCCCATTTTGTTTCTTGCGTATACAAATGGTTGGTAAACATGGCAATGGCATGCAACATGATGGACAAAGCCAAAGGGGATGAACACAAGTAGGTGAATTGAATATTCCCCCCAAGCACCCACAAGTAGAGCAGAACTTGCACTGCAATACCTCGAAAAAGTTTTAAATCACTTTCCATATCTGTTTCTGGTTCCTTTAATCACCCTCAACCATCCTTATCTGTCTATTTCACTGATCAATCCTAGAGGCATCACTACCAACTCTCCTTCCTTCTTTTTTTTTTTGGGTGAAAAACATGTATGATCCATTACTATTACAACATAACTTGCTACATCAACAAAGTTTCAAAATCTCATAAGTATTTCATTCAATTCAATCAAGTTTCAGCCTATTAACAAGTAGGGAAAGAGCAATAGATATGAGTTTAAAGTAAGAGAAAACTACAAATTGTTGCTAGATTTCATATTTCCATTAGCACTCTTGTTATTTTATGAAGGGTTGGCATTCTCTGTTGGGACCAATGAAAGTGTGTGTGTTGGCATCATGAGGGGGCAGGATTTCCGGTTTTTTGCCTTGCATAGATAGGGGACAGGGCTGTCATTTTGCCCCCTTCTATATCTAGGTGTGGTACACTCTCCCACTGAGAATGTACTTTTCTCCTTCTAAGAAATTTGAACTCACATTTTTTATCATTTCTCTTATTTGTATTTTGCCAAAATTTGACCAATTAAATGAATCTGTCATATGATCTATTTATATTATTCAAGTATACCTAGAACTGGAAAACATGATCTCATGTCAAAAATCAAACATTGTTAAGTCTCTCTCTCTCTCTCTCTCTCTCTCTCTCTCTATGGGTAAGATAGTTACTGGTTAGTTTTTTTAAATGCTAGTGAAAATGATAGTATCTTACCTTCTTTTAATTGCCCCTTGCCTTTCATGTAGGATTTTTTAAATAATTTGAAAATGACTCATGTCGTTATGCCATTATTAAAAATTGTATATTTTTTGTGTAAACATGGGAAATGATAGTATTTACCCTCATTAAAAAAAATGTGTTATATTAAAAGGGCAAAGAAAAAAAAGATTATGACTTCTTTTTTCACAAACCTTGATTACAATAAGAATTTTCTTTTTATTTATGTTCAAATTAATTTATCATGAAAGAATAGAGAGGATAATTAATTCTTTTTATCATCTATCATTGTTTACTATTCTACCCAAAAAAAATCTTTGTTTATTTAGCCATTGAGTCCAAAGAATGCAAGAGGTTTGATTTAGTTTAGTTGCTTACAGTTCATTGCCCCATCTCCGCTTTTTTCTTTTTTTTTTAAATCAAAAGTTATGATCCATTCAGCACATTGGGTGCTTGTGTGATTTGATTATCTTTTACTACAAAATAGATGAGAAGGTCCAAATGTTATTATAATTTTGAGAAAAAAATTTATAATGCTTTTCAGATAGCCCTATAATGGTGGGAAAATTATCTCCTCCAGTTTCTCAGTGCCTCTAATAGGGGGGGATCTCATGTCCCCACCCGGCAGAGTGTTCGGATAGGGGTAGGGTGGTCATTGTGCCCCCCTTGTTAGGGGCACTGGGGAACTAGGCCGGGTAGAGAACTAGACGGGATAAAGATCATTATGCCTTCAAATATTTTTTCAATATTTTAATAATTTCCCTCTTTCTTAATTTTGAATAAATATACAACCAAACAAATACATATACAATCTTTAAATCCTAAATTCTGAAAGTACCTTTCTTTTACTTCCATGATTTTTATTTTTTTTTAATACCACATGGATGCGAAGGTATTTTTATTATCTCATATGCCAGTTTTTATTTATTTATTTAGGGGTGTTAAAAGTTGTAATTTTTTTTCCCATATGTGAAGGGGGATTACCAAAAAAATAATACAAAACTGGATAAGAGAGAGAGAGAGAGAGAGAGAGAGAGAGAGTACTAAATATGCACTAATTAAGAACATTGAGAGATAGATTAACCTTAATGGCTTGGCAATCATGTTGTAACATCTGTACAACATAGGAGACCTTTTAGGAGATACAATAGGGTTGAATCGTGCCACTGGAGTCACTTTCCTTAAGATTGTAGTCATTCTTTCCTCCCTGAATTTTTATCCTCTCCAGTTACAGCACGGTGCTGTAACGCATCGTGCAGTGCTGTAGATGTCATGTGGCACAGCAGGCCCCACATAATGCACATGGTCTCTACATTTGCCGCACGATGCGTTACAGCACCGTGCTGTAACAGGAGAGGATAACGATTCTTCCCCCCACCCCTCAATGTGTTTGGGTGCAAGATGCACACTCCTAGACCAAGTTTTTTTTCCCTTCATGTATATATAATTAGGAGAAAAGTTCTCTGCATGGGATGCAGGGACCATGCCCAGACACATTGGGGGCGGAAATGACCACCCACTGGCTGAATTTTCACCCTAATTGTGCAGCAATCTCATAGGCTGCCGCACATGCATGGCCCCTGCGGTTCCCCATATAATTATGTTAGAAAGACCAGAATGCTCTTCTAAAAGTATGGTCTACGGACATAGCTTCTTTTTTTTTTTTTGGGTAGAGATGTGGTTTTCAGCTACATGGATTGCTGATTTTTTTTGGTTTGACCTGTGGTTGGGTACTGGGTAGGCTATTTGTTTAGATTTGTGTAATACTTTTTTCCCTCAAAATTAATGACCTTTCAACCTTTTTCAAATCTCTATCCCTTGGGTTGAAGCTTGAGGGGAAAGTTAAGATTGATGTGGAAAGCATATCCATAAGGTATGATTTGGCCTGTGGAGAGAGAGAGAGCCTATTTCATTGATGGTGGAGAGAACTCTAGTATCCAACAGGCTCAGGGGAGGGGATAAAACTCCTTTCCTGAAGAGCCAGTAGATTACCTAACATTTTTTTGGGGTAATTGATTATTTCTAATTTGAGAAGATTTTTTTGTTTGCTTATGAACTCGGGATTACGGATGTAATCGGATTGAATTTGAATAGAATATTACATTATCTGTATCCGCATTCAATTAGCTTTTTAATGGATTCAGATAGTTTTAGGAAACCAAATTTTCAAGTACGGATTTCTCCTAAACGAATACTAACATGAATCGAATATGAATTTTTGACTATCCATTTGTATTCTAGTGAAGAATGGAGAGTTGAGTCGTGAGTCTGAAAAAAGCAGTGTTGCAATCTCACTGTTTGTGTTTAGCACCAGAGAATTAAAGAAGACAAAAATTCAAGTGACGACTCCACTAGGATTGATGTTGAAGTGTCACATATGAAAATATATAGATGTCCTCATAAATCAAATTTTTTTTAATTTAATTTCTTGTTTAGTAAATTGTAATATACCGTGAATTGATAACTAACTGCATTTATATATTATAAAAATATTATTTATAGAACTATTATTTTATCATATTTTTATAACCAGACCTAAACCACTTGGAAAATATCTAGTCTAAAATTGAAATATTTGTATTTGCATCCAATTAGCTTTTGAACAAATTCAGATAATTGAGGAAACTGATTTTCGAATACGAATTCCTCTAAATAGATATTGTTGTTGTTAGAATCTGAACTTCCACGTCAAAGGGAGATCTACACACCACAAATTAAGAGTTGAACAAGAGAGAGGGTCAGAGCGGACTCCGAAGTGGACTCTCCAATGCTAAAGTCAGTAATACAAGCAACAATAGTATGAGCTGAGAATTGAGCGAGTAATTAGGTGAGAGGAATAAATGTGATTAGAGATATCGTTATGTTGTACAAGACCCTCCTATTTATAGAATGGATAACAATAGAATTAGGTTTCTTGTTGAAAAAGAAAGGAAAGTTCCCTTGTGGAAAGTCCCCTATCACAATGGCAGTTATACGATGAGAGACTCGAGCTTCAATGGATGATAACAGTTTTCACCTCAATCTTTCACTTTGACTGGATCTTCTGTCACGTGTCAATCATCCATAGGTGGACCATTTTAATGCATATCAAATATAAATATGAATTTTTGATTATCCAATTATATCCATACTAGAGATGTGTTCAGTTTGAAGAAAGTGAATGAAAATAGCAAAAGATGCAGTAAAGCCAATGCAATTTTCATTGAAAGTTAATTTGCTGTGTTTGGATGTAATGCAAGTCTTTTTATGGACATGTTTTTTTCCCCCTTTTGAATGGTAATGAGAGTGGAGATTTTTTTTCACGTCATCTCACATCCTAGCCATATGGGATCTACACTGACACACTTTCTCTTATCCGATCATGTGTGTTCCCTATATTGATGAAATCTTTTCTTGTGCCATGATTGGTGTGCCATTGGAGATTCCTCCTATGCTAGTGGCATGGGGGAAGGAACCCTCTATTGATCTCTCTCATATTTCCCTTCCATACTCTTCAAACAAAATGAATAATGGCACAACTACCAAATGAGACACCTCAAGGAAAAAAGTTTTCCAACTTTAAATTGAAATTAAATCAAATCCAGGCGCTTTAAAACTAGGGTTGTAAATGAATAGTCGAAATTTGTTTCCGTATCCGTGTCTGTATCCATTTAACACTATTTGAATCCGTCCGAAAGCTAAACGGATGCGGATACGGAGAGGCTATAGCTATCCGAAAAGCAATATTTACATGTAAATGGATAAAATATCGGATCCATATCCGTGTCTGTATCCATTTAGCACTATCCGAATCCATCCGAAAGCTAATCAAATGCGAATGCAGATATAGCACTATCTGAGCCGAATCCGATCCGTTTACATCCCTATTTAAAACTCAATAATCTGTTGACATATCAAGAATTTTTTCTTTTGAAAAAAAAAGGAGTTTAAACTTGGCCATCACTAGCTGTGAAAACAAAAATGGAGTGGTCCATGTTATAGAGGACCTACCCAGCTACACTACCTCAGTGTTCAAGTCTCAGCCTCAAATGAAACAGGGGTAGTATCTCGAAAGTGGATCTAAAGTGACAAGAAATTACAAGAATTCCACTAGATTTCATTATTTAGTTCAGGGCTAATGATTTGAGAGAAACATGGAAATGGTGCCATTGAATTCCTAACTTATTAGATTGGAACTCAGCAAAGACTCATCCCCAAATGAATCTATCTTTCTAGTGGTTGGGGTTATCATAATTGGGAGAGAGATCGCTACGATGTCAGAGTGCAATTTTTTATCATCGAAGAATTTTATCGCATTTAACGAGAAAAAAAAAAGTATAGGATCCATAGAATTTTATTTTTGATCATGTTTCCTTTCTTTTAGTCAGTAAAATAGCCAACTTACCTTCGATAACAAAATCTACAAGTCTTGTGAATAAAAAAAATCCATAAATCTTAGATTTATAAAATCTTTGCTTCTTCTTCTTGATTCGATGTAAGCCAATCCCGTGTCGATTCCGTGTTCATAAACCTTGGTTATAATGTGGATGGGTTTTGGGTGTTTGTGAGGGCAAAGCGGATATAATTTTGACTTTGAGGTCAGCGGTTGGTAACTTGGTAGTGGTAAAGGGCTGCCTCTCTTGCTGGACTGTGATGAGAAGATAATGAAGTTTGAACTCCCCAGCGCCAACCCATTGCCATCCCTACATATCTGAGCTGTTAAATCAGAGTTTTTGAGTCATTCTATGAAAGAAAATGACACTTTGGTCTATTGGCATTGACCCCTGAAGCCTTGACCGGGTCCTAAGGATGGGGGGAAGGTGCCTTTATTTAGCAATTAGCATTGGACGACGACAAAGGTGTGAAGCTTTTGTTGCTATAGTCCTTGTTTTGAAAACCCCAAAATTATATTTTGGCCCTTAACTTCGGAGGTTGGTAGTGGAGGATCTTGAAAGTGGTGGTGGTGGTGGTGGTGGTGGTGATAGTGGTGGTGGTGGCCCGTCATCACCTTGTGATGGAAGTGCCATCTTCGGGGGCACCGAAAAAGGTGATGGTTATCGCCGACCCAACGCGTGAGTCGGCGATTGCACTTCAATGGGCTCTTTCTCATGCAGTGCTTGAGAAAGATGAGCTTTTCCTCCTACATGTAGAACAACCAGTTTCATGGCGTGCCACATTCTCTACCTTCCTTAGAAAACCTTCGTCGCCAGTTATCATGTCCACCGCCAGCAACTCTTCATTGGAAGCCAATATTGTTGGGGGAGATACTGATTTTCTTGATGTAATGAAGCATGCATCTGAGGTTGCTCAACCCAAAGTTAAGGTTCATATAGAGAGGATTGAAATTGATGGAAAGGATAAGGCCTCTACCATTCTCATGAAGAGTAGAATGCTTTCCATTGACATCCTTGCCATTGGCCAGCGTCGTAGTCTCTCCAATGCCATATTAGGGTGAGAGCTTCAATCACAAGGTTATTACATTTCTATGGTAAATGGAATCGACGAGTCTACGGCTGTGTTTGGTATGCATTCTTGGAATAGATTTTGGGTCTAGAATTTCATTTTGAAACCTAATTCTTTTCTATTTTCTCGCTTCAGTAGACATTCTAAACCGAGAAGAATCTATTCCAAGAGTGTATATCAAACACAACCAATGATTTTATAATAAAGAAGGATAATTAATAATTTTGAATTGGGTTAGTGTGGCCTCTGCATGTGCGTGGGGGTCAATAAGAACACATGCGTTGGCATCATGGTGCGAGATTTTCCACCTTTTCATGAGGGCAGGGTGGTTAAGAGGAATTATAATGATACCACATATATTCTTTTTCCCTTTATAATTACAAGTATCCTCCTCTGCTGAATCTAAATTCCCTGTTCTGATTTGCTTCTTATGTGATTAACAGATGTAGACGGAGTGGAGGGTCTACAAGAGGGACAAGAGGGATAGATACAGCAGAGTATTTGATTGAGCACAGTAAGTGCACATGCGTTGGAGTTCAGAAGAAGGGCCAAAATGGAGGATATCTTCTTAACTCCAAGAAACACAGAAATTTCTGGCTTCTTGCATAGTACATAAATGATCAATTAATTCGGTTTGAGAGCTCTCTATGACACTGGGTTTCTGCCATGGTTTGGGTTTCATTCTCCTACCAAAAAAAAAAAAGGGTTTCATTCAGTTCACTGGTGGTTCTAAGATCACCCATTTTTGTTGCTTATTGGAGTTAGCAGAGAGAAATAGTTTACTTTGGTTATATGGTTTGCTAAATCAAGTTACCATTTTCCATGTATTTTAGTGAATGAACAGGTTTACTAATGTGTATTTTGCATTCTTTGTCCCTGTCCTTCACTCTGCTATGGTTCAATGGTTTCTTATTTTCATATTTATGTTTTTTCTCTCGAAAAACCAATAATTCTAGTGTAAATATTCCTAAACACAACCATGTGGAGTGGAGAATGGTTCTGATTTGCAGAGATTACTCTTATATCTTTTAGGAGAATCTTTAAGGTAATTATGGGATCATATGGTGGATTACATTATGACCCTCCTCAAATCCTACAGTGGCAAGAGCCTCGTGCACTGGTTACACCCTTTCCAAATTGTTAGGAACCATTGCAACAAAATTGAGCGAAATGGCGTTGACAATCGAATCTTAGAACCAGGATTCATTAACTGAACTCCGTATAACAAATTGGGAATAGAAAATGAATCAAATAAATCTATGAATCTAGCAACCATGGACTCACCCCACAAGATTTTTTCCTTCTGAAAAACAATAACGAATTTTGTTGCGAGGATTGAATGGAGGAACCAAAAGAGAACCCTGAATAAATTTTGCTACCGACTTAGAAGAAAATGAAGAAATTAATGCCTCATTGATATGTATGCCAGCGAAACTCCTCACATGAAAAAACCTTGTGACTGAAAAGCTTGGAATTCACCCATGAATTGCAGATAAGATTATATGGACAACAAAAGTTCCATTGAATGAGTGATTTTATTTTTTTATTTTGGGGGTGGGGGTGAATCACAGTTCATCACGCATATTTTCTATTGGAACCTCCACATCAGGAACTACATTTTCATGAACATAAACTAAATTTATGGCGTCTTCTGCAGTTCGAGGTCTCATCCCTCCTTGTCCAACCATTCCTGCCTTGATGGCAGCAGTAAGCTTTCTCTGCAACTTGAGCAGCCCAATACGTTTTGAGACAACATATAGAACAGCACAGGAGAAGAGGAGAAACCCTACCACAACTATCAACCTATCCAGATAATATTCCATGAGTTATTCCAAGTAGGTGCCAGTAGTAAAAATAGTAAATAAAATTGCTTAAACTTCTTCACCTGTCAAGGACATCCTGGCGTTGCATTGTTGAGAGTAGATTCCGAGTCCTCATAAGCAGTGAGCGATGTCCCTTATATTCACTTTCTGCCTTCTTTAATACTCCTGTTGATTCCCCTGAACAATCCAGAAAATTTATTGTTAGTTCTGGCTCCAGGCAGAAGATTTGCTCAATCATCAATTACCAATTATATCCTTAATTTACCAGTTAAGATTATACGATTAACTTCCTGAGAAAAGCTTTATCCCTCATGAGAAAGAGAGAGAGAGAGAGGGTTGGGGGATGTGCAGCGCTACTCACAGGTCCCTGTAACCGTTTTCGGTAGAATAATTGCATGAATAATTCAAGTGGATGTGTGAATGCCACTACAGTCATTACTGTTCTCAAGTGATTGGTGTTAATGCATGCCTGGTTTAAGAAATTTAACCTAGTAAACTCAACTTGTTTAGCAGAGTCCACAGATGAGCCCATGCAGTCACAAACGACAATGCAGTAATGCACAAGATAAAACTGAACTGACAATGGAAGTTTAAACTCTACTAACATTGCCAACCAAGTTTATGTCTTGAACAGTTTACACTATCCTTAACTGTCGTTACAAATAAAATTGTGTCCAATCTTATCAGGTGGCATGGCAGAAATAGGGGCACATAATAGTTGGTTCTCCGAAAGCTTTGATGGGACTGAGATTCTGTATGCCAATGTCATAATACAAGCCTACTAGAATAAGATAGATGGGGGTTACAGTCATTGTAACTGCTTTCTTTTCTTTTCTTCTAAGTTTAGTTTTAAGCAGTCTCCCATTTTGATGCAATCCCGGATTCGAAAACCCCGATTGGAATCGTTATGGGCCCACATGAATAGTAAAAAACTCAAATCAAGGGCTTAGTGGCAAAACAGTAAATATTCTTAATTTATAAGAGAGTGGCAACTTGATAAATAAATGGAATCTTAAATGATTACTAAGTTATAAAGAAAGAAGAGGATAGAATAGGGATAAAAGTCTCAAGGAGGGAAAAGTGGGGATAAAGGCAAAAGGGAAGATTATTAATGGAAATTGAGGGAATAAATAAAGAATCAAAACATATCATGGGGGACGGGGATGTAATCTTCTACATTGGATCGAAACAACAGGAAGAAGATAACGGAGGACTTCAAATGGAAGAACTCCTTCACAACAGCTCCTTTCAACTGGAAGTTTCAGTCGAACAGTCTGTCCTTCCTGATGTCTGAAGATCTACCAGAATATACCCAAGAGATTAGGCAACAACAGAGAACCGGCTACATGAAATGATTCCCTGTGGCAACCTCAGAACCAGCGGTGATCCCTGGTTCACTCTCACAGTAGGGGAATGATTTGGATGAGAGATTCTGGTTTCGGGTTGTTTGTCAAAGGTAACTCAAACCCCCAAATATGAGGTTGAATAAAGAGTTTCTGAGGGAGATCTAAACTTCCATTTTGTACTCCATAAATCCTAAAAATGGAAAAGGGAATAGGGAAGCAGAAAAGAGAGAAAGAAAGAAAGAGGTAAGGAGGACCTGAAAGGAGAAGGCAAGAATCTAGAAGACATTTGCCCCTGTGCTATGTCAAACCAGCAACTGAAACCAAATTTTCAATTCTATAATTCAATTATACTTCCAATCATTGGGACACATGTATAAATTAAAAAAAAAACAAAAACATTTACCAATGGAAACCTAGTCAATTAGGAAATAAGCTCTTCCCTAAAATAAAATAATTGCTACCCACTATAAAATAAAATAAATGCTAACTGCGTGGTTCTGCGCCGACACAGGACCACTGAGTTTCACCCTAATGAAATAAAAATCCCATTCAGACAGATCCCCTGACGCTCTCATTGCCCCTGTGCTGGTTCAGGCGTTACACAACTAGACAGCGATCTCTTCCTAAAATAAAATATTGCTCCTATGTAATCTACGCCTTTGACCAAAACATCGGGTTGGACCTCTGGCATCTCGGCTTGGGTCTCCAAAGCGGGTTGTGCCGGTCCAACCATATCAATGCTACTGCATCAAGTCTTCTTTGAAAAGTACTTGACTCTGTCGAGTTTGGATGGGGACCAACGATACCACTGAGTCAACTCGTTGAAGGAAAAATGAGCCAATGGTACACTAGAGCTTGATGGTTGGAAGCTCCTTCGCGGGAAGAACCTTCATCTCGATCCCACCGTGATTGAATTTGAATTGATGTCCTTTCATTGATTCCTCCTAAAGATTTCATTTCAATTGGAATTTGGTTATTCACAATGTAAGATGATCCCTGTTAAGCATCCATGGCTGAAATGTTAAAGCGCTCAACTCATAATTGGTAAATTTGTAGGTTCAATTCCTGCTGGATGCACGCCAATGGGAACGTTCAATAAGTCTATTGGAATTGGCTCTGTATCAATGGAATCTCATCATCCATACATAACGAATTGGTATGGTATATTCATACCATAACATATGAATAGTAAGAACTAGAATTCTCATAGCCACAATGTTGTACCCTTTTATCAAATAACCATGGTCTTCCAAGAAGGATGTCACACATCTTTAGAGATAGGATGTCACATTGCATTGTATGGATCAACCCCCAATAGAATATGTGAGCAAACACCTTTCATTGATTTTTTAGGTTGGTGTTGTACACCCAGACAACTTTGTAGGGGTTAGGATGTGTAACGTATCTTCAAACCAAGCTTGCAAGCGACATCTTCAATAACGACGTTGGTACAACAACCATTGTCGATTACTAGAGTGCATCGACTGTAGTTGCATTGTACTTTGGTATGGAATATACTATCGCGATGTTAGCCATCCTCGTTAGATGCCTTGTGTGTAGCCAAAAGTGGACGAAGAACGTAGCAATACTACGATGCTCTATCACTATCACAATCATCGACCTCACTAGGTTCACGCTCATGCTCTGCCTCTAAAAGTACTACCTCGTTTCTCCATTACTCTTCTGAAGAAATAACCATGAATTCTTCCAGACGGCTAGGACATTAAGTAGAGAAATGTCTAAACCCCTTGCATATAAAACATTGTATCTTAGCCCATGACTTCAAATGAGGTCTGTCGGAACCACACTGAGGTAGAGAATAAGGACTATTTGGCCATTAGGATGCCATAGAAGAACCACTAGCCTGTGGCTTACTGAACGACTTCTCCAGTTGAGAATGTTGCTTGCTCGAACTATCACCTCGGGGGAAAGTGGTTGTAAAAGTCCTTCGAGTGTAGGGCCACTTAAGACTCTCTTCTACCTGATAAGCTACTTGTACAACGTTCTCCATCATAGGCAGTAGACTTGACACTAGTGCAACACTGATCTGAGGATGTAAGCCATTGCAAAACTATGCCGCCAATAATTCTTCATCACACTCAAAATCAGATCGAGTGTAACTAATAAAAACTAGCCACATACTCCTAAACAATCATGCTATCCTGTCTCAATTGCACGAACTTGAGGTGCACACGCTGCTTGTAGACAGTCGGCAGGAATCTTCAGTTCATGGCTTTGCTCATCTCACCCAAGTAGTGACTATCCTAATGCCTTGAGTTCGATTCTGTTTCTGATACTTGATCCACCAGACTCGATCTGTGCCCTTCAGTTTAGCCTCCAGAAAAAGAATTTTTCTGGGCTCAGTCAACTCATACCATCTGAAGAGTATCTATAAACTATGAACCAAATCAAGGTACTGTTCCGAGTTGTTATCCCCGTAAAAATTGAGGACGTCCAACTTCCCTCCTTTGTCAGCTCAAAAAAGATCATCATGTCGTCCATCCCCATATGGTGGTGTCGGTGTTGTAAAATGAGAGGGTGATGGTGTTGTATAATGTGGCAGCAGTGGTGGTGATGAGGCAATGTGAAACTGACCATGTGGTGCTAAGTTGGAAGAATCCCTAGACTAAATGAGACACTTTCGCTCAACTGAAGCTACCGATTTGTAAAATAGAAGCTTGTAGAGATGACATCATGAAATGAATGGAAGAGACTCTGGAGTTGAAACCATCAACACTAGTGGCGAGATTATCAACCTGGTCTGTGAGACGAATGATGTCAGCTTTGTTTCCTCCTTGTGGGAGTTGAGCTACTGAATAGCTTCACTAAGCCCTTGATTTGAGTTTATCAAGGGCTTAGTGGTAAATCAGTAAATATTCCTAATTTTATAAGAGAGTGGTAACTTGGTAAATAAATGAAATCTTAAATGATTACTAAGGCATAAAAAACGAAGAGGATAGAATACGGATTAAAATTTAAAGAGGAGGGACAAACATGGAATGGAAATAAATAGAGGGGATGAGTGGCAATAAAGGAAACGTGGAGGGGTATTAATTGGAGATCGAGAGAATAAATAAAGAAGCAAAACATATCCTAGGGGAGGGGGATGTTGTCTGCTACCTTAGACGGAAAACAAAAGGCGGAAGATAATGAAAGATTTCGAATGGAAGGACTCTTACACAACAGCACCTATCAACTTGAAGTATTAGTCGAACAGTCCTTCCTTAGATTAGGCAACAACAGAGAACAAGAGACCTGAAGTGATTACCTGCGACAACCATAGTACTAAAACTCGCGAAATTTCGGTCGAGATATCGAATATTTCGAGTATCTCGACCTGTCCGAAACGAAATGCAAGTCCGAAATGAAAAATGCAATATTTCGAATATTTCGGAAATTTCGGTCATCTCGTTTCGAAAATTTCGGAAATCTCGGACATTTTTGGCATTTTACACCCACAGAAAAATACCATATTTCGACCGAGATTTCGACGAAATTTCGGTATCTCGGAAATTTCGGTCAGACCGAAACACCGAAACAAAACGAGATTTAGTACCATGGCGACAACTTGCAGAACCAGTGGTGAATCCCTGGTTCAATCTCATGGTAGGGGAATGATTTGGATGAGAGATTCTGGGAGCGTTGTTTGTTAGAGGTAACTCAAACCCCCAAACGTAAAGCTGAATAAAGAGTTTCTGAGGAAGATTGGAACTTCCCTTTTGTACTCCTTCGTTAATGCTAAAACAAGGGAAGGGAATAGGGAAGCAAAAAAGAGAGATAGAAGGGTACTGAAGAGAGGAAAGAAAGAGGTAAGGAGGACCTGGAAGAGGAAGGCTCAGATTTGCAGAGAAGTACGAAGAAGAATGAACAAGGACACTGACTTGCAATAAGGAAGAGGGAAGATTAAGAGAGAAGGAAACGGCAGCCAGCAGGCCTACGCCACACCACAGAAACTCAAAACTCCAATCGTTGGGTCCACATGTAAAAATAAGAAGAAAAAAAAAACACTAACAATGGAAACCTACTCAAATAGGAAATAAACTCAAATAAGAAACTAAAAAAAAACTCCTACGTAATTTACCCACCATAAAATAAATAAAAGATTGGTCCTATGTAATCTTGTTGAATAATGTACACCAGAATACCATTGGGGTTTTCTGGTCCTTTTACAGTTGTTTCTTTGTATTCATGTACCTCCTAGTTAAGTCGGCTAAGCTAGGGGTATTTTGGACTTTATGCCGTAATTCCTTATAAATACATAGGCTTGTGTGATCACATCGATCATTCAAGCATTCTCCCATATTCTGTTTTGTGAACATGGTATCAAAGCCAAATTCTCTGATCTAGGTTTTCAAAACTTCCCCTCCATTATTCTTCTTTCGCTTCTCCTCTCTCTTCTCTTCCCTTCTATCTCCTCCCTTGGTTCTCTCCATCCACTTTAGGGCAGCTCTAATGAGGTGATCTTCTGATCTACACCACTTGAGATCGATAGCTGCTGGTTTCACCTTCTGCGATTTTTTGGATTTCTCCACTTCTTGAAGATCGAGCCTCTATTACCTTGAGGATTGTTTCTTACTTCTTGGAGATTCATATTAGCAACCTTGGACAGCAACTATCAAAGGTGTACACCGACAACTGAAGACAATCCCTCATAAATCGATATCTCTTTCAGGGTTTTTCAAAACCCTGACTCCAATCGATTTTTGGGGTTATAGGTTTCTGATCTTGCTGATTTTCGGAGGGTTTGTTTCTTCCACTTCAAGGAGCACTCGACATTAATTTCAGCAACTTTTAAGTGTTTTGAAGACCCCTAACCCCAATCAATCTCCTCTTTCAGGGTTTTTTCAAAACCCTACGCCATATCAATTTTTGGGGATAGGGATGCTTGCTGCTGCTATTTTTTTCAAGGAAGTTTCTGCTGCTAAGAGGGTCTCTCGACCTCATATTCAACCTCTACTTCTGGTTTTTTTGCATAGCTTCTACTCTCACCATGCCAGACTCCGAAATTACCTCGGCTACTTCTGGAGGTGATGGTCAGTCCAGGACTGAGTTCCTCCCTTATGCTGTGGCTATTAAACTTGATGGTTCCAACTACCTAATGTGGGCCAGATCTCTCTCTTTGACTATGGCTAGAAGAGGACTTACTGGCCATCTTACTGGCACCTCTACACAATCCCTTGATGAGGGCCCCCATCAAACTTGATGGAATGCTACTGATGATATGGTTATGTCCTTCGTTCTGAACTCTATGCAACCTGAACTTTCTAGTCAGTATTTACTTCTTGACGCAACTACACAAATATGGACTGCTGCCAAGGAAAAAAATGGACAATTGGGGAATGATGCACAGGTTTATGAGATCAGGAAGACACTCCATACCACTACTCAGAAGGAGTTGTTAGTCGCCAAATATTATGCTGCCCTCAAGAGCTTAAGGCAATAATTGGATCACTACTCTCGTTTTCAGCCTTCTACAGCTGCCGACATTGCTGCCTATCGAAAGTATGTGGACCAGATTCGAGTTTATGATTTTTTGGCTGGTTTTAATGCTGAATATGATCCAATTAGCATGCAAGTTCTTGGTAGGGTTCCTTTTCCCACATTGGAGCAAGCCTTTTCTTTTGTTCATACTGAAGAGACACGTCGGGCTACTATGATGTTGACTCCTACGGTTGAGAGATCAGTCCTACAGGCTGCTGGTTCCAATTATACTCCAACTTCTGAGAGTATTGCTTCTGCTGCTGCCCCTGCAAAAGAGCCTATAAAGTGTGAACACTGCAACAAATCATATCACACTAAGGCTCAATGTTGGAAATTACATGGGACACCCATTGATTTTGAGGCCAAACGTGGTCGTGGTAAAACTAAAAACAAGGCTAATCATACTGAAAGTGTAGCTACAGCCCCCACTGCTGAAACTGGTCTCTCCCAGGAAGAACTACTGGCTTTTAGGAGTATGTTACAGACTTCCGCTGCCTCTACTACATCTGCTGCCAGTTACTCCACTCCATCAGGTTCCTATTTTGCCCATTCAGGTATTTCCTTTGCTGGTCATTGTGCATCAGTTGTCTCCACTCCATGGATCATAGACTCCGGTGCCACTGATCACATGACAGGTTCTTCTAGCCTTTTGCATACCTATTCTCCTACTTCTGGCAAGGATAAAGTTATAGCTGATGGATCCCTCTCATCTATTTCTGGGAAAGGATCCATTAGTTGTTCCCCTTCTCTTTCCTTGTCTTCTGTGTTGCATATTCCCAATTTCACTACTAACCTTCTATCTATTAGTAGTATTACAAAAAATCTGAATTGCAAAGTGACATTTTTTCCAACTTATTGTGTCTTTCAAGAACTGGAATCGGGGAAGACGATTGGATTGGGTAAAGTGCATGGTGGATTGTACCTGCTTGATGGTGAACCTCTTGCTACGAAAGCATTACCTTCTCAGCTCTGTCAGCTTGCATCTTTCTCCTCTGAATTACATTATTGGAATATGTAATCCAGAATACCGAGGGGGTATTTTGGTCCTTTTGGGGGTAGTTTAATTCTTATGTCATTAGGTCTAGGACACCCCCCCTTAGGAACTTTATTACATTTATTTCCAGTATTAGTAAAAAATTGTAATAAGGAAGATTTCTTTTGTGAGCCTTGTGTCTTGGCCAAACAGACACGTTCAAACTATCCTATTTCTAATAAAAAGTCTTCTTCTTTATTTCACTTGGTTCATACTGATGTGTGGGGTCCTAGTCGAAAAGCTTCTATTTCTGGTCATCGATGGTATGTCACTTTCATAGATTGTTAGTCCCGATTCACTTGGGTCTACCTGATGCATACAAAAAATGAGGTTTTTACATATTTTCAGCATTTTCACAAGTTGGTCCAGACCCAATTTAATGCCTCTTAAAGTCTTGAGAAGTGACAATGGGACAGAATATATGGAAGGTCAGTTCCAAACATACCTTGCTGCCCATGGGATTTTTCATCAGACCAGTTGTGTTGACACTCCAGCCCATACTGGTGTGGCTGAGAGGAAAAATCGCCATCTCTTGGAGGTAGCAAGAGCACTGATGTTTACCCGCCATGTCCCATCTTTTTATTGGGGCGATGTTGTCCTCACTGTGGCCTATTTGATTAATAGCCTGCCCAGTTGGGTTATTGATTCCAAATCCCCTGCCGAGCTATTACTTGGCTCTTACTTGGCTCTTCTTCTTTTGTTGTTTCCCCTAGGGTGTTTGGCTGTGTTTGTTATGCCAGGGATACTTGGTCCCCTGGTAAACTTGATCCCCGTAGTCTCCGCTGCATTTTCTTAGTATACTCTGCCACCCAAAAGGGGTACAAGTGCTATTATCCTCCTACCCGACGTACCCTGGTAAGTATGGATGTTGTTTTTCATGAGACTGTCTCTTCTTATTTGTCCCCACCTCTTCAGGGGGAGAGTGTTAGTGAAGATGTGCTGACCACAGAACCTCCCCTACAGTATGTTTACAATGAGTCTGTTCCTGATCCTTTTACTCCTATTCCTCTACCTCAGGGCGAGAGGTTCCTATACAGGGGGAGACCATCACAGATAATGTTGTTGACATTCCTATTCAGGGGGAGAAAACTCTAGTTCAAAAAACTCCAGTCCAAAAAACCATTAGTGAATTTCAGAAGAGGATTGATGACTCTAATGTGCAGACTTATACAAGGAAATACAAGCAGCTTCAATCCATTGTAGCACCAGTACCCATCCAATTGCCGAACCTGGTTCCAAAACCTGGTAATACTTCTTCTCTTGATTTACCTATTACTACTCGTAAAGGTGTCAGGGCTTGCACTAGGCACCCTATTTCCTACGTTGTTTCTTATGACTCCCTTTCTCCATCCTTCCGTGCTTTTGTTTCTTCTCTTTCTTCTGTTCGTATTCCTAACAACTGGCAGGAAGCTCTATCAAATGGAAAGTGGAAGGCAACAATTATGGAAGAAATGGCAGCCCTGAAAAAAAATAACACATAGGATCTTGTGGTTCTTCCACTTGGGAAGAGAACTGTTGGATGCAAATGGGTGTTTGTAGTGAAACAGAAGGTGGATGGCACTGTGGATAGGTACAAGGCATGACTCGTGGCAAAGGGGTTCACCCAGACATACAACATTGATTACCAGGAGACCTTTGCCCCTGTTGCAAAGCTGAATACTGTTCGAATTTTTTTATCCTATGCAGTCAACCTTGGATGAGAATTGCAACAGTTGGATGTGAAGAATGCTTTCCTAAATGGAGAACTGGATGAGGAGGTGTAAATGGACATTCCATCAGGGTTCTCTTGTGACAAAAACAAAGGTAAAGTGCGTAAATTGAAGCGTGTACTTTATGGGCTAAAGCAGTCACCTCGAGCATGATTTGGTCGGTTTCACAAAGCCATGGTTTCTGTGGGCTATAAGCAGAGTAATGCTGATCACACTCTCTTTATAAAGAGGGTTGGTGGAAAACTCACTATACTTATGGTCTATGTTGATGACATAGTGGTTACTGGCAATGATGGTGATGAGATCAGCCGGTTGAAGACTTTTCTTGGGCGGGAGTTTGAGATTAAAGATCTAGGAAAGCTACGGTACTTTCTTGGGATTGAGGTTGCCAGATCTTCTGAAGGTATCTTTCTCTCCCAAAGGAAGTATGTCCTAGATTTGTTGGCTGAAACTGGTTTGTTAGAATGTCATCCTTCAGATACTCCTACGGATGTTAATGTTCGTCTCAAGGAAAAAGAGGGTGACCTGTTGATAAAGACCGGTACCAAAGACTAGTGGGAAAGTTGATTTATCTCTCACACACATGTCCTAACATTGTTGTTGTTGTGAGTACTGTGCCTCAGTTTATGTATGATCCCTACTCTTCTCATATGGAGGCTATTCTTCGTATCCTTCACTACTTGAAGTCAGCTCCTGGAAAAGGCATTCTCCTGTCTTCTCAGGGTCACCTACGGATAGAGGCATATACTAATGCTGATTGGGCTGGTTCTCCAGATCGCAAGTCTATCTCTGGGTATTGTTCTTTTGTAGGTGGCAATCTTATCACTTGGAGTAGCAAGAAGCAAAATGTGGTGGCTCGTTCTAGTGCTGAAGCAGAATTTCGTGCTATGGCACACGACATTTGTGAGCTTCTTTGGTTCAAAGGGTTGCTACAAGATCTTAGTGTTCCTATTCATCTTCCTATGATGTTGTACTGTGACAACAAGGCTGCAATCAGCATTGTACATAACCTGGTATAGCATGATCATACCAAGCACGTTGAAGTGGATAAACATTTCATCAAGGAGAAATTGGAAGAAGGGCTGATTTGTGTTCCCTTTGTGAAGGCTGCTGATTAGCTTGCTGATATTTCACCAAGGGATTATCTGGAAAGCTATTTCATCCTAATTTAGTCAAGTTGGGCATGATTGACATATTTGCTCCAACTTAAAGGGGAGTGTTGAATGTACACCACAATAACGTGGGGGTACAGTTGTTTCTTTGTATTCATGTACCTCCTAGTTAAGTCGGCTAAGCTAGGGGTATTTTGGACTTTATGCTGTAATTCCTTTTATTATAAATACATAGGCTTGTGTGATCACATCGATCATTCAAGTATACTCCCATATTTTGTTTTGTGAACAAATCTACCATCCCCTTTTGACCAAAAAATGGGTTGGACCGATGGTGTCTCGGCTTGGATCTCCAAAGCAGGTCGTTCCGGTCCAACCATGTCAATGCTACCACATCAACTCTGCTTCTCTGAAAAGAACTGTTAACAAAACAGGAATTACGTGAATGGCTTGAATGATCAATGAGATCAGTCAAGCTCTCTATTTATAATAATAATAATAAAAGAGATTACAAAGGGAAACACTGTTCACGATACTATTCACGACACTGTTCACGTGAACAGTGTCACAACCCAAATTACAATCCTACCCTTGTTCAAAAGTACATAAATAAAGCATAAATAAAAAAACCCAAAATACCCTTATAATATCGGGTAACACATCTCAACACTCCCCCTCAAGTTGGGGCATAGATATCACACATGCCCAACTTGACTAGACTAGGATAAAACAACTTCCCACTCAACCCTTTGGTGAAGACATTAGCCAGTTGATCTCCAGACTTCACAAAAGGAATACAAATCTGCCCACTCTCTAACTTCTCCTTGATGAAGTGTCGTCAATCTCCACATGTTTGGTACGGTCATGCTGCACCTGGATTGTGGGCAATGCTAATTGCTTGCTTTGTTGTCACAAGACAACATCATTGGAAGATGAACAGAACCACGAATATCAAGGAGTAAACTCAAGCCACGAGAACTCACATATGCCCTGGTCCATAGCACGGAATTCAGCTTCAGCACTAGATCTTGCCACAACATTTTGCTTTTTACTCCGCCATGTGACTAGATTTCCTCCAACAAAAGTACAATAGCCGGAGGTAGATTTCTGTCAGGGTTACCACCCCACCAACATCGTGTAAGCCTCAATGCGAAGATGGTCATAAGGAGACAAAAGGATCCCCTTTCCTGGAGCTGACTTCAAGTAATTGAGAATACGAAGAACAGCAGCCATGTGAGTGGAATAAGGATCATGCATGAACTGGCTCACAAGACTCACAGCAATGGCAATATCTGGTCTGGTGTGGGAGAGATAAATTAGCTTGCCCACCAATCGTTGATATCTGCCCTTATCAACAGGTTCACCATCCTTCTCTTGCAGACGGGTAGTAACTTCCAAGGGAGTGTCACAAGGATGACAACCAAGCAAACCAGTCTCTGATAGTAAATCTAGAACATACTTTCTCTGGGAGAGAAAAATGCCTTTTGGAGAACAGGCAACTTCAATCCCAAGAAAATATCTTAGCTGTCCTAGATCTTTTATGTCAAATTCCCGTCCCAAGAAAGCCTTCAGGTGAGAAACTTCATCTGTATCATTACCAGTCACAACTATGTCATCAACATAAACTATGAGAAGAGTGACCTTTTCTCCCTTTCGCTTGATGAACAGAGTGTGATCAGCATGATTCTGTTTGTATACACAGGAGACCATGGCTTTATGAAACCTACCAAACCATGCCCATGGAGATTGCTTCAACCCATAGAGTGCCCTTTTGAGCCTACAAACTTTCCCATGGGTCTTGTCGGAGGAAAACCCGGAGGAACATCCATATAAACCTCCTCTTCCAACTCCCCATGAAGAAATGCATTTTTACATCCAACTCGCCGTAGGTCCCAACCAAAGTTGACAAAGACAAGACAAGAAGACCCGACAGTGTTCAACTTTGCAACAGGGCAAATGCCTCCTGGTAGTCGATCCCATAAGTCTGAGTGAAGCCTCTGGCCACAAGCCTGGCTTTATATCTATCCACTGTTCCATCTGGCTTCTGCTTGACAACAAATACCCATTTGCACCCGATGGTTTCTTACCCGAAGGAAGAACAACTAGCTCCCATGTCTCATTTTTAAGTAAGGCCGTCATTTCTTCCATCATGGCGCTTTCCACTTTGGATCTGCAATCGCCTCCCGCCATTTCGAGGAATAGAAACAGAGGAAAGAGAAGAAACAAATGCACGATAGGAAGGAGATTAAGCATCATAGGAAACAACATTGGAGATGGGGTGTTTGGTGCATGACCTAACGCCTTTACAAACAGCGATAGGTAAGTCAAGGGAAGGATCCTTACCAGATGACGTAGTAGGGTCTGCATCTGGATCAAGTGTAGACGATTGTGGAGGTGGTATGGTGGTGGTGGTAGTCTCAACTTGTCCTGTGCGCTCCCGGGTATATACCTTAGCAACAGGGATTTGACTGACTGGTCTACGCTCCCCCTGAATAGGAGCCACTATAGGAGCTGAAGTTACAGAGGGATCCCCCTGAATAGAAGCCGGAAGAATAGCAGACACATCTTCAAAACCCTGATCCTGCTCCCCCTGAAGAGGTGTCTGGGAATAATATAACAAGGACTCATGGAAGACAATATCCATGGAGACAAAAGTACGACGAGAAGGTGGATGGTAACACTTGTATCCTTTCTGGGTCGCAGAATAGCCCAGAAAAATACACCGAATGCTCCGTGGAGCAAATTTCCCATGAGGATGATGATTGCGGATATAGCCAACACAACCAAAGACTTTGGGGGGAACCACAAAGGAGGAGGAACCCTGGAGGAGATCAACGGGGGAACGACCATCAAGGCCACGGGTAGGCACACGGTTGATGAGATAAGCAGCGGTAAGAATGGCATCACCCCAGTAGTGAGAAGGAACCTGCCGTGCAAACATAATTGCCCGGGCTACCTCAAGGAGATGTATATTTTTCCTTTCAGCAACCCCATTCTGCGCAAGTGTGTCAACACAGCTGGTCTGATGGACAATACCATGTGCAGCCAAATAAAGTTGGAACTAACCCTCCATGTACTCTCTGCCATTATCACTGCGTAAAATGCGCAAGGTGGCATTGAATTGGGTCTAAACCATACGATGAAATAACTGAAAACAGCGGAAGACCTCACTTTTATGGCTCATCATGTACACCTAAGTGGCACGAGTATAACAATCAATAAACGAGACAAACCATCGATGACCAGAAAGGGAAGTACAACAGGCAGGGCCCCACACATCAGAATGAACCAAAGCAAAAGGAAACTCACTTCTTTTATTTAATGAAGAATAACTGGAACGAGTCTGTTTGGCCAAAACACAAGCCTCACATAAAAACTCATTCCTATTACAATGCTTAATCAAGCTCGGAAACAAAAGAGACAAAGTACTAAGGGATGGATGACCAAGTCGGCAGTGCCAGAGATGAAGGTCAGGGGACGAGGTGGACTGTAAATGATGAGATGTAGAGGAAGCCGAATGCAAAGTAGAAGGCTGACCCGGGTCAAGTAAGTAGAGACCACCTTGCATCTTACCACCCCAATCGTACGCCCGTCTCCAGATCCTGTATGACACAATGAGAAGGGAAAAAAGTCGTTTGCATCGGATCTCTAGTTAGACTACTAATAGAGAGAAGGTTAGTAGAAAAGGACGGAACATGCAAAACAGATTTTAATGAAAGGGTAGGGGGGCAGCGTATGGAACCCTTCCCATTAATAGGAGAAAGGGAACCATTAGCTACTCGAACACTGTCTTTGCCAAAGATGGAGAATAAAGATGAAATACATGGGAGGAGCGTCATGTGGTCCGTGGCACCGGAATCGATAATCCAAGGATGGATACAGCCGATGTACACGTACTCACGACCGGAGTACCGAGGCAAAATTAGAACCAGGAGGGGCAGCAGGTGTAGATGCCGAGCGGAGGCAACGGAAGAGGCTCGTAGCATGCGACGGAAAGCTAGGAGCTCATCCCGAGTAAGCCCAATGTCGATGAAGGGGCAACAAAGCAGGAGTAGGAGAATCAGCCATATGAGCCTTGGGCTTAAACTTCCCACGGGCTTTCTTTTCCTCAAAATCAGCGGGCTTCCCATGGAGGTTCCAGCATTGAGCCTTAGTATGATAGAGCCTGTTGCAGTGTTCACACTTGACAGGACCTTTAGGGACAGCAGTACCACCATCAGTGGTGGTAAGAGAAGGAGTACTGGAAGCAACTTGCAAGGCGGAGCGATCAACAGTAGAGGAATGCAACATAGCAGCCCGACGAGATTCCTCATTATGAACCAAGGCAAAGGCCTGTTCTAGGGATGGAAAAGGGGACTGCCCAAGTACTTGCACCCGAATAGGATCAAACTCCATATTTAGTCCAACCAAAAATCATAGACACGTATTTTGTCAACGTGTTTGCGATAGACAGCCAGATCGAGCGAGAGAGGGTCGATAGTCGGAGCAATGATCCAATTGCCGCCACATGTTCTTGAGGGCAGCATAGTATTTGGAGACAGAGAGCTCCTGTTGGGTAGTGGCATTAGCCTTCTTTCTAATCTCATAGACCTGTGCATCATTCCCCGTGCGACCATAAGTCTCTTTGGCACCATTCCAGATAGTATGGGCAGTGTCCAGTAGAAGAAAATTGTCTGAGATATCCCCTTGCATAGAATGGATCAAGTAGGACATCACCATCGCATCATTCGATAACCACTTGTTGAGTGAGAACCCTCTTCCACTGGTTTAGTTGTTGTCCCAAGAAGATGGCCAGTGAGGCCACGGCCAGCCATCACAAATAGGTAGACCGAGACCACTTGGTAGTTGGAGCCATCAAGTTTGATTGGGGCAGCAAGGGGAAGAAAATCAGTCCGGGGCTGGCCATCAATTCCAGAAGAGGCCGAAGAAGAATCTGAACCAGTCATTGCAGCAGGTAACCAATCTTCAAGGAAGCAGCAAACAGCCAAAAAATATCCAAAAAAATTCTGGAATCGACCCCCAATAGAAAAGGGCTGTATTGGAGCAAAAAATCTCAGATATGTAGGCTGGGAATGATGTCGAATGAAGGCAGCAAGGGTGCCAATCAGATGCAGCAGGAACCAGCAGCCCAACCCCAAGATCGATTAATGTCAAGGTTTTGAAAAAAACCCTGAGAAGAGAGATCGATAAGGGGCTGGGGTCTTCAACCAATCTGATGAAGTGAATAGGGGCTGAGAACAATATCAAATAAAGATCCCACAATAGAAGATGCAGCCGAAACAGATGTAGAGGCCTGATCTCCAAAAAAAATAGGAATCTTCAAATTGCAAACAGTGCTTCAGCTCCACTCGATCCAAAAAAGAGGCATAAAAAGGAGGTATATTGGGGCAGCAGCTAGATCATTACGATCACCTCAGTAGTGCTGCCCTAATGGGAGAAGAAGAACCAAAAGAAAGGAAGAAAGAAGAAGGGAAGAAGCTCGATGGAGGGAAGGAGAAAAAAATCGAAGGGAGGGAGGAGGGTTTTGAAAACCTAGATCAGAGTGTATTTGGCTCTGATGCCATGTTAACAAAACAGGAATTACGTGAATGGCTTGAATGATCAATGAGATCAGTCAAGCTCTCTATTTATAATAATAATAATAAAAGAGATTACAAAGGGAAACACTGTTCACGATACTATTCACGACACTGTTCAAGTGAACAGTGTCACAGCCCAAATTACAATCCTACCCTTGTTCAAAAGTACATAAATAAAGCATAAATAAAAAACCCAAAATACCCTTATAATATCAGGTAACACATCTCAACAAGAACTTAAGTCCAACATGTTTGGATGGGAAACAAGGATACCATCTGAGCCAACTTGTTGGAGAAGAAACGATCATGCAGTCCACTTGAGCTTGATGGCTGGAAGCTCCTCCGTGGGAAGAGGCTTCATCTCGAGCTTACCGAGGCACAATGTTGTACCTTCTTATCAAATAACTATGTTTGCCCGAGGATGTGACACAGAGGTAGGATGTCACATTGCATTATATCGATCAACCCCCAATAGAATACATGAGAAAACACCTTTATTGATTTTTAGGTTGGTGTTGTTCACCCAAGCAACTTTGTAGGGGTTAGAATGTGGCTCCGAACTTGTGAACAACGTTGGTACAACTACCTTTATCGATTACAAAAGTCCATCGACTGCCATTGCATTGTACTCTGGTATGGAATATACTGTTGTGATGCCAATCATCCTCGTCATATAGCCTGTGTCATGCCAAAGTGGACAAAGAACATAGCAATACTGTGGCGCTCCATCACTATCACCATCGTTGACTTCACTAGGTTCATGCTCTACCTTCAAAAGTACTATCTCGTTCCTCCGTTGCTCTTTTGAAGCAGTAACCTTGAGTTCTTGCTCATCAGCAAATGTGACCAGAAGGTTAGGGCACTGAGAAGAGAAATGTCCGTACCCATTGCATGTAAAACATTGTATCTCAGTCTGCGGCTTCAAAAGGGGTATGTCTGAACCACACTAAGGTGGAGAAGATGAACGATTTGGATGTGAGGGTGCCATAGAAGAACCACTAGCATATGGCTTGCTAAACGACTTCTCCAGTTGAGAATGCTGCTTGCTCGTGCTACCACCTCGGGAGTAAGTGTTTGTAAAAGTATTCTGAGTGTAGGGCCTCTTAAGACTCTCTTCTACCTGATATGCCACAGGTACTGCACCCTCCATCGTAGGCTGTTGAATAGTTGCTAGTGCGACACTCATATGAGGATGCAAGACATTACAAAACTGTGCCACCAATATTTCTTCATCCCACTCAAAATTAGATCGAGTAGCTAAGTAATAAAATCTGGCCACATACTCCTCAACAGTCATGCTATCCTATCTCAGTTGCATGAACTTAAGGTGCATGCATTGCTTCATGATTTCACTCATCTCAGCCCAAGTAGTGACTATCCCAATGCCTCGAGTTCGAACTTGCTGCTGGTACTTGATCCACCAGATTCGAGCCATGCCCTTCAGTTTAAGCCTCTGTGAAAAGAATCTTTCTGGCCTCAGTCAACCCCTACCATCTGAAGAATATTTTCAAACTACGAACCCTGCCAAGGTACAATTTCCAGTTGTTATCTCCATAAAAATCAAGGATGTCCACCTTGTTCCTCTATTAGCTCCAAAAAGATCATGTCATCCAGCCCCATATGATGGCGTGAGTGCTGTTAAATGAAGGGGTGATGGAGATGTACAATGTGGCAACGGTGGTGTTGATAAGGAAAAGTGAAACGGACCCTGTTGTATAGAGTTGGAAGAATCCTCAGACAGAATGAAACTCTTTCCCTTATTTAAAGCTACCAATTTGTCAATAGAAGCTTTTAGAGATGTCATCATGGGCTGAAGGGAAGGAACTATGGAGCTGAAACCATCAACATTAGTGGCGAGTTTATCAACCTGGTCTGTGAGACTGGTGATGCCGGCTCAGGTTTCCTCCTTGTGGAAGTTGAGCTGATGAATAACTTCACTATTGGCCACCATAGTTTAGAGTAGAGAGGAGGATATTTAGCTCTGATACGAAATTGGTGCAATCCCGAGTTCAAAAGCCCTGTTTGGGATTGCTATAGGCCCACACGAAGAGTAAAAAACTCAAATCAAGGGCGTAGTGACAAAACAATAAATATTACCAATTTTATAAGAGAGTGCCAACTTGGTAAATGAATGGAAAGAAGAGGATAGAATAGGGATTACAATTTAAAGAGGAGGGACAAACTTGGAATGGAAACAAATAAGGGGATAAGTGTAGATAAAGGCAAAGAGTAGAGGTATTAATGGAAATTTAGAGAATAAATAAAGATGCAAAACATATCGTGGGGGAGAGGGGGGGTAATCTTCTACATTGGACTGAAAACAATAGGCAAAAGATAATGGAGGACCTCAAATGGAAAAACTCCTTCACAACAGCACCTTTTGACTTGAAGTTTCAGTCGAACAGTCCGTCCTTCATGATGTCTAAAGATCTACCATAATCTAGCCAAAAGATGTTTGCTACCATTTCACTTAAAAGCTCGAACTGTTAGGAAAGGGTATTGTCAATGTATACATCAACACTCCCCTGCACGTGCACGCCAAGATCCCATGGTCCTTGCACGTGGAGCTTATGCGGCATTTCCTTTGCGCGGCACCGAGGGAAAAGATATGTCAGGAAAACTCATCTGATGCACTTCCTAGGACTCAAACACTTGACCTCCCTGCTCTGATACCATGTTCGCTACCGTTTCACCTAAAAGCTCGAACTGTTAGGAAAGGGTACCGTCAATGTATACATCAACAAAAGATTAGCAACAACAGAGAACCAGCGACCTGAAGTGATTCCTTGTGGTAACTTGCAGAACCAGCGGTGATCCCTGGTTTAATCTCATGGTAGGGGAATGATTTGGACGAGAGATTCTGGGTTTTTCGGTAGTTTGTTAGAGGTAACTGAAACCCCCAAATACAAGGCAGAATAAAAAGTTTCCGTAGGAGATCGAAACTTCCCTTTTGTACTCCTTTGTTAATGCTAAAACAGGGGAAGGGAATAGAGAAGCAGAAAAGAGAGAAAAGAAGGATGGAATGAAAGAAAGGAAGAGGCAAGGAGGACCTGAAAGGAGAAGGCTCAGATTTGAAGAGAAGTACAAAGAAGAATGAAAGATGAAAGATTAAGAGAGAAGGAAATGGTGCCAGCAGGCCTACACCACACCACAGCAACTCAAAACCAAATTTTAAATTCTATTAGTCAGCTTTACCCTTCCAATCATTAGGTACACATTTATATATATATATATTTAAAAATAAAAAAAAAAGAAGAGTAACAATGGAAATCAATTAAAATAGGAAATAAACTCAAATAAGGAAACTACCAAATTACTCCTATATAATCTTGCCACCATAAAATAAAGAAAAAGATTGCTGCTCCTATGTAATCTACCACCCTCCTTTTGATCACAAAACCAGGTTGGGCTGTTGGCGTTTCGGCTTGGGTCTCCAAAGTGGGCCGTGCCAGTCCAACCAGGTTGGGCATCACATTTTGTTTCGCTTGGAAGTTACTTATCCCGTCTTGACACAGACTACTAAAGAGAATCGCCTCAGCAACTCCCCCTTGCTTTCTTTACATTCAACATTTATGAATTGAATTGGTCCCTTGCAGTTTGCATAATTAAATTCATTTAAAATCTTTTCTTACTTTTATTCCAACAGTAATATTAAGCCAGGAAATGTGGAACCAGATAACTTATTAGGTCACATTGTTTGGTTGGGTAAATGGAGGCACCAATGTGAAATATACCCAACATACCATCCAAGAAGGAAGAGAACAAATGCCAAGAAACCATATTTGTCAAGGTGGCAAGGCGACCCAAGGAGGTGGAGAGGTGCCTAAGCGCTTAGGCGACAAGGCGCCCACCTAGGCGACCAAGTATTATTTTTTATATCCCCTCTTTTCTAACATTACTTAGTATGTTACAATAAATACCTTTTATCATCAAAAATCAACATTAAGCCACATCAAGTCATGAAAAATCAACATTAAATCACATCTAGTCATCAAAAATCAACATTAAGCCACATCAAGTCATCAAAAATCAACATTAAGTCACATCAAGTCATCAAAAATCAACATAGAACTAGAAGACAACAGAACTGAAGAAGCAAGTTATTAGAAGTTTGAAACAATCAAAACATACAGTTGATTTATACTATTCTTGGAATTGGTCATTGTCATGGTATGCCTAGTCACACATTTGGGTTATATTGTTCTTAGAAAATATGATCTTATCTATAAGTACTTAAACTGCTCTCGATTTAGAGATATTTTCTTGTTCTCTAAGAAGCTTGGCTAGTCAAATGATTTTATTTTTACCCTAAACTTTTTTGTATTAGGTAGAGCACAAAACCAGCTTTCCAACAAATCTAAGATTGCTTAAATCTGATTTATATTGAAGGAGTTATATTCCGGTCAAACCTTATTTGGTGTGCGCGAATGCTGTCAAAATCGCTCTGAATGAAAAAAAAAAAAAAAAATTTAGATATCAAAATAAATGAATATTTTACTGCTCTTTTGATTTTTAGCAATGTTATACCATATGAATATTTGATAAAAACCCCAGCATTAGAAAGTTGAAAATTTCACCTACTGCCAAAAATCTAGTTTTTGCTTTTGAATTGGGTGTTTGACTTTTTATCCTCTTGGAATTTTATTTTTTAACTATTTTTATTGGATTCAAATAGGAGGTATTTGCTTATTTATGAATAATATCTTAAGTAAATGTTTTTACATTTACTTAAATGATATTTGGCATAAATAAGGGCCAAGGCATGGACCCCCAAAAATCCGCCTGGATGCCTAGGTGGTGCCTAAGCGAAGTCTTGACAACTATGCAGGAAACCATCCATTGCTTTCCAAATTTCTGCTAACTCATCTTACTATTTTATCACACACTGAAAGGATTGAATTGACACTGCTTTTACATAGATGATCTCATTCACCTTATACTGAGATACAGATCATACAATCAGTACCTTCCTATAAGGAGAAAGAGACAGGTTCCTGCACAAGGAGTTCTCTCACGGCACCAAGCCACCAACCATTGGTCTTAAACATTTCCATTCACATCCACGGTTTTGAGATTATTTACCAGGTCAATCATAAATGGAATTTCCTACTCTTTATGGCCCCCTCTCACAGTATGGTACCAGATCCATTTGTCACTCGGGCATCTTTGTACAGAAAGTTGGGTAAGGACCTGGGTATTAAACTGCTTTTTCTCTTGGCCATCTTTCTCTATTACACTGCAACGCTCATTTTCCTCATTGCTCTTCCTCCTGAAAGGTCCTTATCTCCTCACTTTGGTCAATGCTGCCCAATTCTCCTAAAACTCAAGTTCTTGACTCCTCAACAATCACAAATACTTCCTTTATCAGAGTACAATCGACTGCTTCAAGTTTTTTTTTTGGGCCCCCTATCCTCATGTTTATTATCTTTTTTTTTTTTTTTATTTTATTGATCTTTAAATTTTCAGAGGGATGTGCAAGGCACACATTCTCAAATCTGCAATTTGGTGGTCATTCCTTACCTTTTTTTTCCCCATTGTTTACAATGAGATATTTTTAAGTACCTACTTATAGTAATGTTGGAACAGGGGAATTTGGGGATTCATCTAACAATATACCCAAAACCTCTTTTCTTCTTCTCCCTTGTATCAATAGATGACCTGTTTCTCATGCATGCCTCTAACCAAGATTCTCCAATCTAATTATGTTCTAATGTTCCCACATATTCTGTTTTAATGATCTAGATGCATGTCATGATCTCTAAGTATAAAGGAAAGTAATAAAGTAAATAATAAATTGAAATTGTAAATAAAGAAGGAAAGAAAAACAAAAAAAGAGTCATTTTTTCATTGAAAGATTGATTAGAGAAAGGAACTTTCATTTCCAGTCTCCTGTTATTTACATTATTTAATATTTAATATTGTATGAATTTAGGGACAGGGACAAAACAAAATTCCCTTTTTTCTGACAGAGTAAATAGATATTCGAAATGTATATTTTGTTTTGCTTCGACCCGTGCAAAAGATATACTATGGAGTATTCACCTGGAGGAAATAGAAGAAAGAAGACAATGCAATAAAATTAAAAATTAAAAAAAAGGAATTTCAAATTTTATTCAACAGAAGTTTCAAACAAAAATTCATACAAATGAAGATCATACTTGCTAAAATTTTAGGAACAGATGAGGCAGTGTAGAAAAGTTATGGCAAAAATGGAACCAGTAGGAAAAATGAACCATTTAACTATTAAAGACAAATTACATGCATCTGCAACAATAGAACCCACCAAATGTCATTACTGTACTTGCACTTCTTTCCACCTCCTGAAACATTTATAAATCAAAGAGTGAGAATAATCCTAACCCCAACAAAAACTACAATGTAAAAAATGATGAAATGCATTAAGAAAGACACATGAATCATAACCTGAACCATCAGTTGACGAGTACGGCGAAGGCTCTCTGTGATGCTTTCTGCAGCAGATGTCATCCCAGCCTTCGTCCTAAAAAGGGTTAAAATTTTGTAAGTTCACTGAGATAAGGAAACCTAAGGTAAAACACTCAAACCAATGGTAGGAAAAGAAGGATGAAGTGAATCTGAAAGCCAAATATCCAATGACCAGGCGATATTCAATGCACATATGGGGGTTAAAAAAAACTCTAAATTGGATAAAAAGCCAAAGGTACCAGAACATAAGAAAACTTCTCATTAGAGAATAGACACTAGAACTGAGATAAACATTAACCACATAATCATACATGTTTAGCACGGTTATCATTTTGCAATTATTCAAAACTATCAGTATCTAACACTGCAAAAAAGGAGATCTCTCACTGAAACAAACAGAACAGTACATACTGTAAATTGCGTCTGCGAATTGTAGACTCTTCTCCACCACCTAAAAGAAGCTCCCTCTGCAATCAACACACCACTCATAAGGATGGGAAGAAAAAATACCGATGAGAAGAGAAGTACAGAAAGGATATCCTTCACATGTGTTGATGGGTACTGATGTAGTTTGGCATTGGAACAATGGGAGCTCACCTCTGTTAGTTAAAGCGTGAATAAAAAGGGCATCCAAAATTTCTCTGTTGCAAAATTGAGTTGATAGATACGGCAAAACAATGGGTTCAGCTCAGGTATCCATATAAACATGTTTAATACGTGTACAAGTTTTTCAAACATGAAAAAAATGGACTCTTTAATTTACAAATTTTCGATGGTTCAACTGCTCAACCAAACTCCCCCCCCCCCCGGCCCAAATTCCCTCCCTAATTTCTTCTCCGACCCCGAAACACTTTGGTCCCTTAGTCCCCCACTTCCTCGACTCCCTGTCTCTCACTGTCCCACTCTCCCTCTGTGAGAGCAGCAGTGTCGGCACAGCAGCAGCACAGCACCGTGGATCAGCAACCTGCGACACCAACGGTTGACATCGTCTCTGCAACTGAGGCAGCAACACTGTGGGAAAGAGGTTAGAAATCTGAAAACCTCTCTCTCTCCATCTCAAACTATGGCCTATTACTTTCTTTGTGGGTTTTCTTATGGGTTCCTGGCCTCCTGAGTCGCAAGGCCAAACAATGAACCTAAGAGCTTCTCAGATTTCAGTGGCATTTCAGGTACTCCAAAGTAAATGCATATCCCCTTGGAGATAAGTAGCAGCGCAACAGAACCTACATGAACTCATTAGAAAATATTGCCAATGCGTACTTAGCTCAAAATTCCCTCCCATAAACTACACTTCTGACATTGTTGCCTGCTTTAACCTTTGAGAATGAATATTATTAGTAAATCCCTTCTGAGATTTGCAACCTGTAATTCTGTATGCTGCAATCTGCAATCCCTCCTGAGATGTAAGCATTTTGTAACCCCTTCTTTAATAATTGATTCCTTCTGAGAATGAATAGTTTTAGTAATTGTTACTTGATATTTTTACTTCAAACAAACTCATTGGAAGTGTGCTACAGCTTATTCTCATGTTGGAATGGATGGATTGATTGTAAAATGTAGGTAGTTGAGAGTCTTGAGACTATAAAGCTTATAGAACAAATGGTTAGAAAAAAAGGATAAGTTTTGGGAACATGTAGAGCAACTTGGTTTGAGCATAGACTATGGATACCATCTGCGTTTTGTTGGGTGTAACGTGTTATAGTTGCTTTGAACTTTAGATGCAGGCATTTAGGTAATTATTTATCGTGTGTATTGCCCTATTTTTGATCCCGTATTGGTCAAATGTAAACGTTTAAAACCTGTACCATTTTCATTTATTTGCCGTTCTCAAAATCTCCTGTTTTCGTTTTTTTGCCGTTCTTGAAATATCTGACCGTGTCCCATTCAAGTTTTGAGCCATTTAACATACTTCTGTGTCAAACACCATTTTTTGTCGTTCGTTGCTAAGTAAAAAGGGCTGCTTAACCAATGGATAAAAGAGCATCTCATCATAAACAGGAAGAAATATGACCAATAAACATATAAATAAAAAATAAAAAAGGAAGATAACATAAAGCAAGGGGAAAATGAAAATAAGAAAGGATTCTAAAAAGGGGCAATTACTATCACTCCCCTACACTGGGCCTATATTTTCTGATACTCCCCTAACTTAAACTTTGTTTCTGATTTCCACCAAAAAGTGAACTTTTACCTCTCCTTCTCCCCTGATGTTTTAAATGCCCATATTACCCCTCCTGTCACATGTTAACCAGCTACTATTTTTCTCATCATCTATCTTTGCCTCCCTTATCAATTTTTTATAATTTTATTTTTCCCTTACAATTTTCTCCCTCCATTAATTCAATTTTTTATTCAATCTCCTCCTTTTTGAACACAACCAACCCCTTCAACCCTGTCCTCACCCACTCTCACCCTGCCCCCCCCCCCCCCTGCAACCCCGCTCAGCCCCACCCTTTCCACCACCCCGTCCCTCCCTTCCCTGCAACCCCGCCCCCACCCAGCGCCCTGCAACCCCCCTCCCCAGCCCTCCCCTCCAAGGATCTGTTTTAACAGATTTATCATTACTTTCACACAGAGTGGTTTATGCTGCACTAAAGTCCACAGCACTGTCTTTTCCCAGCCATCTAGATTCAAATCTGGATCCACCAAATTGAAGTTCTTGCAGCCAGAGTATACTCTCTCCTAGCCACAGAGATTCTGGTATGGTGTTTGGTTCCTGATATTCTATATGGATTCTCAGAAGCTTCCTCTTATTCTTTCTTATAATTATTTTCTTTGTTCCTTGAAGATAAACAGCATTTACCTGACCCACTGACCAACAAGGCAACAACCAAACCACCTCTGTTTCTCTTAAAACCGCCATCAATCTCTCTAGAACCACCAACCCATCAAGCACTCATATATTCACCCCAAAGATCACAATTTTAGCATTCAAAACTCAAATTCTTCAAGTCATTGAAGCAAGACCTTGGACAGTTGTTAATAAAATCCCCACCATAGTTTAGACATAGGTGATATGACCCTGATTGAAGGAACTAAAAGAGCTAGGTGCAGGCCTAAAATGACCATAGGAGAGGTTGTGAGGAATGACATGCGTAGTATGGGTCTTGTACCAAGTATGACCTCGGATAGAGCCTATTGGAGGGTAAAGATCCATGTTGTCAATCCCACATAGCTGAAATTTTCCTAACTCCCTGGGCTGGGACTCTTTCCTCTTACTTTCATTTCTCTTTTACAAACTTCTCATCCCTTATGTCTTCATTTCTTGCTTTTCTCTTACTTAGATTTGCCTGAATCCATGTAGCCAACCCCATTTACATGGACTGAGGTTAGTTTGTTGCTGTTGTTGTATAGTTTAGCCAGACCATTCAAATTTCTCATGTCATGCCTTTGTATTTCATTGATTATTTGAGCCTTCCAGCTCAATTTTTCATTGATTTCTCAGTAGAAACCAAATCTCAAAACCGAGTAAAATTGCAAATGTTTAAGCTTCCTTCCTAGACATTGCTTCTTGGAAGTTAATATTAATAATGTGTATATCCTTTGATGAGGATTGCAGAGCTATTCTAAGAACATAATGTGCCCTTATACCAAAACCCTATAACCCAAAGAATTTACAAGAGCCCCGAAATACTAGCACTTCCTTGAAGAGGTATGGATAACTCATGAAGTTTACCATGCAGAATATTGCAAAGAAAGTGGCCAATAAAACCATTACAACTCATGAAGTTGAGGAGGGCAGGGGGGTTCAGGGCTGGGCAGGGGCAGGGGCAGGGGCGGGGGAGGGTGGGGCTGGGACAGGTTGCAGGGCAGGGGCAGGGGCAGGGTGGGGTTGAGGGGTTGGGGATGGAGGAAAGGGGGGTGGGGCGGGGTTACCTTTTGTCGTGTTCATAGAAGGAGGAGGTTGAATAAAAAATTTGAATTAATGGAGAGAGAAAATTGAAAAATAATAAAATAAAGAAAAAAAGAAAAAATAGATAAGTGGAAGAGAGATTATGAGAAAAATAGTTAACGGTTAACAGGTGAAAAAAGGGTAATTTAGGCATTTAAAAATATCAGGGGAGAAGGAGAGATAAAAGTTTACTTCTTACTTTTTTGGGGGAATCAGAAACAAAGTTTAAGGTAGGTGAGTATTAGTAAATATAGGCTAAGTGTAGAGGAGTGATAGTAATTGCCCCTTCTACAAAGGGTCGCAATTCCAACATGGGGTGAGATTAACTCCAAAAGCCCGTCCTCAGCTCAGTTTGCAATTCACATGCATGAAGCTGGAATCACAAGTATTCATATTTTGTCCCAAGCGTAAAAGGCAATGTTTTATACTCCGAGGAATCAAATTTTGATTTTATTCAAAAGCAAAAACTGAAATTATTTTTTTCAAGTTTGGTTACGGTGATTCTAATTCAACTGAAAGGTTTAGATTTTAGTACCTGTTGAAACTTAAATTTTATTTCAGAATTTGTCGAACATTTTCCAGGGAAACCCATGAGCTAAACAATTGGAAAGCAAGATAAAGGAAGCCCATTACCTCAGCCTGAGCAGCTTTCCTCATGTTGGCCTTCGCTTGCAAATTGGCATTCCTAAGGCCCAAATGCAGACTAAAAACCAAGAAAAACAAGCATCATAAGAAAACAGCCCAATTTCTCACAAAGGCTTCAACATAAGTTGCTCGAAGTTGGACATTTTCCTATTCAACTGTGAACACAATATCCTCCCAGGCAAATCAACAGCTTAACCAACTAAATTGGCGGCAAAGAGAAGAATAAGGGAAGAAAGATACTGGAACCTTCGGTATTGATCCTTCCAAGATTCCAGTGTTGATTGAGCAGATTTTACTTCTTCTTCTGTGGGAAGTTGCTGAGCAAGAAGGTCAAGCCTAAACTGCATTGAGCGAAGTAAAGCTAGCGCATCCTGTGCAAGACCATTTAACCTTGGTAGAGAATTTCCTTCATCATCCCCCCTTCCTGGTTTACCATATTCTTCAATTGAGTTTACATGTTCCCAGGCTCGTGCAATTGTCTCGTCCCAGTCTTTCTTCACCTTCTCAACAGCCTCTGCTACCTCATCCATAAAATCTAAACTTTCTATCAATGACAATCAAGGAAGAGAGAGTTAGCAGAAACTAATGAGAATGTCAGAGAAATCATAAATTTATTAATTGATAAAGAAAGAAGTGGAGCTTATCAAACAACTAGAAAAAAAACATAATTCTTTATGTGAAACTATCAAATCTGAAGAAGTAGATACTTTCAAAACAATAAACAAGTATGAAACAATCTTCCACATCACAAAATTACAAATACAGATAAGTATGGAAAATGAAATTAATTAATCTGATAAACATGATCACACGGAATAATGTCAATTCGCCCTACTTCTAGCCTAACCAGGGGCTGACCCAATTAGGTTTCTGCAGAGTGATGAGCATACAATCACACAGCACCTATATTTCAAAGCACCCAGATGCATCCATGCATTAGATTTCACACGGAAAATTAACTAAGATTATCAGAGAATAGATGCATAAAACACGCATAACAGGAGCATTCGAATCAGTTCATAACAATGATTTAGAAGTTCGTAAAATGAAAATTACGCTAGAATTACTCAAGGGAAAAATGAAATGGGAAAGACTGAAACACCTTAAGCACCAAAGATTCGTTTCAGTAGTGTGATTTTGGCGCTGCAGGTTCTTCCTCTTTCAAGCTCTCCAGGGCCCTTCAACGTAGATGGAGAGTGAAACGGAAACCCTCTCCTGGTTTAGTTATGTGATGAAATATGTTACAAAGAGAGAAAATACATTTTTACCCTTACAAATGCACGTGTTCGTAAGTGGAACGCACAATTAAATGTGTCCGATCTGTAAAATTACCATTTTCTTACATATATTTCTCAATCGGTTTTGTAAAATTACAGGTTACAGAC
The DNA here is from genome assembly GCF_018873765.1 of Telopea speciosissima. Lineage (NCBI taxonomy): Eukaryota > Viridiplantae > Streptophyta > Magnoliopsida > Proteales > Proteaceae > Telopea > Telopea speciosissima. The sequence goes on from NC_057922.1 coordinate 16,770,068, forward strand.
AGACATTGCTACAGAGTAGTTTATCGGTTCTGTATTTTCTCACATATGGACACACGGTTTTGAGTTTGCAGGTCTCTGCAATCGTAGATGGAGAAGATCTGGAGAAGAGGAACCGACTGCCGTTGCAATCGCCCAGGGAGCTTCTAAGTTCGCAGGTCACTGCAATCGTTGATCTCTTGAAGAACCTCAGTCGCCAACCTGAAAACACCCGGGAACGGCGACGGAGAAGATGGGGGCTAGGGTATTGGTATCCGCAACTGTGAGAGAGGGAGTTGGGGACGAAGGTTTGGGGATTTTTCAGGTTTCAGTGATCTTGTTGTTCGGGTCTTCGGGAATCAGGAGTTAGATTAGTTTTTTTTTGTTTTTAACTAAACGTATTTAATCGTATTATACATGTTTTATGTGTATAATACTTCCAACCATAAAAGGCACGTATAAATTCATATCTAACGACTCATACGGAAAAAAAACGGATTTTTGAATTAAACGTTTGGATCCGTGTATGAATTTACTAACTATCGTCTGTGCAGGGCATGAATATGAATGAGAAATTTTTATTTCAAGAGGGGAGGGATAGTAATTTCCCATGCTCATATGTCTGAGCGTAAGATCTATGCGACCAAGCAACGTTCTTTTGCCCTAAATAATATGGACATTGTGGGTCAAATTGTGGATCTAAAAAATAGCCCAAGAGGGGCGAATTGAAAATACTTTAATAATATACATTAATTCAGAGGATGTAGTGCTAGCGGAAAACAAATAAGTAAAAGGCATTCAAAGATGACACCAAAGTTTAGAGTGATTGGGTAAGGGTCTACATTTTTTTGTTTTTTTTTTGGTAAAATGAGAACTATTTAATGAAGCATGACCAATGCAAGGTGTCAAGATTATAGAGATCCGACAGCCAAGGAAAGGATATGGGCCAATATGTCCTACACGCTACAAACAATGCCCACCGTACTAAGGAGTTAGCAATGCTATTATTCTCCCCGACTTAGATTGTTCCAGGTCTTCCACTAAGATGTAACTATAATGCTAACCAAAATGTTAAAGTGCCGCTTTCTGTCCAAGTGTGGAAGCACTTAATTAGTTGTTTTTCTAGTTGAAAACCAAACCTTGGTATTTTATTTTAGCTAACACCTTGCCTTATTCTTAAACCATGCTAAATGGGTCGAAAATCCCTCCTTAGGTAACAGTTTACTAGTTTTCAGATCTTTCTTGCTCAGTTTCATTTCAGTATTGTATGAATACTATTTCTTGAAAGCTTTCGTAATATCTTCTTAGGTACAGGTCTGGGAGGTATATAATGACATAAGCCAACGTAGTGCGGTCCTGTTAGGGTAAATTGAAATGTTTGACCTAGTTGGTCATCTGTGAAACCCTTAACCTTTAACTGTCCTGTATAAGATCGTAGATGAGCCCTTAGATTTCCTATCTCATTGAATTTCTCAAGTTTTCATTTAAATTTCTTTGGAAGGGTAGTCTTTGGAAAGAAACACAGTCTTTTAGAGTCTATGATTTATTCTTCTACGTCCTTAACACTCTTAAAAGTGTGCTCGGATCTTTCCACCTTCTCTCTAAAGATCCTAGTCTCAGTTGACTCAGCACTAGGGAGGTACTTGATTTGATGAGAGTTTTATGGCTAAATTACAATAGCCGACATTCTTGTTGGAGGTTTTTCAACATAATGGCATTGGGAATAGTCCCACGTCGGAAATGTAAAGTTGTTTCTTTGGGTATATTTAATAAAGCATTATTTGCTGTTTAAATTAACAAATACGGTGAATGTTACGATGTATGTGCGAGGACTTTCATCCGAGTGCGCACACGCACGTGCACACGCGGCTTGAGCAGTGGGCTGTAGAGGCGTTAATGGTGCACACACTTAGCACTTGAACAGGTGCCAAGTGGCTTATTAATACCCAAAGTTGTTTCAAACTTGTTGATATCCAAAAACGTCCTTCTTCTCCCTCATTCTCAAAGATGATCTTGCAGGGAATCTATTTTACTGTAGGAAACAGATTTTCTCTACTATTGACTTTTCTATTTTTTTCAAAAAACTTTCAGGTATCGATCTTGGCTTCGGTTGTGCAATACGCAGTCAAGATAATCAACAAGTTTGGGTTTCATTATATCCTAGGAGACCATTCGTCTGCAACCTATTTGCATTTGGAAATAGGGACGAATTTCATCTTAAGGAAAGCGACTCTGTAACGTGCCTTAAAGATTCAAGCCAACTTCTGTTCCAACAATTCTATGTAAGACTCTCACAATGATCCAATTCGATACACATAACATATGAACAATTCCATTTATGTTTTCAAAATCTCATTCACTAGAAATATACAACGTAACAACCATATGAATTGGATGCCAATTTAGTCCATAGTTGCAAACTGATTAAAGGCCTAACTTTAAAGTATATTTAATCACACATAAAATGATGAGAACTAATTCAATTTATACTATTCCATAAGAGATAAGGGCTCCACGCATGCAATGTGCACTAGAGCCATCTCATCGATTAGTCTTTCTCAATCTCCACGCACGAAGAAAGAGATAAAGATTAGATAAAGGATTTTTATCCTAACAGCCTAGCTTCCTTGTATTATCCCTTGTAAATTGTAATTATACTTTGTAAATTACTTTCCAAGATTCTCTCATTCTATGAACAACTTTTCCATTGGATCCATGACAACGTCTTAAACCTAAGAATGATTTTTTTTTATATGGTAAATAAACTTAATTAAGAATGATCGATATGCTTATTGAGAGAACCCTTTAGGTTACAATAATGGTTGCTAGTAATGCATGATGTAACGGCCATGCATAACTCTCATTATCCATCATATATGGTGGTTGTTATTTATTAAACTTAATAAAATCAATAATTGGGTTAGCTCTTAGCACTAAAGTTAAAAAATATATATATAAAATAAAACTTAGTAAATTAGTATGATACATGTGTCATATTTATGTTGGCCTAGGTTTATACCCATTCTTAATTATAAATTTTAACTGTCAATATTTGATGTTTGACCCACAAAAGCACTAAAAACTTAATGGAACTATAGAAAGAAAGCACAAAAACCAATCAATTCTCCATTAGAATTATTTCTTTTATTTTATAGTTCTTCCTTCTCACTCTCAAGGCTCCAAGGCATGTTGCATGAGATTAATTACATAAATATATTGTATTGCACCAAATGAAGAAATTATAAAGACAAATTTATGTAATGCATCTCATGCATGCACTATAATATGCAAAAAGAAGATTGAGTTAAGGTGAACTGTACATCAAATGTATATATGTTCATTCCTAAATCCTCAATATATATCTTTCAAGCAGAATTGGACATCACCCTTAATCTTGCATGTATTTCCTTTTTCCCCATTACCATATTTAGATTATGTTTGGTTAAAATTTTGGGTTTTTATCCTCTCAAGTGTGGTGCATTGTCGTGTGCACCTTTAAAGTGCATCGAACGATGACCACTGCATTTGAGAAGATAAAAATCCAAGTCTCAAGTGCGGTGCACTGTTTGATGCACTTAATTTAAAGGTGCACTGGATGAGAGGATAAAAATTCTAAAATTTGCATTCTCCATTCAACTCATCTATAGATGGGTTAATGACCTTGCATGCATTACAAGTATACCTACTTGTATTTCTACGCCTAACTGTTGCATGTCTCTCGCTACTTATCAAACCTTATCAATTGTGGATTGCCACATCTTGATTTGTGATAGCTCCTTTGTTGTATTAAAAGAGTTTCAAAATACTTTTATCTTCAATTTTTTTTTATTTTTTTAAATTTGGTTTTTCCTCTCACAATTCAAGATTTTGTACTTTTGACTTTGTACCACCACAAATAAGTGATTCTCATATAAAGTCTTACTCTTATATTACTACATGTTTTGATTATATTAGTAACTCATCTGGTTAAGCATCTACTATTTTGTTTAAATCACAATCCACAGAAGAGAAAAGTAATATAAGAATAGATCGTTTCTCCAGGCTTTTCAAAATAAAAAAGATTTGATTGAAATCACCTATAAACTAAAAAGGAAAGAGAAAAATAACCTAAGAAACGGCCAAGATCAATCACCCCAAAAAGAAATCCTCTCAAAAACTCTAGGGGGGCATAGATACCCACCAAACACCAAACAACTCCACACTGGGTCGAGATCAAGTGATCAACCATCGTGATGACTAAAAATCAATTGCCAGAATAAACAGCCAACACATCAATATAGGACTCCAAAAACACCAAAGGCCCCCACTAAACCCTAGACCCTGATCTTCTACGGGCAAGGTGCTTGGATAGGGGTAAGGTGATCATTGCACGTCGCCTTATCAGTACGCCGCTCTCACCGCTACGGGCAAGCACCCCGTAAAAGATCTCGATTGCTAAACCTTGTAAGACCCGAATTAGGAACGCATACATCAATAATAACAAATTTCAGAGAAGGAAGAAACAAAGACAAAATAAGAGTCTAAATTCTAAACCACATCAAGTTTGTTATGAAGAGCTCTCGAATATTCCAAAAGAGAATCCTCATACGTTTATGAGTTAAAAAGAAATGAAATGACCACAGGAGAAGCTGAAGGAGACCCTTCAATTCCCCATACCACTACAGCCCGAACCTTGACTGACACATTTCTCCATTTGTATTCGTTTGGAAAACTGTTTTTTAAAAAAAAATATTTTGGTTCCGTACATTCACAATTGAGCTAGTTGAGGCTGTTATGAATTTTTAGATAATTAATTCATGAACCCATGAGATTTTCCATTGAGAGAGAGAGAGACCCAAATCTCAAACAATGAGATTTGCTCAAAAGGAAGAATTCTTTGGCATCAGTTCAGTCCACCATTAGCTATAGTGGGTTTTAATGACCTAAAGGGTGATACGGAATTTGTGTCCGCCTCACGTGTAACATGCTAAGATTTCTTTTCTTGGTCTCTTTAATATTTTTTTTCTTATTTTTTTTTTTTTTGGGGGTTAACATTATTCATCATCATCTAGAACTCCATAAAGCAAATCTAAGCAAATCCATAGCTTATGTACTTTTATTATAATTTAGCATCCAAACCGTGTCTCTTTATGGGTCCCACAATGATGTAAGTTTTTTGGCGTAGGAGGAGGAGGAGGAGATGGTGGTGGTGTTGACGAATATGTTGTTGTTGTTGGTGGGAACCCATGATATGATGGGGTCCACATCGATCTCTGCACATTGATTCTACACTGGAATCGATCTTTGTTTGGGCCTGTGTGTGTGTGTGTGTGTGTGTGTGAGCCCATTTATAGGTTAACCCTTGGATCCTCCCAGACGTGGGGACTCGTTCAACCAGCACAGCCCATTTTATGGGAACCAGTCTTAGTTGGATAAGCACTACCAACTCTTCACTCAACTCCATGTATACAATCTCAATCCATCATAAAAAGAAAAGGAAACTGAAGGCAATATCAGTTCCCCTTTCCCTATTTAGAATTAAAGCTACTTTAGGGTTTACAAAGGCTGGCCTTGGACCCCCTTCTTCATGGTATTGCCCCTAAAAAGCTCCATTAATGGAAGTTTAATTTCTTGTGTTACTTTGACCTGACTGATCATGAATGGATTGGGCATCTGGCTTACCAGTTTTAGCTCTGATGGGCTGTAATTAATTAAAATGGGAAGCCATGGCCAACCCTTCAATAGTACTCATGGGAGGGCCTTAAGGCCCTAAACTTCCTGATCAATGTGAATCTGACTTTTTCATAGGAAATTACTGAGAAATTGAGTCCAATAGATGGTCCCCATCTTTAATTATTGGACTCTTTCTAGGTCATCCAAAAAAGTAAAGTATCCATTAATTAAGCCAAATGTTACAGTAATTAAGTGTACGATCACGATGCGATCGTGTGACAAACAGTGGCCGTTGATTTCAATGATGATTAGGTTAAAATGGAAGGCAAAAAAGCAAATGATAAACCCTAATTAGTTGCTTCTTTGATCTGATCTTTACATTAAATACTCTTGCACAAAAAAAATAAATAAATAAATAAAGATTAGTTAATGGGTTTAAGACTTGATTAATTATTAGTAGCACAAGCTGTATCTCTAACTTATTGGGTAGTCAATGAATCATAGTATTAATTCCTTAACTCATGGAAAATTCCTTTCAAGTCTTTAATTCAATATTTCAAGAGGAGAAGGGGGGACCCATGTATCAGTAACTTAGATTCCACTCTTAACTAAAGGTTTTCCCTTCTCATGACTTTGGAGATACACCTGCCACTAAATATAAAATCAAGAAAGTGGGGCCAGTGGTGTGTGTCTACCACTGTCTTCTTTTATCCTTCTTGTTTCATCCATTTATTCCCAATAGAAACCTTGGAACTCTATATAAATTCAGGTAACCAGATACATCTGAAGATCCTCCTCCTCCTCGTTCTCCTCCTCTTCTCCCTTCTTCCTACTTCTATAATTTGTGTTTGTGGTCTTCATCTTTGTTGACGCCATCAACGTCGCCGTCGTAATCGTTGTATTTCGAAACCAAGGAAGGAACATGATTATGTTGCTTATGAACTCAAGGTTGGGAAGATCAAACCATGGAACTTTGCCAAAAGAACATCCTCTATCAAACAAAATATTTGTTTGGCACCAATTTACAGAAATCACATAGTTTTTTGAAGGAGAAAACTGAAGAGAAGGAAAAAGGGTAAAGATGATGAATGGAGGAATGCACCTCTAGGCAAGTCTGATTCTTGGCTTTGTTATTTTATGTTGTTTCTTACTTTCTTTCTTTGTTTTGTTTCTTCGTTTCTCATGTCTTTCCTTTGTAATATCAAATCTAGTCTACTCTTTGTTAAACTCAATCCATAGTTGAAGAGTTATTTCTATGTATTAAAGATCTAAAAGTACTGCAAGAACTCAGTTGTGGAATGCACTTAATTCATGTCTTAAAATGAACTCCAAGAGCAAAACTTAATTGTTCATCTTGGTTGGTGTTTGCAGTTTATCTTTCATAGTTGTAGATGGAGAACTAGGGCAATTCAAATCCTGTGAAAACTGAGAGAATGGATCAGCTCTCCTTTGTTAATTTGGTTTGTGTTATGGGAAAATTTGATCAAACAACTCAACCTAATTCTCACTTGTATTTAATGAACCACAGGGTTATGTATTGGACTTCATCTTTCTAAGGCTGATCAAAACCTTAAAAAAAAAAATTAAAAAATGAGAGAATGGATTAGCTCTCCTTTGTTAATTTGGTTTGTGAAATGGAAAATTTTGATCAAACTAGGTCAGATCATGAATCTTATTTGGGTTTCAAAATAATGGTCTTAGCAAATTAAGAATTTGTAATTTCAATTGCATTGAACAAGTGATCCAAAACCTTCTTCAACCTAGTCTCCTCTCATGGCGGCCAGTGTTTCAACAATTTTCTCATAATTGAAAGACCTTAATGTACCTAATCTCCGTGCCTACACGCCAATTGTTCTTGCAGAAAAATTGGTAATTTGGACAACTAATGACATTAATTGATATTAACAAATAATTTTTTCGAAATTTCATCTTAATTAATTAGTTTATTAAACAAGACAATTACCTAATTATAAGTCTCAGGCGGCTAGCTAGTCCCCTTTCTTTCTCTGCTTGTTCTTCTCAACTATAACTTGTCGTTTATCATTAGCTCTAATCGATTAGACTAATTCGCGATTAAGAATTAATCAATCGTCATCAAAGCATCACACCAGGGACCATTCATCATCATCCAAAATTTTAACAATTTTCTTAATCATCTTTTTTGGACTATATTCACCCCCTCTTTCACAGGACCACTTGGCCTAGAAACACCATTAATAGTGAATTTGCAAGAGAGAGAGAGAAAGAGAGTGAACACTGCATGCCTTTTGAAGAAAGAAAGCTTTTAAAATGGTCCAAGCAAAAAGAGAGTTGTGATCAATGTCCACGTACAAGCTAGCAGGTGTTAATTGTATCTTTTTTCCATTAACAAAAAAATTAAAGTAAAAACAAATTAGGGTTGTCATTAGCCCCACAAATGAGGATAAGAATTGAGGTGTGTGATGCTAAAGCTAACTTCCATCATCTCCATTATTAATTTTATGGTCTAAGCTGACAAAAGCTTGACTATTAAAAATGAATTAATCGTCATCATTTCTTGATTAGTGGAAAAAAAGGGTAGAGATTTTATTTATTTAAAAAGAGAGGAGTGTAAGCAATTCTTTTCTATTGGTTTGTGAGTCATCAACTACTAATTACAAAACTCATATAAAGCATTAATAATGTTTTAGTAGGCCAATTACAAACTCCTTTTTTTTTTTTTTTTTTTTTTTTTTTGAGGAGGGGGGGAGAGGGAAGGGGGAGGGAGTTTGACCTAGATGGGATCCTTGTTCAGGTGTTTTAGTCATGGTTGAATTGTCTTCTGGACCTCTCATGGTGGATCCTTTGTGTCATCCATTGGTTTACCAAAAAGTAAAAGAAAAGGAGAAAAAAACAAAGCTAACCATTGTCCTAGACAAACCACTAGAAGGATTAGTTTAATGGGTGTAATTAATTAATTAATTACAATTAGTTTAAGAGAGATCATCTAAATCTAATTAAACTGAGATGGTTATCAAATGGTGCTAGCTTTCTCTCACAAATTAATGGTCTAATATTATGGGATCTGAGAGAACATTATTGGATAGTGCATAGTCAACTAGATTCTGCAATCCTCGTTAATTCTTGAGTCAATAATATTCTTCATGTCTCACAGATTTGGTTAATCCACTAACTACCAATCAATAAAACCAAAATAGCACCCATGAGATAGATGCCTTTATCAAGGTAGATAGATACTCCAAAAAGATGCTGATCTCAACAATATAAATGGGTTTACTGTGGAATGTGATTTTTTTGTGCTTTTGATATTGCATAGGACACACTACATTCTGGCAGAAATTGAGTTTTGATGTCTCATGCATCTTCTCCATTTTAAATCTAATGGAAACTAAGGCCGTGTTTGGTAACACTCTAGTTAGGAGAATGTTTTACCCTCTTTATTTTGGGTTGGCCCTCACTTCCCTTTTGGACTTTAATCCGTTGTTGTAACTGCAGCGCTGCTGTATTTATCGTGCAGCGCTGCAAGTGCCATGTGTGCACAGCGGACCCCACATGACACACATGACACTTGCAGCGCCGCACGATGAGTACAGCAACGGATAAAAATCCCTTCTGAATTTACTCTAACCGACGAAACCTAAGTATGCCATTATCTCTTTGAGAGAAGAGAGAAGGGAGAGAGAGAGAGGGTTTTGTATCTAACCCCTGAAGAGATCGTCGAGAGCCTCGTTTTGATACGTATTTCAATCTATTTCGGTTCATGTCCGAACCCAGTGATTTTCAATGGGAGGGCATTTATGTACTTTATGGGGTTAGGGTTTTCTTATATAATGTTATCTCTCTCTCTCTTCCATTGGTTATCAAACATGCTCTTTCCTTGCATAAGTGCTCCACGAGACCAAGGACTTCTAGGAAGGCTTTTATTGTAGAAACACTTCTGCAAAATAGAAGTGTTGCCAAATGAGACCTAAAGTTCTTGTTATGAGGAAATATGCATGCATAGAAAAAGGCCCTAATAAAAGAGGAATAAATACTCTCTCATCAACCAAAACCTAAACCCTAAAATGAAAAACCCTAACAAAATCTAAGAGGAATAAATACTCTCTCATCAACCAAAACCTAAACCCTAAAATGAAAAACCCTAACAAAATCTTGCAGAATTGCTCCTCGAGAGCAAGAACTTATAGGAACACCAAACCCTAAACCCTAAAACAAAAACCCTAACAAAATCTTGCAGAAGTGCTCCGTGAGAGCAACAACTTATAGGAATGCCAAACCTTAAAACCTAAGACCCTAACAAAATCTTGTGGAAGTGCTCCACAAGAGCAAGAACTTATAGGAACCCTTGAATTGTAAAAACACTCTTGCAAAACAAAAGTATTGCCCAAATGAAACCTAAAATTATTGTTTTGAGGAAATGTGAATAGAAATGCATGGGCCCCAATAAAAGAAAAATAAAGCCTAAAAGCCTACCTTTGATTTCTCTCATCAACCAAATCTTACAAAAGCAATTTCTTTCAATTATTTGTGCTTTTACTTTTACTCAAAAATTGCATAGTCCAAAATCATAGGAAAACTATCTGTTTCTAAACCAAAGGTTTTGTAAACCCTAATATTTATTTTACTTTCCTTGGCCACACGCACACTCTTCTCAATCAGAGAAAGCCAAAAAATGTATCCTTAGACTCCAAGACACCACACAGGTTTCTCTCTCTCTCTCTCTCTCTCTCTCTCTCTCTCTCTCTCTCTCTATATATATATATATATATATATATATATATATAACTTGTTAGAGAGTTTATCTTATGTGCCATGTTACCACATGCACCTAATAGGGAGGGACCATTAAAAATAATTTAACTCATAGTACTAAAAGAAAGCTAACTAAGAAACTAAAAATAATAATTTAAAGAGTCTCTTTAATTATTGAGTGGTGGCCCTAGAAAACCATGTCCAATTGTATTTTCATAATCTTAAAGTTGCACGACAAATCCATACTCCTTTCAAATACAAACTTAAATATAATACAATCCCAATAACAGCTGTTGGATTCCCAGTAGTGGACACCTTTAAAGAAAAAGAAAAAGGAAAAAAAAAAAAAAAATTTCTTCTCCTATATATTCTTTTCATAATGGGTTTAGGGTTTCAATTCCAATATCCTTATAACTTGCCAAGACATCATCTCTTGATAAGAGTATCAGAAATCACTGTAGAATGTGTCCCACTTAAAACCAAAAACAAAGAAAAAATCAACTTGAACAAGTAAAAGATTAGTCTTTTCAAATGTGACCCAAGTTTCCTCAATTCTTCAAAAAGTAAACTTCAAAATTTTTTTTCTTTAGCTTGACCAATGTTTTCAAGCCATCATCATCTTTTGTCTATATATATACTTTGTTTTTCCATGCTCCCTCATCTACCCTTTCATCCTCTCAATGTTCTTTCATAGCCTTTAAACCAAAAGGGGGTAAAAAGTGAAGTTTCTAAATAGATAATCAAGTTAAAAGTAATTTTTCCTAAAAAAGTCTTCTCAAACTACAACAATCCTTCAATTTCAAGTGCCAATCTGTCATACAAGATTCCAACCAAAGATTATAGAAATTAATTTGGTCTTTGCAGATGCAAACAAGAACATTACTATTTTTTCTCTGAAAACCCATCAAAGCTGTATAAGATATTTTTTTTATGGAGGGGGTTGAAGTAGTAAAATCCTCTATATGAATTGAAAGGACGTTTCTCCCACCTCAAGATATTTTTATTACAAGTTTGACTATAGGCCTCCTTTTTTGTTTGTTTCTCCTTTATAAATAACTCTTATCAAACACACACACACACACACACACCATGACCAAAGGCACTGCCAAACATTCAACATCAAAACTGCTTTACTATAATTCACCACTCCCCCCCACTCCCCAACCCCCACTGTTCAAAAGAAAATCTTTGGGATGATCGAGCAAGAATCATGATTAGAGAGTTCCTAAATTCAGTTCTGCATAATTCTAAGACTTCCTTTGCTCTTCTGGAGATATTTTGAGTTTGAGGCTATTTTCGTCTTTTCCTACTTTTTCAGAGTATTTTTCGTCTTTTTTTTCTTTGGATTTTTTGGAACCCGGATTCTTTGTCTTTCAAATGGAGAGGGGGGCTATTTATAAGTGAAAATTTTGAGGTTTTACTCCTGGCACACGTTAGCATGCTACAATGCATTTTAGCATGATGCATCAGCGCATGTTAGCATGCACAAGAACATTTTCTCATTGTGCGATGATGCACGTTAGCATGCGCGAGCTAGCAAATGGCACCGGCGCATGTTAGCGTGCACCAACGCACTATGTGTGCCAGTGCATCTTACCATCATGTGCCGGCATATGTTAGCAAAGTGTGTCGGCTCATTTTAGCATCATGTGCCATTTTCCCCTATAAATTTACATGAGTCATATATGGAGATTCAACCATTGGATTATGACAATCCATATCATTTGAAAGGTTTTTCCGAATACTATTCAATGATGTAAAGGTCAACAACAAATTCTTTTAAAAACATAGTCAAAATTATGCTCAAAGAGGGGGGGGGGGGGTTCCATAGAACCTTAATTTGCATAATATGGTGGTCTTCACACCAGAGCTTAGACACACATTCAAAATGGTAAAATGAATTTAACCTAGAAATTTTAGCCGATTCTAGAGTGATTAAGTTCTTCAAATTATCCCTGGGGCATAATGATCATTTTATGTCATACGATATTTTAGGAGCAGCGCCATTCATGTTAGGTTGAAACTCCTCATCATCTGGAGGGTCCTCTATGGTAACAAGATTCAATGTCTACAAAAGGTTCAATAAATCCATAATAAGAGAGGTTATCCCTCTTTTAAGAACCATCCATTCAAAAAATCTGAAAATAGGGATTGATCCCACTCACCTTTGCTTCTTGCCTGGTGATCATTCTCTATCTCTTCTTACCCTTGAACCTCTGGGGGTATTTTCGTTGGAGCTTTCTCTTTCTACCCTATATTCTCGTCCCAACATTCTTTTTCTGCTTGCATCATACGGTCTTCAGGAGGAGTGGGTGTGTATCCGAGGTCATTGTACTCATCATTGGCAGGGAGAGTATTAATGCTTTGGTTTTGGAGTCAATTTACTACATTTTAACTTTGTTTACTCTTTAGGGACATTCTAATCATTTCACTTATATGATCTTCAACGTCATCATCGAGATAATGGGGAATCTCTTGAATCTAAAGATAGAACCTTTTCTTGGTCCTACAACAAATGTTCATCATCATCATCATCATGACATCCTCCGAGGGTGACAAAATGAGGTGTTTACATACACACTTCTAGTAGTTCGTTTACTATCTATCTAAAATCCCCCATTCGTAGGCATGGAGCTGCACTCATTGCATAAATTCCCCCCCACCTTAATTTGGGCCATGGATCCCGATATAAACAGTGCATAGATAACTTGAAAGTGGGCTAAAGCCTAAAGGGTCTCATTTCGGTATTGGGCTATTGGGCTTGGGATTTTGCCCATTAACATCTAAGTCTTATTTTCATAACAAGCCCGGATGGGCTCCCTGATGTCAGCCCCCAAACCTTAATGTTTACAGTGGGCCTTGTTCACTCAAATGCCCATGTGAAGTATGATGGCTACGATAAATTCTAATTGAGATCGGCCTGATACCAAATACCAATCTAATTGAGCTCTTATGTAGGGCCCATCCTATCTCATCTCATCTCATCCCTTCCTATTCTTCAGATTATCCAAGCCAACTAACCGAGCACAAGGATTGTATCCATGCTTGCCACCATACCATGGATTCAGATTCTCTCCAGCGCATGGACGGTTGAGCGGTATGGCACGCATCCCAAGGACAACATCAGTCGTCCAATGCGCACTGGCGCTGGAGAAGATCCGGTTCCCATGCCATTGGCCCCGAATTTTTTATTGTATGCAGTTCCCTGACCGGTGCGGTTCCCTAGTGCCTCTCACAAGAGGAGGGTGGACCCCACCCGGGTAGAGTGTTCAGTCAGGTGCCCCGGATGGGTCCCACCCCCTCTTGTGAGAGGCACTAGGGAACCGCACCGGTCAGAAACCGTAGACGATAACGATTCATTGGCCACTGCTTGTTGGCATACACAGATACACTATAGGTAAGGATGTCAAACGGTCAGTTCAGTTTCGGTCGGGCAGACTGAGGCACTTAGCACTATTTGGACTATGACAAAATTGAACCGATATTGATTAGTTATCGGTCTGGTCGGTTCCGATCTCATATCGATTTCGATTATCGGTCTATGTTTTTTTTTTATTCCGCTAAAGGTCAGCAAATTTTTTTTTTCCTGGCTTGGAGCGGACACTCATCTCGGTTATCAGTCTCTTGTTGTTTATCATATATAAAAATATAATAATTAATATATAAATTTTGATTACCATTTTAAAGTGAGTTCCTATCGGTCTAAGGGTGTCCAACGGCTTGGTTTTGGTTTTTTCGATTCAATTTCAATTTAGTTCAGGTTACAAACTTACATATTTATACACCGAAGTCAAACCGATTTGGTTTGGTTTTATTTGATTCTTATTCAGTTTCATGTATTCGTTTTATTCTGATTTGTAATCAATTTAATGTGGTTCAGCTTCTCATTTTTGGTTTAATTTGGTTTGGTTCAATTCAAATTGGCAATTTTAACTCTAGAACCAAAATCAATCTGAATTAAAAGTCTATTTTTCAATACCAAAATTGAACAGATTTTTCCAATCCGGTTCCAGTTCTACATCGACACCCTTATATATATATAGGGAAATAGAACACTACTGGGTCGGGCGCCTTGTGTGGCTCCCATGCCTAGACACACAAGGTGCCTTGAGTGTCTGGGATTTCTGCCTTTACATGGGGGCAAGACGGTTATTTGATCCTCCCCCTTAAAACATTTTCTTTACACGTGGGTAAAGAGAATCTAATCATTGGAATATCATTATTCCTCTGCCTCTATTATTCAAAGTGTTGGAAATTTTTTTAGCACTAGTTTCATTTAATCATGAAAACCCATAGATTAAGAGATTCTCTTTACACCATGGATGAAGGAAAACTCGATTTCAACCCAAAAAAACCTTGAACCAATCTCTCGAGTTAGACCCATCCACCACATTATTAGTCCCACTGATTGGGCCCATGAGAGGGGATCCCTCATATGGGACCCACATATCTTTCTTCTCTTAATCGGTTCCACATTTCCACCACCCTTTCTGAATGATAAAAACGATCATATTCGGATTCTAATCATTCGATTCCAATTTTTTTTTAAAAAAAACAAAAAACTATAAGGAGTTGAGCACAAACCAGAGAGACCATGTGCAGGCACCTATCCTTCACTAAGAATAGTATAAAAAATTATTTCAGAGGAAACAGCTTGGGTCATGGCAGGGCAGGACCGCAGGGGTCAGTGTAACTTCCTCTCCTTCAATAATGAGATTATTGAGGCCTCTTCCCTGGGAAGCTGCCCTTTCACATGGCCTCCAATCTTCTTTGCATGGGCAATTAGCCATGGCTCATACCACCATTTTAAAAAAAAAATGAAGAAAAAGAGAGAGAGAATGGATGAGGTCACATGTGTGCATGTGAAACCAAACAGTTTTTTTTTTGTTGTGGTTGGTAGGCTCAGACTTCTTTCTTCTCCATTCCATGATTGATGATGGCCTCCCCTCCTCTTCCTTTCCCCTTATGTCTCTTCATATACTCTTAAAAGGACACTAAAGAAGTTCAGTTATTTTGGTTAACATGAAAAGATTCTTCTTTTTTCATTCATTTTTGGATTTGATTAGAGCCCACTTGATTATCTCATATTCCTCTAGTTAATGGCAGAACAGTATGTTCTTTATTATATGACTTAACTAATCCACTTACTAGCACTAAAACCATTTAATTAACCTATAACCCTTCCAATCCACTTGTTTAATAAGTTTTACTAGTAATTTGAGTGTGTTTGTTAAATGTCATGGCTTTTTGGGTAAAGAACGAACGAACAATCACATAACGCAAAAAAATGTGTGGTTCAACTAGGTGTCTACGTCCACGGAGAGATGAGAGCAGTTTCACTTACACTAGAGAAAGGGTTATAAGCTCTTCCTCACGCCTCTCTCACTAACCCTAATACTCCCCATAGCTATCAATTTATAGGGAAAATAAAGAGACACAATACCCCGAATTAGAGTGATATTATTGTAAATGGCTAAATCCAATGATGGATATTCATCCTTAATCTTTGTTATGATTGAAGGTTAGTGTTTCCCTACACATGACAATGTTTCAGATCTTGATTACATTGGTAATGCTGTAAAAAACATTTGCCTGCAACACTTGGATCTTCCTTGCACTTGCAATTTAACTATTTCTTAGGAGGGGAACTCAGGTTCCTCCCCTGAATCATTGACCATGTAGCTGCTTTGGATTACACACCAATGTATAAATATTTATAGGGATTGGTAATGGTATATAAATTTAAGTATTGGATTTGGAGGTCAGAAGTGCATAATCCTTATTGTAATTTAATGGATTAAAATTCAAATCCTGTAAAAATGGGAGAAGGGGGCTTACTGTTATCACCAACTTGCCATTTAGGTTGACAAGGATCATGGAAGGAGAAGAAGCAGGGGAATAAACAAATGTTTGAGTAACTTGAACACATTCTCTCCATGTTTCATGTCGGAGTAGTTTTTAATAAGTCCAAGGCTTTCCAGTCATTAAATGAAGAGTACCAGCTGTTGCAGAACCCAAGACCTCACGAGCTTACAAATTATTAATCCAATAATTTAATCATACAAACTCATAATTAATCTCTTCAGACCTCTTGTATATCATCATGAGTACTCTCTCCTCTGATCTACTGTGTACTTTGGAAACAAGAATGGCCAAAAACTAAGACAAGGAAAGAAAAGAAAAGAAGAATAAGAACAACAAAATGCAAACCCAGTTGCTGTTCTTCCTCTATTACATTGGCCTTTCTCTTGTTTTAGCCAAAGAGGTAGCACCCTTTATTGTATCAAACAATGAAGTATCTGCCTTACTGTCGATAAAACAGAGCCTTATTGATCCAATGGATCAACTTGGAGACTGGAAGCTGCAGAGCAGTGGGTCTGTAGATCACTCAATCCACTGCAATTGGACTGGAATTTGGTGCAACTCCAATGGTTCTGTTGAGAAGCTTTATCTCTCCTACATGAACCTCAGTGGAAGCGTATCCGATGACATCCAAGGGCTTCACAGTCTCGTCACCCTCAACCTCTGTTCCAATGGGTTGTCATCATCATTGCCGAAATCTTTATCCACTCTTACTCAACTGAGGCATTTTGATGTCAGTCAGAACAACTTCATGGGTGAGTTCCCATTAGGTCTAGGCAGCCTTGCAGGATTGGCAGTCGTCAATGCATCCAGCAACAATTTCTCTGGTCTTCTCCCTGAAGACCTTGGAAATGCTACATCCCTTGAAAGCCTAGATTTCAGAGGGAGCTTCTTCCAAGGTTCGATTCCTACATCTTTCAAGAATTTGCAGAAATTGAAGTTCCTTGGTCTTTCTGGTAACAACTTCACAGGTCAAATACCGGTAGAGCTCGGTCAGCTTTCATCACTAGAGACTATCATTCTTGGATACAATGAGTTTGAAGGTGGAATTCCAGCAGAATTTGGTAATCTCACTAATCTTCAGTATCTTGACTTGTCAGTTGGAAGTCTCAGCGGCGAGATTCCAGCTGAATTAGGAAGGCTAAAGCAACTGAACACAGTGTTCTTATACAAGAACAGCTTCAAGGGAAGGATTCCACCCCAAATTGGCAACATTACATCGTTGGAGTTATTGGATCTTTCTGATAACCAGTTCTCAGGACCGATTCCGGCTGAGTTCGCTCATCTGAAGAATCTTCAACTACTGAATCTGATGTGTAACCAACTTACAGGTATAGTTCCAATTGGACTCGGGGATTTGACACAGTTACAGGTCCTGGAGTTGTGGAACAATTCTTTGACAGGTCCTCTGCCAACGAGTCTCGGGCAGAATTCAACACTGCAATGGCTGGATGTATCATCAAACTCACTTTCTGGTGAGATTCCTCCAGGTTTATGCAAAGGTAACAATCTTACCAAACTCATTCTCTTCAACAATGCATTCTCAGGTCCAATCCCAGTTGGCCTATCAACATGTCTCTCACTAGTCCGAGTTCGGATGCAAAACAATCTTATTTCTGGAACCATTCCACCTGGGCTAGGCAACCTTAAGAAGCTTCAACGTTTGGAACTAGCCAACAATAATCTCACCGGAGAAATACCCGATGATATCACCTCATCAACATCGCTTTCATTCATTGACCTCTCTCGAAACCATCTCCAATCATCACTTCCTTCCAGCATTCTTTCAATACCAAATCTCCAAAATTTCTTAGCCTCCAACAATAATTTGGAAGGTGAAATTCCAGATCAGTTCCAGGACAGCCCAAACCTTGCAGTGCTTGATCTATCCGCAAACCGTCTCATTGGAATTATTCCTGCAAGCATTGCCTCATGTGAGAGGCTGGTGAATCTGAACCTTGGAAAAAACCAGCTCACTGGAGAGATCCCAAGAGCAATTGGAATGATGCCTGCATTAGCCATTCTTGATCTGTCCAACAATTCTCTTACTGGAATGCTACCAGACAACTTTGGCAGCTCACCAGCCTTGGAGATGCTCAATGTATCCCATAACCAACTTGAGGGCCCTGTCCCCACATATGGCATTCTCAGGACCATAAGTCCAGATGATCTCACAGGCAATGCTGGTCTCTGTGGTGGGGTACTCCCTCCATGTCCTCGAAGTTACTCCACAAAATCGCCAAGCCAGAGGAAGAAGACACACATCAAACACATAATTGCAGGATGGTTTATTGGAATTTCAGCGGTTCTAGCTGTTGGGTTGGCAGTTTTTGGCGTCCGATGGCTATACAGGAGATGGTATTTCAATAGCAGCTGCTTAGGAGATGATCGATTCAACACGGGCAATGGAGAGTGGCCTTGGAGATTGATGGCATTCCAGAGACTTAGCTTCACAAGTAATGACATACTTGCATGCATTAAGGAATCAAATGTGATTGGTATGGGTGCAACTGGGACAGTCTACAAAGCTGAGATGCAACGGCCACATACAATTGTTGCAGTTAAGAAGCTATGGAGATCATCAGGAGCTGATATAGAAGAGGTTGGAACAAGTACTGATGATATATTGAGAGAAGTAAATCTGCTAGGAAGGCTTCGACATAGGAACATTGTGAGATTATTGGGTTACATTCACAATGACAAAAATGTGATGATGGTATATGAGTTCATGCACAATGGCAGTCTTGGTGAGGCTCTTCATGGCAAACAGGCCGGAAAATTGTTAATCGATTGGGTTTCACGATATAATGTCGCTGTTGGTGTCGCACACGGGCTTGCCTACCTCCACCATGACTGCCATCCTCTGGTCATCCACCGAGATGTTAAGTCCAACAACATATTGCTTGATGAAAATCTAGAGCCAAGGATTGCTGATTTTGGATTGGCAAAGATGATGGTTCAGAAGAATCAGACGGTGTCCATGGTTGCCGGATCCTATGGATACATTGCTCCTGGTGAGTTATTAACTACCCATGAACTTATTAACTGAGATTTAATCATTTAACTTTCTATAACAGTGCAGCTTATAAGATTAAACATCTGCGGATAGACTGTATAACTGCAGGGGAAGGTGGAAGGAACCCACCATTCAAAATTAACAAACTATATAGATTGATTAACTGAAATACCCAATAATGTTTTAGTGACAGAAATCACTGAAGAAGGTGTCATAGACTATGCCCAATTCACTACACTTCATTGTAAATTAGTATGATAATTTTGTTTACAACTTTTCATTCTACTGTGGCAGAATATGGATACACACTAAAGGTGGATGAAAAAAGTGATGTATACAGCTATGGTGTGGTACTCATGGAGCTTCTCACCGGAAAAAGGCCACTAGACCCTGAGTTCGGGGAATCTGTCGACATTGTTGAATGGGTCCGAGGGAAACTTAGAAACAACAAAGAATTAGAAGCAACATTAGATTCCAGCATAGGTGGTCAATGCAAACATATTCAAGAAGAGATGCTTCTAGTCCTTCGGATTGCACTTCTGTGTACTACCAAGTCCCCAAAGGACAGACCTTCAATGAGAGATGTTATAACAATGCTCAGTGAGGCCAAGCCCAGGAGGAAAAGCAGTAGCAGTAATACTGGCACAAATACTATCAAGGAGAAGCCAATTTTTAGCTCCTCTCCTGTAATAGCCCTTCTGTAGGAGCAAAAGCCTTGTTTCTTGGGAATTCTTCTTTTGTATGTAGCTTTTCTTTCCCTTTTATTTTCTCCCCTTCACTTTCCCAATTACAATATGTGTCACTAATCAAGTTGGGGTGTTATTCAGGGGAGGGAAGGGTACATAATTATTTTTTCCCCTCAACTAATTCTCATCAATAAAGCTCCACTACTGTGATGTCATTTTCTTTTCCTTAACACCATAGAAATAGGTTGTTAGCATGCTATGCCATAATACTGTGCTGTTCTTGTGATATAAATATATGTTTCTCTCTGACTTTGGACTTTGGATTATACTTGGATATGAAAAGGGATTTTGGTGGGTTAATAGGTATTTGGGGACCCTCTCCTTAACGACTAGCTTTTAAGGATGAGACCCAAGTTTCAAACAAGTGGTATCAAAGCCGGGACATGAAAATTCCCGTTTGACTGCGGATTCTCGGGGTTTGATCTTAGGCTCCACGTGTTTGCCTTCCACGTGGAGGAAGAGATTGTTGGGATATTCACGCATAAGGCAAAAAGAATTGTTCCACATCGGATATGAAAAGGAATGTGGATCGGTTAATAGGTATTCCACATTCATTTTATAAAGGGGTTGTTTTACAAATGAAATGACTATTTTGCATGAATCCTCTTTGAAATTTTCTTGAAGGTAGTTCAGCCCCACATCTTGAATTGTTCTAAAATATATTTACCCAGATATGCAATAGAGTTGAGCAGGAGCCTTTGGATTTCCTTCATTTCATTGTCCTATTGTTGTTATTATAGAAACGAAAATCTATACATTATTAAGAAAACAAAAAGAAACAAACAAAAAGATTAATCGCAAAAATATATGTGATTTGGCAATGTGTTTACATCCACGAAGAGAAGAGACAGTCTTCACTAGCAATGGAGAAAAGGTTACAAGCTCTTTTCTCACACTTCTCTGTGGATAAAAAGAATTTTCAATAACCATAATTGTTGCGTCAAGAAATCGTCGAGCGGTCCTGCGAGTGCCGTCACCTGCAAGTGGACCAAAGGGGTCAACAGAGAGAACCGGTGTGGTCCCGGCCTAGGGCTCTCCGATGCCAAAGTTAGATCTCCTGGCGCAAATAGATGAATAGTGATTATTCAGTATGAGTTTTGATGTCCCCTGATGGGGTTGCGTACCTTGCCTTTTATAGTAGCATATGGCGGTGTATGGCGGTGTGGAGAGTCCCCGTTTGATGGCGATTGTGCCGTTGAGTGGATAGAGGCCCTGGGTAACGGGGCTCTATCCTGATTGGCCATCTCCCCGTGGGAGGGAGTGTCCTGGTGGCATCAGGATCCTTGGTGGATAGATACCCGCGTGTGGTGATAACGTCCTTGGTGCTTGAATCCGTCTGGATGACGTGACCTCTAAGCGGCGGTCTAGAGTCCTGGTAGTGACATGAGTCTTAGCGATACGATCGGATCGTAGATGGGTGGCCCCCACCTCACGTGCCCACGATGTTGTGCCTGGGTGCAGGCCGCACCTGGGTGAGGCTGCGCCTGGATGTGTGGCTGCGCCTAGGTGAGGCCGCGCCCAAGTGGTGGCCGCGCCTGAGTGAGGCCGCGCCCTGGTGAGGAGGCCGCGGCCTGGGTGAGGCCGCTCCCTGGTGAGGAGGCTGCGCCTGGGTGAGGCCGCGTCCTGGTGAGGAGGCCGCTCCCTGGTGAGGAGGCCGCGCCTAGGTGAGGAGCCCGCGCCCCCGAGTGGTGCTGGGACCCGGTTCGTTCCCCTTAGCTATGGAGCGGGTCGTTTGTGACACGTGGCGATCGTTGATTGGCCCGGTGAATATTGGATGTATCATTTGCCCCCCACTCTCTTGGGATAGGATGTCCAAGAGAGTAGGTGTCTTTGCATAGTGAGGGGTCCGCTGCGAATAGACTTTCCTATGGGGTTTGCCTGTAAATCCACTAATGAGGTAGGAGAGGTTGGGGGTTCAAACCTTACCTCCTACACTCTTTCTTTTTGTTTTTTGTAGGTATATGTTCCTTCCTCTCCCTTCTTCTTTCACTTCTCACTTCTCTTTCTTACTTTTTGTCTCCCCTTTTGCTCTCCTTTAATTCCCCCTTTTTGTCTTTTGTCTTCTCTTTGGTGCCCACCATGTGCTTGTTTTTGGGTCACCTCCACTAGTATCCATTTTGCTTGATTTTGGGTCCTTGTGTTGGGGTTGTGTTATCTTGGTGCCTTGGTTTGCTTGGAAGGCTTGAGTGGTGCTTGGCTTGAGTGCCTTGCCTCTTGTGACCTCTATCCCTTGATTGTGCCTCGTGGTGTGGCTACGTCATCGCCGTGTGCTTGCCCTTCTGCGCGGTCATCTTTTTTCTGAGGTAAATCGATCCCCACCTTTTTTTTTTTTTGTATGGTGTCTCCTCGGTCTCGGTGAGGCCGCACCTGCGGGGTGTGGCCGCGGTGAGGCCGCGCCCTGCGGATGTAGCCGCGGTGAGGCCGCGCCTGCTGGTGTGGCCGCGCCTGCTGGTGTGGCCGCGGTGAGGCCGCGCCCTGCGGGTGTAGCCGCGGTGAGGCAGCGCTTGCGGGTGTGGCCGCGGTGAGGCCGCGCCCTGCGGATGTGGCGCGGTGAGGCCGCGCCTCGGTGTGGCCGAGGTGAGGCGCGCGCTGGTGTGGCCGAGGTGAGGCCGCGCCGCGGTGTGGCCGCGGTGAGGCCGCGCCCGCGGGTGTAGCCGCGCGAGGCCGCGCTCGCGGTGTGGCCGCGGTGAGGCCGCCGCTGCGGGTGTGGCGCGGTGAGGCCGCGCCTGCGGGTGTGGCCGCGGTGAGGCCGCGCCCTGCGGATGTGGCCACGCAGGGGTGGCCGCGCCTGAGTGTGGCCGCGCTTTGGTGTGGCCCGCGCCTTGCGGGTGTGGCCGCGCCCAGCTGGCCGCGCCTAGGTGTGGCGGCGCCTTGCTGGTGATGCCCCGCCTATGGTGGCCGTGGCGTGGGTGTGATGGACCCTCGCTCTTCTTCCCTGTTCTTCCTCTTGTATGTGATGGATCTGCTGTTTATATTTCGCAGGTGGCATTCTTTTCATTTTTCTTGCCAGCTTCAGGGAGATTGCTTTCTCGAGTAAGTAGTTCGTTCCCCTCTTGTCCTTCATGTCATTCCCGGGTGACCTTGGCCCTGCTTCAGTCGGGGTTGAATCTTCAGAGGAGCGTTCCCCCGGATCGCCTTCTTCTGTGGGTACTCCCTCCTCTATACCCTCCCCTAGTGATATTGATGGAGGAGTGGGACCTTCTAGTGTCTCCGGTCCCCGTAGGGATCGTCAGCCCTCTGGGGCGACATCCTCAGCCGTCGGTCCTGGTGATAGGTTAGGCCCTGTTGCTAGCATCTTGTCACCTTCTGACTTGGTTTCCCTCCGTGAGGAGTTCCATATTCCCGCCGAGGCATGTTGCGTGCTCCTGGGCCTAGCGAGTATGCCTTCTCTCATCGTGCGGGGGAGATCCGTCTCTACCGTTCATTTTTCCTCCAGGGCCTTCGCCTTCCTATCCCTCGCTTCGTCGAGTTAGTGTTAGAGCATTGGCACCTCACCCCTGGGCAGGTGTTGCCCAACTCTTGGAGGGTGATCTTGGGTTTCTATGTCTTCTTCGCTGCAGGGCGTGCACTGTTCCCCTTTTCTCCCACTTTTATCTGTTGAAGAAGGGGAACCATGGATGCTATCACTTTGCTCGCCGCGTGCTCAAGGGGCCCTATGCCTCTGTGGAGCTTCTCACGGGGATCACTAGTCACATGAAGTATTGGAGGGATCGCTTCTTTTTTGCCACGGTCCCCCGATGCCCATTACGGACTATTAGGGAAGTTATTGACCTCAAGAGGGTTAATCAGGGGCTTGAGCTGAGTGATTTTGAGGGTGACTCCTCAGCGTGCCTGGGTCGCGATCCGTTCCACGTCCAGGAGTTGGACTTGGAGGCCTTCTGTCTCTCTGGAAGCGAGTCTGGTAAGAGCATTGTCTTTTGTACTTGATTGGCATGTTGGTATTTGAATGTATATGTCATCGATTGGTTGGTCGATCTATGCAGGTGGATACGCGTCGGACTTGATTTGCTCGCGTTCTGCTCTCGGTGTATCTGGAGTGACCGATGTTAGTGGTGCTTCGCGCTGTGGTTGTTGGAGCAAGCGGAAGGGTGGACCAGGACATGCCCGCGTGACGAGCTCGGCGTGCGGGTCCTCCTTCCCCGTACTTCTCCTGGTGACGATGGCGTTCCGGGCTCGTGCCTCCGCCTCCCTCTGTTGTTCCTTCCGGATCTTCTATATTGCCCCTTTCCAAGGGGAAAGGTGTGAGTTCCTCCGGCGGATCGCCACCGATCTTCCCACGTGGGTGAGTCCCTGGTGATCACCTTGGGCGTGCTTGGAGGGCTCGACCTTGGCCGGCCGGCTTGTCGCGGGAGTGGGTGGATAGGGGGGGCTCCCTACCGCGAGGATGGCCTTGCAGAGGCTTATCGATGCTTGTCGGCTCGGACCCTCTACCATGACATGGCTTCGGTGAGTTATTCCTTTTGTCTCATCATGTCCATTGCTCCATTTATTTTTACATTATTTTATCGCTTGCCATGTTGATTGTAGGTCCATCACCGTATTGCTGAGGCGGTGCTTCGACTGGAGGGTCACGCTTCTCGTGAGGTGCAGATACAACGCACCCTGCGTGACGTGGAGAGGGAGCTCCAGGGTCAGGTCGATGCCCTTAGAGGGCCGAGGCTGACGCGCAGAGGGTGTCGGGGGAGCTCGTTGTGGCATCCGGGAAGCTCCTAGAGGTGTCTGAGGAGCTGCGTGTGACCTCTGCTGGTGCGGTCGAGAGCTCGGCTAGGGTTCTTGCTTTGGAGGAGGAGCTTCATTCATTGAGGGGAAGGCATGAGGTGGAGCTGGCATTTGCAGGTGAGCGAGCTGTGGCTGAGTTCCAGGCATCCTCTGCGTTCTCGACGCTGTATCGGCGCAACTTCAGCCCACCTATGAGGGAGGGGTCCAGGGACTTAGCCGCTTGTGTCCTGGAGGTGACCCCGACTATGACTTCTCTGTCTTGGGGTTCTCTCGAGTTTATCGCGGCGCCGGGTGTAGCCGTGGTGGAGAGCATTCCGGTGTCAGAGGTGGAGGCTGCCCTGCCTGAGGGGGGTGCTACTGCGCGTCCTCCTGAGGCGAACATGATGTCTCCAGCTGGGTCGGAGGTGACCCACCACTCGGTGATCCCTTGACCTTACGGTCGTCCCGATCCTGTAGACGTCTCAACCTTTTTCCTTCCTTTTTTTTTTGAACTTGAGTTGTAACTACTATGACTTTTCTATGTGATCGCTTTTGCTTTTCTTTGATTGCCTTGTCTCTTGGTGATTATTTACGCGTTGATGCTCTCTGACCCTTGATAGTTAACGCCTTAGGCGTAGAGCCTCAATGGTGGCATGGCGCCTTAGGCATGAAGCCTCAGTGTTGGCATGTTGCCTTAGGCTTGAAGCCTCGGTGTTGGCATGTCGCCTTAGGCATGAAGCCTCAATGTTGGCATGTCGCCTAGGCACGAAGCCTCTTAGGCATGAAGCCTCGATGTTGGCATATCGCCTTAGGCACGAAGCCTCGATGTTGGATATCGCCTTAGGCACGAAGCCTCAGTGTTGGCATATCGCCTTAGGCACGAAGCCTCAGTGTTGGCATATCGCCTTAGGCATAAAGCCTCAATGTTGGCATGTTGCCTTAGGCACAAAGCCTCAGTGTTGGCATATCGCCTTAGGCACGAAGCCTCGATGTTAGCATATCGCCTTAGGCACGAAGCCTCAGTGTTGGCATATCGCCTTAGGCATGAAGCCTCAGTGTTGGCATATCGCCTTAGGCATGAAGCCTCAATGTTGGCATGTTGTCTTAGGCACGAAGCCTCAGTGTTGGCATATCGCCTTAGGCACGAAGCCTCAGTGTTGGCATATCGCCTTAGGCATGAAGCCTCAGTGTTGGCATATCGCCTTAGGCATGAAGCCTCAATGTTGGCATGTTGCCTTAGGCACGAAGCCTCAGTGTTGGCATATCGCCTTAGGCACGAAGCCTCGATGTTGGCATATCGCCTTAGGCACGAAGCCTCAGTGTTGGCATCTCGCCTTAGGCATGAAGCCTCGATGTTGGCATGTTGCCTTAATGTAGTGGCCGTGATTCGATTGAGTGGTAGGAGAAGACAAGTATTCTTGCAACATTTCTTTATTTTGATGAAATTCACATTGTCCTTGATGTCGTCTCATGCTACTCCTATCAGCTATCTCGTATCACTACCACTCTTGCTATGCTTCTCTGGTAGTACTTCTTCGATGTTCGAGTTCCAGACGGTCTACCTTCTTGGCCCTGGAGTCTTCAAGCGGTAAGTCCTTGGGCGTATTCGCTTGGAGACTATGTAGGGTCCTTCCGATTGGATGATGACTTCCCGCATTCGCACTGCGATGCACTTGCCCTCCGTAGTACTAAATCTCCCTGGTGGAATAGCCTTTCCTTGACCCGCGTTATAGTACTGGCAGTACGTTGCTGGTAGGCGACGTTCCTTAATAGTGCTCTTTCGCGGACCTCATCTATAAAGTCTAGGTTCACCCGCAGTCCGTCGACATAGGTGCGTTCATTGAAGTGCAGAACCCTATGGGACATAGCGCAGACTTCTACCGACGCCAATGCTTCAATGCCATATGCTAGGCGGAATGGGCTCTCTCCTGTGGGCGTCCGTACTGTAGTTCGGTATGCCCACAGGACGCTTGGTAGCTCTTCTACCCACTTGCCTTTGGCTCCTTCTAGCCTTTTCTTGACTCCTTATGAGCGTTCATTGGTGACCTCCACGACCATTGGCTCTGTGGGTATGCTACCACACAGGCCGATAGTCGATGTTGTAGCGTGATGAGAATGCTTGGAATTTAGGGTTGTTGAATTGTTTTCCATTTCGAGACGAGGATCCGTGGTACCCCGAACTGTAGATGACGCCGTCGCGACGAACTTCTCCATCTCTGTCTCTCGTAATCTTGGCCAAGGGTTTAGCTTCAACCCACTTGGTGAAGTAGTCGATCGCGACGACCGGTACTTTCTTTCCTGGTGTCGGTGAAGTTGCCTAAGATGTCTAGTCCCCACATGGCAAAAGGTATGGGGTTGAGGATTGATGTCGCTTGGTGGCGGGTAGATGGGTACTGGGGCGAACAAGCGACATTGCTCGCACTTCTTGGCATATTGGATGGCCTCCTCTTGCATTCGTGGCCGTATAGTCCCCTGGCGGAGGATTTTGTAGGCTAGGGCTCGTCCCCCATGTAGGTTCCACATATCCCCTCATGGACTTTGGCTAGGGCGTACTCGCCCCTTGGGTCCTAGGCACCGGAGTAGTGGTGTCTTGTTGCCCCCGCTTGTACGATGACCCGTCTAGGACGGTGTACTTTGAGCTCTCATCCTGATCTTCCTTGCCTCGGCCTTGTCTTCTGGTAAGACGCCGTCCTGTAGGTAGTTGAGTATAGGGTCCATCTAGCTAGGCCCCTCCTCAATCTCATTAACTTGCTTCTCCCGGCATGTTAGCTCATGTAATATTTCCACGATAACACTGCATTGGCCAGGTTTCTGAGTTCATCATTGGCTAGCCTGGACAATGCATCAACAGTTGCATTCTCGATCCTTAGAACTCGAACCATCGCGAACTTCTTCACCTCGGACCTCGAACCTCGAACCTTGAACTTCTACCATGGTTTGTCGATTGTGGTCCTTGGCCATGGCCAAAGACCCCCTTTTTATTTTTCTTTCTTCTCTCTTTTCTTCTTTGCTTTTGGGCGTGCCTTTGACGGATGGCACCCAAAAATTTTTTTTTTTTTTTTTCTCGCTCTGTCTCGTAAGGTGCATTCAACGACAAAGTCCGCCAAGGCTTGGCCTTTGATGGCGATCCTGGGTTGGAACCGATGTCATGCTCACTTAACTCCACCGCCCATGCTATCAATCTCCGGAGACGTCCGCCATGCAATATCTTCTTCAGGGGTAGGTGCGTGAGGACTATGATGGTATGGGCTTGGAAGTATGGTCGTAGCTTCCTGGCTGCCATTATCAATGCATAGGCTACCTTCTCGATCCTAGTGTACCTGGTCTCTGCATCGATCAGGACATGGCTGACGTAGTAGATGGGCCTCTGGAATTTGTCCTCTTCCTTCAGCAAAGATCATGCGGCGACCGCGACAGGGTGGCGGCCAGTAGAGCTGCAACTCTTCGTTAGGTTCCGGTCGCCCAAGCAGGGGTGGGCTCTCTAGGTACTCCTTCAATTCTCCGAACGCCTTTTGGCACTCTTCCGTCCATGTGAAGCCCTTAGGGCTTCGGAGGTTCTTCAATGTTTTGAAGAATGGTAAGCACTTATCACCTGATCGTGACACGAACCTGGAAAGGGCGGCAACCCTTCCATTCAACCTCTGCACTTCCCTGACCGTTCGAGGAGGTGCCATCTCTTGGATGGCCTTGATCTTGGATGGGTTGGCTTCTATTCCACGGACTGAGACCATGAACCCCAGGAATTTTCCCGACGTTACACCGAATGCGCACTTTGCGGGGTTTAGCTTCATCCGGTTCCTCCTCGATCTGTGAATGCTTCCTCTAGGTCGGTCGGTGTTGGTTGGTGTGGACGCTTTTCACGAGCATGTCATCCACATATACCTCCATGTTGCGCCCGATCTGCTCCTCGAACATCTTGTTGACCATTCTCTAGTAGGTGGCCCCTGCATTCTTTAACCCGAACGGCATGACGTTGTAGCAGTAGTTCTCTTTGTCCGTCTGGAATGCGGTGTAAGACTCATCATCCTCATACATGAGGATCTGGTTGTATCCGGAGTAGGCGTCCATGAAACTCGGCATCTCATGGCGGCGGTGGCGTCGATCAGTAGGTCGATCCGGGGCAGTGGGTACTCATCTTTTGGGCATGCCTTGTTCAGGTCGGTGTAGTCGACACACATCCTCCACTTCCCACTTGGCTTTGGTACCATGACCACGTTGGCGAGCCAGGTTGGGAACTTCTCCTTTCTGATGAACCCTGATCGGCTTAACTTCTCGACCTCCTCCTTGATTGCTGCTTGTCGGTCGAGGGCGAAGTTACGCCGCTTCTGTTGAACGGGCTTCCTAGTTGGGTCAACATGTAGTCGGTGTTCCGCTATGGAACGTGGTATTCCTGGCATGTCGGAGGTCGACCATGCGAAGACATCCATGTTCGCTTGGAGGAGGTGTCCAAGCCCTTCTTTCTGTTCCTTGCTTAGCAGCGAGCCGACCTGAACGACCTTGGAGGGGTCATCCTGGTTGAGGGGCCATGGGATGAGGTCTTCCACTGGCCTTCCCCTTCTCTCTGTCAGTTCATCTCTCTAGTTGCTGATCATGCTCTCTAGGCAGAGTGCCATTCCATGGGTGTTGTCATTATTCTTTTTCATGAAGGTGGCGTAGCACTCCCTTGCTTTCTTCTGATCTCCTCGGACTTCGCCTACCCCATTCTCGGTGGGGAACTTCATCTTCAGGTGAAGTGGTGATATGACTCCTCTAAGGGCTGTCAGTGATGGTCGCCCTAAGAGGCCGTTGAAGGACACCACGGACTTGACTACCATGAAATTTACCATGATGGTTACTTGTTGAGGGTGTACCCCGAAGGTGACGGGTAGCTCTATGGTACCTCTGATGGAGGCGGTGGCACCTGAGAATCCATGGAGATAAGTGGGCTCTGGTTTGAGCTGGTCGTCCCCAAACCCGAACTATCGATAGGCATCCAAGGAGAGTACATCAACAGACGCCCCTGTGTCTATCAGTACCCTGTGTACAGGTCGATTGGTTACCTCCACCTGTACTACCAAGGCATCTTCATGCGGGAAGTTTAGTCCTTCCAGGTCTTCATCCGAGAAGGAGATCACCGCCTCAGTCTTGGCTATCTTGCTGGGCTTCTCTGCCACTCCCACGAACCTGGCATGAGCTTTAGCTTTTCTGGTGGACTCTTGCCCTGGTCCTCCAAGTATGGTGAGGATAGGAGGTCCCTTGGTGCCACTAGGTTCTGTGGCATCTCTCCGCTCTTCTGGGCGGTCTCTCTCTCGATCTGTTCTTCTTTCTTCTCATCTCGATTCCACTCTGTCTCCGTCGCGACCTCTATCTCCTTGGCCTGAGCGGTTGTCACGTCTCCCCTTCACATACTTGTTCAAGCTTCCTGCTCTTACCAGTTGTTCTATCTCTCTCTTCAATTGATAGCACTCCTCTGTGTCGTGCCCATTCTCTTTGTGGAAGAGACAATATTTGTTAGGGTTTCGCTTCTCTGGCGCTGCTAGCATGGGTCGTGGCCAATGGAGTAGGTCACGGTCCTGGATCTGCATGAGTATCTGGGACCTGGTGGTGTTGATGGTGTGAACTCAGGGGTGCTTGCCCTCTCACTTCTCTCTGGGCGGCGGTCTGTCCTCCTAGATGGGCGGTCGCTCTTCTCTTGTTGGCGCTCTGTCCTCGACCTCTTACCCTCTTTGCGGTCATCAGGTGCTGACCTCTTGTTGTCCTGTGGCTTGGCCTCGATTATTTTTGTTCTAGCTTGTAGTACCTCGGCCATATTTGTAAACTCGTTGCACCGCTCCAGGAGCTCTTTCATAGTCCTGGTCTCATGACGTGCCAGATCCTTGATCAAGTCCAGGTCCCTAATACCTCCTGCTAGGGCTGCATGCTGTGTCTGGTCATCCAAGTCTCGAACCTCCAGGGACTCCTTGGTGAACTTGATAACGTATTCCCTGAGAGATTCCCAGGGTTACGTACCACGTTTAGTAGATTGACGGTGGTCTTCTTACGCTGACGCTTTGGAAACGGGTGACGGCTGTTCGCATAGCTCTGCGAACGAGCATAGAGATCTCGGTCGTAGCCTGGAGAACCATGATGTGGCTGCTCCCTTGAGGGACGCAGGGAATGCCCGACAGGATACCACGTCCGACCCCCCATACAGCATCATCATGCCATTAAAGTAGTTGATGTGGTCATTAGGGTCGGTCGTACCTGTAGAGTTCAAAGGTGGGTAGTCGAAACCTGGAAGGTAGTGTGGGTGACATGATCTCTGCCGAGAAGGGGTGTTGTCCAGGTATGGAATGTGTCTCGCCTTTGGTGCGCTTCTTCAACCCTTCCGACTTCTCATCCAGGTCGCGGAGTCTTTGATCGAGCTCCTCGTCCCGTGTCCCCCCACGCCTAGCCGGACGTTGCTGCGACCCCGTTCACGCCTCTCCTGGATGTCCCCTCCCGCCTTGAGTGTTGGCGGGATGGTGAATGGTCATGCCGTGATGAACCCTGCCGTGAAGGTGAGGGGCTTTCTTCTCTGCAGTCGGCCGTCGTGGTATGTGACCTTCTTCCGTCGTCAGTCGAACACGGACCTCCGGACCGATCTCTGTGGGCTAAACACCCTCGCCCGGGTGTTGGCGTCCTCCCACGTTCGACCGTGGCGAGAGGTCTCTTGTTCTCCTGGGATCTTGGGAAGGCTCCCCCTGCTGCGGAGTGGGGGTTGCCTGTCGCGCAAGTCTCTCTGATCTCGCGCCCCTGGGAGATGATCTCCTAGGGTTTGGCTCTTGTTGAGGTATGGACTCCACCCTTGCTGATGGTGAAGTCCTCCGACGGTGAGATGTCGCACGCTGCGTCAGGTATTCTCGAAAGAGCCGTTGTTCATCGAGGATCTGTCGTTGCGGTCGTTGATCGACCCACGATGCATTTGGAACATTGGGGTCGGTGTCACCTCCACCACCACATCGTCGGCCTCGTCATTGTTGGGCTCGGCGATCACGAACTGGTCATTAAGGGGGATCTCCTCCTCCAGAGGGACATGGTCCTGGTTGTTGGCTCTGCGGCGAGAGCACTCTGGGGGTGGTGATCCATTCCTTGCTCCGTTGTTGGTGGTGGTAGTCTTCCTTCGTGCCATTGAATGAGTATGGAAGCGAGCTAGTAGCTGTAATGGCTAGCGTCGTTCCCACAGACGGCGCCAATCTGTTGCGTCAAGAAATCGTCGAGCGGTCCTGCGAGTGCCGTCACCTGCAAGTGGACCAAAGGGGTCAACAAAGAGAACCGGTGTGGTCCCGGCCTAGGGCTCTCCGATGCCAAAGTTAGATCTCCTAGCGCAAACAGATGAATAGTGATTATTCAGTATGAGTTTTGATGTCCCCTGATGGGGTTGCGTACCTTGCCTTTTATAGTAGCATATGGCGGTGTATGGCGGTGTGGAGAGTCCCCGTTTGATGGCGATTGTGCCGTTGAGTGGATAGAGGCCCTGGGTAACGGGGCTCTATCATGATTGGCCATCTCCCCGTGGGAGGGAGTGTCCTGGTGGCATCAGGATCCTTGGTGGATAGATACCCGCGTGTGGTGATAACGTCCTTGGTGCTTGAATCCGTCTGGATGACGTGACCTCTAAGCGGCGGTCTAGAGTCCTGGTAGTGACATGAGTCTTAGCGATACGATCGGATCGTAGATGGGTGGCCCCCACCTCACGTGCCCACGATGTTGTGCCTGGGTGCAGGCCGCGCCTGGGTGAGGCTGTGCCTGGATGTGTGGCTGCGCCTAGGTGAGGCCGCGCCCAAGTGGTGGCCGCGCCTGAGTGAGGCCGCGCCTTGGTGAGGAGGTCGCGGCTCGGGTGAGGCCGCCTCGGTGAGGAGGCCGCGCTGGGTGAGGAGGCGGCGCTCGGGTGAGGCCGCACGGTGAGGAGGCCGCGGGCCGCGCCCGAGTGGTGGCCGCCCGAGTGGTGCTGGGACCCCGGTTCGTTCCCCTTAGCTATGGAGCGGGTCGTCTGTGACACGTGGCGATCGTTGATTGGCCCGGTGAATATTGGATGTATCTATAATAATCCCCCATCTCTAACAATTTAAAGGCAAAACAAAGAGATACAAATTCTTAAAATTACTTGTAAACTCTTAAAATTTTCCTCAACCCCCTATCGCTAAAAAATTTCTAGGCTCCAAGCCCTACGGGCTTTTAACAGCCCTTTGGAAGTGGTCCACAACCTAATCCCGAGAATATATACAAGGCATATCAACCCTCAATTATGAATTGAAATGAGGTTACAACCAACAAATTCCAACTTTATGATATTTCCTTAGGTTTAAAAAAAAAAAGTCACAATTTTATTCGCAACTTGCAACTTTAGAAGTTTTAATGGTTGGCATAAAGTTGTAAAAAAATAAAAAGAAAAAAAGAAAAAGGGCATTGGCTGGTCGCGTGGAATCTATGCCCGAACACAAGAGCATGTGAAATTATTGTCCCATCCCCTATGAAATCAAAATTTCCATCCATGTTGATGCCCATGCACGACTAGGCAGCTCTTGCCCTAAAAATAAACATCCAAATTATAAGATAAGTTCCCATTTAATTACATATGAAAAGGAACTTTCTTTTATTTAATGGGAAAATTATTGCTACAGTGACCCAGATTCCTTTATATCCTCATATAACCACACTAATATGTCTCTCTCTTATTCCGACCATGTGGGCTCATGTACCCCTATATGTAAGATACCATTTTCTAACCCCTCATTGATTGCAGTGTGCAGATTCGTTTTCACACTGCCTTTTAGGAAACCCTCAGTCTGTTTTTTTTTTTCCCCTCATACTGACTGGAGCAATCCTTTCTCAACCTCAAAATGGGATCTCTTGCATCAGAAATCCCATAAAATAGTGGGTAGGGAAATAAGTAGAGATTCACCCGACATATTGTTGGTTGGTGAGATCACAGTCACTGTGTGATTAGCATTTTCGATCCAAAATAGTAGGCCATCTCTTTAATAGTTATGTTTTGCAAACTCATTGCAGGCTTGCAGGCTTGATTGTGAGAGGATGACCAGAGGAATGATTCTAACCACCCTTTCTAACTATTCTGGCCCAATAGTATGATTATGGTTTTGCTTGCAAGCACACATTGATGGCTTACACGGAAGAACTTATGTTGGTGGGTCACCTCTTCACTACTAATGAATATAAAACAAAAAGATGGAAACAAAAAAAGGAAGTTGAAATGGAAACAAAATGATATTTTCCTTGCATATCAAAACAAAAATGAAAGTTTAATGATCAAAGCCTAGCCATATATCATGTTTTTATTCTTAAAACAGATTGTTTTGGAGAATCAGCAATCTTAGAAACAAAGCTGGAAATGCTCAAACAAGATGATCTGAAATAGTTTTTAATATGAACCAAAGCCACGTATAGCCGTTATAGGTAGGGACTAAGACAGCATTCACCTCTCTAATGATATCATGCTCATGATCCCATTAAATAAGGTCATCATCATGATTCAAGCTCTATAGTCCCAACCATTTTTGTGGAGGTATCATATTGTGGATCCCAATCCACATTCCACCATATGCCACTAAGGCTATCATTCCAACTCTCCATTCTATTCAACACTGCATCATTTGTCATGGCCCAAAACCTTAAAAGGCAATCAACAGAATCATCCTCTCCCTGAAGATTGAGACATTGAGTTACTACAATATCAATACAGCTGTTTACATCATTGCCAAGTATATGGAGGACATACAGGTGAAATGGATCTCTTATCTTCCAAAAGCAAGCCTGGGATTTTTTCTCTGTTTTTCGGGGTGACAAATTATTAAGTGCAAGACAACATCAAACAGAAACAAAGATTAAAACAATAGAAACCATGCAACTTCCTTTTCCTCACCAAGGAAAACTGAGTCCAACCAGGTTGTAGCAAAACTCAAAATCCTAGCAATCGAGCACTCCTATATTTACAGTATGAAAAAACAGCCTTTAACTACATTGCATGTAATAAGAAAAGGTGAAAATGAAACATGTATGCTTTAACATCAAAATGAAGGCTATAATTCCCAGAGAATGGGTGAGAATAAAAACCAAAAAGGCAATCAAACAAGCACTGGGAGACCAATCTTTATGTGGCAAAATGCTCTTTCTTCAGTTTCTCTATGTTTCTTTTCCTCGAGTGTTCTAAGTGTGGATTTTCATCATCTTACTTTACCAAGAAAGGGGAATCACAATACTAGATGGGCTTGTTTCTTTGTCTTGCATCCCTTTCTTGAAATCTTGGAGCTGCAAAAGATACATTAATCAGATAAATAAGAATCAAGGCAATAAAAATGATGAGGTTGACTATATATACATACCAAGACCATTAGCCTCAGAAGTCCTCATGATTCGAAGCCTCTTCACAGTATTGAGGAACATCCTACACACAAATAAGGTAGTGCAGACACATGTAAGCATTAATAAAGTAATAATAAAGCAAGATAACAATGGAGCAGAATTTTAAAGGTGGTCCATTTCATTATTTCTGTCGCTTGGGGGGACGGTAACAGCTCAGGCTGTTGGCGTGAAGATACAGGTCTGAGTTTGAGGTAGCCACTCCATGAGAACAAAAAAATGAAAAATTAAAAAAGGCAGAAGACAAGGACCAATTCCAATCTACCTTCCGAACCAGGTTATAGACCTTTTATTTAAGCATTTCCCATAGGTGTGTAAGCTTTCATTAATCATCTCCCAATGTTCCCCTTTTCCTCAAATATGATAAGATGCTAACACCATGTTCTTTTTCTTCTAGTCATTAGGTCGGTTAAGTTGTGAAGAAACCTATGTCTAATTGTCAAGGTATAGAATGCAAAACTTTCCCTTACTCTCATGCTTGGCATACAGTACACTATATGTATAAGGAATCTCTTGTAATCTCTCACCACCTTCACCCCTTGGTTCGAACACACCATAAAGAAACACCAATTCCAATTACTTCATAGAATAAAAATTGTCCAAGCAGGCAACCTTTATTTAGGGGAAGCCATTTCCCCCCAAGGATTCAGAGATCAGAAAAATATATTCAGGGCACTTTGACCTATAAATAAACTTCCCTTTTGCTTCATATGAGAAGAAGATTTGAGGACTATCTGAATAATATAAGGGATTTATACCAGGATATGGGAAGTAATAGGCGGGCATCAAAACCCATGTTTATCAATACAAACACCCTAAAGAAAGCATTTCTCACTCAATCCCATCACTATATGTATGTGTCGAAGCAAATATATGCACAAATGGGTGGGTGTATTATCTATGCATGCACGCATATTATGTATATATCATGTATTGATTTGAACAAACGTATACCCCCAAGGAACATCTCCCACAAGCATCCAATCTCCCTCTTTGTCTTCATAAGTGAGCACAAATTCAGATGATCCATCCAGCAATTTTGAAGGCTTTTCTGCTTCCACTACTACACCATGTTCCTTTTCTCCACCTGAACCTAATTTCACAAACCCAATTCCACTATCACACAAAACTCTAAATTGATCAAATAAATCAACATCTATTCCATTAACTATTGAATAGCCACATACAACAAACATCTTTACTACTCTACCTCCAACTATGTTCATACAAGTCATCCAAAAAATAAAAGGGTTAACAAGGCAAAGGATTGACAGAAAAACTCTCTCAGATGAAACCAAAATGGACCATCTGAGAGCTGATATCAGTCAAACTAGAGCAAGTGTGCAACTGCTTTAATTTACAACAAAGAAGGCATCATTCAGTAACAGCTCAACAGATTGTTTCAATGACTTCAGAATTCAAGATGAACTTGTTACCCTAGTCAGGAGGATGGTGTACAAAGTTGACAATCCCTAAATGGTTTGTCACTTGTAAGTACTGCAGAGCAAAGATAATGAAAAGAAAACTCACGAGCAGTATTAACGGTTGTGGTGGGTTTGTGGAACATTTCCTCCAAAGCTTGAGCCAGGGTCTCATAGCAGTTATGAGCATTCAGATCCACCTTTCTACCAATAGGTACACCATCCATGTTCACCTTCACAAACAGGGAACTGGGCAGACGCCCTTTCTCCTGAACATTACTTTTGCTCTTGGTGTTACCATTGTTAGTACCCTTCGCCAGGGCATCCTTACTTCTGTTATTCTCGGGGATCATACGTTCCTCTTCTTCAGAAGATGGGGCCTTCAATTGGCTAACCAAGCTGTTCATCCTATAAGCCCTTATAGGTGGCCATCCCACAACCTGACTGCTGCCAAAAGAAAAACAAACTATGGGAATGAATAACTAATGCAATCAGCCTAAAAAATGAACTGTGACACAAGTTTTAACAATCCAAGATCCTCAAAACCCAAACACTAACTAGAACAAGGAATTAAAGTATGAAAATGAAACAAAATTAGAAATACTAAACAGCAAAACAGAGTACTAGTATTACACATACATGTTTGCCATGAAAAAAGATGCCCATTTTTATCAGCAAAAACCCATATAAGGTTTGCAAAATTCGAGGATGGAGGGGGTGGTTGAACAGATCAAAATGAATTTCCTTTATTTAGATAACGAAAAAAGAAGAGAAAAAAATAGGAATATAGTTACATGGCTAATTTGGAACCTTCAACTAACACGGATTGTAAATAAGAGTTATAATCAAGGCTACAAGGGAAGGAAAAAAAACCAAACACAAGCTCAAAGGAATGAAGAGTTTGATTTTTATCAAGGAATCATACCTGGAACCATTACCAGATCCAACCTCTTGAGCAACAGAATCAGCAGTTCTCTTGGTACCAGAAACAGGAGTAATAACAGAAGGATGAGGTCTGCCAGTACCAGGAGACGAAGAAGAAGAAGCAGAAGAACCACGAGAGACAATAGAAGGGAAATCCTTAGCCGTCAAGATCCTACCATACTCTCCCCAAGCAGATGGCTTATTAGTAGCCTTTCCAGCACCACCCAGGCTCAAACCCAGTCCAAGCTCGAGCTCAGACTCAGCTGGATAAGAAGACACCTCAGACAACATACCCACGTAGTCCTGCTCCACCACTTCCGCCTTCGACACCGTCGACATCGACCCATTTCCGGAGCTTCCAGAAGGAACTCCTCCTCCTCCTCCACCACCACCAGCAGCAGAACCCGTACCTGGTAAACCCAGAACACCTTCCATTAAAACTTCCTTTTTCTTCTGTAACGAGAAGGACAGTTAAGAGGTTAAAAGCAGTTTTGCAGAGGAGCTCAAAGAGCAGAGATTCTGTTTCAACTTTCAAGTGGACGGAATGGAATACGGAAAGGGAGAGAGAGTGAGAGAGATGAATGTGAGGGGTTTAAGAAAGAGTTGGGAGTTAACACAGAGAGAGAGAGAGAGAAGAAGAGTACAAAGGAAACAGATGAAGAGGACAGGAGGATGGTCACCAATCTCTCTCCAGTCACTTGAAAGTAAATGGAATTTGCTTTTTTACTTACTGGTGTGCTTGTTTTTTAGGGGAGACTGGAGAGGAGAGGGGGTTGTGTGCGTGTGTATTGGGCAGCATAGGAGGGAGGGTGGAGGAAAGAAAGAAAGATCAGTTGTGTGGTGGAGGTATTGATGATGGTGGGCCCCATGTGTTTGGCGTTGGTGGTGCATTCTCCGTCTCAATTTGTCCCCACCCTCATTATCTATTTATTTATTTAATTTTCCCGTCTCTCATTTTCTCCTTTTTTTTGAGTCTCAATTTCTCAAGTCTCTCAATTATTCATTTAAAAAAACAAAAGCCCTCAACTCTCATCTCAGGATTTCAAGATTTGGAGTCTCGGCCAAACAAATTTCAGTCAATCTGATTCGTTCGATCCTTGATTCCGGGAACAATTTAGATCGAGTCAAGATAAAAAATTGGCCGAGATCAATCCAGATCTTTTTACCACTACCAAGGGGGGAGATTCTACAACTATCGAGCGAGGGGTCTTAAATTTTATCTAAATATGCAATCAGGAGAGTCGATTCCTTGATATCCTGAAGGCAATGCACTCAGCTGGCATGCAACCGACCAAGTGATTGTTTACAATCAATCCAGATCTCAAATCCGTGTTTTTAAACCTTTAACTCTTCTTTCCGTAGTTTTTCTTGTTGCCACATAAAAGAACAGAGATTAAATACAAGGGTGCAACTTTGTATTAATTTTTTTTTTTTCTTTTTGGTGAAAGAAACTTTGTAATATTAACTATACAACTTTGAACTTCTATACAAAAAAAAATGGATTATCTAAATGTTGGAATTTTTTCAATAATTGTGTGGACGGTTTTGGGTCATTCTTTGGTTTAATGTTGGCTTAGTTTTTTGGCGTTTTTGGATCATTCTTTGATTTAATATTGGCCTGATTTTTTGACTAAGGGACATGTATCTTCAAAGAGACATATCCAAGGGACATGTATCTTCAAAGAGATATATCCATTTATATAAGTGCATTCATAGCACTTGGATTGAAATCTTTTAATCTAATCCATTGATCCAAGAGATACACCTACACCATGGGGTATCTTCAAGAGACACTTATATATAAGTACTTGGATTATAATATTTTAATCATATCCACTCATATCAATGGACACACCCATTCCATGAGGTGTCTTGAAGGGATACATCCACCACTATAAATAGAGGTGAAATGGATAATCCAACTGATTCAATTTTTTTAGTACGATTTCAGTCAGTCAGGCATTAACAAATTCTCAATCCTCTGATAGTTTCAAGTGATTACTGTCTCTGCAAATCAGTAATCAGTCCAGCCTGTTTTATCTTGGGAGGCAGATTTGCTGCAACCCAATACAGTAATAGGGTGTAAATACTGTCTTAAGGACAGAGCGTTCTAGTTCGACTTAGGCTATCTCTTTGTCCTCTTCTTTTGATATCAGTGTTTTTTCTAACACTAAATAACAATTCTGTGGGTGTATTTAGAAATTGGCACATTTTAATTGTCCTTTGTCTTATTCTTAAAAGTTAATTATTTTAAAGGTAAAAATTTTTAAAAAAAAATGAAGAATCACAATAATCAAAAGTTGAAATGATAGTATTTACTCTCATTGGAAACGGTTGTGTTAAACTTAAAAAAGCAAAATATAAGGTCACAATTATTTAACACCTTGAGGATGTCAATTAAAAAATTCATTAAAAATGTACAAAACAATGTAATTTTCATGTTAATAACCCGTTTTGTTTTATAGTTTCCAACACTAATAGAGATATGTCGAACACATGGCATGCTAGATCTAAAAATTGTGGCATATTACCAAATGAGAGAGCCTTGATTCTAAATGTCTTTGCTACTATTATAGATTTGTTTTTTTATGTTAAGAATCTCCAACCTCCCCCCCCCCCCCCCTCCTCCCCTCATCCAAAAAAAAATGGTTAGATATTATAAGGGATAGATGTATTCTCTCCCCAAAAAAATCTGCCCAAAATCAAACAATTAAACAAGCGAGAGAAAAACCTGGTGTTATGCTCAATTATTCACCAACTTTGACATGAGAGGAATTTTAGGTTGTTTCAAACAAAAACAAGAACATATCTCCAAATATAAAATGCTGGATACAAATCTTATGCGATACTTTAGAATCCTAACCCTTATTCTTTGACATTCTTTCTTGCAAGCATAATAGTTTTACATTGTGATAGATCTCTTATTTAGGATAGAGCGTCTTGTAGGGGTTGATTCGCAATGATTATGGAAATCCCATTTTTGCATATACTGGAGTTGAAACTAAAAAGTTTGCCTTGTATATGGAGCTTGTTGCCATATATAAGGGTTAGGTTTTATATGAGGAAAATAACTTCTAAAAGATATCTATCAAATTCAAAGCTAGCTATTGACATGCTAAAGAGAAGAGTGCAAGGACCATGGATGGTGCAACATTGGAAGAGTGATATAGTACATCTTGTTGACAGACTACCATAGACCTATTTTCAACATATTTGGTGCGAGAAACCAATCATGGATTAGACCGCTTCTATGTATTTAGGGTTGGCTAACACCATTATGTATCCATTAGATTTCCCTGATGATCTTCTTATTGTTGTATTTATTGTCGTTTGTATTTTTTCAATAAAATGATATTTACTTATTAAAAACTTCTAGTACTCAATCACAAATTTATTCATGCTCTTCTTGCAATAAAAATCTATATAAATAGTTTAAAACTGCTAATTTGGATTAATCTAACCCAAGTCTTAGTGTAGATCATTGGTCTTAATTGGCATCATTTCCTTCATGTAAGAAAAAGACTCTTTATCGCTATTGGGAGACATAAGGATTCATTGCTTAATGCACTAATTGACATGATTTATTTAGTCTATGACAAACTTATCATATTCATGTAAAGGTTTAAGCCTTCTTATTTTCTATTGCACCTATATCAAAAACAGAATAAAGAAAATTTGTGAGTTATTAAAAATATTTAATATATAGGAAAAAGAATGCTACCAGGTAGCGTGACTCCTACACCAGACATAGGAGCGTGCAAAAGTACCACCTTGCCCTCCAATGCCATGAAATAAAAAACTGCATTTATGTTGATGCCCTTGCATGTGCTCTCATTGGTCCCCATATTGGTGCAAAAACTACCTACCCAGATAACGATCTCTTGCCCTTAATATACTTAGAGTAGTATTATCCATTTTATGTTATTATTATTATTTTTTGTATAATTGGGTCACCGGAAAATTCATGGAAGGTGCCTTCATCATGTTAAGTTGCATGACTAACCCTTAACACAATAAGTATACTTGAAATGTGTTTGATGACAAGTGATCACATTGCAAAACATCCACACGAGGACTCGGAATTTTATTATCCACCAGTAGTAGGAAGTTAGGCTTTATGAAAATCATAATCATATATGATTAAGAAAACAAATGTTCAACAATTAGAGTAGACACATACATATGTATAATGTTCTATTTGAATTTTATCACAAAGAGTTCACTTGATTGTATGCACCATTTCTAAAGATAATTTAAGAAAAATAGATGAGGATTCTATAGATCTTAATGCTTCAAGTTAGGTATTAATCCATTAAAATTTTGAATATGAAGAAAGGTACTCTACCTATAGAGTGCAGGAATCCTAAGAGGTCATGGTTCTCTTCACCAAGACACCCTTTCTGACCTTCTCTAGTAGTTGTAGTTCAAGTGAAAAATATAATAATTTTGCATCTATTTTTGGGGGTAAATGGTTAAGTGCTTTGGTTGATATCAAGTATCACCAACTTTAATAAGTAGGTATTACTCTAAAAGTCTTAAAAGTAATGTTTTTCCTAAAACATATTCTAATATTTAACTTCTTGCTTTGCTTTTTCTTTTTCAAGTTTGTCTGCTTTTAATGGGCCAAGAAGCATGAAAACTTGTTTTTAAAAGTTGAACACTAAAGAGGTTGCAATTTTGAATTCCATGCACTTACTTTACCATCATTTTATGCCTTTAGCTCTATCTAATGGAAAGTGGAATGGGTCTTACTGGATCCGGTTTGAATTTGGTTAAACCAAACAATATCAAATTGAGGGATATTTTTCTTAATATTGATATGATTGGCTACTTAAACCAGACTAGATCAAAATTAATCTCCCAAGATTCTCAGTTTTCTTTTTAGGTCATTGTCTTTAGGGCTTTCGATAAAAACCAACAGTTACTTCAAAAAAAAATAAAAAACTAATTCAGATTACTTTTCAGTTTGATATTTGGTACTTTGGAGTTTAGGGATTGAAGTATCAGTATCAGTCAAAGCCGATACTGATCCAATATTGATCTAGATCGATCTGTATCAAGATTGGATTGGCCAAAAATTGGATTGGCCAAAAACGAAGAAGTACCAAATTTAGGGATTGGTCCTTGTATCGGATTGGATCGATTAAAAAATAAAACACCTTGAAATTTTATAAAAGTTTAGAGATATGAAAATATACCTACTTTCAGTAATATAATGGACAAAATAATAAACAAACTTACAATAAAAATATTAAATCTTAGAAAGTTTTTTTTATTTATTTTATAAGTAATGGGGAGGGAAGATGTGAATCAGGAGATTTAAACCCAAAATCTCGCACCACAAGCTACCAAGTGCGCTAGTCATTTGTTTACTTAAAAATCTAAGAAATTGTAAACAAAAAAAAAAATGTGGACTTTTTGGTGAAAAAATATCCACCAAAAACTAAAGTACTTGTGCATTGGATCAGCCGATCTGAATCCGACACTATTCACATGGCCAATATCAATTCCCGTCCCAGGTTTGGTCTCGGTTGATACCATGCAAATCCGATACCAATGCCTCAATCCATGCTCTGGAGTCTGGACCAAGAAATAAACCCGGTCCAGTGATCAACCCTGAGAAATATTAAAACAATAGTTACAACGTCGAAATGTCACGAAATTTTGAAATCCCTAATATGAGGAGAAATTGGTTTTCTCTCCAATTCTCAATTCTCCCAAGCAAAGGGCCCCACG
The DNA here is from genome assembly GCF_018873765.1 of Telopea speciosissima. Classification (NCBI taxonomy): domain Eukaryota; kingdom Viridiplantae; phylum Streptophyta; class Magnoliopsida; order Proteales; family Proteaceae; genus Telopea; species Telopea speciosissima. Next base: position 16,813,207 of record NC_057922.1, read on the forward strand.
AGGCAACGACTTAGATTCACAACCGACAACCCGACATAGTGGGACCGGATATCACGTGGCCTGTCACGTTGGACGGAGAGTCACGTCGGCCGACAAGGTGCGCGGCGTAAACGGGGAAACGTGGGGGCCACCTTTGGTTGGTTTAGACAGAGACACAGCTTGGCAGTTCGATAAGGTTTTGTGTTTAACAAAGGAAAGGATTTGAGGTCCGGAGTTAAGGAAAGGGTGTTGGAGTCCGTGGCTGCTCCTTCCCGGACCGACCGGCACGGTCCAACCTCCTTAATCTCCCTCCTTTCTTCATCAAAGCCGTACGGCTATGTCGCAAGCCGTGGAGACAAAGGTCCACATCAGTCTTTTTATTTACATGGGGCCCACTAGAGGATATATTCCTTCATAATTAGAAAATCTGAAGTAGTGGATACGATGGAATTATTATGTGTTCCCACGCCTCGCCAACCGTGCTTTATTACTTGATGGCACCTTTGATCCTATCACAGACGTACACGTGGTATGATGCTGTGTGACATCATCTGACAACTGACAGGAATCAGGTTGCCATCGGGTTTCCATTTTAGGGGTCTTTTTGGATTCCGATCCAACGGTTGAAATTTTATGACATATGGTGGTTCATGGATAAAATTTTGATTCTTTCAAAGAAATCAAGCAAAAAAAAGGAAAAAATTTTGCTCCAAAAGTTTTTTTTTTTTTTTTTCCTGATGCCCTTGCGTGGTTTAATCCCAGCCAATCATATGAATTGGACAATGTAATGCACCGCATGAATGTTCACCATGTGAACAGCTTCATTTTTTGGTTTTGGGTATATATGCGGTGCATTGAATTGGCCATTACACACATAGGGGCTAAGATTGGACCACATTCGAGCAGCAAAAAGTGGGCTGGGAACTGGGATTGGAATACATATGGCCATATGGGTAGTAGGAAAATTCTTGTTGCTCCATTTGCAGCAAAATTTTATCCTAAAACTGTAAAACATAGGCTTATCCATGGTATAGTTTTTGTTTGTCGAAGAGCTTTAGAAATATGATCCATCCAATGATCCAAGTGTAACTGAAGGAAAATTATCTCCTCCAGTTTTCTGCCTGCTCCAGTTTCTCCAGTGCCTATACTAAGGGGGTGGATTCCACCCGGGCTAAGTGTTCGATCAAGGGTAGGATGGTCATTGCACCCCCTCCCCCCTAATTACAGGCACTGGGGGAACTAGAGCAGGCAAAGAACTAGAGGGGACAAAGATCCAACTGTACCCCTTATCTTTTTACTATGTTAAATTTTCTTGAGAGCCTTCTTTCTTATTCTACGAAGATTTCCTTTCAATTTGATTTTGATTGATTGAAGAGTTGAGCGCCCGAAAAGCAATTGATCAATGGAATGGGAAGGAGAGTTTCAAAGGCGAGGACCACTTTGTTGAAGTTCTCATTTCACTTGAACTGAAAGATCAGTTTCATCCATAGCAAGCGCAAAGAGAAATAATGGTGTTGAAGATGCATAGATAAGATCATAAGGGCCTATATAGATGATATATAGCTCTAACTGGATAGCAGCCTGATGCCCTTCTACCACAAAAAGGATTACAACATCCCTATCATAAGGAACCCCTTCAGCCTATGTTGTTGAAACAAACAAAATCCAACCCTAAATTGTAGCACCTTTAAAAGCAGCTACATCAAGGTGAAGAGGAGAATCTCTCCAACAAGAGGTGGTAATTGAATCCTGCACAAGTGCATGCATAATCCAATCCTTAATTGTAATGGGTTAGGGTTTCTTGACAAATGATGAATAAATACGGGCTCAGAAGACATCCTTGATGTGGTGTACCTTGTTCGATTATTGAGCCATTGACCTTAAGGTGGTACTCAACAGTTCTCACACATTGCATGATCCAATTTATCCAGATGTTGTCAAAGCCAAATTTTTTGGAAAATATGCTCCATTAAATCTTATCGAAGGCTTTACGAAGATCAAGTTTTAAGGCCATAAAACACGATTTATGAGCAAAATAAATATGATTAGACATGGCTCTGGTGGGGGATAAAAACACTCTAATGTGGGCTTATAATGTGGTTCAGCAAAGGTTTTAACCTATTAACGAGGCATTTGACAATGATTTTGTGTTCTACAAGATTTAAAAGCATTCACTAGTACTGGAAAAAATTCATAACCTCCAATATTGTTCCATTGATTTGAGATTACATATATGTGTAGTGAAATCATATATATTCTCCTCTACCCCTACAATCCTATGGCTAGGGTTTATTACAAAAAAAGTAATGCTGAGAATAGAAGGAGAGAAAAAAATAAACAATAATAGAACAAGTAAAGAAGAAAGAAACTATAGAAAGAATAAACTTAGGAAAGAAGGATCCAGATTCTCTACTGCCTCGGGCAGAGGTAAGGCGGTCATTGCTTGCCTTATCGAGTCTAGGCAGCATAGTCCTCTCGGGCAACTCGACAGTAGAGGATCCAAATTGCACCTCCATGCATGAGTATTGGTCAACCTAGGCGTTGGGCTGGCTATAGAAAGAAGATCTCCATATATTCTGGGAAAGGCTGGATGTTGGGTGTGCCCTTTGAGACTCCACTGAGTCCTCTATGAGTATACGATCACAAATAAATCTAGGGATAAGCCTAAAACTTACATTGATGAAGTTTACTATGAACCTGGTCAGGGAAGATACCCTTAGCGAAGAGTGTTGAAAATGAATCGTAATAGTATGTAGAAAATAATGGAAATAGCAAATAACAATCACAAAATGAACACAATGATTTACGTAGTTCTGTAAGATTGCCTACGTCCACTGTGAGATGAGATCTGTTTCACATTTTCACTATCAATGGAAATATGGTTACAACCGCTCGTCCTATCACCTCTCTCAAATTTTGTTACAAAGAAAGAATCCTCGCTACATATTTATAGCAAAATCCTATACAAGAATTTTACCGAATACCCATATAGTCCAAAAAACCCTACGACCTTTTAACGGCCCTTCAGAATCAATCCATAAATCAAGCAATAGAATACAAGACATCGTACCCCAACAAAGAGGAGAAATGAAAATCACCTTGGAGAGTAGGGGGGAAAAAGTTGGTATTTTGTAGATGTCCGGGTTTCAAGAAGCCATCGGTCGCCGGAATTGGAGAACAAAAGAGATCATTGGAATTCGTAGGCCAATACTGCCACTACCATTGGTTGCCATTGTTTTTTATTTACCACTGCAATTGGATCATTATCACCTACAATTCTGATACCCTCCAATTCCCCTACAATGCCTCACATGGGAGTTGAAATGACCACTTACCCACTGCCTGGACAATGAATTGGAGGGTGTCAGAATTGTAGGAGATAAAATTTCCACTGCAATTGGAGGTCAAGTCATAGTGGTTGGAAACTATTTACAAAGAAAGGAACAGAGACATTGAATTGAAGGCGTAGGAGCTGAAATATAATCATCATTTAACAGGTAAATTTGGTATTATAATGAATGGGAATATACACTGTTTAGCTTTGTCATAGTAAGGTTGTGTTTGGTATGCTTTCTCGGAATACAGTCTGGGTATATAACGCATTTTGAAATCTGATTTTTTTTTATTCTCTCTCTTTAGAATGTGTTCTAGCTAGACCCAGAATCTATTCAAGGAATGCATACCAAACACAATCTAATATTTCTCCTTTTTTTGTGATAGAAAAGGTGGGTATACTTACTATTTTTTTTAACTTCTTTATCTATTATTGAAGTTTTCTTATTTTATTTTATTTTATTTTATTTTTTTTCTGCTATCATACCTAAGGGGGACAGATCTACATGCCATCAACTTGTATTGGTCTCTCCCACACCATACTAATGGGTGTATGGGAGAGAATGCTTGACAATTCCTATACAAGGACCTACATGATCAAGGAGGAGAGAACGTGTACTACCGATAGTGTGTACATCATTTTCCCCATACCTAAATACTTTGTTTTTTGTGTTATTTAGTAAACATATCAAGATTCACTATCAACTAGTCTCCTAGGGTTTCCATTGATAGTAGTAAGGGATCCAAAACGAAAATTTTGGACTATCAAACTGTTGATCATACAATACAGAATTAAACAACAAAAACAAGATAGGGTTTAGGGTTACCTCAAAACTCATAAGTGCGGGTTCTCTGAAAGATTGCAACAATTGAACTGACTATTAATCACAGGTAGGAGAGATCGATGTAGCGGATATGTTCTTCCTCAATTAGAGTTTCACAAACCCTAGCCCTCAAGCACAAAAAGAATGAGAAGAGAGAAAAACTGAAGGGAGGAGAGACAATGTCTGCCAAAATCGTGGTAGCCTACAAACCCTACAATCGATAGTGTAGTGTAGTTGACCTCCCCTTCCGCTAGCTGCATATAAATAGAACTGTCCCTAGAGTCACGTGCTAAGTGTGCTAGCCAGGTAGTGTGATCCTATAGGGTGTTCCCACAAATGTTGCACTAAGTGAATCTAACTCATTTTCCATATTCAGTATTTTTTTTAAACTAGCAAATAATACTAATTATCATAAAGTGTAACATTAATAAAAATAACAAATAAACATCTGAGTAATACGATTTTATTATATTTAAAACCCTCCATTTTAACATTGCAAAATGGATTTACGGGTATGGAAAAACAATACTGCCAAAAAATGTAATCCATCGCACCAGCAAATATAGAGAGTCTTGACTATAGATTGGATATAAACCATTTATAAAAATTTTTGGAATATAATTATTTAATAATTATAATATTGCATTTGTAAAAAAAAAAAATTAAAACCACCACCAAGCTTAGAATTTCATCCAATCATTATCATTTAAGTATAACTACAATAATAGGAACCCCTTAGGTGTGAGGAGAAAAATAATTATTAAAGAGACTTGTATAAACAATTGACGACGTTCCATATAAAACTCACATTGATTTTTGCCAACAATCATACAACATGAATTGCTCACATTTTATTATTATTTTTTTATGAGATGCTCACATTTATATTTTGAAGTCACATTCCAAAAATATATAATGTGACTACCCTATAAATAATATGTCCAATCATGTCCCTAGTTTTTGACATTTTAAGGTATAAGTGTATAGCCTTAAGACAACACATCATGACATCAAATACAAAATAATAATACAAATAATTTTATTTAAGATATTTTAAATTGAATTTGATGAACACACTTATATATCCAACAACCATATATCTTAGTTCTTCTCTTACCCTAAAAAAAAGGGGCTGATGTTCTCGTGCCACAACGCAGCCTGCGTCCAGACACATATTCTTGTCATTCAAGGGGTTAAAATTATCATTTTTTTCATCCCATGTGTCTGAGCACAGCCTGCCCCGGCACAGAGAACATTTAACCAAAAAAAAAATCTCCTAGTTCTTGATTGTGTTACAGCCAATCCCATTTAAAGATTGGAACTTTACCAATCTTGTCCTCATCTGTAGCTAGTCGATACCCATAGCTTTTATCAACCTTTGCTAGGTCGAAGTCACATCCTACAGACCTTAGTGGAGCTAACATTTCTTTCTAAAAGTTAATCCGGCCAAACTCTTCTGGATATTTCAGAAAAAAACAAATTTTTTTTGGATAACATAGATCATCTTTCCAATCAAAAGCCAAGAATTTAATGGCTTTATCAATGAAGACAAAATCATAACAAAAAGTATACATTCCGGATGGATCATGTGCTCAGCCTTGGATACCTACATGTCACATGAGTTATATTTGATCTTTCAATCGGTTGTCATTTAGGGGTTATGTGACAATGTTCAAAAAGAATGTACTTCTATTGTAACCCCAAGGGGTAGCGTAGTTGGCAAGGGACGAGGCCTAAAGAAGTTGAAGGTCCTAAGTTCGACTCTGCCTCCCCCCTTGAGGCGACCAACCTGAGAGAAAACACACTGGTCAACATGGTGGCCTTAGTATTTTTCAGTTCATGTGTGTTGCGGGATCGTAAGTGAACCTTGGAGGATTTAGTCGGCCAAAGGCTGGATACTTCCTATTCCACCAAAAAGAAAGAAAAACTTCTATTGTTTTGGTGTTTTTTTAAAAAAACAAACAAATAGAGCTGAACTTGTATGAATTGTCGCCTTTTTTTTTTTTGTTGGAAACGAATCAGGTGAAAAAACACTTCTTCTGACCATTAAGAAGCAATTTGAAGAAACTTTTAAAAAAAATAGAAACATAAATTTGTAACAAAAAGACCCGATATTACAGATTCTCGACCCTTGACTCTCAACCCACCACCTCCATCGCCACTGCCACTTTTGCCACCACCATACGTATTTGATTGATACATTCAACGATCTTCTTAAGTGGCTACAATAATGTTCTCAAATATATGAGTTATGAAATTATGTGTAAGATGTCATTTTATGTACTTTGGTACAAACAGAAGAAATATTTCCAATAATATGCATTTTATACATATTTTTTATCTTTTTTAATAGCATTTTTTTTTTCAGTTTTAGCATATAACATTTTTTTTTTACAGAAATATTCCAAATTAATAAGAAAAAAAAAAACTTCTAACTCAGAAATATTTATTTGGAATAGAAACATGAAAAATTATCCTCTCCAATCTTTACAACCCCTTAAAGTCCACCTATCAAGATTCCAGAAAGATGAGAATTCGAGCTTCGACAACTATATATGTTTCTCAAATGTGAAAATGATTTGTGATCAATTTGGTGCAACTAGAGAATTATTAAGGCTCGTTTTGCCAAGTAGATTACTCATTTAATCATCATGGCCATTAGGTAGACGGGACTGTCAAGGAAGGATATATACATGTAAAATTTTCTGGCATATCTCAAGAAAGGTCCAATAATAAGTATCGAGTTTTTGGTACAGAAAGTTTGTTTGGCACTCTTTAAATTAGTATCTTTTTTTTTTTTTTTGGTAAAAGGAGATCTATTGCGAAGAACGAGCAAAAACAGGAGCTTCAAGGAGACAAGCCTCTTGGAGCCAAAGAGTGGAAATCGACCAATCTATCTTGCTTGAAATGGATAGAGCCCTCCGGGCTAGAGAGTCAGCAATGTTGTTAATCTCTCGAAGAACAAAAGAAAAAGACACTTGAAGGAAAAAAGAACAAAGGTGCCTAATACCATTGACAAATTGAAGGGCCTCAGAAGGAGGGGAGCGCCTATTGTTGATGAATGATATGAAGTCCAAGCTGTCCTTCAAGGTAGTCAATGCATTCTCCAATTGATTGAAGCAAACCCGCCCTGATGGCTAAGCCTTCTCCCACGAGAATTGATGAGATTGTAGCCGGTTCAGATGCGGCAAACATTGGGGAACCCCTGTGATCTCTAATCACAAATCCCAGGCCCCCAGATGATTTGTCAATAAGGAAGGCTGCATCACAATTCAGTTTCAATATCGACAGAGAGAGAGAGACTAAAACCTAAACCTAGGGGTGTCAAACTGTTGATTTGGGCTAAACCAGTCTTCAAGCTGAACTAGGCCAAACCGAAATCGACTCAATAAGAGAAGACTTGGTTTTGATCGGTTTCTGTTTTAATCGAATTTGGTTTCAGTTTGCTCTTATCGGGCTTGGTTCGATTCGATTTTGTTTTAAGTAAACAATTATGAAAAAACATGTCTTTTTTTCCTGGTTTTCTGTAAAATTGAGGTTATCAGCTTGAGAAGCAAGTCAGCATCACTCCAACTTAGGGGCTTTACTAGCTTGAGGCAAAGATTTTCAAACAACAGTTTTTATGGGGCTCTTCGTCTTGTCTCCCTCCCCTCCACACTCCGGAGAGGACCGACCACCATCTCTGCCTTTTACCAACCCCCACAATAAAGGTAGCATCATCAAATAACACAGAAGGGCAACCCGCATCCTCGGTACGAGGATCCAAACTCCTATTGCAGATAATCAGTGGCTTACCACTCATTTGAAGTCCCTGATGGTTAAATAGAGTCGTATGAAACACCCCTGAAAGAGAAGTAGGAATGGTGACACTTCGAGTAGACATAAAGATATCAGCATCATGAACCCAGCAATATATGAATGAGAGTTATCAGCCCAAAAGGATCAGGCTTAGCATTAGAAAACAGAACTCTGATGACACAATAGCCACAACAAATAAAACCCTCCTGCATTCAGCTTTGGTCATAGAGAAACATGACATGAACAAATAAAAGAGTTGCATCAAAGACGAAGACTGTAATGCTCAGTCCGAAGGCCTAATGGCCCTACAACATAGAGATGCTTAGCGAGATTACAAGAAAGGAAAAGATACCAATCAGATTTACTCCCATTTTAACACAACACATAATTTATCATCTTGCAACTGCCAAGGAAATTTGTAGGTACAGCTCCCATAACAATTTCTACAAAACCATTATAAATTTCGGATGAATTTTTATAAACCACACCAATTTTCATACTCTAGCATACTCAGGAGCACAAGAACAATTAAAAAATATTTTAGCAACTCATTTGCTCCCACCTCAAGCGAGAACTTCCCAGATATAGTAAAGGGGCAATCCAACAATCTAGGACATAATTCTCACTCAAAAGGAATCTTTAAATAGCATGAGAAACATAGGAAGGGAATATAGACATCACCGGTGGAACATTCCAACTGTTATCGATAATAAGATCACTAACCTCAGAAAGAGATAGGAATTGATTAACAGAATTAGGGATAGAAAATTTCTGCAAAGAAGGTATCCAAGGATCAGACCAAATTAAAATATTTTCCTATTCCCAACCTGCCAACAAAACATATATCGAAAACAGGCGAAACCTTAGTAATATTGTTCCAAATAGGAGACCCTATCTTAGCACACAAGGATTAATGCAATAACGAAGTATTGGGAAAATATTTAGCTTTCAGTACCTGAGCCCAAAAGCCTAAGGATCAGTCAGCAACCTCCAAGTTAATTTCAATAACAAAGCAACAATATTATGCACAAAATGTGATCTAAACCCCAACCCTCCCATATACTTGGGTCTACACAAACTATCCCCAGAACATAAAGTCCATTGACGACCACCAAGAGTCAACACTTCTCCATAAAACTGAATTAATAGAGTTAAGTGTCTTACACACTTTTTTTCTGGAAAATGAAAACATGACATTCAATAGGTAGACACAGAACTCAAGATAGTTTTGATCAATATAGACCTGCCTGCTTGGGATAACAAAGGAATCTTCCACCATCCTAACTTGACTCTATTGACAACAAAATTCCCAACCCTAGACCTACTCCTTGGGAAAGAAACAAGAGAATATAAGTATACAACCTCATCACTCAAGGCTTTTTCTGAGTTCAAATTCTGTATAAGATTTGTATGCTTTAGGTGGACTGTGAATTACCCAGAACACGAGACACTCTTGCACCTGAGAGCATTAAGTCTTCACAAGCTATGGGCAAGTGTGAGTGAATCAAAATTTGCAGCGAGGCCATTGCTAATGTCGCCGGCCCTCCTGCACCTGAGAATTTGTTGGCCACAGTTTATGGTGCCATTGTTATCTTGCCCAAGGAAGGGACTTCATTTCCATTCCCTCAACCTCATAGTCAAACTAATATTCTGCTTGGTTGGTAATGCTATCTCTTGAACATCTTATAGAATTTGAAGCATCTAGATTCTTGTTGATTGTACAGGAGAATGGTGGAACAGTCATGTGGAAGAGAATGTTAAACAAGCTAACAAGTTGGGTCTGCCACCAAAAATGTCTGACGTTCATACCATTAATGGGAAGCCAGGACCACTCATCCCATGTTCAGAGAAATGTAAGAATTATCATTTGGTTTTAGTTGGATGTAAATCATTCCACTGCTAAGAAATACCACAAAAATTAGGTAAAAGTGTAGTTCTGGTTCCATTTTTAACTTGGGTGGAGTTGGACTGTTTGAGAGGTGTAGGAGAAGCAGTGAAGAAAGACATACATAGCTTGAGACTAGTAACAAGTATGGCTTTGAATAGAGCTGATTGGAGAAAAAGGATCTATGTAGCCAATCCGATTTAGTTGGGATAAGGCTGAGTTGAGGTGAGACTACTGTTGTATGATTTTATTCACAGATTTCCACCAAGTATATATAAACATTCTCTTTCTCTTCATTGCAGATATCATTTCAATGGAAGTATAGTTGAGTCAGACCAACCTTTTGAGGAACATCAATGCTGCACTCGACGATGTACTCTTCTTCACCATTGCTGGTCACAACATGGCAGTGGTGGAGATTGATGCAGTCTATACAAAGCCCTTCACAATATTCTGTCTCTTCATTGCAGGTCATTCGTTGGAGTTTTCATAGTCATCATCTTGTTTTCAGTCCAATTCATGTATTATTACTGCTTTGAACTGTAGACCCCCCAAAAAAAATCTTTTGAGTTTGGGATTGTAAATACTTTATAATAGTAACGAGTGAAACTGAGACCACATGATCCATCTCAGTTGCACAGGAAATTGAAAATCCTGGTTATAAAGGTTTTGCCACTTCATTCAACACAAGGAATATTGGTGAACAGAGCTTAGTTAAAAACTGCCAATCAGTTGTTCCTACAAAGATTAAAAAAACATCTCTTATTATTATCTGCACAGAAATTTTTCCCACTCAAGATGTATAATGTATTAATCTTTGATTTCCAACATAAATTCTTGTACACACTTCTGAACAATCTAATCCTGTTTTTGGACAAGAACCTCAAACCTTGGTACACCACGAGAAATCAGCTCTTGCTTTCCCCACAGCAAGAAGACTGCGACAAGGAAGACAAAGAATGGAATTGAAGGCATAGTCCCAAAGAACAGAATGGAACACCAACCAAATGAAGAAAACTGAAGGGGTGGTCCCTCTCTCTCTAAAAATTTTGACTTTTTGTCAAAGTACATCTCTCACTATCTTATATATGCCAAAAGGAATGACTAACTATACATACTGTTACAAAAAAAAATGCCCAAAACACCCAGATTGGTAATATTTATGGAACTCTGTACGGTAGATGGCGAATGAAACCAACCTACCCTCTTTCATCTCCCACCCAGTTATTCTTCTCCTTGGGTCCGGTAGGTCCTGCCTCTCCAGAAAGTTCCATTGGGATTTTGTCAAAAATGTTCTCCACAGAAAACCTGATCAGCACTGGGAGAAAACTAATTATCTTGTCAAGTTCTGATCGTGAATTATACACAATGGTTGGACCCCATTCTCTCATATACTGTAACCAACATGGCTCTGTAACGATTCCATCGCCAAGGTACTCAGCTGCAACAATTTGATACTTGATACTCGAATCCACGTAAAAGCTGCTTCGAGCAGCATCATTCCTCACTCCTATCCTCAGTTTCTCAGAACCTTGAATATAGCTCCCAGGGTGTGGGAAGCTTGCATGACCGTGTTTTGACGAATAAACAATTGGCTTGTTCCCTTCAATGAACTCCAAGTTCCATGCATCCACCCATTCACCACCGCTGTGCTGTGAGAAGTATATGCTCAAGAGCTCACCAGTGAAGTTGCTCACACGGAGCGTGAAATGCTCCCAATCACCAACATGCTGTCCTATCTTGCTGAGTTCAAAATCTAAAACCCCAACCCTGATAGTGGCTGGCCCATTGAAGGGACAAAAGACCCAGATTGCAATATCCGTGAAGGTTCCCCCCAAGGCCGGTTTCACATGAACATAGAGTTCTGCACTTTCAATGTTGCCACATTTAACACTTTTCCGACGATCATCATTTGGCAAGTCTATCCAATATTCCCCATCATTACTGCCACCATTTGGAAGGTTTGAGCCTCTAGCGTCAATTGCCTCACCATCTATCTCGCCTTTTCTGTATAACAAGGCTCCATTTTTGAAAAACCATGCCACAGAAGAAGGCAAATATATCTCATCTGGATGGAAGAAAACTGTAGGCCCATAGTGTTTGATAAGAGCATGGACTTGTTCCAGATTTGGCATTGCATGCAGGCTTGAATCGAGGTTTTTCAAGCATGCAATATTCAGCTCATCTCCAGAGGTCCAGTAGCTACTGCAGAAGAATGTTCCAACAGACAAACCTTTACCCAACATTCCTCTATGGCAGGGTCTTGTTTTCCAAACCCGAAATGGGAATTTGGGAGAATTGGAGTTTATTTTAAGAATTAAACTATTGGTCTCACAGGTCTCTGTGAGATCAGCTCGGACACATCTCACTTCTTCAAGTGAAGGCTTGCCTGGCTGGTTAGTGACCACATGTCCCATAGCTTTATAACCTTCAGGTGCTTCTGGCAACCAAAAGTAACCACATCCATCATGATTGTCGCCATCCCAGTCATCTGAACTCCAAACTAGTGTATAGTCAACAGGCTTGGTAAGAGCTGGTGAGTCACTTGTTTGGAAAAAATGCCTATCTTTTGCATCAGAAGGAACCACTTCTCCAGCAGCAAGAACAAACCCTCGTAAAGGCTGATCAATTGGTTGGCAGTAATAACCAAGGCTGAAAAGGCCATCTGGGATTCCTATGGGTTTATAGAATACAACACCTTTTCTGCTATCATTCAATGAACTGTAGCTCCAAACACTCTCAAACTTGGTGATTTGAACAACTTCGATTTCTCCCAGACAAATTCTTCGGCTGGCAAAACCTTGACCTGGAAAAATGAAATACTTCAAAATGGGAAAAATAGCTCATTTAAAGGAAAAAAAGGACAACTGGAATAAACAAAGGGAGCCCAGCAGTGGAAGTGGCAATGGATTGTGTTGCATTGGGTTTGAATCATATTAAGACATGCATACAGGGCAACAACCCTCTATCCTAACACAATCCATTAACAACTCAAAAATCTGAATTCAAACACGGCTTGTTTATCAAATAAGACAAAAAAATGATCTGTTTCACACTAATAAGTAATAACCTACAAAATCTGCCATTCACAGATTATCAAGTGATAAAAGTAAAAGAAATGGGGGAGAAAAACTAAGCTAGACAATACCCTCGTATCTTCATACCCTATTTACTGTCAAAAACTAAAATAGTTCAGAAGGATTGAGTAAGTCAACAACTCCAACCCAAAGAAGATCCATTTAGTAATTGGCTACAACCCAAAATTGACCTGAATTCAATCATGGCAGCCTGGACCCAAAATTGCCTCTTTTGTCTGCCATAGTTGGACTGTATCAGGAATTGCCCTTCAACCACTGCATTTTCCAATGAGAAAAAGGGAAGGAAAAAAAACACCATGAACCTAAGGGGAACATCAAGAGATCTGGAATAACAGATGATGAAATGAATCAATTAAAAGATCACAAAGTCGCATCCATCATTGCAAGATGGACACAACTTCCCAGGAACTTTTAAAAAAAATTACAAAATTAAAGAGAAGATTAAAGATAAAATTTAAACACAGAACAGTAAGAATGCACATTGTAATTCGGCTGATAGATTATAGCTAAGAATTACAAATCCTACAAGAGAGACTAAGTGTGTTCATAGAAGGAAGTCAAGGAACCTTAACATCAGCTTCTAGAATCTATGGATATAACATGAAAAGGAAAATATTTCAATTATTACACCTTCTTTCTCTCGAGAAACAGTAAAGGAAATTATTAAAACCATACCTAAGGATGCAAAAATTCAACAACAGTAAATAGAATAACACTAATTATTTCAACCATGAAAAAAATATGACCCACGATGAAAGATCTGAAATTGGGTATGTGGTTAATACTATGGTGACAAACACCATAGACCCTCAGGGAATCAAGTTGCTCAAGCAACATCCTAAACTTCATCAGCAACAAGTATATATTTATAATCATTCATAAAAAGAAAAAGAATCCTATATAGAATAACTACTAAACAGAAGCAAAAAAAAGACACAGCAGACCCCATTCCAGTTAATTCTAAACGGGAAAGATGAAATCAACTCATCAAGCCCACAAAAGGCAAAGTAATAGAAAACCCATATCAACATTTTAGAATATACAGCAAATACCCAAAAAAAAAAAGAAAAGCAAAAAGAAAACCTTGTCTCCACTATCACATAAAGAAATAAACACAGTAAAAAAGATTGAAAGCCGTCATGTATCTCTACAGCCTATATATCTAAAACCCAGAATTACCGGGAAAAAAAAAACTAAGAAATCTCAATTGCATGTTTAAAACTTAAAAGCGATAAAACTACCACAAAATAAACACAAACAGAATAAAAGCCCACGATCAAAATTTACAACAATTGCATACCTTCAGGCCATCGAGGAAGCGGCCTCGGCAGAGAAAAAGGCTCCGGTTCAGGAGGAGACGATAAATTAGAGATTCTGTTCCAATAGAAACACTTGCAGCCAAACATCTCTAAACTCTCGGGAGAAAACGTGAAGGATATTCCAGGAGTCTCCGAAATATTTGTTTCCCAATTCAGATCCTAAGCATACTTCCCCAACTACATGAGATTGTACGGCGGTTGTTGCAGCTTTGAAAGAGAAAAGAGGAAACTTAAGGGCCCCCCTTCTCTCTCTCTCCCTCTATTTCTCTCTCTCCCTCTCGCACTCCCAACAGAAAAATGAAAGTCTGAGAGACTACCGAACCAAAGGGTTTTAGGACCCTTATAAGAGAGAGAGAGAGAGAGAGAGGGTGGTTTTCTACTTACCTTACTTGGGTTTGACTGAAGAGATGAAAGCGAGAGACGGCTTGTTGGGTTGTTCTTTATCAGAGCTTTGCTTTAGCCTTTAGCCAAGTAGCTTTCCATTGCCTGAATGCTTTCGCCATTTTCTTTTGCTTATTTGACACTTTTATGTGATTTAACACAACGGCACAAGGCCCACACAACAAAACTTTAAAAAAGAAATAATTTAGAACATGTGTCATCTACCCATTCATTCGCCCTTAATCAACCGTTAAGATATGCACTTATGAACTTTTACCTTTAAACAAAGCTGCTGGGACCCATTTACAACTTAACCCCTACTTTTACTTTAGGAGTGGGACCCTTCGAAGAGGGGAATATAGGCACAAAGGGTACTAGCATACCCAATCTTTTCCCTTTTAGTTCAGGAATTATATGGAGACTGGAGTCAACTCATTGCTTTGTGAAATCCGAGTCATAGTTTTCCTGGTCAAGCTGATCTACAGAGGTAAATAACACAAGACAAAAGAGTGCCGATCTGAGCCAATTAATACACTCTGATGCCTAAGTCAGATCTCTGAAATAGATAAGTTCTCCAATCTGAAGAATTAAAAAATGAAAGAGAGTCCCCTTTAACTGGTGTAGGCACTACTATTTATAGATTCGAGTAACTAGATCAATATGGAAATTACCTGTTTGGAGATAATAGTTAGTGTCTCATATGATCCTAGGTGTCATTTCTAGGACATGACATCTATCGGGTTGGGAATCATGAAGACAATGTACCCTGACCAACCTGGACATATGATTAGATCAATTAACTATGCAGGTTAAGGTATTCCGTGTTCTGAGTCAGATCTAAGTAAACTAAGTCGATCCTCTGCTCGACTCGATGATTGACTTACCGAACCTGGTCAATGGGCTGGGTTTTTATGTTATTTGGCTCTTTTACTTCTCTCAAGG
The DNA here is from genome assembly GCF_018873765.1 of Telopea speciosissima. Taxonomy (NCBI): domain Eukaryota; kingdom Viridiplantae; phylum Streptophyta; class Magnoliopsida; order Proteales; family Proteaceae; genus Telopea; species Telopea speciosissima. The sequence continues at coordinate 16,828,766 of NC_057922.1, forward strand.
TTCGGTTTGGGTACTCGAATCGGTTCGATAATCACCGACCCCCATCTAGAATCGAATTCGCACCCCAAAAAAAAATATTTTTTTAAATATAATATTATTTTTTTTTTTTTTTTTTTTTTTCCTCCCTTCCCCCCCTACATGTCATTGATTGATTGGTTGACTCCAATTATGGTTCATCACCATCTAGTGGATCACTAAGCCATATGTCCATTAAAACATTTTAAATGTAATAAAACAAATAAAGGGGTACTTCTAGACGTTACTATGCCTAATGTTGCTATTTGCTATTTGATAGTACATGGGTTAGTCTATGTGATAGAAGACCTCACATACATCTAAATGTCCAAATTTTAGTCCAAATTAAGCAAGCAAAGGTGTTCACATTTTGATTCAAAGTTTTAGTAAAATTATCAAAATGTCTTAAAATGCAGATGAATAAAAAATACAAAATGACATCTTTTGTAATTTTAACTACTTCCTTTATTTTTTTAAGCTGAAATTGTACCAATGAGATGCGAGATGCTTACCTAGTTCTTTGTCACATGGACTAACTCATTTATTAATTTATCAAAAAAAGACTAACTCATTTATTGTCATGTGACAAACAAATAGTGAAGTGTTATATTTCACACAACATAGTGATGTGAAAGAAAACCCCAAAGGAAAATATTATCTCACCTTATCCCTCCACGCATGCATGGATGTACATTCCATCTTTACCATTATTCTTTCCTCTATATCCCTTCCTTGTATAGTCACATCTATATGTTGTACATTCCATGTTTAGTTGTAAGATTGTATTTAAATTGATATCAATAATATCAATGAAGAAGAGGAAGTTTACCTTCAATTATCCTATTCTTAACATGGTATCAAAGCTCTCACGATCCTAGGCTCTCCTCACCATGACTTCGTCTTCTTCCTCTAGCAGTTTGGTGGAGGCCATCTCCTCCACCACGATCTCTATGGGTTCTCCCTATTTTCTTCATTCCAATGACCAACCAAGCAGCTCCCTTGTTACCCCTCTCCTCGATGGAGATAACTACCCAACGTGGCAGCGGGCTGTTCTCATGGCCCTTGAGGCTAAAAATAAACTGGGCTTTGTTGATGGATCTCTACCTAAACCGGAGCCAACCTCTCTGGATTTTGCAGCTTGGATACGTTGCAACAGTATGGTTCGTTCATGGTTAGTGCACTCAACCGTGGCTTCCATCTCTTATAGTATTCTCTGGCTGGACTCTGCCTATGCTGTTTGGTAGGATTTATATGAACGTTTCTCTCCCAGAAATGCGCCACGGATCTTTGAAATTCGTCGCGTGCTTTCCACGCATGTTCAAGGGATAGATTCAATGTCAGCCTATTACACTCTCATTAAGGGCTATCGCGATGAGCTTCTCTCCTATCGGGTCTTACCCAAGTGTTCTTGTGAGACCAATACAACTCTTCAGCAATTTCTTGACATTGATGCCTTGCTCGATTTTTTGCAAGGCCTTAATGATTCCTATGCTGCAATTCGCAGCCAGATATTGCTCATGGATCCCCTGCCTTCTATTAACAAGGCCTATTCCCTATTGCTATAGGAAGAACGCCAGCGTTCCTTGCGTGATTCCCGCCCAGCCATTCCTGAGCAGGCTGCTACTCATAACTCTCGTCAACCGCGTTCCGGTTCCACATCCAGTAAGCCTTTATATCATTGTGACTTTTGCCACAAAGATGGACACTCGGAGTCCAGATGCTTCAAAAAAAATGGATACCCCAATTGGTGGTCTACCCGAAATGGTTCTCAACGCAACCCCCAATCGGCTGCTGGTTCAAAAATATCAGGCACATGCTCTCTTGCTGCTGCTGCCACCACTGACACCTCATCAATTCCTTCTCTTACTGCTGCCCAGATACAACGTCTCCTCACGCTGGTGCCCAGTGATGCTCATCCCTTGGGAAACTTGGCAAGTAATCCCCTTTGTTTCTCTATCGGTAACGCCTGGATTTTGGACTCCGGCGCTACCGACCACATCACTTTTGATCCATCTTTATTTTTGACCACGGTTGAGACACCACGCTCTCTTCCCATCACCTTACCCAATGGTTCCCAAATTCCAGTAACAAAGAAAGGTCAAATATCTCTATTTCCTAATTTGATTCTTGACAATGTTTTATGTGCTCCTTCCTTTCGTTTCAATCTCATCTCCATTAGTAAGTTGACATCATGTACAAATCTTACCATTATTTTTAATTCTAACTCTTGTGTTTTTCAGGACCCACAATCGAAGAAGATTATTGCGACGGGTAGGAGGCATGGTGGTCTTTATTATCTGGAGGTCGACAGCCCTGCTCCCTTTGTCTCTGCGACTTCACCTGGTTCCCATTTCGATCTCTGGCATTGGCGTCTGGGCCACCCTGGTCATATTTCTATTTCACATTTTAATCGCTTAGATTCTGGCATTTCCTTTTCCAATCAGTGTTCATGCACTGTTTGCACTTTGGCAAAACAATCTCGTTTAATTTTTCCTACAAGTACCATTACTACTGCATCTTGCTTTCAATTAATACATTTGGATGTTTGGGGTCCCTACAGGACTAATTCCCTATCGGGTGCACCTTTTTTTTTAACTGTGGTGGATGATTTTTCTCGCAGTACCTGCCTATACTTGATGACCTCTAAATCTGCTGTCCACCAATTTATTACCCAATTTTATGCAATGGTTTTTACCCAATTTAATTCTACCATCAAATGCATTCGCTCAGATAATGGCACCAAATTTTTTAATGAACATACTACAGCTTTTTTTCGCAACAAAGGTATCCTCCATCAATCTAGCTGCGTCTCCACCCCTCAACAAAACGGGGTTGTCGAACGCAAGCATAGACATTTATTAAACATTGCACGTGCCCTTAGATTTCAATCCAATTTACCCATTGAATTTTGGGGTGAATGTGTTCTCACCGCTGCATATTTAATAAACCATTTACCCACTTCCCTTCACCACGGGAAAAGCCCTTTTGAAATCCTTCATAACCATGCACCCAATTTATCTCATCTTCGTGTTTTCGGTTGCCTATGCTTTGGTAGAAATAATCAGGTTCACCACAAGTTTGATAAACGTGCATCCCCAGGTGTGTTTGTTGGGTACCCTCATGGCCAGAAGGGGTATAAAATTTTTTATCTTCTCACCAAACGAATTTATGTGACCAGAGATGTGGTATTTCATGAACATATATTTCCTTTTTCCGTTTCTCCTCCCCAAATTACCCCAGGGTCCCCTATGTTGCCATTACCTATACTCGATTGCCATGAACCTGACCTTCCCACACCAACCATCAATACGCCCACATCTGCCTTACCCATGGCCGAATCACCAACCGAACCCAGCTCACCACCACCATCACCTCCACCACCCACTCGACCCCAAAGAACCCGCCGCCCTCCAGGACACTTAAATGACTATGATTGTTCTCTTGCCATGTTGCAGTTTTCTCCTTCGATGGGTTCAGGTAAACCACATTCTTTGGCTCATTTTTTAAATTATTCCCGTTTCAATTCTCCACATTTAGCTTTCCTAACATCCTTGTCTAGTCTGCAAGAACCTACCACTTTTACCAAGGCAATGAAACACAGGGAATGGTGTGATGCAATTCAAGCCGAAATAAAGGCTCTCACTCAAAATGATACTTGGTCTCTTATCCCTCTACCACAAGGGAAGAAGGCCATTGGCTCAAAATGGGTTTACAAGATTAAGAGAAAATCGGATGGGACTGTTGAACGGTACAAAACTCGGTTAGTTACGAAGGGTTACACCCAAGTTGAAGGGGTTGACTTTCATGACACATTTGCACCAGTTGCCAAACTAGTCACGGTGCGTGTCCTTCTTGTTGTTGCCACAGCAAATCAATGGCCCTTGGAACAAATGGATGTCAATAACGCCTTCTTACATGGCGACCTTGATGAAGAGGTTTACATGACACCCCCTCGGGTACCGTAGAAAGGGGGAACAACTGGTTTGCGGCTTAAACAAATCTTTATATGGGCTCAAGCAGGCTTCACGCCAATGGTATTCCAAGTTCTCTGCTGTGTTATGTACATTTGGCTTTATTCACTCCCAGGCAGACCACTCACTATTTATTCTTCGTCAAGGGTCAGCTTTTGTCTTTGTTCTACTATATGTAGGTGATATAATCATCATAGGGTCCGACATACAGCTCATCCGGACCGTCCAAAAAATGCTCCACCAACAGTTTCACATTAAAGATCTTGGTCACTTGAAATATTTTCTAGGCATTGAAGTCGCCCGTTCTAAGTCTGGCCTCTATCTTTGTCAACGGAAATATGCACTGGATATTCTTACTTCTACGGGGTACTCTGATGCATGCCCTGCAGATACACCGATGGAGTAGAATCTCAAGTTATCAGATGACAATGGGGACGTACTTGAAGACCCTACACTCTATCGCAGGTTGATTGGTCGAATGATATATTTAACTGTCACCCGACCTGATATAGCTCACAGTGTGAACATATTAAGTCAATTCATGCATCAACCGCGTCAGCCGCACCTTGAGGCTACTCACCGTCTTCTTCGCTATATCAAAGGAACGGTGGGACAGGACCTGCACTTCCCAGCCACAAATTCTTTGACCCTCCGGGCTTATTGTGACTCGGATTGGGCTAGTTGCCCAACCTCTCGTTGATCTACCACAGGGTATTGCGTGTTTCTTGGGGACAGTCTGTTTCTTGGAAATCAAAGAAGCAACACACCATAGCACGCTCCTCTGCCGAAGCTGAGTATCGCACCATGGCTGTCACCACCTGCGAAGTTACTTGGTTAGCCTCCCTCATGGGAGAAATGGGTCTATTGCAAAACCAGCCGGTTCCTCTCTATTGTGATAATCAGGCTGCACTGCACATTGCCGCTAACCCAGTCTTTCACAAACTAACGAAGCACATCAAAATAGACTGTCACCTCGTTCGTGAAAAACTCCAACAGGGCCTCATACAACCCACCAAGATCGGCACCACTTCCCAATTGGCCGATTTGTTCACTAAGGCCCTGGGCCGGACCCAGTTCCAGTTTCTGACATCCAAGTTGGGCGTTCGCAATCTCCACGCTCCAACTTGAGGGGGAGTATTATCTCACCTTATCCCTCCACGCATGCATGGTTGTACTTCCATCTTTACCATTATTCTTTCCTCTATATCCCTTCCTTGTATAGTCCCATCCATATATTGTACATTCCATGTTTAGCTGTAAGATTGTATTTAAATTGATATCAATAATATCAATGAAGAAGAGAAAGTTTACCTTCAATTATCCTATTCTTAACAGAAAACCTATTGTGGTCATGTATTAGTTTGGCAAAAGTTATATTAGATGCTGACCTGAGTAACCTTATGGCGTTAATAATTGCGGAAAGATGTGATAATTCTAATTGTTAGATAGATAGGTTTGCCATTAGAAAAGCCACATGTCAAATTTCATATATCAATCATAGGATTGGACACAAGAGGACAAGGGGATCTTTTTCAAAGAAGGAGGAGGAGAGAAGGTGACACATATATGTTGGGCACCTTGGTTGCAATTTGGATCCTCTACTGCCGAGCTGCCCAGCAGGACCGTGCTGCCCAGACACGGTGTTACACACAATGTCCGCCTTATCCCTACCCAAACGTCTTGCCTGAGTGGGGGTAAGGCAGTCTTTGCACACAGCATGGTTCTGCTGGGCAGGTCGGTAGTAGAGGATCTGGATCCCCTTGGTTGGTGGCATACCCCATCTTTTTTCGATTAAAAAAATCATAAAAATATAAATAGGCATACAAGAAGAAGCCCACCAAATTTTCTCATGATGCAGAGCGTGGGTAAAATGAAAATTGCATTCATCATTGTCCAAAGGTATATCATATAAGAAAAGGGAAAGGGAAAGCAGCTGTTTGACATTTCCTAATAATTCTTTGCTAAACATATATCCTCTACAGATTTGCACCTTTGTTTCCTTCTTACTTTAGTAAAGACAAAGATGCTCTTCAAATTTTGCCACTTACATTCACTATGCATTCTTTTGAAAGAGGACCTTCTTCTTCCTCTTGGAATGCATTCTAGGTCGATTTTGTATTCTTAAGTAATAATAACAACTATTTTTATTTTTTATCATCTGATGATGTGAATACATACCAAACACTGTCTTAATTTCTCACCCCGAGCAGGGGAAAATACCATCTAGAGAAACACCAATCACACTCGAAGGTGCTACTTAGTTCAGCTACGTACTTTATCTCTCCCTTCCACCTTGCATGATATGAGGCTCTTTCCATGAGGTATGCGGTACTTCTTTTGTATAATGTTTTTCAATCTCCATGAAAGGAAGAAGGAAAAACCCTCATTTTGGGGGTAACTTTTTTGTTTTATTTTGCTTGGTCACTTCAAGTAGAAAGAAATTATAACATTATTTGACAACTGGAGAGGTGTGAATAAGAGATTCTCTATATAAAACATAAAAAGGAAAGACTTGTAACCTAATACAAAATCCTATGATAGTCACTCTCAAAGAAAGTTTTACTAGACTTAGATGTAGTTCAAATTTTCAAAATTTTTATGGAGCAACCTAAGTTATAGATTTATAGGTTAGGTTTTTTGTTTTTTTTTTTTTATTTTTCTAAAGTCCCAATTATGTATGATGCTATATCTTATTGTTGCTAACTTTAATGTTTAACGCCTTTTAACTTCCCAATTGACTGTACAAGTTTGGCCACAAGATGTTTGAAGTAAGATGAGGTAAGGCAAGGCCAAGGCTAATGGGCAAGCCCAATAATAATTTGGTCTCAGCTTCGTTTGGGCCTGAGATTATGGTCCAATATGTTAATTAGAAAGTCTTAGGCTTGGCTTGACTGGGCCTGGGCTTAATTTATGGGTAGCTACCTTCATTTCCATCCCATTTAACTAAACAACCTTGCACCATGCCAGGGTCTGCTGTGACCAACATAGACCGGGATTGTTTAGACATTCTATATCTTTAATAACATGTAAATGTGGGAGATCTCAAGATGGATTTCTTATTTCCTCTTCTTTCTTTTTTTTTTTAAAGTTTTAATTTCATTTTCTTCTTTTCCATAAAAAAAATTATTATATTTTGAATTGGGCAAGAAATCATTGCTTGGTCATGTAACCACTGCGCTAGTTTGGGGGCCAATGAGAGCGTGTGCATAGAAGCATCAACACGGATGAAAATTTTAATTTTAAGTGCGACCGGGTGGTAATTGTTTTTATTTGCTCTTGTGTCTAGGAGAGAAAGCCACGCGATCAAGCAGTGTTCTTTTTAACTTTGGAATTTTAACGCTTTTGGAATAAAAGACTTGTCGCCCCTGAATTCAAACATTGTTCAAGTGAATTGGCAATTGGATCAGCTTCCATCGATTCTGAATCTAATTCAGTCGAAATCAGCCTGAACCCATAAACTCAATATGAATTGAATTAGGGGTGCAAGTTTGGCCTTGCGGCCCAAACCCACACTGGCCTGCCCTGAGCCCGAACAAGGTTTGGGCTGAGATATTTGGCCCTGAGGGTGGGTCCGCGCCTAAAATTTCTGTCCCTGAGTTAGGGTAGGGTCGGGCTAGAGTTGAGGCCTCGGGCTAAGTCTGGCCCAACCTGGCCTGACCCTGTTTTAAGTTATACTATTAAATATATATTGATATAATATTATATATATATATTATAAACTTTAAAAGTCACCTATATTTTGTAATATAATATATTATATATGAAGATAATAAGTGACATAATACATTTTATTATAATGTTATTTTACGTAAAATTGATAATTTTCTCCCCGACCCATTCCAGTCCATGCATTTTCCTCTTCCTCCTCATGATCAGGGCCAATCAGGGTCAGCCTAGCCCGACCTTGAGGGCGGGTCAAGGTTGGATTTTTCAGGCCCTAAGTTAGGGTCGGGTGGGGCCTGGGCCTAGGCCCAGCTAAGGGGACCCAGGGTTGGGCTAGGATTCTATAAAGCCCAGCCCAACCCGACCGTGACTTGCAGTTCTCTCTCTCTCTCTTTCTCTCGTTTTGACTGTGACCTTAAACATTTTACCAAAAAAAAAAAAAAAAAAAAGACTGTCCTTAAACGCCATTATCAATTTATCATCAAAGGTTCCACCAAAAAAAAATTTATCATCAGAGGAAAAAAGAATATTGATTGGTCGTGTTGCTCCTGCGCCTAGAAAGAGGAACACAAACTTATCGGCTAATCTTTTCTGAAATAAAGATTTTAGAGATAAAAGGAAAGAAACACCACAGTTTCCTATTTGAGGTCTCCAGCTCGAGATCTCTTCCTTAATTAGTTTGCCAAAAAAAGAACCATTCAAAAACAAACCCAAAGTAACCAAACGGAACCCAGCTGTTTCTTCAATGTCAATCACATACCTAAATTAGCCAATCTCTCAACATTCCATCTGTCATCCCCTAACCAAACCAAATCACCTCTTCCCTTCCCAACTGCTTTGCTTCATGCTTCGCTTCCCCCCACCCTTATATACCTTTTCCCTTTCTCTATGTCTCCCCCGCTCCTACCAACTGCCAACTCTCTCTCTCTCTCTCTCCCCCCCTCGTCGTCCTCTTCGCAGGCGGCGAGGAAAACCACTCACCCACCCACCCACCCACCACCAACACCATCGCCATCGCCATCGATCAATCGATCGCCATGGCTATGAATAAGGCACCCTTCCAGCTCCTGGAGATCAATGTGATATCGGGCCAGGACTTGGCCCCTCTATCCCGTAACATGCGCACTTACGCGGTCGCCTGGGTCCACCCTGACCGCAAGCTCTCCACGCGTGTCGACACCCGTGGCCACACTGACCCAACCTGGAATGACAAATTTGTGTTCCGTGTCGACGACCAGTTCCTCCAATCCGACACCTCCGCCGTCTCAATCGAAATCTACGCCCTTCGTTGCTTCCGAGACGTCCGCATCGGAACCGTTCGAGTCCTTGTGGGCAACCTCGTCCCATCTAACGCCCGTAACGGTGGTTCCACCATCCGCCATGTTGGTATGCGATTCGTAGCTCTTCAAGTCCGACGTCCCTCAGGTCGTCCACAGGGTATCCTCAACATCGGGGTGGCAGTCCTCGACAGTTCCATGAGAAGCATGCCACTCTATACCGTCGCTAACTCCGCCGTCGGTTACCGTGATCTCATGGGAGAAGAATCCCACACTCCTCACCATCATCACCACCCACCTCCCAAGGTCCAGCTCCGCCGCACCAAGAGCGATGGCACCGACACCATCAATACTACCGATATCACGTCGCAAAAAACCATCAATACTACCGATATCGCGTCGCAAAAAACCAGCTCCGTCGTCAATGGATCGGAGCTTGGAATCAGTGTCGTTGGTGGAGCAACACCGTTAAAGGTGATTACGACGACGACACCCACGAATGGATCGATGTACACGGAATCGGAAATTGGTCCACCGGCGTCAGTGGTGGCGGCGGGACTGGTGGCGGATGACTTATTCCCTTCAGCGGAGGTGGGGAGCTCGATATTGGAGGGTTGGAGTGTGGAAGAAGGAGGGGTTGAGGGTTTGAGGTCGAAGCTAGAGAAGTGGAGGAAGGAGCTTCCACCAATTTACGATAATGGGTATGGGCATTATCGTCGGCCGCATCGGAGGCATACGCGGAGGCACACAGAGATGGGGGGAGGACTCTTCTCATGTTTCGGCGGCAGGTTTGGGTGTGAGTGCGCCATCTTCTGTGGCCCGAAACCGAAGAGGAAGAAGAAGGGTGGCAACAACGACAAATTTCAGCTCAGCCCTTCTGATTCTCTGATGCTGACGACACCTTCACGTCTAATATATCCTCGAGGGTGAAACTTGAGATTTGAGAAACAAGAAGAACCAGCAGCAGCAGCAGCAGGAGGGAAAGATCAGAGAGACTATCATGCGCCTGGTGCGCATGCGAGAGAGCGAAGGAGATTTGAATTGTGAGGAGCTTTGCATTTGGCGCCAAAAATATTTGTATAAAGTAGGGGAGGTGGTGCGGCTGAGGGGGCGTTCTCTCTCTCATTTTCTTATAATTATTTTAAAATTCTATTTCCCCTTGCCAAATTTTTTTTAGGGATGGAGAGACAGAGCGATTGATATGTGGTGGTTTTTTTTTTTTTTTTTTTTTCAAAAAAAAGGAATGTTAATTAACATGATGTTTTTAATTATTATTTTTATTTATTTTTGAAAATTTGAGTCCTACATAAATAATACCTTTTTCATAACACCAATTGATGTAGTGTGCAGATTCCTCCTCACACTATCTGTGTAGGAGAGCCTCTCCCATATCTTGAGCTATGCAGGTTTTTTATTGCAAAAAGCCTTGTGAATTTACCTTTTGCACAGCATTTGATATAATATTTATTTGAAATTTCCTGTGAGAAGATAAATGCGCTCTAATAACAATATGGGCAAGAGATTGTTGGTTAGTCAGGTAGCCCAATAACCGTTCAGAGTGTGAAATTAATTTTAAAACATTTAGTATTTTGTTTCCTCATGACACTCCTGAAATTAAGAGGGATGCATCATATACCATTGGCTTTCCTGGAATTCAAAACCACATGAAATATATTGGGCTCCCAATTGAGTTTGATTGCACTAAAAGGAACCCTTTGCCTCTAAAGTTCCCTCACCCAGTCACCCATACGGTTGTGAGGTTCTTTTTACGGATGTTCGACATGTGTTAGAGAGAAATCCAACGGTTGTGAGGTGAAATACACTTCACGATGGTGATTCACAAACAACGAGTGACTCTCTCCCTCCTCTCTCTCCTCTCTCCACTCTTTCCTCAAAACCACTCTCTTCTCTCTCCTATCTCCACGTGAGAGTTGCAGTTTCATTGAGAAACTGCAAACATGGAGAGACGACGACCACCACCACCACTTTATATTGCCACAGTCGAGAAGGAAAGCCATGCTAATAACTAATAGCAACCTACTAATACATGAAATTATTATTTATTCATACAAGTAAAACCAACAACCAGAAATGTTTTTTGAAAGAAAAAAAAAACACAAACACATATTGGAGTACCTGTAGTGGAGCGAGACTGATCGATCGTCACTCTTCTTCCGCTTGATCTATTAATCCTGCCTTCCTTCTAAACTTTTATAAGAGGATATGAATGATTCCACAGAATCGAAATTGGATGATTTCAAATCCAATAAACAAGGAAAGCCCGTTAGTTAAGACATAATAAGATAATTATGGACGGAAGAGGATTAGTGAGGTGTTATTCGTCGCACCACATAAGAACTTGGGCAAATCCTTCTGCACACCTTTCAATTCCTTCCATATGCCCTACTTCACGTCATAACCCCTGATTTTCCCCAAATAATCATAGCAATACAAAACCCCATCAACAACAGCAGCTCTCCCCCTCCACCCCAAATCGAGCTCAGTCGGTACACTTCCGCCCAATTAGTAAATCTCAGGAATCCACCAAGCACCCTCCCATGACATAAATTTTCCCATTGAGAACATCAGCAGCGGCGAATTCCCTATCGGCACGCATTTTGGGACCGATTTCCCATCGACTGAATCGAGAATCGAAGATCCAAACGGTGGAGGATGGAATATCGTTTATGGAACCACCAAGGACGGATGGATGGAGAAAGAAGGAAGGATAACAGCCATCGGCTTCACCGGAGTTTCTCCAAGGCGCGCTCTTCGTTGATTTTTGGAAATAGTATAGAGAGAGGAGAGAGACGAGAGTGGGAAAGAGGAGACGTGAGAGTTGCAGTTTTATTGAGAAACTGCAAACGTGGAGAGAGGAGAGAGAATATATTGGTTTTGAGGATACAGTGGAGAGAGGAGAGAGAAGAGAGTGGTTTTGAGGAAAGAGTGGAGAGAGGAGAGAGAGAGAGTCACTCGTTGTTTGGGAACCACCATCGTGAAGTGTATTTCACCTCACAACCGTTGATTTTCTCTCTGACACATGTCGAACATCCGTAAAGAGAACCTCACAACCGTATGGGTGAGGGAACCTTAGAGGAAAAAAATCCCTTTGCTAGTATTGTCGAACGAGTGCAATCCAAATTATCCAGGTGAAAGGATTCTATCATCTCTCCTACTGGTAAAGAGGTCTTCATAAGGCCGTGAGTACTAGTATCTCGCCTTATGCTATGTCGATGTTCTTATTACCTTCTAGTACTTGTTTGAACCTAAATAAATTGATTCGGACGCTTTTGGTGGAAGGATAATAAGGATAAAAGGGTCTATTGGTGTATTTGAGAGTCTTTTTGTTTAAGCAAAAAGTTTGGGGTCTATTGATGCAGCTCTATGGATTCATGTATTAATGGGTAATACTTCCCTAGATCTTCTTAGTAGGATTAATTGTACTTGGGCTTGGCGTACGCTCCTATATATAAGGTAGGACTTCCATCACTGCTAGCTAAATGTAAGGCTGGTTTGAGGAATCGAGACGTTGTACTCTTGGTAAGAGCCAGGAAAATTATCTCCTCCAATTCCCTGTCCGGCTCAGTTTCCCAATTTCCCTAATAGGGGGGGGTGAACCCCACCCAGGCAGAGTGTTTGGGCAGGGGTAGGGTGGTCATTCCAGCCCCCTTGTTAGAGGAACTGGGGAACTGGGCCGGGCAGGGACTGCTTGCCTGTGATTTTGGCTCTTAATAAGCTTGAGTCATCACTTGGCTGGGCTACAAGGGATATTGTTGATGACATTGATGTAATTTTCCAGTTTCTTTTTATTTACTTCACATATGTGCCGCTCAAATCTATTAAGATGACTAAAACACAGAAAGTAAAAGCTAGGGTTTGAAAACCACATATATGAAGTGTTTGACTACAAAACAAAGGTCAGTATATAGAATCTAGGAACACATACATGGAGTGTTTGGTTGCAATATTAGTATTCAAAATATAAAGGAAAATAATACATAACATATAACGAGAAACATGCAATGCGAACTCAAGCCGTAACCCTAAATGCAAACCTTCACCTATATACGTAAATGCATGAAACGTGAAAACAAAATCATGAAAATTTAATGGAATCAAAGAGAGAGGATGAAAACCCTAGTTCCTATGATGAATATGACAAAATAAAAATGGTAATTTTTTTTTTTTTGGACTATCCTATACAAGGGCCCATAGGCCAACTACAAGCTAAAGGAAAGGCTAAGACAAGCCCACAATCTACAACTAGGGGGGGAGGGGGGAGGGGGAGAAAGGTGCCTTTTTTTGGCACAATATGCAATCCAGGAGAATCAATCCCTTGACCTCCTAGGGGGACATGCACCAACTTGCAATGCCACCAACCAACTGAGCTAACAGTTGTTTGCGAAATAAACATGGCAATTTGTGTACAATAAAATATGACAAAATTATACTCTGGGACTAAAACAAGCCTAAAAAATCCAAAAAATCCATAAAAATAAGGGGGGAAACATTGTGAAGCTAAAGTCAGGGTAAAAACATGGAGAAAACAAAAAAAAACATGGATTTAAATCAAAACCCTAGAAAGCTGACAAAACCTATTCTAACTGTGAAAATCATAAAAATTCACATAAACACATATAAAACAATGTAAACTTGTAACCTATGATGCAAAAGACACTCAAACTTGCATGTGAAATAAAACAAGATGAAAAGACCTAGAACTAAATTAAAGAAAACATGGATGAAATCAATGGATGATATATGAAAACCTATGCTATATGTATGCATGGAATCATAGAAACATATGACCATAAGATAGAACATATAAACACTATTAATCCATAGGTGATAATCATTACCTGATAAAATTAAACATCAGGGAAATCAAGGATTATAAGAATCATCATGAGATTGAGAGAACACATACCATAGACAATAGCATTCAACATACCATGCAAGAGTCTATCTTATAGATGCAAAAAGAAGAAAAAAGAGGATGTATGCTAAGCGCCACTTTGGTATCATTTTTTATTTTCATTTTTCATGTGTTTGGTATCACTTTTAAAACTTATTTTTATTTAAAATAGATGAAAGCACCCCCAAAATGATATTAGAGTCGGGAGTCTATATGGATTATGGCCAAAATCTATTTTCCCTTCATTTGAACAACTAAAATAATTTTTATCAAAATTGAACAACTAAAAGAATTTACATCATGGGGTCATCACGAAAAGTGGAAGAAGGGAACATGACCTAAAAATGGAATATGCAAAACCTAGTCTAGGAATGCAAAAAAAAAAGAAAATGGAGGAAATGTCATGCATGATCATGAAACCAGCAATAAACAAACTACATACTAAAAAAATTAACCAAATACCGAAACACAGGTGCATGCTCACTATGTAGGGAGGCAATGGTGGTGGGATATGTATGATTATAATTGGTTATAATTGAAATTTTGAATAATAGTATCTCAAACATAATTTATCAATAGTCAGGTATCCAATTTTAATTTTTTTTTGGATTGATGTTCTGCATTGCGTAGCCTACACCCAAACACATGGGTCTGCCATTCAAGGGGGTAGGATGATCATCGTTATTCTCTCCTATTACAGCACGGTGCTGTGGCATCATGCGGTGCTGCAGAGGCCATGTGACATAGTAGGCCCACATGGTACACATAACCTCTGCAGCTGCCGCACGATGCAATACTTGCTGTAACAGAAGATAAAAAATCATTTTGTCCACCCCTATGTGTCTGAGCTCTGGACACATAGAACATTGGGCCTTTTTTCGTTTTTTTTTTTTATGCAAGGGCGGCACTTTTAGTGGTTCTTGGAAAAGAGAAGAAAAGCACCAACACGTGTTCACCGCCTTGTTTGTTCGGTATTAAATAAAGACAAGTGCTCTCTTTCCTTGCAAGAGAAAGGAAGGAAAAGGGTTGAAGCTTCTTGTAGTAAACTGACAGAAATTAGAACTCATCTATTGGAATGGCTCGTAACTTGAGCTGGCCATGGGCTAAGCTGGAGGAGATGGAGATATTTTATTTTACTTCCTCCTCATGATGTAGGAACTTTCTCCACCACAGAAATGCTGAACCCAAATTCAGAGCAGAGACAGAAAGAGATATAGAGAGAGACAGAGACAGAGACAGAGAGAGAGAGGAAAATTCTTGTTCTTGTGGTGCTGGTGCTAGCTGCTGAAGTTCCGTCCACCATTAGAATTTTGCTCACATCAAATTCAAACAGAACACTTTTTCCTTTTAGATACCCTATTTCAAGCTGAGTGCAGACTGCCTCTTCTCTTCATTTGGGTTTCTGTGATACTGTTCTGCAACAACCATCTCTCTCTCTCTCTCTCACCCAGTACACAATATTGGTTGATCCAACACTTTCCAGAATCACCAACCCTAAATTGTAAACTAGTAAGTTATTCTTCTGTGTTTGTTATGGTTTTGTTCATTCAGAGATAGAATCTTGTACAGAGAGGAAGACTGGTAATGTGATATGACCCTTCCATTTCAAGAATGCTATGCCAATGTTATAGGATTCTTGATGAGAGTCTGTAGTGTAAACACCTTGTGTTATTCATCTGTGACTGGGCTTTTCTTTTTTTTCTTTTTTTTGGGTGGGGGGGTGGGGGGAGGGGATTGAAGCTTGGGTATTACTCTATGGTTGATGTAAAAGTTACATAACTAAAATTAGAGTCTCAAGCCCCTTTTTATTTTTATGCAGAGTTGGGGAGGTTTTCCTGGAGATTTTGCTTTAGGGGTTCTGCAGAAAATCACATGTATCTTGAGATAATTTTCCGGCTATATTGTCGGTGAGCAGACTTGCTTCACATTAATCTCTCTCTCTCTGATCTGTCCACCAATGGAAGGGCTCAGATAAATTGCATTTTTATTTGCACCTGAGTGGTTTGCTTTATAAGACTGAAAATTTATTTTTCTTACAATTTTAATTATTTATATTTTAGCCTTTCTTGTCCACAGGCATTCTGAATCGCAAGTCAGATAAGGACGGATACTAAAAGCAATAAAAAATGCTGCTAAGGAGCTCTTCAACACCCGTTCTTGGATCCCTGCTCTCCTCTTTCTCCGACTCTCCAAACAGGGAATTTGAGAATAGCTGCAGCAAAAACAACAAACACCCATCGAGCTCTGATCATAATCTCAAAAAGTTCTCGTTTTGTCCTGGTGGGAACTCCCACTTCAGCAGCTTCTCCTGCAACTCATCTCCAATCTCTCTCTCTGTTGTGGGTTTCTCTGACTTCGACCCCGAACCCAGTATTGCCGTCTCAAGAGGCTGCCGAAGGACCCGATCGGAAGGCAACTTAGAAGCACTTGCAGCCGCGTCGTGCGATATCGACGATTTCAATACTGCGAAGCCACTGACGAGACGATCTAGAAGACCAAGTATGTCAGTTTTGGAGACAATCCCAAGTTTCTCGATTTACAATAAGAGAGACGGGTATGAAGACGAACAAGAGAATGAAGAAGAAGAAGAAGAATTGGGTGAGAGAGATGGGTTGTTGGGGAGGTCAGTCACAATCGGAGACTCTATCCTGTCTGTGGGAAGTGGTGGATTCAGCTTTGCAAAGAACAAGAACATGGGTTTGATTATGGAGGAAGAGCTTAGCTCAGGTGTGGAAGAGGCAAAGGAGTCTAGGAGCCCACCTCTCTATCTTGCGAGAGGGATTGGAATTGATGTGGGTGGTCTTGGTGGTGGTGCTGGCGGCGGCAGGGGCGGTGGTAGGAATGGTTTTAGTCCTGATGGATTCTGTGAGGGCGGTGGCCCAGAGGGACCCCAAATTGAGGAGTATTATAAGCGGATGGTTGAAGAAAATCCTTGCAACCCTTTATTCCTAAGGAATTATGCTCAGTTTCTGAATCAGGTTAGATTTATTAATCATCTTCTCTGCCCTTATTCCCTGAATTTTATGTTACTTGTCAATTATCATTTGCACTTGATGAAATAGTTCTGTTAGTATATAACGGATATATATTTATCATCTAAGGCACCAACCCCCAATATTTTGCATATTGAGCGACAGCGCAGTCTGTGTGATCTGAGCATTATTGAAGTCCTCACAGCTGAGCTTCTTTTTGCGGGACTGTCAATGAAGTTGTTGGATAGTTTCAATTTTCCAATTGAATGTTCTGCAGATTTTCGAGGAAGTGGTCATTAGCTTCCAATATGCCACCACTTTTAGTTTTATCATAGGAGCACTTCATAATTCATAGGTTCCTCTCATAGTGGATTTTGTATTTTGTATCTCTGTGTTTGGCATTTCAATTTGGTTTATCATGAAAACATGGCTAATCGTCAAACAAGCCATAGATAGCATGTTTGCTAATGGATTTATTGTATAACACCTGATAGCACGTAGCCGTCGAAGGGACTTCTCTCCATTTTGGTAGATAACCAGCGGTGGGTCTCCTTATGTTAGTGCTCAAGGTGCTTATGGTGCATAGACCTGTAATTCACAGGAGTGAGTATCCATAGATTCTATTCTCCAAAAGCCTCTGGATTTTAATTCAAGAGGTGGCCTTCAAGTTCAATGGACATCCAGTCATCATTGGTGCGTGTGAACCAAAGACTGTCTCACAAACCTCTTAATAATATGCTTTGATCTCTGTGCGTCTGTTCTGGTGGTATGTATCTATCTTATTAGGCTTCTACCAAAAAAAAAAGTATCTATCTTACTAGGCAGATTCATCCATCCCCTAGTTGGATTAATACCTTCTTTTGTCATTCTCCTGCTATGAAAGCATAAAATCTTGTTATCATTTGGAGAGATGTCAAGTTTGCAGTCTGAATATTCTTGATTAAATGCGGATGATTACCCATTGTTGACAACAAGAAAGAGGGGTCGTCCTCTTGGGAAGGGGGGGTATGTCCTCAGCCAAAAAACTGACTTGATAGCATATAATCTGCTTTGTGCTTTTACATTTCTGTGGTGGTCGATTAGGCAAGACAGATGGGTTCATTGAATCAGTTCCAATCATTTGGAGCTGCTTGGTAAATCTTAACCACAGTAAATATCTGCAGGGCACATGTTAGAAGTAGGGAAACAATGATCATTCCTTTAACATGGAAGGTGTCACCTATAATTGAAAAAAAAATTTGAAGAGGGTGTTGTATCATTAGGCAAGAAAAGTACAAGCTTAATGCAGGCAGAGAGGAGTATGAAAAATCTCCAGAGGCTGAGTTGTATGTCTCAACTCCATAAATTGTGTTTCCAGCACATGGTAGAAGCAAGGAAGGCGTTATACGTTAGGCTAACTGAGATGAAATTGGGTAGAAGCGAGGTTCAAACAAGCAGAGAGATAGCAGTGTCTCTTTCTTAATTTCCTTTAATAATGGTTAGAACTGAAGTTAATTGAGATCTTGTCATATCTTACAGTTAAACCAATACTCCCTATTCTTGCTTTCTGAAGTACTTCCTTGTTATTCAACAGTGTAAAGGAGATCTGCGAGGGGCTGAGGAGTACTACTCGCGCTCCATACTAGTAGATCCAACAGATGGGGAAATCATGTCACAGTATGCTAAATTATTGTGGGAGCTCTACCATGACCGTGACAGAGCTATGAGCTACTTCGAACGTGCAGTTCAAGCTGCACCTGGAGATAGGTTAGTATTTTTTTAGATTCATATCTACATGACAAAGCATGTAATGTAACTTACTAGAATTTAAAAAAGAAAACTCACTTCCTTTCTTCTTGGCAGCCATGTCCTTGCAGCATATGCTAGCTTCTTGTGGGACACAGAGGACGAGGACGAAGGTAGCCAGTCACAGGATCTTGCTGGTGCACCAGCTTACCTTATGGGAGCAGTGGCCTCCGTCAGTGTGTGATTGTGGCATCCATTGCTAGAGAGATGCTAAAGCTCTGTTAAAATTACAATGTTGGAAATGTCAAATCCATGCTT
This sequence comes from Telopea speciosissima, assembly GCF_018873765.1. NCBI lineage: Eukaryota > Viridiplantae > Streptophyta > Magnoliopsida > Proteales > Proteaceae > Telopea > Telopea speciosissima. The sequence goes on from NC_057922.1 coordinate 16,847,622, forward strand.
TCAGTAGCTATTCTAACTGCACTAAACTTTTACTTAAATTTGATGCAGTAATAAGATCAATTCCTTTTCCTGTATTTTAAGTTATGTCTTAGTTATGTGAAATAAGGCATGGCTAACAGTATATGCCGTGGAATGAAAGGTGATATTTTGGAATAAAAAAAAAAGTATTCTCTCTGCAATTTGAAATTGCAATTCTGTGGATGCATTTGGCTTGGGACTTTGTAATTTCTTGGGACTCAGTTTGATTGCAAGGGAAATAAAGTGAAGGTAAGTGAAATCAAATCAAATAGTTTACACATCTTGATAACAAAACTTTCATTTTTTCTTTTTAAAACTTATTTCACTTCCCTAAACCAAACGAAGTCTAGGAGGGTGGAAGGGTTCTTTTTACCTCCCCCTTTTTCTTTTCAAGGTGGTGGAAGGGTTTACATTTTCATTGAAAGTATACAACAGATGCACTTGGTGGGCTAAAAATCAACTTGGTGAGATAGATTGACCAACAGATGGACACAAGAGTATACCCAACAATCTTGTAGATAGAAACTGGGCATTTCAAGAACTATGGGCCAATTGTTCAAGGCCAGTTCTAACTGTGCTCTGATAGGTTTGGTTTGTCATTTCAGTGCCAAATATGCAAGGGTTTTGGCAAAAGGATTTCAGAACGAGAAATCAGATCTCTGGCCACAGAGGTAAAAGAAATAAAGCACCTGTTTTTCCCTTAAATTCTTGCTTTGGGATCCTTAATTGGTATATTTCCTTCCTATACTATAGCACCCGGTAAGGACTACCCCAACTTGTGACTGAATCTTTCCTGGTAAGGACTACCCATTAAGGACTTATGCCCTTCATCAGTTTCTCCTTCAGAAACCATATACATAATTGAAAACTACTCGCTGTGTACATCCTTCCAGGCTTACTAAATTACACAGTTATTTGCTTATGCAGAAGAGCATATTGCAGCAGTTCAAGATCCATATGTGCCCTCTACTGAAGGCTCTTGCTGCTTATATTTTCTACACGATCACTGGAAGCAGTATCTCAGAAGCTTTTTCATTCTTATAATGACTTCTCTCCACACACCCCCCCCCCCCCTCCCCCTCCGTCTCTTTCTCATAATTTTTTAGTTGGTAGGGTACCTTGAACTTGTAATGTTTCCCTCATTCGATCTTTTTATGTTGAGAAAAGTAATACAACCCCGAAAAAAATTCCAACTGATTTAAAAAATTGAAGTAAAACATATGCCACAAAAAACAGTGCTGCTTACTCCTGACACCTCATCTAGTCAAAGTGAGAATCCACAAGAACACAAATATATATATTTTTTCTTACCCATGACACGAAAATTTTACTACCAGAAAAACCTTTCCCGCTGCTGGAAAATTAATAAGTGGCTGGCTCTATTGGGTTCTGCCCATTTCTTGATACTTGGTGTGCCAATGCCCCTCTGTCTGGTCTTGGACCTCGCTGATGGAAACCATTACCTCGAGGACTGTTGTCATAGTCCCTCTCAGCACCATCTTGGCCACTTCCCCAGCCAAAATTCCGACCACCAAAACGCCCCCTTGGGGCCTCTGTCTGATGGCTGTTCCGCTCTCTTCCCCTTCCTGTTCAAAACAATTCAGAAACCAGTAGAATGTTAAAGAGCATTGGTCATATCTGAATATAAATGCCAATGAATGAAATATGTTCTAAAATTAAACTGCACTAAGACCTTAGAGAGGTTCCATAAAATAGAACTAGCGCTCCTCACCTGAAAACTAATGCCACTTTAATAATATCTGAATATAAAGCTTACATATTTTCGAGGGTTAAATCTGACATATAGTCAATATATACCTAGGAAGCAATTATCACTCCAAGGCAGCTAACAATTCCAAGTAGAAGATAACAAGCCTGCAGAAAAGAATTGAAGGGTGACTAGAGGAACTACTCATTGACTGTAGGTCATGGAAAAGAGTGGACAGCAACCACACAATTAGGTACATGGCTAAAATGGCCAGGGATTTGAAGTAGTTTGAACTTTGAACTGTCTCAGTTGGATTCTTTTGTCTTAAAGGGGGGGGGGGGGGGGTGTTGTGTGTTGGAAATACATTGGCATTGATAACCAGAACTGCAAAGAAATGGAACACATTCAACACCAGGAAGTTTCCTTGAGCAGCTAATTTACGTTAAACAGTACATTTAAAAACATATCAAATTTTCTCCTGGCAACTGGTACATTTTAGGTGCTACACATATTTTCAGAGGGTTGTCACAGAGAGGTTCCCAGCCACAGGGAATAAACACCCCCAAACACCCCCCCCCCCACACAAAAGAAAAAAAGAAAAAAAAATTTCTTTGATGCTAATACTCCATCCCATCATTATAATAACGTGAATACCAAAAAGCAGCATTTCCCAGGTAGAACCAATGGCAGCCTAACCATGTTTAGCGGAGGCACATTTTCATAAGCCCCAACTAAAAACACGTGATGAGATCAAAAGAACTTCAGAGGATTAAGCCATGAATGCCGTATCTTAAAATATGATATATATATATATATATATATATATATAGAGGGGGCGGTGTTGGGGACTCATATGGCTTGCATAACCCAGACTAGATATAATACATCAACAGGAATCAGGTGATCTAACCAGCAAGGATGAAGGTTTCATCCATCCACAGTCATCATAGCTTTAGGTATTTAAAGTAGGAAAGTTTTGTGAAACATACTTCCTCGATATATGCTGTTGCTGTTTGCTCTCCGCTCCTCAATGTGTATTTGTCTCCCACCAAGCTGTATTGGAGATGCCTACAGAGAAACCAGGCCAAATAAGTCTTATATTATGTACAAAATTCACCCATGAAATATAAAACTAGGAGATTTCAGTGGTTAACTCCAGAATAAATAATTATGACAGATAAGTCATATTCCTTGCTCTTGGCAAAGCAAGAAAGCAAACAAAAAGCTCAACTCAACCAATGTATAAACAATGAATTGAAAAACTGTGGCCAAGACAGAACTTAATGGTATCATCAGAAAAGTAAAAGCTTTTTTCACTTGGAAACTGATCAGTAACAGCTTCCATAGGAAAACTTTCTAACCTGAATTGCATTTTGAACACCGAAGGCATCTTCAAATTCAACAAATGCATAGCACACACCAAATTCCTGCATGTCAATGTGAATACATCCGCACATAGAATGACATCAGCTTCATTTCTGAGGTGCAAATGAAGGAATTCAATAGAAAGATCAGCAAAGATAATGGACCTTGCGGTGTCTGATGGCCACCCCGTCAGGCCTGATTCTACCAAAGTTCTTAAACTCCTGGTCAATGTCAGAAGCAGCAATGGTAGTGGGCAAGTTCCTCACATAGACGGATCTCACTTCACCTGAGAATTCATACACCAAGAATAAAAAATGATGCGTTTCTTTCATCTAAGTTTTTATGTGCTGACAAACAGGAAAAAAATATGAATTTATAATGGCAGTTGCAACAAGTTAGACTTTGACATTTAGAAGAATTTAATTATTGCTTTGACAAAACACCAACACACCAGGAATTCCAGACTTTTCAACAAATTTGTTAATGAAATATAGTGAATATAAATACTCAACAAATCCCTGGAAATAGTACCTAGATATAAACATATAAAGAAAATTGCAACAATCCATATTTTTCCTACGAAGAAATGAAGATTCCAAAATATACAAAGAAAACAAAGTGTAACTTTAGTTATTTACAAGAAAAAAACATTAAATTTTGACAAATAACAGAAAAGGACTTGTGCTGTTCCAAAATTTTATAGTAGTTGAAAGTTTTATTGAAAAGGATGGAAACATTAGACCTTGCTTGAATCCTGAAAATAGAAACTACAAAAACATCAGGTTGCCATCAATGGGCTGTAAACTAAGGGTGTTAATTGGTTCGGTTTTGATTTGGTCCAAAGTGTGAAGGCCAAAGGGTAGATACCAAAACTGAACTGTTTATTAAATGGTTCCAATATCTCAAATTGAACCAATTAATTAATGGTTCTGGTTAAACCGTTTTTAAACGGTTTCAGTTAAATGGTTTTTCTCTGTTTCGATTTTTATTTTGTTGCTGTTTCGAGTTAACAGTTGGGGTCCAATTGGGAACGAATCTATTTTGAAGCCCAATAAAGAAATCTGATGCTACTGGGTTTGAACCACGACATTGAGGCCCAAATTGGGACTAAGAAATTAAATAATAATGATAATAATAATTTACATGGTGTAAACCACTACTGAACACCAGAAAGCATATATAAAATGTCAGGACTAACCCCCTTTTTTTATCGGTATAGTATGTACAATCGGTCCAATAGCATACCGGTTCTAATAGGATTTAATCGGTTCAAAACTGACTGTTTAAATGGTTTCACTTCTTAAAACCAAAACCGATTAATAAACGGTTTGATTCAGTTTTGGTAAATGGTTTCGGTTTGCAATTCACACCCTTACTGAAAACAGTCAAATACAAAGCGGATATAGGACAATCCATATTTTTGTCCATTTTAAATATTTGAATATAAAATTGGATATTGAATATCTTACTAAACATAAAAAGGACCATAAAATAAAAATTCAGGCCTCTCCCAGGGGTAAGCTCATGGGACCAGTTGTTTAACACATACATAATCACTATAAATTATATAGGCCCCATTTGGTAACCTTTTTTTGGAGTGATTCTGGTATTTTTTTGTTCTGGTGGAACACTTTGGGAGTGAAATTGCTTAAACCAATTCTGGGTTGATTTTATTGTTCTCACAGAACAAACTAATCCCAAAAGTGATTGAGATTTTTTTTTTTTTTTAAATTTTGGTGAATCACTCCAAATCTAATTAAACCCGAACCTGACTCCCTCTTCTCTGGCCGTGAGCCTTCCTCCCTTGGATCCACCGCTGCCGTAGCTCCACCATCGCCATACCCTCTACCACGACCATCTCCCCTAGTCTACTCCACCACACCTCCCTCACTCTCTGTGTTCTGACATGGTGGAGCTTTCAAAAACGTACATTTGTGTTCCGTTGATGAAGCTGGGGCAAGGGATCTTAATCTTCGGAGATCCCTAGTCGAACTCTATCCTCTACTACAATGTCAGATCCATTATTATTTGCTACCTCAACAGGTCTTAATGTACAACGAAGTCCCCAACTACTCAAATAAGAACCCAACTCTACAGCAGGATCAACAAAGTATGGTCCGCATATGGTTAGATCAGCAGGGTTCTTGATTGGTAATAGCAGCAGCCTTCAAATAGCAACCGAACATTGCTTCCAACAGTGGAATCAAGCGTTTGAATGCCCTTCAAAAGATTCTTAAATTTCAGAACTAAATACTCACTAAGATTGATGGAAAAAAGAAGAAAATAGAGGATAGAATTGGATCGAGCATCCCACTCTCTCCCGGGTCTCTCACCCACTCATAGGTATAGGCATCTCACCCTCCCCACTGCAACTCACAGCATAGCATGGTTTCAAACCAAAACTCTCCTTTTTTTTTCAATTTGTTGGCTATAGAATCCAGCCACAACCTTGTATTTATAAAATTGAAAATTGATTACAGCATTCTAGAACTTTGCCTAATTAAAAGCAAGGGGCGCTGTTCTCTGTGCCACAGCGCAGGCTGCGCCCAGGCACATGGGGGTGGGCACAATGACCACCCTGTCCCCCTGCACAGGCTGTCCATGTGCCTGGGCGCAGCCTGAGCTGCGGTACAGAGAACATTCTCCCTAAAAACAATTACAAAGAAAGATAAAGAATCCTAGAAAAAGGAAACTACTAATAACCTATAAATTAGAAACTAACCTCTAGCTAATAAAACCCCCCATGCAAGATATAAAAAAACTTCCTAAATCTAGGACAAATAAAGTTGTCAAATCCTCCTCCCACTTCAATCTTGATCTCCAAGCTAGCTGGCCATGGGGCCCACACGATCTGGTCATTATATCCTCTTATCCAGCAAGAAAATCTGGGAAATATCTCTATTAAACTCATGGGTGATAGTGTGATACTCTATCCAAATCTGGAAATATAATCCCCATGCAATATGCCTGATTCCTTATGATATTTTCCTCAAAATTAGAAATCTTGTACCCCCTGGAATGTGCTCTGTTGAACCAACCAAGAACCAGGACACATCAGACCAGGCTGTCTCCCACAGTGATTCTGGACTGGTTTTTTGAGCCTTATTCCTGCGGCTACCTACACCTGTGCTAGAACCTGAGAACTACATCAGGCCTCTTGAAGTTTTTATCTACGGTGAACATGCTTATCCGTCCACCGTCGTTCGCTTCTTCCCTAATGGCGAGTGAATTGCTTTCCGATTAGATCGACAATTTGCAATGGTCACCTAATGGCCAGAGGATCATAGCTTCAGGTGACGACAAGGGCAAATCATTCGTCCAGGCTTTCATATGGGCTTCATATTCACTCTCTATTCCAATTTATCTGGTTCTATTTGAAGTGATTGTAGGCTCGAATGGAGATATTTTTATTCCAAAGATTTCCCATCAATTATAGTTGCATTAAAAAATTGGAATATTGAGTGACATCAATCTTTCTTGTTGTTGGTTAGTATAACTAATAAAATCTCCATTGGAGGCTAGATAGATTTTATTACCTGCAATGATCTGATTACCTGCAATGCGGAGGAGTCGAATTCTAAAGAACTGCAGCTCTTCGCTTGGTTACTGCGAAATGGGTCAGTACTCAACCCTTATTACCTCAGCAGACTTGTCTCTGCCTACACAAACTCATCATCTCTGTTCGTGGGAGAGCAAGCTCACTCTGCAACTATCAAGCTCGGCTTTGATTCTAACATATTCATCCACTGCCTTCGTAAATATGTATGGTAAGAACAACAGAATTTCGTTGGCCCAACAGACATTCGATGAAATGCTTGAGAGAGATGTGGTCTCTTGGAAGGAGGGTTGGAAGAGTAGGGAAAGAGGGAGGTCTGGTTTAGGGAGTTGACAGGGGAAAAGTATAGAGACAACTTCATGTTACCAAACACTATTCTACCCGACAGAATCACTCCTTCAGAACTGAATCACAAAAAATCAATTCTAACTCGGAATCAATCTGAGAGAACAGAAACGTTACAACATGGGGCCATAGTTTCTACATAATATTACCTAAGTTCTCCAAATTAAACAAATCGGATACACTTCAAATCCTATTTATGATTTTATAGTATAGGTAAGGGAAGGTTATAAGTTAAACATGCTCCACCAGCGCAAACTTCCTAAAACAACTGAATAAACAATAACAATTTAGTCATATGCACTGCAGTTCATCAAGGACTTCTTAATGATATTTTATACACTCAAAATAATGTCCCAAAACTTTGAACAAATGATTGGAGTTGGAGCAGGAGCAAGAGCAGGAAAGCTAACCTTCTTCTATGGCAGTCACTTCATCTGTTGCTTCTGCACCAGACTTTTCAGGAACATTTGTTGATGAAGGGTAGGACTGTGAATAATTCAGGTGTCCTGCAGGATTCCATTCTAAAGTAGGTGTCGTGCCTTTGTTTAAAGATGGCGGAGGAGCCACTGATGAAACAGATTGCCCTTTTGCAACCCGTAACTTCCAAGTACAAATAAAACATTGAAAGGAGGACAGAATAATATTAGTATTTTCAAATATAGAGGCACACAAACACACACACACACAACTTGCAACAGGAGCAGCAATTAGCCGAGTGGAGCATACAATAGAGGCATAAGTCTTCTTCAGAGGCTTTCCAACAGGTTCCTCAATTGGGACAGGAAAATCTCGGACAGAGTTCATTGCACTTCGAAATGAACCTGTCATCCCTTCCAGTGCAGTTTCATCCACTATGTATTCTGCTTCAGAGACTTGCTGCAGCTGAACTTCTGGAGGACTGTACTTGTCAACTGGATCACTTTCTTCCAAATGAACTGCTGCCACGAAATTTGCAGCCTGAATTTCTTCCCTGAGCAAATAGTCTGAAGCTGCCAATACCATTGTTTTAACCATTGTCAATATTTTTTAATTCAAACACAATTTCCGATTATTCTTCAGTAACAGTACAGTAAACTAAACTGATCCTCCAGCTTTTAAAGGAATTATTAATACATGTTACTTTAAACTTTTAGGATTACTAGCGAATTTCTTAGTTTACATTTTAAATTTTAATTAGGCACTAAAATCAGATTCCACTGCAATATATGACCATTCTTTGAGAATGGCAGAGTAACAGACCTTATGGCCACTCCTTCAAATAACACATACTCTTATTCATGCTTAAATCCAAATGGTAGCCCTTATTCAGTGAATGGTCATCATCATCTAAGCCTAGTCTCATCTTTTTGGGTTCAATACATGATCTTATAATTATATATATATTGTTATATATACTAGTGATTAGTCCTATGAAATTCACAATACCTGGCTCCAGAATAGGACTAGATGCATTTAGTTTAGAATCAAAATTGTTCTGAGCCAGCATAGCTGTCGGGTGCTGGTGAATCTGTTCCTCGTCAAGGAAGAGAAAGATATCATTGAGAACAAAGAAGCCTTTCTCCTGAGGAGCAAGGAAAAAGGTCTGTACAAATTTCCTCCCACCACTGAAATCCTTGGTTCGCACACAACCTGAAACCTTAACGAGAACTCCTCCCTCCCATGAGTTCAGAGAATGTACTGTTTTGACCTCAATTTCAGTAAAATTGAGTGACATGATAAGCGTATGGATTTGCTGCAAGGAGAGAATGGCAGGACACTGTTAGTTGTATACAAGATACAAAAAAAATTGAGCAAACTACAGTTGAATGGCAAGGTGGAGAACAATGGGCTTTTTGGAGAAAGCAATTTTCTGATTGGGTTGGGGGTTGGGGAGCAAGGCGCCTACAGGTGAAGATAATTATTAGAAAATATAAGTGAAAATATGCAGAAAAGATCAAAGCAAAAGTAATCCATTAGCTGCAAGGAGAGAATGGCAGGACACTGTTAGTTGTATACAAGGTACAAAAAAAATGAGCAAACTACAGTTGAATGGCAAGCTGGAGAACAATGGGCTTTTTGGAGACAGCAATTTTCTGATTGGGTTGGGGGTTGAGGAGCAAGGCGCCTACAGCAGAAGATAATTATTAGAAAATATAAGCGAAAGTATGCAGAAAAGATCAAAGCAAAAGTAATATTAATACAGAAAAACAAGATTCTTAGACAGAGCATCTCCAGTGACACTTGAAACTACTAAAAGAGGGGAACATTTTTTTGGGAAGGGGGAGGAGGCACACAAGGTAAGAATAAGTTGCAACAGAATTTTTTTTGGGGAAGGGGGGGCGCACATGCTTACCGCTACAGGTGGCAAACTCGCTTTGGGTAAAAACGTATTAGTAGCCTATATGCCATGGGAAGGCTACAATTTTGAAAACGCGGTACTCATTAGCAAGCTTTTGGTATATGGAGATATTTATACTTCTTTTCACATACGGAAATATGAAATTTAGACATGTGACAAGCCAAGGTCCGTAAAGCATCGCTAATGAAATACCGTATTTAGAAGCCCATTTACTTAGAAATTTAGACAGAAATGGAATTGTGATATTGGGATCTTAGGTAGAAACAAGTTATATATTAGTAGGTAAATTAACGCCTCAGATGACGAAAGAATTATCGTATGCCTTGGAAGAAGGATTATAATGAGCCATACTAGGCATTCAAGTATCCACTTCAAAGAAAACTTGTCTAAAATTACCTATCGGTGGAAGGGGTTGAGTTATTGACGTGAGATAGATCCCGCAAAAGGGTTTCCAATTATATTCCAGAAACAATTCGTGTAAATATTTCACAAAAACGTGAAATCAAAGTAGGTGATAAAGTAGCTAGAAGGCGTAGGAATAAGGGTATCATTCCCAAAATTTTGCCTAGACTCTATGCCGCCTTCTTTGCAAGATGGAAGATCTGTTGATATGGTCTTCAACCAATAGGAGTCCCTTCGCGAATGAATGTAGGACAGATATTTGAATGCTCACTGGGTTAGTGGGGGGATCTGCTAGACAGACATTATGGAATAGCACCTTTTCACTCTCGGTTATGTGAAAACTTCAACTGGGTTTGAACCCTGAAAACTTGAGCTAACCTTTGGATGATGCTCGAATACTTGCTAGTGTGTAAAATATACGATGCTTAAGAGGGTACAAGAAGAAAAAAAGTAATGGCTTGATGATGACAACATAATCTAATGATGGTTTAATTTAATTAGGAACATTTGTGCGGTGTAAAAAGGATCATCCCCAATCCTCGTTAGAAAGGTCCGGTTCGAGGTTAACCCATAACACACCCCCATTGTCTCCTAAAGCAATCCTGTTTGGTTCCCCAAAGCCCAACATAAGTACCAGTGACAAACCATCCCTTACCCTGGAGCAATTTTTTTTTTTTTTTTTTTTGGGGGGGGGTGGGGGTGGGGAAGGGGAGGGGGCACATGCTTCTACTCTAGTCATTCAAGTTGTTCTCTGATGTTTTAAATTTCCTTTTTGGTAAATCATGTAATCTTGAGTAATTATTAATGGTCCAACTGGTCTATACTTCAAATTTGTATCATTTGCTTGATTCTTCATGACGGAATTGCAAATTTAAAAGCCAAATGTTTGTAAGGATAGTGGCTGTTATCTAAATTGAGAAGAAAGAAACACTAGAATTATGAATTCTACAATGCACTATCTGAATTTCCCCAAAAAAAAACATAGGATGAATAGAATTTTAAAACAGTCCAAATTTCTATCAAGACCCAAGCTGTTTAGCGGTTATGCCTGATTCAAAAAATCATTTCCTCAATTTCCCTTCCAAGAAAATGGTACGTTAACCTGAAGACCCAAAAAGAGAAGAATATCCCAAGCAAGATGGGAGAGAGTAGCATAAGGAACTGGACACACACAATCTTGAAATTGAATAAAAACAAGGTATATGAACAGGCAAATATCAATGAGGTAACAAAACCATGATAAATTTCCACTAAAATCATTTTAGAAAGTTAATACCAACTAATCTGAAATTCTGATGAAACATATGGGACTATGTGATAGAGAATATCACTATGATATTGCCAGAGAAAACTAAAGTAGCAGAACAATAGGGGGGGGGGGGGGGGAGAAGCATAAGTTTTTTGCCAAATACATTTTTCAATGTAAATCACCAGGGTGGGAATCAAACAGAAGATCCATATACGACGAGATGAGAAACCAGCTTATGAACCACAAAATCCAAGTGCCATGCATCAGCATTAAAAAAATTATATAGAATGTATTCAAGCGGATATTACAGTTTTCCAATAAACACAAGAGCTCAATCCCACTTTTAATGATTAACTAATTCATGCCTTTTCAAATACTTACAAAAATATAATAAAAATCAATTTTTAAACGTAGAAAGAAAGAAAAAAAAAAGGTACAAATGTAACAAACATTACCAGCATTGATGTTGCCAACTCGCTAGTATTCCCATCAACATGAAGCACTGAACTTGTATCCGTATAGAACTGATGAGCAAAATCCGGCGATTGTTTAAGAAGCTGATAATACTGGCCAACGAAGTAAGATCCAACCTGAAACACCAAAACGAGAAAGAGTGTAAGACAAATAGCGGGACCGAGACATAAACACTAGTAGAGAAGCAAATTTCGTGGGTTCACCTCAACAGCACTGACAGGGGTGTGAAGCAGAGTCGACATCATTTCTCTCTAGAGAAACATGTAGCACAAAAAATTCGTGAAACCCTAGCAACCCCCAAGCGAAACCCTCGACGTGCAATGCTTCGGATAAACTGAAAAACCAAAAGCTACCAGATTTTTATGACCCATAAACAAAGAGAGAAAAAATTCGTTCCTTTCTCTGTATTTTTGGTTGGGTTATATATAATCAGGATAAAATGAGATGGAGCTAGAGACGACGACAAATAAATTGCATGGAAATCTATAGAGAGAGAAGCTGAAGAACCTCTCTGTAGTCTGTACTCTGTACTAGAGAAGAGATCAGATTTGAGAAAATCTTTGTTTTTTCCCTCTCAAACGCAGTCTTCTCCACTGGTTTTTTTTAGGTTGTTTCGGGCCTTTTGGAGTCCCTTGTGCTATCGTCGCATTCGTCTAAAACCGGGAGCAACTTATTAAGAAACACTGTAGGGTTTATTGATTTCCGTTCGTTAGATTTTGAATGTTGTTTGTGGATCTAGAGATTCTGTAGGATTGTTCTTTGATGGTGTGTGACCGAAGTAGTATTATGCTAATCTTAGTTGGACCAGTCTTGTTTTCAAGCCACAAACAAACCGCTTGGTCTTATTAGGTGGTCGAACCATTTTACATGCTCAAATTGAGAAATTGATGATTAGCCATAAAGTTAAAAATTGAATAGGTGGGCCATCTTCTAGTTCTTGTATCAATTGGATGTCAACCTCTAGATCTATTAATTGATAAGTTGAGTCATCTTCCACAAGTCATCTTTTGACCATTTTATCCTTTGTTTATTTCATGTCATCGATACCAATATGGTATTGGCATGATCGCCTATATCAGACGATACGATATCGATATTTCAAATCATGAGAGTAGATAAGAAAATCTTCATTTTCAATAGTAGAAGGTAGAGGAATCCACGATTACGCATGTAACATGGTCCTGCAGAAAGTTAAAAGTTTAGACCGGGTGGTTGGGCCGACCATAAAATCCAGTGGCCGGGAAAAAAAGGGGTTATAGAAAGCAGCGTAAGATAGCATTGACTTAAGGGAACACGTGGTTTCCTTTCCTAGGTTGGGCAATTCCTTTGGATTCCATCCAAAAGTTTGATAATGATTGGATTGTAAAGAAAAAGTGTTAGAAGACGGAAAAGGAAGAAGAAAAACAGAAAGAGAAGGCGGCGCTTTTTTTAACAAACCATAGGTTTAGTTTTTTTAAGCCATATGTTTAAATAATAAATTAAGTAAAAAAAAATGAATTAAATTAAGTGGATTGTGTTTCTTTGACTTTCCGTACGGTTTGAATTTGAAAACGTAAGCAAAGAATAGGATGGGTGTTTGACTTTGAAATTTTAATTAATCAAGAGATCTCTATTTGGTCGCATAGTACCTATACCAGCGTCTAGGCTAATGGAAGAACAACCCCTTGATATTCACCCAAGGGCAAGGGCATCAATTTATAGTAATCTGTGAGAGGGCGTTGGGGTGGCCACCAAGTAGGAATCTTTTTTCCAAATTTAATATACAACATCAACTTTCTATCTAGTTAAAGTGAAAAGATTCTCTGAATAACCGGAATAAGGTACACTAGCACTTCTATCTCTATCTCTCTCATTTTTATATGAAATGACATTGCTGTCCTCCAATTTACAATATTGTTTGGTAGCACTTCATTGGTGTGCTCATCTATGCTTGTTCAAAGAACCCTCTCCCTCATTTAAATTATAAAGAAAAGATTAAAAAAAATAAATCTGGTGAGATAATAGTTGAAATGGGTCAAACTTTTTATTCAACTCAAGCAGACCTGTTTAACTTCGCAAACATACACAAAGATATCTATTAATGGAAAAAATTTTGGGTAAAAGAATGCTGCCTAACTTCGTGCATCCAGACACAGTCCCCCTAAAATGACCGCCTCACCCCTTACAAAAAGAAAAATCCTCCCTAATTGATGCCCCTCTGCATGCTCCCATTGGCTCCCGTATTAATGCAGGGCTACTCGACCAGGCAGCATTCTTATTCCCTAAAATTTTGTTCAAAATTGTTACCCAAGCGCAATAAGTCTGAATACCCTCCACACTAAAGGGGGCTTTGGCATCTCCAAGTATTTCCAAACATACACATTGCTTTGGCTGACCAGTTGACTCTTCGAACTATCTGTGGAAAGTTTGCTGGGAGTACGTATTAGATTACCAATCCTTTATTCCGTTATTCTGATGTATATAATTAGTTTTTTCCACTAAACAAAAATATATATATTATTAGTCATAACTTAAAGATTCATATAGATTTAAAATTAATATATCCCAATTTCAACTTCGGCAAAAAATTTTCAGATTTGGTAAGTTTATTAAGGTGGCTCAGATATTTACCACATCATAGATTGGATGGGCCAAATTTTTGTGGACAGGTGGTCCCTACTCACATGTAAATTTAAGCCCAAACAGAGTTTAACAAGTGGGGAAAAAAAAGCTTATAAAAGATTGATGGTCATTAGAAAATAAAGTTGAGAGAGAGAAAGAGAACCATAAATGAAACTTCTAGTGATTTTGATTGGAAAAATCTATCATGGGACTATAGTACAATCAAGCTTGCTACAAGGAAAGCTTCCAAGTTACAAACTATAAAAGTGAGGATTGCAATATACACAAGAAGGAATGAGAGGAATCACCCAACAACCATCAATGATGTCATCTGTAAACGTAAGATATCTGATCAATTCATCAAAATTAGTCCTGAATCACCTCTCTTTTGGCCCTAAATCAATGGTTGATTTTCACATTCAAGATCTTTTACCCAGTGCCATGCTAACGCGCATTGCTCGCCCTTCTACCTCCTAAAACCATACAAAGATCAATAGAGTTACAGAGGAAAAAAATATCTACTTTAAAAAAAAAAAAAAAAAAAACCCCTCGGTTCGAAAGGGATGCAGAGCTAGGAATTGTGTATCCAAGGATATGGTTTCATGTATTGGGATGTCTGCATATGCATGAAAATATCAGATTTATGGAAGAGAGGATTTATGAAAATGAAAGGTCATATTGGTGTTTTAAATGGATATGAAGCAACTGCTTCAAGGGGATAATGTGTGTGCATAGTGACAAAATTAGTTCAGACAACCTCATCAAACCATTGCCTTCTTTCACGTCCTTAAACATGACAATTTCTCAGTCATCAAAATTACTTGTGCATGAGAAAGCATGAAGAAGCTGTCAAAATAAGCACAAAGTCAGTGTTCATTGTTCACAAGCCAGGACCAAAAAGGCCGATAGTAAGACTTGAATATACACACAGGTAACATAGACTTGCTGCTCCGGACTCAGGGTTTAAAAACCTGGAATCGGATGTGGGATCTGCCTCCATCGATTCCATTCAAATCGGCTCAAAACCCTAGAAAATAGAATCTGCAAGAAGCAAAGATTTGCCCATATATATGACTCTTTGGAGTTTTTAATTCAAAAGACTTGTAGATCATCCTTGACGATGTAAGTTTCATTGACTTTCTTCTATTTTATTAACTAAAAGAAGAAGAAGAAAAAATGTGCCGAAAATGAAAATCCAAGTGCGTACATAGACGATTCAAAAGAGAGGTTTACAAATCCACAGTACTGGAATCGGGGCTAATTCCAATCCGATTCTTTGAACCATATCAGGACTACAATATCAGAAACATGGTTTCTGTTTATACGTTCTATGTTCTTACAATGTGAAACATAAGTCAATATGGGAGGTCTACAGATATACAGCACCGAGATTTGACTTGAATAGAAACCTGCTTAAAAGTCCCTTAGCCTAGATTGACTCAAACAAGCCTTTGCAAGTTTCAGCTTGCACCATGTAGGCCTGGACCTTGACTCAATATAAGCATGTTCAAAATATACGACAAATGTGCATGCATGCTTATGTGGGTGTGTGATGGATACAAGATTAAATGCTTAATATATATATATATATATAGAGAGAGAGAGAGAGAGAGAGAGAGAGAGGTACCACTCCATTGAGAGATTCAAGAGCAGCATCCATCTCCGGCTTGGATGAGTAGCTAACAAAACCATAACCACGAGATCGTCCTGTTTCTCCATCGTATAGGACCCTGGCTCCAACCACATTACCATATTCTTGGAACACTTGTAACAAACTCTCTGATGTGACTGACCATGATAAGTTCCCAACAAAAAGCTTGTAATCCGTTTCAGGATACATGGGTTCCCTAGGCCTTGGTTTATCTGAGAAGTTCACCCTAAGTGTCCGACCCCCATATATCTGAAATTTAAAATGATTTCATTATTTTTTTAATTTTAGGTCTAAGAACTTGAGATAAAAGAGCAATTAACAAATATAAGAACATTCTACAGGTTTGTTGAATCCATGATCCTGTCACTGTAGGATATTCATATGCACACATGATTATACAGGTGTTAGGGACAATGTTTGTTCTCATGCAATGGGAAATTGAAAGATTTCACTGAAGTTACTTATTTGAAAATTTGGTTGTATTGCAGTAACATGACGGAATGTGTCAAGGTGTTGAGAAGAGGATTTAATTTGACAGCTTATCCATTAAACTGTAAGATATATTGGAAGGATTCATATAGTCCACCACAAATAGGATGGATAAGACTTGAATCATAATGTTGATTATGATGATCTGCTAGTGAAGTAAGACAATTATTTCATCAGAATCGTTCATTTCTACTTTTGTCCAGTAATTAATCAAAGGTCTATTCTGTCAATAAAACTATGCGCATTGAGATGGAGGACATAAATATAAGTAATAGTACAATTTCATTCCCATAAGCAGTTGTGTAATTATACATTCAGATTTGACTACAGAAGATAAAAAGATAGACTTTTTGTTATTGGTTGGAGGGGAGGGGCGAGAGGGGAGGGTGAGTGAGTGAGAGATCTTACACTTCCATCAAGATTTTTGACAACTGCATTTGCATCTTCAGTACTGCTCATTGTAACAAATGCAAATCCTCTGCTTCTTCCTGTGTCCCTATCATAAAGCACCTAAAGCCATTAAATTAGATTAGTCCAAGGACTATATTGAATAATAGGCCATCACTCAGAGCACTGCGCATTGAAGCACAACATGGAAGCTTCAATATAAACTGAGAAACAGTCACATGCACTGTTTCTATGGCATCTGGTAGGAAGGGATTCCCAATTGATACCATTTCAAGCATTCATCGGCAGGCAGCATTCTGTTAGCCACATTGATTTATTTTGAGGCATTCCATCTTGACCCCGACTTGTTGAAGAGATCTGGAGATAAAGGTTCTACTCGGGGGGCAAATGCACGCCAGTACAGGGCCTGTTATGGTGTGAATTGGAGAATTATATTCTAAGCAATCCCATCACCCCTGCTCGACTTGGTAACAAATGGGGGTTGAGGAATTGCTTCAAACAGATCCACTGCCGATCTCATTTTCCTTGACATACTTGACTCATCCCTTCTTGACTCTTGAGCAAATCGACCATCAACGTTTATGCATATTGCAACAAAAGGGAAATGGAGGGCTGCCTCAAGCCAAGTTTCCTCAATAATTAGGGCATGAAAAATAAGGTATGAATACAGAAAGAAAGAATTTTGTATGAATGAAATGAAAAATCTATTCATATAAGGATTTTGCATTCTCTATTGATCAGACGATAGGACTCAGCACAGATCAAATCAAATTGAAAGTGATATAAATGAAAAACCAAGACAGTTGCAGTTACATATACATAAATACCTCAACCATCTCTGGACTTCCATAATCTTGGATAATTCCAGCAAGTTGAGCACTGTCACAGTTATAAGGCAAATTACCGAAGTAAAGCTTGGTGTTTAGAGGAGCTTGATCAGCTTCCTCTTCATCTAACACCTGATCCTCTCCCTTCTCATCAACTATATCCTCTGCCTCCTCCACTGATTCTGGCTCCGTTTGAATCACTGTCGCTGACTCTTCTTGCGCAACAGCTGCCGAGAACCTCGGTGTGCGCCACTTGTGGGAGATCACACCAGTTGAGAGGAATTCAATGGAGTGAGAGTGGGACACTGAAGCCACTTGTAAAGTACGGACATGGCCAATTTTCAGGACAAAATCAAGTGCCACTTGTTTTGAACGAATACAAGTGGTAGTAGCAGCGGTGGAGAAGCAAGAACCTATTGCAGCTGCTGCTGCCGCTGCCGCAGCCATGGTTGCCGGAATTTCTTGCTCTCCTACTGGTGGTGGTGGTGGTGATGGTGGTTTTTGTCTGTTAAAGTGTCAAAGTGGTTCAGTGGAGAAAACGAGGTGGTTTGTAAGAAGAGGGGGGAAACAGGAGTCGTAAGCGTTATGTTATCTATGCTGACGTGGGTCGATCATATCCAATGAGATTAAAATGGATATGAGGGATAAGGTTTTAGTTCCACGTGTAAAGCTGTTCCTTTGGCCTATTTTCGTTCTAAACATTTCCACGTCATCTTCCATACACGTGTATGCAGGCACGTGCAATTAGACAAGTATTTCGGTAGGTATATGGAGTTGTAGGCAAAAGGGAAAAGAGAAGGCTGTCCGCCTGCCGGGAGATATCTTTTTGGACAGTATTTCCACCTTTCATGGGGTGGGCCAGTCATTTTGCCCCTTAGGTGTCTAGACGCTGGGCATACACTTTTGTATAGAGTTTTTTTTTTCCAAAGACTCCGGCATAAAATTTTACCTGAAATTTTTTACTTGAACATTTTCACTTCAAAAATATTGACATGTAAAATTTTACATGTTGAAAAGTGTTTCAATTTTTATTATTTTTTTTAATGAAAAAAAACATTGAAAATTTTTTTAATATATAGAATTTACATTTACGAAGTAAAATTTTGCAAGTAAAATTTTAAGCCGAAACAAATAGAGCCAAAGGAAAATTATATGAGAGAACGTGTTCTCAGTCCAGCATAGGCATGTGGAAGAGGGTTTGAAATTAAATGAGAAGGTAAACAATCGAATTTAGGCCTTCCCCTTCATGGGGATGGTGAAGCATCCTCGTCGGCAGAGAAGTTCTCAAGAGTGGGTTTATTTGGAAGATTGGTGGGGCTCAAAAGATTAAAAAGTGTGGGAGAATCAAAGCTCAAAAGGTTAAAAAGTGTGGGAGAATCAATGGGTGTCGTCTCTTCCCAATTTTAAAGTTTCATTTCAACCGACAAAAAATTGCCCCATCGGGTTTGTCTCCAACATTATTGACCAGGAAAATCTAACATGGAGGTCTGATCTCCTTGACTCTTGGTTCTCTCAAGCTTACAAAGAAGCCATTCTCAAAATTAGCTTCTCTCTCTTCCCCCAGGAAGATAGATTTGTCTGGGGAGTGTCCGAAGATGGGAAATTTTTCGTTAAGTTAGCATACCACTAGCAGTGTAACCAGCAGAGATTAACAGAGTTTGCTTCAAACTCCTCCTCCCATTGTATAGGTGGAACTCCACCCCTTCCTCAGTCTGAAAATTAATCTGGAGATGTAGCACCCTACCAAAAATTAAGTCTTTCTTGCGGCGGGCTTGTGCAAGTGGCGTGGCTTCTGGAGGTCTTGTGCAACATTAAGTGTCGATTGATCCACAATGTCCAAGGTGCGGTGCGACGAATGAATCGATTGAGCATATCCTTCTTCATTACTCATTCACGCGAGCAGTTTGGTTTGGCAGCTCCACCTCTCTAAAAATTCCAGAAGATGAGAGGATGTTAATTTCATATTGGATTGGTTAGTGGAAATTTTTTAGTCCTTTGGGTAAGAAGCAATGTAAAGCAGTCGAAGGTCTCTACTCTTTCATTGCTTGGACTCTCTGGAAAGCCCGCAACGATTTTATGTTTGGCAAAAGACAATGGCCACCTAGCGAGGTGATCTCCATAGCCCAAGAATCTTTTTTGTGAATTCAGCTCGGTTTCTTCTCCCCCCAACTAAGTCCTCTCTCCACAATCAGCTTCATGATCATCAACCTACTCTGCCTAAGATCTAGTCTCCTCCCTCTAGACCCTTTCTCAAGCTAAACTGAGATGCATCGTGGAGTTTAGACCGCAAGAAGCACGGTTTAGGGATTATCATGCGTGACTTTAACGGAATCTCTTTGGTTGCAAAATCAGTTGTGGGTAAATTTGACAGTATTTTGGAAGGAGAGACGTTGTTGATTCATCATGGTCTTCTTGAAGCTATTGCTAATTGTGTTGAGCATATTCAAGTGGAATCTGATAGTGCTGAAGCAATCAAGTTATTCAAAATGGCTCCCTTTCTGCTCCGTTGGCTGTCCAACCGATCATTGACGATATCTCCCACTTGTCTTCTTATTTCCTCTCTTATAGGATTTCTCATATTTCTAGGGATGTAAACTCAGTTGCAGACACCCTAGCCTGGATGGCTCAGTCTATCTCGTTTACGACTGAATGGCTGAACTCCTCTCTGTGGCTGAAGGAACCTTGTATCACCTCAGCCTCGTGTATTCCACGAGATGAATAAATTTCTTTTCTACCCCCAAAAAAAAAAAAAAAAAACAATCGAATTTAGGTCTACAATTTGTCATGCGGTTAATCCAAACCATTCCCTAAACGTCTAACAATCAAAATTACTACAACATCCTACATTAACACAAATATGGGGAAATGTTCCCTGTGCGTAGGACACAGGGGCCATGCCTACGCACAGTGGGTGACAGAATGACCTCCATGCCCCCCATGTATGACTGAAATTCCGCCGCCCATTGTGTTGCCACTCGCTCTCTCATTGGTTGGCTTGTGCAGCGTGGCCCCTGTAACCCATACAGAGAACGGCTTCCCCACAAATATATGGGGGGCAGGGAACTACAATTGAAGGTGCATGGACATACTCAAAAGGGTACTAGCATAAGCGCCTTGCAAAAAAATATGACAATGTTTACATAGTTTTTCTTAGATATCCAACAATCAGACTTCCAAGGTAGCACGCCGCCGCTACAGGCACACTGGTAGCAGCCTGGAGAAACGAGCGGGTGGCATGGGAAGGGGCAGGTTGATCCTTTCCAAAGATAGAGAGCCTAGGGAACCTGGCGGCGAGTCCAAAATTTTCCCTTTCTTTTATTAAAAGTTGATATATCAGCCCATCTCAAAGCTTTCAATCTTCATATGGTATCTTAGCCAAATAAAAATCTCCATATGCTAAATTATAGTAGATTGAAACCTCGTCTACAAAATTTGAATAGCAACTCCTTGTGGCACACAAAAATAATCAATCACTAAGATGTTGCCTCATCTCAGTGCCTTTCATAGATCGTCTGCTCATCCTAATTGACGGTCGTCTCGCAGCCGCCGTAGATTGGATTTCGGAGTAGGGTGGAACTTGAATCATCCACGGCAAGACTCGCCTGAAGAGATAGTTCTGGAATCAAATTGGACCTTCAATCAGGAGCTGCTGGCAAATGGCATTGATGGGAAGAATTAAATTTCTTGTATAGCTTGGACCATCCAGTTCTGTTTGGCTTCACTATGGGACTCCCTAAACCATCCCTGGAGCTATTCCACTCGCAATTGGTTCATATGTGGAGGCCTATGGGGGTTACTGGTGTCGATTGGATTGGTGAAGGGATGTTTGTGTTACATGTTTCCAACCATACATCGCGAGAACGACTCCTCTCTCTCTGCCCTTGGTGGTGCGGTCAAGGCCTTGTCCATCTGGTCCGTCATGCTCTGAATGATCCTCTCTTTATTAGTGAACGTGAACTGATCCCTAAATGGATTCAGGTTAGTCCGGTACCTGTGGAAGGCTTCTCTGCTGAGTCTCTAAAACAGGCGGTTTCATGTGTTGGTAAATGGTTGAGCTTTACCTAGATCATGAC
Organism: Telopea speciosissima; assembly: GCF_018873765.1. Classification (NCBI taxonomy): domain Eukaryota; kingdom Viridiplantae; phylum Streptophyta; class Magnoliopsida; order Proteales; family Proteaceae; genus Telopea; species Telopea speciosissima. The sequence continues at coordinate 16,869,126 of NC_057922.1, forward strand.
ATCGGGCTTCCCCGGACTATTGCTCGCGTGAAAGCCAGGATTAAATGGAAGCGCCCGCTCTGTCTTCATTCTAAGATTAGGAATGATCGGGGGGATTTACTTTCGGTGGACCTCCATTATGAAGCACTTCACGTCTGTTTCATTTGTGGCTGCTTGTGTCATTCGGATGAGGTGTGCTCAGTTCCCTCTACATCCGAGAATCGATTTGAACACGCTCTTACACGTCCTCTCAAATTTAACTTTTTTGGGCTTGAGGGGTTTCGATCCTTTTTGCCTTTATCTAAGGAGGAGGTATGGAGTCTCACAACTGCTTCACAAACCGTGATGCCATCTGAGCCAGTTATTACTGAAGTCACTGAGGAGACTGGACTTTTAGACGGGGCGACGGATACGATGCTCGCGGATATGGATTGGGAGCTACCAGAATTGGATACTGTGGGTATTGGCCTTAATTCTGGATGTTTCGACCAGGATCTCTAGCTCTCTCTGTTTGTCTTACCCTCCACTAATCAGAAGGACGAGGACTGCTCTACACATTCTGCTGCCTTTGTTTCGTCTTGGCTCTTGGAGCCCTTGGATGTTGATTTGCCTGCGCCTTTGTTGGGCTCGCCTGTTTCTCCTGCGAGGGTACTCACTACCATGCCGGTGCCATCCCCTTTGGATTTGGACCCCCATCTTGAAATCCAGTCTACTCTGCTCGCTCTAACACTGCCTGTCGATAAGAATGCAATCCTTGAAGGTGCTGCTATTTTTGAACCACCTCTTAAAAAATGGAAACTCTCTCCCTTACCTATTTCGCAACATGCTTTCTGCGAGTTCTCTGATCTTCGCGCTTCCATTCTTGATGCTTTATCTTCATCATCTGATCCTGCTTCTCTTCTCGCAATGGTTCATGATTGGTTGGGTGAGGTTCAGGGTGGGGCACTTGCAATAAATGTGGAGAACACCACTTATGCCTTCACGGGTCATGCTCCTATTCCTACGATTAGTCTAGATGCTCCAAACACTGTAAGTCTCTCTTCCATTGCTTGTCAGCTTTTTCATTTCTATTGTGTTTTCTTTATCTACCTTTTTGCTTGGTGTCACTTTATTTGGAATCTCAATTTACGTGCTTCTCGTAGATCCTTTATTCCACGAAGACTTTTTCGTTTCTGTATGTTGTATATTTCTCTGCTATTTTTTTATAATGTTGATCTTTGCTTGGAATACGCGTGGTTGTATGAATAAGTTTACTTGTAAATGTTTGGATTTCCTTTTTACTAAATATAAGCCTGATATTGCTTTTCTCTGTGAAACCAAATGCATGGATCATGATAACATACACCATCTTTCCCCTTTTGCTTCCTATGTTTCTGTCAATTTTATTAATAGCTCGGGTTTGCATGGGAAAAAAAGTGGTCTTTGGGTTTTGGCTCAGGCTGCGATTTTGGTCTTGCAATGCTTTTGTTTGGAACACACTATTGCGGTTAAAATTGCTATTCCTCTCTCTACTCCTTTTTGGATAATCTGTATTTATGCGCCCCCTCATGCTGCAGATCGACTCCCTTTTGGGGTACTCTGAGGGATTTTCTTTCATCTCTCACTGATCCTTTTTGTGTGCTTGGGGATTTCAATGAAGTTTTGAGTGCCACTGACAAAATGGGTGGTGCCCCTTTTTCTCTTTCTAAATCTGGTTTTGAACTGTCTTCTTTGGTGCATGTCTTGTCACTTCAAGAAGTTATTCTGCCTGGTTCCTGTTTTACTTGGTCTAACAAACAGAAATCGCCCAACCTCATCAAAGAGTGTTTAGATTGGGTCTTTGTCTCTCCTTCTTGGTTTGATCTCTTCCCTTTTCCTCTTCTTTTAAGTTGTCTGTTGTTGGTTCTGATCATAATTCCATTTGTCTAAGAACGACTGTTGTACGTCCATCTTATAAAAAACTTTTTCATTTCCATGAGGCTTGAACTGTCCACCCGGATTTCTTCTCTTTTTGCCACTCCTCTTGGGATACTACTGGTGGTGCTTCATTACCTTGTAAACTTACTTCGTTCTCTAACAAATTGAAGACGTGGAATCAAGAAGTTTTTTGCCATGTTGCTGACCTTAAAAGTAAATTCTTTGATGCCCATCTTTTTGAATCTGACCTTCTTTGCCCTGATTTCCATTCCCTTCAATGTGTCTCCCAAAAATTGGAGTGGATTTTTTAGGCAGAGGAACTTTTTTTGCTTCAAAAATCCAGACATCTTTATATTAAAGATGGGGATCGCAACACCAGATTCTATCGTCATTAAACATAATCTCAGAAAGCGTACTGTTATATCCATCAAAGACGAGTCTGGCAATCTTGTTGATGATACTAAGGCAGTGGCTAATCTCTTTGCATTTCATCTGAAGCAGCTGTTTACTTCTTCCCAACCACTTGATGCTAGCTTTGTGGAGTGCCTCTTTCCTCCTGTATTCCAGGCAGGTGAATCTGACTTTCTCTGTGATATTCCTTCTTTGAAGGAGGTGAGAAAGGTAGTTTTTTCTTTTGGATCTTTGAAAGCACCAGGTATGGATGGGTTTAATGCTGGATTTTTTCAAAAATTCTGGGATTTAATTCATCCTGATGTTTTTGCAATGGTAGTGAATTTCTTTCAAACGGCTTCCATCCCATCGGGTTTAAACCATACAGTTGTTTGTCTAATACCTAAATCTGAAAATGCTTCATCCGTAACTGACTTTTGACCAATAAGTTTATGTAATGTTTCTTATAAGATATTCTCGAAACTTATAGCCTTTAGATTGAAAACATGCCTCCAGTCTTTTATTTCACCATTTCAAGCTGCTTTTATTCCTGGTCGACAAATTGCTGACAATGTTGTTTTGGCACAGGAAATCTTCCATTTTTTTAAGCACACCAAAGGGAAGGTCAGGTTTGTCGCCATTAAGATTGATATGTCCAATGCCTATGACAGAATTGAGTGGGGTCTTATCACTTCGCTTTTTAGGTTTTTAGGCTTTAGTGATCACTGGGTCAGGCTTGTTTCTACTCTCATCTCAACTACTTCTTTTTCCATCAAGTTAAATGGTAGCCCCTTTGATTTCTTTTCGGCTTCTAGAGGGCTTCGCCAGGGCTGCCCCCTAAGCCCGTTTCTCTTTATCTTAGCTATGGAAGTCCTCTCTCCCCTTTTATCGGCTTACAGGGACCTTGACTTATTTCGAGGTGTAAAAATTTCTAGGACCGGCCCTGAGATTTCACACCTTTTTGCAGATGACATTTTTATATTCTGTCGTGCTACCCAGGATGACCTGTTGACGGTAAAGACAGTTTTGGATCTCTTCGCTGATCTATCTGGCCAGGAGATTAATTGTGCCAAGAGTGGGATACACTTTAGTAGGAATGTTTCTTCTTCCTCCAGGGCTCTCTTGTCTTCCGTAATTGGTCAAGGAGATGAGTTCCAAGTCTGTTTACTTGGGTACTAACCTTTTCCATGGTAGGTCTAAATCTAAGGAGTTTGAGGGGTTGGTTTCAAGCATACAAGGTAAGCTTTCGCTTTGGAAATCTAAGGCCTTATCTTTTGCTGGGCGAGAAGTTTTGATCAAGTCGGTCTTGGCTTCTACGCCCGCCTATTTGATGCAATGCTTCCGCTTTCCACTTCAAATCTGTCGCAAACTTGACTCTGTCGACCTTCAATTTTGAATGGGCAATTGTGGTCCCAAGAAAAAATCCTTTTTCATTTCTTGGGAGAAATTGTGTCGCCCTAAGGCCTATGGGGGGTTAGGCTTCAGAAAAGCAGACCATCACAATCAGGCTTTGCTTCTAAAACTCGGGTGGAGATTACTGAATGAGCCTTCCTCTTTATGGGCCAGAGTCTTAAAGGCCAAATATTTCCCCAAAACTAGTTTCTTTGACCCTAGGACTAGGGCTAAGAAGGGGTCCTGGACCTGGAATAGTATTACACAGGTAACCCCTGTTCTGCAAAACATGTTGTGCAGGCGGATCGGTGATGGGCACACTACTTCTCTCTGGTACGATAAATGGATTCCTTCCCTTTCTACTAATCTTGCTGGCTTAGTTTCTAACTCGATACCCACGAACTCTAAATTCTTGACTGTTGGCCATCTTAAACACGGATCTAACTGGAATTTTGACCTCTTAACACAATATGTTCCTCATAATATTGCTCCTCTGGTCCAATCTATTACTTTTTCTAATTCTAGTGATCAATGGTATTGTCTGAATTCGTCTACAGGAGTTTTCACCACGAAACTCGCTGTAAGGCATTTATTTTCCTGCTCTGCTAAAAGATCTGATAATTCTGTTGGTTGGTCGAAATTTTTTTGGAAACTTCCAATTCATCCCAAGTTTAAAGTTTTCTTTTGGCGTGTGCTCAATGCAGGACTTCCTACAAAGGATATTCTATCGAAATGGAGTCAGTGTGAGGCGAACTATGCTTTTTGTGGAATGGGTGTCGAATCACTTTGGCACCTTTTCCTTTCTTGTGATTGGGTCAAACGTACCTAGGCAGTAGGACCACTGGGGCTAAGCACTGAATTTTTTGCCTTTGATCATTTCCATCGCCTTTGTCGGTTTTTTCACTTGCACTTTAAGGCTAATAAATCCCTGTTGAAGTGGTTTTTTAGCACTTTCATTATAACTTGCTATTTTCTATGGAGTTCTAAAAATAAGTTATTACTTGAATCCATTCAACCCAATCCCTTAAAGATCATACATGCGGTTTCACAATGGTTGGCTGACTTTAACCTAACTACTTTTGGATCGGATTATCCTCATAATGTTTGTATCCCTGATATAGTTGTACCCCTCAAATTCTCTCTGTTGCCTTGTTGTAATCTTCCTGTCTTGATCTGTGCAGGATTCAGTTCACCTGAACTGACTAGGGCGGGGTGGGCCTACATCTTTTTGGTTGATGGCAAGTTAAAGTTTTTTGATGCAGGAAAGCTGCTCTGTACACAGGATGTAGATATCTATGTTTATGCGATACTTAAAGGTCTCATCCATGCTGCCAGTATTGGGTTGCAGATTAAGGAAATTTAGTGTGATAATAAGTTGATCACTGAATGTCTTCCACCTCCAACCAAATGCCCATGGCCATGGCACTTAGTTCCTACGCTACTTCGTATTTCTGATCTCACCCAAAATGTAAATTTTCATCTTAATGTGTGCCCTTTTACTGCGGCCCTAGTTAGGAACTTGGCACACAATGCTTGTATGGACATCCATATGGTTTAATCTTATATAAGTTTTTGATTTCATCAAATAAAAAAACCTCCTTGTGGCACAGTACATTAAACCAAAAAGAAAAAAAAATCCTGTGTGGCCAATTTGGCCAGACTATTAAAGAAACCTTGGGCAATTTTTTTGCTTTAACCATTTAATGTTTACAGCAAGAAAAAACGAGCCACAAGCCCAAACCAAAACAAAACCCAACCCCCTCCCCCCCCCCCCCTCCCTTCATCCCACCAAACTTCACTTTTTTTTGCTATGTTTGGAAGTTAAAAACTATGATGACACAATGATCGATTTATGTGTATCTCAGAGCTCTTCAAATTCAAAATTTTTTGAATGTTCTTTTCTTTTCTTCTGTTTTCTTGGCTTCCAAGCATAGCCTCAAAGAAGAAAAAAATTCTCATGACTGCTGATTGATATATCCTTCACCTTTAATTCTTACCGTTTTGCTCACATTCCAAGAGAGATTAACAGTACTGTTGACTCCTTGGTTCAAAAGGCCTTGTCCGTTATGTGTAGGACAACATGGCCCATATCCACTCCATGGCTATCTGAATTATGTAACTCAGATACCTTGAGCTTGTCACACTTTAATATATAGACGTCTTTCGACCAAAAAAAAATGACTGCTGCTGATTGGTTTTTCTCAAAGAGCTCTCAAATCAAATTATCACAGTTAAGCGCATGATTACATATACTCAGTACCGAAGTTAATAATAAAAAATAAAAAAAACCAAAGCAGTGTAGTAATTAAAATCCAATTCCATTGGAATGCACCTACTGGGTTAGTCACAGTTCCAACACATTGCCTTGTACATACATACCTCTGCTGACTACCAGAACCGGCACCCAAGTTCAAAAACCCCCAGGGCACATAACCCAATTTCTATCCAATAGATGCAAAAAGAACCTAATTTACAGGTGGCAAAATTGGGGAGGAATTATTTTTTATCGCTCAATAATAAGTCCCATAGTACGCCTGCTGTACTGGTGGTGCCTGTTGCTGAGTTGGTGGAGCAAAGGTTGCTGCTGTGGCTGGTTGGGCGTAGTTTTGCTGTGGAAGAGCCTGCTGAAAAATAATTTATAACAATATCATGATGCATACAATTAAAAAAGACAACAGTTGAGCAATTGCCAGTCCTTTCTGTTTTCCTTCCACTTGACACTAGACCAGTATTATTTCAACCTTTTCAACCCAAAGAAACACAATTGGAATCACCAAAACCTACTAAGCAAGAAAAGAAGGACAAAAACCAGAAACAGATGCAAACGTTCGAGTCTCGATAACCTACAACACACTTAAAAGTTCCAATTTCCAGAGCAGGAAGTGTGAGGACATGGCAGGCAGATACTCAGATGTGTATCCAACAAAGTACAGAAGTCTAAACACAAACCAACACCATATAGTACTCTAATGCTGGGCAATGCATATATTATTCTCAATCTCTCATCTCCTGGAACTCAAGAATACTAAATCCCAAGTGTCATATCCTTGCTTCATCTAATGAGGTTTATATTATTTCCGTTTATATTATTTCCATGTCTGGCCATCCTGGATGGAAATTTAATAACTATGGATACCCCAAGCATCAAGTGTGTCCAAAATAGTGAGAAATTACAAAAGAATGCCACCAACCTCACGGAGTCATGGTATATGAGGTTATGGCATATTTGAATTCTTGAATATGTTTTACACCCTACTATATACTGACTAGTGATATGGTACAGAGGTTACTCTTATCACATGGAACTACCAACATCCATCCAAGGCTACCACAGAGCAAGAAATCATGGCAGCACCCAATAAAGACAGCTCACTAATCTTTGTGATGTATATTTCTCCTTTTTTTTCCTAAAAGAGCTAATGCTCTTCTTCTCCCCCAAAATTCAAGATTTTTTTGTGCGAAGTCCTTCGAGATGGACTGCCAACTAGGGATAAACTCCACTGGATGAATCTGAAATCTGATTCCTGTAGTATATGCCAGGATACTTCTGAATCACCTTGTCATATTTTTTTTATCTTGTAATCTGACAAAAAGGATTTGGTTTGCTGGACCCCTTGGCCTACGTATAGAACTTTTACAAGGTACTACTATCAAAGAGGCTTTTCATAACCTGATCAACAATCCATCCTTGACAAAAAGAGATGGAGATCGAATTTTATGCATTGCTAGTATTACCATGTATTTCATTTGGCCAAACAGGAACCAAGCTATCTTTGAAAATTACAAAACTCACCCCACTGGTATTATCAGGAATATCTTGAGATGGGTGGGAGAATACAATCTTTTTTGCCCTCTGGAAAATACATTACAGGAATCCCAGGGCAACCTCTCTATCTCACAGTTGCTTCCTCCAACGGAATTCTATTTGGGCCTCAATACACAGGAAAACATCATTTTGATTGCAGATGGTAGTTTTAATCAGAGATCAAAACAGGGAGGATGGGGTTTTGTATTTTCTTCAACAATGAGTTGTATGCATCATCTATGGACTATGGAAATGCAGGAACAGCACAGGAAACGGAGCTCAGGGGATTCAAAGAAGGGCTCCAGAAAGCACTTCTATTGGACTGCAGGAAACTGACGATCTGGACAGACTCGGAGGAGCTCAAGAATTGGACTACTAGCCAAGAAAAGTACTCGTGGCCATGGAACTCTTATCACTTTTTGTTAGATATCAAAAGCTTTATGGACACTTTTTGGTTTGTAAATATTATTAAGCAACCTAATACAGCCAGCTCATAAACTGGCAAACAATGCTAGGACTGAACACATATTATCATCCTGTATGTCAGATACTGTTCCTATTAAGTTTTAATTTAAGTATCTTTATTTCATTAAAAAACAAAGGTTAGCTCTTCCAATCACAATTGCTATACTTCTGAAAGGCCACTACTTTTAAAGTTATGGTTAACCACAATGGGTTACTATGAACCAGAATGGATCAACTCAACAGCAAGGGGTTCCAGACCATAGCCAGGCTCATAATCATAATTGTCAAGACGCCGCCTAGGCAGGCGCCTTGGACGCCTAATTGGTGTCACCTCGGTTTTGGACCTTCTCCAATGCCTAGGGTCGCCTAGACGCCATGACAACTATGCTCGTAATGCATACGAACCAGTATGTCCGAAACAATCCAAACATGCTCGTAATGCATACGAACGAGTATGCTCGTAATGAAGATGATGTAATAATCATTACAATCCTACACCTCAAGTGTCCAATGAAATTGTTGAGACAAAGATGGTAAGAGAAAAGGTGGAGACACTAGAGAATGCCCTAAAGAATGACACGCGGTACAGAAGACCAAATAATTAATTCGGAAGGAATGTATTTCTTCTTCTTTTTTTTTGGGTAGAACGTGTTTCTTCCCAAAGGCTAAGATACTGGAGAGATTCAAATGGAAATCTGATCAGTTCGATGGGACCGGAGATTCCCGTGCACATAAGGGATTACATCAGCCAAATGAAACTCCAGGGATTTTCTGACAGTCCAAGAAAAATACCTGGACAGGGTATGTTGGAGGATAAGTGCCATAAGCAGCTGTTTGTGCAGTTGAAGTGGCCACCTGTGGATGAGTATAGCCGCTGCCATAACCAGCATACCCACCATATCCAGCCTGTAAATCATATTAAGTACACAAAGAAATCAAATTAGGCAGCTGCAAAAAGTAAGTTTTTCCTGTCACTTCTTTTTGTTAGATGAGAAGTGTTGAAATGTAAGAAAGTGTCCGTCCACAAGAAGCCAATAACCCAAAATATATAGCAACCATCAAGATATCATGAAAAATATACAAGACAAAGGGCACAATATATGGAGATCCCTTAGATACCCATAACAAGGACCGACAAAAGAACCTGTCCAACACAGACGTCGGTGCCTAGGAGAGATTAGTGATCCCGCTATGAGAATTATGTAGGCTTACATAGAAGAAGACAACTGGAGAAACTTAACAAATAACTGCCATCAAAGCAAGAGATTAGTTGACCCTGGGGCCTCTACTAATGAAAATGAGAATATCTCCCAAGGGACCTGGTCAAACATAAACTCAACGAAGCTTCGTCAAAACTAGTTGGGGCTAGCTACACTATTCTGTTCTGCCTAGCCACTCTATTTAGGTACATCATAACTCCATGAAGCCTCATCAATTTTCTCTTTCCACATCTTTTTTAGCCTTCCACTTTTCTTTTTCCAAATCCTCCAACTGGTTGCACACTTGGTTGTAGTGGCAGATAGCCTAATTATCTCAATCAACTTCCTCTTACATTGTCACCTAGTGCTGCTACTCCTAAGCTCTCCCCCCCCCCCCCCAAGTGCATCCATTTCCGACTCTATGTTCCTAGTATTTTAGCCATTGACACCTATAACAAACTAAATATGTTACAACCATTTCATGCATATGCCAATTTCCCCCTAGTAAGTATGCTTATTCCATTTCTACATAGAGCATGGCTGGTATTATAGTGATGCAGTTGCACTAACCAACAAGATCGAGCTTGGAAGCCCAGGCCTAAATTTTACAATCTGTTCAAATAAAGGTAGATTGGGAATTTTCTTAAATATTGGGTGCTAAATTGCTAATATCCTCTTTAAAGCTATACGACTGTTGAGAGAGTATGAAGGTAGAGTAGCTGAGTTCAATATGAGTTCTAAAATTTTATTTTCAGTTCCACTATGAATCCAAGTAATAAGGGTGTACCCAGTGCACGATGGTCCACCATTGCGGGGTCTGGGGAGGGTCATAATGTACGCAGCCTTACCCTTTCTTTTGCAGAGAGGCTGTTTCCAGACTCAAATCCATGACCACTTGGTCACAATGGAGCAACTTACCGTAGCACCAGGACCGCCCTCATAGCTGAGTTCACTATGAGTCCAAGTCTGACTCATTATTGGTTTAGCAAATAGTTATATGGGGAAGTGTTTCTTGAGGGGAAGCATGGCCCCTGTGTGTGCACGGAAGCCAATGGGAGTTCGCGTGGAAGAATCATGGGGGTGGGGCAGTCATTTCGCCCCCTCTATGCCTGGGCACAACGTGGGCACTCCCCCGAGTTCTTTTTCCCTAGTTATATATATATGGAAGAGCGCCCCCCCCCCCCCCTAACAAACTGATACAAGATAAGCTGAATAGAAATTTTAAGTTTCATGGTTGCTGGTTGTTTCTCGTTGGAGACCACTTAGGCTTGTTTGATTGATCTCTCCTCCCTCTTGCTTTGATTTCAATTTTCAGCTTCTAATCACAGGTGTGATTTTGCCTTCTTTCTTCCATTCTTTTCAATTCTTTATTTCTTCTCTTCTTCCTCCAGGTTTCTAGTTCTAGGCTTATAGCAGGATACCCTGTTTCCTGTCAAGTTTCAGCTAGCTTTCTTAGTTCATGTCTCCTTTATTACAATATAATCTGCTCTGAAACTTAGTAGCTATTCCTCTATTCATATCTTCTCTATTACCTTATAGTTTGCTCTTAAACTTAGTAGCCATTACTCAATTAATATTCTCTTAGAATCTGCCCTTACCAGTTTCTTCGTCACTTTACAGGCCTTCTATATGACCTGCTCTGTTTTCTGTCTGCACTAAAATATTATTTTCTGGTTTGGCTTTTTAGTAATTAGACATTTTTACCTGGGTAACACTGTTGGTGTGACCTTTACCCCACCTGGTTCACCGTCCCTTGTTTCTTTCATGTTTCTGAACATTAAAAACAATTAACTCATACAGTCATACCTACAAGCTCTAGGTAGTGTTTGGTAAATACCAAAATAACTGGTCTTTCTTCCAAATTTCATTAATATCTGGATTTTGTCCAGTTTTCTTTTTTTTGAAATTTCAATATGGATCCGGGTTATTATTGTGGTCCCAGCCTTTGTGATCTTCTAGGTTCTATTCTAGACTCTGAACTGGACCATATAGTAGTTTTATATCTCCATGCAGTAAATCACACATCACTACATCAGAGACCATAAATTAAAGCACACTCTACCTGTTGAGCATAGCTAGGGTTCCACTGTTGTCCTGCCTGTGAAGCTTGTGAACCCTGTGACCAAGCTTGAGGTTGCAGCCCATATCCAGCAGTCCACTGGTTCTGTGCAGTTGGATATGCACCCATAACCGATTGGGTTGTTGAGGGAACACCTGCATAAGATTTAGCCAGCTTTGCCTTGTCTGAAGCTAGAAAGTCTTCAGCATGCCGTTTCCTCAACTCTGACGTGTTCCTGTGGTGTAAAAAGAGCTTGGCATGCCGATCTTCAGCCTTCTTGACAGACTCTGCATCTCCAAAGAGATTCAAAAACTGCAAGACATAGGAAATTGGATAGTAACTAAAATCATCCAAGTATGCATCATATCCACAAAAAAAGTTAACATCAATACATTACAAGATATATCCAACTACAATGTTGAAGTTTGCCCCTGTTAAGTAGTACTGTAGGGGAACTCTCGGTCTTGATTTACTTAGTAAGGTTAGCTTTGTCTATTATGTGTTGATATTGTAAATAAGGGCAGTATTGTACTTTCTTATATTTTTCTCTTAATAAAAAACCCTACTACTACCGGTAGAGAGATTATTCCATTCCCTCCATCGATAGTTCTGTTTTTCTCCATTCTCTCGTCTTCTTCTCTTTTCCAATGATCTTTGTGCTGGGCTGGTTCTTCTTCTCCAATATTGTCACAGCCCCAACACCACATATGGTGCACATGTTGGTCCTCTGTCCTCTATCAAATTTCAAGCCAAAAGGAATTTCAAATGTGACATAATATAAATCATAACTGGTTGGTAAGCCGAGAAAAATGGAAGCCAGTTTGAGGGCTGAAAGTAAAAGAAAGGACCATAAGAAGGTGAGATATGTTTGAATAGGATCACCAAATTCAACATGTGGCCAATCAAGGGGCACACAATCTCTAGGTCATAAAGGCCTCTGTGAGATCCAAAAAAGTAACAACTTCATGGCATGCTCAATTATCTCTTAAACTAGCTACTACTACAGTACTACTGAATCTATTGAGTTAAAATGAAGGGTGCTATATAGGTTGGTTGTTCAAAAATGGACTCGAAAGACATAGACAACAGGAACAATTGGGCCACTAGATTGAGATAGAAACATCGTCTGTAGCAATATTATTCAAATTTTAATTAGACAATGTAAACATTGTTTCCGGTGATGCATCATCTGAGACACACATCAAGGAAATTGTTGAACTGGCATAAAATAACACATCAAAGTTTGCCAGAGCTGAAATAACTGGGAATTCCAACAGAAAGCCATATTGATGTGGTTGAGATGTCTTATACCACCATACATTCACCAATTGCTAGTAGTCTTACCTCCATCAATACAGGCCAAACAAGGGCATCAAAATGTTAATATGGTCCACTATAGTAATAGAAACATAATTTTATACAACCCAACAATCTAGTAATTCTGAAACAACATCCAACTTATGATACAAATTAACCAATTCAATCACAATGTGGGAAGCTTTAGCGCAACGGTTAAGTTGCGCTATTACAACCAGTTGGTTGTGGGTTCAAAACTTGAAAACAGCCTCTCCTGTGAAGCAGGTAGTAAGGCTGTGTACATTTGCTCCTCCCAGACCCTGCAGTAGCGGGAGCCTCGTGCACTGGGTTGCTCTTTTTTAATCACCATTCCACAACATCCAACAATTCAATTATATGTTTGAAACAGCTTTGCTTGCAAAATGATAGCAATGACAGACTGAAATGTAGCTTGGGTTATCAGTTACTGTATTTTTGCCCTTCTTTATTGGGCTGGTAGATTATGATTGCAACCTTGCTCCTCCTCATTAACGAATAAATTACTCACAAGACACAAGTATACACATAACTAAACTGGAACAAAATGAATTAGTCAATCAAGTTGGCAGGTCAAAATTCCAAAGACAATGGGCAAGATCACCTCATGGCTCTCCAAAACATTACCTCTAAAAGAATGCCAGATAGTTCTTCTCTGTCAGTAATACTTGCAGGATTGGGATTATCAGGAGTGAGAAGTATGAACTTTTCAACCAATGAGTCTATATAATCAATTCTCTTAGGGGTTGACTGAATAGCCTCCAGATGGATCAAGGCCTGGACATCTCAAAGAAACAAGTGCACCATTGTTAACTAGAGAAGAAGAACGGAAACATGAAATAAAGCTGCAAAGAAAATGAAATCTGAAGGAGATTTAGAAAGAACACACCTCTAAAAGTGGCTTTGATAGTTGCACGTTATCAGTGGCTTCAACTAGAACCTCCCTAGCTTTTTCAGCATTTGCAGCAACCTTAAAAACAACATCAAAACAAACACAAAGACATAGTGTCATATTTGGAAAAAAGCATTACAAAACCTACAACCATGAAAATAAACCCCACAATCTTAATCTTGATGTCTCAGATTCAGATCATTACAGATTATGTCTATTAGCTAATGGAAAACAGTCTGAACACGTCATGGGTTACTTTGCAAAAATGTACAGCATCCTCAATTGATGGAACAATAAAAAGTTCTCTTGAAAACAGGAAAGAAGTTCAAGTGAGCAAACTATTGAAATAAAATGTGTACAGGTTGTGATAAAGAGAAAAAAACAAATAATTCTGAATTTAGGCAATCATGCGAAGGGCATCGGTAGGGCAAGATGAGGAAGAAGATCAGTGTTGAAGGCCCATTGTAATTGGGTGGCCTTTTCTTTTTCGTTAGTTTGTGAGCTTTTTGGTCCCACAACACCACCACCCCCTCCCGCAAAACAAAAACAAAAAAGAAAATGCGCAGTCTTACTAATGCCAGCTGGTGATCTTTTCTGGGTTCAGCTTGTTTTTCTCAGAGGCTATGTCCCATCTAATGCCAATGGTGGGGAAGGTCATCTAAAGGAAGGGGCATAACGCAGGCGCTGGGTTGTGTGGTGAGGTAGCCTTGGGTGAGTGTTTGACTTTTCCCATCTGTGATCCTCTCCTTGATTTCTAGACTATTGCTCTCGTCATTTGTCAGTTTCTTATATCCATATGAGCAATAAAGTTACTTTCTTACCGGAGAACACAACCCCCCCCCCCCCAAAAAAAAGAGGAGTAAGAAAGGAAAGAGTGGACTAATAGAACTTCCAGAAAAATGAACTGATGCTTTCCAAAATCTAGTGAATCCACTTCCATAAACTACAAAATAGTATAGTACAACATTGCAACAGAAAAGCACTACTCTGATCCTCATAGATCTAGATCCCCAGGGTCAATGGTTTCCAAATTCCAGAGAAATCACTTCCATAAATTTCGATAGCACAACACTACAACAAATAAGCACTACTCTGACCCTCGTAGATCTAGACCCCCAGGGTCAATGCAGATTCAAGTAATTGTTTCTAACTAGCATAAATGGTTCCACTTACCAAGCATAAAAACCGTGCATACTGAACAAATAACATTGGCAACGTTTGAGACTGCTCTTTCCCCTTTTCAGTGGCTATTGCCTGTTCATATAGTGAGAATGCATCTTCCAAGTTGCCCTGCAAAATGTAAAAAACTGGCGCGTTACAACACACATTTGACCAGGACTGAGTCTGGTACCTGCAATAGACAAAATGAATAGCACTACCAGTCGATTTTCCATGTTTGCATGCTTAATAACAGCTTCAAGTAAACCAGGTGAAATTCCAGAATGCACAAGTTGATATGCCGCACGTGCTCCTGCAACATCCCCAGTTTGCTCCTTAAATCTAGCAGCAAAAAGGTGAATCTCCGGTTGTCTCTGTCAAAAGCATTGTAAGAAACATAAGAAAGAAGACGGGAAAAATAGAACGAAAAAATCCACTAAAAATTTGATACAACTCCTAACCAAATTCATGCACTGATGACAAACAATATATATGAATTCCTCCCAGGAAAGAATATTTCTGTTTTATACATATGATAAAATCCAAGAAGTAAAGGATGACAGGCAGAGTACATACAAAGTCACAAGAATCATATCAGAGTATTCCACAATGAATGATGACTAAAATACGAAAAAACACAGCTAGTAAAACAAGCACACGTGATTAAGTAGCAGAGGACACCTAAAGATGTAAGGAAACTCAGTGAAGAACTAATTCATATATAAAAATAAGGAAAACTATACTAATTATTATTTTATTATCAGTCTTTTAAGGTTGGTTTCAACGCTTTGAAAATGATTAGAAATGCTAAATCGTCTATGCTATATTGGCATGGTCTGAAAATGCTCTCCTTTAACATGCTTGGCATCCAAAGATCGCTCTTCTGGAAAAAGGAAAAGAACCTTTTCCAGAACCATCATAAAGTTTTTTTTTTTTTTTTTTTTTTTTTTTGGGTGGGCGGGGGGGGGGGAGAGGTGTGAAGGCAAGGAACAAAACAACCTTTCAATGATAGCACCCATGACACATGTAAATACAACTACCTAAAAGGTACTGGATATTTTACTCCCCAAGTGGTTGACATAGACCTAGAAGGCAAGTCAAGCCAAAGCAAGGTTCGAAAACTCGGGTCTTGGTGCCAACTCGGACCCTTGAAAAACCGAGTCAAGTCGAGTCGAGATCTCGCCGAGTTGGTGTATTTTTTTTTTCCTCGACTCGAAGCCTCATCTCGGTGGGTTTTAGACCTAGTTTGGGTCTGAAACTTGGTATTCAGCCTATTTTAGGCCATTTAAACACAATGGCACTATCAGATTTTGCAAAAACAAAGTCCAAATAGAAGTTTCACTTAGTGGGAAAGCAGGACAGACACTTATGCTAGAAACCAGGACAGACATAGGACAAACACACTTATTTATGCCTAATATCATTTAAGTAACTTAAGATATTATTCATAAATACGCAAATACCCCCCTATTTGAATCCAATTTAAATAGTTAAAAAATCAAATTCCAAAAGAAAAAAAAGTCAACCCCCCAGTTCAAGAACAAAAACTAGATTTTCGGCGGTAGGTGCAATTTTCAACTTTCTAATGCTGGGGTTTTTCTCAAATCTAAAAATTCCATAAATCTTATTATGGTAAAACATTACTAAAAACCAAAAGTGCGGTAAAATATTCATTTGTTTTGATGTCCAAAAAACTATTTTCATTTAGAGCAACACAAAGCTTTCCAACAAGTCCAAGATTGCTAAAATCTGATTTATATTGAAAGAGTTATGTACCGGTCAAACTTAATTCGGTGTGCGCGAATGCTGTCAAAATCGCTCTGAATGAAAATAGTTTTTTGGACATCAAAACAAATGAATATTTTACGGCACTTTTGGTTTTTAGTAATGTTTTACCATAATAAGATTTATGAAATTTTTAGATTTGAGAAAAACCCCAGCATTAGAAAGTTGAAAATTGCACCTACCGTCGAAAATCCAGTTTTTGTTCTTGAACTGGGGGGTTGACTTTTTTTCCTTTTGGAATTTGGTTTTTTAACTATTTTTATTGGATTCAAATAGGGGGTGTTTGCTTATTTATGAATAATATCTTAAGTAAATGTTTCATTTACTTAAATGATATTAGGCATAAATAAGTGTCTGTCTTGTCTGTCTTGGTTCCTGGCATATATAGGTGTCTGTATACCAAGATTTTCCAGCAAGATCTTGAGATCTAGCACTCATATAAAGGACCTACATGGGCATGTTCCTATGTCAAACCGAGATCTCGACCGAGATCCGAGATCTCGCCTAGATCTCGGAGAGATATTGTACTTTTGTGACTCGACCCCCATCTTGTCTCGGGATTTCGAAAAACCGAGAAACTCGGCGAGATCTCGCGAGTTCTCAAACTATGAGCCAAAGCACACACTGCTACGAGGTTGAAGAGTTCAGGAAAAGTACAATCTCAATGGTTGAAATGTTCCAATACTTTCTTGACATACGCCTCTACAACCTCCAGTAAGTCCCCGGGGGGAGGGGGGTCTTCTCCAATAATTCACGCTCAGTTTTGATTATTTTGTTAGTTCCATGTAAATAAAAAAAATTCTTGGCTTATTGATGCAGCTGCTAAGAAGAAAAGGAGAGACTAGCCTGCATATTTGTAGTTCCTTTAGCAATTAGGAGATTTGAGTCTTAGTCTGGTCATGGGATGGTACTCACGGGTTATTTTCCTACCCAAAGTAAGTTTAGTGTCCTAAATTTGATAGATATGGGTTGTATCTTTTCAGTTTAACTTCATTTCAAAGTTTCCTAGCTGGATTAAGATTATTCCATTGCTGGTGACATGTCTGTTTTAGTTTACTCTCGATCTCAGTTTCAAATCAATATTAAAATCAATCTTAGGAATTCCTAACCAGTGTTTGATTAAGTAGTCTATAAATCAGATGTAAAGCCAATACCACACCCACAATTTCTTATGATAAAAAATAAAGTTACAGGCCCCCCCTCTCCCAAACTGTTCTGCTGTAAAGGAGTTACTTGATAGATTCCAAGGACGGATGCAGGTGAATTTCTGTTATTTCTTTCTCTTTTATCTATCTTTTTATCTCTACCTCTTCTATTCTCAGCTAAGAATGATCACTTCCCTCAAGTTTGTGACACCCCTGTTCTCTACGACCATACCCAATTTTCAATTTGTTTTCTGTGACCATATCTCTCTTCTAACAGCATAGAATCCATGCAAATTTAATATCTCAGTTTACGTTTAAATTTCCGATTGAGTTCTGTTCTGGAAATCTGATTCTTATTGCTCAGAATTCAAGTTCCTGCTACCTGCCCTGTTTTCCTAGTGCCACTAGGATTACCCCTGTGCACCACTGTTCTGATCTCAGGCCTCTGAAGCTGCTCATATCCATAGATCTGAACACTAGACCTCAATTTCAGATCATTCTGAATTCTCTAGCTCAAGTTAACTTTTCTCCCTTAATCCTTTAATTCTAGAAAATGACGTTTTTTCAGGTTTGCATTAATAACCATCAGTACTATTGGTTTCACCTCACCTTTAAGTGAAATACTCCATACTTAAGGACCAAGAGTCATGGCCACGAAGGGAAGGCTAGGGATTTCTGGTGGAAACACCAGATCGTGCAAGTCCTTGATACAAATATGGCTAACTATCCCTCTTCTCCCCCCCCCCCCAACCACAGAAAAAGGGAATCCAGGGATCAGTTTTCTCTTTATTTTGTTCTTATAATAAAATATATCACATAACGTCCCACATACATTTTGGGATGAACGAACTATTGGAAACCAAAGCCAGGGAAGTTACAGAATTATTTACTCTCACTAAATTTGCATACATAACTAGAAAACTAATTAGATTAAGGCGGCATTTTATGATTTGCTCATATGCAATTGTTGTTCTTTTTTTTAGGGGGAGGTGTTACTAGTATGACAAGGCCAGTCAATTAGATCCAAAATTGCTTAACCGTCAATTTTTTCATCCAGTTAAGCAGTGTGAAATTTTTTTTCTGACGCAATGCTATCAAGTTGTATCTTAAATGACAATCTCAACAAGTACATTATAAGTTGGAATATGAAAGAAGAAAATTTTTATACCGAAAGCATGGAACGAGGTATTGCCGAGATCTTAGAAATATCTCCTTTTTTTTAAGGTTTGAGAGGAGACCTTATACGCGGGGGGGGGGGGGGCTAAAAAAAAAAAAACACAGACTCGACCAAGATTTCGTGTCTCGGTCAAGATCTCGGTTGACCAAGATTTCGTGTCTCGGTCAAGATCTCGGTTCAACCTAAACCAAGCCAAACCAAGTTATAAAAGGCCCTTATCTCAACCGAGACCAGTTGAAATTTCAACAGGTCATAGTCATCTCGGATCGAGTTCATCGCAACCGTGTTTTAGAGATTTATACGCAAAGATGAGGTACCTTCAGTTTGTTAATGACTCCACTTCTTTGTATTGTGTGAATGAGTAAGTGAGATTCTTCAGCAACACTATAACATGGGAAGCCTATGTGTCACAGACAGAGGCTAACTTGCTTCGGCAGAGTCGAGCAAGGTCTCAAGATTTTGATCCAGCACAGCACTCGTTTGCGTGATAGAGATGAGATAAGATTGATCTATTTTACAGTTTTACATTCCTAATGCTTACTTAAGTTGTTTTACATTAATTGTATGCTTTCTACTACTAAATTATGTGTAGAATAGGGCCTATTAGAGACCGTGTACGTCATAGCCTACCAACCTAGGGTCAGAAGTCAAGCTCCTATTTGGATTTTGATTTTTCAAAATCAGATAGTGTCATTGTGTTTAAATGGCCCAAAATAGGCTGTTTACCAAGATTCATGACCTAACTAGGTCAAAAATCCACCGAAACCAAGCAACAAGTTCAACCAAAAAAAATGCACCAACTCGCAGAGATCTTGGCCCAACTCGGTTTTGTGCCTGGCCGAAACCAGGTCCAAAACCGAGACCTTGAACCATGACCTAAAGAAATGGTCATGTTCAGCCTCTTTCCCCCCCCCCCCCCCCAAACAAACCCAAAAAAAAAAAATTTGTTAGTACTTGTTTTCCAACAGCACAACCTACTCTCTGTTTAATGTCATAAGACCAACAATTCAAATAGCATGCAGCCTATTGGCAAATATTGTATAAATTCAAACTTGTCCTTGACCCATTTATTGTTTCTGCACTTGTGCAACTATGATGGATCTAAATATCAACAGGCCTATAAATAAGACATCATATACCTTGACAAAGACTTGCGTAGCACGAGCAAGTGCATTATTTGCGAGATCCATACTTCCACTTGCTTCCATGCATAAAACATAACGTATCCAGTACTCGGGATAATTGGCACAAGCAATTAGACACCTCTCATATAGCTTGACAACCTGAAATAACATAGGTATCACCATAAATCCTGATTCACAAGGGATCACAGAAAAGGGCTATGCACAAGGGTACTCCTTTGCCCAACAGAGAGATGGTTAAGAAGAAAAGAAGAGACCCGCATGTATAACATTGGAATTTCAAAAGAATAATATTACCATTTAACGCATACTACGAACCTACAATAACCACTGACAAATGAGGGTTTGGAGTGCTCAGCCAATTAGCTTTATAGAAACCAAATGGTAGACACATGCTTTAGCCTCGGGTCAATTTCCCGTTTTAAAGTTGCTTCACCCAACGCTTTTGCCATAAAGCATATAATGCAGCAAGTTTGACTTAATTGTAAGTCAATGTTTTACAAGCAAGGCAACTAAATCCTACAGAGAGGAGACCAAACACTTCCAAAACTACACAAGTGACCTAAAACATACCTTGTTGAAGTCACCTTCTCTTTCAATAAAATCCAGATAGCTATACCAGTTTTCTAGTTCTGAATCAACGAGGGGCCGTACATGAAAATAGGGCCTCCTAATAGCTGTTTCAAAACCAATGATCTTAGAATCGAACTCTTTAGCTTTCTTGTACATGTCTTCTCTAGCAGAGATATACTTCTCCAACTCTTCCGCTTCTGATAAGCCTAGTTTTGTAGATTGTTCCACACCGTTGGAAGGAACCTCTCCCTCGACTCCTTGGGCACCAGCCTCCAAGTTTGCAGCTACCGCGGCAGCAGCTTCCTCAGCACTCTGTAATTCAGACAAAGGCCGACTTGCAGCCAACTCCTTGAAACTGTAAACTCAACAGAACAAGACAAAAATTAAAAATGCCTAAAATGTGGGAACTATAACATGTCCAAGGGCACTCAGTACTTTGTTGAAAGATCATGAACAAAGGATATACACTATAACATATGTATAATGCAAACTGTACTATGATATGAAAGTAAGGCCCCATCCTCTCTGTGAATGAAAAGAAGGCTAATGCAGATTTGAGAAAATCAAGGACCAAACAGTTGCCATGGTATAAGAATTTGCAACAAAAATGTGGGAATCAAAGCAATGTAAAGAATGGAATGCAATACAAAAATCTGTACAGGGAAAAAATGCAAACCAAATAAAAAATTGAAGACATAAGGGCAAAGAACTAGGTCACAAAGAATCATTCAGAACATGATATTCAGTTTCTGTAAAACTGTAGCTAAGGATTAAAGATCAGAACTGGAACTGGATTGTTCCTGGGTGAAAAAGATCAGATCAAAGGGCAAAAGCATAATATATGCAGGTGATTGACCCCTTCATCTCTGCGTTTTTCCATTGAGAATTCTTTGCAAATGAAGAGATGTCAAGGGACTTCTGAAGTCCCAAGATTACAGGATCTAATTTTAACAGTCGGCGCAATGGCAATGAAAAAGAGCTCTTCTTTAGTGAGGTTATTATATGAGCAAATGCCAGGACCAAATTTTCCAATCCTAGGAAGCCTGTACCAGTACATGAGAGATGTTCAGTACCGGTTCTTATATACTGTTCGGGAATTCCTATGTGCATGTTTCAATTTTCCAGGCTGCCCACCAAAACCAAAGGCAGTTCTTGATGCAATGATGGCACCCTTATGATCATTTCTTCACAATCCAAGTATGTCACTTAATTTCACCTACTGCAGCCTCTGCTTTTTAAATTACTTTCGCTTGGGTATACAACAACTCAGCCTTATCCCAACTAAATGGGATCTGCTACATGGATCCTTATTCTCCAATCAGCTATATTCGAGTTCATATTTGATACAAGGCCTAAGCTAAGCATGTCTTTCCTCACCACTTAACCCATTAACATTTTAGGTCTGCCCCTGGCTCTTAAATCTGAATCAAATCACTTCTCATTACTTTCACTTGGGTATGCCACATAAAACTCCAGATTATCCAGTTGCTTATGCTGGATGCAATCCTTACAAATTAGAATGGATTCCAACTCAGCAACTTTCGAAAATTTGAGAAGACTTGCTTTTTCAAGATCCTAGTATGATAAAAGTTATAAAAAGCACTAGGGGAGGGCGGAGGCATTGTCATCTATTGTTGGCCTCTAATCCACTGACTATTGTATCAATGACTGGATACGTCCCATCTGATACTATTGGGAGTGGTACCAACTGATCTTTGACAACATGCTGCAAGAAGCTTATTAAAATACATACACCAAGCAAATCCATGCAACTGTCCTACCTACACATGGTGCTCCTACGGATCAAATTTACTGTACAGCATGGATGTTGGTGTATGTTCCCCAGAACGCTCAGCTCAGTAAGTCTCTAGCAAATGAAAATCCATTCATTTGCATTGCCTGGGTATAGTGGTTTTTAGATGTCAGCTCCTCAAAAGCAAAATGCAAAAAACCCTGGACTTTAGCATGCATTCATTGAAACACTTAGCAACATATGTGCCACAAATATATTACAAAAAACCAGCTCCTCAAGCACACAGTAATGTAGTCCTAGATAGGTAGGAGACCTACTAGGAGCCAAACAATAGGACCAAATAACAAAAGGGCTGCTGGTTCAAATGGACAACACTAGGATTTAGGTCAATTCCTAGGGTTAGGGTAGGATAATGGGAATATAGTTTATATGATTAAACTAGGCACGTTTTGGGGAGTTTAGAAAGCTAGATTTGGTTAGGTTTAGATGAGAATTCAAAATTCCAGAAATTAGGGTTAGGGTTTCAGGTTTTGGGCTTTAGAAATTAGGTCAAATTTAGGGTTTTGAAAGGCAAACAGGGGCAGCAGCTTAGGTCGAGTGAAGGGGATGTTAAGGAGAGGCTGTGGTTTGAATTTGAAGTAATTCTAATGGTTAAATATGGCTGGGCAGCAAGATCTAGGGTTTAATGGAGTTAGGGTTTATGGGATTCAAACCAAAAATAAAGTGGATCGATTGGGGGATACGATTAGAGGGTTAGAAGAAGAAATTGGGTTTCAAACTTACTGGAGATTCCACTGGCAACAGCTTGAACAGATGTGAAGGATAGAATCACCTTCGAATTGAAGAAAATCCTCCCAGCCGTCATGGCATAAGGAGTCAACCGGATTCCACCAGTCCCTTTCCACCTTGATAGAACCACAAGGATGCACACTCACAAGGAGCAACACTCAACAGAGCAGGGCAGCAGCAATGGCAACAAACAAAAGCTTTTCATTAATCAAATTCGTAAATCGTAATCAATGCTGGCCTTCCTTACAAACTTATATAGAAGACTCAAAAATAGACTTAGACACTAAAAAGGAATGGCCAAATGCAATCCTTAACCCATTAGCTAACTAAAACTGACTAGGAAACTGAAATACTAAAGGAAATAGACTTAAAACATGGCTGGACTTATAGAGTCCTAATTCAGCCCAACTTACATCACATGACCACTTAACCAAGTCACATGATCACTTAAATTGAACCAATTTTGAACCAGTTCAATTAAAAAACATAAAAATAAACTAAGTATTGGGTTAATCCCGTATGCAACCTATATACCCCTAGTTTAGGCTCATTAAAGTGGCCTAATACATAAAAAAACCCTTGGGAACAAAGGCCCAACATGTATATAACCCAACCCTAGGCCTCTTTCTAAAGAAATAAGCCAATTTCTATGATGAACTTGCATCACACAGCCTGGGTTCTGAGTATGCACAATCCCTAGCACCCACAGCTAGTAAGCCTTAGGCATAAGCCAGAAAAGCCGCAATACAAGCATGCAGGAAGATATTCTGACAAGTCAAAATAATAAACCTCACCAACGGCATGCTGGACTAGTGATTACAAAAAGGCAATGACATCATGGGAATAGTAAAATAAACAGGGTGTAACTACTACTTGCTCCGGTGCTTAGTTAACGGAATATTATTATTTTCTTCCCTCTTCTTTTGCATGTTTCTTACGGGTAGATGCAGAATAATATATCCTACAATTCTTGAACCACCATGATTCAATCAGGTCAAGATCACCAGCCAAAAACAAGCTTCTCAAGCAAAGAAAAACTGATTATTATTATTATATGGCATCAAATATAAACATAAAATGTATCAAAGATAAATTAAGCACTCAAAAACAAGGTGGAAACATCATATAAAAGGAGCCAAAACAAGGAACCACCTGTTGAAATAGCGATCAAGTTGTTGATTAGGATTCTCAAATATCCTTGTGTAGATCATGGCCAGGTGACACCACTGCTGCTGTGAGTATTCATATTCTATATATTTGTCCCAAAGAGGATAGGAAAGGTAATCGGTCCCAACATAAGCTAATCCACGTTCAAATAACCTGAAACACCACATAAGTGCATAATATTGTTATCGCATATGTGAAAATGTTTAATTAGCCTTTCAACGCATCCATGAATGGGAGACAGCAGCTCTAATGCTGAAGGAGAATGAAAGAATTTCAGTCTAAGAGCATGACACATCCAAAGGCACAAATACGCTGCATTTACCTTCCTGAAACAACCATACTATGTCCTTGAAATGAAGCAGAGCTATAGAGGCCATCTTAGCCCTTAACTGAACGTGATCTTCCCAGCAGCATTTTGTATATTGATGCACCCATGATAGCCTCAGAGTATCAAAGTTAAAGACAGCAGTAATTCATGGAGAACTACATGACTACTACGCAGGCCTTCGGAGAAAAGTGAAAAAAGGGTATGGGATAGAATGAGGCCACAAAAATTGTAATTGAATCCTAAAAGAAAATGAAACAGCTACTGTGAACAGCAGCCTCAAAAAAAGGGGTCCGCACATAGAAATTTGAGTTCTAAAGTGCATTCCCAACAAACCTTTCCGCCACACATATGAGTTATCACTGTAGCAGGCATACCGAAATAAGGTTAGCAACAATACAAAATCACCAGATTCCCATTATAATGATAAAGCAAGCACGTATGACCTTCTCCAATCAGACTATATTTCATAAGTACATGAATGGTGATTACCTTCGAACAGTATCGGGATCTTCGTATGTGGATATAGCAAACATGCAATAATGCAACCAAATATCCACGGAATAGGTCACAGCTACTACTGCCCTCTCATATACCTCCAAAACTTTGTCAATAGAACCCAAACGAGCTTCATGATCTGCATACTTTTTCCAGTAACCATAGCACAATGGAAATTCTGCCAAAAAGGTATCATACACCTTCCGTATTTTTAATATGTTATCCTGAAAATGGAAAAGAGAATTATGTCAATCTCCCAGGAATTAACAGCCCCATGACATTCAAGTATTCAACTCATAATGAAGAACTTCAACGACCAAAACTGACTTTTTTTAACAAAAAATTCAGTTCAAATGGAAGGAAGAATGTAAACGTGTTTGAAACAGCTAACAAATTTACAGCATGAAATAGTATATAAAGATCAACTAAAATGAGATAGTAAAGCTTAAAATATTCGAAGCAAAGGCAACAAATGTTAAGCTAAGATTCGAGGAAAAATTTTGTTCTTCCTCTCCACAGAATGGAAAAATCCATTCATTATGTTCCCAGCAGAACATGATTATTAACATTGGAAATTGGAATATTATGCCATGTACAACATAGCATAAAATAATGCATAATGCAGTGTGGTTCTTGAATTCCATAGAAACAATAACACTGTGCGTTAACAAGCTGTTTCAGCTGCTGTTTACTAGACGATGACGTTATCATTCCCACAGAGAAAAAAAAAAAAAGATATATGCTAATGAAAGCATAGTTGTCACAGCGTCTAGGCGACCCAAGACGTTGGAGAGGGGTCAAATTCAAGGCAACCAAGGCGACGCCTTGACAACTACGATAAATGGAAGGGATACCTCTTAAATGTAGCTTCCCCATCCAGCCTTCCTTTCTGTGGCTAAGGAGGATGCCTTTTTTTTTTTTCCGAGTAAGAAATAAATAAAAATAAATGTGGGAAGAGGAGTTCCAATTTTTCATATCAAATGCCCACATCCCAACCAAGATCTTAATATCACCTTTCCATCTCAAAATGGGTTTCCTATGCCAAAATAAAACAGCCACTCTGTTAACTGGCTAATATACTATTCATCATGCAAATTTTAACTGACAGATATAAAATTACGATACAAAGATTACCTAATCCCCAAACAACCCCCTCCCAAAAAAAGTAAGAAAGAGATCATTCTTTCAGGCCATGATAATTATTTAGAAATTTAAAATTTTGTGTACCCACCTAATGATTTTAATTAGAGATTGATGGAACAACAGTATCACCACTTCAACAATATAGTAGTAGAACACTTTGAAAGAACAACATTTTGCCTTGAAAAAGTAATAACAATACCCATGAATACCATATTAACTATCAGAACCCCACATGTATTGTCTGTGCTTGTGCATGCAAGTAAATAACTCACATTATAAGAAAGTAAGTGTACATTATTTTGTGCTAACACAACACATATACAAATATGGGAATGTGAGGATACATATGGGACACAGATATGTATAAAGATGTACTCAAATCTCAACACAGTAAACCAACGTTAATCACTCATATCAGTTCCTTCCCCCCTAATGCAGGTTAGGTTTAAGGCTCAGTTTAAATTTCAGCAGGGTTTTAGTATAGGTTTGGGTTGGGCTATAGTTTTTTGGTATTTATTGTTGCAATGGGCTGAAATATGAGGCCCAAAAGTGGAGTTTTAAGGGGGTGTACCAAAATTCTTATTTTATTGTGGGTCCCATTATCTTATCCTATATTGTTAGTCTTGGAATTAGTTTAGGAAAGTTAAGAGTCATAATTAATTGTCTAGTTAGGAGAGTCTTAGTAGTTGAGTTAATCTAGGATATTTTATTAGTCTATATAAAAAAGGAATGTAAACACCACCCCCCAACGATTTGGATTTTATTGGAATGGATTAGTTTGTAATTGCCTTAAGTGGCTCTCTCTCCTCCCCCTCGGTATTACTCTCTCTTCTTCTTCGTACTTGCTATCTCATCTTCTTCTTCCTACTTGCTATTCCTTCTCTTGTTTACTCGATATTCTCTTTCCTTTTGTGTTCTATTGATTCTTCATTTTTTCTAAATTTGATTTTTTACCCTTCTTCTATTCACTCCCTACCACAACACCAACTTCAGATCCAAAAATCTAGGAGTGATTTTCCCCATTTTTCTCCCATCGATTTTTCCTAGATCCTATTTTTTGATAGAACCTTCACTCTCTTCTACCCCCATTGACCACTCCTATCCCCTTCTTTCTTTAATAAATTTTTTATTCAACTCCTATTTTTCCCCCATCTTCTCTCTCCTTTATCCATCAATGGATGTTTTCTCTCTTCACCTTTCCACCTCATCACTTTATTTATTTTGGGATATTTTATTTCAGATTTTTTATTCTGAAAATTAATTTCTAAAATCTGGTAGTTATTCTTTTAAATCTGACCATTAGATCTGAAATTAGAACTCTGACCAAATCTAGCCTTTAGATTAAAATCTATTCCCTCAAATCCTTAAGTGAGCCCATCACTTGCACATACAACGGTTGATCTGCATCACCCGCACGCCAAAACATTATATATATATATATATATATACACACACACCATATATATACACTATACACTATACACACACACACACACACACACACACATATATATATATAAGGAATTTTGTAAAAATGAATGGTATCTCATAAGCTAACCTTTCCCACCCTCCAAGGGAAAAAGCAATGCATGCACACACAACATAAAGAGCTAAATGGGCATTGGGCAACAAGGGCCCAAATCCATGGATACCCACTCAGCCAAAATATATACATCATTGCCGACAGTAGTATCCACTGGAACAAGGTCAAATTGGAAATCAGGGCCTTACCCTCAATGCAATATTATGAGAATAAACAAGAAAAGTGGCATCTCAAGTAATCCAAACACTAATACATCGACTGGGCAGATACAAGCATACTTGGATACAGTTCACCTAGCGGGCATACCAAAAGAGATTAGATCATGCCAATCGATACTCCCAAACATACTTAGGAAATATGCTTGGCTATGAGCCCAAAAAGGTTCCTCTGTTATCTATCCTCCCCCCCCCCCCCCAAAAAAAAAAAGACATTTCCAATTTGAAGAATTGTCTCAACGTACCTCTGCAACTTTCTCTGTCTCTTCAATGAGGGCAGTCCATGCATTGAAGTCCAAAGAATTAGCTTTCACTATGCTCCACAATCGTTCTTCTTCAGCAGAAAGTGCTGACAAGTGGCAACAAAAATGAAGGACGAATCATCAAAGAAAACCACACAAAATAAAAAAAATTCACCACCACCAACACCCCAAAGGAAAAGAGGAAGACTAAAAGAAAAGGTAATGAAAGAGTGACAAATTTGGATAGTAAGATTCAAAAAGAATATATCCACACGATCACTTCCACTCAAAAGATATAGTTCCTTTCTGGAAATTCTGGATTGGGTACTATCAAGACCAATCTATTTAAGGTTGGATTTTAATTTTAAGGGACATCTATTCCATTTATGGACAGAGTTTCCTGTTTCAAGTACACCTTACTTCCCTGTTGTCAGTACACTATTAGTTTCTATCTATTGATGCAAGAGCCATTGAGCTCCATATAAATTTGATATCGAATAAAACTGGATTTTGCTGCATCTCTGTTCTGTGGGATTCAGAATGCTCTGTTGTGGGATGCAACAACCCTTGGTGAGATGCTGAGGTTGGCTGATGGGATGTTAGCCTAGTTCCAGGTGAGATGCTTGGTTCATGTCCATCTATCTTTCTTCCATTCTTCATCTTATCCACCATCAAACAAGCTTAGAATTTTTTAAGTTTCTATTCTGTTCTAATGCATGACCCTTGCCAGACCCCAAATTGTCTGGTAAGGTTTCTCCATTGCAACCTAGTGGTTATGGGTTTGAGTCAGGAAACCACCTCTCCGTGAAGCGGGGGTAAGGCTGCATACAATATGACCCTCCCCAGCCGCGGTGGCAGGAGCCTCGTGCACGGGGTACGCCCTTTATTCTGTTCTAATGCATACCTACTTGCTGGAATTTCAGTTCTCCATAGTTTCCATCTGAGATTTCAAATCTGATTTCATATTTTGCAATCAAATTACATTCTAAACACAGCCAAGGTTTCAAATTGATCTTTGTGTTGTTTTCCTAGAATCCTATTTCTAGTTGGATTTCCAGCTCAAATCTATTTAAAGATCAGATTTGATTTTCTGTTTCAGATTAGTATCCTTACATTATTGTTGAAATCTGTTGGTGTTTTGAGGCACTTTTGATTACTGCTTTGAACCACATAAGATCAGCCATTGATAATCACTTCTAAAATTCTGTTTTAAAGAATCCTAGTCCTAGTAGGATACCCTTATAACTCCAGATCAGACCATTGGATCATACTCCTCTTTTCAGGAGTTATATTTAGCCATACTATTGGCATTCGACCAGAATTTCATTCCCATCTGAGTTGTTGATTGTTACTTAATGGATTTCTTCTAAATCTGGTCTTTTCCCTTCACTGCGATTCTGGTCTCATTGGATTTCTGAACCTATTACCTCAGGCTACTAGAGACCCATCGATAATCCTACATCTGCTAAACCAGCTAACAGTCAAAGGACTTGGGTTTTAAATTCCAAGAATGGTTAATAGAGGTAGCATTCTAGAAAGCAACATCCACTTCTGATCTTGTTCAGATGCTTTTACATCTAGAAAGAATCAAGGCAAAAATTGAATCTGGACCTACGATTAGCATTAAACTTTGTGTATATATGAGTGCCACCACACTCACAGAATTCCTCCTTTTTGGTTTAAGGGTTGCTTGGAAGATCATTCTCCTTTTTTGAAATCTCTACAGCAGGAAACCAACCATGGAAAGATTAGTACAATAACAACACTCTAAAGCACGACAAAGACAGTTACCTCCTTTTGCACATCGGCTTATCATCAGCAAATTATTAATCAGTCAAGCACTTCTTGATCCATTACAGGTTTAAAGGGGAAGCCCGGTTCCACTTCTTTGAACCCTTCAGGATTAGTTTATTTCCATGTGATATTCCCAACCTATCACACAGTTGGCACTTTAAGAGGGAAATCTTTTAAAAGTATGCCCTTGGACAAGCATATGCGAATAACAGAGAGTGGTTCCAAGACAGAAGACATTCTATCCAAGAGGTTCTTGATGGGATTACTTAGAGTACCATGAGATAATAGGATAATCCAAAATTTCCACCTAGTTACAGCATTCTAGATGGAGGCAGAGGTGATTACGTCCTCCCGTTCAGTGTGTTAGTTCATTGCAATCCTGATTTTCTGTAGGAGTGTTAGTGTTGTTCTCTTGCAGCCTAGCCTCTCTACACTACCTCTCCTCTTCCTAAGAAATTTCTGAACACAATAAAATATGCATGGAACTCACTGTTACCACCTCTCCTCTTCCTAAGAAATTTCTGAAGACAATAAAACATGCATGGAACTCACTGTTACCATTTAATAGCATTACACAAGAGCCTAAAAGAATCGGTCAAGCTTCAATCATGAAGCTAAAATAACCATATAGATGACAATTACCAATTGCACTTCATAGAAGCAGAAGGCCCTGTAACATTATTCTATATTGCACATGCTAAAGGAAATCCATTGATCCTCCCAAAATGATTTATGATGGGGAAAATATAGTGAACTACATGAAAATGTTAAATTCATGTAATATATAACCATACATATACATGAAAATGATTTATGATTATGATTGTGTTTGTGTTTGTGTGTGTGCATAAAATCAAATCAAATCAGCAATACACAAATTTCTTGCGCATCTGCCAGCTCAAAGGTTTGATCTTCTCAAGCCAGGAAAAGAAAAGAATTGGTAGTAAATCCAATGTGAATTAAATGCCATTAAAGGTTTAAAGTCTCGGTATCGGTTATTGTATCGGAAGGGTGATTTTAAGAGACGTGTATCATATCATAATGTATCGTATCTGAGATACGTATCGTATGCTACAGATACGCATGGAAATGGCCAATAAACACATGGAAATACACTTTTGGAGAAAAAATATATATATAAATAAGCATTATATAACATGTATCATGCTTAAACACTAAAATGGAGAACGTATAACAAGACAAGAAACCTTCATTGATTTGAGTACAAATCCTTGCAAATGATCAAGTTTGAATCATCAACTAACTTAGTTTTACCTAAATCTATTGATTATAGCACAAACTAGGATTAAAAACCATGATCTAAATTTTCAACACAAAGATCATGTTTTTCTGAAACCTACCATTTTCTGTGAAAAATCCTTCAATCTCTGATCTCAAAAACAAAATCACAGTCTTATAGTCACATGGGCCTTTAATGGCCATATCAACATGTATCGGTTGGTATCGACCATATCAGTATGTATCGGTCTGTAGCGAGCTGTATCAGCCGATACATACCGATACGTATCGATACTCTCATAGAACCCTTTAACGTAAGTCGGTACGTATCAGCCCGTATCACATCGGACAGTATCAGCCAATACAATACGATATCAACTAAGACACCATTTTCTATATTAACAAATATATATGTACCGGTACCGACCGACACCAATACGTATCGGTCCGTATCGTAGCGTACCAGCCGAAACTTTAGATCATGCAGCCATTAGTTCTACCACATCAGGAAAGGAGGTTTGGTCTGCATACAAAACTAACAAAACAATACACTAATTTCTTGTACAAGCTAAAGATACAGATAGTAATAAAGATACTTTGAAGTGAAGAAAATAATTATTCACATATACATGTTAATATAGTAAACACATATGAATCACAAACATGCATGGTAAGAGGGGGGAAGAGAGAAGTTTGCAAGACGTACCAGAAACCTCTTCAAACGGTTGCTCAGCAGCTCCACCAGCATCATTCGAAGCAGACCCATTTTCACCACTTCCTGTATGAGTAAAATTTTTCATTTCACTAACACCATTTCCATTTACAGAAGAATCATAACCAGCAACTTGAGCTGAATCCGGTACTACATGCTCCTGGCTGATAAGATTCTCAGAAGTATTCGCCACCCCAACAGCTGGCTTTGACTCATTTGAGGTAACAGGAGGTTCTTGTGTATCATAACTCGGATGTGTATCATATGCATTTCCGTCGGCTAAACTAGGACCATCCGACAAGGGATACGTGGCATCTGTTGGAATGGTTGAAGTAGTCGGATCCACAGCATCCCCAGTGGTGAAAGCAACACCATCTGAAGTAATGTTTGCACTCACAGCAGAGTACTCAGTTGTAGTATAGTCTGACGATGAGTATTCCATAACAGTTGACGTTTGGGCAACCACAGTTTCACTGTCCCCCATTGTACCTTACCAAAGTAAATCTGTACCTTGAGTTCAAATGACAGCAATATTACAAACGCATAATTTTCAACAAACACTCACTAAGAGAGAGTTGGCGGGGTGGGGATAAAAGGGGAAAAAAACACAAAAATTTATGATGGTTTAATAGGAGATAGAAATGCAGAGAAAGCTTAATAACTTGGATCTCTTTTAGAGAAATGTGCTGCAAGGTCTATACCAATAATCTGAAATTCCAATTAAAGGGGCAACTAGGGGAAGTTCACCAAAACTCTTGCAAATGAAGTACAGTCCACCCCCACCCGGCAAAAACAAACAGACATTAAGGAACTTCGATCCACTAATCAATGGCCTAATGAAAGCTATATCCTAATTGCCCTGAGATGCAATACAACCCATAAAAAATTAAAGGCAACCGGGGGGGGGGGGGAGAGAGAGAGAAAATCGAGCAGCCCATTTGACTCAGTTTGTAGGTTTTGTGGCATTGAAGGGTAGAAAATCTAAGAGACGTAATAAAGAGAAGGCAAAAAGACACATGTAGACCAAATTTTGCAAAAGTAAGGTGAAATCCATGTTCTGTCTGCTGCAAGCAACAAACATATATTCAGATCCAAATATGAAAATAAACAAAATTCTAAACTTTGCACTGAATGTACCACGGAGAACCCTAGTCGTCATGGCTGCAATAACAACAATGATAAAGGCTTCAGAAGAAAAACCCTAGCCCAAATAGTCCCAATGAGCAAAACCCAGCAAACAAACAAAAAAAAATCAATTTAAACACACGAACATTAAACTACCATTTCATCAAGTTGAGAGATAGGGATAATGAATGAAATACCAGTGAGTTGACAATATTGAGGGACAACAAACAGGGAACAACACGCGCCGTTAAAGAATACTTACTTGCGTGTCGAAGGGAGATTGAGAAATGAAAGATGACGAAGTGGTTAGGTAACCAAGCGAATATGACAGAGAATGAGAGTTCTAAGGTTTGCGCTCCTCAATCGAACCAAAGCTATTGATTTTGCGTTTTTGGTGGGGAAATCAGAGCGAGTAGTGACGAGAGAGATAAAGAAGGGAGGGAGAAGAAATACTGCGATTAGTAGGGCACCAGAGCTACCAAACAATAGTTGATATGTGATGAGACAACTATTTTTTTTATTATTAAAGGTTAAAAGGAAAAACTAAGTACGATGGAGTTGCCAGCATAACCTGTGGGATGATGAAATTCTATCCTTCCCTCATACATTTCTTTTTTTGGTTTGGCATGAAAAACCCCGGAGGACAAATGGGAAATTACAATATTGAAGAGATTCTCCGGAAAGGAAGGTTTCAACAAACCCAAATAAGAGAACCACAACGCGTCAACGCCCATTTAGGGGTAGTGTGGGCACAAACATTGTCATCTCTACCAATAAAAGAAAAAAAGATAGACTCAAAACATGAAGAAAGAAGTCATAAATCCATCATAATGATGGAAGCTTCAATAAGGGAGCGAGCAAGGGGTCCAATAAACACTTTACAAGGATTTTATAGTTGGAGTGAAGAATAACTTGACGAAGCCCATCATTCGTTGTCGCCTTCAACCCAAGACAGATTGCTCTAATTTTTCAATAATAGCTAAGCTGTGGAAATCATGCTCAATAGAGACCATGCACAATCACCCAAGATCAGTGGTAATAATTGCCTCCATGCCCATTGCCCTAGGCCTATAGGATAGGGAGGCATTAGTAAAGTTGTGAAAAATGTTTAGAAAGCGTTCTCAGAAAATGATATATTAGAGCCACAGACAATTTTGCATTTACTGTTAGATCAGAGAGTTAATGACCATAGAGACAAAAGAATCAATCACACATATATACTTATCATGTTGTGTGTGAAGAAGACATTGTAGCTTTTCCAAACTTTTCCAATTTTGAGTACACCAGAAAAACAAAAAACTTGTCCAATTTTAGCTTTTAAAAATTGAAGTACATTTGCCAAATTTCATCCCATCATGTATTATAATTTTTATGGTAGAATCTTTGAAGTATGAATAGGAATGGCAATATGATGGATTTGGTACAAGTATTAGCAATACCGTACCATACCCGTCATGTTTAGAATATAACAATACCATACCCACCTTGCTCCCGCAAGATAATAAGAGAGGGACCCCAAAAGTTAATGCTAGGGGTGGGTGGGGCAAGTACTCTAGATTTTTCAAATGCCATAGCCAACCCTTACCCGAAAAGGCCATTTCATTACCCGATCTGTTAGGGGTAGAACAGGGAAGTACTCGCTCTAACAGAAATAAATCCTCTCCAGCACCCTCATCTACCAGTGAGGTGCAGTGAGGGTCAATCGAGCTCGGCATTGTTAGATGGTGCGCCTTTCATGTGTCGAGCTCCCAGGCCCTCAATGTATCTTATTGGCAAATGAGGGCAGTGGAGAGGATTAAAATCCCACTCTAACTTTGTCTCGTTATTATTCATAGGTGCAAGCACAAGCATGGTATGGTAATCAGCACGTGTCATGTCACCATTGGTTGGTCGTATTTAAGTATATCATGAGGAATTCTGGTCTATTTTCATTTTCTTTACTTTCCCATTGTGATAATATGATTGGGCCTTGTTAGATTTTAATAATATTTAAGGTTCTTTGCAGCCTAACCACCCACTATTTTTTGAGTCCAATAATATTGGTTTTTTGCCTCAATTCTTTGGTGATTTAGAATTCCTACCGTGGTGATTCAACAAAACTCCTGTTGTGGTGATTCCACTCTAGGCCATTGATGATGATTTCATTGGTCATATCCTTCTCCTCTCTTATTCTTTTGTTCAAAAGTTAGAATATTCTTTTCTCTTATGGTGTTATCCCTTAAGATTACAATTTTGTTTGGCTTATTCAAATGCCTATATTCTGTTGGTTTGATTGTTGATCACCATTAATCAATCATATTTTGATATCTCTTAGAGTTTGACTTTTGGATTAATCTGAAACTTTGATATCCTGTTCAATATTTTCTATTTATTTTTTTATAGTTAGGCCCCAAGGAGAGTTGATCTCATAATCTCTTACTTGTGAGGTGTTGGTCTTTGCCTGTTCAATACCGTTGTAGCGTTATTTGAGCCTTCGACTGTAATTTCTTCTAATTTCGCGTTTTTGATTTTGTTATGTTGGGTTTCTCTTATTTCTAGACTTTCTTCCTATTTTACTATGTTGGAGTAGTTGGCTCCTAAGATCTAAGGCTGTGTTTGGTATGCATTATTGGAATGTATTTTAAGTCAATTTCACATTCTTTAATGATAAAAATAGTTGTTTTTATCGTTTGAGAATGCGAAATTGACTTAGAATGCATACCAAACACTGCCTAAATCTTATGTATTTTCAAACCACTTTGAACTTTAGAAAGGATACCTCCTGATTTCCTCACTCACAAAAAAAAAAGGCGGCGGGGGAAGGGGA
The DNA here is from genome assembly GCF_018873765.1 of Telopea speciosissima. Taxonomy (NCBI): domain Eukaryota; kingdom Viridiplantae; phylum Streptophyta; class Magnoliopsida; order Proteales; family Proteaceae; genus Telopea; species Telopea speciosissima. Next base: position 16,904,866 of record NC_057922.1, read on the forward strand.
AAGAAGAATCATGTAAGGTAAACATAAGCATTAGCATTAAATAAATGAACGGACTGATAGTACTCATTTGTATATTATGCTTTTATTCCATTGTTGATATTTTTTTTTTCCGGCATTTTCGTCAAGCATTGAAGCACCTCCAAAGAGCAAAGTTCATAAAAAATTATAGTAATGATGGGAAAGGAGAAACATGATTTCGCAGGTTATATTTGGCAATCGAGGCCTTCTTCTAGAGTAGTTTTTTGGTTAGTCCAGGAAGAGTGTTTCGAGATCTCATTAGCAGGTCAATTCCTCTGGTACTTTTCATGGCAACAATTATTGACTGGAAATTAATTGAAACGTGAACCTTTATTTTCAAATCCCTTGGATCATAAAGGCACCAGGTCCAAGATACCAGAAAAGACATCCAATAAAGAAGTCAAGAGGTACTAGTTTTGCCGTGTGAATCATGGGGAAACAATAATGGGAACAATCATACACTAAAGGAACTTAACAGGCCGAGGTCTTTAGTTACAGTTGTCGGCTGGCTAGTAGTACCTCTAGTTAGAAAGCTGAAAGCTGCCATTTTAGTAACTTGGGAAAGTATTGCCAACTATTAGCCAAGTAAGTGAATTGAAACATCTGAATAGCTAAAGGAAGGGAAATTGGCTAGGGCCCTATAACATCTGCACTTACAAATCTTTCAAGAAAACTTGATACTTCTGATTCTTAGTCTCACTTTCGTTTATTTAGGAAAAAGGAGGGTGAGGGGAACTTTGGTACTGAAGAATATCTAATTGGTTGTAGGCCTCTATTATGATTATTATCAATGGGAGAAAAGCATAAATTGAACCCAAGAAAAAGAAAACATAAATTGACAAACCTATTTACTTCACAAAAGCCATAATTATGCCATACGAAAATTGAGAGCAAAATCTGCACCATTACCATTATAATCCAACCATAATTTGGTTGAGGGTAAGCTGATCCACTTAAAATTATAAAAAAAACATTTAAATTGCCACCAAGCTTGGCTTCCCTTTTCGAAGATATGTTTTCTGATTTGGAACTGTTAGCTGTGGACCTTTCTTTTCATTAAGGCGATTCTTACGATCACCAGACTCATGTGACCCTTTTCTTGTGCTCATGTGAGTTGCTGCTTTGATGCAGTTGACCTTAACTTGGGCTGGTGACTTTTGGTCCAAACTACACTTTTTCAGGTTTGAAGATCTCTCACTTGCTAAGCGGTTTCTACTTCCAATCATCCAATCGTTATCTGAAACCAAAACGAACAAATAAATCATATTAGCGGTCATAATACTTATAATTGTGAGCAAAAACAAGTGAATAACTGTTCAACCAATGTTTTTTTTTTTTCTTCCGTTTTAACTTTCACCTAGGAAATTTAATGGGTAATGTAACATGCCACTCTTCAATATGAAAAAAAAAGTTTTTTAAGGGAAATTTCTAGCTTAACTGTTTTCCGATGTTTTCTTCCCAACAATTTTCTGTAATGTCAGTTGATACTCGATCCTTCAAGTTGAATAATTTTGATTTGCATGTCAACTTCATTTCTAATATCACACACTTTAAGGTAGTCTCATAGTGTAAACAACCTATTTAAAGTAAATTACTACTTTATTGTACATGGAGTTAGATGGAGAACATATGGTGTTATACTTGCACTGTTGATCCTGATACCACCATGGAAAGGGATGGGGGATGGGGGATGGGGGGAGGAGAATCATACAATTGTATGCAGACATAATTAAAAAAAAAAAGGTGAGAAAGTGAAAAAGAAATACCAGGACTAGATATGACAGCACGGGGACGTGGAACTGAACTAGCTCTTATTCTGGTTTCTTCATCAATTTCTTTATTGTTCTTCCCTCCTGTAAATCAGGATGTTGTATATAACAAATAAGTTACAACACCATTTTTCCTATAGATAATTATAACATAAAATTAGTCTAAATAAAGGTGGAACCAAACGAAAATATTTTGGTCAAAGGAGATCAGAGTTTAATCAAACCTTTAGACATGGATATTGAGGGTGCTGCCTCGACTAGGACTCTTGCAAATGATGGTGAGAAAACATATTGAGACTCCTTCCCTGCAAATCAGGTATAAAGAATAGTGTAGATTTACTTGTTATTACCAACACTTGAAACAGATTCATGTAGAATACAAGCAGCTTCGTCACATTGAAAAGTAAGGAATCAAAACATTAATCCTTATTGCTCAAACTAATCAGATACGATTACAGGCGTGGGGCAAAAGTTAAATTCAACATGTGCTCCAAATTTGCATATTACAGGTTTTAATTGGGTATTGTTTTGGGACCAAATATGGGCTACTTGTGGGGCAATAGTTATGGGCTTGAAAGGGTCTTCCAGGCAGAAAAGCAAGGCATTCTAGGCTCCACATGGATTCTTGAATCCATTAATGTCTTCTATTACAAGTCCACTAGATTTGGTATTTATAGTTTTTTATTCTATTTAGTTTAAGAATGCTGTTAGACTCTTCTAAATTTAGAAACAGTTTCAGATTTTTTTAGGAAGCTAATTTGGGAATTCCTTAGAATCCAAGTAGTGTGTCTCATGAATCCTTTTTTTTTGGTACTGGGGGGATATTTTGAGTTATTAACAACTTTATAAGTATGGAGGAGAACTAGAGAAGAGAAAGCATGGTGTAGCTGAATATTTTTATTCAAATGAAACTAAAGTATCGTGATTACAATAAATTTTTAGGCCCTATTATTTTCAATTTTTTTTTTTTGGCAAACTAAATGGGATGGCTACATGGATCGCTTATCTTCATGCAACTCTGTTTAAAGCCATATTAGTTGTCAACCAAAAACAAATCTTTTCTCACCACTTCTTCCAAGTCACTTTTGTCCTACCCCTTGGTCTTTAAACGCCTGAAATCTGTATCAAATAAATCCTCCTTAACAGTGCATTCAATGAGATCTTCTAGGCAGTACAGAGGCAATTTTGTGTTCACTAGAATTACTGTATCGGTTCAGCAAATACATATAGTGCTTATTCAGTAGTTGCTGTTCCTGCCTTCCTTTGATTAAAAAAACAAAAAAAACTTCTCAAAGAAAGAAGTAGACACTCTTATTCTGACTTCTATTAATTCTAGTTTGGATGGCTATTTCTGTCCTCCTTTGATAAAACAAAAGGTATTTGCTGCCTTTGTTACCTTGTGTGTATGTTATTTTTGTTTCAATTAGAAAAGATTAATTGCATAGGGGATGCCTGCTGTACCAGTGAAAACTATCATCACATTCTTGGCTTTCTTGCTTTACCTATTACGACCTAATGCATTCATGTATCATCATATCGTGGTTCTGAGAATTATCAGGTTTTGAAGAACCTAGGTATGAACTTTGCATCCTTGTGATTAGTTTATTGTATTGGTAAGCAATCAACACAAATCCCTTAAAGAAATAAATGAGATTGATACATCGAGAATACCAAAAGGTGTGTCCAGAAAACCCAACAGTTTTAATATAGAAGGTCTGTACTTCTATTCAAAATCCAACAGTTTGGCAGTTAGAAATCTATATCTAGAGTCTGATAGTTCATTCTCAACTAGTTGGAGAGAATTCTCATGTAATTCTTACATTTTTGGCCATTTAAATGTTTCAAACAATATTTTATAAAAAGTGTTTAAATGATACCTCACAGTTACTGTTTCCAAAACTATGAAACTCCAGACCCACTTCAATACTTAATAGAGTTTTATCAAATAGCGGAAACAAATGGGAATCACTGTATCAGATAATACAAAATTATATCATAGATCGGTTAATCTTATTGTACATAATCTAACTAATATTAGAATGACAGTTAATTTAGCTTAAACATTTCTGGGTTTTCACTAGCTTGGAAAAAGAACGAGGATGAACATATTGATTATTTAAAAAGAAGTTGAAATAGTCTTCGAAAAACAAATTGATTAACAGAAGCCCAAACAATAAACTACTCCAAACACAAGAAGACCTTGAAAGAGCAGAGAAGACTATGGAATTATCTTGATCTCCAATGAATGACAAATAATATTCAAAATTCAAATCGATTATTTCAACCAAGGGTAAAAAGATTTCAAGCTCCAAATGCTCAAAAGGATTAAACTATTAAGTAAGCAAAAAGCATAAAATGATCAACAAATACGGCACACCTCCATCGATCGGTGAAGAAATTCCAGGCAAAGAGTGCTCCTCTAAAGAGACAGATTCTAAAATCCTGAACAAGGGCAAGGAGCACTTCTCTTGTACAAAAGAGTTACCCTCATCTACAACAAACTCCTCATCTTCTTCTTTCTCTTCTCTCACTTTCACCCTTGGATACACTTCAAAATTTAGCAAACACAAACCCATATCAGAAAAACCAGATATCAGAAGCATATCAAAACAGAGAAAGTAAGGGAAGAGCAAACCCAGATGAAAACTTACTTGTTTTGCTTTCTTCCATGGAAATTTCTTTTAAGAAAGTCACAGAATTTATCAGCTTGGTTGGACTTTGCTTGGCCGCTTGAAAGGTCCAAAGATTTAAACAGAGAAGTTCAGAAATCGGCCCCAACTGGAACTGGAAAATCACATGGATCGTTTTATTGACTCGAAAACGTAAACGAAATGAAGAATTGAAACCGAAGGTTAAAAAGAACATTAAAAATGTCAGATTTGGGAAGCTTCTGATGCGATCACGGCATAACGCCGAGTGGTGGACCCACTAGAACCTTTTCAAACAAATTTTGTCTCTGCGGAAGGAGAAGCATTTAAATGACTGTAATACCCTCCGTTGTTTATGCTTATTTGAATATGTAGTTAGGGGGGTGAAAATATTAACACGTGTTTCATGTTGGCTATCTGTAAGCCGGACGCATGATTCGAAAAGTGTAATAGTGAATCCTGACCCTCTGATGGTAATCAGGATGATCTTTGCCGTTCAATTGTGGACCAATTCTTTTTGGACTGGGTAGGGTTAGGGTTTTAAGAAGCCGTTACATTTCAAAAGCGGTTACGTTTAGTGAGAGAGAGAGAGAGAGAGCTCTGCAAGTCTGCGGTCTTTGACCTGTACGGCTGAACCGTGAGCTTTTGTAGGGAAGTGAAGTGAGAGAAGGTACAAGGATGAGGGTTTCTGTAATGTGGCAGAGAACGAGATTGAGCTCAAGATGTAGGGAGCTTCGCTGGTTCTTCTCCGCAGCTCGACCTAGTAATATCGAAGACGAAGGTGATTGGTTTTACGCTTCCGAATGGTGGGGAACAGACTCAGATGGACACACCGTTCTTCGGTCCAATTCCGACACAGGAAATGGTGTTGTGTCTGTGGTTGCGTATCCTTCTTCCAGACCGGTCGGTTTCCTTTCTATCCATTTTTTATCATGTTTTGCATTCTATAGTGGTGTAATTTACATGATTTTAGATTGTAGATTGACCTTAAGAATGAATATTCTTTGTCTCAAATCTCAATTTGACGTTTGGATGATGGTAAATATATATTTTTGCGAGCATCCCCTAAACTAGCACTGGAGTAAATTATAGAGTAATTTGGCGTTGATGAGTTCCTATGCATAAATTTGGTTTGCTTAGTAAACTTAAAAGTTTCTCTCTGGTTGAATTTCACCCAACTGGGACTCATTTCATTCATAAGCACAGATAATTTTTTTCCAATTGATTAAAGGATGATAGTCTTTAGCTCCTTGAATTTGATGGGTCTCTTCTCCCTTTGAGTTTGGTGAGGAGATAACCAGTTTTGGGTTGGACAATGTGCTGTATGGGTGACCATTAGGCCAATCTGAATCCAATTATAACCCTTGTCATGGGCAAGGAATTTTATCTGTGCCCAACCTAGTTTTCATGTGGTTTGTCCACATCCCGCTTGTGAGCATCTTATATCCAATGTCCAAACCATTTGGGGTTCCTCTACCGTAAGACTACATAATAACAAAGCCACTTTGAGGTAAATAGGGCCACATTGGTTTTAATGCAGTAAATTCCAGAGGTATGAGATATCACATGGTATTCCTTGCACTTATTTGTTTTATGATATTTGTCCAAATTAATGTGTATGATTTCCAAGGTGGAAACAAGAGTTTATATCTGCCTGACAGCTTCCATGTTCCCTTTTGGTACCAAAAACGATGTTAGAACTGACCAAAATTATTAAGGACAATGGTAATAAATGCTGAAGTAATGGGTAAATGTTTGAATACTTTTTTTAGGGGGATGCGTGAGGAGGAGCAGACATCTAGAACTGGTGAATACTTCCCACTTAAAAAGGGAAAATTTTGAGGGGGGGGGGTAGAAAAGCGTAAAGAGTAAGTTCTTAGAATGTGTACAAATAAATTTAGTCTGACATCATGAGGGAAAAGAATAAATTTTTGGTCATGGTGGGCAGTATTTACCAAACAAGTTCATTGCCAGAGGAATTTATAGGATTCATGCCCCTTGGAAGCAAAGCTCCCAGTGACTATTTTCCAGCATATCATAATGGGTCCACCTACAATTCATACAACTGTGAGAATCCTTAAGTTCTCAATTCATAACGAAAACGTGAAGGCAGTCATTTATGTCAATGAAAGTGGCACTAAGTGATATGTAAACCTTCCATATTTTTTCTTCTAATCCATTTTTAAAATTTTCATTTTAACTTGTGTTGTATATGAGTTTGCTATCAGTGAAAGAAACAACGGGAAACTTTTAAAACTGTTTGGCATACATACAATATTGACTTATTTTGTTACAAGTGCATGCATTTTTCTTATTATATAGAGAATAATATCCCGATTATTTTACTATTGCTCATTTCAGTGTTTAGCATTTATCAGTTGTATGCTGTCCTGAAAGGTTGATGTATTTCATTTCTTTGTTCTTGTTGATGAGTTCATGTCATTGGTATGATTATGCTACAAATTCATGTAATAAGAATGAACCCTTTGGCTGCTGATATTGAGAGTTGTTGGTGTAATCCTGCAATAACCCAGGATCTCACTCATAGGATTTTGTCAGGAATTGATTATGTGCCCTTTTCTAATGTTATTGGTCACTCAGTGTTCTTGTGCAATTATTCTAATATCGTCTTAAATTTCCTTTTTTTCTTGCCTTTTCTTATACTTTTGGTTATTCTGATCAATCCTCATGGTTTCTTGGAAGTTCATTCAACTGTCTCTATTACACACTTTGATAAATGACTAAGCGACATTGTGGTACAGGGTGCAGTTTACTGGCCAGAGACTGAACAATGGCTTCAGCAAAGGTATGCGCAGGTACACCCAGAGCATGAAAGCAATGTACAGTTTACAATTCTCGGCTACCAATGGCGCATTCTTCGCTTTAATGACACCACTCGCCAAAGCACAGTTAAATTAATGGCTGCATGCCGGAAATCAGACCCTGCCTCTGTATACTTAATGCCACAGGCACATTGTTTGGCTGTTCCATGTAATTTCCCTGGTTTTTTGCCGAGTTTTCTTCTTTAGTCCTCTAACAGAGATCTGGTAAAAGTTTTATGTCTCTCTTTATTTTCCCCTATGTACTTCCAATGTTAATTCTCTATACAGTAGAGGTAATTTCAGCAGTGTGTAGATGTTGCATTAAGGTATTTATTCCAGAGAAGTGAAAAAATCAGCATTTATAACCCAAAATCTGTACACATCACAGAATCCTTTTGAGAAATTCCACGCAATGACTTTACTGCTTGAGATTAAGGGTGCATTTGTTGACATTCTGCAAGAACGTTTCCGTTATTCTGTTCCACTGGAACACAAAACAGCAGACATTTGGCAATGCCGGCTAGTTTTTGTGTTCCGGAATTCCTGTGGAACAAAGTTGGCACTGAGAACAGAATGACGGAACCACAAAGAAAGAAGCATTTCTCCCAAAAATTCATGTAATAAAAAATTATCACAAGAGACATGCATGGCTCAAAAAGGGGTTGGGAGGGTATTCCCATAAAAAAAGGGGTTGGAATAGTTTAAAAAAAAAAATCTTCAAAAGTTAATTACAAAACATGTTTTTTTTTTCTGCACTAGAAAATCCCTGAAGAACAGAAACAGTAAGTTGCAGCAGGAGCTTAGTTAGGCTAGTTAGCTATTCAATAAATAGGAGAGAACATATCATATGGATTTTTTACTTCTAAAAAATTGAATTGGAGTGTTAAAGGATTTTCCCTGTTTTTTAGACTGATAACTAATGTGTTCACACTTCACCAATTTCTCCTATTGGAGGAATATTTGTGTGAGCTGACTATCCTCTTTTTTTAACTCTTTCCTTACCTGTTATAGATCTTGTATTCAGGATGCTAATTCACTTCTATAACTATTATGAAGCATACAACAATTTTTGGTACTTACAATTTTTTTAGTGAATATGCTTCCTCCTGCTTTTAGAAGTATCACATTTCTTTTTGGGTTTTTTTGAAATATATAATATGGAAAACTTCATATTTTTTTTTGATAATTAAATATATTACCGAACCTTAGGAGGGGGCAGGGAAAGGAGAACAAAGGAACAATATACAAAGAGGGAAGAGGGGCACGAACAAAAAGCCCACAAGGCCGACAAACAGCCAGCCAAAAAAAGGGGGGGAGGGGGGCGGCCAGCCTGCCTACGCAGAGGTGACTGACCGCAAAAGGGCAGAATTAAGGCCCCAAAAATCCATAATGTGTCTATTCTTGTAGTTGTCTGTGGAGGGACGATGACGGATGCAGCTGAGCTTAGAGGACACATCAAAATAGATGGCTTTCCAGACCCAAGAGACCCAGATGGAGTCCTGGCGGGAATGGATTCTCCAGAGGAGTTTAAGGAGACCCGCAGTGTTAGAATCATGAATGCGGCGGATACCCAGACCACCCTCAAACTTGGGGAGGCAGATAGATTTCCAGCTGACAGGGTGGAGAAATCTAGGGGTGTCGCTACCCTTCTAGAGGAAAGCACAGAGGATTCGCTCAATAGCCTTGATGGTGGAGGAGGGGATGGAGAAGATGCCGGTTCAGTAAATGTAAGTTGCTTGGAGGACCGAGCGGATACATTCAAGCCTACCCGCGTAGGAGAGAAGCTTACCTTTCCAGAGCTGGAGGCGCTTGCGAATGTTGTCAAGCATAGGGGTGCAGTGGTGGCTCGAGAGCCTGGCAGGAATGAGAGGAAGGCCAAGGTACATGACCGGAAGAGAGCCAATGGAGAAGCCAGTTAAGAGGCGGAGAGCTTCTTTAGTGGAGTCAGGGGTACCAGCAAGGAAGATTTTGGATTTCAGCAGGTTGACTCTGAGACCAGAAAGGGATTCAAAGAGATGAAGCGAGTCCATGATGGCGGAGATGGAGGCGTGGGACGACTTAGAGAATATCATCAGGTCATCAGCAAAGGCCAGATGGGAGAGGTTGGTGCTCTTGCACTTGGGAAGAGGGGAGATAAGGTGGAGATCAGTTTTGGTTTGCAGGCTTCTGGAGAGGACTTCCAGGGCAAGGGAGAAGAGGAAAGGGGAAAGAGGGCAGCCTTGGCGGATTCCAACATTAGAGCGAAAGAAACTTGTAGGCGAGCCATTTACCAAGATAGAGAAGGAAGGGGTGGAAATACAGGCGTATATCCAGCGAACGAAGACAGGGGGAAACCCATGAGGGAGAGCACATCACAGATGAAGTCCCAACGGATAGAGTCAAAGGCTTTGTGAAGATCAATTTTCAAGAGGGCCGCCGAAGAATGTGATTTGCTGTCAAAACCGCGAACAATCTCAAAACAGAGGATGATGTTGTCCGCTATACTTCGGCCGGAGATGAAGGCCGATTGGTTGGGACTGACAAGGGAAGGGATGACTCCCTTAATCCGATTGGCAAGGATCTTGGCAATGAACTTGTAGATGAGGTTGCAGAGGGAGATAGGCTGGAAGTCAGTCAGAGAGGAAGCCTCGTCCTTTTTAGGGATGAGGCAGATGAAAGTGTTATGTAGTCCTTGATAGGTAGGAGACCTACTAGGAACCAAACAACAGGATAAAATAACAGAAGGACCTGCTGGTTCGAATGGACAGCACTAGGATTTAGGTCAATTCCTAGGGTTAGGGTTGGATATTGGGAAAGGGGTTTAGAGGGTATTAATGGGCAGGTCTAGGGGGTCAATATGGTATAAAAATAATAGGATTTGGGAAGATTTTAAAATTCTGCAGTTCTGGACAGAATTGTGTTGCTGGTTTTGGGTTTTAATGGAGTGAAGGAATGGAGGGGTTGTAGAGGAGACTAAGGGCTAGGTTTAAGGTTGAATGTAGGGAGAGGTGTGGGAGATATAGGCTAGAAGTTTGGTTTGGAATTGATGGACAGATCTGAAATTATGAAGGAGTCCTAGTTAAGGTAGGAGTTGCAGGTTTAATGGAAATTAGGGTTTGATGGATGGAGGGGGGTGTGGATTAGGTTAGAGGAAGAAGGTTTAAAATAAAAAACAGATTCAAACTCACTGTATTGCAAGAACAATGGCAGCAGCTTGATGACTTGAAAGAACTTCCCGATCTTCACAATGCAAGGAGTCGCAGGAGTCCACCTACCCTATCCACCTTGAGATCCACAAGGATATACACTCAGAAAGAGCAACAGCAATGGCAGCAAGTATAATGCTAATTTTTATTAATCAAATTCGTGTACCATGCTGGCCTCCCTTACAAACTTATATAGAAGACTCAAAAATAGACTTAGACATTAAAAAGGAAATGCCTAACCCTATCCTTAACCTATGAGGTAACTTAAACTGACTAAGAAACTAGAATACTAAAGGAAATAGACTCAAAACTTGGCTGGACTTATAGAGTCCTAATCTAGCCCAACTTACATCACATGACCACTTAACCAAGTCACATGATCACTTAAATTGAACCAATTGGATGCAACCAATTTGAACCGGTTCAATTAAAAAACATAAAAATAAACTAAATATTGGGCTAATCCCGTATGCAACCTATATACCCATAGTTTAGGCTCATAAAAGTGGCCTATTACATTAGAAACCCATGGGATCAAAGGCCCAACATGTATATAACCCAACCCTAGACTTATTCCTAATAAAAGAAGCCTAATTTGGTGATAAATCTGCATCAACTCTCCCCAGCTTGAAAAAATTCGTCCTCGAATTTTGCAGTGATGAGGGGGAAACAACTTGTGAGTAGCAGCTTTAACCATTCCTAAACAAAATTCTGGTAAGGCAGGGACATTAGGAATAAAATCTTCAAGGCGTGGAGCTTTCTCTTCGAAGAACCATGGTGGCATAACAAACTCTATGTGTTCGACCTCTGAATCAATATCAATTGTGTATGTCGTGTTCATAGAGTCTTCAGCATTGGTAACCTTCTCACCTAGGACTTGAGGCACAACCTGTACCTCTTCAAGAATAGCATCTTGAATGTCGATGATTTCTTATGGAGTATTCTCAACCACCACTTCATCTTCCATGTCCTCAGCCTTGTATACTTTGCTCTCTTCAGTGTAGACCTCTTCAGTAGTTTTTTCTACCATTGTGTTTTGGACCTCCATATCAATTTGATGGCTGAGCTTCTCAACCATGATCTTAACTACTGGTGCAGCTTGGTCTACTTGAGTTTCTTTAGCTATAGGTTCTTGAATCTCTTCAACACAAACTGCCTTAGTAGAATCTTCTGTTGGTGCATCCACCATTGGTGAAACTTCAAACACAATCGATGCCACTTGCGTTTGAGTTGACATGTTCGGCAGTCCCTGTGGTTGTACAGTTGATGTGGTTACCTTTGGTTGTAACCCTTTTAGAGTAAAACAATGATATAGACGGTGTCGATCAGGTAGGACACACGAGTTGTTTTCAGGTTCAATCCAACCTTGTCGCGTGTCCAACCAATCATCACCTACTGCAATAAAACTCTTTGAATGTGGTACCGGCTGACACCAAGCCCCATCATGGTATGAACAACACCCAAATTCAATAAAGACTTTACCTGTAGGCATGATGCAAATCTCTCCTGATTGGGACAACATATCCACCACGAATTGTGAAATAATGTTGTTACGTCGCCTCTCATCAACAACTAATATGGTTGTGCTCCCATTGGGTAGACGAACTCGGGTCTTGAAAACGAAGGGAGGTGGGTCTTTCGAGGCTTCGTTGGAGCTTCCCTCAGCCATAGCTCTGTACCTTTCTCTGTCTTCTCTATATTGATCTCTACCTGGGGCTCTTTGCACTACCGAATTGACTTGATATCTGTTCTCTTCTAGGGGGATGTTGCTGTCCCTTTGAGGGGTAGTCCTCTTCTCTTCCAATTGTGTCACCTTTTCATTCAACTTCTGTGCATCTCCATTATATCAGTCATAAGATCAGGTCGAGGGGGCAGAACTGGATTGCCATGTATATCCATGGCTCTGATACCAATTTATGTAGTCCTTGATAGGTAGGAGACCTACTAGGAACCAAACAACAGGATCAAATAACAAAAGGGCCTGCTGGTTCGAATGGACAGCACTAGGATTTAGGTCAATTCCTAGGGTTAGGGTTGGATATTGGGAAAGGGGTTTATAGGGTATTAATGGGCAGGTCTAGGGGGTCAATATGGTATAAAAATAATAGGATTTGGGAAGGTTTTAAAATTCTGCAGTTCTGGACAGAATTGTATTGTAGGTTTTGGGTTTTAATGGAGTAAAGGAATGGAGGGGTTGTAGAGGAGACTAAGGGCTAGGTTTAAGGTTGAATGTAGGGAGAGGTGTGGGGGATATAGGCTAGAAGTTTGGTTTGGAATTGATGGACAGATATAAAATTATGAAGGAGTCCTAGTTAAGGTAGGAGTTGCAGGTTTAATGGAAATTAGGGTTTGATGGATGGAGGGGGGTGTGGATTAGGTTAGAGGAAGAAGGTTTAAAATAAAAAACAGATTCAAACTCACTGTATTGCAAGAACAATGGCAGCAGCTTGATGACTTGAAAGAACCTCCCGATCTTCACAATGCAAGGAGTTGTAGGAGTCCACCTACCCTATCCACCTTGAGATCCACAAGGATATACACTCACAAAGAGCAGCAGCAATGGCAGCAAGTATAAAGCTAATTTTTATTAATCAAATTCGTGTACCATGCTGACCTCCCTTACAAACTTATATAGAAGACTCAAAAATAGACTTAGACACTAAAAAGGAAAGGCCTAACCCTATCCTTAACATATGAGGTAACTTAAACTGACTAGGAAACTAGAATACTAAAGGAAATAGACTCAAAACTTGGCTGGACTTATAGAGTCCTAATCCAGCCCAACTTACATCACATGACCACTTAAGTTGTCACATGACCACTTAACCAAGTCACATGATCACTTAAATTGAACCAATTGGATGCAATCAATTTGAACCGGTTCAATTAAAAAACATAAAAATAAACTAAATATTGGACTAATCCCGTATGCAACCTATATACCCATATTTTAGGCCCATAAAAGTGGCCTATTACATTAGAAACCCATGGGATCAAAGGCCCAACATGTATGTAACCCAACCCTAGACTTATTCCTAATAAAAGAAGCCCAATTTGGTGATAAATCTGCATCAAAGTGTGATTGATTTGAGCTAGCTGGCCAGGTTTGAAAAAGAAGCTGCGGACAGCTTTGAAGATCTCACCTTTAAAGGAGTCCCAATGATTGAGAAAGAATCCCATACTGAAGCCGTCAGGGCCAGGAGCCTTGTTGGACTTATGGGAAAGGATAGCTCGAGAGATTTCATCATCAGAGGGAATGGCCGTGAGAGAGCTATGGAGGGCGGGGGGAATGAATTTGTCAATGAGAGAGGGGGGGATAAGGGAGGGGGGGGGGAAGGGACGGGTTGAAGAGGGAGGAAAAGAAAGAGGAAGCAACATCTTTGATGTCAGGGGGGAGGAGAGGTGGGTTCCATCAGAAGCGACGAGGAGGGTGATGGAATTCCGATTTTGCCTAGCTCTGAGGGAGCGATGGAAAAAGGCAAAATTCGAGTCACCAAGCTCCAACCACTTAGAGCGCGATTTCTAATGGAGCAAGCTTTCCTCAGAGAGGGAGAGAGAGGAAAGATCAGCGGAGAGGCGCTTCTCCTCAACGGCGAGAGCCGGGTTGAGAGGGTTAGACTGGAGCTGAAACTGAATGGAGGAGAGGTCAGACCAGCAATCAGAAAGACGGGAAGGGATATTACCGAAGGTGGAAAGGTTCCAATTCCGAAGGGCAGATTTGGTGTTGCGGAGCTTACGAGCCAGGGCTACCAAAGGGAGAAAGCGGGAAGAGACAGGGATACGCCAGGCTTTCTTGATGGTCTGGAGGTAAAGGGGGTGGGAAGTCCACATATCAAAGAACTTGAAAGGTTGGACCAAACGAGGAATAGGGCTGGAGAGAGATGAGGCAGGGGCAGTGGTCAGAAAGACCTTGGAGAAGGAAGGAGGCATGGGAGTGGGGGAGGGAGGAGAACCAAGGCTCATTCACAAGAAAGCGGTCAAGCTTGCAGGCTATGCGGTCCGGGCCAACACGGCGGTTGTGCCAGGTGAGAGGAGAACCTGACCACTGAAGATCATCAATGCAATCATTGAAGGGGTCGAACCAAACAATTGTGCATGGGGGCGTGCATGTGCCCCTAAATCAACAATCGTATGTGCGATAAATTGTAAAGTGACTTGTGGATTGTGGAACCCAAGTTTCATTAGTATAATCTTGCGCAACAAACCTATACCTGCAATATAGGAAGTTTAATGTTGAGAGATCAATAAGAATGTCCAATCATCTGATGTTGGTCTACATCTTAAGAAATATTCTTTTCCACTAAATTGCTTTTCCTTTTTAGGATTATTGTGTCTAAATTTCTCATATGGTTGGACTTATAAGTTTGGACTTCTGTTATTCATAATTCCTGTTCTTGAATAGGCCAAGTTGTTGATAGGCATATACCTCTCTCTATGTATGTTCCAGATGCTAATAATCGTGTATCAAACATATTCTTGGGATATCACCATATAAGTAAGAAATATCTCAAGAAAATTCAGCAAGAATTTAGGAGGGTGTTTGGTATGCAACCCAAGATTTTCAATCCTAGATCAAACTCCAGGATTGAGTTTCTATGATAAGATTAGGCCATTCTCCTCTAGACTCTGTATCTGATGGTTTCTAGTTTTAATAAATTATAATACCTTTCATAGGGTGTGGGAAGAAAACCAAGTCCTGAGAATCATATGCTTAGCCATTAACAAAGGCCAAAGTGAGAAACATTTGACTAAAACTAGGATGCAGATTGTGCTCTGCTCTGCTAGACCCTGCCTTTTAAATTATTTTATTTTATTTTTATGATAATAGTCCGAGTTTTGATTCTGAGAGTCAAATCCCTCTCACAATAGCATTTGGCTCACCCTACTGATAGAAGGGGAGAAGGAAATGATGTCACCATGGCTTCAGGTACTCTCTGTTTTTTACAAGCTTTTCTATCCTTGCAAAGCATTGTATTGATGGTCCAAGTGGCTGCAGAGAACACCTGCAAAGAGCAGCACGATGATTTTTTTAGGTTGTACCAATCACAGGTGTCCCAATTTTCTCTAGATTTTGGAACATCAACAGAACTTCCTTCACTGTTGATTTTTTGTAGTTAAAGTAGTATTTCAGAACAAACATTTGCAACCTTGCTCAATTTTCTAATGGAAAAAAATCATTCAGGAAAATGGTGTTGGTCAGTCATAAACACTTGATGCATTGATCCTGACTGTTTCTATTCTAGTGACTGGGCGTTCACTGTCTAGAACAGTAGAAATTAATTGACAATAACATATAGTGTATAGTGGCACATAATGAAGTTGATAATTGCATGGTTGAATATCTTTAGTGTAGATATCCTTTTTTTTTTTTAATTGTTCGCTATCTCTACCTGATTATAATTTCATCAATACAGCAACATTATCTTTCTTACCCAATGTGATAGGGTTTTTCTAATTATTTATTTTGTTATTAGGGCTATTGTACTGTCCTTTAATCTGATATTTGATTTGCATTGCTTCATTTTGTAGATTTGAAAAGTATGGTTTCAGTTGGGTTGGCTACCTTAGCATCTTGCAATTATAATCTGATGAGTGCCATCGATGGAAAGAAATCTATGCGCATTCTGTGTGTGGGTCATGGTGGAGGAAGTCTACCTTTATTTTTGGCTAGTAAAATCCTAGGTGAGAAGACATTCCCATTTCATTTTTGTTTTGCCCTTTTTGGTTTTCTATGGTGTTCAAGAACAGAATCAGTGAAGACCAACATGCTGTATACATCACAGGTGTATAATCCGTTGGCCTCTTATCTCGATTAATTTGATCAGATTGTTTTTTAATCATTTTTGCCTGCATTGTTGGTGTACTATAGTAAAAGAGTGAGTTCAAATACTCTTTATTTCTGTCAATTTCTAGATCTTTCTTTTAGATTGTTATTAATGGATTCACTATCCATTCTTGCTGTTATTTTTACATTCCTTTGGCTTTCAGGTCAGGGTTTCATGTTTTGTTTCTTAATTTTTAATTGTTCAATCATGTGGATCTTTTTCCAATCACAAAATTCTTCACTAGTTCTTGCTTCTTATTCTTATGCCTGGACTTGCAGCTGCCAAGACTAATAGATCCTGATCAGATTCTTTATATCTTTACAAGAACCATCTACTATTAGATCTGTTTAATCTTTCTCTTCACTTGAAATCTTGTTATTTATTTCAATTAGATGGGTTCTTCCTGGCAAGATTCCAGGTTTCGGGTTTCGACCCTGGCCGAAACCAAAACTTCCCAGATTTCGACCGAGACCTGTTCGAAACCTGGGATTTTTCTGGGCCAATCAAAACCTAGGTTTCGAGGCCTAGGAAATGGCTTTTGGACCCTTTTTTTTTGTGCTGCCTATTTTCACCATACCTATTCCATGAATTAGTTTCAGAAAGAACCACCCAAAATGGTACTTGTGGTTTGGATCCAAGTTTGCTAGTGCATGCTGAATGCTACTATATGCAAAAACCTATTGGGGAAAGAACCATTACCTTTAACCTCCAATCACGCAAATCCAAGCTGTAGGAGGGTTGAATGAGTAGAACAATGCAAAAAAGTGGGAAGAAATCCAGTGATTTGGCAAAAACCTGCAGGTTTTTGGCAAAATCCCAAGAGCATTGTTGAAACCAATATCGACCCTTGGTTTCATTTCAGTTAGTGTCAAAATCGAGATGTCTCAGTCGAATATCGACCCTTGGTTTCATTTCAGTTAGTATCGAAATGGAGACGTCTCAGTCGAAACTTAAAACCATTCTTCCTGGCCAATTACTTGATTCACCCAGGTTTTGAGTTTCTCCAGAGAGAAACCCATTCCATCCCAACTGCAGCTAACAAGTACTGAGAAATCAATTTCTTCTTGACGCCAAATCATAGAACCTTCTGAGTCTTAGTATAGTTTTTTTTTTTTTTTTTTTTTGGTTTTGATGAAAGAGTAATCACACAAACCACACACCAATCCCAAAAGGTTAACCGACTTTTAGGACCGTGGAATGGCGGATATAGAGTCTTAGTATAGTCTTAGTATCAATTTCCAGTTAAATTTAGAATTGTTTCTTCAGTTTTCTTTATTTTCTCCTTAAGCTGTGGTTCATATATTAGAAATTTTCTATTCTTCATAATTTCTTTCCCTCCCAAGTTTTTTTCTTTTCACTCCAAGCTATTGTAGGAAAAAAAATTCAGGGTTGCACGTTTGAGCTACATAACTCACTTTGCAATTGTTAGAATCTTCCTACATCAATACCTTCTGCACTAAATGTTGCCTTTCTAACGTATTCTTAACTTGAAGCGAACAAAGACACAGAAATGAAGAGGGTCTTGGGTATATAAACGGGAAATTAAATATTACTGGTATATGGATGCTAAAATCCTCTTTGAGAAATATGAATGGCAATGAAACTTGAAGTTGTCACATAGGCTGGCGTTTATCCCATTGCTTTTGTCTTTAAGAAATTAGAAAAACAGGCATTATTGGTTGGACATACTATCCTGGTTTTTGAGTGGCAGTATATGAAAATTTACTGATCGCTCAAATTCTTGTATCTTCAGGGGCAATTGTAGACATTGTTGAAATTGATCCTCTTGTTATCTCGGCGTCAATACAGGCAATGGGTTTCCCAGCTTTTGCAAGGATGAAACCATCAGGTGAACGTGCACTTCCAAAACCAACATTCACTGATCAGGTGCTCTGGAAAGGAGTCCATGAGAGGCTCTTCCTCTATGAATCAGATGCAGAAAAGTTCATTGTTAACAACTCCAATCTCTATGACCTTGTCTTCATTGATGCTTATGATGGCGATGACACCTTTCCTCATAAGCTTTGGGACCCACATTCACCGTTTCTTGAAGCCCTCAAGAGTCGGCTCCATCCTGATCATGGCACTGTTGTGGTGAACCTCCATGCAGACTCTGACATCTTGAACCCAGACGGTAGTACTTCTTTCTTTGAGCAGCTTTTTCCAATGGGGAAGTATGTGTCACGAGTCTGCCAGGCATACAAGGATGTGTTGACGGATAGCGGAAGTGACTTTGATGAGAGGCACTCGGGGTTGGGTTTCATTGTTTCAGTTCCTTGGCTCTGCAATCAATCCCTTGTTGTGTGTAGAAGTTTTGGGATGGATGTCTCAGACACAAATTTAGTTCTGAACACTCTCATATCCAAATGCCTTGAATTGGAAAATGCTCTGAACTTGCCATTCTCATGTGTACAATACATAAAGAGAGGATTTGTTTTGCTTAATTAATAATCAGATACAATATACACAGGATCTCATGTACAAGATTGGGGAAACTTTAAATGTTACCAGCAGGTTTGCACCAAAGGTTAAACAGAAGTTTTGGCTCAACAATCATGTTTCATGAATCAAATCCTTGTTTTTGTGACAAGAAACTTCCTACGGTGAGGGGAGTCGTTTATGTTTTTTCAGTTTTTCCAAATTTATCTTGTCATAGCGCCATCCATGGGTAGGCTGTGTTGTTTGGGTTGTTAAACATTGCTCATGCCCCCTCTTCCAACTGCTCTAGATTATAAACAAGGAATTAAAACTCGTCTCGAGTACAAGTTTGAATTGGCCAAATAGCGAGTTGGGTCGAGATCTCGATGGGTTGGGATATTTGTTTTTTTCAATTCGATGGCTGGTTTTGTTAGGTTTTAAACATATTTTGAGGTTGAAACTTGGTACTCAGCCTATTTTAGGCCATTTAAACACAATGACACTATCAGATTTTAAAAATCAAAATCCAAATAGGAATTTCACTTAGTGGGAAACCAGGACAGACACTTATGTCAGAAATCAGGACAAATACTTATTTATGCCTAATAAGTATTTGTATTTTATTTACTTAAGATATTATTTATAAATAAGTAAATACCCTTTATTTGAATCCAATAAAAATAGTTAAAAGATCAAATTACAAAAAGATACAAAGTCAATCTTTCGGTTCAAAAACAAAAATTGGATTTTGGCGGTAGATGCAATTTTCAATTTTCTAATGTTAGGGTTTTCTCAAATCTAAAAAATTCCATAAATCTTAATATGGTAAAACATTGCTAAAAACCAAAAGTGCAGTAAAATATTAATTTATTTTGATGTCCAAAAAAATATTTTCATTCAGAGCGATTTTGATAGCATTCATGCACACCAAATTAAGTTTGACCGATACATAACTCCTTCAATATAAATCAGATTTAAGCAATCTTGGATTTGTTGGAAAACAATCTTAAGTAAATGAAACACAAATACAAAACCATTTACTTAAATGATATTAGACATAAATAAGTGTTTGTATACCAAGGTTTGCATAAATAGATGTCTATATACCAAGATTTCCCACCGAGATAATCAAAACCATGAGATCTCGTGATCTCGCCCGAGATGGGGTAATTTTTTGTATCGCCTAAGATCTCGTTTTGAGGTCTTGAAAAAGTGAGAAACTCGTCAAGATCTCGCGAGTTTTGGTTCCATAATTATAAACATTGCTAATACCCGACCCTCTTCCAACTCCTCTGGATTATAAACATTGATTCTTGGGCCTGAATTTCTTATCAGGTCAGTGTGCCTACAATGACATGGAACTCGGGTAGATTGCTTGTCTTAAGAGACTCTCTGAACCAGACGACCTGTAGCATACCTTGAAAATTCTGGGTCAAGGGTTTCTGCACGTATGAAAACATGCAGAGAGGTTCACTACCTTAAACCCCCCCAACCGTACGAAAATATAAATAAATAAAGAGAGAAATAATGCTACTTGGGCATGTGCGGTGCGCTACCCTTGCATCCAGGCACAGGGGCATGTGAAATGACTGCGACATGACTCCAGGCCTGACCTAGACCATCCGATTACAACTCAACCTAGCCCGACCCTTTAATATTGTGGGGCCTACCATTTGTGCAAGTATGCTTTAATAAGGGTACAAATGGGATTACACTAATGTGGGGTTAACTATCGCACTCAAAATCAGCAACATTTCAAAAAATCGGCAAAGAAGTGTACAATGCGTAAAAAATTAATGGAAAAAAGATCTCTACTTGGTGGCGTTTTCTACGCCCTCTCACAGGGCACTGTGAGATGACGCCTCTGCCACTTGGTAGATACCCAGGTGTGCTCACCCATTGGCCCAAACGCTTGTGTAGAGGCCATGCAACCAAGTAGAGATTTCTTGCCCAAAATTTAAAATCGGTGGAGTAATGAAATAGGTGGGACCCACCCATGGAATCCCATTTTCTCTTCTATCGTGATTTCTTCATTTTATTAATAAAAAAAATTAATTCTTTCTCTTTTAAACCTCCCCTTCCCTCTCCCCTGTGTGATTGTTAATATTTACCTGATGTGGTTCTCACTTCTCATCGGTTTTTTTAAGGGAGCTCACAATTCTCCAAAGGATAAGAGTGAGGTTTTTCTCGATTACAAACTCCCTCATTCCGAAAATTCAAATTAATAGAATCTAGTTTATTTCTAAAGAAAAACAAAGCAAGACATGAGATATGATGGAATGGAGGACAAAGCTGATTGGATCTAAACCCCGAGCATAGCATACGATAATAAATGGGGTTTCCAAGAAGTTAATCTTCTTTCCATGGACCCTAGAAAACAACATTTCTAAATTCTAATGCTTTAGATCGAGGGTGAACTCAACCCTAATAACTAGATAGCCTCTCTTTAGACATTTCTCCAATCACCAAAATTGAACTCAATCTCGTGTTATCTTCACAAGAGACATTCTTTCCATGTGGCAGGTTGGATAAGCCCAAATCGGGAAACTTGTAGACCCTGAGGTCCCTTGGTCACGTGTCAAGATCTGTAAGAAACCCTTTCATAGTTCTAGCATTTCTCAATGACAAAAGTTCAAGTTCCGCAAGATTTTAATAGTATCAGTACTAGATTAGCCAGACAACGACTTTTAACACAATTTCTCCTAGTTTTGGACTGCCAATTGGCTTGTGTCTTTCTTATATATATATATATAATTCTAATTTAGGTCCAAAACTACTTCATGGGCTTAGAAAGTAAGTGTCTCATCGTGACTCAGATTAACCATCCACTTAGTCTAAAGAAATAAAGTTACGCACTCACTACCATCAATTGGTTTTAGTGTAGCAGTAAGTAAGCGCTTGATCCGAAAGACCAATTAACATTCAATATTAGATTGAAGGTTGGATTGTTGGGCCTAAAAGGTTAACGTCTCCTTGCAATTGTGGGACTAATCACCTACCAAGCATAATGAAATAAAGTTGCATCCTCACTACTACATGTTAGTTGTAGTGTAGTAATAAGCGTTTGATCCGAAAGACCAACATAATGTACAGTAATTTATTTTCTTATGTTCTATCAAAAAACAAAAAAAAAATTTTCTTTTCTAATGAGCGGATAATTTATTTCTTTTTTCAAAAGGCAAATTGCCCAACAGACCGGAGAGGCTACAACATATGTTTGTTTTTCATTCAAGGCTACAAGCACGCAATTGGTCTCTACTTATATTTCATTACTGTGGTATTTAACATCTTCCACATGTCGAGTTTTCAGCCTTGAACTGCATTCGCAGTACACTTTTAGGGAATTGGAGAGGATTTTTTTTCCCCATCAATTTACGGTTCTTAAGATCATGTTGGCACAAATTAAAACTGATTTTGATCCAATACAAGTGTACAACCTGTCAACCCTTAGAATTCAATAAGGGTGTCAATACCCAATCCGAACCGATGAAATCGGCCCGAACCAGCCCGGACCACACCGGACCGAACTCTTAATGGTTCGGGTTCGGTTTGTGGATCCAGAGAGGCAAACGGTTTGGTTTGGTTTGGGCTAGCCCGACGGTGCACCGTTAGCCCGAACCGTTAGGCCCGAACCCAAATCGAACCGACCTAACTCGATAAATGAGTAAATCAGTAAATGCCTAATGCCCCATTGCCCCCTAAATGGGTTGTGATAGTTTCTCACTTTATCTCATAACCTTTGTTAGTGATTACCCAACCAATTGTATCCATAGGCCATAGGACATAGGATACAAAGATGCATTGTATTTAAAATATTTTATGTACTTAAAAGAGAAAGAGAAAAAAAATTAGCACTAACCGGACCTTACTAGTTATATAAAATCGGTACCAAACCGATATCAATCCGTTATCATACACCAAAATCGACACGAAACCAAACCGCATCGAAACCAAAATCGCATCGAAACCGAATATTTCTTAATGGTTTGGTTTCGATTTTTATAAAAATCACACCGAAACCAAAAAATCCGAACCAAAACCGGCCCGAACTGACCCGTTGACACCCCTAGAATTCAAGGTGACTGGAAGTTGGGCTGACCAGAGCATATATATACATGAAATATGAATCTCGCTATATCACAAAGTTATTGATGAGTTCTCTTTGGACTCCGTGGACTGTGAACCATGCGGACTCTAAAACCTAGAAAATCACCCACATTGAAGCGACTAGTGAGTGAATCAAAATAACCAATCAGAAGTGCCGTAAGTCGGTTAAGAAATCAAGATTTTATCCCGAAAAGAGAAATCGTTGTGTCAATTTAGAGCAGTAAGTGCGCAAAGGGTTCGTAGAAGCTAGTGGTAAGGTATGTAGCTACGTAGAAATACCCACCAGAAAGCACTAATTGTGAAGGTGAAAACGATTAGTTCTCCAATATCCACCATGCCCATCTATAAATACTCCCCCCCCAAAAAAAAAATACACTAATCGTAATCATTTGATTTACAATAGTATTCTGAGTTTCTTAGTGAAATTAACAGGTAGAGAGAGATTACGAAGATGGAAGGTCAGAAGAGTAGTTGTTGTGGCTCCTATTCCTATTCATCACGTAGAACAACAGTGAAAGAATCCGAGCAGCCCAAGAAGGTTGATGTTAAGAAGGAAGATGTGAAAGATGCCAAAGAAAACATTGCTTCTGCTGCTGATACTGCTGCTCTGGTGTCTCCAAAAGTTGAACAAAAGCCTATTAAGCCTTCTTCCATTGCTGCTTCTGTTAAGAAAGAAGAACCTGTCATAGTTAATGTTGGATGTGGTGGTGGTGGTGGTGGTTCGGCTTGAAAAGTAGTCATTGTGTGTCCCAACTGGAACTGTTCTCCATAATATACGTTTTTTGTAAGGGGTACGTCTACCTAGGGTAGGGTAGTTGCTTAAAATGTGTGACTTGATTTGTCTGTGATGTGGGTCTGTTACAGGTAAAGCTGTAGGTCTCGGTTTTAATTAGGTTCATCCAAGTGTGTCTTTGATAGTTATCGGACATTGATTATTAGGTTCTACTTTGTTTTAAGGGTCCAGTTCTATATTTGTTCTGTTTAAGGGATATATTTACAAAACTCCCTCTCTCTCTCTCTCTCTCTCTCACACAGACAATCACATACTATTGATACTAAACTATAATGGAAACACAACAGGCCAGGTTGGTTCCGTTCCCTTTTTGGCCCAACTTAATAGGTCAAGTTGGGCTTCTTGCAATACGTATAGTATGCCCAACCCTTGAGTTTTCCTTCACTATTAATTTCTCATTCTACGCTCATTCATTATAGAGAAATAACTTTCTTCCTTGACTCCTATGAAATTCAACATTTTCTTTACTCATTCTTTATGGGTTGACCCATGAATGTGTTGGGCTTAGAATAAAATAAATGATCGTCTTAACCCCACTTGGGCAAGGTTCTTGGGCAGGGGTAAGGCGATCATTTTTTGCCTTGCTGTGTCTTAACATGAGTAAGATCCTGTCTGTCCTACAGTTCAACAATAGAGGATCCAAATTGGATAAAGTGACAAACCGCGCGCTGTATATCACAAAGTTATTGGTCGATGATGGGTTCTATTTGAATTCCGTGGAATGTAACGGGTGACCCTAAAACCAAGAAAATCACTCATATTCAGGAATCAAACCCAAGGAACCAAATAACCTATCACAAGTGCTCATATCTCGGTGAAGAAATCAAGATTTTATCCTGAAAAGTGAAACCTTTTTGTCAGTGCGCATAGGGTTTGTAGAAGTAGAAATACGTAAGGGTGGATACACTGTTTAATAATGAAGATGAAGACGTTTAGTTATACAGAGCTATACAAGATTTGGTTCTGAGTTTATTGTTTTGGCATTAGCAGCTAGAGAGAGATTACGAAGACGACGAACTGCCGGAAAATTGATTCTAAACTTAAAATAAATGGAAGAATGTTTTCTGTGTTGGAGGCGCAGGCTGCGACCAGACACATAGGGGTGTGTGAAATGATCAACTTGTCCCCTGAATGACAGGCCCATGTTGTTTGGCCGCAGGCTACGCTGCAGCACAGAGAACATCCACCCATAATAAATTTACGTACGATTCACGTCTACATGATATGAGTACTTGGATAGTAGTTTATTAGGGGTTTTAAAGGCAAGGTTACATTTGGGTTTAAAGGTTCGTTCTATATTATTCTATTTAATTAAAGGGAAATATTTAGAATCTCTCTCTCTCTACACCCACAAAATGATTGAAGCTAAAGACTCCCCCATGCAAAACATTAAAGGATTTCAACAATCGGAATTGGATTGATCTAACCAACCAATTAAGCGGCAGTAATTGAACCAACCAATTATGCGGCAGTAATTCATCTTGATGCTTCCCCTTTCACAAAATAATTGGTAAACAATGATAAAACTTGGCATAATCTGCCATTTCCTATTCAGTTAGGCACAATTTTACTAATTTACGTCTTCTATTTATCTACCAAATTTTGTTTATGACAAAATGCAATGCTCCCTTTGGTTGTAAGGAAAATGCAAATATTACCTTGCAAATGAGACATATTGGGAAAAAAGAAAACTGTCTGATCATTTGGATTTGAGCCCTAACACTGGAGTGTGCAATATTATCATCACGCCCTTATGAAATAAAAAATCCCATCTAAGTCGATGCCCCATGCGTCTCTTACCTATATATTTTGTAAGAAAAATCATTTTTGATGTTTGATAGCAAAATGCAAAAATTTCCATTCACTTCCCTTTCGATGGTTTTAAACTCTCTATTTCCCTTACAACCAAACGGATCCTTATTTTTTACTTCCAAATTCTTCATAAAGCTCCCGTGCATAGCACGGGCCCTTTTGCTAGTTTACTATTAATAAGAGTCGAACGCAGTGACGTGTGCCCTGTCATTAACTCGTCAAACTCTTTGCCTGCGATTCTATTGTCTAATCGTTCTCTCTCCCTCTTTCTCTCTATCTCTCCTTCAATGGCGCCTCAGAGCAGAAGAGGGAAAAGCAGTGGCGGGAACGATGGAATCCTAACTAGGTTTACGAGCACTGTATCCGAATCACAGATCGTCAGCTATGGCAAACAAGTGGCCTCTGATGCTACATTCGTAACCAAAAAGCTCCTCAATAGCACCGGGAAAGCAGCTTGGATCGCAGGAACAACGTTCCTAATCCTTGTCGTTCCTCTCATCATCGAAATGGACCGAGAGCAAATGTTGACCGAGCTCGATATGCAGCAGGTCAGCTTGCTCGGTACCCCACCCTCGCCTCTCAAGTGATCGATTAATCGTCAGGTACAGGTCAGAGACATCGAGTCTGGCTAGGGTTTTGCTTTGTTAAATTTGGCCTTTTAGGATTTAGTTTAGATTCATTCCGGAAGCATGTGGTACTATTGCAAAAAGGGCCCTTTTGAGGATTCTGTACTCCTGTTGAAGTGGATGGAAATTTTTTTTTAATGGATTCGGGGCCTTTTTCTATTAGTTTTGCCTGCTTATTGGATTTAGCTTGATAACGCATGAGGATACTCTTCTTGGTTCTCGGTGATAGATTTTGGAATTTTGTACCTGGGTTAAATAAATATCACAATACCTTACTTTTATTTTTATCTGAGTTGGAGAATGGATTTGTGTGTATTGCGATGAAGTTGAGCCTTGTGGAATAGCACACTCCTAACCCTTAATTATAAATTATCACTTGCTTGTTCACCTCAATATACACTTTTGAGTATGACAAATATTTCATTGAGTTGCTATTATCCATCCAAGAAATTAATCGTATAAAGTGGAAGGTGGCTCTGATTGATGACAGAGGATGAATGCACGGCGTATTGGAAATCTTCTATGCAGCATATTATATGTAGACTTTTAAAATTAACTTTGGGCTGTTTAGAATATCATTTTGATCAATGTTCAATATTTAGATAAAATGGTTGAAATTTATCAAAATATTTCTGTTTCCCTGGACCTCGAAAGGAAATCTTATGGGGAAATACAAAGAATAAAATAACTCGTTGAAATAATCAAAATGAAATTATTGAAATATCGAAATTTTGGTTGAAGTGATCGCAATGTTACGTCCTTTCATATAAATACTAAATTTCCATTTGAACTGGTTGAATTTAGGGAAATGAATCAAATTGCAATAATGTTTCAAGATTTTACAAATATTGGGAGATTCAAAAATCTCCCAACTCATCTAAGCTCCCACGACAAGATTCAAAGGAGATTAAAGGATCTTTGGCTCTTTGCACAAATTAGGGTTGAAACTTAAAAGAGACATAAATCTGTAAAACTTATCATATTGGTTCAATTTTTTAGCTAGATTTAAGCAATGCTTGAATGTTTATGTGAGATTCATATCATAATATGAAAATTTGTTGATTTGGTTTTTAATACTGTATAAAGGACAAATAATCCTTTTTTATCAAAATAATTTGAGGTGTTTACTCCAAGGCTATGAACAAAGTGAGGCAAGAATGAGTTTCATATGTGTATGGGATCCGGATCCTGTTAACTAGTTCTAAATTTGATCGCTTTTGTCCAGAAAGATGCTTACTAGCATTTTTCTGACACTCATTTTCATATAAATGAATTTTCTTTTAATTTCACTTGTTAAAACATAGCTTTTTAGGTATCGTATTTATGTCTCTTAAATGACTAGATATAACAATTATTTGATTAATGGATTCTTATTTCTCATATAACTTGATATCAGAGCTTACATTTCCAATGATTTGTGGTGGTAGCATTGGAAGTTATGATGTGAAAGCACCCAGGAGAAGTTATATCTTCTTTGTCAGTATCATTATATAATGATTATGATTTCCAGTTGGTGGATTTGTTGGATCAAAGCTTCCACCTCCCATGGGTCAGTTGGCAGAGGATGTAGATTTGTAGTTAGAATGGCCCTGTCATGCACAAGTGCTGATTCTGATTCACGACCTACCTCGTGTTTTGTCGCACAAGAGTTATCTATCTACTCACACCTGGGCATATCTGGACTACTTAACACAATCACACTGTGAAATTGTTAAATCAGATCTACGATTTCTATCCTATCAGAAGGATATATAGTCTCCATGGACAAGGCAATGCTTTTCCATATAAATTCATCCTCTACTTAGCAAAATACACTCTTAAGAAACTCATTTTAACCCTGGTCTAAAAAAATTGGTCAAGAACTCTGCCCTTTTTACTTGCCTCAATCGATTTACTTCCCTTGAATTCTTGAAGGGGCCTCCCAAGAGTTCAAAGTCAGCACAGAACTGCAAGTACTTAAGGTGTTAGGTATCTCAAAAACTCTACAAACAATTTGATCTTGGTGTGTCTATAGATGGGCTTCACTCAGACATATATATATAATGTATTCTTGTCAGTTTAATCCTGGCACTCCATAAGGTTGCTGCTTTAACCAATCCTTATTTGCCCATTTTGCATTTACTTGTTTGAGACTCAGCAAGCTGGTTCTCTCTGGATTCCAAGATGCTATGTAGTAAGACTAATCTATCAAGTCCCATATTGTTATGCTATCTACATCCCTAGTTTAGCTTCAATGTAAACATACTCAGAGTATTAAGGAGTCGTTACTTTTCTCATGTTCTTCCTAGAGGAAATATAACACAAAATATTTGGAAAATTGACCTAGCATCTTGGGCCTGGCTAATGTAAAATAAAATGCACTTTAGGTGATGATTAGGCCTAGATAGTCCTACACATGCAGTGTTTTGTTTTGAGAACTTGAAAAATATCTTGGTAAAACTTCTTAGCTCATAGAAGTTGAAGGGGAATTTCCCTTGCTTCTTTGTGGGTGTCCAGGTGTAGAAGGGTAATGGTGAATTATGGATCATGTTAGTTTAAGTATTGTAAATGGTCATACTGTGATATATCTCAATTATGATCCCTTAATTCAAGTTATTGCAAATAGGAAATACATTTTCTAAGCTTTGTTCTTTGGTGCCTAGAAGAAAGAGGGAAGATTGGAAAACAGAGGGTTGGGGGGGGGGGGGGTGGGAGCAAAATGAATAGAACCTGCATGAAGAAATCCAATTTTCACAGCTTTCATTGTATTTGTTACACTATAAGAGCCAATGGTTCTCATTTCAGAACATGAACTGCAAAATTTTATCATAACAGTTTAATGTCACACCTTCAGCAACTTTGTACACCAAAACATGTGAAGACTCAATAATTGGGTAAAAGAAGAAGAAACTGCAAGGACGGGAAAGTAGAGAGGCAGCCAAGGACCCAAAGGCATGACTAACATTCAACACCGCACTGTTTA
Organism: Telopea speciosissima; assembly: GCF_018873765.1. Lineage (NCBI taxonomy): Eukaryota > Viridiplantae > Streptophyta > Magnoliopsida > Proteales > Proteaceae > Telopea > Telopea speciosissima. The sequence goes on from NC_057922.1 coordinate 16,933,851, forward strand.
AGAATCGGTCCAGTCTGCTTAGGCAAAAAAGGGTCAATTCGAACCCAAACCAAAGAGAAAATTGATGCAAGAAGAACTGACCAGAGGACAACAATGGTTGGTGTCCTGTTTTGCCTCCCCATCAATCCTTTGAGGAAAGGATAGAGGTGAAGAATGACCCAGAAAGCAAAAAATAACTTCCCAAATAAGGGGCCCCATGAGCCATACCCATTGTTAATGGCATCGGAAACTCCGGCGACCACTCCAACCATATTCAAGATAATTAGTGTGGTTGGTGGGATTAGAAGTGTAGTCCATTTGAAGAGATAAAGCTCCCCAAACTCAGAATCCTCTGCAGCCTTTGAAGTTACAGTGAAGTTGGTGTCAACTCCTGCAAGGACTTTAAGGAGGCCTTGGAAGACTGCAAACAGATGGGCTGAGACACCTCCAATCACCCAGAACTGTTCATTACGCCACCAGTCATGGATACTGACACCACTCCACCGGAGCTCTAGTACACCAGTTGCGATAATGGAGAGGAAGAGAGCCATGAACCATACACTAGCCAGGTTGGTCAGCTGTGGGACATGGGAAATTTCCGGTTAGAAAGTAAATAACAGTTCAGTGTTAGATAATGAACCAACTAAATCAAAATTACTATAGATGTCTACTTAATTGTCCACTTGAACAATTTGGTCTGAACCAATTTGTTCATAATAGAAAAGAGGCTTACTAGTTTCCATTACATTAAGCAATTCATAAAAAAAAAATGTAATAACTTACAGTAGGAATGATGAATTTTCCAGTGAGAAGACAAACAGCCGGAATAGTGCAATAGGCAAGCAAGGGAATGGAAGTGAATGGGTAAACAATGGTGTTAGTATAAGCAAGTCTCTCCAACCACTTCAATTTTCCTCCATAGCCATACCAGAGAGGGCAGTGACGGCTAAGGAATATTTCAACCGATCCAAGAGCCCACCTCAGAACTTGGTGCAACCGATCAGAAAGATTTATTGGTGCTGAACCCTTAAAAGCAGGTCTATTAGGCATACAATACACCGACTTCCATCCTCTGCAGTGCATCTTGAACCCTGTCAATATATCTTCTGTAACTGATCCATAAATCCACCCAATCTGTGAAAAACAATCATTGTTAGAACTTAGAACACACGGAATTTACATTAGTGGTTGGATTAATTTATGCAATGGTGAATACCCAGGGTTAACAATCTAATAGCCCTGCTTTTGTTCAATCTTGAATTTTCACTTATCACTGTTTTGCAGTAGTCTTGGTAATTTAAGAAGTTTCATTTGACTTGCAAAGTGCAAGATTAATGTATAATATGAATCCATAGTTAAATGTACAGCTCATGCATGACAAGAAGATGAAGAAGCTTTAAAAAAAAAAGATCTGAATTACCTCTTTGCCCCATTCAGTTTTCTCTTCATAGCCACAACTAATAACATGAATAGCCTCTTTAACAAGGGTAGTCTTGTTGGTCCCCTGAGGAAGACCACCTTCTTCCATGAGTGTTGATGCAATGAACACTGGTGATTGCCCGAACCGTTTCTCAAAGTTCTTCTGTGACATGAGGGAAGATTTCTCCAACTCCTCATAACCTTCAAGCCCTTCCTCAATCTCTTCCAGATCAAAGACCGAGGATCCTTTCTTGGTGTAACTCTTCTTCATCATTTTCTTTTTCTTGCCATAAAACCCTCCAAACAATCCTTTCTCTCCCTTCTTTGACTTTGACTTTTTTGATTTCCTAGAACCGCCACAACAACAACAGCACCAGGAAGGCCAGCAGTCACATGTCATTTTTGGTCGCTTTTCTGACACTGGTGGGTCGTACCCGTACAATGCTGGACGGTTGAAGACACAACCAGTTCCTACATATACTGGTCCTTGGATCCCATCTAAACCTCTCATGTTGATCTACATAGAAAAAAAGGAGGGGGGGGGGGTTGTTAGAGGACTTGCTGTATTTTGAGAGGTTAATGACTTCTAAATTGCAGTAGACTTACATCGAAGAATACAATATTCCTGTTAGCATATCTATCGTGGCGATCGATACCATCAAACCTCTGTGGGAACTGGACATAGCAGAGCTTTTTTCCAAGCTGAGGATCCATCAGAAAGCACATAGCTTCCCTTACAGCCTTGCTATTGTTGATGTAGTGATCACAATCAAGGTTCAGCATGAATGGTGCATTGGTGAGTACTGCAGAGACCCGGACCTAGTGATCACAAAAACACAATATGACAATGCAACATGAAAATGAAGGATCTCTTCTTAATATACTAAACTCACATAATGTCCACTACTCACCATAGCATTCATGGCACCAGCCTTCTTGTGGTGTTGATATCCAGGTCGTTTTTCACGCGAGACATAAACAAGTCGAGGAAGCTCCTTACCTTCCACATCAAGGGCACCTTCACTTCCTAGGTATACCTGCAAAGCAACAGCCCCAATTATCATCCACACATACTCATAGAGGTTGCTGGATTTGTCTATTGACATAATTTTAGAGGAAATTCATGAATTGTGATTAGAGTGGGGGGCATATCTATCAGTTACTTGAGAAAGATTAAGGGTTGTAATGTCCGACCTGAATCATTCCTGGATGATCTCTAGTATTGTTCCCTGGCCATGGTGTCCCATCCTGCATCACCCAACCTTCTTCAGGTTTCTTCTGAGCCTTTGCCACCAATGCATTAATCCTCACCTTGAACTCTTCATACTCTCTCTACAAGTTCACCACACAACAAATAGCCACTTACATTAAGAGGAGAGTGAAACCAAGGCAGCTAAGTACATAGGGAGGTTGTCCCATACCTTCATGGCTCTGCGTTCCTTCACAAAAGTTGGCTGAACCTTATCCTTCAAGTAGTCCATCTTCTGGGAGAAGTAGAACTCAGGAGCCCTTGGCTCAATGTTGTACTTCTTGCAAAATGGTACCCATCTCCTTGCAAACTCAGCTGTTTCTGATAATGTATCAAAGAGGAGCATTGAAGCACCATCATCAGACACATAACAGCTCACCTTCTCAACTGGGTAGTCCACAGCAAGGATTGAGAGAACTGTATTAGCTGTTATGATTGGTGGTTCCTTCAATGGATCAACTGTACTGACAAAGAAATCAACTGGTGCAAGACGGTTAGGCTCGCCTTCACGCTCAAACCGCAATGAAAGGCGATCTAAATAAGTCTCACGGTTGATGGGGTACCACTTGGGGAACTGATCTAGTATCCATGACAGGGCAAACCATATTTCACAAATAACAGAGATGAGCCACAAGGGATAAGCATCAGTTGCTGGGGTTAATATACGGAAACGGAAGAAGAAAGCAAGGATGACAAGTCGGAGAACAATGACTATGCGATACGGGCTAATCTTGCTCGATGAAATTGGGACTTTTCGCCATAATGGTTGCCGGGCTTCGGCCATCCTAGCCAATTAAGGAAGAAATAATTAATATGTTGGTGTTGCAGTAAAATTTCTAATAAATTATCTCCAAGAACATATTAGTAATAAATCTTACAGATAATCGTCTTCTTCTTCGCCTTGATCATTTCCTCCTCCATCTTCTTTGCTCACTAATCCTCTCTTTTCTTGCTTTGCTTTCCACTTCTCTACCCTCTCTTTCCATTCATCATTATTTTCCAAGTCCTTATCACCTTCAAAATCTTTACCAGCAACTACGTACACACGTATTGCAATAGATCATATCACTCAAGAAATAAGGAAGTACAGAGTAGTAAGAAGAAAAAGAACTCTCAACTGGAGAAGAGGGGGAGGGGTGAGACTCACTGCTTCCAGCAACGGAATTGAAAGCTGGGCCATTGGGCTGTTGCCATTGTTGTGGGTTATAGTCCCCAGTTTCCTGTAAAACTCAACACCGATTTGATTTCTTTAACAGTACCCTTTAGCATAGTTTCAATAATTTAAGAACAAAAAGATTGATCATTGGATAGAGTTACTTCAATTTCTTAGAAATAGATTTCAATAAGGATAAATAATGTCATGAGTTTTTATATGAGTGAGCAGATTTTTTTATTTTCTTATTTTTTGTGGGGGTGGTGAGGGGTGGGGATTAATATGATGTTGGGGTATAATCAGTCTTGTATTCCGTCACTTGCATAAGTGTGCTGATTCCGGAGGGTTAACGGTCCCCAAGAAATTTTTTTAAGGCTATATGGGTATTACGATAAACTTCCTATATAAGATTTCATTAGAAATTTGTATCAATCAAGGACTCTTTCTCTGTAATCAATATCAGAGAGGTGTGAGGATGAGCATCTATAATCTTATTCTTCATTGATAGTGAAGCAAATCGATCTCATCTCATTGTAGGCAATCTTGCCGAACCATATATGTAAATCCTTGTGTACATTGTGTGTGATTGTTTGTTTATTATTTCCATTCTTTTTCTGCATGGTTTTAGAGGTTCATGGTTTTTTCTACATATGAAAGCAGATTAATCTGGTTACGAGGCAGGCATACCGAGTGAGGTACAACATGATTACGAACAGGGGAATCAGGGTGACCCTTAATCTGAAATTCATTAACGAAGTCATCTGCATCACCATCATCTTCTGCATCTCCTGCCACTCTAGGACAACCTGCCAATAGTTACACCACCTTATAATTAAGCATATATTGTGAGTTTTCCTTAACACTTCACAAAGCAAGAGAGAGAGAGAGAGAGAGAGAGAGAGAGAGAGAGAACCTTTGTGACGTTTGTAGCGAGTGTTGCACTGGGGACAGCACTTGTTACCTTCACTCCTCTCATAGTCGTAACAAGGTCGACAAACTGGGAACCCACACTCGTAACAAGCCACGAACAACTCCCCATCTTCCTTAAATCCAATCTCATCTCCACAAACTCTACATATTTTCGTAACAGATTGGCGTGTGGGTGACCGAGCCTCGTTGCCATGCAACACATGTACCTCGTTTCTCTGCTGAGAACCTGTAACTAGACCGGTCATGGTGGTGGACGCCATGGCCATGACCGGTGCCGCAGAAGAAGAAGAAGAAGAATGAGGAAAGTAGAGAGATGATGGATAGGTTATTGTGAGTGAGGGAGATCGAGGAAGAGAGAATGGGTAAGATAGCTTTTATGGAAGGTGAGGTGAGAGGTTGTAGTTTCTCTTACCAACTGTGAGTTGGGAGGTCGATGGTTTGAGTCGAAGAGACGTCAATACAGTGAGGTTGATGGACGGATTGCTCAGCCATTAAGGCAAAAATGGCCCCTACATATTTAGCTTCCTTCAGCTCTAAGGCGTTGCCTTGAGTTTGAGTTGAGTTGAGTTGAGTTGGGGCTGCTTCATATATAAAATCATAGTTAACACCACACCGTCTTTAAAAGAGTTTTTCTTTCCAAACGTACACCTTGTGTGGCTGCTTGCATTGATTCAATATTTGGGAGAGAGAGTTTCATACAACCACAGAAGGAATTTGCACACTACAACCAATGACTGGTTAAAATATGGTATCATTCATATGGGGTCCACATGGTCAGAATATTATTAGACAAATATCAATATGGATCCTATTGTTTATTATGTGAGTAGAGTATAAAGATTTTTTTTTTCTTTTTTTGGGGTAAATAGTAGAATATAAAGAAATCATCAAAACCCAAAAAAAAAAAAAAAAAAAAGAATATAAAAGAATCTATATAAGGGCAATATATGTAACAATTATTTGAAAATTTCCATACTCCCATGTAAATGAAATGAAGAACATCACTGAAGCCATGTTAGAAAACAAGTCTGAGAAAGCCGCAAAGTTGTCAGCATTTTTTCATAAATATTTTTGGTAAATGCCCCCAAATTTATCTAGAAGGATCTGAAAAACTCATGGATGAAAGATTACATTGAGTTTGAATCCATAGATCGGAAATTGGCCAAGTTGTTGTACATGAGACAACACTCTCCTTGCCAAAGAGTCTGCTATGCTGTTTTGCTTCTTTAGAACAAACAAGAAATTACATGACTCAAAACAAGATTTTAAATGCATAATGTTCTCCAAAATAACATTTTCATAACTTATTTATCATGTTTTAAGGTATTGGGAGGATAAAAATTTTTGTCTTCCCATTAGTTAATATGAGTATGGCTTTTGTACTTCTAAACTAGAACGTTGTAATTCAATGCAAATTGCCAATGAGAAACCTCCCACAACCGGGGAAACCAGATAGCATTCAATCAATTGGTGGAGATTGAAATTGCACACCCTCTCACATATTACTGTTCTCGTGAAGAGGTGATATGTCATTGATGCATCTCTCCCTATTGTCATATTCTAAAAGGGATTCTCTCATTTGCCTGAAACTGTACTCGGGTAATGTAAGGAACCCCTTAATTTTAATAGTAATTTGGATGATAATTAAAGGACTATAACACTCCCAATGCGATAGGATGTGCTCTAATCAGTGTCAATGATATAGAATGCGTCCTAATCACTGCTTCTAAAATTTATTTGTAATCCAGATTTTCATTAGTAAAAATTGAGTATTTTTTTGAAGAAAGTCAAAATTAGGTTGCACTGAATCAAATCACATCAATCCAAGTGTTTTTTTGGGGGGTTGGGGGAGTAACTACCAAGAAATCCACCGCCAAATACTAGAACCGTTGAAATATAGTCATTAAAAATTAATAATGACTAGAAATATTATATTGTCATCATTTATGCAATTGGCTATCGTCAATTGAAGCTTTACTACCGGGCCCATGGTTGCACATTGCTTGTTCTGGTTTCTAAGCAATGCCCATTAAGGCTTAATTCCTTATAAAAATGTTGAGAAAAAGATTAGCCATGCCACCAGGGTGCTCAACATGTATTATCCTCTCTCTTCCCCTAAAGGAAAATACTCATTTGTCCTCCTGTGTCGAGCCCTGTGATTGATGTATGCTGTTAACTTACCTAAAGCTAGCCCAACCCTCTTCCATAAACTTTTTGTTGAGTATGTGGTTTCTAAATTGTGCTCATTTTGTTGTTTTATATGCCATTTCATTTGATATAAAGGTTTTGTTTGGGGGAAACTTTCAAAGTGCTTTACAGCTCTAGTTTCTTTGGGTGGTTTAATGAATACTCCCCCACACCCCCCAAAAAAATAAAAAAAATTCTATAGTTCCCTCACAGATTTTAAAAGGAATCGGTTACCCCATATTAATCACTCCCAACTTGTAGACAAATGCATAAATTCCGGACCTACCTTGAGTGAGCTACAATCCAAGAATTAAGCGATTCAGGAAAATCTTATTCCATGGTTCTCTTAGTCTTTATTTCTTGTTTTATTGGAAAGGCAAAGAATGATCTTGCTCATTAAGTCCCATAAAAGTTAAGCTTTCAGGGATTTTTTGATTTCTTTTACTCTTCCTAATTGTTTGTTTTGTTTTTTTTATTAATGCTTGCATGCTATTTATTTTCACAAACACACAAAAAATATATAAAAAAATAAAATAAAATCCAAGAGTATTCACCAATGACCGTCGAGCTCGTTTTAATCTGTGTTCCTGTACTGTTTGGGAATTGGGTTAGTCCGAATATTGAGAAAAAGAAAAGAAGCTAGAAAGTTTTTTATTTTCATAAGTTGTTTGCTTGTATGAAAAATATTAGAAATTTTGACGAACCTGTTTCACTTTCATCTTGAGAGGAAAATAAGTTGGAAAAAAATGACCACCGTCGGCAAGAATATACCTCATTCGGGATGTTCCTGACCGTTGGATGATTACTTTTGTTGCATCTTTTGTGTACAGTTAATTAAAGAAATGTCCAAAAAGGCGGGGTGAGTCGAAACAGAGAGGGATCTTTCTAGAATATATTAAGATGGACGGTCATGGTTCCCAGATTGATGGACTGGTCGGACCCACGTCGTGCCAAAGTCCGCCATGTGTTCGACCGTAGACCAAAATAACAGAGTTTTCTCTGGAAAGGGCAAACCGAGCCCAAATCCGAGCCTCCAACGTGTGGCTTTCTATGCTTCTCCTTCTTCCATCCAATAATAAACCAGAGGCTCTCAACTTTACACCTAAACCGTTCAAAGAAAACCTAAGAAATCAACACCTTTCACACTTAAGTTTCACTAGTCTACGAACAGCAGAAAGACTAGCTAACCTCTTCAGCATCATCAACACTTCTCTGTTCTGCAATGGCTACTACATCAATTATTGCAACTGGGTTCAAAGGAGGTCTTGGCTCTTCCTTCCATGGAAGTTGGGGTACTTCCTTGGCTGGTGAAGACTATGCTTCAGTGGCGAAATCGGTTCCGAGATGGGTTCGAGTGGGTAAACCCATACGGTTGCAACCAGTTATGAAGAACGTCAATGAAGGAAAGGGTCTCTTCGCACCAGCAGTTGTTTTAACCCGCAACATCATCGGGAAGAAGCGATTCAATCAGCTTAGAGGCAAAGCCATCGCCTTACACTCACAGGTCCGCTTAATCATATTTTTATCCTCCATAGTATTAGTATGACCATCACCAAGCTTTCTTGGCTTTTTCCTTTTCTGTCGGTCATGTTGAGGGTTTTGGATGGGAAGAAAGTAGTAATAGTTTACTTATGTCATTCTGAAACGAACATTTTACAGGTAATCACTGAATTCTGTAAATCAATTGGAGCAGATGCAAAACAAAGACAAGGACTGATTCGACTGGCAAAGAAGAATGGAGAAAGGCTTGGATTTCTGGCTTGATGAATTATGTTGTATTTTTCATTTTTCTTTCTTCAAACATCTCCATGGAACATTGTTCTATATTATAATTAAGGAATCCCAGAATCTAGATGTGTATATTCCCTGGGATCAGATTGTAAACTACACGAGTTAAAAGATCTTCCCCTATTCCATATGGTATTCCATTTTCTTCTCAATCGCTTATCTGTTGAAATCCTTTCTTACAAGTCTGTTACTGCAACCACCTAGAAATTTGATGCCTCTACTGACAGAGCATGGAAACAGTGTTACTTTTCTCCTTAGCACTAATTACTTTGTCATGATTAACTGTTCTCACAACAGTGAGTGTGCTTGAGATTTCTAATTATTTTAATGCTGTTAACTATATCTATTCTATACGTAGTTTAGAAAAGGTTGATCAATTGGCGACAGAACATGTATAACAGGGTAATTAACATCTCACATTCCCCTTGTAATATGAAGTGTTCAAGAAGCACCAAAAAATAAAGCGCATCAAACGTGAAATATTTCAGAACTGAAAGGTTCTGATTGGCAGAGGATTTCTCCAACTGGGTCCAGAGCACCTGATGCAGGAAGAATTACATCCCTTCCATGGGTCATTGCCCACATAACAAATTAACAACTCGATAGAGGTGGAAAGAGGACCAAACAGACAATCGTTCAATTTTATGAATCCGTGTATTCTATAGCAATCACCATAAAAGCAGATTGACAAAGCATAACAGTTTGTAAAAGTTGGAATTATCAACTTAAGAAAGACTCATGGTAACCATTTGAGCCGACGATGGTTAAACACTAGCCTCAGGAAATACAATCAAGCTGTATTACATTTTACACTCGATATTTTTTTTCTGTTCAATAGATCAACAAGAAAAATGATAATAAAATTATCATCACAGTTTACATCTCAGAGGCACAAAAAGAAAAAGATGTTACGCAGAACAGGATTGCTCACACATTGTATCGTCCTCTAGATGATTTTTGACTCCTTGAATCATCCTGCAATATGCAAATGGGTGAGTCAGAAGGAGGGTATTCAATCAGGATGAGATGAAGATGGTATTCAATCAGGATGAAATGGTAGATTTGATCACTACACCCCACTCACATGGAAGCTGTATGGTATCTTATCAGTAACATCAATGATCTCCTTCCACTTCCTCCCAATGCCCATCTACAGAAAGCCAAAGAACAAACATTGAAAAAAAGTCAAAAGATATGTATCTGAAGCAAAGCTTTTCTTTCTGGTTAAATGCAAATAAATGATTAGAACAAATCATGGTTAGGGGGAAGCTTCAATGTTATGATGTCTTCTATTCCTATCAGATATTATAAATACACAAGACTCCTTGTCAGTCCTTGATTTTGTTTAATAATAAAATTCAATTTATTGGCAAAAATTAAGTGAATGAGCATCACTGATGCGTTCAACACCGATCAGCAGATGTCAAAGCAAGATAAGATTTCTAATCAAGGAGAAATCTAACCTATGTCGTCTGAGGTGGTTTGGCCATGTGCAGCAGAGGCCAAGGGACGCCCCAATAAGGAGGAGTGATCTGATTTCGATTGAAGGAGCTAAATGAGCTAGGAGCAGGCCTAAAATGACCATAGGTGAGGTTGTGAAGAATGACATGCATAGCCTTGGTCTTGTGCCAAGTATGAACTCAGATAGAGCCTAATGGAGGGCAAGGATCCACGTCGTTGACACCATGTAGCTGAGATTTTCCTGATTTTCTGGAATATCCTCTTTCATCCCTCACTTTTCTTGTCTCATTTCTTCATTTGTATTCTTCAGTCCTCTTACTTTCATTTCCTTGTGTGGATTTCAGTTTTCCCTACTTTGTTTTGAAAGGATCCATGTAGCCGATCCCATTTAGTTGGGATAAGGCTGAGTTGTTGTAGAAATCTAACCTATGAGAAGTAATAAATACATACAAAAACAAATATTTACGAGAGTGTAATTGATTATATTGCAGCAGAAGTTGATATCAGGGAACACTCTCCATCATCATTCATCTTAGCCAAATTGGCATTCAGTTTGAATGGGCCCATAATCCCCAATCCTTCAATATGCCAGGCTTCCAAATCAACATGACAAGAGCCTATGCTACTAGAAACCACAATGAAACTTATTATTAGTGTCTATACATCTCTAAGATTTTGTAGAAGAGTCTAGATCCCCATTTCCCTAGATGGTGTTCATATCCATCTCTGCAGCCAGGTATCATAGGCGGGGCATATCATATCAGTCACACAGGGCAGACATTTTCAACCTGCTTGTTATGTTATGATGTTACTGTCACGCCATCACCACTGTAGCCTCTATTTTCTTTGGCATGATAGTTAATGTCAATAGGCAGGGCATCTCTGCAGCCAGGTATCATACGCAGGGCATATCATATCAGTCACACAGGGCAGACATTTTCAACCTGCTTGTTATGTTATGGTGTTACCGTCATGCCGTCACCACTGTAGCCTCTATTTTCTTTGGCATGATAATTACTGTCAATGCATTGGGAATTGACCATAATACAAGAGATTCAAACACATATCAATAGCATAGTTGTTAAGGCGCCTAGGCGAACCAAGGCGATGGAAAGGACTAAAAACCAAGTCGACACCAACAAGGTAACCAAGGTGACAGCAAAAGTCAAGGCGAGAGAAAGGTGTCTGGACACCAAGGTGTAGCCTAGACGACGCCTTGACAACTATGATCAATAGAGCTTCAGTTGCTACCAGAAGGAGAATCCTGCCAGCCTGACAACACCAAAAACCTCAGAAAACTCATAGAAGATGCTATTCTTGCTGGTATTATACTATGGCTTCGTATATCTCCTTCAAACACAAACCACAGTCCATTGCTTCTCCCTATTGTGATATCACTTTCCTCAAGATTAAATATACAACTAAAATATTCTATGACGATGGTCTTCAGCCAGCTAAATGGTCTACAGAAATTTGCACTCTCACATTTTGGTTATTTCTCCTTTTTTTTTACTGTTGAACCTTTTTGCTGCCATGTGGCAGTGTTTGATGGGCCCAAAATGCAAAAATATAGTCCATGCTGTCATTTAGCCATCATTGAAATTTCAGCCCAGTTGGACAATGATTCTATTCAGGACAATGTTTTGAAAATTTGTTAGAAAACACTCTATTTCACAGAAAGGGATTATTGAGAAAACAAGAGGAATAAATCCATACATGGTAGCCGGATTCAGATCTTCTACGGTCTTGTGGGTAGCAGCCATCATCCTGCCGTCGTTCGTGGGATTGACACATGGACATATGATGATCGAACGGTCATTTTTAAAATATTTCAAAAGTTGTTTGAAATTCGATTTTTTCCCCTCAAATCAAGACGAACCAATCAGGCAAACCGAAATCGACCAAACCAGTTCGGTTTCAGAACAAAAGCCCTATTTTTGGGGAAAATCGTTCCTCTCCTCTCGTCTTCTTCCTCTCACGCACTGAAACAGGTCTGTAATCCTGCTTTTCCTCTAGGTTTTTTTTTTTTAAAAAAAAAAATTTGTTCTCCTGTAATTGACTTACTGGTGGTGGTGAAGCTGGTGATTGATTTCACGGCATCATGGTGTGGTACTTGTAAATCCATTAGAGCCCAAAAACAGGATTTTGGCCTCTCTAATGGCGCTTCTAAGGCTCTGCGTGAAACCAGCCAAGCGGTCTAGGGAAGAATTCAACAGAGAAGGAAGAGATGTTGGATCATTCGTTTCATCATCATCATCAATCGCCATTAGATTCACCGAGGCGACTTCTTAGCCAGATCCACAACAAGGCTGTATCCATAAGAATGAAGTCAAGAATGGGAAGAAGAGGGGAAGAAGAAGAAGGTGCCTTTGAAGATGGAGGTTTGTGGCAGAAGGCCATATTGATGGGCGAAAAATGTCAACAGCCTAAGTTTTCCGGCATTATTTGAGCAGCCCAGATCGTTACGTGCAAGCCCTTACCCATCTTCTGTTCTTCTCAGTCCAAAGATGGAATATAATTGAGATGATTAGAAGCTCTTTTAGTTTTTTTTGTTTTCCTTCCCCTTGATCACCATGTAAAAAATATATATAACTTCAACAAACGGAGGTTTTGGTCCGGCGCTTTCGTTTTTTTTTTTAAGTTTGAATTGTTCCTTTGGAAGAATTTTACAGTGATGTTTGGTTTCGATGTTAATCTTAGATTTTCTTAGCTGTTTTTCTTCTTTTTCTCCAATTCTTTTCATAGTCGTGATGATTATTGCTCTTTCTGTTAACTCTTAATCACCAAAAGGTGGCCGTGACCGTGCAACATGAGATTCAAGGTCAAGGTGCGCTCCTCAAACCAGTGACCAACCTATTAGTTGGCTGTGCCGCTTTAATGAGGATTCAAAATCCCTGTTTCAGTGCGTGAAAGGAAGAAGACGAGAGGAGAGGAACGATTTTCCCCAAAATCTAGGGTTTTGTTTTGAAACCAAACTGGTTTGGTCAGTTTCGGTCTGCCTGACCGGTCCGTTTTAGGTTGATGAGAAAAACCAAGTTTCACAAACAACTTTTGAAATATTTTAAAAATGACCGTTCGATTATCATATGTCCACGTGTCAATCCCAAAAGCGACGGCAAGACGATGGCTGCTACCCACAAGGCCATAGAAGATCTGAATCCATGGTAGCATGTACTACTGAGATAGGCTACGAAATTTGACAGGTGGCAGGTCCAGGGGATTCCCCACATATCCAACAGCCAGAATAACCGTATGGGCTGTCCACAGGGATAAAACTGGACCATGCAGCAAGAAACACCAACTGCAAGGCTGGAAGAATCATTTTTGCTTTAGAGAGAGAGAGAGAGCGCTACAAAACCCTCCTCAAAAAGCAACACCCTTAGATGAGTTTCTTCCCATCACCCACCAATATGACTGATCTGTCTATCTTATTGGAAGATCTTGGGGCTGCCAGGGAAATGAGATGTTTCTCTGAGAGATCAAAAACCTCACTTCCCTGAAACAGCAAAGCAACTATACAGGTGAGAAGCTTAGTGCTGCATACATCCAATATGCTCTCATTGACTCAACTTTCACTATCAGTTTGCCACAAAATGCTTGCTTATCAATCTCATATCAATTGTATCCACCATAAATACCACATGCACATTTTACTGCATGACAATGAAAAAGGACATTCCACGGAAGAAATTAAAATCTTTCCTGGTGGATTTTGAGTTTTACATAGTTTTAATAATTGCACTAGAACTCAAAGGATCATTCTGACTTTACCAATTTTTATTTGTATTAGCAGGAAAAGCTTCTAGTGTACTGAGCCGATCTACATGCCACTTTGGTACAGAAGAGGCACATAGTTTTTGGATTTTTATTCACGTTCACTTCCAGAACAAAGAACCAGCTAAATTTATGAGAAATTCCACCAGCAAATTCCTTTTTGTCAGAGCCAATATAAATTCATTGATAATATCAACAAACAAATAGAAAAATTTATTATATAAGTTATTTATTATGGGGAACAAAAAAGGTTGAGATATTCATTTGATACCCTACTATCTGATCCATAAAATTCCTTCTAGCTTTGATGGAACCACCTTATTTTTCTTTTTTTAAAGTTAAATAGACTTCTTCTAGGCTCAAACGTCAGAGCAACTCTCTTCACTCATTATAATGCAAGTCTGCAAGAGCCATCCTTTTCATGCTAAAGGACGACACTCAGATGATTGAAAACTTCACAGCATGGTAGACTGGTAGTAACTTCTTATTTATCCCAAAAAAAAAAAAAACATGGCAGTAGCCTGTTTGTCACCATTCTCCTGATCCTTTCCAGTAGGGTGAAATTCCAATGACTTAGTCTGGTCTCCTCTGTATCCTACTGTACCACTTTTTGAACTAAAGTACTTGTTGTCAAGTGTTTCTCTGTTCTACGACTCAACAAGGTTAGCCTCCCTGTAATGTTCCTAGACTCACTTGGTGATTAGACCATACTCCATACCCCATAGAGATAATAATCAAGAAGTTGCTAGAGTCATAACATTGCATATGAACAGAAACACCACAAGCACCAAATTTTGATGAAAATCACTTCTGGTCCAAAGTATTGCAGCAGTTCTCCACAACTACAGAGTAAAGAAGGCATAGTATAACTTTTGTATAAGACGCAAGTCTAATACAATGGACCAACATAGTGAATACCTTCTACTGATGCGAAAGAATGGCTCACAAAAAAAAAAAACAAGTTCATATTGTTCTATCAGACACCCCTTCATTGTATAATGTATAGAGACTATTCTAGTCTTCTCATAGGAGACAAATGTAAGAACTAATGAATAATGTTCCCTAAAAATTCCACAACTCCTCTGGACACTATGACTTTTGGAAACTTCCAACTCTTAAAGACAAGCAGATTAACAGTAAACCATAATTTAGATTCCATCACTCTCCAACTGAAAAACACACTCAAATTATAAATTGGAAGGCAAAGGACTAGAAAATACTGGTGACATCATCCAGTCCTTGTTCTGCTAGGGCCAACACCATCCTGCATTTTGGGAAGCCTAATGTGCTTTGCAATGGAATACTGAGAGTTGCTACAACTACTGCTGCTGCTGCCAAAAATTTGATGTAGATCGAAGGTGGAAATAGAGGAGAAACGCCAGTCCACCCAGCCATCAAACCAGCAGCCCAACCAGCCCATTTGACCCTGCCCAAAAAGCTCACGGTTCTGGTTAGGGCTTGACAACTGGGCTGGGTATCAACCAGACTTATTTCTCAACATGCGTGGAGTGCGGACCCTACTTGGGTGGATAGTAATGGGGGACTGGGAAGGAGAGGAGGGGAAATCTGAGAAGAATCAGAGTTGCAGGGGGGAAGAGGAGAGAGAGAAGGAGTGCACATGCACGCAGCCTTAGGCTTCAATTCATTCTTCAATAATCTCCAATACGTTGGTTACAACCATATAAATAGGAAAAATAAAAGACTTCTAACAAAAAGGAAACAACTATCCCAATAAAATAAATAATAAAATCCTAAATATCTACCAGAATAAAACCATATTTGGATCCGGTTCATCTCCATCTGAATACGGAACTGGATTTGGATCGGTCCAAGGTAGTGTACCAGTTGGGTTGGCCTAGTACAAGATTCTCCTGCATCAATTCTCTAGGAGTTAAGAAAAACTCGTGGACGAGTTTTGTAGAACGAGAGAATCAAAATCGTACGGTTGACGTAAACTATCAGTCCACGTCCAACTTGTATAAAATCCACGAGCCGAAATTCTTGATTGAAGTAACCATGGGAAAGCATGAAATCAAATGGATCAACCGTCACGATTTCTTGATGTTCATCAGCCAACGGCATTGCCGGGATTGAAATCTGATCATGGAATTTCAATTCTTCGATCAGACCGTTGATTTCTTTGTGATCTTCAACTGCCTGGGTCGAAATCTGATCATGGAGATTTAACTCAGCCATCAACAATTCATGGTTTGCTTGAAGGACTCTTATGGGCTTTGTCATGTTGTTGGAGCTTTAACTCAAACTTCAACCATTCATGGTTTGCTTGAAGGACTCTTATGGCTTTGTCATTTTGTTGAAGTATTCTGGCCCTCTCTTCAGGACTCATTGGGGGTAGTGGATTTAAAGATAATAATGGCAGATTTGTAATGAAGTAAAATCTGAAATGGCTATTGAGGGATGAAGAATGGAAGGATATGAAAGGAATTATAATTAAAGAGGGAGGTGATCTAGGAACAGAATAAAAATAAGGTATAAGATGGCAATAAGAGAGGTAAACAAGGGGTATGTTGGAACCTAAAAAAAAAAAGAAACAGGGAAACGTGAGAGGGAGGGTAATTCTGGAAATAAGGTAGGAATAAGCCTTAAATAAACTAAAAGAATAAAGTGGGGGTAATATGGGAAATGGGGTTTTAAAAATAAAATTATGGATTACCAACTCTCCTATTTGGAGTCTGTTACCACAGAGTGGGAAACAGAAGTCGCGACTTTGAAGGAGGACAACAAAGGAGTTGATCTTCGACTTCAACGAGGATTCTGCCACTTCGAAGGAGAACGCTGGCAGAGGAGTTGATTGTGGCGAGAAACCAGGTATGGAGGCGATGGAAAGGGTGTTGCTGGTTTGAAGAGGAGTGTGGGTAATAGCGCAGGTGCAGGGAAAACAAAAAGAAACAACGGAGGCGGTGGAAAGGGGTTCTGTGGAAGTGGATTTTTTTTTTCCGACTTCTCTGTTTTGTCAGCAGAGTCGTCTTTTTTTTTTTTTTTTGTGTGGGAAGCGCAGGGGTTGCTGCTTGGGTTTCAGAGGAGTCGAAGGACATGGAAAAGGGTAGGGTTTCAGTGGGAGATGGGAAGAGAGAGAGGGTTGCTGTGGGAAGAGGACAGATGATATATATATATATATATATATATTTCACTGTCACAGCAGAAAAAAAAATGGGTGGGGTGTTGCTACAGTGGGAATCGATGGAGAGGGGTTTTCCGGGAATCAAAGGTAAGGTCGGGGTTGTTGCTGGTGTTGTTTGGTCACAACTGCAGAGAAATGAAATTAGGAAAGAAAAAGGAGGAAGAAGAACAGAATGGGAAAAGAGAGACTGAGAGGAAATAGCAAGGAACAGAGACTGAGAAGGTGAAGAATTCGAGAAAGAGAGATTCACCCCGGTTTGGGCTCTGATACCAGATAATGGGGGACTGGGAAGGAGAAGAGGGGAAATCTGAGAAGAATCAGAGTTGCAGGGGGAAAAGAGAAGAAGCCGTGAGAATAAGCAGAGGGGGGAAGAAGAGAGAGAAGGAGAGCACACACACGCAGCCTTAGGCTTCAATTCATTCTTCAATAATCTCCAATACATTGGTTACAACCATATAATTAGGAAAAAATAAAAGACTTTAAAAAAAAAAAGAAACTACCATCCCAATAAAATAAATAATAAAATCCTAAATATCTACCAGAATAAAACCATATTTGGATCCGGTTCATCTCCATCTGGATACGCAACTAGATTTGGGTCGGTCCAGTCCCAGATTCTCCTGCATCAGATAGTGCTGTTGGAAGATAATATTCTATTTTACCTTTTTTTAGCAAGTTTCTATATTGTATTGGTAGTTTCTTCTATCCTAAGCTAGTAGTGCTACTTAATTATTTCCTTTTCAAAGACTTCCTAATTTTTGGGAGTTGTTAAATTGTAAAAAGCTCTCTTTCTATTTAGAATAGTTTCCTATTTGATTAATGTAGCATCACTTATTATAAATAGAGGAAGATTCCAGCACCCCACGATTTTGACTCTTCAAATAAAAAATTTTAAAAAAAAAGCTTGCATGTGCAACCCTTGGAGAATGAGAAGCAGTGTTCCCTGGTGGGATTCCAAGTTGGAGACAGATGAGATGTCTTCTCTGCAGTAGGTGAGATACCTACCTATCTTTCTTTCTCTCATCATCCTCTTCTTCTTCTATCATGGTCAGTTTCTTGATTCCAGATTCTTCAGTGGTATGGTTTTCCTCACTTGGTCTGTCTATTGGATCACTACACTGTTGGTAGACTATTCCCATGGTGTCCTTCAACCTGGATTACAGCCCCATCAGATTGCTTCGTTTTGAGTTATCTAGAATCTCCCAGTTCTGGTTCAATCTCTGCCCTGTTATCTTGGTTTTCCTTGAGAATCCAAACCTAAACTATTAGGTGCCCTAGGATTCCATCAAAATTTCATCATGATTTTGACCTGGTCACCCATTACCAAGGCCTACTGACCTCTGCAACATGCTTCTTCACAGGATCTTGGCACACAAACACTTCTTTTATTTTTATACATACTGGTGATCTGATATGTATTTAAAATTAAAAAAAAACACTCCACTAATGCATACAAAAAGTTAGCATTCTCACTCAGATTTTACTTCCCAGTGAGGTTCAGAATCCACCCTCATTCCCTATACACTTTTGGTTTTCAAATGAACAAATTTAACATTCACTAGGTGAGGTTCTGGACTAAGTACAGAGGACTTTTGACTTGTAACACAACCAAAAGTTCGCTGAGTGACACATTGAACAATATCACCACCAAAACATCTACAGTATGAAGTATGAACATGGAATATACAAAGATAGGGATGGATAGAATAACAGACCAGCAAGAAGTCTCGTGAAGAGAATCTACTTACCATCTCTGCAGCAACTATCTTCTTCTTCTTTTTTTTTTTGGGGGGGGGGGGGGGAAGTCCAATATGTGCTCATTAGCCTCATTTTTGTGTCCATTACTCTCTATACCTTTTACAGCATAATACAAAAGGTTATATCTTGGTCTGACCCAGGAGAATTTTATTTCCACAAGCCCATACCAACTTGGCTACATGCCTTTGGATCCATATCCAGAACCCTAATGATTCTGAATATAGGTCGCATTCAGGTCGGCACTGGATTTATACAAATAATCACAACAGGTCCACAACTTTCTCTCCGCCCCTCCTCCACTCCCGACTAGTTGTCTGCACATCACCTTTTGCAGTGTATGACACCCTTCTTTTGGAGGGGGGGAGGTGCATAACATGTCCACTACTTGGATTGGGTCATTCAGTAACTCAATCAGATACTACTGCAAATAACATTACTATTTACTAGCCAACTCGCTCTTGATCCTGTCCTCCCTCAACAATGCATCAATCACCTTTTGGGATGGGATGCATGTCATTGCACCATATCTGTGCATTGGGGTGTCCCCACCACTAGAGGTGTCAAAACCAGGCCCACATCGTTTAACCTGACTGGAGCAACTGATTAACCTGAAACCAGACCGACCATTTAATAACTGCTATGGTCTTGGTCTTGAGATGTGTATTTTTAAAATCAATCGGTCTTGGTCTAACTCTGTAAGAGTGTTACCTAAGAAGTCCCTTGAAAGTGACACATTGTGTTAATGCTTGGATGCGGTGACTAGTAGGCAAGGGTTCTCGCACCATGGACAAATACAGGTAAAGAAGCTAGTCGAAAGAGTTCTCGCATTGTGGATGAGTGTGGGTAAAGAAGCTAGTCCAAAAGCATAGTTTTATATTAGCATCTTGAAACATAGGATCTTTAACGAGTAAGAGTCTATAGAATGGATATATGCTATGAGGAGAAGAAGGATTAACATATCTTATTTTTAAGAGACTAGATGTAAGGGTAAAAAAGCTATGCAGTAAAAATGACTTTAAACTTTGGTACACAAGGGATAAAAATAATAGAAGTGAAGTGGGCAAAGTAGTGGATTAAGATTTAAAGAATGATGTGGTGGATGTTAAAAGATTTGATGATAGGATTATATTAATAAAGCTTGTGTTGGAAAAAGAGGTTGTCGATATAATTAGCGTTTACACACCTCAAGTAGGATTAGATGAAAGTAGTAGGTTAAATTTTTTTGAACATATGGATGGATTAGTGCAAGGTTTTAGTCAAGGAAAAAGAATTATAGGGGGTAATCCGAATGGACATGTTGGGAGAGATTGTAGAGGCTAAGAAGGTGTATATGGAGGATATAGTTTTGGAGAGAGGAATGAGGAGGGGACTTCAGTTTTAAATTTTGTTGTGGCTTATGATTTAACCATAAGAGAGGAGCATTTAGTTACCTTAAAAAATAGGCATCATCAACAACAACAAACTCAGCCTTATCCCAACTTAATGGGGTCGGCTACATGGATCCAATCAAAGAAAGTAGGTAAAGAAAAGAATGGGAAATGAGATGAGAAGTGAAAATGAAAAATGACAAATGAACAAAGGAAAATACAAGAAAAGTGAAAGAGGAAAGAGGCACAGCCCAGCAAGTCAGGAGAATCTTAGCTAAATAGGGTTTGTTACATAGATCCTATCCCTCCAATGGGCTCTATCCAAGGTCATACATGGCACGAGACCTAGACTATGCATGTCCTTTCTCACAACTTCTCCTATGGTCATTTTAGGCCTGCCCCTCACTCTTTTAGCTCCATCAATCGGAATCATATCACTCCTCTTTACTGGGGCGTCCCTAGGCCTCCGTTGAACATGACCAAACCACCTCAAACGACTCTCTCGGAGTTTGCCATTGATTGTAGCAACTCCCAAGTCAGCTCTGATAGCTAAATATGTTTATTTCTAACTAGAAGGTCTGATAGGTAGTAATGGTCATGGATATGTGTCTCATTACGCCAAATCATAAGAAAGATGGGCTTATTTGCCCTAGGATAAGGTGGTGGAGCTTAAAAGGATCTTGAAATCATTTACTGATAAATTGGTTAAACAACGAAGGTGGGACTTCGATGGAGACACTAATACAATGTGGAGTGAGATGACTGCTTGTATTAAGAAGATGGCTAAAAATGTCCTTGGTGAATTGAAAGGAACAATTCATTCCTCTAGGGAGGCTTGGTGGTGGGATGATGAGATTCAAGCGGCTAAGAAAGCTAACTTTAGGATATGGCAAAGGACTAAGAATGTAAAGGATTTAAAAGGTATAATTTTGTCAGAAATGAAGCTAAGAAGATTGTGGGAAAAACAAGGGCGTAGAAATATGAAATATGAAGATCTTTATAACAATCTGAGCACAAAGGAAGGGGGAAAATCTATCTATAAGATAGCTAAAATGAGGGAAAAGAAGGGTAGAGATTTCGACCTTGTTAGATGCATTAAAAGTGAAGATGGTAAAGTACTAATAAAGGATGAGGACCTTAAGGAGAAATGACAAGATTATTCCTATAGCCTACTAAATGAAGACATTTCGAGCAATTAGGCTGTATTACCCATCAAGACGCCACATGTTGTAGATATATATGAATAATTAGGGTGTCTGAAGTAAAAGAAGCTTTATGGAGGATGAAGGTATGCAAAGCACCTAGTCCAGATGGGGTCCCAATAGAAGTGCGAAAGAGCTTAGGAATCTGTGGTTTATCTTGGCTAACTAAGTTGTTTAATAAGATTACAAGCACAAGGACACTGCCAGGTGAAAGGAGGAGAAGTATTGTGGTTCGAATTTATAAAAATAAAGGAGATAATCAAAGCTGCAATAACTATAGAAGCATTAAACTAATGAGTCATACCATGAAATTATTGGTGAGATTATTGAAAATCGCTTGAGACAATAAACTACAATAACCAAAAACCAATTTGGTTTTATGTTAGGAAGATCTACGACAGAAGCTATTTACTTAGGAGACTCGTGGAAAGATTTTGAAATTGCAAGAAGGATCTCCATATAACCTTTATTGACCTAAACAAAAAACTACGACAGAGTTCCTAGAGAGTTAATCTGGCAAGTACTAAAGAAGAAAAGTGTTTCAAGTAAATATGTGGACATAGTTAAAGATATGTATAATGATGTGGCGACTAGTGTAAGAATTGTTGGGGGGGTGTCAAGGTAGTGAATTTCAATTACAATTGGATTACATCAAGGATCAGCTTTAAGCCCTTACTTGTTTGTGCTTATCATAGATTCTTTAACCAGAGACATTAAAGATCAAGTTCCTTGGTGTATGTTTTTTGCCGATGATATTATTTTGGTGGATGAGACAAAAGCAGGGATTAACACCAAGTTGGAGTTATGGAGATCAACTTTGGAATCAAAAAGTTTTAAGATAAGTAGATCGAAAACGGAGTATATGGTGTGTAACTTTAGTTTACACTAGGACGGATAATGAGGTGGTGAAAATTGATGAGAGGGAGATTCTGCAAAGTTATTAATTTAGGTATCTAGGCTCAATCCTAAATAAAGAGGTGATATAGAGGATGATGTTTCACAGAGAATTAAAATAGGATGGATGAAGTAGAAAGGTACATCTAGATGGTCTGGAATGTTGGGTAGTTAAGGAGCGTCATATAGATAAGCTCAGTGTACCGAGCCTAGGATGTTGAGATGGATGTGTAACAAAACTATGAAGGATAGACTAATGAATATTAGCGCTGATTTGGGAGTAGCTCTGATACATGATAAGCTATGTGAAAGTGGTTTGAGATCGTAGGACCATGTTCAACGGAGGCCTTTAGATGCTCCAGTACGGAGGAGTGATTTGGTTCATATTGAAGGAGCTAAAAGAGCCAGGGCAGAGCTAAAAAGACTCTTAGGAGAAGTGGCGAGGAAAGACATGCACAGCTTAGGTCTTGTATCAAGTATGACCTTGAATAAAGCCTGATTGGAGGGAAAGGATCCATCATCCATGTAGTTGACCCCATTTAGTTGGGATAAGGCTGAGTAGTTCTTCTTCTTGTTTTTTTCGGTCTTGGTCTAACCCAATTAAATTGATAGACCGATCGATTATGGACCGATTAAATCACCTCGACTGATATCAATCTGTACGCACAGACACAGTTTTACTGTACTAGTCAAAAGTCATAGTTCCCAAGAGAGCTTTGTCTCTACCCTATAGTTCAAGAGGTTTCAACTTTCATACATGGTTTAACACTTTCACCCTACTCCATCTTCTTCATGCACTGAGGAGGTAAAGATGACATCACCTCAACTCTTCTTCTTCTCCATCTTCTTTCCTGCAGCACTACTTGAAAATCGCAGCAACCATGCAGTAATGCTTGATGGTCCTTTTTCCTCTTCTTTGCAAATCAATGAGAAGTCTGTTGGTCAGTCAGAGAGAGACAGACGACTCAAGACCTTTGTCTCTATTCACTTTAGAGTCTACCCGTTCGGTGAAGCCCGACTATTCCCCTGCTGCTATGATTTATTTTCTTGCTGTTCACGTAAGCGACACACCCTCCCTCTCCCTCTCTAAACACACTTCCAATCGCACACATTCATAAACACTCTGGAGTAGATTCATCTATTTCACCTTCACTCACCACACTTTGGTACTTCTGATCCGTATCCATGACCATAGATAGGTAGTTTCCCAAGTCAATTACAAATAAAATGATCGAATAGGTTTATAGGTACATTACCTTGTTATAGAACTTATACTTGATAGTAATATCAGATCGAATACAGTCCATATATGAGGCGGGTTCATTAATGATTCATAGATTCAAAATACCAAAAAATAAAAGCATTCACTCCCTTCCCATATCTTGTACCTATAATCTTTTTACCCTGGTTGATCTCATTCTCATTTGATAAAAATATGGAATCTTGGATTATTAATTGAAGGAACACTAGGCAATCCGAAACTTTTTTGAATGACATTCAAGAAAAGAACGATCTAGAAAATTTTATAGAATTAGAAGAGCTATTCCCCTTGGATGAAATGATTACAGTATACCCAGAGACCCATATACAAAAGCTTCGTATAGGAATTCACAAAGAAACGATATAATTAGTCAAGATGCACAATGAGGGTCATATCCATACTATTTTGCACTTCTTGATAAAATATAATCTCGTTCACTATTCTAAGTGGTTATTCTATTTTGGGTAATGAAGAACTTGTCATTCTGAGTTCTTGCTTCTTGATAAAATCATGGTATAAAATCTCGCGAAATATCGGCGATATATCGCGATATTTCGTGAATCTCGACATGACCGAGATACGAAACAAGGTCGAAATAAAAAAGTACAATAACTCGTCGATATATCGAGATATTTCGACGATATATCGTGGAACTCACGATATATCGCGAGATATCACGATATATCGCGAGATATTGTAAAGTGACAATAGTGTCACATTCAAAATCCTTATAAATTTCATATTTCGCAGCTCTTGGTCGATATTTCGACCGAGAGCTGCTGAAAATGAAATTTTCTCTCTTCTTCCTCCCTTCCAAGCCTCATTGAAGCTCCTTGTCGCGGGAAGACGTCGGAGGGTCATCTAAGCTCATCATCCAAGCCTAATTTCATTATTTAAGGTAAATTATATTTCTCTAAAACTATTTTTTTAAAAAAACTTTGTACAAATGTTGTTGGATGTTGATGATATTAATATATGTTAGACACGGAGGCCGATCTACAGCCTCACGGTGTCGAAATTTTTTTCCCATATGTATTTTTTTTAAGAAGAATAGCAATTAAAGTCCTTGCCCAAACATGTTCTGCATCTGGTTGTGAGAGGAACTGAAGTACCTTTGCACTCATCCACTCCAAGAGGCGCACAGATTGGGGTCTCAACGCTTATCCGACATGGTGTATGTGCACTACAACTTGAGGCTGAAACGCAACACATACGCATGGGACATGAGGGACGAGAGGGCACCATTGATCTAGCGACATCTTTCAAGTTGACTCGCACGATGAGGACCCTATTGTGGATTGGGTGAGGATAGAGGTGAGCCGAGTGTTGGATGAGGAGGGAGGTAGGCCCGACCCCATGATAGCTTCCGAGATTGGTGCGATGTGGACGAGTATACGGGCCGACGAGGGTCGATACATGCAGAGGAAGCCTCACCCATACCATTCAGCCACTGGTGGCAATGTTGCGATGATGAAGACGGTCTAAGTCCTCAAATGATGATGATGGTGATGATGGTGATCTTGGTGGTGGTGATGGTGATCTTGGTGGTGGTGATGTTGGTGGTGGTGATCTGGTGAAGAATATGACGGACGTCGAGAGCGTTATGTGGTAGGCCAGAGGCCCGAGGATTCGCTGTAGACCCACTCCGATTCACCGGAGAGACACAGTTTGATCATGCCACACAAGATACGGACCACGGAGCACGTGCCCCGCGCCCCCACCCTCGAGAGGCCCCTACATACATACAACAGAAGCGTAGGGGTCGACAAACACGATTGCAACCCGATCAAATGGACATTGATAACCTATCTAGCTCTGTGGTGGTTTGAGTATGGGTGATAGGGAGGAGGACCGACATGGACATTGGCGTGCCCCATCTTTTTGACGCACATGCCACTCCATTGGCATCGGATTATGGTGCATCACAACCTTACGGTGGATATGGATATGGATCATCATCATATGGGCGTTTAGTGGGGTAGGGGACTATGACTACGTACCCCAGTCCCGGGACATCTTGGATCATCTTTTGTAGATAACATCTTTGCATACCCTAGCGGACCTAGATACCAACCTCACCACCATACATCGCACCAATGCCATCGCCTCTTGCTGCCGCGCCAACATCATATCACATGGATCATCTTCTTCACGATGGATCGATTGGTAACCCTAGTTTATATCCTAGGATAGGTTACCTACGATCGTTGATGATTCCATTTACGTGACACTTGTGGATGACTACACTCGTTTCTTCTCCGATTCTATACCGTGGTCCACATATGTCATTCAAACAGAGCAATGGACGTCGACTCGGCGAGGCATGAGTGGGATTGATCCAGGGAGGCACAAGAACTACTATTAGCGAGTTTAGCACTTGTAATTTGTAACTTAAGTTGTGATTTCATTAATCTATGTGTATTTAACTATTTATACATTAAGGTCGGCGACCGTATGTCAATCAAGGGTGCAAGCCCAAAACACCAATTTGAATTCACATTTTTACAATTTTATGGTTTAAATGTGTTTATTAAGCTTAAATAAGGCTGTCCATGAAGTTTCGTGCCTAAATATGGCCAAATACCCCGAGATGGACCCCGAAATATTGCAGAAAAAATGCAATATTTCGGGAATATTCGCGATATCTCGGATATTTCGGATATCTCGGAGGCCCGAGATACCGATATATCGCGAGATATAGTACTATGGATAAAATATAATCTCATTCACTGTTCTGAGTGGTTATTCTATTTTGGGTAATGAAGAACTTGTCATTCTGAGTTCTTGCTTCTTGATAAAATATAATCTCATTCACTATTCTGAGTGATTATTCTATTTTGGGTAATGAAGAACTTGTCATTCTGAGTTCTTGGATTTGGGAATTCCTATATAACTTAAGAGACACAATAAAAGCCTTTTCTATTCTTCTATTAACTGACTTATGTATCAAATTCCACTCACCCCAAATTATGAAGCCGGATAAGCGATTTCTGTCGAAACCCTAAAAATCGTTACAGAGGATCACTGGGGGTTTCTATATTCCAGAGAAATTAAGGACCAATTAGATCAATAACCAACTAACTGATTATCAATTGGTCTTGGTTTTGGATTTGAAGACTTGTTATGCATCGGTTGGTTTCGGTCTTGTGCCTCAGTTATGCAGGACCAATTAAAGTCCAAGCAAAACTGACCAGACACCTTACCCACCACAATCCCATGCATGTTAATGCACACCTAGACAATATGCTGCCATTAAGTTGGAATTATCATCACCCTTCTATGAAATGAAGTCTCAAATCAGTTCTAAATAATACTAGATATGGCATAGACAAAATTGAAGAGCTAGATTAAGAAAATAGGGAAGGCAGGAGAACAAATCACATAATCTCTTCATAAGGACAATAAGTATTGTTCTCAAACAACATATGGCCACAAATTACCAATGAAGCATCCACCTCAGTGATCTCATTCTTTGATGCATGTCAAGAGATTTAATCCTTTAAGGCTTCATGTTGTGTGCCTCAAAGTTTCAAAATTAAGCCTGTCTTTAGCTTAGCCTCAAGACAGACACCTAAAGTATGCAAGAAAACAGTAACGAACACACTCAATCACAACATGATTGTAAATGTTAAATGCAAAATTTTGGCCCTTCAAAAAAGGTGTGAAGTATTGGTATTGGTCACTATATTGGGAGGGTAATTTTAAGAGACGCCTTGGAGAATGTAGATGTATCGAAAAGACGCTAAGAGACACAAGATACACATGGATATGTTTGCAAAATACTGTTTTGAAACATAATACAGCAAAAATAAAGAAGTAATTAGGTTTGGCCATACGACGTTAGGTGTCAGACCCAATATAAGCCACACGGCTGATCAGTTAGGGCCCAAATTTTGTGTACAAGTATGTCCCATGACACCCTAATTATTTGGCAATTTTGAACTCAATCAGAGTTGTCCATGTGGCAGAGTAAAGCTTTGAAGATTCATTGTATTTTGAAAAACAAACGGATGGTTAAAAACACAAGGAAATGATGCCAATACATGGGTGGTAAATGATTGAGTTTTTCTGTGAAAATAGACATATATTCAATCTAGACCATGCCCTTCCTATTTAGGGCGATTTAGGTATAAGATGTTAAAGTTTCATATTCATATTTGTATTTTTAAAACTGATCTTTGTATAAAATAGAAAGCCTGGTTTTTTAACTCATATATACAAAAAGGTTTTACCAATATATATATATATATATATATATAATTCAATTGTGTACTCTCCTTTGTTTGATCCCTTGTTTGATGGTTCTTTATTTTGTACTGACTTGTACGACAAAATCAGCGGCTATTTTTTGTGTGTGTACTACATTGCTACTCGTAATAAGATCTGTGCTGATGGGCAAACATTGAATATTTTTTATAATTTTTATTGTCTTGGACATCAGATGCCCTTCGTGAGTGAAGTGAAGTGTGGTATTTCCGTTTGTAAATTTGGTTTGGTTTCAAGGTCCACGCAAGATGAGTGGCCCAAGTTGCTGACAGAATGGTTGTGAAGAGTAGATCTCTCTATCTCTCTCTGTCTTGCAACATTGCAACTCGATCTCTCTCGCGACTCTGCAACTCGAGGGGCACCATCGGAGTTTCAACAAGTGAGAAACAGGTACGTTCTTCCTCTGTTTCATTTCTCCTCCACTTCTTCTTCTCTTCCTCTGGCAGTTGCGGTAATGGAGGTTTCAGCTGGTACTCCTGCTTCCTCTTCTTCTTCTTCTCTGGCAATGGTGGCGGCGGCGGCTACTACTGCTGCGTCCTTTTCTATTCTTCTTCTTTTTCTTTTCCAGTTTCTTCTTCTTATTTTCCAGCAGTCGCAGAGGCTTGCTGCTGCTGCTTCCTCAGTATAACTGAATGCCGTCTTGATACAAAAACCCAAGTTTCGAGCTGTATTGACCTGTCTCATGTCGTATCTTGTATCTATATCTTCCCGATAACAAATATAACAATAGGGATCGAACCGATATGAAAAAAATAAGTTGGAATGCTAATTTCCAGCCACAGTTGAAAAGAAAACCCACAAAAAAGAGAGTTTTTTTCTCCGGGTTGTGTGTGTTAAGTAGGGAATTCTATTGGTTCTCAATCCAAGACAAATTAGGTTGGTTTCAGAAAATTCTAATCCTTAATCTAATTAATACTACTACATTCAGTGGATATCAAGAAAACAGATAAAACAGATGGATACAGATATAGAAGGCAATCTTCTTCTACAGACAATACCTGAGCAGCTTCATTGGAAGCTGTTTTAGTCCATAATGCAAGCTTGTCCTGCCTCTGGCGCACACTTGCAACCACACCACAGATCTCATCATTTTCCTCAAATTGCTCGCCAATAAGAGCCATCAACTATACAATGAAACCATTAACACAGATTAATTATAGAAGAAAAGAGCTTCAAGGAAACTTGTTACGAAAACCAAAGAATCCAAGGTTTTTACAGTTTCAAGCCACATGGCATCGAGGTTGGCCTTTCTGCTGCTGATTACAGTCCACTTGCCTCCATTAGCACATTCAGGGTCTTCCCATTTGGGTTCAATCCCAGCTTTGAACAAGTGAAAATCGGCATTGGCCGGCAACTTACTGGGTCGAAATATCTGATCGTACAAACTGCATGGAGAATGAGAGTTTCAATTCAAAAGGGTAGCTTCGAACTAAAGAGAAGTATCAGGGTAAAAGTAGAAAACATGTGGTATCTAACTCTCGCAAACCTGGAAGCGAGGAAAACTCAACAATGCGGGTGAATAATTGCTTTCAATAGGGATAAAATCACGGTATATGTCGGCCCAAAACAAGAGGGGAGAAAAGGGGTTATCTCTTAATTCAAACGATACACAGGCTCCCTCCGATCAAAATAATACACATGCCATCAGAAGAAAAAACCTAAAAAGTACAAAAATCAAAAAGAAGTTTCCTTTTTCTTTTCGCTTTAAATCTTTTTGAAAGAGAACATTCATTATCAATAGAAGAATGAAGAGACACTACTCATAAATTTCGACACAACATGTACGTACCACCAGAACTCTTCGACTGTGTCAAAGGTGTAGAGTTTGCGAAGAGAGGTTCCCCAAGCAGCACCTTGCTTAGGTTTCGACTGGTTATCAAACCAAAACGTCCACTTTCGCTCTAGCATATGCCGAGGTTTCGTCTCCCCCTTCTCTGCTGCAGCTTCTATCGGTTCAACCATCCCTCCTTCACTCACCATGGTTTCGTGTACTTTCTCGTTTAACTTCCCTTGGCAGCAGAAATAGAGGAAAGTGTTTGTTCCTCAAGAAGGACTTATTTATAGTATCAGAGTAGGAAGACAGAAATCTGGATCTTCATAGAGAAAAAGGACCTGCAGTGGGCTGGGCCCTGGATTTGTCGGCCCAATGACCAATTCCAGGTCTGTCATGACTCATGAGTGTCAAAGGACATGCTCTAATATCATCGGTATTATTACATAAAAAAATAGCTGATAAAACCAGAGCAGGCATCGGATTATCTGATTTTGATATAAAACCAAAGTTTTTAAAAATGAATTTATTAAAAAAAAATTATTGGAAAGAGAACGTTATTTGGGCACGTGTGGTGCGCTGCCCCTAAGCCCAAATACAGGGGTACGCAAAATGATCATCGTATCCCTGGGAAATTCTATCTTTCCATGGGGTGTCACGGACATTTCGTGGTCTGGGCGTAAGGGCAGTGCACCGCACGTGCCCAGGTAGCGTTATTTCCCCAAAAAATTATATACAAAATGGAGAAAAAATAAAACTAAATATGAAGAGCACTGACCCGTAGGAGTGTCAAACCGTTGGTTCAATTTGGTTTATGATTGGGTTGAATCTGTCTCGATTTGGGAATTAGAGACCAAAACCAAACTATTAAGGAACTTCGTTTTTCGTTTGATTTCGATTTTTTTGTTTAATATCGATTTGGATCGATCTGTTTTCGGGCTTAAACCATAAAGAATCTTATATTCATGACCTATAGTGGGGAAAGATTTCGGTAAAAACATTTTAAATCATCTTCCCAAATCAAACAAGTAAACAATCAAGAATACATTACTACCAAAAGAAAATTTAAAAAAAAAAAACAAGAATAGGAAAATTGATGTGATGTGCTCATGTTGTAATCCAAACAAGAGGATTGAATTGCAAAGGGAAGATAACTAATATTGATATCAATAGATAAATAAAATTTTTAGCAAAATCATTATTACAAAACAAATCATTATTTATCATTATAAGGGAAAGATAATTGATATTGACATCAATGGATCAGAAGATAAATAATATTGAGTC
Organism: Telopea speciosissima; assembly: GCF_018873765.1. Taxonomy (NCBI): domain Eukaryota; kingdom Viridiplantae; phylum Streptophyta; class Magnoliopsida; order Proteales; family Proteaceae; genus Telopea; species Telopea speciosissima. Next base: position 16,964,739 of record NC_057922.1, read on the forward strand.
CCTTATCTCTATGAATATGAAAGAATTATTCCATTACATAAAATGAACTCTACTATCAAAACATTCATTTAAATATCCAACTAATTTTGTGTAGTGAACAAAGAGATCAATGGAAGTATTTTTGCATATCAATTTTCTTATTCATAACCTCATACTCATTGATTTATAATAACTCCACTTTCAATCAGAATTTTGTTCACTAATATTGAAATCAATGGATAATCAATTCACATCTTCATAACCTCATATTCAATATTTTTTATCGATTTCATTCGGTTCGATTTTCAGTTTGGATAGCAATCAATCAGTTCAATGTAATCCAATTTTCAACCGGTCCAATCATACAGTCCAAAACCAATCCGATAAGGATTAGTTCGATTTAGTCCAAGTTTTTCAATCGGTTTTCCCGGTTCAGGCTAGGTTTTAACATCCCTACTAACCAGCATAGCATTGCATAGCGGTTGGGATTTTCTCTACCAACTATAATGCTGGCCCAACGTCAACCATTTATTTTTTTTTGGTTAATTGGGAGCTTTTACATATATAGTTGATAGAAGGGGGGATCGAACCGGGGAGGGGATAAGATACCCAACTTCAACCATTTTTAATGTTATTCAAATCGGAAACAGAGATGGAAGCTAATCCAGTTGTAACCTCTTCGGGGTTTTTAACCCTTGACATGGAGCGCTTTATGGGCTGGGACTTGCCAAATGAGTAGGTGACATACCGTATGTCCAAAATTTTGATGTGCTAAGTAAACCATTACAGTATTTCTAGATTTGAATTTTGCCCTTGTCGTTTGATAAAATGATAGCAGCCTTCTGGTAAGAGAATATAGTTCACCGCCCCATACACAAAGAACAGCTGAAGGCGCATGCTGGGAAGTTAAAACAGAACAGATTTTGGCTGTTGCAATTATGAACACAAACCAGAGGGAAAAGAAAACTTGCTGCTATCTCCACTGGTATCTACATGGACCTACCATATATATTCAGCATGACCAACAAAATCAAGAGAAGCTCGTTTGATCTTCAAGGACTTTTGACAATCCAGATTCAGATTAATTTAACAATTTCAAACACTAACTCGTAAAATTTGCACATTGGCCTCAGGCCAGTGGCAGTAACAGAAATTGCATTTTTTTGTCCACAACTTCTAACTCGTTATAGACTGTCCATTTGTCAACATGACATTTACATGCAGAGGATGTGAGGGGAACACCACAGCGATAAGGTTAAGATTTTTAATTATTTGACCTCTTTGTCCAACTCGCAAGTTCCCTCTCAGTTTCTTGCCATGCACGCTGACATGGTCATTACCAACTTCATGTAGGAAATCAGCTCTCAAAACTTGCTACAAATCATTGAAGAGCCTCCGGATTTGATCCACAGTTGCAGGCATCAATGTAACAGGGCAGCGCTTATACTGTGTCCATATAAATCACAGAGACAAATAAATAAAAAACAGAGAGACAGCATTCAAGGAAAGAACAGTAAGCAAAAGTATTATGCTTATTCTTTTTTTGGGCTGAGAATAAATGTGAAAGGTCTGAAGATCCGCACCTGCGAAACATACTTGAATATGCAAGCATAACAGAAGACAAACCCTGAAACACTAATCACTGATGGATTTGCGCGCTTCTGTGAGCACAAAGGGCAAATTGTTCTATCTGGTGGCAATGGAATCCCCTCTTTGGCAACCTTTGAAGCAAACAACCACACCCCACCCCACACCCCCCACCACACCCAAAGAAAAAAACACACAGGAGAAATGCAACCAATGTTAGGAGTAAAAAAGTTGAAATTTATCTCACTAGATTTCAGCGTTATCTTGAAAATTTTGTTAAAGTCTCCCATAAAAACTTGGAAGTTAGAACAGATGAACTAACCTTTGGGGGCGGAGGAGGGGGAGGCGGGGGATACACAGTTGGAGCTGACATTCTTTCTTCGGCAGATTGGTACCACCACTCCATCATCTGCAGAAATTCTTACAAGTGAAAGTTGCTATTTGTAAACCATGAAGTGTCACTGAATATTAAGTGTGAAAAGGAACTATGGGGTATCCGCACAGACCAAAAGATGAATAACTTTTAAAAACCGATATAATATACCTCTCCTCTGCTCAGATTCTCTTAAGGACTCCAAGAACATAAGAACATACTAGCCTGACAGGCTCCAAGGCTAAATGAACTAGGTAAGAGAGACGATTCTCACAATCATTACATATTGTATAAGGCAGTATGATCATAATTTACGAATTTATTATGTGTGACTGATGGGATTAGCTGCACCTGCAACACATGGTTTTTTATTGATGATATAAACAAAATCTTCAACCAAGTATAGACTGGTTTCATAAATATTTATTACAGTTCTTTCCTCCCCCCTCCAACAACATCAGGATTTTATTGATTTTTTTTATGAGAAGATAAAAAATATATATATATATATATTAATCCGGGGGCAAATTTACGTTTAAAACATGAAGAAAGGGGGAATTAGATGATAAGAAAAAAATTACGCAGAAAAGTTAAAGCTCACTTTGAAAAAGAAAACTGCCGCAATTAATCCAGTTTGTGCATAATCCAACATCGTATATATACAGCTGAGCAACACTCTTTGCAATGCCTGCATATAGTAAAGCTTAAATTAGATACATTGGATGCAAGCACATAAATGAGCATTAATTTAACAGAGCAATGGTTACCATAGCAGAAAAGAAGGTGCAAGGATAACAAATAATAGAATGATTTGCAACATCCCTCATCCCTACTAATTTTTATATGCTTTTTACAATCCTACAAAAACAACAGCAGCAACCACAACATAGCCTTATCCCAACTAAATGAGTCAGCTACATGGATCCTTGCTCTCCAATCAGCTCTATTCGTAGTCGTATGTGGTAGAAGGCCTAAGCTACGCATATCTTTCCTCACCATCTCTCCTAGGGTTATTTTAGGCCTGCCGCTGGCTCTTTTAGATCTTTCTATACAACAACAACATAGCCTTATCCCAACTTAATGGGGTCGGCTACATGGATCCTAGAAGAGACATTAGAATAACAAAAGAGGTAAAGGGGGTGGGCATACAACATGAACACAAAACTCGACACAGACTCTAAGGCATCGACCATAGCTACGTACCGCTTCTTAACAGCCCAACATTCTACTCTAGGCCTCGGAATGGAGTGTAAATCCACAGCACCATCTGTCACTTCCCTAAATTACCAACATGGACTTAGACCCAGCAGAATAAAAAGGGAATGATCATTGCCATACCTTTTCTTCAATTAGAACTTCCTTAGAAGATGGATCAACCATATTCAGTATTGAGAAACATCCATACAGTGGCCAAGATTTTTGGCTAGGTGAGAGGAAAGGGAAGATATAACCATTCTACAAATAAGAAGGAAGTAGTTTAAGTGAAGCATTTTCAGATCCTTATGAGTATATAATGCCTCCTTTGGACAGAGTCTCTTCTCACATCCAACTTGGACACATCCCAGAAGAAAGGATTTTTCTGAAGCATGCAAATGTTGACAACCAGCCGATTATGCTACAACCAAATGCAACAAACTATACCCAGATAGAAAGCTTTTATACCAAGATAAACAATTATATATTGAACAAAGTGGCATGCTTCTGAGTTCAGTTTCAAGATTTCTGCCAAAGGAGGTTCAATTCAAGTAACATGTCAATTAGAAAACCCAAAAATAAGCAGATGACATGCCTTCAACCAGGGAGGGCCACGCAGTCTCTCCCGTTCACGGCTTCTTATCCTTGAAATTCTTGAGGATGTATCCATCTACCTTGACATAAATTTTCAAAAAGTGCAGGTCAGTGAGATTACATAAAAATAAATAAATAGAATAATAAATACACCAAAATAAAGAAAATTGTAACATTCTTTTCACAAGGAAAATGGGGCAAGTTATATATCATCAATGACATGAATAAAAAAATTTATTGGAATATGTGACAATGATAATATAAACTGCCTCTCGTCTATCTACCAGGCAAACCAAGAAAAAAGAAATTGGAAGCAATAAGAATGAGAACAGTTAAACAGTGAAAAACAATTTCCAAACATTGTGCATTCATGCATATAAAGGAGTATTGTTTAGTTGCACAATAACATGCAAAGGATCTGATGATATACAATGGAAAAGCTGATGACAATAAAGGTATGGGAAGCCGCATACAGTAGAAACCAACCCCCTTCATACATACACAAACACACACACACAAGCACACATACAGACACAGAAGGAACAAAATATTGAGCAGTCGAGAAATATCATCCCCAATATAAGGTGTATATATTGGACTAGGACGAACAAGCCTAGGGAGGATAAAACTAGATGCATTCAAGGGAACTTGGGAGTAGTCTCAACAGAAAAAGATGAAGGACATTTCAAATTTGACGGAGCTTTAATAGTCACAACAACTAAAATTAGCATATTGCACCCATGAGAAGGAGAGAATTAATAACAGGCAATCATCGATTACAATCATCAAGCAAAATGGCAAAATACAAGACACATAAAGCCCAAGTCCAAAACAAGCTCAAAGCAAGAAAAGACTCCTCAAAAAGAATTCGTAAGGAGTGATAAGGAATCATAGATAGGGAGATAGTAGTTTCCTATTTTATTTTAGTTTCCTAGATTGGGTTAGTTTCCATTTTATGTCAGTCTTTCTTATTTATATGGATGTAATCAACACTTTTAGGCAGATTTTGAAGATAATGGAATTGTGAGTGTAGGTTTGAAAGCCAGTGTGGCTTGTGTGATCTCCCTCCTCCCCTCTCTCTTCCCCTCTTCCCTTCTCTGCGAGACTCCCCTCTTCTCTTCTTCTTCTTCTTTATACTGATATTCTGTTGGGTTCTGTTCTAGGCAACAGTTGCAGCCCATATGCGAACAACTTATCTTCGTACACTATCTATTTGCGCCTGAGCTTTGGGTTGTTGAATCACCTGCCTAGGGTGACTCAACCCTAGGTTCCCATCCTAAAAGCCCTCTCTAACCTTCAGACTCCATTGCATCTCAGACCTACACCTTCATTGTTACCGCCACGTACAGGTTCAGATAATTAGATTCTTCAGTGGCTGATTAGGCTAATACATGGATTTCAGAAGCTTCATCGTCACCAAGGCGTCCAGGCTCCTTGGTCGCCTTGGGCGCCTAGTCGGGTGCCTTGCCACCTTGTTGGTGTCGCCTTGATTTTAGACCCTCTCCGACACCATGGTCGCCTTGCCGCCTTGATAACTATGCCCAAAACCCCAAGTTGATCAGGCTTCTCGTGTGGGAGATTTCTCCTTCATGGTTGCTGGTTTTTGGTGTCGTGAGGACATGAGAAGAAGATGATATCCTCTCTCCCATGATTCACCTTTATCTCTTTGTTTTATAACCCTCTTTCCATCAACGCCCCTCCTTTATCCTAATTCCCTTGTGCCCTTATTTTGTTTTTTTGTTCCAAGAGTACCTCTTCCCATATAACTCTCTTGTCCCCCACAATTCATCTTCCTTTAAACCCCTATTTCCAATAGCGTCATCCCCTTGTGAACTTGGAATTGTTTATGAGATTGCCATTGTCTTCGTACCATTGGCTATTGTGCATCTGGGTGGGCCCATAGCGAACCCAAACTGGGTTTATGACCCAGGTTCCGCATCAGCTTTGATTGATGTAACAAGGATGCTAACAACACTGATACAAGGTGCATGACATAGAAACTTCAAAAAACCCAAACGAGAGACACATCCACATATTTTATTCTATTTATTGCAATTTACAAGATGTAGAAGATTCCTCCGAATGAGAAGCCAAGCAACCAACAACATCTCATTGATGCCATGTCAGCAGACTTACAATTCAAGCTCACTTAGGCACAGGGTGCACACCTTACTTTAGTAGGGGCCTTCAGGGCTTGACAGTGCCTCTTCAGCCAGTTCAGACTGAGAGGGAAAGAGCAGCGTGGCTCTCTTCTCGGAAAAGCCCCTCATTTTTAAAGGCTGATTGACATGGCGCCTTAACTGAACACAAACTATACCACCTGGCGCAAGGCAACAATGCTCGACTAAGAGAATAGGGAAGACTTGGTATATAATCCGGGGCTGTAGGGCCGTTTGCTTGGTTACTCTAAGGGGCAAGAATCAACTTCCTGAGTGCCTGTTCCTCTCCCTCTTGAAGAATAAGTGATTGAATGGACCACTATCCTTTGATGGAGACCATTTACAAATATATATATAGTTCATAAAAGCATGTTAAATATTTAGAAAGTACTTAAAGATAATCTGAATCCCATTAAAAGTAGTATGAGGTACAGTAGATACATCTCGAAACACAAGATATATGGATAAATAAGAATTGATTAAAAAGAAGGGTAGGCATCAAGGCAGCATGTGAATAAACAGTAACATAGCCAGATTTCAGAAAATGGAGATGCATATATAGACCTACTACATGAAATGTCCAACAAAAGTTGAAAGTGATATGTTAAGGCTCATACCAGCTCCTGTCCAGTTGCACGACAGACATGAACCCCTAGCACATGTAACCCTGGAGAATAGAACCCAGTAGCATCCAAAAGATATAACAGCTGATAAGCAAATGACAACCCTGCACCAGCAATCATAGTGAGTAAATTCGGCAATTCAATCAGAAAACTATAGTCGATACTATCAGAAAATGACAACCCTGTACCAGCAATCTAGTGAGTAAATTTGGCTATTCAATCAGAAAACTATAGTCAATACCAGATGGTCCATTGGCAACAAGATAAGGACCTCATAAAAGACCAATCTGCACACAACTTCATCCATGTGATGGAACATCACAGCTTAAATGAATCACACAGACCCACAAAGATCCATAGAGAAGTTACTTGAGGGTGCCACACCAGACAAGGGACCTACACATGTCATGTGAAATCCTTTCTGAGGATGGAAATTTAAGATTCAATCAAGCAGCTGTATTTCCCCCTCTATGAAATGCTTTATGTCCAGAACAATTAAGTTTGAAAAGAGAGAAGAAAATATTTTAAAAAGGTAAAAAAGAGTGCATATCATCAACCCACTAAACCCTAATTCCAATTTTTGACCCCATCCCTGGCTATGTACAGCATTAATTTTCCCTAAACCTACAAAGAAACAGAGTGCATATGATCAACCCACTAAACCCTAATGCCAATATTTGTCCATCCCTAGTTACGCACAGCCTTAATTTTTCCTAAACTTACAATATTCTAGCTACGCCCTATATTGGTTCCTTGTTGCATAGCTGATAGATTGATAAAATTGACAACTTTTTTCCCACAGATATATAAAAATGCAAGCACACACAGGAAGGAAATAATAAAACAGAATTGATCCCTGTCGATAATTTAAGCCAGCATGGGAATGGCAACACATGCCAATCCCATTCATGGGACACTAGATTACACTTTAGTACTTATCAAGAATAGATAAATTACCATATTATTTAGGCTCTCATGGCGAAGTACCATATGAAAAAGTGCATTCATCATTTTTTTTAAGGGGTGGGGAGAGGGAGATATGATGGGGGAAGAAGAAGAGATGTCCTAATTATTGAAGGGATGGACAAAAGAAAACTTCACCTAGACATACCTTCGTTGCCTGCATGTATCCATGGGTAGCAACCAGCTATAATTGCCTCAATCCTCTTTCTGATTCGTGCCCAACGTGATGCATCTCCACCCAAGGCTCCCCTTGGGACAGGAGAAGTTTCACCTCCATCAAAATAATCAGCATCCTCATTTCCCCACAAACTTGCTTGAAGAATCGCTTCCCTTTCTTTGTTATAGATTGATTGCAACTTTGACTTAAAATATGGTAAAACAACCTACACTCACACATCAGTACCCCTTCAGGCTTCAATATAGCAAGTTCATGATTCCTGGAAATTAAGCATGAGAATAACATCTTCACTAGGAATATAAACACATTTTAAATTTTTTGTTACGGTCCTTAATTTGGTTTCTGCTTTGCAGATCTCATTTGGAGCCATAGCAGCCAGGCCAGTGTCATCATCAAATTAAACAAATCTAGATTCCTTTTCAATACAGCTGCATAGTTGAGTTGATAAAAGCAGAAGAAGAATGTACCAGAAATGCAACTGAGAGAACTTTTTGGTGCTTTTCTAATCCAGAGTGGCGAACCCTATCACCTGAGTCTGTACGAATTTTCTCCTTGTTCACTGCAATCTTTACTGCTCTCCTTCGCAAGCCATATAGGGACTCCGAGAAAGAAGCATCTAGACACATGCAATTAGAAAGTTTTGGTTTGGGGTGGGGGGAGGGGGGGGGGAATAAGTATAAGATACCTGAAACCTCACTGATGGACAAAGTTGGAGACCTACACACTAGTCCTCACATAACTGGAGGACAAAAAAATAAAATTGGAGAAGACCTAAATTCAAAATCTTACCAGTTCATGATATGTTAATGCAATGATGGTTGAAGATTGATGCATGGAATTCATAAAAGATCCGAATACGAAGCAATAAGATGTTACCAACATCCTGCTTGCCAAAAATAATAAAAGGTGGTACTAAAGTTTTCAGGGAGTAGAATGCGGCTGATATTAAGAGTGGAAAACTGTGTTTTGTACTGCTCCTGTTTTTTCTCTGTGTACAGCTCCTCCTTGGGCATTTAAAGAGCATAGGCTTCAAGCGATTTTTTCAAAACAATGTATCATTCGATTTATCCAAAAAGGAAAAGGAAAACATTAACTGTGTTTCTAGAAAGGTGGATATGTAAGATAATGAACTGGCTCCCTAGCCATTAAAACTTACCGCAGAGCATAGCCAGTAGGCATGAACCATTCTTGTGGTCCAGGTTTTCCAACTTGGTCAAACCAAGCCAATATGCTGAAAGCTTGCACAGAGAGTATCTGTTGACCTACTGACCATCTTGGATTGAGGAGCAGCCCAGACAATGGAGTGATGCTACACTAGTTGTGTGGTTTATTTATCAGTGTTTTACGTTTAAGTTTAGTATGGTGTAGTTTAGTTCAAGTTTATTACTCTGACTGATAGTAGTTAGTTTAAAACTTTGACTTTCAAATCGCTATCAACTATGAGTCCTCTTATGATATCATAAACATCTACTTTTTTTCTCTTTTGAGGAGATGAGATAAAATATGTGGCTACTACAATTATGGGCTATTCTGACTGATAGTAGTTAGTTTAAAAGTTTGACTTACCCCGGCTTCGCAGAAACAGCCTCTCCATGAAGCGGGGGTAAGACTGCGTACATTATGACCCTCAGACCCTGCAGTGGTGGGAGCCTCGTGCACTGGGTACGCCCCTATTTTTTTTCTTTCGAGTGGGATGATATAAAATATGTGGCTACTACAATTATGGATGGTTATTAATCACCAGGGCCTAGGACCTATAGAGTGCTAGTAAATCTCAACATCGTATCTGGTTATTGCTTTGGCTGGCAAGCATTCTTTCAATATCCAGACCAGCATCTCTTTTCTACCCCTTCATCTTTTGTCCCTCAAAGTCTTAAGCACTAGAACCAAAACAATAGCTTTCCCTGACACAACAATAATTCCAAACTTTCTTTCTGCCTACTGGCTAGGAACAAAACCTTCAAATCCCTTCAATCTTCACTGAAATATCAAGTTCATCCACCTTTCTAAAGAACCTATCCGTCAATTAATTTTAGCCTTTCACAACCACAAAGTGCCAATGCTAATTAATCCACCCCAAACTACAATCTCCAAGATGGAATTTCAGACTGACTGAAAAACCAGATTGTACCCAGTCAACCTACCAGAACCCTAATTTTGCTCCCGAATCTAAGGACATGTCATCATTTTAGTTGGCACTACAAATCTACAATCGGAGAAAACACCTTTGTCAAATTCAAGGTAAAAAATATTTTCTCATGCCCTAACCCCATTCTTTTTGCATGAATTTTCAGAAGCAACTGAAGAACCTAATTTCACCACTCAACCAACCAACTAAACCCTAAACCTACCTTCATTCCTGAATCTATTTGTGATTATTCTTAAACAACCCTTAGATTTTAGCTTACTATAGGGAATTTCAGAACATCCGCTTCTTTCCATCACCAGTTTGATTACCAGTTCACAATTCTCTCGTATATACTATCCCAATGTCTCTGACATTCAATAAGATTCTGCATCAAGAACTTCTGTAAAATGTACAAATTGACCCACGCCACTAGAGAAAAGATACGTGGTAAAAAAATGACATAATTATGGGATTTAGTATTTAGTACTTGAAATGTGAACTACATGGTAGCCACCATTTAGAAAAAGCCCTTACATCGGCAGCAAAACCTTCAACCAAGCAATCATTGAAAGCATGCTCTTGTTCGGCAACTGGGAGTTTTATAAACACAAGAGAGCAAAGGATAAGAGGAGGAACTAAAGGAAAAAGGAAGCACCAGTAGTTCGCAAGCTGTGAGTTTCAAGAACCATCATCAGTAGCGCGAAGAACTCATCGTCGTAGTCCAACACCTTATGTAGGAAAGGTCTTCTAAGAGCAAGCACCTGCACGATGACACACTACCATAAGAGTCCGCTGCGCTGAACAAGCAAAATCAAACAGCACACCAACCATATAACAGTGGCAGAATTAGAAATTTAAACGCCGAAAATTTCAATAAAAATTCGATTACTTTTTTCCTCTTATGTAATGCTCCAGTCAATTTTTGAGAGCTCATCACACCAATAAATAGCAATTTTAAGCAGACAAGCAATTAGCCGAACGAAAACAGCAAACAATTTGCAGTGTTTGATGAAAGCGGAGAAAAAAAGGGGGAAATGTAAAAATCCTAACAAGGAGGAGATGGAGAAGCAGAAATAGAGGAACGAAGGAGATGAAATACTTACACCGACAGAGTAGGTTAGAGCAGCCCTGAGACTGGCGGGAAGCTGCTGAGCCGCGGCCATCTCGAAGAAAGTGGGGCGCGTTCCATCCCCTCCCACCTGAAACAACATCTTTCCTTCTCTCTCTCTACTAAGTGTCTCTGCGTGTCAGGGAAGAAAGCTCCAACGAGTTCCTGCTACGCAATTTCTCGCATGGAAGAAACAGTTGTTAGATTATAGAGTATGGATGGACCTGACGCTCGGAAGTCAGATTTTGAGAAATAGGCGGTGATTACAGATTTAATCATTACATTGTCAAGATCAAAGATTTGAAGGGTGTCAATTTAGAACCAAGAATCGAAACCGACCGTTCAAAATCAAATCAAAATGGTTAACTTTTTGGGATTGATGCGTGGTTTGTGTGATTACACTTTCATAAAAAAAAATAAAATCAAAATAGATAGGTCGGTTTAGTTTAGTTTCGATTTTAAGAATGAAAATCATAGGTTCAAATCAAATTAAATTACATATATAGGTATTTTGATGTTTTAATTAAGGGTAAATTATATGACAACTCCTGAAAGTTTTTCCATACTCAAGTCACCCCCTCTTATTTAAAAATTCACTTAAAATCTCTCTTAATTAGAGAATTATATTACAAGATAGTCCACACCGTTAGTTTTATGAGGTTAAATGATGAAGTTAGCAAGTTAATTTTATTTAAATTTCTAAACTAACCTTATTATAGATTGAATTACTGTTTTACCCTTAGATATTAAAACCCCAAAATTGAACAGCTCTCTTCCTCACATGATCTGCAACCCACCGCTACCAGTCCTTGCTTCTCTTCCCCCTCTTCTTGCATCAGCCATGGATCCAACTTTCAAAAAGCAACCTAAAACCAAATCCAAAACCACAAATCTCAATAATTGTAGTTTTCATGTCGTCTAGATAAGATGAATGGCTGAGACTGAAATTCTCCCCCTATCTCTACTTGTGATCAAGGGTGATATATTTATATCATTTGTATAGTTTACGCAATGTATTTGAAATTCAAAATACAAGATAGAGTCTGAGTAATTTTACAAGAGAAATAGTAAAAGAGATGGATAAGGAAGAGCAGTCCTTTGTCATAACATCTTTCTTTCTTCGGTCTTATAGAGTTTTAGAGGAAAATTATAAATGGGTTTCATAGGGTAGAACGAATTTTGGTCTTAGAAGGGGAGAGGGGCAAGGGGAGATGCATAGGCCGGTGCCAGGCCTCAAGCAGAGGAGAGAGAGGTGGAGTTATCCGAGTGGAGGGTGTAGCACGGGTAGAGAGATGCAGAGGCAACGGAGTCAGCAATTAGGATCGATTTTTTGGATTGATTTATGCAAAGGAATGGGTTGAGGTTAAACTTGTCATTTAACTTTTTTGTTTGTTTTAAGTTAACACCGTTACTGTAGAGGGAAACAGAAGTGAATTTTCAAATAAGAGAAGATGAGTTGAGTATGGGAAAACTTAAAGGGGGTGTCATGTAATTTACCCTTTAATTAATGTGGATGATTTGCATCAAAAGATTCTAAAAAAATCAATGTGGATGATATGTTCTATTCCTTTTTAATATTTGAAAAAAAAAATTATTGAATTATAATCTATACAAATAAAGAGGTTGTTTTTAAATAAAAAATATAAAAAATTAGTCCAAACACCTAAAAATCTAAAATAGCGTCTAAATCGAATATTAATTAGGTCAATCAATAAAAATCGACTGGATTTGGTTTTGGTTTGGAAAATATGCTTTTATTCGATTTCCACACATTGTATCTTGAACTGAAATGAATAACAAAAGCTAAACCGATTGATATCTTTAATTAAAACAGGGGATAATAGTTTTTAAAAAATAAGAAAAAATATTCGAGGTCCCTTGTGGCAAGGGGACCAGTTCCCTTCACTCATGATTAAGCAGAAATCCTTAGCCTTGAAACATTATGATAGTACAATGGAAGGGTAGTTTTGACTTTGTACAGTAGAAGGGCACACTAATAATAATCCTAAATGGGTGTATTTTTCCTCGGCGGTGGATGAATTCTCCCATGTATTTATGTAAATCATGGTGAATAAGTTAAAATGTCTTAAGGGATAAGGGTTCTCTACTTGGCATCGTGGCTTCCGTGTTGGCGCCCACAAGTAAGGGTGTCAAAACCAAACTGAAATCGAGGCGAATTAATCGAATGGAATAAATTCGGTTTGGTTTCGGTTTTGGTATATGATCATTTAATTCGGTTTGATAACGTTTTTAGTTAAAAAATCATCGATTTGAATCAAAATCGAATCGAATACCACATTTAATCCAAAACCCTATATCCAATTTTTTTTTTGTTATGGTGTTGCTTTTTCTTTTGAAATTATAATTTTGATGTGTTTCTCTGACGTTATTGATGGGTAAGCTGAAAGATAAGATCTGAAAGTGGAGAACTCACTTTGAATTTTTATTTATTTATTAATATTTCTGATTTCTTTAAGGTTTTGTGAGCATTTTATTTATACAAATGGAGTTTCTTGAGAATACAACAAGACAACGACAATCGACAACCTAGCAGATTGGAGCCTTATTGGAGAACTGAATTGGAATCGTATTAGATAACCGAATTAGATCTGAATTAGAAAATCGAATTAGAACTGTAATTGAACCGAACTGAACAGGTTCGTATTCAGTTTCCACTTTCCGAATCTACTCGATTCTCGGTTTGATTTCAAAACACACCATTCAAGGCACGGAACTAAACCAAAACCAAATCGATTGACACCCTTACCCACAAGAGCATCAACAAGAGCCTGATTTTTCACATTCACACAAGACGGTGCGCAATCATTTCACCTCCGTTTGTATCCAGGGACAGGCGCCACGCTACCACTCTACCAGGCAAGATTCTTTTTTGGCTGCTTTAACCCAGACTTATGACGAGGCGATCTAGGAGACACTTTAACCGTCCAAAAGGTACGATAGACAATCTCCATTTCAAGTATGCTTGGCTTCTCACGGTTTTAGTAATTGGGATCGGGATTGGTCTTCGCTGATCACCCAATCGCCTTGAATCAGGCTGGATCCGATGGATCTACCTCTATTTAAAAAGAGAAAAAAAGAACAGATTTTTTTTGAATTTTTTTACCCTCGATCAGTAATCGATCTGGGATCACCCCAATATCATTGAACTCATTGAGGCAAGAGATAAACACAAGAAGGTGCTAGTGTATGCTCCACAACTTGGCAACGTTCTTTCATCCTAAAAATATTAAAATTATTAATAAAAGAGAGTGTTGGGTATGCCATCAGCTTTTAGAAATTATCGGCATACACCAATCACGAAATGAGAGGAGCTTGTATTAAGTGCTGAAAGCAAACAACTGAGTAAACACTAGTGGTCATGGATAAACTGGAGTAATCAAATCAAATCCCCACATGTTACTAATTACATTTGAGGCCATAGGATTTCTTACAATAATAACTACTCTTCATGAACATATACAATGCATCCTTCTTTCAACACCAGGTCTGTGTGTACCTTAAAGATCATGAATCAGGAAGTTGAAAAACATATCAATCACAACTGATACACTTGCTTTTATTGACCAAAATAAAGCACATGCGATTGCCCATGTCTAGTTACTCAAAAGTTGGAAAGAAGGGTAGCTCAAGTTCCAATCCCAGTGTCTGTCAGCACAGTTTTCTCTTTTTGAATGAGATCCTGATTAACCATGCTCATCATGTCTTAACAAGCAGCGATGTCAGCAATATAGGCTTGCCAGCCTGATGGAGATTCAGCAGATGACAAAGCCGTGTCATTCCCTCGCTGGGGAACTAGACTGACCAACAACAGCTGGTTCAGGACCTTCAGTGGTTCTGGATTCAGGTGTCTTTTGCTTCCCATCCGACTTCTGGTTACTCTCATTCAGGGTTGCACTGTTATCAATAGCATTAATTGCTGTTTTGGCACAATCCTTCTCTGAGGTATCTGCTTCATTATTGGCAGGGGAATGGGGCACGGCATCTGATGAGGAAACAGCAGGATCCCCCGGAGTGGGTGAAGAGACCTTGAGCTTCTCACCGGTGGTTTTATATTGCTTCTCAAACATCATCTGTAGATACCTGCCTTGTTCTTCTATACGCAGCTGTAGATTTCTTTGGATCTGGTTCACAAATTGCACCAAAGAGGTTAGAATAGACCTAGACTTGACATTCAAAATGCAGAAATAGTCGATAGTCTCTATAGTGTTGAAATTGACACTTTCATTTATGTGCTAAAACACACTAGAATATTATCATAACAAATAACAAGAAAATGAAGCAGAGTATTGAGACATTCAAAGCAACTTCTATGCATGGACCAATCAACCAGTGGCACAATAATCCTCGCAGTGCCTCAAAGTACCACAAGCAGAGACCATATGGGCCAGGCCCAATGACTGAATTAGCTCATCATGGCAGGAATTTCCATGCTGGCTCAAATGTTTTATCTAATGTCACACATGAAAATGCAGTTCTGCGATGTGCATGTGTGCCTAGAGATTGAGACGTACACAATAGAACCTGGTACTGCAACAGAAACCAAAGCCTGATCAATCTCCGTTTCTCTCTGTTCTGATCATACTCTTTTATTTGGGGTTTCTTCCTACATCTACAAGGTTCATTCAACCTTATTTGCAGCTTCAACGGATCACTGTTTTGTGGGATTCTGTTATTGATTTCTGTTTTTCACTTGTGGTTACCAATTCGAGATCCCGTTGTTCTTGTTTACTGGAGGTTACAATTTGATCCTACTTAGGATTAGACCTATTCAGGTTCTAGTCTTACATTAGACCTTAGTATCGATATTCAATAATGATGTTTAACAGTTTGATAACTGCTGGTTTGATGACACATATCCCTGACATCAATATGCTGCAAGATGTGCAGGACAAGTGGAGTATCTTTCAGAGCTGATAGCAAAATATCACACCTACAGCAACGACTTCAAATAATAAACATAACAAGGATAACCATTGGGTTATGGTGGTGTCACGACATGTCTATTTCTAGTGTGATGAGAGTCAAGTACTCCAAGAATTTCAAGAAAGAAAATACAAACAAGACAATTAAGTCTACCTTCCAAGTACTCATTCCTAAGAAAGGAGCCCCCAAGAGTTTTGACACTATAAGACTCAAAATCTACAAGTATTTAGCTTCCCAGAAGCTTGCGGCAGAGGGAGGCCCTCTGAACCACTGTGCAGAGATTAGTGGAGGATGAGATAGTTCTCACTTCTTGATGAAGTCACAGACCTTGGTTGCTTGTTTTAACAAATTGTTGAGCGCATGGTATGACAGTAGACAGCAGATAGTCTGGATGTGCAGCAGGCATAGAACATCTTGGCCCTTTTAGAGCCAACACATACTCACAAATTTGTAGGGCATGGCTTAGAGAGTTGGCATGATGAGGTGGACAGAGACTGGAAAAGAGCTTGAAGGTGTCATGCAGTGATTTGTAGGAAAATTTGCCAGGTTCAAAATCTAAATGAGAGTTTTGAGTTGTCTTCGATGCAGAATCAGCTGAATCTCAAAACTAAAATACTCTAGTTTTATGAGTAAGCTTTACAATGCCTCAAGAATTGGGTCAATCCGAGTTGGGACAAGGGAGTTATGATCCCCGAATGCAGATGTAGCGCATGGTGTCCAGAATTCTGTTTCTGCACATGCAGTGACGTCATTAGATTTTTGAGCTGTCTTACTTGCATAATTTGTAGAAGCTTTAAACATGAAAGTTGTAGATCTTTGAGAGTGTGAGATATGGCAATTTTCCCATCAATTCGCAAAGCAGTAGAAGGCCAGACGGAAAAGATTCTAAATCGACAGATCTCATTGGATCCACCTTTCTAACAGCCTTTTGATCTATAAGATATACTCTTTGGACATCTTATGAGATGAAGAACTCCTATTTTGATCCAAAAACGTGAGAGAGACCTTGAGAGAGGAAAAAAAAGAGAGGCCATTCTATCCTACAAGAGTGATTGAATGAAGCCCATGTCTCTTTGAGGAGTTCAGGACGAGAGAGATTACACCATCTGACGCTGAGAAGATGAATCTGATAGGAGAACAAGGCCTGCAAGTTCTTCTCAGTTAGGGTTACTTTAAGGGAGCTAACTTGTGATTTTGCAAATCTTTTTTATTTTGTTCTAGGATAGGTAATTGGATATTCCTAGTTCAATGAATGTAATAAGGGTTGGGGTTGGCTTTATTACTTTGATTATTCTTGTAATCACCATCCTCCACGGAGAACTCTGGTTGCACGGCTTTCTCTAATAAGTCTATTTTCTCTGACTTGACTCAGGTGCTTGGTACTTTTTAGTGTTGTGGTCCTTATTCTTTTGCGGATGCAAAAGATTGTAACAAGGGTAGGTGCTCTTGGGTCGTTGTAGCAATCAAAATAGTGTTAGTGTACTGAGCAATATAAGAAGCCCTTTTAGGGCATAGCTCCGTGGACATAGGCATATTGCCGAACCACATAAAAATCCTATCTCCTGTGGTGAGATTGTGTGGATATATTTGGAGTGTGTTTCATGCAGGATGGGTGTGCACACCGAGTAGACCTTACTACATTTTTTGACTGCATGTACTTGAGAGGCAAGGTGTTGCATACTACTGTGTGTGTGATTGGTTAAAAAGGTCAGCGCCAACCAATCTATTTTATTGCAACAATAGTTATCATGGCATCTAGGTGACCCAAGGCGTTGGAGGGGGGGCTTGGACACAAGGCGACCAAGGTGAACCCTAGTTGTCAAGGCACCCGCCTAGGCGACACCTTGACAACTATGACTGCAAGCAGTGTGATTGTGTGATTGCTATCGTAACGGAATTTTTAAAGGTCACTGATTCACATCCCACTCAGTTACATACTGGGACCATCATAATTTTTTAGCACAAGAGAGTAGACTCTCTTGCTGACTCCCTTGGTACTAACAGAGAATTCAGAGGGTCATTATGTGATGGGTCATATATCAATATGAGATCATTGATCATTCTACTTGAGTGGAGTTTAGGGTCTAGTCATTTCCTTAATTGTTTGTATTGAATTAATAAAATCATTTCCATTACTTGTCCCAAAAAATTCAAATAAGTTTTTTACCAATGTCAGGGCAAGATTTTTCTCAAAAATGAATATGCCATAAAATTTTCACCAGAGTACCAGCAAGAGATCCAATGAGTCCAATACGTCAATTTGTTTGATTGTTAACAAAACCAATTCATACCATCCTAGTACATCATCAATAAAAAATCCATACCTCAAGTTGTTCATGCAATCGCTTCTGAACTTCCATTTGTAGTCGCAATGCCTCAGTAATCTCAATACCCCTGTTTGCCAAATCAAGCCACCCAGTCAAAAATTCTAAACTGAACACATTATATTAATTCAAATTCTAAAACTGAACTTTTCATATTAGTTCAACAATTAATGACACACAGCACGATCAAGAAGTTTTCGTTTGTACAAGCTTGGCTAGCAGAAACTGGAAAATTTCATACCAAAATTTAGATTGAACATAAAACATAAATCTTCAAAATTGCGAGTACCATGCAATTTCTTAAGTTTCTTGACCAACAACCAATTACAAAAGAACTTAGCCACAAGGGAAGTGGAATGCATTCCAATGTTAAACATTAGAACTGCACATAACTCTTGAGGCTTCAGATACCCACACTTGACTAATTCATTATCCATTGCAGGATCCTGACCAAGGGCCTTTAGGTGTCTGCTGGGTCCTTGATAAAGTATCACGTTCTTATGAAAAATTTTCAACAACGTATAAACAAAATTTTGACAGTTGCAATGAATGCATAATCAATATACCTATTTGGTTAATAACTTATTTATTAAAAAAATTGTATATTATATCCGAGTTGGTAAAACCACTGAATATGAGGCCTTTCTTGAGACTTCGTGAAGCATGCTCTCTAGAAAAATTCTTAACTAATGTTGCAGAGAATTAGTTTTGACATATATACCTTCCTTAAAAGTAAGCAAAGATTTTAACCAGATTTGTTCCGTCAAGACTCAAACCAATGCAAAGGTAGTCTGACAGTGACCAGATAAGACCAACACCACACCAGTAAGAGGTAATGGTGCTTAAGGTGACAGATGAAAGAGAACCCCCCCTTTTTGGTCAAAAAGAAAGTTGAAGATGATGAAAGAGATCACTGTCATAAGTAGAACAGGAGCAAAGTGGTGATGCAGGACAGCCTAGGATTTTGGATTTTTGGCTAAATTAAAAAGAAAGGTGGTGGAGAAAGGTTGGAAATGATTAGGATTTTAACATAAGGAAGAAATTAGGGTGAAAATACGAAATCAGCTTCTGGTACGACTATGAATATTATCCATTATCAGTATCCTTTGAGAAAAACAGAAGAAAAGAGAGAGAGAGAAAGGAGAAAGAACCACATGAACACCCCTCACACATACAATGCAATTCTTTATCCATTTAATTTCACAAACTATAAGGTTTACATCATTTATATAGATCAACGTGCAAGAAAATAGAACATCCTAATTACTTTAGGACCCCTAAGTCCACCTCCTTTCACAAGGAAAAGAAACAACAACAACAACTCAACCTTATCCCAACTAAATGGGGTTAGTTACATGGATCCTTGCAAAGACAAAATATTAAAAAAAGAAGAAAAAAAAAAAAAAAAAGAAGCATAACATCATCGACAACAACTCAGCAATATCCCACCTAAATGGGGTCGGCTACATGGATCCTTCCCTAAAAGTAGAACTCCTAAAATACTTATTGGCTCACTCTAGGACTCCATGTAGAAATAGAAAGTATGGCAAGGTTCCCAAGACTAAAAAATGTAACTGAACTGGTACTCCACCCTAAATGATGCAGAGCAGAGAGGCGGATCTGCTGGTGGTGGGAAGAGAAAGAAAAACAAGGAGAGAAGAGACAGTTCGCAGGATGAGGAGAAAGGAGGGAAACCCAATTCGTTTGGAAGGGGGGGGGGGGGCAGAAAGGAGAGAGAAAGGAGAGGTTCCAACCTCCACTTCAATTTCTAACCACGGAAGCTATTAGGCCTTTACATTGCTAGTATGGCGTATACTAGCAACCTAGGGTCCAAAACCAAACTACTATTTTAGAGTTTTTTTTTTTCACAATTTAAAGATTCCAAAATATTTAGAAATGTTTAATTAGGTTTTCCCTGAAGTTTCGAGCCAAAATATGACCATTTGAGCACCGAAATGTTAAAAAAAAAATGCAACCAAAGTTTACCAGATTTCAATTGAAATCTGAAGGGTCGAAACCGAGACCTTGAATTATGCCCCTACCCCTTCATTGCTCTTCCACTTCAATTAAGAGAGTCACATGGTTCAACAATTTCAATTTCTCAGTACCAGATGCCTATTAAATAGACACAAGCATGATCTCTTTGTCCCCCTCCCCATCCTTGTCATTCTAGGTTTCTCCTTTTCTTTTCTTTTTTCTTTTTCTGGGGAATAGTTAAACACAAGTTGCCTCCACGGAAAAACAACCACCTCCTTACATCTTTTACCGCATTGGCAAAATGCTATGACTCTTATGGTCTACCTCTTTAACATACCAAGTTCATCAGTTCTCACAGATTAACCATTGTTCATGAATCTGAATCATCAAAATACCCAGTTCCCACATGCAACAGCTGAGTGAATACCTACAGGCAATGCTTACATAGAGCATTGAGCTGGGCAATTAGACTGTCCAGACAGTCTACTTCCAGGACTCGATGGTCCTGTAAATTTTGCATAGAATCATGACGAGACCTGGGGATCAGGTTGTCAGACTGTTCAGATTGCTGACCCCTAGGGTCAAGAGGTTAGAGGTCCAGATCCAGTCCAACTTTGACAACATTTCCCACAGCCCTATTCAAAACCTCCATCTTTCCCTTTCTGCTCATCTGATCTTGCACGTTTGGTCAGGTCTTCGCTGCCATCCAAAAATACTGACCAGATGGCAGTTCAGGATGCTCCTACCACTTGCAAGGCTCACACACCTCCAACCTTACCTTCTGAAAGAAGTAATTGATCACCACTGGACAAGCATCTCAGCCCTTTTTCAGACACAAAAACCTGACCTTAACATCAATCTTACTTCCTCAAGATGATCAAGAATAGCTGCAATACTAGGCTTTACAAGGTAAATTTAACATAGATAATACAACACGGGGGGTTGTCATCTACTTGCAAGTTCCAATCCATCAAACAATAAGCATTCTGACATTGATCTTCTTCCATAATTGTCAGTCGCCAGCTCAGACTCAAGCTCCTTGCTGAATATTATTCTCCCAAACATAATCAGTTGAATATCTAACATTCTGACTTCTGTGATCTTTGTAATTTGAGTGCCTTGACAAGCTCAAAGGATGACCCTTTTTTTTTTTTGGCTATAGGAAAACCTGGCATAGGCCCCGATCAAAGCTTTCACATGCTAGTACATTTTCTGGTGGTCCAAACAAGCCTAACTGATGTAGGTAACTTTGATGGGCCCCAAGCAGGGACACCAGTCGGGCATTTCAGCCCAGCCAGGAGATCCAGGATACCAGAATTGATGCAATCTGAAAATCCAGATTAAGGATCTCAGATGCAAGTAGGCCCAATAATCAAATTTGAAGTTGCTTCTGGCGGTAAAGGTGAAATCAGACCTGCAACTGGAATACTTGCTCACAACAAAGGATGGCTTGGAGAAACAAACTCCAGGGTTCCGATCACCGATGAAACCCCCACCTTCGATCAAGATATTAGACCAGACAGAGTTTTGCCGAAGGAGTTCCAACAAACTCTCTGTTATTCACTATTCTGCTAGAACAGAACCAGAGATAAGTGCTCTTCTGCCAGAACAAAACCTGAGTTCGGGAACATGATTGGAAGAATGGAAGGAGAAGAAGATGAGAGAGAGAGAGAGAGAGAGAGAAGAAATCAGATTTGGGACACCAATCCCGTATTCTTTAAAAAAACTCATATTCTTTACTCAAATCATCTCTAATTGATGACGGATGTATTACATATATATAGACCTTCTAAAATTCCTAATTTGACTCATAAAAGGACTTCTAATCACTCCAATACACTCAATAAAGTAAATAAACTCAAAACAAAATTCTATCTAGCTATTAAGTATCCTAATCAAACTCAAACACTCAATTTAACTGCTATTCCCGTGTAACACTATCCCCACTTTATAGGCTTATAAATTAGGTCCATTACATCAATAAGCCCAAAAATAAGAAGCCTAAGGTCTATAGAACCCAACAATGGGCCAAAATAAAGTTTTATAAGGCCCAATTGACCCAATTGGACAATCTTAACTGCATCAAGAATCCTAATACAGCCCACCAAAGGGATCAAGGATACTAGAATCCTTGTACGCGGGCTCCTACATTTCTCAAAGGGACAGTAGAGAAACAAGTCACAATGCCAGTTAAGCTCAAATTACAGCTTGTACCCCATGATTCCATAAGCCAAAATCATAGAGATGGGAACAGCCAACAAACGAAGGCCCTCAGAGATTGTTACATAGTATCAGAAGGACCTCGGCAACCAGCATAGTTGTCTAGTTGATGCCTTGGCGTTCAGGTGCAATTCAAGGCACCTTATTGGATGCAGCAGCATGAAAAAGACATACGCCTTTGGTCCACCTTGTGGATTGGATGGATGCATTATTGTTTGTTTTTTTTTTTTTAAATATATTACAGGCAATCGATCCTAATTCTAACCCTCTTATTATTTGTGTACAGGATTATGAAGCACATGGATACATGGAAATATGTCGTTAAAAATAAATCTTTTTTTTTAAAAAAAAAGAGGAAAAACAAAAGAGGAGAGAGGAGAATGACGCTATCCACACTTTAACTTCAACCTCATCAAGACATTCTCCGATTGAAACCCTCAACGGCTCATTTTCTTTTTGATAGGTAAGGGAGCTCAATTTCTTCTTCTTCTTTCTCTGGTTCCAGTTATGGTTCCCCCCTCCCCCCTTTCTCTGGTTTCAGTTATGGGTTTTTTTTTCACTTTCTTTTCTTCTTCCCTGCTTCATATGAGTGTATATGTATCTATTTTTGGAGGTGTGCTGGTATGTGCATCAGTACATCCATGTATTTTGGGTGATGGCTATATATATATATATATATCCAGTTATTAGTTGTTACGTAACCCAATCTTTATCAGCTGTCGGTGACTGTCTTCATAAACATGCAAGCTGTATGACTGATTTTTTCTGGTTCCTAATTTCAAGTCTTTCTTAGCTAGAATTTGCTTACAACAGAACAGTGTTTTCCTGCAAATGTCTTGCTTAAATAGGTTGTAGTGCTGTCCATCTGGAAGCCTAGGCCAGCAAACTCCTTACTCTGGCAAAGAGTGACATGTCTAGACTAGATTTTTTATTCAGGCCATCATTTTGCAATTGGAAAACAATACTTCTAATGGTTATAAAAAGTCCCGATAAACAAAAGACATTCAGGAACATACGTTTTCAAGTCTAGAGACATTTCCTCGATTGGATTTGTTTTTTTCTCTGATGTGCCTGCATAAACAAGAGAAACACCCACTTTCAAAATGAATTTCATGTCGTCT
This sequence comes from Telopea speciosissima, assembly GCF_018873765.1. Lineage (NCBI taxonomy): Eukaryota > Viridiplantae > Streptophyta > Magnoliopsida > Proteales > Proteaceae > Telopea > Telopea speciosissima. The sequence goes on from NC_057922.1 coordinate 16,988,211, forward strand.
TAATTCTCATAAAAAAATAAACAGGACAACAAACAGCAGAAAAAAAAAAGAGCATCCCAGTACAGAAGGCTCCCGCTACTGGAGGGTCTGGGAGGGGAAAATGTACACAGCCTCACCCCCGCTTCAGGGAGAGGCTGTTTCCTTGTTTCGAACCTGAAACCTGATGGTTTGCAATAGCACAACTTAACCATCGCGCCAAGGCTTACACACTAACAAAAAAAGCAAAAACTACAAATAAATTTGCAGTGGAGTAACCATATTAAAATTGAACAGATCACGAGTGAAAGTGTTTCTATAATCAGAGAAAGTAAGATAATAGCTGTAAGATTTATCCAGAAAACGCTTGTAAGGGGAGGAAACAACCCCCCCCCCCAAAAAAAATAAATAAATAAAAGGGTACAATTTAAAATTGCAACATGCAAAACGATGAAAGCAACCAAGCAGGAGAGTCAAAGAAGAAAATTCAAGTAATAGCTATTAAGTTAGAAATGGAAAAAGAAAGTTCAAAAGGAACAGATAGGCAGTTATTATTTACCTTCTGATGAGTCTGGTCTATACCTAGCTGTTCTGTACTTCTGTAATTCAAAAAGCAAGACCCAGTTAAACTATAATAAAATAACTAGTGCAAGTGTGAAAACCTAAAAGAAACTGCAATTTACAGACCTGCAGATGACTTTTCACATGGTAGATGGTTAATCCTTCTACTTTCATGAGCTTTAGCACACCCTTGGGAGTAGCTCCTGTTGGTCAAAACATAGAAATTAACACAGGAACTTGACCATAATTCAACAAGCCAAAATGAGATCAATAAACACAGATTACATACTTTCACTGCCACCGAGCTGACTAACAGCTTCTACAAAACGTTCATGCAGTTCGGGTGTCCAACGCATACGTGGCTTGGTTGGGGCACCACCGACAGAGGAAGGGGGACTACCAACCGTGCAAAGTTCTCCAGAAGGAATAGAAAGCTGCTGAACTTGGGGCTGGGGCACTGAAGAATTTGAAGATTGTTTGGGCATTTGGTATATTTCTGTCTAAAAAAAAACAAACAAAGAAAAAGAAGGAAAGACATAACTTATGCAAATTGTTTCAATTTCCTTTTCCTTTTCTAACGAGAATAGAATAGTTACATGTTTTGCATATATGTTCAACTTGGCCCGACAAATAAAAGAGTAACTAACCTTTGGTTCAAGACCCACAGAATTGTTGTCAACAAGAAGCTCATTCCAGTTAGGAGCCAAAGCATCATCATCGGTGATAAGTTGGTCCGCCCATTCCTGCCAATCATTTCGCTTAGTATGGTCCTCAGATGCCATGACACCACCACCACTACTTTCTATTTGACAATTTTGGGTGGGGACGCTATCAGGATAATCAAGAAAACCCTGCAGTGGATCTGTACACCAAGAAACATCACTGCTTTCTTTGGAATAATGACTCAATGCCCTTGATTGGAATGGTCCTGAATGAGAAGACGGTGTTAAAGGCAGAGATGCTCCATTGTTTGATAACTGAGAAATGAAAGGTGCATTTCTAGAATGTCTTTCATGGGGTGAAACAGAAGAGAACTGGAGATCTGAGGAGAATCCAGAGTCTGATGAAAATATGTGCCCAACAACACTACTGTTGGTGACCATTGAAGATCCACGTGGAGGCATGGGATTTGTCATCAGTTCCCTTTCAAATGAAACTTGTGGGGAGTCTGGTAATTTTGGATATTTCTGTTCAAGGGGTATGGGAAGAACTGGCAAAGACGAGGACATAGCTCCAGATGCTTCCAGGTTACTAAGATGCTTTGCACCAGCTCCTTGAATGGATAAAGTAGGGCGTGCCTCCATTCCTTTCCATGTATCAAGAATGCCAGCCAGTGTCAACTAATCATCAACGTGACACTAATTCAGCGCATAATATCCACCTCTAACAATTCTCAGTAAGAGTAACACTCCACCACCTTCCTTTCAATTTTCAGCTCCACACACCAAAGGGTCATCAAATATTGCACCTATGGGAAGAAGCATTTACACAGTACACATTAACAACAACTCCTTCCATCAAATAAATTCTCACAAGACGAGATTAACCAACTGAAAATGTGAGAACGAACAAGGTACAGACATGCCAGGCTCGATGTCAACAATGACAAAGCATTTGAACAAACACTACCAACCTCGGAGAATGAAACATTCAACTTATACTGCAAGAACACTACAGCAGAAAAAGAAATCATTATGGTGCAAATTAACTTAGAGACGTCAATATATAAATAAACTAAAAAGGGAACTCTTTTCAAATACTCAGCAACAGAAGTGCCAGAATAGCACGGTTAACAATGGATACAACAAGAAAACCTTCAGCAATAAATATAAACCCTGGCAAGAAGAAAATAACAGCACAATGGAGATTCTTAGCCGCATGGACATATTATGCTTTTCCTATTAATAAATATTAAGTAATAGCTTAAGCTTCACAGAACACTTGTGTGACACAAAAGTTTTAGCTCAAGTAAATTTTGCAGCTAAGACATTAGGCGAGTGAAGAACAATTTGGACTGGCCCCAACAATATCTTCAGGAGGTGGATGATCACATGGAAAGGCAACAGGTACTCTGCCCCACTTAGAGGGAGTTCCCCTAACACAAAAGAAGCATGATCTTGTATATAGAATTGCAATTGAATGAAAACAATATCTGCAGTACTCCCACTAATTACTAAAAGCCCAAAGCAAAACTTTTGAGTTGAGTAATAAAACCGATCTAAGCTCGATGGTATCCTCTGATCCATCTGATAGGGATTATATGCAATACTATCACAAACTAATCCCACCACAGATGGGCCAGGTGGCAAGTGGGACCATGGTTGCCCTCTAATTGAGGAGTACAAGCCCTTGTTTTATAGAGACTGGCATCATAAGAAAAGATTGTTTTATAGAGATCTACATCATAAGGAAATGATGCCTCTCTCACATTATGTGTCGGATTGAACTTCTAAAATTCCCAACCGTGTTTAGGGACCAATTAAGATGCCATATGCAGATCATAAACATATATAATGCCCCATCCTTCATCATACTTGGACATTTTTTCTTGCAAGACACTTCATGTCCTCAGTATTTCCAACTAATCCATTAGCACTCTGGCCACTCAAAACAATCTAAATGACTTCATCAAATGATTGGAGACTGAGCCAACCTCAATAACTACGACAATCTACATTCATCGAAATGCAGACCTGAACTGCAGGAACAGCAACTATCACGAAGCTATGTAAAAGCATAAATGATAGAACAATTTATAGTCTCTTTACCCGTTGCACTTCCACCTTCTCTATCAAGTTCAAAAGTTTCAACTCCAAAATGGCTTGTTCTCTACTTCAAAGTTAACTTCCTACCTTGCTCCTCCTCTTCACTCATCATTAGATGGAATTTCTTCCAGTGAAAAATAGGAGATACTGTTCCATATAAATGCTAATACAGTAAGGTTCAATAACCACAAAATGATATTCAAGATATCAAAACATCGCGCACAAGTAACACCCATAAAAAAAAAGGCAAATATAAGAAACACGGACAGAAGAAACCAAGGAATTTTTTTTCCAGAATTAGCTATTACAAGTGTTAATGTGTTTTCTTTTCGTATAAATAATCAACCAGAAGCTGAAGTCAGTTAAAACACATCCCGATAGTACCTCACCCACGATACAGTGGGCAGGAATTCTTTTTTTCTTCATTTTTTTTAAAGAGAGGGGGGGGGGGGGGAGACGCCACTGAACCACCTCCATTTATGCAGAATTGTACTGAAACTAAAGAAGTGAATTGATAATTCATATAATCATAGATATAAATCTCCACAAGGAAGAGCAAAATTTAAAAATTTACGACTACCATATAAACATTATAAACCACTGACATAAAACCAAAACCAAAACCCAGAAAGCAATTGAACTAGAAGGTCGGGACAAAATCTCGGACAACAACCACCTAATAATTCCATATTGCCCCAATTGGCATATTGCCCCAATTGGCCAGACACAAAGTTTGACAATTAACGATGCAATCACAACCCATCGTTGAGAATAAAGCAAACTAAAAATCCAAAGGATCGTCAAGTAAATCGCAACTCGAAAGCACAGAGACAGAAAGTTAAAGAAGCGAGGGGGAGGGGGAAATCCATCAATCCTCCAAAATGAGTAATTTTGCGTCAAAAGCAAGAGGAATCATATCGGATAAACTAAGTTATATACTATACATATCCTGACATCAATAGAATTCTACGAAGAACAAAAACTTGCATAAATAAACGATAAGAACTTACCGAGACCGGGAGCGAGGGAGAGGTATCACAGAATACAACCCTAGAGAGCTCGGTCGAGAGAGAATATGGTGGCCTGCAGCTCCAGGCGACTCAGACGCAGACGCAATGGTGAGACAACAACAACAACAACAACACGAGGAAATATTCTGGTGACACGAGCAAAGCCAAAGCCAAAGCCAAAGCCCCGGTCTTCCGAATTGCATCTCAGCACTCACCGTGTGTGTATATTTTTTGCGTTTGTGTTTGTGTGGGTGTGTGTCCAACTCAGAAAACCGAAAGAAGTGATCGATAAGGAAACTGGCGAAAGCCTTCTTTCTTTGGCCTTTCGGAAGAGCTCATGAGCTCATCTCCTATCCTATACTTACAAGCTCCACGGGCCCCACATTTTCTTTTTATTGGGTGCGATCGATGTACGATCACATCTGCTAGCCGTATGGGTGAGTCTATGGGTCTAAGTTCAATCATTGTAGACCGATTCCCTAAACCACTTCGATTCGAACCTTAGCCACCCATTGGTATCTAAACTATTCTTCAAAGAAAAGATTCTAATTGAGTGGTATCTGAGTGGGCTTACGACTCTGAATCAGTACTTCCTTGATACATTAGGAAATAACAGGTGGACAACAGTTAACATCACCGTGAGCTCATCTCCACCGTTCACTCGTTTTGTTACCATTACATATGAGAGACTTTAGAGTTCAGACCCGAGACCTGCTGGTCCAACTGGTCCAGTGTTATTGCCTTTTCAGGTGACGACACGTAAACGGATACCATCAGGAAATTACTACAATACCCTCCTTGTACTTATGGATAAGCCACCTCCATTTGGAGTCAACCTAGCTTATAGGTTCATGGAATCATGGTTCACACCCGACATAGTTTATTATGGTCCCCCCACGGGCCCCACCCCCTCGAAATGGATTCCAAGACAGTGGTTTTTGACAAGGGTGTATAGTGTGCTCTGTGTGGACGTAAGCATCTTTCTATCATTTTTTAACTTTTGCTTTATGGAGAACAACCAAGGGTTGTCATTTTGGATCCGGAAGCGTCCGGAACCGTCGCTAACCCATTACTTAATGGGATGGTTCTGGGAGCTAGGTTTGGGGTTGATGGTTCGAACAGGGACATGGAGCAGATAATGATCTTTTCAAATACCCTCAACCGTCATTGAGTTCATCTCAAATAACCTCCACCAAGCACAGCCAAAGAAATAGCATAAGGTGACTGATGAGTTGAAGTCCTTCCTCTAGCAATGCCTAGGCGGGCTTCCCCCCATAGAAACATGAAAAGCTTGTAATGTGCTAAAAAATGTGATTAAGGGAAAATTATCACCTCAAGTACAGTACACCTCAAGTGCACTAAAATGTATATCTGACGGTGCACCTTAAAGTGATTTTATTTAAAACACTCTCCCAAGTGCATGTGCACCGTCAGATGTACCTTTTTGGTGCACTTGAGGGGATAAAGGTTTGTGATTAAGGCTTTCCATATTAAGTCATTACAGTGTTATCCATTGTAGAACTGCATTCTCTGGATTAGAAAAAGAAATAGACACTTTAATTAATATAACAAATCAATCATAGAGGAACCTAAAAGAGCTTTTGAATCAAATCTAAATGGAGAAGCCATCCAACATGTCTCAACAAAAATAGTGCATGCACAATAGATTCTTCACGCTTGCACCAAAAACAATCTCTTTGCGAAAGCATCAAGGAAGTTCGACTGAATGATGCATTTTCCTTTTAAAACCCTAACCCATAAGGTATTAAGACTCTTAAACATGCACCAACTCTACCTAGCAACCATAGCAAGATTAAAGCATTGAACTTCTCTAAACTCATGTCCCCCAAACTTCATACTTTGACACATCCTAGATCATTTAATCCTATATACCCCCTTATTTGAATTATCTTTCCACATGCTTAATTTGATGGGTAAAGCAATATTATGTTCAAAACAAAACACTACCTCCAAAGCAACTTCAACCACCACCATCACCTCCACTGCCATCGTCATTGCCACCACCACCTCCATCACCACCGCCAGTCCACCACCACTACCACTACCATCAATGCCACTGCCATCACCTCCACCAAATTTTTGGATGTTCAATTTGAAAATTTATAAAAGTTTTAGAAACATAAATTATTACACATAACAAATGCCTTTCTTTTTCTCTTTTGGCCTAAAAATAAAAATTACTATGCATTACCAAATGCGTTTTTTTGTCCAGAAATTTGTCCTAGTAACAAAAATACAAAAATTTATTTCTGGAATAAAAACATGACTGAGAAACAGAAATGTTATCATGTTCGAAACAAAAAGTTTTAAACATGTTTTTGCTTCTGGCTCAAGCACCTGGCCTGCTAAGTCCGTAAAGAACAAAAATTCCACCATACATTTCATCTTTCCTAGTTTGTTTATTTGAGATTGTAAAATGAAGGGGTGGATCCACATTGTTTAAAAACCATATAAAAAAATCTATAGAATCAGTCTATTTAAATTGGAATTGATTAACTCCGATTTTGGTAAGGGTGTCAAAATCAAACCTAAACCAATAAAATCGATCGAAAAAGTTAAACCGAACCGAACCAAACCAATCCTTATCGGATTGGTTTTGGATTGGAGTATGATGGGGCCGGCTGAAAATTATGCCACATCGAACTGACCGATATCCAAACCGAAACTGAACAAAATGGAACCGATAAAAATCATTGAGTATAAGGTTATGAATAAGTGAATTGATTATCCTTTGATTACAATATTAATGAGAAGATTTTTAATTGCAAGGGAAAATGTTACAAATCAATGAGTATGATGTTATGAATAGGGAAATTGATTTGTAACCATGCTTCCATTGATCTCCCTCCTCACTATACAAAATAGTATAATATTCAAATGAATAATTTGATAGTAGGGTCCATTGTGTGATTTCAATATTAGTTATCTTTCTTACTGATTAGTTATTTTTCTTACATTAGTTTTCAATACTAACTATATTTTCCCTACAAATCTACAATGATAAATAATGATTTGATTTGTAACAATGGTTTCGCTACAAACTCTATTTGTCCATTGATTTCAATATTAGTTATCTCCCCTTACAATCTTTATTCGGATTACAACAAGAACATATCAAATCAATTTTCATATTCCCGATTGTTTACTTGTTTAATTTGGAGAAGGTGATTTAATGTGTTTTTAAGGAATCTTTCCTCACTATAAACTATGAATCTAAGATTTTATTGTGGTTCAAGCCTAAAAACAAACGATTTAAATCAGTATTAACTTGATATTAAAAAATTAAAATAAATTGAAATCGTATTGGATCGAAAATTAAAATTCCTTAATAGTTTGATTTTGATCTCACTTATTCATAGACCGAAATCAAACCAAATCGGCCGTTTGAGACCCCTAGATTTTGATTAACCCTGATCCTGATAAAACCTATTTTGATCTTCTCGATCTCATTTTTTAAGGTTTTTGTCAATTCAAATCCAATCCAGCTGACACGGATGGAAGTCAATCCTGTCCCGAGCAAACCTTGAGGTTCCATAACATGATTGATTTGTGATAGTGACACAGTTACCTGCGCTGCCGTGCTATTGCTACTCTCAATTTCGTCTATTGGAGGAATTTCAATTATGATTTTTATGGTTCTCTATTGGAACCTTATTCGTACTACATTGAGACACTTTTCTCATTTTTTTGAGTAAACGCATTTGATACGCCATGTCGCCATGTTTATCATGTTTGCAATTATATTGGTATTGTTCCGTTTGGACTTTGGATAGAATAGAATTTTTTTTTTTATTTTAATGAAAGATAGAATAGAATATAGAATAAGAAAAAGCAACTCAAAAAAAATAATAGTTTGAAATCAAAATTTGACATGTAGTTAAATAAATTCATAAAGTCAAGTCAAACCTAAAAAAAATCCACAAGGAGTTTCATTGTTTAAATAGAAATAAGGAAAAAATAACATTTTCTGGTCACAAGGATCTTGCAATCAGAAACAAAAGCATGTAAAATTACCATCCTTTCTCTATGAAATAAGATATCTCATTCATATTAATACACCTATCCACGTTTTCATTGGCCCTACACTGGTGCAAGACCATGCAACCAAGGCAATGATCTCTTTCCTAAATGTAAATAAATAGTTATAATACACATTCAATGAAATGGGTTATGCGTGTATGAGAGGACTTTTGCGTTAACAAATAAATAGATTTCTTTCTTTTTTTTGTTGGGTAACAACAAATAAATACATTTCTATTGTACTTATCCACGCTACGCGGCATTGTAAGACTTTTCTACCCTTAGCTTCCACGTTTACGCATGGGAAACAAAATCATCTTTGAACCTCCAAAATAGAGATGGCTAGTAAGACTACCAAACAAATATCCATTGCCACCCTTTCCCTTATGTGTGAATTGAATGGTTTTCAGTCTACCAATATTGTTGGGGGCGGGGGCGGGGGCGGGGGGAGATGAGCTTCTAGCTCAGTGGCGGTAGATAGCTAGTAGAGGTCTAGCATAAGTTCAGGGAGAGGTTAAGTGTTCAACCCTCCTATCCCACTCTCTCACTATGTAATAGTTGTAGGTAGTGGTAGTAGTGTAATAAAAAGTGAGTCCCTTGTGGGTCTTTGTCTGGCCCCATTGTGGGTCTTACAACCTAAAAAAAAAAGGGGGCGTTGTTCTCTGTGCCGCAGCGTAAACTGCACCAAGGCACATGGGGGTGGGCACAATGACCACCCTGCCCCCTGCACATGTTGCCCATGTGCCTGGGCACAACCTGTACTATGGCACAGAGAACATTCTCCCAAAAAAAAATTGTGAATATCTCCAGGAGATTTGATGCACCAAAGTGAAAGAAAGATTCTACTTTTACCATTTAAATAAGAATAATATATGCGAGTCTTCCAAGGATTAGGGTATCTATATTCATTTCTATTACTTTACATATTTTTATTGAAGTCATTATCACTTTAAAAAGATTTCAAGCTAAAGATTGCTGCTTTTCCCAAACATTCATGTCCTTAAATTATATTTTTTTTCCCCATTTGGTGAGAGAAATTGAAAATTTAAAAAAAAATTTTGTATCAACTTTTTTTTTTCTTTACTTTGAAAGAGAAATACACTATTATACCAATAGAGGTGGCCCAGTTTATCAAACAAAACCAGCAAATCACATGGTTTGCATGGATATGGATTAGTCACATTAGTGTGCTTAGTTTATCAAAAAAAAAAAAAACTTTAGTGTGTTTAGAAAATTCAGATCGTGAATAAACCAATTGATAAAAATTGGATTTAATTCATTAAAAGACCTTGTTTGATTGCAAGGAAAATTAAAAGGAGAGGAAGTGAAAATTTCAAACCTAAAAAAGAAGTATTGACCCAATTCCCTAAAATTTCACAGACGCATATCGTATATCATGGAGACGAGCACTCTAGTTCTTCCTTTTCTTCTTGCAACGAGCACTCTGGTTCTGTTCATTTTTTGAAACACACAAAGAGAGATAGAGATGGAAGTAGAACCCTCATCGCCATTAACACTGCCACTCTAACTTTTCTACTCCACCCACAAGGCCACAACTCGACCTTCTCCAATCAGATCCACTCGCTTCGTCAAATGGAAGTAGAACCCTCATCTGGCCGCAAATTCGGCACCAGTATCCATGGATTCAGATCCTCTACTGTCGAGCTGCCCGGCAGGACCCTACTGCCAAGACACAGTAAGGCGATAAATGACTGCCTTACCCCCACTCGGGTAAGGCGCTCGGGCAGGGGTAAGGTGGTCATTCCTCGCCTTGTTGTGTCTTGGCAGTAGGGTCTTGCCGGGCAGCTCGACAGTAGAGGATCCAAATTGAATATCCACATAATAGCCATCGACGACATCGTCAACATAAATTCCCTCTTCGCCCTCGCAGTCTTCATTGACCTCGCTGGGTACCCCACAGACCCAACCAACACCCTCGTCGATGACCCCAACTGCGTCGCCGGTCCCCACGTTGCAAAAGACCTAGTCTCCTTTCATGTCTACTCCTTCAGCTCGTTTCTCTTCTCAAGCATTATTGCTTTGGGTCTCAAACAAGACATCAGGATTGCAAGGATCAATGGAGGGCCGGTCTTACTTCATGATGCCCTGATGGCTAAGGTTAATAAAATGGCATAGAGGGTTGGGATCCTTGTTTCTGTTGTTGGCTCTTTGCCTGGGTGTTTGTTCTTGATGCTTGCTTTGGTGAATGTGGTTCAGATCAAGCTTGGGACTCTGTCTTGTGGGAGAGTAAATCGTTATGGAGATATTGTGCCTCTTGTTATCTTAGTTCCTGCTGGGCTTTTCATCTATATTGCATTGTATTGTATGCCTTGACCTGTGTTGCGTCAAGAAACCGCCGGGTGGTTTTTCGGGTGCCGCAACCTGCAAAAGGACATCAAGGACAAGGGAGAACCGGTGTGGTTCCAGCCTGGGACTCTCCGATGCCTAAGTTAGATCTCTCTCGACAGCAAATGAATTACTGGAATTCAAGATGGGTCAATGGGGTAGAATACCTGGGTATTTATAGCTGAATATGGCGGTGTGGAGAGTCCAGGTAGTTGGTGGTAGGCTTCCTTGGTAGGAGAGTCCATCACGTAATAGATCTCGATCCTCCTCTTGGGAGGTAGAGTCTGGGTAGGGAAGGAGTTCCCTCGCAGATAGAAATGCGTGTTCCTCAAGTGTTGGATAAGATCCATGAGAGTCGTGCATGGGTAAGGTGCATCTCCTTTGGGATAAGATCCCTTCGCTGGTAGGATGATGTAAATCCGGGTGGTGATGCCATTGCCCACTCGTGTGGTGACCTTGGTCCTTGAGTGACCTACTGGGTCTCTTCCTCTTAAGTCTAACGGATGAGTCTTGATGTAGCCGAGTCTGGGTCGTCCTCTCTTCATGCCATGCCACGTGGCAGATCGGGGTTGGCCCCGAGTATTTATGGTTTATCAACCCATTAGGTTTTCTACTTTTTTTGCCCCAAATTCTCTCTATTTTCATTGTTTTAACACCAATTTGTCAATTTAATATCTGTGTTATACTTACTTGGATATCCTTTGAACACCAAGGGAGGATTTATGTATATATGAGGGGAAAAGAGGTTTTTTGGGTGCTTGTATGGATTAGAAACTGTAACAAGAATGAGCTTTCATGTTCATTGATCTGTTTAAGCTTGAACAATGATGGATTTCTGACCCGTTATGTTTTATTCTCCATAATTCTTTTCATTTTTACGATTTGGAGTTGATTTGTGAAAGAAGATGGGTGATAAGAGAATTTCTTCACCTACCACTAAAATATATAAGGGCTTTGGGCCAATTTCTTGAAAAAAAAAGAAGAAAAAGAAGCTTAGTTTCAATGCCCATGACATGGGCCCATTTGTTAAAAAATGTTATAAAGTTACCAAACTTATTTTTCATTTTACAATCTATTGTGTTTAGTAATTACCAAACAATTTTTAATTTTTGATCAAAATAGTTTTCAATAATATATATTTTTTAAATAGGCCAAAAACAAAATGAAAAATGATACCAAAAAGACCCTAAAGTTAACTTCTATTTTAGAGGATGATTTATCTAATTCTTTTTTTTTTTTTGGTTAAAATTTTCTTTTATTTTTCATAAAAAATGGTTATTCTATTTCACTTCCTATGGAAAAAGAACGCTGCCTTTGTCGCTTGGTTCTTGCACCCAAACACAGAAGCACATGAAATTACTGTCTAACTGTCTATAAAATTAAAAATTCCATCCATATTGATACTCGTGCAGACATTCTCATTGTCTCCCGCACCATGGAACCAGACAACTATCTCTTGCCCTTATTTCAATTTTGTTTTTAGTATAATTTACCAAATGAAATTTTTATGGGCAGTGGCGATCCAAGTTTTGCATGACCTTGATGGTAACTTAGAATCTTTAATATTGTTTCTCCAGACTAAGGACAGCAAGTTGATATCTTTGCCATCCATGTAAGTGCAACTATCAACTATGCAAGCATAGGCCGTCCACAAATTTGAATGCAAACTCAGACTCAGTGAATATAAAAAAGTTGTGTCTCTCAAGGTGTCACTATGTCTAGTGAAATATAATACTTCACTATTTGGTATTTGGGAGTACATGAATTGGTCCATGTGATAAAAAAACCCCACATACTTCTCAATGGTCAAATTTTAGTCCAAAGTAAGCAAGGAAAGTCTTTCAAACTCTAATTCAAAATTTTAGTAAGATTACCAAAATGCCATCAAATGGAGATGAATATAGAATACAAAATGGCCTATTGTTTACTTTTAGTTATTTTTTTCACTCATTTTAAGCTGACATTGTACTAATAAGGTGCTTACCTGGTCCTTACCACATGGACTAACCCATGTACTGCCATGTGGTAAATCGTGAAAAGTTAGACTTCACTACGCATAATGACAAGAAGAAAACCCTAACATATTAAAAAAAAAATAAAAATTCAAAGGTTGGCAAAGAGGGTTGATTTCATGAAATAGTCAACAAATAGATTTTTGGTCAAAAAATTGAAATTATTTTGATTGTATCAATATGAAATATTTCAAGAATAAAAAAATTCCATTTGGTAATTCAATTTCTGAAAATAGAGAATCTATAATTTTTGTTTGGAAAGGGTGGTGGCGGTGATGGTGGTGGTGGTGGCAGTGGTGAGGTAGTGGTGGTGAGACCATTAGGAAAGAAAAAAATGGTGGTGTTTTATTTTTAACATTAAAATACTACTTTGCCCATCAAATTAATCATGTGCTCATTAAAGAGAAAGGGTGACATCAAATGAAATAGTTTCTATTCCACTTGATTTCTTTTTCACTGAAAAAAAATGCAAAAATCAAACCAAACAATTTCCAAAATAATAATCACCCCCTGAAATTAAAATAGAAATCATACCATATCAAGTTCTTCATCTTTTGGTTTTTTCATAAATTTCCCACTCCCTTACCAGTTCTAAGTAACTTGTATCTAAATGTGACCACTGACCCACATCATTGCATTGGAACTGCGAGTTCATTAACTTCATGGCATTTCTTATGCAATTCCTGTTTAGGGTCTCTTAGGAGATAACATCCAATGGTTACATCTTTTAGCTTGTTTAGTGTGCTATTTAGAATCTATTCACAAATACAATTTTAAATTGAATTCATCCTTCTTGTTCTAATTTGGATGTTCTTGTGAGGAAATTAATTAAGGCTTCAAGTTTTTAAATGGCTCAATGAGGGTTCAAGTTGTTGAGATTCTTTAATGATTGATACTCCATGCAAAGATGCTTTAGAGGGAGTTATTTCATGGAATGACTAGTTGATTAAATTCCCTCAAGTGCATTGGCGTAACTTCTTATCTTAATGGAATGGTTATATAAATTTAGGCCAAATGTTTTCTGTGTTGGGGCGCACATGTGGGGGTGGGCGAAATGACCACTCTGCCCCTCTAAATGACAAGCCCATGTGTCTAGACGTAAGCTGCACTGCGGCACAGAGAACATCAACACATAAATTTATGTGCAATATTTATGGAATTTTGGTGCAATCATAGACTTAAGAGAGAGAGAGAGAGAGAGAGAGAGAGAGAGAGAGAGAGAGAGAGAGAGAGAGAGAGAACAATCAAACAACTACAACGCAAGAATATACGTGGTTCGACAAGATGCCTACGTCCACGATGAGGTGAGTGGGACTTCACTAGCAATGGGAAAATAGGGTTACAAAATCTTTCCTCTCGCCTCTGGTTACAAAGAATTTCCTCTTAACCTTAAAGTAAAGCCATAAAGATACAATTTCCAAAATTCCACTATCCAAACAATAAAATACAAACATGGATCCCAAGAAAAACTCAAAAACATATAAATGAAAAGGCAAGAGAGTCAAATAACACATAAAGATAATTAGTCTTCGATTATGATGAAGGGTATGTGTTTGATTTTGTGCCAATCATCCCCATCTTCTCGCTTCTTCTCTTCTCGAAGCCTTTGGTTGAATTCCTGTGGCATGCCTATGACCTCCAATTTCTTGAGGGTGGTGATGAATCTTAATCCTTCAGGAAGTATTCTTAAGCTATTGCATTTAATGATCTGCAGATGCCCAAGACATGGTAGTGTTCCCTTCTCCATTCTCAATTCCCTCACGTTTCTTGGGTAATAAATTTGTAGGTATCAAAGTCTTGGAAAACCCTTTTGCGGAGAGGCAACATTGTGTGATTGAACCATGCATACTATGCCTTAGATTGTCTAAGTTTGGTAGCATTTCTAAAATTGGAATTGGATCTTCTTCCAAATCAGGTGCCAACAACCAAAGGTTTTTTAAATTTGGTGGGAATTCTTCCAACTTTGGTAATTTCATTTTTCCAGACACAGTTAATTTCGATAGGCTATGACAATAAGAAAGTGGTGACCAATCAAAATCAAAGGAATCAGTACTGGACGATCTGCTGCCAAAAAAGTCCAAACGCAAGCATTGGAGGTGATCCAATCTGGATAACGAGAACTGGTTTAATGACTTGAAATCATCAACATAGATACTACTTATATCCAATTTCCGAAGATTGGTCAATTTTTGTAGATTATATTCCAGACGAGACTCTTTTTCCCACGGAAGAATAAGAGTCGAAAGTTTCTTCAATCCATCCAGTCGCAATCGCATTTTAGGTGGGTAATTCCTCGTATACATGAGATATGACCCATCAATGGAACAATAAGTCAATTGTTCCATCTTCCATAGCACGTTTGGAAAATTTTCTATGTTTTTGAGGATAAGGAATTGTAGGTTCTGTAAATTACCTATGGTTGATGGAACCTTTATTTAGCGAGCCCCTCCCAACTTCAAGTATCTCAAATGAATCAACTTCCCTATGGCTCTTGGCAAGCTATAAATCCAGATATGCTCAAGCATTAGGACCCTAAGAAAATTGAATTTCTTGCAAACGAAATCTAATGTCACAATGGATTCCTTTGGATTTTATGGCATCCATAAGGACAAGGCACGGAGATGTGAACTACTTGTGTGTTGTTGCAAGGAAGCATACCTGTTACAAGTGATTTGGATGGTATGCCTACGCATTTGATGAGTAGCCACAGAAGTGGAAGAAGAAGAAGAAGAAGAAGAATCCCCTGTAGTTGAGCTTCCATCATTATAAGTACAATGGAAATTCTCTTCTTTTGCCTTCCACAAGCATTAGTATCGCATTGAGGTATGCAAAACGCATGTTCTGACATTCCCGCGGAAGCTCTGTTTTCCCACTTCAACCATTGACCTGTTAATCAACTCAAGCAAGTATTCTTCCCCTGTTTCCTCCTTTGTTGTTTCTTGCCCATTGTGCTGCACAAAACCTTCTGCTATCCACATTTGAATCAATTCTCTTTTGTCAACTTTGGTATCTTCTGGGTAGAAGCTGAGGTAGAGAAAGCATGGCTTTAAGTAAGAAGGTAAATCATGATAGCCTAGAGACAATATCCACGAAGCATCATCATCATCGCCATTTTGTTGTTGTTGTTGGGCTTTGTTCATGTACCAGCTACTGATGTTCTTAGCTGCCATCTCCCATTCATGAATTGATTTCTTCATCGCTAGCATGCCTCCAAATACAACAAGGGCTAGAGGTAGACCTCCAAAATTTTTCATAATCTCCCTTCCCAACTTCTCCTTCTTCTCAGCTTCTTGAGGGTATGAAGAAGAAGAAGAAGAAGAATTTGAAGCAATATTCTTCCAAAGAAATGATCCCAACTCTGTTCCTGTGTTAAACATGCAAGTTCATGATGAAAACCCAATGGATCTGCATAAAGGGCAATATCTTTGATTCTAGTGGTGAGCATTATTTTGCTTCCCATCTTTCCTTTCGGAAAAGCGGGTTTCAGAAAATCCCATGCCTCTGTGCTAGTTATATCATCAAGGACCACCAGATAACACTTATCTTCCAATGCCTTGTAAAGCTCCTTCTTCAATTCTCCATCATTCAAGGACTCAAGTCCATATTGAGGCCAAATGTTCCTTATGATTTGCTGCAAAATGAATCGTCCTCCTTGGAATTGTGGGGAAACATAATTCCAAGAACAACGATCAAAATGACACCTAACATGATTGTAAACCATTTTGGCAAGCATAGTTTTACCAAGTCCCCCAATCCCAACAATGGAAACCAGATGGGGGCCTTCCTTGTTAATCAACTCTGCAACCAATACCTTAATGTTATCCTCTCTGTCGATAACATTTTCAACTTCATTATAAGAGTGCAAATAGGATTGTCTCCTCTGTTGTCGCAGCTCAGTTGTAGTAGAGCTTGTTCCTTCTCCTTGGCTGCTAGTCCTTATGAAGCCATAAGTTTCTACATTGCGAGTAATGTCCTGGATCTTGGATTGAAGCGTTTCGATCTCCTTTCCAATTTTGTGAAGTTGTATAAATTTGTTTGGATTGAAGAAGCTTGCATACTTTGCTTTTAGAATGTAGGCATCTATAGCATTCTCCACATCATATGCAAGCTCTCTGATTTCTGAAACCCAATTATGAACAACTGGGCTTTCATCCTTTCTTGCATCTGCATCTTTTAAGAAGCATTGCATCCGCGTCATATCATCTTGGATCTTCATAATCTGATCTGTGATACCTCCTAAAAATTCTGCTTCTTGAATTAGCAGGACACCAAGGTATTGTGCAACAGAGGACACAACAAACTCTGCCATATTTTGCTTCTGATTTTTCTTCTTCTTCTTCTTCTGATGATGATGATGATAACCAAGGAGAATGAACAGTTATGGATAGATAATCTTATGTGTCCTTTTTCGGTCATGAGAAGCAATCATTTTTTTTTTTACAAGTGGAATGGCAGTCATTTAGTGTGATTGAAAAGGCATAAGTTGAGTGTACAAATTCATTATTAGTTCATCTGGTCCAATACAGCTTAATAATATCTTTAGTATTTATTTAAATTTTATATTAGATACATATAGTTTGGTGTGATTATATTTAGATTGTTTTTATTTCTTAATTAACAATTTGGGCTTAGATGGTGTGGTCCATAATTCTTAAATCCAAATTGACAAAAAATATCAAAACTGACACTAGTAAAACCCATTAATCAGAACTATTTAAAAGTCGATTAACTAGAACCGTTTATTAATTGACTTCAACTTGGCCACTTGGGACATTGGAATCGTTTAATAAACGATTTGATTTTGATTTCTACCCTTCATACTATGAATCAAACCAATTAACACCTTTACCTATCATTATGTCACAATTTAAAGTTTTATCTAATTGATTCATATAGATTTGATTTGGTGTAGGTGAGGTGAGGTAGGTGTGATCTAGGGTTGAGGATGTTATATAAGGTCAACAAGTCGGACACTGCCATAAATATCTCCAATGTTTAAATTTAAGGGAAAATGTTGGGCACGGCACCAGGATGCCTAACATGTTTCATCCTCTCTCTTTTTCTCCTTTGGAAAAAAACCCCTTGCCTTCCTGTGTCCAACCTAGTGATAGGTGTATGCCACTATTTAAAAAACAGATAGATGTATGCTACTAGCTTATCGAATCCTCTCCAAACTTTAGTTACATATATTACACCTTGTGCATTGCTGTATTGAGGGGGAAAAAAAAACTTGAGTTTACTTTTTTTTTTTTTTTTCAAGAGAATGACAACTTTGATGGTTGACTTAAACCTGTGAGAATTATATCCCTTCGACTCTCTTGCTTCTTCTCTTCTTTATCGTTCATCTCCACCCTCATTTGTGATCGTGTTACGTGTTGATTAATTTGTATTAATATTTGAATATTTTAATATGTAAGGGAGTTGTATTATGGGAACTGGGAGTGAGTAGCCATGAGAGAGGAGTATGAATGGTTATAAGATGTAGTTAATTAATGGATAACTTCCACCCATATCCATACAAATTATTGGGTTTCCTCCAAATCGAACAAAATTAATTATGGCCAGTACTAATTGGTTCCAAAGCAGCTTAAATTTCTCAGTTATTTACTGAACAATTTTGTTTTGTTTTGTTTTGGGTATGTAAGAGTTTGTATTTGAGTGGTAATCTTCTCCCCTTTCCACTATTTCAGCTGGGAATTTAAACTCTTGAAATTCAAACCATTGTTTGGCACAGTGGTTGATGAATCATGAAAAGTGGGTGTTTTTCAAGGATGGTAGTATAAGGAATTGGGAAGCTTAAATGTTCTCCTCGCAATGGGAAGTCCCAAGAGGCTGCTCCACTGGGATCCAATCATTCCCCAAATACGGTAACCCTTACTCATCAGCACCTTCCTTTGCTCTGCTTTGTACTGTTGCACGGTCTTGCAGTTGTCCTCATCACTCCTATTATAATGTTGTAAAAAAGAGTCATTTTAATGAATGAACAGAAATGATCTTGAGAAGAGAATCAAGAAATGAACTAAAATCCATTAAAACAAAGTGCAGGAGTAGAGTTCTACCAACCTTGGTATGAGACCATACCAACCACTGTAACCAACCTTGAAGAGGTTGTCAATGGTGGCGTCCCTTAGGTGCTCTCCCTTTGAAGAAATCAGAAAGATCTTAATTCCCTTTTCCTTTATCTCATTGAAGAGGTTCAATGTATGCTCAAGAGCTGGAGCCTTCCTCTCTCTCATCCATTCTCCAAAGGAGGTTATGTTTAACTTCTCACCCCTGAACCCAAAAAAGAATAACCAAGTCACTAAATGGGCAAGAAGGAAAAGTAACCCACTTGCAGTCCTGAATGTCATAAGATGAGATGATCTACTGTGATAAAGCTGAGAAGTTGGATCTGATAAAGAGAATTAAGAGAAATGGTGGAAGAGATTTATAAGAAGAGATTAGCAGCTACCCGTTATGATGGTTCTTGAAGTAAGGAACATTGGAGAGGAGGGTATCATCGACACCGAAAATCCATGAATCCCTATCATCACCCGTAGAGGTGAAGGTGTTGCTAAGATAGATGGTGCACTCTTCTAGGGCCATCTCAGAGTCCACCTTGTACTGAGTGGAGCTCATGTACTTGCCAATGTAGTTAGTGCATTCTTCAGGGATAATCTCGAAGTTGCGAATGTTGTGAAGCTCTGCATTTATCCTCCAAGCCTCACAGTAGTTCTTGAGGGTGATCTTCAATCCATTGTTGTTCTTCCATATCCTCTGGTTCAAGATTTTCCAGTCTGCAACTGTTAATCCAACGAGGAGGCTAGAGAAGCATAGCAAGAGAGCCAGATTTCTTCCCATTTTCTTCTTCTTGATCAGAAAAGGCAAAAAGAGAGTGGGTCAACAGGAGAAGGGAGATCTGGGTGTTTATAGCAGTAGGCTTTGGATCATTGAAATGGAAGATGGGTGGTGGGGTAACCATTGTCTGTATGTCATTTCCCGCCCAGCCCATTAGATTAGAGTTCATGTGCTTGGTTATGAGATTGTAGACAAAAAACTTTAAATTATGGAAGCCATCCATATCCCATATTTTTGTTTTCACATTACTTTATGCTCATTGGGGAATTAGGGGTTGACAAACAGACCTGCCTCTTTTATTGACCCGGGCAACTTTTATTCCTTCTCTCTCCCCCCAACCCTCATTATCATTTTCTAAGTTGTATAAATGTCTTTTTGTTTTTGTGTGCATAGATGAAAGGTAGTGTGATTAGTTTTGTTTTGGTTGAAACTCATAAAAAACAAGGAGGCAGTTTCACTTTATCTCCTTTGATCGAGGGGTTTGGATGGTGTGCAAAGGGTATCGGGGAAGCATGGAGGGTATTATTGACTTCATACAGTAGGGGTAGAGCATTTATGACCTTAGATGGGTGTATTTTTCCTTCATCCACCATGGAAGAAAACTTCTTAAAAAACTAAACCTACTATAATATATCAATTGCTTTGTTCTCAAATGTTTCCATCAATTGGTCAATTCGAGTGATTTTTGGCAAAACCAGCATAGCCAATAGATTTTTTAAGCGAAAATCAAATATAAATTACGAAGGAAAAAAGAGCAGAATTCATGTCCACATATATACTCTCCATGTTTTTCAGATCTGGCTTTATTAGCCAATCTGTGAGCTATTGAGATCAAACATTTATCCTACTTAAATACATGTACAGAACAAAAAGACTTAAAGCGTTAACATCCAGTCATAGAGAAAACAGTTACCATGGTCATCTAAAAGCAGTGAACTATCCTACCCAGTTTGCAAATTCCTGATAATCGGTCCAGATGTTGATGGTTACGCAGTCCAATGACATTCCTCCTTGTTCCTTGCTGCAAAATCCTTTCTTCTACTTCCTGTGGACATCCAGCAAATTCAAAATCCATGGATGCAAATACAAATTGTTTGTTAAACAAGATTACATAAGCCCAACCAGTCTCTTGAGTTTTATGATTTTTATACTCCCGTTATAAATAATTATTGGATGATCAGTGGTGGATAGATACAAATAATCATCAAGAGATAGATATAGGGAAGAGGTGATGATACTATTGATGTTGGAGGATGACAATTGTAGATATTCATATTATGGATCCATCGAATAATGTTGGCCATAATGACAGATGGATTGGGAGAGACAGTGTTGAAAATAGAAGTGTTACAAGCAATCCAAATAAAATAAAAACTAATAGATGCTACGGAAATAAATTTTTTTTTTTTATCATGTTGAGTAATAGAAGAGTTACTGAAAAAAGAAAGAACCAAATCATAGATTGTTTGAGCTTAGAGGTACTCCGGGGTTCTACAGCCCGAATTCTATTAGTAAAAGGGCAAGAAATAAACAGATGCCAATCAGTTTCACTATCAGCTGAACGAAAACCACAAGAGGGGTCCATATTGATAAACCAAGATAACTTACATCTAGTATGCACTCCACCATCTAAAACTTTCCACAAAATAACCAAAATTTAGGGTAAATAAGAAACTTCCAAAATAAAATTTCAAACTGATTATTCTCAAAAGTGCCATTACGAGGATGGATGGATTGTACACAATTAGCTCCCACCCTAGTAGACAAAGTACTGGACTTACTGTGAGAAAATCTAGAAATCCTGATGGGATGTTGTAAGAAAAGGAATTTTCATAATCGAAGGAATGCTGATAGAAAACAGCTAGTAGCCATCATCAGAGATTTATAAGCTCCAATGCTGAAACCAACAAATTGACCTCATCCTCAAAAGGAATAGATGTTCAAGCACCATTTTCCTCGTCAGAAACCACTCGTAACAAACTTTCAATAAATTTTGGATTTTTAAAGGGTTAGATGTAATAAATATATTATGCAAATGGTCTGTAAAGATTTTTTTTCTAAAGAAGGCACATAAAAAACAAAGGAACCATGTGAATTCTTTAGGCAAACAATTGAATTTTTCCTAAGATTCATATTAGCAATAGAACAATAGTACTTAGTATCGGGGTCCCCCTCATTGATATAAAGGTGCCTGGATTTTTTGAGCCAAAAAAGTTGTTCAGCTCCAAGGAGCCAATGTAGGTTATTGGAAATCTCTGTTAGCTTAGTTGTAGAATCAGGGAAAGGCTCCTTTGTTAAATCTTAAAGTTTAACTTTTGGAATTATCTGTTTTTTTATTTTTGAGAGATGTAGTGAGGAATTTATGTATTTTGTGTGTGTGCCTTGATATTTGAGCTTGCTTGCACATTTCCCACATCACCCTTCACCCATCCATTTCCCTAGTCAAAACCTCTTTCTTATGTCCCTATTTCCCAACGTAAGCCTTCCTTTCCCATGTGAGCATCCATTCCATTGAATGACCCTTTCCCATCCTATCATCATTTCCAAGTTCCACCTCCATTCATATCTCTCGGTTCACATAACTTCAATCTTGGAAGTTGGTCAATTGCCTTGATCTTCTCCTTTCACTTACCTATAAAGAACCCCATTTCTCCATTCAATCGAATCAATCAATCAACCATATTACCTTGTGTGCAAGCTTGTCATCATTGCCCAACATCTCTGTATCTGAAAAAGTTTATCTTCTCTCATCCTATTGGAGTAATATTATTGTTCTTCTTCAATTTTTCGGTTGTGAGTCTTGGGCTAGTGGAAATTTTATTTTCACTATTTGTAGAAGCGGGTTTGTAATTGGAATTCGTCTTTCTTCACATGGTATCAGAGCTACAAGAGTGGTAGCTTGGTGTCTTCAAGATTCTCTTGGTGAAGAAGCTCAATTGCTGCTCCAAAATGGATTCAAGTGGAAGGGTTGTCGGGCTTGGTATTGAGGCTCTCAATCAATCCAATTACAAGGTATGGCGGTCATGCATGGAGTCTTACCTTCTTGGTGAAGACTTGTGGGAGGTTGTTGGTGGTGATACTAGAGTGGCACCAGAAGCCACGGAAGAAAATGCCGATGCATTGAAGAAATGGAAGATTTCTAATGCAAAGGCCGAGTTCATTTTGAAGAGGTCTATTGCTCATGATTTGTTTGATCATATCATTGGGTGTAGGACGGCATCTGATATATGGAACACCCTCAATGGGTTGTTCAATAAAAAGAATGTTGCTCGGTTACAATTATTGGAGAATGAGTTGGCCAATAGTTCTCAAGGTAATCTTTCCATTTCTCAATTTTTCTTAAAGATTAAGAACCTTTGTTCTGAAATTTCCTCTCTCGATCCGGAAGAACCAATTTCTGAGTCACGAATGAAACGTCATATCATTCGTGGTTTAAAGAAGGAATATATCCCGTTCATTACATCTATTCAAGGGTGGGCTCAAGAGCCATCCTTGGTAGAGTTAGAGAATCTTCTTTCTTCTCAAGAGTCTCTAGCTCAACAAATGGTGGGTTGTTCAATTTCTAGATGAGAAGGTGATGCATTATTCTCGGGAAGTAAGAAAAATTGCAAGAATGAAAAAGAGAAGAAAAAAGATGGAGATGATGGAGAATCCTTAAGCAAAGGGAATTCAAACAAAAAAAGTTTCAAATGTTACCGGTGTGGTAAGCTTGGACATATAAAGAAGAATCTGTAGAGTGAAATTAAAGGGTGGCCATGTAGCTGAAAAGAATGACAAATCTGAAGAAGATTGGGGTAGTTGCCTTGTAGCGAAACTACCTCAATTGATGCTTGTGCCACTATCAATTACAAGACCGATTGGATCGTGGACTCGGATGTGGTCATCATCTAACCGCGACGACTCCAACTTCTCTAGCCTTCAACACTATGAAGGTAATGATGCTGTTGTCACCGTGGACAACACCGTTCATCCGGTGGAGAAAGAAGGCACTATCATCTTCAAAGGTGTTGATCATGATCCAATCACATCAAAAGTGTGTACCATGTACCAGGGATGAAAAAGAATTTGTTCTCGAGTGAGTAATGCGTGGATTCCGCCACTATGTCTTGTTCGGGCCTAAAGACGTCAAGTTTCTTCGAATATCTCCCAACTTGAGGCGGACGTTGTTCATACCGGTAAGAGAGTAAAGATTTATTTGTATTATCAGCCTCTACTTCTTATGTTGATAAGATGAGCACAAATGATAATACTTCACTTTGGCATGCTAGATTGGGGCATCTAAGTATGGATAAATTAAAAGTCATGGTGAATAAAAATCTAGTTGATGGGTTACCTCACCTTACCACCTTCGGTAATGGAGTAGTTTGTGAGGGATGTCAATTTGGTAAGGCACATCGCCTACCTTTTGATAGGTCTCTCACTAGATTTAAATCACCATTGGATCTTATTCATAGTGATTTGATGGGTCCTTCACGCACACCTACTTTTTCGGGCTTCCGCTATATGTTAATATTTATTGATGATTTTACCCAGTTCACATGGGTATACTTTGTCAAAGAAAAATTAGATGTTTTCTCCAGGTTCAAGGAGTTTAAAGAAAAAGTTGAAGGTGAGCTTGATAGAAAAATCAAGCGATTGAGGACCGATAATGGGGGAGAGTTTACCTCTGATGAGTTTGAGCTCTTTTGTAGTAAACATGGTATTCAAAGGCAATTCACATGTGCCAACACATCTCAGCAAAATGGCGTGGCCGAGAGGAAGATTCGGCACATTTCGGAGACATGCAAAAGCTGGCTATATGGCAAAAATTTACCCAAACCCTTATGGGACGAAGGTATGGCATGTGCAGCTTATGTTATCAATCGGGTTCCTCTTAGCCCAATTAAGATGAAGTCTCCATATGAGATGATGTATAAGGAAAAGCCTAATGTGAAAGACTTTAAGGTCTTTGGTTCGATTTGTTATATTCACATTCCAGATTCACAAAGGTATAAATTGGATGCCAAGGCGAAAAAATGTATCTTCATTGGTTATGATGAAAGAAGAAAAGGGTGGAAATGCATGGATCCAGAAACTCACAAATTTAAAGTTTCTCGTGATGTAACTTTGATGAAATCTCTTCTTATTATAGCCCAGGTGGTGCTACCCTTGGTAATTGTGGTGCTTCAGTAACAATGGAGAGCAAACAAGAAATGGCAATTAGCTTGCCAATCACATCCTCAGTCCTATAGTGTCTAGTCAATCATCATCACCGGTGATGACTAGTAGTTCTTCTTCTTCACTATAGGAGAGCATGAAGATAGGGGAGTGAAAATAATTTTCATGCTGCACAAGAAGAGGAGGATGCTACTATGGAGGTAGCAAATGCTCCAAAAGTCACAAGTCGGAAGGCAAGTTGTCAAACCGATCAGATATCGGGATGGCAACTTGGTAAGTACTATTGAGTGTTTATTTTTGGACCTATTTATGAAAATGAACCTTCTTCTTTTGATGAAGAAAAAGGTGTTCAAGAATGGGTGGTTGCAATGAATGAAGAAATGCAAGCTCTCATGAAAAATGAAACTTGGGACCTAGTGCCAAAGCCCAAGGACGTGAAACCCGTTACTTGTAAATGGGTGTTCAAAATAAAAAGGAAGTCGGATGGAAGTGCTGATTGGTTCAAAGCAAGACTTGTGGCAAGGGGTTTTTCTCAAAGATATGGAGAAGATTATGAGGAAACCTTCAATCCGTAGCAAAGATGACTTCTGTTCGAGTTGTGATCTCCTTGGCGGCATCTCTTGGATGGAAGCTATGGCAATTTGATGTAAAAATGCTTTCTTATATGGTGAAATTGAAAAGGACATTTACATGGACCAGCCACCTGGGTATGTTTCCATTTCTCATCCTAATCATGTCGCAAACTCAAGAAAGCTCTTTATGGGTTAAAGCAGGCTCCAAGGGCTTGGTATGGAAAGATTGTCGAGTACTTACATTTTTGTGGATATTTTGCTTCTAACTCAGATTCTAGTCTTTTTGTTAAGAAGGTGAATCACTACACATGATTGTCTTATTGTATGTGGATGATATGATTATTACTGGCAATGATGAAGGGGAGGTTGCAAAGCTTAGGGCTGAACTCTCTATTCGGTTTGAAATGAAAGATTTGGGTGAACTAAATCATTTCCTTGGCTTGGAAGTAGAAAAGGTGAATGATGGCATTTTTCTATCTCAAAAGGGATATGCCAAAAAGCTTATTGAAAGATTTGGGATTAATTCAAGCAAGCTGTGCTCTACTCCTCTTGATGCCAACATAAAGATTAGGCGTAAGGAAGGTAAGCTTCTTCCGATCCCCATCATTATCGCGCTCTTGTTGGTAGTCTCATCTACTTGACTATTACAAGACCGGATATTGCCTTTCCGTTGGGTTGGTTAGTCGCTATATGCAAGAACCACGGAAACCACATTTGGATGCTGTGAAGCAAATTTTGAAGTATGTGAATACCACTTGTGACATGGGAATCCTTTATAACAAAGGAACTGTTTTTCTCTACTTGGGTTTGGATGCTGATTTTGGTGGTGACTTAGATGATCGAAGATCTACTGGTATGTGTTCTTTTGTGGCTCAGGATGTGTTTCATGGTGCAGCAAAAGCAAGATTCAATTTCTCTTTCTACTACGGAAGCGGAGTATAAGGCATCCACACTTGCTGCCCAAGAATGTATTTGGCTTCGTCGGCTCATCGAAGATGTTTATGCACCCATTCACAAATCACTGTTATTCTTGGTGACAATCAAAGCGCCATCAAACTTGCTACTAATCCGGTGTGTCACGCAAGAACCAAACATATTGAGATTGAGCATCATTTTATTCGCGAGAAGGTCCTTGATGGGTCCATTGATGTATTGGAGGTACGGAGCAAAGAAAATGTTGCTGATATTCTTCACAAAGTCACTCTCAAAAGGACCGTTTGAAAATCTTTGAGCCAAACTTGGGCTTGTTTCCAAAAGTTCACTTTAAGGGGAGTGTTAAATCTTAAAGTTTAACTTTTGGAATTATCTATTTTTATTTTTGAGAGATGTAGTGAGGAATTTATGTATTTTGTGTGTGTGCCTTGATATTTGAGCTTGCTTGCACATTTCCCACATCACCCTCCACCCATCCATTTCCCTAGTCAAAACCTCTTTCTTATGTCCCTATTTCCCAACGTAAGCCTTCCTTTCCCATGTGAGCATCCATTCCATTGAGTGACCCTTTCCCATCCTATCATCATTTCCAAGTTCCACCTCCATTCATATCTCTCGGTTCACATAACTTCAATCTTGGAAGTTGGTCAATTGCCTTGATCTTCTCCTTTCACTTACCTATAAAGAACCCCATTTCTCCATTCAATCGAATCAATCAATCAACCATATTACCTTGTGTGCAAGCTTGTCATCATTGCCCAACATCTCTGTATCTGAAAAAGTTTATCTTCTCTCATCCTATTAGAGTAATATTATTGTTCTTCTTCAATTTTTCGGTTGTGAGTCTTGGGCTAGTGGAAATTTTATTTTCATTATTTGTAGAAGCGGGTTTCGGTAATTGGAATTCGTCTTTCTTCACATCCTTGTGTTCCAATTCCAGGCTTAAAGAGAGATTCTTTTAGAGGAAATAAATGTCCAAACACTTCTCTATTCCAGTGCTTAAAATACATCATAACTCCATTTAGCTGAACAATCAAATTTTGGTTACTGAGACCTTTCCATTTAGAA
The DNA here is from genome assembly GCF_018873765.1 of Telopea speciosissima. Taxonomy (NCBI): domain Eukaryota; kingdom Viridiplantae; phylum Streptophyta; class Magnoliopsida; order Proteales; family Proteaceae; genus Telopea; species Telopea speciosissima. The sequence continues at coordinate 17,015,489 of NC_057922.1, forward strand.
ACCAGAAACTCATGAAACTCTGGGTTTTTAAACCAAGTTGCCAGAAAATGAACTTCTTTTTCAAAAGATTGCCTAGGTTGGTTAGTTTTAAGCAGAATTGGGTTATGGTCAATGCCGAAAGAAGGGAGAGAATGAAGAGTTGCATCCCACAAGGAGATCCAAGCTGGATTACTAAAACCCCATCAAGAGCTTTCTTGATGAGATTTGGTGGATTTTGTTTGTTTGACCAACTAGAATAGGACACTAACAAAGGCAGTTCAGCAAGACCAAAATTAGGAAAAAGGGAATAGAAAGAGAAGATAAAAAACAATGTAATTTTCCCCCAAAATTCAGCTTGATAAGCAATGGAAGGTGGGGCATAAATACCAATAAGGCACCATGAGTTGTCTACTACTGGATCATTTAGAAACAAGGCTATAAAATGGGAGAAACAATGGACAAGAGTGGGAGAGAGACCAGAGCACCCCAAGCACCAAAGGCCACAGGATTTTTATCCGCTGTTGTAACTGCAGCGCTGCTGTACTCATCGTGCGGCGCTGCAGGTGTATCATGTGGGGGCCACTGTGTACACATGGCACCTGCAGCGCCGCACGATGAGTACAGCAGCGCTGCAATTACGGCCGCGGATAATAATTCTTGTACCCTGTCCTGGAACAAATCCAATTGTTTGACATCTTTGCAGAAAGCAAGGAAGTGACTTAGCATCCACAGATAAATACTTAGTTTCGTATAAGAAAATAAAATCAACAGAGAGAGAGAGAGAGAGAGAGAGACAGAGAGAGAGAGAGAGTACCTATAAAGCACAGTAGAGATAATGCAGCAAACTCCAATTGCTTCTTTGAAGCAGCAAAAGAGAAGTCAAGTGCGTTGTATTGTGACAGAGGGTATGTGTTGGATTTTGTAACAATCCTCCCCATATTTTCGGAGCCTTCTGCTGAATCTGTCAGGCATGTCTATTACCTCCAATTTCTTGAGGGTAGTGATGAATCTTAATCGTTCAGGAAGCATTCTTAACCTTTCACAATCCTTGATTTGTAGATGAACAAGACATGGCAATGCTCCGTTCTCCACTTCCAATTCCTCCAAGTTATATAAAAATCCAAGTCGTAAGTATCGAAGTCTTCCAAATCCCTTTGCTGAGAAACAATATTTGGTGATCCCGTAACCATCAGAATATAACAGAAGACTTTCCAAGTTTGTTATCGTTTCCAAAGTTGGAATTGGATCTTCTTTCAACTTATCCGATTCCAACAAAAGCTTAGTTAGATTTGGTGGGAAGTACGATGGTAATTTCTTTAGCTCTCCTGATAGATGCATTTTCCATAAGCAGCCGTAACTAGAAATTGATGGAAAGGAAATACGAATGTAATTATGAAAGGGAATCCGAAAGTGCAAACTCAAGCATTGGAGGCGATCCCATCTGCATCTATATAATAGACGCATAACAGTTTCAGCATTGTCGATGTCATATAAACGCAATTTTTTAAGAATTGCCAATGTTGGTAGAGAATATTCCAGCTGCAACTCTTTGTTCCACGGAAGCACCAGAGTCGAGAGATTCTTCAGTCCAACCAATAGCAAAGGTTTGTTATCGTGAGTATGACAACTCAAACCATAGGTATTGAGACAACGAAAATAAGTCAATTGTTTCATCTTCCATAGCACATTTGGTATAATCTCAATGTCATTGAGTGCGAGGAACTGTATACTTCGTAAATTACCTATGGTTGGTGGAACCTTTATTTTTGCTGGTCGCTGACACACTCAAGTATCTCAAGTGAATTAACTTCCCTATGGCTCTTGGCAATCTATCAATCTTAATACCCTGAAGCTCTAGGACCCTAAGAAATTTGAATTTCTTGCACACAAACTTTAAGGTCCCAATGGATTCAACTGGATTTGATGACTTCAATTCCCATAAGAAGAAGGCACGAAGATGTGTACTTCTTGTGGATTGTTCCATAGAAACATACCTCCTGTCACAAGTGAAGTGGACAGCGTGTCTCCGCATTTTTTGATGATCAGAGGTTGATGTCACCAGAGAAGTGGAAGAAGAAGAAGAAGAAGAATAAGAATCTCCTATTGAGGAGCTTCTACCATCAAAAGTACAAAGAAAATTCTCTTTTTCTGCCTCCTTCAAGCATAAGTCTCGCATTAAGTCGTGCATACGGCAATATTTAACTTTCCCACGGAAACTCCTTCTACCCACTTGAACCATTGATCTGTTAATAAGCTCAACCAAGTATTCGTCTCCTATTTCCTCCTCTATTGTTTCTTGTCCATTATTATGTTGTTGAATAAAACCTTCTACTATCCACTTTTGGATCAATTCTCTTTTATGGACTTCGGCATCCTCTGGGTAGAGACCTAAGTAGAGAAAACAAGGTTTTAAGTAAAAAGTTAAATTATGGTAACTCAAAGACAATATCCATGAGACTCCATGATGTTCTTGTTGGGCTTTGTTCAAATATCTGCCAATGTCTTTAACGATCATCTCCCATTCATTAATTGACTCCTTCGTTGACAGCAAGCCTCCAAGTACAACAATGGCTAGAGGCAGACCTCCACATTTTTCAATCATATCCCTTCCCAATTTCTCTTTCTTCTCTACTTCTGGATGGTACAAGGAAGAAGAACTTGAAGCATCATTCTTCCAAAGAAATGCTTTCTTACAGAACAGTACCCAACTTAGTTCCGCTGTTAAACAGGCAGGTTCATGAAGAAAGCCGAATCGATCCGCATGAAGTGCAACATCTTTGATTCTAGTGGTGAACAATATTTTGCTTCCCTTCTTTCCTTTGGGAAATGACGGTTTTAGAAAATTCCAAGCATCCATGCTCCATATATCATCAAGGACCACTAGATAGCACTTGTCTTGCAGTAACTTGTAAAGTTTCTCTGTCAACTCTCCATCATTCAAAGTCTCAAGTCTCGTTTCTTCATTTAGATTGCAAACTTTCCTTATGATTCCCAGCAAAATGGTTCTTCCTTGGTATTGTTGGGAAATAAAACTCCAAGCACAACAATCAAAATGAAGCTTAACATGATCATGATTGTAGACCTTTTTGGCAATAGTAGTTTTACCTAGTCCACCCATCCCAACAATGGAAACCAGATGAGGGCCTTCCTTATTGATCAACTCTTCAACCAAAAACTTAATGTTGTCCTGTATGTCGACAACATCTTCATCATCATAGTGTGGATAGGATTGTCTCAACTGTTGCTGCTTCACAGTTGTAGAGCTCGTTTCTTCTCCTTGGCCTGCTGTTCTTATGAAGCCATAAGATTGTATACTGCGAGTGATGTCCTGGATCTTGGATTGAAGGGTTTCGATCTTTTTCCCAATTTTGTGAAGTCGTATATATTTTCTTGGATCGAAGGAGCTTGCATACTTTGCTTCGAGAATATAGGCGTCTATGGTATCCTCCACATCGTATGCAAGCTCTCTGATTTCTGAAACCCAATTACGAACAAGTGCGCTTTCATCCTGTCTTGCATCTGCGTCTTTTAAGAAGCACTGCATCCGCACCATTTCATTTTGGATCTTCAAAATCTGATCGGTCACCCCACCTAAAAGTTCTGCTTCTTGCACCAGCAGGCCACCAATGTATTGTGCAACAGAGGACACAACAGACTGAGCCATATTCTGCTGCTGCTTCTTCTTCTTTTGGGCACCAAGGAGAACAAACAGTCATGGTTAGCTAATCTTATATATCCGTTTCTATGCTGGAAAAAACAAACTTTTGCCTCTTTTTTTTTTTTTTACAAGTGGAATAAAATAAAGATTAGTTCATCAGAGCAGGAAATTGTTTAACTATCTTTATTATCTTCTTACACTTGCTTTTCTGGACTTGGGAATCAACAATATTTTAAGAAAAAACTGGCAGACTCTGAAAGTATGCAGAGAGAGAGAGAGAAGAATACCGATTTCTACGACCTTTGTAAATGTAGCAACTGGCAATGTCTGCAAACCCCAATAGTTAAGGCTTTCCGAAGAAAAAACCACAATCTAGACTCAAATTTATAAATGGTTATTTAGTAACTGTGTGTGAGAGAGAGAGAGATCACGGACTTCTATAAAACTCACAAGATCTACCCATAGAATAATTCAAGTCTAGATGAAGAAGGGAATGCTCGAGATCCCAAGATCTTAAACAGCAAAAGAAAATTCTAAGACAAGATTACGGAATATCTCTGTATCATTCTCCTCCAGTCCTCCTTCAGCACTCAAGAAAAGCTTGGACTCGTCACACAGACTGACAAGTCACACCCAAGGAATTGTGGGAAAATGCAATTGGACCGACGAAACTTATCTATATGAGAACCTATCAAACACCGAAAAAGATCCTCTGCGGCTCGCTCCTCCGTTCTCTCTGTGCTGCGCAGACATAGGGTCACGCATAATGACTGCCTTACCCTTGCCCAAGTGAGAGTAAGACGATCATTGCATGCGTCCTTATGTCTGTGCAGCACAAGCCAGACAGGTAGTTGCGCCGTAGAAAATTTGGATCCAAATTTGAATGGCTGGTGTCAATTCGATATTGAAATTGTTTATTGTATTGAATTACCTGTATCGTATCATATCGATTACAATTTCGTACGATAACAGTATGAGAAAATGGTACCATATGATATGATATCGGTATGGAGGTTGATACCGATGGTACATACTGTATCGTACCGAATTATCAAATACTAATACCATACTATATTATCATAAATTCATAATATATACTTATATACATACTAATTTATATATAATAAAAAAAATATAAATATTAAGAATATAATATATTTCATACTATATATATACTAATTTATATATATAATATAAGAAACTGTATAACAAATATCATATATATATCAAATAAAACCGTATACCGAATCGATACCATATGGTATGATATCAATATGAATGGAAAAATAGTACTATACTCAGTACGGTACGATATCGGTCTGAGTTGTTTGAAATTGGACAAAATACGCAAGCGACAAGTTTAAGAGGGGGCCACAGAAGACCACACATTTTTTTGATAACAAGAAGACGACACACGTATTAGTTATTGGTAAGAAAAATGAGGCATTATATGAAACCCACTAGGCGAAGGTAGATTTGGTTAAAAGTTAAAACCACTCGTACACCCTTTTAGGCGCACAAATTGAATCCACCAGCTTCGTGGTTTGCAACCCAAACACGCCAGAATGTGATACCCCTCTTCATTATTCTATTTGGGTTGCTGGATTGCATAGGAAGTGGGGAATTAGAAAACCAATGGGAAAAGAAAAGAAATGAAGGGAAGCAATGGTATTTTATACAATGGGAAATTGTTTTTATGGAGGAGAGTGGTGCAGTGGTGCCTGTGCTAAGACATAGGAAAGGAGTGAAATGATTGTCCAACCCTATAAAATGTGAAATAACCGTCCCCATTGATGTTTCCGTGTAGGCACAGGAGCTACTCTCCCCCACAAAAACACTTCCCTGTTCTATAAAATATGTTTTTCTTTTAATGAAAATAATTACGTTATACTTATAATCAAATGGTGTCAATGGGAGTTTGTTTCTCCTATGATACAAAACTAACAACATTAGTCCTTCGTGGGACCATTAATCCAACAAATCATGGCCCATACATGTATGTGAAGATCTTGCTCCTCTCTAATGAATGCCCTGCCCAACAAGAAGAAGAAGAAGAAGAAGATAGGGTCGGGCTCAGCCTTAGGCCTCAACCTTGGCTCGGCCCAATCCTAATAGAAAGCCAAAAAATTCCAACCCCAATCCAACCTTAGGGTCAGGGTATCTCAGCCCAAGTACTGTTCGGGCTCAGAACGGGCCAAGGTGGGCTCGGGTCGACAGGGGCAAACTCCTTAGCTGCTGCTCTATAATCTATTTACATTACAATTGATTTTTCTTATTTACACCTTACAATATGATACAGTATACCTTTATATGGTCGAAGAATTTTTGTATATGAGAATTTTTTTTTTTGGTAAATTTATATGAGAAATTAAATTGGCTTATTTTGAGCTTGTAACATACAACTATTCGCTATAACATTTTTCAATCTTTTTGAACAAGATAATCTCTCCTATATACATATCTCTTCGCCCAAAACAGATAGTTCAAGTAACCCACCAATCCAAGGATTGTAAGCAACCAATAGAACCGATCAAGATGGTTCTTGTTTAAGTTATTGCCCTCCAACCACCCAATCTCTCCTGTATCAGGATGGCTTGTAGTTTTGTTTACTACATTCACTACAATAGTTCCAATATAAGATGTCAATGCTGTTACACAAAAGAAGATGGCAGTTCCTATAGATTTCATTCCCTTTGAGACCTCACTGTTGAAGAACTCTAATAACCCAACAAATGTGAATGCATCATTGATCCCCAAAGCAAAGAACTGCAATCCAAGCCAAAATACAGACATGGGTACCTGATCTCCAGAGTCAATTAGCCCATGATCCCTTGCAACACTCTTCCTTTTCATCTCTATTACAGCAGCTATACAAGTTGCTATTGTTCCTGATATAAACCCAATAGCTATCCTTTGTAAGTGGGTGATTCCAGTTCTGTATCCAGTTATCTTCCTTGCAAATGGCACAAATAATCGATCATAAAGAATTATGAGCAGTATCTGTAAAATTATTGGTATTATCATGAGAGATGCTGGAGATATATGAATCTTTCCTAGCCTATTGTTCATTGTTCCACCTTGTTGAACAGTGAGAGTCAGGATCAGTGGCAGGGGAATGTAGGCAATCACAGCGCTAACGAAGATCGGGAACATTCGAAGGATGATTTTCAGCTCCTCCACTTGAGTCACAGTACAGAGTGCCCATTTCCCAGTTTTCCCATTCATGATTGAAGCTCTATCCAAGAATCTAACACCCAACAACGTCAAGGCCCGCCCTTGTTAGAAACATGTAATCATAAGCCTTAATTAATTGAATGAAAACTACATTGATAATTATAGAACTTACTTAAAACCCTTTGTGTGTTGTAGTAACTCTCCACCCAACATCTCTTCCTTGGACATATCTTCATATAATTCATCTGCGTTTTCAGGTAAGGGAAGCTTTCTCTTTTTAAATGCAGCTATAATGACCTAAATTAAGTTAACAAGAGGATTAATACAGAAGGTATGAGTGATATTAAATTAATTGTGCAAGAAATCAAAATTAGATATAAAAACTTAAAAGGGTTATTAAATGTACCTGAAACATCCGAGTGAAAGGGCTACCACTGGGAATCTGATGTCTGTAAACTTTAAAGCCGAAAGCAAACACTATGATCCCAAGCATAACAAGAGCTGCGCATAGAGTGAAACCAAGGTCCCATCCTCTATAATTCTGGAACCAAACTACGAAAACTAGACCTATAATTCCTCCAAATGAGATACCAAGAGTGTACCAGTTGAAGAAGCTAGACTTGCGGCGAAGCTCAATTTCGTCATCACTAAACTGGTCTCCCCCAAAGGATGGAAGGTTTGCTCCCATAAAACCTTGACCCAAAGCTACAATATACAAAGCTATGTAAAGTATAGCAGCATTATAGCCATGGACATGCTTACAATTGCTCGATTGCTTGGTTATGTCACACGTTGGTGGTTGTAGCGATGGAACATGTGCTTGCAATGCTAGCAACCCATAACCCTGCGCCATTAAAAGACTATTACCAATTGAGTAGCTCGATGTAAAGACTTATAAAGACTTAAGACACCCTCTTTTTTGAAGGGTTAACTTTTAAAAGTGAGTTCTACCAGAATCCTTACCAGAATCTCCAAGGGACCAAAGATGACAATACCCTTGAATCTAGTAAGATATGAGTCAGTAAGGAACCCTCCGAGCAAAGAAAATCCCGCGGCAGCTCCATTAAAGTTACTAACAGTGGTTGATGAGGTTGCAATATCCATATGCATTATATTATGAAGGTAAGTCACCAAGTTCATCAAGATTGGAATATAAGCTGCATTCATCATAGTAACAGTAACTGCAATATGTAATCAATTAGTAACTCCATTTAACAGATCAAGCTAACTAACAATGAACAGAAAGAATTAAATAAAGATTTCACTCACAGCAGATAAGCCATGAAGCCTTATTTCCATCTTGTCTCTCTTTGTTGATGGGTTTGCCCTCACAATCTAAGGAACCCTTGAGTACTACTGCCATGTTAATATGAAACTTAGGTAGCTTTGTATCAAGCATTCCTCCAAGTCCCTCAATATATATAGAGAGAAGAACAAAATTTTCAATGGATACTAGAAATTATTGGGGTTGATGAGTTTTTGTCCATAAAAAAGATTCCTTGGCAGTGGTGGTTAGGTTGTCAATTAGATGGGGTTTCCTTGACCAGTGGTTGTAAGCTTCTGAAGTAGATGAGGGCTTTAATAAATTTAATAAAAGAAAATTTTGATGTTGTCCAAGAAATAAAATAAAAAAATAGATGGGGCTATATTAACAAGGGAAAATTACAAAAAACCCCCTGTAATTTGAAAAAAAGTACACTGATCCTTCTCAAAATTACATCCATCTCCCCTTTGCAGGGGGTAGACATAATTTTTAGGGGGATTAGTGTAATTTTTTCAAACTACAGGGATGGTAAATGTAATTTTTCCTATTAACAAATGATAAAGATATGCTAAACTATGGATGTGATTATGATGGCTTACCAACATTTGCAAGTTGCAAACAACCCAATATAAGCCACATTAGACCAACAGCTAAACGGTTCAACCACAAGTCTCGGAAAACTGGTTTGATCCATTCAAAAGACCATTCCAGCTGCTAGACTATTGGTTAATTTTTAGTGAAAAAAATGATAACTAAACCGGAGAGATACCAGAAATAGAGCCCAGCCCTGTCCGGTCCATTTTTTAGCAATGCCTAGAATTGGGCTCCTAATATTAAATAATGAGATCTTTGGTTGGTCTCATATTAATTTCCATGTGAGTTGCTTCTTGTTTTCCTTTTCTAATGCCTATTGGTTTCAGACAAAAGTAGACTTTATTTATTTTTTCTAATAGCAAATTGTAACTTTTGCTTACATTAAAGCAGTTCCTTAAAAACATGTACAAAAATCAATTCACTTGTGCTCATCTACTTCATTTCTTTGTTTTCTTTTGTTTTCTTTTGTTTACATGCCTATTGGCTTCATTTTATTGACAAAATGGTCTCTCTATTATCCTAATAGTATTCAATCCATTGAAAATTGAAGCAAGGCCTGCACGTACTGATATGTAACATCGCTACATATTTATTCTAAGGCTCGGCGTTGTTAGTGGGGGAGCGTGACCCCTGCGTGCATGTGGGGTCAATAAGAGAGTGCGTATTGGCATCATGGGGCGGAATTTCCATCTTTCATTGGAGGATGGGGCAGTCATTTTATCCTCTTTGTTTTTAGACATGGGCAGTTTACTCCTTCATAGAGAACTTCTCCATATAAACTATCATATCGTTGTTTGTTAAAATTACAATTATAACCATGATTTTAGTGCATGGTATTGATTTGGGTATCAGTCACCTTCAAAATCGATACGATGTATCAATACGGATCAACAGTATCTGACAAGTTTACTTCTGATTTTCCTTTAAAAAATAGGTTTTTTTTCTTTTTTTTTACTATTTTACCTTTTGTCCATACCATTTCACCAATACGGGATCAACCAGATATCGATATTGATTACCTTCAAAATCGTGCAGTATCGATAGCATCGAGTGATCCATACCGATACCTCAAACCATGGGTATACATGCATCTCATCTTTATAGACTTATTAGAAGACACCAAAAGTACTCCAATATGGTCTGCCCCTAATATCAATTTAATGAGATCAAAAGGTCCTGACCAATGTTATATTATATACACATTATCCCTTTTATTAAAGGAAAAGAGAAGTTAATTTCCATGAGAGTTAAAAAAAAGTTGACTAGGCAAGTCATGTGATGTGGCATTAAAATAAAAAATAAAAAGTGAAGAAGAAAAAAATGCTGATGTGACATTGGTATATCAAGTCTGGAGACCTTTCAGTCTCTAAATTTTAAAAGAGAGTGGTGATGCTGTTGGGGGATTATTATCCTCTCCAGTTTCTAAAGCTCAGGAGTACAAAGTGGAGATACTAACACCCAGCAGGTCGGCCATCCAACGGTCCAAGTTCAATATAGTCAATGAGTTTGGACCGTTGGATGGTGTTGGCATCTCCGCCTGATATTGTAGCACTGTCGAGCTTTAAGGAATTGAAGAGGATAATTTTTTGTTGGGATACTTTGGTCTAATGAATCTTTGAAAGAGGAATTGTATTATAGGTCAGTATTAATCAGAGTTTGGTAACAGTTTTAATCATAATCAATTGTCAACTTTTTATATCATATCTCAAGCAATTTTGTCCAGAAAAATAACTTAAATTAAAGTCTCTAATGTTAAGATATTTTTATTTCTACCATGTGTTTCCTTCATCTTCTTAGACAAAGGGGGCCTTCTTTACATAAAGGAGCAGGATGCTTGTGTAAGTTGTCAGAACATGGTCAAGTGGGGAAACCATATATCTCAATCTCATGGAAAAATTCCTAGAAAATATTCTGGAGGTTCATATGTATCCCCCCTCCCCTTTTTGGATCAAGTCTATTATTGTTGCTTGCACAAGGAAGGCTTATTTGTGTAGTCTTTTTTTTAATACATTTTCATCATCAATTGTAGTTGTCCTAATAATTCAATTACAAACAAAACCCATTGTTTCAAACAATTTCTTGAAACTATTGTAGTCAATCCTTAACTTATCCGGCCATCTTGTTACGAAGTTGTTCCTTAATAAAAGTACGACCACATCTAGTCTCTAATTGAGTTTTGATATCATTCCACCCATTTTTATTGAAAATAGAGTTTGTGTATGTATTGTTTGTATTCTTGACGTTATCTATAAATAACTTAATTTCATTCAACTCATTTATTGACCACTTCGTAGTATTAGAGTCCACCATTAGGTTCGACATTGATAAAAACAAAAAATAAAAATGAAGAGGATATATACTATTCTAATATTGTATATACAATTTTTATTTTTATTTTTTTCGGTAAAGCTCAGAGTGGGTAAAGACAAGACCTCCTTAGCTAGAGAATTTGCTACATAGTTAGCCTCTCTAGAAATATAAATAAACTCACAATTGGTGAAGTGGGGTGAACAATTAACATTTTTCAATCTTTTGGAACAAGATAATCTCTCCTATAAACATATCTCTTTGCCCAAAACAGATAGTTCAAGTAACCCACCAATCCAAGGATTGTAAGCAACCAATAGAACCAGTCAAGATGGTTCTTGTTTAAGTTATTGCCCTCCAACCATCCAATCTCTCCTTTATCAGGATAGCTTGTAGCTTTGTTTACTAAATCCACTAGAAAAGATCCAATATAAGATGACAATGCTAGTACACACCAAAAGATGGCAGTTCCTATAGACTTCATTCCCTTTGAGACCTCACTATTGAAGAACTCTAATAACCCAACAAATGTGATTGCATCATTGATCCCCAAAGCAAAGAACTGCAATCCAAGCCAAAATACAGACATGGGCACTTGATCTCCAGAGTCAATTAGCCCATAATCCCTTGCAACACTCTTCCTTTTCTTCTCTATTACAGCAGCTATACAAGTTGCTAGTGCTCCTGATATAAACCCAATAGCTATCCTTTGCAAGTAGGTGATACCAGTTCTGTACCCAGTTATCTTCCTTGCAAATGGCACAAATAATCGATCATAAAGAACTATTAGTAGTATCTGTAAAATTATTGGTATTATCATGAGAGATGCTGGAGATATATGAATCTTCCCTAGCTTATTGTTCATTGTTCCACCTTGTTGAACAGTGAGAGTCAGAATCAGTGGCAGAGGAATGTAGGCAACGACAGCGCTAACGAAGATCGGGAACATTCGAAGAATGATTTTCAGCTCCTCCACTTGAGTCACAGTACAGAGTGTCCAGTTCCCAGTTTTCCCATCAGAGATTGAAGCTCTATCCAAGAATCTAAACCCCCCCCCCCCCCACCCGACCAAAAAAAAAAAACATAAAAAAAATTAGTATCAATATATGCACTGACAATCAAGCAAGTACAGCAAATATTTGTCCATTATGGAGATTACCTAGGATTACTAGGTTGCAATAAAACAACCTTACCATTACCGTTACGCTTGTTGGGGTACGTTGAGTGTGTATTGTATTTTGTGGGTCAATTGTATGTATTGAGTAAAATTGTAATTATGTGAAAATTAATAAAACTATAGATACAAGCAATTAAAAAGGGAGGTCACTTTGTGAGCTGAAGAATGGTGTAAAGAGTTTTTTTGACTGAAGGAAAAATTGTTAATTCTTCCAGGTGGATGTAGGCATTTGTGCCAAACCACGTTAAATCAGTTGTGTTATGTGTGCTTATGTACTTGGTTTCTTTCTCGTGGTTACGCATTCGTCACCAAGGCCCACCCTTGTTATAGATATGTGATAATTGTAGAACTTACTTAAAACCCTTTGTATGTTGTAGTAACTCTCCACCCAACAACTCTTCCTTGGACATATCCTCATATAATTCATCTTCGTTTTCAGGTAAGGGAAGCTTTCTCTTTTTAAAAGCAGCTACTATGACCTAAATTAAGTTAAGAAGATCAGGATTAATACAGAAGGTATGAGTGAAATTAAATTAATTGTGCAAGAAATCAAGATTAGATATAAAAACTTAAAAGGGTTATTATATGTACCTGAAACATCCGAGTGAAAGGGCTACCACTGGGAATCTGATGTCTGTAAAATTTAAAGCCGAAAGCAAACACTATGATCCCAAGCATAACAAGAGCTGCGCACAGAGTGAAACCAAGGTCCCATCCTTTATAATTCTGGAACCATACTACGAAAACTAGACCTATTATTCCTCCAAATGAGATACCAAGAGTGTACCAGTTGAAGAAGCTAGACTTGCGGCGAAGCTCAATTTCGTCTTCACCAAACTGATCTCCCCCAAAAGATGGAAGGTTTGATCTCATAAAACCTTCACCCAAAGCCACAGTATACAAGGCTATGTAAAGTATAGCAGCATTATAGCCATGGACATGCTTACAATTGCTCGATTGCTTGGTGATGTCACATGTTGGTGGTTGTAGTGATGGAAGATGTGCTTGCAATGCTAGCAATCCATACCCCTGCGCCATTAAAAGACAATATTACCAAGTGAGTAGCCCGATGTGAAGATTTTTAAGGACTTAATTAAGACACACTCTTTTTTAAAGGTTAACTCTTAAGGATGAGTTCTACCCGAGTCATTACCAGAATCTCCAAGGGACCAAAGATGACAATGCCCTTAAATCTAGTGATATATGAGTCAGTGAGGAACCCTCCGAACAAAGCAAATCCCGCGGCAGCTCCATTAAAGTTACTAACAGTAGTTGATGAGGTTGCAATATCCATATGCATTATGTAATGAAGGTAAGTCACCAAGTTCATCAAGTTTGGAATATAAGCTGCATTCATCATAGTAGTGGTAACTGCAACATCCAAATCCTATCAATTAGTAACTCTATTTCACAGATCAAACTAACAATGAAGAAAGTAGCTAGAGAGAGAATTAAATTAATAAAGGTTTCACTCACAGCAGATAAGCCATGAAGCTTTATTTCCATCTTGTATCTCTTTCTTGATTGGCTTGCCCTCACAATCTGAGGAACCCTTGAGTACTACTGCCATGTTAATGTGAAACTTAGCTAGCTTTGTATCAAGCATTCTTCCAAGTCTCTCAATATATATAGAGAGAAGAATAAAATTTTCAATGGAGACTCGAAATTATTGGAGGGGTTGATGAGTATTTGTCCATAAAAAAGATTCCTTAAGCATTGGTGGTTAGCTTCTCAAGTAGATGGGGGCTTTAATATATTTAATAAAAAAAAATTTGATGTTGTTCAAGAAAAAATATAATAGACCATTGATTTGATTATGATGGCTTACCAACATTTGCAAGTAGCAAACAACCCAACATAATCCATACTAGACCAACAGCAAAACGGTTCAACCACTAGTTTCAGAAAACTGGTTTGATCCATTCAAAAGGCCATTCCACCTAGAGAGTATTATTGGTTTTTAGTGAAAAATGATAATTAAACCGGAGAGACTGATAAGATGAAATATTGAAATAAAGCTTTATTTTCTTCTGATGGCTGCCTTGAAACTCTCAAGTCTGGTCCGGCTGGTCAGTCCTGGTCCGGTTTTTTTAACAATGCCTAGAATTGGGCTGTGGGCAATACATGCCACTGCGTATATGGACTCCTAATTTTAAATAATTAGATCTTTAATTGGCTGGTCTCATAATAATTAGATGCCTATTTCCATGTGAGTTGTTTCTTTTTTTAATGCCAAGACAAAAATGGTCTTTATTTTATTTTTTTTTCTAATAGTTATAAGTTATGACTTTTGCTTACATTATAGCAGTTCCTTAAAAACACGTACAAAAATCAATTCATTAGTGCTTATCCAATTCATTTTCATTTTTTAATGCCTATTGGCTTCATCTTATTGAAAAATGGTCTCTTGATCTTTTTCTAATAATATTAAATCCATCGAATCCATCTTTCATTTGTCATGTTTTCATATTTTATCTTTCATCTCTTCATGTAGCGGATCCCATTAGGTTGGGATAAGGCTGAAATTATTGTTATTGTATTAGATCCATTGAAAATTTGAGCAAGGCCTGCATATGGAGACAACATCGGTACATATATAATCTAAACTGCCACATCATTGTTTGTGAAAATTACAAGTATACCCATGATTTTAGTGCACCGCATTGGATAGGGTATCGATCACCTTCAAAATCGATATGATACCGATATGATATTGGAACTATGAAAATTACAAGTATACCCATGATTTTACTTCCACACACTGGGAGGGATAACCTTCCATTTTCTTAACCCGAGAATTTGATGGCTGCAAATCTTGATAAGCATTCTTTTGATTGTTGAGCAAATGGTAAATAGACTTTAACAAGAAGGACCATTTTTTGCTGCTACCCAGACTAGCCCGTCTTGCCTTGTAAAGAGGCTCAAATTATCGTCATAATCTCCTTCTTATCTGAAGGATGGAAAAAGGACCTGATGAGATCACTCTTCCATATTTCGTTCTTGTGATCAATTAGAATTGAAACTTTTTGGACCGAAGAGTTGGGCGGCATCAGGTGTTGGACTCGAAAGTCTTTGGGCGTGTTTGGTTGAAGGTTTCTAAGGAGTCAAATTCTGATTTTGGATCTGGTTCATGTGGATTCGTAGTTGAGAACAAAAACTGTTTGGTTACCTGAGTCTGTCAGATGGAATCCTTCTGAATCCATCTATAAAACTGTTTGGTTACCTGAGAAAGGGAGGAGGAGGAGGAAAAGAAGAAGAAGAAGAAGAAGAGAGAAGAAATGGTACAGGGTCTTAGTGCAAGTTTTTTCGAGAAGAATTGTGTGCTCTTCTTGCTCGTGTTAGTGGTGGTGAAATGATCCTCCAAGAACAGGAAACGATCACCAACAAATTTAACGAATCTGGTTATGGCAATCAGCTGGAATATTAACTAAATTTTAGCAATGGAAAAGAAGGAACTTGTAAAAGTGAAAACAGAGCAAGAAGGGGAAGACTAAAGAGTAATCTCACCTGTGTTCTTCTTCCGTCCAAGGAATCTCTTTCTTTCTCTCCGTTTCAGAATGCTTCGACTTTGGTTCTCCAAACGAGATCTGACTCGACCGACACTTAGAACCCCAACTCGAAGTAATGTTCTTTCACTGTCAATGGCATCTTTCCAGAGATCTAACTTGCGATTTTATGCCACCAATCGGGAGATTCTTCGGGAAACAACACAAGAGCATGTTTTGGATTTGAACACCCACCGCCCCCACAGAAAAGTCTTTGTGCTTTTAGAGAGCGGGACATGAAATTTCTGAGAGCCTCTACCATGGCTGGGTGCTGCATTAGCCGTGAGAGGACTTTGCAACTTTTTTTTTTTTGTTTCTGTTGGTTCCCGCTTTCAACCAAGGGTAGGCCAAGAAACATAGCAAGTGACTGAAACGTGAGAAGGGCGGCTGAGATAAAGGTGCATAGTAGTTGGTTATTGGAAAGGGGCCCACCACACTAGGAAGCAATCTGAAAAGTAGGAGATGCAATAGCGGGAATTACTTCACGAAGGGGTCATGTGCAAAATCAGGGACACGTGACACTGGAACAAGGGGATTGTAGATACATGAGTGCGGCGGTTAAGACAACTACCAAATGGGAGCCTTTATGGGATCCATCTATAAAATGCAGAAGTCTCCATTGAAGAGGGGACACCACAATCAACAACACAACACTCTATTATCTTTATTCCTTTTTTATTTGTCAAGATATAATCTTTCATCTTTCCCTGTAATTTTTGCTGGAGTTGGCTTCTAGCCACCAATGCCTCATTGGCTTGTGTTTCAAGGGGCATTAATGTAGGTCTTGCTTGGAGAATAACTCCAACAACCATGTCTTTTGGCCCGTGTTTCAGAAGGTAACCATCATCATCAAGTTGCAAACTTCATCAGTCCGTGGCTGACAGAATTGTGGAAGCTTCATCAGATCCGTTTTTTGGAGATGCTTGGAGAACAACTCCAGCAATCTTGTCTTTTGGCCTTGTTTCAAAAGATGACCATTAACATCAAGTTGCAAGCTACATCAATCCATGGTTGGCAGAGTTGTGGAAGCTTCATCAAGTCCGTTTTTGGGAGATTATACGATTTGGTCGTAGAATAGTTGTAGTGTAAATACCAAGTTGTAAACCTCATCAATGTCGGATTTCACAAGTTGTACCGATTCCAATCGGATACAGACTGCAAGTAAGCAACTTTGATTTTCAATCTTCTTCCTTTGCTTCGTCCATCACAATTTTCTTTCACCCAAAAGACCTTAGAGCTACTCAGGCACTGAAAGACCCCCTTTTCGTCCTGGTTAGAAGTCAGAACAGGCCGTCTCCGGCCTCTTAGAATAGGCCGTTTCGCCAGTTAGAACAGGCCGTTTCGGCCTGGCTGGAAGTTAGAACAGGCCGTTTTATCCTGGTCGAAAGTTGGAACAGGCCGTTTCCAGTTCCGTTTGGGCCTGCGTCAAAGGCTCTGGTGCGCCTACGTTACCTCCACCACGTGCGTTGTGCCCCTGTGTGTAGGTGTTGGATTTTCCACCAACAGTTTCCTATAAAGAAATTGTTGCCGTCGAGTTGGCAGTGGAGGCAGTGGTGGTGGGGGTGACCGCATTGGACGATGCATATGTAGAAAGCCTAGTTTTTTTTTCTTTTTCTAGTATTTACTAGTAGATTTGATTTTTCTTTTCTTCTTTCTATAGTGGAGATAGTTGCACGTAATGACAGATCACGGCCTTATTATTAAAAGCTTGTAGTAAGAATGGGTTTCGTTCTAGTGCCCGAAAAGAGGCGGTCCCTACTGGTTTACTAATGGGATGCCCTAATGCGTTACAAAATTTCACTTTAGCCAATGATCCAATCAGAGGAATTATTGAAACTATGGTATCAAACATCTTAATAGCAATATCTATTAGAAACGAATTTTCTAACATTTGACTGCAGCCGTGGCAGTGGAGATGGCGACAGAGAAGATGGAGGGGGAGGGGGAGTAGAAGGAGGAGGAGGAGAAGGAGAAGAAGGAGAAGATGGACTCATGATTTTGGACTCGTGTGGATTCATTTTAGAATTCGACCCTTAGAGTGAATTCTAGTGGATTCTAAAATTACACAGAAAAATGGATTCCTGTGGATTCTTGGAATCCAACACGGAACTGTGTTCCGAGAAACCAAACACGAAAAAAATTACGGAATCTAGATCCCGTCGAATCCGACTCCTCAGAAACCTTCAACCAAACACGCCCTAGATGTCCTCTCAGATTTGAATACCATCACCATTACTGATTTGCCATAATAGACCCTTTTCAAGAACCCACTTGCCTTGAAGGATGTTGTGCCATCCTCAAGATGGTTTCTTCTTGATGCTTGCTTTAAAGAAATCCTTCCTAGAAAATAAATGGACTTCAGGAATTTCGCCCAAAGAGACTCAGGGTTGGACCACAACCTCTAAGCTACGTTTGATAAGAGAGCTATGTTACGTAGGAGGGAATCACGAAGGTTTATGATCCCCCTTTTGTTTGATTAACCAGAGACCAAGATATCTAGGTTATCTTATGTTCCTCCTCCCTCTGCCCCCAAAAAAAACTTAGACATGGAATCAAACACTGCTTGATTCCAAAATAGGTCTTGGAATCAAATGTTGCTAGATGAGTTCTTCCACCTACACGATAAGATAGAGATACTAAAAATCACTCTCAGCGTTTTTCCTAGGCCGGATGTGCAGGTGTGGGGTGGAGCTAAGAATGGAGTTTATTCAATGAAAACGGCTTATCGCCTGTTGGATAGTCAAAGAGCCGATAGATATGCTCAACAAGCATCTACATCTCATACCCATGAGTGGCAATGTATTCCAAATCGAGTGTGGAAGACAATAGGGAAAATTTCACGGACACCTCCTGTAAGTATACAATATATCACAGACATACCAAATCTTGTCAAAACATCAACTTGCCCCCTAACGTCAAGCACAGTTAGCACCCAAAGTTGAAATGCCCATTTTACCCCCTTAGTTATTTAAATAAAAAATGGATAAATTACATCTAAGGTGCCTTAAGTTTGGGAAATGTCCATTTTACCCCAACCTTATCTTCACCTGCACTTCCAACTCTGACTCCAACCACCACCACCGTCGTCGTTACCACGGCGGAGGTGGTAATGGCGGAGACGGAGGTGGCGGCGACGGTAGTAGGGGAGTGGCTTGTGATCCAACTGGGATCACTCATGGAGCCGGCGGGGGGTTATTCAAAATTGCTACCGAAGAGAAATGTCAAGAAGAAAATCTTTAATCACATAGCCAAAGCTGTTTTCCCTTCTGCAATTCGCACAAATGCTTAGAACTTATATTGATTACATTACATCCTCACATTTCAGTGTCTTCAGAGTTTAGGGATTACGAATAAAAGGGCTTTTGGTTCTTATTAATTAGTAGTAGGCTTTCTACTTTTGAAAAAGATTGCTTTTCTGTTTTCTCTTCTGCAATTAGCACAGATGCTTAGAACTTAGATGGTGTCTTTAGAGGTCAGTGATGAGTAACAAACCCTCCAACAACCAAATTGATTGATCGATAGAAGAGCCATTAATGAGTAATAAATTGCTGGGAGGCCAACATTTGTTAATCTGATTCTTGCAAGAATCCAAAGCCCAAACAGCCAAACTAAGACTCTCAATTTAGAAAAAGAAAATGAAATTTCGAAACCCTAATGGACGAGAGAGAGAGAGAGAGAGAGAGAAGGGAGGAAATGGAAGTGGCAATAGCGGTAGAGTTTACACGCTTAGCTGAAGCTTTGCAAGCGTCAAAGTGAACCTTCCATCGGGCTGAGGAGTGGAATGCGAGATGGCTTCATGCCTTCAACGAGCCATCGACGGTCGAAGTGGTGTTGTACGCCATGGATAAATTTGAAAACCACACAGACATCACTCCCTGTCTCATTTCTCCTTCCTCTCTCTCTCTCTCTGTGTCTCTCATTTTCTAGAGTTTTATCTTTAAGGGTATTATGGGAAATTCATTTGTGAAAAAAGTAATTTCACCATTATAAAAGAATTAACAACAACGTAACTGCACTGACTTAACGGAATGAATTAAGTTAAAATAAAAACATAAAATAAGGATAGTTTGTAATATTCTTCTAAAGTTTGGTATATCCGTGATATATTGTATATTTATAGGGGGTGTCTGTGAAATTAACCCACTCTCTGCCAAGTCTTGGTCTTGGAAGATCCTCCCAAAAATTAAATCATTTCTATGGAGATCATGTGCGCAAGGCGTTGCCTCGGGAGAGGTCTTCATTTGCGTCAAATCACAATTTGTACGTGTTGCCTGCCCACGGTGTGCCTGTTTAGTCGAGACTAACGATCATATATTGTTTGATTGCCCTTTTTCTAGAGCTACACGATTTGGTAGCAGCCTCTCGCTCTGTGTTCCTATTGTTCACAATCCAAAGAAATGTTTGGATGCTGTGTCTTTGGAAGTAGAAATTGGTCTCCGATTGGTGTATTTGAATCGGCCCAAAAAGCTTGCAATGAATTCTTGTCAGCTAACTAAAACAATGGTTTTCATATGGTTCCTCACACTCCTGTTATTGACACCCAGTGGCTCCTTCCTCCCTTGGAGTCCTTCAAACTAAACTGTGATGCCACTCTGCCATCCAACCATCATCAGGGAGGCTTGGGTGTGATTGGCCGAGATCATCTTAGCTCTTTACTCTTTGCCTTCTCGGAACCAGCGGGTGTAGAGAGGCTCTTGCTATCAGATCGAAATTTTTACATGCGTGCTATGGCTAGTAATCTCGGTTGTATTCATGTGGAGTTTGACTGCAAGGAGATAATCATATATATTAACGATCAGGCCAGTTGCAGCCAATTATTGAAGATATTATACAGCTATGAGCTGAGTTTCATTCTTGTGTGTCTTCTCTCATGTTCCAAGGGTGAAAAACGGTATTGCTCATTCCCTTGCCCAAAAGGCTCTCTCTATCTTTGACAATTGACATGCAACACAGTCTGGCCGCATTCTACTCCCTACCTATATGATCTATGTATCAATGAAGCTAGTTGTGCTTCATGTCCCTTGAATCAATAAAAACTCTTCTTACCCAAAAAGAAAAAAAAAAAAAAAACTTTCTAAGCAATTCCCCCATCAATCCGATAATAAGAAAGGCCAATATGACATCAAATTAAAGATGACCTTCTTTATCAACTATGCTTTTACTCCTTTAATGAGGCTTATAATTCTATTTTCTTGTGCTTATAATGTAGAGAAAATAAAATTTAAAGACTCCAATATTGCAATGTGAGAAACTTGAGAATTTTGCCAATAGCAATTATTCCTCATAGATATAACATTTCCAATCTTTTTGAACAAGATAATCTCTCCTATATACATATCTCTTTGCCCAAAACAGATAGTTCAAGTAACTTACCAATCCAAGTATTGCAAGTAACCAATAGAACCGGTCAAGATGGTTCTTGTTTAAGTTATTTCCTTCTAACCACCCTCTCTCTCATTTATCAGGATGGCTTGTAGCTTTATTTACTAAATCCACTAGATAAGATCCAATATAAGATGACAATGCTAGTACACACCAAAAGATGGCAGTTCCTATAGACTTCATTCCCTTTGAGACCTCACTATTGAAGAACTCTAATAACCCAACAAATGTGATTGCATCATTGATCCCCAAAGCTAAGAACTGCAATATAAGCCAAAATACAGACATGGGCACCGGGTCTCCAGAGTCAATTAGCCCATGATCCCTTGCAACACTCTTTCTTTTCATCTCTATTAAAGCAGCTATACAAGTTGCTATTGTTCCTGATATAAACCCAATAGCTATCCTTTGTAAGTAGGTGATTCCAGTTCTGTATCCACTTATCTTCCTTGCAAATGGCACAAATAATCGATCATAAACAACTAAGAGTAGTATCTGTAAAATTATTGGTATTATCATGAGAGATGCTGCAGATATGTGAATCTTCCCTAGCTTATTGTCCATTGTTGCACCTTGTTGAACAGTAAGAGTCATGATCAGTGGGAAGGGAATGTAGGCAATAGTAGAGCTAACAAAAATTGGGAACATTCGAAGGATGATTTTCAGCTCCTCCACTTGAGTTACAGTGCAAAGTGTCCAGTTCCCATTTTTCCCATTCAATATTGATGCTCTATCCAAGAATCTGACAAAAAATCACAAAAAAATTAGTGAAATTTCTTTAATCTGATTAGTAACAATAATGTGTGTCAATATAGATGGATTGAGATGAAAAAATACAACTTATATTTAGAGTTGAATGAACCATTTTTTCCTTTGAGATCAAGTCTTGGTCCAGCTTATAAATGTACTCATCAAGCAATTATAACAAATATTGGTCTATTATAAAGATTATGTACCCGCGACCACTGATGCAGGCCCAGGTCACATCTTGAAGAACCCAGCCCAACTCCACTGTGTGGATCGACATCAGCCCATTCAAACTCATAAAATCCAAAATTATCTCAAGGTCTAGCACCAACTCTTGGTACAAAATAAACCAAAGACCAAGGCTAAGAAAGTGGTCACTCTAAGTTGACCAATGAATAATTCAAAATTAATTATGACTTTGCACATGTCTCCACTCCAAGTGATATTTCGGATTATTTTCATGGAGATCTGGAAAAATGCAAAACATCAAAGTTATAGATCTTTAAGTCTTCGTTCAAATGGATTTGGAATAAGGTTAATATAATCTAAAACCAAGGAATTATGCCTTTTACATTGAACATGTGCAGTCCAGCTCACATATGACTTTCATCTCTCTTATGTCTCTTCATTTCCTCATAAAACTCACCTACTCCCATGAACTCTCTTGGGCAACAACAAGAATATTATAAGGTCTTTTCTATTGGGACACCCACTTCAACCTTGGAACTTGCATCAAGGCATATTAGAGTAGCCCCTTTGTCTTGGAAATTACTTTTATTTATTTGTTTTCTAGAGTTTTCTTTTTCTTGGAATTAAGCATGTAATCTCAACCCTTGAAAATCAACGGCTAAGATATTGTAGGAGCTTTTAGAATTTCTTTTGTTTTGCCTATAAAAGGCTTACTTATCTTTTTTGTAGTGGAGACTAGAATTTGATGAATGAAAATTGCTTTGTGCATTTTGTTAGAACCATGATGAGTTCTCTCCTTTGAATCAAGATTGAGTTCAACCTTAGAAAACCTTGTAGTTGAGTTGAAGCTTTTTTCTATCGCTCAACATCCTAGAAGAGTTACTCACACAACCTTGAAAAATTGTGCAAATTCCCCTCTCTTACTACCAATTTTTGTGGTCATATTTGTTGGCCTTTCTTACACCTTGAGAGTGTGTAATTTACCTCTCCTGGTCTCACGCATCCTCCGCCTACATCAACGACTAGGTCACAATAGAGAAACTAGGACTGCAACAGGGTCGGGTTGGGCCGGGCTTTATAGAATCCTAGCCCAACCCTAAGTCCCCTTAGTTGAGCCCAGGCCCGACCCAACCCTGACTCAGGGCCAGAAAAATCCAACCCTGACCCGCCCTCAGGGTTGAGCCGGGCTGACCCTCCGGCCCAACCCTAATTGGCCTTGATCATGGGGAGGGGTAAAGAAATGCATGGGCTGGAATGGGTTGGGGAGAACACTATCAATTTTACATAAAATAACACTACAATAAAATGTATTATATCACTTATTGTCTTCATATATAGCATATTATATAAAAAAATGTGGGTGCGTTTAAAGTTTATAATGTATATATTATATCAATATATATTTTATAGTATAACTTAAATTAGGGTCTGGTCGGGCCAGGCTAGGCCAAGTTTAGCCCAATGCCTCAACCCTAGCCTGACCCAACCCTGACTCAGGGCCAGGAATTTCCAGCCCTTACCTGCCCTCAGGGCCAAATATCTTAGCCTAGGCCCTGTTCGGGCTCAGGGCGGGTTCGGGCTGACAGGGCCAAACTTGCACCCATAAGAGAAAGCTTATCATTGCATCTTTGGGGTTGAGTGTCTTGTATTTTGTGGGTCTATATATTTATTATTGGGTCAGTATTTGTAATTGAGTAGGGTTTTGGTTCCTTTACATGTACGGTGTAAAATTAGAATTGTGTGGAATTACAATTTTTTGTATAGAAAACTTTAGACACAAGCAAAGGGAAATCACTTTGTGAGTTAGAGAATCGTGTAGAGAGCATTTTTTTGTTTAGTGAAAAATCTTTGTTTCTCTCAGGTGGATGTAGGTGTTTGTGCCGAACAACCTAAATTCCTTGAGTTATATGTGTGCTTGTTTACTTGGTTTCTTCATCGTAGTTGCTCACCCTCATTATAAACATGTGATCATAAGCCTCATGTAAATGAAAAATACATTGATGATTGTAGAACTTACTTAAAACCCTTTGTGTGTTGTAGTAACTCTCCACCCAACATCTCTTCCTTAGATAGATCTTCATATAATTCATCTTCGTTTTCAGGTAAGGGGAGCTTTCTCTTTTTAAATGCAGCTACTATAACCTAAATTAAATTAAGAAGAGGATTAATAGAGAAGGTATATGTGTGAGTGAAATTAATTGTACAAGATATATATACCTGGAGCATCCGAGTGAAAGGGCTACCGTTGGGAATTTGATGTCTGTAGAATTTAAAGCCGAAAACAAACACTATGATCCCAAGCAAAACAATAGCTGCACATAGAGCGAAACCAAGGTCCCATCCTTTATAGTTCTGGAGCCAAACTACGAAAACTAGACCTATTATTCCTCCAATTGATATGCCAATTGTGTACCAGTTGAAGAAGCTAGACTTGCGGCGAAGCCCAATTTCGTCTTCACCAAACTGGTCTCCCCCAAAGGATGGAAGGTTTGCTCTCGTAAAACCTTCACCCAATGCCACAATATACAATGCTATGTTAAGTATAGCAGCATTAGAGCCATGGACAGGCTTACAATTGCTCGATTGCTTAGAGATGTCACATGGTGGTGGTTGTAGTGATGGAAGATATGCTTGCAATGCTAGCAATCTATACCCCTGCACCATTAAAAGACGATATTACTAAGTGAGTAGTCCGATGTGAAGACTTATAAGGACTTAGACACCCTCTCTTTTAAGGGTTAGCTTTTAAAGGTGAAATCTATTTGAGTCCCCTAACACTATATACAAAAAAGGGGAGTCCTTAGTCCTTACCAGAATCTCCAGGGGACCAAAGATGACAATGCCCTTGAATCTAGTGATATATGAGTCAGTAAGGAAGCCTCCGAGCAAAGCAAATCCCGCGGACGCACCATTAAAGTTACTAACAGTAGTTGATGAGGTTGCAATATCCATATGCATTATGTTATGAAGGTAAGTCACCAAGTTCATCAAGTTTGGAATAAAAGCTGCATACATCATAGTAGTGGTAACTGCAACATCCAAATCCTATCAATTAGTTACTCCATTTCACAGATCATCCAATAGGAGAACATAAGAAATTAAATCTTCAATTTCAAGTTAACAATGAAGATAATAGAGAGAGAATTACATTTCAAGCTAATAATGAAGATAGTAGCTAGAGAGAGAATTAAATAAAGGTTTCACTCACAGCAGATAAGCCATGAAGCCTTATTTCCATCTTGTCTCTCTTTGTTGATGGGCTTGCCCTCACAATGTAAGGAACCCTTGAGTACTACTGCCATGTTAATGTGAAGCTTAGCTTGCTCTGTGTCAAGCATTCCTCCCAAGTCTCTCAATATTTAAGCCTATATACATATGAAGAAGACTTAAATTTTCAATGGAGACTAGAAATTATTAGGGTTAATGTAAAAAAGATTCCTCAAGCAGTGGTTGTTAGCATGTCTAAGTAGATGTGGTTTTAATAAATTTAATATATTGTCAAATAATAAAAATATAACTAAGTTTTCCTCCACTACTCGGTCAATGGATTCCTCAAAAATCCTAGGATTCACAACCCCTCCTAGGTTTTAGTATGTTCCCCAAAATATCCTCCGATATCCCTACATGCATCTGAAACCACCTTGGTGAATAGATTCTCATTCATCATGGTTGAAGGAAAACTCGGTCCATCAATTTTTTTCTGATGGCTGACTTGATACTCTCACTCCGGTCTGGTCCGGTCCATCCCGGTCCCCTTTTTTTTAGCAATGCCTTAAATTGGGTTGTGGGCAATCCATGCCACTGCAGATATGGACTCGTAAATTTAAATAATGATTAATGAGGGCTTTGGTGGTCTCATAATAATTAAATGCCTATTTCCATGTGAGTTGTTTCTTAGTTTTTTTCTTTTTGTCTTTAATGCCTAGTGGCTTCACTCTATAGACAAAATGGTCTTTATTTTTCTTAATAGTAAGTTTGACTTTTTCTTATACTGCACCAGTTTCTTAAAAACACCTATAAAAATCAATTTATTAATGCTGTTCCACTTCATTTGTTTTTTCTTTTTTTTTTTTAATGCCCATTGGCTTCATTTTATTGACCAAATGGTCTTTATAATTTCTATTATTAATTAGAGAAGGGCAAAGCTGTTTGTAATCAACCCGGTTACAACACAATATTGTAACGGACTTATTTACCCACCTCACTCTACTTACCAATCATTGAAGAGAAGGGTGATTTTTGTAATTATCCCTCCCAATCCTCCTCCCTGTTCCTTTCCTCGCCGGCTCCACTCGAGCTTTGGATCCCTCCTCCCCTAAGGTTCCTTGCCCCTCTCCTGCAATTCCCCGCCGCCCCATCTCACCTTGCCCTACATCTCCCTGCCACAACAACTGCAACAATCCCCCTTGAATTCAATACCTTCTTCAACAAACATCTGAATCAGATGCGCACGCCTACCGTAGACTTGTAAATACCTGAAGTTATTTATGTCATGTACTAAGAGAAAGAGAAGATGGGACTTGTGGAGCTGAGATGGTTGAACTCTGATCTCTCCCATCGTGTACCTTCTATTTATTAATGTTAAATTCCCCCACTATTGGGCTCTCGCTACTCTCTTCGGGCATTGTCATATAACTACATACTCTGTAACCTACAAATTTCCAAAATTGTTTACTAATTAATTTTTCTATGTCCCTAGCATAGGAGCAGCTAGCTTTTATATCACTTGTAGATTGGTGAGGGACCAAATCATACTTGGAGTGGAGCTGATTGGTACAATATCTAGATTTCAGAGTTGAGCAAAAGAACAGGGGCTCCGCCCTACCTCTTGCTCCATGTATCTTTATATCCAGAAAACATATAAACAGGATCTCTACCTCATCCCTTCTTGTTCTTGAAATGTCTATTTGAAATTGGGTTTTCTAAACATATAACGTTCTATTTGTGACCATGTGAGAGCGGTAGAGTGAACCTGGAGCTTTAGCTCTTGAGAGAGAGAGAGAGAGAGAGAGAAAGCAGTGAGATGGCGGCCATTGTTGATTCCCAGACAAACAGAAACTTTCGTATTGGAGATTGCTATGAAGAGGGAGAGATGTCGGAGCGGCCATTGTTGATTCCCAGACAAACAGAAAGAATCCTTCGTATTGGAGACTGCTATGAAGAGAGAGAAACCACAGGGCTGATTAGGGTTGAAGGTAATAAATTTACATTTTTAGCCTTTCTGAACAATTGGCATGTCATACTATGAGGGTAAGAAATGTATGGTTCCAATTTCTGTTTGTAACTTTCTTAGTTACAAACAAATGCACCCAATAGAGAAAGTCTTGCAGATCAGCAGATGGAGACAAGGGTACCTTTTATTTTTTTTTTTGGTAACCAACATGGGTACATTTAACATATATAATCTGAACTGTCACGTTTTTGTTTGTGAAAAGGTTTCCAATGTTAACATTATTCTGTGGGCAAATTACAGATCACCCCTTGATTTTCAATCAAAACTTAGATCATCCCCTGATTTTTTTGAAAAAACGCAAACGTCCCTCTACAGTAACGGTGTTAATTTAAATCAAAAAAAAAAATGAAATGATAAATTTAACCTCAAATTTTAATTTTTCAAATTTGACTTTTCATTTTCATTTTTACTTTTATTCTCTCTCCTCTTTCACGATAATCTCTTCCGTCCCTCTCTCCCACTCTCAAAGAACCACCGGAGGATGGAGATGTTGCCGCTGGGCTGTGAGCGCAAGGAGAAACCAGAGAATCCGTCGGAGATGGAGATTACTCCTCCCTTGGCAGCCCGAAATCTCTTCCACAGCCTGGCAAACCTAAGGATCCTGTTCTACTCTGAAACAGGGCGCACAAATTCAAACAGGGAGAGGTCTTTCTTTAAAACCCTAGCCCTGTCAAAGAAGAAGATGACGAGTGTTGTTGTTGCTTGGATTCCACCAGAAGAAATAAAATTTACAAAGGGGTATCCGACAGCGTTTATCCAGGGAGAGCGAAAAATATACTATTAAAAATCAAGCAGGTTTGATTCTTCCAATGATTTTAGGGAATGAGAATCACACCCTGTTGATGGGGGGTTAGCATTAAGTCTTCTGAAGGGGTTAGCATTAAGGGCTTCTCTGTATATCTGAACCCAACCACTAAACTAGAAACCCAAAAGGTCTCCAATTTCCCAGGAAGATTCGATTTTCTGGGTTCATAAAACTTCGTTACAATTGAAATTTTCAAAGAGGTCTTGGATCACAAAATTTACAGAAGGATGGATCGATCCAAGAGGGACCTTCTTTGTTGATCGTCTCTTCCCTGAACCTCTCTGGATGCTGGAATTTATCGTTGAAACTTTAAAGATAAAAACACAAGTTTTGTTTCTTTTAGGATTATTGCCGCCTTCATCTTCCCCCTCCCATTTTTCCCTTTCTTTAAATGAATTTTCTCTTCTTATTATTCTTTTGGACTGGGAAGATCTACTGTATTTTGTTAGATTGATTTGAATAACCATAATTCAAATGTAGAATCTGCTACTCGTTTATCACCTTCTCTGTACACCCTCTGAATTTTGGAATCCGTTTATGTCGACGGGAATCGCTTCTCCATTGAAGTTCACAGAGAGGAGAAGCTTGGTGAGGTTCTTGTTATGCATCAGAATCTGAAATGCCAGTGATGTTGGTCAACCGATTGAAGGAAATTGCAAGGTAAGATAGGTTCCTTAATGGGTTTTCTTCACCGAACAGGAAAAAAGGGGTTTAGGGCTTTTTTTGTTTTTTTGTTTTTTTGGGTTTCACCGGCATCTGAGGCCGGGGTTATGGCCGTCGGACCCTGACGGTCGTTGGCCGTGTCTGAGCTTGGCCGCCGGCCTCTGATTCGGTCGTCGCAAGAGACCACGGTGGTGGTTATTAAAACCCTAAATGGGTTTTCTCCATTATCATTCTTGGTTTTTCATTCTTGGCTTAGCGATTTGGGGAAGAAGGAGAGGGAAAGGGTAGTTTAGGGATTTAAATTTATTTAACTGGCTGACATCATCACTTAACAGGATAAAATTAATGTTAGGGACTAATTTATCATTTTGGAGTCTAAACCAAAAGGTGATTTGAGTTTTTTCAAAAATTAGGGGTGATCTGAGTTTTGATTGAAAATCAGGGGGTGATGTATAATTTATCCTTATGCTTTTCATTTATTTCCTATTCAGATTTAATTGTCAAGAACATGGATTTAGGAATTGGTATCGAATTGGTCATTCATATAGTATTGGCCACGACGATATCCATACTTGTCCAATATCAGACCAATGGTACAAATTTTGAGGGCAGAACAGTTAAAAAACATATGATATTGAAATCTTAGGAGGCAAAAATCATTCAATCCGGCTTGATATGGTCAATTCATATTGGTATTAGTATCAATATTGACAACAATGGATACCAGTGCCAATACTGTGAACTGAATCCCTGATCAAGAGAGAGAAAAAAATATTTGTTGATGCAGCAAAATAATCAATGTGGCATTAAAGGAAAAGAGAAGTTAATTTCCAAGAGTGAAAAAAAATTGTTGACTTGGTAAGTCATGTGATGTGGCATTCAATGAAAAAAAAAAAATCCAGTATTGGTCACCTTATAAACCGATAAGATACCAATAAAAATTAGCACCCATCGTCCTCTATCGAACAAGTTTACCCCTGGTCTTCTTTAAAAATCGATTTTTTTTATTATATATTTTTTTTGGTAGAAAATGTTGGTGAGAGGGCAGTGACTAGGGAGGTCGAAGGGAACACAAAAATGTTTGTGAGGCCCAAATAACTTTGAAGTAATCAATGGCTTCTTGCTCAATGGCTGCATGTTGGGTCACCTGCTACCCCTGCGAATTCAGATTAGAAAGAATCCTATTATTGCTACTTCTAACCTTAATATGGAAAAACTGGAATTAGCATTTCCATGTTGAAGCCACTTCTCTAGCACTCAACATCTGAACCTACTTAACCAAATCCCTTTCTTAATGCTACAATAAAGGGTCAAGAGGGAAGGTTATCAAATTCTCTTGGATTTGCGCAGGGAATTCCTCAGCTTGTTGGAGAAAGGGAGAAGTCTTTCTAAAGTGCAGTTTGCTTACACGATTTCAGTTTGATTTTGACACCCTTATGCAAACCACACACTCTCAAGCAATTGGCAGGCTAAGTCATACCATTCACATTCACATTCACAATCACAAAACTGGTTCTAAGCAAGTCCGGTGGAATCATTGACCAGAAAAGACAATCCTGTTTGCAGAGCGTTGGGCTCCTCTGTAGCGCGACATGATGTGTAGCGCACCATCCAACGACCTGCAGTGTTTGGACACATTGGACTGTGTGCCCACACACTGCAAGCCATCAGATGGTGCACTACACACCATATCGCATTACAGAGGACCCAAATCCGTTCGTAGACCGTGGAATCATTGCCTATACTGGCTGAGGGGAGCCAATAAACGGTTTAATGTAAATTTGATTGTACCAGGACAATCATTATCTCCTATTTGAAATTTCTTTTTGGTAAATGAACTCCAGATTTTTTCTGAATAAAGAATTGTAAGGCGAACAGGACACATTTAAGATAGTAAGAGTAGAACAACTTGCAAATCTTCTCACATTCAAAAACCTAAAATTGAAGATCACAGCATCAAGTACAAGAGATTATCCAGGTTTAACCAAATAAATGTATACAAGTAAACCAGAACCCTAGAGCTACGATTATGACCATTTAAACGAAACAAAATTTGATAGTGTCAAATAAATCCATTTTTGTAAATTCAACCTGGGACCTCTAGATTCTTAAACGATAGCGTTGGCAGCACTAGCAATCCTAGGCCACAGATCTGCACACTCCTTTCCAATCGGACCTGTAATAGCTGATCCTGCATAAGCCAACAAGCATAAGAATAATGAGAAACTCAATAAACTATCAACTGATCATTGTCTACCAGCACTAAGAACCGCCACATCAAGGGTTGGTGTTATCCACAATTAAAATTCCTGACAAACCAATCAAACTTTCGACTGTAGTTCAAGAGAACTCCAACGACAAGAATTACAATGACAGATATGACCCATTTAAAAAAATAAAAGGCTATACATTCAATATATCCAAGCCAACTTGTAATACTGAGAACTATTTTGTAATCTAATTTGGAGAATGCAAGTTACCTTTCATTTCTCCCTTGGGGTTCACAATAACTCCAGCATTATCTGCAAAATCAAAGGCATAACAACAATCAGTCTAGGAAGGACGACAGCTTCTTTGGATTCACTTGAAGGGAAGAAACATTACACTACAAAGATCCAACCAATTTTACTGATAAATCAGAAGCTTGCTTCAAGATACGACAAAAATGAAAAAATATTAGGCAAACAAAGATCATTTTCATGTTTGTCCCAGTTTAGCATTAGAAAATGAAAAGAGTCAAGTCATTGAATTGCAACAGCCTGTAACAGTTCTTCAGAGGAATCCTTCCTCATAATAATGTAATTGATACTAGCTTTCACACTAGAAATAGCAGGTAAGACATAACTTAAACAACCACAAAGGCTAACCGAACAATAGACACAATGATTCTACTCTATTGCTCATCTTAGTTACAGACAATTTGCCTATGCAGTAGTTACAGTGATGCAGATAGGTAACTAAAGCCAACAGAGTCAAAATGCAAACCAAACAATTCCTGTGCTGTGCCTGAACATCAAAAAAATGATCACTCTGTCTAACCCGTCTTTACTGAACCATAGATCATCTTAATTATTTCTTTCAAAATAAAATCATATAGCACTACGATGAACAGCCAAGCAACTATAACTATATCCATTCTGTTATGGGTAACCCTTTCAGGGCACAGACAACTACTACAAGTACTTTGTAATTTCGACAACCTACTATTTTCTACACAAGATTTTCAGAACGAAAAATGAAGTACCAAAGACCAAGAGAAAGAAGACCTGAACTGCGACGATTTTTCCTTGTGAAATAAGGAGGGAATACCAGTCCTAGTCGTGTTGGTTAGAAATTAGGAGTTGTTTTGATTTTTTATTGTTAGTCCATCTAATAATCATGGCTGGATTTTGTATTAGTCCTTTTCCAGTTTTGATATTTAAAAGTTTCGGTAGAGTCCTAGCTGAAACAGGAGTTATATTAGGCTGGCCAACAGGTCTGTTTTATCAGAACTAGTTTTGCTTTTATTTTCATTCTTAATCCAGGAATTGGTCCAGGTCAGTCCATGAGTCTGTCCAATCCAAATCCAAAATTATAAATATACATATAGGCATAACAACACCCCCCCTAAAAAAAAGAAACTATTTTATGAATTAAGCACACCTCAGTTTCATTGTAAGCACTGTGGATTCAATACTTGCTCTGAGTGGATTCTCAGGTTTAACTCAGTGGATTCCAAAGGGGCTTCAAATGTATTCCCGGCCTCTATCTATTCTACCCCTCTATCTCATCAATCAATCAATCACAACAGGTCAGTTTATTCTACTTCTTAAACACCTCCAACTCCCCTGCTTTCACTCAAGTTTTCAAGTTGCTTTCTACTGCAATATCTTTCGGGATATTGATCAGATTTGACTCAAATTACAATAGTTTCTGATTATCTGATCTATTAATTACTAACCTCAAGTACTGGGGATAATTAGTCTATATTGAAGTTCTAGGTCTACTACTCTGTTCCCCTAGTAGCACTAGGAGTTGTCTACACAGGCCATATTAGACATCTGTTTACTGAGATCTTATGCAAACACATTCAAGCCATTCAGATTAACACCTGACCAGAGAATTAGTATTTCTGATCTATTGGTATTGAGTTATTAATTTTTCTTCCCTAAGCTGCTCTGTTTCTCTGTTCGGGTGATCCTGTTTCTGCTAATCAGTTCTGGTTCTTCTATTTTGGAGCCGTTCGGAATTAGTGGAAAAGAAAAATATACCAGAAGACAGGTAGCACAATGCCAGAGAAAAGGGCACCATGCTGTTTAAAACTGGCCTTTCTTGGATATATGCTCCTTAATATGAGTAATCATATAAATAGTGGGACAACTCAATTAGTAAAGAAGCAACCAACTCAACTACATCTTATCCAATCTCAGATAGTAAGGAAGCGACCTTCAGGAAAAATGACTGTGTACAATGATACAATAGATAAGTCGTAATGCAGCATTTCTAATTATGCAAGTCCAACATGAGAAAGCAAACATTCTAAAATGGATTCACAACAAGGAAACAAAATAAACAAGCTGCATGCAGCAATGACTGCTATAAAACAAACATCATACCATCTAGTGAAAACAATTTCTCTTGACAACTGAAGCAAGACAACTAGCAGGAATTTAGTCAAGTAACAATGACTTAGTCCAGCCGCTTCTACCAGTTAATCTATATGTTTTCACCGATTGAAGGACTCCGCCGTCCCAGAACAACAAATACAAATAAATACAACTTAGACCGTTTTCATTCACTGGAGATTAAAACATAAAAGTTAACAGAAAAACATGCATCTTACGCAGAGCACTAATCCAAACAAACATGATATGATCTCACGTTTACTACTAATCCAAGCAATTAGCTACACTAGGAAGTTATGAAATAACCACAACAAGTGCTGCGGAAGAAAGATTGAGAATTCTAAAGTAACATTAAAAAAAAAAAAAAGTAACGAAAGCAACAATTAAACTTGTTAGAGGTTACTTTAAACAACCCCAGAAATTTTACCTTCAAAATACATGAAAACACCATCCTTTCGGCGCCAAGGCTTGCGCTGCCTGACTATGACAGCAGGCATGACCTTCTTCCTCAGATCGGGCTTCCCTTTCTTGACAGTGGCCATCACCATATCACCAACACAAGCAGAGGGCAAACGGTTGAGACGACCCTTGATTCCCTTCACCGATATGATGTAAAGATTCTTCGCTCCGGTGTTGTCGGCACAGTTCACAGTCGCCGCCACCGGAAGACCCAGAGACATCCGGAACTTGTTTCCGGCCGATCCTCCGCGACCTGCAACACATTAACAGCAACAACTCATCAGTAAGTTCATCACTACATGTATATATAATGTGATCACATAAACCCTAAACCAAATCCAGGGAAGAAATGAAAGCGAAAGAAGTTATGGAAGAAGAAAGACGCAGTTACCTCGCTTCGACATTTTGAACCAGTTTGACTACAGAAAATGAAAGAGCTTCTAAGGATCGTTTTGTGAAGTTTATAGCTCTAGGGTTTCAGTGGGCCGTCATTAGCGCTCGTAGGTTAGTTACCTAAAAGGTCCTCCTCTCTCTCACTTAATGCCAGAAAAGTACTAAGAAGTGCGAATTGACCATAATACCCCTAAAAGGCGGGAAAACTCTGAGAAACCAATTTATCTTTCACAGTTCAACTTTCAACGAATTCAAAAAACGAGGTTTTCCCATCCGTACCTCATAAACCCATTGGCCGCCATTGGTTTTCTTCTAATTTCAATGAAAAACTGAAAAGGGTGGAGGAGATCTGACGTTTGTTTCACCATCGGGTTGCTTGAATTTGGGTTTTGGACGGAATTAAGGAAGAAATGGTTTGGTCGCATCCAGACATATCCCTGGAAGATCTGTTAAACTTGATTAAAGGGTTCGTGGATATCTTGATTCTGGCATCTGGATACCAATCATCTGGTATTCCTGCTGTTTGGGATGCCCAGAATATGAGGAAAGCCATGCAATGGGGTCTGTTCTTCGAAGATGTGAGCATATCTTTATTTCTTTCACTGTTATCTTTTTATTTTCATTCCAGGTTTGATGTTAGGATTTATAGGAATTTCAGGAAACTTTTTCTTTTCCCTTTTTTTCATGGTTCATGTGTTTTTAAGCTGTTTATTAATCCTTTCATTGCATGCGACAGTCATTACCATTCGGCAGGGAAAAAAAATTCTGCTGGGTCAAAGATTAGGCTGTTTGCCTCCAACTTTATAGATAAAATGAGACAGAATGACAATTTATCTTGTGAATAAAGAGGAAATTTAATTTCGTTGTCATGCCTCTGGTTTTCGTGGAAGTTTATGATTTTATAGGCACTCTGTACATATATGCGAATCCTCAAAATCTTCTTGCAACTTGGAGCTGTAAACCAAAACAGGTTCTTAAGCTACAAGTGCAATCCAAGTAACAAAGTTCAGGAGAAATTTCACTATTTACAATTGATTAGGCTGAAATCTCCGTTCTGTTGTCATTTCTCCCTGCAAAATGACCTGCAGAACAGTCTCTTGAATCAGATTCAACCTTCAATAGACTAATCTTTTGAGACCCATATAATTTCAAACTGTCAATAGTTTCCATTAATCTTTTGAGACCCGTATAACCACAACAGTTTAATAGAAATCCAGACTAGGCTTTACCATAGCCAAATTAACCAAAAATAGTGGGAGTGGAGGTTATTTCATGAGGTATCTGCTTCAAAAGTTTTCTCTTATGCATTTTTGGTTCTTTGAACTGAAGTTAATGGATCTTTTATCTCCTCCTGAAACACCACATTGTTTCTTGCCTTCCAGATAGGCCTCCCAATAATCACTGCCTTTCAAGGACCCCTATCATATTAGTTTTTCCCCATCTTGGTGTATGTATTGTTGGTCATCAACATGTATGCTTATCAATGGATCTAAAGTACTCATCTGCTGGGTATCTGTTTCTCTTTGAATGTGGAAACAGGAGGAATTGTACACTCCACTTCTTTCAGTATTCTTGCATGGCAATGAGTCATGCACTTCTGCATGGTTCTGAAAATAAGAACTATGGTTTTTGTTTTTCCTTTTATTCAGAAATACATAAATCTTGTGCACCCTACTTTATATTCATATTTTGCAAAATTTGCTGAAAAACATGGGAAGCCAGTTATATAGTAACATCGTCCAGGTTACATATTATTGGTAGGGTTCATTTAATATCAAAGAATACCCTTGTCAGATCTTGACAGTTAATCAAATAACTCAACTAATTCTTATTCAGACTATATGGGGTATGGCAACTTGAATCCTCATCCACCATTCTCCAGGTTCAGGTTTACATTGGTTTGGCCAAAGGTTTCATGCTCTTTGACACATCCCTCTCTGCCCAAGTATGGGATCAGCAGTGTAAGACAGCCTAGAGTTTTCAGAATTAAATATCCTCTAATTAATAAATATTGTGATTTTGGACTCAGAGATTGTCCCAAAATGGATAGAAATTTTTACAACTTGTTTAAGGAACATGTTCTGTGAAATTAGTTGCTATGGTATTAATTACTTTATAGAAGTTATTCTTGTACAAATGTGCCAAGAGTTTATCGTAATATTTTGTTCTCAGAGAACCTAAGTATGTGAAATATTTTTGGATTTAAGAGTTTCAAATATAAGAATCTATTGCTTTATGAATGAACCAAATGGTGGGTATTTCTTATTTCAGAAATATTGATTTAATTGTATAATCAATAATCTGAAAGACTACTTTTAGTGGAGATATACGTAATGATGTAACCACAATTTCCTTTATGATAATGCTTCAAGGTGAGTTTCTGGTTAGTTTCAGAGGTTTACTCTTTCACCACCTCCAATAGAGGAACTGTGCATGGATGACAACCTAGGATAAGCCATAAATAGCTATGAAAGTCTACACAATATGCCAAGGTAGGAAATCAGATGCAACTTGGACTTGTAAGCAACAACAGTTTTTCCAACTAGTGCCTTGCAAATAGGGATTGCACACCGGCATTCAGTTGAATACTAATGATTTGAGGAGCCTTTAGGTCACTGTACATTGCTGTTCTTCTCCAGTTTTCAATGTTTATTGGTAATTATGGTACGGGCTAGCATGGAAAGGTCTAAACGATAAGTCAATTGACTGAGACTGGTCTGATGAAGCCAAAGAAATCAAAGAAACAGCTTTTAGTTATTGTTATTCTAGACCTAACAGCCTGTCAATCTATTATCTTTTAATCCTATCAAGTTTGTGCTTTATCTCTAATGACGCGTTTCAGTATAACTACTGATCTATACTACCTCAATGCAATTGTCATTTGTCTTTGAGTTATTGAATTCAAGCAGCAACTGTTTTCTCCATGCTGAATATAAATAAATGTTCTGGCTGTTGATGTGTTTAGGTTTTTAGTCGCCTAAGAGGCTTAGACGATTATCAAGACTCAATGAAAGAACTCGATGCAGCTTTGCTTGTGATGACATCAAATCCTTATTTCCCTCAGGTTACTATTAATTCATTTCTTTTGCATTCCTTCTGTGTTTGTCCTTTTGGGTAGGTATGCTACAGTAGAGCACATGGTTTTGAGTTTTCTATATCCAACAATGCTGGATTTTTTTTAATCAAAAAAATTTGAGAGGGGGAAAGAAGGAATAGAGATAATCCCTGCTGGACAATTTAAAACTAATTATATGTATTTGCATGAAGAGGTAATTTAGTAATCACACTTAAGTGGCTGCCTATGGGGAGAAGATAATTACTATACACGTTCTTCGGTGTTCCAGGGTTTGACACCTTGCATTTATGTCAGAAGCTGAAACATGTTTCTGTGTCCTTGTTACATAGTGTTTCCCCCTCCCCCACTCCAAAAAGAGAAGTGTGAATGTTATCTCAGTTCAGTAGCTTCCATATCTCTAATTATATTCTGAAACAACAGGGTATAACAAATCTGTCATCTGCAATCCTTAGTAAAGCTAGAGAATTCGTTCTGCGACATCTATTTCATGTCATACCATTAAGAGATGCACATCTCAGCACTCTTATGGCTGCAGCTGTTGAGATGGATCTTAATGATCTTAAGGAAAGAGAATATGACTACCTTAATGTGTATCTTGACAAATTGAAGCTGCAAAATACATCATTAAATTTGGTTACAGAAATGAGGGGTTTTATGAACAATTCAATGATTTCCCATAAGGATCGTTCACCATTTCATGCCCAAGTTCTGTGTGGTTCAGTTTGTAATCCTTGTGTTGCAGAAGATAGTGTGGATCCTGGATCCCCTCTCAGTGTTTCAAGTCTTAAGCTCAATGGATGCCATAATGCTGATTATTCTAAGCTTATCCTTCAAGAGCTTTTGAAGAGACAGACTACAGTATCATGCATATCATCAATTGAGATGGGATTGGATCTACTATCTGAGTCCTTATTGCATGGAAAATATGTTGGTTCTGATTGTGACCTGTTGGAGAAACGTGTAAACTGTGATACTTCTCCACTGTAAGTACAGATATTACCCTCCTCTATTGTGGAACTGCATTGCTATTCTTTTATCACCTTACTAAGTGAATATGCTCCTATAGAGGACAATGCTACTATGCTTTCATAGGCTGTTCCCAGTGAGGGTCATAATTTGCACATTTCTTTTGGAGAAAGCAATGTTATTTATGTATAGATTAATTTATTATTCGCTATTAATTGGGTTGTATCTGTGTGACCAAATACAGATCATTTATTTATTGAACTAGCAGTCATATACAACCAAAAATTCTGTTTTGGGGGTGGGGGTGCAATTATAAAGAGCCATGATAATCAAAGACAAGAAACTCAAGAAATGAAGTTGTCTACAATGCATAAAATAAAATTTGGTAGGAGAAAGATGCTTTGACAAAAAAATCACTTCTTTGTTCACTCAAGTTGCAAGCCAAATCAAGGTAAAAGAAAGTTCATGAATTCAAACTTCTGTAGTTCAAACTTGTAACAGAAACTAAAAGCCTTTTTCATGTCTTAAAGTAGAGATGTGGAAAATTCTTTTGAATAGACAACCTAATATCTAATATCTCTAGTAGTCAATACATTGTGTGACATCCATGATCATGATGTATGTAAGTTTGAATAAACAATAGAAGTTTTGCTCTCAATGTTTGTCATTTCATTGCTAGATTTGGGGTGAGTGAAATATGTTTTTGTCCTTGCAATCAGGGATGAAATTCTGTTGGTTCAGTTTGTTGCATGGAACTGGTGGAGATCAAAGAACCTTTCTTATTTGCTTGACAAGAGAACTATCAGAATGGTATCAGGTGCCAATTTTATTTTTTCTGCTCCTAAGGTTCAATGGCTTCAGGTGTTTGAACGACTGCAAATTTCAGCTGAAAACCATGATGATGTTTTACTTGAAATAATTGTAAGTTCTATTGTTAGGTTGAATTTGCATTTGCCTGAATTTTCTTGAGATGTGATTTTGTTATGCTTATAGTTGTATGCACATATTCCTTGAAGACTTTCATAAGCACAGATGAATGATCTTACTGTCAAATTGAATAATTGAATGTAGGGAAAAGCTTTAACTTATGATCAATCTAATCAGAGGTTCCAAGAAATGTGTCATTCACTAAGTTTTCTCAGGCATATCATGACCTAGGCAACAGCAACCAGCCATCTACAATTATAGTTTTATCTTTAAACGTATTCAACGTGCTAGACGTTTACTTATCATTGGAAATGAGATTAGCATGCAAAATGAAGATGTTGGAATATGATAGTAACTCTAATGGGTGTTATGAAACTGCATTGAGGATCTAAATTAGATGAAAGAGAGAAGAGGGGGAGAAGTACCTAGAATTTTCCCATACACTACATACTTTTATTACCCACCTGCAGTAGTATTACTTGATACATTATACAAACAATATGAAGCTGAGAACAAGGTAGTAACTTGCACATATTCTGTTTTTGATATATTGGGTACACCTCTAATTGAAACATAGAAGGTATTGTATGTAATGAAGGAACCACCTCTATACAATGACTTTACCTAATACTTTAGTAGGGTTTTTTTTTTTTTTAATCTTTTCATTATGACTACTGATTCATCAAAGTTAGCAATTGGCAAATTCACTGCATGAAATGATTTATTAGACAAAATTAAATATTCTCTGAATAGAAGCAGTGTCAGAAATCTAAGTTCAACATGGCTGCAATTCATATGCTAGAGCCTTAACCAATTTTATTTTTTTTAAAAAGAAACTCATGTTGGAAAAATGTTTTATTTTCTTTTATTTTAAAATGTCTGAAGAAGAAAAGAGTGTAACAAAAATATGAGGGAATGAAACAGATGATTATTGGGCTGATCACTATTTGCATAAGAGTTAAGGTGGCATTTAAAAAAGCATTTAATGAGACAGCGGGCCTTGGTGCAACGGTAAAGGTTGCTCCAGTATGACCAAGTGGTCACGGGTTCGGTCTGGAAACAGCCTCGCTGCGAAAACAGGGGTAAGGTTGCGTACATTATGATCCTCCCCAGACCCAGCAGTGGCGGGAGCCTTGTGCCCTGGGTATGCCCCTTTTTTTAAAAAGCATTTAATGAATAGCATAAAGCAAAAACAATAAATGGACAAATTGACATATGAAAGAATTTTATGCTCATAAAACCTATGTAATGGGATCCTTGTTCATTCCTCAATAGAATCAGAATCCTCAGTAGACAGGATCGCATGGAGGTGAGAAGATAAAATGGAAGAACCCCAGGTTGGGAGAACTGAAAAACTGAAGTCAGTTTAAGTATTGTTTGTCCCTTATGAACAACAATCTAACATCTTTAGAAATCCACCAAAACAACAACAAAACTATGAGCATAACTTGCGAACAAATAGGTGAACAGAAAATCGCAGGAACAAAGGAAGAAGAAAGAAAGAGATAAGAGGGATATGACCAAGGATTCTCATCAAGGCCTAGGTTAGCATCTCACCAAGCCGCCCAACATCTCACTAGACTCCACTGCATCTCACAACTATTGGCATGAAACTATAAAATTAATTTTACTTTTTAACTTTCTTCAAAAAGTGCTTACAGGCTGCCATTTTTTGTAGTGGCTGGGAGGGTTTTAGACTTTCATTGGGATTTTCACCTAGACTCTTTGACCATTTAATGAACTGCACATCATAGTTGTCAAGGCGTCACCTTGACGTCACCCAGGTGATTGCTTTGGCATCAACCTTCCTCCAACAACTTGGATCGCCTAGACTCTGTGACAACTACGCTGCACATTTTCAAGGACTTACAGAACCAACTCTCATTGGGGCTTTCTCATAGACTCTTTGACCATTTAATGAACTGCAAATTTTCAAGGTCTTACACAACCATCAATGAATTGACTTATTGAATGAAATAATATTTCCTAAGACTTCATAAAATAGTTGTAACTAACTAGATAATGCTCCTCAAACTCTGCACACATGCATTAATTACTTTTGACCCTTCTTTAACTAAGACTTGGACTGGATTAATTAGGACTGGTTTTGGGTGAACTAGAAAACACCCAGACCTGATTGGTCTGGCCTGAACCAATTAAACCTGGTTCAGTTTTACCAGAGCAGGTTCATTTAAGAAACTGCAAGCTTGGATCCTCCCTTCTTGTGATGGTACTGCTTGGAGTAGAACTTATCTACATCATTATGTATTAAGTGTCATTTTTCAACAAGTTTATTAGACACATTATATATCATCACAAAAATGCTCATAAAGTCCATCTCTCACATTTATTAAATAATAAAGAGTATAGTCTGGATTATTTACATAGAACTAGTGTGGCTGCTGACATGAAGAGTTTAGAACCAACACTTGAATGTGAAAGTTGAGAATTCGATGTAGTGCAATGATTTGATTTTGGATTAGACAGTTGTTTTGCTTTCTATGTACAATTTGGAGGGTTAATGATATTGGAGTTGCAACAGGAGCTCTCACTATTAGGGTGTATTGCAAGCAGATGGAGTTATCTAGTTGAACACCTCATGTCTGTATCTTATGATCTCCTAAATATCTCAAAGCAATATCATGAAGTGCACAACTTGCTCCAAGGAGGATCTCGATTGCTACATCCTAGAGGAGAAATGGAGGTAGTCAATTAATTAAGAGGATGAAAAATGGATTTTAGCTCTACATCCTCTCTTTTTTTTTTTTTTCAAAACCAGAGGAAAAATGAATTTAAGTTCCTAAGTCTCTTTTTTTTCTTTTAAAATTTTGATTCTTTCCTTGTTTGTGTAATAAATTGTGGTTCTTATGATTCCCATTTCTTTTGGTTATTGTTTTCTGTACTAGGAAAATGGCATAATTGAGCATTTGACAGGGTTGTTATGTGGACAACTTCACCATTTATGGAAAATATCCCCAATTCTTACAGCAACTGCGGTTCCTTCCTGGTACATCTTTTTCTTGGCCTTAACAAAGGTCATTTGGGATGGCAACCATCTCAACATGGTTTATAATGCATAAAACTGAATCATAAAATGATGAGAGAGAGAGAGAGGTGGCCAGCCAATCCCAAAGGCAAATCATTGACTAGTCAATATATGATAATCATATAAAAGATCGAGGTTTTCAAACAAATGGCATAGAATCAATTATTTACAGTTTAAAATTCCAAATACAGCTTGTTGTTGAAGAAACTGGTCCCAAATCCCTTTGCTTTAGTGCTTAACTTCTTTTCTATATTCTCTTCACTTTTGTTGTTTGAATAAAGTAAAATTGACAAATAAAAGACTGGATTCCTCTTAGAAATTTCCAGTCTTGAGCACAACATGACTATTCCACAGAGAAAGTTCCGGTCTTGCCAATATAAAATTTCCTGTTTCCTAAACCATCAGCTACTTGCTAAAAAAGCCAGCTAGCCTAACTTTCTTCCTGTCATCCAATGAAATGCATTTGATTAATATTTGAATACATGTATAATTCGCTTTTTGCAGGTCTACCCTGTTCAGATTGTATTTGAACGAAATAGAAGCACAGTTGAAAGGAAGTTCTTCACTGATTAGGTTCTGTAGAGACAACTCGTCTATACTTCTGTCATATTTCCATATTTTTTCTTTGGCTTACCTGCTTTCTGTCTCACAGATGCTGTAGTTGTATCCAAGATGGGAAAGAGCACAAAGAATGTAAGTTCAATCTCTCTACACATGTGCACAAACACAGGGGATTGCCATTAAATTGCAAAATGTTAAACATTACATATTACACTCTAGGCAGTCAAAGAAGGGGAAACCAGTCAATAA
This sequence comes from Telopea speciosissima, assembly GCF_018873765.1. Classification (NCBI taxonomy): domain Eukaryota; kingdom Viridiplantae; phylum Streptophyta; class Magnoliopsida; order Proteales; family Proteaceae; genus Telopea; species Telopea speciosissima. Next base: position 17,058,487 of record NC_057922.1, read on the forward strand.
TGTTATGACATGCCGCAAGATAGTATAACTAAGGCTCATATTTTTCTTAATGAGACAATACCTGAGGAGTGCAACTTGTGCTAGGGCCATACTGATTTCACCTGGAATTTTCACTTGTTGGGTTGGGCTGGAGTTGGAAAATGTTGGGATTTGGGAAATTGTGACTTGTGTCTAGACTAACACTAGCCCCTTTGTTTATAATAGAATGAATAGAAAGTAGGGTTACAATATAATGACCATAATGACCAAACTACCCCTACACCCTATATTACAATACTCCCCCTTAAGCTGGTGCATAGATATCACACATGCCCAACTTGCACAAAATTGGATGAAACATCTTACTACTAAGTCCCCTTGTGAGGACATCTGCTAATTGCTCTCTAAACTTCACAAAAGGAATACAAATAAGTCCTTGCTCTAGCTTCTCCTTGATATAGTGACGATCAATTTCAATATGCTTGGTGCGATCATGCTGAGCTGGGTTGTGTGCAATGCTAATCGCAGACTTGTTATCATAGTATAACATCATTGGAACACAGATAGGCAAGCCCTAATCATGGAGAAGACCCTTAAGCCATAATAGCTCACAAATATCATGTGCCATAGCACGAAACTCAGCCTCTACACTAGGTCACAAGATTTCCACCAACAGAAGTGTAGTATCCAGATGTGGATCTCCTATCATTAGGTGAACCAGCCCAATCTGCATCAGTAAAGGCCTCCAAACGCATGTGATCATTAGGCGAAAAAATGATACCCTTTCTTGGAGCCGACTTCAGGTACCATAGAATCCGATACACCGCCTCCATATGAGAAACACAAGTGTCGTGCATGTACTGACTCACCAAACTCACAGCATAGGCTATATCAAGCCTAGTGTGAGATAAGTAAATAAGTCGTCCAACCAGCCATTGGTATCCGCCCTTATCAACTGGCTCACCATCCTTATTTTTTAAATGGGAAATAGCCTCGAGAGGAGTGTCGCAGGCTTGCGGCCTAGCATACCGGTCTTTGAAAGAAGACCTAGAGTATATTTCCATTGAGAGAGAAATATACCTCTAGTGGATTGGGCCACTTCAATTCCAAGGAAATACCACAGCTTCCCCAGGTCTTTAATTTGAAACTCCCTACCTAAGTAGGCTTTCTGAGTAGCTATCTTAGTAGGATCATTCCCAATGACAACAATGTCGTCAACATACATAATTAAGACAGTAATATGATCACCAATTGTCTAACAAATAAGGTGTGTTCAGCATTACTCTGTTTGTATCCCACTAACACCATAACCTTATGGAACGAACCAACCAAACCAAGCATGCAGAGATTGCTTCAACCCATACAGCGCCTTTTTCAACTTGCACACCTTCCTTTGTGTCTTCTGACTAGAGAAACCCGGAGGGATATCCATGTACACCATAGTTGTCATGGCGTCTAGGCAACCCAAGGCACTGGAGAGGGTCCAAAATCAAGGTGACACCAACAAGGCGACTAAGGCGTCTAGACGCCTAGGCGACACCTTGACAACTTTGATGTACACTTCTTCCTGCACCTCATCATGAAGAAAGGCATTATTGACATCAAGTTGCTGCAACTCCCATCCGAAATTCACCGCACCTGAAATAATTACTCGGATGGTGTTCATTTTGGCGACAAGTGCAAATGTCTCCTGGTAGTCGATGCCATAAGTCTAAGTAAAGCCTTTGGCAATCAATCTAGCCTTGTAATGATCTACAATCTCATCTGCATGTTGTTTGACAGTAAATACCCACTTGCATCCTACAGGCTTCTTAGTAGGAGGAAGGGGTACCAAATCCTATGTGTTCCCAAGAGCTCTCATTTCTTCAAGCATAGCATCCTTCCACCTGGAATTTGCAAAAGCTTCTTGCCAGTTTGGAGGAACAGAAGCAAAGGACAAGGAAGACACAAAAGTCTGATATGAAGGAGATAGGGAATCATATGACACTACATGGGAGATAGGATGTTGTGTGCAAGTCCTTATTCCTTTACGGACAACAATAGGTAAATCAAGAGACTTATCAGTATCACTAGGAAGAGAGAGATTACCAGACGGAGATGTGGACGCTGGATCAGAGGTAGGCAATTGGAGTGGTGCAATGATGGTGGCGGAAAGAGAGAGAGAGAGGGGCTAGGATCTCAAGGTGGATCTCAGCTCTGATACTATTTTGGGATTTGGGAAATTGTGACTTATGTCTAGTCTAATACTAGCCCTTTTATTTCTAATAGAATGAATAGAAAGTTGGGTTACAATAGGGTTACAATATAATGAATCATAATGACCAAACTACCCCTACACCCTATATTATAATAGAAATTTTTAAAACAACCCAAGCATCAGGCTGAGTTGTATGGATTTTGTCTTTATAAAAGAATTTGAGTTTAAATCTTAGGATGTGATGTAGAATCTTTATGAAAATGTTAGCATTTTGGCAGAGCTTGGGTATAGAAGTATGAATAATGTAAGCACGATAAATATAGATGAAGTTTTAACCAAAAGAGATGGTTGAATAAGAAAGGTATGGAAGCTGAAATTGGGAAATTTTGGGAAAATATTTTGGTTTTTCCAGGGTTGAAATCAACCCCTTGGCAAAATTCTGTACCTTCACTATGACCACTACAACAACAACTCAGCCTTATCCCAATTTAATGAGGTCGGCTACATGACCACTAAGAACCCAAAACTTGGATGGTTGTGCCGATAATGAACCAAATAAATATAGATCCAGTTTTGCGTAGTTATAGAACTTCCATGTCATGTATTGCAATTGATTTCAACGATCTATATCAGGATATTAGCCCTTAGAACTCTTAATTCCACCATGTCTCCTTTTGTCTCTTGTGCACTTTTAGCCTACAAAATACTCATCAGGATGTATCTTAAGCTTGTATGATGTTAAGGCTCAGGGTAGACATCTGCTATTGATTCTTGGTTGAGTTAGAATGCAGGTTGAGTGCTCCACTCTTAGGGTTGGATTTGCTTTGGCCTTGTAATTGAAGCAATTGGCCCAAGTTTCATAGCAGTATGTATATCAAGCAGAAATATGATTAGGTATTGGAAGCTGATTTTCTCACAACTATATGAGATATTTTATCTCCGTAACATAGGACCAGGCAGTCGGACTGTTGTTGTTACTGTCTGTACCATCGGCGACTGGGCCCAAATGATACAGTCCTTAGTCAAGAGTGTTCAAAGGCCAAGAACTATTGACTGATCAATGGAGCAATAAGGCTTTGGAACTTTGTTAATGTTTATAAGATTTTAAATTAAAAAATTGAAATTCTACAAAAATGAAATGCTACAGACTTTTTCCCAATTCCTACTTAACCAGATATAAGAACTTTTACGTTTGTTGAAATATAAGTATTTTTAGTTCTAAAAGTGACTTGTATATACAATATAAGTATTTCCCAAAACATAATTTGCTTCAACTGTTTGAATTGTATGGACTGGAGTGGACTTTCGGACTGCCAAGAGCTGGGTGAAAATTGTCCAGCTTCTGGTTCTTCTTTTTCAGAAGAATTTGCCAGTGGATGAAATTATTAAGAATAACTGAAGAAGATGCAAGAATTTTTTAGATGTGCTACTACACTGGAGCAAGTTGCTTGTTTATTGAATGATTCATACAACATGGTAACATAAGGTTTACGTAGTCCAATCTCAAGAAAGCTTTCCATGGGAGAAAGTCAATAAACCCCACTTTGGACATACATATGCATCTGAAATATCATATCTGCACATATACATATCTGTCAACATTTTCTAGTAATTACATTTAGACATGAGTCATATAATATTTTGGTCCTTTAAGGATAAATGGTCCTTGTTTATGATAGACTAATAACAGGGTTGTAAGAACATAACCTGCATTTACTGATTAATGTATTCCCAGGTGAACTTGCTGAAAGGATTTGGTGCCTTTACATCATTCATATTCGTGGTTCACTGCTAATGAATAGCACCAGTAGTACTTGACTTAAATATTCCAATGCTGGTATATATTCTGTAAGGAAAAAGTCTTAGTTATTTTATTTTATTGCTCTTAACTCTGTTCATTTCGAGGTAAAACCCATGTAAAAGGAAATTTTTCCTGCAAAATCTTGTTTCTGCAAATTACTTGGAAATTTTCCTTTTATATGGTTTTTACATGGAAAAAAGTGGAGTCTACATATAGAACTGAAGGCTGGTCCTGTAACCTTACAGAATGGAGGATTCACTTGGGCAACTAACAGAATGAAACGATGGGTCTACTCTCCTCTCCTGTTAGCTGCTCTTTCTTTTCTGAAGAGATGGAGATCCTCTGGTAGGCAACACCAGGCATAAGCATAAGCAACTTTCGAAGGGCACAGGTGCTTCTACTCGGATTGCAGTTTTGACTCATTTTGGAAGAATGAAATAATAATTAGATCTCATACATGTCCTACTGCACTTTTGGGGCAGTGGGATTCGCCACAACTTTAACCAAACTGGATCTATTGGATTGGACTTTTTTGTCGTCTCAATGTTGTACGCTGAAGCTATAATGAAGAGTCCATTAGCAGTGGGAAACCAGATATCTGTCCCGTTAATTCACTATTGGAATGGGAATGAAGAGTATTTGGAAAGCAACTTCAATCGCCAACCACTGAAAATTTACCTCTTCGCGACAAGTTCTGTAATCATGATCTATGAGCTGGCTCGACGTCAAAGGAAACGGAGTCGAGTTTGACCGATGGTTAGGAATCCAAAAGTCAGTCCATGGGCACTTGAATAAACAGCCCTTTGATTAATAAAGTCTGAGCTCCTAGAATTGACCTCCATCCCAAAGAGGCTGAAGAAGTGGAGGGTGCATGGAGAAAGTCTGTGGTGGGGAAGTATTTTTGTTTCATTTAGTGCCCCCAAAGAGAGTTGGGGTTCAGTAGTTCCCAAGTTTTTTTGGCAAGCATGGCTTTATTCATAGGACCTACGCATTTCAAATTCAATCCACCACTCAGTTTGGGACTGTAGAAAGTATTGCAACTGATGGTGGGGATCAGAGAGCCATCGCCACTTGACCAAAATAACTTGCGGCAAGTAGAGTCCAGAGCCTGTAAGATAGTAGATGGAAGTTGGAAGCATGTCATATAGTGTAAAGGAAGAGCTAAGAGAGTTGATTGAATCAAAATGTGCTTGCTAGCTAGGGCTGCAACAGGGTCAGGTCTTTTAAAGTCCCAATCCATCCTTGAGTCCCTTTAGCTAGACCAAGGCCCGACTCGGCCCTAAGTCAGGGCCAAAAAAATCCAACCCTAACCAGCCCTCAAGATCAGGTTAGCTTGACCTTGATTGGCCCTAACCATGGGGGCGATGGGAGATGCATGGGCTAGCCAAGTTGGGAAGAAGAAGAACAAGAGGATAAGGTTGGGTTGGGCCAAGCTCAACTTTGACCCGGCCTGATCTTGACTCAAGGTTGGAAATTCCCAAACCTAACCCACCCTTAGGGCCAAGGTATTTAAACCCAAGCCTTGTTCGGGCTCAGGGTGGGCTCGGGCCGTTAGGGCCAAACTTGCATCCTTGTTCCCAGTTGATGGACTTTGGATTTCCATCCTTCTAACTTGGAATTCACCCTTTGGATCAAGTTCATGCAATCGAACTTCCTTAATTTACCAGATATGGGAGGAATCCCCAATATATATCCTTCTTAGGGTTTAGGGTAACATGAAATGTCATTGAGAGTTCTTGTTTTAATGATGCTTGAACATTCAGGTTGTAATGTGCTCTGGTCTTTGTGATGTTTAGGCATTGCCCGACATATCACAGATTTTGTTAATAATTTGTGTGAGATTCCTTGCCTCCATCCTAGAAGTTTACCCAAAAAGAATAAGGTCGTTTGCGAATGCCATATGTGTAATGTGTTCTCCCCCCCTACACAATCTGATGTCTTGGAGCTATGTATTGCATTTGCCTCCTCAAGGTGGGATGATAGGACCTCTACACATAATACAAAGAGATAGGAAGAAAGAGGATCTCCTTGGCTTAGACCTCACTGTAGAGAGGAAAAATCTAGCAGAGAACTATTCAGAAGAACCACTAGTTGAGAGGTCTCTACGCAAAACATAACCCTATCAATCCACCAAGGATGAAATCCATAGCTACATAAGACCGATCGAATGAAGCCCCATTCGAGGCAATCATATGCCTTGCTCATGTTGATCTTTATGGCCATCAAACTGTTGTGTCTTTTTCTGTGAGATTTGATACAATGCATGAGTTCATGACAAATTAAGATATTATCTTGTATATGCCTACCTCGAATGAACCCATTCAGATTTAATGAGATTATCTTGTGAAGCAATGGTCTCAATCGACTCACCAATATCTTGGTTGTTATTTTGTAGCAAAAGTTGCATAAACTAATAGGTCTCTAGTCTCCAATGGACTCCATGTTCTCCACTTTGGGAATGAGTGTGAGATACGTTCTATTTAGTGGCTTGGAAAAGGCACCGGTGGTGAAGAAATCTTGTACCATAGATATAATATAACCATAGATATAATATTTAGGCCAACAACGTTCCAGGAATTTGTGAAGAACATGCTAGAGAATCCATCAGGACCTGGTGCCTTCCATGGGGACATTTGAAGATCGGTTTTAGATCGGTTTTCGAATCTCCTCTGCAGTGAGCAGTGATGAGTGCAAGTAAACCATCATTATCAGTACTTGTCACTCAGCTAGCAATATGACAGAAGTAATCTGGGTGAATTTGGAGGGCTGGCCTAGGTGAAGATGCTTTTGAAGTGGCCGGTCACCACTTCACTGAGGGCAGTCCTCTGTGTTACGTACAGGCCATGATGGTGGAGGCCTCTGATAATGTTTCTGGCTGTAAACATCATAGTAGTTAGGTCGAAGAATCTGGAATTGCGATCACCTTTAGTAAATAGTAACCCGTATAGAGCGAGACTTCTTTTGCCACAATGATTCTTGTTGATTTAATACCCCCTTAAGTAATGCAATAAAATAGTTTTCTGCATAATACCAATCTTCCTCCCTAGCGCTTTCAATCCTGGAGAATGGAACGAATGTGCTTTTCCTTGTTGATTAGATTCCATACTACCTCTCTATTCCATTTGAGGAGAGAACCTCTAAGGAGAAAGAGTTTCGTTTAGAAGATAAGCCATTGTTCTCCAGAGTCCAGTTGTTGACAACCAACTCCTTGCAACTGTGTTCTAACTTCTAACAGCCAAAATGCTTCAAATCGAAAAGGCCGCCTCCATAGCTAGCGTGTCCTACGATCCTTATAGAGATTGTGTTGGTCTGACACTCTGACGTGGCCATGAACATATATGCTCCACATTAGCCTCTAGGTAGACTTCTACCCAATCAAAATTTGCCAGGGCTCTATCGAATCTACCATCAATAAGGTCAGAGGTTTGACCTTAGATTGGACTGAGAAAGCTCTTTAATTCCTCCCCCCAACCCCCCCCCCCCTTCTCCTCTTGACCCGAGGTGAAAGATAGGAGTTCAATCTCCACCGAGAAACCATTTATCTTTCTTTTTTTTTTTGGGTGAATCAGAGACGAAGTTAGACGGTGAGAACCACTAAGGTCCCCTCAAATGAGTAGAAAGCATATAAACAGAAGTCATGAACCAGCCTTCATTAGAAGTAGGAAGCGTGACATAAATATGGATGCACCAAGAAGACTGAGAGAAGTTGCAAGTCTTAACCATTACCCCAAAATAACAATAAACCACCGGAACAACCAACTGCAGGAGAACATAAGAAGTGGTCGAAACTCAGCAGCAACCTACAAAATCCTTCCTACCGAACATTACTGTTTTTGTTTTAACATAAAACAGCAAAAGAAGCTGCCTACAGTGAAGTAGGGTTCGTAATTCACGATTGGTAAATAAACTCATGATTTGTGCTGAATCAGGAATTGTTTAGCAAACATCACAAATTTAAGATAGTAAGAATAGAGCACAACTAGCATTTCGAATTAGCTAAATTTTCTCACTTTCAAAAACCTAAAATGGAACATCACAGCACTCCACGGTTACAACCAACTAATCGAAACAAAATTTGATAGTCATAAATACATTTTTGAATATTCAAGCTGGGCCTCCCGACTCTTAAACGATGGCATTGGCAGCACTAGCAATCCTAGGCCAGAGATCTGCACACTCCTTTCCTATCGGACCAGTAATAGCTGATCCTGCAAATCCAACAAGCACAATAATGACGAGAAACTCCATAAAGTATCAACTGATCATTGTCAACCAGCACTAAGAACTGCCACACCAGGGGTTGATGTTCTCATAATCCAAATTTCTGACAAACCAATCAAGCTTTGGACTTGCAGTTCAAGAGAACTCCAACGACAAGGATTACAAAGACAGCCACAAGCCATCAGCCCACAAAAAAAATGGTATGCATTCAATATATGGAAGCCAACATCTAATTCTGAGAACTATTTTGTAACATACATTGGAGAATGCAAGTTACCTTTCATTTCTCCCTTGGGATTCACTATAACCCCAGCATTATCTGCAAAAACAATGGCACAACAACAATCAGTGTAGGAAATTATTGACCTCTTTATATACACCTGAACGGAAGAAAGACTACACACCAAAGATCCAACAATTTATTGACAAATCATACGCTTGCTTCAAGATACCCAAAAAAAATGTCTGAACATTAAAAAGATGATCACCCTTACCGTCTTTATTGAACCATAGATCATTTATAATATTTCATTCATAAATAAAATCATATAGCACGCGATTTTCAAAGAGAAACATGGGATACACAAGACTAATATGTCTACTGATGAACTTAGTCCACACTGAACAGCCAAGCAACTATAACTATTATTCATTCTGTTATAAGCAACCTTTCAGGGCACGGACAACTGAGCAAAGTTATCATGGGACTCACGGCAAGGTGACCCAAGGTGTTGGCGGGGGCCTGATGCAAAGCGACACCAACAAGGCGACCAAAATGCCTGTCTAGGGCGACACCAACAAGGTGACCAAAATGCCCGCCTAGGCAACACTAGTTGTCGAAGCGCCTGGATGCCAAGGCAGTAACCTAGGTGACGCCTTGACAACTATGCAACTGAGTACTTTGTAATGTCGACAACCTATTATTTTCTACACGAGTGGATTCTCAGATTTTACTTGGTGGATTCCAAGGGGTTTCAAATGGATTCCTGGCTTCTATCTATTCTACTCTATCTATCACAACAGGTTAAGTTATTCTAGTTCTTAATTTCTTATACACCTGTGGCTCCCCTGTTTTCATTCAAGTATTCTAGTTGCTTTCTTCTGGAATATCTTTTATGATATTGATCAAATTTGACTCAAATTAGGTACACAGTTTCTGATTATCTAATCTATTGATTACTGGTCTCAAGTACTGGGGCTTATTAGTCTATATATAAGTTCTAGCTCTGCTACTCCGTTCTTCTAGTAGCACAATGAGCTGTCTCCACAGGCCATATTAGACATCTGTTTACTGAGCTCTTCTGCAGACACATTATACTCATAACACCCGCCCACATAATTGGGCCTTCCTGACCTCTCTGTATTGAGTTATTACTTTTCTCCCTAAGCTGATCCATTTCTCTGTTTCGGGTCATCCTGGTTCTACTAATCAGTTCTGGTTCTTGTATTTTGGAACAGTTTGGAACTGAGGGAACAGAAATATACCAGAAGACAGGTAACACAATGCCAGAGAAAAGAGCACCATGCTGTTTAAAACTGGCCTTTCTTTAATATATGCTTCTTCCTATGAGTAGTCACATGAATATTGGGACAACTCAACTAGTAAAGAAGCAACAACTCAGCCAAGTCTTATCCCTACTCAGATAATAAGTAAACAACCTTCAGGAAAAATGCACTGTGCACAACAGTGCAACAGATAAGATGTAATGCATTTCGGATTGTGCAGGTCCAACATAATAAAACATTCCAAAATTAATTCCCAATAAGGAAACAATCTGCATGCAGCAATGAATTGTTACGGGAAACAAACATCAAACCATCTGGGGATTACATTTTCTCTATACAAATGCCAGTAGTATTGTGCGCTGAAGCTAGACAACTAGCAAGAATTTAGTAACATGCATGTGGCCTAGACAACCTAGTTTCTACAATTTAATCTATATATTTTCACTGTAGTATGGTATTTAGAAGAACCCGAAAAAATTGCTTTCGACCGCTGGAAGGACTCCACCGACCAAGAACAACATATCGCAATGAATACAACTTAAGACTGTTTTGAGTGTTTTCACTCACCGGAGATACACAAATAACAGATTACAGCAAAACCATGCATTTCAGACATAGCACTCTACTGATCCAAACAATCATGATCTCACCTTTACAACAAATCCAAGCAATTAGCTACACAAGGATATTACGACTTAACTACAAAAAGTGCTGTCGGAGGAAAGATTGAGAGTGATAAAGTTAGACCAAAAAAATTCCTAATCAATATATATGCACTCGTCTGAAATAGAACACATCGAAACATCACATTATTAGCTGTTGATGGTCCAGGAGTAAACATGTAAGAATAACAACAATTAGACTTCTTAGAGATTACTTTAAAACAACCCCAAAAATACTACCTTCAAAGTACATGAAGACACCATCCTTTCGGCGCCAAGGCTTGCGCTGCCTGACTATGACAGCAGGCATGACCTTCTTCCTCAGATCGGGCTTCCCCTTCTTCACGGTGGCCATCACCATGTCACCAACACAAGCAGAGGGCAATCGGTTGAGACGACCCTTGATCCCCTTCACCGATATGATGTAGAGATTCTTTGCTCCGGTGTTGTCGGCGCAGTTAACAGTTGCCGCAACAGGAAGACCCAGCGACATCCGGAACTTGTTTCCGGCCGAACCTCCGCGACCTGCAACTCATTAACAGCAACAACTCATCAGTGAGTTCATCATCGCATATACATACTGGGATACCAAAAACCCTAATCCAAGCGAACAAAGAGATGGAGAAGAAGACTCAGTTACCTCGCTTCGACATTTTGCACCACTTCAACTAGCTTCCGCCTGCTGCTAGCCTCTGAAAGAGCTCCGGGAGAGAGGTTGTGAAGTTTATAGCTAGGGTTTCAGTTGGCAGTCATAATGAATTACCCAAAATCTCCTCTACCTTTTCATTAATGCCAGAACTGTACCAAGTAGTGCGAGATGACTTTTATACCCCCTCATTATCATGTACGGTCCCAATTTTTCCTTTTTTTTTTAATGGAAATAAACTTCATAAATTAAAAAGGGGCAATAAATGGATAACCGAATTCCGAATTTGAATCCTAATCCGCATCCGTATCCGTTTAGAGACATCCATATTCGTTTAGAGATATTCGGAAAAAAATCCGAATACTTAATAACAAAAAATTAAGTAAATAATGATCTTAAGGGTTTTTGAAGATTCAACAGGTTTTAGAATACAAGGACAAGAAAATCATGATTTAAGAAATATGGATTAGAGTGAATTGTATCCACTAGGAGGAGGAAGGTCCAAGTTACACAAGGCAAAGATGTAAGTGGATGGTCGAAAATCTGAATTTGATCTACTTCCGAGTCCGTTTAGAGGTATCAAGCATTCGGCCAAAGAATATCTGAATCCGATCACATCTGATTCGCATCCGAGCCGAATCCGATTTGTTTACATCCCTAGGCAAGAGAGTGCTAACTAATCTTGTAGCCATGCACTAGTGCAGTAGCCAATGAAAGTGTGCACAAAGGCATTGGTTTGGGCCTGATTTGGTATGATTTCTATTCCAATTTTATGGGTTTTTCTATTTCGAAAATTGTTTGATTTGGCTTTTACACTTTATTTAAGTGAAACATAAATCAAATAGAATAAAAATTTTGAAATAGTTGAGCAGTTGTTTCAATTTTGAAATTGAAATTGATTTCACTCTTGCTCTTTAATGAGCACATGATTAATTTGATGCATAAAGCAGTAATTTCATGTTAAAAATAAAACACCACCCTTCTTCTTCTCATGATGGTCTTACCATCACCATGCCCCCTGCCACCACCTTCCCAAACCCACCTCCGTCTGTCACCACCATCCATTCCCAAAGAAAATATTCTAAAAAATTGAACTACCAAATGGATTTCCTATTCCTGAAATATTTTAGATTGATAAAAACACAACAATTTCAATTTATTGATAAAAAAATCTTTTTGTTGACTACTTCATTAAATCAATCTGAAATCAAAATAGAAATTATACCAAATCTGGTATTGAATGTGGTTTTCGATTTCGTTGGAGATTGAATGATCTTTTCGCGCATAAAGGCATTGGATTGTCTCTAGGCACAGGAACCACGCTAACTATGCGACCAGTTAATGTTCTTTTTCCCATTAATAAAAGCAATAATTAACTATAGGGTAATTTACACATACTACCCCTGAGGTTTGACGAAAAGATAATTTTACCCCCCAGTTTTGAGAAATTTACGTACCCCTCTGAGGTTTGCAAACAGTAACAAATAAGCCCATTCCGTCAATTCATGATTAACAGTGTTAAAAATAAGAGGTGAACTGACAAAATTACCCTTGCAAGAAAAAAAAAAAAAAACTTGCAAGTCATCTTCCCCAAATTGATTGGGGAAGATGAGTTGCAGGTTTTATGCAAAATAAGTTTAAAAAGATCTTTTATTTCATGGATAAATGAGTTAATCTTCATGAAATAAGTTGGGAAAAGCAGTGATGAAGAATTTCCCTCTTCTTCCATCTTCCTTCCTCTGCAACTTTTCTAATCACACAACCCTAATCGATCAATTAATGGCACCAAAATCCAAAAACGTTGAAGGTAAAACCTGGCCTCATCCTCAGTTTTTCTCTCCGTCCGCTCAATTTAGAAAATGTTTCTGAATTTTAAGTTTTTGAATTGATCCATCCAAGAATATTTCCTTACAAATGCTTTGTTTCCTTGTAAAATTTCAGGTATTGTGCTTAATTTTGTTGAGGTAATGTTTCTGAATTTTCAGGTTTGTTGGAAAGAAAGAAAGAAAAAGTCGGTCATGACTTACTTGACTGAGTACATTTTCAATCAGATTCACATTGTAGCCTTTTCTAGATGCGATTGAAGAATTAAAAAAAACGTTTGCCAATGTTACTGTTTCATCTTCTTCTTCTTCCCCATTAGCCTCTTCTTTCTTCCCAACAAACCCTAACCCCAATACCTAACCACTCTCTTACATCTCGCTTCTTTATTACCCTAATCTGGACTCTCTCAATAACCCTAATTCAACTAAATCTCCTCCTACTGCCACCGGATACCCAACTGTGGGATCTTCAGACTGACCAGTTTCCTCAGCCAAATCTAATGCCATGGCCTCCTAACTTCCTTCAATGAGCTTCAAATGAACTAGGGTTCTTGTTGTGCCTTTCAGATTTTGCATCCGCGCACTTTCAGAAATGTTAGGATAAGCCCAATTACGATTATGAGTAAGAGTAATTTCTTCATGAACCAATCTGCAAATAATAATCACAGTTTAGCTACGATTAAAAAGATAAGTTAGATGATGGGTCGAGTTCATACATGTCTTTCCTTCCTCTTCAGAAATCAATAATATCCAACGAAGAGAGAAGATTTTCAGGATACCTGCAACTCATCTTCCCTAATCGATTTGGGGAAGATGAGTTGTAGGTTTTTTTTTTTTTTGTTCTTTTCTTGCAAGGGTAATTTTGTCAGTTCACCTCTTATTTTTAACACTGTTAGTCATGAACTGACGGAATGAGCTTATTTGTTACTGTTTGCAAACCTCAGGGGGGTACGCAGAATTTTTCAAAACTGGGGAGTAAAATTATCCTTTCGTCAAACCTCAGGGGTGGTATGTGAAAATTACCCTTAACTATATTGTCCTTCACAACTTCCTGGATGTGATCGGCACCTAGCCTTATAAGTTGAACTATGAACAATAGAAATGTATGTCTATCCATGTTTTCAAAACAAAACGAGCTGAAAAGATAGAAAAATTCTCCCATGGTCACAAGGGGTTTGGATTGTTCTCGTTCTTCATTCTCTATCTTTGACGTTTTGCAAGATGATGGAGTTCGAGGAGTTGGGGAAGGACATTTCGATAGAGGATGGAGTTGATGGATAAGTAGCAGAGGGCAAAGCCATCGACGTATAAGATGGGAACAATAGAAGCTTTGCTGAGGAGGAAGCCCGAGCAGGTCACCGACTATTCATGGGAAGAGTTGAAGCCAAAGAGTAAAGGGAGAGGAGGAGGAGAGGAAAATACCAAAATAACCTCATCCACAATAGAGATAAATAATGTAGTCAAGGGTATAACCAGCTTGGTTCAATCCCATATCATTTTCCTCTCTTTTTACTCTTTGGCCCCGACTCTTCCCTTGAAAAGTCAATGATCCACCGGAAAATTATCATTTCAATTTATTTACCGGTCAATTTCCTCAATTTCCTCTAATAGGACAGTATATTCTGGCAGGGGGAGCCCCACCCTCTACCGGAAAAAAGGAAAGTTTTTTATAACGTAAGATCCAAACCCTTCTTTTATTTGGAAAGAATTGTATATTTAGAAAGAAATCAGGGTCATAGGAAAGGACTTTCAGTGTCTGATAATGTAAAATCCAATTCCTTCTTTTATTTGGAAAGAAGAAAGGGGCGGCACCCTTTATATAAGGCAGGCAAGCAAGCTTGATCGCTACTGTGTTTTTGGGTATCAAATTGCTCACTTCGATGATTTCTGGGGATTCGAACTTCGAATCTTGCGAATAACCAGCCATTAATTCTTGCTGCTTTTCTGTCATTCTTCAGTGGTTCTTTTTTTTGTTGGGGGTGCTTTGTCCTGTAAGTGTTTGTGTTTTTGATTCTGTGGTCATATTTTACTCTGCTATTATTCTCCTGATAAGCTTTGGGTAGGGCCTCATAAACAACAACCATGCCCATTCTAAGTAGCAGTTCATACAAGACTGATAGAGAAAGAGATGATATTTTAGTAGAGTTGATGATTGGCATGAAGGAGATTAAAGAGGATCTTCAATTTCTGAGAGAATCACAAACCACAGGCAGTAATCGACTCAAAACAAAAGGAGCACAGGAAGGTGAAGATGTCCCAGCGAAGAGAGACGACACCCATGGAAATCCTAATCCTAATCCTATTGTAAGAAGACAGGGTATTGAAAAGATAGTGCAAGAAGATCAAGAAAGATCCAATTCTAATCAGTGGCTTGATGATTTAGACATTGATGTTGAAGAGTTGGATGGAAAATCAAGTCCGAATGATTTTATGGACTGGTTGAGTAAGATGGATGACTTCTTTGATTTGTTGGAGATGCCTGAACATCGTCGAGTCCTATTTGCTAAATTGAAACTTAAAGGGCTTGCCAGACGTTGGTGGTCATCTGTAGAAAACAGTCTTTGTCGACAAGATCTACCTTCCATTACTAGCTGGGAAGAGATGAAGCTCAAGTTGAAGAAGAGATTCCTGCCACCTGATTATAAAGAATCCTTGTTTGAGGAGTTGCTTTTACTTCTACAAGAGAATATGTCTGTGGGACAGTACTCAAGGAAGTTTGAGGAATTGTTCTACCGGAATCATTTGATAAAAGAACCTGACTGGAAAACCTTAGTACGATATAAGATCGGTCTCAACCCTGAAATCCAAATGTGTCTCAACCAAGAAATCAAATTGAACAGGATGACTTTTCAATCTTATGGGTTGATAGATGCTATTCGTTTGGCTCTCGAAATTGAAGAGCGTCTGAAACAATTTTCGTCTGGGATTGGGAAGAAAAACAAAAATATGGTTCAAACTCAAACATCCCAAAGTAGCCCAAGTTACACTAATGCTACCAAGCAAAAGCCTTCACAAACAACAACAAATATCAAAGGAAAGGCCATTGCTGAAAGTTCTACAAGAAGGCAGGAAAGCAGAGATGTTGAGTATGAGCGAAAAGAGATGGAGAAACATGATGAATGTTTATTGCAACGCAATAATCCTTTCAGGATGAATGTCTATTGCAGTGGAAAAGTGCTTACAATGGTAATTACGAATGGAAGCGAAGAGAATTATGTGTCCCAGTGCATTGTTAAGGAACTACAGCTCCAAACAGAGGCGCATCCACATCCCTATATTGCATCTTGCTTGGGTATTGGACCTGAATTTGTTGTAAAAAATAGGTGTCTAGTCTCAATTTCAGTGGAGAGCTTGGGCTGATGATATATGGTGTGACATCATTCCAATGGCAACCTCTGATCTAGTACTTGGAAGACCATGGTTGCAGGACAATGACGTTTTGTATGGTGGAAAGGAAAACATATGCAGCTTCAATCGCAATGGAAGGAGAATCAAACTGAGATCCCTGAAGCAGACTGGCGAAAATACTACTCAATTCAGCTACTCAATTATTCGGAAGGATTTGAGAAATGTTGAAACTCACAAAGGGTAAGGGTGAGGGTACACCTAAAAGAAGTTAATAAGGATGCATGAAGACAACTGAAGCTTAAGGTAGGGGTTTTTTGTAGACTCAAATTAGAGGTGTTTCTTTTCTCTTTGGAGTTATTCAGAGTTTAGTTTCTGCTGCTGTTTTCTACATTGAAAATATATGTTTATATCGGTTCAAAGTTATTGATCAACTACATAAAAATTGCTCTCATGATGCTTCTAAAGGAGAGTTTGCCTTATTTCTACAGCTTTGGATACTGGATTATTTTTCATATGGAACACACCCACACCCCTGACCCACTCACCATCCTACACCCAATGGTTCAGAGAAATAGATTGGAATCAGGGTCGATCGATTCCAATTGATGCCCACAACTTATTTTGGAATCGGCAATGAATACTCTTTGATTTTCATTTTTTATTATTTTTCCTACTTTTCGTTTTTTTTGGATAAAATTTTATGTGTTCCTGGTACAACACATCTGATTTCGTATTCTGCCTTGAAAGCTTTTCCCCACCAAATAAGTGTTACAGGCTTACAGCCACACATTTCAGCCTTGAAATGAGCAATTGTTTTCCTCTTTCCCCGAAAAGAACCTTCAACAGTGAATTGCTTCCATTGATGTTGCATAATGAACAGATAGATACCTGAGCATCATGAGAATTGCATCAACATTCTTCTTTATACAACTCTTACAACTTATAGGGATCAAAATCACATAAAGTCATGGAGTTTGATTTGTATTGAAGTGCTGGTATTTGTAGCCTGAATAACAATATAGTGATTCTAGTTTTGGCAATTGGACTACTCATTGTTAGCATGTAAAAATGGACCAATTCTCAGCTGTGTGGAATCTCAGCACCCAAATTATGCCTTAATGAAAGTTTAAAATAGAATTGGTTCCCTTCATCCATTAAGAGTGGCGAAATGAGAATCAAATGTAACTAATTTTTTTTTTGGGTGCATCTTGTTGTAACTTTCCACTTGTGTTATTCCCAAAAGTTCTTTTAATAAAGTGTAAAAAGATATTTTTAAATTAGTTGAACGTTTCTTACCATCGTGTCGTTGTCAGAAGTTGTCATTGTCTTGTCTACTTTTCATGTACACATGTGAAATGACATGATTTTACCTTATTACAACAACAATATTAAGAGCAATTCAGCCTTATCCCAACTAAATGGGGTTGGCTATCCTTTTTTCTCCAATCAGTTCTATTCGGAGCCGTACTTGTTACTAGTCCTAAGCTATGCACGTCATTCCTCAACACTTCTCCTAGAGTCTAGTCTTTTTAGACCTACCCCAGGCTCTTTATATCCTTCGAACTGAACCAAATCCCTCTCCGTACTAGCGCACTCAAAGGCCTCTATTGCACATGTCCATATCACCTTAAACGATTTTTTCACAGGTTATCATGTATCGGAGCTACTCCTAAATTAACTCTCATTTGTTCATTCCTTATTTTTATCTTTTATAATTTTACCACTCAACCATCTCAACATCCTCATTTTAGTTACATTAAGTTTTTTTTGTTAATGTGTTTTTTCACTTTCCGTCGTTCAGCTCCATACATCATTGCTGGGTTGTATAATTGTCCTAGAAAAATTTTTCTTTAAGTTTCA
The DNA here is from genome assembly GCF_018873765.1 of Telopea speciosissima. Lineage (NCBI taxonomy): Eukaryota > Viridiplantae > Streptophyta > Magnoliopsida > Proteales > Proteaceae > Telopea > Telopea speciosissima. The sequence goes on from NC_057922.1 coordinate 17,076,530, forward strand.
AAGGAATACATTGATCACACAACACTTCAGATGCAACCCTCCACTACAGCCACCCTACTCTAATTCTTTGTGCAACACCATTCTCTATTTCTCCTTCCTTATTTATGATTGAACCTAGTACCTACATTATGCGAAATCTCTCTATCATCAATTTTAACCACCTTGCTATCCATCCTATTATTATAAATTTATATACCATATATATTCTATCTTTATTCTACTTATCTTAAAACCTTTTGATTTCAAGATTGATCTCCATAATTACAATTTCACATTTTTCTCTGCTCTTGTTTCGTCCATAAAAAAAAATCTCATTAGCAAAAAACATACACCAATGAATCTGATCTTGGATGTCTATAGTCAGTTCATCTATGATTAGCTCAGATAAGTACATGTTTAGAACTGATCCTTGATGTAATTCAATTATAGTTGGGAATTTACTACCCTCTCCCTCCTCCCACCGTTCTTACACTAGTCACTACCTTAGTTAGTAAAGTCGCGTATCATACGCGTATTATACGCGTTCCCGTATTTTTAAACGTATAATACTCCCGTCCCCTTATTTTTCCGTATTTTTATAAAAAAACGCATTTTTAAGCAAGCACGTATTATACTCGAATAATACACGTATTATACTTTTTTATAAAAAAATTATCCAAAAGATTAGAATTTAGGGAAACGATTTCACTTTCCCTTTCGTCCCTTTCGATTTGCGTTGAACATCCAACCGTAGCGAGGCAAAAGTAGCCGCCCTCCATCTCCAATCATCCTCGCCATCTCCGTTCAACAAAGCGGCACTTAAGTCTTGTACTCTCCTCTTGTTTCTCTGGTCTTTCAACTTGCTCATGTCATTTTCGGACAATCTACATTCATTTCTTGTAGATTATTGATATTTTGGTATGTTAAATGATAATCTTAGAGATGTTATATAGCATATTATATTATTGTGTTTATTTTAGTTAATAAAATCATGATATTATTTTGTTTATTAGGTGGTGAATGCATGTTATATAATGAATATATGTCCGTTTTTTTAAAGTATTATTGCCGTCTATGCCGTATTATATCCGTATTAAACGCGTCCGTATTATTACCGTATGCATTTTATGAAGCCGGATTTTTGAAAAGTATTATTACCGTCTAATCCGTTTAAGCGCCGTACGTATCCGTTCCGTTCAATTGCCGTTCCCGAACTTACTAACTAAGGTCACTACTCCATTATACATATCTTTAACTATGTCTACATATTTACTTGAAATACTATTCTTATCTAATATTCGGCAGATCAACTTTCTAGGACTCTATCATATGTGTTTTTTTCAAGTCAATAAATATCATATGGAGATCCTTCTTACATTCTCTAAATCTTTCCATTAATCTCCCAAGCAAATAAACAGTTTATATAGTTTACCTTCTGGGCATAAAATCAAATTGGTTATCCAATATATTAATTTATTGTCTTAAGTGGGTTTGAATTAATCTTTTTTTTTATTTTTTGGTAAATGTGGGTTTCAATTAATCTTTTCCATAATGCCATAGTATGGCTCCCAAGTTTTATTCCTCTATAGTTATTACAACTTTGAATATCATCCTTTTTTTAATAAATTGGAATCACAATGCTTCTCCTCCATTCATCTAGCAATTTTCTTGTATTTATAATCTTATTGCAACTTAGTTAGCCAAGTAATCCAACAAAATCCTAAGCCCCCTTTCACACATCAACTAGAATACCATTTGGACCGACCGTTTTACCTATTTTCATCTTTTTTGAGATGTGCGGTTTATTTTTATTGTTATCACAACATTTTAAAATACTATTACTTGTACAGTTTTCATTTAATAAGTTGTAGAAATAGTTTTTCCATATCTATGCATCTAATATGATTGAAATCTTTACCATTTCTTTCCCTCATTTTTGCTATTTTATAAATATCATTTTTTCCCTCCTTTGTGCCTAAATTGCTATGGAGATCCTTATACTAGAACAGGAAAAAAAAGAAGGTAAAGTTACAATTTCTTTTTCATCGATTTGGGTTATTACAAGATTTTCCTTTATTGTTTTTTTAATATCAAACTCTAATTAATGGTTAAGCCAACAAATGTTTATAAAAAAGAAACGATCCATCCTAGTTGTTCACTTAAATATTGATGACATTTAACTTCTCACCATTCATAATCAAACAAGAAACTGCAACCACATATGGTTTCATGTGAAAAAAAAATAAACAAATGAGAATGGTCTTTTACATTTTAACCATGGTAGTTCACAACAAGGGACAAAGAGGAAAAAGAAAAAGGTTCCATCATCAAAAGGTTCCATCATCAAGTTCAGCCCTTGATGTGAACAAACCACATGAAGCACAAAAAAAGCAACTCAAAGTTCTAAATTACAAAGCCTCGAGTTGCAGAACAACTGAGACAATCCTTAGGGAAAAAGGACTCCCAAAAACCCCTAACAAAGAAAACTCCAAGCCAAAGAGAATGAGCAAAAACATTTTCAAAAATCTATTAACACGAATGGACACACAAAAGTCAACTCACTCAAAGGAGTCAGCAGTAAATCTTGCTTCGTGGTTGGGGAGGGATTTTCATCCTCTCAAGTGTGTTGCACTGCCCACCCAGTGCACCACACTTACAAATCCAATCGTAAAAACATGAGCAGTGGCGTCTTATCCTCTTCAGGGGTAAATATATGATGAGAGGAAGATGAGTGACTTGACCAAAGACCTTTTGCATGTCCCAAAAGCAAGGTTGTAGCTTCTTCCACATACTTATTAACCATTGCAATTAATCCAAGTGCTAAAAGCCTGCAATGTTTTTCCAGAACATCATTGCATTCTTGTGCTTCCAAATCTCCCACACTATGATTGCATGAATCATGATGATCTCTTGTTGCTATCTCTTTGGACAACCTAGGGCTTCTTCCCCCAATAAACGATCCACTCATAAAAAGATCAACTTGGATGGATTACAGAAGACATCGTCACATAAGATGCAAACTAAGCTTATTGAGCATGGGGGCATTCAAGAAGGACATGCTCCGCCGTCTCTCTATCTTGACCACAACAAAGGCAATTCTCAGAAGGTACAATATTTTGGTACTTGAGATTAGAATTAACCTAATAGCATTTATGCATGCCTTCCACAAGAAAACTTGAATATTTTGAGAGACTAAAGATGCTAAGTCTATATATGCGGACTTAACAAGAGAAAAAATGCCTTTTGGAAGGGGACCCCAACATAACCTATCCTAGCAACCTTCAAAACTAAGAGGAATTTTTAGCAAAGCCTTCTAAGATTTTTTTGATGAAAGTGTAATCACACAAACCACACACCAATCCCAAAAGGTTAACCGACTTTTAGGACCGTGGAATGGCGGATAAAAACCTTCTAAGATTTGAAAAGTCCCATCTAGCAGTTGAAGCGATGGGATCTGATGCTTGCCTACTGGAATAAACTCTGTGGTCATCAAGCTATGGAATCCAAGGTGGTCCCCATATATGGATAGATTTACCATTACCAACAATCCAAATTAACCCTTTCTGAAGAAAGTTTCTACCTTTAATTATCCTTCTCCATGCCCACGAAGGTTTGGTACCCAATAGTGCTTGAAGGAAGTCTCGATTGGGAAAATAAATGCCGCAGAGAAAATTTGCCCAGAGAAAGTTGGGTTTTCAAACAATTTCCACCCCACTTAAGCATGGAACCATTTTGAATAGTGAAACCCCTCCATCTTAGTCCTTACAACTTGGCTTACATAAACATTCCCAACCAAACCACTGGATCTTCATCTTATTTTGTTTTTGGCCCCACAGAAACCTACAACCTGCTTTATTAAGATCCTCAAGTAAGCCTTGTGAGATCTTGAAGGGATCGCCAACACTTGTACCAAACACACCATTCGGCAGAGGTTTCCACAGTGAGAACAAATAGCTGTGAGAAATGACTCCAAGACCTCCTTCATAATATAGTTTCTAACAATCTGTTTGTTTCCAGGGAAAATGTCAGGTAAAATATTTACAGAGTAGTATCTTGGAATCTTGGTTGAGATTTTTCCTTTCACATTGCTTTTGTTGGAAACATTCTGAGCATTGAGAAACAAATTGAGTTCTCTCAAAAGCACTGAGAGATTGTATCATAATAAAAGTTACTACCATATTTTCAAAAACACTAGTGCTACTAAAATCCATCGGGTAAACAAATGTAACCAGATTCAAAAGCCTAACCCTAGCAGACTGGGTTCTCTCAAAAGCATGAATTATGCATTTTGAAAACACTAAAACTGAACCAGTGAAACCAGCAAACTCTACAATCTACAGTTAAAACTAGCCAAACCCTCTGATCTACAAAAACCTGTACAGTTAACCTGAAAGAATCTCATCGGAGCTTTAACAAAGAACCGAACTATCCACTGACAAGTACATCATCCGGTGTACCCTTCAGGCACCTCACTCAGCAGATTTCTCCTCAATGTTGGCATCCCACTTGTTAAACTGCAGCATCAAACAGCTTATATCTTCACAAGTCCTCGAGATCCAGTAATTTCCAGCGGTAAGACTCGCATGTTGGTTAACTCAAGACTAGTGACTTGCCTCCTGTACCACAAAACAGTATCTCTAAGTGTCAAAAGGGACAAAGGCAAAGTTCTCCACATTTCATTATTTTAATGGATTCAGAACCCCATTATTGACAAGTAGTCAGCTGGTATACAGCATAATGGGATTAGACTTTTGGAACAGCCAAATGGCAATGTTCTGGTTCGAGATACAAAAAGAGGTTCCTCTTTGATTAATGGCTTTGTTGTTCAAACTGAATAGTTTCATTTTTGTAATTTTCTAATCTTTTAAAATTCTTATGAGTCGAATTAATCAAATTCAATTGTTCTCGTTCTATCTCAGAGTACCCAGTCACTCGAAACTCATCTGCCTCCATTTCTACTTTCCGTAAGCGGGCCCGGACTTTTTCCAGCCGTTCAATGGCCCCTTCACGTAGTTCTTCTGAATTTCGAATAGTACTCAAGATCCTCTGTTTTTGATTATCTGATAAATCAACCAAGTTTGCCATATGAGGCACAAACACAAGATACAAGCAGTTATTCTCCAGGGCTGGGGAAAATACCTCCAGCCCAGATTTTAATTTAGATTGGAATAAACAGAACTTTTGATTCCAGATGTTTAATAACAAAATGTAACTCTCAATCTCGAATCCTTTTTGTGTGAATAATCTTTCCAGCAAGATCTTTAACCTCTATATAACTATTGACCCTCTAATAAAATTTCAATTCAAATATAGGCAAGACTAAAAGGGTGTACCCAGTGCACACAGCTCCCGCCACTACGGGTCTGGGGATGGTCATAATGTACGCAGCCTTAACCCCCTGCTTTTGCGGAGAGGCTGTTTCCAGACTCGAACCCCGTGACCACTTGGTCACAATGGAGCAACCTTTACTGTTGTATCAAGGGCCAAGGCAAGCCTGCAAAATGCAGAACCATATTCCCAGAGACATGTGGTCATTCTTGAAGTGTTGGACCCATGGGAGGTTGGTTCACTGCTAATTCAGTATGTTATAGAAATGACCCTATCAAGAAAACTGCATTACCATCAGATCTTTTCTCCTCTTATAATTCCATACCCCTGCAATTAGCATTCATTTTCTCCATCACAAATCTGTATGGAGATCCAGCAGAGCATGCCTCTTAGGATAATGTCATCATGCCAGAGAGGATATACTTACTGTTTGAACGCTTCTTGTCTCGACAGAACTTGCTTCCACAGCAACACTGAAATGCCTTCACAGGGTGATTATGATCATCAAAGTCTATCCCATAGTCCTGCAATTCAAAGCGAACATCTGACAAAATTACTACTCGCATAATTACTAAAAATGAGTAAGTGTAGATAACTCCACAAAAACATTTTGCACGAGGTACATTAGAAGCATCAATTATCAAATCTTGACAAGAATACAACCTCATGTAGAAGAAGCTAATATTCTGACATCAACTGGAGGTGTACAACAACCTGGCACTAAGTTGTATGACTTGTATCCACTACAGAACCAACAATAAGGTAGGGTAGGGTAATACTGGAAAGTCCCCCAAATAGAAAGATAAAAAGACAAGAGGTTTGACCGTTTGGGCTTCCACCCAAACAGAAACATTCTTTGGACCCCGATTCAAGATATCGAAATCAGCACCAGAATCAGTTGACGCTGATTCCGATCCAAATTGGCAAGAATCAACAAAATGTCCTTGGATCAGTTGATTAGGGTCGGCTGAATCGGGATCATCAATGGCCAAGCAAGTAAGAACGGATGAGATGCATGTGACGAGAAGTTATGCAACAGTGAGAACAGGAGCTCATCCAGAATGGTTCAACCGCTGAGGAATTTTGCAGCCCTAAAGTTAAGCAAGGAAAATCATCAAGAAATGCACCATAGGGGAGACATAGTTGGATAAATAAAACCACTAAAAACCCTATTAAGGAAAGGGAGTTGTCTTACAGTTGATCTGAACAAAGGAATAACTATAATGGTTTAGCTCAGCTCACAAACCATTATCTCAGGAGGTTACCAGAAATCTAGTAGAAGATGCGTCAGGCAAGGGAAACCGATAGCTACAGAACGGATACGTTTATTTTTCAAGTGATTAATATCGTCACGTGAACCCATTACAAATTTCATTCTGATCAAATGATCCGCAGCTGCCAATACATCTCGCGGTAACACACACACACTCAAACAGTAAAAAAAATTCTCTTTTCACATGTTATTTTATGATAAATGGACAAAACTTTTCATGTGGCAGTTCAGGCAATTTTTAGGTGTCACTGCATGAAAACTCTTCTTCAGTAGGATAGTTTCCCAGTTCCAACCAATCAATATTCAAGATTTTGCTGAAATTTTGCAAAATATTTTGGTTTCACAAGATGCCAAAACTCCATGCGATATGTAAAAATTGCAAGGTTTCAGTTGAAATTTCGTTAACAGCGAAATTTTGACGATATGTGTGGTTTCAGTGTCATTTCGACCGAAATGATACAAACCTTTAATATAAAGTGAATAGTTTTGAACGAAATGGGTCAAAATTTCGACCGATTTCGTTGGTTTCGCTAGTTTTGACTCTTTAAGTTTTGTGGAAACTTGGTTTTTTGTGATTGTGGGCAATAGTGGAACGCATCGAAGCCAACGATTCGTTGCATTTGTGGAAGTTTTGCACAAAATTCAAAGTTGAAGGTATATCACTTTTTCAAAAAAAAAAAAATGGTACCTCATTATGTTGACGATGCCATTTATAGGGTTGTGGAGCAATTTAAATGTTTCTTCCAAGACACTATAACATGGGCAGCATATAGTCAGAGGATAACTTGCTTCAACAGCAACAACATTCTGTTAGTGGTTTTGATCCTGCCCGGAAGTCGATGTGGTAGTAGGAATCTAGGATGGGAATAGGGGTGACTTGCTTGTATTCTTCACTCCCGTACCTTCAACTCTTTGTAATGAATTATGCATAACATGATAATTATGAAATGTTTTATAATTTTATGTTCATTCATTCCTAATGCATATTTTAATTGTTTTAATTGACTTATGTATGTTTTCGTACTAAATTTTGTGTGGAATAGGCCATATTAGAGAATGTATACAACGTACAATGCATACTATCAACCCAGGGTCCAAAATCAAACTACCATTTTGAGTGTGTTTTTCTACAATCTAAGGGTTCCACTATGTTTAAAGGGTCTAAAATAGGTTTTCCTAGAAGTTTCAGGACTTAATTTGGGCATCTTCAGGACTTAATTTGGGCATCTGGGCCTCGAAACCATCCATCAAAATCATCCACCGAAACCTTCCAAGTTTCAACCAAAATTTCGCGGTTTAACAGAATATTTCGGTTTTGAGCCTGATTCGAACCTTGGATCCAGTTGGTCGGTCAAATTGGTTAATTAGCACACTATAGCATATTCTAGCAACCTAAGGTCCAAAGTCAAACTACCAGTTTGGATGTGTTTTTCTACAATTTAACGGTTTCCATTATGTTTAGAGGGCCTAAAATAGGTTTCCTAGAAGTTTTGGGACCTAATCTGGTCATTTGGGCCTCGAAACCATCCACTGATTGACCGAAATTTTGTGATTTCGCGAAATATTTTGGTTTCAGCCTGGTAAAAGCCAGGCTCAAAACAGAAATCTCAAACCCTGGCCCCAATTGGTCAGTAAAATTGGTTAATTAGCACACTCCGGCCAACCTAATTATGATTAGAAAGCTCAGGAGAAAGTCCTTAGTACCCCAAGTTGCAAAATCCAAACATAGTTAGGGTAGCATATGGTGTGGAATCAGGTACTACAAACACATGGAGGGATTTCTCACTTGATTTATTTTTTATTAAATTTGATCCTTTTTTTTTTCATTAATCCCAACCTATCTACCTAAGCTTGAGCAGATCACAGCAAACATTTCATGAAAAATTTTTGACGTCAAGATATTATGACCAACAAGTGATGAGCCAAAAAGAAAAAGGACAAGAAATGCAAAATTATTATGGGACAGAAGGTGATTCCAGATGCCCTTGATGGAACATACAGCAACTTAGCCCACTTACCCAGGTAAGCTCATCCAAAGCATCTATGTTTCTTGTTGTAAAGAAAGCAAGCTGCATAAAAGACCACATGCAAACCTCTCATTATATCCAACTTTCAGAAAATTCACATACCACCGAAAATAAAACATATAAGAATCTATGCGCAAAGATAGCATACATGGTAGTAGTGATGATCCGGTGTCTCCACTTCCACAGGAATCCCAATCATGTTGGCATCAAAACATCTACAGACATCACAAGAAAAATGACTGGAGAGAAGAACCACAAAAGAACAAGGAAAAAGAAGAAAAAAGCAATAACTTTACTCTCCCAACCAACCATTCGAAAAGAGAAGAAACAGTGCCACTAAAATGAAAGGAAAGGAATAGATATGTGGATTAGAGCTCCAGAAGAACCATCTCAAATTATAAATAACTTTAGGGCAAGAGAACGCTAACCGGTAATGTAGCCCCTGCACCAGCGCAGGGGCCAATGAGAGTGTGCACAGAGGCATTGGTTTGGAAGGGATTTTCGATTCCACTGGGGCTGAACAGTCTTTTTGCACACTCCTGTGTCTGGGAGCAGGAGCCATCCACGAGACCAGGTAGCGTTGTTTTTCCCTTTTTTATAAAGAACAAAAATACAATTTTGTTACCCCTTTGTGGTGCCAACAATGTCAATGGCCTTAAAACACTTTGAAGGGAGGGATAAACGACCTGGCAAAGATTGAATAAGTACAGAAAAGCTAATTGTTGTATCTGTCTTTTGGAAAAGTCTAATTGTTGCTACCCATGTGGTATCAGAAAAGTGACAAGCCATGTCTATGCTGACAAAAGACTGTAAAAACCATAAAACAGAACAGGTGTGTTCTTGCCTTCTTGGAATATAGTCCACCTGCTGAAATGCAAGTGATGAATGATTTTAACATCATTTTCTTTTTCCTTGCTAAGACATATCTTTCTGCGCCCCCCCTTCCCCCCCCCAAAAAAAAAATGGCAAGGTCATAAGAATTGCAACTTCTTCCTGATACTGTAATTTTTTGGGGGGTGAATCCATGATTCTCTAATTAATAACCAGCAGGGAGGGAAAAAGACATAACCCAAGTGCAAGCCCGCTTTTGTAGGGCCCCATTAGGGGTGAGTGTAAACCCCCACACAGTTTTGAGGATTCAATTCCTTAAGCCTGTCTCTTAATTAACCAACAGCAAAATAATTGTTCTGCAGCTATATCTCGCTTTATTACATTCCAACAATTTGGCAACCAATAAAAAAAAACAGATCCAACTTATAAATTAAGTAGACAGATAAGATGTCTAATAATGTGATCATAACTGTGTTCAGTTCGAAATTATAACTAATGAGATACTTGAATTTGTACGGAACCCGTGTAGTAATCTGTTTGGGCAAACTCCTAGTAATCTTTGCATCATCTTCAGTTATTATCCAAAAAAAAAATTATAAGGATTCCACTATATTCATTTCTGCAATCATAGTGGTGAATGTTTACTGTGTTTCTTGGGTTTGTAAAGCTCATAATGTAAACAGTAACCAAGATGACAAGGTTATCTCAATGTTCTGACTTTTGCATTGGCAAACTCTAACCTGTCCCAATCAGTGGTCAACCCTACTACTTGAATGTAAACCATGTGGAGACTCATGAAGGCCCAGACATTTCTACTGAACCCTAACCTAAGGGTAGTTGTTTCCTGCATGGCCCACCACAAAAGACCTTCCTACACGTTCTAAATATCAGCCACATGGCAGGTTGGATGGGGCCAAATTTTGTGGACACATAAACCCAAGGTCCCCTGCTCCTTTGTGTCAATCATCAGGCAAGCCAGAATTGACCAAATGGAAAAATAACCCTTAGAAAATTCAGGACCTACCAAGAGTGTGCATAGATTACCGAAGGGTGCAGGCCACATGAGAGAGAATACGATTGAATTAGCCCCTGAAATTTGACACGTGGCCAATCTAAACAATGCCCTAATTAATGAGCATACCAGAATTGATCAAACGGAAAAATAACACTTTGAAAATCCAGGACTACCAAGAGGGTAGATAGATTACTGAAGGGTGCATGCCAACACATGAAAGAGAATACGACTGAATTAAGCCCTAAAATTTGGCATGTGGTAATGTAGCTCTAGATAGGAGAAAAATCCCACTAGAGGCCAAGCAATAGGATCAAAAAGGACTGCTGGTTCGAATGGGCAGAATTAGGGTTTTTAGGCTAAATTCTAGGGTTAGGTATGGGGGAATGGGGTAAATTATATCTGATTTTAATAGGCAGGCTTAGGGGAAGCTATTAAAACAGATTCTAACAAGTTTTGAAACAAGATTCAATTTCCAGAATTTTAGGGTTAGGGTTTTGGGTTTTAGGCAAACAATAAAGTAGTCAAAACTAGGGTTTATAATGGAAATCTGAACCAGGGGTTAGGGTCGAGTGTTCAGGTGTGTGGGAGGGAGGTTCGAATGTAATATGGACAGATTCTGATGGGTAGTTAGCTCTAGACAGAAATCAGGCTGTTTAGGGTTTTTTGGGGGTTTAATGGTGGTAGGGGAATCTAGGGTTTTGGTGGATATTTGAGACTGCAGGTCTGGTCGAGTGGAGGGGTTGGTTTGAGGGCTGTGGTCTGATTTTTATGAAAAACAGATGAAGGATGAAGGCTGGACAGGTTCTAGATGATCTAGGGTTTTAAAATTTCAAACAGAAAAAAAGGAGGGATCGAATGGGGGGAAGAAGAATGGATGGAACAAAAAATTAAGCTTCAAACTTACAGCAGGAATCCACCGGCAGCAGCTTGAAAATTGAAGGAACCTCCCGATCTTCTCGATGCAAGGAGTCACAGGAGTCCACCCACCCTATCCACCTTGAGATCCACAAAGATATACACTCACAAAGGAGCAGGAACAGCAGCAGCAGCAATCGGCCAGCAGCAAAACAGTCTTTTTTTTATTCAAAATTCAATGTGGGGGAGCCTCCACGATTTACATTATTTATAATATGGCTTTATGCCAAATCCTAATACAATTTAATGACTTCTCCTTCACAAAATCGTGGAAGGGAAGGAATTAAAACTAAAACTAATAACTTAAAACAGTAAAAAGACCTGTTTAACCCTACTAACTTATGTTAAAAGAATCTAACTTAAAACAACTAATTTAAAAGAAGATTCTATACTAGCCAATAGGATTTAAGGACCTATTAACCAATAGGAACACTTCACTTAAATTAGACCAATTGAACCAATTGAGTGCAACCAATTCTAAACCGGTTCAATCTAAAAACAGGAAAATAATAATCCTAGTCTATGGCTCCCTAATCAAGCCCTAAGCTCAGGGTTTCTTCTTCTTCTTCTTCTTCCTACTTGGAGCTGCATCATGTGGCCAATCTAGACGATGCCCTATCCATCCAATTGCCATATCATCCTTTAATGTGCCAAGAGTTAGGTGCATCATACAGGATGTGGACCATGCAAAAATCCTTTTGCCAAACTGTAAAATCAGGACCTTCCTATCGGAAATAAAAAGGAATAATAATAACCACATAGTAAGGACGCATACATCCAATGGTCATAATATGACTTTTTACCAGCTGATAGACCAAATATCAGCCGTTAAAAAGCGGTCTGCATTATCTGTTATGAGTCATTACATGTTTGTATTTTTGTATCAAAAACTCTCCAAAATATTTTAATAGTAACAGACATAAAAGTATCGAATTCAAATGCTTAAAAATAAACGCAATTGTTGTCAGTTTTTGATGGATAATTGGGGAAGGAATAAGGTTAAACAAAAGGCTGGCAAAAGCAAGCACATAAAGGGTAATGAAAAGGCACCATCTATAATTCTTTCTCCATTATGGAAAGGTATACTTAATTTTCTTGATAACCATCACCCCATATAACCAACAAATCAAGAGGCCCAGATAGCATAAATTATTTCAAGCAAACTCACTAAAATTACAAAAAAAATAAAAAGCCAAATATCACTTTTTTATTTAATGAAAACATAAACCTACTAAGCAGGCAATACCTAAAACCACAAGAATAAGACAATCTTTGTTAGTGGGTTACCTGTGATTAATAAATCTGGCAACATTTCCATAAGATGTAGCATCTAGACAGAGACATTCTTCATCATTTAATACTTTTTCAGAGGCCCAATCAGCATCAAGCAGCACAGGGTATGTATGTTTTTCCTTTCCTGAGCTTTGCATATTGCGGTCATATAGCTCAATGTTAGTAACAATTTCACCCACATACTCACAGACAAAAGTACCTTTTGGAAGATCTTCAAGTGTCTGGAGACCCCATCCTTTTCCTTCAGGTGTCATAAACACCTGGAACATAAAATTTATTGAATAACAACAAATTGAAGACTACTGATTTCAGCTAATCTATACAGAGAAAAAATAGGTGTCATATAAATAGCTCTGGAGAATGATGCATGCTTATAATTTGAAGAAAAGCCATATATATATATGTGTATCTATATGTTTAAAACTTCAAACAAATTATGCATGTCAACTAACTGGCAACAAAGAAACAATTTCTGACCTGTAAATTGCATGTTATGCCTCGCTGCACTACTCGATTTCCACATCGCTTGCTGCAGCCACACTTACTCCAGCATTCCTTAATAAATTTCCTCACTAAGTGGCCCTTGCATGGGTCCGCAAAGTCATCATTCTTTGATCTTTCTAGAGGACAATCTTTGCAATAAACACGCGATGGATGTCCATCAGGGTTACGATTCATAGAAATACATTCATACAGAAACCTTTCCTTCACTCTACCTTCCAGTGTGTATGCAAACTCACCACCAGTTTCCCGTGCACACGCACAAGGTATGTCAGACGATAAACAATCACCAAAACAGCTTGAACAACAATCTTCGTCTCCAATCCTTGCAAGTGAAAATTTCACATATGCACTTTGATAGACAATATTTTGTGGAATATAGTAAAATAAAGGTGGATACAGCTCTCCATCAAATTCATTTACCACTGAAATTTTAACCCTTTCTTCCCCTTTAGATATGTCACTGACATCATGGAGAAGCCTCACATCACCAAACTGGTGCTGTTGGACAGGCACCAAACTACTTGAATTTCCTCTGCCTTGACCTTTTGGCTCCTTTTTCTTCTTGCCCCTTTCAGCATTAGAGTTCTCAACAACTTTGTGGTTGAGTCGTGTAATGGGATCGTGGCTATCCAGGCCATCCATGGTTAGAAGCCTCGAAATTTGTGGCACAAGAACCTTAAAATGACCTGATCCACTTGAAGAACCCAGTGACACACTAAAGTTGTTCTGAAGATTCTGCTTGGGTCCCAGAGCATTTGTCATATCAGGAGTTGGTATTTCCTTTCTTCCATTTTCCGCTTTCTTATCTGCAGAGTCAGTACCCAGTTCCAGAAAACACAGGCACAATTCTTTCATTAGATTCATCACAGACAAACGGGGCTCAACAATTTGGTACAATTTTAGACATCTGTCCTCCATCATTTTAAGAACTTCATCCAGATTTGGTACATGGAAGCCCGATTGCCCGGGGGCAGAATCACAGCTCAACAAGATTTTTACCTCTCCCAGGGGTGAAGAGGCAATCTCTAAAGTAGAGGAAGATTCTTCTGGGATGTTTATAAGTTCATGCTCTTTTCCAGTCTTGCATGCTTTATCTGAAACACAATCACCTTCACCTTCTGCATCCCCAGACTGAGAAGACTGGAGCCACTGACCATTCGCTTGCACAGCGGAACAATTTCTGCTTGAAAACGCCTTTGTACTAATAGGACCTGAAAGGTTTGAATAAGAAAATACAGCCAATTAGAGAAGCGTCAGTCATTATCTAGAATTCAGCCGAAGTAAATGCAAATCAAATGGGAAAGAAATAATTTTACAATTCTAGAGCAGTCATTTAATCAGAGTGTTGCCTTGATATCAAGCATACACTCTAATTCTACAAGATACAATAACCTCTTAATCATCTTAATTAAGACACATATCTCAATATAAATCATTTTATTTTCTGCAGTTTTCTTCAGACATTATTATATATGTGTCCTTTTGCACTTTGACCTCCAAAAAAGACCAAGATGAGAGCTCATGAAATTGAAAGAAACATTTGTGTAAAATCCCCTAGTCTAGATTGCAAATTAAGTTAATTATTCAAAAGAAGATGAAATATATTACCATGTTTCAGTTAGTAAATCAGAATATCATCAAGTGCTACTAGAATGGGTTGCCAAAGTCAATCCTTTCTCAACTCTATCACATTCTATATATGACATTGCATATGCAATACATTATCACAAGGTAAAGTCCCTCAACCTCATACAAGCCATTTATTATTGTACAGAAAACAGTCTTTTTCTTTCTCTAACATTTGTGTGTTGTATGTTCATTTGAATCTGACTACTTTAAGTACTACAAAAATGGCAAGGATAAAGAGAAAAAACGTAAGAGGATAATATAATTCTACTTTAATTGCGAGCTGCTTCCTTATATAAACTCTTAAGCACTGTTATCTTTGTTGCATATGTAAGTGAGGGAAAGTGTTACTCTCACAACATTCTTTGGTTGCAAAGGAGAATGGAGAATTAATGACGGGGTTTCCATCACTATCTTTCCTACTTTTTCATGGGACACATTTTGGAGGCTACCTTAAGAAAAGTAACTTTTTTCGTGCACATAAGTTTTTCTTAAGTTTGGTAGAATTTTACTTGGTTATTTCAGTAATTATAAACCCAAATATTAAAAGCTATAATCATATGTTGATTCTGCACAACCTATAAATTTAAAAGGTAGGATGAAGGTTCCAACCAAAATGTTACTGCACATCTTTTTATTTTTTTTTTTGGATAGGTATGCACTTTTTTTTTCTAAATATAATATGCAAAGGCAAACATATATGTTATTACTTAACCTTTTTCTAGTATTATGACAATAGTATTTGAGGCATTTGCCATAAATTTCTTGAATGCCACACAGGCTTCCAATTAGTCACTTTTGAACGCTCTAATAAGTAGTGATTAGCAATGCCTTGGTATGGTGCAACTCTGCTCTAGGAAGCATAATTAAATAATTCATTACTATTTTAAATGCTTCTAAATTTTTCGACTGACCCACATTTTAAGAAATCAGAACCAGCTGAACTGAATGATTCAGGAAACTGCAAATTCCAATTTCTAATTTTTTATAACTGGACCTCCGTTGGGTTGCAAGTGGAATTAAAAGGAAGGGAAGGAAAGGGAAATTTTCATACTTAAAAAAAGAAACTTTGTAATTATTACTCCATGTGACTATATCACTTTGTAGGTTTAAAAATTTTCACTTTCCTTCCCTTTAATTTCCCTTGCAACCTAAAGAAAAGTAACTTTTTTCCTGCACATAAGTTTTTCTTAAGTTTGGTAGAATTTTACTTGGTTATTTTAGTAATTATAAACCCAAATATCAAAAGCTATATTCATATGTTGATTCTGCACAACCTATAAATTCAAAAGGTAGGATGAAGGTTTCAACCAAAATGTTACTGCACATCTTTTTTTTTTTTTTTTTCGGATAGGTATGCACATATTTTTTTCTAAATATAATATGCAAAGGCAAACATATATGTTATTACTTAACCTTTTTCTAATATTATGACAATAGTATTTGAGGCATTTTCCATAAATTTCTTGAAAATTTTCACTTCCCTTCCCTTTAATTTCCCTTGCAACCAAACATACGAAAAGTATAAAGCAGTTGTAGGTTAGCAGAGTATGGTGAGGCAATCAAGGACCATAAAGAAGAGAATACATGTAAAATACCTTCATTTCTCAAGGGGGCTGGAAGTGGATGGATCATGGAGATTGGAACCACAAACTGAGGCAAATCATCTGTGAAATCCTCGCTTTTGGGCTCTATGAAGGCATTATTTATCTGATTAGGAATCTTTTCTCTAGGAAGAACAACAATCCTTGACTCAATCTTGTGCTCTTTAAGACAGACTGCCTGAGATGCTCTCCCTGAAGGAGAAACTTTGCCCCTCTGAGCATTTTGAGGTGAAACAGGCTCCTTCCCTTTGTCCCTAAAAACTGAAGGTGATCTTTTCTCTCCAGGGGCAGTTTCAGGTGAATCCTTCCCTTTCTGTCTTTTAAATGCCTGAAGTGAAGCAGAGTCAGATTCAATTCTTCTATCTCTTCTACACATTTCTAATGTCTCTGCTCCTACATGCTCAGGGCAAGTTTGGGTTGAAGAAGATTCTTTTCCCTTGTTCTTCAGATGTGCCATGGATGAAACAAGCACAGGCTCAACTCTTTTGTCTCTAAACTGCATGGGTCCTGTTCTTTCCTGTCTGTAGCAAGTTTCAGATCCATCATTTTCCTCAATTTTTGGTCTTTTAAGTGAACCTTCACCCAAAATGGGTCTGGAGTTAAAACCTGAAGTTAAGGTCTGACCACCCTGTTGCCTGCGCAATCTTTTCAAAGAAGGTTCAGTCTCTTCTCCTCTGTCCCTTTCTTCTGTTGCCTGATAGATGAACCAAGAAATAATGAAAAATTATACAAAAAGCATATTCAAACAAGTTAAAACTTTGCAGAAATACAGAAGATATGCACCTTGGATTCCTCGTACTCAAATATAGCATCTGCAAGAGCTCTATAATTTTCTTCTTCAATGGGCTCCCAGTTTTTATCAAACAATCTCCACAGATTTTTGAGGACAGGCTTGACAATTTCTTCATGAATGCCAATAGCCTTCATTGCAGCAATGGCCTTTTCAGCTCTTGGATTCGGTGCCATTTCTGATCAGAATCTATAATAAGTGTCAATGTAACACCACCTATCTTCGTTCACTGGGGTAAGGAGACGCCAAAAAATTATCTTAAGTCAGTTGGAAACCTGTAAGAGGGTAAGATACCTCTAAATGAATGTGTTAACTCAACATGATATTGCACATACTAACCAAGCAGACACCATTGGGTGTACAAATTGAAATGAAAGAAGAAAGTTTTTAGTACTGAAAGATATATAAGGAAATAGAAACACTAAACCAATGCACAAAATCGTCCAACAACAACAATGGTAATGCACAAAATTGATACAATAAGAACAATGAAAATGCACAAAATCAGTGACCTGGAAGGGGGAGAGACAATAATTACATATTAAAAACAAATTAAAGAAAATTTTTAATTACATTGTCAACCTAAAAGCAACAATCTCTCTCTCTCTCTCCCTCTCTCTCTCATAAAAAACAATACCTGATACGTAAGAAAACAACTGGACCAACACATTAACTGAAATGATCCAGAATTTTTGGAATTCCAGACCCCAATTCAATAAAAAAAAATGGCATCAGTGGAATTTCAGTAAACATAAAATGCTTTTGACAATAAGAGAATCACCAACAACAAACTCAGCCTTATCCCAACTTAATGGGGTCGGCTACATGGATCGAAACAAAACAAAGTAGGGAAAACTAAACAAAAAAAGGGGAATGAAGAAATGGGAAGAGAGGAATGTGGAATGAGATGAGAAATGGAAAATAAAAAGAGAAAGAAGGATGAAAGATGAAATATAAGAGTAAGAGGAAAGTGGCAAAGCCCAGCAATTCAGGAGAATCTCAGTTAAATGTGGTCGGAAAGAGGTACAGCCCAGCAAGTCAAGAGAATCTCAGCCAAATGGAGTCTGGTAATGTTGAATAATACTTTGGACAGCAACGTAAGGTTCCACACTCTAAGGCACAGGTCCATAGAAGGCACGCGGAAGACACCTTGTAGAAGCCAAACTACCAAGAAAAATTGCAGACACCTGCAATGACATTGCCACCAGAAAAATGGCACAAAAATTCAACAAACAAAGCATGCAACAAAGCACACGTGATCAAGTGAATATCACATTACCGACTAGACCAAACCCGTCTTCAATGTCGAGTTGATCGACTGAAACCTGGAAAAGCCCAAAATTGCGCCTGATTTGTTGATTCAGTATCCTTTGCAAGATTCAAAAAATTGATTAGAAAATTTGTAGGGTTTATATAGGGTAATTTCGGAAATTCGTATTTCATGTTTTCGCTTTATATTGTCATTGACGAGGATTATTAAGGTTATGAGGAATTTTTTTTAGTGACGGTGAGGATTATTAAGGTTATGAGAAATTCTTGTTGGTGAAGTAATTAATAGGGTTAAAGAAATTCTTTATAAAAACAGAGAGGCCTGAGGAAAAAAGTTGTAATCCTTTTCTCTATTGCTAGTGAAACTACTCTCATTTCTTCCTTTGTAAACCCTTTTTTCTATTGTTAGTGAAACTGCTCTCATCTCTTCGTGGACATTAGCACTTGTCCGACCATGTAAATCCTTTCGATGTGATTATATGATTGTTTTCTTTTTCTGTTTTCATTGTGTTTTCTGCATGTGAATAGGCTTCCAAAGGTTTAATCCCAAATCAAACGTTAAAAAAAACAGGTTTCACCGGCAGAAACAACTACAAGCTTTGAGAAGCATGCCAAACAAGAATCTCTCTCAAAAGCAACATCAACAGCATTCGAAGCACGGAAGCTTCCAACAACTCGGGCAAGTAAAATGAGGGAAAACAAAAGCTCACACAAGCAAGTTCAACTATTTGAAGCAGCAAACCAGAAGATAACAAAGCTGATGCAGAAGTGAAGTCAAGTGTATGATCTCAACGGCAGCAGCGTTTGAGAGTGTTTAGAGCTTCATCACCAGTAACAAAACAGATATCAGGGTTTATCATGGTTTCCTTTCCATTACTGTAATATATGCAGTTTCAAGAGAGAAACCATGCTTCAAATGGAAACAGAGCCGAAAGCAGAACTAGGATCCCAAACGAAGCCATTTTAGGAAAAAAAGTTCGTCAGAAACCCTCCAAGAAACGCAGAACTTACTGAAAATCGCGTGCCTACCAACGATCAAAAGCGATAGTGGAGCGACATTATCAAGCACATCCACTGAGGATAGATTGAAAGCTAGGGCACAGCACTAAATACGAACTTCGCCCATTAAAAACACAATAACTTAGAGCTCTTCGCAGATTAAGAGATGAAACAGTGACAGAGAGAGGAAACCATAAAAAGAAAGAGGGAAGAAAGACGTGAAACGAAACGGCCTGCTCAGCTTCCATTTCAATCAACGTTAACGTTGCGTCATTGGCTGACTGGGATGAATTAATGAAGTATGACCGGGAGTTTCGAGATGTATAACGTCTTTTCCTATTGACCGTTTGATGAACTTATGACACTCAATAGAATGGTCTCGATGATCATCCAATGGCTGAGATCTAAAGAAACATACATTTTGGTAGACAACAAAGGTTGGCCTGGCCGCAAGAGGGTCGGGTTGGGTCGAGCTTTTCAAAAACCTAATCTAACCCCGAGTCCCCTTAGCTGGGCCCAGGCCTAGTCTATCACTGACACAGGTCAGAAAAATTAAATCCTGACATGCCCTCAAGGTTGGGCCGGGTTGACCCTGATTGCCCCTACCCACGAGAAGAGGTGAGAGAGATGTTGGGGTAGTTATTGTAGGCAAGTTCATCAAGATTTCAAAGTGGCAATGTTAGCTATTGCCAAGTGTTTTGGGTAAGGATTGGCTAAGTTAATTCCTGCATGTATTTGTATATTTTAGTTATTAAGTATTTGTATTAGTTTTTTTTTTGGTAAATGAGAATTTTATTCCAAGGGGGGGCTAACAAAGCACAAGGATTCAAGATTACAAGCATCTATCAGCCAAGGAATGGAAATCGGCCAATCTGTCTTGTTAGCCATAGACAAGGCTTTCCGGGCTAAGGAGTGCACAATAGCATTGGCATCCCTAGAGATATGGACAAAAAAAAAGTTTGTCAATCTATATGAAAGCTAGCAAATGTCTAGAATGATATTAGAAATCAAGGTGGGAGGGGTGGTCGAGTTGTTCATAATGATGTTCCAGGTTATCCGATTCAACATAGACGTGTTGTAGATCCTTCTCAAATGCCATGATCAAACTCTCATGGATCGCCAGGGCTTCCCCAACAAGGACATCATCAAAGACAATTGGATCTGACCAGGCTCCCAGAATATTGCCCAGGTGATCCCTAATCAAGAAACCAACCCCACTTGATTCTGTATCAGTCGACAAAGCCGCATCATAGTTCACCCAACAACAACCAAGCGGAATACTTCTATCAACATCTGCATTCAAGATCGCGACAATCTTGTACTGCGAGGCTTAGAGTTGCCGTCAATCTCCCAAAATTCTTCAAAGGCCTTTTGAGCTTTGCAAAAAACATCTACTGGAGACCATAGCTTCTTATTAAAGAGTAAGTTATTTCTCGCCAACCGTGAGGTACCAAGCACATGAAGGACACCTGCTCAAAGTTTCAGCTCCACACGCTTTGATGGGACGGAATTTGTCCCAATTTTGGAGCCACTTCCAAATTTTTGAATCGCCTCCTTGGGGAACCGAGAACGAGAGAGAACTTCCAAACAATGCTACCTGGGCGAATGGACACTCAAAGATGATGTGGTCGATTGTTTCAGTTTCCTTTCCGCATCGACTGGGATTCTCCACCTTGTGAGACCACTTCTGATAGCTAGACCTTGCTCACATGCTTACCAGAGAAAGGAGTGGATCTTAGGGAGTGTCTTGCAGCTCCAAATTCTTTTCCAGACCATCGGAGGGATGTCATTCCAGTCATGAATGTGGGAGGAAGAGGGTTGAGCACGAGCTTGATAGTCTCTTTCATTAGTCAATAGATGATAGGTTGATTTGCAAGTGAAGATTCCGTTTCTTGCTCCCCCGCCCCCAAATCTAGGAATCCGGCCTTGAATGGATGCTGAGAGTGATCTTCTTAATGTGCTTGATATCATCCGGCTGAAACCATTGTAGGAGTAAATCATCCTTCCACCTATGATTTTCATGATCAATCAGTTCATGCACCTTATATAGGTTACAACCTTGGGGCCGAGGAGCTTGAATCTGTAAATTTGTAGAAGATGGCAGCCAATTACATCCCCAAATACCAATACTAGTGCCTTCACCTACTCTCCAAAGTAGACCTTTTTCAATCACCTTCCTTCCTTCCAATACACTATGCCATGCCCATGATGGTTTGTGGCCAATCTTTGCCTGAAGGAAGTTCGATTTCGGAAAGTAAATCGCCTTAATAAATCTAGCCCAAAGGGAGTTAGGATAGGCAAATAGGCGCCAAGCCACCTTGGCAAGTAGGGCCCTGTTCTGCCGAGTAGGTTTTCGAAAACCGAAACCCCCCCTCTACTTAGATTTGCACAACCTCATCCAAGATATCCAATGAAGTTTACTTTCCTCCTCTTTTTGGCCCCAGAAGAAGTTGGCCATAGCGTTACGAACAGAATTCAAATTTAGTTATTTTTTTGGTAAAGAATTCAAATTTAGTTATTCCCTTGGATTGACATTATTCAAATTTAGTATTTATTAAGTGTTCAAGGTCTCACAGGGCCAAACTTGCACCTACTTTGAAGAGATCTTAAGAACTATTAAGAATGTAATTCCAACTTCCAACCCCATCACCTCTATACATTCTCTATTTATATTTTATACATTTCTAATCTAATCTATGAATGGGGATTTGAACTCTTTACATTGACAATTTGATATCTTCTATTTTTTATTTCTAACGTATGCCTAATTGCCAACCATGTCTTCAAATTTCCTTGCATATCTCTCTCTCTCTCTCTCTCTCTCTAAACTTATGTGATAAGCTGGTTAGTTGCCATAAAAGACTGTATCGTCAGTCAAAGATCAAATCTTTGTTTTGAATCTTTAGATTGTAAAACTAAATCCAAACTAAATCTTTGACCAATTTCTATAACCATTATTGTGTTAGAAAAGAAAAGATATTGAGTCAATATTGGATATTGGACTCAATATTGGATTCCTCTAGCAATAGGGATCTTTCCTTGCTTGGAAAGATTTGAAAGCTTGGAGATTGAGTTCGAATAGGAAACTCAATATTCTTAGCACATGTGTGCTACTAATTTAGGAGTGAGAGGGTTGTATCATATTTATTCATAATATTGTCTAACCCTAAGCTAATCTCACATCCTAGGAAAATCGTGGACCACTCCCCTCCCCTAGAAACCATCGTCTCTCTCTATCTCTCTTGGTGTTTGTTCTTGTTATTGAATGACATCTCTCATTTGTAATCTTGATCCTTAATTGCTTCCGCGGATCGCTCACTAACTTTCTATCACATCAATATCATATATGGATTTCATCATATAAAGAGGAAAAAGAAAAATTATCAACCAATACACAAGTAGGATCGCGATCCTCTTGCTATCACCTACTCGTGCGGCCTCACATAGGCAGGGGTGAAATGGCCACCCTACCCGACCTGGGCATGGTGCTCGGGTAGTGGGTAGGGCGGTCATTTTGCCCTTGCCTGGGTGAGGCTGCATGCCGGCCACACAGGCAGGCTGTAGAGGATCCAAATTGTACAAGAGAGAGAGAGAGAGAGAGAGAACCTATGTTGCCGCCTTGCCGAAACTTGTAGTAGCAGCTGTTGATTCGGTTGACAGCTTGACGGCTTAAATACTTGAGTCTTGAAGGCTTGAGGGTTTTGTCTTTATGGGAAGGAGAGAACAAAAATGAAACCCTAAAACTAAGAGAGTAAAAGTATAACGAAATAGAAAATTGTGATTTGTGAAGTGGGAAGTAGGAACCCTAAAATTAAAGTAGTTAAAACTTTGCCCCTGTCGATTCGGTTGAAGGCTTGAGGATTTCGTCTTTGTGGGAAGGAGAGAACAAAAATGAACCCTAAAACTAAGGGAGTAAAAGGATAATGAACAGAAAGGTGGGATTTGAGAAATGAGAAGTGGGAATCAAAAAACTAAGAGAGTTAAAAGTTAAAATTAGGGTTGAACTAGGTTGGGCCGGGCTTAGCCTGAAGCCTCAACCCAAGCTCGGCCCGACCCTGACCTTGGGCCTAAAAATTTGGAACCCTAACCCATCCTCAGGGTTGAAAAATCTGGCCCAAGAAATGTTCGGGCTCAAGGCTCACATGGACCAAACTTACACCCCTATTCGTATCAAAACACAAAAAAAAAACCAGAATAGCAAAGATAGAGGTGTCAAAAGTTGGCATACATCGTAGACTTGATCCAAACTGATTTCATATTAAAGTCTGAAATCGGACCAAATGGGTTAATAAACGGTCGGATGTCGAGCCTAGATCGATTATTAGTTGGGCATTCAAGGTGTCTGGTTGCAATCATCGGACCGATGTACTGGTAACCGGTGAAGACCAAACGTTTATAGCCCATTTCTAGTCTCATTAACCTGTTTATAGCTTGATAAATTGGTTTATAGCCCGATTAACCCAATTATCTCGTTTAAATACTGATTGGGTGGATTATGAGCTGAGATTCTGAGAGGGGAAATTATTAACATGTGCCTTGGTGTCAAACATATGCTCTAATTTAATTCCTTTTCTGATCTTGTGCTTTCCAAAACCTTTCATATCCACTGTTTGGATCTGATAACTAGTACAACTTAGGCACCTAGTAACGAGTTTAAATTATGGGAAATAGATGGTGATCATGTCTAGACACATAACCGCCTTGGAACATCTGAGAATTTTTGCATTTATATGGGGGTAAGGCGGTCATTCCCAAACCCCCCAAGGCGGTTATGTGTCTAGACGTGGTGGTCATTCCCAGACATCCCAAGGTGGTTATGTGTCTAGACATTGTCACCAAGCCTAGTGCATGACTGGGTAGTGTTTTTTCTCCCCTAAATTATTTATTTCCACTTAGAGTTGGTAAAGGGCACATTAATTGTTCAAATTTATCTTATGTTTTTTGGAAACATAATTTTCCATTGATACATATGGATAACTAGTCATATTTCTTTAAGCCATTCTAAATTTAAAGGTTTTTCAATTAAGGTCATTAATGGTTTTAAAGGGTTTTACAGTTATGTGAAAGAGAAGACACGTTTGTACGTTACGAAGATATACAATAAATACAAAAAACATATGCCAATGGTGTCTTCTTCTTCATGGTGCTTCAAGGCCAATAATGAGATATGTTAGAGCAAAACACCAATCAAAACATGAAAAGAAACAAAAATAGAGCAAGATCGATGACATAGAGATTTAACGTGGTTCACACACTAGTATGGTGTGCTACATCCACGGGCAAAGACGAAATTGTTTAACTATGAAAATCGAAGAAAGTTACAATAGAGATCCCTCAAGAACACCCAAAACGGCGTTGCTGCTCTCTCCCAGAAACCTTAAATTGAAAACCCCAAAATTCTCTCTTTACAACAAAACGGGTAAAGAACATAAATACTCCTCCATCAGATCCGGGTCCTCCTCGCACCCCCACGAGATCAGTGATGGGTTCTGGGATCGGCCCAAGCCCTCCTCTACCATCACAGATCTCAAAAAAAATTCCATTCGGATCACCACCAAAAATGTCAGAGCGGGTCATTCGTCGAAACAGATCCAAAAATTCGAGACACACATAACAAGATTCTCTATCTTCTCAATCAACTCATAAGCCTTATCTACCTCACCCATTGGTGAAAGAAAGCACCAATGTACTCAACATATGAACATCAATCCAACCCCTCTTATTATTTGAATAAAAACTTCCAAAGTCTTCTGAAACTCCCCAGCTTTGTAGTAAGACTGCAAGACAGTTGTTAAGGTGTACTTACCAAAGTCCCAACCCAGAATCTCCATATCCCTCACTCAAATCAATCAAACCAGAACTTTGTAAGGACCTTTAAGGGGAAGTTTTCATACACGGCCTTGTAAGCATGCACGGTCATTGTCCCCTCTCACATACACGACTTACACAGCCGCGTATGAAAACTTTCCCCAACCTTTAATTAGTAACCATTAGGAACACAAAGACCCATTAATTTGGATTGATCGAACACATAATTCGCTTCATCTATCGATTCTTGGCTACCCAACAAGGAACCCGCAAGCGCTAGCAATCTTTGGACACCGAGAATTCATTACTTCCTTTGCCAAAACCTTTAACTGCGTAGTTTTCTAGGCCCAAGATAGGATTGAAGCCATGGAATTATTGTCAGGTTTGGTGAATTTTATCTAGGCTAGATGATGGGTTGGTTCAATGATTTAGTTTTGGATTGTCTATTTAAATGAGAAATAAAATCTTTTAAGGTAAAGTTTTCTAAAGAGGTGAAGTCTTCCAAGTAAGTGGAAGGATGGAGTCTTCAACAATAATAGGTTTTCCAAAATAATGAGGTGGTTGGTTGTTGAAGACATAAGCAAGGTGGAGTCTTAAATGAGGTGAAATTTTCAAAAAGATGAAGCCTTCAATAAGAATGACTCTTCCAAAAGAGTAAAAGTGGTTAGTTGTTGAAGACATTAATCAAGGTGGAGTCTTCCGAGCGACATCTTAGAAGAAGTGTGTAATGGGTTTTCTATAAAGAGAGAGAAAGTGAATCATTGCCCAACAAGGTCGAAGAGGAAAAAGAGTTAGTAGGTTTTCTCTAAAATGATGGAATGTTTACTAAAGAGAGTGAGTGTTGATCCAAGTGAGGACCCAAGATGTGATAATCCAAGTGAAAGTCCATTGATGTTTGGGTTTGGATATCAAATCGTAAGGTTTGTACTATGTGGTCATTGCATTGCACCTTATTTGTGCGCCGTAGATGATCTAAATTCATGAATAGGAAGGGAGAAGGTACCAGCTAAGAGACTCGAACTCCAGACCTCCTAGTGAGCATGGGCATGAAGCGCACCACAGCGCACCAACTGCACTAGACAGCTGGTAGTATGGAATTTTTTTTTTTCCATCCTGAACAATTGTTTGTATAATAATTGTGTTTGTACTTTGTACCCATCTTGTTTGCAACCAAGGAGAAGAAAGATTCAACTCTTTCAGGCATTGGTAGTGCTCGTAGAGCTCTGTTCGTTTTTTTTTCTGGAGAACTAGTCCCTTGGTGAAAGAAAGTTCATTGGTGATTGTAGAACGATCCACAGAAACAGAAACTGCAGGATTTGATGATGGATATATTTGAAGAGAGCATTAGCTTTGAAGAGAATGAAGGATCAAATGAGATGGGTTAAGTAATTTGGGCGGAAAAAGATGAACGGTTTTGAGGGTTCTTCGCAGATAACTCATTGGGTTGATATAAAGAATTATTTTTATTTTTTGGATTTTTATCAAAATTCGCAGTCTGCTGCCTTCATTAGATGAAGAAAAAGTGAGAGAAGCAAGTGGGAATCTGACAAACAAGAAACCATTTATTTGTCCTCTGGTTTAACTCGATTCATCCTTGCAGTCGGTTTGGAGGACGGAGGAGCAGGGGGTGGGAGGAAAATTATCTCCTCCAGTGCCCCAATTCCTCTAAAAGGGGGTACGGCTGTAAATAAATAGTCAAAATCCGTTTTCGTATCTTTGTCCGTATCCGTTTAGTACTATTCGAATCCGTCCGAAAACTAAACGGATGCGGATACTGATAGGCTATAGCTATTCGAAAAGCTATATTTACATGTAAACGGATAAAATATCCGATCTGTATCCGTGTCCATATCCGTTTAGCACTATCTGAATCCGTCCGATAGCTAATTAGATACAAATGCGGATATAGCACTATCTGAGCCGAATTTGATCCGATTACAACCCTAATATGGGGGTGGTGGACCCCACCTGGGCATAGTGTTCCGACAGGGGTAGGGTGGTCATTCCAGCCCTCATGTTAGAGGAACTGGGGAACTAGGCGAGCAAGGAACTGCAGCAGATAAAGATCCAGGGTGGATACGGGTGAGAGAGAGAGAGAGAAAAAGGGCCTAGGGAGAGACGCATTGTATCCCAAACAGAATTGGCTACTAAGGCCTTAGAGTAAAGTTAAAAACATAATAGGCTTTACACAAAACCAGGGGAGAAGGTTGGACACCCAGTGGCTTTCGTGTAACTAGTGGCTCTACCCAATGGAGAGGGTGAGGGGTCAATTGCATAAGAGATAGGAGAGAGATACACTCACGCTGGGCATAACACGGGCATGTCCAGGCTTTACCCTAAAACTGTTGGAGTAGGTCCATCAAATCCGAGTCAATTTGAATAAATAAATTTAATTTTATTATTACATGAATTAATTTACGGGTTTATACGTTTGTTCCATGGAATTTTCACCTAAAACAAATCTGGAATAGTTATAAGACCAAACATTTCGTTACATTGTATGTCACTAGAAATGTTGATTTCAAAACATAAATTTAAGTACACATCGTTTGTGTGTATAAAAAAGAATCTGATACAAATTATCACATGTGCTACTGTCTATCGTATTAAGGAGTGTTGCGTACCCGTCACAAGTTGACTATTTGATCTAAGAAATCCTTATCGTTACTGTTACATTGCCAGTTTTGGTACACTAATGGTTGATGTCATGTGAACTATATATATGTGTGCTGAATTCGAACCAATGGCGTTTTTATAATTTGTTTAAAAATGTTGTTTTTATTTATTAAACATATTAGTATATTATTTCAAACAATGTTTAATCGCGTTTTTTGGGCGTCCAATTTTGATCACAAAATTTCTGATTAAGAACATATACAATAGATTGGGTTTGGTAGTATTTATTTCCATGCCTTATTGTCCATCATGTGATATTATTTAGTGGAGGGTCCAATATACAAATTAAATAGTTTAATTACGTGCAGTATTTATTGGGAAAATAAAATAGATTAAAAGGATGTCACAATTCGTTTTAGATTCTACATTTTCCCTCTTTGGAAGCAAGATGGATTGAAAGTAACTTTGCGAACAAGTCTCTTATTCTTTTTAGAAAACTAAAGTTGAGAATCATCGCACTTATAAAAAGCGGACAAGGGGAGGAGCACTAGTGCTGGCCGAACTTTATTGTTGCCCTCTCCTCCCTTGGCCGATTCACACGATCTCTCTCTCTCTCTCTCTCTCTTCTTGGTCTCTCTTTGAGGTGTTTTACTGCGGTTAGAGTTTTATGAAATCCTGTTTCTATTGGCAATTGTTAATGGTTAGTTACTTGCGGAGAATTGAAGGGTTCAAGAGTTGATCTGGATTGATTCTCAGTGTTGTTTGAGTATGGAGTAACTATTATCTGGAGGGGGAACTTCACTTGCGGTTCTCAGATAGCCTATATTGTTTCCAATTTAATTTTAATATGGACTGAGATCTCAAATTTAAAATGCAAAGGTTATTATCCAATCTGATTCCGCTGCTGTGCATTCAGGTAATCAGGTTGATACGTAAATTCCAACAAAAACTAGATAAAAAAAGCTCCCTAAATATAATATTCAATAGGAAAAAGGTTGGGCGGTATGCATACCACCGGCATACTATATGCTAACGATGTTGTGTCTTTCTCTTCTCCCACTTTGAAACATGAGGTACTCTAGACATGCTTAAACATGGGATAGCGTAACTGAAACCCATGATGAATTTATACAGAAAATGATAATAATACATCTGATGACAACAAGAGTATTGCTAGCACAAAATAAATACTTTCCTATAACTGTCGATAAAGTATCTATATTTCATAGACAATTTGTAACATTACATTTTTGCCCTTTATATGATACATATTTTGTTGTCCAATTAAGATAATAGTGTCATTCATTTGTATAATAAAAAAAAGGATAATTTACACATACCTCCCCTGAAGTATCACATAATTACAAAAACATTCATGAATTTTGAATATTTATGCATACCAACTCTGCTTTCCAAAATAATTAATTAGTAAACCCAGTCCATTAACCTCGAACTAAAAAAGTTAGAAATATATCATGTACTGACCAAATTGCCCTTCCTACTACACTAAACCTTTTCTTCCATTATCACCATTATCATCTATTGACCCCTCCCTCTCCCGCTCTCACACGCCCACACTGCCCCACCCTTCCTACAACCCATGAAGCCCCCTCCCATGCCCCTGTCAAGCTCCACCCAGCAAAGATCAAGCCTACACCAAAAAAACTATGCACAAGAACTGGCTTGGCAAACCAATTGCTTGCTCGACAAACGAATCGCTTGATCATCAAACACACACTGAAGAAAAGAAAATCCCCATTTCCAGGGTAGGCTTCAGCCACAAATCTCATAGATTGGTAATGCCTTTTCCAGGCCTTGGCTACGACAGCTGGTTGAGGAAGACGGTTTTGGCACTTTTGATAACCTGCACTCACACCTACAACACCGTGAGTCCCAGCACCTGTGACCTCAACATCTGCAATCCGCGAAAGCTTTCCATGAAATCCAAGATTGCTTAAATCTGATTTGTATTAAGGGAATTTTGTTTCGGTCAAACCTTATTTGATGTGCATGAATGCTGTCAAAATCACTCTAAATAAAAATATTTTTTTAGACATCAAAACAAATTAACATTCAAATATTTTATCGCACTTTTGGTTTTTAGCAATGTTTACCATATTAAAATTTATGCAATTTTTAGATTTGAGAAAAACTCTAACATTTAAAAGTTAAAAATTGTATCTACCGTCGAAAATCCAATTTTTGTTCTTGAACTGGAAGTTTACTTTTTTTCCTTTTGGAATTTGATTTTCTAACTATTTTTATTGGATTCAAATAGGGGGTATTTGCTCTTTACCAAAAAAAAAATAGGGGGTCTTTACTTATTTATGAATGATATTAGGCATAAATAATATCATTCATAAATAAGTGTTTGTCCTATTTTCTGACATAAATAAGTGTCTGCATACCAAGGTTTCCCACCGAGATGACTGAGACCACTTAGATCTCACCTTAGATAGTGTATTTCTCCCATTTCATCTTTGATCTCGTCTTGGTTTTGCAAATAACTAAGATAGTACCGAGATCTCGGTGAGTTCTTGTTCCATGGCCAAACCCAGAGGTTCTCCAACTCATGGATGGTTTAGATTGGAATACGTCAGACAGCTCAAAATTCAAATAGAGTGCTCACAAAGGGAAGAACTAAAAAAAAACAAAAGAAAACAAGGCAGCCCAGCTAAGAAACCTCTCACCAAAACAAACAGTTATGAGTAAACATCATGCATAAATAATTTCATTTCTCATTGGGGTGATACAAAAAAGACAATTTACAACCATGTAACTGTCATAATTCAATCAGAATACTACAGAATTGTCACCCCTGATTTCTGCTGCTTCAACTTCTCTACATTTTTTGGACAAAGAGCAGAACTCTGAGTATGAATAGTAGCCACTCCTATGGAGAAAGCCTGTAGAGCTGTTAGAGTTGATTGGAAATGAATAAAATACATACCATCCTGGATATTCACCATTCTCAAAGTGGGCTCCTCATGCTTCGTTCCCTGCAACATACAAATATGTCCATGGTTAAACCCATGTTTGTCTGCATTGAAGTATTACATCAGCATTACCAAAAAAAAAAGAGGAATTACATCAGAGAGAGTTGAAAATTCACTGGCATCTAGAAAGGTGAAAATCTTGCATTCACACAATCCTAATTAATCTTCTATTTCAAAAACACTGAAGATTCTTGAAACTTGATTGAGGACAAAAGGCAGTCCACAACTCTAAAAGACAAAATGAGAAATGAAAATTCAAAATGACTTGGGTCAGCTCCAATAGAATACAAGTTGAAGGAGAAACCTTTAATGTGGTATGGACATCCACAATGGAGGCCTTTGATGATATGATGCAGATTAGAGAAGAAAAAAGACAAAGGGGTAGACTGAAAATAACTTGGGAAGAGGTGGTAAGAAAGTATAAACAGCCATAGGTCAACCACAAACATAGCTTTGAACAGGGGGAAATAGCGAAACAGAATCCAAGTAGCTGACCCCATTTTTAGTAGGGAAAAGGCTTAGGTGAGTTGAGCTAGAAAAAAACATTCCACAAGTCTTTTACACAAGTAAAGAATCAACTTGTAGTAGCAAGACCCAAGTTATAAGTTAGTGCGGTTATGTTTTACATTTGAATAGAATGGGAATCAATGCAATTTCTATTCATCTGACTTCCAAAGGGAGCAAATTATGTATTTGATGGAACTCAAGTACTTAATTATTTTATTTTAAAAATATAAATGAATACTGATACAATTAAGCAATAAAATATTAGGATTTCATAAATACAAATTCCACATTTGAAGCATGTAGTTATTAGTAATAGGATCTGTGAAAGCCTCGAGTTATTTGTCATGAGGAAGTCAGAAATTTCTGAAATCATAAGAACATTAAATAAATGCAGATATGTCAATCATCATAGCTTGAAGCAGTTTAAGAAAAGCATTCACCAGTCTATGGTTAATTTGTCACAGGTAAAGGATCATATTACAATACGAAATTGCCATACCTGCATGAATAAATCAAATGATCTGCATTCCTGTTGTGCATCTGCTTGCGGCATGACTTCCTTGCCTGACATGTTGTGGAGTACTATAAGAGGGCATCCAATGTCCCAGCCACCACATTCGCAGTGTCCACCAGATCTCCACCTCGCAGTAAGACCAGAAGGGCCACCATTTCTCATTCTTGGACCACCATGAAATCCTGCTGGGATTAAAACATCCATGCTAGTAGAACAATCATTTCTATTTCGATGAGAATTTTCTTGGCATCTTTCCAGAGAATCGAAGTCTTCAACAGGAGTATTAGCTTTCTCTTCCCTAACTTTCTCAAGAAATTTTAAGCCCCAGCCTCCAACTGCTGCCTCTTGACAAGTGTCATGGACATAATCTCTCACAACAATGGCAGCCAACTCAAGATTTGGGGAAAGGTTACTCTCTAGGAGGGTAGAATCCAGTGCATCCAGCTCACCCCACAGTTCTACACATTGCTCCCCAGAGAGATCCTCATATATGGAGCTTGGTACACCTTTGGGCCTAGATTTATTCTTGGATTGACGGCTTGTCCTGAATGCATCCACTACCTTTTTTGAGAACCTCCGATTCTTTTTAGCAGTTGAAGTCAAACTTTGCATCTCACTAGGATGGGGTTCATCAGTACCAAACAAAATAAATTCAGTCTCCATGAGTTTCGAACTGTTGGGGCATAAAATAAAAGAACTTGATACCCTCATTTTACCAACAAGGTCCAACAAATTATCAAAAGTCCCCAGTACCTTTTGCTCATCTGTTCTCGAGTGAAAAGAGTACACATAATCCAGACCCTTATCGTTTGATGACTCAACCTTCTGCAGGTTAGCTGCATAGACCTCCCTCTGATCATCTACAGAGAACATAAAATAAGGGATTCCACCTTTCCATTTGCAATGAAGCATTCCCTGAGAAACAGGGGCACAGGCAGATAAGGAAGATAGATCTGAACAACTAGAATTTGTACTTGAGATAGATAAAAGCCTTTTATGCACTTTTTCCTGTCCATTTCTCTTATTTTCTAGAGTAATTGCTTCTTTTTCTAGCTTCGCTGATGAAGTAATACTTGGTAATTCCGGAGAGCTCATGATCCGAGAGCAATTTTCTTCTTTAAGATTTGCTGACCTCGCTTTCTTAGTCTTTTTGTCACCACCTAGGGCCCCTAAATGATAAATTAATGGGCTCTTTAAGATACTCCTCACATTGTCATTCCCTGCAACTGCCCCAACAATCAACTGTCCGACAGGACTGATGGCTAAATTCCCTTGTCTAGCTGCTGATGGGCAGTCAATAGAAAAACTACCCAGATCACATGTATTTCTTCTTCTACTTTTAATTGGTTTTAAGCCATCCAAAAGAATCTCCATTTTTGAGGACCTTAGCTTCACAGCAATATTGCACGGGTAGGAGGGGCTACAGGCTATAGCTAAAGATTCAGATGGTCTAACTTTAACCAAATCCAAGTAATGTTGCCGGAGATGTTTCTCATTGAGAGTTCCAAAATGCATATGCTTGAGCTTTGTAACATCAGTAACCAGTTGGCTTTGAAAAAGTGATTCCTCAATGCATCTTTCACCTACATATGATTTCTTCACATCTGATGTTAGTGTCTCCTTTGATTTTCCTTCGACTGATCCTTTGGCTTTTGATGCAGTAAACTCTGAACTATTGTCTTCTACCATTCCCCTATCCTTTTTCAATCTAAGAGGTGAATCTTCATTCGTTTGATCATTTTTCATTGCATTGACAAATTTCTCTTCCATCTTTGGCTCCTACCAAACAAGGCACTTACTGGCAGTCTGGATATACTAAAACTTTCACGGATTGGTCAAAATACAAATGTCTCTGTAAAACAATATGAAAAGTTAGCATCCATCCTAAATTGAATCAAATGTGTAATAAGAGACAACTTGAAAAAAAAATAATTACAACCACCCATGGTGCCATGAAGAAATCAGTTAGGAGGATGAATATGCAGTTTAAGCAAAAGAAGACCCATTAAGTTGAATTATTTATTTCTGGTGCTGGCTTTCCAAGCATGTAAAAATGGACTCTTTTGTCCCTGCGGAAAAGTTTGAAAATCAAAAACTGTGGCAAGAATCAAGAGTGGAACCCCCAACCCAAATCTACTGATATCAAAATACAAGACCTCTCATGGCTCATATGAGAAAGGCGATTATTATACGTTTTAGAAGAACACTCCACATATTGTTCTCATTGAAATACATTATTACCAGAAAACCAGAATTTGGTTGTCCAAAGGACATTAGGTATTTCCCTAATAACTCCACAAAAAAGACTAAAAAACACTAATTGTGCTGATGTATTCTAGATAGTGTTCGTCAAAAGAACAGCAAGAATAAAATCAAGTAGGAAAACAAAACATTAAACAACCAAGTCCCATAACATGGCTAAATCTAATGGAGCAAATGCCATGGATGTGAAAGAACTCTGACCAGTTGTTAGTATCTTTAAGATTTCCTCTGATCCTCTAACAAAACTAAATGAAATATAATCCACCACTGGGATGGGAAGGTTACCCAAGACTTCATAAATGAGAGCAAAAAACTAATGAAATTTAATAAATACCAGTCAGGATTTCTGATCCTCTTTTTTTACCACTTCAGGTGGATACGTGCAGCATATATTATTCAAAAAAAAACAAAGGATCCTTCTATACTTGCAACAGAACGGATGCAAGATTTGAAGTTAATTTAGAAGTATCTCTTATCAATCAATCTAAGACATATAGCTGCAATTTAGAATCTTAGTATGCCAAAAAAAAACCATCGCAAATCCCACTTGCACTGAAAGAAACCTCTTCAAGTTCACTCTTCCCCGATTTAAAAGAACTTTACAAGAAGGGGGAGGGGGGGTGTTGGAGATAAAGCTGCAGCTAAAAACACAGAAGCTCTGAAAAGAAAAAACCAATCAACCAACATAAACCTTACAAAGTTATACAAAATCTGCAGCAGAAGTTCAAGCTTGCACAAAAAAGACGAAATTTAAAGAAACAACTTCTCACCTGAAAAATCGGATCCATCAAACTAGCTTAAACTCAATCCAATCAAAAATCACCGGTTTCCCAAGAAACAATCTTTGCACAGCAAGAATTCTCCATTCACCACAGAAGTAGATACCAGAGCGAGAGAGACAGGGAAGCAAAGAAGAAAACGGTTATAGTGGGTCGCAGCGAATGGAGAGAAAATACCTATTTATCTCCCATTTTCTCCCAACTTCAGAAACCGTAAAACTATTAATGCTCACTAGTGATGGAGAGAGGAGTTTAGAAACTAACCAAACAGTAGTGGTGGCGTAAGAGATGAAACGAGAACGCAAGCCACATTTTTAGAAACTGTACTCTCCTAACTCCTTAACCCCACAAATAGCGGACACCAAGTCCTCTCTCACTACTTACTTGGAAAAAGCAGACAAAAACGAAGGGAAAAACAAAAAAAAAAAAAAAAGGAGAACAGAAAGTAGCCTGAGATTCGGGTTCGCGTGGGCAGTGGGGGCCCCCTTGTTTCGTGTTTTCAGAAGTAAACCCTAAACACCAGAAATGTAGAAAACTTCGACTGTGATTGTGTGCGAATGAGCTGGTCCGCACAATCGTCGCCTTACCTCCGCCGCACCGGCACCGCCATCACCACCACCACCGTCACCGCCTTCACCTTTCTTCCGACGCAACCAGTAAATGAAGTAGCCCGGGTCTAAAGATTCTCAGATGACATTCATTCGGCAATTATATTCGTTGTTCTGTTACTTTGTTTAATGCGTAATTTTATTCACTCATTAATGAGCACCCATCGTTGTCGATTTGAAATTACGGAATTAGCCTTATTGATTCCTTGGAGACAAGATCTCTCGGGATTGTTAACGTTCTGTTCCAACTGTTTGCAGTCCATGAGCTTTTTGACGCTCTTTCTCTTTTAGCTGGCTAATTTGGTAATTTAATACAAGAAAAGTACAATTTTGAAGGTTTCTATCTCCTCTGTTGGACACGTGGAGTGATCATTTCGAGGAAGAAATGGTCCAATCTTGTTTTTGTTTTTTGGTCGTGAGAACTGGTCCAACTTTGTAGATTGATTGATGATGATTCATTTCCACTTGGCATAAGAGAGAGCCGTCGTCTTCCTATAGATTCTCCATACGATTCAACGGCTTATGATAAAACATCGATGCCTATCTAGTTCTGACCCGAGTTTTATAATCAAGAATCGGTATCGTGAGTCAAATCGGATCAGAATCGGTCCAAATAACCCTAGAATCAGTCTAGAATGGGCATAAATCGGAGGAATCTCAGGCTGAATATTCCAACTCAAAATGGCAAAATCGGAAACGGTCCCAACTGATTCCAATACGAACCGACGACCTGATTAACATCAAATATGGAGTCATGGATGTAGGAATCGATATTAGATTGGCTAGTATTGGTTGTGTTACGTTGATGCAATACCTGGTGGACATAGTTTGAACTTTGAAGTATCTGTATCGGTATTGCTAGCCATCGATCCCAATATCATGCCGCAACTGTATCGAAGAAATGGTACAGACTAGGGGTTAGATAGTCAAACACCCTTTTTTTTTAATTGGAAAATCAAGTGCAAACTTGTCTGATCCATGTCGATCTGTATTGATATCGGTTTTGAAAGTGATCAATACCTGATCTGATACCGTGCACTAAAATCATGTTGGCCAATACCGGATCAATGGTACAAAATATTGGGAGGCCAAAACCACAAAAATAGTCAAAAAATGGCATCGAAATCTTAAGGGGCAAAACCATCCGAGCTGGCCTAATATAGTCGATCTGTATCAGTATTAATATTGATATCAACGGCATTCGACACCGGTGCATGGAGTCCATTCTATGCGTCACATGCCAACTAAGCTGCCACAT
Organism: Telopea speciosissima; assembly: GCF_018873765.1. Taxonomy (NCBI): domain Eukaryota; kingdom Viridiplantae; phylum Streptophyta; class Magnoliopsida; order Proteales; family Proteaceae; genus Telopea; species Telopea speciosissima. The sequence continues at coordinate 17,113,331 of NC_057922.1, forward strand.
GGCAAGAAAAGAAGTGTCCTAGTCAGACTTGGCTAGGTGGGCCATTTCAATTTCAATTTCAATTTCAATTTCAGTTTCAGTTTCAATTCAAAACTTCCAAAGGTTTTTGAAAAGTCTAATTTGTCAATGAGGTTTGTTGGGCGTCAGGTATTGAGATTCTGAAGCTGGGTGGCCTACAAATTAATAATCCAAAACTCCCCCTTATCAAGTAACAGGGGACTTTTATTTGGGCCGAAAGGGGGCCCAGAAGTATGTCGTGGTTCATATGTATTATAATTTCCAAGTGGAGAAGAAAAAGACATAAATCCTTTTTGATTCCAATTCAAAGTAGTGAAAGAATATATATGGGACCATGAAAAGGATACCCCAAATGCCTGAATTAATTTATAAGAAGAAAATTGAAAAAGATGTAAACTGTTTGGTATTTGAAAAGAAATCCTAATATGTAATGGAGTGTGGAGACAAACAGCAGCCACCCCTCCCTGGCCTTTCCCATGTTCCAAGTCTTTGTCTTCCCCTGCTGATAAGGCGATGAATGGTGTCTTTTTTTTTTAGTAAAAGATTCTTTGCATATAGGAAAGTAAGGGATACATCTAACTAAATCACATGGAAGGATTATGTGATTATTCTGGTCGATTGAAAAAATATGATTCCCTCCACCCCCCCCCTCTTTTTTTGTAATCCATGTTTGATTTGTTAATACTGGTCGGCTGCAAAGACTATTGTGGATAATCTATGTTCACTTGGTAGTTTCTTTACTTTTGTACATACAAATTCACTGCAAGGTACACAATTGTTGGGGGCTCTTTGGACTGTCCAAGAGGTCTCTCTCCTTTATATAAAGAGGTCGTCCTAGCCATTCAAGGGCTGATGTTCTTTGTGCTGCAGCGTAACCTACACCCAGACACATGGGTCTGCCATTCAAAGGGGTAGGATGGTCATTTTGCCTACCCCTATGTGTCTAGGCTAGGCGCAGAGAACAGTTGACCTTTATGTACTTTTCTTAAAAGTCTCTTTCCTTATTGGTTGCCCAATAAATGAATGTAACCACTACTGAAAGGGTCTACTGGACTATTACATCTTGGACACTGATTCACGTAACCTAGATTGCACCATAAGGGTGTTTACAGTCTTAAGGAGAGTGATGATTGGTGACACGAATCAATCCCACCGATTCCTTTAAAGGTTTCTCAAGCATTTTCAAGTTCGTGACTCTCATAGGGCACTGTGAGATGACTCCTCTGTCTCTGGGTAAATACCCAGACGTGCTTACCCATTGGCCCAAACACTTGTGTAGAGACCATGCGACCAAGTAGAGATCTCTTGCCCTTTTTTATTATCCAATTAAAGCTTAAATGTGTGCATTCAAAACAACCATTGTTTTCTTATACACCAATTTACTTACTAAACAATCCATAATAGTGATCCCTTGACTAGGATGCATGATTAGAGTAGTGTTTGACTTCAGGAGTTCTCAAACTTCCCATATACTACTCAGAACTTGAAAAGTGGCAACTTAGTGGGAAAGAAGTTAGCCGGCTACCATATATTGCGCCATTGAATGTGCAGAAGAAGAAGAAGAAAAAGAAGAGGAAGAGAGAAGCTAGAAGAAAAGCATTGAAGGCCTTGGAGAGTCAGGAGTTATAGAAGATCACAAGTCGCACAATTCAATAAAAATGAGCCACGAGACACACAACACACATACCAAAAAGTGCGTAGTTAGTTGGGTTCCGAAGGCCTAAAAACGTTCCTTTATGGGAAGGTCAGGGACACCCTTATATTCAATGGCTCTATTGACTTTAGAGACTAAAGAGTTTTTTATTTTCTTTTTTTTCTGGTAGGTGAAATGTATATGGTGATGATGATCAGTGAGAAACATCAAGAAGAAGGCCTAACCTATTTGAATGCTCCACCCGCCTACTACTCTCAAGCCCTTAGACCTCGACAACAGGCAAGTTGACTTTGACACTACAAAACTATTAGCTTTTGCTAACCAAAGAATATCACAAATTGAAATCTATCTAAAAAAGAAATATTTCATCAAAGGACCTAACTAGGTTTGGATTCTTGGATTGATTCAATGCATTAAAAACAATAGGGGAAAAGATCCCCAAGTGCAAATTCCTTTTCCTCCAATTCTTCTTTTTACGGTTCTCCTCAAAAGAAAAAAAATATATATGGTTAACTTATGTTGGAATTTTAAATGATTTTAGAATATTTGATTCAATATATTATAGATGCAGCCCAATTACATCTAAGCTCAACAATTAAACATTTATAGAGTTTTATCCGCATTATGGTCCAAGCCCACAAAGTCCACTTGGCCCATAATGCACAGCAAGTCCATGACTAATATTTCTTAGTCTTTGTTATGCAATGTAAAGATTTAATCTCAGCCGTTGAAGCTCAATTGGAATCGACGGTTGAGATATCGTAGGAGATTTTAGAGTTTGATATGTAGAAAGCTTCATCGTGGAAGATGATGTGGCATCCTTCTTGGTGATTGTTTCAACTCTCATAGTGAAAGATGATGTAGCAGTCCTTTTTTCAAAGATTCTCCTGGTCCAAACTCCTTCAACTACTTCTCCCAAGAGCCTTCTTGAAGACTACAAATTTTCATTAGTTTAAAAAAGCAAGAGAGTCTTCCTTACAGACTACAAAACAGCAAACATCTTCTAAGGTCTTTTTTTATTGGGACACCCACTTCAACCTTAAAGCTTGCATCAAGGCACATTGGAACAACCAACCCCTATGTCTTGAAATCTACTTTTAGTCATTTGTTTTCTATAATTTTTATTTTCTTTAAAATTAAGCATGTAATCTCAATCTTTGAAAATCAACGACTGAGATATCGTAGGAGCTTTTAGGGTTTTCTTTATTTGCCTATAAAAAGTCTATCTACATTGCTTGTAAGTCATCCTATTTTGAATAAAATATTTTCTTGTTGCTTCAAACACTTTTGTGAATCAAGTTGAGTTCCTCCCCCTGAAACCAAGCTGAGTTTCAATTTCAATCTTGAAGAATTGAAGATTCTCCGGTGACCTCGAAGTATTGTCACCATTAACTTTGAAGAGTTAGTAAGTCTACCTCCATCAAAGAACCTAGAAGAGTACTTTCTTGGAATTACTATCATCCCTACATATTCACTATTTTTTTCTTTCATTTTATGATATTTTTGTTATACCCATCTCATCATTTTCAATCCAAATCTAAACTCATAACATTTTCTTTTCATTTCTATATTGCATACCAAGTTTGAGAATTCATTCTATAAGTTTCTCATCAAATTTGAATCTATGTAGTGACCTCTACTTCACGACCTCATATCATCCTCTTTTATTCATAATTTCAGAAAACCCAAAGAACAAAAATTTTCGCACGATCTGTTAGTTTTCCTCTCTAATTAAAATCACCTCAAACCTAGTTACACACTGAAAGTTATCATTATTTTACTGCAATAGTGCGAATCTACCTAAAATTAAGATTTCGCTCTTATAGTTATCGTTCTCTCCCAATCCGAGTTTGTGCAACCTAGACAAGGGTTGCGTCAATTATTATTTTTTATAAAAGATTTATTAAAGGATTTTTTTCATTTCATAATAGACACCTTAATGACCAATGAGTATGTCTATTAAAAGACTTATTTGAATGGTTAGCAAACAAGTCTTGTGAAAAAAGACATGATTTATGGGCATATCGTTTGGAGACATCCCTTGGGGTGCCTCTTCTTCTCCTATATAAAGAGAAGAGATATTGCCCATTTCTCTGATAATTTTTAGACAACCTCTTTTTTGTTTTTTCTCTTAGCTTTCTTTCTTTGTTGTTTATAAATATTCAATTGAGTGCAACTCTTTATGTCCTTAGTAGCCTAGTCTATTCGATAGCTTCATGTTTAGAGTATTGTTTTATCTTGGAAGCTGATTTGCAAAGATCCAGTTTGCACCTTAGGGAGGCGTCTACAGTCTTAAAGAAAGTGTCCATTGACACGACTTAGCCTGATCGATTCCTCAAGTTTCTTCATAATTTTCATATTCATGACGCATTATAGAGTACTTAAATTTTCAAACATCAGTCTTGGTTTGTCTATGGTTCAGATAAATACTCTATTCCCCTTAATACATGTGTTATAATATATGCTTTGGATGCATTATTTCCAACAACTCAAACAATAAAAAACCAAAAACCTGTAGAGAAAAAGAAGTGACTTATAAACAGCTATCTGCTTACCAAAATTTAAATTGACCCTCAAATAGGAATCATAAAGGAATGAGCTATTGGAGTTAAAATTAATAATTCGATTAATTGGGTAATAATAATTATGCAATATAGGATACCAAAAAATTTTCGCTGAAGAATGCTTCACAGACTCGTCTCATCCTTAGATCACTTATTGGTGACATTGTTATTTATAGAATAGGGCAACCTTATAATGGCCCAATAAGTACTTTATAATATACATCACATTGAGTGCAATCCCTTTTAACCTTCAAATAAGCAAAACATATGCTCTCTCAGCTCTCGTAAAACTATTAAATTTTTTGCAGATGAAAGCAATGATTTAATATTTTCTTGGACTGTTTAAGTAAAGGGGAAAAATCATGGCTACCTAAAGCTATATATGATTCTTTCATTGAGGATTCTTTTAAGATATTTTCACTTCTTAACGGTTTTTTCGATTATATCTTTTTCTTTTTTCTTAGGAAAATTTCATGTACCTCCCCTGAGGTATGACTTAATTACACCTTCATCTGTGAAGTTTGAAAATTTTTAAACTAAGTAACAAAAACACCTAGTCCATTAACTTCGATTACATATATATTTTTTTGGTAGAGTTCTTCGATTATATCAGGTAAAAGTAAGATCTGCTTTGGACCAGAACGTTGGACCCAAGAAAATATTTATCAAACCAAACCAAACCCAAACCATGGCCTAGAAGTCCAAGTCCAGCAATGGAAAATAGGCTGGGCCTTCGTTAGCTTGGCCCAATAATATTCACTCCTTCCCAATCCCACAAAAAATTAGTCTAGTCCAGTTATTGTACTACTGCCGGTTTGAAACTCTGTGAATTATTTATATAGTAGTTATCCATGCAACAATGGAATGCGATGTTTTCGAAAATTACAAGAAAAAAAAATCTGGGTCATCTATTTTTATATTATTTTAATCTAAATCGTTTGTTCTCACTCAGAGTTCAAAGAATGCACAGTAATGTCTAGAGTATTGATACACATATATAGACATACACGGGATGTGCACTAATACAAAAGGGGTTATCTGATTGAATTAGACTCTGAAATTTGACACGTGGCTAAACTAGATCATATTCTCTCTATCCAATGGTCTACGTGACAGAATCGATGCATTGTGACATTTGGAAAAATAACGGACTTTTGTGATAATAATAATTCGCCTGCTTATATATATAGAAATGGCAATGTTCCACTCCATCATTTTATTTCAATCGTATGGAGCAATCATCAGCTCCACCGAGATAGGGGATCTTACAAAATTGTACACACACGAATCTCAACTTGAGGATCCATGATCCTCTTCATGTCCAGGATTGGATTTGGAAGTTGCATTTGAAGGAATTCACGCCACTGATGTGAGCAAAAATATCTGAAGAGTCAACCATTTGCTCTTGTTCTTTCACTGCTGCCACCTATAGACACATAAAATTTTCAAAAAAAAACAAAAAAGAGAAAGGGTATAGTTTTCCTTCACCTCGGTGAAAAGAGAATCTCTTCATCCATTAGATCTGACACTCTGATTGGACCGAGAGTGTTTCAGACCTACTGGAGTCAACGACAAGATTCACTATTTCATGAGTCCAATCAAACCCCATATCACCATGGATGAATGGATTCTCTCTTCACCCTGTGTGATGGAAAAGTTTCGACAAAGGGAAAATTATATGGACCAGTGTTGGAAAATGGAAAAGTTTTGGCAGAGGGAAAATTATATGGACAAGTGTTGGGAAAAATTGTTAAATTCTAAGTTAATAGAGAGAACATATGGAATGGTCAATTATGCATGTAATGAATTGATGCAGGCCACGCCCATACCCGGCCCATGTGTCTGACCCTGACCAGCTCTCTACTCCATTGGCCCAACCACATGTTTTTTGGAGATTAGCCTGACTTCAAGCCCAACAAGTACATTCCAAGGACCAGCCCCAAGGTGGGGCCCAAGCTCAAAAGAGCTTAAGTGCAATCCAAAGTCCAACCCCTAGGCAAAGACCATGTAGCAACCAGCGCAAGGCCCCAACCAGAAATCTAATTGTGTACATATACCAACTTCAAGGGAATTTTTGGGATACTTGCAACGTGAATTTGAAGAAATCTACTTCACACAAAATTATAGGTCAGCGACTTTTCATTAAAGTTCCATTGGAATCAGGTCAAATTTGAGCTAAAACGAAAGAGTTATGCCTTTTATACTGAATTGTGAGCTTTATACGAAAATAAAGAGACACAAGGGAGACGAAAGGTCATAGGCGAGCTAGACTATATGTCTTTAGTATAAATGGCATAACTCCTTCGTTTTAGCTCGGATTGATCTGATTCCAATGAACTTTAATGAAGACTCGCTGATCTATAATTTTGTGTGATATAGATTTCTTCACATTCGCATTGCAGGTATCCCAAAAATTCCCTTGAAGTTTGGTATATGTACATAGTCAGAATTCTGGTTGGGGCCTTGGGCTGGATGTTACACGGTCTTTGCCTTGGGGCTGGACTTTGGGCTGCACTTAAGCTCTTTTGAGCTTGGGCCACACCTTGGGGTTGGTCCTTGGAATGTACTTGTTGGGCTTGAAGTCAGGCTGATCTCCGAAGAGCATGTGGTTAACCCAATCGAATAGAGAGCTGGTTGGGGTCAGACACATGGGTATGGGCATGGCCTGCATCATGAATTCTCTAAGAAGCCACAAGATCAAGGTTATATAGGTCTTAAACTGGTCTCTCGCCTACTAGCTCAACTAGTTGATAGGCATGATAGCCACCCTGGTTAATCTTGAACTCTTTAAAAAACTTCAATAAAGGTTCTAATTTTTTGGCATGTCATAGTTTATGATGTAGGGAGCAGATCTTACTTCTTCATCGTCTTCATCTTCATGATTGCCACAATTGGGTCTTGCTGCTTCTCCAAACTCATCGTTCTTGGCAAATCTTCCTCTAACACGAGGACGGCTATCAGCAAGAGTCTTGCGACATGCATACTGCAGATTCACTTGTCATTAAAAGGAGCTAAATAGATGTTGGGAAAATCTTGTTATGATCCAGGTTGGTTACAGCAATAAGATTGTAACTTTACTTTTTTTTGCCCTTTGTCTCGTTCTCAAAGATTATTTTAATCATGGGTTAAAAAAAAATTTCAAAATAAGTTGAAAGTGACTTATCATTATGTCATTTTAAAAAAAAAACTGTTATTATCCATGCAAAATGACAAAATTACCCTTGTATTAAATAACTTTTGAGAATAAAACAAAGGGGCAAAAAAGTACGGTTTCAACTTCTTAGATCACTGACTTGGGGACAAGAAGATGCACCATATTCTCGCTTTTTTTTTTTTTAGTTTCATCTACTCTGATGAAAGAGGACATGAACCTTGTTCTTTTTACTATAAGAGAGAGAGAGAGAGAGAGACCTTGATTTTCTTACTGAAATTTCTTTCATTTCTCTTCTTCATGTATCTAAGGATCTTCTCCTTCCTTTCTTCAACAGAGAGTTTTCCAACTTTGTAGGTGGATTCTTCCAAAGTACAGATTTCTGATGTTAGAGTAGAAGTCCCACCACCATTCACCAGTTGGGAGCTATCATTATTAAGGCCCTTTTCAATGAACCCAAAAAAAAAAAAAAGGAAAAGAAAAAAAAAATTAATTACAATCTTTTTTATCCCATTAATAATGGTAAAGAACAATTTTTTTTAAAAAAAAATCACTACTTATTCTTGATTCAGTACTCTTACTGATTCTTTAATTGGCTTAGATATATACCTGTATATCACCAGAGTTGTAAACTTGTTGAATTGAATCAGAACCATAAACTCCATAATTATCACCTTGAAATTCCAACTCTTGTGTCTGAAAATCAGAGCCCATAAGAATATTTCCAGCAAAAACTACTCCTGATGGATCAGCAGGTATTGTTGTACTCAAATTCGAGGGCAAGAAAGGTCCTAAACTTGTTGGATCAAGGAAAGAACATGAAGGTAATGAAGATAAACAATGATCATCTTCAAAAACAGATGGTAATATTGAAGGTCCTTTGAGATCAGGAACAACTGAGTCAGAAGAGTATGTAGTTGAGAACCTATTGCCTATATCCACTAATGGAATGTGGCATTGCAGTGAAGACAGATCAAATTGATCTTCTTGTGTTGTTGATAGTAATGGAGGAGGGACAACAACATTTGAAAATGTTGATTGTGGAGAAAAATCTATGGAAGCTGAGATTTCATTATTCTCATTATTCTCATCTTGAAAATCAAAGATAATTGAGAGATTGTTGGTGTTACTGCTGTTATTGTTGTTGTTATTGGGCTTTCCTATTTCAGAAGGGAATGAAGAAGAAAAGGAGAGATTAGTGGTGTAATTAGAGTTCTCTTCAAAACAGCAGTTTGAGCAGGAAGAAACATCTGAGTTTTGTAGAGTTTCAGGGAAAAATTCTTGATCACAAAATTCAAATTGTTGAGAACTTATAGGGCTACTCACAACATCCTTATCCTGCAACATATTTAAATACCCTAATCAGTTCAAAAGAAACCCTTTCAGAATAATCATTAAAGGTCTGAAAGCTTTATAAACAAACAAACTTTGAAACAGGAATATTAGAACATTTCTTTAAGGGAAAAGCAACAAATGCAACCATATCATCACTTAAAGCATACCTTTTCTTTATTCACTTATGCAGTTCAAAGACAGACATAAAGTCCAAACTGGACTAGAATACTAGATGAAGAAAACATATCCATTATATCATCAATGATGTTGGTCATAATTAATTTCAGTCAAAGGTGACATAAAGTAGTGTTATAGGGGAAGCTTGGTACAAGGTTCCAAAGCTCTATTAATCTATCACTACAAGGGCTTTAGAACATTGTACCAAGCTAGCCTCCCTATAACACTACTTTACATTGAAGCTCATTGAGACTCTGGCTTTTGAAATTGTCTCCAAGCCACCTTGGTTAGCAAAGCTCGATTATGGAGTTTAGAATCTCTAAACCCGAGTCCTCCAGTATCTTTAGATTGGTATAATCTCTTCCATGAAATCTAAGGAATCTTTTCGTTATCACATTTATAACTTTAACTGTTAATCCATTGACTAGAACTTTGAGTCATGTCTCACCGAGTTTACTCAACTCAGTAATAGTCTTCCTGTTTGGATGGATGACTAAAGAATGGAATAAACTCATCAACCAAAATGCTACTTGATCATATAAAAGTTTAGATCAATACATTTATAACTTTAGATTGGCATAATCTCTTCCATGAAATCCAAGGAATCTTTTCGTTATCACATTTATAACTTTAATTGTTAATCCATTAATTAGAAATTTGAGTCATGTCTCACCGAGTTTACTCAACTCAGTAATAGTCTTCCTATTTGGATGGATGACTAAAGAATGGAATAAACTCATCAACCAAAATGCTACTTGATCATATAAAAGTTTTGATCAATTCATTAGTACAAATTAGATATTTCTTGCAGGTTAAAGGCTCTAAAAGGACATAGAAGGTGTGAAAAAAGGATACTATACGTTGAAATAAGAGAATCATTCAAGAATAATGCCTTTATAAAAGTTACATCTTTGGATAAACTAGAATAGTGGAATATGATTTCTTAAACGAATAAATCAAATAGGTAAGAATGAAATAAGTTTTGGCTTGCACGTATGTTTCATCTACACGTACACTTTAGGTGCCAACCAACACTTGTTCCATTTACGATCATCTAAAGGGTATTTATGAAAACAAAAAGGGACAGGTGTTGACACCTGAAGTGTACGTTCAAGGGGTATTCATGTCACAAAACCCTATCATAAATGGAGGATGAGGTACCTCTTGCCTTTCACTTGTAAACTTTTAATTTTGACCCAGTCAAACTTCTTTAGTACATATGCCAAGAAAGATAGATATAAATTAAATCAACCTCTGCATTATCGAACTAAAGTGTGCCAATATAATTTTCAAATAGGCACTTAGAAGGAAACCCTAAATTATGGAACAGCTTAACAACCTTTAAAGTTAGTAGCTAGAAAAGCAACTTTTTGTGGACATCCTAACTTATGCAAGCTTTTCTTCATTTTTCTTCTAAGAGAAGAGATTCTTTTCTAAGTCCCCAGGCCTGCAGGGTACATTGGCATTTCTGTGTCTATCTCTCTCTCTTTCTCATATGAAATAATTTTGTTGCTCTCCTATATATGATACCATTTTACCGCATATCATTGATGTGCTTCTACCTCTTGCCCAAATAATCATCTCCCTTTTATTTTAATATGCTCACACATAGGGGTGCAAGTTTGGCCCTGTCGGCTTGAACCTACCCTACCCTGCCCTGAGCCCGAACAGGACCTGGGCTGAGATATTTGGCCCTGAGGGCCGGTCAGGGCTGGAAATTTCTGACCCTGTGTCAGGGTCAAATCGGGTCAAGGTTGAGGCCTTGGGCTAAGCCTGGCCTGGCCTGGCCCTGCCTGAGCCTATTTTAAGTTATACTATAAAATATCTGTTGATATAATATATATATTATAAACTTTAAACTTCACCCACATTTTGTTATATAATTTATTGTATATGAAGATAATAAGTGATATACTACATTTTATTATAGTGTTATTTCAAGTAAAATTGATAGTTTTCTCCCTAGCCCATTCTAACCCATACATTTCCTTCCCCCCCCCCCCATGATCAGGGCCAATCAGGGTCAGCCCGGCCCTACCCTAAGGGCGGGTCAGGGTTGTATTTTTCAGGTCCTGAGTCAGGGTCGGGTTGGGCCTAGGCCCAGCTAAGGGGACTTAGGATTGGGCTAGGGTTTTATAAAGCTCGGCCCAACCTGACCCTATTGTAGCCCTACTCATACACAAACAACACAAAAGGCACAAATTTGCATAGGTACAACGGTTTGATTCAGGCATAAAAAAAGGGCGTACCCAGTGCATGAGGCTCCCGCCACTACGGGGTTGGGAGGGTCATAATGTACGTAATCTTACCCCTGCTTTTGCAAAGAGGCTGTTTCCAAACTCGAACCTTGGAGCAACCTTTACCGTTGCACCAAGGCCCGCCACCAGGCATATTTAAATAAAAATATATATATATATATACATGCCAGGAGGGTGAAAGACGCGTCCAGCACACCATGTGAAATTTTTAGAAAGTTAGGAACCTATTACTAACAATGATCATTGCTTATACCAAGAAAGGAATTTTATATTATGTGTTTGTTCTTGTTAAGACAAAAATTCCTGAAAATTAAAGTTGAGGAAAATATTGGAATGTAAAAAAAGGCTTTTTTTCCCTAAAGCTCTTACATAAAAACACATGCAATGCTTTGGAGTTCTTTATTTAATGATCAAATTATTTAATTAAGAGGTTCAAAATAGAAAACTTGAAGGAGAAGTACTCAACCTATGTATATACAAGAATCAAGTTGGAGTACACGAAAGGTTCTTTAACTATGAGTTCTATGAATGGATCGAACTTTCATGATATTATAATTGAGATTAGACAGCATCTGTGCGAGGATTGTTTGCATGTCACGAGTTAACTAAACTTGGACTTAGAGCCCATTTGGTAATTCTTCTGTTTCTTGTTTTTGGTGTTTTTCTATGCTACTGGCACAGAAAAACAAAATCTACCGTTTGGATGCACCGGTTTGTTTTTCCAGAAACAAAAAAAAGAAAAAAAAAGAAAAGACGACCCATTCGATTATGAGTTCAAATTTATTTATGTATTTTTTAAAAAAAATGGGGTGTCCTTAGTGTATGAAGGTCTCACCATTGCGAGGTTTGGGGTGAGTCATAATGTATGTAGCTTTACCCGGAGAGACTGTTTCCAGACTTTCCTATGACCACTAGGTCACAATGGAACAACCTTACCATTGCACCAAGGCCTGCCCTCATGAGTGCAAATTAATGGTGTAAAAATTTGTATTGCATTTGTACTATTTTTCACAATTTGGAATAGGAAGAAAGTTTTCTATGGAAAAGTGTGTGTCTAGACACAGAGGGAGCGAAATGACCACCCTACCCATCATGAAAGATGATAATGATCGCCCTATTGATGCCTCCACGTGCACTCCCATTGGCCCCATGCTAGCATAGGGGCCACCACCCCATAGAGAACTCTTCCCCATTGGAATATTATCTTGTGAAAACATGGGCACATATGAAAGTCAAGGATTCCTAGATAGCTTAGTTTCATTATTAGAAGCTGTTTGTTTCTGTACAAGTTGATGAATCCAAAATGATATATAGTGTCTATATAAAGCTCATCTCTTTTTTTTTTTTGGAAGAGTATTGTCTCCTATGACGACCAAATTAAAGAGAAGAAAAATGCTACTTTCTTATTTCTTGTTCTAATCAAGGTAGCCTATAAAGTACTTGACCAGCTCCAAATTCATTGCTAGCATTTGCACTTCAGGGGAATGCATGTATCAGAGTGAATTTGATAAAAGGAGAAAACCATGTGAATGAGTACAAAAAATTCAACATTAGAGCTTAAGTAAATTTCACATTAAACAAATTCTAAGACTCGTTTGGTTTTGAACACACCAAGGAGAGGGAATGGTAAGAAAGTTTTTAAGAAAAAAAAAACTAAAAGCAATGGATTTAAGCAAAAAAAATTGAGAGGTTTGGGAGTTTACGCTCAGAAGTTGTTGTTCTGGTGGATGGATAATATCCTGTAACATCGTCTCTTCGTCTTTGTAGCAGACCTTAAACGAGAGGAATATTCACAAAAACTCCAAAACTGTCAATTCTCTTACAAGAATTTGAAGTAGCTCAAGAACATGGTTGATGTGCTTGTCATGCATGCATGCATGCATGCTCTAACCTAAGCTCCAATCCCCTATAAGAAACTCCATTAGAGAAACAAGAATGAAAAAGGATCAGACAAAGAGAGAAAAGACGAAGAAGAAGAGACAAATGGATAAGGAGGTTTTATTTTTATTTATTTTTATTATTTTTAGAAATTATTTATAGGACGTTAGCGAAGAAAATGGAGGGGTTTGGTATTGGTATTTATATAGTGACTTTGATTTACGTACTTCGCCTCATGAGGTAATTCCGAGCTTAACGCAGGACCGCTGAGCTTCCTCTTAGCCAGCGTGGCCTGAACTATACCCAGCCAGCAATATGTTGACGCGTGTCTCTTTTTCTGATGTGGCATTTTTGCTGACTTGTCACCTCACACCCCCAGTGTGTCTAATCCTGTTTCTTTGTTATTTATAGCTTTAAACTGTCCACAAAGAAAATGTATTGACCAAGCCCCCCCCCCCCCCCCAACCACCCCAACGCACGAAACCAATACGCTTTGTATATTTGTACTAACCACTAACTAATGACTTCAAATACACTACTACTCCTCGTGGATAAAATTTTAAGTGAAATCACCAAAATAGCCCCCTTAAATATGTATTTGGACCTTGGAGTTAAGGGTGTATGAACCGGGTATTTGGTTCAGTTCCAAGGAGTGTTGATATGATCTGGCTGGAATCGGATCGAGTCTCGCCTTGGTTCTGAAAATCAGTACTTGTACTAAACCTGTTCAACTCCGGTTAGGTTTCAAGGAGTGCTGGTATGACCCAGACCGAGTCTCACTTTGGTAATGAAAATCGGTACTCGTACCGAACTTGTTTGGTTCTAGTTTGATTTCAAGGAATGTTTGTGTGATCCAGAACCAGACCGAGTCCTGCCTCGATTGTGTAAATCGGTACTCGATCATACCGAACCTATTCGGTTCTGGTTCCTACACGGTTACAGTTCCTGTACTTGGTTTATACTATATACATAGTATAATATATTATACTATGTATATAGTATAATATATTATACTATGATAGTATATTTATAAAATTGAATAGTAATATTAGTAATATATATTATAATGTATTAATATTATAGTGTATTTATATATTAATATTATACTATAATATATCGATACCCAAATCCAATTTGGTTTCGATTCCAACCATTGGTTTCTATACTTGAACTTGGAAAGTAACCAAGTCCTACTTTAATTATGTTCTCTGGTTCCGGATTGTAACTAAATTCTATTTAATTTGATTTTGATTATCGGTCTAGATTCGGTTTCGGTTTTTAGTTCTTATTCTAATTTCACACCCTTACTTGGAATTCCACAATTGTACGTACGTAGATGTAGTTTGATTTTGATCCTGCTTTGGATCTCTAAGAAAACTAAATTCAACAATTTGAATCAATCCGATTTTTAAAGTATTTTACTCTTTCTATTATCTCGAATATTTTTCATAACTCGCCTTACCTCAACCCGAAAATACTCATGCTCATTCGTATTAAAATAAAACCACCCAAACCCATAAACGGTTATAGTTTGAACACTAGAAGATCAGTTTTATCCCTCTGGAATTCTCTAGATATTCTAGAATGTCTAGCCCTGCAAGAAACACTCTGCTCACAAAAAAACCAACATTGGAAGATATTTAATTCATATATATGTTGCCACTAGTAGCCTTTGTGTGATGGCTCTCCAACATGGATTGCCAACTTTCATATATTTTCCAGAAATCATCGCAAAGCCTCCAATGCCGACTCGACACATGGGCTTTTACACAGGATTTATAAAAGATTGACCAGTTTCTTCCATTGCTCCACTTAGTGGAAGTTCTTTTTCAGCTTAATTTACTTACATTGTTCGCTTCTAGATGGCTATATCTATGTAAATATATATTCGTTCCCAAACTGGCAAAATTCGATAACATTAAGAAAATTTGGTGTTTGGTTGTGTCCAGAAAGAAAAGATAATCTTTGCTTTAGAAGCTAGCAGAATTATGTTCTAGAGTACTTAGTGCAGATTTTGATTAAAACATATTCCAAGCAATGAGGAGACAAATTAAAGGAGTAATATGATTTCTGCATGAACCTTCCCCACATGGTGGCGGACTTGACTCCTATCAGGTTCCCTGTCCGGTCAGGTTTGTAGGTTCCTCTCATAGGGGACTAGAAATGACGACCTTACCCCCTATTCGAACACACTACCCGGGTGGGGTGAGGTCGTCATTTCCGCCCTCCCTATGAGAGGAACCTACGAACTTGACCGGGCAGAGAACCTAAGAGGAGAAAAATTCCATGGTGGCATGTACTGAACAGGTAGGAATCAAGGATTAGTAGATGTATTCTAAATTTCTAATGGGAAAGGTATTCGTACACGAGAGATTCTTCCATCAAATAAGGCATGTAGGGGCTTTTATGTCATTTTAGATTGGCATTTATGCTAATCTAACTGCATTTAATGCAGATCGTGCATGATCGTGCACATGCACGATCTCAAGTCTTTGAAAACTAGATATGACCATTCGATTGAATCAAACAAACCCAGTAAAAACCAGCCATGCATCTCAACCCAAGTCTTAAAAACCTGGAATCGGACATGAGATTGGTTTCTCAATGTCAATTCGAATCGGATCAGAATCGGTTGAAATTGGTTGAATAAGTCGAAACCCTAGAAATTGGAATTGGAAAGAAAAAATAAAGATTTTCATGAATTGTTTTGGAGTTTTTTATTCAAAAGACTTGTATATTGCCACAAGAGGTAATTTTTATTGATTTTCTACTATTTTACTAACTAAAGAAGGAGAAAATAACCAAAAATAAAGATTATTAAAAAAGTATTTACAGCCGATTTCAGAATAGGTTGCAAGATTTGACATTAATTAGAATTCGGCCGATTCCAATCTGATTTCTAAAACCATTATCTAAACCATCACTTCTTTAGTTTCTTATGGCTTGTTGATGAATGAGCTGGTTGAACCATAATTGACCCAATTAGCAGTCAGTGCCTGGTCTGGTTTTCAAACTACCTAATAGTTCTAATTAGACAAGCCCCTAAAGGATAAGTTTTTTTTGGGGGTTAATAATAAGGTTGCTTTTAAGTAAGTGATTATCCAAATGACACCTCTATAGGTGTATTTATAACGTTGATCCTTCTTTTGATTCTCTCTTGTTTTATTCTTAAAAAGTATTTAATGTAAGGATAAAAAAATACTGTTTCAAAATCATTTGAAAGTAACTTATCATTATGTCATGATAAAAGGTAGTTTCAGGTACGGTTGTGAATGGTGCATGGTTGTACTTGAACTTTAAAATTAGCATCTACCCCTATTTCGGAGCTTTCAATTTTTAAAGTAGTCGTACACAAACCCATCCCTTTGTGTCATTATCAGAAATTGTCAACATTTTGCATATTTTCTGAGTACATATGTGAAATGACAGGATGTGCCCATGTTAAAAAAATGTGTGATACAAAAAATGCAAATAATAATAATGTTGGAAATTGTTTGACACTCCGGAGAGGTGTCAATAAGAAAAGAAGGCAAAAGGTTTGATGCATAATTGTGCATGGTGCATGGTTATGCATGATGCCTTCGGATGAGAATAATGAGGGTCAAAATGATCAAAAGCCCCTTATTTTACAAATCGTCATACCCCACCTTTCTACAGGCATGCATAAAAAACTGCCCTATAAGAAAATTAACTTTAGTAATAACGAGGTCAAAGCTCATTGCTAGTTGAATCCGATGTATTTTGTTTCTTTTGATAGTATGTTCGGTTCGAGTTTGGAAACAGCTTCTCTACGAAAG
This sequence comes from Telopea speciosissima, assembly GCF_018873765.1. Lineage (NCBI taxonomy): Eukaryota > Viridiplantae > Streptophyta > Magnoliopsida > Proteales > Proteaceae > Telopea > Telopea speciosissima. Next base: position 17,130,163 of record NC_057922.1, read on the forward strand.
CAGGAGTAAGGCTGCGTACATCACGATCCTCTTTAGACCCTGCAATAGCGGGAGCCTCGTATACTAAGTACACCCTTTATTCAATTGGCTATATGTACCATTTTCTGAACATTTAAACATTGGGCCAAACCATTGTTTGTTGTTCCCCGGCTCAATGTTGATCAAATGGGCTTTGTTTGGACTTCAGCCATGTTCCTGACTTCCGGTTATAAAAATAGGTAATCAGAATCCATAGCCTGCCTAGTATAAACTGTAAATAAAATAAAGGATCCATTATCCAAAGCCCAAGGCCCATATGACGCCCATCATAAAGGCAGTTGAGTATTGGTCACTCGTACGGCACAGTCAATGGATCAGATCTTTATCATGATTTGAGGTATCGATATCGTATCGGGTAATACATACCGATTTTTCAAGTGATCAATCCTAATACCGGGTCAATACATTCTCAGTTTATAGTACGGACAAATGGTAAAATGGTAAAAAGAAAACCCAATTTGGAAACAGCATGTCAAAAAATTGAAATGTAAGGAGAATGACAGCCTACCTCAAAGACGAATCTGATATGCAAATAATGATTTCCAACCAATTTAATAGGAAAAAAGACAAAAAAAAAAAACCAAAGATGCTATGAATCGGGCAGATTATAGTCACAAAATTGAAATGTCTTCACAGATAATTTCACTTTTGAAGTTGATAAACTGCTAGATGGTCGGTGAAGTTGTAGTGACAGCTTCGCCTAGGGATGAAGGTCGTGAATCCCAACCAAAGAAGAAGAAATTACATTATAGAGAAGAAGATCGAGAGATGGATCCTAAAGAGAGATCGAGAGAATCAATCTTAGATAGATTTAGCGCGTCGACGATTTGATATTAGGAGGAAGAAGAAGATGAAATGAAGCTTTGTCATCATTTTTTATGCAAAGAGTTAAAGGGTAATGTTACATGTACTAAGGGGCATTTTAGGATTAAACATGTTACTCCTTACTCACGTCACAACTTAACACGAGTTTCTACCAAAAAAAAAAAACTTAACACGAGTTAACAGGCGGACTCTAAACGCCTGGGTATCTTTGTGATAGATTATAAACTATAAAAGAGGGGTGTAATTATTGAAAACACAAGGGAGAAAATTGTGATTAGGGCAAAGTACAGGGGAGAGGGATGTAATTTACCTTTATTTAAAACTAATGCATAAATAATTGGTCTAAGAGATTGGGAGGAGTTAGATCTCTTCGGTAATGCTGGATACTCATAAAAGGCTGGCCATGATAGTAGTTTGATATTGCTCTGCAACTTCAACCTCAACTTTGTCGATTGCCCTTTCATGGTCTTTGATTCGAGATGTAACCTCTCCGCCCTTGTGACATGAGCCTTCTCCGCCACAGTGGCGTGTTCGTCTCTGCCCCAATGGTTTGTTTTCCTCCTTTCTTCTTTCCTTCTCCTTCCACTTGACTCATCTCAGATCTACATCCAATCCTCTCGTACTCTCAATATCCCCATTATGGCCACCGTCTCCATGATCCATGGCTTTGGCTCCAACACCGATGGGTTTTTCCATCAGATCTACATCAAATTTGTCGTCTTCGTCGCCAATCTTCTAAGTCACGACCGTTTTGCAGTTCTCCTGCTCATGGAAGTGGCTAGAGCCTTCACTGACAAGAATAGTGGTTGTGTACAACAACTACTGTGGATGCTCAACAAGCTGAGCTCCCCCTACGGTGATATTGACCATTTGCTTGCCTCTTACTTCCTCCAGGCACTGTTTGACCGCATTACAAAATCCAGGAAGCGTTGCTGCCGTACTCTCACGTCTGCCTTAGAGAAGACCTGCTCATTCGAATCCTTTAGGAAGATGGCGCTCAAGTTCTAGGAGGTGTGCCCATGGACCACCTTTAGCCACATCGCTTGGAATGGTGCATTCCTGGAGGCCTTGGAAGGTGAGTCCTTTGTCGACTTGATGTTCTATTCTATATCTCGGAGATGGGAGGCGTGTGAGCTTAGGCCAATCCTGTTTAAGGACTCCGTCACCCGCAACTGGCTCTCCACCACCGCCATCACCAACATTAGGCCCACTGGGCTTAGTTTGCCAGGGCGGCTTATGGGAAAGTGGGGACCAGACAAGTTGTCGGGTGTTATGATGGGTAATCACATGGTTGTGCCTGTCGATAGTTGTCATGTATCGAGTCATTTTGCAAGCTATGCTTACAACCTTTTCTCTATGGAAACTATTGGGCATAGGTCATATTCCAATCCTTGGTTTCAGATACTTTGTCCCCAAACCTTGTGTATCTCATGTTTTGTTTTTGAAGTAGACTTTGTTTACCCAGAAAAAGGCAGTAGTTTGATATTTTGCAAACGAGTTGTATAATTATCGAAACAGTAATTGACACTAGGGATTAGATAAGAGGCTAACTACTTGGGTTGGCTGTAAATTAGCCTCGTTTCTTTTCTCCTAATTTAAAATTTGCTTTTCCATTAAAAAGAAAAAAGGAACGAGTTTTATGTCCAAGAGTGTGGCCCTTGCGCCAGTGCGAAGGTCAATGGGAGCACTGGCAGAAGTATCATCTAGGACCATTTCCACCTTTCATGGGGAGCAGGGCGTCCATTTAGCCCCAGGTTGTGTATGGGCGCAGGGGCTGCACTCAAGGAGAGAGTCCTGTTTTCCCCCAAAAATAATTATTTGGTCTGATCAGTTCTCATTTTAAATTGTCGATTCTGGTCCAATTCCCGGTTCGCTCCCAACACACATAATTCAAGATTAAATGACAAAAACACCCATTAAAAATTCTAAATGGTCTAAAGTGCCATCAGTCATCAGTGTGCTTGGACTTGAAAACACATCCTTCGGTAAAGTAGAGAGCCCTCTTTTGAAGCCGATCTAAAGGAGGAGGGAGTCTCAATTTCTCTTCCGCCTCCAATAGTTCCCACTGGAACTAACGAAACCACTCTCCCAAGTCTCCTCTCATCTGAACATCGGCAGCTACTAATCCTTGGAAACTGCGAAGGAAACATCGCGATAAACCCTAGCTTTCATTACAATGTTCTGTTCAAGTATTTCTCTCTCTCTCTCTCTCTGTTTCTATTATGTTCGGTGTTCCTTCTTTTCGGTTTATAGGCACGGATAGTTACGGTCTGCGTTTGTAGTTTGATTTGTGTTCTTTTTCTACTTTGCTTGTGTAGTCTCCGGCGTAGTGCCGGAAGAGCCGGCGGTTTCCAGGAAATCCGGACTACTCTTTGAGAAGAGGTTGATTGAGCGACATATAGCGGTGCGTAATCTTTTGCTTCTCCAGGTTCTTTTGATTGTGTTTGTTATTTTCTTCTTCAGTTATGTAAGCATGAAAGAATTTTGTTAGACTCTTGTTGTCGGTGTTTGCTTCTATTGAAAAAACATTGCTTTTTATGTGCGTTTTTTAATTTTTGGGCTTTTATTAGGACTATGGGAAATGTCCTGTGACTGGAGAGCCCCTCACTATGGATGACATTGTCTTATTAAAAACCAGTGAGGTAAGTTTAGTCAAATTAAATGATTCCCTGACTCTCTTGTTTTTTTATTTTTTCTATTTTAATTTCTGTTCTCATGACACGCAGATAGTGAAGCCCAGGTCTTCACAGGCAGCTAGTATACCAGGACTGCTAGGAATTTTCCAAAATGTATGTGTTTCTGATCTATTTTCAATTCATGAATTTTGCGGCATTTAGTTTTATTTAGCATTTTGTTTATGTTTATATGGAACACTAAATTGATTTATCTATTTCGGCTTGTTATTTGGAATTCGACTGCATTTCATTCATGTGAAGAATTTCTCTTAATTTTGATTCTGAAATTGATATTAAACCTACTTGTGTCCCCCATTTATGGCTTTCTTGAGCTAATTAAGATGAGTGCCAACAGTTGAACCGTTTATGCCTTTCTTGAGCTACTCAAGACGAGGGTAAACGGTTGAAAGTTTAGTCCACCGTTCGTATTTTTATTTTTAGAGATATGCCACCATTGCACCTTTTAGACTTGAACCTCACACTTAAGCTTTGGGTATCCATGCATTGGACACTGAGATTAAAATTTTGATGTCCAACAGTGCTCCGTTTTTTTTGGAATATATCAACGTAGAATCAACATTAGAACAAAATATGTACTGGGACGCACTTAACAATTGTTATACTGAAATTAACAAGCGCTGAAAATAGGAAAAACAAGATCAATTGCAAGTATTATCAATGCAAGACAACTAACATAACTTGCGGGTATTGGCCCCACCAACAATATGATGTAGACTAGGTTTAAGATTTCAGTTTCGATTGGGATTTTGAACCTGGTCAAAACTGAAATATACTGTCGAAATGGCCAAAATATACCACCGAAATGGCACCGAAAGATGGTCCATTTCAGTGAAAAAACCGAAACATTGAAGGCCCCTCAATTTGCATGCTACTTCATTTTGACAAGTGTCAAAACTGAAATATTTCGCCAAAATTTCAGTATTTTGGCTGAAATGTTGAACTATGGATGCAGACAAAAACCAGAATAACCATGAATGAAGGCACAGCTAAATTCAAAGTCTGATTACTTAAATCAGATCTTAAACATTGAAACACAAAGTAAGAAATCTTAACTGGGAAAACAGGGTATAGTACATCAGAATCTGATCAATTAAAAATAAATACGCCATTTAATTAATGTGAAATCAGTAAGTAAGTGTTAACCAAGGAAGAGGATTTATCAGTGTTTGCTCACAATGAATTGATAAAAATAGGATAGAGAGAATTCCATTTACCATGATCAATATAAATGCTTGAGCATTGATGTGATTCTCTAACCTGGAAATCAGATTTAAGAGAACAAACCCACAGGACAGAATAACAGTGTAAGAGGAGATCAGAAATTTCAAGACTTAAACCAACAAAGATCGAAAACTCAGATGAAACCCCAAAACTTGTCAAAGTAGCAAGAATACTACCCTAGGTGGTATTCCCAAAATCCCAAAGAAAACCAACGGTTAGATTAGAAGAAAAAAGGATGGACAAAAAATAGAAATTTAGGAGAACAGCAAAATAGCAAGTAAGAGAAACTTGAATATCTTCAGATCAACAACACAGATGGGCTTCAAGTTCAGATTGATGGAAGGTAAGGTAGAAGGTAGTAACCCATCAAGTTTGGGCTCAATCAGAGGGTTGAAGCTACTGTTACAGCAGTAACAACTTGAAGACAGAATCTAAATGAAAACCAGGACCTCAATCTGGACTGTTGTTTGAAGATAGCACGTGGTCATCAGTCCTTCCGATACTACTGCTAAGGATTCTCCAATAGTTGATCAGCAACTGCTGTCGATTCTGCCCAGGTAGAACAGGCTGAACAGCACCTGGACTGTTGTTTGAAGATAGCATGTCGTCATCAGTCCTTCCGATACTACTGCTTAGTATTCTCCAATAGTTGATCAGCAACTGCTGTCGGTTCTGCCCAGGGTACAACAGCTTGAGGTTCTGGTAAATTTTGACTGTTGAGACAGTTCTCCTTATCTTAATGAGAAACCTATCTAAAATAAACAACAGATATCCTTGTGAATCTACATAGCTTTCCTAAGACCCCATATAACTTCTCCCATCTTATCCAACAGACATAAACTGAGTCTACAACTATCCTATATAACTAGATCCATTTAGTTTTAAAAGTGGATTAAAAATAAATCCTTTATTGTGACCCTACATACAGTAATGGGTAAAAACATATAAGTTAATTCCTTTATTGAATCAGAGGCTGAATTTTTTTGCTGGAGATAGTATTATATCAATGATATGCTGCTTCACATATTTGAGGTTCGGAGTTAAGCTCAAATGTTCTATCATAATGAAGCTTGAGTCATGTAATTTAACAGAAGCATTTTGAATTACTAATATTACATCTGCATGGATTTACCAATTCGCATGAAATAATATCTATTGGCTAGCAGGCACTAGTACTGCTGCCTTTAGCTCATGTATGCAACCCCATCCTTGGGTGCTACTAAGCATATGGGTACTTTTGCTAGACTGGGTTTCCAGGAGTATGTAGATGCAGAATGAATTGTTGATGGATTGAATAGCTGGTTACCTTTGTTGCTCTGTTTGATGACCAAATTCTTCTGTTCTTTTTCCCTTATTTGCATTCAGTAAATTGCAGGTAAAGTACCCTTTTGGATCCCAATGGATGCCATAGTTTAGGTTTCATTGAAACTGCTTTGATACTCATACCCACCTAATGACATAAAGTTGGTAGTATCTCATCCTGTATCCCTATCCATAATGCTCATGTAGTTGACTGCCACCTCAATTACATTTGACTTCACTGCTTTGGCTTGAATGAATTTGTAATTGATGTCATTTTGTTTCTTTGGTGTCACTAATCCTCCAAATTAGAATATCATGAAACCATAGTTACCAGGAACTTTTTTCCTAGTGATAGACGTTTAAGAAAACCTGATTTTAGGCATTTCCTGTTTCATTTTGAGGGGGTGTTTGCCCCTAAACAAGCCTGACCATCCATTTAAGGATAGTTTCCTATTTCTGTTACTCCTAGCATTTACTTCTTATTAGTTATTTGACTTATTTCTCTCTGTGGTGACTTTAGATCAAATTACTGTACTGTTTAACAAAGACCAAAACTTTTACTTTGCATTGCAAATGCTTAAAAAACCTCTAATGAATGGAATGACATGTTAGCCTTGAAGTTTTCCAAAACAAATACATATTGTAATATTTCTGTTCTTTGAGCATATTCTAATATAACTCTTCAATTGATATGTTTGTGTGTTTCTCAAACTATGTTAATGGTCAAGGCAGAGTAAGCCATTACCACAATATTTCCTGGGCAATGGCATTTCAATGTTATTTGTGATCTTATTTTACTTTCATCTCCCTAGATTTATTTTTTTAAGATAAGTTACATTCTCTATTTCTTTGCTTCATCATCATTATGTTATAATTCTGTAGGATCCGGGAAGTCTCTTTTCTACATAAATAGGTGTGCCTTGCGAAGCGAAGCACATGTTTTTTTGTTTTTGAGTCAGCCAAAGAAAAATTTTTATAGAATCAATAAAAAAAAACTTTGGCAAATTACCATGCCGAGTAGGAATACAAGTCATAGAGGGGAGTAAAGAATTGGGATATTTTTCCCTTTCCATTATATGAATTATATCAGTCTTTTCATTTCCTTTTATTACAATTATGGATATGCTTGGTTGCTTTCTAGAGAGTATAGGCAATGGATGCTTCCCTGTTGATTGAGACAAAGATGTCTTTTCAGAAGCTTTTTTTTAAGCCGCAAGCAGATGATAAACTAATGAGAGTAGATTAAGCCGGGTGCTTCTTTTATCCCCTTGGTACCGAAGGGCTGCTTGGAGGTATTCGGAGGGAGTACTTGAAGTTTGGACATTGTCACTTTTCCTGCCTTTTCATTTCCTTTTATGACAATTGCGTGCAATCTTGGTTGCTTTATGTAGAGTATAAATTATGGATGTTCAAAGTCGCTTATTTTTTTGGATATTGATTGTAAATGCCCTTTCTAAATTTTCTTTCTTTTGGTTATTCCCTCTATCCTACAATGGTTTTTCTCTTTGAAAATCCCCATGTTTATTTAAGGGCTTAAGAATTACTGACACTCACTCTTTTCCAATATTCTTCTCTTATTTCTGAAATTCTGGAATCATACAATTAATGACAAGGGGCATTATGTTAAGCTTATTAACACCCATTACTTGATTTGTACAATGTACACTCAATTATGGATGGACAAAATATAGACAAAGACTGGTCATTGTTGGATGGATATTATTCTAACTATTATTATTATTTTTGGTTTTACTAATTGTCACAACTCACAAACAATTGTTAGTGACGATAGTATTTGTGGCAACCTTCCACACAGAAAACGACTGGAACCATGTGATACAGGAGTCCACACCCATATCATTGGTTGAGTTTCAGTCCGAATTTGGTTGGGCATTGTCTAGAGAGTATGTCCAAAATTACAGGAAGTTAGAAGAAGGCCATTTGATTATGAATTGACATTTTTGTGATTCTATACTGGCTTGATTCACTTGTAAAGTAGTTGTTTTTATGGGCTGAAATTTGTCGAGTGTGATTTATGGTCCTTTAGCATGTGGATCCACCCTCATTTATCTATTTCTGCCACATGGCAAAGAAGTGTGACCTTATGATGATACTAAATGTCTAAATGTCAGTAACAGTTCCCCCTCCCCCCCCCCCCTCCCTTTTTATGATGGATGATTCTAATTATTATTGTTATTTTTCTTAACAGGAATGGGATGGCTTGATGCTATCCACTTTTGCATTGGAGCAGCAGCTTCATATGGCAAGGCAAGAGCTGAGTCATGCTCTGTATCAGGTACTGTCCTTAGGCAGATATACACTAAACTTAGGACTGTGGTCTATCATATTTAGCTCTATGCTAGAGATTTTTGGGTGACTCTCATTTCATTATTCATTTTTAGTACCAAATCAAATATTTTCCCCCAAAGTTATGTAGTTGCTTATTGCTGTTTTTATTTTAGCACATGGAGCGTATGTTATTCATCTTGTCTCATCATTGCGCATAAAATTTGAGATGCTAGAGAGCATGCTCCTGATCTGAGGGATATGATCGGCTGGGTTTTTGAGATCTTGAGTATTATCCCATTGTTTCTCCAAGGAGCAGAAAATTGGCAAAAGCTATACTTCATGTATAAGAATAAGCTGAAGTGGTTGTTTATTATTTTAGCTCTTGTTCAGGGTCTGTGATAATGGAGTCAATTACTTCTGTTATTGCCCTGCTGAAGCCCCTTGTGCTTTCTCTATCTTACTTCCACTAGGTTCTCCTGTTGCCTGTTGCCTGTTGATAGAAAAAGAATTGTGACAGCAATGTGTCTGCATTGATTAGTCTGTTATGTTTTGACAGCATGATGCTGCTTGCCGTGTTATAGCAAGATTAAAGAAAGAAAGGGATGAGGCAAGATCGTTGTTGTCTCTGGCTGAAAGACAGATTCCTATTTCAGCCTCTGCTCCTGTGACAGCAAATGCTTTGGCTCTTAGCAACGGGAAAAGAGGTCTTGTTTTGCATGCATCTGAATCAGTTCTAAATGCACTTAAATCTTGATATCTTAATGTGTTTCATACTTTCTTCCCTTCTTCCCAAACACAAACTTTGCTGCTTTTTTTTTTGGAATTTTTTATTTGTGCATGTATGCCTGCAGCTGCTGAGGATGAAGAGCTTGGCCCTGGGGGAAAGAGAATTCGGCCAGGTATTTCCTCTGGTATCATTGTAGAGCTGACAGACTGCAATAGTGCACTCTCACAAGAGCGGAAAAAGCGGCAGGTATATTTTTATTTTTTGTTTGATAGGTTGAGGGTTTGTATTTAACAATAGTAGACGAGGAAGGGTTTTGGACCATTGTTTGGCGTATGGACCTCAGATCTTATCACCTTATGAAGCTGGCATATTCAAAAGTGGCAGGTATTCTTTGTATTGCCGAAGGTGCTCTCTTGATACCCAAAAAGAGGAGGCAGGGAGCTACTTTGATGTGTATTGTTTTAAAAGAGAGTTAGGCTCCATCTGGTTACAAAGTGAACGGGATTTAAATTAAATGAAAAAGGAAAATGGAAAGTTTTGTAATAATGGTGTGACTAACTTAAAACTATTTCCAAATAAGGAAATTAAACTTTTCATCGAGATTCCGTAGCCCCATCATATTTTCCTATCAAATCCATGGATTTGGTTGAAAGTAAAGTGCAATTTAATTAATAGATTTAGCAAGTTGTTGAGTTATAGAATCATTGTTGGTAATGATTAGAAAAGTTCCTTTTCATTTTTTGTTTCAATTTGATTTTCCTTCACCTAGATTTAGTGATCAGGATTGGATCTGCCATATCAGCTGAGTTGACTTGCCTACCCAGTTGATGACTCGGTTGAAGTAGGTCTATATCTGCGTGAATTTAGACCAAGTCATCCGATTTATGACTGAGTTGTCTTGGGATCGTATTGAGAATTGGGATCAGCGGCGGCTGATCCGATCCCCGAGTCCAAGCCCTAAATCCCCATTCCTTTCACCTTATTTCCAACGAGGTTGGTGGACAATTAGTCTCATTTTTTGCTGCCCTTCGATAAAGTCATTGGAATGAGTGGTGTGTCACTATTAAACTATTCTTTTGATTTATCAGTAATGAAATAACATAATACTTTAGTTTTTGGGCATTCTTAATTGTATATGTTTTTCTTTCATTGCAGATTCCTCCAACATTGGCACCCGTTGATGCACTGGAGAGGTACACCCAGCTCTCCAGTCATCCCCTCCACAAAACTAGCAAGCCGGGTATATTATCTATTGATATTCATCCCTCTAAGGTATGAGTTTATACCAACCATCATATTTGTGCAATAGTCTTGCGTAGGAATGTAAAGGAGTGGCAGTTTCCTACTTTAAATCTGTATATTGTAGGAGATATCGATTTAACATCTGTCGGATATTGCAAACCATTATTGAATTCAAATTCATTTAACATCTCAGATATCCGAAAATAATATTCACTTTGAATTATTAACTCCGATGTAAGAGAGTCTCTCATCTTTTTCCTCCTCAGATTAAACTGCGCTAGTGACTTATTTGGTCTTCTCCTCTGTTTCGTGAAAGGCATTAACAGAAGGATCCCAAATAATGACTAACATTCAGAAATTGAATTAACAAAACCCACCAAACTCAGTTACAGAGACTGCTGAAACCATATTTGAGAATGAAAATAGAAGCTTTGTTACATGATAAAAGAAAGGGAGAATGTTCTCTGTGCCGGGGGCGCAGGCTGCGCCCAGACACATGGGGTGGGTACAATGACCATCCTGCCCCCCTGAATGGTAGGCCCATGTGTCTGGGTGCAGGCTGCGCTGCGGCACAGAGAACATCAGCCCTAAAAGAAAATAGAAAAGGAGCAAACTGTCCCTTACATAGAATACATAAACAAAGAAAAGAGGATGGGCTACCCAAGGATTTATATTGGGTATCATAACGGAAGGGTGATTTTAAGAGGTGTAGCTTATCATATCAGAGAGACACAAGATACGTTAAAGATACACGTGGAAATGGTCAAGAAACACAGAAATGCACAGGATGCATGCAAAGTACAGTTAAAGCATAAAACACTATAAACATAGTTGTCACGGTGGCATGGCGGTCCAAGGCGGTGGAGGCCTGTCTAAGTGCTTAGGCGATGAAGCCCCCGCCTAAGCGGTAAAGGCGGTCTAGTGCTAGTTTTCCCCCTCCCCCCTGACACTCAATACATGATGGCATGATGCATCATAGTATCATACCTTATATCATTAAAGATTAAATTTAAGCCACCTCAAGTCATCAAAATGAAAAATCATACATGATACATCAAAATTCAGAAACATCAAACATCATAGAAGAAGAAGATGAAGCAGGCAACAATTAACCAAGCCAAAAGAAAAAAAAAAAAGAAGCAGCAGCATCAGGAGTCAGTGAGTTACAATAATGTAGTCCTAGATAGGTAGGAGACCTACTAGGAGCCAAACAACAGGATCAAATAACAAAAACGGCTGCTGGTTCTAATGGACAGCCTTGGGATTTAGGTCAATTCCTAGGGTTTGGGTTGGATATTGGGAAAGGAGTTTATAGGGTATTAATGGGCAGGTCTAGGGGGTCAATATGGTATCAAAAGGTTAGGGTTTGGATGAGTTTTGAAATTCTGCAATTTTGGGCAGAATTGAATTTTAGGGTTTTGGGTTTGGGTTTTAATGGAGCAAGGAGATGAAGGGGTTAGAGTGGGAGTTTGGGGTTGAAACTTGGACCGAGTGTCAACAATGATGTAAGGGATGTATGCTGAAAGTTTGGTTTGAAACTGATGGACAGATTCGAAGTTATGGAGGTTTCCTAGTAGAAGTAGGAGAGAGGGATAAAACTGTAATTTCAGACAATCGGCTGGGTGGATGGTGTTGAAATTTGAATCGAGTCTCTCTTAGGGTTTGAGGAAGACTCGATCAAATTTTTAGCAGGTTCTAATGGTTAGATTTGGCTGGGTAGAATTCTCACGAAAATCACCTTGCATGTGACCTTCTAGAAGGAAGAAGAATAGTTGCAGAATTTCTTACTTGTTGCAGGTCTTCAATGGCAGCAGCTTTGAAGATGAACAATGGGGTCTCCCGATCTTCACGATGCAAGGAGTCGATTGGAGGTCCACCAATCCCTTCCACCTTGAGATCCACATCGATATACACTCACAAAGAGCAGCAACAATGGCAGCAAGCATAAAGCTAATTTTTATTAATCAAATTCGTATTCAATGCTGACCTCCCTTACAAACTTATATAGAAGACTCAAAAATAGACTTAGACACTACAAAGGAATGGCCTAACCCAATCCTTAACCTATTAGCTAACTTAAACTGACTAGGAAACTGAAATAGACTCAAAATAGAGTCCTAATCCAGACCAACTAAACAACTAAAAGAAAAACTAATAAAATCACTTAAATTGAACCATTGGTTGAACCGGTTCAATTTAAAACACCAAATAAAAAGCTTAGTATGGAAATAAAACTAAGTATGGGAGCTAATCCCGTATGCAACCTATTTACCCATATTTTAGGCCCATAAAAGTGGCCTATTACATTAGAAACCCATGGGATCAAAGGCCCTACATGTATCTGACCCAACCCTAGACTTATTCCCAATAAAAGAAGCCCAGTTTGGTGATAAATCTGCATCATACAGAGAATAAGAAGGCTAGAAGCAGTTAACTGCTTAACCAAGCAAAAAAAAAAAAAAACAAACAACAACATACGTTACAGACTACAACAGTTAATCAAGCAAAAAAAAAAACAGCAGTAGGCGTGAATTTTTTTTACAAATAAAAAGGAAAACATAGAAGTTACCAATCAAATAGCAGTTAATCAAGCAAAAAAAAAAAAAAAAAAAAGAAGCAGCAGTAGTAGGCATTACAGAATACAGAGAAGAAGAAGCATAGAAGTTACCAAGAAAAAAAAAAAAAGTGAAGCAGTAGCAGGCGTTACAGACTACAGAGAAGAAGAAAAAGAAACAATCAAACAGCAGTTAATCAAAGGTGGGAGGAAGCAGGCGTTAAAATAAAAAAAAAAGAAAGGAAAACAGAGAAGTAGAAGAAGAAGAATACTAGGGAGTAGGGATTTACTTTGCCGGAGCCGGAAAGGTAGGAGGAAGCTTCGCCTGAGTGTAGTTGCTGACTTCTTGTTGCCGGAATAGCAGAGACTGAGTGTGAGACACTGCTGGAACTGGAAGGTCGCATAACCTTTTGTGTTACAAAAAAAGAAAAGAAAGGGAAAACAGAGAAGTAGAAGAAGACTAGGGAGTAGGGACTTACCTTGCTGGCATAGTTGTCACCGCGTCTTGGCAACCCAAGGTGCTGGAGAGGGTCCAAAACAAGGCGACACCAATCAGGCGGGCAAGTCGTCCAAGGCGCCCGCCTAGGCGCTCAAGTCCACCAAGACGCTTGGACGCCTAGGCAGCGCCTTGACAACTATGCTTGCTGGAGCCGGAAAGGTAGGAGGAAGCTTCGTCTGACTGCCTGAGTCGAGTTGTTGTTGCCGGAATAGCAGAGATTGAGTGTGAGACTACCGGAACTGGAAGAGTCGAGTTGCTTTTGCGCAAAGAGGACTCGTGGGTTTTAGACTTTTAGTGTCTTTCTGAGAAGTTTTAGCCTTTTAAGTTTTAGGGATTTTAGGTTTTTTAGTTTTAAAGGTTATTTATCCCATGTAGCAGCATACATGAAATGCATATACACCAACCAATAAAAATTAAACAAAAAGAATAAAATAGAATGCATGAAAAAAAATCAAAAAACAAAACCACACTCAAGATTGGCATCCGACTTGACCCCATGGCGCACCAAGGTGTCGCTTTAATCGCCTTGGCAACGTCTAGGTGGTCAAGTCGGTCGCCATTCATGACTCTTGTTGAGCGCAGCCATGCTTAGTGCCTGCATTTCCACCTGGATGCCAAGGCGGTTTGTAGGCGACGCCTTGACAACTATGACTATAAATAAGCAATCTGTAAAATATATCGTGTATAAAAAAAAATAACAGCTTTAAGACGCAAACACTATAAATAAACGATATGTATAATATATCATTTATAAAAATGAGAACAAAGTACGATGAGACAATTGTATTCAATTGATTATATTATATATGAATGATGAGGTCTTTTACATGTATCAATAGTCTATACCATAGAGAGCTGAGGGCTGGTTCAAACTCGGAGTTGAAAGTGGTCTCAAGTAAAGGTGCAACTAAGATGATGTTGTGCACAGACCGAACATATGTGCAATACAAAAAGTACAAAAATTGAAAGAAAAACAAATAGCAATGTCTCCATAATGCGATTATTGAATAATATCGGGCCGTATCGATTAGTATCAAGCCATATTGACCTGTATCAGGTTGTATCGACCAATAAAATGCGAGACATTTTTTTAATTAATAAAGTGATGCAGGTGCACTGTCTTGGACCGACCCAAACCCATTTCGATATCCATGTGAAGATGAACTGGGTCCATGGGTTTTTTGGTTCAGTAGGATAATTAATTTATTAGGGTTTTTAATTAGTTGGGAATTATCTTGTAATCTTCTATTTTATTAAATTTAAGAGGTTAATTAGTGATAGATTTACATTAGGAATTTATTTTAGTTTTAGATTTAGATTCTGAGTTTTATTTTCTGTAAATACTATCTTGTAAGCAACGAAGCAGCAGATTTTCTGTAAATACTATCCATGTGAAGATGAACTGGGTCCATGGGTTTTTTGGTTCAGTAGGATAATTAATTTATTAGGGTTTTTAATTAGTTGGGAACTATCTTTTAATCTTCTATTTTATTAAATTTAATAGGTTAATTATTGATAGATTTACATTAGGAATTTATTTTAGTTTTAGATTTAGATTATGAGTTTTGTTTTCTGTAAATACTATCTTGTAAGCAACGAAGCAGCAGATTTGAATGAAAAGTTTTTTGGTTTAGTTACCAGGTTGGTACTAACAAGGTCGTGTGACCTCTCTCTATCTCTCTCTCTTTCTTCCTCCTTCGTTTCTGGTTTCTCCCCTGTTTCTGACGGTACCAGCAGTGTCCCTTGTTGGCTATCGATCTCTATTCCCTTTCTCCCGTGCTCTCTCAAATTTGGGTCGGAGATTACCCTGCCCTGGGCAATCAAACCCTTACAGCCTCTCAGTAAAAATCCCCTCCTGCTGTGAGAATTGAAGTCTGCAACTCAGGTTGGCACAAGCTACCGAGCAGATCTGGTTTCAAGTCTTTCCTGCTCCTCTTCTGCTAGTTTATTCCAGCCGATTATTTGTGCCTTTGAGAGCCCATGGAGTATGGTTGCTACTCCCTGAATTTTAGGATGGAACACCCTCAGACGAGAGAGATCTCGACAGAAGATTGAAACCTGCCTTCCACCTGGTTTTGTTGGCTGAAGGTTGAAGACAACCTCACGGTTGTGCTTCTAATTCTGTTTTTATATATTTGTTTCCCAAATATACCCCTTCCCTTATTGGTAATTCTTGTTTCATCCTTATTTTATCCTAAGGTCAACATTACCCCTATCCTTTAATTCTTAATCCACATCATATCCTCCCCACTTTGTCTACCAGATTTCTCCCT
Organism: Telopea speciosissima; assembly: GCF_018873765.1. Classification (NCBI taxonomy): domain Eukaryota; kingdom Viridiplantae; phylum Streptophyta; class Magnoliopsida; order Proteales; family Proteaceae; genus Telopea; species Telopea speciosissima. Next base: position 17,145,830 of record NC_057922.1, read on the forward strand.
AAAGATTCTAGGTAATTTACCAAACTGCCACCACCCCTTGTAAACATTGAAATTTTTACTCTTCTGCCACTTAATGTTGGATTTGAGTGCTTCTTTGCTTGGATGGGCCCACAAGCAACCTGATAAAGGGTTATTCCAACCCAGGTCTGCAATCTAAAGTATCGTATTGGTACCTTAAAGATACGATACGTATCGGTAAGTATCAATAAGCATCGGCAGATATTTAAAACCTTGGGGCTACCACCAAAAGAGAGCTCAAACAAAGACAGGTAGATCTAAACACGACCTGAACTAATCCATAGGAGAACGTAATTTCCAGCTTAGGGCCTAGTTATGTAGTATGTACCAGCCTGCGTAAAGGATATCCCATCTTAAAAAACAATGGGGCTTGATGCTCTTTATTGTGCTAATAATGATCACCTACATAGTTGTCCTGGCGTCTGGGCTGCTCAACGCATTGGAAGCGGCCTGGACGCAAAGCGACATCAACTAAGTGACCAAGGCACCTGGACACCAAGGTGACACCTTGACAACTATGCTCCTCTGGTGAAAGGTGCCAAGGTACTCCCAGAATCATCATCGCCAAAGCAGCTCTACTCATAATGATGTTTGAAAATCTAGATTATGATCTCAGATGCAAGCAGGCCCAATGATCAAATCTGTGATCGTATTTGAGATAAAGGAAGCAAATGTGTTGTTAAGGGAAGAAATCAGATCGATGAAGGGGAGGAAAAATAGATAGGATCGATCTCCTTGGGAGGAAGAAGGGACAAGAAAAAAAACAAAAGAGAAGAGAAGAAATAAGGCATGGGGATATCAATCCCATATGCATTACCCAACAGTACCAAAACTCTTTAACAAAACTCATATTCTTTACTCAAATCATCTGCAGTTGATTGGTGCTGTATTACATATACAAAGACCTAAAATTCTTAATTTGACTCATAAAATGACTCCTAATCAGTCTAACACACTCAATAAAGTAAATAAACTCAAGACATAACTCTATCTAACTATCAAATATACTAATCTAACTCAAATACTTAACTACTAATCCCGTGTACTAACTTTATGCCCACTTTATGGGCTTATAAATTAGGCTCATTACAATGTAACCCAAAGAAATAAAAGGCCTAACCTGTATAATATAACTATCTAACGGGCAATTTCATCCCGTTGGACTGACACGAACACCTTATGGGCCTCCCAAGCTTGCACATAGGCCTCCATGCGGGATTAATGTCCAATGCAACTGCATCAACTCATCTTCCTCAAAACAATTTCTTCTTCACATGATGGTAGGATTGAAAGAGTAAGGGTGAGGAAAGAGTAAGGGTGAGGGTTTATGGCTGAACTTGTAGGTTTAACTGTTGAAGAGAAGAAACAAATTATGGCTTACAACTGTTGGTTGAAAGGAGTGGGGATTTGGTTTTAGCTTCTATGTAGTAATACAATCATGCCCTTCTTTTTTCTCATTTACCTCTTTTAATAATACTACAAGTTATAATAATGGATTCACATAGAGGATAAGGCTCAGAGTTGATATTAGTGGAGCAAATACTCTTCTGTCCGAATTCGTATCATATTAATAAACAGATTGTCCGAATTTGTATTCTTTATCTGATTCTTCGAATAAAGATATAAACGGATTCAAATGCAGATTTTGGAATCTGAACTATCCATTTGCTTCTCTAGTCATGCATGTTAGGATCTGCATTGTGCATCTTGGCAACACTTTTGCCTGTCTATGTAGATTAGGGATTTTTAAATACATAAATAGATTGAAAGTAGGTTAGTACATTATTAAATTTCTCTGTATCAGTGCCAGCCATTTTTTCAGACATTGGAACAAGTAGTCTGGAGAAAATATTGGCTATCTAATCAAGTTGCCTTTGTTTGATTTCTTTCATTATCTTTGTTTGGTTTTGCAATTAATTTTCTGTTTTCCCTTGTTGTACAAGACTCATCAGTGTTGTTTCCTTGGCTGGCTAACAGGACGTGATTGCAACTGGTGGTGTTGACACCAATGCTGTTATATTTGACCATGCATCTGGTCAGATCTTGTCTACACTCAGTGGCCATTCTAAGAAGGTATTGTTTCTCACATTGGTTTAATTGCTGGAGTTTGTCTTCCAATCCCAGTCGCTAGTTTGACAAGACTTAGTTTCTTTTATAGGTTACCTGTGTCAAGTTTGTACCTCGGGACGAACTTTTTATTACTGGTTCAGCTGATAAAGTAAGCATTCAGAAACTTTGAACATACTAGTAGCTATAATTATTACTTTTCTGTTAGTCTTCATTATTTTTATTGTAGGAAATAGAATTGTTTATTGGGACTGAATTATGATATCTTGCACTGCACTGTGAAAGAGATGGGACCTCCAGAGTGAATGCTTTGCTCCTGATGTTCTTTTCCTTTGTTTTCCTCATCCACCATTACAGATCTTGCACATATTGTTGTTGAGTCCTCATTCTGGAATTGCTGCCTCAGTGATTTGATATTTCACAATGAAAAGTGTTTTAGTTGATATGCTGCATGAGATGACCACGCTAATTGTTTGTGAGAAGATAAATTCTGCTTAATAGACAGAAGCTCAATAAAATGGAAATGTATATACTAACGTGCTCTGCTGGTTCTTCCTTTTATCTAGTTGAACAAGTATGCTGTAGATAGCCTTGGTGTCTATGGAGAGATTGAGGAAAACTTGGGTTTAATATCACCTATATAATGTTTTGGATAAATTACTTGAGCACCGCAAGATTCATGCACAATATATTTTTTTCTTTTTCTTTTTCTTTTTTTTGGGGAGGGGAGGGGTCTAACACCACTTGGTTATCCAATGTATTCCTTAACAAGGTATTTATCTCAACGGCGTCAAAATGGCTATGGAGAGGTCAAACTCAGTGGCTCTGCCTATCTGATTCAGTATATTTCTTTCCCATTCAGTTCTTGCAATATCTAAATCTAAGTATGCAGTCACCATCACCTCCTTATAACACTATTAACTTCAATTTCGGTTGGTGTTCTTTGGGAATAGCAGCAATCTGGCAATGAATAGTGTGAAGAGATTTATTAGGGGAGTGGTTGAGGATTCCTTGGGACCATTGGTGATAGGGATTCTAGCTTTTCAGGATAAAATCTTACTTTTCAGTTTTAGATGGGCATACTGTTCGAAGATTTGAAACTTGTGGCAGGGGAGACCTTATGTGAAAAGGGATGCCACAAGGTTACCCTTTTTTTTGGATAAGAAAGGTTATGCAAATATTTGATCATTCAGTAACAAACTTTCATCCAAAAATTTGAATAGAAGTAGAAATAGAAGAAGAAGATAACTGCCTATGGTTCCTAAGCAATCCCCTCAGAAGTTGAAAGCAATAACGTGAGAATAATTTTCCAAAGCTTTGTCTAAATTTTCCATCCATTGTTATGAATTTAAGTAAAACTCTTCACAGTTCACAGATCCTTTCGTACCCCGGCAAAACTACTACTTCTAAAATAAAAATCCTGTTGAAGTCTCATTTTTGTGAGTATTTTTCACGAGACATACTAGATCTTAGTTTTGTTGGAAGATACCTGAATTACCTTTGGAAATCAGCCAAAGTGGAAAAACCTCGACCCTGAAAAGTCAGCCTGAAGAAAAGTTGATGGAAGCAGTACCTAGGTTTGGGCATATAGGAGTAAAGTAAATATAAACACGGCGTAACTAAAAATTGATGACCCAAAACTAGCCCAATAATACCAAATTTGACTAGCCTAAAGTTAAGAACGCTTGGTCTAAATTGGGAAAGTCTTTTTCTTTCTTCCGTTTTTTTTTTAAAATAAAGTGACAAAAGGACAGTTTGGGCTAAATAATCCAGCTGCTTAACTTTTTACCCTTTTGATGATGTGTATATGGCAATGGTTAGTAGAAACAACCATCGTGGGCCCTAGATGTCAGTTCCCTTATATAAATATTTCTCTGCCATAACAGTAGTGATAGATGGTTAATAGACATATATTAAGACATCTAATAGGTTTTCTTCCTCTTACCACTCAAAATCCGTCAAACCTCCTGGAGGCCAAGGTTCCAAGATGAACTTGAGGTGGAGATGGACACAAGAAACAAATGGCCATCTTTTTGGAAATTGAGTGGATTCTAGTGATAGGTTTCTAGGTTGTGTCATCACCAATGATCCTCCTAGAATCTTATATTTTTCCACTTCACGATCTCTACAGACCTGCGTTGAAATCAGTTTGCAAGAATAGAATGGTAAAAAACTGTCAGGAATTGGAACGTCCATTTCTTGTTTTAACACGTGAAAGGCATCCAGCCATTCAAGAGACGGAAATGGAAAACAAATTTTAAAAACAAAAAAGTGAAAGAAAATGAGAGAGAGATTGCACAATGTCTTTAATGCATAGTTCGAAATTTTGACACGAAACAAATGGCATGCGAGAGATTGGACAATGTCTTCAATGTTTTTATTTTTTTTCACCAAATGGATCTTTTTTTGGTGCACATTCGATGTATATATCAGTTTCAACCAGGGTCGAAATCCCAGTCAAACCAAAATCGTGAACCTTGATTTAATGGTATGTAAATGTATGAATTCATAATGAGTGTCTATTATATGTATTGGATAGATGGATGGATGGTGTAATAGCGTACGTATAATAATATATGGAAATCCCCTTAAACAATAAATTAGAAAAATATATCAGCTATGACCTGTAAGGGGTTGTACTATGAAAATGGTTCTTGAAATCCATAGACTACTCTTTAAATTTTTTGTTCAGATATTACTTTTTGGGAATGTTTTTAGTTACTTCACTATTCTTGAGTTCTTGAACATAGTCAAACAATAAAGTGAGTGGTTAGAAAGGTTTGATTTCATCAAATAGAACCATCACCCCCACCCCCCCCCCCCACCCCCCCATGTTAATAATAGATGTTGCTCAATGTTTAATTTATATTGGATTCATTTTAAGTCTCAACCACTATTTGATTCTTTTTTTCACTGCATTGCAGACGGTTCGGCTATGGCAAGGATCTGAAAATGGAAACTACAATTGCCAGCACATCTTGAAGGATCATAATTCAGAGGTTGAATTTTTTCTTCCTCGTAGCCATGTTAGATACTTTGATTGGTTGTTCAATGCTAAGATTGTCATATGGTTGTAGCGTAAAAGATCATCAGTTTCAACCTCTTAAACCAAACCAGGTGTTGGACCGTCTGGCTTGGTGGCTGGCGGCTTTACAGTCCAATCAAATATTTAAGTGTTTATAAGATATATTTTATTTGGCTATGCTCCTTTCTGTCTTGTTTGGTTAGAAGTGGTTGGGTTTCCACGTTTCTGTTTCGTGTTTGGTTGTATGACTAATTTTTTCCGATCAACATCTTTATGTTGCTTATAAGAAAAAAGGGCAGGGGATCACCACATTGGTGGCGTAGAATGGAATCCCTGCACCCAGCCAATGGGAGCATGGGAGAGGATGGGTCACAGTTGGTATGTGGGGGGGAGCAGGGTATCAGGGAGGAGAGTGTGAGAGGGCATATTACACTACTGGTGTGACGGTCATTTTCCCTAAAATAATAAAATATGATTAATATGCCTGTAGGACTACGAGACCGGATCGTGTCCTTGTACAAGTACCGTCCCTGGCCCTCCAGAGCCAGTCACATGGAATCCACAGTGGGACCCACAGGAGGAGTGGATTCCATGTGAGTGGCCTTGGACGGTACTTGTACAAGGACATGATCCGTGTTCTAGGATTACGGCTTTCAATTGTTGATATCCCTTTTGTTCCCATAGAAGTTATTAACTACTGCTGTCTGTTGAGGGCAAGATGTGGCCTCTAATAATGTTCATACAGAATAGCTTTATTGTCTTAATTTTCCTCGAGAAATTGTGACAAGAGGAATGTCAACATTTGGTGGAGAAGGGGCAAAATTTTTTCTCGTTTTTTAATATTCTCTCATCACCTTCAAACAAAGGATGCTCAAGTAGTTGTTAGTACTCTTGATTTATTTGTGGAAGATCTGTTTTGGAGCTCACAGTACGTACTATAGTTTGCATTTCCCTTCTTCAAGCTATTTGACTCGGTAATATGCTTTATTAAGTCAAATATAATTACTCATATTGCTGCCAGGTGCAAGCTGTCACGATCCATGCCACCCATAATTACTTTGTGACTGCTTCTCTCGACAATACATGGTGCTTTTATGATCTTTCTTCTGGATTATGCCTCACTCAGGTTTGCTGCGCCTCTCTCTCTCTCTCTGTCTCTCAGTTCCAGCTGGTTAATTGGTGATATTTTTTACAGGTTGGAGATGCTTCAGGGTCAGAGGGCTATACGTCAGCTGCTTTTCATCCTGATGGTCTCATCCTTGGGACTGGAACTGCAGAGGCACTTGTTCGAATTTGGGATGTAAAAAGTCAGGTATAGTTTGATTAAAAAAAAAACTATGATTCATTAGAGGATGGAATGATGACAAGCATGTTTTGGCAAATGGTAACTTGTTTGACAAGTTTGGTCAAAAGAGGTCAGACCAAAAGTTGAGTAAAAGTTCGCTAGTTCCATATTTTCCCAAATTCATATCTTCCGTTTGTTGCTTAAAATTGGATAAAATTTCCGTGTTCTGGTCATGCTAGCACTCTAATTTTATCTTTTAGTGTGTTTGGCTCATTAAGTACCTTTTCTCTAGGTCCTTTTTATATTTGTATTCTTCTAAAATAAATGTTATGTTTGCAGTCAAATGTTGCAAAGTTTGATGGGCATATTGGGCCAGTAACTGCCATGTCTTTCTCTGAAAATGGCTACTTCTTAGCGGTATGCAATTTCCTGTTCTTAATTGAGGAAGCCAGGTTTTGATGTTATGCTTGATTTTAACCTATGTGTCTTAACATATCAGACATCAGCTCATGACGGTGTCAAGCTTTGGGATCTCCGCAAATTGAAAAATTTCCGGACCTTCACTCCTTATGATTCAAATACACCAACAAATGCTGGTATACAATTTTTCTGCACAATCTATTTATCAGATAGGCAAAATAGGATGTACCTTTGCTCAAGTTTGACTTTTTCTGAAGTTAAGGAAGCTGGAACAAGTGGATCGCATGTGGGATTCTTAACCTTTTTTATTATTTACTTATTTTTATTTTCAGTCATTGGTAAATCTCACTGCATTAAATTCTTAGACCAGTTTTCAAACCAGGAGGGAGTACTTTATTTATTTCTGTTGCTTTTCAAAGATGTATAAAACCAGTTTGTCAAAAACTTATAATACATTGCTCTATTTCTGGCTTTGCAGTGGAATTTGACCATAGTGGATCTTACCTTGGAATTGCTGGTTCAGATATGAGGTGAGATTTCAGAATGCTTTCTTTTATAACTGGTGGACTAGTTTCAACTTCTGAGGGGAAGAAAATGAATTTTTGTTTAACTTAATCCATTAGTGTCTTACTGGGTGTTTCTTTATCCCTGAGCTGCAGAGCAATATTGTCAGATTGCCCATTTCTTGCGAAATTCTTAATCTCTACCCTTTATTAGCTGTTTGGCAAGTGTATAGGACTATAGGCATAAATGCATAACATATGTAGGCTCAACCACTTTGCTGTATTGATCCTGTGACATTGTGAGAGGAATATTGCAGTTCTTTCTAGAATTCTTATATTCATTTCCTCAGTTACAATATTGTATTTGGTGGCACTGATTTTTATCTGAAGCTTGTATTTCTACATTTTTGGTTCTAAGTTTTTCTTACGCATTGCTGCAGAGTTTACCAAGTTGCAAGTGTCAAAGCAGAATGGAATTGCATCAAAACATTCCCAGATTTGTCTGGCACAGGTCCCTCATAGAGAATATTATGTTTTCCTTCCTATACCTTGAAATTATGTAAGCTCTAAAATTAATATCTCCGTTACATGTCTACTCACCTGTTCTGTACTAAATGCAGGTAAAGCAACTTGTGTGAAGTTTAGTTCAGATGCAAAATATATGGCAGTAGGGTCAATGGATCGGAACCTCCGAATCTTTGGCTTGCCTGGAGATGGTGCAGAAGAGTCTTAGTGGTAACTCATTTCTCCTGCCTGCTTATCGCGTAGGCCTCCCATTATTCCTCAGCTGTTCATTTTTTAATTTTCAGGTGACGTAAGTAGATGAAAACTCAGGCAGTTTTAAGTTACGTGGTTTGGGGGTTCAATTCTGTGTTTCAAAAGTATACAGGCAATGGTGCGGTAAGATTTTTGGCAGGCGTTCTACTTTGAGCTTTTTGTTTTGAGCATGTAACATGTAATAGCAGCACATATGTGATAGCGGGATTACCTTTTAACAAAAATTTCCCTTTCGAGATTTCCCCGACTGTAAAATTATTTACTTGTCTGAGAGACTAGCAAAGATGGTGGATACCTGACATGGATTCCGGCAAAAAAAATCTGTTAATTGCTTAGTATCTTCTTTCCCCAAATCTGATGATGGATGGCTTTGCTGGACTATTTCTTTACAGATAGTGAAAACACTTTCGTTTGAATACTACTAGCAAGGATACTAGGCATTTCTGGCTCGTGTGACAGACAGGCTTCCTGGCTCGTGCATGGTATTTGTCTTCGTTGATTCACATGACGATAGGTGAATGAGTTTCAGGGGCTGTATCCAGTCAACAAGTTCACCGTATGAACTGGTTCATCCGGTAGTGTCATTTAGAAGCAAGAGTAATTCTTATTATTTATACCAATAAATTAGGAAAGAACAAAGCTACGAATATAATGCAAGATCTCACAGGTATAAAGAAAGAAATTTGACACTTGACGATGCATCGAGGGTTTACTGTTAGGGGTTCGTTACTTTGACTTGCACCCAGGAGGATAGCAAGGCCTTCCCCAGCAAAGTGGCCTCTAGGACAGGAAGGGAGTGGAGGGGGTAGTTTGGTAATCAACCATCAACCCCCAACCCCCCGAGATTCATATTGATCAATCAATTTCTGTCCAAGCTCCTGTAGTCCATATATGTAAATCCTAACACACTCAATGCGTCCACAAATTGCCAATAGAATTTTGATGTGAAAGGGTAAATCCTAGCTATGAAAGTAGCATTTATCCGTCAGATGCTTGCAACTCATTACTCTACTTTCGCAGTCTGAGACCGAGGCATATTTTGAGACTTTGAGAACTCGGTTTTGGACCCTAACTTGGTCAGGCCAAAAACGAGTTGGACCTATATCTTGCCAATGTTGGTGAGTTGGTAATTTTTTTTTTTGAATTTGTTCCATGGTTTTGGTGGATTTTTGACCTAGTTTGATCATGAAACTTAGTGTATAGCTTATTTCACCAAGATCAAATCTCAACCGAAACAATGTCTCTCCGATTTCGCCTTTAAAATTGTCTCGATTCTGTAAAAAAACTAAGATATTACTGAGATCTCACTGCAAGTTCTTGTTCCATGCTTACTATAGTCAATCCAGAGTTTCAGCCTATTTTTTCCAAGATGTGCCCATATGGGTTTCCCGAGGATGGAATGCCCCTTCCTCCCCACCTCACCAATTTAAAGTTAGCAACTAAAAGTTAAACGATATGAGCATTGTTTGAGAAATCAGAGTTGGATCGCCAATTCCATCCAATCGTACTGGGAACTGTGATTCCCAACTCAAAAAATCAGCTCATTTCCAAGTTTCAGGCCCATTTTGGCCAATTTTCAACCAATTCTCGATGAATTGAAATCAAAACCCATGGAGGTCGAGTCCCTTGCCGCCATAAACAACAAAGGAAAAACAGCAAAACACAAGACCGAATGCCGAGTGCAACACCGAAAGAAACAAGAGTCAATGTACAACGTTACTCTCCTGAAGACCAAGGCATCAGTAGTATTGAAGGATCTCGATTTCTACATGGACATGAATACATGATCTTCATCGGATCTGCTATAGCTTTCATTTTACCTCGGGATGGGAAAGTCACCAAGTGCCCAAATCCCATTGGCATGCAAACACCACCTGTCTACACGATGCCGTGTTGATGTCTGTTTGTGCTTTGAGTGTCCACCACGTCAGGAGAAATGAGCGTAACCGTCACTGAATCTGCACACTGACGAGTTTGTGGCATTTGGATTCATTTGCCATGAACTTGAGCCCATTGCTTAATTTAGCTATGAACTCATATATTAATTCAGATCCCTAACATACATAGATGACCTGGTATAGGATTAGACTGACCCCCTCCCCCCTCTGTTCCAGGCTGATAGGTCCCAGCTTTGCTTTTGGTTACATTGCAACGAAAAACACTTTTGTGAGATGTACCTAAGTACAGGTCAACCCTAAAATTTACTAGAAAGAAACTATTCAAAAGGGAACATATACCTGACGAGCTTTGACAGACAAGTTCAGGTAAAGAACACAAGTGGATTCAAATCCAAGGGTTCCCAACATATAAGATGGTGATAACCGAGTCTTTATGGTTTGATACCACAGCTAATTCAAATACAAGAGTTCCCAACACCAAAGGTTGGGGGTAACCATGTCTCAATGAATTGACACCACAGCTCAATAAAGTAATGAATCCACTGCCTCCAGGCAACGGTTGATTTTCATATACTGTTAATGGCTGTTGCATGCTGGCCTTTCTTTAGCTGCCAGTACCAGAAAACAAGCTCAAATATAAGACGTAACATGGTCACACAAATGATGCTAATTAAAATAAAGACGCTCAACAAAAAGTTGGGGTGTACAAGAAGTTTAAAATAAAGAAAACGCTCTCCAGACATGAGAAGGGGGAAAATGTATAATACTCTACACTCAACAAAAGCCTTATCCAGGCCAAAATGAAGAAAGTGTACGAAAGAATAAAGAATGATGCCATCATTATGAAGTAAATAATTGGAGTAAAGAAACTCAGCCTCAGGTCAAGTAAGGTATTGTGACAAATGTGCAAATCCCCACAACTGCAGAAAGCAATGAACAGGATGATCAAACCAAGAATAGATTTCCATAACAACCAAGTGAACAAATTATAATAAAATGCAAACACATGCAAGACGAAAACAGATTTTCTGGTTGAAAAAGATTAAGAATGTAAAATCATGGTATTAAAAGGACTCATTCGACTTCTGTTAATTCTTTTTAATTTATTGTGATCTTTTATCACAAATGTTATTCAGCCAATAGTTAGCCAATTACTATCATGAACCAAGTAACAAGATCCCAAACCCCACAGAAGAAAAACAAAAAACCAACACTGCTGCTGATCATTTACACATCAATATTTAACAAAATTAGTTTCGATCCTATGGACAGCTGGAGGTGCATATATTTAATCCATGCAAACATTAGGGCCCTCCCACTGCATTTAGAACCAGTGATGAAAACAGTTGTTCAATGGATGCCTGCATTATAGGCAGCTTGCACTAACATTTTTGTGGGTGTGATGGTTGGGGGGTTGGGGGGGATGGATCCTAGACTAGATGAGGAACAGGAGGTCTCAAACTTGAAACCTCCTGGGGGCTAGGCTCTACTGCACTAGCCTCAAGCCAGGTGCACTAGCAGCTGTCGTCAATATTATTTTCTTTTCTTCAGTCCTTCCATCATTAGACATGAGATGATGACCTATCTTCAGGCTAAACGAGGCTCAAACAAGATAACGTTACCTTCTTTTCAAGATATTGTCATCAACATTACATGACCATGTATTGTCAGTGTCACATTAGACTCCTCAGAACTAGGCATGAATATGTCTGTTAGTACCTCCTAAAAGTTACTAACAAAATTTCACCTTTTCTTTAAACTTCCATGCATTAACCTTTATGAACTTATTTATAAAATATTTCAATCAACAATCTATTCTTTGAACTGCCGTCTTGCTACTTGGTATACCACGCACACCAGATAACAGTACAAAAATCAAAACAAAAAAACTGCAATAGCATTATCCAAACAAAAATGCAGCAAAGATCAAAAGTATTTGAAAATACCAAAGAAGGGAACCACACAATACCTCGACATTCTTCAGTTCAAATTCAGGACTACGGGCCAAGCACATGTTTCCGAAGGTTTCACAAGGTCCACTTGTTCCACGTAACCTTTTTAAAGGAACCATACAATTAGGAAGAAAAAAATCAGCAGCTTTGATGTTCAAATATAGACAGGTTTTGCATTTGGCTGCTGCTCCGATGGGACAAGTGGAGAGAAATTTCAAAACATCAAATAGTAACTTACAGATCTCCATCCAAGCATAGAGCAAAGTTTCCACCCCCACCAAGAGCCAATAAGTCATTCAAGCACAGGTAAAAATACCGATTTGCACCTATGCCAAGAAAACATTTACACTGTTAGTTCAAAAACAAATATACAGAATATGTTTGGCTTCGTTAGTGTAATATAAATAAAAAATCAACAAGATTTTATCACCTGGGACTTATAGTCAAGCCCATGACATAATAAATTCTGTAAATATTGAGGAACCCATGATACGGGAGCCCTTCAAAATTTCAAAGCTAAACTTCTAGAAGCTCTATTGGTAACATGGGACCTACTGGTTTTGGAATATTTACAAACCAACAGAGATGGACCCCAGAGGCATTTGCTGATCCATTGAGAGTGAAAAAAAACCTCACAATAGGGCTGAGCTGAGAGCAGCTTTAACAGGTGCTCAATTAGCATCGAAGATGTGGATCACTGCATTATTATGCAAGGAAGGTGATCAGAAATCAGGTGGTTCAGTGCATCTACTACAGGCCCATGGTACATGCATCATTTGATAAGAAGGGATTGGTCTAATGAACATGTTATTCTCATGGTGTCCAAGATCGAGGAATCCAACGAGCTTCCCTGATGGAGTATTTTCTGTGAGAAACTTTCTGCAAACCTCCCGTGGGTTCTCTTTCTGATTGATCCATCAATAAAGAGCATCCCAGTGCACAAGACTCCCACTACTGCAGGGTCTGGGAGGGGCAAATGTACACAGCCTTATCCCCTGCTTCGCAAGAGAGGCTGTTTCCAAGTTTTGAACCTGCAACCAACAGGTTGCAATAGCGCAACTTTTTGTGCTAAGGCTTGCCCACTTGATTGATCCATCAATGGTTGTTGTAATTGTAAGTGGGAGTATCTATATGGCCCATTCAAGGTGCTGGGCTATTATTCCTTAACAATGCTAAATGTATGAAATTATTACCCTTGGTTATCATTACAAAAAAATAAAAATAAGCAAGGAGCTCCAAGAGTAACCTATTTTCTCTGTCAACCATCATTGTCATAATTTAGGTTGAGAATGTCTCTTCTTTTAGGAAGGGGAACTTCAGGAAGGAAGCTGTCAATTGCTTCCATTGCAACACGTAAAGATAGCCTCCAGAATTAATTAACAAGAAACTTCCAGGCATAATCTATAATTGATAATAATTTTCACTAGACATTGAATTGCGAATGAACAGATAAATGATAGTTCAGTATACTATTAAGAAAGTCCTCTCGAGATAATTATGAAGTTATGCAGAAAAGTGAGAAAAGATGTCCTTAAGATGGGAAACTCTAATTTACTGAAGCATTGTCATAAATTATAGGAGAAGAATTATAAAGCAAGTGTGTGCAAGTGTTGTGTTGCAGTTTTATGCGTATGTATATGTGAGAGAGACAGGGGGGATGGGGGGGAGGGGGATAAGATTACTTACCAGTTGCCCTGAAAAGCCTTGGTTCACCATATATAGTGGTAAATACAAATGCTTGGTTTGTTCCCTGATGCAAAATTATGATAAATGAAATCAAGGTCAACCTGCTATTCCAACTAGACTCACATGCATACAAATAACCAATCTGAACTTAGAACAAGAAGACTGTGCTAACTTACTTGATATTTTCTTTTTGCAGTAGGTTTTAGGGGACATTCCAATAGCCCACCAAACACAGCACCTTCCATATCACCAACGATCTAGATGGCTCAAAATATTATTCATGTCAGTTTCCAAAAGGAAAAACCAAAACATCATAACAATCATGAAGATAATACTGTTAAAAATAATGAAACTCTGAAAGCATCTCTCAGATAATACAATTCTGTACAAACAAAACTGAGGAGCTTTTATTGGAACAGATATAAATTCACTCTGCACTTACCAGCAAACAAGGACCAGAAAGATCAGCACTCTTACGTAGAAGTGTACGCAGTGAGATTCCATGTTTTAACGTACTGCCCTTCATTTGAAAGAACTAATGCACTAAGAGGCAACTTAAAAGAAACAGAACCAAATTGAAGGAAAATGTGATAATTTCTTGAGCAATATTTACCTATACAGCAGGACCCATTGGCAGCCTTTCACTATATTAGGAAGAGATGACTGAAAGAATTCGTACAAATCAGAAGAAATAAATGAAGAACTGTCAAGAAAATCAGGAACAACTTTCGGTGGAACAAGTGAGGTAGTTGCTTCTTCAAATTTATCAGCAAATTTAATGTTTCTGCTTGAGGCATGCCCTCCATCTTCTGCAATTTTTTTTGAAATTTCTTTGTCATTGCATACAGGTCCAGACTCTGCATTGGGATCAAGTGGAATTTCTTGCCACTTAAAACTTTTGCTTCTCCATTTACTTGGAAGTGATTGAACCGATTTGGTGTCATTTTGACGTCTGTTAGATTTGCGTCCACCAAAGGTTGCTGAGGGGAGAAGTGATGAAATAAATGATGATACAGATTTCTCCGAATTATTTAAACCCTCCTTAGAAGATGGCCTGGCCTACACATGTAAAAACCTCATGTTACAAGCTAAATTTCAAAAGGACAAAAGAAATAATAAGAGGATAACTTAACAACAACGCAAGTTGAAGATCATAAGGAGGCATCAGTTTTAAAATAACATTGACTGTTCATCCTCATACAGTTTTTTTTTTTTTTTTCTCCCTTTCAAAAAGGTGGAATCAAACCCGTACCAACCAACATCCAGTGAAGCTTAATCATTACGATAAGCATCAAATACAAATGAATTAACACTAGAAATGCATAATCGCATAGGGAGAACTTTAAATGCCTTTTACAAACTATTTATGGACATTTCAAAAATGTAAAATTTTGACAAATAAAAATTGAAACTACAAACTTCTCAACGGAGGTAACAATAAGCAAAAAAGCATTACCATAGACCCGCCCATTGATAATAAACTAGAAAGTCACAGTAGTTGAACCTATTAGAAGATCAAGGAAACTCCCTTTTATCAAATAATAGTTTTGTTTATCCGAATTTCAACCACTTCCCACCAACCCCCAACAAATAAAAACCTCATAAAGGATCCCAAATATCCAAAATTAGCAATCTCAACTGCACTCTCTGATCCACTTGCCAAAACAAAGATCAGATAGCAGGATCAGATCACAAAGCATGCTACTTTCCCAAATTTCCGCATTTTGGCCATCTGAGTCGGCGTATCGAGCAATCAACCACTGCACAGTGGAACAATAAAAAGAGAAAACAAAAAGAAAGAACACAAGAAGTTCTACCTCAGGGTCAGGAAGAACGACGGAAGAGTCCCTAGAGGTGTGGGATGGAGCGTCGGCAAAAAGACGAGAGAGCTTGTCGGCAGCTTTCTCTTTCAACGAATTCATGGTAATGTTCCAACGTACTTTAATGGCGAAACGACAGAGATGGAGAATAACTCGAAACCTTTGCCCTAATAATAGCAATTCTCAATGTCGAAGAATAGCAGCAGAGAGATAGAGAGAGATGGGGGTTAGGGTGCTTTGGGCTTTCTCTTCTTCGCCACTCACCTTTCCCTTATTTTGCCATCCAAGCATTCCAAAAGGAGAAGCGCTTGTGGAAGAGACGGGTGGCAACTGAGCAACCTCGAAAGTTTGGTAATAAAAGGGAATGTGTGTGTCGCCATGCTGTAGCTGGACACTTCACGTCAACGATAGAATCAGGTTCCCTTCGATGTTTATATTCCTTTTCTTTCTGGACTTGACACGTAGAATAGAACATAAATTTTTTTTTTTTAGAATTGAGAGTTTTTATATATATTTTACTTTGGGTGAGGGGAATACAGGTTTGGGGAGGTGAACAGTATCAGTATGGAGATTCGAACTCGATACCTCCTAGTGAGCATGAAAGCATGATGATATGCACCACAGTTCACCAATCCAATTCCTTTTAATTTTTTTGAAAAATTTGTCTTTTGGTTTTACCCAAAAAAAATAAAAAAACAGAATTTTTTTCCCCTAGCTATCTAATGATTAACATGGCCCATGGGACATTTAGGTCAAAGTTTGGCTGTTACGCGGGTTGCAGTCCTGTTCATGTTGCCCCATTCGTAGGCGTGGATTTGAAATCTCGAAGAAGGAGATTATTTCAAGTTAATGCCTACGGTTGGGAGAAATAGAAACAGGTAACTAAGAAAAAACCATTACACAAGTTGGAGCCAAATATTTTTTTTCATTCTAGTTACAGTAACTCGGAAAAAACCATATTGGGATTTCTAGGCTAATATGGATACGAATATAGATTGATGTATGGAAGAAAATCCTCTACAGTGCCTTAATGTGGCGGTGCACTGTAGTGCGGGACTGAGAGCTCGACATGTGAAAGATGCAACATTCGATGGTGCTGAGCTTGAGAAAAAAAATTGCCTAACATCGAGCTCACACCATTGGATGAAGTATCTTCCACATGTCGTGTCACACCCCCATCCCTGAACCACGGGGAATGCAACTAGAGCGTATCAATACGTTCTCTAACCACCGAGAATCAGCGATGCGATATCAAGACTAACTCATTCACAACGACAAATAATAGGTAAAAGGAAAGGATTAATATTAATAACATCGAGTTAGCGGAAGCTAGGTGATAGCATATAAAATATTGTCTATTCAAAGTTATCCCTTCATATCAATGGGTTCTAATCGGGATCTATGTATTATCTTGTATAATAAATACACTTATCAAGAAAGGAATAAAAGAATACACCTTGAATCGAAAATAGTTTATCAAAGTGTAACAAAAGATGGCCACCGACCAAGAATCATGTTCCCTCGTGGAACACATCTCTGATAGCACTCCGGTCCATGATCCTCATACTCGAAGTCCACCACTCTTCATGACCTTCTTGGGAGTCTTGAACTCCGTGCCGTCTGCTCGAATGTACCGCATCAACTAAAAAATATGTTTCCTCGAGGAGTGAGCTCCAATCGAGCCCAATGAGTGGCTAAGCCACACAAGCATACACAATAATAATAATGAATGGGGTTGATGCAAACCATACATGATGGACGGATACCAAGGTGTCCCATACCACCAAGGTAGACCGTACATCACATACAATTACAATCATGCTACATGAATGAATGATGATGTATAGTTTTATTGTTATCCACCTAACACACAACGAAGTCGGTATAGTACTATAGCAACACCTTAGGTAGCATCCCCGACATCGGTACCATAAGCGGATGGTATCCGACGATGACAAACCAGTCGCTATGGAAGCTGTAGTACGGTCTCCACCAAGAGATATCGCAAACCCCAAGTCAAATCCCGTCCGGCGTTCGGCCCAAAAATCGTTGGTGCCGAACTTCCGGGTGGGTATACCCGAATAACGGTCGGAACCCATGGATTTGACCGACACCTAACCCTCGTCGGTAAGGGTCATAGTCTTGGGTAAACATTTATCCTAGTCAATCCACCTAACACACAACTAAGTCGGGTATAGTACTATAGCAACACCTTAGGTAGCATCCCGACATCGGTACCATAAGCGGATGGTATACGGCGATGACAAACCCGAGTCGCTGGAAGCTCGTCACTGGGTCTCCACCAAGAGATATCGCAAACCCCAAGTCAAATCCGTCCCGGCGTTCGGCCCAAAATACGATTGGTGCTCGAACTTCCAGTGGGTATACCCGAATAACAATCGGAACCCACGGTTTGACCGACACCTAACCCCATCGGTAGGGTCATAGTCTTGGGTAAACATTTATCCTAGCCAACATTCACCTATTGTATGAGTGAGCTACGCATGTGCATAGGCGGAGGCCAAGTCTATAGATATCGAAATATCGGTCGGCTATCCTCTCGCCCCTCTAGCCCATACGTACGTATACAAGTACGAGATGTGAATACATGCAGGTAGTGGTCGGTCACCATCCCGTTTCTACCTAATGCAATTTACAACTCTAATGCAATTTCAAGTACGGCAATCTCAAGCCCAAGCACCCACCGGCACTTGGATCCCGCTTCTAAAGCCCTAGATCTACATGCCATGAGTGAGTCCATATTATGGAATCCCAGGTCCAGACCAACGGCACCGAGTCCCATAACTAAATCCAATACCATTCGCACCATAGTGCAATAAAATAAATAATATCGCAAGACAAGAATGTAAAGTCCTATCAACATCTAAACATTTATATCGTCTATATCTTACCAATAATTATATATTATAGCACACATGCATGAATGGCATTCAAGAATACGACACACAAACATTCCATAAATTAAGACGTTTGCTTAACTCACTCACCTTGATTCTCGATCATTCGTCGATCGGAGCTCTTCAAATCGGCGTTCAATGCCAAGTACGCCCACGTACTACGCCCCAGTGAGATCACCAACCTAAAGAGAGTGTACAACGTGGGGAGAGATTAGTGCCTTAGGACTAGAAGAGTTGGGCCCCATAAGTTATCAAACAAGGCTAAAATAGGGGACCGGCACATCGACAAGGCTATATCATGTGCTGTCCCTCTCGGCTTTCCCAGCGAGATCTAGGTTCTAGGGCTGGCACTTGCATGTGCCTGTCCTGCGGGACCTCCCACCGCGAGATCTTTCTCGGGGTGGCACTTGCATGTGCTGTCCCTCTCGGACTTCCCACCAGCGGATCTAGTTTCTCAAGGACAGGCACTTGCATGTGCTGTCCATGTGCCGATCTTCTTGTTCATGCCATTAGAGAATGGTTTTGCAGCCCCAAAGTCTTGGGCTAAAATGGGGTATTCTTAGGGGTTTTTTGGGGTCTCTTTGGCCGTGAGAACAACTCCAACCAAGGTGCCATAGCACACACCCAACATGGGTTTGTAAACCCTATGATCGATTAGGTTTTCCTCCATTAAAATACATATGGAAAGGAAACTCATGGGTTTGGGTATTGAGGTTTTGAAAGGGTCTTTAATCAATGTTATTTAACAACCCACAAACCACACCTCTATGGTCTTCCATGAGAGTTGGTGAAACCCATAAATGGAGGTAAATCAACTTAGGATTCATAAATGGAGAAGGGTGAATGGGTTTAAGGTAGGGTTAGGTGCTTCATAGTTAAGCATCAAGGATTTGCCATTAATGGCTCTTCTAATTGAGTAGATGGAGCACTCAAGGTGTGCTCAACCGATTCAAACCCTAGGTAATAGAATTAGGGAAAAGAGATGGAGAGAGAGAGAAAGAGACTCACCAAGGGTTGATGATGATAGCTTGTGCTCCACCATACTTCTCCCTTCTCTTTCCTTCTTTCTCTTCTTCTTTCTTCTTCTTTCTTCTTCTTCTTTCTTCTTCTCCTCTTCTTTCTTTTTCTCCTCTCCTCTCCACGATTTAGGATTGTAATGTGAGGTGAATAGTAGTTTTGGGTCTTTAATAACCCATCTAGGCATTAGGTCTTGTTTAGTTAGTCTCAAGTCCTTAGGTCCATTTGCTTAGGAGCTTGTTTGGTTAGGTATAAGCCCAAGGTCTAGTTTAAGTCATTGGGCCATTGGATCCACTTGGGCCCATGGCCCATGGCCCATGTCCTAAGTTCTAGTTACAAATGAAAAGAGACTAACTCCCTAGCAAGCCCATTCTAGTTCTTATGCTTATTAATGGTCATACATAGGCATGAATTAGTCGGAAGTGACTTACTCCCAGTCATCGCTAAGTGGATAAAGGCGATTTAGTGCGAGACTACGGATCCCCATCGGGTTGAAAAGAATTTCTTTCCCCATATGCTTTCGTGGGCGATCTTTCCTTTCCTGTCTCGACGGTGGTCTTCCCTTTCCTCGGCCCACTTCCTGTTTAAATCGACAATCTTGTGTGATGGCTTTAGAGTATTATGACCCCGCGGTTCCACGAGTGTACTCCGTTCGGTTCTACATAAAGGTTCAAACCCGGATCGGTGGGGTCGGTCGGGTTTCAAATCGGGTTTTGGGCATGGATATTAACATGTCGAGGATTTTTCAGGCCACCACTCCAGATGATTTTAATCCTTGACGTATCGGAATGAAAGATGAATTGAAATGTTTTGCTTTTAATTTTAATTATTTATTTATTTTTTGTTTAGACAGATTTATTCCAGTGTATCCGTTCCACCGATTCAAAATGGGAAGACACCAACCATTTGCATTAGCAATTGCCTTCTTGAATAGGTAGGGATTCTGATTGATGAACACGAGTAGGTTGGATTTGGAAAGGATATGAAAAGCGGAGCTAGACTGAAATTGAAGTTGAACAATGGAAAGAGAGGGTTTTTTTCAATGACATTGTTAGACAATACCATAGGGAGACATGTAATTTAGAATCTTGATTCCAAACCTGAGTTATTATTTCTACCATATATGCTAAACCATCAGTACCCGTTTGGTTGGAACAAAAACAAATAGTAAAGGAAAATCTAGGATCAGGATCATCTCCAGGTAGCAGGGAACACTCAGGACGCTGCCAGCCGTTGGATTATGCCGCACACATCCCTAGGCATGCACCAAAATATGTGCGACACAGCTCAATCGTTGGATGCCCCCCGGCAGCACCCTGGGCACACGCCTCCCTAGAGACGAGCTAAATTCAATATCTAACGATAACTTTCATAAGTTCTTTAAACATTGGGATGTTTAGATGCGTGGATCTCACCCTATTTAAAATACCATGAAATTTGATCAGATTTTGAGGGAAAGGTTAGAAGAAAAGTTGCAACTTTATTATCTTGTACCACACCTTCTTGCCAACATGCAAAAAGAGGGGGGGAAATTTTTAAAATTTTAAGGGCATGTGTTATGTGCCTAATAGCTAGGGCCCACTCTAGTGTATGGACATTAGATTGGGTTAGCCAACAATAGAAGAAAAGTGATTTTTGGCTACGGATATTAGCCACAAATGTTATTTTATATATGTCATCAAAAATAATATATGGCGACTAAAGTGTAGTTTACCGTCACCTAATGTTTATTTTATGCAACGGGGGGTGTTTGTTGTCGTCATTCTCCCAAAATCTATTTTTGATGACGGCCATAACATTTCTGTCACCAAACATTTTTTACAGTGACGATTTATATGGATATTGTCGACTAACGTGATTTGTTGGAAATAGAATAGTCAATTTTTTACGACGGTAGATTAAAGGACTTGATTTAATGTTATCTGTCAAGTACATAACATTTGGTATCAAAGCCAGTCATCACGTCACTGTTTCGAGTCACAGAAAAGGGCTACCTATAAGAGAATGACTACCTAAAGTAGAGTGAAAGCCGTGAAGAAAGGGTTACCTGTCGCCAGACAGAGTGGAGTCACTTGGAAAGGGCATCTACCGCTAGAGTGAGAGCCGCTAAGGGCGACGACTACGAAAGGGTGGTGGTTTGTTATGTGTCTAATAGGGCCCACTCTAGTGCATGGGCGCTAGATTGGGTCAGCCTAGTATGGCATAGGTTAAAGGGTTTGATCAAACACATTCCATCAGTTCTGGATCTTTTGGCGTATAGGTCAAGTACCTAAAAGCGCAGCAGTCATTTCTTGTGGTTTTGTGTCTAGGATTAGGAGTTGCGCACCACACACGATCAGGTAGCATTCTTTTTCCCTAACCATGTGAGGCTTAGTACTCCAACTTTTCCACCCTAACATTCTTGCTAACCAAGGATTTGGATCCTTTGCAGCCTGGGGTTGAGCAGTCATCGTGCTACGCTCAACTCATAGGCCGCCACGTGGAATTAATGTCGATCCAATGGTTGATAGATAACAATTATTCAAAATTCAAAATTGCCGCTCAAAATTTAAAAAAAAAAATTGCCAATCCACCATCTACCAACCACTGGATCGGCTTTAATTCCACGTGGTGGCCTGTGAGTTGATCGCAGCATGATGGCCGCTCAACTCTAGGCCGCAAAGGATCCAAATCCGCCAACCAATCATGACTTGGGTGATAGAAACAAAGAAGTGGCTCGTCCTTTTAAGCTAGGCGTGTGTTTGGGGAGAAACCTTATATTTGTTTTTGAAAAAGTATTGATTCTTCATATCAAGTTCATGCTTTTTTATACATTTGGGTGGTTTCTAGATTGCTTTTGTGGTTATGGGGATAGGCCCCAAGGTGGTTTGAACTCATGACCTCTTGTTTGAGGAGGTTGGTCTTTTGTCAACTGAGCTGACCCCTTGGGGAGAAGTTATTGATTTGTTCGGATTGGTTTGAGCTTCTCGCTGCCCTGCTAGAAATAAACTTCAATGCAGATTGAGTAGGAAGGATCCATCATCAATCATCCATTGGTGAAATGGGAAGGAAGAAGAGAGAGAGAGAGATTATAAGAACTTATCTGTGAGGAGAAAGTATCAAGTTCCCTGACTAAGTTTTTGCAACACAACAACATGCAGAAGATGTGGGTTGAGTTGTGCTAAATTATCACTTTCCTTAAGGTTGTAGACATCCCCTATTAGTGCAATCAATGAGTTGCAAGACAACTTCTAAGATAAAACAACCTCTTTGAGGCTATATCAATAGTTTTGCACTCACTGATTGAACCATTTAGAGAAACCTAGAGTTGTGCTCCACAAATATGAACGGAAATACAGAAAGAGAAATACTGGTGTTGGAGTGCATAAGCATTGGATTGAATTAATAAAGTGGGTTACCAATCTTCTCACTATTTATGGAGGAAATGTGACTCTTTAAGGTGGCCTTTGAAATTGGTGTGTTTGTTTGCATAAACGAGCAGGATTCAATCTCCCTAAGAGATGCCAAATCCATGCATCAAGAGGCTTTCTTCGTATGGATGTGTCACTATGTAGAGACATGACCCATACGAAAATGTGTCTTTTCACTTAAGCCCAAGTCCACACTTGTTACAACAACCAAAAAGACAAATGGGCCATACACCCAACCCGCCTCTCCATGCCACGTCTTGACTTGATGCGAGCGTGTGTGTAAGAAAATCCTAGAAACCCCAAACAAATGGAAGGAGAGATATACTTCTCTTTAAGAAACCATAGCCTTGTAGTTCCCATATGATATAGACAATATAGAAAAATAAACAAGTTCCAACTTTTTCCTATATCCAATTATAGATGTAAATGGATAATCGAAAATCCAAATTTGGTTCGCATTCGTATCTGTTTAGGGACATTCATATTCGTTTAGAGATATTCAAAAAAAAATCTGAATACTCTGATAAAAATCCGAATACTTAGTAGTAAAAAATTATCTCAAAGATCTTTGAAGATTCAGTAGGTTCTAGAATGAGAAAAATAGAATCATGATCTAAGAGATATGGATTGAAAGTGAATTATAACTGTTAGGAGGAGGAAGGTCCATGTTACACAAGGTAGGGATGTAAACGGATGATCGAAAATTTGAATTTAATTTGCATCCAAATCCAATTAGGGGTTCTGCATTCGACCAAGAATATCTGATCCGTATCCGAACTGAATCCAAATTACTTACAAGCCTATATCCAATGTGAGACTAAAAGTGATTGTTTTGCTTTGTGAAAGCAAACCTGGAGAAGTCTTGAGTTTAAAATTTTAGATAAATAAACTATCAAAATCAAAAGAAAATTTTAAAATTTTTAATATGACAATTCCCCAATAAATTTCAAAATACCAAACCAAATGTTGAGCACCTAAGATATAATACAGACGAAAAGAGCTCACAAGAACTCACGAGATCATCGGTCTCGCAGTAACAAAACCGAAACTGGATTTTCCTTTTCTTTTTTATTTTTCTTGTACGTGTAACTCCCTTCCTCATTCGTCCCTTTAATAAGAACAATAAGGGATGAGACTGATCGGTTACAGGAATGTAACTGCCTCACCATAAGTTTTCAAATTGGAAGACTCGTTGAAATACGTGAAGGATGAAACTCCCTCACCGCCTTAATAACATGTGGGCCTTGGCCCCCTTCCTTAAAGTGATTTGATGCGATGAATTGTGAGACTAAAACATGGATTGGGAGTGAACCGTATTTACTAGGGGAGGAAGGTTTGAGTTACATAAATTAAAATTGTAAACAAATAATTAAAAATCTGAATTCAATTCGCATTCGTATCCGAACAAAGAAAATCCGATCACATGCGATCGATTTACATCCCTACAAGATACCCTCTCATACTCTTTCACACACATTTGAAGTCCCATAGTGATGGATTCCTATTCACAATGGTTTATGGAAAACTCGGTGCTTAGAGATTTAATGGCACTCACACCTATTTCTTATAACCTAAAGATCCACCAAACACTTTCATTCCAAAATGGAAACTCTATTCCGAATTCCTAATCTAAATACTGGGAGTTTCAAATTCAAACCCTAATTCAAGTAAGAGCTCCTTTGGTCAAACAACTCTGATTTCACTTCCCTCCCAAGTCCCACCAAATCAGATTCCCTGTCCAACCCTTCTACCACGCCTTCCTTGCTAAGAGAATATTTCCTCTGTTTCTTAAATAATTTCATGGACGGGTACTGTTGTTCTCATTCTCCATAAAAGATAATTAAATATAACTTAAGCATTTTCATGAATAACATTACTTTAATATTTTTACATTATTATTTTAACAACTCCACCTTTATACAGAAAAAAGATACCCATATCTCTGCATCTTCAAAGTTAGCCAGAGGTAGACCATCCAATAGAAAGAAAACTAAGCACAGAGCTGAGATCCCTCTGCAAGAAAACTCACAAACCCATCTACCTTTTCTCATTTCTAATAAAACCCAATTCTCCAAATCAATCAAGAAACCAACCATGATTTGAGCGAAGCCACTTGCAGATGGGTTTTATTGCAAAACCCTTTTTCCTCTTCTCCTTCACTCTGTTCCTCTTAGCAGGTTTTGAGTTCCTCCCATCTGTGAAAACCGCTTCAGATATCACTACTTTTGTTTATAAGGGTTGTGCAAGTCAGTCATTCTCGGACCCTAGTTATTTACAATCCCTTTCTGCGCTTTTCGCTTCTCTCACAGCTCAGGCCTCCAAGGAGGCCTTCTTCAAAACCAGCACAGGTGGAGGCCAAGTCACCATTTCTGGTCTCTTTCAATGCAGAGGAGATCTCAGTAATAATGATTGCTACAGCTGTGTGGGTAAGCTCCCTGATATGGCGAATCAACTTTGCGGAAGTGCCGTGGCCGCACGGGTTCAGCTCTACGGTTGTTACTTGCTCTATGAGGTTTCTGGGTTTCCCGCAGTCTCTGGTGTGGAGATGCTTTACAAGACTTGTAGTGCTTCTGAGGCTGCAGGGGTCGGCTTTGAGGAGAGGAGAGACACGGCATTAACTGTTCTTGAAAGTGGTGTGGCGAGCAATAATGGGTTTTACATGACGAGTTATCAATCGGTGTATATGTTGGCTCAATGTGAGGGGGATTTGGGGAGTTCAGATTGTGAAAAATGCGTGCAAACTGCTGTGCAGAAAGCTCAAGTTGAATGTGGAAGTTCCATTTCTGGTCAAGTTTATCTTCAGATGTGCTTTATAAGCTATAGTTACCAACCAAATGGAGTCTCGAGGAAATCTTCTTCAGGTAAATGTCTCTCATGGCTTTCTGCCAAGTTCGATTCCTTATAGTCTCTTTGTTTTTCTCCCTTTCTTCTCCCCTGAATGGATCTTTGAATCTGTCATGGTTTTGAATGAAGTAGGTGTAGGGCAAAATACAGGGAAGACAATAGCAATTGTTGTGGGAGGGGCAGCAGCTTTGGGATTTTTAGTCATATGCTTGACGTTCGTTAGATCTTTGATGAAGAAACATGATGGTGAGTATGGAAAATTGGGATTTGGGAGAGGTGGGGTTGTGATGGGTTCCTTTCATTATTTTTCCTTTTCATGTCTTCTCATGTTCTGTATTGGAACTTGTGTGATTTTGTGCAGATTATTGAATATTGAGAGGAAGAAATGGATTTTGGAGATTAGTATATTTTTTTTTTTCGTTGGAGAAAATTAGATTTGTTTTAGTGAACCAAAATTGTGGTGAGAGAGACAGAGAGAGATGGGCAAACACTAAATACACAGGGTTTTCTTTTTTGGTTGTAAAGTTGGGGAAGAATTTGTTGGGAAGAGAAAGCATTTGAGACTAGAGCTGATTAAGCTGCTGGTTGTGAAAAGATTATGATGTTTTGTCTTTTTGAATGGCTTGGGGGGGGGGGGGGAACTTGGGAGAGGATGGGAAGGAGGAGCGAAGGGTTTTTTGGCTGTTTTCCTTATTGGCATGTGGTGGCTCTTTGTCTCTTTCCCTGTTACCCCTTCTGAAAAAATGCTTCTTCATTTCCCTTGGGACCTCCTTTTGATTCTTAGCATCTCTCTCTCTCACTTGCGTTTATCAATCAAATAGATTCATATTCCTTTTTATGTACAAGGCAACAAAATTGGACTGATCTTGCTTCACACCATCATTAGTGTAATTAAAGTATATCAAAGATGAGATATTTTAACACTCTTAAAGTCTAATCAACTGAATTATTGATTGTAATATCTATTTTTAGGGAAAAATAACGCTACCCAGTCGTGTGGCCCCTGTGTCTAGACTTAGAAACGTGCAAAATTACCTCCTTACTCACCGTGAAATAAAAAATTTCATCTATGTTGATGCTTTTGTGCACACTCTCATTGGCTCTCACATTGGTACAGGAATCATACGATCAAATAATAATATTTTATCCTTTTTTTTTAATTATCCCATCCCATGAAAGATGAAAATCCCGCCCCTATTGATCCTTCTTGCAGTTCGTGGACAAATAACGTGTTCCCTTAATTTAAAAACTTACAAAGCATTCTTTTTAAGAAAAGAAAGCCCAATTGGAGTTTTAGGGTTTGAGTGTGGAGATGGGTTGGCATGGCTGTATCGGTCAGTTTCCTACGCCACCCACACACACATAACATGGTTGGCTATTGGTGGGTAGATTATTAAATATGAGATGTAGCTTTCAAGAAGAAAACGATACTATATACAACCTTTCTCCTAGGTTTATCTTTAGTAAAGTATTGTGCTCACATTTTGTATCATTGAGAAAGGTGTTCTTTCACATGGCATGCTTGTCCTTTCTTATTTTTAAGTTTCTCAAGTGTTGATTATATATAATTAAATAAAATATTTTTTGGAATTAAATATTTGATAGGTGGATTGCCTTTTTTTTATGTCTAATTTGCTCATTTGTTTATACGCACATCATCTGAGATTTGTGGGGCACATTAGGGAATTGTATTCTACCCGTTCAACGCTGACTATGGTGGAGATCTCTAAGGTCAAAAGTAATTCTGATTTTATGATTATGGTTGTTGAAATAAATATGATAACTTGTATTATGATAATACTAGGTCCTTTATGGGTAGAAAAGTTGTAGGAGTGGCACCATGGGCCGGATAAATCCTCGCCCAGTTTTAACCTGCCCATTGGACTATGATCCTTAAATATATATATATATATTTTGTAAATTCTCTGTGGGGCCCAGACATAGAGGGGGCGAATGACTGTTCCACCCCCATAAAAGGTGGAAATCTCATCCCATGATGCCAATGCATGCGTTCTCATTGACTCTGTGCACGTACAAGGGCCATGCTCCCCACAGAGAACTCTGACCCTATTTTGTTTTTAGGAAAAATTGCTACATTTTATCCAAAATGGGCTTCGGGTCTTTTGGTTTATATTACCTAAAATAAAAGATGTGTATTGCAAAATTGCCCTAAGACAGTGCCTATCTACTCTTTATCCATTGATTTTTTTTGGGGGGGAGGGGGGCATTTTTGCCCTTGAATTTCCCTTGTTGTCCACCCGACTAATCTCACCATCTTCACCTTTGTAAGTACCGTGGTCCTTGGGACGAGGGTTCCTCAGTCTTATGGCGATAGTGATTGGTTTTGATGAATAACGGCATATCGTTCTGACATATCATTATTGGTATTGGGATCATGCGTCATAAAGAAATGAAGTCGCCACCTAGGATTAGGGCCTCAGACCCAATGGGTGTAGGCCCATCCAGGATTAGTGAAAAGGACTACGTGATTCCATATGGTCTGGTCAGAGATTCAGGGTAAGTAGTCAGGTTACGAGAGTGGGAAAGTATTAGGCACCCACCTCGCCCGGATAAATCGGTCTTTCGACTAGATGCTTGTTTTTTAATATTCCCCCTTAATATATATCCTATACTAACATGCAAGCCTAAGTTATGATGCACTAATCATGACAAAGAATGAAAATTCATTTACTATGTACACTAAAGTGAATTACTTTAATTGTCGACATTATGCCAAAATAATAAGAAAGAAAGAGACAAATACCTGTCAAAAAATACAAGAAATAAATGAAAATGTACCAAATACGAAATATGTGATGTCCCACGGCTCAGGTGGAGATGGACGATCGACTTGCCTCTCTCTTGTCGAACAGAGTAAGGACTATATAGGATGGGTTTCGTTACTCAGACTTCGGGCAGAGCAACGGCTATATAAGGGATTCTTGTTATCTGTATACAAACAGAATAACGGCTATAAAAAGAGTCTTTTGTTATCCGTGCACAGATGGGATAATGACTAGGAGGAAATAAAATTACTCTTTTATCGAACGGGAAATCGACAGATCTACCCACACTCAGGAGCCTTGCTCTCTCTCTCTCTCTCTCTCGAAAATCAAGGCTAAAGGGGGTGGATCTCACACTAGAAGGGTCTCCCTACCCCGAAAATCCATAAAATGAGGGGAGGGGGACCCTCCTATTTATAGTGGGGGTGTTCCACCCTTCTGACCTGGATAGGTCCTCCACGACGCCGTGGAGGACTTTTCCATGGCGCCATGGATGACGTCAGTTTGCTGACATCGTAATCATCCACAGCGGCGTGGTTCCATACACCATTGCCGTGGGGGACCTCCACAGGGCCGTGGACAGTGTGGTCCCCCTCATTTCACCTTTTGGGCCCAAATGGGCTATTTTTGGGGTTCAAGGTGTGTCTGGGCCCATGGGCTTGCTCTTTTTGGGTTTTTTTTTTTCTTTTGACTCTTCAGAAAATTTTCTATTGGGGAAGGTAAGCAGTACCTCCTTCAGCATTTGGTAAAAGGGTCTTATAAGTCATTTTAGGGATGTTAGGGTGATTTGGCTTAGATGTGGGGACAAGAATCCTTCTTGAGAGAGATACCGATGTCTGTCCGTGTCCTGTTGTCATCATCGCCGGGGGGTGATAAAATTCAGTGTTTACAACCTTGTGACCAGGAAAGTTTCAACTCTTCTTGCATTATATGCCTTTGTTAGAATTTTAATCCTATAGAGATTAATATTTAATATTATAAGGACTAATATTAAATATCTTAAATCATACTAATTAGAGTTTTGTCTAATTAGAGAGATCATTAAATTGTATTAGAAGTCTAATGTGGACTGACTTAGTGTGGGCCAAATAGATTTCTATTAGGACTATGATGAGTCAGACCCTATAAGAATTACTACATAAAGAGAGCTAGATCCCCCCTCTACCCATAACAACTAATTATTCTCAATCTCTATTGAGGAGTGCATTATGGGCAGAGAAGGAGATATTCAGTGTTCATCATCCCTGTGCATACGGTATTCTCATCAAGCCAGTTACTTTGGGAATAGAGGGGAAGCACCTAGATCTTTGGTCTTTATTTTCCGCTGCAATCATCGTCACTATGGATGCAAAACAAGGTTGGTGGTTCAATCCCTATTTTCTATTATTTATTTGATTGTGTTCTTGAACGCCCTATGAAGATCCTGGCTTGTGGGATTTTGTCCCTATTCGGATCGAATTAATTCTAACAACCTTTTCTTTAAATACTCTGCTCTATCCGATCGTCCTTGCAACTCATATGCGCTATCAACGTCTTCACCACCTCAAACGTAAAACCATCTCTCTCTACGACTACCATGTCAAATTTTAGTTTTAGTGTATAGAGGTTTTTGTTCAATAATTCTTCTATATGATCTTCTTCATGTTGGCTGATGTGGTCCATATTGCCACATTGGCAAAGAGCATGTGGTTATTATTATAACCAATGGAACTCCCTTGATGATAAGGAGTTCCAAGTAGTTGAGTTATATGGGATTTCAAGTTTTAGTTTAGACTTACAACACTTTTACCATTCAATGTTTGTAACTTTGTGAGAGACAGGAGAAGTCACACACAAACTCCTGTTGGCCATTGACGGATTGTGAAGAATTTCGTCGGAGCATACATGGATCATCAGAGTTGGATAGCAACGTCTGGAGGTGACAATCTAGATAGGGGTAGGTGATCCTCCTCTAGTTGATTCCGCGACATTGAATGATTGAATGTTATCATGTGGTATCAAAGCCAACTTTGGACGTTTTGTTCATTCCAATTAAATTTTTTGGCCTTTAATTTTGTCAAAAAAGAAAATGGAGATCTTATTGTTGTATTAATGGCCTTTAAAATAAAATAAATAACAAAAAACATTGCAAATCGAGAATCTAAAAAATAATGTCTTTGTGGGTCGTTGGGCTAAGGAACTCCGACATTTGGACCCAACATCAAGATCTTCGGGTGGTTTTTGCCAGCAGCAGTCATCACTGACAGCCAACTCTGCCAAACAAAGGCCACAACTATAATTGGGAATGGTTTTTGTACTGTAGGGTCACTAGTGTTCGGCCTTGTGTCTCCGGCCTTAGTACCCACACCTAAGGGTCGATGGAGGTTATATAGACAATGGAAGTCTTCGACAATCTATGGTTTGGCCAGTGGCCGGCAACTGATGAAACGATTGCCAAGGGCGGTTTTATATTAGTAGATCAGGGTCTCTGTAGATAGGCATACATATCCTTTTTTGACTAATTGACCCTTCTTAAAGGGTCGTCAGAAGGTGGCAGTGCCTCACCAGCCTTCAGTCACACTGTTAATAGCCATCAAAGCCACCACTAGTGTCATTTTTTATATCTGCAACTCAGTTGTATCATTGGGTTCAAGTAGCGTTTTCGGCATCAAGATCGTCAGGTTATGGAAGGGAGTCATCGGCCTTTGAAAGAGTCGACAACAGCCACCGACGGCCCGCCTTTAGTTTCACAAAACACATTACGATCCTGTCTTCCATTGAACGATGAGGGGATGAGGGAATATTCCCTCTTGATTCCCCTCCCACATGTTTAAAAAGAAGGTTCAGTTTTAAACCGCATTAAGCGTAAGCGTGTATAGGGTAGCTACACTATCATGCGTTGTAATAGTATGCTAAAATGCCTCGTGGGTCAAGTTAACCTGACAACCAACCCAGTTTCTAGAGTGTTCAACCCATCTAGGTCAAGTTAGTGACCCGACCTGATGGCGGTTGACTATTTGGCCCATATGGTTCGAATCAACTTGGTCTAGTTTACTTCACAACCGATTCTGGTTCTCATAAAGGTTTTGTTAAGTGTATCACCTAGGAGGACATGGCAAAATTCTATCCTCCTCCCTACTATATTGTATTTGTGGGATGACAATTTTTGTCTTACTCATGAGTATAAATACTGTGCTTCCATTGAGTTATGTGGGAATATAATTCTATCCTAGCATGGGTGACATAATACTTTTTTGTTTATTTCTTTCATTATAAATGCTACACAAGTGCCATTTTCATGATTTCTTAAACCAACCCCAAATATTTTGACATGCTCTGTAGTGCCGTACAATTCATGACATTAAGTTTTATCCCAAGGCATTGAATGCAACCTAGTTATAACATTTTGGACACCCCATGATGATTCGAAACGTCATGAGAACATAAATTTAAGTTGAATTATATAATTTGTTGTTTTATTATATTGTTTTGAAACCCAAGAGTCATATAAGGGATTTTTTGTGATACAATTTATTTTATTTTTTGGCTCATGATGCAATTTTTTACAAAATTACCATTGAGGGACTTTATTATTGCAAGTTCATTAAGTTTAGTACATAAGCAATCTGAAAATGATTTTTTGGGCATCAATTATATTGCAACTAATACATAGGAATGAGTATCGATCCCCATAGGGAAGTGTACGTGCAAGGGAAGGATTTTACACTTTCAGGGGATTGGTTTTCTTTTATTTTTGGGAGTTGGTACCTAGATAAGGATCTAGGGTCCTAAGCCTAAATCGGATTGGCTTGGGTTCGTATGAATGGAACGGTATAGGAAAGCAACCATTGTACGCTATCACGCTACAATTAATATTTCGAAAGATTTGATTGCTACAATCGGGCTCCGCCCTACTCATTAGTTGATTCAGTACCAACCCGCCTAAACCTGACTGACCGCTTCTCTTGTCGATGCCAGTTATGCTCATCCTTTTCCTGCCC
The DNA here is from genome assembly GCF_018873765.1 of Telopea speciosissima. NCBI lineage: Eukaryota > Viridiplantae > Streptophyta > Magnoliopsida > Proteales > Proteaceae > Telopea > Telopea speciosissima. The sequence goes on from NC_057922.1 coordinate 17,178,233, forward strand.
TTACTAGTAAAGGGGGAGTAAATGATTTGATATCTCATCTGAGAAAAGGCTTTTTTCGGGAGCATTGCAACTCGTGGGGAACGAGAAGGAAGGGAGAGCACAGTTAAAGTCGAGGGGACTCCGTAGAATATGCTACATGCCGGCTTTTTTGCTGCGAGATCATATTCTCCTAGAGCTACCCCATTTGTTCAGGACCATGCGTAGCAAGAGATGACATAAACGCAACTTCCGGGCTCATATCGTGCATCGCTATTTATCCCAACAGTATACCCAAACAGAGGTTCCTATCCGTATGGCACCCTTAGAAGGTTTAGAGTTGGGGCTTTCTTCACCCTGGTCTCTGACCACCCTTGTAGTTTTCTTCGCTGGAGCGCAGGAGCGCCATTTTATATAGGGGTAAGGCTTTTTCAGTTTGCTGCATGGATTCTTTAGATCTAAAGAATCCATACTTCCCCCGGAGCGAGACTCTATCCATATCTAAAAATGGAAGAACGAACTAGGCGGCCGACGGGCAAAAAAAGGGGGGAGGCCGGGGCCTTGGCGAGACGTTCTTCTTTCTTTTCGAAGCATTTTGCCAAGAGAGCGAGGGCGCCCTTCTGGGGTGGGGGCGTTTCCTTTCAAATGACAAGTGCCTCTTCCTGCTGCAGGGACATTGTAGAACTCGAAGGCACCATAGCGGGTGACACATGTCATCTTAGCTTCATCCCCTTCTGCTATTCGAACTTGGTAGTACCCCGAGTGTAAGTCCAGCTTCGAGAAATATCTCGCACTCTCCAATTGATTGAAAAGACCTATAATAAGGGGAATGGGGTACTTGTTCTTCACCGTCACTTTGTTGAGTGCCCAGTAGTCGATACACAGCCGAAGGCTTCCGTCGTCTTTCTTTTGAAACAATACATGCGCACCAAACGGAGCTTTAGGCGGCCTGATAAATCCTGCTTCAAGAAGTTCATCTAACTGCTTTCTCAGTTTTGCCAACTCTGGAGGGGCCATGCGATATGGTGTTTGAGCTGGAGGCTTCGTGCCTAGTTCCAACTCCATTTTGTGGTCAATAGCTCTTCGAGGCGGAAGCATCTTTGGAAGGGACTGAGGCATTAATCTACGAAGTCATCCAATACTTTTTAAATTTAAACGGGCCCTTGATCCGGAAAGGAAGGGAAGAGGAGGGTTTATCCCACCTGGCATATCCTTTGTTTCGAATCAGGTTCCCACATCTTACCGAGGAGCGATAGCGGCGAGGCCAACAATTCCATTTCACTGCTCCTCTTTTTCTTTTTTGTCAATACCCTATGTAGTAAATCAAACCCCCCGATAGTAGGATGTCATTTTGGTTTGTGGTTCGATGACACAACACATTCAATCTGTGGCACTGGACTGGTTCTGCTGGGCTTTCCCAGTGTCCCTTCGCTGCAGGTGCTAGCTATTGACTGGCACCTACCGCAACTTTCCTATTTACCTCTTTCTCATCACTTGATCACACTAAAGAGTGATTTTTATAACTATTCTTGCTTTACCAGAGTTTCTTTCGTTGGGAGCCCAAACTAGACATTCTGGACTCGCCCTTGGCAGGGAGATGAATACTGGTTCTTACATGAACTGGAAAAGTGGGCCGAGTGACTTACTAATTGGTTGGCCCTTTAAGATCCAAGGGCCCTGATAAAGAGACATAAACAAAAGGACAAAAAAAAAATGCTCGCATTACACTATCATTTTTTGGTTGTTAACCCGCCTGCGTATAATAGTTACAGAAGAATGATCAACAAAAACAGCCGCCATTTTGTGTACGCACCGTCCCTTCGCAGTTTTGGTGAATAATTGCCCGTGTCTGCTGTTCTCATCGTTCCACCGGACCTTGAGTTGCCCTACCCAAACTTGTTTGCCTAGTTGGGCTTAATGCGTCCCTAGTTTAGAAGGACGCCCCACCCCTGCTGTGCTTGTCTTTGCTTGTCTTTTCACCTTTGTTATTTCTTTTCAGTTCTTTTCTTTCTTGTACTCTTTCCTGTGATTGTATGGGATATTTACCTTTATGATCACAAGGTGGTGCTTGGGTAGGTCTTCTCTGATTATGTTCGGACGTGACAGGGAAGCCGGGAGGGACATAGCTGACTGAATCATTCCCCATCCAGCACTTAACCGACGAAAGAGAGGGGGACGCAGCCCCCACCGCCATATGAGATGGAGATTATTATACTTGGACTTTTCCTTTGTGGGATAGGGCAACAATTCCAGATGTCTTTTTTTGTTTTAGCGATAATCACTTCTGGGAGGGTGAATGCCAGGTTCCAGCACAAGAAAGAAGGACTTTTGGAAGTGGACTGGGGGGTCGTCATATGTTTTAGGTCCCCTTGGAGAGGGGAGAGAATGACTATAATGGATAAGGCTTTTGATCTCGCCTGGAGACTGGGTTTGGCCAAGTTTACGTGTAGGGAAGGTTTTACGCATCCAACCTCACCCCAGCCAAAAGGTCGGTAACTTTCTATTTAGACCATTCCTAAGGAACATGTACAAGGTATGTAAATAAAGAGATTCTTTTATTTTTATGGAAATGTAGGCATTATAATGGCATAAAACATGGAGATTGGCTTATTTTGGAAACCTTAATCTTGGCATTATGAATGCCTAAAAAGGGGATTTGAGAAAATCATTTTGCAGGAATTTTATCATTTTAACGGCAAAAAATGCAAAGTTTTAGAATATTTTCAGAAAATTCGGCACCATAACAACATAAAATGAAACATTATATAATATTTGGCACTATAACAACATAAATGGAATATTTAACTAATTAAATAAATAAGTAAATGAAATGAGGGAGGGGAGAGAAAGTCACCTCTTTTGGCCAAAGAGGACTTGTAGACTCAGTTTTGTAGAATTTCGATGATTCCTTTAATTTTTTGGCGAAATTCTGAGCTCGAGGGTATTTTCATCATTTTCTAATTTTTCAAAGTAGTTTCCTCTTTTTTTCTAACATTTTTTTTGCATGGTCTATCGATGCACGTTAGCATGTACTGGTGCATTTTACCCTCATGCACTTGCACACGTTAGAGCTGACGTGGGAGTTGCCCCGATCAGTGCCAAGCTCCGAGAATGTCGTCTAAGGTGGTATGACCATGCCCAATGGAGGCTTGGGGACACGCCAATAAGGAGGAGTGATCTGATCCCGATTGAAGGAGCTAAAAGAGCTAGAGGCATGCCTAAAATGACCATAAGAGAGGTTGTGAAGAATGACATGCATAGTTTGGGCCTTGTGCCAAGTATGAGCTCAGATAGAGCCTATTGGAGGGCAATGATCCATATTGTCGACACCATGTAGTTGAGATTTTCTTGAGTTTCTAGACTATCCTCTTTCCTCTTACTTTCATTTTCTATTTTTCACTTCTCTTAACTATTTTCTTCATTTTTATTCTTTATTCCTCATACTTGCATTTTCCGTCGTGAAGACCTCAGTTTTCCCTACTATGTTTTGAAATCATCCATGTAGCCGACCCCATTTAGTTGGGATGAGGTTATGGTTGTTGACTTGTTGTTTGTTGTTGTATGCATATTGAGAACATGTGAGACAAATTGATTGGCTTTGATGTACAAGTGTGAGATTGTTGCAAGTGTGTCCACAAACTTGATTATTTAAATTAAATTATTTAATTATTGGGATTCGTTTACGAGTCTTGGTAGTCCTTAATTTTTAACCTAAAACTGTTCACGACTAGGGATGGGACTAGACATCCTGTTCATATGGTTGCGCACTGTATGTACCTAGGAATGGAGATTCCAGGGCATAAGTGCGAGTGTAAATATTGTGTGTACATTAAATCCGATCAGACGAGAATTTCACATGGTCATTATTGTCAGATATAGAATGAAATTCTCGTGAGTAGTGCACGGCTGGTCCCTTGAGCTGAGGGGTCCTTATCGGTGTGGTTACGTATTGTGAGTTTTAGTGCACCAATAGTTGGTGTCTCACTGACTATATATTGGATCTACACCAATAGTTGGTGTCTCACTGACTATATATTGGTGTACTAGATTCACAATGTTTGGCCGTATTTGAAAGAGACATCCAACATAGAATCTACTACCCTAATTGGGACAACACTGAAGAGAGAATGTTTGTAATTGATTGGACACAAATCCGAATCTAGTGGTATTTTGGTAAAAATTGAATACAAGGTTTTAAAAATTAATATTATTTAAGCAAAAGATTTTGTGCACAGCTGCGCATGATGCACAGTCACACACAAACCGCTACATGGGGACAAAAGCCCCTTTCTAATACCAAAACCATACCCCCTATTTGATGTATCCTCGATGAAAGGAATCTCTTGTGCATGAATTTCTTCCCCTATTATTTCTATACATGCTCCTATATATTCTGTTATGTGATATTATATTATGGAAGGACTGATCTGTAATTAGCTATTAAAACTGGGAGATTTCATATTAACATATTTGATTGTGTATGTATTAGTAAATAGTGCATTGAGAATGTGGCATTGAGCTGACACATGACATGTTAAGTGTAATCCTAATGAGATCCTATCTCTTCCTGATTTAGTTTCATCCCCTTTGTTAGCATTATATTGGGTTGACCATCATTATTGAGAGAAAACACCATTTGATTGAAATCTTGATGTGAAATGTGATCTCATATCACAAACAAGAGAGATGAAGAGAAGAAAATACATTGTCTATGTGGTTGAATTTCGAATTCGAAGAACACTCATGGAATTCTCCTCTCCCCCGTGTGGGAAAAAGGCTTATGAGGAGGATAGTGGCTTGGTCTGTTTCAATATCGCTTGCTTTCTTCACCATCAAGCCGGTCAAACCGTCAGCTCCAACGGTTAACCTGGTTCAGTCATTCAAGTCAAACCATCATATGTACCGGTTGAACCCCAGTTTCCCACTTTGCACAGCACAGGTTCTCCCTCGTTTCTTTCTCTAGGGTTTATCAATGGGTTAATAGGAGAAAATACCGGAAAAAAAATGTCCGAATCTTGCAAGCAAAGAAGCTGTTGATAAGCAGCAACACCCCATTCGACAAATTTGAGGTAATTTGCCCACCAATGCTTTCTTTTTGTGTTATAAAGCTTCTTTATTTAGTCAGTAGAGATGCAAGGACGCATCTATGTGTCCTTGAAAACCCATTCCTCAAATCCTTTTCTAACATCTCAGAATCCGGAATCCAACCATCTCAGATCGTAGATTACCTAATAAACTCATGTGGGTTATCCTCAGAAACTGCTGTTTCTGCAGCCAAGAAAATTCATCGCAGTTTCCTCAACACAGAGAAATCGGATTCTGTGCTCAAGTTCTTTAGAAGCATTGGTTTTTCAAGAACCCACATCATGAAGCTCGTCTCCTTGAGGCCCCGACTGTTATTGTCTTCTGTGGATAAAACCCTCAAGCCCAAGTTAAAGCCATTCCAAGATTTGGGTCTATCGGGTTCGGAACTCGCAGAAGTGATTGCTTCAAATCCAGGTATCCTAACTAGAGGCCTAAGAACCCAGATACTTCCCAGCCTTGAGGTCATTACAAGCTATGTTGGGACGGGTGAGAATATGTCGAAAACATTGAAGCGCTCAAGATGGCTAGCCAATCCTGGGGGAAGACTGCTGCCCAACATTGATTTCCTGAGGAATCAAAATGTGCCCGACTCAAGAATTGCTTACCTGATGATGAATCAGCCAGGGAATTTGGCGATGAAGCCCGATTACATGAAAAAAGTAGTTGAGACCCTCAAGGGGTTGGGCTTCAAACCTGAGTCAAAATTGTTTACTGTTGGAATTCATACCTTGGTTTCGATGAGCAAATCTACTTGGCAGACAAAAATTAAGTTATTGAAGGATTTGGGCTGGTCTGAAGAGCAAATTTTTGCTGCTTTTAGGAGATTCCCTGTTTTCATGACATGCTCAATGAAGAAGATGAGGCTAGGAATGGACTTCTATGCAAATGCGCTCAATTGGGATGCTTCAAATGTTTCAAAACATCCAAAGCTTCTAATGTTCAGCTTTAAAGAAAGGATTATTCCTAGATTTGAGGTATGGAAGATGTTGATGTCAAAAGAGTTGGTTTCAAAAGAGCAGCCAACTCTGGTTACTGCATGGAGTATGTCTGAGAAAAATTTCTTGCAGAAGTATGTGGAGAAGTATAAGGACATAGTTCCTGATTTAATGAAGGTGTACAAGATGCGAAATTGAGATGGTATCTAACCGAGTTATTGGACAACATCGGGTAGTTGCATCAGATGGAGGAAAAAGGAGGTGGTGGAACTGCTTGAATTAGCTATTGTTTTTTTGGAAATTTGGAGCTAATGGAAGTGTTTTCAGAAATGACTAGAGGTCTGAGAAGGGGTATGTTTGGTTTTGGACCATACCCAACAACCATGTTAGACACAGCATCATGTCAATTAGAATAGCATGATAACAGTAGAGCCATTAAGGTGTTTGCAGATGAGTCAGTTGCAAATCTACCCTTTTTATTTAGATATCTACCTGCTTAATTGGATGTTGGTTCATTTATAGAAAATGATTCATACTCAAATCTTTTTGTGAGTTAAAGACCTTTTGGTTCTTTTTGTTATCCATAAAGTGTTGAGAACTCTGTCCAAAGTGCAAACCATATGTCGCTAATTAATTCTTTTTGGATTGCATTTCATATAATTAATTGCCTTTTTAGTGCTGGGAAGAGGATTAAAAAGAGGTTCTCTTCCAAAGAGAAGCTGACTAGGTTTGCATGGTGGTTATATGTACAGGGAAGTTATCTGAAATGGGCATGAGTATGGTGCTATTAAGCTCTAACTGTCGAGTTCAATCTCAATCCCACTTCCCATCCAACCAGAAACATGGTTGATAGCAGCTGCGGCCCATGTTCTTACAAAATTTCTGCCCTTAAGTAAAAGACATTGTTTCTCCTTTTATGTGTTAGTTCACATGTGGTTGTGGCATTGCACCCTGCAAAACCTGATTATAATATTCCGGCACTAAAAAGATGTATCTCTGATCATTTGTTTTTTGAGTGTAGTAGCCATGCTCCCTTCTAGTAGACTGGCTGTCCTCCAAAATTGTGGTTTTCATACAGGTCAGACTTTTGGTTTACTGGGATTCAATTAGCAATGGAACTCCACATCGTGTCAAGAAGGCAGCCATTGGTAATTTTCTTAGAATTGACAAGGATTTGCGATACATTTGAAGTCCATTAAAATGGATAACAAAAGATAGAGCATTCTGAACACCTTTTTTAGCCTAGAGTAATTTCTCCAAAGAGAAGATAATAATCATTCTGGAGGTCAATTGAAGTAGGAAGTCAATATTCTAGGTAAAGTATTCGGATTTGATTGACAATTTCATTGAATCCTAGTCTTGGGATGACAGAATTGACCGAAATCAATGCCAGAGAAGAGATGAAGACAGCTTCTATAACTTGGGCAAATATAATTAATTAGTCATCTCAAGCTGTATCTGTGTGTATAAACTGTTCTCTTCTTCATTTTGTTTGTTTGTTTTTTTTTTCCTCTTCTTTTTGTTTGTGTTGTGTGTGTGTGTGAGCTTTTGTGCATAATTTCAGTTTCCCATAATTTAAATTCAATGCAGCATTGCAGATCCAGAAGGAAAAATTTCTTAACCCAGTAAAGAATGTGTGTGTGCGTTTTGTCATTTGTGCATAATTTCAGTTTCCCATAATTTAAATTACAATGCAGCATTGCAGATCCAGAAGGAAATCTTTTTTGACAACCCAGTAAAGAACAGAGGTTCACAAGCTTTTTTAATCAGGAAAAATTGGACCATGTATCCAGTCAGCTGGTTGTCACTGAAAGATCTTCAAGTCTGCATCTTTTTCAAAGTTGCTCTTGCACTCTTACTGGACTCTTAAATCAATTCTAACTTCTCCAACCCTACCACACCCCCCCCCAAAAAAAAAAAAAAAAAAAAAAGGAAAATTTTTGTACTGACTTCAGTTACTACAGATTTAAACGTATGTGAGGCCTCCATGAACTGAAATGTCTTGGCAAGTCCAACTTGGGACAGACTACTATAACTTCTAATCTTGAAGAAAGTATTAATGGAATTTTATATGAGTCTAGTGTGGGGAATTGGGGATGCATGGATCCTCCTAGGCCTAGCTATTTATCCTATACTCTCCCAAGTTCCAACAAACCATTTGTTTTAAAGGACACTTTATCCTTTGATGACACCTCTCCATATGATAGAGCAGTTTGATTTCATTTCAGGTTTCAGCAGGTCCTTAGATTAATCTCCCACTTGACCTTGCTATTAGTTATGATCATATATATGCTTTTCTAAACCCCAGTCCATCCCTTGATCTGTGAATACAGAATGAATTACATGATTTAAGGTGAAGCTTTTCCCTCACTTGGGTCCAGAAATTAGATTGATCAAAATCTGTTTTTGTCACTGATTGTTCTTCCTGCCAAGAACGATGATATGTCGGAACTGAGGCTAAGACTTTGTTAGTAACAATTGGTCTTCCTGCCCAAGTTAGGAAAGTATCTTTCCTCAAGGTTCTTAATCCCTTGATCCGGATCAGTCTAAAGTGGAAAAAATCTCGATTTTGTTGGATAGGTCATGGAATCGGTTAGTATCGTCTCCAATTTAATCCCTAATCCCTATTTCTCCATTTAGCTTATCTTGACTTGCTTCCTCAACACCTATTGGTTTTCAAACCCTAAACCCTAAACACATTATGCAATGGGAAGATCATCGTGAGGGATATGACATGACCTTCCAATCAATTCTCTAAAAAAAATTATTTACTGGTTTAGGACCACCCTTGTAGTTTTCTTCACTTGGTTGGGAACTAAGCTTCGACTTTCTTTTTTTGAAAAAAAAAAACTTCAAGCTAGTGTTTCATCTTAAACCATTGTTTTACATGATCTAAATATTGGAGGGACCAAGAATTAGGGGTGTCCTGGGAAGTCCCCCAAAGGAGTTGGGAAGAAACTTGGAGTTGTGTCTCAAGCCTAGCCGAGCCCAATGTCTTGAGAAGTAGACTAGCTTGGCACAACCCAGTTTTGAGTTTGAGATTGCTTAGCTTCATGTCATAGACTTAGTCTTGCTAAGTCAAAGCTAAGTCAACCGTGTCAGCACTTAGCACTCTCATTTACACTAAGTAAGCCTTACTTCACTCTTGAGAGACTTGGGAAGAGAGCCTAAGATAACCCTTGTTAGAAAAACTCTATTTGAAGAAGGAAACTTCAAACTGCTTTGAACGTGATCTCGCTATCTTAAAGGAGATATTTGCTCCACAAGACAAATTCACCTTCAAGATTCAATAAAGCAATAAAATAAAACACAAAACTTCTTTTAGAGATACTGAATGCAAGAGAGAGAGAGATATTTCATTTGAACACAACACTTCTATAACTTGTATTTTATAGAAGTGGAGCACCTCTTCTGAATAGACATATCTATTCATTTTGTATTTAGACCATTAGATCGATTGTCATCCGATCTAACGGTCCAGATTAAACCAGAGATGAACTTGTTCACAACAATCATATCCTATCAAACGTGACCGTAGGATCTTCTAATCCGACAGATTTGATCATTTAAAAAAATCAACGTACCAGATCAAATCACTTCGCGTGCAAAGTGCTAAGTGCGTGCGTACGCCACTAACGCCTCTGCTGCCCACACCGCGCATGCGGACGGTTATGCCGTCCTCGCATATACACCGTAGAATGTCTCCCTTTTCCGATCTAACTCAAGAGATAAAGAAGGTAATGTAATAAATACCATTTTTAACTCTTGTAGTTTTTCGATGTGAGACTAAAGCATTTTACCCAAATAACAAATTATTTATTTAATCTCTCATCTTATTACAATCTATCTAACAACCCTTTAGAGAGTTTGCGTGTAGATCATTTTCCCATGAGTGATGTACGTTTTCTATAAACAAACATCAATGGCTTTATTAACAAAAAGAGGGGAAAAAATGGTTGTAGAATGGATAAAGAAGTAGCAAAAGTAGTTGCATATCTCTTTCTTTCCTTACATCCTTGTTTCTCGATATTGATCAACGAGAAACCATTGGCAGGCAAAGAATAAGAATCAACAAGAGATAAAAAGAGACACAGTAGGAAAGTACGAAGGACATGGGGTCTTTAGCTCATCCCTGGTGCAACAAGAGATAAAAAGAGACACAGTAGGAAAGTAGGAAGGACATGGGGTCTTTAGCTCATCCCTGGTGCTAGATGCATAACTTTGTCAAGTTTGTTCTTTTTCCCAAGGCTGCATTTTTTTTTGGAGTAAAATTTTATGTGGTTAATGTAAAATTTTACATGTATAACATTGGAAAACTTTTCAACATGTAAAATTTTAGAAACTAAATTTTTTGAAGTAAAAACTTTCAAGTAAAATTTTACTCGAAAACAAACAGAGGCCAAGGAAAATATTCTTTGAGTCAATTGTGGAGGGTACATTTGCGTACATACACTCTTTCTCCCCCTTTCACATGAAATGACTTTTTTTCCTCAAGATACAAAACCATTTTGTCAATCCTCATGCTCTCTCTCTCTCTCTCGGATTCTCCCCGTGAATTTGATCAGTATTCGGTACCCCTTTATTTGGGATTTGACTCCTCTCCTGCGAGCACCCACCCTAATGAGGCATCCAACGGTGGGACTGCTCGCAGCACACTGAGATGTGTGCCTGGCCCCACCTCGGCATGCACAGGGCAGCCCCTCCATTGGATGCCTCACTACGGGTGCTCCCCCACCCCACCAGCTCAAACTCCTCAAAGAACATCAGCCCAACTCAAATAAATGATATTCAGTTTAACAACTCCACACCTGCCTTTATTTTAAAATTTTTTTTTGGGTGGGAAGGTTTGGCTGGGGTGCGGGTGAGTAAACCCGCCCAAGTATCCACCCCTTGTCCTTTTTTTTTTTTTTTCTTTCTGAAATTGATTGATATTTTAACGCGGTGCTTCATTGCTTGCCTTCCTCAACAATTGACATTCGATTGTCCTAAGAGTTTTTTAATTACTTCGCCTCAGGCTTCGACGAAATTGTCCTGATCGTTTCAGAAATTCTCAAAACCCTAGGCAATTCCGATTTCTGGAAGCTTTGGTCGAATCCCTCTCAAATTGAAACTTCTCATTGTTGGCTAGGAATTTTTCAACCTCGAACAGAGAAGGCAGAAGATGAAGAAGATTTTCGGTGTGAAGAAAGACAAAGAGCCCCCTCCCTCCATTCAAGATGCCTCCGATAGGGTACCTTTCTCCATCCATCTCTCTTGTATCCTCAATCGTTTTTGCTTTAGTCAACTAATGATCTTATTTTACAATGTACTCAGTTGTTCAATTGACACTTACTTCGATTTTGTTATACTATTAAATTCCTTCTGTTATTTCTGTCGTTCTTTCATTCCGTTTTGAGTCTGCGGATTATTCGTTTCGTAGGATACCGAATTAATTTCTTTTTGGAAGCTTTATGCTGATCATACTGACGGAAGTTCTAAAAAAATAAAAAAATCTAGCTGTTACTCTTGAAAAGCTGTTTTTTTTTTTTTTTTTTGGTTCTATTGGATATAAATTTTCCTTTTAATTATAATAGTTGTTTAACAGAATTGTGTAGATTTTTTTCCCTTTTTGGTGGGCTAGGTCTAGGTTATGAACCTCCATAGACTTTACAAGCTTAGCAATTCAATTCCCTCCTTATATCATATGAATCAAACTAGGTCAAATCAAAGAGGAACTTCCTTACAAATTTCCAACTTTTTTTCTTTCTCCCGAGGTTAAGGAAGTTATGCAAAAAGGAAGAAAGACGTATCATGTCAAAATACAACTTACATCTAATGTCCCTATTATCTGTGTTTAGAAAATTGGACAGAGTGCAAGGAAGTTCTGAAGGGCTAAAAGCCATTTCATTTACACTATTACACAGACAAGCAAGCAATTCAAACCTGCATGTTTAACTTCTCTTGTACAAATATTCGTAAGGTACATACTCAAAGTTAGCCTTCAGAGACTTAATGGGTTACTTAAATTCTAGAGTCTCACAAGGCCCCAAAACATTTTTCCTACCTCCAAAAGGATCAGATTGAAAATGAAGGTCCTTAATACCCATTGTTGTTCCCTTCTTTCTGCTATCCTCTGTGGCAAAAATCTCTGAAAATAGGATTGAGTATCCCTTCTTGAAACTTAGTTGAGGCCATTTCTCCTTGATCCCCATTGTGACCCTGTGTCCTCTTGTTTGGTGTAAGCTCTAGAATGATGTGCAAATGCACCAGTCAGTGTCAGTCACAGTAGTATAAGCCAACCAATTAAGGCCCTTGTTTATATATGTGAATCACTTACTCAATTAGCTTTAGGACTTGAGGCTTGTATACACAGAAAATCAACTGTTCAATCAATTATCATACTGTCACAATTTGAACCTTATGATCAGCTGCCTCATGGATTGGGTAATTGTTTCAGCAGATCTTATGGTCTTGTCAAATGAAATTTTCTTCATGCAAACTTTATTGATAATGCTAGCTCAAATGTGGTATTGCATCCTCCTTCCTTACTGATGCTGCATAATCAGGGGTTTGAAGGTGATGCCCTGCTAGAAAGAATATGGTAATATGGATTTTTTTAAAAAAAATTTTGAACAAGCTAAAGTCAATGGTCAACTTGGAGCTTGAAGGATATATAGCTCTCCCTCCCTCCAACCAGCAATTTCATCTGGCTCAAACCTTTAATATTTAAGTTGGCACCTCTAAAGCAGTTTGGGTGAAAATTACCTTGTTGAAGGATTATTTACTTATTGTTTGGCCTTCACTTTGTAATCTGAGTAGTACTTGGCCGTTTCAACTGCTTTTTCCTTAAAAAAGTTGATGTGGTCCCGTGTTCCCAAACCCTTAAATTGGATCGTTACGGCCCACAGAAGTGAATGAAATTTAAAATAATAAGCAGTAGCAACTTTTGTAATTAAATAGAACTTTTGAATCCCTTTTTGAATAAGTTAATAGAGGATGGAGGATCAGGAATTTCAATTATGGATAGGGGATTGTTCTGGACTAGAAATATTAGAGTGGGGTGAGACAAAATAAAAACAGAAACAGTGGTTTTATGTAAATAATCTTAGTGGTCCTTAATAGCAATTAAGAAAGAAGAATCATCTTCTTCCTCACCACTTCATGATAGAAACGAGCAGCAGTAAATGGATTCACTGGGAACAATCCAGCCCCTCTCCCCCCCCCCCCCCCCAATCTGGACTCCAAATCGTAGGAGAAATTATGAGCAGGTCTATAATCCCCAAAAATCTATCAAATCCAACCCAGTAACATGCTCAAAGGTCATGGATTGAACCAGAACAAATTCTGCAAGTTTTGCTTGGCGGTAAACTCAGAATAGTCTAGTTGCAGGTCGTGATTCTCACAATAGAGATTTTTTTTTTTGGGGGGGGGGGGAGCTCCAATAGAGATGATTTGGGTGGACAAGATCCTAAGTGTTGGGTCGCCCTAGGTTAGTGAGGTTAACCCCAAAATTTTAAATCAAACGGTCTTACAACCAGCGGATTCTATCAATTTCTATGGGGTTCCCAAAACCCACGTTGGAACATGGTAGCAGGAGATAATGTGAAACAATTCAACAGAAAAGAAGAATAAAAGAGAGAAGAAGATAATAAGAGAGAAGGACCAGTCCTGAAGGAGGGATTCTGGAATTAAGCAGAGAGAGAGGAAGGAGGAGAAAACAGGACTCATGATCAGTGTTAAAGTGTATCGCGAGGGGGAGTATCTTCCTTATTAAGTCGTGAGAGTTGTGTTGTCTTAGAGTTAGAGTTGGTTTATGTTTAGTCTGGTTAAGTCATTCTTGGTATTTGTTATTTACTTTGGTTGTAATTTGACTCTAAATATGATTCTTAGTTTACTATTGATGACATCACATCTCATTAACCCCCTCTCCAACGGTCCTCTTTTTTTCTTCCTGCCCCCTCTAGCGTCTCTTTCCCCATACCCCTTTAAATATGTATTTTTTATTATTTTGAATGGCAGCTTTTGAATATTATCTTCTATGTATGAACTTCAAGTTCCTTTGAGAGTTGAGTGAATCCTCTTGTTGGGTTGAGTGAGTCCCCGCCTTTTGGTCGAGTGAATCCCCATCTTTTGTGTGGTTTTGTTCTCATTAGTAAGCTATTTCCTATTTCATTCTTAAATTTTAACTTTCCTTATTATTTGAATTTGGCCTACATCAACTATAAGTAGTGGGCCTAGGCCATGATAGAGGAATCTTAATCTTATCGTGGCCCTAGGATTTTCTCCCCTTTTCTCATATTGTGGTCTCTCTCAGTTCTCTTCTTCTTTCTGTCTCCCTCTCTTACTCTTCATCATAGATTCTGGTTGGTGATATTTGATTTTTCTACATGGTATCAGAGCGATGAAGATGAGGAAGGAAAAAAAGAAGAAGAAATATTCCCCTATTTCCTGCTCTTTATTTTCTGTTATTTTCTTTACTGTTTTCTGTTGTTCTGAGTGGTAGTTGCTGCCCACCTTTTTCGTTTCAATCTCATTTGTCCATGGTCTTTTACCCTTGAGGTTTGATACTGTGGGTCTACCCCTTATGGCAATTTAAACTTCAGATCATTTCCCTTTCAAACCCTTTTACTGTGGGATACTCACCTCTAATCAAATCTGAACCAGCAATTTTCGCCAAAGTCTGTTGCAGGTTCTTTCGATGAGATTCTTAATGCTCTTGGAAGGGTTGAGGCATATCGAACTTGTCTCAAAATCCCAGTTCTATTGAAGGTTTATCGAGAGAGAACCATCCTTCGAACTGATTCAGATTTCTGTCTCCTATGTTGGCTGAAGGTTGAAGACGATGCTGTTTACCCCCTCCATTCAATTTAATTAATTTCCTTACCCCCACTTTCCTTGTTACCCCTCCCTCTCTCCTTTATTACTTCTTACCCTTATTTTGTTTTCAGTTTCAAGACTACCCTTCATCACTTATGCCTTTCCATCTACTTATTTCTTCCCTTCTTCTTGTAGCTTTAAACTTCTACTAATTTTAGTGTTGGGTGGACCCAAAACGATCCGAATTGAGCTTTGGAACCTCGGATTGCATTTGTTCGCATGTTTCGTTTCTTTTGATATAATTACAATTCTGCCATTACATTTATTAATGTAGCCCTAGATAGACAAGGGGTCTACTAGGAGCCATGTAAAATTGGATCTGCTAAGCTACTGGTTTGGGGAAATTTGTCAAGACTAGGGTTAGGATTGGGGAATTGGGGGTTGATTTTTATGTAGTAAAGCAGGGCAGGTGTAGGGGAGGCTAATAAACCAGATTTGGAATGATTTGGATAAGAAATTAAAAATCAGAAAATTAGGGTTTCAGATTTTAGGTTTTGAGGAAGAACATGAAGAATTTAGGGCTTTTAATGGAGGGTTTGATGCAAGGTTTGGATTGAGTTTCCCAAAGGCTGAGAACAGCACTTGGCCAAGGTTGGATGATGTTTGGGTGGTTGGAAAATGGCTGAGTCTTGGAGAAGGTGGTGAATTTTGGGAAGGAGAAGGTGGTGAATTTTGGGGAAGGAAATGGGACAGAACTTAGGATCGAGTGGAAGGGTTGATATGAAGGAGCTGTGGTTGAGAGATGAAAGGATTCTGATGGCTGGAAGTGATGGACAGAAGTTAAATCTTAAGAAAGAAATTGCAGAAAAACTGTAAACACTTATTGAATTGTAAAGAGTGCAAGACAGCAGCTTGAAGATGAGCTTGAACAAGACCTCCCGATCTGAATAGATGCAAAGAGTCAATCGGAGTCCACCAATTCTTTCACCTTGAGATCCACAAGGCCTTCTTGAAGTAACTCTCAAAGAACACTCACAAAGGGAGCATGGCAGCAGCCACAACAGCAAAAGCTAATTCAGTTTTTTAACAAAACAAAAGTGGGCAGCTTCCCATGATTCTCTTAGCTATTAATAAAATGGTCAAAGGCCCAAACCCTAATACAAGCTAAGTAGATCCTCTAAGGACCAATAGCAATACAAGATTCTCTAAGGACCAATAAAAATAGAAAACATAACTTAAACTGAACCAAAGCTGAACCAAAGGTTGAACCAGTTTGGTTCAACTTAAAACATAAAAAAAAAAACACTTAGCTAAAAAACTATGGAAAACAGAAAATAAACTAAGATTAAAAATAACTAAGGCCTAATCTTAGGGCTGTTTTATTTGCGGATGCTTGGATCTGCATCAGCTCTCCCCGACTTAAAAACATTCATCTCCGATGAATGGGTGAAGTCCATGAACACTCCCGTAACTAGGGGCTAAGCTTCTTGACGTCATTAGTATGACTCCAAGTATTGTGTTGGCTTGAAGAAACTCGTCCCCGAATTTTGTAGTGACGAGGAGGAAACAACGTGTGAGCAGCAGCTTTAACACTTCCCAAACAAAATTCTGGTAAGGCTGGAGCATTTGGAATAAAGTCTTCAAGTCGTGGAGCCTTCTCTTTAAAGAACCAAGGTGGCATCACAAACTCTATATGATCAATCACTAGTCTTCAATGTTAATAGCCATCTCATCAAGCTTTACCTCTTCAAGAACATCATCTTGAATGTCATTGCCTTCTTTTGGAATGCTCTCAACCACCTTTTCATCTTCTGCCAGTTCATCCATCAATGGTTGAGTAATAACATGAACACCTTGAGCATCATCACCCAAGTTTTCATAGTAACCAGCTAAGGCATCATCATCGTTATCATCAGGGGCTTCATCTTCCTTTGCAGCCACAGTGACAGGTTTATGCTTTTGTGGGCAATCCCTTGCATAGTGTCCAATCTCATTGCAGTGGAAACACTTGTGGGGTTCACTGCTGTCCATGAAAGCTTTACCTTTATGATCAACACATGGAGGAGCTGTAGGGCTGGAAGAACTACCAACAGAATGGCCTAATTGAATAGAGCTAGCAGCAGAATTTTCAGCTTGACTGTAACCATTGGTAGTAGACTTGAATGCTGGAAAAGCTTTGTTGGTGTCGACAATAGAGGAATCAAACCTTCTATTGGCAGCCAATAATTCTTCAGCCTTCAATGCTTTCTCAAAACAGTCCCGGACATCTTTGACATCAACCACTCCAGTGGTCCTGGTAATATCAGCCCTAAAATGCTTGGGTAGATATTTCTTCTTCAGCTCATGCTTCATTTCAGCCCATGTAGTAGGTGCAATATCATCATATTCCGTGTCACCCTCAATGGTTCTCCACCATTCACGGGCTGGCCCCACTAGATTTGTACGAGCTAACCTTATCTTCCTAGACTCAGGTAGATCATACCAATCAAAATAGGCTTCTAAAGCAATCAACCAATCACAAAATACATGTGGACCTGATCTGCGATCAAAGTCTACCAACTCATATGCCTCTGGAGGTCTATGAAGTTTCCTGTAGCCTCTGTATCTTCTGTTCCTGTCTTCAATGTGATCTCTGTACCTCTCTTTGTATTTTTCATTTCTGCCCAGGGTTCTATGCACTTCAGAATGGGCTTGAAATCTGTCTTCTAATAGAGGATTGTTGCTGTCCATATTAAGTGCAAGCTGTCTTTCTCTTTGTACCACCGAATTGACTTGAAATCTGTCCTCTTCAAGAGGATGGTTGCTGTCCCTTCTAGGAGCAATTCTCTGCTCTTCTAATCGTGTCAACTTTTCACTCAAATGTTGGAGCATCTCCATTATAACAGTCATAGGATCAGGTGGGGATGGTAGTGTTGGATCCACAATCAGGTTGCCATGCTCTGCCATGGCTTTGATACCAAAGTAATGTAGTCCTAGATAGACAAGGGGTCTATTAGGAGCCATGTAAAACTGGATCTGCTAAGCTACTGGTTTGGGGAAATTTGTCAAGACTAGAGTTAGGATTGGGAAATTGGGGGTTGATTTTTATGTAGTAAAGCAGGGCAGGTGTAGGGGAGGCTAATAAACCAGATTTGGATAAGAAATTAAAAATCAGAAAATTAGGGTTTCGGATTTTAGGTTTTGAGGAAGAACATGAAGATTTTAGGGCTTTTAATGGAGGGTTTGATGCAAGGTTTGGATTGAGTTTCCCAAAGGCTGAGAACAGCACTCGGCCAAGGTTAGATGATGTTTGGGTGGTTGGAAATGGCTGAGTGGAAATCTAGGGTTTTGGGGTTGGAGAAGGTGGTGATTTTGGGGAAGGAGAAGGTGGTGAATTTTGGGGAAGGAAATGGGACAGAACTTAGGATCGAGTGGAAGGGTTGATATGAAGGAGCTGTGGTTGAGAGATGAAAGGATTCTGATGGCTGGAAGTGATGGACAGAAGTTAAATCTTAAGAAAGAAATTGCAAAAAAACTATAAACACTTACTGATTTGCAAAGAGTGCAAGAGAGCAGCTTGAAGATGAGCTTGAACAAGACCTCCCGATCTGAACAGATGCAAAGAGTCAATCGGAGTCCACCAATTCCTTCACCTTGAGATCCACAAGGCCTTCTTGAAGTAACTCTCAAGGAACACTCACAAAGGGAGCATGGCAGCAACCACAACAGCAAAAGCTGATTTAGTTTTTTAACAAATCAAAAGTGGGCAGCCTCCCATGATTCTCTTAGCTATTAATAAGATGGCCAAAGGCCCAAACCCTAATACAAGCTAAGTAGATCCTCTAAGGACCAATAGCAATATAAGATCCTTTAAGGAGCAATAAAAATAGAAAACATAACTTAAACTGAACCAAAGCTGAACCAAAGGTTGAACCAGTTTGGTTCAACTTAAAACATAAAAAAAAAACATTTAGCTAAAAATCTATGTATGGAAAACAGAAAATAAACTAAGATTAAAAATAACTAAGGCCTAATCTTAGGGCTGTTTTATTTGCGGATGCTTGGATCTGCATCATTTATTCTCTTGGCCCAACTATTTATGTGCCTGTGCTTTAAATGAATATCTAGCCGTTGGATTATCACCAATTTTTGAGGGTGGGCCTTTGGCGCAACGGTAAGGTTGGTCCATTGTCATGGGTTCGAGTCTGGAAACAACCTCTTTTCGAAAGCAGGGGTAAGGCTGCGTACATTATGACCCTCCTTAGACCTTGCAGCGGTGGGAGCCTCGTGCACTGGGTACACCCTTTTTTGGATTAGCACCAATTTTTGCAGTAGAGTTTGTTTGCGTGGATACTACACTTGCTTAGAAGATCTGCCAGGTCAGAATTGTTTTTCTCGGGTTTCTGGTAGCCTGCTAATTTGGTGGCTGCCATATATATTGGAAACCCGCCGTTCGATCAACTCAATATTTTGGGGATTATTATTATCGTTTGCAAGGAGCATTGACCATAATTTGGGAGACGGTGGTTCTACTTCCTACAACTGTGTTTTTGCCCTGCTCTGTGATTTGGTTTCCTGTGGCTGGGATTTTTGGTTCTATTATGAAATTTGTCTTGCGGTTGGAGTTCTGTATATACTTTGATCTGATCCATTGCTGCTACTGATGCTATTGCCACTGCTCTTGTTTAAGGGTGTCAACTGGTACGGTTTCGGGAATACGGTACGGTACCAAAAATAGGTACCCAATACCGATACCGTACCGTACCGTTTAGGAGTCTTATTTTCAATACCGTTACCGTACCGCTATGGTACGGTTTCGGTATGGTATAAAAATGGTATAAAAAAGGATATGAATACGGTACGAAAACGGTATAGAATTCGATTTTTAAAAAACGGTATTAAAAAATGGTGTTCCGCATTATCACCCAACCATACCTTCACGGCTTCACCTGATCACCAACAAAACCCACATCTCCATTCATTAATCCATAATACTGCACTCAGTAAACTGATTTTGCATAAAAATCTCAATGGAAGAAAAGTAGAAAAAGATGAGGGGAGAGAGATTAAAATCCTTGACAAAATCGTATTTGGAATAAGCATTTCTGATGACTGTGTTCTCTGTACTCTGTAGTGCTGCAACTGAAGAGGGACGCTCTGTACTTTTTGCAATCAACGATCATAACTGGCTTGGATGTCCTTCCACTAGCAGAACCAACCTTGTCGATTGCCTTCACCACGTCCATCCCTTCAACCACCTGTCCGAAAACCACGTGCTTTCCATCGAGCCACTCGGTCTTCGTAATGCAAATAAAGAACTGAGATCCGTTAGTGTTAGGTCCAGCGTTAGCCATGGACAGAATGCCAGCTCCAGTGTGTTTCTTGACGAAGTTCTCGTCGGCGAACTTGGATCCGTAGATCGACTCGCCACCGGTACCATTTCCGGCGGTGAAATCACCACCCTGACACATGAATCCTGGGATCACACGGTGGAAGGACGATCCCTTGAAGTGCAGGGCCTTGCCGCTCCGGCCAGATCCCTTCTCTCTGGTGCAAAGAGCACGGAAGTTCTCCGTAGTGTGAGGGGTGACATCGGCGTAGAGCTCCATGACGATTCTACTAGCGGGAGCACCGCCGACCGATGTGTCGAAGAAGACCCTAGGGTTAGCCATTTCAGATTGAACTGAAAGGAGTGAAAGCGTGAAAGGAATTAGGGATTTAGGGTCTTAGGAGTTAGGACTGTTAGGAGTTTAATTTTACAAATATACCCCACAATACGGTATGGTTTGGGTACAGATTCAGTATAACGGTACGGTTTCGGTACATACCGTCGGTATTGTACCCAATACCGATACCGTACCGTGGGTAATACCCTTTTTTTGGTACCGTACCGTACCGTTTCTGCAACGGTACGGTTTGGTACAGTTTTATACGGTCGGTTTCGGTATCGGTATACGGTTTCGGTTCCAAATTGACACCCTTACTCTTGATTATGGTACTTATGTGTTGCTCATCCTTCGTGATGCTGGTTATTGCTGCCATCTGATGGTGGGTGATTCTTTGTTGTCTCCTCTGCATTATTTGTCCACATGTAGTGCTATACGTGAGGGGGAGATTATTATTAATATCTATTTGTGTCATTAACATAGTGTCATCTACTTATTTGAAGATTTGTCATTATCTGTTCGTGTCATCTGCTCTAGTCATCAGCAACATATTTTCTTATGGAGATGGTTACTTGTGATTCAGCAACAAGATTCTTATTTGTGGTTCCCCGCATCCTTATGCTGTTACTTGTGGTTCTATGTTGCACTTTTATCAGTGGTTTACAGCAACCTATGCTGCACTTTTATCAGTGGTTCTCAGCAATCTATGCTGTTTTTTTTCTATTAGTGGTCTGTAGCAACCTATGCTGCACTTTTAGCTGTCTGCTTTGTAAAGATTTCTAATTACAACTTGCCTTCCTTGAGAAGGGCTTACGATGTTGATGTTGCTGCAGTGCTGATGGCTG
Source organism: Telopea speciosissima (assembly GCF_018873765.1). NCBI lineage: Eukaryota > Viridiplantae > Streptophyta > Magnoliopsida > Proteales > Proteaceae > Telopea > Telopea speciosissima. Next base: position 17,199,515 of record NC_057922.1, read on the forward strand.
ATGTGCTTATGATAGTATCCGGACTGGACGGTGTTGCTGCTGGTTACGGGCTTCTACAACTGATATATTTATCAAGTTTGGTTCTACTGGTTATATCTATCTTTGTTGTTCCAAGCTGGAGCCTAGGATATATATGCTCCATGTTGAGGGGGAATGTCTTCCTTGTTTAGTCGTGAGAGTTGTGTTGTGTTAGAGCTATTTGGATTTGTTCAACACGAATACTGTCGTGCTGATGACCGATGTGCTTATGATAATATCGTGACTGGAAGGTGGTGTTGCTGGTCACAGGCTTCGACAACTGATATATCTATTTTGTTATATCTATATTTGGTTTTACTGGTTATATATATGCTCCAGCTTGGGGGGGAGTGTCTTCCTTGTTAAGTCGTGAGAGTTGGTTTATATTTAGTCTAATTAAGTCATTGTTGGTCTTTGTTATTTACTTTGGTTGTAATTTGATTCTAAGTAGGATTCTTAGTTTAACATAAGTAGTGGGTGTGTAGGGGAATTCTGAATCCTATCATGGTTCTAGGACTTTCTCCTATTGTGGTCTCTCTCTCTCTCGGTTCTCTTCTTTCTGTTTTCCTTCTCTTCTTCTTCATAGATTCTGGTTGGTGATATTTGATTTTGCTACAATCGGTAACCAGCAGGTAGACCCATTCTTCAAGTTCAATTCAATCCAAATATTTAATCATTGGTTACATGCTTGTATCAAAGACCCAAAACAAACCTATTCCTATACTGAAACCAAACTGAAGATAGACTTCAAGCTAACTTGAACTCCTACTACTAAACAAGAGTGAAATAAGGAATACGACTTGACAAAAACAACTCCAATAAAAAGAAAAATCCTTAATTATCCTGCATTACTGTCAGCTTTCCCTCTCTTAAAAGAACTCGACTCTGTCGAGTTAGGTCATGGACCCAAGATACCGTTGTAGTCATTTGATGCTATGGTAGCATCAGGGAAGATGGTCAAACAATAACTCCATTAGTGGGGAGGAGAGAGTGACTCATAGCTGGAGGAGGACAAAATTGTTACCGTTGAGGCATGTCATATAATGATGTGGCAACATCAGGTACGTTCGGCATCCTTTTTTAACTCTGATGGGGTTCTGTGCACACCATCATAGAGAATACTAGTATGTCGTCGCCATGGTTGCCCAAAAGAATGTCATAGTATGACAACAGGGTGACTAAGGCAGGCACATGGTACTTTAATGGCCCAATTGTAGATATACCCGAGCTACTGCACTGGCCTCTCTTGAGTTGTAGGCCCAAAACCTCACACATGAATCTTCTTGAAGAGTTGCTTTTGTGGGAGGTTGAATGCTTGAACAAAATCAGCCGAGGTAAAACTTGCTTCTGCCCTGGTATTAATGACTATATGAACATCCCTAGAACCATCACCGTGAAGGAGAATACCCTTCTGTTAGAAGAGGGGAGCTTTCTCAACTAGTCTATTTGAGAACGATGTAAGACTTGTGGAGTAGCTTCAAACTCATCATCATGACCATCATCCGGTCCATTATCTGGATCAGGAGGAAGAAGCTCAGGAATGTTCACGTCATCCTTGTTCATATTGGCCAGCAGCTGCTCAACCATAGTCAGAGGACGAGTATTGTTTGGACACTTATTGGCGAAGTGACCTTTCTCGCTACAATTACGGCATGATGCTCTTCAACAATTCATCATCTTTGATAACCTCCGGCTTCCTTTTTTTTCACTGTGGGGTTTAGGCTTCTTTTCTTCGATCCAGGGTAGAAGTTTGTGAGCTGAAAATGTTTTTAGCATGTTCTTCAAATAGATGTACTTTTCTTCAGCTGTATTGACATATACAACTGCCACATCAATGGACTTGAAATCACAGTTGCTCATAGTTATCAAGGCGACGCTTAGGCGTCCAGGCCCCTTGGTCGCCTAGATGGGTGCCTTGCCGCCTTGTTTGTGTCGCCTTGATTTTAGACCCTCTCCAACGCCTTGGTCGCCTTGATAACTATGCCGTTGGTAGCTCTAGTCGAATCTCGGTATTTAGCCCACTGATATACTTCAGAACCTGTTGTTGGTCTATCTCTTGAAGTCGGCACCTCAAAGGCAATTTGTGGAATTCTCTCATGTAGGTATTCACATCATTGCTTCCTTGCTGAAAGTTAACCAGTTTGTAAATTCTCATTCACAATCTGCTTCATTGTCTCCCAATTAGAAAAAAGTCCAAGTCGCCTAACAAGTCTTGAATGTAATACATCATCCCACCATGAACATGCATATTCAGCAAACTTGCTTTGGATAACTTTTTCTCGTTCAGAAAGGATTTATAATCGAAAATCCTTCCGACTTTAGTAAGCCAATCAAAGAAATCTTTTGGCCCCTTTTCACCACTGAACTCTAGAACCTCAATCTTGATGCCATAGTCCCTATCTGAAAATTGTTTTATGATATCCTGTGGTATAGCTGGATTTGGTTGTTGTAGTGGATCTTTGATTGTAAGGTACCAAACTGAACTGGTGTAGACTGTCCAACTTCTTTTTGTTTGTCAGTCCTTCTCATGAAGGCACGAAACTCCGTAAAGAGGCTTTGTGTTTTTTCCATGAACTTATCCAGTTTAGCCTCAGTATTCTGCTGACCCTCAGCTAGGTCCCTATATAACTTGTGCAATTCGAGATTGGTGATGTGAAATTGCCCTATCATCGTTAGAAACTGCTAGAAAATTCGGCTTTGATACTAATTGATGCGGTCCTAGGTTTTGAAACCCTTAAATTGGATCACTATGGATCCATAGAAGTGAATGAAATTTAAAACAATAAGCAGTGGCAACTTTTGTAATTAAATGGAACTCTTGAATCCCTTTTGAATAAGTTAACGGAGTCTGTGAGGATCAAGAATTTCAATTATGGAGAGGGGATTAATTTGGACATGAAATATTAGAGTGGGGATAAGACAAGGAAAAGTTAGCAAGGGTTAGCTAGGGCGTCCCCTATAGGCGACGCACTGCGTAGATGCCTGGATTTAGTGACAAGTAGGCAAGGGTTCTCGGCTTCTTGCACCATGGATGAGTGCAGGTAAAGAAGCTAGTTCAAAAGCGTAGGATTAGATTAACATCTTAGAACATTGGATCTTTAACATGTAAGAGTCTAGAATTGATATATGGTATGAGGAGGAGGAGGATTAATATAGCCTGTATTCAAGAGACTAGATGCAAGGGTAAAAAGCTAAGGAGTTGGACGACTTTAAACTTTTGTATACGAGGGGTAAAAGTAATAGAAATGGAGTGGGCTTAGTAGTGGATAAAGATTTAAAAAATGATGTAATGGATGTTAAAAGATTTTGAGATAGGATTATATCCATCTATCCTGTGTTGGAGAAAGAGGTTGTCAATATAATTAGTGCTTATGCATCTCAAGTAGGACTAGATGAAAGTAGTAAGTTACAGTTTTGGGAACACACGGATGGATTCGTATAAGGTTTTAGTCAAGGAGAAAAGATTTTTATAGGGGGGTGATCTGAATGGACATGTTGGGAAAGAGTGTTGAGGCTATGAAGGTGTACATGGAGGATATGGTTTTGGAGAGAGGAGTGAGGTGGGGATCTTAGTTTTAGAATTTGCTGTGGATTATGATTTATCCATTGTAAACACTTACTTTGAAAAGAGAGAAGAGCATTTATAAGGTACGGTTATACTAGGGAAGAGCCTAACCATACAACATAGATTACTGATCATGAATATGTGCTTCACTACACATAATCGTAAGAAATGTAAGCTTATTTGCCTTAGGATAAGGTAGTGGAGCTTAGAAGGAGATACTTTGAAATCATTTACCAATGAAGTGGTCAAACAATGAAAGTGGGACTTGGAGGGAGACACTAATACGATGTGGAATGAGATGACTATTTGTATTAAGAAGGTTGCTAAAGATGTCCTGGCGAAACAAAAGGAAAATGACATTCCTTCAGAGAGACTTGGTGGTGGGATGATGAGGTTCAAGCAACCATTAAGACTAAGAAAACTAGTTTTAAGATATGGCAAAAGACTAAGGATTTAGAGGATTTACAAAGGCATAACTTTTCCAGAAATGAAGCTAAGAAGATTGTGGGTGAAAATATCTCTGACCACCTAAACCTAATGGGAACAACTAACGGAGTGGGTTTACTTATTAAGTATTTTGGAATGCAGGGGAGGTACGCGTAAATTACCCATCTATTAAATCCAACCCAGTAGCAAGCCTAATTGTCACAGATTGAAGCAGAACAATTTCTGCAAGATTTTCTTGGTGGTAAACTCAGAACAGTCTAGTTGCAGGTCGTTGTTCTCCCAATAGAGATGATTTGGGTGGACAAGATCCTAGGTGTTGGGTCGCACTAGGGTAGTGAGGTTAACCCCAAAATTTCAACTCAAACAATCTTACAACCAGAGAATTCTATCAATTTCTATGGGTTCCTAAAACCCACTTTGGAACAAGGGCAGCAGTATTTAATGTGAGACAGTCTAACAGAAAAGTAGAATAAAAGAGAGAAGGACCAGACCTGAAGGAGGGATTCTGGAATCGAGCAGAGAGAGATGGAGTAGGAGAAACCAGAACTCACGATCGGTAACCAGCAGGTAAACCCATTCTTCAAGTTCAATTCAGTTTAAATCTCTAATCATTGGTTATATGCTTGTATTTTAAGACCCCAAAACAAACCTATTCCTATCCTGAAACCAAACTGAAAATAGAGTTCAAACTAACTTGGAGTCCTACACTACTAAACAAGAATAAAATAAGGAATACAAGTCGACAAAAATAACTCCAATAAAAAGAAGGAAAATCCCTAATTATCCCTACGCATGACTGCATGAAAAGTTCTATGAAGACTTTGAATATTTTTCTTACAGTAAGTGCCATGTTATTCATATATACTTCTATGTATGAGTTGTCATATGTGTAAGTCACCTATAACATTCCTTTTGTGATACTATGATATTTCCTTTACTGATGCATAACTATTTTTAGATCAATAAAAGAGGTGAAACCGTTGATGAGAAGATCAAAAGGCTTGATGCTGAGCTTACTAGATACAGAGAACAGATCAAGAAAACGCGGCCTGGTCCTGCTCAGGAAGCTGTCAAAGCTCGGGCTATGAGGGTTCTCAAGCAAAAGCGAATGTAAGTGCCTTTTTTGCTGCTCTTCGTTTGTAAGCAATTTATTCATGCTATTTGCAATTTTGTAAATCATGTGGTTAGTTTTATCATATAACTGAAATACAATTATGGCTTTAGAAACTAGCTTGGCACATGGATCTTGGATCCAAATCTTCATTAAAGTTTCTCCCTGGACCCCTAACTTGTGGAAACCTGCAAGTTTCTTAAATCAAGATATTCTATGAATATTTTCGAAACTAAATCTTATTCAAATGATATCTTTTATTTCCACGCTGAAGCATCACTTCTTCACAAGTTTGTATTTCTGATAAATAGCAGACCACTGAAGGGTTAAGTCTGATATGTGAACAAATATTACCAGCTTTTAAAGGAATTTAAAATTGAGGCTCTGTAGAATAACCAAGGGCTTTTAGGGTTCAAAATGGAGGGTAAAGTATTTGGGTTTATAATATTTAAAGAGCGAGGTTTTAAGTAAAAGGAGGGGGGGGGGATCCCATCTGGGACAGTATTGTAATTTCACTAAAATTGATTTTTTTTAAACTAGGGTTGGTTTGAATTGGGCCTAATGGCTCAAAACAATAAAAAGGGATGTGATTATAGGAAGCATGTTGGTTGGAGGGGTTTCACTGGAGTATGGGTATGGTTTTAGGCTGGGCAATAATAGAGTTTGGGTTTGTCTGCGGAATGGATTTTAAGGATCAGTGGCTACGATTGGACTCTAGTTTTGAAGAAAATATTAGAATCTAGGTTTATAGTCGTGAGAACAATTAACAGAATCAGGTTAAACTTTATTGAATTCTGTGTTCCAAACCCTGAAAAATATTGAAATTAACTTACCACAAGAAGATTTTCCTCTTTATAGATTAATTCCCTTGCTCCTTGCCATCAAACAATTTCCTTGATTCTTCATAAACCATGCAGGCATCAACCAGATGTACCCATACCGCCCCAAACATGCAATCCCTTACCTCTCAAAAGAAATTACAACCAGATGCCAATAGTAAACACCTACCCTCCTCCTTCCAACCTCCATTCACAGTAACACCGGTTGCCTATCAAAAGAGAAGATTGTAATACAAAATAATATTAGATTAGAGAGGGAACTGAGAAGACGAACGTCTTAAGGTAGGTGGGCTTTCCCTTGTTTTCCCAAATTATCTTCTTAACTATATCCATCTTGTATTTGCGGCTTTCCCTTTTCGAGGCTCAAGGCATCGGGGTTTATTTGCATTTGCTACAGTATAGCTTAGATTGATCTTCAGTTTAAATTGTCAACCTCACCTCTATCTCTAATTTGCAAAGAATTTGTTCCGGGGATGGTTGTTCTTTCATTGAAGGGAAGAAAAGATCTAGAAATTAATCCTCTGGCTGTCTTTACAGCTCATAAAGGCTCTAGCTCAGATGGCCCTAAATAGACTCCCCTTCTTTTAGAAGACTGTGTTGTAGTCCAGTGCCAGCCAATTCTAATCAGAGGGCTCGTAGCCACTGATATATCTGCAAGTGCCAGCCAATCCTAATCAGAGGGCTCTTAGCCTCTTAGGCCATTGATATAAATTAATTGCTTACCAGAAGGATTTTCTCTTCTCTGGCTAACTTGGATTCTAGAAAGAACCATTAAACTTGGGGTTGCTATGTCAGCACATATTAAAACAGCATGAGCACGCAGACGGTGTAAAGGAAATGTGCGAGAGTCACTAGTGTTGGAGGATGTTCACATGGCCCAGACAACGAGGAAGGCGCATCCATTGCATTAGAACTCAACAAGAAACTAAGTTTCCTATTCTGCTACTGGACTTTGTTCAGATCATTTTGGAATCATCAATTTTAACATTAGATTACCATTGGATGGGCGTTCTAGTTCAATGGGCTCGAAATACACTTGAGTTATGACCTCAACCCTCTTCATGAGATGGACCACAAGCAGAAGGCCTGACTCTGCTGCGTAGGCAAGTGATGGCATTGATGTGCCTAGTCCAACAGCAGGCCCATTTATGGTTGCAATCTACATCAGCATGTTGATCCAATGGACTGTCCACCTGGATTTGTGTTAAAAATTGTCATTTGTGAGATAAGATTCATTGTTTAGACCAGATGAGCTATTGGAGCCTTCAACCAGGTTAAGTATGAGTCATAGCATTTGGATTTATTATCATTATTTTTTATTACATCATTCAATCGATCACTATAGGGCACACGGTTTTTAGATGGAAAAGTATAAGACTGATGTCACCAATAAGCCTGTGATCATCCTCCTCGTCCATCCAAACTGAGATATTCTTCTCGGCCCCTTGTTCTCAGTGTGCACATCTGCTATGCCTCCTGCTCACCAACCCATGGATGGAGCTGTGAAATTGGTGAGCAAACAGACGTGTTGTCTGGGGCTCTATTGCTTTAGGGAGAAAAGCTTCCTCCCAGCAGCTGTGATGTAAGAATCCCAGATTCTTTTGCTTTGAATGTTATCTTGTCTCCTTCCAGAAGAAGATCTTCCATCTCAACTTTGCGAAGGCCAGGGATGCTCTTGGTGTCATTTTCAAATGAGAATTCTCATGCAATCGACATAAACTGATCTATAATACTGTTCTGTTCTTCTGAAGAGGATCTGTAGGCATTCCTTTGCAGTATAGAGAAGAGAATGTCCCTATATACATTATTCCATTTCTCTCCCCAACCGAGAAGACTTTTATCATACCATGAAAAAGGAATCCATGTCCCTATTCACTCCTATGCTACATTGAGTTCTTTTTCCCAGGGAGTGATGGAAAGGTTTATCCCTCCTCTATTTCTAGCTGTAACTTTGGAACTAAGCTTCAGAAGGTGTGCTACTCTCCCTCTCAATCTGATCGCACCACCTACAGGCTACAACATCTTGTAGCATCAAATGTTTTCAACCCCAGCTGTCTTGTATTGAACCATTCCAAATTAAACAAACTCAGAAACCATAGCAAAAATAACCAAGACATAAACCAAACCAACCCAAATCGAGAGTCAAGGAAAATTACCAAATACTTTTCATTACTAAAGGCCAGATAAAATAAATAAAATAAAAACCATGGGATCCATGACCAACTAAAACCATTGCCTCCACAATTCAACCTGATTTTTAATGATGGATGACATGCTTGATCTTGGGATGAACCTAAATTGATCCTGTTAGATGTTTGTCCCTTTCTGGTCATATCTTGCATCAACCACCCTAATTGATCTATGGCAGGGTGTTGGAAATTCCTGAGTAATGTTTTGACTATGAAAAGATTGAGATGTTTTGTCATTGATTACCCAAATCTTGACTAGTAGCGTTGGCTTGAGTTTCATCCTTTGGAAATTCCACTGTTTTCTGAGATTTGTGTGTGCTTTGAGGATATATCAAAGCGAACAAAGTGATTCAAATGATGCAACAAAGGGAGTGGAGGCATGCAGGTAGCTGATGGGTTGGGGTTTATTCATCATTGTTGTGTTAATTGCTTGGAGATTTTCCATGAGAAAACTTAGTCCAATTTACTCAAAATAATGTAACACCGCTTTGAACAATGCTTTGTTATTGTATCATTTGTAATTAGATTGATAGAGAGGTGAGCGGCAATGTTAACGATAAAAGAGAGAATTCAAGGTTGTCTGCACTAATCTTAATCAACCTACCATAGATGGTGGAGAACACAATTCTTGATAAATACTCCCTCTGGCCCGACTGTCTGGTTTTAGAAAAACACGGATTTTAAGGAGAATTCTCCCAAGTCTTTAAACGCCACTGCTAAAATGTGTTTTACTTATATTGCACCCCATTAATTGGGTTGTAAGGGACAAGGGGAAACTCTTTTGAAAGGTGACATCATCCTAAAACTATGGGGTTGATGTCATCTTAAACTTGACATTGGGATTGAGTAAAAAATTGGTGCAGTACTGGCATCGCTACACTTTTGATTTTTTTTACAACTTTAAATCCAAATTTAATTGAAAAATAGATGTCATAAATGATGAAAAAGTTGTAGATTACTGTAATACGACATACATTTTGGGACGGTAAAAGCATACCAAAGACGACTATCATTTTGGGAAGGAGGGAGTAAAAGCCTTATGTTCCTGATGAGATAGTGAGGCAAGGGACATTAAACAAGGTCTGCAAATTGCTAAACTGTAGTATCTGGGAAGACTTCTTAAATTTTGAAAAAATTGCTTGCTCCTGGAATGGTGTGTATTTGCAGATGTCATCTTATAGGAATGCTTCTCCAGTCTCTACCTGATGGTTGCATAATAAAGTTTCTGTAGTGAGCAGTAAGTTTTAAGTATTGGGATTGGTGGCCATTGGAGCTGAAGCACCATTTGGAAGAAATCTAAATGATAGGAAATTGATGTAGTGAATACTTGTTTGCTTGGAAAGTAGAGGGTGACTAAAATAAAGAAGATTGGTAGCTTGGGGATGGGAAAGAAGGTTCTTTTTCACCACTAGGGAAAAAAAATACCCCTTTTTGGTTCGTATTGGGGATTCATGTTGTCTTTCATGGGTAAGATGGCATGTAGTTGAGAAGTTCTGTTGAAGGGGTCCTCTCTTTGTCTACAAGCTAATGCCTAATTAGCTGTTTCATTCTTCTGTATAAACTCCAAATGCATGTGTGCTTTTTGTCAAATATTAAAAAAAAAAAAAGGAAAAAAGTCCCAGTGTCATTTTGTACTTCGATGCTTTGAAATGGGAGCCATGTTGTATTGTTTCCTGTTTGAGTGATGCAGTTACACACGGTCCAATAGAGACATGTAGGATTCTTTTAGTTGGGTAATTTTTGTAAATTTATAATTAATATGTAAATTCTGTTTATCAACTGTGGAGTTGAGTTTGTTTCAGATTCTTCTTCTTGTTTAGAGTGCGAATAGGACTTTGTTGCTTCCCTTATATATGTAAGCACTGTTGGAGAATTGATTGGAAATTGAAAAGAAATTTCCAAGGTTTCTTTTTTTTTTTTTTTTGGATCTTGTACTCTTGCCTATATAACTGCCCAATGGGACTTTAACTACAGCTACAAGAGAGGAACTTCACTCGAAAATCTCACTGTGGTTGAATTTGATTTGAGTGAGATCCTCTCATCTGAAAAACAAACTGTTCTTCCACCATCTATGTTTGTCGAGAAGAAGAAGAAGATCAGTTCTTTATTAGTAAGGCTGAATTCTTGTTAATTACACTAAAGTCCTTCCTCTTTAAAGTTCAATCTATTTTTTCCCCGTACCTGTTTACATTCCATATTTGACCTTTCTCCTCATTGTCCCAATTCCTACTTTCTCTTCCAAAAGGGTTTTTCTATTGTTCTGGATGTTTACAAAATTGCCACTGTCCATTGTATTTGGGCTATTTGTCACTTGTTGGCTCATAGTGATCCAATTTTAAGGGGTTTGGAACCCGAAATCGCATAAGCCATCGACACTAGTTCCCCAATTTGGTACTTTTCAGGTTATGGATTTGCCCTCAAGACAACCCGAGCCAGTTATTTCCCAGGATGTTGAATGACAATTTTCAGACAGGGATTATGGCATCAAGGTCGAGGTTCCAAAGTTCGATGGCGAGAAGGGACCTGATGTTTTTCTTGACTGGTTGACTAAGGTCGAGAGGATTTTCTCCTACAAATCCTTTCCAGATGACAAGAAATGCGAGCTTATCCTTACACTGGGTATACATGTTCACGGTGGGATTACGTGCTATACTCGAGGCTCATTAGGCAACTTGGACCCGTCACTAATTGGGAGGTTATAAAACCGATTTTGAAGGAGAAATTCGTTCCTCCTAATTTTGAGAAGATGCTCTCCTCGATAAGGTCAACCTCTATCAAGGTAGTGAAGATGTGGATTCCTACACTCTGGGATTCCACAAATTGTCCTCCAGATGCATACTACAGTAGATGGAATAGTAGTGGGTATTGAGGCAAGTTTCAACCGAGACAACTCGGTTTCAACCTTGTCCGAGATGACACTGAGGGTTGAAACTGATTCTACCAGGTTTCGACCCTGTTTTGATAGGTTTCGCAAGTTTCAACACTTTGTTTCGACCGAGAGCTGGGAGTTTTGCAAGTTTCGACACTGTCAAGGGGGATTTCGCCAAAAACTGCAAATCGCTTGATTCCTTTTTAATTTTTGGCATTCTTCTACTCATTCAATCTTTTCTACAGCTTGGATTTGCATTGATTGGAGCTTGAAGGTAATGGTTTTTTTTTTTTTACTGAATCTATTTTTTGGAAGAAAATTAAGTACATAAACATAGTGCTCGACACAAAATATGTCGTGGGCTACATATGTGCTGCATTTGGAGGAGCGTCAATGACATCTTCCGTGGTACGCAGCTCCTAGATTAGACTCGCTAAGAAACTCTATGTATTGAGTAGTGAGTGTTGTATACTTGTATTTCCCTAACCTAATGACTGTTTTGATTGTTTTAATTGCATATTTATATTTTCAGTGGCTAAATGATATGTAGTCAGTAGTTATAATAGGGTGAGTATACAACAACATTCAGCGTACACTAGCAAACTTGGGTCGAAACCACAAGTACCATTTTGGGTGGTTTTTTGTGAAACTAATTCATGGAATAAGTGTAAAAATGGTAAAATAGGCAGCACAAAAAAAGGGGTCAAAAACCATTTTCTGGGCCTCGAAACCTAGGTTTTCCAATGTAGCCCAAAAAAATCCCAGGTTGTAACCAGGTTTCGGTCGATATCTGGGATATCTCAGTTTTGTCCAGGGTCAAAACCGACCTGAAAACCATAATCTCGATCCTTGTATTGAGGATTTGAGGTGCATCAGTGGGCTAAATACAAGATCCAGCAAAAACTTGCTAATGGGGATTTTAGATCAGTCGATGTGGCAGTTGCATATGCCAAGAGGCCCAAGATGACCAAAATAAGTACTCATTTCAAGGAAATAATTAAGACTTCTTCAAGCCTGTAGATCTACACTCAAGACTGAAGAAAGGAAAATTGAGCCTTGTTTTGTGACCATGGTTGAGATGTTGTTGGCAAGGATGAATAAGGATGATGTGGAGGTTCATGACTCCTGAACCAAACGATGATACCGATTATGGTCTTGATGACAAGGTTGAAACCAACTCAGCTACTTACTCCCTTCTTGAATGGACTAGTAGAGAAAGCTCTCCTTTTTCTGATAGAAAGGTACTATATTGCATGATGAGAATTCTATGGCAGTGCATACAGTTGTCGACACAGAAGCGGAAGCCAACCTAATCTCTGCAAACTTAGCTCAGCACTTAACCTATCGCGGAGAAATCTTTTCAAGAAAATTTATGTGCGAGGTTTTGGGCCTACTGCTAGAGAAGAGGCAGATGCAGTCATACGAGTTGATCTACAGTTTGGGCCGCTTCACTACCAGGTGCGTTGCCTAGTCAGCCCCTTTGCGCATTTTGACGATCTTTTAGGGTGACCATGGCAATGTAAGTCTGGTATGTTACACGATGTATGGAACACCATCAAGGTAAAACAAGGAGGGCTTAAGTTTCTGATCTTGCCTCACTCATTGATGGATATACCTCGAAGGCGACAATTCTCTCCTGCAGCCATGAGCCAGCCTATTCTTCCCATTCTTGGAGTTGTAGTTTGACCGTCTTCATCGAGATACATGCCACTTCAGCGTTGAGATCTTTATAAGGGCATCTTGGTTTCACCTCCTAACTTGACAGAGTCAAGTTCTTTTAATTGTGGGAGAGTTAATGCAATTACACACTTAGTCCAATACGAGCGTAAGATTTTTTTTTTGTTGGGTTATTTTTGTAAATTGATAAATAATATTTTAATTCTATTCAGCAACCATGGAATTGGGTTTGTTTCAAAATCTTCTTTCTTTTTAGAGTACGAATAAGACTTCTTTTTCTCCGTTATATATTTAAGAACCAAGAACCGTTGCAGAATTTATTGGAATTGGATAGAAATTTCTGAGTTTTGTGAAGTTGTTTTGTGGATGTTGCTAGCTATTGGGTTAAGCTTCAGGCTGCCTGACTGTTTCTCTCACTCTTTCCCTCTGAGCTTAGGTCTGAGTTCCTCTCAGGTAAGATCCTTCCAGCCACCCCTCCTTTATCTTTCTTTCTCCTTTCTCTGTGTAGACTTGGTGGAACCCCTGTTTTCTGAGTAATTTTCTGCCATCTTGTTTCTTCTGTAACTCACTATTCACTCACTACTTGCCGGTCAACTTCAGGTTTTATAGTTAGCTTTCAGTCAACATTCACTGTCCAAACCTATCACTAGTTGACTGTTAGTTCTTCCATACTGTGAAATTTAGGTTTTCTGCTCTGTTTTCTGGTTTCACTGTAGTTGCTCCATCGCAGCATCTTAACTTCTATTATTTAAATATTTGCTGGCTGTGGATTAGTTACTAAGGCTGTGTGATTCCCTTCCTAAAGTTTCAGCATCATCTGGATTGTATTTGACCTGTTACAATTCACTTGTTTGGTTCAGTTGTACCGCTAGTTCTGTTAATCTGTTATCATAGACAAAGAAGAAGAAAATTCTTCTTAATTACAACCAAGGACAGATTGCTTCTTTTCCTTTAAAGCCCTTCGTTTCTAAGTTCTGTTACTAACTTGTCCCCAGGCCATTTAAAATACCAGATTGCTCCTTTCTTTTAGAATTTATTTACGACTCTGTCCCAAGTTCTGTTCGCTTCCCAAAAGTGTCCTAAACTGTTCTGCATATTTACGAAACTGTCATTGATCGTTCAATTTGAGTTATTTATCATTCTTGTGGGCCCATAGCGACCCAAAACAGGGTTTTGGAACCCAGGGTTGCATAATTTTGTGTAAACTTCATCTTGATCACTGCAAAACATGATTGTTACATTTGCAATACATTCAACTATACGTTTTATCTTTGGTCATTGTGTTAGAGTTTATTTAGATTTTCAGTTTTATAAAAGAACTTACTATAGGAACTGGAGGTTTTCTCTATTTACTATGATGTTCAAATGCTTAGAACTTGAACAGTATTTTATGGTTGATCATCTCTTTATGTTTCTTGTGTTGGAGTCCAAACTACATCTCTAAGAACACAATAAGAGGCATTCCATCTTGATGCCAGGTAATAATGAAATTATGTTGAAATGTCACCATATACATTCAGATGGTATACTGGAATAGGATCATCTTGAAAATTCCCAACTGGCTTATAAATAAGTTCTTATTGAAAATTTGAAATTTATGACATTTTTTTTCTTTTAGACAGTGTTTACTGCAACTAGATTCTTCTGGTCAGGTATGAAGGACAACGTGATATGCTCTACAACCAGACCTTCAATCTTGACCAGGTTGCCTTTGCTGCTGAAGGACTTAAAGATGCTCAACAAACTGTATGTATTAAAGATCTCTCTCTTCTATCTCTCGCTATATAAATATATATATTTATATTTATATATATATATATATATTTTTTGTTTTCTTGGGGGGGGGGGGGTTGTTCTGGTTATGCTACTTAGTGTAAGTTCAAGTGGTATTCATTGTTTGCTGGTTCGTTTGTTCCCTTGCATGACTAGCTCATTCACAAATTTCAAAGCTTTGAGCAGAGATATATTTAGTAAATATTTTAATACTTCAAATATGGGCTATGGAGTCTCAGTATCATCATGACTTTCAGTGGTATTGGCTCACACCATGTGAAATATCGGTTCCCTCATCAATCCAAGGTGTTCAATTTATGTGTTCCATTTGAAAAATATCTGTCCCAAAAAAGTTGGCCGATCAAATTCTCTTAACCACTTTCCTGCTTGGATCTCTTTTAATCGCCAGCAATACATCAACATTATATGGGAAAGGGTTGCATATTCCTATAAAGGGAAATTGCTTTTACATGGCCCCATTGAAGAGCTTCCTAAATGATCGACTATTTTGAGCCACATGGATTAACGGTGTGGCTATTTTGACTGTAGAATAGAAAGGACATGGTCTGTATTAGCCACATGTCAAAATTTAGAGCCTTAATTAATCAAATACCCTCGCATGTATTGGCATGCATCCGCATGTATGTTCGTATACGCCTAAGATACTTTGACTGCTACTTTACACTATCCTATAGTTGAAGATTTTTAAAGCTCTATTTATTTTTCCACTTGTCAAAATCCAATTGTGCTGTGTGAGCAGAGTACCTTGGGATCTACAACAACAAACAACAAACAACAAACTCAGCCATATCCCAACTTAATGGGGTTTACATGGTCACAAAATATGGGCCCCATCTGACCTGCCGCTTGGCAGATTTTTAGGGCCGTTTAGATAAGGCTTCCTAAGTGATTGTTTTTTGGAAACCTTTGCCCTTCTTATAAATAGAAAATCCCAATATGGGATCCATAACTCATTGGTCATCTAGGTCAAAAGCCAGGTGATCTGATTATTAGGATTATCAGATAAGTATATCTATTTTGCTTGCAGATAAAGGACATCAATTTTGTGGAGGAAAGGGGAACTTAGTGAAGGAAAACACGCCTTGTTTGTTGGATGGTTAAAATAATAAACTCAGACTGTATTAGTCAAAAAGATTTTTTGTTAAGGTTTCCGCTGATAGCAGCATCCTTATTGATGGACTAGGTACCACCATTAATGATGGTTGAGCCAAGATCTAGAAGGGAATCTAAGTATCCCTATCCAATGTCTGAATTTTCCTAGTTTTCAAAGTTTTGGGAACTTGGACCACCTTTTCTGTTATATTCTTTGATGGGAGTTTTCACGGATCTAGTAATATAAGTTGTCAATGAAGCTTTTGACAAGCTAAATCTTGTCTGTGTTGTTCAGATGACAGCTCTAAAATCTGCAAACAAGGAGTTGAAAGGAATGATGAAGACTGTGAAGATTCAAGACATAGATGTGTGTATTTCTTATCCTTATTTCTATCTTACATTTTAGATACAAATTGGTGAAATTGAAGAATTGATTCTTCTTATGATAGAACATGCAAGA
The DNA here is from genome assembly GCF_018873765.1 of Telopea speciosissima. Classification (NCBI taxonomy): domain Eukaryota; kingdom Viridiplantae; phylum Streptophyta; class Magnoliopsida; order Proteales; family Proteaceae; genus Telopea; species Telopea speciosissima. The sequence continues at coordinate 17,215,576 of NC_057922.1, forward strand.
TGAGATGATGGACCTGATGGATGTGAGCACAGAAATTCAAGAATCTCTTGGTAGAAGCTATAATGTGCCTGATGACATAGATGAGGAAGAACTCATGGGTGGTAAGTTTAATATCATGCAGTTTCATGATTCTGTCATTGTTCTTCTGCCACAAAAAATAAATTTGGGTGAATTTCTACTGTCTACGAGGAAAACATTGGACCCTCTTTTTAATTTCATCTTTCATAGCAAAAATTTTTCTTTAATTTTATTTGGGGTTCTGTGATCAGAGCTTGATGCCTTGGAAGCTGACATGGGAATGGAGACAGAATCTGATGGGGTGCCCGCTTATCTTCAACCTGATAGGGAACCGGATGTGGAATCAGAACTAAACTTACCTTCAGCTCCATCAGGGCATGCAGCCGTGCCACCAGGCAGGCATAATGCCCAGGTACAGTTGACCTCCGTCTGTTTTGCTGTTAGCTTTTAAAGTTGCTACAATAGAAGGCTATTTCTTTTTTTCTTTAAATTCTTCTGGAGACATCAATTAGTATGGACACACTTGTACAAAATATCTGTGAAGTCTTTGACAAAGACCAATACCCCGCTATTAGTTATGTTGCAGTAGCTCCCACTTTTGGAGTGCACTTACATATATAATTTGCAGATGCATCTTCATTTTTTCCACACCTCCCTCCCCCTCCCCCCTGTTTTTCCTTTTGGGGTTTGCTTTTTTTTTTTTGTCACCCCACAGCCCCACTGGGTAATTGGAAAGAATAAGATGATGTTTCTGTTCCTTTCGAAATCTGTCTATATATTCAAAGGAGGGTGGGTTGCCCACACAGCTCCTGTGCCCCCCGCGCCCCCCAAAAAAAAAAAAAAAAAAAAAAATAGAGTACTACAACCATGGGTTTTTTTTTTTTGGGGGGGGGGGGGGGCGGTTTAGAATTTTTAAAATCCAATTAATATGTGTGCCATATTATTGCTTGGTCCTAACTTTATCCTCAACTCTCACCTACACGAGACTGAACCATGACACTTGGTGAAGAGAGACAAGCTTGGGCTGTGAAGTATGTTTAATGGAAAAGTAAAAAAAAGAAGAGACAAAAATGGTACAGATATTTGCTGTAAATGGTTATGGCCTTTTAGAAGGAATTTTCTGTTTGGTGAAATGTGACATGCCATGTGCTTAGTAAATGGGCTTGGGTGTTAACCAAGCCCCCACCTGGGAGTTGTGGCTAGAGTGTAGGAACTAGGAAAAGGTTCCCTCAGTGCCCTCACCTCATTTTTTTTTTCTTTCTTAACTGTTGTTTGGGTGTTTTAAGTATTTTATTGCATCTTTTTTACTGCGATGCCGGTTTTTCTTTTTGCATGTTTGTGGTCAGTGTTATTTTGGTTGTCCTTTTGTTATTCTGCTCATTTTTAATTTTAATTACTCTCTTTTACAGGCTGAAGACGAACATGGTTTACCTGCTGTACCTCGAGCATCCCTCCGTGGTTAGGGAGCCTACTGAGCAAGCCATGTAACTATAGTGTGCAGATTTATTCTTTAGCTATTTTTCTTGGAAAAAATTGGTGGGTAAGTGGATGACAGTACCTTCAATTGTTCTGGGAATGACAAATGGCCTCCCTTCTCAAATGGGTTGGGGCTGTTATTACTCTTTGCACTATCTACAATATCACAAATGTTATGTCTTTTAGAGGTTCTGGACTTGTTTGAATAGGTCCCACTTCAGAGAGTGCAATGAGATTATCTATCAATTGATTTGAATGTTACTTTTTGGAGCTTTGTAAAAATCAGTTTCAAATTTCTATGAACAGGAAGTAATGCATACTATCATATAGGCAAATTTCTTAAATAGTTCAGAGCAAAGTTCACATTCTGCCTTAATATGTCCTTTTTGCTCTCTTTTTTATTGGCAATTTCTGAGAAAAAGAGTTCATCAGAATTACAGTCATTAGTAATATCAACATGTGAGTTCAGGACTTTAGATTTCTTGGCAACTACATGTGTGCCGGATTACCAGACCTTATGTTCAAACGTATATGGTTACATTCATCCAACATTATCAGTAAACTAAAAGCTTCAAAGAGAGAAGCAAACAGTTCCCAAAGTCAATCCTCAAATTCCTAACTTATTCAGCAGTTCCGCTGAACAAAGTCTTTACTAAACCTAACAGGCCTCAGATCTCTCTTTCACTAGCTTAGAGGCTTGGACAATCTCTGGCTGTTCTGCTTCAATTGCTGAGTTGCATTAGCCTAAACCTGTAGAACCTTTTCTTTCAAGCCAATGCCTGTATTGATAGATTGTTAGAATTGCACATCATCAGCCAGCCTTTGTCTTATTCTATCAAACTGCCATCAGCATTTATCAGAATTTTGGTTAGACTAATAGCATCTGAGAATCTAGTTGGCGTAGATACTCCTGGGTTGGTTATACTGGACTGGGTATTGAAGGTTACACATTACCAATTCAGAAGACCATAAATTGCATTGTTGTAGGAATATGGGATGGACTCATTTCATTCTTCTGGAAAAGAGAGTTCTTGGCATTCAACAAGGCATAAAGAGGATTCCTTTTGAGATTAGGTTGTGCTTTGTTGGTTTGTCCAGGCTTTTGGATTTCAACAAACAACATAATGAGTTGCCGATGGAATCAGAAGTGATCAATTTCTATTCTAAGCTCCCTTAGTCTAAGGCAGCCCAAAGTGTTTTAGAAATGTCACAACTTTGGGAGGATGTGACCAATGAATTCATTTTCCTTGTTGCACCAATGACATAAAATATTCAATCCTTTTATATATTTGCAAGTTTGGTTTTGGTGGGGAGTATCCTTCGAACATTTCCATTCATATACTTCAAATTTAATTTCGTATGATCTGCAGTTTCCAAAGTGAGTTCCAGGGGAAAACGTCCCCTTGAGTATTAGAGTGATTTGAGCTCTGAGGTGTCCATTTCTTTGTAAGTGGACAGAACAATATATCAGAAGATGAAGATGGAGAGAGTTCTATCTTGTTAATTGCATTAGATTATAACTGATTTTCCAAGAGCAAGTCTATTATAATCTACTCAGTAAGTGGAAAAGCACCTAGGTTGATTGGTCTACACGATTTTCATTTCGATTGAATATTGAATCAATCAAAAGCCCAAATGCCTAAAGAATGAATCAGAAAATGATTGGCCCCGATTCCTAAAACCATGTTGTGAAGTATTTCTTTTGAAGAATACTTCAATTTTGTTGAGATTGATTTTCTTCCCTCACATGTCTTCAAACCAGTCCCTTTTGGCTTGAAAGTGGTATAAAGCATTGCCAAGCTGATGTTGGATCAAGTTTAGGTTTGCAAAAAGTAAAACTGCATAAAATCCTTAGTTCTTTATGTTGGAAATTTTTAATATGTCGTGTAGCTAATCAAAAACAGCCTAAATTTTAATGAGGGCAAGTTTTATGCTTCTTTACTTGTGATGCCAATTTTGAATTCAGTATATCAAATGGGACAAAGAAAGAAGGATGCAAATCAATACATGAACGACTACATGATGGAATTAGGTTCTAATTTTAACATGTGGCTCATCCAACCCTATAACTATCTCTCCAACAATAAAAAATACTATATCATCCTATCATGTGGTTAAATGATGGGGCATGTTGCCGCCGGTCTCCTTCTCGATGACGTGGAAACCTACAAAAGGAAAAGGAGCACTGAAGAGACCCGGAGCGGACTCCGAGGGGGGACTCTCCGATGCCAAAGTCAGTCCGGCAGAACAGTAAGTAGAGGAAGTACGGAAGAGCTAGAGTCGATAGTGGTCAGATGCCTTACCTGGATCCTTTCGCTTACTATTTATAGGAGGGGAGTCCTCCAAGGCGGTTGTACTTCCGTAGTTCGGTGTCTTTGGGAGTCTCTCGAGGTTGCGTCGGAGTGGGACTGTTCCTCCACCTTTGTGAGCAATCTTCAACAGATAAGAGCTATCTGTCGGTTACTTGGATAGGGGTTAGAGTCCCTTTACCTTGTACGGCAAGATACTGACGTCATCGTCGTTATCTGTTCTGTCATTAGTGGTGTCGTTGTCCACATGTCCTTACGTCATTGGTCGGGATCCGTTTGCCCCTATCAGAGCAAAATAAAACTTATCAGGTTTTTTTTTTTCTTTTTCTTTTGATAAAACAAATTTGGGTATTTAAAAAATTTTGTTTGGAGTATTCCAAGAACATACAATGTTAGTACATTTTACTAGATGATGAAATGACCAAAATACCTCAAGTTTCTATATCCATCCAAAGATATTAATTGGAAAGATATGGGTCAACATCAAGTTTTTATATTTTTTTAACCTTTGATTAGCATCATTGTTATTCATATAACATTTTAAATCATAAAAATTATTATGGTACAATTTGATTTAAGATCACATTATTAGTGACTTTAAAAATATTTTAATAGAAGGATAAGATTCAACCATAATGTTTTAAAATTTTAAAATGTTTGATTTGGATTGTGACTATTCAAATAACATTTTAAATCATTACAAACACGATGGTATAACTTGATCTAAAATCATGACTTTATTATAGTGTTTTTCATTATTTAAAATGTTAATCAAACGGTTATGATGCAAATCAAAAGTTTAAAAACACCAAAATATAATGGTTAAATTGCATCTTTTCAATTGGATTCTTTTAAAACACAATAATTTAAAATGCTAAATGAACGGGTGTGATGCAAATCAAAAGTTTAAAACACCAAAATATAATTGTTAAATTGTATCCTTCCAATCAAATTTTCTTAAAAACTTTTGAGAGTTTGATTTTAGAACCAGTCTTCATGTGTGTGCCATGATTTAAAATGTTATTTGAATAGTCACGATCCAAATCAAACATTTAAAATATCAAGGTATTATGGTTGCATTTTATCCTTTCCATTTAAATTTTTATAAATATCTAATATCAAACCAAATCGTTTACCAAAAAAATAAAATATAAACAATCCAACCATATCACACCAAGTAGCATCAAATTATATAGGGTTTGATGACACTTGGTTGGATATATGGTATCTTTCGATTTAATATTTAATCAAATTGGAAAGTAGTTCTTTTGAAAATATTGGACCGTCTAGAGAATATTAGCCAAGGATGCCCTTTATACCCCTTTATCTTTGTCATAGTTATGCTAGTCTTGTCTTAGATTGTTTCAAGTTTATGAAGACAAGTTTCTTTAAAGGTATTAAAGTCTCTAGACATGCCTTTGAAATATCACATCTACTGTTTGCGGATGATACATTCATATTCCGCAAGACCACTAAGGATGATGTTCTTTTAATTAAGGTCGTTCTGGTCTTTTATTCTAACCTTTTTGGGTAGAAAATATATTTTGATAAAAGTGGTTGTACTTCAATAAGAATGTGTCAGCAAATACTCAAAAAGAAGCCTGTGTGATCTGCTAGGTGTTAATCACATGGGGAATGATGTAGTCTACCGTGGCAGCAACCTTTCTACCCAAGATCTTAAGGTGAAGGGCCTAAGGATCTGTTATAGATCGAGTGGAGAAAAGATTAGTTGATTGGAAAGCTCATCATTTTATTTTATTTTTGGCATGAAAAACCCTGCAAGTGGGACGATGTATTAGGGCCCGGAGAGCAAAAGGGAAGATACAATATTGAGGAGATCTTTTGGAAATGAAGATTTCCACAAACCCAAATAAGGGTAGCACAACGTCCACTTAGAGATATTGAAACACGTAGATAGAAATGTTTTAATTAGTTGGTTGGCAAACTCACCCAAGAAGCCTGTGTGATCTGCCATATGCATTATGATGAAAAGAGGAAGAGATAGACTACTCACTTCCATCCAACTACACTCCAATGCAAGGATTCGTGTACTGAATGTAAAGAACTAAACATATGCAAAAACCCTAGGTTTACTTACTGTTTATACACTAAAATAGTGCATGAAAAAGATCACATACATGTTAGTATTATAGAAATGTCACTACTCATGCAAGGCATGATATATCTCCATCATGAAAGAGAAAATATAATAGTTGCATCATAGCCATATATTGATGATATTTTACAAAACAAACAAAAAATGACATGATAAAAATTAGGGTAAATTATACGTCACCCCCTGATTTTCAAACGAAACTCAGATTATCCCTTGGTTTTTGAAAAAAATTTAAATCACCCCCTCTATAGTAACGGTGTTAGTATGCTGTTAGTTATTGATGTAAAAGGATTATTTTACCCTTGTACTAAAACATTAGAATTAAATTTATAATACTACCCTTCCTTCATCTTCAACATTGGTCAAGGGTAGTTTAGGGATTTAAATTTATTTAACTGGCTGGCATCATCACTTAACACCATAAAACCAATGGAATGGACTAATTTATCATATTGGAGTCTAAACCGGGGGGTGATTTGAGTTTTTTCAAAAACTAGGGGGTGATCTGAGTTTCGTTTGAAAACCAAGGGGTGATGTGTAATTTGCCCTAAAATTATAAAAATACCCCTCTACAAATCTAACCTAATTTGTAAACAAACATAAAAAACAAAGGGAAACAATCAATGCAAAATTAGTTTGATGAAAAAGCTGTTAAAACATGATGAAAACACTTTAAGATCATGACCAATCATCAACAAAACTGTGAAGAATCAAAACGAAATAACAAAATGAACCTAAAATAAATTAAAAAAAAAACATAAAATCTGTAAAAGCAGTCCACAAAACATAAAAGTAAAATAAAAAAAATAGTAAATTCTAACAAAAAAAATCCCAAAAAATCATCAATGAAACCTGTTATATTATAGTACAAAAATCCCCATCATAAAGTTTACAGACATGTTCCATGTTGATACCCATGCACATGCTTTCATTGGCCCCTGTGTTGGTACATGAGCCATGCAACCAGACACCAATCTCTTGCCCTTTATTTAATGTCTTTCATTCCATATGTTGCAGTTTTATTCACAAGTATGACTCAGATTAGCCAAGTAATAAAAAGACTAGTTTAACCAGGTAGACCAAGGTGCCTACCACCTTCTCTGAATCATAAAATTGACATTTATCCACACTGATGATTTGATCATCCTCCAATAGATAGTCATAGAGTCATTCTGTATTTTATGGGTCCTAGAACTTAATCTAAGTGGCGACTCTAAATTTGATTCAGCACCTTCTCTCAAAAGAGAGGCGAAATGGAAGACGTGTGGTGATCCTCTTTGGTATGCCCATTGTCATCAGAGATAGATTGTTGCTAGAGGGGAGGGGAGGGGAGGAGTCCAAAGGTAATTTAGGGATTTTGAATTTAAAGGGAAAAAGAGAGATAGGAGTTCATTTTCTTATTTTTTGAAAAATCATAAAAGAAGTTTAAGATAAAAGAATTTGAGTAATTATAGGTTATATATAGGCCTATAGGGAATGATAGTAAGTAGCCCAAAGCTGGTCCAAATGAGGATACCACTGCTCATATTCCATTCGGAAAATCGTTCCGGAGAGGGTTTCTTACACGAGCAGTGGAGTTTCATGCCTTGGACGAGGAGGGGTATTATGGAAAAAAATAATAATAATAAAAAGAGCAAATTACTTAGACCTCCCCTGATCTTTTTGACAATTTAAGGAAGCTCCCCTATCCTTCTGACAACTATTCATACCTCCCCTACTTTTCAAACTGGGCCTGTTAGTTTTTTAACACTAGGTAATAGATAGATGGGAAGCAGTTTTCTATACGAGAGCGTGGCCTACATCAGCACTCCCATATGTCTATCTCTCTCCTCCTTACAACAAGAGGGCAGAGGTGTCTTTTCAAATAAGGAGGAGAGAGATAGACTCATGGGAGTGCTGGCGTAGGTCACACTCCCGGACAGAGAACTTTTTCCCTAGATAATAAATTTGAAAAACCTAAAAAAATTGTAAATTATACCTTTTTACCTGTAGGAAGTGACTTTATTGCCCTTCTTCCACCTTTGCTCCCACCCCCCTACAGTATTAAAATTCTCTGTAGTATCAGCGGGCGGCAGTGCACATCCGACGGCACAGCAGAAGCCATGTGTGCCGTCAGAAGTGCACTACCGCCCTGCCGGTACTGCAGAGGATCCTGGTCCCCATCTAGACCCCCATCCACGCATGTCACAATCCCCACTCTCCGCCACCTGAGAAACATATTAAAGTGCTCTCTCTCGCATCGATTGCAGCCTTCTTCACAGCTTCCATCCCAGGAATAAGAGGCGCTCGTTTCGGCTCCACAATCATATTAATCTCAAATCCCCTGTAACACAGACGCCACCAGCGCCCCTGCTTGCCTACAATTCCATATATGATGTGACATCTCGATCTCTAATGGCCACATAGCCCTCATCTTCTTCGTCGGAGCTTCGAATTCAGGATTGACGAGAACAAAAAATAGCTCCTTATCTATCAGAAAACTCAATCGGATCACATCAAGCAGCTCGTAGCAGCAAATCAGCATAAATCCACCCATAATCGCCGGTGCTATGTTATCAGAATGGTAACCTATGAGACCTTAGCCTCCGATTCCAACCCTGCGACAACGAGATCTGAGCTGGACAGTTTCTGGCCAAAAATCTCATTCACAGCCACAACGGCAGCAGCGGCACTTGCAGCGCTAGATCCGACACCGCTCCCTAGAGGTAATCCTGAGCATTTTCATGGCGGACATCGCCCCGATTCTGGCGCAATTCAAAAGAGGATCTTTGCTGAGCCTTGAGGAACTATTTCCTACGCCATTAATTGAAGAGATTGACGAACATCCGGATCGACTCATAAAGAAACGAAATCACCTATTCCATTGACGGCGCAGCCAAGGAAGTCGAAGCCCGGGCCCAGGTTAGCGATCGTTGCAGGTGCGAAGGTTTTGATGGCTGTGAGGATTGGTTCTGGTTCGGCCTCTAGGGTTTTGGAGAGAAGAGTGTTGTTGCATCTGAAGCTGTGGAAGCGAAACGAGAAGGATGAGGAGGTGGGTTTTGGAGAGAAGAGTGCCGTGGCATCTCATCTGGTTGAAGAAGAAGAAGAAGAAGAAGAAAGGGAAAAGGTTCGTTGTTGTTGTCTTTTGTAAGTAAGGGCATTTTGGTCATATCAGGTTTATTATAAACATCGTTAATGGTCTGGGGCATTTTGGTCATATCAGGTTTGAGTAATTTTCTCTAATAAAAATAGGGATTACATATCACAACCTTTGACACTCGCGAGTGCTCCACTTCTTTCCTAATTCCTTATATTTCAAAGCAAAAAACCTAAACCTACGAAGCAAGGGTTTTTCTTTTTTCTCTGCAGAAAATTTCTCCCCCTCGGTCACCATGGTTTGTGAATTCGATTGTTTTGACCTTTATTTTGTGCAGATATCATGGTTGTCTTAATGGTTTCCTTTACTGGCTACAGTTCTCATTCTTATTCTTTGTTGATCTTCTTTAGCCGCAAGGAGATTATATCGACCTTCACCGCAAGCGGCATGGCTATCGCCATGATCACTTCGAGCGAAAGAGAAAAAAGGAAGCTCGTGAAGTTCACAAGCAATCTTCTATTGCTCAGAAGGTATTCTTTATTTTTTATTTTTATCTCTTAACTTATTGGAATTGCCTTTCCTTCAGTTCCTTTCTTTCATTCCTCTCATAGATCTATTTTAATCTCTCCAATTTTTCACTTCTTAAAATTTAAAATTTGTTTTTTTGGATCAGGCCTTGGGTATCAAGGGTAAGATGTTTGCGAAGAAACGGTATGCCGAGAAGGCTTTAATGAAGAAAACGTGAGTTCTCTTACATTTCTGTGGCTTTATGGGTTTATACGTCTTATTGATTTCATTTTATTAGTTGATCTCTTCCTGCAGTATTTTTTCTCTGTCTACCTTTAATTTCTAGGGGACTATTTGATTTTCGAAATGAAATGAAAATCTTTTCGTGTTAGATCCTTTTAGAGGGAAACTTGCACGAGATGCAGCATAAGAATGGTTTTTATTGATTGAACATTGAGCTAGTTTTGTTTAATTTTAGCCTGGTTCTAAAAAAGATCTCCTTAGCTACTTCACTGCTCTTGGGAAGTATAGTTGCTGCAAGTAGGATGTTCCTTGCATAACTGAGGTCTATATGGAGAAATTAAAATGTGCATCAAAGGTTGAGTCGCAGTTCATTTTCTTTGCATTATCATAAAAATAAAGAAGCACTGTGGGAAGTCTCTTAATAGAGGTACAGTCTGCAAATGTCAGGCATAGAATGACAGGGGAGTGCACTTGTATGATTTGCCACGGGTTCGCTGATAAGATTTAAGAGAGAAGAATCCTGTGACAAGAAACATGATAGTAGAAATTGTAATGCGATAAAGGTAGAGAAGTTCCCTATTTGGGTGATCTCTTGGCTAACTAACTGATCCTCAATATCGTTTGAAGATTATGGAGTCCACTGGAATTAGATGTTCCTGTTCTGTTACCTACTTGAATAAATTTCCAAGTCTTCAATCCCATGAGGTTGTCGTCCTCAACCCAACCGCTCTGGATTTTTCAACTCCAACTATAGGACTGTCAAACCCTAAGGATGGATTTCAGTCTGTGAAGAAGAAAAGGAGCTTTCATTTAACTCCCTGTGCCTGTTGGTCTTATTACTCACGTATGTTTCCATTCTGATTTCCAAACACGTCCCTGACTTTAGGTGGTCAAGTATTGCCCAAGGAGCACCCAGCAAAATTTATTTCAAAGTTTCTTGCCGTTCCGTAAATTGGAATCTGTACATAAGACATGGATGATAAGACGGGTCCAAATATATCTATGTTGCTTTGATCTTGAGGGTCAGTAGGAACCCCTCATGGTAACTCATCTGCAAGGCCATCTGAAAATCCTGAATGGCTACCTGGTCAATAATCTCTCAGTAATGCTATAAGGTATTTGTAAATATTCCTCCAGATGATGCATCAAATGATGGCTCCCTTGAAATATCTCCTTATAAAATGTCATTCCTTGAAAAGCATCACTGCATCAAAGTAGATATTTACTTTGGAGAGGTTCAGCTTACTCCAAAAATGATAAAGAGAGACCATACAACAATAGCTAATTATCGTCTTTACTTTTGTGAAATTTCCTCAAGACAATTTGAATGGGCAGTGGTTGTTTTTATTTGGTCTTGGCAAAACATTTTGGGGAATATTCTGAGGCCACTTTGGGAAGGACAAGCTGGTGTGTATCACCAAAGTATTCTCGCAATCCCTTGCTTTATGTTTTTTCCCCCCCTTAATAAGCACTTAAGTAGCAACCTTTGTTTCTTGCTTGTTAGACCATGGGAAATAGAGTTGTGCAGTTGAAGGTTTGTAGGATTATAGTTCAAGATGCTTTCAAAATCTCCAATGGCTATTGTCTTGTAACATAAGAAGAACCTTGCTTCTTGTGGTTATGTCTAGGGGTGTTGATGGGTATCTGCTTGCGTGATTACCTGCCTCTCCCAACTCTAGTTCTTAGAATAAGGCTAAGGATTTCATACCCTACACCAAAATGGGGTGGGCAAGGTTAAGACTCTTTTACCTGTCTGCTAATTATGGAGGGTAAGAGTGGCCATTTGGTCATTTATCTATTTAATAGGGACAATTAAATTGATTTCAGGATTTTCTTTTCTATCGTCAGTCCGTAGAACAAACTGTGACACATTAGGTTCTAGGGATTCTCTCTGTGCGTCTTGTATGATTACTTGACAGGTTTTTGTTGTTGTCCTTTCATTGAGAGGAAGATAGTTTTAATGCTGGGTGGGAGTTTGGGGTCTGATGTGCATGCCAACCCTATCTTCTAATTATGTTATCTCACTTGATTCTTTCCCTGGTGATATCCCTGGGTTTTGAAATTTGTAGGGTTATTTTTTTGGAGCCACCACACGTCTCCCTTGGCCTTACGAGGTCATGTTTACAGAGGTTGAAGGGCATGCACCCTAAACTGATCTAGCTGTGGTCTCTGTGAAGGGTTGATGTCTTGTATTCTGTAGTTTGGGTTATGGGCTGCCTCTGAAGGGCCATTAAAAGCCTGCAGGGCTTGAGTCAGCCTCTGAGGAAAATTTTTAGGGTTTACATGGGGGTAATTACTGAATTTTGTATCTCTTTGTTTCCCGATAAATTTTTGCAATTGGGGGTGGAGGGATGGGGGTTTGGTTATTACAATTGCTGAGAATTCTTTGTAAACACAGAAAGGCGTGAGGAAGAGACCTTGTAACTCTTTCTCCACTACTAGTGAAACTGCTCTCATCTCTCTGTGGACGTGGACACCTTGCAGAGCCAAGTATATCATTGCATTGTGCGATTGTTTCTTCTTTCCTTTTCATTATGTTTTCTACATCGTGTATAGGTTTCGGTTTCCCCAGTCTCTCCATGCAAGAATATTGGTAACTTGAACTAGGAGATGGCAACTGTGCAATTGGATTATGCTTGCTGCCATGTCGACGGAACAGTTCTTTTCTATATCTGTTCTCTTTTGAAAGCAAATGGCTCGTTTACTGTTGGAAGAAGTAAGGAAGGAAGGCTATTGATAGTTGATGCTTTTGGATAGTCACATTGCTGTTGGATCAATTGTTAATTACTTCTTCTGCACCTGCATACAATATCTTTGCCCCCTCATCCCACCTTCAACTTCATTGCTGATCGAGAGTTTGAGGCAGTGGCCCTTCTCCAGTGCCAAAGTTGACTCATTTAATTCAAGGGGCCTCTCTTCCTGGAAGGGGACAGCAATTGGTTCTTTCCCCTTGCAGCTTTCAGGCATCTTGACTCACCAACACCTAATTAACATTCCTTAATGTTTACTTTCAATTTTACAAAACAAGATTTCCCTGTTCTGACTAATTTCTACATTGCCTGTTCTTTGAGGAGTTAAGAGGTATGCTAGACATGCCACTCTTTCTTTGGATGAACAAGCTTTCTGTCCCCTGTTCTGTCATCTTGGAAGTTGCATTGCCTGGTTAATGAATTAATCAGGCAATTGTTCTGAATATGGATATTCAGATCTGTGAAAGATTTGCTGGTCAAAGGGAATTGCTGTTTGGGGGGAGGGGGGGTAGGGGAAACACAAGATGTGGGAGTCATGGGGAGGTGGAGATGTAAAAAATGATGCTGGTCATGATGATTACGTTAGCGGTGGTGGCGATGGTCTGGAATGGGAGTGGCAGTAGTAATTGAGGTAACAGTATCACCAGAGCAGTGATAAAAGAAGTTTTCCCTGGAGTTCGGCGAGGATGGGAAATAGGAAGGAGAGAGGGAGAGAACCTGTATTTGTAAAGCCTTGAGTAAATCCTTCGTCTCTGGAATAGATTGCCAAATCTTCATCTTTTGATCAGATTTAACTATTCCCTGCTCTCCTGTTTTGTTTGGTATATGTTAGAAGAATATAATCATATCTTTATTAAAAATTTATCCAAAAATCCTGGTTTTTGTATCTAACCTGTCATGGTTAGCAGTTGGTCCTTAATATAGTCTCTACTGGTTTTGATTTCATTGTCTTGCTTTGAATTTGAAAATGAAAGCCTGGTAATATTTTCACTGGTTCAAGATGATTGTTACAGATCTCATGTTACTCTACATTTGTTGAAAGTAGTTCTATTAGTAAATTTGCTCTTGAACTTTCAGCTGGTTTTGTACTAAAATTCTTTTTACTTCGACAGGCTGGCTATGCATGAAGAATCATCAAGTAGGCGTAAGGTGGATGATGAGGTTCATGAAGGAGCTGTTCCTGCTTATCTTCTGGATCGTGAAACAACAACAAGGGCAAAGGTTCGTAGTTCATGTCAATCAGGTAGGTCTGCTGGTCTCACGCTTTCATGCATGTTGTTGATTAAATCAATGGCTTATGCAGGTCCTGAGCAACACTATTAAGCAAAAGAGGAAAGAGAAAGCCGGTAAATGGGATGTTCCACTACCTAAGGTAAGCTGATCTTTGACTTTGGGCCTCTGTTATTATCTGTTGATGTGCTTCTTTGAGTTTCTCCATACTTTAGTGCCCCGCCCCCCTTTCCCAAAAAAAAAAGTGTTAGAAACCAGTCTAAAAGGCAATTTAATATTTTATGCCTTTGTTTGCGGTTAACTCTTTGGTTTTACGACGTTGATTTTCCGCTTACATTGTAAATTTTCTTAATCAGTACATTTCTGAGTGTTGGAGAACTTTATAATGGGAAGCTATTTGCTCTTGCAGGTGAGACCTGTGGCTGAAGATGAGATGTTTAGGGTTGTCAGGACTGGTAAACGTAAAAGTGAGTTTCTTCTATATTATTCTTATTTTAGTTTTTTTTTTTAATATTATATTGATTAGTAATTTTGATCTTTTATGGTGTTTAATGTTATTTCATCTTTTCCTCTCATTGTACTCTGCATTTCGTTTTTGTAAAATTTGACGTCTGTTACAGTCTACGGTGGTTTGATATTTTTCTCTCATTTTAATGTACATGTTTATGGGCTTATTTGATGTGATGAGATGCTCTGTGGACCATTTTTCCCCAAGATACTGACATGGGACTGGGGTTCCGTTTTACTGTGCACTACTACTACTATCTGATTGCTCCAACCTTCAAAATCCTTGTCAGTATTAAAATTAAATCGAAATTGGTGGCAAGCTTGCTGAGATAGAGGATGCTTTCATTTGTAAACATTTCTGAGACAGCAGATGATGTTGGGATGGATGAGTGGTGAGATTAAGAAGCCTAGAGGTGGAAATGCAATGTAGGAGTTGTTCCAATGGGTGACAAGATTGAGCTTGATGCTAGGTGAGGTGAATGCCTGTTTGAAGCAGACAACTTTTATGAAGGAAACTATTTTCTAGTCAAATCACATCAAAGATATTGCTCGAGACAAATTCCAAGCTTGATATAGTGGAGATCTCTTTGGTGGTTGACATGGATGCATTTCTGAATCCTGATTAGAATATAAGCCTGCAACCTCACCAAGGACCTAACACTACACGTGTGATTCGTATTGTAATTTAGGAGTGAAACTAAGACATTTCTCTTTGGGTTTATTGCATTCTACTGACAAAACATGAATCAGGCCTGTTTTGTTTTGTCCACTTGATGAAATTGAAATTCTTTTCATTCTTGTTTGGCTTATGTATTATGACTCAATTACATGTCATTCCAAATCATTAAAGCGGAGATGCAATTTATAGTGTCTTAGTGTTTACTCCCCTCTCCTTTCTTGTTGGCATTCTCATCCCCTTGATAAAATCTTTTGTTACTTAACATTGATTAAAGTTACCGAACATTTTTTATTTTTGCAGCAAAGCAATGGAAGAGGATGGTAACCAAGGCCACATTCGTGGGGCCTAGTTTTACAAGGAAGCCTCCAAAGTACGAGCGATTCATTCGCCCGACAGGCTTGCGGTTTACCAAAGCCCATGTTACACACCCTGAGCTGAAGTGCACATTTAACCTAGAGATAATAGGAGTGAAGAAAAATCCCAATGGTCAGATGTACACTTCTTTGGGTGTTATCACCAGGGGAACTGTCATTGAGGTAATATTAAGGCCCTAATCTTGATGGTTCTGTTGATAGCTTTCATCCCTTTGAACCACGCTGGAGACCTGTGTTTGATTAGTGAAAATTTTGCCACTCTGTAGGTGAATGTTAGTGAACTTGGTCTGGTTACTCCAGCTGGGAAAGTTGTGTGGGGTGAGATTCTTCTTCCTTATTCTTATGTTGTTTACTGGTTTCATATTTTCTTCTGCTAATGTGGTTTGATGGTTGCAGGAAAATAAGCTCAAGTTACAAATAACCCAGAGAATGATGGTTGTATCAATGCTGTTCTGCTTGTCTAGAAGAGTTTTTTTACGCTTTGTACCCTTGTGCCCTTATAGAGAACTTTTGTAACATGAGAGCAGTCCAAACTGTACTGAACAATACAGATTCTCCTGTTCCAGTTCAAAAAGTGGTTGTGCAAGGGACAGATCCTAATTTTGAGTACGTAGTATATTTTTTGATGATAAGAGTACGTAGTATATTGTTCGGTAAGAATTTTGTAAGAGAATACAAGGAATTTCCTAGGCTCCTATGTATGTGTTGCTGTCCTGTGGATCATTTATGTATTGCCGTAGGATTCAGGGTAAATTACATTAATATCTATGTAAAATATAATTTGCTGAGTAGGGATGTAAATGGATAGTTAAGAATCCGTATTTGATTGTTCCTATTTGTTTATTGGAATCCATATTCAAAAAAATTAGTTTTTGGAAACTATCCAAATCCGATTGAAAGTTAGTCGAGTGTTTTTTTTGTCTATTTTATTTTACTACATACATTTTATTAGAAAATAGTTTAAGAGAGAAATAGCGGAAGGTGCCCCGTAGGAAAACACTATGGGGAATGGGTTTGCTAGTAGTATACCATATGTTAGCACACTCTCTATCTCTTTTTGAAATGATTCTTTTATCTCTGGATGGGAGGAAGAGAGAGATAGACATATAGGGTGGAATGTAGCTCCTCTTCAGGGAGTCTAGGGTGTTGTTAGTAGTTAGGCTGTGTTGCACACATCCTTAGGAATGCGTTGAGATGTATGTGACATAATTTTTCTAGCAAAATAAAAATTCAATGTCCAAGAGAATATTAAAAAGCTCCCATCGCTATGTTCTCATTTGTTCAGTCAAAGTCTGGCAATCAGACCCAAGGACAACGGTAGTGGTTTTCAATTCTCTTGCTTTTTAAAGTTGTTGGAGCATTTCCTTAGCTTCGGTTTTTTGAGTGCTACCGTATATCTTTTATCCGTCTGAGTGAGTTCCTACTGCAGTTTGTGTTTTGAGGGTTTTTTACTGTAATTTTCTTCAATTTTACATAGGGAATCTCATCTTCAGAGTAGTTCATTATAATGGTGTGTGAATCACGTTAAATCCTTGTCATCTATCTTTGTTCTGTTTTGTTTGTCTGTGTTTCTTAGTGTTTGTTTTAACAGCTTATTAGCTAAATCTAGATCGATTTTCGTTTTGATCAAAATTCATATTTCAATGAAAAATACCAAAATTATTAGAAAACTCCGAATATACCCATAATTTCGTTTTCTGAAAATGAAATGAAAAAAAAAAAACCCGTAAAATTTTAGCCGAAATATCTCAAATACAACTATGAAATTGGTACCCAAGCATAGACCAGCTTTATAAGCAACATTATATTCGAACGTGGGATAGACCGAATTCGAAGCAGAGACACCAATATCCGAATATGTACTGATTAACTTATCCATTAGGCAGCATCAGAAAGCCGTAGCAGCATAGGAATTTTAGTACTAGAAGGAAATCAAATCAAGGAAAACAGAGCTTGCACAAGACCCACCAAGCAATTCCCCCCCCCCCCCCCAAATGTCCCAACTCCCAATGTAATTAAAAGTTCCACAAACACTATCACACCAACATGTTGTGATCCATAGTTTCCAATAATTTATTAATCAAAGACCGGTCATAGAACAAGCCTAGTATTACATACTCTGTTCATAAAAATCAAGAGTCACTGACTCACTGACTGAGATCTTCCACAGCTACCTTCACCACATCCCTCCTCATGCCAATATCAGCAGCATACCGACTAGCACAGTAGACTCCGATCGCTGTTGCTGTCATCCCATACACGTTGGTGGTAACAAGGCGCAAGGGTGTTGACAAGACAGCAGCAAGGGGCCCACCGATTATTGATATTGCCTGGCCACTCTGGCCAATTGTTCCTTGTTCGACAACAAGCAGACCGGTCTTACAGTAAATGGCAAAATCTTCACAGTTGTTCTTGAAAACATTGTAACACCCAAATCCATTGTCAAGCAAGTAGGTTGCACGATGGACTACGATATCGTCTGGGTCTGCGACAGCAAGG
The DNA here is from genome assembly GCF_018873765.1 of Telopea speciosissima. Taxonomy (NCBI): domain Eukaryota; kingdom Viridiplantae; phylum Streptophyta; class Magnoliopsida; order Proteales; family Proteaceae; genus Telopea; species Telopea speciosissima. Next base: position 17,233,360 of record NC_057922.1, read on the forward strand.
GTGCATGTTCCACCCCGTGCTTTTGCTAGAAAGAGAGCAGGACTGACACCATACTCGAAACGGTACAGGACCCCACCAGCAAGAAAACAATCTAGACAGGAAGATACAACTCCATGACCTTCTTCTATTGGTGGGCAGGTGGAGCAGGGCTGAGATTGGGCTGGTCCGGAGCTTAATAGAAGAACATCCAGCACAGTTCCAGTCCCCACTTCTTGACCTCGTCCTCTAGTGAAATGGATTACCTTATCATTTCCAACATAGATGCCTGCATCCATAAGGATAAAATAAGGATATTGTCTAAGCCTTAACAGAGAACAACAGAGAAATATGATATTATCTATAGTGCACCACAGTATATTCTAAGCATAAGGACCCACAGATCAGTGTATAGAAAAGCATGCAAAGGATGAAACAAGGGAGGTAAGAAAACATGCTAAATACTCATGCTATAGCTCCATGGATCTAGCAGTAAACCATCTCATAAAAACTAAAAAGTCAGGAATTACAAGATTCTGAGGCCAAAAAGAACAAGCTTCCTGCCACAAAACTTCAATTAGAATTTTACTCTTGAGTTTTTTATTTTTAATCCAAAAGGTTGACTTTTCCCACCCTAAATTCTTTAAACCAACCAGGACATTCACCAGAATGGGGTCAATCCTATATTGACTACAGTATCCTGTCTACACAAGGATAATGTAACCGAGAACATCATGTATGCAAAAATGTAACTGAAAAATGGGAGAGGAACATGATATTGATTAATATTCACAAAGAAGCGAAATCTTAATCTGAACAAGAAGCGGAATAAAACAAGAGACAAAATGTGTTAAACATCGGGCAAGGCAGTAATAGGTATAAAGTGCTATTTATGACAGAGACATTGTACCATAGTGCATAAGATATCTCAGCCAACCTGGTTAAGGTATCTTCTGACCCAGGTCATGCAAGAATCATGAGATTGAGCAGCAAGGCACATTGAGTAGAAGATTTGTCTGATAAATTTTAAAATAAAGCTGGAGATAGACCCAGAAAGAGAGTTGGTTCACAGTCAAGAAAGTTTGAAATGGTCGACCTGGAAAAACAAAAGACATCACTAATAAATAACTCCCTCTTTCTTTCCCCCCATTAACTTAGGCTCACAGTGCCTAGTTTATCAGTTTCAAACACATTAGTTAGATACTTAACAAAAGTTTGCTACCCTGTATTTTTCAATCCGTTTTTTCACAGCTACCCTGTGCTAACCTCATCTCCTGGAAGCTAGCTTCTGGTTCAAATGTTCCATCCAGCAGATTCAGTTTTAAAAATTCTGCTTCTACTGTCTATCAACAGAAATATGATTTTTCAAACATTCTTCATTGATACTCCAGAATCAAACAAATTTTATTAAGCTAGAGATGATACTGAAAGTAAACAAAAAAAAAGGGGGGGGGGGGGAAGGGGGAAAGAAAGAAAGAAGGAACATATATAATGGTCAGCATGAAATCACAATTTCCTAGTTGTGGAATAATGCAGGAAACAATAGGAGAAATTGATTCTGGAAACATCTTGATTTGCCAACAGTATTCTGGTGTAGGCAGATTTCACAAAACCTGTGGGTCATTTGGGCCCAACAGAATTGAAGAATGTTGATAAAAAAAAAATAGAGAGAAATAGGAGGCTTGATCACAATGAGAAAAGCTAGAGTTAGTCCACTTGAAAGAGAACCAATCCTCAACCATAACCAAAAGACCCAAACAATTCCACACACACATGCTGTTTTCAAGGCTCCATATAGGTATTAACCATACAGATTTGGCCCTTTTGGCCTAACTAGAATCCTAATATAACTCAAATTACAGTCAGAAACTCCCATGAGCGCTAGATGTCTTTAATAAATAAACAAAACTACAGATTTAAGAAATAGTAGACTCTTAATCTAATTATACTTCTTTCTTTTTTCTCCTAAGCCACATAAAGCACACAATGACAATAAAAGAAAACTGTGCACATGAAAAGATATTAAGGCTCCGTTTGTTCAAGTTGAAGAAATGTGGAAAGACAGTGATCAACTTGTTGAAAAGTAAAAGTTCTTAAATTCGATTTCGAGAATTACACATTACAACACAAAGAAAGCAGCTAGACTTTAATCACAGAGGTTCTCCCTGAGAAACCAAGCAATTGACATCAGAAAGCAGACCCTTTAGATCGAAGATACTCAGCTGCTTGAACTCTTTCGTTTTCTGATGTCCAATGAAAAAGCCATTCTAGCAGCCATGGACCATTAAATTAAGATCAAATGTCATTTAATTCTTCAAGAAATGAAAGTCTAGTCATAGGCTGAAGTATGAACCAATCATTAATGTGCTTCAGCTTTGCAGATAAACTGTAGTCCATCATAGAAATTGCCACTGCATAACAAATCGGAGACCCTGGTTCAAAGTTCTAAATACAAGAGTCCATGATAAACTCTGAGCTTGGTTTCCTCAGTCATGCCTAGATGTGTCTTCTGGCTGGACCTAAAGTCTACTTGCTTAGTTTCATCTGAAGACAGCCCTCTTAGGTTCCATGTTAGAATTTGAATTTCAATTTTGAGAATTATTATATGTGGTGAGGATGAATATCCAAGAACATGATCTCCTGAGTTCCCAATCATAAACCAAATTATTCCAAAGTTGATACTCTACCAAGGCTGCATTTTTTTTGATGAAAAATATTCTATGGATAAATAATTATTATCTATAAATTTTGGTGCGGTCATAGATATCTGTTATTTGTCCAAATGTCACAGAGTATTTATTCTTCCACGTCGACAGATGATATGTCCATTCCGACCATTGGATGGAAAGGACATGGTCTAGATTAGCCACATGTCAAATTCCCGAGTCTAATTCAATCAAATACCCCTTTTGGTATTTGCACACATCCCTTGTATGTCCATGCATGTGTACCAGTACTCTAGACATTATTGTGCACTCTCCCAACTCTAAGTGGAAACCACGGTTTAGGTTAAAAAGGATAAAAATGGATGGCTCAGATTTATCGTGTGATTTTCGGAAACATCACCTTCCATTGTCACATAGATATATTTTTCTGCCATTTGGCATTTTTTTTGGTTGGACATGGCTAATAAGAACATTTGAACATGATTGATTAAGGAAAATAATCCAGCCATATGATGGTTGGGGGTTGGGGGTTGGGGGTTGGGAGTGGAGTCTTCCATGGGTGCCAAGTGTACCAATAATCAAGATACCATTACTATTTTGGTAAAACAGCAATCTGAATTTTGAAATGAATGTTGTTTTAGAGCTTTCTGTAATGCATATCAGTAAAACATTTCCTCACTTCCAAATTTTTATACAATTTCGTATCTATAAAATAAAAAAAAAACAGATGTCTCAGAAGTTCCTGTGTTGTTTCCGAAAATGTCAGAGGTTTACTAAATGTTTAAACGGATCAGTAGCTGTTGCTGCTGTTTGGTACATAAGATTATTGTTCTACCATCACAGGTTTAGCTTGGAACTATATAAAACAAATCAAAATAACAAGCGGGTCAATAAAAACCATAATGGACATATCACTATACTAAAAAAATTCTTCCATCACTCGATCGATTATTTACACTTTATAAACGCTACAAAGAAACCTTTTTACTTTTATAAATAATGTCTGGAAAAAAGGGGAAAAAACGAATGCAGATAAATTTGAGAGAGAGAAAGAGAGAGATACCGTGATGGGCGTAAACATAAGCAGTCCTCCATGAATAGATGTGATCACCTGGTTTCAGGCTGCCTCTGCCGATCCTGCACCACCCACGAGCCAAGGAAAAAATTAATCAATAAAACTACGAAAACATTAACTCAAGAGTTTCCATCTCAGGAAATAATGAGAACAATACCTATTGGAGAGCAGCCCCATCTCTCTCTCTCTCTCTCTCTCACAATCGCTCTCTGCGGCAACTCGATTAACTCGATTATTTCTAGGAAGAGAAGAAAGAACAAAATTCTTCACAAATAAGGAAAGGGAAAGCAAAGGAGTTTTCACTTTTCCAGGCCTAATTACTTTTTCCCTTAAATTAAAACTATCGCCCAAAAATTAACACTTTTAGAACTTATTTATAGAAGAATGGAAGAATTTATTTCCTAGATCGGAAAGACTCCAAAGCAAGTTTTTTTTTTTTTGGATGAACTCCAAAGAAAGTTGGTTTTATGTTTTGAAATTTAAAATCTTTTCCAGATTTCACAAATTCATTTTGCTTGGGATTTGAGAAATAGTACTACTATTATTGATGCAGTCATGTCGGTAAGCACTCCAAAAGTAAACGGGTAGTTCGTTTCTTGGGACCCACTTCTCTCTCTACCCAATGGCCAATGGTCCCAATCTGCCAATAACATAAGGCTGTGTTTGTTTGGATAGAAAAGAAAACTTCACAAATTTTGTATTCCTTTATATATTTAATTTAGTCATAATGTTAGAAATTTTTAAAAGGGTGTCAAATAATTCGAGTGGCCAATCCCTTGCATTAACCAAGTGCATAGATAAGCACAATCTCTCCAAACATGTATCTGCCTGACTCTTTGTGCCATTGTATGGTACAAACCCTCCATAACTGATAAGACGAAAGTCCGCAACAAAATTAGCATTATCCTTTTTTGGGATAAAAAAATACAGATATTAATAAAATAAGGGAGAGAGATGGGTTTGCTAGCGGTCTATCATAAACTACTAACACCCTATGTGTTTATCTCTCTCTTCCCTCTGTTGAACTAACTATCTTCCTCCCTTTAACTCTCTTACCCCTCAAAGGGAGGAAGAGAGAGCGATAGACACGGTGTTAGCTTACGATATACTGTTAGCATACCCAGCCTCCTACAACTTCTCACTCACCCCTCCATCCTCCTTCCCCCTCAACCTGCATCTCGCTCTTCTCCCCTTCCATCTTCCTTCCCCATCTGCAATTCCCCTGCCCCCAATCTTGCTTGAATCCCCCTCCCCTGCCTGTGTCTCCCTCCCTCTCCCTCTCCTTTTGATTCTTTCAGATTTCGGAAGGTTCTAATTCGTTCCTCGCATCGTGTTAGGTCTAATTCCTATTAATTTGACAGGATTATTCATTACTGCATATTTACAATATAGACGCGGTGATCAATTGGACCTTTGATTAATTAACATCTCTTTTTTTGATTGACCTCCTGCGAATTAAAGAAAAGAGGAGGTCAAATCAAATATAGTACAACCCACTATTCTAAGTGAATTAGTGAAGTTATTTCATTATAATTCAACCTAATAAACAAGAACAGATCAAACAAATGTAGAACCAGAATAGATGGTTTTGTGAACCACCCCTCCCCCCCCCCCCCCCCAACAACAAAAAAAATAAAATCGTAGGCTGACAGTTGTCCAACATGCATATGATGGAATCGGGTTGGAGAGGGTGAATCCATATCTGATCCAATCTGATTCGTTACCCGATCCAATATTTGAAGTGGAGATCACTGGGTCAGCTTGAAATCAGGAATCGGATCCAACCGATTCTGATCCAATTCGGCCGGAATCGGTGATCTGATTCCGATTCTTAAAACCATGAGTGTTATACCTAATTGGTCTTAACCATATAAAAAACTATAGCAGCTAAACAATATGTAACACGAGATGATGAGTGACCGAATTATAGTGGTTTACAAAATATTAGTATCCATTATAGTATTACAATCCTCTAGGAGAAAATTTAGGATGATTTGATTCATAAAGGCAAAGCAGGTCTCGTGGTAATGAGTCTTTGGATGCATCAAAGTCTTAGTTGAAAACAAAAAATGCAGAGAGTGCTCTAAGAAATTGATAGAAACGTGAAACATTACCAGGTGATCTTAATTCTGACATGTGTTCCCATGTCATGATCAAGTAAACTCTGTCACTTGGACAAATATACTGGCTTGTGAGCAATGGGCTGATCCCAACCATCAAATCTATACATACTATCAGATAATAGAAAGGACACTGCGATCAGTCCAACTATAGATATAGGGTTTTTCTCTGCCTAGTCAGGCTAGCTTTTGAACATGGATATCTTGATGGGATGAATTACCTTGTAATGTATGGTCCCTGGCAAAACAAGCCTTATACCTCAAGCTTGACCATGGAGAGATGTAGTTATAAGTCATTAAAAACTGAAATAAGATACCTCTGAGCACGTATTCTCAGTATAAATTACAGTAATATACAATCAAACTGTTTCTTTTCCGATTGAACAGCAACATCACAAAATATAAGAAAATTACCCCACATTAATTTAGATAACATAGTAATTGATTAAACTTCTGTATCAAGTATGACCTCGAATAGAACTAATTGGAGGGCAAGGATCCATGTAGCCGACCCCATTTAGTTGGGATAAGGCTGAGTTGTTGTTGTACTAACTGATTGATCTTCTATGAAAAATGGTACAATATTTTTCCAGTGTTGCTTGACGGAGTCAACAACTTTGACTGCTAAGGCCTCATCTTCTGGATAATAAGCAATGGGATCAGATAATAGAGGAACTGGGAGGTTGAGAACACCTTCAAGCGTTGCATGTAAACAGTATGCTGAATATGTAATATGATATCCACCTTCCTGGACAATCAGAAGGCGTCCATCACTGTGCTTATCAGCCAGTTTACGTACTATCCTTCCAATCTCCCTATAACCCTCCATCGTCAAGCACTGCCTTCCATTAGGATCAAACTGGAGAAAAGAACAAGAAAAGTTATCTCATAAGGTAGTGCCACCTCTGGCATCAGTGACAAGAATATCTCAGACAAAAATGGAACGAGTAACATCAACAATTATCCATACAATGATGGCACTACAATCAATCTTCAGCAATTTTATACATTGATCCTAGAGAATTTGGGATGGATTACAGCAATGTAGAAATAGGCATTAGGGATTCTAAAAATGTACACGTGCAGTATGCATGGTGATCCATATAAGCTTGAAATCTAGATTCTCTATTGGAATAGATTATTCAATATCATTCCAACGATAATTATTCCAAAACAAACCCTCTACTGGGTGAGGCCAAAATCAAGGCCATTTTCAATCCTCCATTGAACCGTCTTTAATTGGATGAGACCTAAATGTAATTCTCAAATCAGAACTCCATTCTCTTGCTTCACAAAGAAAATACCTCATATTGACATCATACCACAATGATCAGAAATGGGATATCGTTCTCCCAAGGTTAACAGATCTATTTATCAATGTCTACCCCATGTAGGAATGTTTAGCATGCTACTGTGTACTTCAGAAACAGTCCTAGTAAGTTGACTTTGATTAGAACTGGTATATTTGTCTACATATCTAAGATATGATCCTGTGGCATATATATATATATATATTTTTTTTTTCACTTCTCAAAACAATCCTCACTAGGTTGCTTAGCATTAAGATGATGCAGGACAATATCAATCTTGAGGTAATGGCCCACTCAAATAGGGCTTGTAGGAGGAAACTAGGGGCGAGTGATAGGCAAAGGTGGGGCAGGAATTTCTATTCTCTGTTTTCTTTCTCTAGTGGGGGTGGGGGGGGGGGGGTGTTGGGGGCACAAAAACAAAATGCACTGGAGTCTGAGAAAATGAGAAGAAATAGGTTTGGATAGGACAGTAATTCCAAAATTAGCCATCAAGGACAATCTCTAAAAATACAAGTAATCAACAAGAATTCCAGTAACACCACAAAGGATAATCCCAAGGAATATCAGGTTGTTTCAGATGGCTGCTCATGAATCCATGATGCTGCAACAAGATTGGGTTCACATGTTTATAAACTAAGAATTCTTTCTATTTGCGTATTTCAAATAAATTTTCTGTTATTTGGAACTTAAGTTAGCTACCATTCAAATGGGGAGATGAGAAATGTTCACTGATACAAGATTCAGTCTTCAGTTTGATTTGCAATGTTAGTTAGGATTCTTTGTCTTTTATTTTTAAGCTGAGAAGTATGCAAGCCTAAATTTGTACCTCTGCACACCTTGCAGTTGTTCCATAATTTGTTTTTTTTTGTTATTCCTCTTTTTTGTTTTTTCAAAGGACTGAATGAGTTGGGTTCATTCCGATGCACTTCCCAGGGGTCGAACACATTACCTCCCTGCTTTGATACCATGTTCGCTACTGTTTCACCTAAAAGCTCGAACTATTAGGGAAGGGCACCGTAAATGTATACATCAACACCTTAAAATGAACTTTAATTCCTTAAGTTGCACAGAATCAGGGACAAAATTAAGATACCTAGAAGTGCAAATATACTGCAACCATAGAAGTGTTGTTCATCTTAACCGAAAAAAGGAAATACTCTTCACCATAACTCCCCACCCCAACACAGAGAGTTCCATCAGGATGTTAATAAGAAAGAAACAAACATGGTTAGTTAACTTACAGCACTAGAATCTTGGCCAATAACCAGAACCATCATTTCTGGCTCAAACTTCTGAACAGCAGAGACAACCAATTCATTCATGGCATACTCATATCCCCGATCACCAGTTCCATTAGGTAGAGGTATATTCAGGTTAAAACCTAACCCTTCACCTTCACCAAGTTCATCAATGGATCCACTTTGCGGATGCGATGGTCCCCACGAACCATGATTCATATGAAGAGAGATTGTAAGAACATTATCGGAGTGATAAAACCCCTCCGCAGTTCCATTTCCATAATGGACATCGATGTCAATTGTTACAACCCTCCTGCAGCCAGAGTCTAAAGCCAATTGAACAGCAATACCAGCATTGTTAAGGAAGCAATAACCATCAGCTTGAGTAGGCTGAGCATGATGACCAGGTGGACGAACTAATGCATAGGCAATCTTCCCGTACCCGTCTAGTATGCACTTCATTGCTGAGAGTGCAGTACCAGCAGCAAGAAGGGAAGCATCCCAAGAGCCAGGGTTCAAGAAAGTGCCCGCGCAGAGTGTCTTACCACTCCCTGCTTCTTCCGCTTGAACAAGTTCTTTTATGTACACTGAAATTCAAATACGATTAAGCAACATGAAAAGCTCGAGAAATAGATCCAAATTAGTATCTCAGCAATCATTTTAGTTTTCATAAGACCATTAGTATCAAACATCGCTTCAAAAAGGGAAAAGAACAGAAAAGAAAATGAATTGTCTTATTTTTTTATTTTTTTTAATCGATCAAGACCAGTACTTTTAATGAATCGGCTAGGAGAAGGGATGGAGAAGTAGGGAAACCGAAGTACCTAGAGTATGAAAGGAGAGCAGTTCAGGAATCTGAGCAGGTCTTCCTGTATGCCAGGAGATATAAGGAGAGATAGGACCCTTTTTGAGGATGGAAACCATGTTCTTCACCCGATCTGAGTTTTCAGGATGCTTTTCCAAGACATCGAGAAACCCTGGATCCATGGCGGAATCGAAAACGCCGGTTCCTGCATCATGATTGAGCATTCCTTCGTGCCAAAACACTTCAATTCGATGGGATGATGAAGAGGGAAGAGAAGCCATGTTTGTGTATTATAAAGGAATGAATCGAACTGCTCAGAGATTCAGGTTACCCATCATTGATCTCTTTCGGGTACTCGTTGTGCAAATTAGAACCTGAAGGTTAGAGAAATTGCAGTTATTGCCTTACCAAATAATCTGATAGTCTGATAAGTGCAGTCCACTTGTTCGCTCTATTGCTTCACAAAGGCTGACCTTCTATGTTAGGCGTGGGGTTCTTCGACCAATGATTGACATTAGAATCTGATTTGCATTTTTTTTGTTTTTGGTAAAAATTAGAATCTGATTTGCACGGATTCCCCCAAGATGCTTTTATTTGCACTGCATATTGAGGCTACCAAGAAGCCTAGGAGTCAACAATTCTCACAAAAAGTGAAAAAACGCATGGAGGAATGGATAAACGAAGAACTGAATTGAGATGTTATAAATGGGGATGTAATCGGATCGGATTCGGCTCGGATAGTGCTATATCCACATTTATATCCGATTAGTTTTTGGGCGGATTCAAAAAGTGTTAAATGAATACGGACATGGATACGGATTGAATATTTTATCCATTTACATGTAAATATAGCTTTTCAAATAGCTATTGCCTAGCCGTAGTCGTATCCGTTTAGATTTCGGATGGATTCAGATAGTGCTAAACGGATTTCGACTATTCATTTACATCCGTAGTTATAAAGCTTATTCGGGGAATCTCATCATATACTTTGTCAAATTACAAGTTGAGGGTTTGACTATGTTATTATCCATAGTTGTCACGGCGTCTAGCTGACTCAAGGCGTTATAAGGTTGTTGAAACGCTTGGGCGACAAGACGCCCACCTAGTTCTAGCATTGCCAAGGTGCATTAGACACCCTAATATTATTTTAATATATCTATTATATTTAATATAGTAATGATATAATTATGTTTAATTTGTATATCAAGAATCAACATTTTAACCAACATCAAGAGACAAGAATTAACATAATAGGTATATCAAAACAAACTATGATAAAATGAGGAAGTCAACAAATGATGAACAAATTATAGGATTTGACCATATGTTCTTTGTACCGGGGGCACAGGCAGCACTCAGACACATGGGGGTGGGCACAATGACCATCCCACCCCCTTGAATGGTGAAAATACTACCCCCATGTGTCTGGGTGCAACATGTGTTGTGGCACAGAAAACATCGACCCATTCAACGAGGTCTCATTGTCAGGATCACAATACTCCAAAGATTCATCCTGCCCGAAAAGAAGGGGCCGGAGGGAGAGAGAGAGAGAGAGAGAGAGAAGGGGGCTGTTAAAGATAGAAGATCGACGCAAAAGAAGGTTGGTATAAAATGTTGTTCGCAATGAGGTATTGGTACAAAACTTTCATAAGTCAGAAGTATTCCTGATGTGATCGAGTTGACAAAACAAAGTCAAACATTACATTGCAATTGGGAGAACCAAAACTAGCTTATTGGGTCAATATCTCATGGCCGGGATCGATCTTAGTGTAAGATAAGAGCTCTGACACTCAACTTTCAAATCTTTTCTTTCTTAATCGATGATCGATCAGATCCTTGGGCAACTTCTCTTTTCCTTTTCATTTTGAAAAAAATTTCTCCTTTCACACAGCCCCATAGTCTTTAGAGGTAAAGCTCACAAGACAGTAAGTGGGATGCAAATGCAAGTTGTGTACCAAAGGAAATCTTTAATTGTCATGAGCATTTCTTCTTCTTTCCTACTCGTTTTTGACTTCTTGTTCCATCTACTTCTGCTGCTTCTTCTTGATAAAGAGAGGCTCTGCATTGAGATTTGAGACCAAGAGTCAACATGTAAGTTGGCCCCTATTAAATCTTGAGAATATATTCTCTCATGTGGTCATCAGAATCTGATCTCCCCACCCTCACCCGTGCACCCAACCTGTCGTTGGCTATAAACAGAGGCTCCCTAACCCCGGCATTGTCATTGGCATTGCTGTGCAGTGAAGGAAGGAAATGAAATGGGAAGTTAATTGGTTTTGTGATTAAGAGGAAGAGAGGTCTTACATGAAGATAAGAGCCGCGTTTGGTAGCCAAGGATGATTTGCCTATGTCCTCCCAAGTGTGAAGGAGGTTTTCTTCAACTAACACATGACCCCATCACTCCTCTGCATCCCCTCTCCCCACCTTGTGTTGTTCATGGCAAGCTTCCTTGGCTAACTTGACCGGCTCTTACATTTCATGTTAGACCTGCTTTTCTTCATCCACAAATATGGAAGGAGATAAGTGACTCGATGAGAGACGCAAGTATGAAGATGATCTTATTGTTTTAGTAAATGGGTTATGTTTCATGTAATTGTATTTGTTTGGTTACACTGAGCTCATCACCATATCAAATTTGAAGTCCTTCATATAAATAGGGATGATTTTCTTAACCCTACTAGGGAAAGACAAGATAGACTTTATAATAACCCTTTTGTCTTATATGGTCCACATCCGCTTGGTCTAACATCTCGATATAACCATGCATGGTCACATAGAGAATATCCTTTTAGTAAATACGTCCTAATAAAATAATCTTTGGCTAACAACATTGCCCAGTTTTTATTGTAAGCTTCAACTATTGTTGTAATTGGAATTGCTTGCTTGTGTACAAAGAGTATTGAAACTGTAACTCGTTAATACAGTTATGCATGCATGCAACCATCCATCAAGTGCTTTATTTATGTTGTACTTAATTATAATATCTATCTGAATTAATGCATGTGTATCAAGGTATAAACATTTTTTGAAGTTACTATCTATTTTTAGTTTGGGAGAATGTTATCTATGCCGCAGTGCAGCCTGTGCCCAGGCACATGGGCAGCCTGTGCAGAGGGGCAGGGTGGTCATTGTGCCCACCACCATGTGTTTGGACGTAGGCTGTGCTGCGGCACAGAGAACAGCGCCCTTTTTAGTTTTTTTAGGATTGGTCACATTTTTTGTAAAAATGTATCCTCTGAAGCAATAGTTTCATGAATTTGTCTATAATTGCGTGTCGTCTATATGTGATTACAAAATGTATATCCTTTTTTGTTTTTTTATTGTGTGTGTGTGTGGGGGGGGGTGTTTCTAGGCCCCACACTGGGTGCTAGATAGGGACCCACAAGGGGCCCTACTACTAAGTCCTTAATGGAGGATGGCTGAGCAATTCTGAAACTTTTTAAAATTGCATAAATACTGGAATTGTGGTCAATAGCAAGCTTGGTTCATTCCATATTTGGGTTTTGGAAGAAGTATAATTTGAAGATCATCAACTTCGAGCAATTTGGAGCAAGTCTATATTGGATGAAGACTGGATTCTTTAGAAAGTAGACAACATCTCAACTTGAAGGAGGTTGAAGAATCTCTTCCCAAGCATTAATTTTAGGAAGATGTTAACTTGGAGGATCTCACCAAAATAGCCCACAATCAACAGGCCACACCCTCTTGATGATTTTGACAAGTTTTCCCTTTAATTTAGAGCTTGAGATTAGGGTTTTTCTTTTATATGTAAATATAATGCTTTCAATAACAAAGATAAAGTGAATAGAAGAATTGAATTTGCTTTGAGCAGACACCCAGAGTGCATAAACCCTTAAAATCACAAAGAGTTTTACTACAGTCTAGAAGAACTGCAGCTTTTCCCTTTACTTTGTCTTGCTCCCTTGTGTTCGTGTTGTTCGGTTGCACACCTAGAATAGTGTGTCTTGACTCTCTTGATCCGTAGCTTCTAATGAGGCTGCATTATTTGGTATCAGAGTTGTGGATCGGAGGAGAGCGAGAAGTTGTGATGGTGCCCAGGCAGAGTGGTGCATGTACAATTCCCGTGAAGGGCATCGATGTGAGAGATGAAGTAATGTAACTTCGACAACATATTACTGAGTTGACTCTTCAGAAAGAGAAATTACAATTTTAGCGATAAGTTGCTGATTTGGTTCTTGCAAATATATGATTGAGGAACACTTCGCGACATCCGAGTCTGACTGAGGAGATGTGTAACACTCACTATTCGTATTCAAAAAGTCAAAAATATGTTCGAAGGAGGAGTACTCATTGACATAGAACACCTGACTGGAATTCACCAGTATGAAATAGTACGACAACAACATAGCACAATTTTGAAAGCCTTAAAGCAGGTTGTGTTTCGAAAGCACAATAAGATTTGTAAATTCATATCTATACAAATTCTTCCCTTGGAATATCAATTAGGGTGTGTCACTAATTTGATATATCCAACCTTTTTCTCCTCCCAAGCTAAATTTGTACTGAAAAAATTATAATCACTTGGAATAATAGGAACAATGTTTTCAAAAACATTTTTTAGAGACTTCAATCTTTCTCCCCCTTAGTCATCATAAAAAAAATAAAGAAGACGAAAAAGTAAAAAATGGGCTATATGAGGAGATAACCAATGAAGCATGGAATATGCATCTTAGCATGAAATCAAAACAATCAGATAATATATAAAAGAATGATTGGATGTTAACACCTTTCCAGTATGTAACTTGAAACTTACCTAGATTTTGCATTGACTAATTGCCTTTCCATTGGAGATTATTTTCTCCTTCCAAAGGGGGAGGGCACTTATAGGCCTTAGACCCTATCTAGGTGGCCACTCCCATGATTGATAATCCTCCAGTAAAAATTTATTACCACTAAAATTACTTGTTTTCTATTGCAGTAAAAAAAAAGTACCACTTCTAGCTAAAGGTATCATTCAATTGCTTGCCCGCTTTTCTTATAGTGATGGTACTAAGACTCTCAATCAGGCTAGGTCCAAGTAGTTCATTTAAACGCCTATGAAGCCTATCCCACCTGATTACGTCCGCAGGATATATAGTTCGTGAAAGTTGCAATTTGCTACAGAATTAGGGATCGGCAAGCTTAGATTTAGGTAGCAACAGTGGACATAAAAGGGTGGTGATACGTAAAAGGCATTGGGTTATTAGTATACTATAAATATCGTAAAAGCAAGAGATTATTGTTTGGTTGTGTGGCCCCTACATCTGTGGGAGCAACAACAGAATGCCACAACAGACGTGGAGAGAGTGTATTATGGCACTGGTTGGAGAGAGATCATAATAGACGATAGAACCAGATCCTTGTTATATGACCCAACACAAAACACACACCCCCCCTCCCCAAAAAAAAAAAAAAAAAAGATAACCAGATCCTTGTACATACGGGCTGTTGATAGAATTATTATTATTATTATTCCAACAGAACTTAAAATCTATACAGGACTAGCGAACATAGAAACAGAGAAACCAAAAAAAAAAAAAAAAAGGAAAATTCCAACAGAACTTCAAATCTATACCAGAGAGAGACCACCGAGCATAGAAACAGATAAGCAAAACAAAAAAAAAAAAAAAGAGGAAAATTCCAACAGAACTTCAAATCTATACCAGAGAGAGACCAGCGAGCATAGAAACAGAGAAGCAAAACAAAAAAAAAAAAGAGGAAAATTCCAACCGAGCTTCAAATCTATACCAGAGAGAGACCAGCGAGCATATCTGCAATCCAAAACTTGACAAAGCCCTATACCCAAGTATCTCTGCTCCAAAAATCCTTGCAATCCAAAATTTTAAAACCTAAAAACCAAAACCCTAAATCGTAAAAGAGAGGACCAGAGACCAGATAACGTAGAGATAGAGCGACAGAGAATACTCCACTCACCAAATTAATGTAGAGAGAGGGAGAGAGACTAGAAAGAGCAGGAGATAGAGAGACAGAGAAGACGCAAGCAGCTACACCTCCCTTCATCTTGCAGGTTTTCTCTCTTCTGTGTTCTTTGTTCGCCGAGATAGTCAAGAGCTTTTTGGTTTTCTTTTTGAAAATACATCTGATTGCTCGTGATTTTCGAATTGTAAACTCAAATATGTCATTTGGTTTGCTTTGATCATTTGCCATATCTGAGTTTACCTATAAAGGAAAACCATAAGGTTGTGGTTAGTTATACCTCAAATTGGAATTATGTAATTCTGATCATCCAATGGTAGTGCAACCAGCAAATAATCCTTTGTTAAGTGCACCTGATTCGCGAATCAAACAACGAGTTGAATTGGGACCGGTCTTAGCTTGATCAGCGCAACATGAATGCAAGAAGGTCGAAAGGTATTTAATTAATTAGCTAATCGTAAGCAAGAAATTGTTATTGTTTGGATCGTTGACGATCATTCATGCTTTGAACGTGAAAAACTTTCTTTTTCTATGTATGTCATTTGGTTTGCTTTGTGCCAGCGGCCAAGGTTGGGTTGTCCTCAAGTTGGATGTGAGTTGGTTCGGCTCAACAAATGTAAGATTAACGAATGATCCAAAGTTTTAAAGTATTTAAAGTATTTCAGGCCTCTTTAAAAGGATTCCTATATTCCAATGATTATTTTGCAATGTATTTGTAGAGTACTGGTTTCTTGGATAATTATATTATGATAAAAGGATTTGTGTACAGCCGTACATGGTGCACCAACACACGACAATCAATCGAAACAAAAGCCCCATCGAAATACCCCCATTTGATGAATTATCGATAGGGGTAGGGTGTCGTGCATGAATCCCCTTCCTTATATTATTGTTAAAGTAAATTGTGAAATCTTGAATTTGTTTAAGAGAAAATATTACATAGACCATGGTAGTACATGCCCTCTCATACTCTCTTCTACCTTCTCCCTCCATTTTTTGACACTTCTCTTCTCCGACCATATGATCCTCAATTGATCTTATATGAATCATGAGGCACTCCCGGTCCATTGGATTGGTGTAAGAAATGCCTAGGCACATGAATGGCATGCAAATCCCTCCCCATGCATTGTTTAATAAGACAAATGCCTAACCAGAAACTATGTAAATTGTTTAAGGGGCGTTGTTCTCTGTGCCGCAGTGCAGGCTACGCCCAGGCACATGAAGGTGGGCGCAATGACCATCCTACCCCCCTATTTAATAAGGCAAATGCCTCATCGCCTCTGGACTCGAATCCTACAAGCTAAATATTTCCACTCCCTCCAATCTTATTTTAATCTCTCTATCCATGATCATCTTATCATTATTACTGACAATAGTTTTGACCCAAGCTAATGTAGAGGAAATATTGGATGAATTCTTGAGCCGGTTGGACCAACAAAAGTCCATCTGGACTAATCGAAGATATTAAGTTTGATGGGTTGAAATACATATCAAATCGAAGATCTTGACGAGCTCTCTATAAGGGTCAGAGCCTTTGAAGCTGATGTATGTGTTTTTTGGTCTTTTTCGTGCGTTTCGAAGGCGCAACAACCTGCCAAAGTGTCAAATTTTGAATTTTGTTTTCTTCTTATTAGGGCTTCTAATGCTCCTTTGTAATAAGTTTTGCCCTTTAAATTGAAGAAAGTTATCCATTTTCCCTACTTATGGATTCAAGTTCGTCAATGTTAAAACGAGATCTAACCCCCCGTTTCCTTCTGAATCAAAAGCTCAAAGGAGGCTGGATGGGCAGCCGTTATTATTTTGAATAATAAGAAATAATTAATTTTTTTTTTTAAAGTATACATGAATTATGGAGATGTAAGAACATCATCACAAGAAACTGAGGCAAGAGGGATTCAACAGGGCATCAGTGGAGAGATGTTTGGGTGCGACGTTGTGGTCTTTCTTACTAAGAAGAAAAGATATAGGACTCGGCTCCTGTCCAGCACCCCGGTAGAACCGTGCTATTTAGACACAATATTGCGTGCAATGACCGCCTTACCCCCACTTGGGCAAGACGCTTGGGCAAAGGTAAGGGGTTCTCTCAAATTGATATGATGCATGCAGCAAGTTCCTATAATTACACAGAGATAGGAATATATATGATGAGTCAACGTCATAGGAGAGATAGAGAGAGAGAGAGAGTTGACATTCTTCGTTATTCCAAACGGATAGAAGAGTGACACACAAAGTCAAACATCACATGGCATTTGAGAGAACCAAAACCAAGCAACTTGGGTCAAATGCTTTCTTACTCGATCAGGTCCATTTGCATTCCAAACCGGCTCCGCTGGAAACATAGCTAGCTGAATTGAGACATAATAAACAGTCAACAAGTTAATTCTCTAGAATATATTCCTTCACACCCTATAAATAAAAGGTATGGATGAAGAGAAGTAATTAAAGATATTGGATGAGAATGAAGTAGATTTTATATATGGGGCGTGATTCAATTCGAATCTGATCTCTCCCCACCAAACCTGCTCCCCTTGACTATAAATAGAGGTTCCCTAACACTCGATCAGCATTGTCATTCGTTGGCATTGCTACGAAATGAAGGAAATGAAGGAAATGAAATGGGAAGTACTTGGTTATGGTGATCCAGAGGAAGAGAGGTCTTACATGAAGATAAGAGCCGCGTTTGGTAGCCAAGGATGACTTGCCTATGTCCTCCCAAGAGTGAAGGGGTCTTCTTCAACTAACACATGATCTGCTATCACTCTCTCACACTCACCGATCCATCACCTCCACACCTTGTGTTGTTCATAGCAAGTCTCCTCCGCTAACTTGACCAGCTCTTACATTTCATGTTAGACTTGCTTTTCTTCATCCACAAATGATGAAACCTCTGCCCCCCCCCCCCCCCCCCCCCTCCCCTCCCCTCCCCTCCCCTTATGATCATAAGCCTTTGAAGGAGAAAAGTGACTCGGTAAGAGAGGCAGGTATGTAGATGGTCTTATGCAGAAGTATGTTTACAAGACAATAAACATTATACAGCCTGGTTAGGGTTCTTTATTATGTGTACCTTCATTTCTTTTATTGGTATTTGCATCCTTATAAATCAGTTTTTTTTTTATAGGAGGGGAATTATTGTGCATTGGATTTCTTTTGTTCTAAAGGTATGTTCATGGTTTCGACCTCCTCAGTCTATGTTTGCTTTACATTGTGATGGTTTTCTATCCAATAAAAGGCAACTTATCGTGGCTGATTCATGATGCTATGGGTTCCCCCATTATTGCTTTTGTAGGTGTGGGTGGAGATAGATTAGTCTTTTCTATGGAGTTGTATGCTATCTTCCAGGGTGTGACTCTATGTATTGAAAAATGTTTCTATGAAGTGTCCATTCGGTCAGATTCCAAATTAGCATTGGACATGCTAAATGGAAATTAGATTAAAGATCCTTGGGCGGTACAGTGGTTGAAGAGCAAAAGCCACCATTTGAGTGTTTCTCTTTCTTCGGTGGAATATTAGCATGTGAGGAGGAAGGTCAACTAGCAGATTACATTGCCTCCTTACCTATGGGTGACGTGGAGACTATTCTCCAACCGATTGACTTTCCAGAGAAACTTTATAAATTGGTTAAGGAGGATGTTGATTTCTATATCTACTATCGGTTGTAAATTCTTTGTTTTTTGGTCTTTTGTTGATACGGGACTTGTCCCGTTTTTGTTAGGGGCCTCCCATTTCCCTCTTTAAGTCAATTTTGAAGGGGGTTCTAGGTGGCTGCTTTTTTTGTATATTTTTTTTTTCTTTTTCGTTTTTAAATATAATGTACTCATTAAAAAAATGCTTGAATACTTAAGGATATCCACGTACAATATTTTTTAACAATTAAATACGTTCTTTTTTCATCAATCACACACATGTAAGTAGTCACCAAAACAATTCATAATGAAATATTCAACATTCTCCCCCTTTTTTGGTGATGACAAATATATTAGAGGAAAAGACTGCATAATTTTTCTCCCCTCAACCCATGCCATAAAAGATACCGATGTAAAGCAAAAAATGGGTTGAAACATATGAAGCAAATAACCATTTCAGATCATAGAGCCAAGCTAAAGCTCAAATTTGGCATGCATGTAATGGATATAAAAAATAATTTTTTTCCATCTTTATCAGTCAAGCATATAAACTCCATTTAGTATTCATATAAATTCTCCCCTAAACATATCAATTGGAATTTGCACAATTTGACATATCCAACCTTTTCTCACTTTCGTGTTGAAAAATATAATCACTTGAAATAATAGGAACAATGTTTTCAAAAACTTTTCTATATAAACTTCAAGGGAGAATGTTCTCTGTACCGCAGCGCAGGCTGCGCCCAGGCACATGGGCCTGCCACTCAGGGGGCAGGGTGGTCATTGCACCCACCCCCATGTGCCTGAGTGCAGCCTGCGTTGCGGCACAGAGAACAATGCCCCAAACTTCAATCTTTCACCCCCTTTGTCATCATAACAAATAAGGACGACAAAAAAGGGAAGGATGAGCTATATGAGGAGATAACTAATGAAACATGGAACAAGCACCTTAGCATGAACACAAAACAATTTAAACAATATATACAAGTATGATTTCATTGCTAAAAAAAGCCTTCATGTCATTACATTTAATATACTTCAATACAAGTGTAGATGACTGAAGATACTAACTCAAAAAATAAAAATAAGAGGAATTAAAATGAAGTCAGGATAAAAACTACACAACTAAGAATGGCAGAAACTAAAGAAGTAAGAAACCTATACAAAAGGCCAGGAGACTAAAAATATTGTTAATTGGGAAGAGTCCCAGCAAAAACCCTATTCCTTCAAGTTTATATAAAGAGGGAAAAAGATATCTACTTGGTGGTGTTTCTTACGCTCTCTCTCTCACAAGTCATCGTGAGATTACGCCTCTGTCCCCAGGGTAAATACACAGGCGTGCTTTTCCATTGGCCCAGATGCTTGTGTAGAAACCATGCGGCCAAGTAGAGATCTCTTGCCGATAACTTAAATATAAAAGGTTAGAATCGTACCTAATTCCAACCGCAGTACATAAGGCATGATAGTAAGATGCAAAGGATATACAAAAAATTGGACAAAAAAAACCTAAAGAATGCTTCCTATTCTAGGTATGGAAAGTCAAGTTTAGAATGCATGAGATGATTATTAAAATTTTCTAAATGGTGACAAATGTTATCTACAATGTTACTATGATGATGCAACACAAATCATTTTTTTTTTTTTTTTTGGGATTTTTGAAATTTGAGTTAGGGCCAAAATGGTCAAAAGACCAATATGCTTATGCAATATACTGCTAAGATGCATGGATTTGAATTATGAAAAATTCCTAAAATTCTGTAAAATTACATCTAACCATGATTTAAAGATGGAATGACGGAAAGGTATTTCTTGAGAATTTAAGAGATTGATTTAAGGGGGGAAATAGACAAATGATCAAAATATCCTTTTATACAATGAAATACAAATAGAGTAAGAAATATTATTTAAATAAATAACAAAAAAGCAAGGAAAAATTTTGCCTACTTCTATATTGCTAAAAAGCATAAGAGAAATGATTAGTGTGATTTTGAATCTCAGATTGATTATGAAATAGACTAATGGCTAGAATATCCCTCTGTAAGAAAAGTACTAGAGTGCATGAAAAATGCTCAAGAAATTAAGAAAAAGTATCTAAAAATAGTGAAATTTGATGTCATAATGAATGATACCCATGGAAGAAAAACTCAACCGAAACCTATCGAAACCACCGAGTTAACTCGGTTTCGTAGGTTTCCGAGACGAGTTGAAGAGAGATTTTATAAATCCCTGGATTCGATTGGGTTTCGATGGTTTCGACCATATTTCGGTGATTTGGACACATATGCCTATCGAAACTAGGGGAAACTTGACTTGAAACTAGGACAGATAGGTATTTATGCCAGAAATCAGGGCAGACATCTAGTTATGTCTAATTATTATTCATAAATAAGCAAATACCCCCTATTTGAATCCAATAAAATAATTAAAAAATCAAATTCCAAAAAGAAAAACAGTCAACCCCCTAGTTCAAGAACAGAAATTGGATTTTCGACGGTATGTGCAACTT
Organism: Telopea speciosissima; assembly: GCF_018873765.1. Lineage (NCBI taxonomy): Eukaryota > Viridiplantae > Streptophyta > Magnoliopsida > Proteales > Proteaceae > Telopea > Telopea speciosissima. The sequence continues at coordinate 17,254,616 of NC_057922.1, forward strand.
TTGACTTTCTAATGCTGGGGTTTTTCTCAAATCTAAAAATTTCATAAATCTTAATATGGTAAAACATTACTAAAAACCAAATGTGCGGTAAAATATTCATTTGTTTCGATGTCCAAAAAAATATTTTCATTCAAAGCGCTTTTGACAGCATTCGCGCACACCAAATTAAGTTTGGCCGGTACATAACTCCTTCAATATAAATTAGATTTAAGCAATCTTGGACTTGTTGGAAAGCTATCAAAACAAAGTTTTGTAACAAATCCAAGATTACTTAAATCTCATTTATATTGAAGGAGCTATGTTCTGATCAAACCTTATTTGATACCATGTTTATGAACAATATATAGTATCAAACTTGGATCAAAACCACAAATAATATTTTTAGTGTTCTCTATGTGAAACTAATGCATGGATTGGGTTTAAAATGTCAAAAATAGGCAGCACAACAAGAATCAGGGCAAAAAAAAAAACTTTTGGGCCTCGAAACCAAGGTTCGAGTTAGCCTGGAGAAAGCCCCAGATTTCGATCGATATATGGTTGAAACCGAGACAAACTCGGTTTCTGGCTGGTCGAAACCCGAGTTTTAGAACCTTGATGATACATAGGAAAACCTATCTATGAAAATTGCACATGTAGGATTAAGCCATTAAACCATCAAGCGATGGTGAAAATTAAATAATGACCAAATAGAAGAATAAAATCATGTAAAATTACTGAATATCATGACATTAACATTGAATAATTATACCAAATTTAATAATCTAATTTTTAATAAGATTTTTTTTTTTTTTAGCATAGATAAGCCTACATTTACTACATTCATCTCAATCCTGACATGTTCGCATATGTAATTCGGTTTCGGCCACAATCTGGACATGTCTAGGCATGGAAGACGATGACTCCCTTTTTAGCATTCTTGCATCATTCCTTGCATTCATTGCAAATACAACCTTGGCGCACCTGTGAAAATCTTGTTTTCACTAAGATTGGTTATAACAAAACAATTGTAACCTTATTTTCTTATCCTTTTAATACAACAAAAAAAATAAATTCCCTTTTCTATGAGAGTAAATCATGTCATTTCACATGGACAATGACAACTATTAAAAATGACATAACAAACAATTCACTTCTAACTTATTTTGAAAGTACTTTTTGGGAAAAAAAACCTCAACTTGGTGACAATGCATACTTTTTTTCTCATTCACATAAATTACTTTTGGGAATAAGGCAAGGAGCAATCAAAAGAAGGTTACAACTTCTAACTTCACCACCTTGGTGACAACAAGATGCACCATAAAGTAAAACCGTGAGATCTTAAACCTATTTAAGGGCAAGATATTGTACTAACTGTTGATAGTACATGCCCTCTCATACTCTCTCCTCCCTCCATTCTCTGACAGTTTCTTTGCCCTGACCATGTGATTCCCCTATACGAATCATTAGTTACTTTGGATCTATTGATTTGGTGTAAGAGATGCCAATGTTGGGTCTTCCTCATTTATGAGGGCCAGCCACTGTCCAAGACAAATGGCTTGGGCAGTGGAATAGATTATGCAAAAGTCAAAACAAAAGAAAAAAAAAGAAAGAAAGAGAAGAGAGAAAAAGGGAAGAAGAATCGAGAGAATTGATGGGCTAATGGCCAAAATATGGATCGGCCATTCAATGAAAGGAAGAAAAAGATAGGGAGGGGGTGGCTCCCACCTACCTTTTGTCGCTCAAGCAACATAAAGAATGTTGTGAGCTCACTTCTTGCATTTCCTATAAATAGGGGTTAAGAGCAAGGACTCAAAATACACATTGAACGAATATTCAAGTTCAAGAGCTGTGAGTGTAGGAGAGCTGTTTGGAGTTATTGGGTTTAGTGTATTCTCTTCAAAGGTTTGAGAGTGTAAGTTGAGAGAGGGTATACAAGGGGTATCCGGCTTTGGATACATGGTTAGGTTTGGTTTAAATCCAAGTGTTATTACTTGTACGATTATTGTCTCAATTCTCTCATATTGAAGAAGTCTCAATTACGCCCATGAATGTAGGTATTGCCGAACCACGTAAACACTTGTGCCTTTTTCTTTACATACAGGTAGGAAAGGATTTTCGCACTTTTTCCAACAGCCAATACACACGGGTGGCATGTAGTCCCCTTCCCCATTGTTTAACAAAACAAATGCATAATCAGAAACTATGTAAATTGTAATACTAACTACTTACCCGTAATGTTATGTATGTCTCGAATTCTTGGCCCCGTTACAAGAATGACCCGTTCCGACATTTTTTGGTGGCGACCCGAATGGAACTTTTTCTGAGATCTGTGATGGTAGAGGAGGGCTTGGGCCGATAGGCCCAATCTCGTTGAGGGTGCGGGGGCGAAGCCCCCGTGGTACGGTTCGAACTGACCCGATGGATCAACCCGGATCCGATGAAGGAGTATTTATGTTCCTTACCCGCTTTATTGTAAAGTAGCGTAAGATTTGGGGTTTTTCGTTCTAGGGTTTCTGGTAGAGAGCAGCTGCGCCGTTTTGGGTGTTCTTAAGATCTTCATTGTAATCTTTTCTCTGATTTGCATAGTGAATCATCTTCGCCTTCACCAGTGGATGTAGCACACTATACTGGTGTGTGAACCACATTATATCTCTGTGTCCTCTTGCTATTTCTTGTTTCTTTTTGTGCTTTTGATCGATGTTTGCTATAACATGTAATTATACAGAGATGGGAATATGATGAGTCAACACCATAGGAGAGAGAGAGAGTTGACATTCTTAATTATTCGAAACGGACCAAGCTAAGGGATTTAAAGATAGAAGAGTGACACGTGAAGGAAAAAAGATAGAATTATGTGGTTGCTTGAGACATTTTTAACATAGAAGCTTGGTGAGTGACAACACAAAGTCAAACATTGCAAGGCATTTGAGAGAACCAAAACCAATCAACTTGGGTCAAATGCTTTCTTTCTTCTTCTTCTTTTCCTTCTTACTAGTTTTATCTTATTCTTCTTCTTCTCGATCGAGAGAGGCTCCGTTGGAAACATAACAAGTAAGTTGGTCCCTGTTAATTCTCTAGAATATATTCCCTCACCCTATAAATAAAAGCTATAAATAGATGCCCAAGCCCTCCTAACGCACCCAGCATTGTCACTTATTGGCATTGCTGTCAAATGAAATGGGAAGTTGGGTTATGGTAATCCAGAGGAAGAGAGGTCTTACATGAAGATAAGAGTCGTGTTTGGTAGCCAAGGATGATTTGCCTATGTCTTCCCAAGAATGAAGGGGTCTTCTTCTTCTTCTTCAATTAACACATGATCTATTATCACTCCCTTACACTCTCACCCATTCATCACTCATGTTCGCAACCCCCTCTCCCTTCCCACCTTGTGTTGTTCATGGCAAGTTTCCTTGGCTAACTTGATCGGCTCTTACATTTCATGTCAGACCTGCTTTTCTTCATGCATTAGGGTTCCTGGATGATAAGCCTTGAATGCAAGAAATGTTCGACTCGATGAGAGAGGCAGGTATGTACGTAGATTACATTAATTTGGATCTTCTACTACCGCCTGCCCGTCCTGTCTGTGTGCTTCCTCACACAGGAATGGGTGCAATGACTGTCCTACCCATTGCTCGGGTGGGCTAGGGTGGTCATTGTGCCCTTGCCTATGTGAGGAAGCACACAGGCAGGACGGTCAAACGGCAATAGAAGATCAAAATCCACATAGATTATCTTATTGTTTTAGTAAATAGGTTTTGCTTTGTGTAACCACGGCTGGTTACATTGATGCTTGTCACCATACCAAAATTTCCCTCCTTCGTAGAATAAAGGCAAGGGTGTCAGTTACATTTAATAATATTTGTCTGAATTAATGGGGGGCTTATCGCGGCATAAAGTGAACATTTCTAATTCTCAAATGACACAGATTCATGTTTGCGATTAATTATCCCATTAATCTACAAGAGTACTTGAATTTATAATTGATTATTGTAATTTAGATTCTCCATTGAAGTTTTGGTGAAGATCGGCTAGAATCCTTCCTATCCACTTGTCTTAGCCATGAGGCCCATAAGTCCATGGAGGATGACATCTATATATACATTTGTGTTTTTCCTACCTGGAGATGCTTTGTAGATTTCCCTCGGTTGATCAACTAAGGGAAGGGATTGTATCTAAAATCATTTTCTTGTTGCATCTGTTCGACATGAGCTGAAGGTAGAGACCATCTCTTCTTTATCTGTTCGTTCATGAAAGTCATTTGGTAGAAGATTAATCATCTTTGTTCTCTATTAAGACAGTGCATTTAGTGGGTCGCTAAGAACTTCAGTAGGGACTCCATCTAGCGGGTCGTACCTTTTGTTTTACAGTTTGCCATTTATAAAATGAAAGGAATGATAGTATCTTTTGCCAAAAATCCAAACACAACCCTCAATTGCTTGTGGCGATTCGACGAGATGCAAAGGAAAATGTAGTGGTATGATCCTCAAGGCTAAGAGATATGAAAGAAATTGCTACTCGATTCAGAAGTGGGGAATATTCAATCAAGCCTATTAGACTTCACATTATTTGGGTTCATCTGCTAAGAGTCTATTGTGGCTCTCCTTTTGGGCTAGTATATTTTACTTTTTCTTCCTAATAAAGTGATTTACTTATAAAAAAAAAATAAGCCACATTTTTTTTGTTTGTAATAGGAAAAGTAATTTATTTTATATATTTTTTATTTAAACGTATGGACAGAGGCAGCTTCCCTCAAATCCAGTTTTCAATTTTCCACCGTTCACATGTGCAACTGTGATTGGCGCAGTAGGAGAGCACCATGTCCACTGAAAACGAATCAAGTTGGCAACTACTTTTCCATCGAAGGGACCAATAAGGCCACAACAGCAACCGCATCCTAGCCCTAGGCATATGGAATTATGGAAGGAGCGATGGACAAATGGGTGGGTCGCGTCTTTGGCAGGCGCCTGACATTGGCACCTTCGTACCTTTAGGACGATGATATCATATATAGCGCTGTGTCGGTCTGTCTGTCCAAGCCGAGCGTGACATTACCCGCTTTCCCCGTCGGTAACATGGGACAAGGACCATACCCGGTCCATTCAATAAAATCGTATCTCTCGCAAAAGTAACGCCCGTTCAACAGAATCAAATGTGGACCATTGGGATTTTTCGTGAAAGATTCCAAACAAGTGTAAGATGTTGTCGTAACCAGATGTGGGGTCCACACGATCTCCACCAATCCCCATGCAGACGCAGTTGACGGCGGCATCTTAAGCGCTATATCCTTCGAATATTCCCTAAGAACAAAACCTAGACTGCCGTGAAGCGCTGTAACCACACAGTTCTGTTCACGACTCCACGTGACTAAATATTACACGTCAACATAACTTCCACGTCATCTCCCGCAACTTTCTCACTCTTGACTGCTTCTATGGTAGATTGACACGTGCATTATTCAGATCCGGAAAATGCCTCGAAATTTGAAGTCCTTACATAAGTTTTCTTTCCTTTCGTGTTCCCAAGTTCTTGCATAAATCCTTTTCTCGATTTCTCTCCTTGGAAGAGAATCGGAGAGGCCCTAATTCGAAACCTTTTATTCAGTCATTCAGATTGGAAATTCGAGTCAGGTTTGATGAATATCCGAACGGAAGGTGGACCTTCGACCTCTGCAGCAACAGCAGAGAAGGCTTTGTCGTTCATCTCGAAAGGTTTGAGGGAGGTGAGAGACTCAGCTGATGCGGATTTTAAGTTGATGAGAAATAGGGCCAACTCTTTCAAGAACATCGCCACTTCTTTTGACAGAGAGCTCGAGAACTTCATCAACTCAGCTTCATCCTTCTCTGTTCCCGCCATCCGAACTACTCCGGGGGCTGAAATTGATTTCGTTAAGAAATTACAGCCGAAGTTATCAGAATTCCGCCGAGCTTACTCGTCTCCTGATTTTAGCCGCAAGGTTTTGGAGAAATGGAGACCTAAATCTAAGATTCGGATCGACCTGTCACCGATTAGGAGCGCAATTGTTTCTGAAGTTGAGGAGGATAAGGATGGGATTATTGATTTTGATGATAGGGATAGGTTTTGGGGTGGAAGGAAAGTTATAGTGAAGGATTTTCGGTGGGATTGGAAGGGAGATAGTGAGGAAAGCCAGGAGGAATGGGAGCCTATTCGAGAGTTGAAGTCGAGGCTGAGGGAATTCGAGCGTAAGAGTTCTTCGGCAGAGATATTCAGAAATATCACGAACAACGTGCAGAAAGTAAAATCGAGCCTGGTACGTTTTGAAGTTAGAATTCAAAAATCTCCACCCGTCCCCCTTTTTTTCTCCCTCTTTTGGATATGATTGGATGAATTACAAGGGGATATCAAAATTCTCCCTTGTTGTGTAAGCTGGGGCTCAACCTGTGTTAACCGATTCAGTTCTGAGCTTCAGTTGGATTACCTGTTTTTTTTTTAATCTTTTTAATTCAAACTGGAGTTGGTCAGTAATGTACTGAGTTCTGGTTGTGATATCGTTGGTCAAGAATATGTAGCTAAAGAACACTTAAAACTGTCGGTTCATGCTTACTATATAGAAATGGGAGGGAGAAAGGAAGAATTCATGACCATATTCTATTCTGTCATACTATTGTTGGCCTTTGGCTTTGTGAACATTTATGAGATTCACAAAACAAACCAAAACACGCCCCCCCCCCCCCCCCCAAAACAAAAAAAAGAAAATGGACGACATAGAAAAGAAATCACAATAGAAAATATCATGATCTTTATTCAACAATTATCTGGCGTAGCTTTCTCCCTGTAGCCTCTGTTTGGTTTTGCTTTTGCTGTAGTGTAATCTGACACGGAGATCTGGGTTCAAAGCTTTTCCAGCAGCAAGTTTGTCTTTTGGTTTTAGTGGAAAAGAACAGTTACCAGAAGAAATAAGAGTTTGTAAGTATTGCGTCAAAGTATGGCAAGACATTCGAAAAATGAAAAACTTGGAAAGATACAAAATTTGTGAGTGAGAAGCTGAGAAACCAATAATTGGGGCTAAGTTAAGGCATTGATGAACTTATTGGATAAAAGGGAGAAGATTAGAAATCAAGATTATGTTAGATGCATGAAGAGTAGGTCAATAGTTCTTGTGAATGATGGAGATTAAAGAAAGATGAAGAGTTATTGGTCAGTGATTGTTAATGACAGCCACAATTTATGAAGAATTAATACTATTGGAGAGTTTACATACAAGTATCCATGACATTGCCTGGACTGGCTGATTGAGCTGGTTGTCTTGTCTCCCTAACCCAATCTGGTATTTAATCTCTGGGATCCGACTTTTGCTCAGACCCAATGGATTGTCTGTTGCAAATCATTGAACTGATAACATTCTTCTTCGAGGCCTCGAAAAATGGATGAATTCCTTTTCTTAGGGACACATACCTGATTTTTGAAAGGGAGAAAAGGCACCAGATGGTTGGATTGTTATGATTAAAATGTAATAAGATGTTAATAGGTAAATATGAACTCTTAACCATTCAGGGTTTCTCTGAAAACAATTAACCCGTCTTTACATAGAGACCTAGACATTTACACTTGTTAAAAGATCAATAAAACCTGTTACAGTTCAACCTTTAGTTGTTGAACCTATGACCTGTGACCTGGCGTAACTGAAGGATGGGTAGAGAGGTCTTTTATTTATTTATTTATGGTAATCTGAAACATAGTAGAAACGTTTCATAATGGCTAGCTCCAAAAGAAAGGGAAAAGAAAAAGACAAAAAAACAAGAGAGGAGAATAAATGAAGCACCCGAGAGGGTAATTACTGATTAAGAGAAAAACTAAGACATGAAAATATTATATTGGAAAGTCAGTTTGACTTATGCTTGAGAGACTGTAAAACTACCTCTGTGTTAAGAGTTTGCTAGAGCATTTGTGCACTTTTATCACAAGGGATAGTCAAACAATTGCCATGTTCTGACAATCTTTTATCTCTCTCTCTCTCTCTCTCTCTCTCTCTTATTAATGGAACAAGCCATCAGAAAAATTTAAGAAAAGACAAACAAAGAGAATACTTCCAGGAGGGGAACAACAAGAATCCCCAAAAAAATCCTCCTACATTTATATATAAATGCTGGTTCATCTAGACTACGCAAGAAAAAAAATTTCACTCAGTTCTCTCTGAAGTACTGTAGTTTTAGAACTTTTTCTTTCCTTTTGAATGTTCAACAGAGGTGGCGCAAGGGAGGATCCCCACATAATTCATCCTTTTTCTCTGATATATGTAGATATTCAATCAGTTTCTTTTACCATTACGGAGAATTGCATTCAACCAATGGCCATCTTACTGCTTTCTAGGAATTCCTTTGAATGACTCCCATTGAGACTTTGATTCTTTTAATTTTAGTTTCTCTTTTATGGTGCTCATTGGGATCCTTTTGTTCCAATTTTTTTTCCTTTTTTTTTGTGGGGGGTTGGGGTGGGGAATGGTGTTCTGGACTGAAGTAAGTCATATTTTAAGAGGAGCAGGATGTTGGTGATTTTTTGATAGGGTTCATTGGGGAAAGTGCTGGAGTATTTTAACTCCTTTGATGTCTCGTTGCTGGTGGAGTCTGCTGTCAGTGTTTTAATCGGTATTTCTAACTGGTGTTGCTGCTCGTAAAAAGTTCAATTCTTTATTTGATTGTTTTGAACTTTGCGGCTGTTGTTCTGTAATAATATCATTTGGAAATGAATTGGTGTGGCAGGAAAATCCTGTAGAAGCTTATATGGGTTGATGCATAATTTAGAAACTCTATTAATATTGATCAGTCAGTAGGTTATGTGTCACATTCTTCCTGTGACTTCTGTGAATTTTTTTTCGAAATTAATAAGTAATGCATGCTTATTGTACTTTTTTGTTTTCTCATCAGTTCTAAATCTAATGCCATGTTTGTTTTTTCTCACCCCCCTTTCTTCTTCTCTCTTTTTTTTTTTTTCCATTATGGAACATTATAATAATTGGCAATCATAACTGTTTTAATTATGTATGAGCAAGTGATGTTTGATTTGCCATAATACTGAATTTTTTTTTAAAACTTTTCTTTGTTGTAGCTGTTCTTCAATTGTTATTATCATTTTATTTATATGATATGTATTAAATTTTTTCCTATGAGAACGAGAAGTTCATTTTACTTGTATACGTTTTTGTTTCTTGCAGAAAGCAATTTGCAAGGAGCCTCAAGAGTCAAAGGTTGATTCTCAATTTCAATTTTATTTTTATTTTTGTCTCAATTTACTGCTACAACCATTAATCTTTATTTTATACTACGGAGAGGAAAGGACATTTTTTTGGACTATGGGTGTCACTGTTGACTCATTGGAACTTCTGAAAACTATAGGATTGCTGCTTATACAGGAAATTTAATTATCAATCTTGGTTTCTGTCATGGATACTGATTGACTGATGTGGAAATTTTTGTAAAATGAAGGTTCCTTCCTTTTCCTACTTAGGTTTTAGAATATTCTTTTGCACGAGTTTTTCATCTCTGGGTTCATTACTTGGATAGTTGTATTACCTCCCATAGGATTCACCTTTTTTTTTTTTGGTTTATTTTCCAGAAAAGATGAGCAATCAAGGTCTTGGTGTTGTCTTTGTATGGTTGTGTCATGAGATTATCAATTTTCAACTTTTTTCTTTTTGTGACACAATTCCAACAGTTTTTGTAAGGCAGTGAGTTTGGCACTATGTGCCTTTTTCTTTTTCCCCTTATTCCCATATATTGAATTACTTATTTGCATCATTTTCCATCCAAGCTTCTCTAAAACAAATTCAATTAGCTAGTTGGCAAGGCTCCTTGTTTAATGGTATTGTGGGTTCTACGGCTTGAAATTCTTTGTTTAACTGCTTAAGCAATGTAATCATGCATTAACATGGTCCAGCATTTAGTTTTGTGATAAAAATCTATAAAAACCTTAGTCTCCTATATAAAACCCAAAATTGAATGATAGGCCACTCCTTGCCTGCATATGTATGGGATCAGGGCTGTCATAGGGAAACTCTAGGGCTTTAAAAGGGTTGATCTGATTCTGAATGTATAGGGTAGTGAAGAGGGAGTCCAGTAATGAGGATGACCCCAATTGCGTTGCTGTATGCAAAGTATTCATCGGCTATCTGATTTTCCCTTTTAAAAAGCTATGGCTTCACCCCCGGGTCCCCTTTTTGACATTGCGTTATACCTTCTATAGGGAATAGTTTCAGTCATTCACCTGGGCTGGTTTGTCGGGCAGTGTAAGCCCAACTGCACAAGCCTGTCCATAGTCCTTGAGCCAAATTCTTTCACTTTATAATCAATCCATCCATTGCATACCTACATATTCTTGGGATCACATACTTCATCCTAAAAATAACTTTAGTCTTTATTATAATGATTTCCTTCCTTCACCTGTAAAAGAAAGACCTCTTATGGAGCCATGAACCATGCTACTAAGGATCAGTGTATCAGGTTTTGTACCAGTCCATTTGTCAGGTGGACACATAATGCAATTCCTAACTGCATTCAAATATAGTTATGTAGCCCTGGCCTGATTTGGTGCAGGCTGAACTTGGTTAAAGTGGGTGAGCCTTGGTGCAATGGTTAAGTTGTGCTATTGCAACCTGTTGGTTGCGGGTTCAAAACTTTGAAACAGCCTCTGCTGCAAAGCAGGGGGTAAGGCTGCATACATTTGCCCCTCCCAGACCCAGCAATAGTGGGAGCCTCCTTCACTGGGACACTTTTTTTTTTTTTTTTTGGTGTGGACCATGAGCTGGATTTTCTTTTTGGGGGCAAAGTTTTAATCCATTTACTGGTGTTGAAAAGCGAGTTTATTCTTTGGATATGTGATGCAGGAAGTCCCACCATTAGATGTACCTGAACTTTTGGCATATTTGGTTAAGCAGTCAGGTCCCTTTCTTGATCAGTTTGGCTTTCAAAAAGGTAAGAATCTCCTTTAAGGTTTTATAGAGCGATGTTATGCAAAAACAATCATGAATTAGAAGTTCTTTTATATTCTACTACGAGGATTTTGATCAGCATTAAGTTTTACTATTGCGGGTAAAATTAGCATTGTTGATTTATCTTTAGTATTTTAGTTTTAGGTTTTGCATACCTGTGTAAAAAAATGTAATGTGATGGGGGGTTGATACTTGATAGTACATTGTTTTAGGACCAACTTCAGAACATGTTTGTATACTATTGAATAGTAAGTACGGAGTTTTAGGATCATTGCTTTTCATACTAAATTCTATTTGGAAACACATTTTACGAGATTGTTGAATTCCTGTAACTGTAGCTTGGTTACTTTTTTACTTTTTTGTGTGTGAATTTTTTAATACGTTTTAGTTTAATGTCCATACTGAGATGTAGCAATTGTGGGGCCTATCATAATGCAGGGTGAGAAGAGAGTAGTTAGGAATTACTTCACAGTATCGCTGAACTAAATTCTAAGATTTACAGAGGCCATATAAGAAAAGGTGAATTTTGGTTGCTGGGCTTAGAAACCAGCGTTAGAGAATAGGTGAAGTATTGGTGGATTTCTTTTTGGATAAACTCTGGCCAACTCATTAAGGAACTTGTTTTAAGGTTGTTTTCTGTTTAAGTTTAAGTGTTTAACAAAGTGGCTGTCAGGTGTGTATGGTATGCTTGTTTGATCGTTTGGATACGAGGAAGAATTGCGCTGATGGTGGATACAATAAGGGTTTTAAAATCAAAGAATTTCTCTGTTCTGGTGGTTAAAATTGGTTTTTCAAGATGGAAATCAGAGAAATACTATTGTAATATGAAAAAAACATTGATAGTTCTGGGGTTTTCGTAGTAGATTAATTGAGTGCTCGTTGAATCACTGAGGCACTAAAGGAATCCCCAGAATTCCTAACATGTGCAGCTGCATTCAGGCCTGTATCAGGAAATATTAAATACTCTCCCCCAGCTCAACCAAACAATTATAAACCCAACTAAACTTGGCCCAAGACAACAAGCGGCCTGTATCAAGAAGTATTACATACTCTCCCCTAGCTCAACCATACAATTATAAACCCGACTAAACAATTTTTTTTGGGGGTGAATAAATGAATATATTCAATAGGCCCAGAGAACACAAGAACAACCCCAATCTGGGGAAAAAAAAACACTCTCCTAGGAATAAGGGATAGCAAGGTTCCAAGAAATGGTAATATGACGATTCCTAGGGGACTCAACCCAGGGCCCCATGGAGTGGCAGACCTCGGTTCTAATCTTGAACGAGATGGTTTTGCCGTTGATGGCTTGAGGAGCCACATAACGTAGCTGAAAGCCCTCAGCAGTGAGGATCAGGGTCCCCTCGAGACAGTGGTGGCCCTCGGCACATCGACAAGTGGGTGGCCAGGGTAGTAGCATGAAGAGTAGGAGGGGAACCAGGGAGGCTAGAGTTACCTAGTGCTGGATGAAGACTCCCTTGAACTAACTTTTCACTGGATGCATCCATGCAATAGGTTCGAAACTGAGGGGTTTTGTTTTTGGGTGGAGGGATGAGTTTTAAAAGGTCTACATAAAGGGCAGCACCAGTAAGTGCACCACCCTATAACATGAGTAGTTTTAAAAGGTCCCTTTCAAAGGATCATTTTCGATGAATGGTCTCAAAAATAGCTTTCACGTTCCCTATGGGTTGCAAAAAATTATCCAAGCTTTGAATTTGCCCTCTGATGAAACCTATATATATATATATATATTAATTTAGATGAATTTCACATATAAATTTTGGTAGTCATTTCATTTCCCTTTCTTGTGAAACCAAAATCTTTCAGTAATTTCAGCGAAATTTCAAAGCTTGAAATGATCTAGTTGTTTAGCACTAAAATTTTCAAAGAGTTTCATTATAAGGGTGAGCAGCATTTGAAGTGGTTTCTAGGAAGAAGATTGCCATGAATATCATTTCCATATTTATTTCTACATCCACTGCCTGCATAAGGTAACAGTATCAATGCTCCTTAAAACACCTTTTCATGATGGTTGCAGACATGTATGACAAAATAGTGGAAGCTTTGTGCAGTAAACGTAAGAATCAACTTCTCTTGAGGTCCTTGTCTTCAGGAGAAAACACTGTTCTTGAAACTGAGAACAATAATGATGAATTGGATTTACGGATAGCCAGTGTGCTCCAAAGTACAGGGCATTGTTATGAGGGCGGCCTATGGACTGATCCTGTAAAGCAAGACTCAGCAGATGGGAAAAGACATGTAGCTATAGTCACAACTGCTAGTCTTCCTTGGATGACAGGAACAGCTGTAAATCCATTATTCCGAGCAGCATATCTGTCCAAGTCTGCAAAACAAAAAATAACACTGTTGGTTCCTTGGCTCTGCCAAACAGACCAGGAACTAGTTTATCCCAACAGTCTTACCTTCAGTTCTCCAGAAGAGCAGGAGGACTACATACGGAACTGGTTGGAGGAAAGGGTCGGCTTCAAGGCTGATTTCAAGATCTCCTTTTACCCGGGAAAGGTATCTGATTCACTTTCTGTGCTTCCTTGATTTTTAGGATACTCTGATTGGTGTGTATAACTCTTATGCTTTTGGTTTTCAGTTCTCAAAAGAAAGGCGGAGTATAATACCTGCTGGTGACACGACACAGTTTATTTCTTCAAAGGAAGCTGACATTGCTATACTGGAAGAACCTGAACACCTAAACTGGTATCATCATGGCAGAAGGTGGACTGATAAATTTAACCATGTTGTTGGTGTTGTCCATACAAATTACTTGGAGTATATAAAGAGAGAGAAAAATGGGGCTCTCCAAGCGTTCTTTGTGAAACACATTAACAATTGGGTCACCAGAGCATACTGCCATAAGGTATCCTATCTTCTCTGTTGAATATAGTGCTTACCTGTATTGTTAATGCCTTGTCTAAGACTCTATCAACTTTGTCTTTTTCTAATTTATTGGGTACTGGAAGATGCTTTCCATTATTTGATCCTTATATTTTTCTATTAGTTGCTTGCATTCTTGGAGGGGCAGAAGCTGTAGCTTCATACTGAACTATTTGATGTTTATTCAGGTTCTTCGTCTTTCTGCAGCAACTCAGGATCTACCAAAGTCTATCATATGCAATGTCCATGGTGTGAATCCCAAGTTTTTAGAGGTTGGAGAAAAAGTGGCAGCAGAAATGCAATTTGGACATGAAACTTTTCCTAAGGAAGCATATTTCTTAGGAAAGATGGTCTGGGCTAAAGGATACAAGGAATTGATACATTTGTTAGCAAAGCACAAGAATGACCTTGAGGATTTTAAGTTGGATGTCTTTGGAAATGGAGAGGATGCGCATGAAGTCCAGTCTGCTGCCAAAAAGTTAGAGCTGAACCTCAATTTTCAGAAGGGGAGGGACCATGCTGATGATTCACTTCATGGGTATGGTTAATTTAATAAACCGTTCCTAGTTTATGCCTTCATTGGTCAAGTTCCTATTCCTCCCCCCCCCCCCCCCCCTTTACTCTCTTTTATGATCAATGTGATTTACTAACAAAAATTATTGCTATTAATGCTTACAGCTACAAAGTCTTCATAAACCCTTGTGTCAGTGATGTTCTATGCACTGCAACAGCAGAAGCCCTTGCGATGGGAAAATTCGTGGTCTGTGCAGACCATCCATCCAATGATTTCTTCAGATCATTCCCCAACTGTTTGACTTACAAGACATCGGAGGATTTCGTTGCCAGAGTGAAAGAAGCATTGGCTAACCAGCCTCTGCCTCTTACCTCTGAGCAGAGATACAACCTCTCCTGGGAGGCTGCAACTCAGAGATTCATGGATTATTCTGAGCTAGACAGAGTCTTGAATAACACTGAGGAGAGAGCAGAATCAAGCAGAGCTAGTAGAAAGATGACCAAATCAATATCAATGCCTAGTTTGTCAGAGGTGGTTGATGGGGGTCTGGCTTTTGCCCATTACTCTCTCACTGGAAATGAGATTTTGAGGTTGGCCACTGGGGCAATACCTGGTACACGAGATTATGGGAAGCAGCACTGTAAGGACCTTCATTTGTTGCCACCACATGTAGAAAATCCTATCTATGGTTGGTAGACTACTTTGACCAATGTGCATCAGTTTCTCTTGTGTATAATAGTCATGCTGTATATTTAGGCTGTTGTTTTGGTTAGTTTCAGGTCTCTTGGCTATTCTCTTTATAATTGTTTTTCCCGTTAATCCAAATTTTGCTTGTAGTTTTCCTTAATTTTTTGCTCTATACAATAAAAATGTAAAAATTTTTACCTTGAATATGTTCACAACCGTCAGCCATTCTCTCCAGCACTTGATTGCACAGCGTTATAGCTTTTAAGGGAATTCCATGTTAGCATTCATTTTCATGCTTTTGTTTTTTGCAAGGATGTCTAGGAAGATACAACCTTTAGACATGAATTATAGATTAGCTAATAATATTCTTTTTCCTTCTGTTTCACTTTCACAGGATATTTTTAGATCACAATGGTCTGTCTCACATTTAGATTTATCACCCTCAATTTATGTGGGATTTTACAATTAATGGCCTAGTCCTTGTCAATTTTAAGTCCCATCACTTCCCAAATATAGCCCCCAATTTAGAAACAACTAATGGGGAGTTCCTGGATGCAAGCAAATAGCAGATCCTGGTTCGACATCTATTTCTTTGGTATTCAGAGCTTTTAAACAAGCATGATAGTGCTAATAATGGGGTTTCCTATTGTCTATATTTTATAAGCTTAGTGACTTCCATCCAAATTTTTTTGAAAAGCATGTTTCCTCCATGTAGTCGTTTCTCCTGGGCAGGTGTATTTTCCATTGCAGGAAACCTTGATTTCTTTTATTCATTGTACTCACAACATTGTCAGCTTTTTATAAGGGTGTGTCTGTTTATAATCTGTTTTTTGCCAATTTGGCTCTCCTCCAGTGGTGGCGGGAGCTGGAGGATTCAGTCCAGCAAAACAAAGGGTGTTTGGGTTATTTCACAGGTAGGTCTCCATGTGGGCATCCCTGTAAATGACCAAACCTCCACCTGTTTTTGTTGGGCTGGATCCTCCAATTTCCGCCACGGCTGGAGAAAACCTGAAACCCAAGTCTGCCCTCCATAGAATGAATGGCAACATAATAAAAGACCAAATGATGTAATGTTAGAGAGAGAGAGAGAGAGAGAGAGTCATGCCTTTGGGCGGGCGGGGAAGCATTAACTGGCATGGAGGCAGGGGAGGGGAAGGGTGATACTTAGAGAGGCTTCGAGGAGGAGGAGCTGCTGCTTTTGTTACTCCCCCATGTGCTTCCACCAGTTCGGAGGAGCCTGTACCGGATGCCAACGCCACCTATCAATGTCATCATGAGGCTTGCTCACGGCAATCCTCTGGCTCTCTGGCTTTCCCTTCACATTCATATCCATACTCAAGCTCGGATAGGCACAAAATTGAGATCCTCCTCAAACCATCTGGAATTTAATGGAGAAAAACAGGTGGGGCAGATCAGATGTTGAATGTTGGCAGAGAATTCTGCAACTCATTGTTCAAGGATTCGGTTTTTCAAAAGATGAAACAATGATCATGTTTAAAAGGAATAAATGATGCCAGTTTTGTTCAGGAGTTCTAAGGAGATGTTAAAGTTGGAATGAAGGTCTGCCTTCATGAACGCTATTAGGTTTGAGAAGACGATGTTAGCTCATTGACCCACATATCTTCATGTCTAATAATGTAATGTCATATGGATTTTGCAGTTGAAGAGGTTTAGGAAGGAACCCGGTTTTCTTCTTCTTCTTTTTTGGGTAAATGAACCCTTTTTTCTTCAGGTGCTGGAATTGCTTGAGGAGTTCGTGGACAAGTTCCTTTCGAGATTCAAAGACTATGCAGAGAAGTTGTTGATTGGTTACAAGGTTGATGTTTTGGACTCTTCTAAGGAATACAAATCTACATGGTTTTGCTTATATATTCTACGATCAACAACCTCTGGAAACAGCCTCTTTGCCAAAGCGGGTAAGGCAATGTAGATCATGATTCTCCTCCGACCCCGTAGTAGTGGGAGCCTCGTGTACTGGGGCCGCAAAAAATTTTCTACGATTGATAAACCACCAAAATAAAAAAAAAATTTCTACTATTGATAAACCACCAAAATAAATAAAAGAGAAGAAAACCATGACTGCTGCAGTTTTAATGAGGTGGGGCGGGAGAGGTGCAGGGTCACATGGGTTTAGAGTAATTGCGACATGAACCAGTCCCTCATTTCCAAGGGGGAAAGGAGCCATAGCCAGAGAATGACGAGAGGAAAACGACAATTATGATGAGGGTGAAGGAAATTACCAACATAACCTCATTCATAAAAAGGTGTAATGATGTAACCAATGGCATGAAAAAGAGGTTACAAAAATCTATTGTAACCAGCTTGCTTGGATTAACCCTTCTTATAAAACAAGCAGTTTGTCACTAACTTGTGTGCAAATGAATGGAGATACACAATATCAAAGTATGTGTAAAATTAATAATGCGGATAAATTAAAATTCATGCTAAACTATAAAAATGACACATCAATTTTTAATGTGGAAACCCTTCCAAGGTAAAAAGAAAAAACCATGGGATTTAATCCAGATAAATTTCAATACGAAAATAATGAAATTACAATCCACTCTACTCAAACTAGAAGCTACTAAGCATCAAGAGAAATGACTCACTCTTGGATAACAAAATAACTCATCAAAATAATAGATGGATTTACAAAAAAAAAAATACAATACTCTCACCTTAATAGTGGCATTGATAATTATAGAACTATCACTTTTTCTTCTTTCCTAGCCAAGGAGAATGTCACACACCTTAGAGGAACAAAAGACAGCACCTTATCTTTTCTGTCCCTCCACTCACTATTCATAGCAATATAGGGGAAAAAGTAATTTATGAGCACTCCCGGCACCACAAAGTTCGGGGGAGTGTGTCTGGGCACAGGAGCCATATGACCAGGAAACATTCTTTTTCCCTCAAAATATTTAGTAAGAGTTTAAGGTAGTTATAAAGTCATGTTTAGAAAAGTTTTTATTTTTATTTTAACTAATTTCACTTTCCTACCCTTAACTTATAACCAGAAAGACAGAACCATTAGTTTGATGGGTTTTGTTAGGGATGTCAAAATCCAACTCAAACTGCTTGGACTGACTGAACAAATCGGATTGAACCGACACCGAACCCTAAGCAGGCAGTTTCAGATGGAGGTTTTGGAGCCTGATAAAAAAATATAGCCGATTAGACCAACCGAATGGCCCTACTTTAACCGGAAACCATATTGATAAGGAAACCGGTATGAAAACGGGAAAAAATATATATATATATATATATATATTATGTATATGCTTTTATTACTGTTTTTAAATGCTTGTATGTAACATCGAAACCGGTATTCAGCTTTGTGGTTTGCTTTCAGTTTGGCCCAATACTTGACGGAAACCAATACAACACGATCAAAACGAGCCTAAACTGATCGATTGACATCGGAAAATTATCTACTCCATTTCCTGCCCGCTCCATTTTCCCAAATGCCTCTAAAAGAGGGAGGTGGACCCCACCCGGGTAGGGGTAGGCTGGTCATTTTCCACTCCCTCCCCCTATTTGAGGAACTTGGGGAAATGGAGCTGCCCAGAAAATGGAGCCGATATTGATCCTAGACTCTTAATTAAGTTTTGCGTCATTGGCTTAGTGGCTTCTATTTATGGGCCACACATATCTTGGCCCTAAATTAGACCAACCAATTGTGTGCGCAACTGGGATTGCTTCCATCCATTTTTCACCCCAACGTTATCCACCTGAACGATTAAATTGTGAAGCTTTTTTTGGATATCGTTTTTTTTTTTTTTTTTTTTTTTGGGTAGTAGCTTTCTTTGTATATCAAGCGGGCCTTTCTATAAGGGATGCCACGCCTGCTAAGTGTCAAGCTTTCAATCCTGAACTGCACCACACTGCACCTTTAGAGAATTGAAGAGAATTTTTTTCCAATCTTAATATGGCCCATATACTCTCTTTTGCAATCAATTTTGTTACAGCACCCATTGCTTTTAGCTAATTGTCCATTTTTTTTCTAGTGTGATTTCTATGTTATGTAACGATGAACGCAATCTAAGTCCAAACCAAGGTTGGCTATGTGACCTTGACCCTTTTTTTTTTTTGTGTTTCCTCCAGCTGAAACTAATCTGTTATTTCATGTGAACCCTGATGTTTCTTGTATGTCCTTTATATGATGGATACTGGCCATGACTCCACAAGGCTTTGTTGTTATTGTTGTTGTTTAGGACTATTGTTTAGTATACCTTTTCCACTTTTTTGTAGTAAGACAAGAGAAGAGGAAGCAAGCGAAGAAATAGGAGACAATCACTGAGAGGGAAGGATGTATTTTTAAGTATAAACAGTTTCTGCAAAGTCCAAAGATGGGAAGCTTTGCCTGTGGGCCTTAATCTGCTAGTTGGCCCTTTCTCTCTAGTTTACATCTTTAGCTGTTTCATCTTTTATCTTATGCTCCAGCATAGTGTCCATTGTTGGTGGGTTTTTTAGGTAAAAAAACATGGAACTTCCCAGAAAGTGACTCATTTATCATGAAAACCTAATGTGAAGTTTGAACAGTGACAACTAAAGCTTGTCTTGTCTCACATCACTTATCCAGCCTCTTCCATAGGACATGGTGGTCCTCTTCCCTATTCTCTGATGAGAGAAACAGTGATATTTTGAGCTGGAATATAGGTTGTTTTAGGTATGCATTCTTGGAATGTATTATAGGTCGATTTCACATTCTAAGGCGATAAAATCAACTGTTTTTATTGTCCAAGAATGCGAAATCCACTTGGAATGCATTGCAAGAATGCATACCAAACACTACCATAATATCTTAGCCACGGGGAGCATAAGGGCAACTGTTTCAATTATAGAATTTTGGAAGGATCAATGAGAATGGATATGATTTGATGCCATAGTTATTAGTTCTTATGGGCTTAATTAATTATATATCCAAATCTATTGGTGTGGGTTCATGGACATAAAACCCGATTTGAGACCACTTTAAGGTTAATGCATGAAGATATACTAGTCCTTTCCATGGTGGGGGTGGATAAGTCGTGTTCTAGTTTACTGTATGGAATTCGATGTAAGACTTCATGTAAAATCCAAGGTTTTTCTAATAATAGTTCCAAAGATGACCAGCAATTCCAAAATAAAATAAATGGAGGAGTTCTCTAGATGTATCTAGATTAATTATGGAGTTAATTTATATGTTTATGTAATTTAGTGACCACTCAAATCAAACAACTAAATGAATGGATAGAATCATATCCAGTATTTATAACATCTTGAGATTAGGAACCCACAAGAGCTATTATTATATATTTTGAATGGTTTGAATCAAATTTGATATGTAGTTGCAACTACATAACGCCAACATTCCCAAAACAACTTTCACCAAACCTTATGATTTGATTTTAAATTTTGTTTGATATATATATACAGTTGGTACTAGTTACTTCAATTAATAAATCTTGAAAAATATATAATCAATTTTTCGATTTAGAAGACTTCCCTCAGCTAAATATCTTGTTTTGGCTTTTATTAGTACTACAATTAACCATCCATATTAGACTCTTTAACTTATGATGCTTCTACAACTTCTTAGATGGATAGAACTAGCTAGCATTCTTATTCAATCAAAGAAATTGTGACAGCCTTGAAATAAACGACAGAGAGATGCAATCAATTGGAACTATTAAGATTAGTGGAAGAGAGACACGGAAGGGATATTTACAAACCATGAACATATAATTGATAGGGAGAGGGTTCACGAGCAAGTGGCATAGAGGAGTGCACCAATGAGGGGTGACGGAATGGTTTCGTGAATAAGGACAGAGAAGTCATTTCATGTGAGGATGAAAGAGATGGAGAGATGGTGTTAATGTAGCCTTAGGTGTTTGCTTAAAGAACAACAACAACAACAACATAGCCTTATCCCAACTAAATGGGGTTAGCCACATGGATCCTTACTCTCCAATCAGTTCTATTTGAAGTTATACATGATACGAGAGCTCTATGCATGTCTTTCCTCATCACTTATCATATGGTTAATTTAGGTATGTCCCTAGTTGAAGTTATACATGATACGAGAGCTCTATGCATGTCTTTCCTCATCACTTATCATATGGTTAATTTAGGTATGTCCCTAGTTGAAGTTATACATGATACGAGAGCTCTATGCATCCCTTTCCTCATCACTTATCATATGGTTAATTTAGGTATGTCCCTAGCTCTTCCAGTACCTTTAATCTGAATCAAATAACCTTTTCATACTAGAGCATCCAAGGTCTTCGTTGAACATGGTCATGCCACCTCAAACGATTCTCACAAACTTATCACGAATCGGAGCTACTCCCAACTCAGCTCTAACATGGTCATTCTTTACTTTATCCTTTTCTAGTTTTGTCACACGTCCATTTCAACATCCTCCTATCTGCTACACTTAGTTTATCTATATGACATTTCTTAACTGCCCAAGGTTTCGCATCATACATGATACATCATAGCCAGTTGTATGACAGTCCTATAAAATTTTCCTTTAAGTTTTAAAGGGATACGTCGATCTAAAAGTACTCTAATCGCACCTCTCCTCTTCATTCATCTTATTTTAATCCCCTCGGCAACATCATCCTATATAACACTTTCTTTATTTATTATTGAGCCCGAATATCTAAAATAAACACTTTGTAGAATCTCCCTTTCATTAATATTCACCACCTCAATAACTGTCATAGTGTGGCCAATCGTTACCACACCATATATTCCATCTTTGTTCTACTTATTTTAAGTCCTTTTGATTCTAAAGTTGATTTTCATACCTCCAACTTAGTGTTAATTTATATTTTAGTCTCATCCACTAAAACAATATCATTAGCAAAAAATATACACCAAGGAACTTCATCTTTTATACTTCTGGTTAAGTCATCAATAATAAGCACACAAAAAATAAGTGCTTAAGGTTGATCCCTGATGTAACCTCATTGTAATTGGAAATTCATTACCTTGACTCCTCACAGATCTTACGTTAGTCACCGCACCATCATATATATCTTTAATTATGTTCACATATTTACATGGCACTCTCCTCTTCTCTAGTATATTCCAGATTAATTCACTAAGGACTTCGTCGTATGATTTTTTCTATATCCATAAGGACCATATGAAGAACCTTCTTGCCCTCTTTATGGTTTTCCATGCATCTCCTAAATAAGTAAATAGCTTCCATTGTGGATTTTCTTGACATAAAACCAAATTGGTTCTTTGAAATAGTAATTTTCTTTTTCAAGTGAATTTCAATAACTCTCTCTCATAACTATCATTTGCTCAAAAAACCTTTTTTCTAATTTTATATATAGGAATAAGGTTTCCTGCACTAACAATGAGAGATGCCATTCCTAGTTGCCACATTCCAAACAGTTTTTTTTTAGCTATGTGGAAGTATTTAGTGAGACATGAACATATTGGCCACATTATTATGCAGTCAAGGTTGAATTTCAAACCTCTGATTCGGCCATGTCTCAATACATTATTCTAAGAATTTGTTGAAAATAAAGTGAAATCTATTTGAAGAATGGAGACCCTTAGAAGAAAAAGGAAACCAATATTAATACATGATGAGACATATTAGTTGAGATAAGTCATTAAATTTGAGGGAATTCTTTGTCTACATAATATTTAAAATAATCAAATCATTTTTTTATGTAGCAAAATCGATGTTTGTGGAAGAGATTGTTATGCACATACACAAATAAACAAGTTCAACACTCTTCGCTTCTTTTGACATGCATAAGGATGATTTTGTTAGTTTCTCTCGGATAGAACAAGGATTCCTCTGAAAACCTCAAGCCTAGTTTAGGGCTCATCTCAATGATATAATGCACACTATGTATATATTGGATTTTTCTTCTTTTGTTGTAGGCCATTATTTATCAAATAGAAGTGAGATTTAACTAGTTTCCAAAATGTTATTTTGATGAGGGACAATGTCATGTGTGATTGAATAAAAAAACAACACAAAATTAAATGATGAAGTAGAAAATAGAACCGAATTTTCTTTCAATCAAGGTGAATGAGAATACATTTGCCGGGGGGGTTGAAGGATGGACATCAAGGAATATCGGGAGGATATTTTGATACTTATACTAAAACCATATAGGGGTTTATGAACCCTAATATGGGTTGGTGAAATATGTAAAACTTTCTCCTAAAAAACATTCCTAAGATGTAGATATTATTATCCGACAAGAAGAGCCACCAATGTGGAAAAAGACCCCTAAGCTATTGGTGTGGGAAAATTGCCACTACATTGTCATTTCAAGAGAAAGTTTTCTTGATGATCTACGTAGCAATTCAGCCCACTCAATAGATAACACATGGTTTGGATTTGCCATGTTAGTCAAAAGCAATCATATAGCCCTATGTAATGACAGTCCATATCTTGATCTGTACTCCCTTCATAGTACTTTTAAATTTTTCTAAAAACTTTATTTTACCTCTCGATCAATTCTTGGATTTGAATTTGATACATTACATGATCTTGGGATTTACACGTTCACAAAATTTGAGTCTAATCAAACATATTAGACTAGATAATCTTTTATTCTTTCTCTCTCTCTCTCTCTCTGTATCGAATGATTTTATTTTTAATTTTTTTTTTAAATAAGTCACTTTTTATCAACGAATACAATATGATTCTCATAACTTGAACCCCGGTTTGCCCTACCTGTAGAAATTAAAATACCATTGATTTTGGAAAACAAAATGGAGAAAAGTTTTCCGTGGGGATATCAGGGCCGAATAATTGTCACCTCCAATACGTGGGCACCTTCAATTCCTCTAATAGGGAGGAGTGGACCCCACCTTGGACAGTGTTTTCGGGCAAGCGGTACGATGATCATTTCTATCCCCATGTGAGGAATTGGAGGGAATAACGATTCTATTAACGCCACACCCAGACATGGTGAAGGACGAAATGACCGCCTCAACCCCCACGATACCAGCATGTGTATGGCCTGCGCTCCCTTACAGAGAAAGTTACCCCCCAAAAATAATATACCACTGAATTTATGTGGACAAAAAGAGAGTGAAAACAAGGACAAGACAATGGCACTTGCTTTGGATGTGTGGTTAGTGTAATGAAACATAATGGGGGGGGGGGGTGGTTGTGCGGCAGGAATGTACTTAACTTGAGATACGTTCCAGATATGCCTGTCGTAAGTAACTCTTACCCACCCCCACCACCCCCATCCCAACCGAGTAGAGTACCCACTAACAACCAACCAATCAGGGGCTATTATTATGTGTTACATCCCTCTAATTTATATTTCCTTTCCAACTGAACTGGACCTTTCAAATTGCTCTTGAACCTTCCAATGTTGATTTCCGGTTGGGCCAACTCATATATCACACCATCATAGAATAAGGAGCAGCTGGACCGGATCATCCTAGAGACCCACGTACCCATCATTAAATTACTTAATTACCACTTAATAATTAATAAATGCCATTATATGTATTATTTAAGCAGTTACTGCCAGGCGTTATGTCCCCACTTAGGCCTTTATGCCTCCCATCCTCTAATTATAACAGTTCCAAGTAATGGGTTTCATTGAGGCAAACTTATAAACTTAAACCTATCCTGTATGGCTCTACCCCAAGCAAGAGAGAGAGAGTTTTGCTATTAGGGTAAGTTGAGATTCTCTCATGGCTATCTCTCCACATGGATATCTGTGATAGCTTTCCGTCCTATCATCATGAAGAATGATGAGTGGCACACTTCACACCCCCCTCTTCCTTCTCATCACATATAAACTATTCCATTCATGTGGGGTTAAACATATAAACGGTATGAAAAGTTTAAAACTCCATGCGTTAAATTAAGCTCTTTTAAGGGTGCCAAGATAGACTTTGTTGGGGGTCCCCAAACAAAGGGGGCTCTTTTCCATAAAATCTGCCTATCGGTTGGGATCTTCCCTCGATCTGCCTGCCCTCCTCTTCTTCTTCTTCTTCTTCTGCTGCTAGGGTTCCAATTATTTTTAAGATGGTTTGAAAAATTATATGGTCCTCTAATTTTCCTTGAGGTTCAGGCTTTTGTTTGAAAAACTTGCGTCAAACTTAATTGGTGTTCTTGAAAACCTTCACTGAAGAAGTGTGGTGGATTTAGATATTTGCCCAAGTTGTGGGAGTGTGCCAAAGTCTATTGTGCACGTTCAGTTACAATGGCCCCAGACCCTATTTGCCTCATGCATCTCCATGCGTATGTTGGCTCACTTTGATTGATTTATCTCAAATTGACTATGTCACTGGGGGCTGCCTTCCCAACTCCACAAAAAAGAAACAAAGCTTTACCCTTCGATGTAATTGCCCGTCAATTTTCTCAATTCTATCCAATAGGGGATATGAAAATGATCACTTTACCCTTGCCCGAACACACTGTCTAGGTGGGGTCCACCTCCTCTTATTAGATGGAATTGAGGAAATTGATGGGCAGATAAATTGAAGAGATAATTTTCCAAGTGCTTCTTTGCCCATACAGTTATTCTGTGGGAACTCTGGAAGCATTAGAATGCTATGACATATAGGTAGAGTGTGCCTCTGCTTTTCACCCTTGGATTGACTAGGTGAACTGGGGGGGGGGGGGTTTGGAAACATTATTAGCTCTCTCCCCACCCCTTCCGACTAGTCCCTTGGCCTCTACTCACCCCCTCCTCGCCTTTGATAGATCAGGGCTCCTACCACATATTCTCTGATAAGTCCCTCTCCCATAGTCCTAGGGTCATGGGTATGGGAGTGGCGGTTCTTGATGACCATGGGCGTCTCTATTTGGTTGCCTCTAAGCATATATACCTTTCCTGGCTCAACAGTTACTGTGGAAGCAAGCTAGGGTTGTTTGCCTTGGGTTGAAGGTGGTGATTGATGATGGGCTCCGAGTAGATGAGAATATTTGTGTCCATACTATTTCAAAATAGGCTTTGTCTTACCCTTATTTGGGTATGTGGAAGTCCTTGTTTCCGAAGGATCTCCTCAGAATTGAAACCTCCTTTTTACACGATATGAAAAAACAAAAAAAATAAGCTCTTTAAAGGATGGGAAAATAAAAAGAAATCAAGGAAGAAAATAGCAGATTAGTTGACTTACTTCCCTTACTACCCACGTACAGTACACAAGAGTAAAGAGACTACCTTTCAATCTTTTCTTTTTAACTTTTTCTCCTTGTGGCCCATCTTGTTTCTTCTCTTCCTAAAAAGTTATATCAAAAATGTGTCCGCTATTAATTAGTCTTTTGGATTAATTTGCATCATTTGATTGCTAACTGATAGATAAATTACTACCATGTAAAAATCATTTTCACTTTTGAATGAGGTACACTTCTTTAAGGAAACATAATTCAAGCAACCAAAGGAAAGTTACCACTCTTATAGGGCATGTTAATCTGTATAAATCATATTATAACACATAAATTAACTTTTCTTCAATCTCTTCCACTTTTAATGGGAGACTAAAGTTTCCACATAAAAAATGTTTGGTTAAAAAAATAATTTTCCAAGAATTCAAAAGTACAAATCTCATCGTAGGAAAAACATCCAAAGCTAAATTTCAATAAGAAGATAAAAAGAAATATTTTGTAACTTCTCCTTAAAATACATGGGGAGAATGGTTTTTATAGATAAAAATGGTCTTTGTATTCAAACACAAAAAAAGATGAAATGATCACCGTAACCCCCTCGAAAGGCACGGAAAATGTCTATCTTATTAATGCTTCTACATATACAGGAGCCACGCTTCCCACAAAAAAACTCTTTCACAATAGTACTAATCCTCCTCCTGTAGTAATAATTTTTTCATGATCAATCCCTTCTTGCTTTTGCATTTCAACATGAAAAGTGATTCAAATCTTGAATGCCACCGACCTCAAAGTTGTGAGATTCTTTCTTTATTAAGTGGCGGCAGGAATAGCCTCCAATCTTGACCATTCTTACAAGAGCCACTGTATATGGAGGTCAAACTGTGAAAGGGATTGGATTGGATTACTTAGTTTGACCAAACAAGATAATCTGTTAATATCATTGTAACTAGCATTAATTAATAAATAAATATTTTAAACTGAAAGTCACTGTAAGAGATGTGGCCTCACTGTCAATTTAAATGTGAAAAAGATAAAAAAAAAAAAAAAAAAAGATTGCTATGTTGCCCTTGTATATATTCTTTTATATCTTTTCCATATAAAAATTAGTTGGGAGAGAGAACCCTACTTGGTCGCATGGCCTCAAAACCAGTACAGGGACTAATGAAAGCACGTGCACACTAGATATCCAACATGGGGGTGGGGGTGGGGGTGGGAGGGGGGAGAGAGAGAGAGGGTTGGGATGATCATTTTGTCAACCCTATTTTAAAGTTAAGGGTGGGGGTGGGGGTGGGGGTGGGGGTGGGGGGGGGAGAGAGAGAGAGAGGGTTGGGATGATCATTTTGTCAACCCTATTTTAAAGTTAGGGGTGTTCGATCAAGCAACGTTCTTTTTCTCAAATTAGTGGATTTTTCACAATCCATTATATGGATTTTCCAAAAAGTCGATCACATGCATGTAGTCATGCATGATCTATCAATATAATGATTGTGAAACCAGCCAACTCCTGACATTAAAGGCATTTAAGCAATAACATGTAGATGCATGATCTACAATTATCATTCTTAGACGACTTACTACAACATAAAAGGAGTCCATCTCAAGTTATCAAGTTAGATTTAGTTGTGGCGTGTATTGTGTATATCCACCATTGCATGGTCTTAAAGATCGATTAACTTTTTGGGATTGATGTGTGATTTGTGTGATTACACTTTCATAAAAAACAAAAAAAAAGTTAGATTTAGTTGCCAATCTAAGGCTTGCTGTGGTTGTTAGTACTATTTCCTTAGGAAAGTGCTCGTAAACTTCCCATTGATGACATATTTGGTTTCAAAACTATCATGTACTCTTTACTTGTTTACCAAGAGGAGTGTGTGGCTGTCTTGAGTCCCCATTTTGATCATTATGTGGATCCCTTATATGACCTTTAGTGGGTCGGTCCCTTGCAAAAAAATAAAAAATAAAATAAAAAATCCATCTAAGTATGAAGGATAATAGCATATATGTAGAAAAAATTTATCTTTAAATCTTTTAAGCGAAAGCCATGCAATGATCAACTTACATAGTTGTGATCATTAAACCTAATTAATGTGGGTCCCCATATCGATGGAGAGATGCCTTATCCTAATAAGCTAGTCAAATCAATCAAATATCATATAAAAATTATGGAAAAAAGAACATTATTTAATCGCGAAAGTACCATTCTACCTTAGTAAAAAAAAAACAAAAAATCACATCTCTATTGATGTCCATGCGTATAGTCTCATTGACCCCCATATTGACGCATACACTATACAATCAGATAACAATCTCTTGCCCAAAAATTATAGATTCCAACAATGATAATTGAATAGAGTAATCATCAATTGAATGGCAGAGATCACTCCAAGTATGTGAGTTTTAGGCAAACAAGCATTAGATGAATTGATGAAATGTATGTAATTATGTTGGTGAAGGCATTGATGCCAATAGAGAACCACCTAACATTTATTTCATCGTCCCTTTCTTATTTTCGATCTATTAAACACTGATTCTGCTTCCCCAAGCCTTTTTGGGCAACTAACGTTTTCACTTCTCCACTTCTCCACTTTTCTTTGCTTTGGGAACTTCGGTTTTCTGCTAATATCATGTTATCTTCGTGTTTTAAGGGAATTAACTTAATGTAGCAGTACTTTCTTTCTACATTAATTGCCTGCGTGCCCCCCATCTTTCTCCATTCCACACTTCACCCATCCAAGATGAGCCCGTCGTTCAGTATTTGACCATCACTCACCCTCCATCCCCTCCGCCACTGCAACACACCCTCCTTGCATATCTCTCTTTGTTATATGAGATGACTTATTTATAGAGATGTTGCGGGAGGAGAGTATGTAGACCTTGGGTTGTTATTCTAAAATATATGTTGATAAAAGTTAAGACGTGTTACTTGACACTCTCCTAAAGTTGGTATTTGCGTCCTTTGGTGCAACTGAGATTGAATGCAAAACTAGCTTCAACATGAAAACAGTTATATATATGTGTATAAAAGAAAATGTTCTCTATGGGGGGAGTGTAGGCCACGCCTAGACACAATGGGGGATGAAATGACTACCTCGCATCTCATGAAAGGCGAAAATCTCATCCCCACAGATGCCACAATGTGCACTCTCATTGGCTGCTGCATGTGTGACCCCTATGCTCCTCCATAGAGAACGCTACCCCCAAATATATATAGCCAAAAAAGCTGATGGATGTGAAGTCAATGACATAAAAAACTAGATGTATGTCCATCTTGTGCCAAACGAAATGGGTGTATTATGTCAGTAACTTAATAGTAGTTAGTACCTGGAGTCCTGAACCATGGCATTAAAAGGAAAAAACATAGATCTCTACATACAAGACACTATTTTTGTTCACGGTATCGCTGTATATATTGGTCGTCGATGATATCTAAACCGATCTATATCAAGTCGATTTTAAGTACGAAAAGATTAATTCTTGACTGAAGTAACCAATAGTTTTGGCAGATGCATACATTTTTATTGTTATCAGCTATTCAAGTGTGTCAATCGGTTCAGTTCTGGTTATTTTGATCGGTTTTGATTTAATTTACATTTTGACAAGGCGCAAATTAAAATTGAATTGGATAGAATTAGTCAAAATCAGAATTGTTTTGCATTTTGGTTCAATTTTACAGGTTTTTATTATATTTTCCTTTTCGATTCAAATCTGTTTTACACGTAGTTTGTAGTGTCAATTATAAAAAATAGTTTACAAATCTGTTTCATTTCAGTTTACATTTGGCTTACATGCGGTTTGCAATGTTGGTTCACATTCATTTCATTTTGTACCATTTAATTTGATTCATTTTACATCTAATTTGAGAACATGAACAGATAAGTGTTTTTTTTTTTTGTGTGTGTGTGTGTGCAAAAATGGATAAGCTTAGAATAACTAAAATTTACCTTCTAAAAAAAAAAAAATAAATAAAATAAAATAAAAATATATATATATATATATATATATATATTTATTTATTTTTAGTGGATTCTCTTATTATACATTTTAACATTCTAAAAATCCACTTTAGAAATAATTTTTTATTTTGTAAAACCATCTTAGAATATAGTCTCTTAGAAACATAGAACCAATATGTTGGGGTTTCACGAGAGAGCAATAATCCCACATTGAAGTGAAGTAGTCCAATATTCACAAAGCACTAATTGCACACATCGAAAGTGCACGTGAAAGAGATTATTGGTTCCACGCAATTGTACACCATTTCTTTAATAGCTAATTTTTAAGGGTGAGTTTTACCCAAATTCCTAATACAACCTTTGCTTAAACATAAGGTAGTATAGAAACCAATTTCTATTCGGTTCGATTTTCTTGATCTTATTTGATTCAAGTTTGAACCGAAAAGAGAACTTATGAAATAAAAAACGATTCATTTCTCTATCGTCTGGTGTGATTCGATCATAAATATTCTAGGAACCTTTCACACATTTTCTTGCTTGGGGAAGATGGAAAAGATAAAAAAGGGAGGGATGAAGGGGGGACGAAAATAGTTAAAAAATCACAACTCATGTGTCTCCAACTATGCTCCTCTCCACCTTTTTATGTCTCCAGCCTCTTTTATTGTGTAAATCCGTCCGGTCAATAAAGTTTAGATATTGTTTATTCGTGTAGGAGCACAGCCTAGATCTTTCTTATTCTCCTAGGGTCACATGACTTCTCTTAGAACAGTAGTAAAGCACTACTATAGGTTTCAATCTAACGGTTCTAAATATTATCTCATTTGTAACTTAATCTCAGCTGTTCATCAGGTGGGGTAAAGCCATATCTTGTCTGGGAAGTTTTGGGCTAACCTATCTAGGATTCTCATCCAACCACCTACACCTACGTGGCTCACCCACCAACCCACCTACTGTTAAACTTTTTATCCCTTTTTTATCCTTTTTTATCCTTTTTAAATTTATTTAATTTTAAAAAATAAGGGTGTTTAGGGCCTTGAGATCTTGGGGATAGTATAGAACATAGAAGTATCACAACCATTAAAAAAGAATAAAAAATAAAAAAATAGTTTTTAAAAAGAAAAGTTAAAGGACAATGACTGACATGTCAGCCAAACAACAGTTCTACCGCACCGTATCAAACACTCCACAAACGCAGCTACAGAACAGAACAGAGCAAACAACAACAGCGAAAAAATAATAATAATAATAAAGTAATTTTTAATTGGTGGTTATTTCAGTAATTTAGGAGAAAAGCAAGGGCAATCATGCATGACGTCAGTAAGACAGTCACTCCCACTACCGGCGTCACATTGTTTTATTTCGGCTTCTAAACATTTCTGTCTTCTTGTCCGTGCAAAAGCAAAGAGCAGGAAAAAACCGAAAAACGACAGAATTACAGTGGCATTTACCCGTAATTTTAGGCATAAAGCATGTCTTTTTCCTCTGGACCCGTCGCCCCCAGCTTTGGGATTTAATTAGTTGCAATTTTTCTTCTTTCTCGACACTAGCATCTTTAGAGAATCACATAACCAGAAACCGCGAAGCAGTGAAGACGACTTCACCAACTGAGCGAGAAAGAGAGACAGAAGCTGAGAGAGAAGGAGAAGAGACAGAGACAAGTAGAGCTCAGAAGTTCCTTGTAAACTTCAAGAATTTTCTTGTCTTTTAGGTTCGAAGTTCAGATTTTTTCCATTGTTAGAGAGTGAAGATGGAGGAAGTTATGGTGGAGTACGAGATTAGAGCTTGTGGCTTTGTGTAGGCTCTTGAGAAGGAACCCTACTCTTCCGCTTCATAGGGTTTCGTTCGTTTATATTTCCGTTCTTCTGTTCTTCTCTCTTCTTTTCCTCTCTTCTTATCTACTTTTTAGAGCTTCTTTTCGCCTGAGAATGGGTAGTCGGAAGTTGATTGTCGGAAATTTGGAAGCGGCGAGAAAGAGAACTAGTGGTGTCAGGACTAAACAGGCAGGAAGAGGATCGTGCCGTGGAAGTTAGACCAAAGTTTCTCCGCCGGAATATTTACAGATTCCGGCATTGAAGTTCTTCAGTTGTTGTTGTTCGTCACTTTACTGTGTTCAGTTTATCTTTTCGAGATTCGTCGCAGGAGGTGATGGGGTTCTTGAAAGAAGCTCTTAAGATCATCTGCGTCGAAAATCAGTGGTCCTATGGAGTTTTCTGGAAGATCGGTTGCCGGAATCCGACGTAAGTCCGCAGCATTTGATGTATATTTTGTAGCTTTTACTGTTTTTTGCTTTTAGTTGGTGGAAGATGCGCTTTTCGTTTTTACTTTCAATGCTTTGAGTATTGGAGAAGCGACTATGTATTTGTTTGTTTGTTTCTCTCTTTTTCTGTTGTGAGGTAGATTCATTTCTGCTGTACCTTGCTATTTCTCTTGCTTTATTGTTTACTATTTTTCCTATTTCTTTTCTTTGTAATTTTGAAGCCTTTTTCTTTTTTTTGGAATGTTATGTTTGGTCTGTTTTGTCTTTAAGAATCTCAGTGGAAAGTTGGATTTAAGATTAGATTAGCCTGATGTATGGCCGCTGAAACATATCTCAGAGGTAATCTATTCTGATTTGGATTTTGGTGTACACTGGGTGATGTATCTTTCATGATTGTTTCTTCTTCTTGTCATTATCTAGTTTAAACTACCAAAGTGTGTCGTCTAAGACTCTTAAGGTTAGAGGATGAAAGCTTCAGACCCTAGTCTTTTTCTCACTCGGATTTCTTCTTCTTTTTAATCTTCTGGTCTCTTCTGAAATAAGTTCTAAGACAGTGACTGGATGTTATCTTCCATATTTAGCATACACTTCAAGGTTATTGAAAGATTATGGTCAAAATACTCTATAATCTGTAGATGACTCACAAGGAAAAGAAAAATATCCTATTGTTTCTATCAACAGTCATTTAATCTATATTTTCTGCTCTTAATTCTTGAGCTGTACTTTGCACCCAAAAAAAAAAAAAAATTTTGAGCTTTACTAAATAAGTTTTCTTTATGACAGGCTTTTGGTTTGGGAAGAATGTCATTACGAGCCTGCACGGTACTCTTCCCTCCTGGGTATTTCTGGGCTTGAAAGCACGGAAGCGCTTCTAAAAGAGTGGGAAGGACTTGGGAGTTCTCCTGAAACTCAGCTTTCTTGGCTTGGATGTAAAGTTGAGGATAGAGTCTGTTCTCTCATTAAGATGATGATGAATAATCAGGTTCATGTTGTTGGAGAAGGGTATGGGTATTTTTATTCTCCCATCTACTATAGTCTTTGTTTTGACTTCTTCTATGTTGTTTTTTTTTTGGAGTGATCCAGTAAGATTAATAACAATTATTTCGTTGCTGCATTAGCAGAATGGTTGGACGTGCTGCTTTCACTGGAAGTCATCTGTGGATTCTTAAAGAAAACCTCATGGGGGGAAGTCATCCATCAGAGGTATTGCTGGAACTAATTCTGCCAGTGACAAGTTGATGAACAGTGTAACTTGTTACGAAACATAGGATCTTAAATAGGTTACAATTCTTCTCTCAAGAGAAAGCTGCTGTTTCTTGCCAGTTGAAATATCCAAGACTTAACCCAAAAAAAAAAATATATCCAAAATGGGTATTTGTGAAATAAGCTGGATTCTTTGATCTCATTCAATGTTTCATGGCTATTTAGAATTCTAGTATCTCTTTGCTGATTTGTTGTATATTAGTAAATAGGAACAAAAGAGGTAACTACAATTATATGCATATTTGAGGAATTGATTGATGGAAGATCTCCATTTCTCCCCTGCTTGATCTCTTCTTGTGAAGTGTGTTTCTGAATATCATGAGTAGGTCAGACATGTCTTTTTTTTTATTTTAACAATACAGTAAAGTGTGTGGCTTATACTCCTATCAATGCTTTCAGGTTATGACTGCGGTGAACCACCAATTTTCGGCTGGTATGCAGGTGTGTGTGTGTGTGTGAGAGAGAGAGAGAGAGAGATAGAGAGATAGAGATAGAGAGCTACAATATTTGTGCTTTGTTTAGTACTGAGTGTTTGTTTCCTTGCAGACAGTTGCAGTTATTCCTGTGCTTCCGCATGGTGTCGTTCAATTTGCTTCCACACTAGCAGTAAGTTTTTATTTCAGACTAGTTCTTTCTTTGAGAAGAAGTGGATTCTGAAGAACACAATGCAGCGGTATCTGTCTACCTCTCTGCAGCGTTAGTTTGAATCATCTCAGGGTGATGGTTTTTCTAACCATCCCCCTCCCCTCCCCCCCCCCAAGAAAAAAAAGCAAAAAAGAAAAACTAGAATATGGATAACCCTTAATAAGTTGGGCTTTCTTACTATTCCTCTGAGATTCCCAATTGACAGAATCTCGTGTTAGTTGTAGCTTCAAATTTTGCATCCATAGGATAATTCTTGCATCCCCTAGTTGTATTTCTTTACAAAAGAGCATGGCGATTTCTCATGGAGAGCAATTTATATGTTAGTTACAATCACTTATATGGTTAATGCAGTTTCTCCTATCCACTTAATTATCACAAGTGTGGGTGCAACATAGGATGGGCTTAAGCTAAACCTGATCTTGAGTTTGCGTTTAAATTGGACTGTGAAATATCCCCCTAAAAAAGAAATTTATAGAATAGTTATACGATCAACAATGACATATAGGGTTGAAAGTTGGGTAGTAAAGAAAAACATTTAAACAAATTTACTGTGGCTGAAACGAGGATATTGCGGTGGATGAGTGGTAAAACGAGAAAAGATAAAATAAAGAAATAACAAATTAGAGCAAACCTGGGCATTGCTCCTATTCATGATAAGTTGAGAGAAACTTGTCTAGGTGACATGGACATGTACAACGGAGGCCTTTGAATGCCCCAACATGGAGAAGTGATTTATTTCAAATTGAAGGAGCTAAAAGAACTTGAGGTAGGCCCAAAATAATCATTGAGAAGTGGTGAGGAAAGACATTTATAATTTAGGATTGGAATCTTGTATGGCTTTGAATAGATCTGATTGGAGAAATAGGATCCATGTAGCTGACCCCATTGAGTTGGGATAAGGCTGAGTTGAGTTGACTTAGGATCTGACCCCAACGAAAACACCCAACTGTGGGTCATGCTGGGTTTAGATTTTATCTAACCCTATTTGAACCCCATTATGCATATCATGTGCTATATTTTATACTAAAATCTATGTGCGCCACCCAAACATTCGATCAATTATGATTTATGACATTTACTTAGGATCTATGGTATTAGTTGAACTATCTTGTTATTATTAATATTTTTTGATAAATAGCTATAATTGGATGATGATGTGTGCAGCTCCATGGCAAGAATGGGGGGAGTTTAGTCTCACATCGGTTGGGTGGTGTGCGGCCACCTTGAAGCTTGGGCTTTTGTGTTGGATACAGTCAAAGTGGTATCAGAGCGGGTTGTTTGTGCATTGGTTATGTGGGTGCCCATGGCCCAAAGCTGGGGAAGGGGGGGCGGGGAATTGATGCAGTGAGTGTTGTTCCACGATCAGGAATAAGGGGGGGGGTTAGTTCACATCAATCGGTCAGTGTTTGGATGTTGGACTTATGACCCTAGGAACGGCCTCTCCACCTTGAAGCTTGGGCTTTTGGTTCAGACGCCATCATTGGACCTTTTAATTTTCATTTGTATTACCAACCTGGTTTATGTTCTAACCCAAGTAGCCGGGACCAAAGTAAAGCAATATCAAGTTGGTTCTTAGATTGGATCATAGAGGGTTGAGCATTCAAACTTGAGGGTTGGGCTTCGGTTAAGCATTAACAGTACATGATTATTGCACACCGATCATCCTCTGCACTTCAATTATATTTTCAATGTCCTAGGCATGGGACTTTGTCTCATTGCTACTATATTGCCAAGATATACTGTACCTGTTGAGTTGCTTTCCGAATATGTCAAGATCTAGATTTCTGAACATGTCCATGCAATGTATATTTGTTTGAACATGAGCACTTCGTTTGGCTGCTTCCTCAGCATTTAGAATTTTAATTTTTGTTTCTTGCTTCAGATAATGGAGAATATCGGTTTTGTGAACAATGTGAAGAGTTTGTTTGCACAACTAGGGAGTGTGCCTGGTGCTCTCTTATCTCATAATTATTTGAAGAAAGATCCTAGCGAGAAGATTGGATTACCTATCTCTGTTGGAGTACCTGTCTCAGCAGAGCAAACAATTTCTAAAATGGCAAAATGCTCACCACTCGCAGGCAACAGCTGTAATCAACAAATCCTCCCATCTCGAGCTTCAAGATGTGCACATCAATCTTCTCATTCTTTAATTACACAGATTCAGGACAACGTGCCAGTTAATGTTTCAGCATTGCAAACCACTCCTAGAGTGGCCCCATCTACTTCTGAATCTCCTAATGACCTCTTCCAAGCAAAGGATCCTCCAATGGTGAAGTCAAATCTTCCTCTTAGAGGTCAACAAGAAACTGCATCCATGGGCTCTGAAGTGTTCCCTTCCAATTTAGGTGGACGGTTCAGCCCACGGAGTTCTCAATATGATACATGTTCTGGATTCAGTAACCAATATATGGTTGGCCAATCAAGTGTGAGTTTTACTGGCCTAAAATTTATGGAACAACAGATCCTGTCAGGTAATAGGTTACAGGGCCCTGTTAACAACAGTATACCTGCATCAAGTAGCACTGCAACAGAAGCAAGGGCCAGCAAAGCTGGAGTTCCTAATTATTTGAAAGATTCTATTATTGCCTCGCTGCTTGGAGGAAGTGAGTTACCTAATGCTGGAAGTGGTCGTCAAACACTGACCTCATTTCCACGTTCACGTTCAATGCAATGTAGATCAGCTGACAATAACCCCCAATTCCCACTTCAAGAGGGAGTTGGTCCACATTCAAATTCGTCAAACACAAAGATGGTTTCCTTGTCCAACCATGCAAATCAGTCAAATGCAAGTGTCATGCTTCCAAGCTGTTCCCATCAAAGCCGCTCCTCCAATGATGAAAAGCATGCTCAAACTGAGTTTTCGGCAAGAGAACATGGAGTCGAGGACTTGTTTCAGGCCCTTAATATCCCACCAGGATATCAGGATGATCATATTTCTAGAAGTGGGACCGTGTCTGGTACTATTCAAGATTCCCCGATGACCAGTCAGGAGTGTGAGAGGGGAACTATTGCACTGCAACATGTCCCTAAAGATGCACATGTTCGACATTCTTCAGGCGAAGACTTGTTTGATATCTTGGGTCTGGATTTTAAAAGCAAACTATTATGTGGCACTGGGAGTGATTTTCTTATGCATGGAACAGATGCAAATTTGCACAGTTCGGTTACGGATGTTTCCACGTGCCTAACACAGATGGATGCTGGTCCTGATTTTTATGCAATGAATGATGGGATCTCAGAAAGTGGGATTTTCTGTGAAACTGGGACTGATCATCTGTTGGATGCTGTGGTTTCTAAGGCTCACTCTACTTCTAAGCAGAACTCAGACGATAATGTTTCTTGCAGGACAACAGTGACAAGGATAAGTAGCTCTTCAGTTATTTCAGATGCTCCTACATATGACCATGTAAGTGTGTCTGACCAGATGAAAGTAGATATGTTTGGTCCTCCTCCACCTTCTAAGGTAGCGATAGCAAAATCAAGTTCTTTCAAATCTGGATCTAGTGTGGAGAATGCTGGTGGGTCTCAAATCAATCCCATTTATAAATCACAAATCAGTTTATGGATGGAAGATGGTCACAACATGAAGCAAGAAAATAGTATTTCAACTGCCAATTCTAAGAGACCTGATGAAACAGCAAAAACAAATCGTAAAAGGCTTAGACCTGGAGAGAGTCCTAGACCTCGGCCAAAAGATCGTCAGATGATCCAAGACCGTGTGAAGGAGTTGCGGGAGATTGTACCAAATGGTGCAAAGGTGATTTTTTTTTATATGCCTTCTCCCCTATCCTCTTTTGCTACATCCATCTCTAGTGTTGTGCAGGGCTGATGTTGTTTCATTGCTTCTTATTTTGTTTGATCAGTGTAGCATTGATGCACTGCTTGAATGTACCATTAAGCACATGCTCAACCTTTGCACCATTTGGGAGATTGTACCGAATGGTGCAAAGGTGATTTATATGCAATTTCCTGTCTTTTGCTACATCCATCTCTAGTGTTGTGCAGGGCTGATTTGGTTTCTTTGCTTCTTAATTTGTTTGAACAGTGTAGCATTGATGCACTGCTTGAACGTACCATTAAGCACATGCTCTTCTTGCAAAGCGTGACAAAGCATGCAGATAAGCTAAAGCAATCTGGAGAGTCTAAGGTTTGTTTATTGTCCTTTTTGAATGTGTCATTCCCTGTTCATGAATTTTTTTTATTTTATTTTAAAGTTGCATTGGATTAGACCTGATAGCTGGACATGGAATCTATGTCTGATAACAGCGACTGAAGCAGTGTGCAGTGGCATTTTCTGGGGAATAATATGGTAGAATATGTGGGAAAATTGCAAATGACAATTGAGTATTCAAACTGAAAATACAGTTTTTTGGGCAGAGTCCAACAGCGCCCAAGTGTCTAGTTTAATTGTCCAGAAGTTGTGGAGTATCACTATCTATAATTCCATTCTACAAGTTTCTTCAATATTACAGTAAATTAAAAAAAATTAAGATTGTGATTTCTGTTAGAACAGAATCCACAATAATTTGTTGCTCGTGCATGGTGGGAACAGGATTCATGTGGCTGAGCCCAAGTGCTTGGGGAAGGCTTTATTGG
Source organism: Telopea speciosissima (assembly GCF_018873765.1). NCBI lineage: Eukaryota > Viridiplantae > Streptophyta > Magnoliopsida > Proteales > Proteaceae > Telopea > Telopea speciosissima. The sequence continues at coordinate 17,293,442 of NC_057922.1, forward strand.
CTTCCTTTTGGGTCCACAATGGGAACACTTTATATAATATAGACGTATAGTATGTCATCATATGTCCTTGAGCAATGCTAGGACCCCCCCCCCAGGTCAGCTACCTCTTGGGCCCCGTGTTCTGATTGGGCAATCTGATCATTTGCTTATGGACTAGTTATTTTCTAGCTGCTGTACAAGATTAAAAAAAAAAAAGTCAAAAACAAAATTAATCTTTGCTATTTCATTTGGTTGTCAGCTGGCTAGGGGACCTTGGGGTATTTTAACATTTTCCTTTCATATTATATGCTTTGTTTACAACGTGTTTTATTCTCTTTGAGTGGCAGATAATATAATCGTATTCGTGTGTCAATAATCATGCGACTTTGGTACAATTTTAGGAGTTTATGATGGGAAAAAGTTGCTTTGATAAACCCACCCACCTTTCTCAGGTGGGGCACTGGATTTGCCCTACCAGTGGTTGGATGGATACAGTACCCTATGGATTTGTCACCCCTCAATTTTATTACAAACTGAATTTTGTGGCCTACCATGCTGTTTACTTTTCCCCTTGTAATTGTACTTCTCAAATATTGACTTTTTAGGAATTTACGTCAAACATAGCTAGAAGTTGGTGTATTTTTGCCACATGGAAAAAGTGCTTTAGGGCTTAAACTAAGCATGAATTGAGGAGGTTGTGAGCAACATATTGGACTTTTTCTGGGTGCCACCACCAGAGCTGCCTTGGAGTAGAATTTGGAGAGCCCAACAAACGCTTAGTTGGACTGCATACCAACGATATGATAATTACAGAAGTAACTTTTTCTTTTTTTGGGGTAGAGTTATAGCAGTAATTGGAATCCAATAGAAGTATCCCCTGAGGGCTTATCAGGGGGAAAAAGAAAAAAATGAAAAGGTCTGCCTCTAAGATGGTATATTTCTTGTCTTTTAATGAATGTACAGATTATCAGTAAGGAGGGTAGGCTGCTACTAAAGGACAACTTTGAGGGAGGAGCGACATGGGCATATGAAGTTGGTTCCCAATCAAAGATCTATCCAATTGTAGTAGAGGATTTAAATACACCTCGTCATATGCTTGTGGAGGTAATTATTACTGGCTTTTGTCCCATAACTTTGGTTTGGGAGATTGCTGATTCTGTATTTTGGTTGTTTCCTTTATAGATGCTTTGTGAGGAACGGGGTTTCTTTCTAGAGATTGCCGATATAATTAGAGGATTGGGACTGACCATTCTGAAGGGCATTATGGAATCTCGGAACGACAAGGTCTGGGCGCACTTTGCGGTAGAGGTAAAACCATTTAACTTTGGCGTTAACTTTGTTGGCCCTCCGTCCTGGTGTAGCTCGTTAACCTCTTGCTTCATTTATATTCTGGTTCCTAGCTGAAGAATGTTATGATGGGGGCCTATGTTTCTTCTTTTAGATGAAATGTGGGAGCCTGTTGTTATGGCTTTTTTTTTGGTAAAATGTTGTCATGACTAATTGTTTCAATACCTCATATACAACTGGCCCTTGTATACTCAAGGCTCAAGCCACTTCACTTGTTGCATACTCATGTTAGGAACAATTTGACGATTCTAGGAATATGTACATATTAGGGGCAATCATTGTACATGTTATGATCCTTGATGTAAATATTTATTCTTTATACTTGAATGGATAAACTGAGGCTTCATACTCTAGATTGTGATAGGAGATTCCAAGCCATCCAAAAGATGTATTCAATTCATTTGCATAAGGATTGCCTCGCAGGCTCTGTCTGGTTTACTAATCTTTTGGTCATGTTATTGGTCTGTTCTTCATAAAAGATTTTACATTACAGCAGTTTACATCCCACCCAGATAGCTGAAATGAATCATTGTGGTCTTATTCATTGAGAGTGCCACACTCTGCATATTGTTCAAGATTCATACAATTTTTTTTTTTTTTAATCTTGGAAATTATACATATATCGAGTTTGCTCTCCATGACATTCTCTCTCTCTCAAAGAAAAAAATTCTAGTCTTTTATACGACCCTGTCTTTGGGTCTCTCCCAAAGAAAAAAGTTCTAGTCTTTTATACAACCCTGTAGTATTGCTGTCACTGGGGTCTTGGTGCTGGCATAAATCAATGGATTAGTAATAGAAGAGATAGTTCTTCCTCCCTAAAAAAGCTCAGGTATTATTAGTCTTCAATTTAATGTCTGAGACATCGTTTAATGTAGGCAAAATATCCTTACTTTTTTTTTCCCCTGAAGATAGAATTCCATTCTCCCTCTTGCTCACTCGTATATCATATTTTATGTCTACAGGCAAACAGGGATGTCTCAAGGATGGAAATTTTTCTGTCACTTGTTCAGCTGTTGGAGAAAGCCGGCATGGGCAATTCACGGACACTGAAAGGCATTGATAGCAGCAATCTGATGGTACATAACAATTTCAATCAAGCATCCATACCTGCAACCGGTCCATGTAATAGCTTGCAGTAAGCTACCTATACTATCTTTTTGGATTCTGGGCATGTTGAGAGCGGGCTTTGCGTCTTGCCTGCCATGACTGGCATGAATTCCAGTCTCTCAGGTGGTTCTAACTCTTATTGATTAGTCCTTACGTGGACTGGACTATACTATAACTGACGTCAGTAGAGTGGGTAAACTGTTTAGGTTGTTGATAGCTCCTCGAACCTGGTAGAATGTATTTGACCGTAAAATGTTACTGGAATCTGCTGATCAACAGTTGCCCAAATCATCAAGATATTCATGCATAAGAAAAGAATTTCTGCAGGGCTTTTTTGCTTTTTTTGGGGGTGGTGGAGGGGGTGTTTCTTTTCTTTTCGGTGGGAATTGGTATTGGGACGTACAGTTAATTGTGAACAAGCTCATTGGTGTGGCTGACTGGCTTTCTGGTTTTATAAATGTAAAAGAAATGGAGGGGCAGGGTAGTAGAATCAAGGGGTTGAGGTGTATATTTATCTAGCCTCAGATTCTGGGCAGATTTCCTGGACCACATGTATTCAGGTACTGTTATACTGACTGGTTCATTAGCCATTTGCATTGTAGTCATGCGTAGGTTGTGTCTGGTTGCAAGTAAAGATGGAAAGGGAAGTCAATTTGGCTTAAAAAAAGAAAGTAAAATCTGTAAGCGTTCCCTTGCATGATTGTGTAATTTGCTTTAAATTTTATCATATTTAGTAACTATATTATTTTTAACTGATTACAGCTTTAATTTAATAACTATATTAGAAATGCTTTGGAGTTGGTGACAGTCATGTTTGGTAATGATCATAAATTTTTTTTCTTCTTAAATTCGATTTTATTTTCCTTTCCTTTCCCTCCCTTTAGTTTCTCTTGATGGAGTCTTTATATTAACATTCCTAACTGTAGAAATCATGTACTCGAGACTTACATTTTTTGTTTTTGTAGGGAGAACAATAAAAAAAGAGGGTAGTTTACCAATAGGGAGTGGACTATTCTATTTTCGTGGTTTGGAATCTAGATTCCTTGGGCTGGTGTGTTCTCTCGTCTTCTAGACCACACGGTCTGTTTTCTGGCCTCAAACCCATGGTTCATAATCTTGGGATTTGATCGGTTGATTTGTCTTGATTGGTATCGGCTGAAGTTAATCCTGAATATTGATTGATCCGATATCTATCCACTGGTATGACCCAAGGGTTATGAAGTAATAAAAATTGATTTTTATTAAAAAGTAGGGGGCAATTCTGCCTATTTTGAACAGATTCAGGGCGATCCAGATTGGTATTGGCCAAGGGAAATATCAACTGAAGCTAATTGGTAGTGTAATGTTGCTGTCGAGATCCGCAAGGTGAACTTGCACACCAGAAAGTCTAGAGACAGTGGAAGAGGGGAGACTCTTCGCCTAAGTCATATTTCAGAGAAATAACAGTTATAGAACAAAGATAGAAAGAGCAGTAGGCATAAGATGGTATGGTTTCCTCGTGTGTCCTTTGGTCATTGTGGTTCTATTTATGTCATCAAGAAGAAGTGGTATGAGTTCACAAGAAGTATCAGGTTCAAATGATCCTGTGTTCATGCAAGACGCGCCCTTCTTGAGCGAGAACCATTTAACCGATTTGCAATTGGCGTTGTGGGGAATCTCAAATTGAGTGGCCGTATGGGATGTCTTAGTTACAAGTTCGGTTTGGAGAATCTTGGCCTTACGGCTCTCTTGTGCTCTTGAACCGATCACAAGTGAAGTTGTTCATGTGGTTTCAAGCTTGGATTCCCAATACGTGTCATCTGGCTATTCGGAAGATGATCTTACCTATATCATAAGTAAGTTTCCCACTCTTTCCATGGAGTTAAGTAGAAATTGATTAAATAAAATATGGTATCTTTTGAGAGACACATGGCACCTGTTCATTGGTGAGCCTGCCATAGGTATATCATATAGTCTTATAAGATATTAAACTGGAAAGCAAAATGAAAGAAAATAATAGTAGACAGTACATCCGACTAAAGTAAAGGAGAGAGAGAGAGAGCAAAAAGCATCATTTTACACGATAGAAATTAGCGAAAAAGGATTCTGTTCGCATAGTATAGGGTGAAATGATTGTCTTGCTTTCCCCACGAAAGGTGAAAATCTAGTCTTGCGTGTTACCGTTTGCTTGACATTGATGTAGGAGTCACACTTCTGGATAGAAAACTCTCTTTTTAATGTAAATTAAAATAAAAAAAACACAGTAAAATATTAGTGATAATTTGACTTTTTCTCTTTTTTTGGGAGAGGGTTTCCTGCAGAGATAGTGTGAAGTTTCATGCCTTCAAGAAAACGGTATTAGGTGAAACCATGAAAATAGAGGGAAATATGAGAAATTTTACAAGGGGTGGTACTATAGTAATCTGAGTCTTATGAGGGGTGGTGCATGTGATTGTAAAATTAAGTTGGCATTGTGCAAATCTTTCACCCTCTTTTTTTTTTTCCCTTTCTTTCTTTCTTTCCCAGATTGAGAATGATAGTTTGTCATACAATCCAAGGATACTGATATTAAGTAACCCATCGTCCATATATACTACTATCCATAGTTATCAAGACGTCACCTTGGCATTCAGGCTTCTTGACCGCCTTGGGTGCCTAGGCAGGAGGAGTCTTGGACACTTTGATCCGCCTTGTTGGTGTCGTCTTAATTTTGGACCCTTTCCAACGTCTTGGTCGACGTCCCACCTTGATAACTATGCTACTATCTATCACTTGTGTTAGCAAGATTGTGTACTATGTACACCAAATCCCTGATAATATAATATAGTTTATGACAAAGAAAACTAGCAATGAGTTAGTTGAATACTTGGGTGAGCTCTTAAGGTTTTATCTCCAAGGTGTTACGTATAATCAAAGACTGAGGTAGGGGTTTTGCCTAAACAAGCTCCAAATACCATATGCTGAAAGTAAGAAAATCTGATTTGGGTCCCATATTCCCTTATAGCTATGACTAGTTTGTTTCCGGCCAGCTTGCCATATGGCAGTGGCAAGAAAGGTTCCTATTTAGAGAATCCACTCTTCCTCTTTATGGGACATAGAGGTGTTGGGGGTATGATGTCTTGTATTCTGTCACTTGCATTAAGGTGGGCTAATGTACAAAAAGCCCATCATAAGCTATGTAGAGATTCATCAATTAATGGTATGTCGACGCTGCTCCAATGTAGGCAGTAACGACATAACTGTCGTGCTTGAAGGTTATCTCAAATCACAATGAATGAATGAAATCAAATTAAATAAAAAGGAAACAAAAGCATGTTTACTTAGCTTCAAAAGTGTAGAATGTAACGACGTTGGAGTAAGCTAGAAGTGGGTTTCGAGGAGCTCAAGTCTACACAACTACGAAGGACTTGCATACAAAGGGAGTCTTTCTATATCTCTCTTAGGGACTTAATACCTCCTTTCAATGTCTTGGGACCTCTTCTTTATAGCCTAATATGTTACCCACGTCATGAGGCGGTGTTCTTCATCCAAACTCTTTAGAGATCTCCTTGATCCTTAAGAGATTATTTTTTTTAAAAAAAAATCTAAGAATGGAGGTAGACTCCTCCATGCCACGGTGCCACCAAGAGTAAGGTTGTAATGGATTACTATTCAATTAGTTACCTTGATCACGTCCTTGGGGTCTTTGGATGGGTTTAGAAAAGTCCCATGGTTGGCATTGCCCAGATTAATCCAATTCACACGTTGGAAACTTCGAACTCGAGTCCAGACATCCAATGATGCTTCACCCCCCGGTGTCGGCAACTGGTCAGTCGTCGGTAAATACCGTTTACATGTTGGCCCAAGCTAGTCTATTTTGGAGGATTTGGGTTGACTTTGGGTTTGAGCCTAGTTTAAGTGTGACCTGAGCCAAGACTGGAATTTATTTTCAGGTTTGGGTCAGGTCTCACCAATACATGAAATTCCATTTTACCATCATTTGTAGAAATTTTATCCTAAGGTTATCTTAAGGATTTGGAACACCACTGGGGCATGAAGAATCTCCAAAGCTATATAATAAGGGTCTCACAACATTTTCAGAATCCCTTGATCATCATCACTTAGCATTAGCAAGTTCCGAGGTGACAAAATGAGGTGTCTGTAGTTTATTTTTTATTAATATTTAAGTTGCTGATTCATACCCGGATCCAATAAAGTGGATCTTTTGTGCAGAATCGGCTGGTTCTTGGCCTATCCGATTGGTTCAGACCAGAATCGGTGGCAACTGATTCTGATTACTCAAACCCTGGCTATAAATCCCAATTGTCTGGTATTGTCCTTTCTAGGCGGCAAAGTTGGCCTGTCCCGTTATCCAAATCTAACCCAACTTCAGGCTGAGGCCCATTCTAGGCATGGCAAAAAACAGGGCCTGGGCCTTGGCTTAGATAGAAATGATCATTTCCATTTAACTGTATTATTATTACCCTCTCCGATATGGATTCTAGGGAGTCTGTGTTAACTCTTAAAAACTCAAATTTTGAGTCACCTCTGTGACTCCGTCCATGTTAACCAACAATCAGTTAAAGTACAACAAACCCAAGGTTTATAAACTCAGAATCAGACATAGAGCCAGCCTCCATTGATTTCGATTTAAATGATTTAAATCGGATCGGAATCGACCAAATTTTGAATAGAGAAGAAGAATCAAAGATTTCCTTTTCATAGAAGAAGTAAGCTTCATAGAGAAGAGAAATAAATAGCCAAAATTGAAGATCCAAGTGCATTCATAATTGATTCAACTTCCAACCATATAACCACTGGTCTCTTTCTCTCTTTGGTGCAAGCAAGGTGTGCCAGACAAGGGCATTGTCTTATAAAAATTAGATAAACATATTGTCCCTTAGATGTCAACTCGAGAGCTGGAAGGAGGGACCCTTTCCTCTGAAGTCTGAAATATGTTGTTGTTACATAAAGATTTGCTCTTATGGGCCTAAAGGCCCAGTGGACCCTCCAATCTTTCATCTTTGGACATGAATTTCTAATCAAATGTCACTCTCAACTTTAAAGTTCCTAGGCGCCTCTGCCTTCCTCCATTCTTCAATTTACAAAATATCGAAAGGTCAAAACCGAACCATATAGAAATACACTACTCTTGTCCCATAATTCTTTAATGGGTAAAAGATTTGCATCACGATCGCTTAATTTCAAAATTGCATGCGGATACTTCTCATAAGACTCAAATTACTGTAGCACCAATCCGTAAAACGTCTCATATACTCTTATTTTTAATATTTTTCCATAATAGCCCTCCTTCAAGGCATGAAACTGCACATTGGCATTGGAGGAAACCACTACTCCGTGGCATAAGAATTTATGTAGGGCCGATCTCATTTAGAAATCTATTACGAGAAATGGTCATTGCTTAAAGTCTCTTTGGGCAGCTGGATAGGATAGACCCCCCAAAAAACAAATATTTCTCATCCTTTCTATTCCGTGGGTTAGAAACTTATATAGGACCGATGCCATTTACCCAAAAAACTATAAAGGGCCGATGCCTAACCATTTAGAAATTTATTACTAGAAATGATCAATGCATAGAAACTTATCAAAAGCTCTCTCTCTCTCTCTCTCTCTCTAAATAAGTAAATATATATAGGATTTTCTTATTGACACTGCACTCAAGGAGTCAAATAATTTTGGGTAAATTACACGTCACCTCTTGATTTTCAAACGAAACTCAGATCACCCCTGATTTTTGAAAAAACTCAAATCACCCCCTCTATAGTAACGATGTTAGTCTACTGTTAGTTATTGGTGTGAAAGAACTATTTTACCCTTGTACTAAAACATTAGAATTAAATATACAATACTATCCTTCCTTCATCTTCGACATTGGTCAAGAGTAGTTTAAGGATTAAATTTATTTAATTGTCTGACTTCATCACTTAACAGCATAAAACTAACGGTAGGGACTAATTTGTAATATTGGGGTATAAATCAAGGGGTGATTTGAGTTTTTTCAAAAATCAAGGGGTGATCTGAGTTTCGTTAGAAAACCAGAGGGTGACGTGTAATTTACCCAATAATTTTTTTTGTTCTTTTAGAATAACATGCAATAATTTTCAGTGAGATTAATAGTATCGTTTACATGTGTACTCAAAAAATATGCATAACAATAACACTTTTTGATAATGATTGAGATAATGATACGTCATTTTCTTCAAATTATTTTTGAAAATCCTATTATACCCTTACATTAAAGAACTTTTGGGAATAAGACAAGGGACAATTAAAAGATGCCAAGTAAAATGTTTTTTTGGTAAACATGGTGTCAAGTTTTAAATACAACTATAGAAGTAGGTTACATATATGTGTGTGTGTGTGTGTGTGTGTGTGTGTGTGTGTGTGTGTTACATCCTAGTGTGATTGTGGCCTCTTGCATCTTTACATAGAAGCAAATGTAGAGAGGGAGGTGAGCGGGGAATATTTGCGTACTTGAACGACTCACAGTTATTCAGATGGAATCCAATCTATGAGAATATTTCATCTGATCGACTGTGCTAGTAGTGTTTTTGGATTTCACGACGATCGCTTAATTTTAAAATTGCATGCGGATATTCCATCTCTCATACTAGTGTGTTTGGATTTCATGTAGCTGTAGCTAGTAGTGTGTTTGGATTTTGAAACATGTAGGATATAGCCAAGGCATGAAAATGGCAGCTGGTGTTTGGATTGGCACATTCATCATAAATCCCTATTTTAAAATTCCACTGGAACTCTGAAACACTATTAAAGATTATAATAGTTTATCCGGCCCCAAACCTTTATCTCACTAATAAAGCAGCTTATAAACTAATAAAATAAAGAAAGAAACAACACAATTAATTAGAAACTCATGAGAACTACTTTATTAGACTATTATTATTATTAAACTTAACAAAGCAAACCTGGCCAGTTGATGATCATAACCCAAATAAGATAGAGAATGAAAACATACACTCTCTACACTATATGTTGGCCTTGAAAGACTTAATTAAGGGATATACAAGTAAAACTAATTAAGGGTTTGTCTATACTTTGTGAAGCACATAACCAAGCATCAATTCCACAAGAAAGAGAAGTTGCCCATGAATCTTCATTTTAAGGGTTATAATATTTGTTTGTAACCACACTTTTTAAGCTGATTAAGGAAAAAGAAACCTAAGGTCACATCCATTTCTTTTAAACAAAACTGATAATCTATATAATCTTATAAGATCCATCTAATGCTTGTGTCTAGGACTATGAGTTTGAAAAAGCTATCTTGATTTCATTAAACAAATAAGAAACACCAAATTGTTAGGAATGAGGATGTCAATGTATAGGATTATAAGTTAGGTATATCAGATTTTGTTTGTTTTAGTACTACTTTCTTCCAATCATGTGGCCGGGTCTTGGTCTTGGTCTTATTCTGATGACAATGTATTTAAGCAACAAATGTACAAAACCCCCTGCAATGAACACGTCTTGACTGCGATGAACGCGATGGTGACGACGACGACGATGATAATGACGGCGACGGACGGTGATGTATAATTTGGTCAAATATAAATAAGATGATGCTTGGTACCCTTCAAAGTGCAAGTGCTTGTGCTTGCCTAACAAATAGAATGTACGTTCATTATTCAAATTACCCAACTTGGATCCAATCAACTAATGCCCCCTAATTAGGGAGCTACTATTGCAACTCCATGGCAAAAAAGAGAAAAGGCATAGGATATAAGCATTTGGGGGAGGAGCATATACCTAGTTTTTGGTTGCAGGAAAGCAACAGCTAGGAATAAAAAGAAACTCTACCCCCATATATAAAAACTTAGGGTAAATTACATGTCACCCCTTGGTTTTCAAACAAAATTCAAATCATTCCCTGATTTTGGAAAAAACTCAGATCATTCCCTGATTTAGACCCCAATATGATAAATTAGTTTCTACCGTTAGTTTTATGCTATTAAGTGATGATGTCAACAAGTTAAATAAATTTAAATCCCTAAACTATCCTTGACCAATGTTGAAGATGAAGGAAGGATAGTAGTGTAACTTTAATTCTAATATTTTAGTACAATGATAAAATAGTCCTTTCACATCAATAACTAACAGCAGACTAACACCGTTACTGTAAAGGGGTGATTTGAGTTTTTTCAAAAACCAAAGGGTGACATGTAATTTACCCTAAAACTTAAGGTTTCTTAGAACAACTTTAACTATCTATCATTTATCTTCAATAGAGAGAGGCCACCAATAACAATAGCCCATCCAACCCACATGAGCCTGTTGTTTAGTCTTCCAAAAAAAAAAAAAAAACAAAAATAAGTGCTGATAGAATTATTATGGCCACTGAATATAATGATTATTAAAATTGAAGTATAACTATTTTATGATGGTAAAAAATATACATTTAAAGGGAACAATCCCCATTTTTTTTAACCATAAATTAGTCAAAATATACGGAATTTCTTACTTTTCGTGGAGTGATAATTTCGACTTCACAAAAGTGCAAGCTTTGCCCACTTTTCTCGAGGGGATCGGAAGGTACCCCTCTCTCCTGATCTCTCCTTTTCGATCGTAACATCCTTCAGGCAATAAAGTGATGCTCGACGGCCAAACCTATTCTCACACATTGCATGTGTCGGTAACATACGTATATATATGGAGAGATGATTCATACACACTGTATTATCATCATAAAATTATAATGAAACATCATTATTTTAGTGGATGATAATATTAAGCATGACAAACATAATTATTACTACACTAAATTATTCAAAAGTGGATCACTATTGACAAACCCGGACCCGCACTGACATTGTAAGTCCGAGTGATGAAATGCACGTGTGAGTAAAGGTGGAGAATGCATTACATATACGTACACAAAGGAAAGTCGGAAAGATCAATAGAGAAGAGAGAGAGAGATAAGTTCCATGGAAATCAAATGCCAACCTCAAAACAAAAGAAAGTAGATGATATTTTGGGCGCATGAGACAAAAGGAAAGGGACCCCGGGGGGGGGGGGGGGTGTCGTGCTTTTCCTTAGAGGGGGAATTGCGCGTGCATGAACCCGTACCTGATTTACATCATAATATATATATCTCCTTTTTATCTGCTAAGCTTAAATGATCAAAGATTCCATTGTAAATGACCAAAGTTACCCTTTGCATGCCTTTATCAATCATGGTTTCCATGTTTGCCTAACTTAATTATGTAAAATGCATGGTTAAAGTGATCTTTTAAAACATTTATTTTTCTTTTTAGTTTTAGGATTAAGTTTCCCTCCATCCATAGTGGATGGTTCACCCACTATCCTAGGGTTCATAAACCCCTCTTAGGATTTTAGTATATTTCAAAATACCCTCCCAATACCCATTCCTACCCTCTCCCATCCTGCAGTGAAAGGGATCCCATTCACTGTGGGTGGAGAGAAACTCGATCCTTAGTTTTAATAGTCAATTTTGGGCTAAATTTTCAAAATGTCCCAATTTTTATTTCAGGAGTGTCTGAATGACACCTCTAGAGGTGTACTTAGAATTTGACACCTTATAATTGTCCATTGTGTTATTTTCAAAAGTTTTCCAATATAAGGGTATAAAAAGGTTTTCAAAAATAAATTGAAAGTAAAATAACATTATATCATTATCAAAATGTGTCATTGTCATACACATTTTTTCGAGTACACATGTGAAACGACATTACTACCTTCATTTTTTGACACATTGATGGTTGGCAATAAGCAAATCTCTTTTTTTTTGTTTTTTTTGTTTTTCCTTTCCCCGTAAGAGAATTCCTTTCAAAAGAAAAGGAGAATTTCAATGACTTCTTATGAAATTGGAGGGCAGAAGATTGCTGCCAGGCTGTGAGACCCCTGGACAAGTGCGGGCCAATTCATGAGAATACGCACAATTCATCAACAGGGATGGGATAAATTCATTTCAGGGGACACTATGGTCATTTTGTGCAATCCTATGTTTGAGCGCAAACTTTATGATGACATAAGCCATTACGCAATCGTAATGGCTTATGACCAACCCATCAAGGGATCTTTTTTCCTAAAGGAATTCCCTTAGAATTTCAATTGAAATGTCATCAAATTTCTTCAAATCTCTCTTGCATTTGAATTAACAGGAAGAGCATTAAACTGTAATTTTCTACTTCTTGTTCTTCTCCTTTGGGATTCTTCTTTTTGGGATACTATTACCCTTGGAGAGTGCCTGGTCTGTAGAACTACTTTTAATCTTAGGAACCTATTTGCATGTACTTCTTATTCCTTTCATCAATGAGGAAGAACCTTCGATTCCTAATCTACCAAAAGAATTGAGAAGATTTTGTTCTGATCTTAACAAAATGAAATTCCAAAGCTTCCTATCAGTTTATTGATATTAATCCATTAAAGTGGTTATTTTGTTGCCATTACTAAAAATCTCAGATTGGACAAAAAACAATCTTACTAAGTCTCCAATTAGGTACCAAGATTCCACGGGATAAACACGTTACATGCATGGCCCATGGGCCCCTCTTAGACATCATTTCAAAGCAATACTTCCAACGACTTTAGTTGGATTCCATTTATTAAAGAGTCAAATACAAGACCCCAACTGTTCGTTCCTTCTTGATTTAATGATCATTGCTGGCCAAAGTAGAAATTGATCAATCAAAAGCTGAAGCTGATCCAACGGATAGGACTCCATCAATCTCTCTTGGAAAAATTTATTTAAAACATAAATGTTAACACATGTAATAATGGAATAGAATATATATATATATATATATATATTTTTATTGTGGTAGATAAGTTGAGGTTGATGATAACAATTTCAAACACCAAATGCAGCATCGTGAACCTGAAAACATATGGAGAAATTTATGGAATCGATGGGGTGGAGTTGTGCTACTGATCACTCGCCTTAAAATGACAAATGTTTTTTTATGATGTAAACTGGGTTTTTACGAATTAGCTTCTAATATAAAACAACTCCGTAAGCTACTTTAGTAGTCGTTACACTTGTTTATTGGACCGCGTTGAAACACTTTAGAATTGTACTCAATTGGACATAACAAAACAATATATAAGAAAAACCAGAAAAGAACAATAGATGATATTGTTTCTCAAAATGTTGAAGAAATGAGTTAAACCTTTTTTCTATAAATAGGAGAGGAAAAGACACAACCAAGGGTTATCTCAAAAATACACAAACATCATGTCTTCCTATAAAAAATGTCTGTTGACCATTCAAATATGTTTTTCAATATGATCATTCACACATATCTTACAATAGTTACATTTATTAATCATTTAAGTGAGGAAGAAATAACTCTTTAATAATTTTTTGATAAAAAAATTTTAATAGTATAAATCATATATTTTAAAATTAGGGGAAAGAACAATACCCCTATAAGTGCGCGAAAGTACCACACTATCCCCTTGGAAAAGTAGAAATCCTGCCCAGGGCGATGCTGAATTTTTATCCTCTCCTATTACACTACGGTGTTGTACTGTATCGTGCGATGGTTGCAGATGCCATGTGCACCATGTGGGGCCCACTGTGCTACATGGTCTCTGTAGCACCGCACGATGCAGTATAGCACCGTGCTGTAATAGGAGAGAAAAACGATTCGAACGATGCTTGCGCGTGCGTGCTGGCTCTAAAGGCCCAGACAGTGATCTCTTTCCCTTAAAATTATTTAAAATTTCAACAATCTAAGTGATATCAAACGGTTAAGATCACTCCATCAGCCATGGAATTAGGCCACTCGGGTCTTTCATTAGTAATATGATCGTACTTACATCATCTAATTAGTTTTCCCTAATGATGATTCCACTATGGTGAGAGCACATTGCGTAATGGCTTATGTCATCTCTCTAGTTATTTAATATCTTCTCTTTGCCCTTTTTAAAGGGTTGATCACTCTAGTACGCTTTGTGTGTAAATCACACTCACTCACATAAGCCCCCACCCAAAAGCATCAAAGTTAACCGACCTTTTTACCATTTTACCCCCAAAACCAAATATCTTTTTCTTCTTTAATGGTAATGCTGGGGACAAACAGAAGCCTTACTCATAAAACCCCTACTTTGACAAAGAGGGCCAAAACGAAAATGTTATCTCCAATGGAGACTTTTCCACCATTTGATTCTCTCTCTTTGGATATTTCGATTCATTGGAAGAATTATTTTTTTTGGGAGGGGGGCAGAGGGGTGGAATTTTCATCCAATACGTCCGGTTTTTTGTCCGGTACAATTGTCTAGTTCTTCTCATAAGGAAATAGAAATGACGATGTAATCTCACTTGAATAGTATATTCGGATAGGGGATTAGATCGTTATTTTTTACCCCTATAAGAAGAATCGGACAACTTTTTTAAGTAGGCAACTGAAGAGAATAATGATCTGGAGGGGGTGGGGGTAATTGAAAATTTTGAAAACTAAAAAAAAATGTCTCTTTCCTAGAGGACATCTTAAAAAGCATTTTGTTTTAGAATAGATGCCACATATACCATTGGATCAGAAAAGGTTCCAATCTTACGGTGCCCTTCCGATGGTCTTAATTGAAAATAAAAAATCCTTAAAAGCTGTGGAGCTTTTTCTTTGAAGCATTAGTGTAGGACAAAAGGAGATAATGGAGGGGTATGTCGAAAAGGCGAAATTGTGAGAGTGGAAGGGGTGAAAGTGTTATTTTTTGGAAGAGATGGGGCTAACTGGATGGCAAGTGGCAACTGGCAAGAGCAGGGCCAATAATACGAGGTGCTGCCCTAGACCCAGGGGCACTCCGGTCAGGCACAAAGGACCCGGTGACGCGCGTCTGGTCCGCTGCCCGATAACGACGGGCTCGAAGGAGAAAAAGAAGAGAGGAGGGGCCTAGGGGAGGGCGAGGGATTCAAAAAAGGAAATTAATAATTTGTTGCTGAGAAATCCTGCTCACTTCTGATTGGTGAATTGGTTGACTTCTTAGGATGTGGGGCCAGGGGAAAGAGGAACTGCTAGTAAAAGACAGCTTTTGATTGGACATGTGGATCCCACGGCCGCCTGCACAAGGAGACCGAATCTTTGGCGACACCTGATCGGTCGACACGTGCCACGAGGAGGGAGAAAGAAGGGCCTTGGGGACCGGATGATGCGAACAAAAGTCCAACCAAAACTCACCAGTCGCCAAGAACTTTACGTTAGCTGGCACGTGGGATCGACGCTATGATGTTGGTGTGGGTCACCATCTACTTCTTTTGCCAACTTATTAAGTGCGCAATGCTACGTGGCAGCTTCTGAACCCTTCGAACCCCAAAAGGATAAAAAGGAGTTCATAGAATTGTAGGCTGTGCCAGTTGAATATCGGCAAATTTTATTGGTTCTCATTATAAAAAAAAAAAAATTTTATTGGTTCTATACTTCTGCACCCAACGGGAAATTTTTTTTTTTTTGGTAAAACCCAACGGGAAAATTAAAAGGCATATTTTTCGGCTTATTTTACGGGTTTAAGTCGGACGTAATTTTGTAATTATCCCAATAAATATATATTTACATAATAACCCATGACAGGGAAGTTTCTTTCTAAAAAGGACCTCCTTTTCCAATTTTTTTATTATTCCATAATTTACTCATCCATAGTGGTGAGGGTTTTTTGGTTAATCTTTTAGTTGAGAAGTTTTTCTAGTCCAAGGAGAGTTTCTCTAGTCTAACACGAATATGTATCGCGGACCCAATGGCGATTCATACATGGTTTAGTGTATGGTATCAGATGGTATTGGTGATTTGCAAAATTGATACGATTTCAACCTGAA
This sequence comes from Telopea speciosissima, assembly GCF_018873765.1. Taxonomy (NCBI): domain Eukaryota; kingdom Viridiplantae; phylum Streptophyta; class Magnoliopsida; order Proteales; family Proteaceae; genus Telopea; species Telopea speciosissima. The sequence continues at coordinate 17,309,637 of NC_057922.1, forward strand.
TCGGTTGTATCCGACAAAAATATCCCAAAATTTTCTTAAAAATGAGTTTTCTGATCATTTTACCCCTTGTCCGTACTATGCTATCGATACAATAATGGTACGGTATCGGTATCGACGACTAGCAAAATCAGTCACTCTTTCGTGTAGCAAAACTTGATCCCAACTAGAAATGCCCCTTAGTTTTACAGATACTTTCCTTGTATGTTTTTTTGAAAATTTTGAGGAGGAGAGACTTTCGACTGGGGCAGGTTTGCTTACGTCCACTTCTTGAAGATGTTGGATCGCATTGCTTTTGGCGCGCCTAGCTTTAGTGGCTGCGCCTATGTTCTTTGGGTATGCAGTATACTTCACTTGCTTGGCTTCCCTTTGGTCCTCAACCTTTCTTTTGTTCTAGAGATCGCTTTCTTCTCTTATTGACAGGTATGGTGTTATGAAGTCTTGGGGATTCATACACCTTGTCTTTTTTATGAGGCAGCTCCCTACATCCCTAGAGCAACTCGTTGGGGGAAAAGGCAGGGTGTTCTTTCATTGATGAATTGCAAGTGCACCTTCAGCTTAACGACTTGTCAATCAACTAGGTAACATAAAAAAAAAACTTCTTTAGGCATTTATATCTTTTCTGAATTGGTCTAAGGGAGTTATTTCTCTAAACTACTACTTGAGGAATTTATTTATTTATTTTTTGATTAATACTTGAAGAATTGGGATGATTCTATTAAAGCACATACATCAATTGATTCAATTCCAAATTTCTCACACATGTATTTTCTTCTTCATCGTTGAATCACATGTTTGGTTATAAACTTGAAAGCAAAAAAGCATTATGCCATATTGGACAAAAAATCATGTTGATCATTATTATTTAATTAGAGAATAATTATAATTCATGATGAATCAAATGATTGAAAATTATTTAAGGGGAAAGTTTTCATACACGGCTGTGTAAACCATGTATGTGAAAGGGTGAGAGTTTCAAGGCATTAATTAATGGGTGGGGGTTTATGATTTTTCCAACTCTTTGTGAGAGAGGACATGACCGTGTATGAAAACTTCCCCCTTTATTTAAATAATTTTCTTCTATAATAGTAGTAGGATTAAAATCCTCTCCAAGTCTTTAATCGCCACAGTGCAGTTCTGAATTCAGAGGTTGACACCTTACAGGCTTGACATCCAATGGTCCAAGGTCAATTGAGTCAGTTTTTTTTTTTTTTATTCTCAAACATGGAACTGCAACCCCAAATTGCATTGCACTGCACTTTTAGGAAATTGAAAAAGATTTTCCCATCTATCCATCGGTTAAAATTACCACATCAACCCAAGTTTACGAAGAAATTAAATTAAATATAATGTGGGCAATATGAAGTATGCACATCAACCATCATGGTGAAATAAACTACTCCATCAAAAGATACTCTTGGAGGTGGAGAAAATTTTACCTAAATTAACCACTAATTTTCTTACGCTTTTAATTACATTCTTTTTTTCCCACTAATTTGCAATTAACTTGTCGTGTAACGTAGGAAATAATAGTATATCACTACCTAGGCCCTAAATGGATTTCCATGTGTTCCATGTTTTTCGAAAAGCCATGACGTTTGGGAGCTGATGTGGTTTCAATGATATACGATTGGATCAGCGTAGGATGCTTGGATTTCTGCAAAACTACCCTTTCTGCCCCCATTCCTATCTCTTTAGATACACTTTTCCTCTTTAATGTACGTAATGCCTACCTACCTACTGTAGCTGTACTATGGGGCAATGGATCTCTCTCTGGCCCTCTTATGTAATTGTGATGGTTAGTACAACTACAAGTCTACAACCCACCAATTGGGATTTGGAACGCATCTTCTATCTTTAGAGTGCAAAAATTAACTTAAGGAAATCAATATAATAAAACTACTTAATTAAAGAACAACTTAAGCAAATCAATATTAATTGATTTGCCTACTTTCACTTTGGATTGTTGATTTCTATCATTTTAAAATAATTATAATGGGTTGGCTTTTGGTTAATATTATATCCTAAGTGGGACCTATATCCAATGGTGGGTCTCTTATTTTAGGTTTTGTTTTATTATTCATTTGCCACGTGTTGCATGTCAACATTAACAAATCCATATTGTATCCCGATGGCCTCTTTTTTATCCATACCTATATTATCCTATTCTAGGGGTAGGAGAGGTAAGAATCAAGAGACTTGAACCTAGAGATGTAAACGGATCGAATTCGATCGAATAGTGGCATTATCATATTCATATTCGATTATATTCAGACGGATTCGGATAATATCCTATCTGTTTACGTCTTTACCGTTTTATTGATGAGAGTTAGGATTGAGACTTGAGAGTTTAGCAACTACCCTTTCTTCTATGCTTTTGTAGTCTTTGATTTTCTTACGTTTTCTATTTTTGATTTTATCTTGTATTTATTTTAATAGATATGTGATTCCATATATCACAATGCATAAAACAATATATATAAACCAGTAGAAAATCTAGAAAAAAAATCACATTATCTTAACTTATAAAATTATAAAAATAAAAAAACTTAATCGAATAGACGGACACAAAGATATATTTTAAATATTTTATTACCGTCAGATTGCTAAACGAATCGAATAATAATCGATCGGATAGGGGGATAATCATATTCGTATCCGATTAGTTTTCGGATAGATTTGAATCTCCGAAATGGATACGAACGTAGATCGAATACGGATTTTCGAATATCCATTTACATCCAAACTTGAACCCAAGACTTGACCCTCTTGTTTAGGTTTTCTTAAACCAAATATTAAGAAATGGGTTCATGTGCTCTGTGCCACAGCGCAGGCTGCGCCCATACACATGAGCCTGCCACTAGGGGGCAGGGTGGTCATTGTGCCCACCTCCATGTGTCTAGGCATAGCCTGTGCCCCCGGTGCAAAGAACATTCTCCTTTAAGAAATTTACTTAATGCCGTTAAATAAATAAAAAAAAAAAAACAAAAAAAACAGAGTTGTTTTGTTGGCTTCCACGATAGTAAGGTTAATGAGATCATAACTCACAGGGAGAGGATTCCTCATGCCGACAGTGTGGGAGGAGAGGGGAGATTTTTCACATCACACCAATTACAGTGTGGATACAATTTCATCGATAGAGAATCCACATGCTCAGAAATAAGAGAAAATGTTAATACGAGACCCACATGGTCAGGATGTGATAAAGCATCCACACATAATCCGCCTGGGAATCTTTTTCCTTAAATGATATTAGATGGACGTTTAAAAGCAAACTTAATTAATTTTGGATATGAACGTAAATATATGTTAATAAGTGTTTAAAAGGGAAGCTGTAGTTATAGGTCTAAATCAGGGAAGGAGTTGAACTCGTTCAAATATGGACTTCACAAAACCATACATTTATCATCACTTTTATTAATTTTGAGTCTCGACAATTAACTATTCCTAAAGCATCATCGAGTGGATATGGATAGGTTGAAATTAGGGTTCTAATAGCGTTGAATTAGCTTTAACTGCCATTAAATAATGTAAAGCAAGATGGCCCATATGTGCTACACTTGTCTGCTAATGAGCGATAAATTTTCGATGGAAATCGCATGGTCAGATCTTCCGGCGACCGCAATCCCAACCATCTCAAGTGTTCAAAAGGAATAGTGTGTGTAGGGGGGCGGGTTAAGGTTGGCATTCATGCCTAATCTACTAAAGAGAGTGGACTTCGGTGCAATAATAAGGTTGTTTCATTGCATCCTAGTGGTCATGGGTTCAAGTCGAAAAATCTTTGTACAAATTGGGATCTTTATCCCCTGAGGTTCGCTGACCGGTACAGTTGTACAGTTTCTCTCATAGGGGGGTTGAAATGACCATTTTACCCCCTGACCGAACACACTGTCCGGGCGGGATCCACCCCCCTTTTTATTAGAGGCACTAGGGAATCGTACTGGGCAGGGGAATCGCAGGTGATAAAAATTCGTACAAATCGGGTGTCAGAAGTCTCGCACACCTTTTCTTTTTCAATATTTTATCTTGCTTGGAATAATTATCTCCTCCAATTCACGGGTACCTCTAATTCCTCCAGTTCATCTAATAGGGAGGAGTGGATCCCACCCTGGGCTGTGCTTTCAGGCAAGGGGGAGGATGGTTATTTTCATCCCCATGTGAGAAATTAGAGGAATTGAAGGAGCAGCAAATTGACGGGGATAACGATTTTGCCTTGCCTTGCCTTGCCATGCCATGAAGAAGGGAGATCAGGGCAAAGGGTGAGCTTAAAGGAAGGGGAGATGGGAGGGACAAAGGGAGAGTTGGGGCTAATTAGTGCCAAAGAGTTAGTAGGACTTAGCCTCAACGTTTGTGGCCATGAAAGAGTCTTGAGAGCTATAGAGAGAGAGAGAGAGAGAGAGAGAGAGAGAGAGAGAGAGAGAGAGAGAGAGAGGCAGTTCCGTCTAGAGAGGGACTTGTAGAAAACAAAAACAAAGAGACGCAAATTAAAGACCACAAATGCACCAACACATTTTCTTCCCAATTAAGAGATGGGGCCCTTTCACTCTCCTTGTGAATCTATAATTTCTCTAAATTGTCTTCTAGCTAAAGGATTAATTCATACTGTACTCCCCTTTTCTCCTCGTCTCCTTTCTTTCCTTCCTTCTTTATGACTTTTTCAGCTGTATGTACTACTACTATCTATCATACCATGAAGAGGTGATCACTGTATATGTATATATATTACATTTTATATATGTTTGTGGACTCACTGTGAACATCAAGACTTGTGTAGTTGGGAAATCTCATATTGTACATATGCTTCATGCTTTCTAAATTTAAAACTTTTTTTCTATGAATGAATGCAACCAATATCTGTTCAAACTTTTTGGTTAATTTGATGGGTCATTTCTTTGAAGATGGACGTGCAAAAGTTAGTGATGCTGATGTCTGACTGTTCATGAAACTCCATCTCCATTTTAATCATGACCCACCATATGGGTTTTTTTAATTTATTGGATCATATGGCTATAAGTACCACATTGACATCAAAAAGATTATTGAAGGATTAGCTGAGAATTATTATATGGAAAGTAATTCCTTATTAGTACTACTAATATATAGTTGTCTTATAACAATAACCACTGTAAGGTCTGGTGAGGGTCATAGTGTATGCCATTTTACCCTTATTTTTACAAATAAAGGGGTTGTTTCCAGACTTGAACCCGTGACCACTTGATCACAATGGAACAATCTTATTGTCGCACCAAGGGTAACTGAGATTTGAATAAATAATGGGTTTGAACCTTATTGTCCCCCTTAATTTTCTATCAAGTAAATTTTAAACCTTAGTCTCACACTTTATGATTGCATGAGATACTTATTAATATCACTCTTAATCAATCAATTTCACTTCCTTAAGTTTCACTTTCTAAAGACTAACTTACATAAGAGCAAAACACACATCAGCAAATCTTCCTTCTCTTTCTCTTACATTCTGAAAATTACACTTAAATTTTTTTTTCTAGGGAGGAGGGGGGTTTCGTTCTTCTTTTCATGTTTATCGAAGATAAATAATTTATATATATATCAGATATGTTGTTGTAGTTGAGCAGGTCAGAGGGGGCCACACATGCTATCCGTTTTGTTTATCAAAATATTTCTTTTGATTTATTTCAAGTTTTATCTCATAATAAATATTGTAAGAATGAAATAACATGTGTGACTTCTTGTTTTAGTCTCTTTCTTAGGAAAAGAAGTAGAATATGTAGTGAAGATAGTGACAGTAAATAGAACAGCACTAGAGCACCAAAGTAACAAAGAAGAAATTTTTATGAAATGTACCTATATATAGAAATAGAATCAATTTTTTCTTTTTAATATAAAAATGAAAATAGGGTCATAAATGGATCGGATTCGGTTCGGATAGTGCTATATCCGCATCCGCATCCGATTAGCTATTGGACGGATTCGGATAGTGCTGAACGGATGTAGATACGGATACAGATTGAATATTTTATCCGTTTACATGTAAATATAACTTTTCGGATAGCTATAGCCTATCCGTATCCGCATCCGTTTAGCTTTCGGACTGATTCGGATAGTGCTAAACGGATACGGACACAGATTCGAAAACGGATTTCAGCTATTCATTTACACTCCTAAATGAAAAGCAACACTACATGCCTTTAGTCATTGATCTAGACTTTTCATTTGATGCCTAATGGGTCCCCCCCCCCCTTATGATTCAAGACTCCAGCTTGATCGGACAGTCATAAATATCCAACTTCATTTTAAATTTTTTTTTTTTTTTACAATTTGCTCTCCACTTGATGATCAGGGGAAAATGGTTAAAAGCTCATAGGTAGAATAAATAAATTCTATTTTTAGATAATTCTCATTTTGTCTTAACTTTGATTACCATGATCAAAACTATTTTTATTCAAATTAGTTTATATGGATTCTCTATGTATATCTTTGTAGTTGGTGTTATGGTGGTGGTTGGATGGATTTTTTAATATTTAAATTGTTTGATTTGCGAACTCTGACATCTAACTACAAAAAATAAATAAATAAATTAAAAATAAAAAAATAAAATAAAAGACAAAAGTAGATATATCTCTTAATTTAATGGCAAGGCCCTCTTCCTCCTTTCTCTCTTTCTCTCTCTCTCTCTCTCTCTCTCTCTCTCTCTCTCACAGGCTTCTATTATAATAAATTTTGGCTGGAAGTAGACGTTTCCTCGTTTTTCAGCTTTTTCTATCTTCTGACACACTTAGAAAGAGGTTTTAACACCTCTCTCTCACTCTGAAAGGTTCTTTCTTTGTTTCTTCATCAAACGTGCCTGCATCTAATGATTTGAAAAGGAGCGTCAAATCAGTGAAGTTTCCCTTGTGTTGATCCATTCGCAGGTGCTCTACACAAAACCGTAACCATAATAATAGAGAAAGAGATAGAGAGAAATAGGGGGCCGTGTGAAGAAGGGTAAGAGCCGTATCTCCCCCTTTCATCACCAAATCAACTACCCCTTTAAATTTTTTGTTATTATTATCAATCTTCTCCTCTTCTGTTGTTGTTGTTGTTCTATGGAAGATTTTGCTATAAATGTTTGGATAATGAATAAAGAAAAGCTTTGGGTATCTTTTTTTTTTTCATGTTTTTTAAACCCATCTCTCTTTCTCTTTCTCTCTCCACGCTTTTCCTTTTCATAGGGATTGCTGTAAACAATTGAATCTGACAGGGGAGAATCCAAAGTGAATTGAGTGATACATTGATGGATAGAAAGAGAGAGATAGATGAGAGGGTGTTCTGTTCTGTTCTGTGCTCTGATGTATCAGTCTTATTAGAGTATTTTAAAGCTATAATAGTATGGTCCTTAGCTCTGTCTCTGCAAGATTGTTGATGGGTTTTGTGTGTCACTGTAAGTTAAATTCTCCTCCTTTGTTGCAGATGATGAAGCACGTGCAATCAGATTTCCATCACACAATATCAATAGCAATTAATATTTTAATCGAAACTCTCCCTTCTCTCTCTCTTGCTCTAAGCCATTAGTATATATAAAACCCATGGCTGCTGCAAAGTTGTCTTCCCTCTCTACATCTATATGATTACATCTGCTCCTTCTTCTTCTTCTTTAGACTTTGTACTCTGCTGAAGAAAAGAGGAAAGAGAAAAGAAGAAAAGCAAGGATCTTTTGAACCTTGAATTTAAACTGAATTATGAAATATGGGTTTTGATTGGAGTTCATAGTTATGGTATATGGGTTTCAAACCAAAATTCTTGCTTTCTATCTGGTCATCATCGTTTTCCTTCCATTTTGGTTACTTTCAGGTGCTCTCCAAGACAAAGACGATCAGAGGAATTGGAGTTAGCAGCATAGAAATCTGAAGATTGAATTTTGATTGCGAACCAACAACCCAAGCTACGAAATGGGCTGAATTGCAGATATGGATTGATACTTTGATTAGATATAAGAGAGGCAGGAGAAGGGGAAGAGGAAGAAAGAAAGAAAGAGAAAGACAGCAGTGGTAGTGACTGTGAAGAGTGAGAAAGATTGTAGATTGGTGGTGGTCTAAGCCTAACGTAGTCCCTTTTCAGCAAATATAAGAAGATCTATTTTCAAATCGATGGCGACGTACTTTCATGGAACTTCGGAAATCCAAGCTGACGGGTTACAGACGCTTTATCTGATGAACCCTGGCTATGTCGGATACCCTGACGCACAACCCCCAACCAACATGGTTTTCCTCAATTCCGCCGGAAATACCTTGAACTCTGCAAACCTCTCTCATCCACCACAACCCCAGCAGAGCCAGCACTTGGTCGGAATCCCACTTCAGTCCGCCTCCGTTGCCGCGGCAGCCGCCACTTCCGCAGCGTCGCAAGACCCCGGCCGCCAATCGGTGCATGCCCACCACGAGATGTCGCTCATTCATGGCTTTGTCCCTCGCGTTCACTACAATCTATGGACGTCCATGGACCCGACGGCGGGAGCCACCGGAGGCCAGCAAACCACCCAACAGCACCATATTCCGACGTCAGTTGCAAACAATTCGGTCAGTAGCGGTGTCACCGACGTTTCCTCGCAATTGGGTCTTCGTCGGTCGATCATGCCGCCGTCTCAACAAGGGCTGTCTCTGAGCCTCTCGCCGCAGCAGTCAGTTTATGGGTCTTACCGTCCGGAGTCTGATATTCCGGTCACAGGCCAAGCCTCAGCGATATCTCCGACAAACGGCAACGACATGAGGATGTCAGGCGGCGGCGGCTCATCTCCGTCTGCGTCGGTGGTGCCCAATGGGATTTCTGGTATGCAGAGTGTTCTGTTGGGTTCCAAGTACTTGAAGGCCGCCCAACAGCTGCTCGATGAAGTCGTTAATGTCGGGAATGGAATAAAGAATGAATTTTCAAAGGGGGTTAAAGAGCAGGATAAAATAAACAGAGAGTCTACTACTGCCACCGGAGAAGGTTCAAGCGGTGCTGGAGGTGAAACAAGCACAAAGCGTGGAGCAGAGCTCACAACTGCAGAGAGACAGGAGCTTCAGATGAAGAAGGCTAAGCTTGTTAGTATGCTTGATGAGGTATGTTAATGGCGCATTTAGTGAGGTTTCAATAAATTCTTCAAAAATTCTGTACATAGAGGGGGACTTCATTTCAGCAATTCCAGTAAGGTTTGGTGTTTGAAAGCGAACCCCATCAATTCAGAATCACATAAAAGGATCAATTTTGAGAAGTTGGGTATCCATCAATTTAAGTTGGGTTACAGTTTATTATTATTATTTTTGTTCGAAGAAATAAATTCAAGAAAAAAGATTTGATTTTAGTGAGTTAAAATCTGCAAAAATATTTCATTCATGGAAAAAATTCTCTCTCTTTTTCAAATGCCTTTTAATATATATTTGTGGAGGACTCAGGAATTTCAGATGAGGATTTGTCTGGTTTCAATTTGTTTCTTACTTTTTCTTTTTATTGGTTGAATTTGTTTCAATCTTAAACATAGAGTATGCTTTGGATTCCTTATTCTTCCGAAGGAATCAAGAATCAAAGTCTGATTACTCTTTTATATATATTCTTCCTTGATTGATAATTCATTAATATCTCCCAATGGGTTCTTTGTGATTTTGAAGGTGGAACAAAGATACAGGCAATATCATCACCAAATGCAGATAGTAGTTTCTTCATTTGAACAAGCAGCAGGGTTCGGTTCTGCGAAAACATATACAGCCCTTGCTCTGCAGACGATCTCAAAGCAATTCAGGTGTCTGAAAGATGCAATTTCAGCTCAAATCAGAGCTACAAGCAAGAGCTTAGGTGAAGAAGAGTGCTTAGGAGGGAAAACTGAAGGTTCTAGACTAAGGTTCGTTGATCATCAACTTCGACAACAACGGGCACTTCAACAGCTAGGAATGATGCAACACAATGCTTGGAGACCTCAGAGAGGATTGCCGGAAAGATCTGTTTCTGTTCTTCGTGCCTGGCTATTCGAGCACTTCCTTCACCCGTGAGTATCTCTATATAATCCCCTTCTGACGTCTCTGCTTTTTAACCACAAAGTAATTTTTATTATTGAACTTCTGCACCTGTGTTGCTAATATTGCAGATATCCCAAGGATTCAGACAAACACATGCTTGCAAAGCAAACAGGGCTTACTAGGAGCCAGGTTGGGTCAACAATTTGCTAATTTCTTCCTCAGTTCTGCTTTCTCAAGTTTTTGTTATGTTTTCAAAATTAGCATAGATCTGACTTAAAAAGAGTTTTAATTATGGGATAATAATGGATGCAGGTCTCCAACTGGTTCATAAATGCTCGAGTTCGTCTATGGAAGCCAATGGTTGAAGAAATGTATCTGGAGGAAATCAAAGAACATGAACAGAATGGAGGGTCATCAGAGGAGAAAACAAGTAAAAGTGAACTCAATGAAGAGTCATCTGTGTCTAAATTAACTGCTCAGCAAGAGAACAGTACTCCAGTTAGAGCAGACCGCAACAAAAATCTCAAGTTAAATATTGAAGGCAATCCAACTCATGCCAACCCAAATAATTCTCCATTATCTGCTGCAATTTCGAGTCCTTCAACATCGACAATGGGTGGAAACATCCAAGCCCAATGTGGATTCTCCCTTATCGGGTCACCATCTTCGGATGTGGGAGCAGCAGGGCTCATGCAAGGAAGTCCCAAGAAGTCCAGGACAAACAACTTGCAGAATTCACAGAGTAGCTTTGCATCCATGGACATGGACGTGAAGCCTGCAGGGGAGAATAACAACAGAGATTTCAGTGCGAAATTCGGTGATGAAAGACAGAGCAGAGATGGTTACTCATTATTAATGGGAGGAACAAGTCATGGAGGAGGAGGAGGATTTGGTGGATATTCAATTGGGGAGCTTGGGAGGTTTGATCCTGAGCAATTCCCACCACCTAGGTTCTCTGGCAATGGAGTTTCACTTACTCTTGGTCTTCCCCATTGTGAAAACCTCTCTCTCTCAGGAACTCATCATCAACAGACCTACCTACCAAACCAGAACAATATTCAACTGGGAAGGAGACTCGAGATGGCGGGGAATACTGGAGAACCTAATAATGATTTCTGTGGGATAAACACTACTACTCCAACTTCTCATTCCACTGCCACTTATGAGAGCATCAACCTTCAGAACAGAAAGAGGTTTGCAGCACAGTTGTTACCGGATTTCGTGGCCTGAAGGATCGATGGGCACCATGAACCATATATCATTTCCTCCACCTTAATTCTTCAATCTCTCTGATCACTTCAATTACACATCTCAGTAGATGTGTTCTTTGAGGATTTGGGTAAGCTTGTAGGGTTTCCAATCCAAATCATTGGATCAGGGGAAGACAGAGAAGGAGACCGAGGAGATAAATGTGACACAGTACTCTCCCTCTCCTCCTCTTGCCTTCTTTTCTGAGGAAGAGAGGATTAATTTTAAGCCTAGTTAGTGTAAAGAAAGAAGGAAAGTTACTTTTAGTAGTACAGCTAGATTTATACTTCAGGAGATCCATTTGTGTTTCTTGATAGTGTAGGAGCTCAGATCTTATGGTTGGGGATTGTATATCAAATTTATACCTTTTGGAGATATGTAGATGTCTTAAATTAATATGCAAATCAGTTATTGGGTATACAAATATATGTTTGTAGACTTTATATATGTTGATTCATGTTTATAATTGTAATAATCCATCACATATTCACATGTTTAATTGAAAGAATGGAGGAGGACCATACTGGTAAGAAATTTCTTTCTCTAGCATGGAATTTAGTTGGTGATGCTGGATAAGAATTTTTTTTTACAAGTTATAATTTTTCACTTCTGAATCACTTTGTAGAATCACAATGGGTTGATATATTTACCCTAAAATAAGTTGAAGGGTGTAGTATCCACTGGACAAGGCTCATAATGTACGCGACCTTACCCTTGTTTCGCAGAGAGGCTGTTTTCAGAAATAAGTTCCAAAAACAATTGCATTTTACTGATAATGATAGAGAATCATTTATAATTAATTGCTATATATAGAGGTTGAAGTATGACAACTGAAAAGAAAATGAGGAAAAGATTGATTGTGTGGTGTGGAAAGTAGATATAAAATGGGACAAAGTTTTCATGCAAATGCTGCCCGTAATTGCAGGCGCCGAAATGGAATACCGCTCCGATTAAAAGGGGTATTTTGGAAAATACTATAACTTATAGGGGTATTTGCAAACCCATAGGGGTAGAGAATTATTCCATGTTGGCCTTTTTTCATGTTTTGCCATACCATATAAATTAATTTTCTCATTTTTCATTAAATACTTGTCCAATTATTTTAATCAAATATCAACCCATAATTTGATCAAATAGTTTTTTTGTAAAGGATGACATCAAAACACATGAAACTTCTGAGACACATACTAAATGGTTATTTAATTAACTACCTAATGATTTATTTTTTATATGTCGCACCGCTTCTAGAACTTAAACTACCATGTATATACGCAAAGTTGAAGAGAAAAATGAAACAAATTTATTCGACAAAGAATATTTACAGATAAGTATACCTAATAATATAGAAATTGTGAAGGGATTCAATGGTCTGCCAACCATGCAGTTTTAAGATTACAATTGGAAGAGAGAACCAAAAGGAGTATCGCCCAAATAGGGGGATGGCCACTGGATGGGTTCTATTCCATTTCCATGGTCTAGCACTTCAAACCACGGTGTCAGTTACATGATCAACGGATCAAAAAACTTTCTTCTTTAAAAAAATTATATTATTAAATAATTACTAATTAAAAGATGATTTGGTTTCTCAAAATATAATTAGATGTAATGGGAGTATTTTGTATGTGGATATTGATTATAAGGTAGCCAATGTGTCCGTAAGAATGCATGTATTAAGACATTTTTTAACCTAATAATTCTATAACTAACTCCTATCGAATGAATTGTTTTGATAAGTAACACTTGTAGAACTATAACTGCCAGCTACATGCGCAAGGCTGAAGGTGATAATCAAACAAATTTATTGGACAAAGAATATATAGAGACAAGTAAATAAATTCATTCTTATAACTAATACATAGAAATATATTAAATAAATAATTAAATTCCGGGTGCAAGTTGTTGTCACCGAAATGGTGAAGTGATGTAACCTTTTTCTTATTGTCATAGAGATAAGGAAGTAAATTCATTGTTATAACTAATAGATAGAAATATATTAAAGAATAATTAATTACTGGCTGTAGCTTGTTGTCACCAAAATAGTGGTGAGGTGATGTAACCTTCTTTTGATCGTTCTTTATCTTATTCCTAGTAAATTATTTAAGTCAGAGGTTAAAAATAGTTTTTAAAATATTTGAAAGTTTATGTAGTGTCATTGTCACATGATTTGATTTCTCAAAATACAATTAGATGTATGAGAGCATTTGTGTGTTGATATTGATTATATATAGATATTCCAAATACACAAAAGAGTATCAAACTGATCCAAAGGCCAATCCATCTGGCCTTTCCCTACAATCATCTAAGATCCAAGCTATCGCCCATACCTCTTCTCCTTGAGTCCTTGTGCCATTGCATGGTGCAAACCTTGCAAGATGCTTCTGGCTTTTAATGCTAACAAGTTCTCTGAGAAGAGTTTATAGGCAGGGAATCTTTACTTTAGGCATTACAGCCCGCATCTTCACTTGTCCTTACAATTCTCCGTTTGGAAGAGGAATGACACGACTCCTACTCTAAAAGCATCTCGCAAACTAATGTCTTCATTTTAGAGGAGGAAACCGAATGATCCTTCGATTGTGCTAGAAGATCCATATAGAACTTTTGGAAGGCCTCCATCTCTTCTCCAGCTCCATTCAGTACTGGAGCATCCACTCCACCCCTCTTTCATTTGCAACAAGGCATAACATCCTCAAAGAAGCCCACAACATGATATATTTTGATAATGAATGTATATTATGGATGATAAAGAACCTAGAGTCCATATGCACACAAATATGCATTTTCATGAAACATTCATTGATTGGTCTATAGGATATATTGAGCTTGTTTACATAAAAATCCAATGTATATAATTAAATTTGATCAAAAATTAAGATTTCTTTTTTGCAAAAAAATTATCTGTTAACAAAGGAAATTTACCCCTAACCTTTATAGGATGTAATATTTCTAGTGCTTCTAGTCCTTTCACATTAAGGTTTTGTTTGTTTTAACAACTAAGCATATTTCTAGAACATTGATTAGTTTGTGATAGCTAGCTAGACTCTCTCTTTCTCTCTCTCTTACACACACACACACACACACACACACAATATTTATTGAGAGGTGGGCAGTTGTCAATTTCCTAGTTGACCAATTCAGCTGGCCAAATCAATTCAAATTAAAAACTATAGGGATGGATGCATGCAATGTCCATGCCTTTAGGGTGGATAGTTAGTTAGAAAGGAAAATGATTTTCTAATCCATATTTAATGAAGATATAGACTCAATTAAGAAAGTCTTTAAGCACAAGACAAAAGATGAGGAGGATAAGCTTTCTTCTTCTATAAATAAATGAATAAATGATTTTTGAATATATATATACATAAATTGTACAAAGAATAGCAGATTTAATTAAGTAGAGATGCCCCTAGCTTACTTAATCAATTTAAATTAAATATTATGCCTTGCTTGTCTTGCAAGGGTACCAAATCTTCTTATATTACAAATAAAATGTGAAAAGAAGATATTGTCGATTTTAATATTTGGTGTGTACTATATATAATAGAAGATCCAAACACATTCATGACCCTTAGACTTCATGAGAGACTTCATTAGCCCCGCCCACATTGAACTAATTATTTGGCCCTTGAAGAGAAGAGAAGGATAAGTTGTTGATGATGATGATAAGCTTAAAACGTACGTACGGTACCCAATTTTGATGATGACAATCTATCTATATATAACATGGCCGGGAAGGTTCTTAAAGTTTTCATTAATTTATCCTCATTGACAACGACGGCAACCCGTAACAACACAACGGCGGTGACGGTGACTACAATGACGACGACCATGAATGATCTTGTGGTGGTCCAAGAATTAGATTTTTTTTTTTTTTTTTTTTTGGGGTAAAGACAAGAATTAGATTGAGTAGGAATAAGAAAATATATGGTTTTCGATCTTCGGATCCATTTGATGTATATAGGAAATGATATACTTCCCTCTCATGAAAATTGACTACCACGTACGCTTCTTCTGTAACCATCATTCTTTGTCTCAGGGCTTCTGTCCGGCAGCAAGTAACCTTTTTTTAACGATTTTCACTCTAGTTCAGATAGTTCTCTTCTAAGTAGCCCTTTTAATGAGTCAAATTTGTGACGTAGTAACTTGATCAATATGCTAAAAGCTTTAGAGCTGATAGAACGCATTAAATCAAGCTTTGTAACCTATCAAATACTAGACTGGTCCAATCTAGCGCTCATACGTACTGTTAGAAAAACGACATCCAAAATTACGATTTTGTAGAAGAAAAACGAAGAGAAAGAGAAGAACAAACACATAAGACAAGATTTACATGGTTCACCGCCAAGTAGGAAGGCTACATCCACAGTCGAGCGATAAAATGATTTCACTATTTTTGTGAAGCGAAAATACAAACCCTCAATCTCTCATCTCTCAATGAGGGATCTTTATCTCCTCCAATTCCTTGCCCGGCCCAGTTCCTCTAACAAGGGGGGAGGTTGGAATGACCACCCTACCCCTGTCTTAACACTCTGCCTGGGTGGGGTCCACCACCCCCTATTAGAGGAACTGGGGAACTGGGCTAGACAGGGAATTGGAGGAGCTAATTTTCCCTCAAGGAAATAACAACAATATATAAGAAATCCTAACCCAGAAAGTATAGAACTGCCCCTAAAAACTCATCGGGTCTGGTTCGGATCTGAACTAACATATGATCGAAATACGTACATATCAAATCAAAGACCTCAACGAGCTCTATAGGAGAAAAGCATATGATGCTGATGTATGCACTTTTAGACCATTCTAGTGCATTTCAAAGGCTAAATGACCCGCTAAAGAATCACCACAACACTTTCTGGAATGAGATCAGACTTCACCAATAACACATACACTAGATCAAACACCATTAAATACATAACAACATCCATCCATCCATCATCCATGTCATACATTATGTTTCTTTCTTCTACAACAAAATGCTTCTTTTTATGTAGATCCTCACATTGATCCTCTATTTCACGCTTTCTTTAATCGGTCCAAGTGTTATTATCTGTCTCTATCTGTAAATTACTTTATTATTGCCTTCACGTTTGTAATTATGAAAATGACATGGGGGCGTGTAACTGTGAGAGAGAGAGAGAGAGAGGGAGGGGGGGGTTGTAAACTTATCATTTACTAACAGTCTCTGTCAAACTATACCACAAGAGAAGGGTTTTGGAGGAATGTTGGATTGTAAATTTATTATTTACTTACAGTCTTTGTCACCTTCAGATTCTGTCAACCTATACTATACCCAAAGAAAAGAAAAGAAAAGAAAAAAAGAGAAGCTGCAATTGGGATTTGTCAATCTTCAAAGTAAATGGCAAAAGAAGCAAGTAAGCCAAGTAGTTCTTTGGTTTTTACTACATTATATATATCCAGTCAATACTTTATGAATATTGCTTTATTTGCACAAATATTGTTATCTCTTCTCCATCTTAATTATTGCCACTGCTATACTATATATATATATCCTACAAGATATTAAAGCATGAATTATGAATGACTCCTATATGGTCAGTGGATTCCGTACGTACAGTTCTTTAATGACAATCTTTTATATATATATATATATAAATGATGCATGATCATGTAGGCAGCAGGGGTAAGACGGTCATTTATCGCCTCACTGTGTCCCGACAGCACGTTTCTACCGAGCAACTCGATAGTAGAGACCCACTAGCTAACTCCATCTACATAGACAGTATGACATTCACAGTATGTAACATGCAAGATATTATTGCCAACTAGACAATATTGGTTCCTTCCTCCCTCCCTCATCCCCTCTCTCTCTCTCTCTCTCTCTCTCTCCAATAAGTAGTACTGTTGGGTACAAGAAGGCCTTAAAGGGAAAAATACCAAATGGATGGATATCTGGTATGCATTGCATGTGCGGGTGGTAAGTAAGTAAAGCTCAATATAGTAGCTTTCTTATAAAAAAAAAAATATATATATATATATATAGTAGCTAGGCTCCACCAATCATAAATAAGGGTGATATATTCTGACTCTACAATAATCAATAAGTGAAGAAGTCACAACAAATTAACCTTCTTTATAAAATAAAGTTTTTTTTTTTTTTTTTTTTTTTTTTTTTTCCATTAGAATAAGACTGCTGTGAACAATCTCTTGGAAAGGAATGTAAACAAATTCTTAAGATTCTTTGATGAAAAAGCCAATCTTAATATTGGTATTGGGTTGAAAGTGTCACATTAAATGTTAAATCTTGACTTGAAAAGCCAATCTAATTAAGGGATTGACAGTGGTGTCCCATAAAATGTTAAAATCTTGTCATGAAAAAGCATGGGGCCTTCAGTAAAAGTTTCACAAAAAAGTGGAAAAATTAACCCTTGGATTTCAGTTGGTTGATGTTTAAAAGTTATATGGATATTTGCCCAACAAAAGAAAAAAAAAAAAGACTTTTATTAGTTTTTTAAACTGTTTTCTCTGGCCCTCTCCCCTCTCCCCACCTTTTTTTTTGTTTCTTTCCAAAGGTGAGAGGGTGTGTATGGACAAAACTTTATGGAACTCCTGTAACAAAAAAACAGGTGCGGAACCATGAAAACCATATTGAAAGCAACATAAACCTAAATAGTTCAAATTAGAAAACCAAGAAAACTAGTATCATAAAAATGAGTAAATCATCATGGAGATACAATCAGCAAATCAATTGTGGAAGTTTTGGGTGTGAAGGTTATGAAATAAAAGGTTTGATTAACAGTGAAGTGCGTCCCCTAAATATTAATTTGAATCGCCTATGACAGCTTATAGTTGTACAAATGAATTAGAATAATAGAAAGACATTACAGGGAAAGATTATTGAAGAAACATGGAAAGAAATAAACAAATGGATTTTTGTAAACCTAATGTTACGATCACATTTATCCCACATCGGTTGTATGAAAAACTTATTGTGGGTTGATAAGTTCTTGGGTTTCCTCACTTTGTAAGCTGGTTTATAGAGTTGAGTTCTCTTAAACTCGTATCGATGGTATCAGAGCTAGCACCACGTCTCTTAGGTGCAATCGTGCGGCGTCACCTAAGCTGGTTTATAGGGTTGAGTTCTCTCATGCTCGTATCATATGCCATATGTAACCTCCATCACCCCTGCAAGCTAAGTGGGGGAGGAAGCAACACTCAACTTGGGTTGAAAAAACTGAAACCGAGGGGTGGACAAGCCTTTAGTTAAAATATCTGCGAGCTAGTCTTGACTCAAAACAAAACGATGCTCATACAATTTGTCCTCCTCAATTGAGAACGGGAAAGAGGAGTCACCACCTAGGGTAAGGGTCTAGAACCCGTAAAAGGCTCATCACCGATAAGGAAGAGCAGTTAACTCAATACCCGTAGTCTACTCAGAGATTGAGTAAGGGTTAGGTTATGGATACAAGAAGGTGTTAGGCACCCGTTCCACCCGGTGAAAGCCAATCTTTCTACTAGACGCAGAAGTTCGAGCATTATCCCTAAGTGTATGTCTTAACCCACATGTATCTCTATGTTATACCTACTAATGTATACCATTGAATGAAAGCGGACTACATGCTATCCCTACATGTTTACTTTAATTACATTAAACAACTGCCCTAAATCATGATCATTTAATTAAACAAGAAATGATCAAAATGCTAATCTAATTAACTTTAGGCATGCTTATCTAACTATTTAACTAATAGTCAACTATCAAGCTAATTAAATACCTAACTAATTAACCAATTGCACTAACTAATTTACCATGCTACACTACACTACACAACTAATTAACTAACTATAGGGTCGTATGGCACACCCAAGAGGGGCCGGGGTGAATTGGGTGACAACAAATTCTTGTTTTGATTGAATAACTTTCACACAATGTTAGTGCAAGACAAGTAATAGAGACAACAATACAAGATACTTTTTTGGATCGATTTGTTCCGTTAGAACACAAAATCAATTGGGAACTACCAAATGCCTGCCAAACATAATTCCACTCCCAAAGTGCTCCCTTAAATCAAAAAAAAAAAAAAAAAAAAAACCAGAATCACTCCCATGGAGTGTTGTCAAATGAAACTCAAAAGAGGTTACTAAAAAAGTTGTAAACAAGTGGGTTCGAAAGCAATTCTTGAAAATGGGCCCAATTGGGTTTATTTTCAAACTGGATCAAACGCGATACTGGGCTAATGGTAGCTCGCCGATTTTTGGCCTACTGGTGGGCCGATAGCCCGATACTAAACTAAACCAATTTAAAATCAAAGTCCCAAAGAAGGGAGAGTGTAGGGAGATTACGAGTCTCAAGACATAGGCTAACTCCAAACCCAAACCCAAACCCAAACCCGTTTAAGCATGATCCTAGGGACAGATTTTGATGTGAGCCAAATGATCTAAGACTAGAGATCAAGAATGATTCTAGCCTAAGATCTAGGGCTAAGTTGTTTAAGTGTATTTAGTTTCAAAAATTCCTTTCAAAGCATCGACAAAGCCAATAGAATGTCATTCACTAGGGTGGATTCCCACTTTCATGTTCTCTCTCTCTTCCCATTCTTCCACCCTTAAAAAAAGGGAAAAAAAATTCTTCCACAAGAATTAGGTTGGTAGTTCCAAAAGTGACGCCATCGATCATCATTTATGCCACAAGAAAATAGAATCACATGACACTTTCCATCATTTTCTCTTTCAAATCCCTGGAAGGACCAAACTCCTTGGAAGAAATCAAGGAACATCTGCACAAAAAGCTTCACGTCTAGAATTATTTTTTTTGGGTTGATGTTGCGCCCAG
The DNA here is from genome assembly GCF_018873765.1 of Telopea speciosissima. NCBI lineage: Eukaryota > Viridiplantae > Streptophyta > Magnoliopsida > Proteales > Proteaceae > Telopea > Telopea speciosissima. The sequence continues at coordinate 17,329,617 of NC_057922.1, forward strand.
ACACATGGGTCTGCCATTAGGGGGGGCAGGATGATCATTTTGCCTAGCCCCATGTGTCTAGACGCTGTCTAACCCCCCCTCCCCCCTGCACAGGAAACGTTCTCCCATTTTTTTTTTTTTGATATGTCAAATCTATTGGAGATGAATATATCCTGTCTCATAACCCCTTCCTACAACATCTAGGGTTTATACAAGGGTCAGGCTAGCCCAATGGGTACCAAATGTTGGACCTGATTTGGGCCTAGCTAAGATTGAGACCTTATACATAAAATGGACTTGGGTTCGAATTGTTTTCATTTTTTGGGAGTCTAAATGTTGTGGTTCAAGCCCAACCATGGTTTGAGGTATCGGATCGGATTGGCCGATATTGGCCGGATCGGATCGATATCGGTATCGGTCAAGGCCGATCCCGATATTTGACCGATACAACAAGGTTTGACTGGATCGTTGTTTGGATCGCCCAACTCATCGGCCGATCCAATCCTTGACTGATCCAATTGAATATTTTTTTATTTTTTCAAAGTTGTTAAGTTTTTTTTTAATATTATCTTGACCGATATCGACCGATACTGATTGATACCAACCGATTTTGATCGATCCGATCCCAAGATCATAACACCCACCAAGTATGACCGATACATGACCCGATCCATCAAAAAATGATTGTGGGGAATTTTTTGACCGATCTTGATCAATTTGCATCGATCCGATCCTGATCCGGAAAGGTTTCGGCCATGACCGATCCCAAGTCCGATACCTGGATTTTGAACCTTGAGCCCACCAAAAAAGGTTCATTCCCAATTGAGACCAAAATTGGTATGTAAAATCGACAATAAAATCGAAACTTAGAACCGTTTATTAATTAGTTTTGATTTGAGATATTGGAACCGTTAAATAAGAAGAAATTTTGTAGGGACACATCAAATTTTATTTCCACTAGTAAGAAGAATTGGAAAGTTGTTTTATACCATCTTAATTATAAATGCAGATGTTTAGCAACTTTTTGTTAGTGGTTGGTGAATGATGTTGACAGTGCACACCTGGGCCTTGGGCTGGCGGTTTGGCAATGTTCGCTTAAGAGCTGAATATAAAGGAACAATTTAAGCCCGGCCAAGGCATGTCTGGTTCGGCCCCAATCGGCCCAACCCACAGGCTTGTCGACTCGAAGACGTGAGGACGACTTTGCAGTTGCTGGGGGGACAAGTGCGAGTTTGGAGTTGGGAAGGAAAGAAAAGAAAGAAGAGGAAACAAGAAGATATGGAAGGAGAAAGTAATTGGAGCGTAGCAGTGGAAGATCTTGTTGATGGTGGGGATGTTGAAGGAGCGATTTCTCTGCTCGAATCTGTGATTTCGAAGCTCGAAAGTGGACCTTCTTCATCGCCTTCGGATCTGGAGTTGGCCTCAGCTCTCGGTGACTTGGCTAATCTCTACTCATCTCGAGGTTTTTCTCTAAAAGCCGACGAACTTCAAACCCATGCATTTCTCATAAAACAAGCAGTTCGTCAACATATTCGTCCTCCAGGGTTAGCTGCGCTCCTGATCTTCTTCCTCCGTGTTCTAATCAGTTTAATTAGTTCCTAGTGTTCGTGTTTCCTCCTCATTTTATTTCATGCTCCAGGGATTCAGATACTGTAAGGAAGAAAGATCAAGAGGGGAATAGAGTTTCGCCTTCTGATGCAGCATCGCCTTCTGATGCTTATGCGGCCGCCAATGCTTCTGTTTCTTCGGATGATGGTGCTTTTCTCTGGTCTTTATCTGGTTTTGATTTAAGTGTTCTTTATTTTCATTATGAGAATATTTTATTTGTTTTCGTTTCATTCCAAAGAAAAGAAGAGCATTTTGTTCTTTGGAATCCAGTTTGTGCTTTTTACTTCTAATAATTGTTTAGTCCTTTGCTTTGATTTGTCTTGAAACTTTGTGTGATCAATGTTATTATCCATGCATCAATCATTTGAGACTTATTTGAATGTTTCCTGTTGGAAATATTCCAAAATAAAATAAGGAAATGAGTACTTATCTTATAACATAGACAAATCGAGGTTGATAACGGCAACCACAAGCGCTATATATAGCATCACAAACCTGAAAACATATAGTGAAACTTAAGGAATCAGTGGGGCTGAGTTGTGCCACTAGTCACTCTCCTTAAGACTATAGACGCCCTTTACGGTGCAATTTGGGCTCTTACGAATCAGCCTCCAAGGTAAATAAATAAATAAATAAATAAATAAATAAATATATATAAGAGACACCTCCATGGAGTGTCTCCAAAAGACATGTCCAAACAGCATGTAGGATCAAATGGCAACACCCAAGAGGAGGGGTGAATTATGTGACAATGCTTTCTTGCAATATGTAACAAAAAATTAAAATAAAAGTGTAATAACAAAATGCAAGAGTAAGAGATAGAGACAATGGGAGACACAAGCGATTTTAGAGTGGTTCAGATTCATCAATCCTCGTTCACTACTTGAGCTACACAGACCAAGGATTTCCACTATCAAGGATCTCTTTCCAAATGGCAGAAATCAAACCTTACACCTCTCAATCACAGTCCTTCGGATTGAGCACCCGTATCAGATAGGCCAATGATTTCTTACCCGAGCCACACTGGCCAAGGATTTTTACAGATCAAAGATTTCTTCCTTCAGCTGTAGAACGCATCCGCAAGAACCTCATTAGCTGTAGAACACATCTACAAGCTAAGCATAGCAATATGACTTCGTACAAGTCGGAAACTGCACCAATTCAAGCTCAATAATTCTCACAAGCAGTCAAGCCCTTTTTCAAGATGATAGTTTCGTGTAAGTTCAAAAGTATTATAGTTCAAATGACTCAAGACTTTATATAGGCAACAAATTAGCCATTTGAGTCAATCATGGGTTTTCTCAAAGATAGAAAATATTCAAACTATTTTGGCCTTCAAGAAAACAACTTCTTTTGCAAAGGGACTCTTTATATCCTAATATCTTTGTTTATATTAGTGCATATTTTCTTATTTCCTGTTGTTTCTAGAGTCTTGATGTTGTAGTTTTACTGCTGTTTAGTTGCATACTCATGCTTTGGACTTTGGAGTGCCATATTTTGATGAACATAAAATCATAATTTTTTTTCAAGTGGGATAAAAGGAACGACACAGATATTGACACTATACATTCTAGAGGGAATATTGATACCAGACAGTTACTGGAGAAGATTGGCTGGCTATTCTGGCCTGAGAAGCTTCTCTCTCTCATTCCTCAACATCTCAAAAGCCTCTAATTATATTAAGCAGGCTGTGCTATTTATAGCTAGTCAGACATGTAGGTAATTATGCCCTAACTCTATTCGTTGTTTTACCTTAATTATCGACCAAGTTAAAGTAAAATCACACCCTTAAATGGTCCTTGTGTGCCCTACAAAAATTTACATAGAAAGTAGGAAACTAGCTACCAAAATCTGATTAGTATATAAAACCATTCTTAATTTCTTAAAACTTGACCAATCTTTGGCAAATTGTCTAAGGGCTTGGGTGACCACTCCTATAAAGTATTTAGTCTTATCTCAAGTTTGACTTTTTTTACCAAATCCTGGTCTCTGATAGGTTGATTTATGATATCTCTATGGCCACACATCAAATTGTTGCAAAAATTTCAGCCAATTTTCAATAGATGAAACTCTTCAAGAGTTAAAATTTCATAGTTATCAAATTGTTGGGGTTGGCAATACAGTTTTCTTGTTAGTTTCCCCAGTCCCACCCTATGTTAACAATTCCCTGTTTCGTAATGTTCTTTTGGCAGCTTCTTGTTTCTTCTCCCCTTTCTTCTTTTCTTTTCCACACTGGGATTTAATAGGGTTCATGCAATTGATGATTCAATGAACTTGGTGCTTCCTGTACGGATGTGAGGAGAAAGTTGTTAATCATCGATCTTGCATCCAAGACCACTAGAGGTATTTGATGTTACTTACTTTTTGTTGTGGATTGGATTTGACATCAAGAACCATTAGGATTTCCACCTCAGACCTCTTTTTCTGTGAGAGGATCTATTTTCAAGAGGATGTTTCAGTATAATTTGGGTATGAGAAAATGGACCAGACAAATCTTTGAAGTCAATTCTGCATAGGATACTTGCTTATGTCAGTGTTACATAGTCATCATGGCGTCCAGGCTCCTTGGTCGCCTTGGACGCATAGGCGGGCACCTTGGGTGTCTTGGTCTGCCTTGCTGGTATCGCCTTGATTTTGGACCCTCTCCAACGCCTTGGTCGCCTTGCCGCCTATACCTATGCAGTGTTATCTTATCTAATTGGACATTCAGTGAAGTTAATTGTACAAATTGTGCAGTGTTAGGGAGAGATTTGATGCCCATATTGGCATTGGTGAAATGTAACACTAATTATGCTTTTTGGGGAATTGTAAACCACTTACCTTATTGTAATTTCTGTACTTTGTAGTAGTGAAGTTAGTACAGTGTCTCTTTCTCATAATTTATCCTGTATTGATGTTCATCTTGTGTTCCTATTACTGATCAAATAAGTTCTTAAATATGACTAGAATAGTTCTGCTTTTCTACTAGAAAGAGTTTTTTCATTGCTTCACTGTAGAATGTCTAATAAAATTTCCATGTACTTTTAGTGACTTATAATGTTAAAATAGTTCTGCATTTCAACTAGAAAGAGTTCTTCCATTGCTTCGTTGTAGAATGTCTAATAAAATTTCCTTGTACTTTTGGTGACTCTTATAATGTTATAAGTTAACTTTGAATCTTAAATCTTGTTCAGATTGGGAAGCTATTGCTGATCGTGAACCTGGTGAATTATTCTCTCCACAAAATGAAGGGGGTGCAATAAAAGTTGAAGAGGGTGCAGTAAAAGTTTCACATGAAGATACCAAAGTTCAGACTCCTAAGCGGCGGGGAAGGGGGGAATTCTTGTACAGGAAAAATGTCTTGTATAGTGATAAAAAACTTGATATTGCAAGGGATAATGAGTCAGAGGATGAAGCTCCTAGCCATAGTTCAGAAGAAAATACAGAAATAAGAAATTGTAAGTCACATGCACTTCAACAGTTTGGTCTAATCGTCTGCATCCGAAAGCATATTGTGTTGTGGAAGCTTATGTTCTTTTATGTTTTGTCACTTCATTGCTATTTTACAATGGCAAAAGTTTCTCTAGGTGCACAAACCTGGAGAATCTCTTGGTCAGAGACATGGTTCTACAATGTCGATGGTTGATATGGACCATATGGCTAATCCAACTGTTGAATAGATAGATGACCCTGTGAATCTACTTGTCAAATTTTGTTGCTATCTCAACTATATGGCCAACCATTTAATGGATTTTTCTACCTTGTATTTTCAGCATCATTTGGAGGCTGATGCATAAATTCCAATATTTGGATCGATAGGGAACCATTTGGATTAGCCATCTCTAAAATTCCAAACCAAAGTCAATCTTAGATTCTCTGTGTTGAATCTTGTCTCTTACCCTACAAATATCTACCAAAGTTGACTTGTCGATTATACCATAAGTTGTAATCCTTTTTAGCTGAAATTTAGCACGAGTCGAGGGTGATTTTGACAACCTGATGGGACCTAAGGGATTTGGGTTTAGAAAACCTCAGAAATTCTCAGTACTGCAGGATAGGAACTAAACCACATTAGAGAAAATTCATCAGGATTGGCTTGAAACTCTGGTCAAGTGACCAGTTTAATAGAAAGACAGTTCTGCAAAGTATGATTCAAATATAATGGTCAGAGATCTCCATTTTCAGTTTAGAAGGGAGAACCCCCTAATTAAGTCCTTTACATGTGACAATTTGAGACAATCGCGATTGAAGAATAAATCTTGTCGTACATATCATTGGTTTACTTCGTGCTTTTCTGTTGTAAGAGTTATATCTTGGAGATATTATTCCTCTTAAGTAAAAAAATAAAAAATGGATATAGCTCTGGAACCTTGGAGATTTTGACATCTCATTAAGATGATTAGAGACCTTGCTTTCCAATTGAATTGCTCGAGCCATTAGAAGCTGACAGCTGCTAATGCAATTACACGTGATTTAGCAAGGCAGGGTGTGCTTATAATTCAAATCTGTTTTGGGAATAGTATACCTGTATGAAATAGTTGTTCTGCTCATGTTTTTGTATATTTATGATTTTTTTGGGGGGCGGGGGTGGGACTTTAGACCATGTCTGTTGTGAGATTACTACACTCTTTTCGCCTTGTAAATTGTTATTTATGAAATTTTCACGGGGTTTGTTCTCTCTTTTGTTTGGGGGGGGGGGGGATGGGGAGAAGGGTCTATTTATTTTTCATTCCTCTGCTCCTAGAAAAATATATAGGGAGGTGTGCATGATTCATGCTTGAGAAAGTAATTGTGCCATATGCTTTGGTGCCTTATTGTTTCTGTTGAACCTTTATTCTCATGCTTGAACACTAGTTTTGTTTTCCATTTTGTGAGGATCTGTTGGTCAAAACATATTAAGAATCTAACAATTATTGCGATTATTATTGTGATTTCAGCAAGATTTGGTACGAATCATGTACTTGTTCTGGATGGTTTCCCACCAAGTACAAAAACGGCGGATTTAGAGAAGTATTTTGTGAACTACAGTGACTCTGGTGTTGCAATCCGTTGGGTCCATGACACTGTCGCCCTTGCAGTATTTCGAAATCCATCAATTGGTAATATCGCAACTTAACTACCTTTTTGAGCTTAAACAAACCTTATGTGCATTATGATAAGGGTGAACATTTCCTTTAAGTCCACTAAGATAAGCTTATCTGCTTGTCCCATGCTTGTCTGCCATGTGGCACATGTCGGATGGGGCTCAAATTTGCAGCACTAGGGCAGAACCCAAGGTCCCCTGTCCAAATGTTAAGTTTAGACTCAATCTGAGTTGACAAAGTGGCAAAACAAAACTTTGAAAAATCTGGACTGAGGTGCAGACAGACGAGTCCAGCTCACGTTCACATACGTGAGCGTACGAGAACGGCTCCCAGCTGTTCAGATGGAATCCACTTTGTGGGACCCACATGGATCGATTCCATCTGAAAAGCTGGGAGTCGTTCTCGTACGCTCACGTACGTGAACCTGAGCCCAACTCCAGACAGACATGGGAGGTATATTGATTGTGGATTTTGAAACTGTGCAGCCAATCTGGATGTTAGTTTACCTATCAAACGGACAGAATTGCCACATCATTCTACGATGCGACAGAATTAAGTGGGCCATGTAGATAAGCTTATTCACATTGGACCTTGAAGTGGCAATTTTCCCTCACAGAGTTATAGTATTATGGGAATTTTCTTACAAGGTCCCATGTAGATAAGCTTACATACATGGTCGTCCATTTTTGAGCAATGAGGAGGGGTGATTTAGTTGATTTGACTATTTGATGGATAGAGCACCCTTTGGATTGTTATATGTCAAATTTCATGGCCTAATGCAACCATTTGGCCTGCCATCCAGTGGCTTTTCTCTAATGTGTTTTAAATCATCAAATCAATGGAGGGCTGAAGTGGGCAGTTCCAACAGTTGGTAGATAGGGGACCATTTTGTATTTGCCATCAATCAAGTTTCAAAGCCAATGAATTATATGGCTCACCATGTATTGAGTCTTTTCTCTAGCCATTTGAAGCTTTATAAAATATCACCCTTTGATTCTGCCTTGTAGTTTAATGCTTTTAGGCTGATATTTGCCTTGTGACACAAGGTGTGGACAATATGTCCACGGAAGTTGAAATCCAACCAAGCAGCCTTCTCACAAATATTCAGGGACTTGTGTATAAGCCTCTCTAAATGAACCGTGTTGGAAGTTGTGATTGAAGGTGGCCATGATTTGGTCATTTGGTGACTATAGGCTAGGGAGGATGGTTCTTGGAGATATATCCACCTCCTTAAGGGAGTTAGGGCTTTGTGTTTATGGGAATGTCTTGAGGTGGCAAGGTTTAATATTTCGCGATATCTCGGTATCTCGGGCCTACCGAGATATCCGAGATACCCGAAATATGACCGAAATATTGCATTTTTTCTGCAATATTTCGGGGGTCCATCTCAGGGGGTATTTGGCCATATCTAGGCCTGAAACTTCATGGACAGCCTTATTTAAGCTTAATAAACACATTTAAACCATAAAATTGTAAAAATGTGAATTCAAATTGGTGTTTTGGGCTTGCACCCTTGATTGACATACGATCGCCGACCCTAATGTATAAATAGTTAAATACACATAGATTAGGCAGTTAATATTTAATAATAGTATTTAACTTCATCACATATCAAGTTAAAGCCAATACACATTGATGAGTACCATGTTTCTCATAAACTCCATAATATTCAATAACTCGCTTAAAGCCTTAAAGGCAATACACTAAGTGTCAAAGTTAGTAAGTCACAAGATTCGCAACTCGCAAGTCACAACTCACAAGTTCATAGATCAATGAAATCACAACTTAAGTTACAAATTACAAGTGCTAAACTGCTAATAGTAGTTGCTGTGCCTCCCTGGATCAATCCCACTCATGCCTCGTTGGAGTCGACGTCCATTGCTCTCTGTTTGAAGGACATATGTGGACCACGGTATAGAATCGGAGAAGAAACGAGTGTAGTCATCCATAAGTGTCACGTAAATGGAATCATCAACATACTGTAGGTAACCTATCCTAGGATATAAACTAGGGTTACCAATCGATCCAGTCCGTGAAGAAGATGATCCATTGTGATATGATGTTGGCGCCGGCGTAAGAGGCGATGGCATTGGCTGCATGTATGGCTGGTGAGGTTGGTAGCTAGGTCCGCTAGGGTATGCAAAGATGTTATCTACAAAAGATGATCCAGTATGTCCCTGGGACTGGGACTGGTAGTCATAGTCCCCTACCCCACTAAACTGCCCATATGATGATGATCCATATCCATATCCACCCAATGTCACCCCTATGCTGGCTGGCTGGTCTCTCTTGTTCCCTTTGTTCTCTTTGTTCCCTCCGCCCCCTTTGTTGACTACTTTCCCCCACCTTTCGCTTGCCCTTCGCACGTTGTCTATCACGATCTGCCATAATGATACTTGTTTACTGCAATGTAAGTAACACAAATAATTAAAAAACTTAATGTAGATGCACTTCAATTGACACTTTTAGATTACTAATACACTTGTATAGTTATTTAATATTTTTCCCCTAACCCTTATATTTTTCACATAATTAAAACCAATTTTTTATATATAATGTTAATATAAGTATTGACCTAACACAACAAAACCAAAAATTAGTAAACATAATATACATTTAATGCATCTCAAAACATATAGAAATAACTTTCATATTTTTTCATTATTTTTTAAACTTAAAACTCATATTTTTCCTTATTTATTTCTGTTTTTTTAATTTTTTTATATATTTTTCTTAATTTTCGAAAATTAAAATAATTATTTAAGAGCAGAAAAATAAATCCGACACTGTGAAGCCGTAGATCGGCCATTGGTGTCTAACATATATTTAATTCATTACCATCTAAGTCATATTGCCCCTAATTATTTCCTATTTTAGTTGTAGGAAAATGAATTTTTAAAACCAGAAAAAAAATAAAAAAAATACATATGGGAAAAAAATTTCGACACCGTGAGGCAGTAGATCGGCCTCCGGTGTCTTAACATATATTAATATCATCAACATCTAACAACATTTGTACAAAGTATTTAAAAAAAAATTAGTTTTAGAGAAATAGAATTTACCTTAAATAATGAAAATAGGCTTGGATGATGAGCTTAGATGACCCTCCGACGTCTTCCCGGCGACAAGGAGCTTCAACAATGCTTGGATGAGGCTTGGAAGGGAGGAAGAAGAGCAAAAAATGAGGAAGAAGAGAGAAAAATAGAGTTTCAGCAGCTCTCGGTTGAAATATCGACCAAGAGCTGCGAAATATGGTATAAAATGGCCCCTAGTGTCACACTATTTGTCACTTTTTCAATATCTCGCGATATATCGTGAGATCCACGATATTTCGTCGATATCTCACGATATATCGACGAGATATTGTATTTTTTGGTTTCGGATGTGTTTCGTATCTCGGACATGTCGAGATATACGAAATGTGGCGATATATCGCCGAAATTTCGCGAGATTTTATACCATGTGAGGTGGAGATTGAGGTTGGCTAATTCCTTGGATGATGAGCTAGCCACAAGAGGGATTAATAAGCAGTACATGGTACTTAGCAAATATGTTTAGTCCATCTAAAACAAAAAAAATAAAATAAAAAATAAAAAATGAAAAAAAAATAAAAAATGGAAACTTTTTGTAGAAACAGATTTGAATTAGGTTAATGCTTGGATGATTAGTTCTTTCCAAGCACATTGTATTTATAACTATAATGAAATAGTAAAAATAATTACATAAGCAATGTGGGATTAAACCACATAAGAAACTAACAAATAATAAAGGAAAAAAGTTTAGAATACCCCCACGGTATTCTGGCCCAATATAACTAACACTCCCCCTCAAGTTGGAGCATATATATCATGCATGCCCAACTTGACTAAGATAGGATGAAACAGCTTGCTACTCAATCCCTTAGTGAACACATTAGCTAGCTGATCAGAAGACTTCACAAAGGGAACACAAACGAGGCCAGCTTCAAGCTTCTCCTTGATGAAATGTCGGTCAACCTCCACATGTTTCGTGCGATCATGCTGGACAGGGTTATGAGCAATACTAATGGCCGTTTTATTGTGAAGCATCATTGGAAGATGGACAGCAACACCAATATCCTGCAATAACCCTCTAAGCCACAGAAGTTCACAAATTCCTTGTGCCATTGCGCGGAATTCGGCTTCAGCACTAGACCTTGCCACAATATTCTGCTTTTTGCTCCGCCATGTGACAAGGTTTCCACCCACAAAGGAACAGTAGCCAGAGATAGATTTCCTATAAGGAGAACCAGCCCAATCGGCATCAGTATAGACTTCAACCTTCAAGTGACCATTGGCAGATAGAAGAATTCCCTTTCCTGGAGCAGACTTCAAGTACCTCAAAATACGACGGACCGCATCCATATGAGAGGAATATGGATCATGCATGAACTGACTCACCAAACTCACAGCAACTGCAATGTCAGGGCGTGTGTGGGAAAGGTAGATTAGTTTGCCTACTAACCGCTAATAGGCACCCTTGTCAACCGGCTCACCCTCTTTCTCCCTAAGTTTTGTAGTAGCTTCCATAGGAGTATCTGAAGGATGACAGCCAAGTAGCCCTGTCTCAGTCAATAGATCAAGGACATATTTTCTTTGAGAAAGAAAGATGCCCTTTGAAGATCGAGCAACTTCCATCCCTAGAAAATATTTTAGGGGACCAAGATCTTTGACCTCAAACTCACGGCCAAGAAGAATTTTCAAATCCCTGATTGCAGCATCATCATTACCAGTGATCACAATATCATCTACATAGACTACGAGAAGAGTAACCTTGTCACCAAGTCGTCTGATAAACAAAGTGTGATCAGCATTGCTCTGCTTGTAACCTGCTGAAATCATAGCCTTATGAAATCTGCCAAACTAGGCCCTGGGTGACTGCTTCAAGCCATAAAGGGCACGCTTCAATTTACAAACCTTGCCCGTAGTCCTGTCATCAGAGAAACCAGGTGGAATGTCCATATATACCTCCTCCTCAAGCTCCCCATGGAGAAAGGCATTTTTGACATCTAACTGTTGAAGATCCCACCCAAGATTTGCAGCACAAGATAATAACACCCTGACAGTGTTGAGCTTTGCCATTGGTGCAAAGGTCTCCTGATAGTCAACTCCATAAGTTTGAGTGAACCCCTTTGCAACCAAACGTGCCTTATACCTGTCCACCGAACCATCAGCCTTCTGTTTAACTACGAAGACCCATCTACAACCCACTGGTTTTTTCCCTGGAGGAAGAGCCACAAGATCCCACGTATTATTTGTGTGTAGTGCTGTCATTTCTTCCAACATTGCTGTCTTCCACTTTCCATCTGTAGATGCTTCCTGCCAATTTCTAGGAACCGAAACAGAGGAAAGAGAAGATACAAATGCACGAAAAGAGGGAGAAAGAGAGTTATACGAAACAAAATGAGATATGGGATGTAAAGTGCAAGTCCTAGTACCTTTGCGAAGTGCAATAGGTAGGTCGGAAGGAGATGGATTACCAGGAGATGTAGGATCTGTGTCTGGAGCCGGCAATTGGATGGGTACTAGTGCTATAGTGGGATGCAACTGTCCTCTTGTGGACCTTCCCCTTGTATAGGTGATCATGTTGGAGTTGTCAATTCTCTTCTGAAATTCACCAATAGTTCTCTAGACCGGAGTCTGCTCCCCCTGAGTAGGAATATTAACAACACTATTTTCTATGGTCTCCCCCTGTAAAGGATTCCCATTAGGTGAGGGAGGAACAGCCAGAGGTTGTTGGGAGGTCTCCAAAGTAGGATGGGCAACATCCAAGGGTGGATAGGAAGCATCCAAAAGGGGCTGGACAGCAGCCGTGGGTGGTAAAGAGGGCTGGGCAGCCAGAGGCTCCTCAGGTAGAGGAATCTCGAAAGCCACATCTTCATCAGCACTCTCCCCTTGAAGCGGTGGCGAAGAATAATAAGAAAGGGACTCATGGAAAACAACATCCATGCTAACCATGGTACGGCGGGAAGGGGGATGGTAATATTTATAGCCTTTCTGGGTTGGAGAATAACCCAAGAAAATACAACGGAGTCCTCGAGGTTCAAGTTTGCTGGGAGATTTAGTATCTCGATCATAACACACACAACCAAACACCTTGGGAGGCACAATAAAGGAAGAATTACCAATTAAAACATTAGAGGGGCTACGGGAGTGAAGTACCTGAGATGGCAGCCTATTGATGAGATAGGCTGCTGTGATAACCGCATCCCCCCAATATTGAGACGGGACATTCCTCGCAAACATTAATGCTCTGGCCATTTCTAACAAGTGGCGGTTTTTCCTTTCTGCCACACCATTCTGGGCAGGGGTATCAACACAACTAATCTGATGAATGATTCCATGGTCAGCCAAATATTTTTGAAATTGTGATTCTTTATACTCTGTTCCAATATCACTTCTCAATATTTTGAGAGTAGCCTGGAACTGAGTTTGGACCATTTTATGAAAGTGTTGAAAGCATGAAAAAACTTGATTTTTGGTGTGCAAGAGATAGACCCATGTGTTCCTAGAATGACAATCAATGAAAGATACAAGCCACCGATGGCCAGAAATAGAGGGTTTACGATTAGGGCCCCAAACATCAGAATGCACTAACTCAAAACAAGAAGAACTTCTTTTATTTGAAATAAGATAATTTGTCTTTTATTTGAAATAAGATAATTTGAACGTGTCTGTTTGGCCAAAACACACGTCTCACAAAAAAAGTCATCTTTAGTATGTAGGGTGACCAAACTAGGAAATAAATGTGCTAAAATTCCTAAAGGGGGGTGACCTAACCTAGAGTGCCACTGGTAGAGTTCAGAAAAGACCATGGAGTTCTGGTGTAGTGGAGAAGGTAATGGTGGTGGAGAGAAGCGACCATCATCAAGCAGGTACAGCCCACCGTGCACTTTACCCAATCCAATCGTCTTCCCAGAGGCCAGATCCTGAAACACACAATGAGAAGGAAAGAAAGTAACTTTGCAGTTAAGATCACGAGTACTACTACTAATGGAAAGAAGGTTAGTAGTAAAATTAGGAATGTGCAAAACAGAAGTTAATGGAAGGGAGGAAGTGCAGTTGATGATTCCCTTTCCAGAGATAGATGAAAGAGAACCATCAGCTACCTTGACCTTGTCCTTCCCAGAAGTAGGAGAGTATCGATGAAACAAACTAGAGGAACCGGTCATATGATCTGTAGCTCCAGAATCTATGATCCAAGGATGGGAGGCTACAGAAGCACAATGACCGCCAAAAGGAATACCTGACCGGGCAAAGTGTGAACCTGAATGAGCGGAAGAATTGGCAGTAGCTGATGTAGTAGAGGCAGCAACAGTGGAAGACCTTAGCATACGTCGAAATGCCTGTAGCTCATCCTGGGATAGACCAGGGTCAGTAGTAGGGTCTGTAATGTGATCTCGATCCGATGGGCCTTGGGCTTTGTCTTAGTCTTGGTCTTGGCAGCCCGTTTTGCTTCAAAGTCAGCTGGTTTCCCATGAAGTTTCCAGCACCTCTCCTTGGTGTGATATGGTTTGTGACAGTGCTCACAAACAACAGTCCCTGTAGTAGAATCACCAAGAGAAGCAGTGCCAATAGGTGTAGGAGTGATGGGGGCAGCAGCCTTGAGAGCAGATCTGTCAGTAATAGGAGGATGTAACATGGCAGCCCTACAGTTCTCCTCAGAAGAAACCAATGCATAAGATTGTTCAAGTGTGGGAAAAGGTGTATGGCCCAACACTTGAACACGAATGGGATCATACTCCATATTCAAACTAGCTAGAAAATCATAGACTCTGATCTTGTCCACATGTTTCTTAGAAGAGGCAATATCAGCAATTGTAGAGGGGTGAAAATCAGAGTAATGATCCAACTGTTGCCACAGGCTGCGGAGAGAAGCATAGTAGTCCAAAACAGAAAGGTCTACCTGAGTAGTGTGAAGGACCTTCTTTCGAATGTCATAAACCTGGGCATCATTGCCAAGCTGTCCGTAGGTCTCCTTGCAAGCAACCCAAATCTGGTCGGCAGTATCCAGAAGAAGAAAATTATGCTGTAAAGCTGAAGTCATAGAGCCTATGAGGTAGGACATGAGAACACCATTATTGGCCAGCCACTTAGTCTGATCAGGGCCTTTATCACTAGGCTTAACAATAGTGCCATCAATATGGTCAGTGAGGCCACGGCCAGCAATGGCAAAGGAGGCTGATCTGGACCACATAAGGTAATTTGAGCCATCCAGTTTGATGGGGTTAGGTGGAAAGCTGTGATAATCTGTCTTGTGATTGCCATCATGAACAGAAGTAGCAGTAGAGTTGGTAGAGTCACCCATACCGGCAGCAGAGAAGGCCAAACAACTTCAAGTAAAGTCCCAAACAAATAGAACCAGCAGCCAAAAAGGAACCTTGATCAATTATGGTTTTTAGGGTTTTGAACAAAACTCTAAAGTGATGGAATCGATGGATGAGCCTAGGCAAAAAACAGATCTGTAGAATCTGATATAGCTGTCGAAGGAGCCCTTATAAGTGAAGAAAACACCTGCAAAAAATCAGCAACAGTGGGCAGCAATAACCCGAAGATCGATGGATGTCAGGGTTTTGAAAAAAACCCTGATAATGGAGGAATCGATCTCAAGGAAGTCTTCAATCTTGAGGAATAATTTCTGAACCAATAAAACAACAATTCTGCAGCAGCTTCTGGTCTTCAAAGAGAGGAGAGGAGCCCTTGTATCTGATGTAGAAGCAATCTCCAAGAAGGAACTGAAGAACCAATATCGCAGCAGTGTTGATTGGAGTCTATCGAACAGAATTATAAGTCATAAATGAGGTAATGGGGGCAGCAACTGGATCGCATGATTACCTCATCAGTGCTGCCCTATATGGGAATGAAGAACAAGGGAGAAGAAGGAGAGAACTAGAAGAGAAGAAGATCGAGAGAGAGAGAAGAATAACAAAAACCGAGAAAAATTGGTGTCCCTAGTTCGAAATCTGCTCTGATACCATGTAGAAACAGATTTGAATTAGGTTAATGCTTGGATGATTAGTTCATCCCAAGCACATTGTATTTATAACTATAATGAAATAGTAAAAATAATTACATAAGCAATGTGGGATTAAACCACATAAGAAACTAACAAATAATAAAGGAAAAAAGTCCAGAATACCCCCACGGTATTCTGGCCCAATATAACTAACACTTTTTTAATCATTACCAGCAATAATTGAGTATTTACTTGGCATCCTCACTACTTTGATTTTAATAGAGAAGTATGGCAGCAAAATTCTATTATTCTTTATAATGAAATTCGATTGGCGCTGATGTGTGTGTGTGTGTGCGGGGGGGGGGGGGACGGGTAGGTGGGTAGCTGAATGGCTTTTTGCTATGCTTAACAACTAGTTCCTCCTGATATCTACCATGTAGCAGTCCATCTAGCTCTCAAATTTTGTACACAAGTACGCTCTACCATTCCATATTTACATATAAAAGCTTAGCCCAATTTGTACATAAAGAAAAAGCAGGTCAAATTTTGGTTAAAAAGTCAAAGATAAGAGAAATTATAGATCATCCAAAGTACATGGGAATAATTGAATACAAATTGGTTTTATGATTGAAATTGACATGTGGTTAATCCCAATCTGAAGTAGATGAAGCATGAAGAAGACCAAAAGGGGGGGGGGGGAATTACTGTTCACGTGACACTGTTCATGCGAACAGTAATTTGGGGTTGATATGGACTGCTGTCTTAGAGGAGTTCATTTTTAGGTGTTATTTTTATTATGAGGCACTTATTTAGTTTCCTATTTGAGTTGTAATCCTAATTGCAAATCCTAGTTAGACTCAAGTTTCTATTTTAAAGGGGTGTTTTATGTAATGGTTAGTTTCTATTTTATGATTTTTATTTTATTCCTAGAAGCTGTCGTAGGTTTTATTATAAATACATGTATGTGTCTGAGCAGAAGAGGACAGAGATTGAAGAAAAAAGAACTATGGATGAAGCTGTGAGATGCGGCAACAGTGAGAGACCATGGGTGAGAAGCCCTGGGTGAAAGGATGATGGGCTGAGATTGCCTGGCTGAGAGAGCTGATCCTATCCCCCCCTTCTGTATCCCTTTCTTCTTCTTTTCTATCCTTTGATGTTCTTCTTTCATATGTAAACAGAAAATAGCAATAAAAAAAAGAGTTTCAGTTATTTAATTTTGTCCTTTTATTGTATTGATCCTGATGCAATCAATCTCCCGTTGGTTCGAGGTCAAGTTTGCATTACTATCTATCCATCAGGTTGAGAGCTGCCACAGCAGCAGCCACGTGGCCAAACTCAATAGGGACACGTTGTTAAGCTTGCCAATGCATCTGTTCTGCCATATTTTTAGGTGGATGCAGTGCATATGTGATACCATGCTTAATGACACTCCCAGCTGGTATCTGCTACGTGGTAGCCCATCTGACCCTCAAATTTACTTCAATTTTCTACTGCTATTTAATGTAGCTATTTCCTATTATGTAGCTACTTCAATTTTTTAAATACTTTTCATCATTTTATGTCCAACTAGATGGAGTCATTGAGTTTCTTTGGTTTCGTGTTTCTGGCCCTCTTCTTGTTTATTGTTGTTGCATCATTATCTATGCTGTTTTCTTTTGAAAGACATTTTGGATTCAATTCGTGCATTCGTTTTTAATACAGCAAGTGAGGCAGTAAACAGCGTCAGTTGTCCATTCATGGTACGTCGGCTTAATGAGAATGATGTACTTTTGACCTCAATTTCAACCCAAGGTATATCATTTATCTTCTCCTCTGCTTTCCCCCTCCTGAAACTTTTATGACATTCGAACTGCATGTGGTCAAATTTTAGTAAAGAACGTGGGAATAGTTGTGTTCTGAAAACCTTCCCCATCTACCCTCACCATGATAATGTGATTGAACCATCAGCAGCAAGCAAAATATAATGGCAAGCACAACTAATAATAGCAGTTTCATTAGAGTTACAAAAGCTTAATTTGAACCATTACATTTATGGGTTGGCTGCCTTTATTTCCTTCAACTTTTGCCATTCCTATGATTTTGATCCCTTCATGTTTTCATACTGCTTGAGTGAGCATTAGTAAATTGTAAAAGTCTTCCGTGGTGTCTCGCCTAACAGCAATCATTGTGGAATCTTCTGCCTCATGGTGAAACACTGAAGCCCGTATCCTTACCTCCATCTTCCTGGTCTGAACCTCAAATTGTTACATTCTGATAATATACGACGATACCAAAAGGAGGAAGACTACGAATCTTCATATTCTATTAGGGGAAGAGAACGCTATCTGGTCGTGTGCGTTATGCGGCCCCCCGTGCCCAGACACTAGGCCGTGTGAAAAGACCGCCGTGCCCCTATGGAAATCCCTTGGGGTGTGGTGGTCATTTCACGTGGCCCTGTGTTTGGGTGCAGGAGCCGCACACCGCACACAACCAGGTAAGTTACATTCAGCCAGGTACTAACCCAGAATGCATTTACCAAAAAAAAAAAAAAAGACCCAGAATGCAGAACCTGTGCACCTTTGTATTGGACTGACAACTCTACCTTGCACCTATTTTTGTATAGGGACGCTGTTCTTTGTGCCACAGCAGCGCAGCCTGCGCCCAGGCACATGGGGGTGGGTGCAATGACCGACCACCCTGTCCCCCTGCACAGGCTGCCCACGTGCCTGGGCGCAGGCTGCGCTGCGGCATAGAGAACATTCTCCCTTTTGTATATTATCTGTGGCTGTATATCTATTTTTTGGAAGGAGAACGAAAAAATGCTAGTAAAATGGAGAATTGTCTGGAGAAAGCGACATGTTTAACTCTTGAAATTTTGTCACTTTTTTTTATGTCATTTAACTGGGATTCATTCTTTATTTTTAGATCTTGAACCTCCTTACCCAAGGCCAAAAACATCTGCAAGGACAGCCCAGAGGCTGATTGCTCAGGGAATTGGACAGAAGCTGCCAACAACCTTCAGATCCAGTGATTTGAAGAAACAAGAGGAAGACAGAAGGAATCGTATAGTCACAAGGCAAACTTTGAGGGACGAGGCCTGGGGTGCTGACTAGAAGCACTATTTTGTGTTCCATATCTTAGTTCTTTATTGATTTTTTTGTTCTTTACCAGTTCGATTTGATTAACATACTTGTGTATGTAGTTAGACATAATTTTCTTAAGAGGAATAGGAAATTGGTTCACGTGACAGAAAATTCATTTTTGTGATGCCAAAATATAAATCATATTGACTGCAGCAATCGAAACATGATTCTACTAGACTTCTTCCCACCTCTGACTGGTGTATTGTTGATGACCATGTTTGATCAATTAGCTAGCATTAACCAAGCTGAGGCTGCGTTTTTCCAGAAACAGAAAAAAAAATTTTAAAAATCGAGCTGTCTTGCTTATTACGGTCTTAAGGCTTCTATACATTGAATGTAGGGGAAAGATTTTATATTGGTAGCTTTATAGCATACCAATTAAGAAGCAGTCATTTTTGAATACGAAATTTAGATCTAACTACTTCTAGTCGCTCTACCGAAACAGTGCGACGTGCCTTGGAAGTAGTAGTAGTAGTTACTAGTTAGATCTAAATTTCTATGAAAACATGAGGACAACGGAAAAGGAAGGCATGGGAAAGTAAATAAACTTGAGAATGTCACTTCGGAGATTTTTTTTTTTTTGTTGGGTAGAAATTAATTTATGGTAAAGAGAATGCCACTCAGTCATGTAGAACTCTGCCGCTACATCTCCTTGGAACCCTAGAAATTACCACGGGTGTAGTGGTCATTCACGTGCCCTTGTATCAAGACATAGGAGCAGCGAGTCTGTCACGATCGGGTGGTGATCTTTCTCCTTTAATTTATTTATGAGGAGTTTTTTTGTCCAAGAGTGTGGCCTACATCAACACTCGCATGTGTCTATCTCTCTCCTCCTTCATACAAGGGGTCTGAAACTCAGAACTGTCTTTTCTTATGGGGAGGAGAGAGATAAAGTCATGGGAGTACTTGCATACGCCACACTCTCCGAACAGAGTCATTTTTCCTTTTATTTATTGCTATGTGAGAAACTCTTAGTTATTGGATTACACGGTTTGACGGATATCACCTTCCTGGTTAGGGAGTCAACTACCTTTTTAATCTGCCCAAGAATATGTTATTGGAACTTACAATCATCATAAAATAGTAAAGGACAATCATAACAAGCAGTGAACCAGAAAGACCCTTAACCATGAAATATTGAAGTACTATCCTAACAAGTACTTGAACCAGAAAAATGCAATCATTCATCATGGTTGAAAACAATGTCATTGAAAACCCAACCCACATTCCTCCTCCAGAACAGGATTGCTTTAAATATAGACATCAAAAGCAGAATACTCTGGGAAAACTCAAATTTTTTTTGTTAGAAGACCTAATAATTGCAATTTAGGATGAGAATGTACCCGATTATAATGGCCGAAATCGAACAGAAAATAGTGTGTGGGGAAGCCGAAAGAGGGAAGGATAGGTAGAAGTTTCTGCAAAGACACAGAGAACGAGAGAGAGAGATCCCTCTATTGCGGAGCTGCCAATACTGCAACGTGCATCCCAGACACAGCAAGACGGCAAAATGACCACCTTATTCTTACCTGGGTATCTTGCCCGCGCAAAGGTAAGGAAGTCTTTTTCACCTTGCTGTGTTTGGGATGCACGGAAGTAGAGGATCTAGATGAGAGAGAGAGAGAGAGAGAGAGAGAGAGAGAGAGAGAGAGAGAGAATGGTGGAATCAATAGGAACAAAGTCTGAAAGTGTAGTAATATGCAACACCAAAGGAATATAAGACTTATCTCTTATGTGGCCGCTTTGCACCGTTCTTGCACCATTGTTTAATATTCGATTTTTAAATGATAAAAACACTTATCATTATCGTTGAAACTGGTTTTGAAAATCATTTTACTAATAAAAAACTTGTGAAGGTAGTTTAGTCTTTTTCTCTTAAACTGAATTTTCCCGAGAGAGAGAGATATTGTGAGTATAGTTATCTTGGAGTCATCATCATCTGAGGGTGACAAAATGAGATATTTACACATCCCTAAGATATATTGGCATTGATCCTATCCAAGCTATATTCCTCGTAGAACTATGAAAGGCTATTAAACTCTCATGTGTGTGTACACGTGCTTTGAGAAGTGGTAAAACTGAAAAATCAGAATCTTTTTTTTCGTGCTTTGAGAAGTGGTAAAACTAAAAAATTAGACTTTATTTTTTTTAAATGTTTTTTGGTAGAAGAAAAATCAGATTCTAGCGTCCACATATAGGGGCAATGTAATCTAATTAGGGGCCTAGATTAGATTATTAAACCTCTACCACCCCTGAAATAAATAGTTTATATGGAAAAACTGGTTTTAACTATTCAACCTCAATAAGTTTATCAAAAGGCCTATTTCGTTGTGCCAAGTACAATGGTTATGTTTCAAATTTTTATGGGTATTTTTTAGTATTTATACATTAAAGGGGATTTTCAGTCAATTTAGGCATACTACTTCTTTTACGACCTTTTGAGATAGTTTTATTCTATCATTTTAGCTTCAGTAAGTGTTTCTAGATCTATTTGCTTATTCTGAATTTTTCTATTTTTGAATCATTTTAATTTAGGCCTTTTAAGATCAATAGGATCTATACTTAGATGTTATGATGTCAGTATAGAATACTTTCAATTTATTTGAATTATTTTTCCTTTTTATTCATTAATAGGGATATTTTATACATTTTAAGTAAAATGATGTTAACATCTTACTTCTAATTTAGTTATTTTTTTCTCTGATAAATAGTAACTTAGGTTACCTTGTAAGTTTTTCATGCTGTTCATGTATACTAACTTTGTTTTGTAGCGCATATACTAGAGTTATGTCGTCATCTTCCCCTTTATTAAATTTTTTTATGTACATTGTTTTTTATTTATTTGGTTTCATAAGTTAGAGAGCGATACATTATAGTTTTAAAATGTTTATTATCTCTAGTCCATAACTTGACTCTTACCCAGTCTCACATTTGTATCAATTTGAATGAAATTGTATATACTTATTGTGAGATTTAGACTCTAATATATGTGGTAGTTCTTTATTCGTTCTCTGAAATAGAGGACAGGTAAAAGTACCATCTTATAAAAAATCTTATTTCTTGGGGCGTTGTTTTCTAGATGGGATGCAGGAGCCACACCGAGTGTGCCAGTCAATGAAAACGCATGCGATGGTACAAAAGGGTGTAGAATTTTAGCTATACATGGGGGCATGGCGGTCATTCCAACTCCTATTGTGCGTGGATCTACCCTTATTTTGCACATGGGTTTTACCAATTGAAGTAGATTGTCTATGGTTTCAAACTGATTTTTTTTATTTAAATGGCCACCACCAGTAAGTACTCTAGCGACCCATTAGATCAAACAACGTTTCCAACAAGTCAATTTTAATGCCACCTTTGCAGCATGTGGATCTACCATGAAAAAAGTGTAAAAATTCGTGGCTTTATTACATTTTCTGTGGTTTGACCACAGAAACAAGATTCAATAATTTTAAAATTGTTGAAACAAAGACCAACCCTCCTACGGCAAAGCATCTTTATGGAATTTTCTTCTATTCCTCTCTTTCTCCTTTGAAATCCATTCCATAAATTAGCCGCTTTCTCTTACCAAATGCAGCTGCTTACACACAACTCCTCCTCACTTCTCTCTCTTCATAAACTTGTATCATTCTTTGGTGGTTTTATTTCAATTCATGGATGAGATAGAAATTCCTCAATATTTCATCTGCCCCATATCCCTTCAGATCATGAAAGACCCAGTAACAGCCATCACCGGCATCACATACGATTACGAGAGCATCAAACAATGGTTGTCCTCCGACAACAACACCACTTGCCCAGTCACCAAACAGTCCCTTCAGCTAGATTCTTCTTTAACCCCTAACCATACTCTCCGGCGACTAATCCAATCTTGGTACACCTCTATCCCTCCCCCAAAACCACCTCTCAACAAAAACCAAATCTTTAAACTCATTCAAGACCTTTGGGTTCCTCACCTACAACTCAAATCCCTTCAGAAGTTAGAGTCCTTAGCTTCTGAAAAAGAAACCAACAGGAAATTCATGGTAGAAACTGGTGTAGGTAAGGCCATGGTTTCTTTAATCGTAAGGTGCTTTAAAGAAACCCAAACAGATGGAATCCAAGGAGCTCTCAATGTAATCCTTTGTTTGCGGATCCCTAATGATGAAGCAAAGCTTATTCTCACAGAAAACTGTGATTTCATAGATTCTATCACATGGGTTTTGAAGCAAGAGATAGATAAAGCAGTGAAGACAAAAGCAGTCATTGTTTTGAAAGCTTTCATTGAAGCTGCAAGTGCTAATCTATTGGATCGGTTAAAACCCGAATTCTTTCAAGTTTTGATTAGGGTTTTGAGAGATGGGATCTCTAAAGAAGCCACCAAAGCTACCTTGCATGTCTTACTAGAAGCTTGTCTATTGGGAAGAAATAGAGTTAAAATCATTGAAGCAAGTGCAGTTTCGGAGCTAATCGAGCTAGAGCTTACCATGCCTGAGAAGAGGACCACAGAGTTGATCTTGGGTGTGTTGGATTATCTATGTTCATGTGCAGATGGAAGAGCCCAATTTCTAGCTCACTCTGCAGGGATTGCCATGGTAACAAAGAGGATTCTAAGAGTTTCGCCGGCCGCCAATGAATCGTCGGTGAGAATTCTCGCATCGATCTCGAAATTCTCAGCTACTAATGAAGTTCTCAATGAGATGTTAAGAGTGGGAGCTGTGTCAAAGATTTGCATGGTTCTTCAGGCTGAGTGTGAAGTGAACGTGAAGG
The DNA here is from genome assembly GCF_018873765.1 of Telopea speciosissima. Classification (NCBI taxonomy): domain Eukaryota; kingdom Viridiplantae; phylum Streptophyta; class Magnoliopsida; order Proteales; family Proteaceae; genus Telopea; species Telopea speciosissima. The sequence continues at coordinate 17,353,111 of NC_057922.1, forward strand.
ATACGGCAAGAGGGATACTTAAGTTGCATTCTAAGGTATGGAACAATTCTCCTTGCATTGCTGTTTATCTGTTAACAAGGTATCCTATGTAACTTATTTATCGAAATAAAAATCATGGTTAATTAAGATTTCGGAAATAGTTTTTGTTTTTGTTTACAAGATTTTGTGGCAATTTTCTATGTAAATGATAAATTTGGAAAAGTTTTGAAGGGGACGAGATCAAGAAAATTTTGATCTCCTTTATTACACAAAATTGGATTATTCTTTATCTGTTATTGGTTTATATTTTCGTAAAATGGTATTGGAGTGCTCTTCCAGTAAGGGTGTCAATTTTGGACCAGAATTAGAATCAGAACCAACTCACCCAATAGTTTATTGATCCGGTTCCAAATCTACCGATAAGTTATTGGTCCGGTTTCGGATCTACCAATTAAGAATTGGTGGAATCGAAACAAATTCACATCCTAATCCTATATATTACATATAATTTTCAAGACTCAAGATCATGAGAACTAAGGTCAAACCCTTAAGTTTTTTAGTCTTTCAATTTTGGCTAGTACCACTTGTCTCATATACTATTTTACCAAATATTTGGCTACAAATTTAAAGGTCCATTTGGGAATATGAAGCATATCTAATCTGACTGAAATTAGTGCCTTATTATAATATTATTAAATATATATAGCATATGTTAGGGGATTTTTTTAAAAAAATTTTGGACAACTTGGAAGGAATCAGAACCTGCACACCCATTAGTTAATGGTCTTGGATCCAAGTTTGGAATCAATTAGCTTATTGGTCCGGTTCTGGTCCTAACCCTTTAGGGTTGGAACCGTTAAGTAACCAGACCGATAGCCCAGAACCGGACCAATTGACACCCCTATTTTCCCGTCCTATGGAAATGAGAATTACGATTGCATCCAATAATGACTAATTTATAGGTAAAATAAGGGCCAATTTCTTGGACCTATCAGATAAGAAACAAAATTATAAACAAATAAATTTACAAGAAAAATAAGTATAAAAATAAATCAAACCTATTCGTTTTGTAATTAATTTTTTTTTTTTTTATCTCGTAGATCTAGCCAATTTCCCAATAAAAAAGGTAAAGTTATTTGTACTGGAGGTAGTTACGAAATATTTGTGTAACTTATTTTCTTTGCCCATCCTCGTTTAGAAAAAGTTATTTTTGTAATTTTCTTGCCCTTCACCTCTCTTGCTATCGTTGTTGCCATGATTTCGACATGGAGATGAGTGAAGAGTTGGCTTGCTGGCATGAACTAGCAGTGGGTCTTGGAAGTGAGTATCCCTACTGAAATATCAAAAGAGGATTGCTCTAGTAGAGTGATGACTTCTTCAGAGTTCTTGCAAAGTAGAACCATCCAATACCAACATGAGATAGATCTTCCAAAGAACAAGGCTTCTTCCCAATAAGCCAATTCAGTTGGACCCCTGCAGATCCATTCTTTTTCTATTCAAAGATCAGCCCTTTGTTTCTGTGTTTTCACATCGAGAATTCTTTGTAGATGAAAAGATGTCAAAGGGGTCTGTTAATTCTCAAACAATGGTTCATCAAGAATATGCAAGAAAATCGTTGTTCCAAAATTTTTCCCAACTTAGTAGCAATAGTTTCATTTAATATCCTATACTTTATCTCATCTTCAAGACACAAGTGGATGGTGCTTACCATTTTCTTCTTCAGCTCGTTCCAATCCTCAATTGATATCATTTTTGGCTTCTCTCCGATCAGCAGTACGTCTAATCGAGCCTTGCTACACCAAGACGTTCTTGATTGTGCACTGTCACAACCAATATTATTCTTGTCGTCAAATTTCTCCACCTCAAACTTTGTTGATCCTACCATCTTATTAATCTTAAATCAATTTATTTTGAAAGACCGTATGGGTCCACTGTCTACTAGGACCGCCAACTTCAATCTTGATCATCATCCATAAACTCTGATACCACTTTGTTGGAAAAATAATGTTTTGTTTCCGATGTGAGCAACGAATGAATTTGTGTAAAATGCATAAAACCTATATAACCTACAAAATTATGTACAATACGCAAATATGTGTGTGCAAGAACAACTGACTCATGAAATAAAGCAAGCATGCACGCAAGAGACAAGAGATTTATGTGATTCCACAATACCACTTACACCCACAAAGTGAGATCTAATAATCTTCCACTAACAACATGAGAAGAGATAGAATCCTATCATTGCAATTTGATTTTCAGACGTTAGTCCCTTGCACACCCCTGTCTCTTCTCCTGTCTCACTTGATATCACTCAGTCACTTTTTGTCTCTCTATCTTGGTGTCTCAGGACTCTTGGCTTCACACTCTCTTTCACATTGGTAGATACATCCCTATTTTTTATAGATTCCTCATCTTCCACACCTTGGAAGACTGTCTTGAAGACTCCACTTCCTTGGAAGAGCCTACTCTCTTAGAAGACTCTTCATCTTCAACTCTTCTGGAAGTCTGTGCTTTTTTGAAAACTCCATTACTTGGAAACCTCTACACTCTTCCACTTTCTTAAAAGGCTTAATTAATTTCCTTGAAGACTTCACCTACTTAAAGCGTCCACACCTTCCGTATTAGAAAACCCTAATGGACAATCTAATTACATCGTTGAACCAAACCATCAACTAGTCTGGATAAAAGACACCAAACCCAACACTATTGTGAAATAGTTAACACTAATGGCTTTGGGATAGGTTTTCAGTCTGCAATCACAATAGTGGAAAGAAGATGAGTTGGTGATTATTATTACTTGCAATTAGAAAAAGTCCTGCTTGAAATTTAAACAACACCCAACTAATAATTTCGTCCCTAGTTTCTTTTCCCTTTTGTTTCTCCCCCCTAGTTTTGATGTATCATCTTTTGCCTTTGATTTCATTCCTTTTGATGATTGTTTTGTTTTCTTTTGTTGGGTCTAATCCAGCCTTTGTGGCTTTTGAATTTTTCCTTTCCCTCTTTATCTATTCACCCAAAAAAATTTCCAACCAGTGATTGGCTACCAGATTTGGTCTGATACAAGTGACCAGGAAGTTGAGGTTTGGGTTGGGGGTTGGACAATGAATGATAACCAATCACTAGATAGTTGAAGGTTAGAGATGGGGAATGGGAGGCTTTGTCAAGACAAGGATGTTATCACAAAATCTTCCCGAAGGTGGATTTTCGAAATTACAATTATTAGGCTTGGAATTTTTTTTTTGATAAGGAATTAGGCTTGGAATTCAAACCATGAAAATGAGGTGTTAAATGTATAGTATCCTTAATTCTGCATGCTTTTGTCATAGAAAATCCATTTATTCTCTCTCTCTCTCTCTCTCTCTCTTTCAAATGCTACCATAGACATGATTGATGAATTCCAATTTGACACAATAATAGACCGATTTGACCCAAGAGCCGACATTCATTTTAAAATCATCTAGATCTTTGTGTGTCTTTTAATGTGAAAAATAAGACAACAAACTTGAAATGTAAGACATGTCACCATCCTCATCTTCTGCTTTGGCCTTGTTCGCGTGTTGGACATGAAGATGGAGACTGAAACTAAAACTTCCCCTTAGATTGAGGAGGGATAAGGGTTATTGCCAAATTACATTTTTAGTCCCATTAAATAACTAACTCCTAATGTTATAAGGGTAAAAAAATTGTATAATTAATCATTTTTTTAAGAAGAAAGAATGTCACTCGATCATGCCAGATACACCGCCCCTGTGCTTAGGGGTGTACGAAATGATCATCGCACGTCTGGTCATTTTTAGAATTTCAAAAAATACGACGATCATTTCACATACCCCTATATCAAGATACAAGAATGGCGTGCATGATATTCTTTTGTTTATAACCTTCTTGATTACAAAGAGATGCATCCAAAAATAAATTGATTAGCCCCTTAGTTAATGCAGTTCTTCCAAACCATTGGTTTTTTTTTTGTTTTTTCTTTCCACCATTGGTTTGGTAGGAGAAATGGTCACTTTCATTCTCAATAATGATACATAAGGTAATGTTGGACCAGTCTCATATGTACCAATTTTCCTTTTTTGCAGTGTTGAAAATTCAAATGGTGGCGGTTCCAAATTAAAAACGTTACGGCTGCCTTTTTCCTTTTTTGACACCCTAACTTTGACTGAAGTAGTTAAACGCTGAAATTGGAAGCTTCTGCATGTAGGATTTTACTGAGGTGAAAGGACAGATAAAAAGGTGGTCAGTCCTTTACACGTTTTTTGCAATTTGAAATTGGTTAACAATTATTGTGTATCACAAGTTCACAACACATTTTGGTGGAGGACTTGTGATTCATACTCCTCCACTTAAAAGGGTGTCAAAAACAAACACAAACCGGGTATCAAAATCAAACATAAACCGCCATTTGTCGAAATTAAATCGAGTCGTTTACACTAAAATCAGTTTTGATTATAAAATCAAGATTATTTAATTAAACGATTTAAAATGAATTGAACCATTTAAATTAACGATAAACCATTTAAATCAATTAATTTATATAGTAATTCTTTTTACAATCTTGTACATCTAGACAATTTCCCCATTAAGTTATTTATGGTTAGAATAAGCAATTTTGATAAGAGTAAATAAATTCCACTAAAAAGTTTATGAGGCATTCAAATATTTTGAATAAAAAAGTTTAAAATATATAAATAACTATAATCTTACAATTATTAAAAGAAAAAAATATAACAATAATCAATTCAAATATATATTTTTTTTGGGGTCTATCCTACTCAAGGGTCCACAGGCCAACTACAAGCTTAGGGGGAAGGCTAAGACAAGCCAACAATCTACTACTAAGGGGGAGGAGGGGGGGCGGGGAGAGAGGGGTGCCTTTTTGGCACTATATGCAATCCAAGAGAGTCAATCCCTTGACCTCCTGGGGAGTATGCACTCAACTTACAATGCCTCCAACCAACCAAGCTAGCAATTGTTTGTAATAATCAATTCAATTCAACGTTAAGTTTACATTTACTTTAATATTAAAATTGAACCATATGATCCATCAATATTGTGTTTTTTAACAGAAATTTACCACAGAAATCAAAAGAAATATAGACAAATTGTCCATAAAATTTGTTGATAATCAAATATTTATGTCAAACAGATGAAACGATAAGTTTAAGAATAATGTGCTTCCTTTACTAGTTCAAAGTCCAGTCTTTTTTTTTATTTTTTTATTTACATTGGTCCATATAAGACTGGTTTCTTATTTTGATTAATAAGAATATTTGAATGATCAAAGAAATTCTAACCGTCAGATATGCACTGGAGAGGATTTATTTCCTTCCTTCTGATCGGGTCCACAGATAAAATTTATAAGGCACAAGCTTTTTCTACATCCCCACCCACTTCCCCAAAGAATGCTTTTATTAATTCGCCATGAAACTTCATGCTATAGGTTTAAAAAAAAATTCTGCTCAAAGGCACAACATTAGATACGTTCATGTCATAATTAACAAGTCAAATTTTGATTAACTTTGACTTGGAATTTTATTTTTGATGAAAAAAAAAAAACTATTAAATTAATTAAAGAGGTAATCTATAAAATGTTGTCAGTTATTATAGTTGGTGACCTTTTCTCCTAGCCTTAACGGCACACTTGTGCCCTATGAAAAAAACTAGCCTGTTTTCCTTCTTTATACATACATTCTTAGAAGTTTTCATTAGACAGAATCGGAGGGAATATCTCAAAAAAAAAAAAAAAAAAAAAAAAAAAAAACCCAAACATTTCCCAAGACCATTTATTACAATTTCCTTGGGCAAGTCAGTCCACCACCTCCTGAGAATCCATCCATATAGTTAGTTACTTGTGAGAACCTGAATCAAGGCTGGACCGAGTTTTTGGGTTGGATCAGGTCGGGTTTTACAAACGTGATAAAATTATTTTTACCATTAGTTACAAAATTCATTTTTATCTACTTTTAAATCTTGTGGATTTGTAACACTGTTAAGGGTACGGAGAACCTCCATAGATATTAATAAAGGGTTCCGCAATATATTTTGATTCATCATCACTTAATTAACTGTTTCGATTGACAAAATAAGGTGTTTACAGAATTCCCCTCTTTAATTGAGATTGGAGAAAAATGATTCAATGATATGCATCACTAGCTCAACACGTACTGTGGTTGAACATATAAATCTTGTCATTTCTCTCTCTTAAAAACATCAAACTTGCTTTCATTTACCTCATAGTATGACAAGCATTATTGCATTAATTTATGAAGGAATTTTATCACAAGGTAAAGAAGATAAGAGTAAGGTGCAACTAATACTCTTCAAAAAAATAAAGCTTCACCATCTAAAAGGATTATAAAGCTCGATCTTTCAGGAAAGTGTCGAATCTGGTTATTTCCTTCAAGTTAGAATATTTGCAAATGTAAGGGTCCATTCCATTTTTATATGGATAGTGAGTTATCCTCACCAGGGACTTCTACAGATTGTACATCAATTTTTGCTCTATATAACTTAATAAAATTTCCCCTTCCAAAAAGGGAAGAGGGAGGGAATGGGGGACGTCCAGCGAACGGCTCCCAGCTATTCAGATGATATCCATTTTGTGGGATCATATGGATGGATTCCATCTGAACAGCTGAGAGCCATTCTCGTACGCTCACATACGTGAACGTGAGCCCAATTGGGGGGGGGGGGTTTTGCAACGGAAAAAATTAAAAAATTAAAAAATTGAAAAATTGAAAAAGGAAAACTGAAGGCTGGCCTGGGCCTGAATCTAGATCCGGGCAAATAATATTTTTTTTTTTTTTTTTTTTTTTTTTTTCATTTTTTCAGAGAGTCTTCTTCTTGTTCTACACCTCTCTCTCCCCAGAAACACACTCTAATAATTGATTTCTCCTTCGTCATCATCTTCTTGTTCTTCTCACTCCCTATGCAGAGAGACTATCTATATTTGTATTTTGCATGCAAGGACCCCCCCCCCCCCATGAATGTACATTTTGAAGTGTTTCCTAATGCTCGAGGCTTATTGGCCTATTATGCACATAGTTTGATCTCGTGTATTTCTCAATCAATCCGTTTCCGTTTCTTTCTGATTTGTCATCCTAAAGGAGCACAGGAACTGCAGCAGTGAAACACCTAAGAAAGAAATACTCTTGTGTTTAGTTGTTATAAGATAGGTTTAACAAACCCAACTTAGCTGACGGGAGTAAATGGAATTCTCAGTCTCCAGCTCCATTGCTTACGTTTTCCGTTAGTTCTTCAATTTTAATAATAGTAACCCACTTGCTTTGACTTTTTCAATGTCGTTGTTCTCATTCAAGCGATCGAGAAACAATATGACAATTGACAACTTGGTGCCTATGGATTAAAATTCTCTCCAATTTTCTAAACGTACAGTGCGATGTAGTTCGGGACTGAGAGCTCGATACGTGGAAGATGCTAAATTCAACGGTACCAAACTCAATTGACCTAGTTTTTTTTTTTTTTTCGCGCTGTTGAATTAACATCTTCCACGTGTCGAGATCTCAACCCCACACTGAGTTATGCGGGGGTTTTCAACCATCGGTAGACAAGAAGGATCACAAGCTAGCCTATGTTTGGAATAGCCACAATTCAAATTTCAAAAACTTATTACAATCAAATATTGGTTTGCATCCTTACATCTTTAGCCATTTGTCATTGTGTCTGTACATTATAATGTAGGTTATTTTTGGTATCATTTATGTTTTTGTTTATGACATACTAAAAAAATCACTGATGAAAATCATTTTTATAAAAAAATAAAACGGATTGGTAATTGTTGACATATTAGAATTGAGAATGAGAAATCGTTTGAAAATTACTTGTGTAAATAATTTTTTTAACATTTTTGAAGAGGTGGGGTTAAAATCTATATATAGTTAAAATTGTAAGTGTAGAGATTCCTGTCTTTCTCATAATGGGTTTTCATTGACGACATGGAGACAAAAGGAAAACTTCAGATTTTATAAAGGAAATGTATACGACGAGGTAGAAATCACAGGACCCAGTTTAGGGTTACCAATTAGCTCGAAGACCTCACATCAAGCCATACCTACAAATCCCTTATCTATGTACTCTCTGATCCTACTGTTTCCTACACATTCCTTGACACTAGCCATGTTAGCACTTTGTGCAGTGGTAACAGGAGGAATTTCTGAACCAGCCTCTTATAGGGTGGGGTTGCAGGAAGGAGAAAGGACAGGAAGGCAGGGGTACGGTGAGGGTGGAGAGGATAGAGAGGAGAGGGCAGGGAGGGGTCGGTGTGGAATAATTATCACCTCCAATTCGCGGGCACCTTCAATTCTTCCAATTCCTCTAATAGGGGGGAGTGGATTCCACCTTGGGCAGTGTTTTCGGGCAGAGGGTAAAGTGGTCATTTCCACCCCCATGTGAGGAATTGGAGGAATTGAAAGGTGGCAGCGAATTGGAGGGGATAACGATTGGGTCAGTGGGGCAGTTTGGGATGCAGCAATGGGTGCAGGTGGGATTGCAGGAAGAAGAAGAAGAAGAAGAAGAAGAAGAAGTAGTGTCAGGAGGTGCAGGAGGGATTGTAAGAAGAATATGAAGGGAAAGGAGCAACTGGGCTTACAGGAAGAAGAAGGGGTTGGAGCTTGCCTTTCTAATAACAAAAGAATATGACTATTTTCGTTTTCAATTTTCAGACTTATGATGAGCACATGCTCTTCCGTTGTTGGTTTGATCTGAAACTTAACATGGTCTGTCCCTTTGTTAGGTACTTGATCGATACGTCAAAAGCTCTAGAGTTGATGGAACACGTTAAATCAAGCCTTTGAGCCCGGCCCATTAGGCACATAACAACCTACAATATCATTTATGCCTCATCCAATTTGCCCTGTGACAGATATTTGGGCCATTGAGATAGGCTTATCTCAACACCGTTGAAGAAAAAGATAGAGACTACATCTCATTGTCTGAAGTAAACCAGAAAGGCTAAAACATAAATTAAAACTTGCTAAAAGAAGCTTCAATGGAAATTGCTTTTGTGTTGAATGGACAAAAATTTTCATGCCCATTTATTTCTTTTATCCAATTATGTATACAAAATTAACTACTCTCACCCCTTCTATTTCCAAATCTTTATTATCTGTTCAACGTTTTTCTCAGGTGTTTATTTGGAATTTCACCCATCTTTCTTTCTTGTCAAAGACCAAGTAACCCGGGCAACTATTCTTTCCGGACCGAGTAAAGGGACCTTTACATTGTTTTGTCTTTTCCACCTGTCTCTCCCACGGTCCATCTAGCACAACATACTTCCATTGATGTCTGGCATCATCGATTAGGGCATCCTCCCTCATGAATAGCTTCTTCGATTTATGTTATGCGTCAACGGTCTCCCCTTTCATTTCTATTACTAAAGGACAGCTGGGATGATATGGATGGTAGAAGAAGAGGAAGAGGTAACCGAGAAATCAAACTTGGTAGACATTAAGGCAACTAATGTGTAGGGACTTGACTCCTGTCTAGCCATGGCGGGAGCTGGACGGTCCAGCCCTACAAAACGACAGCAAATTCAGGGGTGGGGTGATCATTTCACATGTGGGGCGAAGGTGAGACTCACCTATGAATTGACCAGCTCACCCTTGATTTTGCTGTAGTACGTTTAGCGGGGCTGGACGACCCAGCTCCCGCTACAGTTAGACAGAATCCTTTTCCAAGAAGAAGGCACGCACAAGCACCCTTATTCGTGGGAGCAAGAGAGGGAAAAAAAAAAAAAAAAAAAAAACCCTAGTGTTGTGATACCATGATAGAATATAATATTTTCCACACAATTTCATCATGAAAGAAAGTATTCATTACATGGGACACCCAAGTCGTCCATGAGAAACCTAACATATGAGTGAGTCTTGAGAGACAAGTTATATAATATATAGAATCCTAGTTTGAGAAGGAAACCGAATAAAGAGTTCCCCATAAAGGGAAATCCCGTATTCGGCCAATATGAATGTATTAATTAATTAAGAATCTGATGGATAAGAAGAAAGTAAATGGAGAGGGATACAAGAAGAGTTCTTTCAAACCCTAGAATGCAACCTAAGCATCTCCTTGGCCTTCTCCTTGGTCTTGAGGCTACAATCCACCAGAAGCACCAAACACAACTTGGAAACAACACCAACTTGCAGCATCTCCTGAAGAACACTTGAAGTCGCAGAGAACCTCGACACCAAATACAGTATCCTCACTCCTCTATCAGTGGCCACATGTGAAACCCTAACTATCTTCTTAGACACCACGGCAATTCCAGCTCCGTGCTTTAACAACTCGGCTCTCCCTTCTGCGCATCCACATAGCTGATCCAACACCACCAACACCATCTCTGAATGTCTCTTCTCTGTCGTCTCTAGGAGCATCTCTATCAACACAGAAATTGCATCAGCTTCCACGGCTTTGATCCTGTTTCGACTCCATTGACAGAGTTCAACCATGATATGTAATGAAGCCTTAGATGCCTCTTGCGAGATCTGGTCACGCAAAACGTTAACGATCTGAACAAAGTGTTCCACTCGCAAGGTCATCAGGTAAGTCGAATCAGACAACTCGAACATGGATTTCAAAAGCAATGTAGCATAAGCACGAGATGTGTAGCTTCCATTTTGCAAAACCCGCATCATCAATCTCTCAATGAAATCACCATTTCTGCTGAGCAGAAGTTTCTTGAGGCCAACCTCTGAGATCTCGAGACGGTGAAGAATGTATAGGGCTTCATCAGTACTGGGGCTTTCATTGTCCTCTTCTACAATTGAAGCCAAGAACTCAACTGCCCCTGCAGATTCCAAATATTTTCGGTTCCTCTCGCTTTCGTTGGCAATAGATCTGAGTCTTCGAAGGCATCTCATCTGATGTTCGGGGGCCTTACCCTCGTTGAGGAGTTTGACGATCTGGGCTTCATCGATCGGAGGCTTCGGTGTTGGGATTCGTTCGATGGCATTGAGAGTGCACCATGATTGGATAAATCGTCGGAGAGTGTGGTTTGGGGTCATGAGATCCGTTTCTGACAATAATAAGGGTTGTCTTGTGACTGGGCACTTATTGTTGTTGTTGCTGGAGAATATCCATTTCTCTATGGACTCCCGATCGTAAGTTATTCCGGAAGATACAGTCACCGGATCTCTCATGATTTCCTGGGAGATCGGGCAGAGAAAGTAGGATGGAACATCCACTTCATCCATCAAGATTTCCTCTAGAGATCTGGAGATCTAGTAACCGAGACGGATAGTTTAAACAAACGGAAACCCAGAAAGGTGAAGAAACGTTGAGTACTTTGATTGAAATTAGGAGATGATGAATTCGTTAAGAGTTTGCAGATGATCGGTTCGAGGAAGTTTGTGATGGTTAGACCTGGTTTTATAATAGAGACTGGGAGATTCAAAATGGAGAAAGTCAAAACCTTTTTTTTTTTGACAAAAGGAGAAAGTCAAAACTCTTTAGTATTATTAACCCAAAAAAAAAAAAAAATCTTCGAAACTTTTGTTTTTTTATTGTATGGGTGGGAGATTGCTTCCTACGTCTAGATGGTGAGACCGGATCATGTCCTCGGACATGTACCGTCCGAGGCGCCTTCATGGCCACTTGCATGGGGATTTAAAGTCTCTCCAATTCCCCTACGGTACACGTCTAACATCTCACAATCCAAGCTCCACCACCCCAATTTTTCTTTCTTTCATATAAGGCTTGGCATCGATGGATGTCATGTTTGCTGGGTGTCGACATTTCCACCCCTAAGGGCAGTGGATTACACCTTTAAAGAATTGGATAGAATTTTTCCCCTCACATGGAATCCACTCGTTCTCCTCGTTTGACAATGGTCATTAATGGAGTGAGGCTTTGCAAATCCTTCATTGCCTCTCCGTTTGACTTTTTCTCTCTAAAAACTTAAAAAAAAAGGTTTTCTCTCTCTCTCTCTCTAACTTGTGTCTATTGACTATTCTTTTCGAAGAATATTCGAACTTAAAATTTTGGTTCAACACTTTCTATTTTTCTACGTCAAGTCATCAAGCTTTCCTTATTTGTTGCTCTTCTTCTTTTTATTTTTATTTTTATTTTTAGTGTTCGTCTTTTGTTCATTTTGATCGATTCTGGGAATCCTCTCCCCCATCTTATTATGTCATTATAATGTGTTCTACATGATGAAGCGTATAGAAATATTTAAGGGTGTTAAATGGTTCGGTACAAGTTTTTTTTTAAAGTAAGATCAAAGTCAAACCATTTAATAAACAATTTTATATGTTAAAATCGAAACCATTTATAAATGGAAATGGTTTCAGTTTAATCGATTTTAAACTGTTTATAAGGATTTTTAATTTCTTTTTTATTCAAATGTCTGCATTTCATTACATGTCTTTTAAATTTTTTTTTTATTGAAATGAAAGTATGAATTGAATACTTATATGTTTTTTTTTAAAACTTCAACAAAAAAAAAAAAAAGGTTTTCTTTAAATACTTTTTTATTTGTCACATTATATATTTAGGAATTACCATTAATGCTTAATTATTGTCATTAAATATTACTAATATTTGATTTGGTTTAAATGGTTTTTTAAATGGTTTACCATCAATTTAAACGGTTCAGTTTAAACCGTTTGACTAAATGGTCTCAATTTTAAAATCAAACCAAACCATTTAGTAAACGGTTTCACGATTTCGGCATACACGACTCAGTTCGGTTTCGATTTTGATTTCATTTTGACACTCTTAACCCACATTGCTTCCAAAGATAACAAAATTTAATCAACTCCTCATTGCTTTATGAGCTAGATGCCTAATAAAAAGAACAGGTATGATGCTTTAGTATAGGAAGAGAATAAGAAACACAGCTAGGGGAACAAGCAAGATACCCTTGATCAGATAAACCAAGGGGAGAAGAAAGAGAGGGGGTTGGATATTGAGGTCAGCAATCCAGCGATGCACATTCTGAAGCAAAGTTGGGTTTAGAAGAACCCCTCACCACACTATGGTTTTAATGTTGAATCTATCTAGCATATTTTTCTCTCATGCATATGGTCTAAGTGAATATGGATTGCAAGTCCTCTAGACTTGAGAACTGAGCTTATCTCCAATTCTTCTCCCATTAAGTCTCATCTTAAATCATGACGTGTATACCATATCAACTTGATTTCACCCCATTAGTATTGCCACAAGACCTAGAGCCGCTTCATTTGGAATTTCTTTCAAAACTACAATTCAAGTTAAATATGCGTACCACTATTTTCTTGAACAATATTACCTACCATCTACACTAATTTTCTTGTAATACCGCATACGAGCCATGTGCTAAAAAAAATTTATTGATTAATTTTGTTTAAAGAGAAAGACTTAGACTTAATTAGTTTTAATCACCTTAACGAGTTATGCCAAAAGCCACCACTAAACCTTCTGAGACATTCAAGAGTGACATTGAAGCGCTACATGGTCTCTTTTTTTTGTGGGTGCCCCCTTACATTGGAAAGTGGAGAATTTTACTTCCTTCGGTGGCTTGGTGAGAAATTGACAGGAAGAGGAGAGAGGTAACATGATGGCCGCCAAAACAGGCTTTTTCTTTGCATTAAATGGTGCCCACCCACCGCCGTAAATTGTCTTTCCTATTTTTAGCAGCCGCCGCAAATTGTCTTTCCTATTTTAGAAGATCTGAATCCTTATAAAAGTAGTACATTTTTAGTAAATATAAATTGGCAACAGGTCTTGTAACGATTGTGTATACTGCACGGTCCTATTATCAAATTTATGCAAAAAAATTTTAAGAGCTCATGAATGTCAAATATTGATTTTGAATTCTTGGATTTAAACAAGGTCAAACTACCATATACGTTACTGACAAAGCCTTTCTTAATGTGTACTTAATCTGTTCATGCTTCAATCTTGAATTAGGAATTTAAGTACCTTAAGATTTAGCGGTTACTGAACCAATTAAATCCACGTTGGATAAAGTCTTCATTAATCTTATTATGTGATGATTAATCAGAAAAAAAATCTTGTGCAATTGTGACGGGAGCTACAGATGCAGCACTGCTACATTTCAACAAAATCAAGGTTAAGATAGTTATTTCACAGGTGGGTCTCACCTGAACCTCACATATTTTGTGTGGTTTCGTGTTACACTTGTACAGCTCCCGCCACAGCTGCATCAGAACCAAGTCCTGGTTAATCGTGAAGGGGTCATAAATCATAATTGGATGGAATTAAGTTGGATAGCTGTCAACCTTTAGAAGTGAGCCGTATTTTGGAGAGTGACTGATCAGAGGGCTTTAATGGACAATAATAGCTTTGTCTTGCATTTTTTTCTCACTCTGTTTTCAGTAGACCTTTTGTAGTGGCACATCAATTGCAACACATGTATCGATCAATTGGGCGAGTGTGACTACACACATGGAGATGACCTCTCTTCAATTCGTCTATCCTATCTTCTTGTGTAACCTTTCACTGGATGATTAGGTAAAGTTGTGGGCATTAATGTACTCTTGCACCTAATTGTGGAACCCATGCACATGACAGCAAGTCTCTCTCTCTCTCTCTCTACCACACAATTTTGATCCTTTAATTAAGATCCTTCCCTGCAATCTTATGTAGGGCTGTAGACGGATTGGATTCGGTTCAGATAGTGTTATATCTGCATTCGCATTCAATTAGCTATCGAATGAATTCGGATAGTACTAAAAGGATACAGACATGGATATAGATTGGATATTTTATCCGTTTACATGTAAATATAATTTTTTGGATAGTTATAGCCTATCCGTATCCACATCCGTTTAATTTTCGAACAGATTTGAATAGTGCTAAACGGATACGAACACGGATACGAAAATGGATTTCGACGATTCATTTACATCCCTAGTCTTATGGAGTTATTATGGCTGGGCTATGGTTACGGTGTCCCTATTTCCAATATATACACATTAATAACACCTAATCAAATTTTATTTACGAATTAATCTTTTTTATCCTTTTTTCTCTTAATTTCATGGAAAAAATTTTCATACACCGTCGTGTAAACCGTGTATATAAGAGAGTGGAAGTTTCAAAACATTAATTAATGTGTGAGGATTTATGACTTTTCCATTTCTTTGTGTTTGAAATACTTTTTTTTTTGTTGGGGGAGGGAGGGGAGGTGGGTTGCGGAAAATATTTGGGCCAT
The DNA here is from genome assembly GCF_018873765.1 of Telopea speciosissima. Lineage (NCBI taxonomy): Eukaryota > Viridiplantae > Streptophyta > Magnoliopsida > Proteales > Proteaceae > Telopea > Telopea speciosissima. The sequence continues at coordinate 17,368,265 of NC_057922.1, forward strand.
TGAGATATACTTATCCCACTAGTTGTTGAGGAAAAGTTTGCCCTTTTTGATACCATACCTCATTGTTTGAATTGAACATAAATGAAAACTTGCTAAAAGAATTGAGGAAGCTTCAATGGAAATTGCTTTTCCATGACCATGTATTTCTTTTAGCCAATTTATAATGAATGTACAGAAAACTATAACTAACTAACTAACTACTCTCACCTAGCTTCCCACTGTTTCTCTCTGTGTGTTTGTGAATTTACAAATTAATTAATTAAGAATGTGATGGATAAGAAGAGAGTAAATGGAGAGGGATACAAGAAGATTTCTTCCAAACCCTAGAATGCAACCTAAGCATCTCCTTGGCCTTCTCTTTGGTCTTGAGGCTACAATCCACCTGAAGCACCAAACACAACTTGGAAACAACACCAACTTGCAGCATCTCCTGAAGAACACTTGAAGTCGCAGAGAACCTCGACACCGAAGACAGTATCCTCACTCCTCTATCAGTGGCCACATGTGAAACCCTAACTATCTTCTTGGACACCACTGCAATTCCGGCTCCGTGCCTTAACAACTCGGCTCTCCCTTCTGCACATCCACATAGCTGATCCAACGCCACCAACACCATCTCACAATCTCTTTTCTCTGTCGTCTCTAGGAGTATCTCTATCAACACCGAAACTGCACCAGCTTCCACGGCTTTGATCCTGTTTCGATTCCATTGACAGAGCTCGACCAAGATCTGTAATGAAGCCTTAGATGCCTGTTGCGAGATCTGGTCACGCAAAACGTTGACGATCTGAACATAGTGTTCCACTCGCAAGGCCATCAGGTAAATCGGATCAGATACCTCGAATATGGATTTCAGAAGCAATGTTGCGTAAGCACGAGATGTGTAGCTCCCATGTTGCAAGACCCACATCATCAATCTCTCAATGAAATCACCATTTCTTCTGACCAGAAGTTTCTTGAGGCCAACCTCTGAGATCTGGAGACGGTGAAGAATGTATAGGGCTTCATCAGTACTGGGGCCTTCATTGTCCTCTTCTACAATTGAAGTCAAGAACTCAACTGCTCCTGCAGATTCCAAACTTCTCCGGTTCCTCTCGCTTTCGTTGGCAATAGATCTGAGACTTCGGAGGCATCTCATCTGATGTTGCGGGATCTTAGCCTCGTTGAGGAGTTTGAGGATCTGGGCTTTATCGACAGGAGGCTTTGGTGTTGGGATTCGGTCGATGGCATTGAGAGTGCACCATGATTGGATCAATCGTCGGAGAGTGTGGTTTGGGGTCATGAGATCCGTTTCTGACAATAATAAGGGTTGTCTCGTGACTGGGCAGGTATTGTTGTTCTTGCTTGAGAATATCCATCTCTCTATGGAACCCCGATCGTAGGTTATTCCGGAGGATACAATCACCGGATCTCTCATGATTTCCATGGAGATCGGGCAGAGAAAATAGGATGGAACATCGATTTCCTCCATCTTGAACTTGTCGACGAGTCAAAACCCGGAGGGAAAGCTGTGGAAGTGAATAAGCTCAAGATTGAAAGAGATGTAGAGAATAACAGAAACGAATGGTTGAAACAAACAGAAATCCAGAAAGGTGAAGAAACGTTGATCGAGTACTTTGGTTGAAGTTATAAGGAGGTATGATGAATTCGTTTGGAATTGCAGACGATCGATCTGTTTGAGGAAGTTTGTGAAGGTTAGACCTCCTTTTATATTACTATTAGAAGAGAGATATTCAAAATCGAGAAAGTCAACACACGGTATCATCCTCCAGTATGACAACTTTTAGTATTATTAATTGAAAAATAAGTCGTTGAAACTTATTTTTATCGCATGGGTGAGGTATTGGGCTCTCCTCCAGCTGGCGGGAGCTGGAAGTTCCAGCCCAGCAATCCTCTGCGGAGCGAGCTGTACAAACGGCCGTCTTGTGCAGACACAAAGCGATGCTCCATGACCGCCATACCCCCACTCGAGCAAAGTGACTCACGTAGGAATAAGGCAATCATTATAAACCGTCTTGTATCTGCGCAGCAGCACCACAGTTGGGGGCAGATCACACCGTAGAGGATCTGGATTACAAATACAGGGTATTTCCTTGGCCTACTTCTCTAGGCGCCCAGTGATCAAAGGACTGAGACTTTGGCAAATCCCTCACTATTTTGACTTTCTCTTTCTAACTCGCGTCTTTTGTTTTTGAATATTCCAACTTCAAATTTTGATTCGCTCCGACATTTTCTAGTTTTCTACGTGAAGTCCTCGAGCTTTCCTTCTTTCGGTTCCTTTTGACAAATTTGAATTAGGGCATAAAAATGGAGCGAATCTGTCCGATTCTTAGTCCAGCTAACATCCATTTTTTTTACTCTTTTTTGGACAGAAATAGATTATTCTTTGAATCCCGGTCGGATCTCGGAATCCTAAAAGTCTACCCTTCCTTTTATGTATATCTATATGTGTATGTTCTATATGATAGAAGCATATGCTTTTGTTTTAACTGCACGGAATTGTCTAGAATCTAAAAAGAATCGCCCTTGCCTTTGTTTTAACATTTATTCATTCAAACCTAAAGAACACATAGTTATTGGAATACAAGTTTCTTTCAACCAAGGAGTGCAATTTAGCCAATCCCGAGGAACAACACGCCAATCGAATGATCTAATTTCACAAGAAAACTTAGTGGCTTCGACTAATCGATCTGAGTTCGAACACCCAATTCACCTCACAATCATAGGGCTTTTTATGTTGTTGTACCCTTGTGATCGATCTCTTAGATTGGGAATACACTTATCATCCCAAATGTTAATCTGTTCTCCTGTGGTAATTTTCCATAAAAGACCTTGTAAGCGGACTTTCCTACCCTATAGAATGCTCCAAGACGGCTGGTTCCCTATACTTGCGTGAAGAAAGTCACCCCGTTGGAACTTGGAAGTACACCGATCTCATGAAAGTTGTCCAGTTGGAAGGAGGTTCATGAAACGGATAATTATCGTCTACGGTTCCTAATCGGTGCAGTTCCCTAGTTCCTCTCACAAGAGGGGGATGGGACCCACCTGGGCACCTGACCGAACAGTTTGCCCAGGTGGGGTCCACCCTCCTCTTGTGAGAGGAACTAGGGAACCGCATCGATCAGGGAACCGTACAGGAAAAAAATTCTTCATGAAACAGCCTCCAAGCAACTTCAGCTAACATAACACGATTGTGATCGAAATCATGCCCCCATTCCATTAGTATAGGGCTAACAACATTAAAAACAAAAGGTGAATTGACAAAAATACCCTTGGAAAAAAAATAAAAATAACACCTGCAACCAAGGATTTAAGTCTCGGTCCGTATCGTATCGTCTCGGCCGATACGTCTCGGTATTGGTCGTGGTCAATACGATACAGGCCGAGATGTATCTTTTTTTTTTTTTAAATGTAAATGTCTCGACTGTATCGAGACGTATCGACCGAGACGTATCGATCGAGACGTACCGATACAATACGATACGTATCGATACAGTCGAGAGTTTTTTAAAAAGATTATTTTATTATATTTAAAAAACGATATGTATCGAGACGTATCGAGTCGTCTCGATATGTATCGAGACGATCGTCGAGTCGCCTCGATATGTATCAATATGTATCGACCGATACATACCGATACATATCGAGACGACTCGACACGCCCCGATACGTATCGTTAACTTAAAAAACACATGGCCATTTCATTGTTTTCACCTAAAACTCGATTTCTAGCAGTCCTGGTGGAAAAAAGGTCTTCCCAGGTTTGAGAAACCCTTCCAAAAACGCATTTAAACTTACTTTTTGGGTAAGATTTCTTGAGGGCTTTCAATTCTTTGCCAAAAACGAACTTAAAGGAGCTGAAATCACATCATTTGGTGGATCTAACAGCCTACATTCGAATTCAAAAGCTGTTCTTGAAGGGTTAGGTAAGTTTTTTGAAAAAAACTTGAATCTTTTGCTTTAATCTTTGATTATTGGTATGTTTTTTGGTATGAATCAAAGAGAATATGTTAAACAAACATAGAAATTGCATTCTTTGTATGCATTTACAAAGATTTGGTTTCAAATCCATGTTTCTTTGACCATTTTTACCCAAAACCGAAAATTCCTTCTTTAAAATGAAATATATATTTTTTTTCTTCTTAACTTTAAAACAAATGGTAATGTTTATAAGATATGGAGTACATTATGTATAGATGTATGACATCCCAAGAAGATTATACATTTACCCTAAAATCTGTATTTTTTTTTTTGGGGGGGTATTTTCTGAATTTATAAAATACTTTAAAAAATGTAAAAAATCTGATTTTTCCATCTATACTCTTTCATTATAGTTTGATAAAATGTATAATTGGCTGAAATAGAATCAAAGACTTAGATTCATATATGTAGTACATTATGCCATTTTTTTTAATTATTTAAAAAATTAAATAATGTGTAACTAGTTGTAGAAAATATAAGAATATTTAAATATTGTTTAGGGCAACTTTGCTAGGTAGTAAATAAAACAAGATGATGCAATGCATGACATGCAGCATAATGTGTGTCTATACTTGTATAAATAATAAATTATTGATGTGTGGATTTGAATATTATTTAATATATATCTTATATAGTTATCTACTTTTGTTTGGTATTTAGGACGATGCCGCGACAACAAGACATTGGGTGGTCTTATTGTACCAAAATAAACAATAATAGATTGCATACACAGTGCAACTTCTGTGACACCCAACATCTTGGAGGTGGGGTAACTCGGCAAAAAGAGCACATGGCAGGAGGATATGGAAATGTTTCCAAGTGTACACAGTGCCCTGTAGAGTTAAGCAGGGCAATGCAAAAACACCTTAGAGATTCCAAAAAAAAATCCAAGCAAGCACATGATGATGTTGATGCATTGGTGAAAAATTTGATGGAAGATTTTGAAGATTATGAAGGATCGGATATGGAAGTAGAGGAGGACCCAGAGTTGGCATTGGCGATGAAACAATCAAGGCATGAAGCAAAAGAGCAACAATGGAGAGCTGAGCAATTGATTAGAAGTCAATCAGCTCGACCCAGCCAGGGCCCTGTAGATATTGGTGTTGGCTCCTCTTGTCGTCCATCTCTAAGTAAGGGTAAGCAGCCTGTTGGCCTTAGTAGAGCAACCAGTGTGAAGGGGATGTTTGACCGGTTTACAAAGAGTAGTAAGGGTAAGAGAAAGAAGAGCCTAGATATCAGAGACATGGATCCTAATGTCTATAGAGCAAGGGATGTTAGCCAACAGAGGATTGAAGAAAGCTTTCCACCCAAAACACTTAGTAAAAGGATAGGCAGAGCAATCTCCAGAAGGTGCCATGGTAAAGATCCCCACTTCAAGGCCATGGTAAAGGAGATTCAGCGGTGTGGGAAAAATGTTAAGCCACCCACACCTCATGAGATTACTGGGCCTTACATGGATGATATTGTCCAAGAGGTGCATGAGTATGTAGAGAGGTTCAAGGAAAAGTGGCCACTATATGGAGTGACCATCATGTGTGATGGATGGAGTGGACCAACAAGATTATCCATCATCAATTTTCTTATCTACTGTGATGGAAGGACGATCTTCCACAAGTCGGTCAATGCATCTAGTGAAATAAAGATGCCAACTACTTGTACAAGTTAATGGATGAAGTTGTGGAGGACATAGGAGAAGAAAATGTTGTCCTAGTAGTAGCTGACAATGCAACAACTTTCAAGAAAGCTGGTCAGTTGCTTATGTTAAAGAGGCAACATTTATTTTGGACACCATGTACAGCTCATTGCATAGATTTGATGTTTAAGGACATAGGAGAATTGCCCAAAGTCCAAAAGTTGGTTGGTAATGCAAGGAAAATCACCAACTTTATTTACAACTATAGTTGGGTTTTGGCATTGATGAGGAGTTATACACAAGGGGATTTAGTGAGGCCTGCAACAACAAGATTTGCAACAAATTATATTGCAATTGATAGCCTCATTTCCCAAAAAGCATGGGCTGCTACAGATGTTCACCTCTACTGAGTGGTTGACTAGCAATTATGCAAGGTCTGAAATTGGAAGATTTGTTCAAGATCTTGTCACCTCCTCAAAATTTTGGGCTGCAATGGGCCGACTTTATAATGTTATGATGCCACTCTTTTGTCTGCTTTGAGAGGTTAATGGGGATAAAGAGCAGACCATGGGTAAGATGGTAGAGGCCATGGGATGTGTGAAGAGAAAAATACATGAGAATAACCCAACATCAAACAAGAAGTATTTGAAGATTATATCCGATCGATGGGAAAATATGTTGGTTCAAGATGTTCATTGGGCAGGTAATCTTATAAGTATATGACTTTGGTTTCATTTTAAACACTTAGTAGTTAGTAAGTTACTATTTATTTATTTATTATTAGAATTTCTAGGTTTCTAACCATCCATTACAAACCATGTGCAGCATATTATTTGAATCCGGATATCCAATACTCCAATGATAAAGGGTGTAGACCGGATCTATTGCGTGCCCTAAGGAATGTTGTGAACAGAATGGAGCCAGATGTAGTGAAGGCCACACTTGCCATGGATGAGGTTAGAACTAAATTAGTTGTATAAATGATTGAAACCAAGAATAGAGTGATTGGTGGAAGTGGAACTAATATATATATTTTTTAATACCTCTCTAGGCTAAGTATTTTCGGGAGGCCACTCGTGGTTTTTTGATAGAATGGCTATCCATGCTAGGAGCACACAACGCCGAGTAAGTTAGGTTTACCTAATTTATTATATCATTTAAAATTTGTTTTAAGGTTTTGTCTTTTAATATTTCATTTATTATTGTGCAGCTGATTGGTGGCTCAATTATGGGGGTACTAGTGCTCCACACTTAACCCGAATTGCAATTCGAGTATTATCCCTGACGGCATCCTCTAGTGGCTGCGAACGTAACTGGAGTACATTCGGGTTGATACACACCAAACCCCGGAATCGTCTCAGTTATTCAAAGTTGGAGAAGTTAGTGTATGTCCATTACAACATGAAGCTGAAGCTTAAATATTTAGAGCTGGAAAGAGAAGGAGATGATGTAGATGTCAACCCAATCGACATCAACCACCTACTTGACGATGAAGATCCAGTTAGAGCATGGATAGAAGATACCGATAAGGTATTGGTGATAGATCAATTAAGTGAGGATCGCGACAACCAAACCGATCCAGTGATAGAGAGCATCATTCAACGAGATGGATGAGGATGCAACACACCACCATCACAAGATCCTTGTCCTAATGTTGAAGAAAATGAAAGTAGCTCTGAAGAAGATTTAGTCAGGAGGACAAGGTCAGGTCATCCGTATGGAGGAACTCAACAACATGTTGATGATGAGGATGAAGACGACGATGGTGATGGTGATGGTGATGGTGGTGGTGGTTCTGTGCTGCTGCTGCTGCTGCTGCTGATGATGATGATGATGATGATGACGATGATGATGATGGTAGTGGTGGTGGCCATGAGGCTTGACAACATCGTGCTGGGGTTCAGTTCACATGTGAGGCAGGATACACACATACTACCCAAGATATGGATCATGGTGCTAAGCCTGCTGGCCATAAGACTTACTCGCTGAAGCCGCATAAGGGCAAGTCTGGCAAGCGCTCCCACAATCCATATGATAGTGATGTGCTTATGAGTGGCATGGAGTCACTTAGCATTAGTTCTGATTATGCTGGTGCTTCATCAGGCCATGGGCATTATGCATCAGGTTCATCTTCAGGCTATGGACATGGGGCTTCTGTAGGGTATGGAAGTTATGGATACGGAGAGAATCAAGCACAAGCACAACCTAGTGCTGTCGTGGCATTAGCCACTCCAGAGCAGTACACACGATTCTACTATGAGTGGGAGAGTCACTACCATCAGTATTTTGACTGGGCTCAATATTGTGCTTATGTTCGGACAGTACACAACATCATCCTAGTCGCTCCTATTGTTAAAGACCCTTACAGACATGACTTTGATCCACACCGACATTCTTCATGGCAATAGAGTGACTCTACATGTAAGAAATTTCATCTTTTAATCTTTTATAACAATTTCAAAGTGCTGCACTTGTCTGGTTATTGATTATTCACAATTCTTAGTATATATGCATGATATATGACACAAATTGCTTGTTTATATTGTTTTTTGTGTCCAAAAGTGTATTTTTATGTGTATTTTGATCATTTTCATGCGTTTCTGCACCGATCGATACGTATCTCCGATACGATACGATACAATACGATACGTCTCTTAAAATCGCCTGACCGATACAATACCCGATACCGAGACTTAAATCCTTGCCTGCAACTCATCTTCCTCAAATCCATTGGAGAAGATGAGTTGCATGTATCACACCATGGAAGCAATTAAGGTCTAGGAAATCTTGTAGGGAACACCATAAAACTAGGGATATAAGTACTTATGGCAGTTGTTGTCCGTTCATCCATAAAGTTGATGAAGCCTTAATCTGAATCTAGGGTTTTTGCGCAAGGAAAAGATTCTGTCATATGCACATGGTTTTTTTTTTCACTCTGCAATTGCTGATTTGGTATGTTGCTGCCTCATTAATTGAAGATCTGGTCATATCTATTATGTTCCTTGCGGTACCATGCTCTCTATGATGCTAGTCTATCATATTGTTGGATTTTCTTTCCAAACCCTAATCAAAATTTTGGAGTTCTTTGTTTCCTGTCCAAAGAAGTTAATTGCTTCATGGTGTTCCCAACAAGGATACCGGCAACTCTATGTTTACTTCTTTGTAATCGGATTGGTGCAAAATTCTAGGATAACCTTCTCTCTCTACCAAGGGAGATCCAATTCTGATTTGAGGGCAATCAGAGCCCTCTAGCTATCTGCAATTTGGAGTTCTTGGTTTCTTGCGCAAAAAAGTTAATTGCTTCCATGGTGTTACCTACAAGGATACCTGCAACTCATCTTCCCCAATTGATTTGGGGAAAGATGAATTGCAGTTTTTTTCCTTTTTTTTTTTTGCAAGGGCATTTTTGTTAGTTCACCTTTTGTTTTTAATGTTATTAGTCTTACACTAAGGGAATGAGGGTAAATGTTAACTTTTAAAAACCTCAAGGGGGCACACAGAATTTTTCAAAACTCAGAGTTATTTTTGTAATTATGTGATACCTCAAGGGAGGTACGTGAAAATTTCCTTTAGTTTTAATGTCCTTGACGAGATATATCAAAAGCCACTACTAACCCTTTTATGAATAGTGACAAATATTGGCATATGAAGGTTTTCCTCCACAAGATGTAGACCTCCAAACATTGAACCACTGCATAGCTTTTGCTACACAGATCCTCCATGGCGCATGTGCTCGTAGCGGTCTGTGCGGCGCAGACTAGGCTGCATGCACAATGACCGTCTTACCTTTGCTTGGACAAGACGTTTGGACAGGAATAAGGTGGTCTTTGCACGCTCAACTCAGTCTACACCGCTCAGGCCGCTACGGGCAGCACGGCATAGAGGATCTGGATCCATAGCCTTTGGTGTCTTAGATTGAAAAGTTTGAGAATTTGACTGACTTTAGCGAATGCTGGTGAGAAATAGAGAGTATCGAAGAGGAAAGGTAACAAGATGGCAGCCGAAGCTGGCTTTTTCTTTCCATGAATGGCGCTCCACCCCACCCCCACCCCCACCCCACCCCACCCCACCCACCGACCGCCGCAGCTTAGTTTTTTCTATTTTAAGTAGAGACAGCCTAATAAAAGTAGTACACTTAATTGCCTTTGTCTGTTGTGTTATAAAAAGAGTTGTATTTCTAAGGCAAAGGCATGCAAAGTCCTCTACTTCGCCTGAGAAATAAAAGGCAAAATGTCTCACCTCCGAAAGGAGGGTTAAGCCCCTTTCCCAAATAAGATTGTAGCTACACCCAAATTTAAGGTCATTAATGTACTCTTGCAGCTAATAGTGGAACCCATGCAAATGACAGCAAGTCGATAACTACAAAGAATTTGACCCTCTCTCCATACCACACAATTTTGAGAATTTTTATCCTCTCAATTACACTGTCTTTACTTGACGTCAAGTACATCTAATAGAGGGAGGTGGATCCCACGTGGACCCTATCTCGGATAATGTGTTCAGGCAAGGGTAAGATAGTCATTTCTGCCTCCTCTGTTAGATGTATTTGACGTCAAGTACAGACAGTGTAATTTAGAGGATAAAGTTAATTGAGATCCTACCTGCACTCTTGCAGTGGGGTTATTATTGGGTATGGTTACCATGCCCCTATTTTCAATATATACAATTTTTTTTTAATCTGATCGAATATTATTTGGGATCCACAGAAATTATCCCCTAAGCTTTATTGAAAAATCAATATAAAACTGAAATACAAAGGGGATCGGAGGGGGACTTAACCCGCCCTACCCCTTTTCGCAGGAATAAATCACTCTCACACACAACTAAAACATAAAACCACCCAGTAAGAAAAATTACTAATTAAATTATAATTTAAAAATTGGTAAATCAGCTTTGTCTTCCCTCAATATCCGGCACAAACCTCCGGGAAACTACTGATTGGCATAAAATAAGGAGTTAACTGAGGATTCACAAACAAGATTAGCCAAAAAATCTGTTGTTCGATTATTTTTTCTATACGTGAAATAAAGGTTAACCCGAGGAAGTCAGTTAGGGCTACACTTCTTGAAATCAAAACTAGCAACTCCAAATACGGCAAGCTCTTTGAAAAACAAATCGCACAATAATTGTAGAGTCCGAGTTGATATGACATCCCGAAAACCCAACTTAGCACACAATGTCAATCCATCCAGGAGGACCTTGATCTCTGCCACCGAATTAGTACAAACAACATAAAAATTGGAAAAAGCCGCAGGCAGTCTACCATTGTAGCCAAGGATAATTTTCCCACCTCCACTAACACCTGGATTTTCTTTACTTGCACCATCAACATTTAATTCAACCATATTAAACAGAGGACATCAATAGATCGGCGAGGGAGCTTTCTATTTTGTAGTTGGAGGGCTCATTTGAAAGACCTGCATGACTAGATCATCCTTCACGAAGTTTTATATACACATTAATAACACTTAAATCAAGTTTTGTTTACAAATTGATCGTTTCCCCCTCTTCTCTTAATTCATATTTGGGTGCAGCAGATATTTGGGCCATTGAGATAGGCTTATCTCACCAGCTGTACATTGAGGAAAAATTTTCCCCTTTTTTAGAAAAAAAAGGGTTCAATGCTATCAATTAACAGATTGATACTACATCTCATTGTTTGAACAAAACCAGAAAGGCTTTAACATAAATTAAAACTTCTTAATTAAATAAGAAGCACAAAGTTTCTCTTCAATGGAAATTGCTTTTGTGCTGGATGGCTGGACACATATTTTCATGTCCATGTATTTCTTTTATTAAATATTTATGTACACAAAACTAACTACTCTCCCTTTCCCACTATTTCTCTGTGTTTGTGAATGTATTAATTAATTAAGAATGTGATGGATAAGAAGAGAGTAAATGGAGAGGGATACAAGAAGAGTTCTTCCAAACCCTAGAATGCAACCTAAGCATCTCCTTGATCTTCTCCTTAGTCTTGAATCTACAATCCACCTGGAGCACCAAACACAACTTGGAAACAACACCAACTTGTAGCATCTCCTGAAGAACACTTGAAGTCGCAGAGAACCTCGACACTGAAGAAAGTATCCTCACTCCTCTATCAGTGGCCACATGTGAAACCCTAAGTATCTTCTTGGACACTACAGCAATTCCAGCTCTGTGCCTTAACAACTCGGCTCTCCCTTCTGCGCATCCACATAGCTGATCCAACACCACCAATACCATCTCAGAATCTCTCTTCTCTGTCGTCTCTAGGAGTATCTCAGTCAACACCGAAACTGCACCAGCTTCCACGGCTTTGATCCTGTTTCGACTCCATTGACAGAGCTCAACCAAGATCTGTAATGAAGCCTTAGATGCCTGTTGCGAGATCTGGTCACGCAAAACGTTAACGATCTGAACAAAGTGTTCCACTCGCAAGGACATCAGGTAAGTGGGATCAGACAACTCGAACATGGATTTCAGAAGCAATGTAGCGTAAGCACGAGATGTGTAACTCCCATGTTGCAAGACCCGCATCATCAATCTCTCAATGAAATCACCATTTCTGCTGATCAGAAGTTTCTTGAGGCCAACCTCCGAGATATGGAGACGGTGAAGAATGTATAGGGCTTCAGCAGTACTGGCTCCACCACTCGTGCCTTCATCTTCCTCTACCATCCTTAAGCTTGAGCTCTCGTTGGCTACGATTGAAGCCAAGAACTCAACTGCCCCTGCAGATTCCAAACATTTCCGGTTCCTCTCGCTTTCGTTGGCGATGGATCTGAGACTTCGAAGGCATCTCATCTGATGTTGAAGGGTCTTACCCTCGTTGAGGAGTTTAACGATCTGGGCGTTATCGACCGGTGGCTTTGGTGTTGGGATTCGTTGGATGCCTTTAGAAGCATTGAGAGTGCACCATGCTTGGATCAACCGTCGGAGAGTGTGGTTTGGGGTCATAAGATCCGTTTCTGACAATAATAAGGGTTGTCTGGTGACTGGGCAGGTATTGTTCTTGCTTGAGAATATCCATCTCTCTATGAAATCCCGATCGTAGGTTATCCCGGAGGATACAGTCACCGGATCTCTCATGATTTCCATGGAGATCGGGCAGAGAAAATAGGATGGAACATCGACTTCTTCCATCTTGAACTTGTAAGAATCAAAAGCTAGCCGGTAAATAAGAATGAGAAAACCCGGAAAGGAGAAGAGACTCTGATCACTGCTTTGATTAAAGGTACGAGATGAAGTCGTTAGAAGTTGCAGATCAGTTTGGGAAAGTTTGTGAAGGACTGAAGGTGAGTGGAGACCTGATTTTATTTATAGGAGAGAGAGAGAAAGATTCAAAATCGAGAAAGTCAAAAAACACGGAGGATTTCACCAAAAAAAAAAATAAAAATACGGAGGATAATATTAAAAAAAAGGCAGATGCATGTACCTGTGAGAGGTAACCACCTGTCTGATTCTTATTATTTTCAAGGGAAGGAAGGGTATATCTGGGAACAAATTGGACAGGTGATTACCTCTCAAATGTACGTTAACTATCTGCACGTACACGTACATGCAGATGATCCATTGGGGTTTTTTTTTTTCCCTCTTTTGTTTGGTCTGGGTACAACTGTCAAGTACAACAACTCACTTTACGTGTGAGAAAGGTGTGTTTCTCTCTAACTTGTTTGACTTTCTCTCGGTAAAAACTTAAAGAATTCCTTTCTCTAACTCATGCCTTTTTTTTTTTTCAATAAAATATTGACTTGCCGCACCCACATTTTCAACGTGGAGTATGGATGTCCATACATAATTGAAACCATTTACATCCAAATCATAAAACTGTTTAATAAATAATTTGATTTTAGTTTTAAAATTGAGATCTTGAATCATTTAAACTGAAATAACTTAGGGTAAGAATAAATAAATTGCACCTAACAAATTAAGAGACATTCACACCTATTGAATAAAAAATTTAAACATATAAAGAAGTATAACCTTATAATTATTAAAAATAAACATATAACAATAATCAATTCAATTCAATATTAAGTTTACATATATTTCATTAAAAAAATTGTTTAAATAAAAATAAAATTAAAATTTTTTAAAATCATTTAAAAAAATTGAAAATGTTTACTAAAAAGTTCATTTTAGTTTCATCGCAAGGCGGGAGAGGGCAAGAATAAATATCGAAAGGGTATTTTTGAACATACAAAAATCCTAAGAGGGGTTTGTGAAACCTAAGATGATGAATGAACCGTCAATAGATGGAGGAAAACTTAATCCGAATAATATATAGAGAAAAATTCTCTATGAGGGAGTGAAACGCCTATGCACTCAAACACAGAAGGGGCATAATGACTACCCCACTTCCTATTAAAGGCAAAATTCTTGTTTCCAATGATACTAACATGTGTACTCTCATTAGCCGGTGCATGTGCTAGGGCCACACTCCCCGTAGAGAACTCTCCCCTATAATAGATAGTATAGCTGCAAGGATGGTATCATGAACTGTGGGAGTGTGGGTTTTCTAACAAAAGTCTATTGATAAAAACCTATAAAGATAGGATCCTGACCTGTCTCGATGTTCTCAAGATTGGATAAAAAAGTCTTGAGCTAGAATATTCCTCAAAAGTCCATCACGCTATTACACCATTTTGGTCAATGGTCGAACCTGAAAGAGTTTTCAACAACCGTCCATGTTCAGTTATTTCCATTAAAGGTCCAAACGTTCCAAATAACGGAAAATTTAATTTATATATTGCATTTAGGGATGCAAGTTTGGCCTTCCCAGCCTGAGCCTGCCTTAATCGATCTGGGCTGAGATGCACTGACTTTAAGAGCTAAGACTGATAACCCTTTTGTATTTATAATGATTGTAATAGAATTTTGATTTTGAATATATTACAATATAGTTACAGACAAGAGATAATGTCTGAACACCTTGTCTGAGCGGGGGTAAGGCGGTCTTTTCCATCTTACTGTGTGTGAGACGCATGAAAATAAGGGCAACTCAAAAATAGAGGATCCACAAACGTTTGGGAGGATAGATGGATTCCCCTCTGACAACTCACAAGTTTCAATAACAAAAGCTGATGATTGTGAGCTGAATTGGGTTTTCGAACTCAAAGATCAGCAGAACCGCACTTGGACGCTCAGCTTGTTTAATCACTCTTCCACTCCTCGAATTTTTGGCTGTCCCTCTATCATTGTTTTCTGGAGAAGATCAGTTGGTGTGGAGCTTCAAAAAATTTATGTTTTTCAGTTAAATCCGTTTACCAATTCCAATGTAATTTACAAAGAGCTAAAGAAAACACAGTAGCTTCGACTTCAAGGAGCAGTAGTTGGAACTTGGAAGAGTCCTCCATCGGATATGTGGAAAAGGGAGTTCGGCTCCACTGCATGTACCAACAGGTGAACCTACGTGTGAGAGTCAATCACTTGTTCTATTTTTGTCATTTACAAGGGGTTGGAGGGGTTTTTATAAAAATAAAATTAAAATGTGATTGATTTTGAGATGTACGTTCACCTGTTGATACGTGCAGATGATCCATTATCTGAAAGAGGATATGGAGATTCCAAACACTTCTAATTCTAAAAATAAATTATGTTCATCCCGTGTAAGGGAGACCAGTATGACCAATGCGCTTGTAAGGACCAATGGAGGAGGCACAGAAACATCTTGGGATGGGATTTCGGCTTTTCACAGGGGAGGGTGTCTCGGCATGGGTGCTACACTCCCCACAGATAGCTTTTCTCTCACGTTTAAATATGACTTTCTAACCTCCCACCCCTAAAAACAGTTTAAATAAAAACCATGGGCGATTATTTTAGATCCGGACAAGTTAAAACAAAAGCACCTATTTTTTTTTTTTTGGTGGGAAGCAAAATAGAACATGGCACCACAGCAGCAAAGGAAAGCTTGTGGACTTCACGTAGAAAATTAGAAGATGTCGGCGTGCGTCAATAGACAATTGGACACGAGTTAGAAAGAGAAATACCTTTTGTTTTAGTTCTTAGAGAGAGAAAGTCAAAAGGATGTGAAGGATTTCCGCTTTGCGAATCACTGGGTGCCATCTAGGCGAAGGAAACGATGAGTCCAGTCCGTAGAGGATGTCGATTCAGGAAACGATAAGCTTCGAAGACTCTTTTTTTTTTTTTTTTTTTCCCCAATTAATAATAGTAATAAAGTTGTCATACTGGAGGATGGAGGATACCGTGTTTTGACTTTCTGGATTTTGAATCTTTTTTCTCTCTCTCTCTCTCTCTCTCTCTCTCTCTTCTAATAGTAATATAAAAGGAGGTCTAACCTTCACAAACTTCCTCAAACAGATCGATCGTCTGCAATTCCGAACGAATTCATCATATCTCCTTATAACTTCAACCAAAGTACTCGACCAAACCTTTCTTCACCTTTCTGGATTTCTGTTTGTTTCAACCATTCGTTTCTGTTATTCTCTACATCTCTTTCAATCTTGAGCTTATTCACTTCCACAGCTTTCCCTCCGGGTTTTGACTCGTCGACAAGTTCAAGATGGAGGAAGTCGATGTTCCATCCTATTTTCTCTGCCCGATCTCCATGGAAATCATGAGAGATCCGGTGATTGTATCCTCCGGAATAACCTACGATCGGGGTTCCATAGCGAGATGGATATTCTCAAGCAAGAACAACAATACCTGCCCAGTCACGAGACAACCCTTATTATTGTCAGAAACGGATCTCATGACCCCAAACCACACTCTCCGACGATTGATCCAATCATGGTGCACTCTCAATGCCATCGACCGAATCCCAACACCAAAGCCTCCTGTCGATAAAGCCCAGATCCTCAAACTCCTCAACGAGGCTAAGATCCCGCAACATCAGATGAGATGCCTCCGAAGTCTCAGATCTATTGCCAACGAAAGCGAGAGGAACCGGAGAAGTTTGGAATCTGCAGGAGCAGTTGAGTTCTTGACTTCAATTGTAGAAGAGGACAATGAAGGCCCCAGTACTGATGAAGCCCTATACATTCTTCACCGTCTCCAGATCTCAGAGGTTGGCCTCAAGAAACTTCTGGTCAGAAGAAATTGTGATTTCATTGAGAGATTGATGATGTGGGTCTTGCAACATGGGAGCTACACATCTCGTGCTTACGCAACATTGCTTCTGAAATCCATATTCGAGGTATCTGATCCGATTTACCTGATGGCCTTGCGAGTGGAACACTATGTTCAGATCGTCAACGTTTTGCGTGACCAGATCTCGCAACAGGCATCTAAGGCTTCATTACAGATCTTGGTCGAGCTCTGTCAATGGAATCGAAACAGGATCAAAGCCGTGGAAGCTGGTGCAGTTTCGGTGTTGATAGAGATACTCCTAGAGACGACAGAGAAAAGAGATTGTGAGATGGTGTTGGTGGCGTTGGATCAGCTATGTGGATGTGCAGAAGGGAGAGCCGAGTTGTTAAGGCACGGAGCTGGAATTGCAGTGGTGTCCAAGAAGATAGTTAGGGTTTCACATGTGGCCACTGATAGAGGAGTGAGGATACTGTCTTCGGTGTCGAGGTTCTCTGCGACTTCAAGTGTTCTTCAGGAGATGCTGCAAGTTGGTGTTGTTTCCAAGTTGTGTTTGGTGCTTCAGGTGGATTGTAGCCTCAAGACCAAAGAGAAGGCCAAGGAGATGCTTAGGTTGCATTCTAGGGTTTGGAAGAAATCTTCTTGTATCCCTCTCCATTTACTCTCTTCTTATCCATCACATTCTTAATTAATTAATTTGTAAATTCACAAACACACAGAGAGAAACAGTGGGAAGCTAGGTGAGAGTAGTTAGTTAGTTAGTTAGTTATAGTTTTCTGTACAGTCATTATAAATTGGATAAAAGAAATACATGGTCATGATTCATGAAAAAGCAATTTCCATTGAAGCTTCTTCAATTCTTTTAGCAAGTTTTAATTTATGTGTCAGCCTTGCTGGTTCAATTCAAACAATTGAGGCATACTATCAAAAAAGGGCAAACTTTTCCTCAACAGCTGTAAAATTACAATTTTACCTATTATCCAGTCAAAGGTCTCACTAACGCTAGTGCAATAGACGGCAAATCCGACCAAGACAGAGAGAGGTCATCCATCCACTCGATCATTTGTGTCACCCAATTGATACATGTGTTGCACGTAGAGGGCCCGCCGCCACTTTTTTTAATTCTTGAATGTGCCCAATTATTTAAAGGTCTACTATACAAAGTGAGAAATAAGCTTGGCAAAGCAATTGTCCACTGAATCCCACTCGCTGATCACTTCTAATTAGGGGTATAAATGAATAGTCAAAATTCGTTTCTGAATCTGTGTTCGTATCCGTTGAGTATTATTCGAAAAGTTATATTTACACATAAACGGATAAAATATTTGATCCGTATTCGTATCAATGTCCGTATCTATTTAGCACTATCCGAATCCGTTCGAAAGTTAATCAGATGCAGATGTGGATATAGCACTATCTGAGTCGAATCCGATCCATTTACATCCCTACTAATGGTTGACTACCCAACCTAATTCCATTCCATTATCACGTGTAAAAAATTTTGTTGTTACCTGGGCTTGCAGTCAAAGAAATGGAATAATTAAATTTTTGTATTTTTCAATATACATTTTTAGATTCAATTTCTTTGACTGTGAATCGGGTAGTAAGAACATTTTGGCAACCCAGGTACCAGAAAAATTTCGCCCATAGTTAATCATCTCGTAATAGGGATAATGAAGACTTATCCATTGTGGATTTGGTTGGTTCAGAGAACGATAAACTTAAAGTTCAAGCATGAACAGACTGGGTCTATAGAAATTGGAAAATTATTCTCTCAGGTTTTCTGCCCAATACAGTTCGATCCCTTGTGCCTCTAATAAGAGGGGGTGGACTCCACCTGGGCAAGGGGTAAGGTTGTTATTTCTGCTGCCTATGAGAGGACTCCAATAAATTGTACCGAATAGAGAACCTGAGAGGATAAAGATCCAAAGAAACTTGACCTTAAACCAAAGACACTGGAGGCTGGATAAGATTTTTCGTACGAGAACCATTCTCGTACGCTAGATGGTGCACAGTGGAATCCAAGAGATCGAGCAAATGGATTCCATCTATACGCCATCTGGCGTACAAGAATGGTTCTCAGAATCTGATTATTGAGATATTGGTGGATAAGTTGTGAGGTGAGACAAATTTTTTGTTTTTCTTCTGACGAAGTAAAGGACTTTGCAGTGCCCAAAAAATACTAATCTTTTTGTAAGAATAGACAAAGTCATTGTACTACTTTTACAAGGTATTTACTGAAAATAGGAAAGACAAGCAGTGGGTGGAGTGGTGAGTGGAGCACCATTTATGCAAAGAAAAAGCCTGTTTTGGCGGCCATCGTCTACCTTTCACCTATTCCTATCAATTTCTCACCATGCACCAAAGGTAGTCAAAGTCTCTCCTTTCCGGTCTTGGACACCTAAAAGCCAAAAAAAAAGAAAAAGAAAAAAAAGAAAAGCTATGTAGTGCTTCAATGTCAATCTTGAATATGTTAGAAAATTAGAAATGTTTGGAGGTCTATTATCTTGTGGAGAAAAACCTTCACATGCCAAAATTTACCACTAATCGAAAAATGGATAGTGGTAGGTAGACTAATTAAGTCTTCATTTTTAAATAATTATGTTAGCACATGCCTCATATAAGGTGGTTCAAGAAAATTACTGTAGATGGTAGGTAATATTGTTTAACTAGAAATGTAGGTGAACTCATTTTAACTGAAGCGGTTTTTAGGTCTTATGGGGGTGGCAATATGAATGTTGTGAAATGAAGTTGATCGATTCACTTTAAATTTACTGTTGACAGTCAGTGGCCCACTCCAATAAGAAAACTGCATGAGTAACGCCAATGGTTCCTACTAATTAGGTATCATTCTCCCAAGAGGATTCCATGATTGACTCTCCTACCATGTATAGAAAACCCCTATCAATAAGACTCTCCACAATTGCTTCTATCTACAACCTACATTATATATATTCAGGTATAAATTTAACAAAGACATCTAGATCTATTAATATTTTATCTGTTGTTAGAGAGGCTTGACTTAAGCATCGAAGACTCCCCACCAGAACAAACCGACTCTCTTGTGCTTACTATGTTCTTCTATGCTGATTACCTGACAACAGAAGAATCCATTGATGATTTCTTGACGCGATAATTAGTTAAATCAAACATTGGATGGTCAGTTTTGTTAAGAGGACTTATTTTTAAGTAATCATGTAATTTTCCCCCAAGCTTTCTTTCCCTATACAAAATGATAACAATACGAGTTGAGGACTTTGCATGCTTGTGCCCTTCTTTTTGTACAAACAGTAACAGCAGTCTACAACAACTTTTATTTATCAGGTCGTCCCTACCAAGAGTAGGAAAGAAAAGCAACCGACAAATGCTAACGGCTATTTTACGGAAAGAAAAAACCCACTTTGTTTTGTCGGCCATATTATTCTGTTTTCTTGCCTCTTCTTCCTCTCCAGAGACTCTCCACTGCTTATCAGCCACCAGAGGGAAGTCAAATAACAGGAAAGGCCATATATAGCGCTTCAAAGCCACCCACCCACGACTCTTGCATGCGTTAGAAATGTAAGGCGGGAGAGGTCAACATATCTTGTGGAGGAAATCCGTCACATGCGATAATTTCTTCCATTAATATGAACTTCCGCATAACTAGTTTTGTTTTTTTGGTAAATCCGCATAAAGTTAAGTAGATCAAAACTAATTAAAATCTCTTTTTTGTTAATAAAATTACTAATACATGTTTAGCACAATTTATTTATTTATTTGAATTATTAAGGTAGGATCATAGAATTTAGAGACTCCAAGGTGTAACAAAAGACATGACGACCACAGATTGCTTTCCAAGCAAAAGTAGCCATCCAAAATATAAGAAAGCACAATTTAATCTTGGTATGATATGATTTCCAACGTGAACCTCATAAGAGAGCAAGCAAATAACCTCCTTCGCTGATGCTTAAATTGCTTTCCTGACTATTTATTTTCTTCGTTTCTCTACCTAGTACATTACTGCTACTTATGGCTTAGGTGACTGACTCTTGACTTGTCACTTCATAATGCCGATTTCCCAAAACCAGCGAAAGGTTCCCAACTCTTCTTTGATCCAACTTAGGGCCGATTGGCAACCTCGACCCGAGCTGAAGTGCGACGTGTCTGGAAACTCTAGATGTAAATGGATTCGGGAACTACTGTGAACGGTCTAAACTTCGACCCTTATTTCTTACTTCATATTGTAAAGGGGACCAAAGCCCATTTTGTTGGGGGGGGGGGGGGGGGAAGGTGCGGGTGCACCTGCATGGACTACAGGTGACTGTTACAAGAATGGAAGAGTGAAAGGGTCACCATTAAAGATCTCCCCCCCACCGCGGTTCATTGTTGGCTTACACACTAGGCTACCCTTCTCCGAAAGCTCCACAGAACCACCTACCACTGTCTTCGGCCGGAGGGGTTTATTGCACAAAAATGCCAAGACGCAGGCGCTCCCGAAGAGGGAAGCCCAACGAATGTCACTTGCAAAGCCCTGCACCTCATTAATCATTGAGTGTCTGTAGGCACGTGTAACATGTACACGCCATCTAATCATGTGTTTATTTTCAATAAAATAAGACATCGTCATGCATAGTAGAAAAACACTAAATAGTGTTTTAGAGTCAAGAAAAGAGACTCAAAAAATTGAAATGAGGGAACTCACATGCTTGAGAAAGGCACTAAATTTGACAGTGAACTACTCAGGGAATACCCCATCCGTCAGATGGAAGAAAAATTGTGTTCATGTGAAAGAAATGCCAGTGACCTTTTTACTGGTAACTGAACGAAAAGACAAGCAAACAAACTTATCATACAGGAAAAACAAGATAAACATCTATCTATTAAAACATAATGTACATGGATACAATTCACATACGGAACACCATACAAACATGACCAGAAGACAATTTGGTTGCCATTGCTGGGGATGGTTGAACCTCCAAGTAGGACTGACTTGATATAACTTCGACAATACCAAGTGGCATAATAGGCTTAGAGCACAAGGTTACAGAGAGGGAAAACATCTTCGGTGTCATGACACTAGTGTTGGCCTAGGCGTTCCTGAGTAGCCAGAAGAAACAATCAAATCTTATACACAAAATCTAGTGAAATCAAAAATAGCCTGACACCTAACAAAGTTGTACAAAGGGCGTGAGGAAACAGGAGGGCTTTTGATTTTTCTCATGGTACACTGTCCAGAACGATGTCACCAATTATGTTTTCTACTTGCTAAAGATACCTGTTTAAGCTAACACTGACTAGAGATGAAAATTAAACAGTAGTATGGCTCAACGCATTTTCTTTAAGGTCCTATGGTGTTTCATATGGTGTACAAATAGAATGTGATCATAATTCTGACATAGAACATAGCTATCCAAATTATCCTATTGAAAATCATCATTAAGTAAATTTTTTAACTGCAATAGGGCATATCAATCACTACATGCAGTTGAGGTCAAGTGATCAAATGGAAAAACCCAAAAAAGAAAAATGCATAAAGTTGTTCAATCTAGCAAATGTCAAATTTTTGAGATTGAAATAAACATTTGCGTTACTTCAATAAAAAATACATACTACTAGGCCTCGTAGGTCTCTAATAAATTAGCAAAAATAAGAATCATACCCCTATGCTCTTTTCTTATACTTTGCACATGCATTGATTTGCAAACTTATGTTCGTATTGATTGTAATTGTTTGTTTGGCATGTATATTTTAAACCAAGGCCAGGAATTTTTGTTGTATATTTGTGATGGTCCAACTCAAAAGCCCAAGTTTCAGGGTGGAGAGGCCTTTCCCAAAGTCATAAGCATAGCAGTTGCACACTACCCCGACCGATGTGGACTAAACCTCTTCCCCTCCCTCCCAACTCTCAATTCCTGGCCACAGAGAGCACTCAGTGCATCAACTCCCCCTCCCCCCCAGCTTTAGGCCATGGGCCCACATGGCCAATGCTATGCAACCCGCTCTGATACCATTTGACAGCATTAAACCTAAAAGCCCAAGCTTCAGGATGATGAGGTGATGCAGATCAGCAGCAGGATAGGTACTTTTTAAAGTACCAGCTGAAGAAGCACTCTTGACTCAAGTGTTGTAGCTGAGTTAGAGTTCACTCAGTCCTTGATGGCTCTTAGTTATGATGTGTTTTAGTTAAGTCTTTTATTTATGTTTTACTGTAAGTAGTGGGCTACGCACGTTAAGGTCAGGCACATACAATTATGTGTCTACACCTTTATTTCTGTTTCCTATTGTGTTTACGACTCT
Organism: Telopea speciosissima; assembly: GCF_018873765.1. Classification (NCBI taxonomy): domain Eukaryota; kingdom Viridiplantae; phylum Streptophyta; class Magnoliopsida; order Proteales; family Proteaceae; genus Telopea; species Telopea speciosissima. The sequence continues at coordinate 17,391,189 of NC_057922.1, forward strand.
ATTTCTGCTTCCTATTATATTTTACTCTCCTTTTTAGAGTAGGAGTCTTATTAACTCAACTAACTCTACTCAGTTGTTGTTTCACAAAGCTCCCAATGATTTTGAATAAAGATTTTAATGGCTTTTTGCTATATGGAGCTGTGAGAGAACATACGGGAACATCTGGAATTTTTTTATTCTGTTTGGTTGCTGTTTTCATAGCTGGTGGCAACCCAATGTTTTGGGGGAATTTTTGTGGCAAATCGACATCATCTAGAGTCATCCATCCTTAAGATTTAACTGAGACTTGAAGTTTTTCTCTGTCCAAAAGGGCTGGTTCGACCAGATTCTGGTCCTCATCAGATCTGCTGATTGACTGCTATCATAGTTCCTAGATTTTAGGAACTAGTAGTTGCTATTTCTGAAACTATCCCCTGGTTTTCAATCTGATTGTTGGATCATCACAAAACTTTGGGGTTAATTTACTCTATCTGAAAGGCCCACACTCCACCTGAATTGCGCCAGATCTGTTTGGTAGATTGTGTGTTATTAAATTTCATCTATTTCTGGTTGCCTAGTAGCTATTGTGATCATGTTTTTTGAGTGGCAGCTTAACACCTATTGGTAAGGTATGCCAATCTCATTAAGAGGCCCTTCCTAGGATCATAAGCCCAGCAGCCACACACTACCCGATCGATGGGGGACTACATCGCACCCGCCCCCCCCCCCAAAAAAATACATTCCTGGCCATGGAGCACACTCGTTGCATCAGTTTGCAGTCATTGCCTTGACCTTGGACTAATGTTGTATCTTCATTTGAAAAAACTTCAGCCAAGTAAATAGTAGGAGAAAGAAAATAAAGGTGACAAGTAAAGAGAAGGATCTCATACCTGAAGCATTTGCATTAATTTTGGGTGTTGCTCTAAAAGCTCACAAAGTTTCTCTCGGTCACTCAACAAAGACTATCATGAAATAAAAAAAGAAAACTTAGGAAGAGGAAAATTGAAAATGCTGAAATGGATACCAGCGCTACCCTTATACAGGCAATATCCAACAAATACCTGAATGGCTTCAGGGGAACTAAAGTACTCCTGCAGTGACATCCCTGAATCTTGATGTTGCTGGGATGAATTATCACCATGCTGGTACAGGGTTTGTGGTTGTACATGTTCACCCTGTTGTTGCAGAGGTTGTGAAATGTGGTCTGGTTGTTGGGGTTGATAGTAAACAGGTACTGGAGAAATATGGGACTGTGGCATTTGCAGTGGCTGCATTAGCACTTGAATGGGGCCATGTAGCAGAGACACCCCTTGGTCTGATTGCTGTTGTGAAACTTGAATAGGTGGTCTAATATGCTGAGGATGGGGTGTACGAGGTGGTTGTGGTGGTTGCAGTGGTTGTAACTGTACACGAGGTTGAGCCAACTGAATGGCAGCTTGACTGGTTACAGAATGTAGGAGACCAGATAGGTTTTGGCCCTGTTGCTGAGTTGCCATACTGCTCAAAAAATTTCCAGGCATGGATGTAGGCCTATTAGGTAGCAACGGTGGTAAAGGTGGTGGAGGTGGTGAATAAGAAATCAGACCTCCAGATGCAGAAAAATTACTGGATCGAGTATCACTTAAAGATATAGCAGATGTCAATGGAAGCTGAGGGGTTCCAGCACTAGTCTGACTAAACCCTGATGACTGGGAACTAGTCTTTAAAGGTGTTTGTGTAACAGATGAAGCCGAATATGGTGGAGGTGTAGGAGGAAGCGGAGGTGGTCTAGCAGATCCACTAGAAGTGTTGATCTCATCGTGTAACCTACTTGAAGGTGAGGCAGAAGCCCACAAATACTTTGAATCCTGCATATGAGAGGCGGTGGTTAATTGCATAGTAACTGCTGTTAAATACAGATAGATGCTCTGTTTGACAGTGAAAATTATAGGAGTGATTTAGTGATTCTGCAAATGCAGATGAACTAGCTGAAGGTAATAGCAAGCTAGCAGCAGAATTGTGAACAGAAGGTTTGTCTTCTCTTACATGGAAAGCCGGTAGAGCACTGGGGCCACTACCATCAAATGCTTGCAATGGATATCCTGTTGGCATTGGTGGTTGCAGATCTCTCATAGAGTGACCAAATGGAGAGGAATGACTTTGAACAGGTTCAGCTGTCTGTGATGTTATGGAGGAGACCATTGGTGGAGGAGGCAACGGAGGTAATGGTGGTTGATTGAGCAGCGGCTTCTGTTCATAAGGTCCTTGAGATCCAGTTGCCAAAGTAGTGTTAAGAGCTTGTTGCGGACTGGCCCTCTGATAGAAAGTAGGTGGAGTTGCTCTAGAATCATCTAGCATTTGCACAGATCGAAAACCTTTATTATAGAAAGGTGAAGGTAATCCAGAGAGGTTTGCTGTTGCAGCAGAATCAATCCTACCAGAGGGCATAATAACTGGAACAGCATTCTTTATTTCATCAGATTGCTCTTGAAAAAATGGTTTCTCTCCATTTGGTCCCATGTACTTCTCTGAAGAAATACTTGCTTCTTGGCTCAATGCCATCTCAGATCGTGAAACTGACCTCGTAGAAGAAAACTCACTTCGTGTATTTTCAACAACATTGGATGTTGATGGTGTACCCAGGTGAGAAAACTGAGTACTTTCATTTACATCACTTTCAGTCTCTTCAACAATTGAATGGGGGGGACTTTCCCCAATATTGACTGGAGCAGGCTGCAAATTATCATCCGGCTGAGGAAATGGTATTCTATCATCCAATTCTGCCTCCTCGTCATCAAACACAATATCTAATTCCTGCAGATCATCATCAAGATCTGCTTTCAACTGCTGAGATCTATCGAACTTCTCAGAATCAATTTCATTCTCAGGAGGTGCATTCTTGTTTGGTGCTGCTGGCTCCCCAACAGTAATAGTTGCTAGATTTTGACGCTCTCTCTGTCTTGCCATGAACTCATCAACATGAATTGATGGAGGCCTACCACTGGTTGATCCTCCACGCTGTATTGAGCCTACAACATTTGAGCTACTACTTACACCATCTGCAGTGTTTCTTTCTCTGGCAACATAGTCATCCACATGCATAGAAGGTGGCCTGCTGGTGTTTGGCTTGCGCTGCCGAAAGGTATCCCTACGAGTAGGAGCACTAGAGGCAGATGGAAGCCCCAATCCCCGCGAAAATGCAGTTGGGCCCATGACCTCTGAACCTGACCCTTCAACTCTGGAACGTCTATTGGAGACTTCCACTGATGCTATTTTTCTCTTTACAGGAAGGGCTGGCAGTCTATCAGATGAAGATTCAGGGCATTCCCAGAGAAACTTGTCTGTGAGTCCCCCAAGAGAAAAGAAATCATCAGTCTTTTCAGCATTACTGTCGGGCTTCATGATCCGTAGCAATGATGATCCAACTTCATCATTCAGAATGCTCTTCATTGTTAGAGAAGGAAACAATAGATGAGGCGGAAGTATCTTTGAATGAACTTGAACATCACTTGATGATGAAGGAACACATTCACCAGAACAGATATCATCCACTGTAAATGAGCCAATTGGCTTTTGCAGCAAAAACAATATCGATTTTGCAAATTCCAGAGTCTGCACAGTGCTTAGAAAATACTGTAAGTTAGACCACAATTCAGAAAGGAAGCATGAAATGGAAAACTAAATGTATGATAGCTAACCTCAGATAAAGTGGTTTCCAGATTTGAAGCGGCTAACTTTTCATCCTCATTCAACGTCGTGTTCAACAGAACTATCAGTTCCTCTAAATCAGAATTTTTCGGGGGGGAATCATCAGTGCCATCAAAATCATGAGGAAGCCCAAAAAGGCATTTCAACACAGCAACTCCCTCCATGTTAAAACTGATAAACAAACAAAATTACTTTATAGGAGATGCAATTTAACAACAAAAATTTGCACACAAGATGATGGTATGTGCACACCTATCCATAAAATTCAAAATGCAGGTTCCTATCCATAAATTTCAAAATTCAGCTTCTCAAAAACTAACTAATCTTTCTCCAGTTTGCAGATAGAAAAGGTTCCAGACCAAGACAGTGAATAATCAATTAAAAGAAGAAAAGAAAAACTGCAAACCAAGGTAATATGATACAAGAAGCGGGACCCCCTAGGATGCATAGGATCCCCCTAGGAGAAGTACTCGGGTGGAGTATGAGTTGTGATCCACTAACTCACATCTTTAGTAATCAAGGCCTTTGAGGATTCTAGCAAGCTTCAAATGCCATAACTCATCAACAGCAACCATCTATTAACACAACTACATCTCCCACAGCAGAGAAAAAAAAAAACAACCAATCCAGACAATGGCGGTAAAACTGGGTAGCAGACTTTGGAGTTGTAGAAAGATATGGTTAGATATTACCAGCCGAGCCAACACGGGCTTGAAATAAGACCTCAGGGCGACTCAAATGGTCCTCTGGTTTCATCATCAACAGATACCAGGTCAGAAAGAAAGAGGAACATGTTTCAAGAGATGGCGGAAGTGCTATTCTGCCTAGGTCTTTTCGATTCAAGCTTGGACAACATCAGGGCCACCAAAAAACTCTTCAAATGTGATGTTTTGGATCTGGATACAAGTCTTCACATGCTGTTCTCTTCTCAAAAACCCTTTACTACTCTAGCGTTCAAGGTGAGAGAGCAGGACAGAGTTGGCTGCCTTAATTGACTCTCAAACCTGTAAACCTGCTCTGATACCAAGTTAAAAATGGTGTAAGAATCGAATCAAGAGAGGAGAGGAGAAGATAGGAGGTGAGAAGAGAAGAGAATGTGCAACCGAATAATGGAGAGAGTTGCTTCCTCTCCCATATTTGATTTCCTAATATGAAGTGAGAATTACAACCACCTCCCTAGGGAGGTAAAAGGTAAAAAAGGAAAATTACAACATAAGACAACAAGATACTAAACTAGTACCCAAACTACCCTTATTACATAAACTCCAACAGATCCTCTTGAAGAGTTGGTTCTTATTTGAACTGGTTCTACATTAGGATTCTTCCCTGTCAACTCAACTGATAACCTGTTCCCTCATTGGTTCCTGATATTGGTATTGTTTCAGATCTGTTACAAGCAAGAGCTTCACCTTCAAACCAGGTCTCAGAGACTGGTATTATTTCTGAAGTTCCAGGTTCAGTCAAGTTCCTGATATCAAAGTAGTCATCGATCTCAGAGACTATTGCTGATCTAAATTCCTTGTTCTAAATCTAACGTGCTGCTTTGATCTCTGTGGCTATTTTTCACTAGTTGCTAAATCTGGTTCTGGTTCTACCTGCTATTTCTGTAACCTATTTCTAATCTCAGTCTATTTTCTATTTCTGAAACAGGTTTCCAGTTTGGAAAGTTTCTAAAATCTGACTTTTTCTGAAGTTTCCAAATCTGAGAGTTACCTTCTATTGTCGCTATAGTTCCAATCTAATTTCAGGTTTATATTTCTAAACTTGGATTTGCTAACTTGTCATAACTTCAGATCTAACCAAAGGATTGATCTGAAATTGAAGTATTCGGTTCCCCTCTTTAATTGAGCCTTCAACCAAGGATTGAGCCATATCAGAATTCCTGATCTTCTGTTATTGGATTTTTCTTAAATCTAGGTTCCTAAATTCCCTGGGATTTCGGGAACTTTTCTGTTGGTTTCTAAACCCTAATGCCTCAGGTAACTTAGAACCACATTTAATAAAATGAAATTCAACTTATCAGCATATCATTTTGTTTAGCTGCACTACAATTCAATAGGAAACTAGGAATATATAGAAGATTTACTAGTTAGAACAGGATAACTCACACCTACCCAAGAGAAGTTACTTGTACTTTAACATTGTCTTGATACACCGCAAGTGGAAGGAACTTGAACATTCCAAGATTATGTACCCAGATCTTTTGCCCTTCTCGATAAAAAATTTTGGCATTCTTATTGAACAAATAGAGGGAATAGAAATCTCCAAAATCATTGAGTGCAAGACAACGCATTAATTAAGGAATCCAAGCCAGCAAGCAATGTAGTCTGCGCAGTTATTGGAAACCTTGATCTCTATGCCGTAAAACAAAAATTAAAAACTAGAGTCGATCAAAACTATAAGGCACAAAATAAAGATTCTACATACGTATTTTGAGTTGATTCCCTGAGGTACAGGTGCTTATAAATCCCATAAACAAATTCTCCAAACAAAGGACCCCGTGGAATTCTAGGAACAATAAATTTTTGTTCTTTGAACCAAATACCAGAAGTGAATATCCATCAATTGCATGTAGAATTGTTATCATCTTGCATAAGTTAGAAACATAATTTGTCGTGGAAACTAGGCAACCAGTCTTGATATAATCTCTGTCAAAAGCAACTTAAGAATGGGAAGAAAATCAGTATAAGGTTTAATTCCTAATCCTAAATGGAATGTAACGATGTAGGGATCCATATGTAAACATAGTCTCTATTTACATACGCTCGAATGACCCCTTCTCATAATGAGAATGTTCATAACTCAATTCCATATATATATATATATATAATTTTATTTTTGAAGCTATAGCCTCGTGAAATAGAACCATATCTAAGTGCTCTCAAGTTTAATGGCTCACCGTTGAATGAATGACTTCCAGTACCGTAGGAAATTATCGCATACAAAACTAGGATAGAAACAAGTGTAATTGTTGGAAGAATCGTAGGTTAGAAAAGAGAGAATGAGAGAAAATTATATCTTGTATTCATTGATGGGTAAACCCCTCTATTTATAATAGAGGGGAAAATACAAAGGGACTGAAATAGGCAATGTGGGACTAAAACCCACATAGCCGACTGTAGACATAATTACCCCTAACTAACTGTCTCTATAAGAGCAGTGGCTTAAACCTAATAACATAAGAATAAAATTACCCCAAAAGGACCAGAATACCCCCACAGTATTTTGGATTACATATTTCAACACTCCTCAAGCTGGATTATACAAATAAGTAAAGAAAGAAGATCCAGCTTGAACTAAAAAGAAAAAAAGAACTCCATAATAATGCAAACACTCCCCCTCAAGTTGGCGCATACAAGGTACTAATGCCCAACTTAAACAAAATGGGAAGAAACTAAGTTACAGCTGAATCCAGCTTGACATGAATGCAGCTCCCAAATAAACCTTCAAGAACTTGAAAAATAGATCTTCAAAACCTGGGCAGACTTGATCAGCAAACTTTCACCAATCTTCAACAGCTGTCCAGTGATAAATCTCAAACTGATAATCTTGAAGATAAGCAACTAGGGCAGCAAGCAGCGGAAACAAATAAATCAGGCAGCAAAAATGATCAACCCAACTATAGAACCTCATATAGGCAGGCAATAACCAAACATCTTCAATACTTTAACACTTCAATCTCCCCCTTACGGCCAACTTAACCCAATAACAAAGGAGATACCCAATGGCAATGGTGGAAACTCTGATCTTCTATGTTTTGCACCAAGTGTTCCTGTAAGTTCTGCTTCTACAATGTCTACAGGTGTACTGTACATAATCTCCCTCTCACGTGTAGTAGTACACGACTACACGTGGACATAACAGAGATGATGTAAGTGATAGGGCAAAAGCATAATATTCCAGAATTTTTCAAAAAAGGTGCTAAGGGTAATGGAAAAAGAAGAAATGGCATATTAGAGAATATCATTATCGTCCCAAGTGGTTATGGGTTTATGCCAAAGGTATGTTTTGGGAGGTGGTGAAGTGAAAAGAGCAGTGGGATAATGAATTACGGAGTAAAACAATGCAACATATAAATTTTCAACCAACTTCAAACGATCAAACAAACACTTTTGATGGAAACTCCTGTAGGGGAGAAACTCCTAACTCCAATATTCAAATCTGATAAGTATACAGATCTTATTTGAAGTAAGGAAAAGTTCCAATCTTCAAGGCTTGATCAATCTTCAAACAAGGAAGAACAAGTGTGCAAAAACTTCAATGTATAAACTCCCACATGTGAAATAGGACTGACGAAGATATCTGGCCAGCAATTGATGTAAGAAGCTTCAACAAAAAACTTGGATCAGATCTGAATTAGTGAACAATGCTAGGATAAGCTCCAAAATAAGCCGGATATGAATCAGAAAAGTTTCACATAACTGAATAGGTTCGTAGTTGCAACCAATAACCATGGAACACACTGTTGTAATCCCAAATAAGCTGATCTCCAGGGTAGTAGATTCGATTCTTCAATAATGAAAGAAATTCGATCTCCAATAGTAGGATACTCAGTCTCAATAATAGGGCAACAATAGTCCTCATAAAGGTAGCAATAAAATGTCAACCAGTCATACATACAAAAGCTAATCAATAGAACCAGCAAGGTATGTAGTAAAGCTCAATAGAACCAGCAAATTTAAGATAAATAATCCGACAGATCCATAGGTAGTTGAAGCAGCCAGCCACATAGGAACCAATAAAAAATAGGTTGATAATTGAAGAAATCGAGCCGTAAGTGTGAACCTGAATTTTTTTTCAAAAAAACTCCAAGAATGATGCTGAAATTTGGGTTGAATACTCATCTAATATGTATAAGACTCTCCTCAAAAAATTAGCTTGATAGGACAACCCTAACCCTAAAATCGATTTTTGTCAGGGATTTAGAAAACCTTGAAATTGAGATCGATTTAGGGAAAGGGGACTTCAATTGCTGATGTAGACTTGCAATAGATGCTGATTAGTACTACTTGAATAGGACCTCCAATGCAAACAATCAATCTCCAGTAAGAGTGAGACTTGATCGTCAAAGGGGAGAGCCTCCAAAAAATCGCAGAAGAAGAACAGAGTAGCATTACAGCATTACAGCACTACAGCAGCAAAAAAATCCCTATCCCAAATCGATTTTTATCAGGGTTTTGGAAAACCCTGAAAAGCGGAGATCGATTGGGGTAGGGTCTTCAAAATAGCTCGGATAAGTGCAATATCGAGGTCATTGGTCCTTGAAGTGGGAGTAATCAGCCCTCCAAAAATCAGCAAAAGCTGAAACCTATAACCCAAATTTCGATTGGAGTCAGGGTTTTAGCAGGTAACCAAATTAGTAGGTTAAGAAAGTTTTGTTGTAGAAACAAATCCAGCCATCAGAAAGGGTCCAAACTTAGGTCGAGTAGGGTTTGTAGTAGTAGGGAATCACCCCCAAAAAATCAGCTGCATCTGAAAAGAGAAACCCTAAAATCGATTGGAGTCAGGGTTTTGAAAAAATCTGACAAGTTGAGATCGATTAGGATAGGGGCTGGAAAGGTTAATGAATGATGGAGAAAAAGAAAAAAGGGAAGGAGGACAATGGAACAGGGTAGAAAGGGGGTGGGTGCATAGGAGCCTCCAACAATGGAGGATCAGCCATCTTTACTGATAGAAATCAGATCTCCGAAAAATTCTGGAAAGCTCCAATATCGCAGGTATGGTTCCAACAGATTTCGAACATAATTTTTAATAAAAAAAGGTAGTATGGGAGGAGGGCAGCAACTAAATCATTGGATGCTTTGATTACCTCATTAGTGCTGTCCCCTTACAAGGATGAGAAGAAAAAACACAGAAGAAGAAACCGGAGAGAGAGAGAGAGAGAGAAAGGTGGGAGAAGGTGATTGAAGAGAAGAAGGTTTTTTTTTTCCTCTTTTTCTAACCTAGATCAGACCTGCTCTGATACCATGTTGGAAGAATCGTAGGTTAGAAAAGAGAGAATGAGAGAAAATTATATCTTGTATTCATTGATAGGTAAACCCCTCTATTTATAATAGAGGGGAAAATACAAAGGGACTGAAATAGGCGATGTGGGACTAAAACCCACATAGCCGACTATAGACATAATTACCCCTAACTAACTGTCTCTATAAGAGCAATGACTTAAACCTAATAACATAAGAATAAAATTACCCCAAAAGGACCAGAATACCCCCACGGTATTCTGGATTACATATTTCAATAGTAATCACGAAGAATGACATCTGATTCCTCCACACGATTAGTATCAACTTATACAACAGTTTTTCTTTCGAACCAGTCTTTCTTTCAAACCAGTCAGCAAGCAAATAAATTCAGAAGAGAATAACCACTGATAAAGAAGAGAACTCACTTTTTACCTTCCATGCAGAGAAATAGACCACCTGAAAACAATGACCTTGCAGCCTCAATAGCATAGGGTATCAGACCATCCCTGCCATCAATTGATCTCAATAAGTTTCTGCAGCAATACAATAAAGGTGGATGCTTAATCCAACCACATTCATAAAAGGCAGCATCATTTGCATCGCCATCACGTCTTCTCTTTGGTTCAAGATTCTCAAAAGTAGAAGCTTGGAGCTCTGCAGAAGTGGAAATAAAGGCACTTCTACCCTCACAGCAAGAAGCTAACTCTTTAAAGACTGTTAAACACGCAACTAATTCCCTTCCAACTGGTAGAACCTGGAAAAGAATGAAGAATGATTTTCTTCATGATATGATAGGGAGACAATAAATGGTCAAAAGGGGTGGGGAATGTGCTATTGTGGAAAGAGCATATCAGAAGTGCACAAAACCAGGATTTCTCTACAATCTTACAGGCTGGTTCCCCAAGGGGGTTAGGACCAGCATTACAAAATGATAAAGCAAGATATATACCAGTTGGTTCTAATGTATTTAAGCCTCTATCAATCTAATTTGATACATGGAAACCAAAAACCCTCAGTTCTTTAATCTTTTTAGTGTATCTCTAAGCCGGTTCTGTATACATTTCAAAATACTGCAATTTCTGGTAACAAACAGTTTGTATCATCTTTGTGATGCAGTTAAATCACCTAAATAGGATTATTTTAATGGAAATAAGCCTTGGGTTGGGTTATATATGTGTTGGGCCTTTAGTCCAATTGGTTTTCATTGTAATGGGCCTATAATATGGGTAGAGGCTAGGCATACGAAATTAGTAAGTTAAGTGTCTTTATTTCTTTGTTATTTCAGTTTCCTAGTCAGTTTAGGTTACCTTATTAGTTAAGGATTTGGTAAGGCCTTTCCTTTTTAGTGTAGGAGTCTATTTTTGAGTCTTCTAAGGGGGTCCAGCATTGTACACGAATTTTGATTAATGAAAAGTTTTTGCTACTCTTCTTCTCCATTGAAGACATCTTGTGTTTGATCAGGAAACTCCTTGTGTGTGATCAAGGTAGATTGGTGTCTGATCCAATCGAACATTTTGTGCTATGAAGCCTGGGTGGATTGTTCTATTGCTCATATTCCTAAACTATTGTTCTAATACTGAATTTGGTGGTTATTTTATCTCTTGTTATGCCATTAACAAGTAAGTTCAAGTTCGGAATTTTCCTACACTTCCTACTCTATGGTAGATCCATATGCAAGGTATTTTTTGCATGAATTCTGTGTAGAACAATCCGACCGTTAGAATCATATCATCGTTTTGATGTATACATTGATGATGCCCTTTCCTAACAGTTCGAGCTTTTAGGTGAAACAGTAGCGAACATGGTATCAGAGCAGGGAGATCAAGTGTTCGACTCCTGGGAAGTGCATCAGAAGAGTTTTCCCGACATTTCTTCTCCCTCGGTGTCGCGCAAAGGAAATGCCGCGAGAACTCCACGTACAAGGGCCATGGGATCTTGGGCTGCATGTGCGGGGGAGTGTTGATGTATACATTGATGTTGCCCTTCCCTAATAGTTCGAGCTTTTAGGTGAAACGGTAGCGAACACATCTTTTGACCTAATGTTCTTCAGTCGAACAGAAGAAATTGATTCAAATTTGACAGGATTCTGACCGTCGATCTGAAAATATTTTAGATTTCCTATTCTGCCCCTACCCCCATTCTAGTTACTGTTTTGACTTACCGAGCTACTGTTTATGACCTGTTGTATTATTAAATTCTGATACATAAACAGAATCGGTTGACAAAATTGAACCATAATTCTGACTTCAGGTTTGACCCCTAAATTACTGTTTTGCCTTTGTTCTGGTCTAACTACAACTGATCCATATTTTCTGATCCAGCCATCCGATTTTCAGCAAGTGTTCTAATCCCCTATTACTAAACTCCATTTGAGTTTTAGCCTATTCCAACCATCTATTCTTGTGCTATCTATTATCTCCCTAATCTGAACTTCGCTTTGATTAAAAGATCTTGTTTATTGGCACTGTTTTGAGTTTTTCAAATTCAGCCCTACATTACTTCGGCATCTGATCTCCAACATAATTTTATTGCCTCACACCATTTGTCGTCCCAAAACCTAATCTGATCTCCATTTTTAACTTTGAATGTTGTGCAACCAACAAAAAGCTGTCATGACCCCCTTTTTTAAATCAACAATATGGACCTTCTTTCATTTAAACCACCAATTTTTTGGCCAACAGACCACATATCACTTCACCTAATGGAACTTTTTTGTTTCCATCTAGCAAATATCTTTTTGAATCTACTTGATTGATGTTGCCTGAAGAAGACACTTGATGAAGTCAAGACAGCCTGATTGGGCTTAGGAAGGCCAGACTTTGGGCCTTGGGATTACTTGTTTATGAGCTATTTGTTTATTGAGCCTTAATTATAAGCTTATAAAGTGGGGGTGAATTTAGTACACGAAAATAGTAGTTAAGTGTCTGAGTTAAGATTAGGATACTTAATAGTTTTTAAGAGTTCTGTTGTGAGTCTATTAAGTCAAGTCAGTGTGTGTGAGTGATTGACAGTCCTTTTATAACTAAGTTTAGGAAATTTAAGAGGTTATAATATGTATACAACCCCCCCCCCCCAATCAATTGGACATTATTTGAATAATAGAACTGAAGTTTTTTCAATAATTTTTGAGGAGTTGAGCTCTGCAAACATGGGTGAAGGCTCTTCTTCTGGCCTACTGCTTTCTTCTTCTCATCTTCTCACAGTTCTGAATTCTACTATATATCAGGTGCTATCTCTTCTCTTCTACTAATCATCTTCTTCAACTAATAATACTTATTCTAATCAGTTGTACCCCTGTTCTAGATCAATTTTCAGATTGCATTCTTCTTCAATATCTCTCTAGTTTCTGGCTTGTTTTTCTTCAAATTTCACATACTAGTTTCTAATCCTGTTCTCTCCGAAATTCTGGTTTTTATTCTCAAAGAAAACTAGTCTTTTGCTGGATTTTTCTAGTTCCGGCATTAGCCTACATTAACACTCTGGATCAATGTCAACCAAACACCAAAAAACTGAATATTCTATGTATCCTTTCAATGATTGGTACCAAATAGTAGATCTAGGACTAGCCCCGATTGAAGGGCCAAGTGGAAGGCAGAGAAACTAATGAGCATCCCAATTGGAAGGCACTCTTGTGGAACTTTGACTTCAGTTTTGTCAATTCTAATGAGTTCCTTTATTGTTTCACAATTTCATAAACCTATGATGCACATCTAGTTGGGGGTTCAAGTCACCATTTTTTCCATTTCAGAGCTTTGTTGAGATGCTTGAAGGCAACTTATGGTTAAAGGTACGAATGGCAGGGGGGGACACTAAAGTAACATATCATATAATATAAAAAAAAAATGCTTCAAAAAGGGGGAACAGCACAAGGATAGAGCCAATGTAAAGATGCTTACTAGAGATAACAGTCGAGCAATTTATGGACAAACAAAAATTTACCTGACAGAACTTAAGCACTTGGAGCAAAATTAAGGAACACTCTTCAGTGCTCATTCTCTGTAGACTGCTCCTGCGACACACACCATTATGTTTCAGACTAACACAACTAAAGAACTTCTCCATCAACAGCAGAAGAAAATAGAATTGGAATGTGTTCACCATTTACACACTTGTCATATGCTCCAAAGCGGTTTCGAAATGCTCGAGAATCAAAAATCAGTGCAAAGGATTTGAACACCGGAAGGCACCAACTATGCAGAGTGGATCCACTTTTAGTGGGAATTCTACCTTCTGAGAACAGCTTTCTATCCGAACCCAATGTGTCAAAGCTCCTCTCAAGTGCCGTTATCAGTATCCTAACAATACCTTGTTTCAACAGCAATGTCTGAAGAAGAAGAAGAATAAAGAGATGGTAAGCAAAAGAAAATAATGGATGCTGGCTTCAATATAAAACTAGGCACAGTTATATAAACAACCTTGGCTTGTGGATGCTCCAATAAGCAAGCAAGAAAATCAAGCAATCTGTAAACCTGACCAGAGAAAGACAAGTAACATCAAGTAACCCGAACTGAATAAAGTTTAGTAGCAGCAGCATCAACAGCAAGTATTACCTTGAAAATGTCCATGTCTGACGCAGGAGATGATTCAGAAATATGATCTTGTATCCATGAAATGAGGGGTCTCAGAAGAACAAGCGCACTGTCAGCCCTTTGGCAAGCAATGCGGATTATAAAAACTCGAAGCATGTCTTGTATGACCACCAAAGTCTGGCAAACGAGGATATATCAATGGAAACAAAAAGGCATGCAAAGAAATGAATTAAAAAGTTAACATCCCCATATTCATGTGACCAAAGGAGAGAGAACACATTGGAAAAAAGCTACTTACAGTAAAGGCAAAATGTAGAACAATCTGGCCAATCTTGTCAAGCAGTGGCATCAACCGGCTAAGTATCGTTTCAAGGTTCCCAGGCTGTAAGTACCAGTCAATTTGTCTTTCCTTTTCAGGCCCTAATAATGTCCCAACAGCCAATGTTCTAATAGCACTCAATGAGGGTATTCCATTCTTCCAAAGCCAGATAACTTCTTCTGGAAATAGATCACTCTAGCAATACATCCAGGGGGGGGGGGGGAGAAAATGAGTCACATAATTAAGTTTGACTAAGTTCAGCCACACCAATAAAATGTGCTTAAGCATATCTTTAATGATTCATCCCAAAAGTTAAATGCTACTTAATAATGAAACAGGAGACAAAAACTCATCAGTCATCAATCACAATCCAAGCTAAAGAATAGAAACAGTAAAGCTTGAGTTGGTATTGCGGGAAAAAAAAATAGAACTTCAGTACCAGAAGGCATAGCAAGCTGCAGGCTTCCTTTGGACCCAAAGCTAGAGAGGAAGTGGCTTGAACACTATCAAGGAGGCAATGAAATAGGCCAGGAGTCCAACCATATATCGGCCAGCAGGCAAGTGCTGACACGATAAGATGACAGACAGCTCCCAAACCAAGGGCGGAACCAGGATATGGACATGATAAATCAGCAGCACAAGCAGCTAACTTGGGACTGCAAACACAACAATCAAAGCAATTACATAATAAACACAAAACTGCTTTAAGAGAAACCTGCAGATTTTAAGTTACCTTACTTCTCGATGCAATCGCAAAAGTGCATTGAGTAGCTTTGTATTCCGATGCTGCTCCTTAGCATCCTACACCACAGAAGAAAATTTCAGTCTAATAGAAAATGTTCTCAAATATTCAGTTGGGCGAAAACACTAAATATTTGTTCATCTACTGGCCAACTTAAGGAAAAGAAACAACTACATTGACAGACTAAGGGCAGATGGAAGATCGATAAAGGATGAGGCACAGATGGAAGAAGCCTTGTATAAATTTTATCAGAGCATGTATAAGGCTGATGGGGTGACCATCAGTAGCTAATATTGGTTCGCAACCCCAGATGGGAGACAAGTAAGATGGTTAGAGAGAGTTTCAAGAAGAGATTTGGGAAGAGGTGCAAAGGCTTCAAAGAGTCAAAAAGCTACTGGTCCTGATGTTTTAACTTCATATTTTACAAGTGTGCCAGGATAGAGATTAACGAACAATCTGTGTTTGTATTCACCAATTTATACTTGGAATAGATGGGATATGGGGTCAAACAAGAACTTTCTCTTATCCCCCGAAGGGAATACTGCTGGGGAGATTTCAGGCCAATCAATTTACTTCCAAGCTTTTACAAGTTGGTAGTATAAGTATTGACCAATAGACTAGAGATGGCAGCTGGATATCATAGGACCACATAAAAGTGTTTTTATCAAGGGGAGACACATTTTAGATAGTGTGCCGATCACTTGTGAAAGTTTGGATTCTATCATATAGGATGAAAGGGCAGCTTTAATTGGCAAATTAGACCTTCCGAAAACATATGATCATGCACATCACGTTACTCTTGTCAAAAACGGTGGAACTAATGTGTTTTGGTGTTAAATAGAGGATGGTGGAGGCTTGCATCTCAATTTCATCCTTTTCTTTCTTGATGAATGTTGCTCCTGGCATCGAATTTATGTACAAGGGAGATTAGACAGTTAGAATCTATGAATGGATAGAATCAAGCAATAGAACAAGATTCACAGCAAGGGAACGAGGAAGAATAGAAGAGAACAGAGTTGGGAGAGAATTGATTGTGAGGGAGAGACTTCTCCACTCATCTATTTTCTTCATTAACAAAATTCTTGAAATTACATATGACACCCTGAGGAGGTAAAAGGAAACAAAAATAAAAGATAGAAAATACAACTTAACATGACTTATAAGTTATAACAAGCCAGTTACAAAAGTACCCTTTATAACATAAACTCTAACATAGACAAGAAGATCCCTTATCTCCATTAGCATTCCTGTTGGCCGAGGTTTTGAGTAGGATGATATCCATAGGAGAGAATGTTGGTCTCATACAAGGAGTGGAAGTGAAAGCAAATGGCCGCCAGATTTCTCATCTGCAATAAGCAGATGACGACATTAATTCTTAGACCATAAAGTGGTTTAAATAGAAAAATAGGGGGCTAATTTTGAGACATTTTGAAGCTGTCAGGTTCAAGAGTCAATCTCACAGAAAAGTGTGGTTTGGGGAATGAAGATTATTGTGGAAGGTGCTATGAAGTTGCAATGTATTTGAGGCAAGATACTTTTCAATTATTTGGGTATTCCACTGGGGCTGATCCAAGGTCAATGGCTGTCTGGAATCCAAAGAGTCAACATCACTAGGACGAAGATTACCAAGTTCTGATGAGGTAATGATGGCCCTGGATCTGAGGGATGCGATTGGCTAGGTGGAGCACTAGTAGTGGTAATATCTGCTGAATCTTTGCGAGACTGAGAGCGAGAGTGATTGTACACTTGCAATGGTTTAACACTTGGTACATTGTCAGTATTCAGTTGCTCCCCTGCCAGAAGGGTGTACATCAAGCTCAGGAAGAGATAATTATGGGCTGTCCAGAGAAACAATCAGCCGCACATTGTCACTAGAAAGCTCCCCCTGAAGAGGTGTCGAGGAAGAATAATAAGCAGCAGACGCATGAAACACGACATCCATAGTGACAATACTGACAAACAGACGATGAGAAGGTGGATGGTAGCACTTATAACCCTTCTAAGTGGCAGAATAGCCAACGAAAAATGCACCGGAGCCCCCAGGGTCAAGTTTGCTCGCAAGGCGATGATTGTGTGCAAAATACACACAACCAAAAAATCGCGGAGGGAGAGTAAAGGAGGATCGGTGCTGGAGAACATCCAAGGGTGACCAGGAACCCAACACGCAAGAAGGCATGCAGTTGATTAGGTAAGCAGCAGTAAGAACGGCCCATGGATGAAATCGAGAAATCAAAAAAGAGAGAGGAAGTGGCGGTGAGATTGAGAAGGAGAGAAGGAGATGGCGAAATCGAAACACAGAGAGAGACGGTGAAATCGAGAAAGACAAGAGAGAGAGAGAAAGAAGATCGAGGGAAGGAGAAACTAGAGAGGCGATAAATGGAGAAAGGCAGTGGATGGTGGTTGTCAAGTCACGGCGGCAGCATCATAAGTTATTAGGTTAAGGTTTTAGGGCGGGGATCCCAAGATTGGTTCCCGCTCTGATACCATGAAGGAAATTATTGGGGGAATAATGAATTGTGTCTCAAGAGAGCACAGCCATGTTCTATTTATAATAGAAGGGAAAAAGAGCAAATTTCAAGTATACCTTTAGTACACCGCACACTTACAAGTATACCCGAAATACCCTTAAACCCAAACAACACTCTTGTTATCCTCTCTCTACTTCTTTTCCTCCTATTTCTTCTCTTACTTCTTTGGACAAGCTCAACAGATTTCTCTCTCCTAGTACCTTCCATTGAATGCTACATTCTGATACTAAACCTTAGGATTTACATCCCTACTCTATCTCTTCACACCCATCAACAACAAACAACAACAACAACTCAGGCTTATCCCAACTAAATGGGGTCGGCTACATGGATCCTTACCCTCCAATCAGCACTATTCGAGGTCGTACTTGATACAAGGCCTAAGTTATGCATGGCTTTCTTCACCACTTCCCCACAAGTTACCCCATCAACCTCTCAAATCCTGGTTGAATATTTCTTAATTTGAATCTGAATTTCAGATATTAAAATCGCGTATTATTCTTCATAAATCTGACTGTTAGATCTGAGATCAAATTTAAAGATCTTAACCATCAGATCCGAATCTTCTTCCACCCATCATTAAGTAAGCCCACCACCTGCAGATCCATCTAACCGATCTGCATCAGTTAGCCAACAGGGAGCCATAAAAGTAGTGGAACATGCTACCTTGAATTTGGACATTTCCAGGGATGCCTTTTTGCTTCTTCATTCTGTACTCTGTGTATCTTTTGTAGAGAATGCTGCATAATTTTTAAAGCGCTGACATTTATGCCAATATTTGTGAAACTTTCAGTTCCCAATCATCTCCACACACCCCTCCCCCCCCCCCCCAAAAAAAAAAAAGAAAGAAAGACAATCAGTCTTTTAGAGACCAGAGAGAGTAACCGGATAGATTTGAAATGGCACCAAATTGACAAGTTTTGACCTCCAAAAAGAGTCAATAGTCATTAGTCCATAAGAAAATTTCAGAAAATATATTCAAATAATGCTTGTTGGCTTCCCCTTCTGTGGAAGAGGTTAGGGCGGCTGTATTCGCCGTGTCGTGTGATAGTGCTCCGGGCCCTGATGGGTTTTCGGGGTATTTCTTCATGGCCTGCTGGGAGGTTGTTGGTGAGGAGGTCTGGGCAGCGGTAAAGGACTTCTTTGAGGGTGGCAATCTTCCCAGGAGCTTCACCTCCACCAACCTAGTTCTCGTTCCTAAAAAGGACAACCCTGAGGTAATGAGAGATTTTCGGCCCATTAGCCTCTGTAATTTTTCTTACAAGATTATTGCCAAGATCTTTGTTTCTAGGTTGGCTGTGGTGCTCCCCTCGTTGGTGGCACAAGAGCAGGGTGCTTTTGTTCAGGGCCGGTGCATCCACGACAATATCTCCATTGCCCAAGAGGTAGCTCATGACTTGAACAGAAAGGTCTGGGGTGGAAATGTGATCTTAAAGCTGGACATGGCCAAGGCCTATGACAGGTTGGAGTGGCAGTTCCTATATGCGGTCCTATCGAAATTCGGCTTTGCCGACCTTTGAGTTGAGCTAATCAAGAAGACTATTGAGAATTGTTGGTTCTCTGTTGTACTGGGTGGCCGTGCTTCGGGTTTCTTTAAATCCACTCAAGGTGTGAGACAAGGGGATCCGTTGTCTCTTGCTCTGTTCATCTTAGCGGAGGAAGTTCTTAGCAGGGGTCTCAGCAATCTATTGGAAGAGGGGAGGGTGTCTTACTGATGTTATGATAGACTCGGACTCGGCTTCCACGGTTAGGATGATCGGCCAAAAAAGGTGTGCTCTGTGGAGGGGGTGGTTTTGTTTTCAAGAAGTCATGGCCTTAATATACTCTACTCGAGCTCTGGTTTCATTTGCGTACAGGGAAAGTAACAGGGTAGTAAATTGGATGGTGAATCTCGCTTGTGATTCTAGTTCATCCTCTAGGTTCCACGCTACTAGCCTTTTGCCTGGGGAGGTGCGTTGCATCCTCCGAGAAGACCGGGCTGGGTTACCAGTCTTAAGGAAATAGGTTTGGTCTTTATCTTATCTTTGTCCCATTTTAGGGGCTCGGTTGAGTTGAGAGTGTTTGCTCCTTTGGGTTGGGGTTAAGCGGCATGTCCCCCCCATGTATTCTTTATTCAATTTTGATAATCAATAGAATTCCAGGGGCTGACCCGGGTCCCAGATAAGGTTCGGGTTTAAAAAATAAATAAATAAATGCTTGAATAAAAACACAAGAACAGAATAATGCAATTCGATGATTTTATTTCCCTTAGGTGCTTGAGCATCTCCATTCCCATGCAGGAGAAAGGCAGCCACATGACATTGAATAAATACTACACATTTCTCTTTGTTTATAACAAGAAATTCTAATGAGCTCACCAAATAAATAAAAGAAAATAAGGCTTTATTTCTCTCAACCTAAAATTGGTGGAAGTAAAATAAAGAACATAAAATATTTAATATAGAATCAGGTGCATCGGAAGTAGCAGGAACATAAAGTTATACAGTAGGGCCCAGTATTTTATGTCCAAAATCTGTAAAATAACATGAGGGAACTTGGGAAGTAACATATATGCCTTACATTATTGGGTGCATCTTGTTTTGACCAAAGTAGCGAACTGAGAAGTTGTAACTTTCTTTTGGTTGCCCCTTGTCATATTCCCAAAAGTTCCTTAAGTCAATGGTAAAAAAGGGTTTTAAAATAATTTGAAAGTGACTTACCAATTACCATTATGTTATTCTCAAGAGCTACCATTGTCTTGCATGCATTTGGAGAACACATGTGAAATGACAGGATTTTACCCTCATTGAAAGAATAAGTGTGTTATACTATTAAGGCAAAAAACTAAGGTTGCAACTTCTTTTTCACCAACTTTGTTTACAACAAGATTTTCCCTACTTTATTTTACTTCCAGGCACTTTACATTGAAACAAACAAAAAAAGCCCCAAGGAAAAAGGAAAAGGACAATGTAGATTACATACAAAGTTACAAACCTATCAAGAGAGAAAGAGAGACAGAGAGAGAGAGAGAAAACTGAAAATCCAGTGACATGTACCTGCAGTTTTTGCAGAAGTGTAATCAGTAAAACAAGAGAAGGAATCAGAAGATCGACTAGGCTTTGCTCACGACTGCGTTCCAAAAGTAAATCTGATGTAGAATTGCATTCTGCACCTTCATCCACAAGGTAATCTGTTCCACAAAACAAAACTCAGTAGTCAGTACCCACATCGAACGTAGTTAAGTGTTTAATTAGAACCCAAAAGTTATGACATTTCAGAGTTATAAACTTGAAAAGCTATATCTCAACAAAGAGAATACCAAAACAAGGACAGCCAGCCATGGTATGAGTTTCAGAATGGGTAAGGAGAATTGAGAGGGCGGGTTTTAATAGAAACACCTACTCTGACAACTGCTTCGGTTTGTACAGCATCCTGTACAGATGCTCTTTCAGATAAAAATCAATAGGACTTTTACTCACAAAATTAAGACAGCCATTCATATGGAGATTTTAATTGTCAATGGTATAAACATTAGTCAAAGAAATAGCCCATCTCCCTTAAGGCCTCCTCTATTCATTTGCTTACAGTGGTCAACAGAACCAGGAACATCATGGCGTCATATCGGTGGAGATGGGTGCATATCGACCAACGATATGGGTGAGTCAAGAATGTCGACCGATATGGCCTCCATGGCGCCGCCATGGACGCCATATGGCCATGTCGGGCGATATTCTTGTTTCAGATTATAAAACTTAAGTTTTTAACAATTAAGTTTTTTTTAACCATTTTAGAGTTAATGTTTTTTCTTTAATGTGTATTGGAGGTGTAACTTCAAGTTACACCTGCAGGCTGCAGTACACATTAACATAAAAAAGCATTAAACACTAATACAATATACCCTAACTCCCTAAGTTGGGAAAAATAGAAATAAAAAACAGAGTCTTCTTCGGCCCGACACTCGACGGCGACGGCGACGCAGTTCTTCGAACCCCTCTTCAGCGACTCTCGGCCTCCTTCCTCGGCTCCGGTAAGTACTCCCAGCTCCGGTAACCTCTTCAAGCAGGTAAGTAAAGTGCCTTTCTGTTTATTTTTTTTTATTAGGTTCTTCTTCTTCTTCTTCTCCTCCCAGTCCTCCGGCGACTATTCTCAGTCCCAGCGATTGTTTTTTTTTTTCTTGTATGAGTGTATGAGTGTATCACACTCGACTGTTGTCACACCACTCACCACCACCACTCTCACTCACTCACGCACACACACGCAGAGAGAGAGAGAGAGAGAGAGAGAGAGAGAGAGAGAGAGAGAGAGAGAGTCGTCTTCTTCACTTCCGGTGACTCCTCGTCTCCTTTTTTTTTTTTTATAGGTAATATTCACAGGCCAAGGCCACTCTCACAGTCAAGACCATGATTTCATATACACTAATGGATATTACACTTTCATGAATTAAACCATAGTAGTACACTTTCATTTTGATTTTTTATTTTATAGGGTATATATTATAACATACTAAATGACATTAAAAATTGGGAAAATAAAAAATAACACATGGTCACCATGATCACCATGGCGGGCAACCACCACCGACTTGGATCGCCATGACGACGTGACAACTATGATCGTGAGGCCATAATTTCTTCAGGGCATCCCATGTATGAGGTGCCTCTAGCAGAGATGTGTGAAGATTAACTTGACAACTGCTTCACAAGGGATAAATCAAGTAAACAACCGTCAAAGACATCGATGCTATAGTTATGGATGTTAGATAGAATAAAGTACATCATGGACTCTAACATTGCGGGTATTCTGAAGCTGATTTGGAAAATTTCCGCCAAACATGACTCCATTTGGGTTCATTGGGTTTACTCCCATCTCCTCAAAAATGACTCCATTTGGACCGTTCCCATCCCTTCGGATTCCTCCAAGATCTGGCGCAAGATCCTCCTCCTCTGTCCCCTGGCGCTCAAAGCCACCTCCTCTACAATTGCTGATGGACCCTCCATCTCCCTTTGGCTTGACCCCAGGCACCCTAATGGGGTTCTTTATAATTTTTTTGGGCCTCGAGCAATTTATTCCACTGGTATTCCCAAGTCTGCCCCCCTCTCCGCCATTTTCTCCCACGGTTCCTGATTCCCCCCACCCATCTCTCCCCCCCCCCCCATCCTCTCCCAGATCTGGAACTCCCTTCCCCCTCTCCCCCTTCTCTCACAGTCTCGCGAACAAGGTTATCTAGCTCCCCTACCCCAATGGCCTTTTTAGCTTTAGATTCGCCTGGAACTTTGTTAGGACTCAAGCCCCTACTGTCCTTTGGCACAACCTAGTCTAGTTTAAAGGTCACATCCCTCGCCATAGCTTCACATCCTGGAGAACCCATAACCTTTGCCTCCCCACCCAAAATTTCCTCATCCACCGAAGAATCCATGTTCCCCCTGTTAAGGATGTCGATTAGAATTAGTAGTTTGGGGGTGTTTGGTGTGATTTCTATCTTATTTATATTTCTAGTTTATTTTCTGTACTAAGGGTGTTTTGGGGATTTACTCTTGTTAAGTGATTTAAGTCAATATAAGTGATATGTCTCTCCTCACGATTCAATTTATTCAGAATCGTGAGGGAGTTTTCCTGCTCTCTCTATCGATCTGTCTTCTCCATCTTTCTCTTCTCTTCTCCTTCTCCATCTTCTCCCCTCTTCTTCTCCTCTCTTCTTCTCTACTGATCACAATTGCAGGTCTGCACTCTTACATGGTATCAGAGCAGCAATTCTGATCCACGATCTGCTCCCCTCCTGCAGTTTTGAAGACTTTTCTGTGCTCTCTCTTATCGTGGTCCACAGCAACCATATGCTGCCTTCTATTGCCTGAACCCTAGTCATATTATAATGAAGGACTAGGGTTCCCTGCTGTGCTACTGTTTGGCTGTCTGCAAGGTGGATGATTGAAGTGTTTTCTGCCCCAACCTGAAATCGATTTTCCAAAAAAAAAAAAAAAAAAAAAAAAACCCCTGTGGAAATCGATTTTGCTTCTCCTGGATTTTTTTTTTTTCTTTCCTCTACATTGGCTGCTGGTTTGGGGTTTTATTCTCAGCTGTTGGTGATTATTTGGCCATCAATTGGTTTCCTTTTTTTTTGCTGCTGCTCTCAAGATTATCGGGTCCTCTGTTTTTTTCTGCCCTATTTTGGGTTTTTTTTTTTTGGCTGAAATCGATTTGTTTTGGCCTGCCCTATTTGTTGGCTGTTTCTGTCCAAGCTTTAAGGTATCATCTACTTGGTTTTCATGGCTGATTCTGAGCCTCCTACAGATCACTTTAATGTTCAGATTACTACCATCAAGTTGAATGGTGCTTCGAACTATCTTCTTTGGTCTCAAGCCTTTGAGGTATATGTTACTGCTCGCCGGAAGATGTCTTACCTTACTATGACTCCCCCAGCCTCTACTGATGCTAAATACGAAGATTGGAAGGCTGAGAATGCAACCCTCCTCTGCTGGCTTTGGAATAGCATGGAGCCCTCCATAGCCTCAAACGTGATGTTTCATAAAACTACCAAGGGTGTTTGGGAAGAACTCAAGGAGAGCTACTCTCAAGACACTAATCTTTCACGGATTTATGATTTGTATGAAAAGTTTTTCTCTTTCAAGCAAGAGGGAAAATCTCTTGGCGAATACTACAGCTCTTTGAAGGGCATGTGGGAGGAACTCAATGTGTACCAGCCTATATCTACTGATGCTGCTGTGATTAAGGCTCAACGTTCTGAATTTCTTGTTGCTGAGTTCCTCTCTGGGTTAGACTCTGATCTTCAGTCAGTCAAAAGCCAATTATTGACTGGTGAGAAGATCCCGTCTATGAATGAAGCTTATTGTCGCATACAAAGGGTTGTTTCTCCTTCCACGGTCAAATCTGATACAGCTCCTGTCTCTAAGGATAATTCTGCCCTTTTTACTTCTACTGGAGGGCGTAGTCGTGGTGGTGGTACCTCTTCTCGAGGTGGTCGTGGTTCAGGAACTGGTCGTGGTCGTGGGGCTGTTTCTGGTGGTCGAGGGGCTGGATTGAACTCTGCTGGTTCCTCTTCTAGTGATGGTGGTTCTCGATGGTGTTCTCATTGTGGTCGTCCTAACCACACTGTTGAAAAATGCTGGCTGAAACATGGCAAACCACAATGGGCTCGTGAGCAATTTGCCAATGCCGCAGTCTCTGATGGAGCGGCTGATTCTGTGCATCCTTCTAACACTAATCATGGGTCTCTTACTGATGGTGGTAGTACTTCTAGTGACCTGGTTTCTCAACTATTACAACGAGTTCAACAACTGGAGGCATCATCATCTTCTACTCCTACAGCTACTCTCGGCCACTCAGGTACTACTGCATGTTTCGCCTCTTCATCCTCTCCGTGGGTCATTGACTCCGGTGCTTCTTCTCAAATGACTGGTAAGCCTAATTTATTTTCTTCTTTTACTCAGTCTACTACTTCATCTCGGATTTCCATTGCCGATGGATCTTTTATTCCTATTACTGGTCATGGGGCTATCCCCTTATCCTCTAATCTTTCCTTGACTAATGTTCTTCATGTACCTAGGCTGCCTCTTAATCTTTTGTCTGTTAGTCAATTAACTAAATCTTTAAATTGCTCTATAACCTTTCATCCATCTCATTGTGTCTTCCAGGATCTCGCAACGAGGACGACGATTGGTGGCGGGCATGAGAAGGGTGGTCTCTATTATTTTGATTTGGCAACTTCTCCAACAGCGACTGTTGCTACTTCTTCTGATGTTTCTCCATTACATTGGCACTATCGGCTAGGACATCCTTCCTTATCCAAGCTGCGACATCTGGTTCCTAGCTGCAAATCTGTCTCCCGCATTGAGTGTGAAGCTTGTGAGCTTGGCAAGCATCATCGTACTGTTTTTCCTTTGAGTCCAGAGTCTAGGAGTACTTCTTTATTTCAGTTAGTTCATTCTGATATTTGGGGGCCATGTAGGGTCAAGAGTCGATTGGGTTTTCATTATTTTGTCAGTTTTATTGATGATCATTCTCGGATGACATGGTTGTACCTCTTGAAGGATAGATCTAAGTTTGTTTCTGTTTTCAAACAATTTTATAATGAAATTCGCATTCAATTTGGTGTTCATTTGAAAATTTTACGTACTGATAATGCTCTAGAATTGGTTCAACATGAGATCTTTTCCTTTTGTTCTGACAATGGCATTCTTCATCAAACTAGTTGCTCTAATACACCACAACAAAATGGTGTGGCGGAGCGCAAAAACCGCCATTTGTTAGACATTACTAGATCATTAATGTTTCATATGAATGTTCCTAAACTCTATTGGGCTGATGCAGTGTTGACTGCTTGTTTCTTGATTAATCGCATGCCTTCCTCGGTTCTTCATGATAAAATTCCTTTTAATGTTGTTTTTCCGGAGCGGGCTGCTTTCTCTCTTCCTCCTCGTGTTTTTGGTTGCCAATGTTTTGTTCATATTCTTCGCCCTGGCCTTGATAAATTGTCTCCTCAGGCTGTCAAGTGTCTGTTTCTTGGTTATTCTCGTACCCAGAAGGGGTATCGATGTTTTGATCCTGTTTCTCACCAACACTTTGTCTCCGCTGATGTGACTTTCTTCGAAAATACTCCTTATTTTCCTGGTTCTCCCAGTGATAATGATCTCTCTGTTGATACTGGTGTTGGTCCGGTTGTTCCTACTGTTCCCCCTCTTCCGTTGGTTGCCAATCCTCTGCGGGTTTATCACCGCCGGGCCCAAAAGCAGCCGCCGCCTGTGCCGCCTCAAAATGTTGTTGCTGCCCCTCTACCGCCACCAGCTGAGTCCTTGCCTGCGGATCCTCCTTTAGATGCTGATGACCGTCCTATTGCTTTGCGCAAAGGTACCCATACTTGCACTCAAAATAGTTCCCTTTACCCCTTGGCAAATTATGTCTCTGTTTCTCATCTCCCAACTTCTTATCGTGCTTTTGCTACTACATTACACTCTACCTTTGTTCCCACTTCTTATACCTTTACCTTGTCTCACCCGGGGTGGAAACATGCTATGGATGTGGAGATGAATGCCTTGATCTCTCGTAAGACTTGGTCATTAGTGGATCTACCACCTGGTAAGGATCTTGTTAAGTGTCGTTGGGTGTATACAGTTAAGTACAATCCAGATGGCACTGTGGAACGGCTCAAGGCCCGTTTGGTTGCAAAAGGGTATACACAGACCTATGGGGTCGACTATTTTGAGACCTTCTCTCCCATTGCTCGTTTGAATTTTGTTTGTATCATACTTTCCTTGGCTGTCAATCTTGATTGGCCTCTATTTCAGATGGATGTGCAGAACGCCTTCGTGTATGGTGATCTCCAAGAGGAGGTATATATGGAGCAACCTCCTGGGTTTATATTTCTAGTTTATTTTCTGTACTAAGGGTGTTTTGGGGATTTACTCTTGTTAAGTGATTTAAGTCATTATAAGTGATATGTCTCTCCTCACGATTCAATTTATTCAGAATTGTGAGGGAGTTTTCCTGCTCTCTCTATCGATCTCTCTTCTCTTCTCCTTCTCCATCTTCTCCCCTCTTCTTCTCTACTGATCACAATTGCAGGTCTGCACTCTTACACCCCCTTCTTGTATCTTTTGCTGGAATGGTTCCAAAGACATAGATCACCTCTTCTTTGCTTGCCCTTTCTCCTCTACCATCTGGAAAAAAGTCCTATCATTTATTTGGCCTCGCAGCAGGAGACCCCTCCCCTTTGCTAGAGAGTGGCTCTGGCTGGTCATGACTTACCCTGGCTGCTCCATCTGCGACACTGTTGGCAAGCTAGTGTTTGGCGCTGCTCTTTACCACATTTGGATGAAGAGGAACCTCAAAAGATGGACCTCCAACTCTAGGTCTTTCGACTTGATTTGGAAAGCCATCTCTTTGGATGTCTCCTCGAAGCTGAGTTTTCTCCCTAAAAACCTTTTTTGGACTCCCCAAGGAATAGGCATATTGTTGTTTCCTGGGGTTTAGATAGTGCTCTTTTACGGCCCCAAAACCCTTCTTAGTTTGGTTTGGGGTTTGTATCTTCCTCCCCCCCCCCCCTCTATTTCCTTTTTTCTCCACCACCCCTCTCTCTTTCCTTTGGTAATATATTTTTTTTACTCACCAAAAAAAAAAATTACATCATGGACCAGAAGTTTCTGACAAGTGTAAGATTTCAACAAAAAGCAAGTTTGGATCCACAATAGATACCAATATAAATATATCAATGAAAACTTTTGCATTGACATCAGCACCTATTGGCTATCAAGCAAGTAAAGATATAGATTCCCATAACCCAGTCTTCAAAAGAAAGGTCAGTCATAACTAACTTACCATAGGTATTGGCAGATCTCTCGAGCATGGATTTACAGTTGACCAAAATGACATATATAAGTGTCACAGCACCTTCTTCGTAAAGAGCAGCAGCAACAACCTTCACCAGTAAAACAGCATTTAGGCAGGCTAAGGTACACTGACCATGCAGTTGTAATTTGCAAAATGAAGTGAGACTTCATACCGAATTTTCTGCAATGAACGCCAAAATCCGAAATGTTGTCGTCAGCTGTGCTACAGAAGAGTCACGAAGAGTAACTCCTTCAAAATGCCTGTCAGCAACAAGTTTCCCCAGTAGATTCTCTACAACTTGAACATCAAAACCACTGGCAGAATCTCCAACAACATTTTCAACATCCATAGAATCTGATACCAGAACACTGGTTGAAGTTAGGTGAGCATCTCCCCCAGAGGCTAAAACAGCAGCATAGCGTAGAAGCCCAACAGCACCACTTTTCTGATAAACAGCACCAGCATCTATCCATTCCAACAACCTCGTAGGAGCATCTTTTCTATTGGACCCAGGGGAAGATGAATGCAAAGCTTTATGAAGCTCCACAGCATGCTCGATCCAAGAACCCAAAGAAGATGCAGTAGAGTCAGTAACAATGACTTCAAAGAGCTCCGCAATTGAGTGAAAGATCGCAAGATTAAGTGGGGAAGCACCTGAATATCAAGAAGTTCAACTGAATCAGTGCAAAGTTTAAATATATGTGAATAAGGAACACAAGGTTAATTTGTGTCGGCAACATCCAGAATAATCATATAGTACCACTAGTCAAAGTCACTGGCTCCAATTCCTTGACAGAATGCAATGCTTCCAATAACACTGAAATTGCCTACATATACAGAATCAGTAAAATGCGGCGACAAGAAACAATTGAAGTAGAACAAAGTGATGCATAATAATTCGAAAACAAACAGCTAATAATGTGCAGCAATATCTGGGGTATGGATTGCGCATAACTTTCCAGATCCCATGAGAATTGGACCTACCACCACATGGGCCCACTAACAGATTAGATGGACCAAAGATTAGGTTGAAGAATAACTCAGACCATCCAAGTCTTTCCCATTTATTTGAATGGTTAAGAAATAGGAGTTCATTAAATCTTTAAAAAGATTCAAAAATTATTGACAGATTAGAAGTCCACCAGTCTAACTGGTTTTTTGGGCCGCAACCTTTTAGATGGAACCCATCCATCTGTTGGTTCTGTAACCCCAACATAAATGTAAGTTACTAACGCCCTAGGCAGAAGGCATTCCATGATCTGAATTTTATCTTCTTGCCAACCAAAGCATGTCTTATCTAATAATTTGAAGATGCTTCTGATGAGAGACCAGAATACCTCTGGAAAATGCCCCAGAGACAACAAAGCCTGACGTCCACAATCAGACCTGTAAATTATTTCAATAGCAAATGTCAAAGTGATCAATGCAAATAAAGATCAAACAAAATAAATGAACAAACAAGCCAACATTGCAATCCTACCTCGAAAGAGTACATAGTTCCCAGAGAACCCGTAGAAATTCTTCAGAGTGAAGAGTTGACGTCACAAGACGATCTATAGCATTTACCTGCACAAAAGCAAAATAAGGCATCCAATAACCAGCAAAAGGGGCCAAAGAAAAAGCAAGGGCAATCTTTGAGGAACAAAACATTTGAACTTACCACCCTTAGGTGCATCTCAGTAATCATTCCAACTTCTTGTGGGCGACAATAGAAACCCTTGGATATCAAAACCGATGCATATCGAAGAGGGATACAGTCCTCTTTATTCATATCTTCCACACCCTCAAGTGTCAGAATTACAGTTGCAGTAACTTCAGGCTGAAGGAGTAGGAAAATTAAGCCTGAGAGAAAATAAATTGTAGCATATGCATTAAGAAGAGCAACACATTTCAGGAAGTTTGCAAAATGATAGAAACAACATATACAAAACCTGAGCGACAGAAAAGAAGCGAAAGAAGTATAGCTTCAATTGATGATGCGATGTCCACAAATATGTCCATGACATGTCCTTTTTCAGAGCGCAAAATAGCAGATGACAACAATGCAGCTGATAGCAGAAGAAAACCTCTCTCCTGTTTCCAAAGAGAGATTTTAAGCTCTAAGAAATTATAACAAATCCTCTCAATTTCCTTAAAAGGAAAGATAACAGTTTTGAATTTCAGAAATTAAGTTAGAGAGACTACAACAACAACAACAACAACTCACCCTTATCCCAACTCAATGGGGTCGGCTACATGGATCCTAGCAAAGACAAAATAATAAAAATAAAAGGAAAAGGAACACGACAACAGCAACTACAACTCGGTCATAAACAACTAACTGGGATCGGCTACACCGATCCTAGCCCTCCAATCAGCTCTATTCGCCGTTATATTCGAAACAAGGCCTAAACTATGCATGTCTTTCCTCACCACTTCTCCTAGGGTCATTTTAGGCCTGCCCCTAGCTCTTTATTACCTTCAATCTAAATCAAGTCACTCCTCCGAACTGGAGCATCCGAAGGCCTCCGTTCAACATGGCCATGCCACCTCAGTCAACTTTCTCGAAGCTTATCTTGAATTGGGGCTACTCCCAAATCAGCTGTAATATGATCATTCCTTATTTTATCCTTCCTGATTTTGCCACTCATCAATCTCAAGTCTCAACATCCTAATTTCCCTTACACTTTAGCTTATCTATATGACGCTTCTTAACTACCCAGGACTCCACGCCATACATCATAACCAGTCGATCACATAACACTCCAAATGCACCTCTCTACTTCATCCATCCTACTTTAATTCTTTGTGAGACATCATCTTCTATATCACCTTCCTTACTGATGATTGATCCTAGATAACTAAAATGGTCACTTTGTAGGATCTCTATTTCATCAACTTTCACACCCTCATTATCCGACCCAGAGTTACTAAAGTTACACACCATATACTCCATCTTCATTCTCCTTATTTTAAAACCTTTTGATTCCAAGGTTGATCTCCATAACTTCAGTTTGGCGTTAATTCCAGCCTTCATCTCATTCGGCAAAACAATGTCATCAGCAAAAAGCATGCACCAAGGAACCACATCTTGGACATCTCTAGTTAGCTCATCCATGATAAACGCAAACAAATAAGGGCTTAAAGTTGATCCTTGGTGTAATCCAACTATAATTGGGAATTCACTACTTTGACAGTTTGACCCCTCACGGTTCTTACACAAGTCACCACATCCTCATGCATATCTAATTATGTCCACATATTTACTTGATTGATACACTTCTCTTCCTGAGCACATGTGATGCAAATCTATCACCAAACAGGGCTTCTTTTATTAGGAATACGTCTAGGGTTGGGTTATAAAAATGTTGGGCCTTTGATCCCATGGGTTTTCACGGTAATAGGTCACTTTTATGGACCTAAAGTAGGGACACATAGGTTGCATTCGGGATTAGCTCTATACTTAGTTTATTTTCATGTTTTACAGTTTTAATTAAACCGGTTGAACCACTGGTCCAATTTAAGTGATTTTAAAATATTCTTTTAGAACAGAATCTTGTTAACTTAAGTTATATTTTAGGGTCCACACCTCTCCACGAATTTTAGAGAGGAAGTGTTTTGTATTTAACCACACTATTCCTAGGTTGCATATGAATTTAGGCCTTTGGCCAATATAAATAAAGCTAACCGTGGGGCTCCTCTTTACTTCACTGTTTTAGAAAACTCTGCTCAAGCTGCTCTGCAATTGTGTTCTCTCCCTTGAAGATTGTCTTGTGTTTGATCAAGGCTGGTGGGATTGGTGTTTGATCCAATCGACACCTTGCGGTGTGAAGCCCAGGTGGTTCGTTGGTGGGATTGGTGTTTGATCCAATCTACACCCTGCGGTGTGAAGCTAGGGTGGTTCTCTTCAAGTTCTACTATCTAGTTTCAATCAAAGATTCAATTTTATTCAAGTTCCTCCATCAACAAGCTGTTGCCAATAATTTTCTGTCATTACAAGTAAGTGGAAGCATCCCCATCCCCATCTGTTGGATTAAATGGGATTATATGGGCCAGAATACCGTGGCGGTATTCTGGACTTTTTTACTGTTTCATTCTTAGTTCTATTATGTGGGTTTAGTCCCACATTGTTTACTTGTAATTCTATTCTCTATTCTCAATATTATAAATTAGAAGCTTGGGGTGATCATTAATCATCCAAGCAATCATTCCTAATTCTAAATCTCTCCACATGGTATCAGAGCAGGTTTGAATTAGGGAATTTTATTCCATTCTCAATTCTGCCTCCCTCCTCCCTTTCAATCTCGATCTCTTCTTCCCACCCCCCTCTTATGTTTTGCTCTTCTCTCTCCATCATTCTCCCCCTAGGGCAGCACTGATGAGGTAATCGACAGACCCAGTTGCTGCCCCTTTTTTACCTCATCCTATGCTACGGTTTTTTGATCGATAGGGAAGAGCTCCTGCTGCCTGCGATATTTGCTTCTTCAGCCTTTTTTTGGATTGCTTCTACACCTTGGCAAGGGACCAATCTACATCATTGAAGACTCAAGAACTGCGGCAGTATTTATCTCTTTGGTTCAGTTCCTATCTCCAACAAGATTGAAGACCTAGATCGATTTCTTTCCATCAAATCAGGGTTTTCTCCAAAACCCTGACCAATATCGATCTAGGAGTTTCAGGTTTCCATTGGGGCTGGTTTTTGGAGGAGTACTTCAGTCCTATTAGAAGCATACTCGATCCCAGTTTCAGCCCTATCTGGTGTTTCTTTGTCAGCAATCAGCCCTCCATCGATTTCAGCCAAATCAGGGTTTGTTTCAAAACCCCGAAAAAGTCGATCTCAAGGTTTTCTCTGTCAGATGCTGCTGGTTTTTTGAGACATCTCTCCCTATATTAAAAGAGGATTCTCCATCCAATTACAGCCCCTATCTTGAAGGGATTCTTGGGTTTTTCATCACTCCAACTTCTCTGTGATCATGGGTGACTCAGCCAATTCTACTCCAACTTCTGTTGGTGATGGCCAAGGCAAATCAGAATTTCATGCCTTTCCTACTAATCCAATCAAATTGGATGGTTCTAATTATTTGCTTTGGTCTAGGTCTGCTTCCTTTGCCATTGCTGGCCGTGGCCTTACTGGTCACATTAATGGCACCACTGTTATGCCAACTGAGACTGGTCATGCTCAAGAAAGATGGCTTGCCAACAATAGTGTTCTCATGTCCTACCTGATTGGTTCTATGACTTCAGATTTGCAATATAATTTTCTTCTCCTTGATACAGCCTCTCAGATTTGGGCTGCTTGCAAGGAAACTTAGGGCATCTTGGCAATGATGCCCAAGCATATGAACTCAGGCAGAAGGTCCTCCACACTACTCAGGGAGATTTTTCGGTCTCCAAATACTATGCTACTCTACGCAATCTGTGGCAACAATTGGACCACTTCTCTGATTTCCACCCTACTACAGTTGCTGATATTGCCTCATATAAGAAGCATGTGGACAAGATCAGGGTGTATGATTTTTTGGCTGGTTTAAATGTGGAGTTTGACCAGATTCGGGTTCAAGTATTGGGCCATAAGCATTTTCCCACACTTGAACAATCCTATGCCTTGGTGCCC
Organism: Telopea speciosissima; assembly: GCF_018873765.1. NCBI lineage: Eukaryota > Viridiplantae > Streptophyta > Magnoliopsida > Proteales > Proteaceae > Telopea > Telopea speciosissima. Next base: position 17,424,852 of record NC_057922.1, read on the forward strand.
TCTGAGGAAAATCTTAGGGCTGCCATGCTGCACCCACCTATTATTGACCAATCAGCCCTCAAGGCGGCTGCTCCGGCTACTCTTGCACCTGTTGGCACTGCTCCTCTTGGTGATTCAACTACAGGGGCTGTTGTTTGTGAGCACTGTCACAAACCCTACCACACCAAAGAGAAGTGTTGGAAACTTCATGGAAAACCAGCTGACTTCAAAGCAAAAAAGGCTGCCAAGACAAAGACAAAGCCAAAAAACAAGGCCCATCACACTGAGACTGTTACTACAGCCCCTACTACTAACATTGGTCTATCCCAGGATGATCTACACGAGACCGAAACCAAAGTTTTCGAACAATGGATCAAATCACCTCCAAAGCCTGGTCAAAGGACCCTATTGGATGGTCCTTTAATATCCTCAAATATGGGAGGAATCTGATGGACAGAATCCTCTCTACAAGGAATCTTGGTTCTGGCTGAAAATACCCTAAAACAGGGGTGCCACCAGGTTCTTCTTACTGGTATTCTGCTGTGAATTTAACCCCAATATTAACAGCACTTAAACAACAATAACAGTAGATGACTTCGTTCCCAAATCACAGTATTAAATAACTTCCAGCAAGCTTGAATAACAGTAGATGAAATCAGTACTTGAGGTGAAAACAGAGCATAGGAAGGGGGGATATGACCTTTGATTTTCCACCAACATGCCTAATCTCTCTAATCACCGAGTTTCTCACTCCTCACTGAATCTCACAGCAGCAAAAGAGGCAACAGCCATAAACTTTTTTCATCAATTCATTGGATGGCAAATAGCCTACAATCAATCAGTTGAATTAAAATAAACGACCTCCTAGTCCTAGCTAAGTAAGTGACCAGTCTCTCCAAACTTACATAGTCGATAGGAAACTTAAAACAAAAAGGACACTTGAAAGGAAACCCTCTACAATAGGTAAGGGTCTTTAGCTTAAATAAAATAACATCTAGGTAAGCCCACGATGTGGGCTGGTAGAATAGGCCCATGAATGGGCTGAAACAGGCCCATGCCGACAAAGGTTTTAAAAGGCTCCTCTTTTAAAACCATGGACACTAAATTGTGGCCCATTTGCCTTTCTTACTATGGGAGAGACACTCCTCTTATAAAATCAGAGATATTTACATAACTGCCACTATTTTTTTTGTTGACCTATTAGAGCTTGGGTGAGCCCATAAGCGATCCAAACTGGGTTTTTTGGAACCCCGGATCACATCACAATGATTACATGCAAAGAAGCAAATAAATCACCACATGAACAGAAAGCTCTCTGAGAGTGTAACTATAAATCTTTAACCTTGGAAACAGCTGTATTGGTGGCATCATTAACCAGTTTTTTAATATCGTTTTCCAAATACTGGATGTTTAGTGACCATGTTTTCAGTCTAAGCAGCAATTTACCGATGAAAAGAAGGAACACGCGTCTTCAGAGAAGCTTTTGAAAAGATGCAAAGAGTAAAGCACCAAAAAATAAAAGAAAAAAAATAGGATTTATATTAAAAAAAAACAATTAAAACAATCACAAGCAGCTAGACAACAGCCAGCTCAAAAGAACTTTCTGCTGTGATACCAAAGAAAAGTTCCAGAAGAATCTCAAATAGAAATCCAACGATATAGCTTTTAAAGCAAAAAGCAGCGTCTACCTACGTCAAAATCAGCCAGCAACTGTACTGATGTCCCAGTGAAAATCAAATAATTAACAAAATCTACATGAACTTTGAAAATAGTTATCTTTCAGATAACCGTATTGAAATAAAAAATATTAGCTGTTTAAATGACCAATAGAATGGTTGAAGAAATTCATCAACTTGACTGAATTGCAAAGCCAGATATTAGAACAGGGGGAGAACCCTCATAGTCAAAACCCAAGTGAAACGGATCTTTCAACATGACTTTTGCAGTTCCAGAATCACCAAGGTATCAAACATTCAAACCCACAAAAGATGAAGTCAAACAAACCTGTCTATAAGTGATTCAAAGATCTGCCTATCCAAGCCACAGCACCTCTAGTACTAAATTCCAGATTTCATGTTGTAACTTTGAAACATTATTCAATAGAAATAATGGAAGTCTACCTACATTGATTCTATATAAATATACCTATGGCAAGGTACCATTATCATGATTATTGGTCCCTCCTAAATTATCATTTCCTATGTGGTTTTGAAAAACATAACCAGCAAAAGTAACTATTCTATCTTCTTTAGTCACAACTTACAACAATAAAAAAAACTTTTATCCTCAATCTTAATGCGCCTACCATGATCTAGGTCACCACTTCTCCAATACCTAATTCTAACCTTTATACATTTCCCTCACCATCCCTCGCACAAAACTTTGATAAAAATCCTCACATCAAAGGAAATAGGGTACCAAAAAAATGAATAAATATAATGGAAAATCAGAAAATAATTAACTTAATCACCAAAAAGGATATCTAAACAACTGACCATCATAGTTGTCAAGGCGCCTAGGCGAACCAAGGGCGAGTGAGGAGTCAGAAACCAAGGCGACAAAGCGTCGCCTAGGCAACCAAGGCGACACCAGAATTTAAGGCGTGCCAAAGGCGCCTGGACACCTAGGCGATGCCTAAGCGACGCCTTGACAACTATGCTGACCATTCAGCTTTAATTTTAACAAATGCATGATCAATAACCTTAACCTCTAACAATATTGTACTAAAGTTGAGGATAACAAAAAGGCAAATTCACCAAATATTAGAGTTCTGACTGGTCCAGATTAAGACAATGAAAAGATTGATAGAATGCTTTACCCTGAGAAGTGATAGCAAATGTGGGTCAATATCCCAATTGGAAAAGCAACATTTGGATGATGCAATCAAGTCAATAGTTGCTTTGTATGTTAACAGTCCTTCAGTCTGACCAAGAATCAATGATCTCCTCACACAAGCCATGGGTGAAGGATCTTCAATTGGACCACATGAATTAATCAATTTCTGCATCAATTGCGTGTCAACATAAATGAATAAAAGAATACACACACACATACACACACACACACACACATATATATATATATATATATATATATATATATATATATATATATATTACATGCTCGGAAAGAATAGCAATTACATTCAGTGAAAAATAAAAACTGACCATGAGCTTTTTGAGCTGAGACCTGGCACTTATGAGCATGCTCAAGAAAACATTTGTAACACGGCCAGCAGTAGTTATACCTCCCAAAACAGATAGTACTGCAGACTGCCGGAAAAAGAGATAGACAATGACAGAAATAGCTATACTACAGAAAATAAGATAATAAGCTACAAGCTCACAGCCAATCATGGTTCTAAATATCGGTATCGTATCAGCATATTGGCCTATACGTATCATTATCGCCGGAGCCTGATACCAATACAGATCGGGTGTATCAGCCAAAAAGTGGCATTTTTGAAATTACGCCCTATACTGCCCGATACAGCCCAGTTCCAGTCGATCTGTATCTGAAATCGTATCGATATCGGCCAAGACCAATACGGACATTCAATAGCGATACCTATAACCTAGCAACCAATTCAAGGAATATACCTCATATCTGGATGCAACTTCATATGAGCGCAAGCGATGAAGAATATAAGTGGCAAGAGAAGCAACATCATGGCACTGCCTTTGCAGTAACAATTTCAATATTTGGCTATAACCTTCACTATTGCCAGCTGGGACATTCACGTTTTCACGAGGCCACCAACCCAGAAAACCTTCACATCCAATGGCATGTCGAGTAGCCCGCTCAACAACTCCCAGTACCAATAATGTGACAGCTGTTGATTTTTGTATCTCAAGATGGAAAACATGCACAAGCTGCTCCATTCCACCACCATTCACAAAGTAAAAACAACTCTCCCTCCAAGGGCACAAGAGAAGAACAATGGACAACACTACAATCATCTTCTTGTTCTGGGGAAAAAAATTCAAGCAATTGGATTACTCCTCTCTTATATTCCCTTCTAACCAAAATAATGTGTAATAATTCAGCTATGGTAGATCCATGAAGAAGGTAGATTTTAAATTACCTGAGAAAGCTGTGGAAGTGTAATAACTGCAGATCCCTTTTTCACACACAAATATTTTTCTAATACCTCACTTAACAAATCAGAAGTACCCAAATCACCTTCAGATTCAAAAATAATGTCCTCCCCCAATATTTCAGCTGACAAGTTCCCTGAATCATGTTGAAGCAATTTAAAGAGTTGAAGAAGTTCACTTCTAGCCTCAATAAGAACACATTGGGATTTTTCTTCACAATTTCTGGAGCAAACCTGCTTGCATTGTTTCAAACTGATATTTGTGCCATGCAAATCACTACTGACATAAGAAGAGACTGCTGATACAACAATATCCGCAACTTTCTCGCTAACATCCCCGAGATCTGACAACTCAAGGATCTTAAGAACCAATGTCACAAATTGCCTTATTTCAGCAGACATATCTGCCTCGGCGATTGGTAAAGATAGTGACTTTAGCGAGGATATAGACTCCTCAAATGCCAACTTTGTTGAACGTAACACGGGAGGGAGATCATCAAGCTTTCCTTCAGAAGGCAAAGAAACAAGGTTCGCTAAAGAGCTATCCAAATCAAAGTCTATGTTGAACTGTCCCAGATCCTCTGCAGTGTTGCCATAGACGACCAAGGTAAGGCTACGGTAGCTGCCTCTTACAACCAAATGATTCGTTACTACAGCCTGCACCAAATTGGTTTGTTACTTTTTAACATGTCCTAAAATTAGGACTTAGGAGACATTAAAGGGCATACCCAGTGCACGAGGCTCCCACCACAACGGGGTCTGGGGATGGTCATAAAGACTTAGGAGACATTCCCTTTTGAATAAAGACTTGCTAAAAATAGAGAAAGGATGACAACTGTTCAGTTTAGCTATGCTGAAGGAAAAGCAATATCCAGCTCAATAAACACTTATGCAATCCAGAAAGATCCACTGATACTGCACAAGCTCCCCAACAAGGAAGTTCATCACAAAATAATAGAAATAAGGATATCAAAGAAACATACAAGCAAAAGTAATAGGCCAACTTTGGTGCCTAAACAGAGGCTTACGTTCACCGACAACCTAGAAACATGAATATTTGTATAAAGAAATGCAAATTGTATAAGCACTGTTAAAGTGTGTATCGTGGAGTGTGTTCTATTGATATTCTATGGAACGGTGTACCAGCATTCAAGTCTACTACCAATGGACACACTCGAGCTGGAAATTCTGCTGCTGGTCCTACTCGATCAGGCTACTCTGTTGGTAGTTCTTTCCGCCCTACAGCTCCTCCACATGCTGATCATAAAGGTAAAGCCCCCATGGACAATAGTGATCCTCACAAGTGTTTCCATTGCAATGAGATTGGACACTATGCCAGGGAGTGCCCACAAAAGCATAAATCTGTCCATGTGGCTAAGAAGGAAGATGAAACCCCTGATGATGACAATGAACCTGGTTTCCATGCATATCCCCCAGATGATGATGATGACTTAGCTAATTACTTTGAAGATTTGGATGGTGATGCTCGAGGTGTTCATGTTATTACCCAAGTCTTGATGGAAGAAGTGGCTGATGATGGAGAGGTAGTTGAGAGCATTCTACAAGAAGGTCAAGATGCTGTTCTTGAAGAAGTGGAGCTCGATGAGAAGGCTATTAGCATTGAAGATCCTATAGAGGTTGATCATATAGAGTTTGTGATGCCACCTTGGTTCTTTGAAGAGAATGCTCCACGACCTGCAGATTTTATTCCTACTGTTTCAGCCTCACAAAAATTCTGCCAGGGAAGTGTTAGAGCTGCTGCCCACATGTTGCCTCCCCCTCATCATCACAAAATTCGTGGACAGGTTTCTTCCAAACAGCATAGCACTTGGACTCCCACTAATGATGTGAAGAAGCTTAGCCCCAAGCTGCAGGGGGGTTGCATGGATTTCACCCATTCATCGGAGATGAATGTTTCCAAGTCGGAGAGAGTTGTAGTAGATCCAAGCGTCCTCGAGTTGAAGAAACCACCCTAGGCATAGGGTCATAGTAGGAGCCTTAGATTAGTTTTATTTTTAAGTTATTAATTGAACCGGTTCAAATTGGTTGCATCCAATTGGTTCAATTTAAGTTGGTCTAATTTAAGTAAGTCTCTTTTATTTTAAGTTATCAAGGGTAGATAAGTCTTTTAACATTTTTTATTTTAAGTTGTTAGGTCCACCCCTCCACGATTTAATGAAGGAGTGTTTTGTTTAGATTAGGATTTGGCCTATGGCCGGCTATTATTAATAGAGAAATCGTGAGAGGCTCCCCCACAATTCAGTTTTTAAAAAAATTAATTCATTTGAGGCCGCCATTGTTGCTGCTGGTTATCTCATTTGAGATTGAGTCTTGTGAGTCATATCAAGACAACCTTGTGAGTCATATCAAGGTGAAGGACCGATGGATCTCTAGTGACTCCTTGCATCTTGTAGATCGGGAGGTTCTTCTTCAAGCTGTCTTCAAGGTTGCTGCCATTGAAGGTCCTTTTTAATCAGCAAGTTATTTACTGTTTCAGCATTCCCATATTCTTCTTAATCCTCCATTAAAACCCATCGATCCTCATAAACCCTAAAATTCCTAAAATCTGTCCAGCCTTATCCCTCCATTCAAATCCATTCAAAATACAACCACATGATCCTCTCATCCCCTCCTCCACTTGACCTAGCTTGCAGCCCCATCCTAACACCCAAAACCCTAATTCCCCCTCATCTCTGTAAAACTCCAATACCCTAAAACACAGATCCTATACTTCCAGCCATCAAAACCTAACCAAACTTCAGCCGAACCACCCCCTCACTACCTAGGACACTCGATCCAAAGCCCCTCCCCAAATTGTCATCCGAAACCCTAAATCCTCCACTTTTCCTAAAACCCGAAACCCTAACCCTAATTTCTGAAATTTGAATTTTTATTCAAACCTTGTTCAAACCTACATATTTAGCTTCCCCTAAACGGCTAAACCTGCCTATTAATACCATATAAGATCCATCTCCAAATTCATAAACCTAACCCTAGTTTTAACCTAAAACTCCCTATTCTGCCCAATCGGCCAGCACCTTTGTGAAGGTCTTCTACCTATATAGGACTACATTACTCCCTCCCTTGGCTTCTCTTCTCTTCTTCTTCAGATTCTGGTTGGTAATCTCCAGTTTTGTCACATGCCACATGGTATCAAAGCCATGAAGTAGAAGAAAAAGAAGGGAAAAAAATCTGATTCTTCCCTGCGATTTCTTCTTCTTATGTTATTTCTTTTCCTTCTCTTCTCTTTATTCACTTTTCCTTTTACTTTTCTGTTTACTAAAGTGCCCAGCTTCTAGTTATTTCTGTAAATATTTTCGGATACAGAAAGAGGGAAAACCAAAAGAAGCATCCGATCCTGATTGTTGGAAGAAGAGATTATGAAGCCCATTGAAGCAACAAGTATGCCACCTTTTCTCGGTGGTGGAAATGAAATTTTGAGGAGGGGCTTTTGAGATCATAGTTCAAAATCTCGTCGAGATCTCGGCGAGATCTCGAAAATCTCGGTAAACTCGAGCTAGTCGAGACGAGATATGATACGAAACAACAAAATGTCAAATCTCAAAAAACTCGACCGAGATTTCGAATATTTCGAGAATCTCGGAGAAATCTCGGTGAAATCTCAAATATTTTGAGAATCTCGACCTCCTCAATACTCATAGAATCATAGTATTGTATTGTTGAGACTTGGGAGCTAAGACATGGAAGACTAGGGTAGTAAGGTGTCTATGACTTATGTATTATTCATTGTACTTAGGTTGGGTGTCTATGTGATATGCATTGTGAACACTTCATTGTATCTTGTTGTTTGTAGTAGAAACTTTAAGTCTTTAACTATTTCTTAAATAATTATTCAATATTAAGTGTATAATTTACTTGTTTTACTTGTCAATTATGTCTCATATCAAACAATGTGTAGAATAGGCAATATTACATTAAGGGTTCAGCCTTTACTGCCAACCAAGAGTGCAAATCCGAAACACCAAATTGTGCTTTTTTTTTTCAATTTGAACCTTTAAATATGTTTATTATGCCTAAAGCAAGCTTACCTTAAAGTTTCGGAGCCAACTATGGTCATATGCCCACCGAAACATAATTCTGAAACATTAAAAAAAAAAAGTACACTATCTCGCCGAGATCTCGGAAACCTCGACCTGGAAGAGACCGAGTTTTAGAACCTTGTTTGAGATCGCCTCCCCATAACTGCAGAGCTATCATGAAATGCTCGGATTCACCAGGTTACGAAGTCCCCACAGAGAAGCTAGGGATTGAAGCATAAAGACGGGCTTCGATTAGCTTTCTTCTATCTGCAGACGTATTCTGATGAAAAGGATAGATGGACAAGCGATGGAATACATTGCTTCCTCCACTGCTTTGCCTTACAAACAACGTTGTCGTATGCAAGTCGAAGGCGACCATGCACTTCGTCTTCGTCTTCGTCTTCATTCAACCCCCAACCCCTTGCGCCAGAGCCTTCTGCCTCGACCGACCGTTATCACTTTACCGCCAAACCCTTCAGCTTCGACATCCCCTCCCTCTTGGTTACCGCCCTCACCCCCAACCTCTTGGTTCTCAGGAACAAAGGTTGAAGACAACCTAGTTTGTGGTTTGCTTGTAAACCTTTTTTTTCAATATTAGCATGGGCTTTGTTTCTCATTCAATTTATATCTATTAAATGTTTCCATCTCAAGTTTACCCTTGCCCTTTAGTTTTAAAACCTTGCTCATCTCTATCCCCTACCTTCCTATGTCACTTTTAATAGCCTTTCTGCCACTCCCCCCTTGCAACTTTGAAAAACAATTGTCATTCTCAACTTTTTTTTTGTACCGGTACTTTATATGTCGATCCAGCCATCAGATTACAACCAATTTTTGCAGCCACATTGTTTGACTGATCACTACACTTGGTCAAAAGATCTGCCAAATCGGATTGGTTTTTTAGGGATTTTTGGTAACCTGGTAATTTGGTGGGCGTGCTATATATATTGCAAAACAGCCATTGGCTCAACTCAATATTTTGGGGATTATTGGTATTGTCTATGAGGAGCATTTGACCAGAATTTGGGAGACATCAGGCTTTATGGTTTTGGGTTGTTAATTTATTACTATTCTGCCCTGTTTGTGTCCTGCATTGGAGTTCTTTACCTACTTGGATCTGATCTGTTGCGGCCATTGATGCTATTGTGGCTTCTCTTGATTATGGGATTTATTGCTATTACGTGATGCTGGTTATTGCTACCATATTATGATGAGTTATCCTTTATTGCATCCTCTGCATTATTTGTCCACATGCAGTGCTACAAATGAGGGGGAGATTGGGGTTATCATCAGATATTTGAAGATTATTATTGTTAATTTCTCTAGTCATCAGCTGAAGATTATTTTTATTTGCTTGTTTGTGCCATCTGGTCGTGTCCTCGGCAACAATATTTTCTTAGATGGTTATACTTGTGGTATTCAGCAACAAACATGATTCTTTTATGTGGTTCCCTTATGCTGCGACTTGTGGTCTCCAGCAACCTTACGCCACTACTGTGGTCTCAAGGAACCTAATGCTGCTACTTGTGGTTCCCAGCAACCTTATGCTGCTACTAGTGGTCCGCAATAACCAGTGCTGCATCTTTACCAATGGTCCACAGTAACCTATACTGCACTTTTATCAGTGGTTCGCAGCGACCTATGCTGCATTTTAATCCGCCTTCTTTGTGAAGATTACTACTTGCCTTCCTCGAGAAGGGCTTATGATGTTGCTGTAATGATATTTTGGATTGTGGTTGGTATTCTCTGATTCTTATTTTGCTCGTGGATGTCTGGAGTAATTTGACACAAAGATTTTTCTCTATTGTTCCTGATGATGATTAGTATGCTTGAGATGGTATTGCTACAAGGATGAAGTTCTCTTTGTGCTCACTGGCGCCTACAACCGGTATATATGTTCAAGACTAGTTCTGCTGTTAATATCTATTCTTGTTGTTCCAAGCTGGAGCCTTTTGAGATATATATATATACACACACACACTCCAGCTTGAGGGGAGTGTTAAAGTATGTATCGTGGGGGTGTGTTCCACGCAACAGTGTACCGTGGGATCATGTCTGAGTTATAGTTTGTTGTCATGTCTATTTAGTTGTTTCCTATTGTGTTAGACTTAAGAGGTTATTTACTTTCATTGTAATTAGTCATTGTACTTAGTCTCTGCTCTTAACAGACTTTCTACAAAGAGTCAGGTACTGTTTTATATAAAGCTGATAGCCAGTTCATGATAGAGTAATTCAATCTATCGTTTTCTGGTTCTTCTCCCTCTCTTGGCTTCTCTTCTTCTTCTTCAGATTCTGGTTGGTAATCTCTGGTTTTGCTACAAGCACAAATTACTTCTAGTTATCATCTTCATTTCATTTACGGCAAAAAAAACAAATCTAGGGGAATCAAAAGCGGGCCGCACTGGTAGGGCCGACAAGACCTGACCGGTTAAATCCCAAATCGGACCAACCATCTAATATACAGATATCTGCTCTCAGGTAATGCTTTACTCAGTCCATCAAGAGTCCTTACCATGCGACCGACCGACAACTCTCTTTCTATATATAATTATCTATCTATCTATCTATATATATATAGCTTTTGGACGCTTTACATTTTTAAGTTGGTTGATGTTATTAACAATTACGGGGATTTGGCGCAAGGAAATTTATGAGTTCTTTTAGGGAGTTTTGGCTCATTTGCATGCATATTGATGATTTTGCTCACAAAGCCACTAGCGGATCCTCGGTAGTTTTTGTTATTTGTTGGATTTTGGAGGAACTACTTCGTTTTGGCTTCCGAAACAAAGGAACAAATTTGGAAACTTTATCATATGCTTGGAGGTCAAGAGTCTCTTTTCATTAAAATTAACATGAACAAAGAGTTCAGGGAAAACCTGAGTCTGTTGGCTTCGTTTGCTGCAAATCTCTCACGAGGAAGTTGTTCTAAAACTCAACCCTCAAGAGGGAACTCTACTACAACCAATTGCAACCAAGAGATAGTTTTGAAAGGAAATGTTCTCCATTGTTCTGCCCCAAGCTCAAGACTCTTGAAACTTGGGTTTGATTTCTTCAAATAAAAATGCGCTTTTGCTCACTTTCACTGATTCAAACCATCTATAAATTAACTCTTCTCTGAGAATTATTAATTAAAAAATAATGTTTATGATCTGAATTATGAAGAATCACATCCCTGAATTGGCTGATGGATTTACTTGCTCTGTTTTCTTTTCTTTTTTTCTTTCAGATTTAATAGTTTGATGTGTTTTCTGTATTTAATGACAAAAGATGACTTGGCTAGGCAGCTATGATTTGTGTTTTTGCTTCCAATTTTCATAATAACATAAGTAAGATGAATCATATGCTTTGAACAGTCTTTTATTTTGGATTTTTTTCTTTGCTTCCATAATATTTTGTTAACAGAATCAGAAATATAGTAATGGCTCAAAACAAAAGCAGTCTTATTTTAGTTTTTTTTTTCTTTGCTTCCATAATCATTTGTTAACAGAAGCAGAAATATAGTAATGGCTCAAAAACATTTTCTATTGCTGACGCCCCCAACTTGACTTTAGTTTGTCATTGTTTGTATGAGAGTTGTAAAGTAATCATGATGTACTAGATTTTATTGCCCAACCCCCTTCCCCCAATATGAATGAAAATATTGTCCTATGGGCTTTATTTATCTTAAATTAGATGGTATGCTTGCTTAATTGGATGACTTAGATATGGTGTATTACTCTTTAAATGTTGTGCATTGAAGTTAGAATGCTACATTTAGCTTAGATCCATCAAGTATATTTTTTTAATATATTTCTATTGACTGAAAAAAGTTTCACCAAAATGCCAAATTACATCATCAATATTCTCCAATTTCTTCAAAATCATTTCTGTTCTTATCCGTTCATAACAATACATTAGTTTCTATAAGCTATGCTTAAATTAACTAACTTCCACCACATATAATAACTTCCTTAAGTATACAACCTGTTTTAATACACCACAATACCACAAATCTAAGTGGGAAAAACTACAGACAACAGAAACAATCACGCTAAAAATGTCAAATGCCTCAATTCAGATAAATAGTAGGAAATAATAACAAGAAACATCCAATCAAATGGATGACATTATGAGATATAAAGTTGATGATGGAGAAAAATAATTAATCCATAAACTACCTCCACTTCTAGCATATTTGATGAAGAATGAGAATATAAAAAAGGCTGGCAGAGGCGCCTAAACCTGGTCTCCCCTTCACATTGAACAAAAACTTCCAAAGCAAATGAAGGAGGTGAAGTGGCCCTGTAGATAATATAAGACATAAGAAAATTCATATTAATTTTTTCAGGGATAATTTAATACATTAACCCATCAAGCAAAAAACCTTGAAATATTTTTAAAATCAATTTAGAACCTAAAAAAAAGTCACTAACAAAGGGCAGAATAACCTTTTTCAAGAAAAAGAAAAGGCAGAACAAAACCAATCTTTCCATGATCAATCCAACATAAACCAAAACGAGGATACCCTGGCCTCACAATACTATTACTATATGCAGCCTACACAGAAACAGTGTACCATAAATCTGTATATAGTTATGGACAGATTTACAAACTCTATACATTTTAAGGCCCAAAACATAGCCATCTTCTTAGCTTTAGCAGCCACTCTGTTGGTTCAAAGTTTTGGTTATTTTCAATTTCTCTAAAGGGCTGTAATTTGACTCTGGTCAACTTTAGTGTAACTTTGGGTTCACCTTCAGTCATCTATTTATATCCAAACTTAGCTTTAATCTTTCAATATTTTATTTTCAAAAGCTAAAGTTTAGTCAGGTTTATCTGTTGCTTTTTCCCATATTTTTTTTATGTTGAAACTTATCCCATTCGTATGATCTAATCATCATCTCAAAGATCATTCAGTTACGACACGAAGATTTGAGGAGTAAAATGTAACTCGGGAGAAAATTGGCAAAAAATATTGGCAACTATCAATTAGTGAAGTTGTACATCTGAGTCATCATTTATTAATAAAATTGCTGTGATTATCAAAAACTCTTATCAATTTGTCAAGGGATTCCCACTTTCACTTTTTCTTTTGACAATTGAGAAGGCAAACTTTTAGTTCCAATGTATTTTCCATATTGGATTCATTTGGTATCTTATCATTGTAGATTCCTCAACACCACTGGCTCAACTTCAAGAGCTCCTTGTACCATAAAAGGATGCCTAGGAAAAGCAATCCTTGTAATTCATATTACTTTCAATTGTGTTTAGAGATCTTAAAGCCCTAAAATTGATAGATCAACTTTTTGTACAAATACCCTTGCTGTTGAAAGCAATAATTTGCTTATGGTCCCAAAATCCATAATTAATTTACACTATTGGTTGTCTGCATCAACAGGGGAACAGCATAAAGGACTTGAGCCTGAGTGAAAAAGAACATTAGGTTCAATGATTCAGTGAAAAAGATATGTCAAACCGAATGGAGGAAGAAGATACAAGTAACCAACCTCAAGCAGTTGGCTAACGGCAACTGAACTACGGAAGTAAGCCACAAATATAGCCAGAATGCAACAACAAAAACTAAATGTTCAAAAAATATCACCGTGAACAAATAAGGGGAAAATATTCCAGCATACTCCAAAGGAAAGGGAAGGGAGTTCAAGTTCAGAATCAAGCAAATTCAGGTGCATAAGCATCTCAGAACCCAGTTGAAGAAGAGCTACCCAAAGTCTTTGCCCCAGCCATTGCAAAGTCCGTTTGAGAGCCAATAGTTTCACTTACAGTTTCATATTGAAAAAAATTCCATAAAATATATATATATATATATAATAGTGTGGAATCCTGTGGAGTCCCATGCAACTACTTTTTCTACCACTTTATTGGACTTTGAGAACTTTACGGCGGAGTACTCGGAGGGACTTCAAAAGGAGACCCTCACCCAGAAGTAAATCAACACGCCCTGTGTTCTTTGCCATGTGGAAGGATTATCTGGAAATTCTGACTAGGATGTGATGCAGTAGCACTAGCCTGGTTGGACCGAAATGAGCCAGTTTGGAAGCCAAAGTCTAAACTTGGTTTTCATTGCCATAGGGGCAGTTGGTGTATTTCTTTTTAACTGGGTTATTTTTATCAACTCATATTATTATTGTTATATGATAGAGTTGGTTGTCAATAGGTAGGAGTCCAATATAGATTCACATTCTGTTTCAAAACACGATTAGGAGTAGTTCAGTTACTCATTGAGTTGATCTATCATCTATGTATGCATGTAATCAACGATTTTAAGTTGATTGAAAAAGATTGAGATTCATATGCTTGCTGTGTGACAAGGGTTATAGATAGATTGACTTGCTCTTCTCCCTTCCAGTGCAACTTCTGTTTTCAGGTTCTTCCTTTCTAGGTCTAATTTCCTCCTTAAGCTTCCGTTTATGCTTCATCTGTTTCTATCTTCTTCCTCTCATATTTCTTCTCCTTCAAGTCTGAGTTTAATTTATTTTGCAGCTATTCTTTGTTACTGGCCATACTAGTGGTCTGAGAATAAGTGGCTAGAAACTCCATCAATTCAACTTAGACCAGACTGAGAGTTTGGGGAGGTCTTCCTCTGAGGGACGCAACTCATCTTACTGAGTTTCAGATAAAAAATTATGGGGGTTGTGAGAAACACAACTGGCTGCAACAGTTCTGTCTGGGTCAGTTTCAGGGCTTGTTAAATATTTTTATAGTTGATTTTCAGGGTTGCTGTTCGTTGTATTTGGGAGACCTAATAGTGAGGATCAAACCCTAAAGTTTCAAGTTCAATGAAGGTGTAGGAGATCTCTCATTCTCTCCAAATCAGTGTTTGGTCATGGATCCTCGTTCACGGTTCTTAGGTAGAAAAGTTAGTTTCCAATTTGCACATAAGGACAGCTTCTCTAGTTGTTTCCTTGAAAGGCCTCCAACTCCAAGTTATTATTTCCTAAGTTGTCCCCGGTTCTGGTTTAAGTTCCAGAAAGGTCCTTCCCTTCATAATTTATTTGCCTTTTAATCCAGATTGTGATAGTTGAAAGAAAGACTTGACCTACTTTTTGCTCAGATCAGATCTTTAGATCACGAGATATATGATTTCTCTTATTCTGCAGTATTTGTCTACCCTGCGGTTTTGCTGGTTTGCTGAATAATGCATGTATTTGCTCTGCAGCTTCTACCCTCTGATACTGTTCTGTTCTTGAATCCCTTATTTGTCTTCTATCACAATTGGTGTTTAAAGTGGTCCGTTTCTTATGTATTTTCCTACAGCAACAAGGAATTATTGGTATCTCTAAATCCAGTCATTGGAATTCCAAGATCTTTTGATGGTTTCTTCTATACGGCAGATGTCGCACTTTACCAGAATTTGATCTGGTTCTGATTTGTGATAGTGAGTTCTTGAAGTTCATACTTTATAAGACTTCAAGTTTCTATTTTGATAAAATTACTGCTGTGTGTTACCCAGCTGTTAGATCAACTCAGTATTTTGGGGATTATTGCTATTGTCTGCAAAGAGCATTTGACCAGAATTTGGGAGACATCAGGCTCTCTGGCTTTGGGTTATTAATAATTACTATTTTGCCATGTTTGTGTCTTGCGGTTTGTCATCTGCTCTCTGTGGCTGCTGTTTCTGGATCTATTTTTGTAATTTATTTCCTGCAGCTGGTGGTTCTACTTCCTACAACTGTGTTTCCGCCCTGCTTTGTGATTTGGTTCCCTGCGGCTGAAATTTCTAGTTTTATTAGGCAATTTGTTTTACGGAAGGAGTTATTAGTGGCTCTTGCTTTTCTTCTCTTGGTTGTTGCTACGATATATTTTGGTGTTAAACTCCCCTCCATTATTTGTCCACGTGTAGTGCTACACGTGAGGATTATATTGGAGATTCTTATCTGCGATATTTGAAAATTATTTATTAATATCTACTCATGCCATCAATATAGCTTCATCTACTTGTGTCATCAACATAGCGTCATCTACTTATTTGAAGATTATTATTTGCTCATGTCATCAGCAATGCGTTTTCTTATGAAGATAGTTATTGTGGTTCGAAGCTACCTTAAGTTGTTACTTATGGTTCGTAGCTACCCTATGCCGTACTTGTGGTTCGCAGCAATCTTATGTTGTTATCTGTGGTTCACAACAACCTTACGCTGTTCTCTGTGGTTTGTAGTAACCTCATGTTGTTTTCTGTGGTTTGCAGCAACCTATGCTGCTCTTTTATCTGTGGCTCTTAGCAAAGTATCCTGCTCTTTTATTGTCTTCTTCGTGAAGATTATTACTTGTCTTCTTTGTTGTTGTTGTGGTTGTTGATTCGACACGAATACTTTTCTCTACGGTTGCCGCTGGTGATTGGTGTGCATGTCTGGAAATGATTTTGTCGCAATTCTGTTATTGCTGACCACTAGGTTCTATGATTGTGTCTCTTCAAATTGGTTCTACAGTTTATGTTTGTTCTTGTGGTTCCAAGCTGGAGCCTAGGGAATAGATATGCTCCAGCCTGAGGGGGAGTGGTGAAAATTTGGTCACATTTAGTTATGATAATTTTTATTAAGTACTGATGATGTTTATAATTTGTGGTGTGTTTAGATGAAGTTGCAGTAGTCATGATGGTTTTATAATACATGATTACATGGTGAAGTTTAGATAGAGTTTGCCTGTCATAAAAGTCTTTTATGTTTCTTTTTCTAGTTAGTATCAACTATTATAAATTAGATTGCTGCCTGCGGTTAGACTATCTCCTCTAACCATGGCTCTTTTATCTCCCTATACGTGATCTCCTCTCTCCTCTTTCCCTCTCCTTCTCCCTCTCCCTCTCTTCTACATTGTTCCTTCTTCTCCTCTCCTTCTTCACAGGTCCTGATTGTTAAAATCAGGTTTTGTCACACATATAACACTAATCCTTTGCATAAAGATGCTTGAATGTCATGTGCCTGTGCTGGTGAAGCCTCTGGGCTGCCATCCTTTAGACTAGGGTTTGAATCTCTCTACACCACCTTTAAACAACGAGAACAACTCAGCTTTATCCCAACTAAATCGGGTCAGCTACATGGATCCTTGCACTCCAATTAGCTCTGTTTGAGGCCATAGTTGATACAAGGCCTAGGCTATGCATGTCTTTCCCCACTTCTCCTAGGGTCATTTTAGGTCTGCCCCTAGCTCTTTTAGTTCCTTCAATCTGAATCAAATCACTCCTCCGTACTAGAGCATCCAAAGGCCTCTGTTGAACATGGCCATGCCACCTCAAATGACTTTCTCGTAGCTCTTCATGTATTGGAGCTACTCCCACATCAGCTCTAATATGATCATTCCTTATGTTATTCTTTCTAGTTTTGCCAGTCATCCAACTCAACATCTTCATCTCCGCTACACTGAGTTTATCTATAATGCTTCTTAACTGCCCAACATTCCGCACCATACATCATAACCAGTCATATGACTGTCCTGTAAAATTTTCCTTTTAAATTTTAAAGGAATATATTGATCACACAACGCTCCAAACGTACCTCTCCACTTCATCCATCCTATTTTAATTCTCTGTGAAACATCATCCTCTATATCACTAATGAAGTCTTAGATAGGTAGGAGACCTACTAGGAGCCAGATGACAGGATCAATAGCAAAAGGAGTTGCTGGTTCGAATGGACAGCACCAGGTTTTAGGTTAATTCTAGGGTTTAGGATGGGAATTTGAGAATAGGTCTTATATGACGTTAATATGCAGGTCTAGGGTGCTTTTATGGCATATAAATAATAGTATTTGGGAAGGTTTTAAAATTCTGCAATTCTAGACAGAATTGATTTGTAGGTTTTGGGTTTTAATGGAGTGGAGGAATGGACATATGCAGGAAATTAAAATTACTTACTGGTTTGATCTCCTTCAAAGGCAGCAGCAGCAGCTTGAAGAAGCTCGATTGAAGAAGAAGAAGAACCTCCCGGTACTGGACAGACGCAAGGAGTCGTGAGAGTCCACTCACCCTAACACCTTGAGATCCACAAGGCAACACTCACACAAGAGAGCAAAGGCAGCAACAAAGGCAGCAAGCATAAAGCTGAGTTTTTATTAATCAAAATTCGTATTCAGTGCTGGCCTCCCTTACAAACTTATATAGAAGACTCAAAAATAGACTTAAACACTAAAAAGAAATGGCCTGACCCTATCCCTAACCTATTAGGAAACTTAAACTGACTAGGAAACTAGAATACTAAAGGAAATAGACTCAAAACATGGCTGGACTTATAGAGTCCTAATCCAGCCCAACTTACATCACATAACCACTTAAGTTGTCACATGACCACTTAACCAAGTCACATGATTACTTAAATTGAACCAATTGGATGCAACCAATTTGAACCGGTTCAATTAAAAAACATAAAAATAAATTAAGTATTGGGCTAATCCCATATGCAACCTATATACCCCTAGTTTAGGCTCATTAAAGTGGCTTATTACATAGAAAACCCTTGGGGATCAAAGGCCCAACATATGTATATCCCAACCCTAGACTTATTCCTAATAAAATAAGCCCATTTGGGTGATGAATCTGCATCAATCACCTTCTTTATTTATGATTGAGCCCAGATGCCCAAAATAATCACTTTGCAAAATCTCCCTCCCATCAATTTTCACCACCTCATTATTTGTCCTAGTGTAACTAAAGTTACACACCATATACTTCGTCTCCGGTCTACTTATGTTAAAATCTTATGATTCCAAGGTATCGCCATAACTCCAACTTGGCGTTAATCCTTGCTTTTGTCTCATCCACCAAAACAATATCATCAACAAAAAGCATACACCAAGGAACTTTATCTTGAATGTCTCTAGTTAAATCATCCATGATAAGTGCAAACAAATAGGGCTTAAAGCTGATCCTTGATGTAACCCAATTGTGATCGGGAATTCACTACCTTGACCCCCTATAGTTCTTACACTAGTCACCACAGCATCATACATTTCATCAATTATGTCCCCATATTTACTTGAAACACTTCTCTTCTCTACTGCTTGCCAAAATAAATCTCTAAGAGCTCTATCATAAGCTTTTTCTAGGACAATAAAGACCATAGAGAGATCGTTCTTGCAATCTCTAAATCTTTCCATGAGTCTCCTAAGTCCTAAGTAAGTAAATTACTTTTGTCGTGGATCTTTTTGGCATAAAACCAAATTGGTTCTCCATAATAATAGTTTCTTATCTCAAGTGGGTTTCAATAACCCTCTCCCATAATTTCATAGTATGACTCACTAGTTTTATGCCCTTATAGTTATTGCAACTCTGAGTATCACTTTTATTTTTGTAAATTGGAACCACAATGCTTCTCCTCCATTCATCTGGCATTATCCTTGTGGATCACCCTTTATAGATATATTAAAATGTTCTAGAATGGACATCTTGGGCTGAGCTAAGCCCTGACAAGCTGGCTTAGGTTTAGATTTCCTAGGCTTGAGTTCTCAAAAACCCAGCCAAGCCCGCCAAAGTAAATATTACAACCATCAAATTCAAGATAAGAATATCCAGATGTGACCATAGAGAGCGAGCCTTGGTGCAACGGTAAGGTTGCTCTATTGTGACCAAGTGGTCACGGGTTCGAGTGAAACAACCTCTCTGTGAAAGCAAGGATAAGGCTGTGTACATTATGACCCTCCCTAGACCCCGCAGTGGCGGGAGCCCCGTGCAATGGGTATGCCTTTTTTTATTATCCAAATGTGACCATGTAAAGGAGATCTGCATATGATACACGCTTATCAACATAAATAAAATCAAATAACCAATAAATCATTCCCCACCCCAAAAGGGGGAAAATCCTTTATAAAATCTTCTTAGTGGTAAGAAAATAACTTTTTTATTTTCTTTACTTCAATTCTGAAACTATACACTCAAGGAACAACAAAAAACCACATGACGAGGGGAAAAACAGAATAGCCTTGCCGCTGTGAAAAGAGAAGCAGATGTATGAGTTTCATAGCTTCTTTAATATTCAGTACGATGAAAGAGTGATGTAGGACAAAACATGAAGAAAAAGAGGCCAAAACACTGTTCAAGTGAACAGTGTCACAGCCCCTTATTTTGCCTTGGTGGAATATTATTAGAAGATTCTGTGGGGCCCAAGATCAGATTGCATGATGTACAAGCCGCCTATCCCTGTGTATTGGTGTCCTCCATTTAGTGCGGTGAAGCTTAATGTAGATGGAGCTTGTAGAGGGAATCCGAGAATGGGGGGAGGAGGGGTAATCATAAGAGATTAGGAGGAGCGAGTGTTGGCGGCTTTCGCTACAGGGAGTGTACCAATTCCATTGCAGAATTCAGAGCGATGAGGGATGGCCTCAAACTTTGTGCGGAGATGGGCTTTTTGGTAACTCACATGAATTCGGACTCATCCATGGTGGTTCATTGTATTTCCAGTAGAAGATGCAAAACTTGGAAAGCTTGGTATTGGTTCTAGGAGATTTTGGATTTAGTTGATGCTCTTTGCCCGAGTATAGCTTTTACTTTCAGAGCATGGTTATCAAGACGCCTTGCTGCCATGGTGGTGTTGCCTTGAATTTTGCCCCTCTAAAACGCCATGGTCGCTTTCCCGCCTTGATAACTATGTTTCAGAGAAGGAAACAGGGCAGCGGACTGGTTGGCAAACTTGGTTTTTGATTCGGCAAGTAATTGTATTTTTTATTCTGATTCAAATTCCGCTGAATCTTAGGCGAATATTGCGTGAGGATGCGGTAGGTATTCCTATATTGAGAAAGCAGTAGTTGCCTGTGGGGCGTTGTAAAGGGAGTGCGATTTTTTCCGAGTGAGTGATTATTGATTGTTCTTCGGGTTGGGGTAAGGCGGGAATGTCTCCCGCTTGTATTTATTTATTTTGATTGTTTCTATTTGTTAGAGAATATAGATGATGAAAACTAGAACGGAGAATGGAGGAAGAAGATGAGGAAGAGGAGAGAACTGTTCAACTTATCAGTCTCCCTCATAATGCTTGTATTTATAATCTCAAATTACAATAAAAAGGGGAACTCCTAATCAGATTAGGAATTCCTAATCATGATAGGATTCCAAGTTACAATAGGAAAAGAACTAGAACTAACAACTCAAACTGAAACTAAGACTAACAACTCACAGTAGAATTAGGACTTGACATAATTAGAAACTAGGACTCCAACTAGGACTAGGAAAATAGAAGATACACATATCAACCAAATCACTATTCACGTGAACAGTGTCACATGAACAGTACTTCAACACTCCCCCTCAAGCTGGAATATACAAATAAGTAAAGAAAGAAGATCCAGCTTGAACTAAAAGGGAAAAAAAAAAACTCCATAATAATGCAAACACTCCCCCTCAAGTTGGCGCATACAAGGTATTAATGCCCAACTTGAACAAAATGAGAAGAAACTAAGTTGCAGCAGAATCCAGCTTGACAGATGAATGTAGCTCCCAAATAAACCTTCAAGAACTTGAAATAATTGATCTCCAAAACCTGGATAGACATGATCAGCAAACCAGGACTATAATTTCTTCCAAAAAAAAGCAACTTTTAACGATCTTCAATAGCTAACCAGTGATGAATCTCAAATTGTCAGAATGACATAAAATCTTGAAGTTAAATAACTAGAGCAGCAAGTAGCGAAAACAAACGGAATCAAGCAGCAGAAACAAACTATATCAACCCAACTGAAAGTCCTCAAATAGGCAACAACCAAATATCTTCAATACTCTTCAATACTTCAATCTCCCCCTTACGGAAAACTCAACCCAATAACGAAGGATACCCAATGGCAATGGTGGAGAAAAAATGGTGGAGAAAACTGATCTTCTATGTTTTGAACCAATGTTCTTGCAAATTTTGCGTTCTGCAATGTCTGCAGGTATACTGTACAGAATCCCCCCCTCACGTGTAGTACACATGGACATAATAGAGATGATGTAAGAAATAGGGCAAAAACATAATATTTCAGAATTTTCCAAAGGTGCTATGGGTAAGTAAAAAGGAAGGAATGGCAAAAATATAATTTACCAGAAGTTTCCAAATGTGTTATGGGTAAATACCAAAGGTATGGGATATGAAGGGAATTAGAATTATTGAAAGAGAAAGGTGTTGGAAAAAAAATGGCATGGCTGTAATTTGGTGGAAATCCACTTTTAAATACAATCCAAGCCAAAGGGCAAACTGATAATAAACCAGAATTTTAAGGGTCAATTGGGTAGTCAAATAGGGGAGTGTATGAAAAAGTAATGGCAGTTTGGTAAATAACCAGATTTTTGCAAGGGTCCCTTGGTAAATAAGAAAGTAATGGGTCTTGTAGGGAATTAGATTTATAGATGAGGGACATACTTGGAAGGAGCAAACTCTTAATGGCAAGATGTAAATAATCATAAGAAGGATGGGTACCAATAAAGGTAGGGTAGTAGGCTAGTAGCATTAAATACCTAATAAGTTAAAACTTAAAAGGAAAAGGAAAACGAAACGTGAGGAAGGGGGAGTCAACAAGAGGTAACGTGATATGGGTAGTGACATAAGATGGGGTTAATATGGGAAAAATAGGTTAAAATAAAATAAAAGGAATCATAAAGAAGGATGTTAACTTCTTCCTTACGACTCAACAGAATAAGCAAATCCAGCGGAAACCCAACATGATTCAGTTAATAGATCTCTCTCTTGCAAGCTTGGTTCAACCTGAAATTTAAGATGTTGTAACGTAATACCAGGGCCTATTGATTCCCACAATATTGAGTCCAGAGAGTAACGATAGAGTTGAAGTGGTGATTCTGAAATCAGCCGTGGCGGTAGTTGCAGTTCAGATCGAAACCAGGGAGAAACCATAAACCAGCAAGTGATCGATGCAGCCAGTCAAAGAAGAACCAGAAAAAAATAGTTCGATATTTGGAGAAATCGATTCAAGAGAGTGAAAACCTTTGATAGATGCTGTCCAGGGCTACTGGAATGAATCTCCAATAAGAACAACCAATCTCCAAGGCAAAAAAAGAGACTTGGTCTTCAAGGGAATAGAGACTCCAAAAAACGCAGGTGAAGAGGGGCAGCAGCTACCGCAGGAAAAAGAACTTCTTCAAACCATTAATTGATGAAGTTGAGTGTCTCTCTTGATGGTAGAAACTCCTCCAAAAAATTACTGCAGCAGCAAGCAAAGCAGAAAATCGACTCCAGGAGAGCATATACTCCATCGACCAAACCTTCAAACCAACAAATATCAGAAACCATAACAGGGATCGCAATAATCGAAGAACCAATGAACCCCTCAACATCAAACAGAAGGGGTTTCAACAATATCAAAACGCCATCAACAATCTACTACTATATTCAGCGATGTCAGAACCCCAAAATCGAAAGCAGAAACCAAACAATCCACGCGGCAGAATGAACACCACAACCAGCAAACCTTCGAATCAAATATGTATGATTCATCATACGAAACCCTAGTTCTTCTTCTTTTATGAACTAGGGTTTCCTTCTTCAAACCAAAAACATAAAACGACTCTTAAAACTGCTATTATGGAGAGAATTAGTACTGGTTACAATAGCTCTGATACCATGTTAGAGAATATAGATGAAGAAAACCAGAACCGAAAATGGAGGAAGAAGAGAGAAAGAGAAGAAGATGAGGAAGAGGAGAGAACTGTTCAACTTATCAGTCTCCCTCATAATGCTTGTATTTATAATCTCAAATTACAATAGAAAGGGGAACTCCTAATCAGATTAGGAATTCCTAATCATGATAGGATTCCAAGTTACAATAGAAAAAGAACTAGAACTAACAACTCAAACTGAAACTAAGACTAACAACTCACAGTAGACTTGACATAATTAGAAACTAGGATTCCAACTAGGACTAGGACAATAGAAGATACACATATCAACCAAATCACTGTTCACGTGAACAGTGTCACATGAACAGTACTTCAACACTGTTTTAATAAAATCCTAATGGCCAGCTCGGGTCCTAGAGAATATTCCGGATAAAAAAAAGATCAGATTGCATGGTGCTTTATGCGTGGGGATTTAGGAAAAGTTTTGTTTCTATTTTAGCATAGATCTAGTTTCTATTTTGCTAGTTTTTTTTTGGATGAATAAAAATTTAATTACGACGAAAGAGGGGGAGGGATATACAAGCCCGAAGGCCAACAAACCCATCTAGAAAGAGGCTAGGAAGGGCGCAAAATAGTGGAAGGGATACCCTAGGAGACAACAACAAGCCTGTTCCTTGGGGAATCTATCACACCAGTTGGGGGGAGGGAATTGACTTTAGATGAAACATCAAAGAAGATGGCCTTCCAAATCGTGTCTTAAGAGTTGGAGTTTGACGTCCATCTTCTAAGGTTACGCTCCATCCAAATGTGGGAAATAGTAGCACAAAAGGCCAGCTTTCCAACCTTGTCACAGATTGACTTGCCACCAAAAGTCATATGAATCCAAATCCATTCCCGAGATAGAGGAAGGGGCCTTCTACGAGCAGGACAGCAATGGCGGAGAACCCGGTTCCAAATGGATGCAGCAAAGGGGCAAGTGAAGAAGAGATGATCGGTGTCTTCTTGACCATTCCAACAAAGGCAGCATCTACGGGAGACTTGCATGTGCCGGTGGATAAGAAAGGCCTGAGTTGGGAGGCAATTCGATAGGGCAAGCCAAGCAGTGAAGCTCTGTCTATGGATGTGGCCTTTGTACCAAACCACCTTATGCCAAGGACAGGGGGTCCCTCTATGTCTGACCATGTCCCAAGCGGAGTGGGAGCTAAAGTTGCCTGTGGAGGAGGGAAGCCATAAGATGGTGTCCCCTCTACCTCTGTGTCTTGGAGGAATGGGAGGGAGGGAGCTCCAAAGATCAGCAGGGGGGGGGAGAGGTGGGGGGGACCAAGAACCATCGGTGATGATGGAAGCCACAGTGGAAAGCCTGTCCAAGCCCAAATCATAGATGGTACGGTGGCTGACTATGGAGGCCAAAACACCAGAAGGGTGCCAGTTGTCAAGCCAAAGATAGGTCTGCAACCCATCATCAATCTTGCAAGAGATTGCACCCTTGGCGATATGCCTCACTTGGAGAATTCTGCACCAAATCCAGGATGAGTCAAGGCTAGGGCTGATAGTCCAAATAGAGTCTCTACGAAGAGGCCCCACATACACCCAAGAAGTCCAGATACTAGATTTGTTGGAGAGGATCTTCTAGAGCAGCTGGATGGAACCAGCTAGATTAACATCTCTGATCCTTCTAAGCCCCAGACCTCCTTCAGATTTGGGGAGACAAATGGAGGACCAGCTCTTGGGGTGAAGGAATCTAGCAGTGTCAACACCTTTCCAGAGGAAAGTACACATAATGGACTCGATAGCCTTGATAGCATAGTCTGAGATCTCGCAGAGATTCTCGGTTTTTTGTAATACCGAGTCGAGATGGCATCCGAAACTGAAAAGTGCAATATTTCAGCGAGATCTCAGATCTCGGTTGGATCTCGGTTTCGACCCATTATTTTAACCCACCTACCACTTAAATACCTTACCTAATTGGACAAAACTCGACATATCTCGGCGAGATCTCGGGTCCAAATCTCGAGTTGACCCAAAGTTCAGGCTTCAAGTTGGAAAAAAAAAAATGCACCAACTCGGCGAGATCTCAACTCATCTCGGTTTTTCCAAGAGTCGAGTTGGTCCCGAGACCCGAGTTTTAGTACCTTGCTTGATAGTAGCCTTGGGAAGGCCAAAAACACCGCTCCAAAAGATACAGCAAGACTAGAGAACCGATCTGATGAGCTCAAGGCGACCTGCATAGGATAAAAGTTTGGCTTTCCAAAGCTGCAGTCTCTTGCGGAGAAGGTCAAGGATGGGGTTACAGTGATGGGCTGAGAGTCTGGCTATAATGAGGGGAAGGCTAAGGTAGCGGACAAGGAGGGTGGCAATGGGGAAGCTAGCAATGTTGGAGAGGGCCACTTTGGTCTAGTCAGGAACCCCAGCAATAAAAATTTGGGATTTGAGAAGGTTTATGCGAAGCTCGGAGAGACCTTGGAAAAGGTGGAGGGAGGACATAAAATGCTCAATGGATGAGGGGGTGGCCTTGGAGAAGATCATTAGGTCGTCCGCAAAAGCTAGATGGGTCAGGTTGGTGGGTTTACACTTAGGAATGGGGGAGATGAGGTGGAGGTCAGTTTTGGACTGAAGACTGCGAGAGAGGACCTCGAGGGAAAGACAGAAGAGGAAGGGGGAGAGGAGGGCATCCCTGGCGAATGCCAGCAGAGGAGGGGAAGAAACCCGCAGGGCTGCCGTTGAGGAGAACGGAGAAGCGAGGGGTGGAAATGCAAAAGTGGATCCAACTGACAAAGGAGGGGGGGAAGGCCATCTTAAGAAGTACTTGGGTGATGAAGTCCCATCGAATGGAGTCGAAAGCCTTATGGATGTCAATCTTTAGGAGGGCTGAAGGGGAAATGGTTTTCCGGTGGAAGCCTCGGACAATTTCCTGACAAAGAATGATATTGTCCAAGATACTTCTCCCAAAGATGAAGGCGGACTGATTGGGACTAACAAGGGAGTCAATGACAAGTTGAAGGCGGTTAGCAAGAATTTTGGCGATGAACTTATAGAGAAGGTTGCAGAGGGAGATGGGTCTGAAGTCAGCTATGGAGGAGGCACCAGAGGATTTTGGGATGAGGCAAAGAAAGGTATGGTTGATGTTGAGGATCTGGTAGGGATTGAAAAAGAAGCTCTTGATGGCGCCAATAAGGTCAGTTCCAATGATGTCCCAACAAGAGGAGAAGAAACCCATACTGAACCCATCAGGGCTAGGAGCTTTACTGGCCTAATGGGAGTGGACAGCAGAGACAATTTCGGAGTCAGAGGGGATGGAGCAGAGGGAATTGAAGAGGTTGGGAGGAACGAATTTGTTGATGAGGCCCTCAGGGATGATGGGTTGGGAGGAGGGGGGAGGGCAAAAGATACCAGTGAAGTAGGAGACAGCTTCAGATTTGATGGCTTCAACAGAGGTGAGGACTGAACCAACAGAGGAGGTGAGAGAGAGAATGGAGTTGGAGTTGGTTCTGGCTTTGAGGGAATGGTGAAAGAAGGCAGAGTTACTGTCGCCAAGCTCGAGCCATTTGATACGGGATTTTTGCTTAAGGAAGTTTTCCTCCAGAGAGAGGGAGGAGGCGAGCTCAGAAGCAGCAAGGGACTCCTCCTCTACGAGGGAGGGATTAAGGGGGTCAGCCTGGAGACGCAACTGGATGGAGGAAAGGGTGTCACGACAGGAGGAGACACGGGAAGAGATGTTTCCGAAGGTGGAAGAGTTCCAAGATTTGAGAGGAGATTTGACATTTTTGAGCTTTTTAGAGGAGGCAAGGAGAGGGGAGGAGAAAGACTGGACTGGGATATCCCAAGTAGCTTGAACCAGAGGGAGGAAATCATCATGGGAAGACCACATGTCAAAGAACTTAAAGGGCTTGGGACCAAAGGAGAGATAAGGGAGGACAAAGAGGGAAGTAGGAGAGTGGTCAGAGAGACCTGGGAGGTCAAAAACAGCGCAGGAAGAAGGGAGGGAAGAGAGCCAGGAGTCATTGAGGAGAACACGGTCAAGCTTGCAAGCAACTCTGTCAGCACCAGAGCGCTTATTGTGCCAAGAAAACTCAGCACCCGACCATCGGAGGTCGTTAAGACCAACGTCCTCAAGACAAGAATTGAAGGCATCGACCGCAAGGTGATCAATGGGGGAGCCACCAAGCTTTTCATGGCTAAAACGGACAACATTGAAGTCGCCTCCCATGCCCCAAGGGGCGGAACCAACGGACTAAGAGATGGTGTGGATGTCGTCCCAGAGAGGGAGCCAGTCCAAAGGCCGGTCGAAAGCATACACCCACAGTTATCAAGGCGGGAAGGCGAACATGGCATTTTAGAGAGCCAAAAATCAAGGCGACACGCCATGGCCTGCAGGCGCCCGCCATGGCGCCCAAGGCATCCAAGGCGACCAAGGAGCCTGGACGCCTTGGCGACGCCTTGATAACTATGCATACACCATGGTGAAGAAGAGAAGGTGATTGTGAAGGTGATCAGAGATGCTTAGATGGAGGTATTGGGGGGAGGCAGAGGAGACCAACAGGTGGAATTTGGTGCGATCCCAGAGAACCCAGATACGGCCATTTGGAGAGTGGGTATAGTTGGAGAGGAAGGACCAGGAGGGGGCTATCGAGTGGGCGATGCGAGAGGAGTTGGACTCAAGAACCTTTGTTTCAAGGAGACAGCAAAGGGAGGATTTAGAAGATTTGATGCGAGCACGAATTTCAGCCTGTTTAGCCGGGGCGTTAAGGCCACGAATGTTCCAAATGGTCCAAGGGATCATGAGCAAAAGGGGGGAGGGGGCAACCAACCAGCTGTGGGACTGACTCAAGAAACCGGGGGACACTAGGTGGCCTCAAACCGTACTCATGCAAGGGGGGAAAACAGACCAATGGAGAAGAGGAGGGAGAAGGTAGCAATGGTGGCAGCGAACCAATGGTGGTGGAGGGTCCAACCCTAGGGACAGGTTCAAGTCTGGAAAGGTTCGGTTCAGGTTCAGGTCTGGAATGGTGCGTTGGGTAAATGGGTTGGCTAGATGGGTAAAGCTGGCGGGTTGGTGGGTCGGGCCAGAGGGGGTTTTTTTTAGTAGGTACGAAAGGGGGGATAAGTAGATTGAGGGGGGCAAAGGGAAAGTGGTCACGTGGGGGGGGTTTGGTGAAAAGGTGTTCCTAGGAGAGGGTGCCAGGTGGGTTAATTTGTGAAAGGCATATGGTGGCAGGGGATAAAGTCGAAGTTGGGTTGCCAAAAGAGGGAGATAAGCTGTGCGAAGGCAAGGGGGGGGGAGCAGGGGGAGCCTGAACATCAGACTCGCAGAGCTCAGGAGGAGCAGCCAAGGCAGCAGCAACATCACCGTCAGAATCAGTTTCCAGGCACAGGACTACGAACCGGTTGTGGTCAACGCAAGGCTGTCGATTATCGGGAACCTCTCCATTGTTGGGATTCTCGCCGAGGTTGGGAACCTCAACAGATTCAGGCCTTCTTCTCCGGCGACGATTCCTGAGCTTTTTCCGGCCACGAGAAGGTTGCAGAGGTCTATCGATCCTCAAGTCAAGCTTCGCCAGGGCTTGGAGCGAGGCAAGAGACAAGGCGACGATCTCTCCTTCAGACGGGGTAGCTAGCCGGTCTTGAGTGATTTCAGTCGTACAATCTAACGTAACCATTTCTAGAAGCGAGGCACCCGAAGAGGCACCAGATGGCTAATGGTGCTGAGGTTTGGGGCTGGGAGAGCTGCAACAGAGATCCCCTGTTTCAGTGAAAGTGCTTGCCGCAAGAGGCGAAGGAGAAGGAACAGGGGGCACGCACTGCTTTGAGGGATGACCGAAGGTTTTGCACATAGAGCAGTATTGAGGCAGCCATTCATAGGAGACTCTCTGAGTGAAAGCATGACCGTCTTCTTCGTGGATGGTAACGAATTCCGGAGGAGGCACCTCTGCAGAGACTTCAACACAAATGCGCGCGAAGGAGAGGCGGCCCATCTTTTTTGTACGTTCATCTGAGAAGAGAGGGTTGTCTATAGTCGAACCCACAATACTGAGGCCTAAGGCGCAC
Organism: Telopea speciosissima; assembly: GCF_018873765.1. NCBI lineage: Eukaryota > Viridiplantae > Streptophyta > Magnoliopsida > Proteales > Proteaceae > Telopea > Telopea speciosissima. Next base: position 17,454,532 of record NC_057922.1, read on the forward strand.
CAGTAGTGGAGAGGGAGGCCAGGCAGATTGACCCAGACAGGGATGGACTTGAGGTCGATCCTACTGAGGGAGGAGCAATGGTCCCATTGCCGGAGAAAGATTGGCTTTTTTCCAATCGACCAAGGACCACCCTCCAAGGCACGGGATCTGTCGGCATCATCTGAGAACCGGAAGATGAAGATGCCACTCGAGAGAAGATAGGAGAAGACAGCTCCAATTGCACGCCACTATTTGAGCAGGGAAGCTTTAACAATATGAAAAGGTGGTCAAGTGCCAAGGAAGTGCCCCACAAGACAACTCTGCCATTTGGTGATTTCGTCATCTAGCAGGCCTTTCGGACAGAAGCCCACCTTGGAATCGTCGACGATGGTGGGAGGAACAAAATGGAGGGAGTGCCTGCCGATGGGGGTGTTGCTCGATAACAGAGAACTCCAGGTCAGGGAGTTTGAAGCAGGATTAATGGTTGTTGCAGTGGGTGAAGCAGGGTTAATGGTAGCGACAGGGTTAGGTGAGTTTCTGTGGGTAGGGGTAAGGCCGAGAGGAGGGGAGGAGTTCACAGTGGGGGAGGCATCAGGGTGTTCAGGGTAAGGGGAAGTCGCCGGGCAAACAGTAAGGGGGGGAGGAGGAAGCATTGCCGGAGAAAAGCTCAAGTTACATATTCTCTCCCTAGATAGTTATTTGTTTCTAAATTAGAGTTTCTATTTTAGTTGCTTAGCTAAGTTACAGTTTCTATTCTAGTTACTTTCTATTACTTATAAAACAAGTCTCAGCCATATAAAAGACTGCTATTTTATTTCTTTCGATTTTTGACTCATCTCCTTGAGTCTATTTATATATTGTAACCTGCCCATAGAGGCACCGCACGATTTGAATGAAGAGTTAAGACTGCTTATGCAAGTTTTATTGTCCCAATGGTGTGGATGAAGGGCTGAGAAGCCTGGCTGGTGAGAGCCGAATCTCCTTATCCCCCTTTACCTTCTATCTTCTTCTACCTTATTCTCTCTTGCTCCAATCGAGTTCCCCTGCTGCTGCTTCCTATTGACTGCAACAAGCTGCCGTGAAGACTCTTTTGAAGATCAGATTCAACCCCCAATCACTTCCAAGGATTGCTGCTGCTGCTGCACACAACCAAGAGGAGGACTGAAACACACCTGCGGCTCTGTTTTCAGCCCAGATTCTGCTACAACTTTGGAGGCTCAGATCTCTGCAACCCTCTGCCTGATTGGAAAGCTGTTTGGAGCACAACCTCTCCTTGCATGGATCCACCTTCGATCCAAGTTTGACACCATTCTGGTGGTTGGTTTGTTTGCTATGGTCCTCCTATTTTCAAGTTTAACCTTCTAATTCTGTGACCTGCGCATATCTTGACATTAAGCCATCAGAATTAGCCCCAATTTGGAGGACTAATCCATCCTACCTAGACCTACCCTCGACCTGAATTTCAGTCCCCATCACTTGGCTGAATATAGAGGTTCTGTCCATTTTCTAACTGATTTGTTTCTAATTTGATGTTCTGCTGCCACCTACCATCAATCCTACAGTAGAGTGGTTCTTACTTGAACCTCTTCTACATTAAAGAGACTACCAAATGAAGCACCCAGAAAGGCAAACATGTCTGCCAGACAGACAAGAAAAGCAAAAACCAGAAACCCATTGTCCATTGAAGAGCCAGTCTGTCCTGTTAGACATGTACAAACATTCATTGAATCCTTCACAACTCCACTCTTGCCAATGTCATGTGTAAGGTTTCATAAGAATGAAATGTTCATTGAGGAAATCATTAGGCTAGTTTTCTAACAAGAAGAAAGATTCCCATAGCAAACCTATTATGAGTAGATGCCTAAATGGCCCTCCTTAACTTCAAGTTCAGGGAGGAAGAAATTCAAGCCCAAAGAAAAGGGTTCTGATATCATCCGTAACATAGTTGTCACAGTGTCTAGGTGACCCAAGGCGTTGGAGGGCACCTAGACGCAAGGTGAAACCAACAAAGCGACCAAGGTGTCCAAGGCACCCGCCCAGGCAACCAAGGAATCCAAAGCGACCAAGGCGCCTAGACACCTAGGTGATGCCTTGACAACTATCAAGAGTCAGCTATACAAATCAGCCCTCATAACACCATAAGCACATTTCCTTACACTATCTCTTAAGGTGCCAAATATACCCAACGGGCCTGGATCACCAAGAACTGACACCAAAGTCAAAGTTGAAGGGATGGGATTTGGGGGAACCAAGTTGTGGCCGTAAGATGGGAAATGGAGATGATTCAATGATATCCAACCAAACACTGATGACAGAACTAATCGAGATATCACATGAAGCACCCAACATAGATGGCCATCTTTAAACTCTGATCATGGAGAGATCGGTAATAACTTGAGAACCCAAATATGCATTCATAAAAATAATAAAAAATAATAAATAAAAAAAAAGGAAATCTATAACTGCAGACACAACAAACATATCTACAGAAGACAAATAAATGATTAAAAGAGCTGAACATTATTTACATAGCAACAATAAAGGGCGTACCCAGTGCACGAGGCTCCCGCCACTGCGGGGTCTTGGGAAGGTCATAATGTACAAAGTTTTACCCCTGCTTTTGCAGAGAGGCTGTTTCCAGATATTTACATAGCAACAATATGGCCAACTATTAAATGACTTCCACCAAAGAAAACAGAAACTAACCACAGAGAACAGATCTTTTACATACCCAATAAGTGTTATTACTTGGGAAGCCAATGATGCATTCTGTTCAAGGAATTCACAGGCAGTAATGACAACAGGTTCTGCAAATATTACCTGCAAATAGAAAGGATATGTTATATTGATCAATAAATGTGTCACCATAGATTAGGTAACAAACAATAAAAAATTAAAGCATTACAATAAGTTAGAAAACCACTCACAAGATGCATGCCAAAACACTGGAAGACAAGACAAACACATTAGAACACCTTAAATGAAAACTAAAAGAAAAGCTAGCTGTTGCTTCTCAGGGTGGAGATTTGGGAGCCAGTACGTTCTGCGGTAGGTTGGGCAGTGGTTTTTTCAGGTTATGACTCATGATAGGATGAAGTCCTCTTTTTCCTCCTCCTTGCATTTTGGGTGGTATATGAATGCTCACATGTGTGTAGTTTGTCCACACCGGGGGGGTGGGGGTTTAATCCCCACTTTCACTTGGGGCTCATCTCTTAGAACTTGGACACAACTGATACAGTCAAAAGAACTGGAAAGAAATAACAAATCCGAATAGAGAGGTTGTTGTTCTCCTATTAGCATTAGAATTAGATGAGAAACAGAGGTTTAGGGAATGATTCGACTTGTCATTAATGACAGAGGTCATCTTTATTTATAATAAAGTTACAACCATAAAAGGGTAAAAAAGGTCAAATAAAGTACAACCCTAAAAGTAAGGTGTGTTGACAACTAGACTATGACACGGATCTCAACACTCCCCCCTCAAGTTGGTGCAAAGATATCAGACATGCCCAACTTGGAAACCAAAGGATGGAACACTTACAATTTAAACCTTTTGTAAACACATCAGCTAACTGATTAACAGAACTAACAATGGAATACATATTTTCCCTTGTTCAAGCTTCTCTTTGATGAAGTGTCTGCAGATCTCAATATGCTTCGTTCTATCATGCTGGACCAGATTGTGAGCAATACTACTGGCAGCTTTGTTATCACAGTAGAGGCGCATAGTCTTCAGAAATAACTCCCAAATCACCCAACAGTCCCTTAAGCCACATGAGCTCACAAATCCCTTGTGCCATGGCACGATATTCGGCTTCAGCACTAAAATGAGACATAACCGACTACTTCTTGCTTCGCCATGTGACAAGGTTACCCCCAAGGAAGGAACAATATCCAGAGGTAGATCTTCGATCATCAATAGACCCAACCCAATCGGCATTAGTAAACGCTTCCAGTCTCAAATGCCCATTGTTAGAGAAGAGATTCCTAAGAGTAGACTTCAAATACCTCAATATACGGTGCACGGCTTCAAGATAAGATGTTCTGGGATCATGGAGGAACCGACTAACAATGCCGACAACCTAGGCAATATAAGGTCTAGTATGGGACAAATAGATCAACCGACCAACAAGTCTTTGGCATTTTTCGTAGTCGACAGGATCACCCATGGCACTACAAAGCAGGTGATTAACCTCAATGGGAGAATCCATAGGCTTACATCCAAGCATACATGTCTCATTGAGAAGATCCAAGACATACTTTCGTTGGGGAATAAAAATACCCATGTTCGACCTTGCAACTTTGATCCCAAGAAGTACCAGAGAGGTATTAGATCTTTGGTTTCAAACTCCTTTGCTAATAGTGATTTCATATTTGAGATCTCACCATCATTGTTGCCAATAATCACTATATCATCTACAAACACAATGAGGGTCGTAATTTGATTATCAATCCTTTTCACGAACAAGGTGTGATCAACTTGACTTTGTCGGTAGCCAAACTTCTGCATAGCTTTTAGGAATCGACCAAACCATGCCCTAGGAGATTGTTTGAGACCATACAATGACTTTTGGAGGTTGCAAACACGACCAGTAGTAGATGGGGATGCAAAACCAGAAGGTATATGGTATATCCATGTAGACTTCTTCTTCAAGGTCTCCATTAAGAAATTCTTAACATCCACCAAGATTGGCAGCACATGACAGTAATGCTCTAACAGAGTTTATATTTGCAACATGTGCAAAGGTTTCTTGATAATCGATCCCATAGGTTTTGGTGAAGCCATTGGCAACCAAGTGCACATTATATCTCTCAATAGTGTCATCTGCCCTTTGCTTGATTGTAAACCCCCATTTGCATACAACTAACTTCTTCCCTTCAGGGCGAGGGACAAATTCTCAGGTACCATTTTTGTCTAAAGCTTGCATTTCTTCTAGCATGGCAGCCTTCCACTTCGGATCTTTGATGGCTTCTTTCCAATCCTATAGGATAGACACAAAGGATGACGAGAAAACAAAAGCCCAATAGGAAGGTGATAAAGACTCATAAGTGTTAACAAAACAGGATTTTATGAATGGCTTAAGTGATTAATGTGATCACTAAGCAGCTTTATTTATAACATTCAATTAGAAAGGCAGAATTCAATAAAGGTCCCTACATAGCCGACTATATAAGCTATGGGGAAAAAACATAACAAATAAGACTAAAATACACTTATCGGGTTTACATAACTCAATACTCCCCCTCAAGTTGGTGCATAGATATCGCATATGCCCAACTTGACTAAACAAGGATGAAACAACTTCCCACTTAGCCCTTTGGTGAAGACATGAACAAGTTGATCACTAGACTTCACAAAAGGTATACAAATCTGCCCACTCTCTAACTTCTCCTTGATGAAGTGCCTGTCAATCTCCACATGCTTGGTACAGTCATGTTGCACTGGATTATGGGCAATGTTGATCGTTGCTTTGTTGTCACAATACAACATCATTGGAAAATGAACAGAACCACTAATATCTTGGAGTAAACTCTGAAGCCACAATAACTCATATATGCCCTGGGCCATAGCATGGAATTCGGCTTCAGCACTGGATCTCGCCACAACATTTTGTTTTTTACTCTGCCACGTGACAAGATTACCTCCTACAAAAGTACAATAACCTGAAGTGGATTTCCTGTCAGGATTACCACCCTAATATGCATCTGTGTAAGCCTCAATTCGAAGATGATCATGCGGAGACAGTAGAATCCCTTTTCCTGGAGCTGACTTCAAGTAATGGAGAATACGAAGGACAGCAGCCATATGAGTGGTGTAGGGATCATGCATGAACTGACTAACCAAGCTTATTGCAAATGCAATGTCCGGTCTAGTGTGGGAGAGATAAATTAATTCTCCCACCAACCGTTGATATCGACCCTTATCAACCAGATCACCATCCTTCTCTTGCAAACAAATAATAGCTTCCAAAGGAATGTCACACGGATGACATCCTAACAAACCAGTCTCTGAGAGTAGGTCTAGAACATACTTCCTTTGGGAGAGAAAAATGCCTTAGGGAGAACGGGCAACTTCAATCCCAAGGAAGTACCTGAGCTGTCCTAGATCTTTTATTTCAAATTCTCGTCCCAAGAAAGTCTTCAAGTGAGAAACTTCATCTGCATCATTACTAGTTACAACTATGTCATCGACATAAACTATAAGAAGAGTGACCTTATCCCCATTTCGCTTGATGAACAAGGTGTGATCAGCATTACTCTGTTTGTATCCAACAGAAATCAATGTTTTATGGAACCTGCCAAACCAAGGCCGAGGAGAATGCTTCAGCCCATATAATGCCCGCTTCAGCTTGCAAACCTTCCCATGAGTCTTGTCACAAGAAAAACCTGGAGGAACCTCCATATAAACCTCCTCTTCCAGCTCTCCATGAAGGAATGGAGTTTTTACGTCCAATTGCTGCAAATCCCAGCCTCGATTGACAGCATATGACAGCAAAACCCGAACAGTATTCAACTTTGCAACTGGGGCAAACGTCTCCTGATAGTCGATCCCATAGGTCTGAGTAAAGCCCTTGGCCACAAGTCTAGCCTTATATATGTCCACTATTCCTTCTGGCTTTTGCTTAACAACAAACACCCATTTACAGCCGACTGGTTTCTTGCCCGGAGGAAGAACCACTAGCTCCCACGTCTCATTTTTGGATAAGGTCGTCATTTCTTCCATCATGGCTGCTTTCCACTTTGGATCTGCAATCTCTTCTTGCTACTTTTGAGGAATAGAAACAGAGGAAAGAGAGGACACAAATGCACGATAGGAAGGAGACAAAGCATCATAGGAAACAACATTAGAGATGGAATGTTGGGTGCAAGACCTAATGCGACAAACAGCAATAGGTAAGTCAAAAGAAGGATTCTTACCAGATGATATAGCAGGGTCTGGATCTGGATCAAGTTCTGACGATTGGGAAGTGGTACAGTGGTGGTAGTCTCAGCTTGCTCTTTGTGCTTCCGGGTATAGACTTTATCAACAGGAATCTGATTCACAGGTCTACGCTCCCCCTTAATAGGAATTAAAGTAGAGACTGAAGTTGGAGGCTCTGGAGAAGAAGGCTCCCCCTGAATAGGAGCCGGAAGGATAGCAGACACATCTTCAAAACCTGGATCATGCTCCCCCTATGGCTAAGAATAATACACCAGTGATTCATGAAAGACAATATCCATGGTAACAAATGTACACCGAGTGGGCATGTGATAGCACTTGTATCCTTTCTGAATGGGAGAGCAGCCCAAAAAGATACACCAAATGCTCCGAGGGTCGAGCTTGCCATGAGGATGATGGTTGCGAGCATAACAAACACAACCAAAAATTTTTGGGGGGACCACAAAAGAAGAACCCTAAAGAATGTCAATAGGGGCACGGCCATCAAGTACACCGATAGGCATTCGGTTGATGAGGTAGGCAGCGATAAGTATAGCATCACTCCAATATTGAGAAGGAACCTGTCGTGCAAACATAATGGCCCGAGCCACCTCTAGAAGATGCCTATTTTTCCTTTCAGCCACTCCATTCTGGGTCGAAGTGTCAACACAGCTGGTCTGATGAACAATGTCGTTTTCAGCCAAATAATTTTTGAACTGACCCTCCATGTATTCTCTGCCATTATCACTCCGCAGAATTTTTAAGGTGGCATTGAATTGGGTCTGAACCATAAGATGAAAAGGCCGAAAACAGGTAAAAACCTCACTCTTGTGCTGCATCATGTATACCCAGGTAGTACGAGTATAACAATCTATAAATGAGACAAACCATCGATGACCAAAAATAGAAGCACGACAGGCAGGGCCCCACACATCAGTATGAACTAAAACAAAGGGAGCCAGCCAGGAAGAACCAAAACCCTGGAATCGATATTGGGAGAAATCGATCCCAAGAAAAGGAGAGCATAATTTTTGCAAAAAACTCAGAAGTTGTGGCTGGATATGAGGTCGAGTGACCCTCTTGGTGGTAGAAACTCCTCTCAAAAAAATCAGCAGCAGCAAGCAGCCCTAACCCAAAAATTGATATGTGTCAGGGTTTTACAAAACACTGAAAGTAGAGATCGATTGGGGTTAGGGGTCTTCAAAAAAAACTTGTCGAGGTTGGATAGATGCTGGACAAGGTTGCAGATGAAGCCCCAACAAAGGAAAATCAGTCTTCAACAGGGATAGTGGCCTGATCTTCAAAAAATATGGAGAACTCCAACATCGCAGAGATGGTTCCAACAGCTATCGAGCAGAAATTAGGTCATGAAAAAGAGGTAGGTTTGAGGGCAGCAGCTAGATCATATGGTAATCAGATCTATCCGGCAACTATTTACTACTGGAAACAGCCCATCAAATCTGGAGTGCTGCCAAAGAGACTTATGGGCGTGTTGAGAATGATGCTCAGGTGTATGAGATTCGCAAGAAAGTTCATGACACCACTCAGAAGGAGCTGTCCGTCCAAGTACTACGCTGCCCTCAAAAGCTTGTGGCAGCAACTGGATCATTACTCCGACTTTCAGCCATGTACTGCTACTGATATTGCTACCTATCGCAAACACATCGACAAAATCCATGTATATGACTTCTTGGCAGGTCTGAATGTGGAGTATGAGTGTATAACCCTATTCGAGTACAAGTTCTCAACTGGTCTCCATTTCCTACCCTAGAGCAGTCCTTTGCCTTGGTTCATACAGAAGAGACTCGTCGGGCTGCTATGTTGCATTCTTCTACTGTTGATCGCTCCGCCTTACAAGATAATTCCAACCCTACTTTTATTACTATTACTGATGGTGATACTGCTGCCTCCAAAGAGCCTGTGTCAAGTGTGAACACCGCAACAAACCTTATCACACTAAGGCTCAATCTGGAAGTTACATGGGAAGCCTACGACTTTGAGGCAAAACGGGCCATGGGAAGTCCAAACCCAACGCCAATCTTCTGAATCTCGGCTGTTGCTGCTGCCCTTCTACAGTCATTGGGCTTACTCGGATGAACTCCTGGCTTTCCGTCACATGCTACAGGCATAGTTGTCATGGCGTCGCCATGGCGACGCCATGGCGTCTGGCGCTGGAGAGGGCTGCATGGCGACCTACGCCATGGCGACCCTCTTTGATTTCTTCTTCCGACTCTCTTTCCTCTTCGATTTCTTCTTTGTCTTCGATTTCTTCTTCCCTCTTCGATTTCTTCTTTCCCTCTTCAATTTCTTTCGATTTCTTCTTCGATTTCTTCTTCCTGTCTTCTTTCCCTCTTCGATTTCTTCTTCCTGTCTTCTTTCCCTCTTCGATTTCTTTCGATTTCTTCTTTCCCTCTTCGATTTCTTCTTCGATTTCTGAATTTTCTTCTTAAAACTTGAGAAACAATAGAGAAAAAATAAAACATGGCTTGAGTATACATCTATTAACACATTAAAAATAGAGAAAATAAAAATAAAACATGGTCGACATGCTCGCCATGGCACGACATGCTCGCCATGGCAACGCCATGGCGGGCGACATGTCGATATATCGACGTGACACCCTCCACCGACTTGGATCGCCGTGGACGCCGTGACAACTATGGCTACAGGCCTCTTCCGTTGCACCTACTACGACTTCTGCACCTGCTGCCCCTCTTGGTTCTCACTTTGCCTCAGGTATTCCAGTCAGTAGCCATTGCGCATCGTCTGTCTCCAGTCCTTGGATTATGGACTCCGGTGCTACTGACCACATGACTGGTTCCCCCCACGTGTTTCACCAATATTCTCCCTCTTCTGGAAAAGATAGTGTTCAAGTGGCTAATGGTTCCCTTTCTCCTATTAATGGAAAGGGTTTCATTCGCTGCTCTCCTAAGTCCTACCCTTACATTAAATTCTGTTTTTCATGTTCCCTCCTTTTCTACTAATCTTCTTTCCATTAGTAGTCTAACTAAAGATTTGAACTGCAAAATAACTTTCTTTCCCTCTCATTGTGTCATACAGGATCTGGTGAAAGGGCACACGATTGGGAGTGGTAAGGTACATGGTGGTCTCTACTTACTCGATACGGGTCAGTCTTCTCCTCCATCTGCTTCATCTTCGGCTCATCAGTTACATTCAGCCACTTCTCCTAATCTCCATTTATGGCGTTGTCGGCTTGGTCACCCTCCACTTAGAACTTTAGCCTTTTTGTTTGCCTTGGGGAATTTTGGAGTCCCCGCCACAATGGTTGCCCGGGCAAATACTGATGCGGATAAGCAATTTAGCATCTTATTCTCTTGCTTACACCTGTATTAAGACTTTTGAAATGCAAATAAAATGTCTTATTATTGTGATACAGGTAAAAGGTGGATGTTGCATCGGGGTGACATACAAGAATTGAAGAAAATAGCAATCAAGGTGCTCTCTGCCTCTCCCAGACATGTTCCACCTCCGGCTGTGAATTAAACTATAGTACATTTTCACTCATCCATTCCAAAGGCGGAATCGATGGGGGTTCCCAACGTCTAGAAGACTTGGTGTATATCCCCTACAATATGATGCTGAAGATGTAGCACATATGCATGGGCATGGTGAACAACAAGGACCAGATCGAACTCGCCGACATTTTCCCAATGGAGTTGGAGGAGGATCCCTTAGTGGAGTGGGTGAGGGATAGAGCTGAGCCGGTGATGGATCAGGCTGCGGGTAGGCATGCTCCCCATATATCTAGTCAGATGGGTACTGATGTGGATGAGTATATGGCATCAGAGGGTTGGACACACTTACAACCACCTCGACCGTTTGAGCCTGCACCTAGCAAGGATGAAGAGGAGGAGGACCCTGATTGGTCCCATTCTAGTGGTCACACTCACACCCCGTCACCGTCTACTAGTGGAGATGATGGGGGTAATGATAGAAATGTTGAAATTTGATTCACTGGGGAGCGAGAGCCAAACCCAGAGCTGATTCGATTCACTGGGAAGACCCAGTTTGATCACGCCACATAGGATATGGACCACGGCGCACATCCATCCTCCTCACATGTAGACTACACAAGAGGGTCACGCCGCCAGTTCCAACCAGATGAGCGAGTTGATTGTATGGACATCGATAGCTTGTCTAGCACTGTTAGAGGATTGAGTGTAGAGGACAGCAAAGGAAGTGGTCCTTTGCCGAGGACAATAGCTGGTCAGAGTGCAATGCACAGGGTGGCGGCAATGGTCTTTTCACTAGCGTGGGGGAGCATATATCTTCTTCATCTGTTCCTAGTTCTTTTAAGTATGAAGCCTACTCACAATCACAAACTGGATTATCCGTTGTCAACAAATTCTTCTCCTACCAAGCCCACCAGCCATACATGTCGATGCCGACAACACCATCAAGTCACAGTGGCTCAGTGGTTGGTTCTCCGTAGTATGGTGACCTAAACCCTAGGCTTGGTTACCTTTAGTATGTAGATGAGGCTTTTTACAGAGCTGTTATGAGGACTTTGAGCATTTCTTCCGGCAGACTATGACGTGTCTGCATTTGTCTTACAAATAGAAAAAATTTGGTGTCAGCACCATCGGTTGATGACTGTGCTCGATCAATCGATCCTCCGGACCTCCACATCATAGTTACAAATATTAGCCATTAGGCTTGCATGAAGGGGTCTACTTCGTAGTTTGTACTCATGAATTAGCAAACAGTATTGTATTATTTACATGTACTTGGGTGTCTATGTAAAATGTACATTGTACTATTTCATAATTAATGAATATAATGTTTCTACATTCATGGTGCATAATTTACTTGTTTTACTTGTTTTTTTCTGTCCTCTAGTATTAAAACAATGTGTAGTATAGACAATATTACACAAGGTATATAATAGGATTCGACGTATACTACCAACCAGGGGTGCAAATCCAAACCACCATTTTGTGTGACTTTTCTTGCAAAATGAAGGCTTACATATGTTTATATAAGCTAAAATAAGATTTCCCTGAAATATTGGAGATGTCCGTCGATGGGTATTCTATCCCTATCTGACTTCTATTTTTTATTAGTTTTTGGATAAATCTTACCTATAAGTCAGCACTAATGCTATCCTATTACTGTCTAGCAAAGGCTCTGAATACATGTACAGGCCATAGGCCTTTCCAATTGATTTTATTAATTCAACACTTCAGATTTCTGAGTCTAGCTGTGGATGCAGTGATTGCTTGGTGGATTCCAATCCCGGACCTAGGTAGTTTCCTGGTCAGTTATCTTAATTATCTTCTATTCTACTCATTTCGTGTCAACAGGTCAGATCTAAACATTTCGCTATTGCCTGTGATAGTTCTATTTTACTGTTCTGATTTGGATTTTGTTTGATCTCCATACCAATCCATCTGATGAACTGTTTGCTCTAAAACTAATACACCAGTTTCTGTTTTTTATTTGATATTCTGTTCTGTGATCTGGAAATTTAAGGTCAATTGGTATTGTTCTGGTAGGTACTCATTCTCCTAGTAGCACTAAGACTCTCTCATAACTCCCTATTCTGATATCAGACTTGGCCCAATTTCAGCAGGCCGAATCTGTCACTGGAATAGAACCATCGACTAGATTTTGGGTCTGTTTGACTGCTCTGTTTTGGGTTATACATTTCTCCTAATTCTGGGTTCTTTATTCTGCAACTCAGTCGTGCGGCCCGTGCTAGCTTGCATAGTGCAGAAACTCATTCTGTTTCTGCAAAATTCTGCAGAATTATTCTACATGTCCTAATCAGCACTCGACCTCAATTCTGTGCTGTTCTGATATCCCTAACCAGCTATCTATTATTTATTCTTCGATTACTTCTACTGATTATTCTGGTATGATTTTTAGACTTCATTAATAGCTATCTATTTGCTCCCTCCAAAGATCATTCTGTTCCTTAGCCTGTGCATTGCAGCAGTCGCCAGCGGGAGCAACCTTCCCAGGGCTCTAACTCAGTGGACAATAGCAGCTCCAAATTTCGAAGTCTTATGCTTTCTATGATCACTTGCATGGATTCTTCAAAACACGACAGATGCATTGAAGAAATCCATACGTGGACTCCTAAGGAGACTGATCTTTTATTGTTTCTCTTTTTCTCCCAATCTTCTATTAAAATTTTTCTTGGAACTCAACCCATTTCTTCACCCTTCTATTCTCATCTGTTTGATTTCAAATTTCCTACAACCCTATTTCTCTTTCACCGAATAACAATCATAATTTCGTACACCTATTTAGTCGTTAAGCCTCAAAATTATTTGCCTTGTAAATCTGACCTCAGCTTTCCATTCATTTACAACAAAAATCCTGCATCGATTTAAGGTAACCCTCATTCCCCATGCATCAGTATATAGAGAACGTACTGCCACATAAAAATCTGGAGTTTTTCATGGAAACAGATTACAACAATACAACATACGTTTGAAACCTAATTGCTATCTGGGTTCTTTGTTGACACCAGTGCTACACGTCCAATTATTAAACTAACCTGGGAAAATAGGTGGGGTGCGGATATGAAACCTTGAGGCTTGAACTTTGAGAAAGATACATTGGGAACAGTAGCCGACAGAGCAGGTCCCGGGACATGCTCAGGAGTAGCAAATAAATTCTTGTTTTTACTCTATCTGCCTAAACTTTTACTACTCATCCACCACAAAGTAGTACAAATAAAAGGGCATTTGAAATATGTCAAAACGGGTTTACCTCGTCAACATATTCATCGAGTTGGGGATGAACGAAGGTTTGAGCAAACAAAACACAGGGCTCCGGACGACCCATTTCTTGAACTCTTCCGAGGCTCTTAAAACACCATTGCTTTTCCCACAGTCCACGGATATGAAGGAAAGAGACGAAGACGTTACAAGTTAATCTTCCAGAAGCGAACACGAACACAAGAGAACTAGGGTACAGAACGTAAAATTCTCAGCTTCCGAACAAATAAGTGGGTCCGACAAGCTTTCTTGAAATCCTTGAATGCGAGAGGAACGGTAGAACTGTGGAAGCCGGGAACTGAGATGACCTATGCCTTCCAAGAATGGAGAACTTCGTTGGGTTCCACTGGCTCCATAGAGAAAACAATGTTTGAGTAGAGAACTTTCTCCCGCCCCTGAAATGGCTTTGCAGGGTATAGTGTTAGAAGGAGATGCCAAGGCCCAACTCCTAACTCCCGAAGTCATAATAGTGTGGGTCGAGGGCAGGAAACAAAAACACAAGTCTAACATTGTCCAACACCGTGCCGGGTTCGCGGATCCGGAACCTTCAAAAATAGGGCTACATGCACCAATCGTAGATAGACGGAAAATTATCTCCTCCAGTTGCCTGCCCAGCCCATTTTCCCAATGCCTGTAATAAGGGGGGTGGACCCCACTCAGGTAGAGTGTTTGAGCAGGGGTAGGGTGGCCATTGTCTCCCCTTGTTATAGGCACTGGGGGAACTGAGCCAGGTAGGGAACTGGAGGGGACAAAAATCCATAAATAAAAATGTACACCACACCATCGTAAGAACCGAAACGAGTCTCAATGATAAAGAGTTATGCTTTTACCAAAAAGACAAAGAATCGAAACGTATATTAAAGTCTAGGATCCATAAATAAAAAATTAGAAGAAACAATGCTATTTGGGCACGTGCGGTGCGTTGTGTCAGACATAGGGGCATGCGAAATGACTATTGCACTTCAATGGAAAGGCCAAATATCTTAGGGGTGCGGCGGTCATTTTGTGCACCCCTATGTCTGGGCGTAGAGACAGCGCACCGCACACGCCCATATAGGTAGTGTTCTCTATCCCTAAAAAATTGGACACTCCATTTCAAATTGATCCAACCAAATATCAAGTTCATGTCAGATTACAATTCGAGAAAAGTGTTAGGCATCTTGGTCCACTCAGTTATATCGAACTTCAACTATAGGTGTATGCTAAAAAAATCCAAACCATATGTATCATGATGAACTGAAAAGGAAAGAGAAAACACATTGTTATAACCCTCTGCCCTATGTTAATATGCCAAAAGTAGAGAAAACATTTGCAAAAACTCTAAGATCTACACATTGTTATAACCCTAAACAAAGGTTAGTGACATGCTAAAAATTATGAAATCGCCACCATTCATGCAAATATGATACAGTGCCTTTAAAACATAAGAATTAAATCTCAAACATAAGTTGTGGATATATCACATCATAAACAGTGAATAATCATGACAAAATAAAATAAATAAAATATTGAGAAAATTGTACATATATGAAATAACTAAAATACCCTTAGGTGTAAAAACTATTAAAACACAGTGAAAATAACATAAAGAACCAGACAAACATTATTTAATGTTAGAAAACCAAATCAATCATCAATAATGAAGCTTGAAAACGAAGAACATTCGACATGATAAACATCAACTAAACACAGAAATCAAATGAAAATAGCAAAAGACTAAAAATTCCAAAAAATCATGGTTGAAAGATGAAAAGACCTAATGAAACATGGTACGATAATCCTTTAACAAACTAAGAAAACATGCCCCGATTCATGGCATGTCTTCGCTGCCCTGATATGTGCAGCAACTACATATCCTCAGTAAATGTAGGATATCTCAGAGCACAGTCAACGAAATCAAATGAAATAAAATCTGAAAGAAATAAGACTCACTTAGCTTTTACTTTTGTGAATAGTGTAGAGACGTTGGAGCATGTTAGGATTAAGTTTGGAGGAGCTCAAGTTGGGACTATTGCAAGGGACTTGCAGAAAATCTCTCTTAGGTTTGGGTACCAAACAATTATCAAAAAAACTTTGTTACGTAAGATATCTTACAGTAAACCATTCAAGATTCTTAACTGGTCAAGTCTGATACATACACAATGTGTACCCACATTTGTGTTTAGAAGCTCCATTCCCAAGAATACACAATGTGGCAACCATGTAAACAGAGAGTCCAACTCCTTCCCTAGTTGCGAACCCTTTGAGATCATACCACTGGACACACAATCGCCCATAAAATGTAAATTAATTAAAACTCGACCATTTATTTTGGATTTGATAAACATTATCAAAAAACAATTTCCACTTATACATCAAAGCCAATCTCCCTACATGCTTTAAACTCATATTCTCAACATGTCTATCAAATACAGTATGTGTTAGTCCCTTGGTGAAGGGATTTGAAAGATTTTCTGCAATGTCAACTTTGGAGATGGATACATTACCACAGTCTATGATTTCTCTAATAAGATGATACTTTCGTTTCACATGCATGTTCTATTGGTGTGCTCTTGTTTCTTCAACTTGTGTAATAGCTGATCGTTTATCATAATTTAGTGGTTCAAGAGTCTTCACAAGATCAGATACAACCTCAAGCTCAGTGAAGAAATTCTTTAACCCCACACCTATAGGTACCACAAATTGGGGGTCCCTTTTCGGGTTTTCGTTCAGGTCCTTCGACTAGAGTTTGGGATGAACATGATAAAAAGAGTCGCCATCTAGGATGAGGACCTAGGAAGGATGAGGGCCTAGGACCCATAAAGTAAGCCCATTCCACAATATGGAGAGAGTTGGATTTGATTCCATATGTCTGGTTAGAATCTGGGTAAGAGACCAAGTTAAGAGAGTGGGGAGGTATTAGGCATCCAAGTCGTTCACATAAACCGGCCTTTGTACAATATGCAAGAGTTCGAACATTATCTCAAAAAGACATCTTATACCAACATGCATGATTAACACATGATTAACTATTATGCATCAACTATATCAAAAAGGAACTACTTATTATCTTCATACATGTATATATATATTGATATTTACACTAATTCATGCTTATGTGATGTTCTACATTGTGCTAAATATGAAAAACAATGAAAAAAATTATACCTGAAATTGACCACAAAGTAGCGATAAAAAAGGAAAAGACCTTTCTCTCTCAAAGACAAAGTATGAAGGACCTCCTAGCTCAAGTGGAGATGAAAATGTTCTGCTTTTCTCTCTTAAAGGGTATCAATTCGTAGGAATTTCAAATGAAATTCAAGGTTTTAGGACATTGAAAGTAGATTCGGGTCACTCAAGATGCAGACAAAAGGACACTAGTGTGAATCTCGAGGCAAGAGTTAGAATGCAGAGGCAAATCAAAGGAAACTTCACAAAACCATAAAAAAAAATTGGGAAAATGGCTGTGAGCACGAATCCTGATACCAAAATCCTTTTATTTTAGTGGGGGAGAGGAGGGGGTCCTCTATTTATAGCGGATCCCAGCATGTCTGCAACTCCGTGTAGGTGTACTTTCTTTGCTAGGATGAGGACCATTGGCAGATCCGAGCGTATGAATGCCTTCATAAAGCAAACCATCTCGTCACAAACTCTCCTAACTGATTTCATTGATCAGGTAAGATTATTCAATCGTATGAGTCTATGATCGTCTTTATTATTGTTTTTAATCAGTGACATTCAGAGCTGGTGTGATGGCTTATTTCACTATACATCTTGCCATCTAATTGTTTTTATTTACTCAAATTGGAAAGACAGTAGGGGTGTTGGATCAAAAGGGAGAGCAGAAGAGCAAGCAAAAGAAAAAAAGAAACGATAGTAACAATTTTGACTCAACACCCAATTGAGTTGCATGCCTCCAAAATTCTCACTCCCTACGCCTTCGGTAAGTACCAAAACAAGATAGTGGAATCCTCTTCATACGCATGCTATCAACGTAGCCCTGGGTTTTGGACCATTCGACATGCAGAGTATGACGATAAGTAGAGAACAGTTCAACATTGAATTGGGGAAAAAACTTTTTTGTAAGTCTTTCGAGTTTAAAGGCTTCATAAGAACGTATGTATAAAGAATGAAAACAAACTAGTTCTTTCCATAGGGCACAAGTGTGCGATGGTAGAAGTAAAATTAGTATATCTTCTGATGAGGCAATGAGAAAACCACGTATTTGTGGAGTGCCCAAGTGTTGTCAAGCTGACCATGATATAGGAGGAACTGTTCATATTTGAGAGATGATAGTATTGGGACCCAAGAGATTTGATATGATTTTTGTTTTAACTCACATTTGCATTTACCATTAGTTGCCTTTGGTGTTTCCTTCACTCATTCTATTCTTGATATAAGAGCATCCATTTTAACACTGGCGGTGGGAATTAAGGAGGCACAACTTTGCTATGCTTGTTGATGCAATAGAAATACACCTGATGGTTGTGTGTTCAAAGTTCAAACCCTTATAACAGAATGTAGGTCTCGTTGGATGAAATATAAATTGTTTTACAATTTTTAATTAGAACACAGTGGATGGTTTTTTACCGTCTGAACCGTTAACACAATTGATTTTGGGATTAGTCATGTTTGGAGTTCTCAACATTGTATTGTCTTGTTTTATTCCAGGTTTTTATCTTTTGAACCGTTAGATAGTTGAATATTGGATTGTCTTGTGTTATTCCAAGTTTTATTATTCTCTTGAGGTGCTGCTTCCAAATCTCTTGTAGGAATGTTGTGGATAAATGCAGAAGTTCCAGATCCCTTGTAGGAATGCTTTCTGTAATGTAATACTTTCAGGAATGAAAGGAGATTGGGTTAGGGAGCTGAGAATATTCTCTGTGGAGACTATGAATCAAACGTCATTGAGCAGTGCCGTCCAATTAGGGCCGATCCAGCCAATCCATTTCCTATTATTTTTGGGGAAAAAAAACCTTGTTTGGGATGTTCCTCATCATTTTGATATTTACTGCAAAAAGACCATCCATCATTTCTTTCGCAGTTACAAGAGCTGTATCCAGAAAACCCATGCCCAGGATATTGCAAACCTAAAATGAGAAAATATCAAAGGCAAATGACTAGATTCCATGGCCACTGGTCATTTCTTACAATAATCATATGATCCAAGAAGCTACACAATTTAATCATGCATTTTCCCCCCTGATAAACGACTGGTTATACAATTTGCCTTACAACAGAGTTCTCTTTTCTAGTGTACCATCCCTCTTAAGATCAGAACCCTCGCCCCATAGGTTTCTTTCACCACTAAGGTGGAGAGATCATCTTTGGCCTACACAACTTCCCTACCTTCTGAAACACTGCTGCAGTTTATCGATGACAATAAATAAATCTAAGTTCCTTTTACCCTCGCTTCACCGGTCTTTGGACATATGATTTGTTGGGGTCTTCTGTCTTCAGCTTTGGGGGTCGAATTTCCCCTTTCTTACCCTGCAAAACATATCATAAACACATGGTAAGGTCACCTTCTATCTGATTTTAAATATGACAAAAATAAATAAATAACCAAACACCTTTTTTCCTGTCTTCATGAAATCTCTCCAGCTGGATACCTGTAGACAAATTAAAACCAGGGAAGTCATCAAAAAGAGATTAGGGTAAATAATTCTCCCATGAATTTAACAAAGACCTCGAATGGATTATTCTAGGCAACATCATCTGTTATGAAACTAATATTCTCCCAGAGAAATGAAATCCACTAACATTAAAGCAATGAGACTAGAGAAGAGAGTGCCCAAACCACACAAGCTGGCTCCAAGAGGCCACAAACAACTCTTCCCAACCCACCAAAGAACAGAGAAAAAGAAAAATGGGACATGTCTCATGGGCCAAAGAACAGAGAAAAAGACCTAACAAATAAAAAAAGAGAAATTTCTGAAGGACATGAGACCACCAGATTCAGCCTAAAAAGTAGAGAGAAATCCCTTGAAAGTTTATTCAACCAAAATTAAAAGATTACATAATACTTTCCCAAATAAAATAAACTGCATAAAATCCTACTACACCCAAGACTCAAACTAAACCTGGTTCATCTCCATCTGGATACCCAACTGGGTTTGGGTTGGTCCAAGGTAGTGCATCTACATCAACTAACCACTAGGAATTCTGCATAACTTGTTATTCTACTATTAGAATTCAACCAAACTTCGCACGTCTATTCCTCTACCAGAATAGACCAATTGATCAGGTTTCTAGACCATTCTAGATATTCTGCTCTGAGATATACACTTCTACTTGATGTAAGACTAGAACCTGAATAGGTATAATCCCAGGCAGGATCAAATAAAAAAAATCTCCAAAGAACAAGAAAGAGAACAATGGGATCTCAAACGATAACCAAGAGACACATTGGCTGGAGGAGAATGATGAGATCTCAAAATATAACAAAAGAAATAATCCCACAGAGTAATAACCTGTTGAAGCAGCAATGATCTTGATGAAATAATCTTCAAGAAATCAATGTACCAATCTGTGGAAAAGAAATCCCAAAAGCTTGTAGTACTCTTGAACTCGATTTGAACAAAATTAGGATTTGGATTCAAAAACCGATGGAAGGGGATGGGGAAAGGGAACAGGGAAAGGTGGGGTTGGCTATCTCAGCCTGGGCATCTCACCCATCCTATCTCAGGATTTTCACAAAGGCTCAAGCCAATATTTCATTAATCAAATTTGTGTACAATGTTGGCCTCCCTAACAAACTTATATAGAAGACTCAGAAATAGATTTGGGCACTAAAAAGGAAAGGCCTAACCCAAATTGACTAGGAAAGTGAAATAATAAAGGAAATAGACTCAAAACAGGACTCTAACTAAACTATTGAAGTAAATCCCGTTTTCCTACTTTCTACCCATATTTTAGACTCATTAAATTGACCAATTACAAAATAAACCCATGGAATCAAAGTCCCAATATATATAACACCCAACCCAAAGCTTATTTCCAATAAAATAAACCCTTTAGGTGACTTATCTACATCACTTCTGCTGTTCTGTTTCTACTTTATAATGTGATCTTGATGCAGGGCCATTGGCAGCCCCTGCCAAGCCCAGGCCAGGCCCAGTCAAGCACCCCACGAGGTACCAGCTTAGGCCCAGGCCTCCTTGGCCCTCTGATTGAGCCTGCAGCCCAAGAGAATCAGACCAAGCCCAGGCTTTGTGTGGTCTGGCCAGGCCTAGCCTGCGTGCAGCTTTTGTAATGGCCAATGTGTGGCCCAATTTTATTTAGTCTCTTATTTTTATGTCTTTTCATATATCTAGGTAGTTAAGTGTCTTTTAAATTTCCTAGTTTCTAGTCAAGTGTCTTTTCATATTCCTAGGCAGGTTTATTGCTTTCTTTTATTTTGGTCTTGTTTGTAGTTCCAAAGTCTTGGAACTGGTCTTTAGTTTTCTTGGGTTAGTTTCAATGTTTTGGGGTTTGTTTCTATGTATGGAGGGTTGTTCCTAGGTATTGGAATCCCACTAGCTTTGGAATTCCAAAAGTCTATTTATTAAGATTCATGTAACCAAAGGTTCAACTGAACCTTTTCCTCCCCCATTTAAAGAAATGTGGGAGCCTTCTTTGGCAACCAGAATTGAAAAAAAAAAAAAAAAAGAACTTCTCTTGAAGATTACATCCTGTGGAACTCAGGTGGGCTGTGGATCTCAGCAACTACATCCAAAAGTCGATCTCTTTTGGTGGACCTAGGTGGACTCCTAAGGTTGGCTCTAGTGGATGTCTAGTAGCCAAAACTATCTTTAAATTTCTGTTTATCTTCTCCTCAACCTCAACCATCATCCTTACCATACCCACCATCAATCACATCTTCATCACCATCTTTCCTTTCATTCCCCTTCATTTGCAGCCTTCATCTTCATAAATCTCTCCAACAGTGGCCTTTCTTTACTTTCCATTAAACCAGATCTCGACCCTGGTAGTAGCCAATTCTTGACTGCACCAGATCTACTTAAGTGCTAGTCTCTTGCTGGATTTTCTGGGTCGGAATTAGCTTACACTATAAATGAGTGGCAAAGATTAGTGTCGTAGACTATTTAGACAATGTTTAAGATTTGGCAATTCATAAGGTAAAAATAAGCATTAACAGCGGATAAAATAGCAAAAGGAGATAGTTTTATAGGATAGAGATTTAGAACTTCAAGTGAAAGTTCAGAAATTTGAGTAGTGAATTGATTTCTAGGGTTTGAGGGGGTGTAAGCAGCATTAAAAGTTTAGCAAGGGGACAGATGAAACAGATGGTGCATTCATGAAGTTTTAAGGGAAGAAATGAATTTATCCAAAGTTGGCAATAGAGAAATCAAGGAAATTGCAAGACACGGGATGGGCTAAGGTCTGATGATTTCAGGCTACATTTGGTGTTGGTAGATGGATTAATAAGACGAAGGTAGTCTAATGGCTGAATGGGGGAATACAAGTGGAAGCAGCAAGATTTAATGGTGAGTGGAAGAATCGATCACAGTTCAAACACATTAGCACCTGGAAATTTCTTCAATATATTAAATGTTGAAGCAACAGAGTAGCACATGTCTTTTTATGCATCCACCCTACCAATTAAACTCTAATTTAAGAAACAGAAATCACTATATAACGCTCCCTTAAGCCCTCCCAGTACTTGAAGAAGAAGACCTATTTCTGAACCCAACACACCTGCCAGTTCTGCTTAATTGCAGAATTGCCACAAGTCTCTAATAATTAAACCACCATTAGATAATACAGTTTCAAGTATGCTGGATAAAACAGCAGTTTTTGTCCAGTTACTCTTTTACTGTTAGCAGATGATATAAAGATACTGTGGTGCTTCATATCAATGACTGAGACTGCTAGGATGAACCTGAGAGGCTTTTAGTCAGTCTCAAATCTGAAAATAAGCTATTGAAAAACCGAGATCATAGCAGTGGCGCAAATGCCTCATTTTGAGGCTAGCTTTGAGTGCGAATTAAACAATTTACCTTCCATCAATTTGGGTCTGCCATTGGAGGCATCTAATTTATGTACATACATACACACTATTAAATATGGGAGTCACCTGTCAAAGATATGGAAAGAAAATTGTCTATATTGTTAGGATATTACAATTTTTTTGGGGAGGGGGGTAAATGATAGGACATTACTTGTAAAAGGTCGAAAGATCAACCCCATCAAGGCAGCACCGGATAGCATGCCAAATTACAGTTTTCATTCTTCACTGGCCGAACATCTATAGCTGAGAGGATGGATGCTATACAGAGGAAGCTTTTATGGGGTGGCTGGAAGGGCTCTGTCATATATCATCTAGTTGATGAGGAGCCGGGAGCTGGAATGTCTGCCTAAGAAGCAAGGAGGTGCCAGAGTGAGGCCCATAAGATAAGTTTTTAAAAAAGGCACTACTCTCCAAATGGCTACAGAGATTTGGAGAAGAAACATGAAGCTTGGGGAGAACTAAACAGTTTGGGGAACTCAAAAATTGACAAGAACCTCTTGGACAAGTTCATGAAGAGTATGATGAAAAATGTTCAGAGCTAATGAATGCTGCAAAGCAACCAGACTGCAAGTAGGAAATGGGAAGAGAATTCAATTATGGAAGAAGGTGTGCACAGCAGCTTCTAATGCTTGAGTTCAAAAACATCTAGTAACATAGCACTTCTAATAAAGAAGCACTGGTAAGAGACTACAGGGTAGTCAGTGGATCTGTTATGCTGAATCCACCATTCATTAGTTAATGGCGTAATGTAACTGACATATACACATGAAGTCTGGAATCCAAGGTTCAATGATGTTGATGCGGTCTGGATAATGGGTGCTAGCTTGAAGAATATGATGCAGAGCTGGAATGAAATGTCATAAGGAAAATGAGAAAAATATTGGTTTTAAGTATAACCAGGTGGAATACTTGGCTGGACAGAAATAAAATAAAGATCTCTAATGGAAGTGATGAACCAAGGCACACTAAAGGGCTTTGGGGAAATCATCCGGTGGGCCTATACTTGGAAAGAATTTCATAACACATCAGTATAAGCTATTAGGAGGGAATGGACACCTTTCTTTTTATGTGGTTTTTTCCGTATTTTAAGAATAGCTCTTTGTAGAAGGCATACTCTTTTTTCATTTTTTTTGGTGTGTGTGTGTGTGTGTGTGTGTGTTGGGAGAAGAGGAGAGGGGAGGGTCACTCGTTTCCTTCTTAAAGAAGAAGGACCATCTATTTATATAAATAGTCATGTACTTTCAAGCTCAAGCAAGCAAAGATGGAACATCTATTAAATAGAAAACCACATGCGAAGAAATAAACAACAATAATAGGAAGAAGAAAAAAAAACGACAAAAGATGGCAAACAAACCCTTTTCTCTCTTGTCCCTTCCCATTGCTCCTCATGCTCCCGTTTTCTTTTCCACATTTCTTTTGTTTCTTCCTCATCCTTCTTCAATCTACCCTCCTCTTCTGATATCTACACAACAGACCACCACCATTGATCAAGGGAATAAATACCATGAAGCTGGACTACCTCATGGAAATCAAAGAAACATGACCGACAAACTTCCATCATACCCTCATTTGCATTTTTCTCCTACGCCATTCTTGTTCTGTTAACAGCTCTCGCACCTTTTGTTTTAATCGCTGCTGAAACTCTTCTGATTGCTCATACTGCTGTTCATATTTCCCCTGTATCATATGGTACATGAAGTTAGTAAGCCCACACACTTGGGAAACATTGCATGTGCTTCCTTTGATTTGAAAATACAGCCTAATAAGATACCGGATGCTGTATTCTTATCTCAGTTCATTGATGAAAATATCAAACATATATGGTCATCACGTTCCCAAAAGGCCATGGACATACCCTTCCCAAGCCCCACCTCAGCTTCAGTTGCATTAATTTGGAACTTTTCCGATGATAAACCAGGAAAAATGATAACCTTCACAATACTCATAATTCCTTTGTAACTTAAAAAGAGTAAAGTATCATTGCACTACTTTTCTATTTCTTAAAGAATGAACCACTAAACCTACTGCTTCAGAAAATGATCATGACAATATCAATACCCAAAGACAATAAAATGAGAAATATTTAAAAAATCAACGAACAGAAAACTACTAAGGCACTGTTTAACAAAATTTAACTGAAAAAAATAAATATAAACATCAATTAACAACTCTAAGGTAGTTAAGAACTGAAACTAGCAGTATTTACAAGCAAGAAAACTATAACAAAACAATAAATCTAAAAATATAAGGCTTGATGTGATGCTGTTACAGTAAGAAGGATACTTCGGAGAATAAAAGCACTATAATCAGGTTCAGCCCAGTAGTATGTGTACTGGGCAGACAGGGACAAGCATGACCTGGCGGGTTACCAAAATGAGGGGTTTGGGGCTTCATTCTTCCTAAATCCCAGTGCCCCTACTCTTTACCTTCTTTGACTGAACCCCCAAGGCTTCAACTCACTTCTACTTCATTGCCTCCACCTCCCCCTTCCTCTTTTCCTTTCTTGGCTCCTCCTCCCCTTTCTTTCTTTTTTTTTTCTTCTGGTAAAAGTTAGATCCAACATGAGCTGCTTGGTGCCACCTACGATTACAGCAAAGAAGGGCATGGGCAACAGGGCAAGTACATGGAGAAGATGCTGCAACTCAATGCTGATCTGCTCAGTTGCCGGCAATGCTGCTACTGCGGTTCTTCTTCTCCTTTTTCTTCAACTTTAACCCCCCAGTGGATGTTGTAATGTAAGTAACGCTGGAATTGGGATCAGCATGTATGGGAAGAGTAGAAAAAATAAATTTTTTTCCTTGATGGGTCCACCCAGCCTATTTATTAATCAGGTAGGTTTGGGACAGGCCCAGGTCTCTCTACCCCACTATGTCAACCACCAAGTTGCCACATGTAGCAATTATTCATGGGTGAAACAAATCTTCTCATTAGTCAGTCTTACTCCAATCAAATGGATCTTCAACCCACAAACATATCTAAAATTACCAGATACAGGTCTAGAAACCCAATCTTAAAAGGTCATACTTTTCAATTACTCCCAGTTTATGTAGGCCAAGAAAGAGCACAGTAGGAATGTAAATGTGCATGCTAGTTACAGATGATTAGACGCATCACGCATGAGCAACTTTCTATTACCTCATCAACCAGCGACTTTATCTTTGACGCATTGTCTTTCTTCAATTCCTTCTTCCTCTTAGCTCGAAGTTCTTCTGCAATTCATTTGGAAACACATAAGCATCATATATTATTTCCGTCAACCCACAAGCGGGAAACAGTTCAGAAACATAGGATGTTTCATGCACCAAGGGGGAATTTTGATAGGGCATTCATTTATCACCACTTCTAATACCAGTCCCAATGGATATAATATGGACTTTGTGGGTGGTGCAGATAATACAAAGGATTTCATATTTAAAATATTTTAAAATTAATAGCATATCTTATATTGATAATTTGTAAGTGTTACAGATTCACAGATGTGCGTAAAAGAAATGTATTGCCATTTCAACATTTAAAATATATATATATATATATATATATATATAGGTGGTTGCATAGAAGCTCTTGAAGAAACCAAATTAGAACCAAACGTTACAGTAAAATCTAAAGAAACGGTAAAAGTTAAAACTGTAGCACATCCCATAATATCAAGGTGTATTCCCTTGGAAAGAGAAGGGTATTCAAATGTAGTGCGCACCTTTTGCTGCATTAACTTGGCTGAGAAGATATTCTCTTTCTTGCGGATCATGTAATATTTGTTGGGCCTTGGCCAATGCTGCTCATAAGGCAGTAATACTTCGTCAGTCAACAATCATATTATCATATAAAATGATTCACTAGCTGTTCTATATATTCATGAAACATAACACAGGTTAGTACTGACTTTTTAAAACCTAAAACTTTATCTCATGCATTGGACTTTAAAAGCCACAGCCCAATTAGCACAACAATCGAACGAGTACGAGGTAAGGATGCAAGTGGTAAAGAGCAAGCCAAAAATAATTTTCAAATTGCAAAAAAAAAGTGGGAATACAAACAGAAACTAAAATGCTAAATAAATCTGTCTCAATGTAAGCTCATAAAATATTTTAACCTTTGATATTGTGGGACATTCAGCTTTTAGTATGGGACTTTAGACAGGAAGCTTCAAAATACTACCCCACCGTCCACGGGGGGGGGGGGGAAAAAACCCGATAGGCACTTATGACTTATGAGAAAGAATAATAAGCAATAGGTAACACAAGTTTAGAAGACAAAGCTAATCCTTTGCCTATAGTTTGACATTTAAGCTATGTTCTGATATCCAGGACATAAACATGCATCATGGAGTGTCACCATTATCCACATAGAATTATGTGCCAAAATCAATACTTAGATTCAGGTGCCACATAGTCATAATATTAGAAATACATTTTTTTTTTCCATTTGTAAGGCTGATACCCAGACATTTCAAACAGGAGGCATACCATGCCAATGTGTGTGGACCCTGACTCAGGCGTCGATGTCTATCCAGTAGGTTGCAAAAGTTTCATTCAGAGAGGACTAAATAGGAAACCCCAAAAAATAAAAAATAAAACACTTCAAGAACTACGTTGAAGTGCAACAGGTTTGCTGGATCTCATGGTGTTTGCCTGAGATGGAATCAAGTGTTGGGACATGCATTTCAAATGCAAATTTCACAGGTCATTTCAGTTATGCACTAAGGCCTAGAGGATGTTACTCCCATTACCACTAGTAGTACCTCTCATGACCTGGCAACCCTTGACTGGCCCACACAGAGCAGAACCCGTGGATTTGACATCGCAACCCTGAACTTTCCTTCCAAGCGAATGAACCTTCCAGTGCCATGGGCCAATTGAAACCCCATCATATCAGGCCCATTCTCATTGACCAGGGAAATGCGCCTGAACAAGTACATTAGATCTTGGACCAACCAAAGGTCCATTAAGCTATGTTACACAGGAGTCAAACTTAGGACATCAGGATATGTGCCCAAAGATGGTACGGATGCACCAATTCAGCTAAAATGTGCCAAAAAGTGGGAGCATGGATCCCTTGTACGATATTTGAAATATTTTAAATAGTTATGGTATTAAGATATAAAAATAATTTTATAGTCAAGACATAAATGTAAAAACAAAAACATAAAGATATCATAAAACATAAAATATGAAGGTATGGTTTAAGTATTACGTTTTCAAACCATAAGGCTTTACATGTACATTAGATTTTACCAAGCCTCGACTGAAACTGGGCTAACCATGAAGGCTGAATGAAAATTTAAAATAGTTATATAAGGCCCACAATTTGGGGCTTAGGGATTGAAGTAGGAGTAGGACAGCCTAGTGTTTCAAAAACCACGGCTGAACTACAATCTAAGGGTGGTGGGGAAAAGGTTGGATGTATTAGGGTTTTAAGGAATAGGAGAGAAATAAGAACTATTAGAAAATAGCTACTGTTTTGAGACTGAACATAATTCGTGAATAGTACCCATGAACAGTAACGGTGAACAGGAATAAGAAGAAAAAAGAGAAGAGGGGAGGGCGAGAAGATATCAAGAAAGGAGAGAAAACTGGCCACTTAAGCAATTACCAAATCAAAACAAATTTAATCCATAGTTGGGAGTTGGAGGGGAATTATTACATATTTACAAGAAAACAAAAGAAAGTGTCCTAATCTTAAACTCAAACTTAACTAACGGGCTCACAAATACTTAAACTAATTAAAATTGTTAAATCCTAAATCTTCAAGGTAACCTGGGGCCACACAACTAGCAAAAATAGGACTCCTTAGTGACTAAACCAAAACAAATAACACAACCTAATGCACCCCACTACTAATTAAATATCCATTTTCGTAAACCCTTTTAGACCCCCACTTTTGGGCTTTATAATTCAGCCCATTAAAATAAAGCCCCACCAATTAAAAGCCCATATGATGGAGGACCGGTTAGGAGAAGAGAGGAAGCTGGGAAAAATCACAGTTGCAGGGAGAGAGAAGAAGACATAAGAAGAAGGGGGGGGGGGGGGGGGAAGAAGAGTGCACAAACACCGCACGCCACGCAGGCACAACCAAACTTGATTTCAATTCATCTTTTCAATCTCTTCAACGATGGGGAGTTGCACCATATATAAAGAGAAATAAAAGACTCCTAAAAATAAAGACTATCTTTCTAACTAGGAAACTAAGAACAATTGGGAAACCAAATATCCTACGTAGCTAACTTCTAAAATAAAGAGAATAAAATAAACTAAAAGACATTATTTCCCCAAATAACATAAATTCCTAAAATCCTGCTAAATTCCAAAAACTCAATCTGAACCCGGTTCATCTCCCTCAAAAACTCGCCCACGATGTTTTGTAAAATGATAGAAATAAAAGCTCACGAGCGGGGGAACGAACTCATGATGGAGAAAATCCAAAATATGAAGCTTTGGGGGTGCATCCATGTCAGGGAAATCATAGGGAAGAACGAACTCATGATGGAGAATGGCCTTCACTGCACTGGATTCTGTCGTCACCAGATCCACGATCTTCTTGTTTTCCATTGCCACTATTGGCTGGTCTGGTTGAGGCCGTATCACTGGTGCTGCCTCTTTTGGCTTGGAACAAACGTGTTCAACTAACCCATGAAGAAATAATGTCTGGGGTATGTGAAAAGGATGTGGGGTGCACAAGTCTGCGTCACGATCAATGATGCCTTTTCGTTCTTCTAGCCATTCACGACCCAATTTAATAACACGCTGAGGAGAATCAAACACTCCACAATGAGCTCCATCATAATAATAAGAAACGGAGAATTCTACGAATACATAATCCACAAAGTGAATAATGATCCAGTCATTCTTGGATAACATCTCTACCACAGATCGTGAGACGAAATTGTTGCTTTGCCTTTCATCAATAAACAACATAGCAAGCTTTCCCTTGGGCAAACGCACTCTAAATTTGAACACAAAAGGGTCCATGGCCAGTTTGTAATCAAAGGAATCTTAAAGGGTTACGAAGGCAGACCAAAGAAAGGATATGATGGGTAATATTAATTAAAGACTAGGGATCTACTTGGAACAAAATAAAATTAAAGGGGATGAGGTGATAAGAGAGAAAGATGGGTATTATGGGGAACGGGAAAAAAAAACAAAATAGGAAACATATAGGAACCGTGAGAAGGAGGGGTATACTTGGAATAAAACGAAAATACGGGAAATCAGAATTAGATTAAAAGGGGAGGGCAATTTAGGAAATTAAAAAAAAATAATAGAGAGAAGACAAAAGGGACTCGTGACTCGTGAGTAGGTTACCGTGTTCGACTTGGACACGGAGAAACAATGGGGTTTGGATGCGCAGAAGAGTTCTTCACTCGGCCTTTGCGGAAAAATAATGGCAGAGACATGGACTTCAACAGGACTGAAACCAGCAAGAGGCGGTGACTTCGACTTCAACTTCGACAGGGATATGCAACTTTGAAGGATGGTGCCGATTTGGGGAGCCGACTGAAACAAGAGTTCTGAAACAGGTACAGTTTTTTTTTTGCTTGCTGTTTCACCCTCTCTTCTCTTCTTCTTCTCGCTCCTCTTTTTTTTTTTTTGTATTTTTTTGGGTGGGAATCGCAGGAATGGGCTGGGGTAGGGTTTCAGTGGATGTCAAAGGGAGGGATGGGTTTAGGTTTCAATGGGTTGGGGAAGAAAAAGAGGATAGGATTGCAGTGATGTCACAGGAGACGTTATTGCCGAGTTTTTTTTTCCCCCACTTCGCAGAACAGTAACGAAAGATAGGGGATAGAAAAGAAGAAGAAGAATGGGATGAGAGAGATGGACAGGGAAGGAGATGGATCCTTCAGCTCTGATACCAAATTGGTGGAGGGTCGATTAGGAGAAGAGAGGAAGCTGGGAAAAATCACAGTTGCAGGGAGAGAGAAGAAGGGGTGGGGAAGAAGAGTGCACAAACACTGCACGCCACGTAGGCACAACCAAACTTGATTTCAATTCATCTTTTCAATCTCTTCAACGATGGGGAGTTGCACCATATATAAAGAGAAATAAAAGACTCCTAAAAATAAAGACTACCTTTCTAACTAGGAAACTAAATATCCCACGTAGCTAACTTCTAAGAGGATCCCGTCGGCTATCCTGGCCGGCCTGATTATCCCTCCCCTCTGCTGTCTCTCTCGGCGCAAAGCCGGCCTCTTCTCACAATCCTGCTCCTTCTTCTCCATCGCCTAGTCCTTCCACCCCTGCCCCTCATCCCTCCTCTTCTGCTCCTTGGACATCCCTCTTCAATCCTGCTTCTGCTCCATCGTCAGATGGTCTTCCCCTCCATTTCTTAGCCCCTTCTCTGGATGGCTCAGCTAAGGTGGCCCTCTGCCCTTCTGAAGTTCTGGATGTTGAAGCTAAGCTCTGGGAGAACAGCTTGGTAGGCAACTTTCTGGGCTCTTGCTCTCCTTTCCCGATCGTCAAAGCTTCTCTCTCCAAACAGTGGAGACCTCAGGGTTCACTGGATGTCTCTCTCCTGGATAATGGCTTCTTCTTATTCAAATTTTCCTCTGCCTCTGACAATGTTCGTGCTTTAGAAGGTGGACCCTAGCTGGTTGGAAAAAAGCCAATATTCCTCAGGCAGTGGCACCAGCAATTGCAGCTCAGACAAACAGATTTTTCTTCGATTCCTCTATGGATTACCCTGCCGGGCCTTCCCCTTCACTACTGGTGCACGGATTGTCCGAGTTCTTTGGGCTCTATTCTGGGAAAGCCCCTGTTCACTGATGTGAGGATCAGGCGCAAAGACAAGCTGGCTTTTGCTAGGCTCTGTGTGGAAGTCTCTGCGTAATAAGCTCTCCCCACCTTCATCAAGGTCGTTGAAGGAGATGATTTCTCTTTCGAGCAAGAAATCCATTACGACTGGAAGCCACCTCACTGCACTGCATGCAAAATCTTTGGGCACGATTCCAGTCTCTGTTCCCTAGCGGCTATGACCCCGGCTGACCCTCCTACAACTGGTGTCTCTGTCGAAGGGATTTCTCCGGCTGCTGGTGATGAGCAGGGGGCTGTTCCTTGTCTGCGACAGCGATCTCGTGGTCAGAGGAGACACAGAACACGTCTTTGGAATCATCTTCCGCCTGCAAATCTGCCGGCGGCAGGCAACAAGACCTCGATTTGGGCTCCCAGGACTGTTCCTCTGGCTCAGAACAGGTTCAGCCTTTTGGCTGGCGACGATGTTGACGCTGCAGAACCCATTTCGTCTGGCGATGACGCTGATGCTACAGCCCTCGATGCCTGTCCCGAAAAGCTCCATTTTGATGTCTTGCCACGTAGCAGATCCCAGATGTCGGAAGATCCTGCTCCTGAACTTCCCATTTCTAGCTCTGCTGATGCTGTGACTGTTTCTCAGCCATTGTTGCTAGCTTTGGGAAACCCCTCTTTGCTCCCTCCGGTTGCTGCAGCTGCGACTCTGCCTCGGGCTTCTTGCCTTCAAGGTATTTTGGAAATAAACACTACAACTGGCCTTTTAGAGAAGTCAAGCCTGGGTCCCACATCTTTTGACGGTTCCACCTCTTCGCCTCTGGCCCCCTCAGATGCAGTCTCGTCTGGCCTAGACCAGTCCATCTTGGGCCAGGTGGGCCCTAGACCTCTTCTCCTTTCTTCTGCTGGTTCTCTTAACCCTTTCGGGTCGGGTCACCACCCAGCTCCTGCCCTTTCTCTTAACCCTGTTGGCCCATCCTCTTCACCCGGTTCTTCTGGAGTTAGCCAACGGCCTTCCTGCAACCAGAACTTGAGCTCCTCTCGCCATAGCTCCTACAGGCGACGACACAAGAGCGAAACAAGATCCCGCTCTGTCATGTCTCAACTCTTGGAGTCACCATTGCCCCTCCCCCCTCTCTCTCAATGATTCTCGGCTTTCTTTGGAATACTCGAGGCCTTAATTCTGCCTCGAAGCAAGCTTCTGTCCGCTCCAAGATTCGTGCTTCTCACGCTGCCTTCTGCTGTCTCCTTGAAACCCACATCAAGGAGCAAAATTCTGATAAAATCCTTAAGTCTTTAGCTCCTGGTTGGTCCATCCTCTCTAACTACTCCTCCCACCCAAATGGCCGTATTTGGATTCTCTGGGATCCTCGCAAAATCTCCATTTCCTTTCTCTCTTCTTCCTCCCAATTCATCCACTTCTGCTTTTCGGACTGTCTAGGCCATGCTTCCTTCTTTTCTGTCATCTATGCCCACAATTGTCCCATTCAAAGGTCCCTCCTTTGGATTAATTTGCGTGCCATTGACAGCAGTATTGGGTCTCTCCCTCGGGGATTGGGGGGTGACTTCAATGTCATCAGATTCTCTTCTGAAAAACAGGGTGGTAACCAGCTTGATTTGGAGGCTATGGAAAATTTCAATGACTGTATTGATGATATAGGAGTCAATGACCTTCGTTGGACTGGTTTCCCCCTAACTTGGAGCAACAAAAGGGCTGGAATCCATCGCATCTCTTGCAAGCTTGACAGGGTTTTAGTTAATGAAGCTTGGCTCACTTCCTTTCCCTCCTCCCTTGCCACCTTGGAGAGCCCTGATATTTTGGATCATTCCCCTATAGCCCTTGCCATACAGCCTTACACTTCCTTTGGCCCCAAGCCCTTCAAGTACTTTGATATGTGATCCTCTCACCCTTCCTTCTTGCCCATGGTTTTGGAGGCTTAGTCCAAACCTGTTTTTGCCTTCTCTTCCCCCCTTGTTGCTTTCTCTAGAAAGCTCCGCAATGTCAAGGAGGCCCTCAAGAGTTGGAACAAGAATATCTTTGGTGATATCTCCCTTCAAGTTGCTGATTGCAAAGACAGACTTGCCTCTATTCAGGTTCAGCTACAGACTGATATGCACAATACCTCCCTTGCTGAAACTGAGAAAGTCCTTACTGCTGAGCTCTCTACTTTGCTCTCTAGGGAAGAGAGCTTCCTCAAGTAGAAATCTAGAATCAAATGGCTGGACTTGGGTGATTCAAATTCTGCTTACTTCCATCGCTCAGTGAAGGCCAATGTCAATGCAAACGCCATCACTCAGCTCACTGCCTCTGATGGTTCTCTTGCCACCACTGTAAAGGACATAAAGGACTTGGCTGTTCAACACTTTAAAGGTATCTTCAGTGCTCCCATGATGGATTATGTTCCCCTGCAAAGTCATCTGCTTAACAAGTTTATCCCTACTAGTTACTTGGATGCCTTGAGCTCTATCCCAAAAGAAGAGGAGATCTTGGAAGCAATTCACCCCTTAAAGGTGTCTGGACTCTGGAGCTCCAGGGCCGAATGGTTTCAGCATGGGATTTTTTCTTGCTACCTGGGATATCATAAAGGTGGACCTCATTGCAGCCATTGAAAGCTTCTTTTTCAATCCCAGTCAGATCAAAGGAGTCAATCATACTTTCCTTTGCCTTATCCCTAAAAAGGAAGGTGCTACCTTGATGAATGACTTCAAGCCCATTGCCCTATGCAATATTCTCTATAAGTTTATAACAAAGATACTAGCCAGAAGACTCAAGAGTGTGGTGGATTTACTGGTCAGTGACAACCAATCAGCTTTTATTCCAGGCAGGAACATCTCTGACAGTATTCTTCTGTGCAATGATATAGTCAGAGGGTTTGACAGGAAGAATCACTCTCCATCTATCCTCTTGAAGATTGACATTCACAAGGCTTTTGACTCTCTAAGGTGGGATTATATTTCTCAAGTTATGCTCAAGATGTGGTTCCCTATGCCTTTTGTTCACTGGATTAGTCACTGCATATCCTCCCCTAAGTTCTCAATCCTTATCAATGGCAGTCCGGCGGGTTATTTTGGAGCTTCTATGGGAATCCGTCAGGGATGTCCTCTCTCCCCTTACTTGTTCACCTTTCCCATGGAAGTCCTCTCTATGCAAATTCAGTCCTGTACTGACCAGCAGCTCATTGCGCCTATTCCCAAGTGCAAAGCTTTAAAGCTTACCCACCTTGCCTTTGCCGATGACTTTATGATATTTTCAAAGGCCTCCATCGCCTCTCTTGAGTGTATCTTGCTCTGTTTGCAGCAATTTCATGAGATTTCGGGTCTTCGCATCAACCCTTCCAAGTCCCTTATCTTCTTTGCTGGTATTCCAGACTCAGCCAAAGAGGAGTTTTTGGAGAGATCAGATTTCCATGAGGGTCATCTGCCAGCCAAGTATCTGGGCCTTCCTTTGATCCCAGCCAGGCTCTCTGCTCATCATTGCACTCCCATGTTGGACCTTAAAAGGAAAAAACTTCAGTTATGAAAAGCCAAACTTCTCTCCTATGCAGGCAGGCTAGTCCTTATTAGATCTGTCTTGGAGGCTTCTTACATTTCCTGGTACGGTATTTATGGGCTCCCGCAAGCAACCATCAAGTCCTTGGAATCTCTGTTAGCTGTTTTCCTTTGGAAAGGGACTGATTCGCCAAGGTTTCTCCATCCTATTAGATGCCTTCAGTGTGCCTCCCAAAAAAGGAGGGTGGTCTGGGCATTAGAAGAATCAAAGATGTCAACTTGGCTGGTATTATCAAGCTCAACTGGAAGATAGCCTCAAAGAAGAAGAGCATTTGGGTAGACTGGGATTACTCGGGCCTTCTCCGCCAAGACTATATTTGGACTACTTCTGTCTCCTCTGATGCTTTTTGGGTTTGGCGTAAGATTCTTGAGACTCGTCATCTTATCCAAAGTTACATCCTCAACCACATTGGCGACGGCCTCTCCACTTCTCTTTGGTTAGATAATTGGCACCCCAAGGGAATATTGCTCCACCTTGTTACCCCAAGGATGATCTATGCTACAGGTCTCCATAGGCAGGCTCTTGTTGCTGACATTCTCCTCTAGGATGATTGGGCTCCCCCCCCCTACCTCTTCCTTGTCGTTTGCTCTTATTTGGAATGATCTTCAGTCCATCCAAAGAAGATTACCTTCTAGGAGAGACAGTGTCTCTTGGACTGCAAACAGCTTGCACATTTTCTCTACCAAGGGAGTTTGGAATCTTATCCCGTTCAAAGGTTCGACGGCTATCTGGAGGAAGCTGCTCTGGTTCAAGCATCACATCCCTCGCCACTGCTTCACTGCTTGGAAAGTCTTCACTGACTGCCTTCCTACGCAAGCTTTTCTCCGCAGGCGCCAGATCCAGGTTTCCAATGCCTGCTGCCTTTGTTGGACCAATATTGAAGACTCGGCTCACCTTTTCTTTGATTGTCCAACCTCCAGGGCCATCTGGAAAGGCATTTTGTCCAAGTGCTGGCCTACCCAAAGAAGGATTCTCAGCTTCTCTAGAGCATGGGTTTGGGTGGATATGACCTTTGGTGGATCCTCTATCTGCGACACTGTGGGAAAGATGGCCTTTTGTGCTGCCCTTAACCATATTTGGATGGAGCGGAATATCAGGAAATGGACCTCCAATTCTCGTTCCTTTCAACAGATTTGGGATCCATTTCCTTTGAAATCTCCTCCAAATTATTGTCTACCCCTCCATCTTTTTACACTGACACCTCAAGGAACAGGCTTATTGTTGTCTCCTGGGGCCTTTCAAATGTTTCTTTTTCTGCTTCAGCTCCCTCTAGGTGAAGCTTTTCATAGCCGTGGGCTTTTGTAGTTTCCCCCTCTGGGGGCCCTTCTGATGCAGATTCATCACCAAATAGGGCTTGTTTAATTGGGAATAAGTCTAGGGTTGGGTTACATACATGTTGGGCCTTTGATCCCATGGGTTTCTAATGTAATAGGCCATTTTTATGGGCCTAAAATATGGGTATATAGGTTGCATACGGGATTAGCCGATTAGCCCAATACTTAGTTTATTTTTATGTTTTTTAATTGAAACGGTTCAAATTGGTTGCATCCAATTGGTTTAATTTAAGTGATCATGTGACAACTTAATTGGTCATGTGATGTAAGTTGGGCTGGATTAGGACTCTATAAGTCCAACCATGTTTTGAGTCTATTTCTTTTAGTATTCAAGTTTCCTAGTCAGTTTAAGTTACCTAATAGGTTAGGGATAGGGTTAGGCCATTCCTTTTTAGTGGCTAAGTCTATTTTTTAGTCTCTATATAAGTTTGTAAGGGAGGCCAGCATTAGATACGAATTTAATTAATGAAAAAGCTTTTGTTTGCTTGCCATAGCTCTGCTCCACTCTGTTGAGTGAACCTTGTGAGTAATATCAAGGCTACCTTGTGGGTAATATCAAGGTGAAGGGATTGGTGGACTCCGATCGACTTCTTGCATCTTGTAGATCGGGAGGTCCTTCTTCTTATTCAATCAAGCTTCTTCAAGCTGCTGCTACTGCCTTTGAAGGAGATCAAACCAATAAGTAATCTTAGTTCCCTACATATATTCTTCCCCTCTTCATCCTCTAACCTAATCCACACACCCCTCCATCCATCAAACCCTAATTTCCATTAAACCTGCAACTCCTACCTTAACTAGGACTCCTTCATAATTTCAGATCTGTCCATCAATTCCAAACCAAACTTCTAGCCTATATCCCCCACACCTCTCCCTACACTCGACCTTAAACTCAGTCCATAATCCCCACTATATCCCCTCCATTCCTCCACTCCATTAAACCCAAAACCTGCAACTCAATTCTGTCCAGAATTGCGGAATTTTAAAACCTTCCCAAATCCAATTATTTTTATCCCATAATAACCCCCTAGACTTGCATATTAAAGCCATATAAGACCCATTCCCAAATTCCCATCCTAAACCCTAGAATTAACCTAAATCCTGGTGCTGTCCATTCGAACCAGCAACCCCTTTTGCAATTGATCCTGTTGTCTGGCTCCTAGTAGGTCTCCTACCTATCTAGGACTACATTACCTTCTTTCTTTGTTAATGAATTCTTTTATTCACCCAAAAACAAACTTCTAAGATAAAGAGAATAAAATAAACTAAAAGACATTATTTCCCCAAATAACATAAATTCCCAAAATCTTACTAAATTCCAAAAACTCAATCTGGACCCAGTTCATCCCCATCTGGATCACCCAACTGGGTTTGGGTCGGTCCAAGGTAGTATATCTGCATCACCATACCTAATAGATGTTAAAATAGGACCAATTTTTGGACAGGGCTTGCATATGGGATTCTCCACTAGCTGACACCAGATAGTGAGGATAGCTCCACCAACTGACACTATAATAGGAAGAATAGTATGAACAGAAGGTAGCCAACCAAACCCCCCTCATTGGATAGCTCCACCATCCAACACTAAATGGCGAAGAGGACAGCTCAACCTCCTTTTTCTTCTGCCTTTTTCTATTCTGCAACAAGGGCTGCTGTCCGTTTCTTCCTCACACCCTCAAAAGAAAAAATAATACCATGTCCATCAATCTTAGGAGGACCCAATACAGATCCCACATCTGGTAATCCATACTAAGAGTTCAAGGAACTCCACACATTAAATGGAGATTGGTCATCCAAATTCCAAACATTGGGTCACTTATTGGCTCTGTAATTATTTTGTACAATAGAGCCTTGAGTTTCCTTGAAACCTTGATGAACGTTTACAGCTGATTCAAGTTTGAGGCCGTCAAGGCCCAACACCCCCCATCCAACAGAAGCGTGAATGGGCGGGGGTTGCATGGAGGGAGCTCATTCCATAACCACTTAAAGCTATAAAGAAAGCTTATCAATAAAATAGATTGTATTTCTGATATCTAGAAAAATAATATGCACAAGGCATGCTTTATTACCTCCAAATGCCTCCTTTGCTTGTGGATGCTTGCATTTATCAGGGTGAACAAGCAAAGATAACTACAAAATTTAAAATAAAAATAAAAAAAAAACAGAATTAGCAAATGAATGAATGATGTATGAAATAGTTTCACAGTTATTAATTCACTTCTATTCTCAAAAATTACCTTGCGGTATTGCTTTTTCACATCCTCCAAAGATGAATCAAATGGCAGGTTAAGAAACTCAAATGCATTTAATTTGAAGCATGAAAGGATCCTGCAGTTGTTCACATTGTTCAAGGGAAAAACATCTATTAGAGAACAAGAAGGAAAGCGATCATGAGCATGAGATATTATGAAAACATGTAAATACAGCTACTTTCAAATTGAAATGCATCAATAAATACAAAGAATGCATTGATATAGATAACAACATTAGTTGCTCAGTAATACCCTTGTAAGCTTCTAACTTGGAGGTAAATTCATCAAGTAGCTCTCCCCTCCCCCCCCCCCCCCAATAGGTATATCCAAGTAGCATTACCAATCTAGTATTTGATACCCAAACAAGCAATACAGTAGTGAATATCTAGTCATATTTTCACAAACAGCAGCTTTTCACATTGAAATTAAAAAAAAAGAGAACAAGTAGAAACACATATACATACAATGGATTTTCAATATGGAGCTTAGGACAAACTATACATAAAATACCAGTGGCTCCAAACATTTCAAACGGGTTATGTTACACCTGACAACGATGTCGAAGGGTCTATATTTTAGAACTGCTTACTCAGTTTATCATTTGACCAAAGAATGTCAAGTATCAGTTTTGAACCTAATAACAAGTTGCAGATCTATGGTGTGTGGATACCAACACTAGTGTTTGTCATAGATACAGACACAGTATCGGACAAAAACGAAGAGACACCTTTGAAAGTTTATTGATCAAACATACATTACAGGTATTTGAATATCTCCAAATAGCTAATCCAAGTTCCTTCTCAAATCTCACATAGGGACTGTGATGTTTAGACCATGGAAGAGTAATTTATGTTACCTATAATGTAACTGAAAAGGTAAGTGAATAATAAGTAAAAACAAAAGGCTAAGCATACATGTGTTTAGGTGTGTCTTAAAGTACAGCATTAAAAGGAAGCAATCAATAAGAAATTCAGGTTGATCGTCGCTTTCGTTGTCCGCATTTTCTTCCACATCTGATCTGCCTTTTGAAAATGGTATCATGCCTGACATCTTCTCACAGAAATTGTGGTTGATATTGGCAAGCTCCCGAAAACCTGTTGTCAAATTAGAATCTGTTTGAAATTTACGGAACCCATCGCTAATCGAAAGGAGTAAATCGTACCGATCAACTTCCATGATGTAATGGGTTTATGGGTAAATAAACGAAAGTAAATAAGATGATGGCAAAGATGTAATTAAAGGAATCTTGAAGGGTTACTAAGACAACCTAAAGAAGGGATATGAGGAAAAACAAAAATTTAAAGGCTAAGGGTTAACTTGGAACAAAATAAAATTAAAGGAGATGAGGTAATAAAAGAGAATTTTAGGGGTATTATGGGTAACTAAAAAGCAAAATAGGAAATATAAAGGAACTATGAGAGAGAGGGGTAACTCTGGAAAAAGAAAAAGAAAATAAGAACCAAAAGCAGATTAACAAATAAGGGGGGAGGGGCAGGGTGAGAAATAGGATTAGAAGAGAATTAAAATAAAGGGTACATGGGGTATAATGGGGAAACAAAGAAAACTAAAAGAATGGAACATAAGAATCGTGAGGGGTTGGGGAGTTGGCGTGAGGAGAAGAGTTACGTTT
Source organism: Telopea speciosissima (assembly GCF_018873765.1). Taxonomy (NCBI): domain Eukaryota; kingdom Viridiplantae; phylum Streptophyta; class Magnoliopsida; order Proteales; family Proteaceae; genus Telopea; species Telopea speciosissima. Next base: position 17,494,669 of record NC_057922.1, read on the forward strand.
GGGATTTGGACTATTACTCGAACAGAGAAGAAAAGTGGGAAAAAATGGCGGAATCGATGGAGAACAACGAGCTACTTTGAAGGATGGCGCCAACTTGGAGAGTCGACTGCGGTGAGAGCCCTAAACCAGGTATGCAAAATATATATATTTTTTTGGTTCACAGCCTCTCTCTCTATCTTCTTCTTCATTCTTCTTTCTTTTTCTGGTTCTGTCCTCTATGTCTCTCGCTCTCTCCTCTTCTTCCATCTCTTTTTTGTCTGGTTCGATGCTGGCGGAACCCCAAAAGGGAGGGAAAAGAGCCGATCAAAGTTTTCTGGACAAAAAAGGGGAGTGCAGTCGAAGGGATTTGGCTTGCTGTGGAATCGAAGAGGTCACGGATGAGGGTTAAAGGCGAAGGGATGGGGTAGGTGATAACATAAGGAGGTTGGAACCCGAAAGGAGAGGGGTTTTTTTTTTTTTTTAATTCGACCTCTGTTTCAACAGAGTCGAGACTTTTCTTTTTTCTTTTTTCTTTTTTTTTTTTTGTGTAGAAATCAAGGGAGAGTGGGGATTGCTGTTGGTATTGTCTGATCACAACCACAGCGAAAAGAAAGGAAGGAGGAAGATGGGATCTGTCGTCTCTAATACCATATTGGTGGAGGGCCGGTTAGGAAAAGAGGGGAACTTGGTAGAAATCAGAGTTGCAGAGGGAAGAGAGAAGAAATTGCATAAGAAGAAGGGGTGGGGGAAGCCCTTAGGCTACTCAAACCATAAACTCAATCCATTCTTTAAATCTATCTCCAACGATAGGGAATTACATCATATATAAAGAGAAATAAAAGACTCCTAAAAATAAAGACTAACTCTCCAACTAGGAAACTAATGCAAATAAGGAAACTAGTAATAATTGGGAACCAAATATCCTACGTAGCTAACTTCTAAAATAAAGAGCATAAAATAAACTAAAAGACATATTTCCCCAAATAACATAAATTCCTAAAATCCTAGGAGATCAAAGTGGACCCGGTTCATCTTCGTCTGGATACCCAATTGGGTTTGGGTCGATCCAAGGAAGTGCACATGCATCAAAAATAGAGGCCAACCAAGATTCACTGCCAAAGAAATAAGAATACAAACCGAATTGAGACGTAACAGTGGAGACTGGAGAGAAGGTCTCTCCCTAGACCTAATAGACTCTCTCTCAAGTATACTGTTCTGATCTCTCTCTCTCTCTCTCTGCTTCTTATATTTTCTGTTCTATTCTACTCCATTTCGAATCTCTTTCAGCCTATTTGAAGTACCATGTTTTTCTTCAAATTTCTTTGGGATAAGCCTTTCTTGAGTTGAGTATACTGTTATGATACTACTTTTCTCATCAAATTCCTACATCCGCATATGGCTTAAGATCCAGTTTCAAGTTGGTGTAACAACCAATCTTGCATCAATTGCTAAAAATGGATGAGATTCTCCACAACCAAAACTATGATGATGAGCATTAGACTCAGCCACTCAGGTGATCAAAACATCAACCCATTCACTTGTTTTTCCTCTTCTTTCCCTTTATTTCTCTATTACTTTTCTTCAGTAATCACTTACGTATGTGTAAAATCCTCACATAAGGCTTCTATAGAACAACCAATTCTATATCACATGAATTCAAGGTGTCTCAGACCATCTTATTTAACCCAATTACACAGCCATGGCCCTCTTGAACATCCGTGGAAGCTCTCAAACTCATCACCTTCAAAAGCCCAATTTTATTTTTGGATTCAAATCGTGAATTTAATCTGCTAGATTTTATATAGCTGTGATCCCGTTCCTTAAATCTAGGGTTTATGCGTTGGGCCAAAACATTATCGGACATAAATGACAAGTGGGCGGAAACGAATCAAAATCATACTGTAGATGCATGCTTTTCCAATCAAATATATTGAAATTTCTCCAGGTAATAGTTAAATGAAGTTTCGAAAGCACATAGCATACTTTTTTTTTGGGGGGGGGTAGAAGAACAATTTATTGAAAGCACATAGCATTCGATTAAACATGTTTCCATCTGCTCCATAAATTGCCACCTGAACTTCAAAAAAAAGTAATAGCGATAACAAAAGGACAAATTCACATCTCGAAAACCCTAGGTGCCATCATCACACAAAATTCAATGTCTCCGAGAGGCCAGGCAAAAATGAAATTGCAGAAATTAAAACACAAACAAAAGATACACAAAATTGGGATGTGGGAGAGAGAACCTGAGGACCTCGTTGTCCCTTTCGACTTCACCAACTTCAGCAAAGAATTTCTTGAGCAGCAAATCATCGTCGGAATCACCCATTAGGCCGCCTGTTTCTGCACTGGCGCTTTAGAGCAAATGCAATAGTTCCTCTCCGCTGGGGTATGAAAGAGGAGAACAACCACGACCTTCTTTTCTTCTAGTCCTACGCCAATCCTCGAACTTCGGCTCTTTGAAACCCCGGCTTTTAGTTTAAGGTCCCGTTTGATAGCACTTCGGTTTCGTTAGAACGTTCTTTACGCATAAGTGTTCTTTTTCGATTTTTTTCTGCGACAATATTCTCTGATTGAAGACGAGCGTCACTAGCATTTATGAAAATCATTCCCGAATTGTTCCATGAACAAGAAAGAACAAAAACAAGTTTGGCAAACCATTTCAAAATCACTTCTTGTCACTGCAGCCAATAATTACGTAAATACCATTAAATTCACAATTAACCCAAATAATAATGATGAAAATGTCATATTGTTTGACATTTTTTTTTTTGGTAACATCTTGTTTGATGATATAACCAATGAAAAGTATACTATTGAGCAAAAAAGGCTGGCAATCATATCGAAAAGAATTGCCTTAACAAGGCAAGTGATTTTGAAATCTAAAAATATAAATATTTAGCAATAGGTCAATTTAAATTTGTCATGTTACGTAGTCTTGGTCATCATATCAAAAGAATATTTTGGTGTGCATCTCCCCTATCATTATGTGTTATGAGAGGAGGATCCGGAACAAAATTAACGAGGTCATTAGTATGAACACCCCGATGAGGAGGTGTGATAGGATCTAAATAATATTGTCGTCTGAGTAGATGGCAGCGATAGTACCATTTTCATCTATCTTCTTCTCATTCTCTTCTTTTTCTTCGAATGTATTTTGAGCATCTTGCATCCTTCATTGATGTGTTTTGATTTCTCCCCCGGTTTTTATGTGACAAGTGTTTTTTGCTGAAGCGAGCCCAAGGATTTTCTTCTTATTTCTTCATTCAATAGACTTCATGTTACTTGATTCACTGAAAGCAGCCAATCTGGTGCATAATTGCTAAGAGACGCCACCAGTGTCTCCCAACTGTTGGGTAACAAACTGATAAGTATCAGGGATCGTAACTCATCATCAGGTATCATCTTTATGAATGATAGTTGATTCACAATAGTTTGTATTTCGTTCAAATGTTTTGCAACTGAACTTCCTTCTCTATAGTTCAAGTTCACCAGATTTCTGATCAAGAAGCTTTGTTGCCAATGGTCTTCCTTCCGTACAACCCTTTTAAATTTTTACATAGTTAATACGTCGACGCCTCTGTGTATATGTGATAAAAAACGATATCCAAAAATTGACGGATAAATCCAACGGCTTTTTGATCTATATTCTTCCATTTGGCATCGGTTAGCTTTTTGGTTTTCGCCATATCACCCTCTACGGGTGTGTAGAGATCATTGAAATATAGCAAATCTTTCATATTCGCTTTCCAAATCATCTAGTTTCTCCCATTCAAATTGATTATCCATGTTGTAGTGCTTCACTCCATCTTTTGCACATGATTCAGGAACCTCATTTTAAATACCACTCGTTAGGAGAATAAACTCCTTTTTAGTGCCTGTGTGCAAGTAAATAAAGATCTACAATGATATCCAAATTATGTGTAAAGTAATAACGCACTAAAATAAATCAACCCATACTGTAAAATCATATGCCAATTTCAGCATGGAAAACCCTTATAAAGCAAAAGGAAAAACCACAATATCTCATCCAAGTAAAAACTTCCAATATAATAATGATGAGATTACAAGATCTTTTCCCTATACATTACTAGATGTTAGCAAAACACCAAAAATAAACCTTCCTTGGATTACAAAGCAACTCACCTTTGTGACAAGACTACAGTACTCTCACCTCAAAACTCGTCGTGACCAATACGGAAAAGCCTTAGTACCTTCCCTTATTCTCTTAGTAGAGAGAACACCATCATGTTGCAATCCACTAGATAGAGCACAATCTCTTATTTCTGTCCTTTCTTCTTTCAATCCCACGAAAAAGCCACAAACGAAAGAGATCTCACAAATTCCTCATACACGGAATCGGATTCAGAAAAAACAAAATGAGAAAAACTTGTGCGCACCTTTTTCTCCCTCCATATCACAAGTACATATAATATAACCAAAACAAAGTCGGTGACTCGAAGCCAAAGTCAATTCGGTTTATGAAATTATTTAATATTGGCAACTGGTGAAAACGGTACAACACATGCCCTCATCTAAGGCTATCGGCCCTAATGGTTAATGTGGAATGTTCTACCAAAAGGTATGGAACATTGTTGGCCAGATATTATAGCAACTGTCAAATCTTTTTTTTTCTTTTTTTTTTTGGGGGGGGGGGTGGTTTGTTTGTTCATTGAGTAGAACTTTTGTTGCTTTAATTCCTAAGGTAGACATTCCCGAAACTATTAGTAATTATAGGCCTATTAGTTTGTGTAATTTTTGTTACAAAGTTATATCAAGAATCATGGTAAACCACTTAAGGCCACTAGTACACAAACTAATTTCTTTCAATGAGAATGGTTTTGTTAAGGGATGATATATCAAAGATAATGTTCTAATATGCCGTGAACTTCTGCAGCGCAATCATCAGCAAAGGAGAGGAAGCACTGGCTTTATATCTATTGAATTGAATATGAGCAAGGCCTATGACTGACTCGCATGGTATTTTCTTAGAGCAACAAGCAACATTAACTAACTATTGTTTTAATTCATAATGAATTGATTATGGCATGTATTGGGTGGAATCTACTCAGTTGACTATACTTCTAAATAGCTCCCCTTTGATTTCTTCTCCCCATTTAGGGGTCTAAGACAAGGAGATCCACTCTCGCCATATTTATTTGTCCTTTGTGGTAATATACTATCTAGTCATCTTCAAAAGGAGATGAATTCCCGCTTAATCAATTGCATTCAGATATCTCGTAATGGTGAAAGTAATTCACATATGGTCTTCGCGGATGGCCTAACTCTTTTTGGACGTGTATCCCGTGATGAGGCCCGAGCATTCATAGACATAATTCAGACATATTGTCTTTTATAGGGACAAATAATTAACATCTTGAAAACAAGAGCCTACTATAGTCCTAACGTAAAAGTATCCATGAAGCGTGAATTATTTGACTGTTTCCATATTACTCTTATCTTAGAGATTGACAGTTATCTAGGTATTCCCCAAATCACTGAGATGTTGAGAAAGCAACATTGCAATAATCTGATTCAATAAGTAAATCAGAGGCTTCAAAATTGGAAAGCAAAATTCTTAAGTGCAATAGGTAAGATGACTCTCATGCATTCATCCCTTTGGCATTCCTCTGTATTCTTAATGAACTAGATAAACTTAACAGGTCATTCTTCTAGTCTAATGGTGATGATTCTCTAATGCCAATAATTAACTGGGAGTTTTACCAAAAATAATAACAATAATAATAATTATCTGGGAGTTTATTTGCCAGCCGAAGAGATGTGGGGTTTGAATATTAAGCGATCAGATTCAATGACCCACGCATTACTAGCCAAGAAAGCTTGGGAGCTACTCACGCCTCATATTTCTTTATGGGGTCATCTAATGAAAAGTAAGTACTTTCCTAATTTGAATGTGCTACGTGTCCCTATTCCATCTAATTCACTATGATAATTGAAATCTATTATGAGTGTCATACCTCTCCTAAAGAAAGGCTTCTTCATTCAAGTTGGCGATGGGAATTATATAGACCCTTGGACTGATTATTGGATCCTTAATTTTTCAACATCTTCTGCACCCACCCATTACCTAGAGGGGCACTTCAAAGGGTACTCAATGCATTGATCTTGTCTCTCGTAAGTGGAAGCTAGATGTGGTGTTTACATGGTAGCCGCCTGATGTGGCATCAATTATAATTTCTATTCCTCTTCCTTTGACTACAAGAGATAATAGGCTCCTTAGGTTACCTACTTTTAATGGTTTGTTTTTGGTATCTTTAGCATACCATCTATCCATTCAAGATTATTGTCAACCTTCAAACTCATTATGGTTACGACTATGACATCTTCCCATTGCTCCAAAAGCTCAGGTTTTCTTATAGAAGTTCATACATGAAAACTCCCAACTTCAAACCTCCTAAATCAAAGAAACCTCCCCACTCGCTGTCATTTATGTTTGGAAAATCTAATATGAACTATAATCATATATTCCTTCAATGTCCTACGTCTCGGGCAGTGTGGTGGAGGGTCTTCCCTCATGGTATGACTTATACTCATATTTATGATCATTTTGTTTCAAATGCTTGTAAACTCGAATAAACCAATTCAAAACATTAGAGATGCAGTCCTAACAACAAGTATTATTTGGCAAATCTGGTTGGGATACGTGGATGTCATATTCAGAGATTCATTAAGTACAAATTGATAATATTACCCGTAAATTTCTGCACTTTGCTGAAGAGTTCCTTGAACTCCTTCCAACAAAATCCTATTAGCCTGGTCAATATCGTTTCATCAAATGGAGTCCCCCACTACTAGATATTGTGAATTTTAATGTGGATGGTTCTAGTAAATAAGGTAATCCTGGCCTTGTGAATATTGGTAGGGTGTGTCATTACTCAAATGGGCGGTTCTTATTTGGCTTCTCAGCTGGTATTGAACATTATTGGGCTTGTGTAACTTAGGCGTTGGCCATAAGACAAGCTTTAAGTTTGTCACAAAGTAGAAGCATTCAGAGACTATATAATGAAAGTGACAATCTCTTAGTTATCATTGTTCTACAGGAAGGAACTGTTGATATTCCTTGGCGGTTATTCCCTATCATCGAGGGTTGTGGTCTTTTGAGCCACAACTTTGCTCTATATCTTCCAAGCACACGTTGAGGGAAGGACTTTGTAGTGGATACTTTAGCCTCCCTTGGTGCTTCATCTCAGTTTGAGTTAGCCTGGGACTCCCCCCCCCCCCCTCATTTCTTTCTTTTGTATTTTTATTTAGAGACTATATATTGAAAGTGATAATCTCTTAGTTATCATCGTTCTACAGGAAAGAACTGCTGATATTCCTTGGCGGCTATTCCATATCATCGAGGATTGTTGTCTTTTGAGCCACAACTTTGCTCTATATCTTTTAAGCACACTTTGAGGGAAGGAAACTTTGTAGTGGATACTTTAGCCTCCCTTGGTGCTTCATCTCAGTTTGAGCTATCTTGGGACTCCCATCCCCCCCCCCTCATTTATTCTTTTGTATTTTTATTTAGACGGTTGTGGTTATACTTTCCCCCGTGCTTTTTTTGTTGAAGATGTATGCCTATCATTTTGCTTAAATGAAATGGAAATGCATATGGATATGTTATGAGATGGAAATGCACAAAGATATGTTATGGAATGGAAATGCACATGAACATGAAATAAAACGGAACAAAAATGTAATTAATGAAAAACTAGACATGTCTACAACCCTTTCCATCCTGGGGGTTATGTGATAGATGAGGTATTTATGATATCCTTACCTTTGGGTGGGAAGAGGGATCCTCGCCATAGGGTGGGAAGTTTGTCTGACTAGCAGATTGCCGCGCACAAGTGGGATGCGATAGGAATATTGCATCCGGGTAAGATGTTTTGCCTAGTCAACAAGATGCTTCGTGTGCACATGGGATGTGATGTAATATTGGGCCATTTTAATTGGTGACCATATGTATGAGTTTTAACCGGGACCAAAGGGTCTCCGGTCTACCTCATTTGTTGCACTAACACTTTAGCAGTTTGTCTGTTGAGATCATTAACTAAGAGTTGTAAAATGACTGAATAGAGTTTGTTTATATTTTTAAAACGATCTAGAAATGGATTTAATGCATATTATGTTTATGGATGAACTGAATTTGGAAACCTTTTTATCATGTTATTTATATGTTTGGGTGTAGCATGATAATGTTTGTTTCAATCTCATTGAGCTTGTAGTTCGCTCCACAGTTATTTTGTTTTCTCACAGATCCGAGCACATGCAGTGTTGCTATGCTAAATGTGTTTGTAGTGATAGAGGCCAGGAGTAATCTCCTAATTGGTGATTTTGTGGGTAGTGACCATTTTTGTGTAAATGTATTTATGTGAACTCTATGAACTATGAATAGAAACACATAAAAGTGTGTCGGACCCAAAAACACTAAAAATAAACAGAAGCGTTACCATACAGAGCCTTAGTGTATTTTTGGATCCCATTATTAAATCAATGTTTAATTAACCTTATCCCTCATTTTGAGATGAAAATTTCCTGCTATATTTTTTTAGTGAAAGACTCATGATTATTCAGAGATTTACAAAATCCCTATACATCGTTAGATTACATGAGAGATATATCATCATCGAAACCCCACCAAAAATTGGGCTGCAACAATAGGACACACCTAATGTGAGTTTCAATCTAAACAATATTAGTGAAAGGACCTGTATTTTCCCTAATAAATTTATTGGTGGTTTCTTAAAATGGTGAAACTAGTTTCAAATCAAATAAACTATGGAGCCGTTTATTATTATTTTTTTGGTGCTAGATTATTTAATGTGATTGTGATTATGATTTGTGAAAGTTTCTTAGTATTCATTGTTGACTTTGATCACTAAATGTCAATTAGCCTACAACCACCCAATTTAGATGCAATTGATATGCATATTGGAAGAAAAGGAAAACAAGGGAAGGGCGCATAACAAAAATAAATAAAAATACAAATTGGTGGAGAACTCAGCCACAAATGAGTATGTTTCCGTTTATCTTCTTTGATTCTATTATTTTTTTTATTGAAGGAAGGTAAATTATGCAAATTCAACTCGACAGTTTGTTGGTCTCACTCTAGGTAATTAATAAAGTGATAGATAAGTGTACCTAAATTAAAGTCAAAGCACCATCCATTTGGGGGACAAGAAGTTTTCGGCGATGAGGACTCCATACAAACATAGACAAATAAGCAATTTTTTTTTTTTAATTAAACAAATTAGCAACTATATATGCTGTCCTTTGACACTCGTCAATCAATAAAGTTTATCCTAAAGTATCCCAAAGGACCGAAACATTCCAACGCCCCTTTCTCTCTAAATTTACATGTCACATATATTTAGGAAAGGAAATGTCTTACAGTAGTTTTGGGCATCGGTTACTCTGTCTCAAAACTTTACCACGGTGCCACCTGTCTTTTCCTTATCTTACAATATCTTATTGTTTTGTATAGGGATTAAGGCCAAGAGTCAACAGTCAAAACAGTCAACCAAACGGACGACTGAGATCTATCCATGAGGATGCCCCAACATACATATTTTAATTCCATTACTGCTCCTCTATCCCATTAGTCCCTTGTTCTACCATCCATTTCATATCAAGAAAGCATTAATTAACGGACAAGATAACCATGTTTTATTAATTATTTTAATAGCAAGACCCACCATTGTTTTCGCTTCAGTCCTTCCTTGCGTGATCCTAACCATTAGATATCAATTCATTACACAACGCAGAGGGACCCATTTAATATTTTTCAGGTTATGAATTTCTGCAAGCTGCCACGTGTTTACAAGAGGTTTCATAGATTCCCCCCAGTGACTGATAGTGGAAGAGATCTCGTGGAAGTGTGTGATTTGACGACACAGTTGGATATTTAAGACTAATTAATAAACTTTTCTAGCCTTCCCACAATCACACCTCATTGGTTTTATTCATAACTCTATTAGTCATACATACTTGTGAAGGCGTGGGGGAACCGGTAAGCACCATTATTAATAGAATCCAATCATGGTTTAGCCGGTAGCATAAGTTCTCATTTCTGTCGTCGCCAAGCACATCTGACGGCGTACCTCGCATTCATCGGAGTTGTAGGCCGTACGTATCACCACCGGATGATTAAGGTAAGGTAAGGTAAGCGAGAATAGAGAGAGACGGGGCATTCGTTTGTTGTCCTTTGCCACCGAGGAAGGTTATTTGAGTTTTTCTCCGTCTCCCCTGTTATTATTCGTCGACCCTTCGAGGAAAGTAAGAGAAAAAGAGAGAGAGAGAGATAGAGGGGAAGAAAACCTAAGTTTTTTGTTTTTTCTTTTGGATCCTTATCGCTCTTGTAATCTCTCAATTACTATCATTCTGTTATCGTTGAAATCGGCGATCCGAGAGGGTCTGATTGCCCTTCTTCTAGGAGAGAATCGGACGATTGAGGTGAGGGTGGAATTTTGCTGTGATTCGATATGTTGATGGGGCTTCTTCGAAGAAATGCTAACCCGGCGGAACGATAGCTCCGATCTTGAAGTTGAGGAGAGAATCGAAGGCGAGAAGCGATGGATGTCGATTCGTCTATGGTGCCTGAGACCGATCAAGGTCCTGGGCAGAACCACGAACCACCTGTCGGAGGAGCGATCTCGTCTATAGACAAGCACGGAGAGCTGGAGCTCGGTGCGGCAGAGCAGTCGGTCGCTTCAGTGTCTTCACAATCGCAGCCACAACCGCAACCGCAACCGCAAACGCAACCGCCTCAGGTGCAGCAACAGCAGCAGCCGACACAGCTACAGCCGCAACAACCTCAGGTGCAGGCAGCTTCGGTAGGCGGACCGAGGCCGGCTCCTGCGTATTCGGTTGTTAATGCTATAATCGAGAAGAAAGAGGATGGGGCGGGGTCTAGGTGTGGTCACACGTTGACCGCAGTTGCTGCCGTCGGGGAGGAAGGAACGTCTGGTTACATCGGGCCTCGGCTCATTCTGTTTGGTGGTGCCACAGCTCTTGAGGGCAATCCTGCGGCGTCTGGACCTCCTTCGTCTGCGGGAAGTGCTGGCATCCGTATGTCTTTTGACCCAACATTTCATTTCTTGATTGTTTTTCTGTTCTGGTTTTTGGCTCTACTGTAGTTTTCTCGTTGATGCAAAAGAACCCTAATGTAGTCACAGGCTCACAGTTTTGGGTCTAATTTAACTTCAATTCTCAGCCGTAGGAAACATACCAAATATGAATTGGAAGGGCTCACTTCACTCATTATCTTCTATAATGCTTTGGCATTTTTTGAAAGAGATAGGGGGCAAACTAAAGCCAGACAATGGCGTTAATTTTTGTGAATGATGCTCTGCTTTTTGGGGTTCTTGCTGGTTATTATTCTGTGTTTTGGCCCTTTTATGAGTACAATTATTGAATTGCAGGTCTAGCTGGTGCCACTGCGGACGTGCACTGTTATGATGTATTGTCAAATAAATGGAGCCGGTAAGTTCAGTAACAATGATCATTGTCTTAGTAGGTAGTGAGCATGCCTGAGTCCAAGCTTTTGTATATTCTTTTTAGCTTTCCTTATCATTCAAAATGTTGTTCTGTTCCTTATTTGTAGGCTTACACCTCTTGGAGAACAACCATCACCGAGAGCAGCACATGTGGCGACTGCTGTGGGTACTATGGTGGTTATTCAGGTATTCATAGGGCTAAATTTGTGCTAGTATGCCCATGTTAGTTAACTCAGTTGCAAATTTAACTCAGATTTGTTCTACTTTGGTCTGGCTCAGGGGGGAATTGGTCCAGCTGGTCTGTCTGCAGAGGATCTCCATGTTCTGGACCTTACACAGCAACGGCCTCGATGGCACAGGTTAGGTTCTTACCCTGCATTTCTGATTGCCTGTCTTTTAAGTTTACTGGCTTGAAAAGTTGTTCTCTTTCTGTAGGGTGGTTGTCCAAGGTCCTGGCCCAGGTCCACGTTATGGACATGTAATGGCTCTTGTTGGGCAAAGATTCCTCCTTGCAATTGGTGGAAATGATGGTACTCGACCTTCTCTCTCAGCATGGGCTTTTTACATTTTTTTACACTGAATTGGTGTCATGTTTTGAGGATTAGTTCGATGTAGAGATTTAAATTTTTTGTTTATGTTTCCCAGGAAAGCGGCCTTTAGCTGATGTTTGGGCCCTGGACACAGCTGCCAAGCCTTACGAGTGGCGGAAATTGGAGCCAGAAGGTGAAGGCCCACCTCCATGCATGTGAGTTTCTTTGCTCCTCTGAGATCGATCCTGATACCATCTAAACCCATTGTGGTGCATTCTTCAATCTTTTTCTTTTATGTGCTGTTCTATTTGTATTTTTGACGCTGAATGAATGTGTGTATAAATGAGTTACTGAACATTCAACATTGATATGTTGTGCAACGGACCAAGCTCATATGGTTTTGTTGTAGGAATTGTCAATTGCAAGTTTTCGTCTTAGAGGTTTTGGGTTTAAAGGTTTGATGTTTTAGTTTCATCCTTTGCGTACATTTTGTGTATGTTTTGTCTTGTACGACTCTTGAGGGGGGGGGATCTGCTTGAAAATGTGCATGAAATAGCACAAAAAATGGAGTCTGTCCTTTCTGTTATCCTTGACGTGAAAGTCGTGCTCCTTGATAAGGACTTTGGAAAAAAGACAACTAGCTTATCTTCCCTGCTTATGATTCTAACAGTGTAACTTAACAACAACACAACAACAACAAACTCAGCCTTATCCCAACTTAATGGGGTCAGCTACATGGATCCAAACAAAACAAAGGAGGAAAAACTGAGGTCTAAACAAAAAGTGGAATGAAGATGTGGGGAAAAGAAGGATGGGAAAAGAGAAATATGCCGAAATCGAACAAAGATGCAGAGATCAAAACACTGCCACTGCTGTTAAATCCCAAATAAAAAACAAGGGAAAAAAAAACTCAATCTAGCTTCTGAAAGTAAATAAAGATAAAGGGGGAAATCTTGGCTCACTGAAGCTCATACCTTTGGGTTTCTTGTTGAGCTATAAATACGCAACACCGGGGCCGATGCTTGTTGAGACAGAAATATGCAGCACCGCAAGGAGACTGAGAGGAAATCTGCCCTGAAATCAGAAGGGCAATGGAATTGAAAGAGGAAGAAATAGGGAGAGATTGTAAGGAATTGCGCCGCCATTGAGCTACAGCGAACAACAAGGCAGAGAATGGAGAAGACAAATTTTTGTTGCCCTAGGTTACAAAGGAGATGCCTGCGCTTCTGCCCTGAAACCAGAATGGATTTGATAGGTTGGTTTGCCCTAGGTTGACCGGGAGCTACAGGAGACCCAGGTTTGCCCTAGGTTGAGAATGAAGAAGTTGGAGGTTGAAGTCAAGGATGAAAGATTTGGTTTGAGTTTTTGCACAAAAATATCGGGACCCCTCTCATATTCATTTGTGGTTTGTTCAGTAAGTTTTGCTCTGGAGCAGTGAAGGCATTAAAAAAATGTTCTGCAAATCATGCTCCCACAGCATATTTTGGACCGGTTTGATTCTTGGGAGCATGAAATCAAACCGGAGTAGCCAAGCGGAATTCCATTCTCAAACTGTTCCTGTGAATCGAAAAACACTGGAATCACTTTTTGAGAGTTACAATCAGCCCCTAGTCAGCAAATACCAGCAAATCGCAACCAGAAGCAAATCAAGGTGAAAAATTCCATCAAATTGACATGCAGCCAGCAGCAAAGCAAAACAAATAGAAAACTAAGTAAGAACAACCCCCTGGCCGATGACAGCTGAACTTCGATCAATAGCAGAGAACTAGCGGAACTCCAAAACTCCAGAACTCCAGAAATCGACATCAACGATCAGCAGAACTCCGTAAATCGATATCAACAATAGCAGAAAACTAGTGGAACTCCAGAAGTCCAGAAGTCCAGAAATCGATATCAACGATCAGCAGAAAATAGGTGTTAGTTGCAGAAATCGAAGAACTTGACAATACCAGAAAACTTCGATGTTGGTTCGATTCAAATAATCTTTGATCAGCAGTAGTAGCAGGTATGATCTTCATACAAATCAATCTTCATCAGTGTATGAAACCCTTGTTCTTCGTCTTCTACTCTTCTATCAACTAGGATTTCACAAATAGAAAGATAGCATAGGTGGCTGTACACCACAAACCAAAAAACCTAGAACCACTCTCAAACCAGATATCAAGGAGATAGCAGATACTGATTACAGCTCTGATACCATGTAGCAAAACCAGGAACTGAAACTAGCACCTGCGAATGTGAAGAGAGAGGAGTGAAAACTGAAGAGAATGATGGAAGAGGAAGAGAAGATATGCTGAACCACGATAAATTCAGTCTGTATTGCTATTGTGGTCCTCTCCGTTAATTTATAATATCAGCTATGGACTCTTAGTAGGAAACATATTAAGAGTAGATGTCTAATTACGATGCAGGTAAGGAAAAAAAAATAAAATACAACTCTTAAGACTTAACTCACAGCACAATAGGGACACACCCTCTATCATACTAAACTGTAGAGAGGATCAGAATTAGAACATAAGGCTTGGATGATTAATTATCATCCCAAACACATCTAAACCACATGCAAGAGAGACATAATAAAAGGGAAAAAGTCCAGAATACCCCCACGGTATTCTGGCCCATACAATCCAACACTCCCCCTCAAGTTGGAGCATATATATCATGCATGCCCAACTTAACTAAGATAGGAAGAAACATTTTGCCACTTAGTCCCTTAGTGAACACATCAGCCAATTGATCAGCATACTTCACAAAGGGAACACAAATGAGTCCGGCTTCGAGCTTCTCCTTGATGAAATGTCAATCAACTTCGACGTGCTTAGTACGATCATGCTGGACAGGATTATGAGCAATGCTAATGGCTCATGGGAAGATGGACAGCAACACCAATATCCTGCAACAATCCTCTAAGCCATAGAAGTTCGTAAATTCCTTGTGCCATCGCACGAAATTCGGCTTCAGCACTGGACCTTGCCACAACATTCTGCTTTTTGCTACGCCATGTGACAAGGTTCTTACCCACAAAGGAACAATAGCCAGAGATAGATTTTCTGTCAGTGGAACCAACCCAATCAGCATTAGTATAAGCTTCAATCTTCAGGTGACCATTGAGGCAGAGAAGGATTCCTTTTCCTGGAGCAGGCTTCAAATACCGCAAAATACGACGGACTGCCTCCATGTGAGAGGAATAGGGATCATGCATAAACTGGCTCACCAAACTTACAACAACGGCTATGTCAGGTCGTGTGTGAGAGAGGTAGATTAGTTTGCCCACTAATCGCTGATAACAACCCTTGTCAACAGGTTCACCCTCTTTCTCCTTAAATCTTGTAGTAGCCTCCATAGGAGTATCTGAAGGATGACAACCTAGCAGCCCAGTCTCAGTCAATAGATCAAGGATATATTTTCTTTGAGAAAGAAAGATGCCCTTCGAAGATCGAGCAACTTCTATCCCTAGAAAATATTTTAGAGGTCCGAGATCTTTTACCTTAAACTCACGGTCAAGGAAGAGCTTCAAATTCTTGATAGCATCACCATCATTACCAGTGACCATAATATCATCCACATAGACTATGAGAAGAGTTATCTTGTCACCGACTCGTCTGATAAACAAAGTGTGATCAGCATCGCTTTGCTTATATCTTGCTGAAATCATAGCCTTGTGAAATCTGCCAAACCAGACTCTAGGTGACTGCTTCAACCCATAAATGGTACGCTTCAATTTACAGACCCTGGTCCTGTCATCAGAGAAGCTTGGTGGAATGTCCATATATACCTCCTCCTCAAGCTCCCCATGGAGGAAGGCATTCTTTCCATCTAACTACTGAAGATCTCACCCAAGATTTGCAGCACAAGATAATAACACCCGTACAGTGTTGAGTTTTGCCACTGGTGCAAAGGTCTCTTGATAGTCAACTCCATAAGTTTGAGTGAACCCCTTTGCAACCAGACGTGCCTTATATCAATCCACTGTACCATCAGCCTTTTGTTTGACCACAAAAACCCATTTACATCCAACTGGTTTTTTCCCTGGAGGAAGAGCCACAAGATCCCACGTATTATTTTTGTGTAGTGCTCTCATTTCTTCCATCATTGCTGCCTTCCACTTTCCATCTATAGATGTTTCCTGCCAATTTTTAGGAATCGAAACAGAAGAAAGAGAAGATACAAATGCACGGAAAGAAGGAGAAAGAGGACTATAAGAAACAACACGAGATATGGGATGTAAAGTGCAAGTCCTAGTACTTTTGCGATGAGCAATAGGTAGGTCGGAAAAAGAGGACTTACCAGGAGAGAAAGGATCTGGAGCCGGCAACAGATGGGTATTGGTGCTATAGTGGATTGAAGCTGCCCTCTGTTGGTCCTGCCCCTTGTATAGGTGAGTATGTTGGAGTTGTCAATCCTCTTCTGAAATTCACCAATAGTTCTCTGGACTGGAATCAGCTCAACTTGAATAGGAACATTAACAACACTCTTATCTATGGTCTCCCCCTGTAAAGGATTCCCTTCAGATGAGGGGGGAACAGCCAGAGGAGGTTGGGCATCATTTAAAGAAGGATGGGCAGCATCCAAAAGAGGCTGGGCAGCAGCCGTGGGTGGCTGGGCAACAACCGTGGGTGGCTAAGCAACAGTTAGAGGAACCGCAAGAGGAGGAATCTCAAAAGGCACATCTTCTCTAGAACTCTCCCCCTGAAGAGGTGGTGAAGAATAATAGGAAAGGGTCTCATGAAAAATAACATCCATACTAACCAAAGTACGGCGGGAAGGGGGATGGTAACACTTATAACCTTTCTGGGTTGGAGAATAACCCAAGAAAATACAACGTTAGCCCCCTAGGTTCAAGTTTGCCTGGAGATTTTGTATCTCTAGCATAACACACACAACCAAACACTTTGGGAGGCACAATAAAGGAGGAATTCCCCAGACCCCAGTAAAACATCTGATGGGCTACGGGAGTCAAGGACCCGAGTAGGTAATCTATTGATGAGATAGGCAGCAGTGATAACCGCATCTCCCCAATATTGAGATGGGACATTCCTAGCAAACATCAAGACCCTGACCATCTCTAACAAGTGGCGGTTTTCCCGTTCTGCCACGCCATTCTGGGCAGGGGTATCAACACAACTAGTCTAGTGAATAATGGCATGATCAGTCAAATATTTTTGAAATTGAGATTCTGTATACTCGGTTCCATTATCACTCCTCAATATTTTGAGGGTAGCCTGGATCTGAGTTTGGACCATTTTATGAACATGCTGAAAACATGAAAAAACCTGATTTTTTTGTGTGCAAAAGATAGACCCATGTGTTCCTAGAATGACAATAAATAAAAGAGACAAACCAACGATGACCAGAAATAGATGTTTTACGACTAGGGCTCCAAACATCAGAATGCACCAATTGAAAACAAGAAGAATTCCTTTTATTTGAAATTGGATAATTTGAACGTGTCTGTTTGGCCAGTACACAAGCCTCACAAAAAAAGTCATCCTTAGTATGTTGGGTGACCAAACTAGGAAACAAATGTGCTAAAATTCTTAAGGGGGGGTGACCTAACCTAGAGTGCCATTGGTAAAGTTCAAAAGATGCCAAGGAGTTCTGGTGGAGCGGAGAAGGTAATGGTGGTGGAGTGAAGCGACCATCATCAAGCAGGTACAATCCACCGTGTGCTTTACCCAATCCAATCGTCTTCCCAGAGCCCAGATCCTGAAAGACATAATGAGAGGGAAAAAAGGTTACTTTGCAATTAAGATCACGAGTAATACTACTAATAGAAAGAAGGTTAGTAGTAAAATTAGGAATATGTAACACAGAGGACAATGGAAGAGAGGAAGTGCAGTTGATGATTCCTTTTCCAGATATAGAGGAAAGGGAACCATCAGCTACTTTGACTTTATCTTTCCTAGAAGTGGGAGAATATCGATGAAACAGGCTAGAGGAACCGGTCATGTGGTCTGTAGCTCTAGAATCTATGATCCAAGGATGGGAAGCTACAGAAGCACAGTGATCACCAAATGGAATACCTGACCGGGCAAAGTGTGAACTTGAAGGAGCAGAAGAGTTGGCAGTAGTAGCGGATGTAGTAGAGGCAGCAGCAGCGGAAGTCCTTAGCACACGGAAGAATACTTGTAAATCGTCCTGGGATAGACCAGTGTCAGTAGCAGGGGTAGTGGTAACAGACTCAGTATGGTTGGCTTTGTTCTTTGGCTTTTTCTTGGCAGCCCTCTTAGCTTCAAAGTCAGCCGGCTTCCCATGAAGTTTCGAGGACTTGTCTTTAGTGTGGTACGGCTTATGACAGTGCTCACAAACAATAGTACCAGTAGTAGAATCAGTAGAAGTAGTGCCTGTACTTGCAAGAGCAGCCGGGGCAGCAGTCTGAAGGGTTGACCTGTCAGTAATAGGAGGGTGCAACATGGCAGCCCTACGGTTTTCTTCAGAGGAGACCAGTGCATAGGACTGTTCAAGTGTGGGAAAAGGTTTGTGACCCAACACTTGAACCCGAATCTAATCATACTCCACATTTAACCGAGCCAAAAAATCATAAACTTTGATCTTGTCCACATGTTTCTTATATGAAGTAATATCAGCAGCTGTACTTGGGTGAAAGTCAGAAAAATGGTCCAGTTGCTGCCAAAGGCTGTGCAAAGTAGCATAGTATTTGGAGTCTGTCAACTCTCCCTGAGTAGTGTGAAGGACTTTCTTCTTGATTTCATATACCTGGGCATCATTGCCAAGCTGTCCGTAGGTTTCCTTGCAAGCAACCCAAATTTCCGCGGCTGTGTCAAGGAGAAGAAAATTATGCTGCAGATCTGTAGTCATAGAACCAATCAGGTAGGACATAAGAACCCCATTGTTCACAAGCCATTTTTCTTGAGCAGCTCCAAGCTCGGTTGGCATAACACTGGTTCCATTAATATGCCCAGTAAGGCCACGGCCAGTAATGGCAAAGGAAGCAGACCTAGACCAAAGCAAGTAATTAGTACCATCTAACTTGATTGGATTAGGAGGAAAGGTATGATAATCTGATTTGCTTTGTCCATCACCAACAGAAGTAGCAGTCGAATCCATTGAGTCACCCGTGAAGACAGTAGAGAATCCCAAATCGCAGAATGGGGCTGTTGTGAAGAGAAACCCAAGAAATCCTTCAAGTTAAGGGCTGAAAATGGGATGAGAGCCCTCTGGTGATGATAGAATAAATGTCTCCAAAAATCAGCAACAACTGACAGAGAAAACCTTGAGATCAATTTTTTCAGGGTTTTGAAAAAAACCCTGAAAGTGCTGAAATCGATAAGAGGAGAAGAAGCCCAAAAAGTGAGTGGAGGAGGCTGAAATTGCAGCCGAGGGTGCCTTGAATAGGGGAGAATCACTCCTCAAAAAATCAGAACCAACTGACAGGTGGAACCTCAAGATCGACTATTGTCAGGGTTGAAACTGAAATTGTGAAGAAATATCGATCTTGAGGGGTCTTCAACTTGATGTAGATGCTTGTATGCCAATCTGCTGCAGTTCTGGAACTTCAATATGGTGAACAAATCCCTTGTAGTATAGATTGAATCTGTCCAACGAAGGCTGAAGTCTCCAATTTTCGCAGCAAAGAGACCAAGCACCCTATCGATCAGATCTGGATATCATGGAATGAGGTAAGAAAAAGAGGGCAGCAACCGGATCAATAGATCACCTCATCAGTGCTGCCCTATGGAAAAAAGAAGAAGAAAACAAAGGGAAGAAGAGAAGAGAAGACAAAGATGAGATCAAGAATTAGAAAAGGGGGGGATCGAGAATGGGAGAGGTGGAGTCCTAATTCAAAACACTGATGAGGTGATCTATTGATTAATTAGGACATAAGGCTTGGATGAGAGCACTACACGAAAATAATATGTATATTATACAGGAGCTCTAACACGGCGGACTATCCAAAGGGGGACACGGGTGGATAAATAATTTAACACTTGCCTGCTCCCAGGGGGACTCGATATTGTGATCCCTGCCTGCTCTGATACCATGTAGAGAGGATCAGAATTAGAACATAATGCTTGTATGATTAACTATCATCCCAAGCACATCTATTTATAATCATGAATTACATGAGCAATGTGGGACTAAACCACATACAAGAGAGACATAACAAAAGAGAAAAGACATAATAAAAGGGAAAAAGTCCAGAATACCTCTGGCCCATACAATCCAACATAAACACAGTACATATCTTAACAGTTTTTAATTGCCTCAAAGAGTATACCCTTCACCCAAAGTTTCAGGACTGAATGGGTTGATCTTGAAGGAGATGGATCAAACTGAGTGGAGCTGTAAGGTTCGCTCTGAACAGAGCAGGGTTTGGTTTAACCAAAACGGCAGCAACCGTTATATAAGGAGTAACAACAAAGTAAAGAGGGGAAAGAGGAATCCAGACATGAGAGGATTGATCAGAGAGCTACTCAACCAGCAACCAAGCCACAGAAACGGTATGTCAAAATTCCAATATTATTTCAAAAAAAACTGTGTATGTCGTTTGGACTACATACAATATAAATATGCAGGACTCAAACTCTCCTAAGTAAGCTAGTAACCAAACCAAACTGGGAACTAAATATCAATTGAATCTCTTTTGTATGTCTACTTCAGTACTTTCCTATAAAATTGCAAAATAATTCCAAATCCCTACATCTACTATTGTGTAACTGCATCAATTTTTAGCAAAAATCCAGATTTGTGGCACTTTCTACGCAGTTTGGTTGAAACTATAGTTAGCAAAAAGGGGAACGGCAAAAAAACGGAGTCTTACGGTACGGGTTTTAAACGGTAAAAAACTGCAAACGGACGGTCAAATAAAACGGTAAAAAAAAAGAGAACGGTAAAAAGCGGAAAACGAACGGTACAGGTTTCAAAGGTTTATATTTAAAAAAAAAGGAACCAAAAAAATGGCACTATTCTCATATAAATTGAGGAATTTTTATTTGAAATACATGCTTCTATTTTTGGTATCCGTGCATTGACCTTGAGTTGAAGGTGATATCATGAAAAATGTAGCCCTTCGAGTCATCTTTACGTTGGTGAATGAAACAGCCCGATAAGAGTTCAGGAGAGAGAGATATGGTCAGTTAAGTCCAAGGTCTTAAAAAACATAAAAAAATGGGGACGTGTTTTAAACGTGTTTAAAATGGGAATGCTTGCCGTTTGCCCTTTTTTACCGTATGTTTGGGAAGCATACGGCAAAACGTGTTTAAAACGGGAACGTGTTTAAAGCGGAATTTTAAACGCGTTTTTGCTAACAGTGGTTGAAACCTGCGAAAGGGTCAAAATTGTGAGCTCAAGCAAAATGAGGTATTAAGTGTTGGCTTTGTAATGTTTCTGAGATATGACCAAAACATTTCCTCCCCCTCAGGTTGCATATCATTTATTTTCAATCAATCTCAAAAACAAAATAGGCTGCCGAAATTTCGACGTCATACCATGAGTCATGTATTTATGTTAACACCCATGTTTGTATGTATCAATATAATTTATTTATTTTTCAGTGTCCCCATGTCTTAATTCAAGTGGTTCCCGTGTCCGGAACTGTGTATTGTCCATGCAAGGAATGAGTGTCCTTGTCTTGGGCCTATTATTAAAAAAGAAAGAGCTGGTTCTGAGTTCTTGAGGAATGCATCCATTAGGCCTGAAATCAGACTCAGTCATGTAGGGTGGCGTCAAAACAGGTCAATATCTATAATAGCTTGAGATGAATTTCGTGGAAGGGAACTCAAGAGTTATCTTCGAATGAAAGAGATGGAAAGGTCCTTGAAAAGCATGAGAGAAATGGTTTGGAAAATATGGCTTTCCTGGTTTCAGCTGGGAGGGTACTGTTTGCAGACGCCAATTGCTGAGGTAGCGTGTGTTAGGCGATCTTTGGGATTTAGCATCGAGAAGGGCTGTCATTAACGTTTGTATAATTCAGAGCAATCCTGATATAATTTGAACCTATGAAAATCCTGCTTCTTCATTGAACTGATTTAACATACTGTGTGGATAATGGAATTAGAGAAGATTGAGAATTGAAGCATGGAGGATTTTGTGGAGATGTTCAACATGCTGGGGTATGGAGAAAAGTGGAGACTGTCCAACAGGTATTAAACTGTGGTTAATGGTTCCATTATGACACAATAGAAGACCATTCTGGCCAAAATCAACTAAAATGGACAGAAAACCAACACCCTGATATGAAAGATTCCATGGGCGTAGATCATATCAGGCCTATGGTTGGTACTGAAATTCAGATACTGAAATGTAACTTACAGCTTTCAAGTTATTACTGGTGCAATTTCAGTTGATGCAGCGCCGTAAAGTGAATGGGCTCTGTAGATCAAGGAGACAAACTTTGGTAAGCTTGATATTTGAAAAGTACTCCCACTGTTCTAGAGACATGCTGCAATAACCAGCGTTACACAGCCTAGTGCCATATCTTACTTGCAAATACCAGTGGCTTAGTATTATGATATTAATATTTGGAATAACTTAAAAGCTCAGAGCCAGAACTAATCCTCTTAAAGTATATCCTTTGCAGAAAACAACTAATCTTATAAAAAAAGAAAAAAGTAAGTATCAATGGACATCTAACCATGTTTCAAGTACAACATTAAACCAGTAGGCAAGACGTTGCGTGTAATTCAGTAATTATGTTGAGTTTGGCTATGAACTTTGCTAGTCTGCTAATAGCAAAAGTAGATTCAAAGCTAGTAGCAGCAGCGCCAGATACTGAGATTTGAAGCATAGGAGAGCAGATACTGGGTTTTGAAGCATAGTAGAATTTAAATGTAATCCGTGTCATTTTATGAAATTTGGATGGAATGAGCGTTTTTTATTGGTTCAGAAAATTTATAGAAGTGGTAAAAAGTAGATTTTACTTAATTGGGTCTGCATTCAATTTATTTCAGTTAAGTGCGTCACTGTGTCAAATCTAGAGCAGACATTGGGTATATACTTTATTCTATCTTTGGTCATGCAAGGTCAAGTCAATATGATGGATATCATTTTGTGAAGGGCTTTACTTGGAGAAATATAAGGGACATGTATCATGTGGAAATCTGAGAAGATACCACATGGATATTGTACAGTAGCAGGTTTTCAAGTTTTCGATCCTGAACGATAAAATCAATGTTTTTTAATCAGGAAAAGAATAAAATAAAAAACCAATGTTTCAAACAATAGTGAAGCCTACTTTGCATTCGTTTCTTTTTAAACATAAGGTTTTGCGTTTTTAATTAACATAAGAGCCCAAAATGGCACATAATTCCCATGTATCCTCCCACCCCCAACAAAAAAAAAAAAAAGGTGGCAAAGAATTTCCACAACTAGGATTTAATTAAGTAGCAAATGATGAAAGCACCTTAAGGAAAAAAACTAAGAGAAAAGAACTGAAAACACAGACCTGCCCTTTTCAAAAACTTTCAAAAACTTGTATTGCTCTCAGATAAGTTTTTCTCAAAATGCACCAGAGTGATTCCGTGTTTTTTTTGAATGCTAGTTTGCTCCCATTCACTCTCGAACCGCATGCCTCCTGCACGTTGATTTTTTTTTTTTTTGGTGAATAAAAAATGTATTACCAAAGAAAGCCCGAGGTGGGCAAGAAAGAAATACAAGGGAAAGCTGGGGTGGGGGAGAAAAAAGCTACAGGCCCACTATGGTGGGGGCTGTAAAATGGCACAATCAAGGTCCCAGGTTCTAACAATATGCCTATTCCTGGGAGAATCTAACAAGTTGATTACCTTTACTGAATTTAGAGGACTGGTCGTAGACATACTTTTACTCGAGTCATATGAACATGTATGTATGATGACATAATATGAACACTTTTTAATACATCAATAAAATATAAATACTTATTAAAAATGAAATAAAGGCAGGGCTCCTTCCTCCCTCTCCCCTTGTTTCTTTTAGGTAAGACATTATAGGTAGCTAGGGTACCTTGATAGTCCCCCATCGGTGGATGTTTCCTAGGTGTTTGATCAGACAAGAACATGTACATTGTTGAATGGTCCTCACCTCAAGTTGGATTTTGCTTCTCTTAAGTGTTTTCCTATGATAGTAAAGCATCACCACTAGATGATGAGACTGCGATTTCCAGTTATTATTTATTTATTGGACAACTAAGGCTCTCTTTGGCATAGTTTATATTTATATTTATGACCTATTTATGAATAATCAATTATGATAATAGGTTATGGACTATAAACAATAATCATTTGGTTACTACTAGAAATAATAGATTATATAATGAAAAATAGGTTTGGTATGCTTAAGTGAAGAATATAGTATGTATTATGGTGGGGGTCGGGTGGGGTTGGAGAAACAGAGGGGGACAAAAGAGAGGCTTTGTTCTAATTTTGGTTAAATTTACCGAATTACCCTCACTTAAATAGCAATTCTGCACATGTTCATTAATGGTACCCGCATAAACAAACATTAACAGTTTATGGTGATAAATCATAAACAACTCTCGAGCTGTTTATGAATTTATGCATATATTGATTTATTTTAATGAGAAATAGGGATCGTAAATCATACCAAACACATCTATTTATGTTTATGTATCAGATAAACATAAATTTAAACTATACCAAAGAGAGCCTAATTGTTATCTTGTTGAAGCATGTGCTGGATGTTCAAACATAAATTGTTTATTTTCTGGAGAAAGTTTCTCTTTTCTCACGGCGAAGACAATCGAGGGCCATCATTCTCCCCCCCCCCCCCCAATTGTATGAAGTCCACCTCTGCCCCTAGTGTCCCATCTTATTCATGAAGATGGGGGTGAAGAGAAACTCGGTCCTTATCTTTTTTGAAAGCAAGTATACTTAGCCATTTCTACCGTAAGATGCTGGCAGGATTTCTTTTTAACTTTATTTTTTGGTTTATTGAAGGAGAACTCATTATTTTCATTTTTGTAAATAGAGAGAACTTCGCTGCATTAGACAACCTTCACAGATACTTGGTTATTCAAATTTTGTGAATTATATTTTAACTTACTGCACCCCAACCCCCTCCCCTCCATAAAAAAAAAAAAAAGAGAATAAAGGAAGAATGAACTGAACATCAAATTGGTTCTAGTTACTGTGAGAATGATTTTTTTTTGATAGTTTTGTGAGAATGATTTTATTTAATGCTTGCTTTCTTAAGTTGTATTCATTTAGTTAATTTGTAATTGTGGTTGATCTGCTTTGTCCTAATGTTTTTGCTATCCTAAGATTTTTTGAAAGTTTAATATTCTGCTTCAATTGGGGTTTGACTTCTCCGTGGTATGCTTGAGTAGGTATGCCACAGCAAGTGCACGTTCCGATGGTCTTCTTCTGCTTTGTGGGGGGAGAGATGCAAACAGTGTGGTGAGCTGGAATGACCTGCTTGAACAATGTTTTGTTTATGGAATCCCCTGTTTCTTTTGGCATTTTGTGACCCTAAAGTTCAGTAGGTCGAGAAGAGTATAATTTTTAGCAATCTTGTTTTGTTACTTCAGCAAAATTTGCATTTTGGGTACATGTGAGATATAAAATTGGCATTTTGGGTACGTGTGAGATACAATGGACCTAATTGCATTATCTTGATGAACAAACATCAAATCAGTATATTTCTTGCTGGTTGTAGTAAGAAGTGTCAATGAGATCTTCATTGCTTTCTCTGGTATTAAAAACCAATGTTTTCTGGTTTCTATGTGCCTCATTTTTGAGCCCTGAGGGAGCATCTTAATATTTATAAATGTTGTGTTTGTTCAATTTCATTTATTTATTTATTTTTACCTGTTGGGTTAGAAATTGGGCACGTCTGAGGTCAGCATACATACACAAATGTCTAGTTGTGTTTTGACATGAATACTTATTGCTGGGCTAATATTTTTGGGAGGAAAACAATATTGAATCAGTTAATTTTTTCTCCTTCCTCTCCTTCCTGTTAATGCCTTTCTAGTCAAGGGTTATTCAAGGTCTTCACTTCTTGTACCGGTTTTTGAGCATTTCTCTCCACCGTAACTAATAACCATATGACTTTTATGTTCTTCTTGTAGCCACTTGCAAGTGCATATGGTCTGGCCAAACATCGGGATGGTCGTTGGGAATGGGCAATTGCTCCTGGTGTCTCGCCATCTCCTAGATATCAACATGCAGCAGTGAGTTTCTAGTCTTCCCTCCAACCAGTAGATATTATTATTTTTGATAGAACTTTGTAAATATATATTTTTTTGTGTATTTACCCTTTCTAGGTTTTTGTTAATGCACGGCTTCATGTATCTGGAGGGGCCCTTGGTGGTGGCCGTATGGTGGAAGATTCCTCAAGTGTGGCAGGTACTTTTCTAACTCAGCTGATTTGAGACCTATTTGTCTGTTGCATAATGCATATAATAGCGAAGCTTTAGATATTATAGTTGTCACGGCGTCTAGGCGAACCATGGTGTTGGAGAGGGCCTGGACGCATGGTGACAAAAAGGCCCGCTTAGGGGACCAAGGCAACACTAGCTGTTAAGGCTCCTGGATGCCAAGGCAGTCACCGAAGCAACGCCTAGGTGACACCTTGACGACTGTAATTGATGTGATATGTTAGACATAGAAATAGTACATCATACTGTTCATAGTTAATAACATGATCATGGGATGGCAAAGTAGATGAGTTTTGAGGTGATTGTAGTGGCTGTTGTGGTCTGACTATGCCCCTATTGGTTCTAGTTTTGCTCCACCCACCAGGCTCCTTCAAATTTAATATTCTTACGTTGTTTGCTATTTATAGAGTATTGTAGGATGTAAATGATAAATAGTGTCTAATAGTTGGAGTTGTTGATGAAGAACAAGTACTGCATTGGTTGTCTTTGAGAAACGCTCCCCCCTTCCCCAGGCGAGAAAATTCACAAACCATATTTCATCAGGTATTGGAAACTGTACAACTATTAGGCCTTATTACAGAAAGATATACAGTGGCCAAGCCTAACCGTTGCGCCAGACCTTGCAGGTTAAGTTGTGCTATTGCAACCTGTTGGTTGCAGGTTCGAAACTTGGAAACAGCCTCTTCTGCGAAGCAGGGGGTGAGGCTGTGTACATTTGTCCCTCCCAGACCTTGCAGTAGTAGGAGCCTCGGTCACTGGGGTGCTCTTTTTTACAGAAAGATAAACAATCGATTGTGTGAATCATCCTCCTACAAAAGGACAGACCCCCATCCAATGAAGTCTTATTAATTATTTGCAGGCGTGAAACATGGTAGGCCTGCTTTGGGAAAGCATAGCATAGCTAGGAAAGGGAGCCCAGACGGTGGAAGAGCCAGGGGAGGCCGGGTCATTTGACGGAAATGGAAGGCTTTTTCTGAGCGGCTCATGAATTCTTGGAAAAAGAGGGAGCGAAGAAAACCCCTAACCAGTGAAGCCAAAAAATGTGAGAGTCTAGTGCGTTACGGCTTTTTGGCTTTGCTGTAATTTGCATCGTTTTCTTGAGCGCCGCAGCTAGAAAAGGCCTACCGCTATATAAAGATGATATGTATCTCAACCTAAAGAAGCAAGGGCCCGACTATATACAACGGTTAGCGTGCCAGAACAAGGTGAGCCAAAGGCTCGCTTTTCCTCACAGAGAGTTAGACACGCATTAGAATAAACCTAACAACATTAAGTGAGTACCCAAAATTGTGGTAATTTTATTTCTATCTTTCGATACATAACCAAAGAATGGAAAAGACTCTTCTAGAGTCTCAGGTCGGAGAAGTGCATGATAAATATCGCCAAAGCCCAGTACTCCAGAGAAAATTAAGTGAAGTACGCCAGATACAAAATATGGAAAGGTATGTATAACTTCCCCATCATGACCTACCCCCCACCCTAGAGTAGCTAGATAGGGAAGTAAAATTAATCCTTGTTCATACATGGGCTTCTCTGGTACAAAATGAGCCACCTCAAAAAACTAGTTTGGGATTGGGCGTTACCCTCAGGGTGAGCGCGTATGGGGCGGGCTCTGGTGGGTGAAGCATATCTAACAGGAGAAGGTGGCCTGAGAGATTCAGGTGAATGGACATCTAGGATGGATAAGGTGCACATATTACACATCTAAAGTCTCGGCCCACCCCCCCTTTCATCTTTTGGAGACCTTCTTGATCGAACACATTACTATGGAAAAGAGAACATATTGTAGTTTTTGGCAAGGCGATGCTTCATTTTTCGCAGGCGCCCTCGTACAGTACTAATTTTGTGAGTTGGTTCTCTAGATTCTTTAAATATCCTTCTATGGTGGTCCCTCTTGATACTGAGAACGCTGCTAAATGTGACAATGCTCCATGAAATGCACCCTAGAGTTTCAAATGGAATGCTTGGCCAATTTTAGAGGACTTAATGAGCAATTAAGCATAAGTTTCTGCTTGGAAGAGATGTGACCAAATGATCCAGTATTTGGAACTTTGGCCAAGCTTAGAGTACTTAATGAGCAATTAACCATAAATTTAAGCTAGGAAGGGATGTGACGAAAAGATACTGTCTTTCATTATTGATATGTAATGACACTGATATGTGATGTCCAGCACATTATCTTGATGGGTTTCTAAAAGCCTAACGGATTAGGGTCAGAAACTCAGTTGAAAACCAGAATTGCAGTGAGGGAAAAGGCATGATTTAGAAGAAATTCAATAAGTAACAATCAATAACTCAGATGGGAATGAAATTTTGGTCGAATGTTCACTTTAATAGTCTAGAATAACTCCTCGAAATCTGATTGAAATCAGATGGTCAGATTTGGAGTTATGGACTAATCCTATTGGCAATAAGACTAGAGTTTAGGGTTTCAGCACAACAATGAAATCAGAAACTTAAATAGTGCAAGACAGGTTTGGGAAATCCAATATAAGTCTAAAGATTAATTGAATTTGGGTTTGGGAAGCTACTAACACAAAACTCATAACATACATGCAGAAAATCAGAACTAACAGCAGCCATATATGATGAAACTTTCCAAATACAAGTGCAGATAATTCATTCTAGGATTCATGGGCATTTAATAAAGGATACATGATATGTCAGTTCCTTTGATGAGGACATCATCCAGGGATTTAGGACATACCAGAGGAGATGCTGATGTACACAACCACACCTCACTCCTCACTTTATTATGGCTAGATGTCCCTTGTTAACTTGTGTAGATGTATATTTCTGTTTATTTATGTATAGTTTATTTTTTTTTTTTTGGTATCAAAACTGTTATGTAATAATGTTGTTAGGGGGTTATTTAGGGAGTTATTTCTGGAGAAGTAGTTATTTGGGAGTTATTCCTTCTTTGTTCATTTTGCGTTTTAAAAGACAGTATTTTGACATGGAAGACAATGAATGGGATTTTAATCCTCTCCAATTCTTAAAAGTGTGCAGTGCAGCAGTTCGGGGTGAAGATGTTGACACCTGGCAACTCGGACATCCAATGGTCCGAGCTCATTGACTTTTTTTTCCCTTTCTTCTCGAGCTTGGCACCATTGGATGTCCGAGATGCCAAGTGTCGACATCTCCACCCTGAACTGCCGCACTACACAATTTTATGGAATTCGAGAGGATTATTTTCCCAATGAATGATATTGGAACTTGTGAGATTTTCTCCTTTTCTCTGCAGCATGAATGCTTCCGTGCACACCTTGGAGTGAATCCAAGTTGGTGTGAAGCCAAATGCCCTTTCTCATCTCTTACTCTTCTCTCTTAGGCTACCACCCTCGTCCTCTCCCCTATTCTTTTTCCAGAGTTTGGTAGTGACTTGGCACTTGATCACAACATTCCAACTTGAGGGAAAGCAAAGGAAGGTACTGCCTATCATGTATCTTTTATTAAATTTCCATGAATCCTAGAATGAATTTTCTGCACTTGTATTTTGGAAAATTCATCATTTATGGCTGCTGTTAAATCTGATTTTCTGCATGTATGTTGTGAATTTTGTATTAGTAGACCTTGCCAAACCCAAATTCATTTAATCCCTAGACTTGTATTAGAACTCCCAAACCTGTCCTGCACCAACCTTCTTTTGCTGTCCCTCGAGTTGGAGTGCTGTGATCAAGTGCTAAGTTACTACCAAACTCCAAAGAATGTATCCTCAGTGCCTCCTTACTATTAATTGATGAACCTCCATATTTTTGAGACTATAAATTAAGCCAAAAGTGGGAAAACTGCGACTGATAGAAAAGGAATAGGGGAGAGGGAGAGGATGGTAGCCTATGAGAGAAGAAGTAGGGAAGAGAAAGGGCACTTGACTTCACACCAACTTGGATTCACTCCAAGGTTTGCAGGGAATCACTCATGCTACAGAGAATGGGAGAAAATCTCACAAGTTCCAACATCTTTCTTTGTCTTTCATCCCAAAACAGTCTTTTAAAGCCCACCCCCCCCCCCCCCCCAAAAGAAAAAAAAACTAATAACTACTTTTCCAACAATAACTACTCCCTAATAACTACTTCTCCAGCAATAACTACCCCACTGAACATTACAACATTATTACATAACAATTTTGACACCAAATAAAATAAAATACAACAAAATAAAATAAACTACACATAAGTAAACAGAAATATGCATCTACAAAAGTTAATAAAGGTCATCTAGCCACAATAAAGTGAGGTGTGGTTGTGTACGTCTGCGTCTCCTCTGATATGTCCTAAATCCCTGAGTGATGTCCTCATTGATTCTCCCCGGGTGGGAAGAACTCGCCTCCTGTGAAAATAGACTCTGATATTTCTCTAGCAAATCTTGATTAAGGCACTGAAACTTGTCCTCGGCAAGGAACTAAAACTCGGGTTTCGACCAGCCAAATTTCTGAGTTGGCTCGAGATCTCACGAGATTTCGGCTGTGTTGGTGTAATTTTTTTTTTTCAACTTCGAAGGCTGGTTTCGATGGGTTTTAGACCTATTTTGGGGCTGAAACTTGGTACTCAGCCTATTTTAGGCCATTTAAACACAATGGCAGTATCAGATTTTGCAAAAACAAAGTCCAAATCATAGTTGAAAAACCAGGGTTTGACTCGCTTGAGTCACCTGAGTCGAGTAAAAAATTTGGAAAACCTGGTCAAGAGTCATGTAGACTCGACCAGTGTAAAAAATGCCTTGACTCGGTCAAATTGTCACAAGAATTGTTTCACCCGAGTCACGCCAACTTCATTAAAATTTTCGTCCTATCTCTAATGACCCATTCTCCCTTGCCCTCGACTTTTGCTAATCACTATTGAACTTCAATTTCCCAAACCCTAAGCGGTGGCTTTTGTTTGTTTTGCCATCTTCCTATGAGGCTGCAAAATGTAACCTTCTTATTAGGGTTCAGTTTCAAGTTTCTTAACTCCTGGCCGGTGACGGCGAGACAAGTATAGCAGGTTCTGTTTTTGGAGGCTCAGGCAATAGTCATACCAGAAGCAAATCCTTCATGACCTCTGCCACCTTCAGCCAGTCTCTCCTTCCACATCCACCACCACTGAACCTGATCATCAAGCTCAACCACCATTGTTATCCTCTCCAATGGAAATTGTACAGATGCACCATTTTACCCCCCCCCCCCAAAAAAAAAGAAGTTCGACACTGCATGAAGGCTCTGGAAATCTCACCAAATGAAAATGGAGGAAGACCTGATAAAATGACAATTGTAGTTGTTCTTTCTGCTATTTCTGATTTGGGTTCTTTGGATTTAGATATTTGGGTTCACGACTATGTGAAAATAAATGACATGAGATTGATTTTTTCATGGGAACCATTCTGATTAACTATATAGAGATGATTAAGAGAAGATTCACATAATTGCAGTGGAAACACTAGTGTGACTAAAGTCGGAGAAAAGGTCAAGCCGATAAGGTCCTTTGAGTATATATTGGAGAACAAGGAATTTTAAAAAATTGCAAAAAAACTTGACTCGCCCTGACCAGGTTTGATTCGTCCGAGTCACCAGGTTTTCAAGAAAACGAGTCGAGTCAGAAAACTTGGTTTTCCAACTATGGTCCAAATAGGAGTTTCAGTTGGTGGGAAACCAAGACAGACACTTCTACCAAAAACCAGGGCAGACACAGGACAGACACTTATTTATGCGTGTGTATTTGTATTTCATTTACTTAAGATATTTTATTCGTAATTAAGCAAATACCCCCTATTTGAATCCAATAAAAATAGTTAAAAAATCAAATTCCAAAAGGAAAAAAAGTCAACCCCCCCAGTTCAGGAACAAAAACTGGATTTTCGGCGGTAGGTGCAATTTTCAACTTTCTAATACTAGGGTTTTTCTAAAATCTAAAAATTCCATAAATCTTAATATGGTAAAACATTGCTAAAGTGCGGTAAAATATTCATTTGTTTTGATGTCCAAAAAATATTTTCATTAAGAGTGATTTTGACAGCATTCGCGCACACTAAATTAAGTTTGTCTGGTACATAACTCCTTCAATATAAATCAGATTTAAGCTTTCTTGGACTTGTTGGAAAGCAATGAGCGTGAAACCCAACTTGAGACATGATCACACTTGACAATTCAACAAATCCCCAAGACTACAGTTGACCATCTCGGTCCAACCATCTGTTTGGGGATGAAAAGCAGATGAAAACTGCAGCTTTGTTCATCACATTTTCCAAAGTGTTTTCCAAAAGTAACTCACAAACTGTAGTCCCTATCAGACACCATTGTTTTGGGTAAAACGTGTAGCCTAACAACTTCCCTAAGGAATAACTTGGTTACATGTGAAGCATCAAATGTCTTGGAACATTGTATGAAGTGAGCAATCTTAGAAAAATGGTTCACAACAACAAAAATAGAGTCATGTCCTCTAACTGTCCTATGAAGCGTGAACATGAAATCCGTACTCAAGTCTTGCCATGGTGCATGTGGCTCGAGCAATGGTGTATACATACCGGTATTTTGCCTCTTCTGTTTTGCCATCTGGCAAGTGTGACACTGTTCTATGATCGTTGTCAAATTTCGTTTCAGACTAGGCCAAATTAACCTGCCTTCGACCATGACAATCGTCCCGTATCTACCAAAATGTACTGCAGCAACTCTGGCATGTGACTCCCATACAACAAACTCTCTAATGGATGTACTGGGAAGGCATAACTTGGTGCCTTGAAATAAGAAGCCATCTTGGAGGGTATATTCGGTGCTCGTTCCTGAGTGTTCCTCACTTAAAGATGCAAAAATATCCCCATTGTCACAGCACGATGCATAGTTGCTTTTAATTCTCTCGAATCTGATCACCTTAACACTCATAGGCCGGATTATTTTCTACACCTGACTTTGTTTTTCAATAAAAATGTGTAGTCCTGCAGAAGCCCTCTTTGCGTGTGGGAGACTGAGCTTCTTTTGCCAGTTCAAATACCGCAAGGCCTAATAAAAGGTGTAGAAAAAAAACTCATGTGGAAGTTGGTAATGTCTTCGATACCTCAAAGCATGTTCTACTGCATAGAGATCTTTATAATAGGTGGAGTATAGTTGCTTGGCCTCATTTAATTGTTCACTAAAGAAAGCAACGGGATGGCCCTCCTGACTTAGGACACCACCTATTCCTACTCCAGATTCATCACACGCCACTTCAAAGGCTTTAGAAAAGCCTTGAAGGCGTAACACAGGCGCTTCGCTCATTCACTCCTTGATTTGTTGAAAGGCTTTGGCATAGCCTTTGTCCAACTAAACTCTCCTTTCGAAATACAATCGGTGATGAGAGCTATAATCAAACAAAAGCCTCGTATGAACCTCCTATAAAATGTAGCTAAACCATGAAACTACGTACCTCGTGAACACTCGTTGGTTTAGGCCACTCAGAAATCGTTCTAACCTTCTTAGGGTCAGCAGACACTCCCATAGAAGAGACAACAAACCCAAGGAAGACCCCTTGGAGACTCAGAAATAGTAAGAAAAACAACATTCTCAAAAGTTGGTTGTCAAATCCCTTTTTTGCCCAGAAAATATTCCAAGATAGGGATTCATCACATCTCATTATGTGGGACTGGCACATCTTTTTGACTTAATTAATAAACAGGTGAGCTGTTTTCTACCCCTTGTGCCCCTTTCCCTATTTGGTTTATTTTAGAAAAGTGGAGATGTTGATGTGACTGGAGGTCCAAGGCAAGATGTTGCTGGAACAAATCAGTCTGCCAGAGATTTACTGGGACTAGTGGAGCAATTATGATACTAACTGTTGATGAATGAATGGCATTGGTGTGGGAAAGTTAACTATTTGATTGAATTATTGGTGGCTCTGGCTGTGATCCTGCGTATACACAAAAGGAGAAATAAAGATAAGCGGTTTTGGGGGAGGGGTCTGATTGTGGGATGCTAGTGGGATAAATCTTTCCCCACTATTTTAAGAAATAGATCTATCAGTTCTCCACTTCATGTGTGTTAGTGGTGGTTTTCAGATGAACTGGCTACTGATCATTTGGCAGTAGATGGTTACGGACAAATAATAAGAACCCTGTGGGCAATTTTCATGTTAATTATTGCTAATTTCTTCTAAATTCTGAAAAGATTGAATGAACATTTGAACTGTCATTAACTTCAATGGCATTTTCTAAGTGATAAATTTATTTTGAAAAGTTTAAAGACATTGTCCTTGGCTGGAAAGGCATATATGGTACTTCTCTTATTCTAACTTTTCTACTCCATATAAAACTGTTTGACATTTTCAATTACACTAGTTTGTTATGACATTGTAGATGACAGCTGACTTTTCTCATCCCCTCATATCTTGGCTTTGCTTATTGTTCAGTAGAAGGTCTGGGTGAAAAAATAATTAATGTTTGTCTGAATGAATGAATTGTCTGAGGAAGGAAATTTATGTACTATGTTATTCTCTTTGTTCAGTTTTGGATACTGCTGCGGGAGTTTGGTGTGATATAAAGGGTGTTGTTACAAGTCCCAGAACAGGAAGATATAGTGCTGATGCAGCTGGTGGAGATGCTGCAGTTGAATTGACAAGGCGTTGTAGGCATGCAGCTGCTGCTGTTGGTGACTTGATCTTTATTTATGGTGGTCTACGTGGTGGTAAGATGTGGAACCTAAACTGTCATGACTTTATCCACATGCATTCTATTCTGATGTCCAAGTAGGGAGCTTCCAATTAGTTGCTATGGTTATGCATTATTTTTTGTTGTAGTAGCCAAAGATGATTAAAAATTTCATTATGTTTATATCAGCACTATGGTGGATTAAAGACAGAAAGAGGAAGACTGGTCAAGAGTTACATGGGACATTAACATTTTGGTTGGATTTAGATTGTTTTCGTTGATTGATATACTGGCAGTGCATTCCTGATGCATCCAGAGTATGTTTTTTTTATGATTTTAACAATGTGCTGGTTCTAGCACTGAGGGATCTGTAGTGTTACAGAAACATATATTTTATTTTTTGTTTAAATTGTGTTATCTATTTTGTTCTATTACCCTAGGAAATCCATGACTGTTATTCATCCAAACTAGCACAGCATTATGTCATTCCTTCTTGTGGTATTAGTTAAAACTTGGTCGAGGGTTGTGAGTTTGAATTTGGATGGGAGGGAGCGGTACATTGGTATGGATGATCAACCAAGACGTGAGGTCTATGAGTGAAAAGCAGGGTTACAGATGATTGTGGTTGCTACTTTTGAAGAATCATGAGGCTATAATGAATGGCATAAAATAGGTTGGGCCCAGATGAGTTTGGATCCATATACTCCATTCTATATTCGATTGCATGTCAAATGGATCTTAGCTATGCATTAGGCTTTTGTTGGATCTGCATACTTATGCTTGATTCTAACTGTGTTTATGTTTTACGTAAGACATTCTTCCCAGGGGCAGGACCTGGAACTGGACCTGAGTCTGAATGAGGTCCAGATATTTCAACTCATTTCCGATCTGGAACCATAAATTGATCTGATACTATAGTCAAAGCACCAACTAGTGATTTTGCCACATGACTGATTTTGGTTGTGCTAGTCAGTTGTCCAGAGTCGATTAGTGATAGACTTGATCAGGATGACTAGTAGTCGTCTTGACAGCCTTTTGTTTTGTGAAATATTTAACATGAGAGAAATTGTTCACTTTATTATCTATGAAGTTAGAAAGTATAGGGTTTACTTGAGACAGCATCATTTGTTAGACTTCATTTTATGACCTGGTGTCACATTGGCACTGGATTATTTTGCTCTTTCATAGTGGCATCTTTTTCAATCTTGATGGACAACCGCTCATTTGTTCATTGAGTATATACTGGTTTCGTCATGTTAGCAGACTTGTATTTATTTGTGGGCAAGCTAAGTCTGTTTTAATGCTCTACAATTCACTTTGCATATTTACAAGGTTTTTCTCTTGTATCGGGACTTTTTGGAATTCCATGAATCTTCTGCTTTGACACACTAACTAATCCACCAGTTTGAGGATACTGTAACATGTTTTCCACAATTTGTTTTTGTGCTATATAGGAGTTTTGCTAGATGATCTGCTTGTTGCTGAGGATCTTGCTGCTGCTGAAACTACCAGTGCAGCTTCAGCAGCTGCTGCAGCAGCTGCTGCTGCAAATATACAAGCAGGGAGGTTAACTGGTAGGTATGGATTTGCTGATGAAAGAACAAGGCCAGCAATGCCTGAAGCAGTTCCTGATGGTGCAGTTGTGTTGGGTAATCCTGTTGCTCCTCCTATAAATGGAGATATCTATACAGATATAAGCACTGAAAATGCAATGCTTCAGGGACCTAGGTGAGCTATCAAAATATACTAAAGATATTTATATGCTATTACTGAATGTTTGTTAACTTTCCTCTGTTTTTGGACAGAGTTGCTAATGTAAATATTCTGCAGGAGACTGACCAAAGGTGTTGAGTACTTGGTCGAAGCCTCAGCAGCAGAGGCTGAAGCTATTAGTGCTGCCCTAGCTGCTGCCAAAGCCCGACAAGTTAATGGAGACATTGAGCAAATGGCAGACAGGGATCAAGGAGCAGAGGCTACTCTGAATGAGAAACAGAATTCTACCCTGATTAAGATGTCCGATGCTAATTTGTTAAATAATGTGCCTCCGCCTGGAGTTCGACTGCACCACAGAGCTGTCAGTTTTGTTTCTCTGTTCTCTCAGTAGTCAGTACTAGCGATAGAATGCTTATGTTCTGTATAACCCTAACTTCCTTGTTTTTCCTTATATGAATCTGCAGGTGGTTGTTGCTGCAGAGACGGGAGGAGCTCTAGGTGGTATGGTCAGGCAACTTTCAATAGATCAGTTTGAAAATGAAGGCAGACGGGTTAGCTATGGCACTCCAGAGAATGCAACTGCAGCTAGGAAACTATTAGATCGGCAAATGTCTATTAATAGCGTGCCTAAGAAGGTATGGTGCTAGGTCAAATATAATTTAGTCTCATGATATGCCTTTATAGAGGTAGAAATTTTCCTCCTCTACCACATCTCTCTCTCAACAACTCTCTTTGTAATGGAGAAATGTTGACATTGGCATCCAATGGGATGAGATTTCAACCTAGTAGCTAAGCTGTGGGTCTTGTTATCCTTGTCGTGGAACCAACTGATTACAGTTGCAGTTTCGCCTACTGTCATCAACAGTGGCCAGGAAATTAGTACTCTTGGATCAAGGAGTCTCATAAGCCTCATTTCTGCGTTACACTAGGATGATGCCACCCAAACTATCTCTGTAGGATTGGAAGCCCTAACCTCCTGGTAGAAATCATCAAACTTGAGTCAGGTAACTTTGGATATGGACGAGGCTAGAGTGCAGAATATCTAGTCATTGTGTACTGGTTTTGTCATGAGAATCGATTTGTCATCTCGCTATCTTAAAGCTGTCCTGTGACAGAACTGACAGTGCAGTCCCGCTTGGCAACACTGGTAGTAAATTGTTTATATTGTCAATAATATCCTGAGGAGTGTGAAGTCTGTTCTTGAATGTCTGAAATTTACATTGCCCCATATGCGACGTTAACTATTACTGGTTGCCTCTACACCAATCTTTACATTCCCCCCCCCCACCCCAAAAAAAAAAAAAAAAAAAAACCTCCAATGCAATGGAGTAATTAAGGAAGTCAATACATCTTCAGAATTTTGTTAACTATTACTTTATTACAGGTCCCTTAAGTAGAATTCTGGGGGAAAATTACAATCATCCTCAATGGGTCAAACCTTTCTATTAGGTTCATCCTGAGAGCGATGCAAATCTTCCAAGCCTCAATTAGACCAGAAATTCCAACAATTCCTGCCAGAGTAAGAATGTGTTTGGTGGTATACTGATTATCATGTACTAATAGACCCTATCAAGACCTGAGCCAACCATGCTGGCTAGAATCAAACCCGTATCCACTAAATGGGGGTTTAGTTTGTCAGTAATTGGGTGCATATTGACACCCTTGTCAACAAGAAATCTGGGTACACAAGTGTACATTCTTATTTTAGATTTCCTGTTCTGGTGATTTCATATTTATGCGTGTGTGCTTGTGAATGTGGGTCTTTCTAGATACATACGTATATGCATATATGTACACATGGGTTCCCCAATTGGTATACTTTCAATGTCTGCCAAAAAATTAGCTCTGGACTCTACTAGGAACACAAATAGCTTGTTTCATGATTAGAAAGATAATGGACCTCCTTATTGGTTGAATGACTGCAGAACTTATTAGTAGATTAGAAGATCAGAACCAGGTTATGTGATGCATTCCAAATAGGGTAATCAAGCTCCTCAACCTGAACTACAAATGATACAATAGGTTAGTCTCCGTCATACATGGATTCGCTCACTGGCCTTTCCTTACTCCCCAGCTAGCTCATCCGCTAATGCATTCATGAATCTAAAATGAACACAGATTACACAATTACCTGGTCTTCTTATTTCACATTTTTTCCTTGTAATGTATGATTTCTTGAGAAAGCTAAATACTTTCCCTTAACATTATCGTCCTGCCACCATTTAAGTTCAGTCTCTTCAGGAAATTGCAGAAGTGCTGCCATATTCTCAAAGCAGAGAGGGGAGTGTTATTGCTGAGAACACATTAGAATCCCTTTAAAGGAAATCATGATGCAATGATTAAAGTTGACTTTGACATTTAAGAAAGAAAACTTGAAATAGTATTACTGAAAACCATTGGCTCCTGGAAACAGTTACTGACTTGCTAATGTATATTAATAATAGTGGTATTGTTAGAAACAATTCCAGAGAAGAAATGGGATTACTATTTTTTTTACTTTTTTGATTTTGCATTCTCTTTTCCCCTGTTCAGTTATACTCCATACAACTTATATTATTCAGTTTATTTTGATGCGTCTGCTGCCTTCTTGTCTTTTTATCATCAGGTGATTGCACATCTTTTGAAACCTCGTGGTTGGAAGCCTCCTGTCCGTCGGCAGTTCTTCTTAGATTGCAATGAAATAGCAGATCTTTGTGACAGTGCTGAAAGGATATTTTCAACTGAACCTAGCGTGCTACAAATAAGGGCTCCTGTGAAGATATTCGGTGATTTGCATGGGCAGTTTGGAGATCTAATGCGTCTGTTTGATGAGTATGGGTCTCCTTCAACAGCAGGAGACATCGCGTAAGTATTTGTGTTAATATATTTGAGTTCAGATATTCTGCAGTCTGCACTGTTTCTTACAACTTCTGTGAAGGATTATGCATGCCCCACGTAACTTTAAAATGGAGAATAGTGTGTAGATCCAGCCAGAAAATTAAAATAATATAATTATGTATAATTTTCATGGATGAACAGTAACACCACACTGACCAATATTCGTAATAACTCATACAGAGATCCAAATCCAGCCATACTTCAAGGAAGTATCCTTAACTCAAGACTCTAAAAGAACTTCAGATAGAAGGTTGAGAAGCTCCACAGAAAAATTATGTAAATTGCTACTGTTTACTGCCGTGGAACTGTAGCCATGCAGTAGAGAAATCGAATTTTAATTACATTCTCAACTAATCTGAATTTTAACTCAAACCAAGTAGAATTAATATGGCCGTAGAGCTTGGAGTCTGAACCTGACCACTGTCCAGGTCTGAAATCTCAAGTTTCAACTTTATTCAAGCCCAACTAGAGCTCCGATTGATTGAACTGATTGCTCACGTTGGAGCATAAAATATTTCTTGAATCGAGAATGAATTAGAGCGAAGAAAACACTTGCAAGATT
Source organism: Telopea speciosissima (assembly GCF_018873765.1). Classification (NCBI taxonomy): domain Eukaryota; kingdom Viridiplantae; phylum Streptophyta; class Magnoliopsida; order Proteales; family Proteaceae; genus Telopea; species Telopea speciosissima. Next base: position 17,534,758 of record NC_057922.1, read on the forward strand.
TGAGAACAAACTGAAGTATTTAAGCTAAATTAGAAGAAAAACATGACAACAGGCAGTAGCAGCAGCATTAACAAGGACCAAAGACTACCAGGAAGAACTGAAGCTGTACTAAATATTGCAACAATAACAACAGCAACTCAGCCTTATCCCACTAAATGGGGTCAGCTACAGGGAATCTAGCCCTCCAATCAGTTCTATTCAAGGTCATACTTGATACCAGGCCTAAGCTATGCACGTTTTCCTCACCACTTCTCCTAGGGTCATTTAGTTCCTTCAATCTGAATCAAATCGCTCCTCCGTGCTGGAGCATCCCAAGGCCTCCGTTGAACATGGCCATTCCACCTCAAACGACAAAGCTGTACTCAATATTGATTCAATTAAAAAAGCCAGAAGACCTTTTTGCAACTTATGGCCCCTTGTTTATAAAAATTCCACATAATGGAGTCTTATGCCGAATACAATTTATTAACAGACAACTCTGTTTTAGAAACTCAAATCACCCTCATGTTCAACTCTTCTGATGAGTGATGACTACTAGACCATTATAAGCCCAAGTAATAAAGCCTAGATACAACCTAAGCCGATAAACTACTGTCTTGCTCTTCTTTCTTCGGCCCTACCTAAAAGACTGCTCTAACCGTCTTTTGTAAAATTACTCGTAAGAATTGATAAAAACAATTTATATTTATACTGAAAAATCTTCATTCACCTTTATTGAATAAACCCCAAGGGTCTCTATCAGGAAACCAGCCAATGCCCTGCTTATGTGGAAGGCACATATGGAGCCACCTTGGAGGGGTGCTCCTGCATCAAAGTCCCTGTTAAGGTCAGGTCTCTGTGCATTCTGTACCCCCAGAAGGAGATTTTGGATATATACAGGATCAAATTTTAATGAATCAGAAGGGGATTGGCTGTTGAAAGTTAATGATTTACTGCTAAATTGCCTGATTAAGATCTTAAACCCAGTTGGATATCCTGGCTTTGCAGCCCTGTGATATTATGTCTAATGAATTGGGTGTGTGCATATCACAGTTTGCTCCGACTTCTGTGGAGTCCAGAGTTCACTTTACCTAAGTAGTGTTTGTTGCTGATCTACAAACAAACCAAGTAGTCTGCTTATTGATCGGAAGTTTTTATCTTTCCTTCCATCAGGTAATGGATTAGCATTTCAATTAGTTAAAACTTTGGATTTTGACACCACAAATATTTGAATATTGAACAGAATCAAAAATCTTATGCCCCTGAAATTTATTCAACTGTCCCAGTGTTACTCAGGATGAGGCTATTTTTTTTATTGTTTTTACAACAAAGAATTTTTGCCTAATTCTTCTCCATTAGCTTCAGTTTAGGGATTGTTGATAATGGTACCTTTATGGTCAAAGATTTTTTTCATCTATCCTAATATTTTTTTAATGATTTACAGTTATATCGACTATTTATTCCTAGGAGATTATGTTGACCGGGGACAACACAGCTTGGAAACTATTACTCTTCTGCTTGCCCTGAAGGTACAGCTTGGGTGCGTTAGTGTTAATTTTTATACTCACATATGTTTTCTGCTGATATTTGATTTGATGATTCTTTTTTATTTTTTCCAGGTTGAGTATCCACATAATGTACATTTAATTCGTGGGAACCATGAGGCAGCAGATATCAATGCTCTATTTGGCTTCCGGATTGAGTGTATTGAGCGCATGGTATTATTCAATACCCAAACAATATCTTCTGTTTGCTGCTTCTTTTGTTCTATTTGTTGCAGCAACCGCTTTTTGTAAATGCTGACAGGGGGAGCGGGATGGAATTTGGGCATGGCATCGCATAAACCGGTTATTCAATTGGCTTCCTCTAGCTGCCCTTATTGAGAAGAAAATCATCTGCATGCATGGTGGTATTGGTCGGTCCATAAATCATGTAGAGCAGATAGAGAACATTCAACGTCCGATTACGATGGAAGCAGGCTCAGTTGTTCTAATGGATTTGTTGTGGTCAGCATTTTTCTTTATTGTTTTCCTTTGGTGCTTGTTTTACCTGTAATACTTCATATGTGATCTGTTTGTCATATTCTTATATTGGTTTCCTGTTTTCAGGTCTGATCCAACAGAAAATGATAGTGTTGAAGGATTACGACCAAATGCTAGAGGTCCAGGTTTGGTCACTTTTGGGGTGAGTTCATCTTCCTTTTCTAAATTTTTGTTATATTGTAGGGTCCTGCTCTTGGTTATGTCTGGTTTAAAATCAGTATCTTCAGTGAGGATCTAGTACCATTCAATTTATTTTAAGAAGGTTAGATGAGTTTGTCATTCGGTAAGGACTTGATGGTGATTGGTTTGTAGTAGTACTTGTTGAGATGATTGAAAATCACAAAATTGTACTTGTTGTAAAGTATCCCTTTTCTCTTGAGGAGTTGTCCATTGTTATCCATCCTCTTTTTTTTTTTTTTTGGGATGGGGGGCGGTTAGGGGTTGTGCAGAAGTTCTTTTTACTTTTTGTGACGGAGTATGCCCAGTATGCTATTGCTTTTATTTGTAATTTTTCTTGTGAAATTGGCAAGGTCACTATCGTTGCAACGATTTCTTGTAACATTCATCTAGCGGAACTTGGTGGTGGGATGATGAAGTTCAAGAAGCAATTACGGTTAAGAAATCTAGTTTCAAAACTTGGCAAAGGAATAAGGCTGAAGAGGATTTAAAAAGTTTTAAATTTGCTAGAAATGAAGCTAAGAAGATAGTACAAACCGCAAGGACTAAGAAATATGATGATAATATCTATAAACTAGCTAAAATGAGGGAAAGGAAGAGTAGATCTTTCAGCTATACTAGATGCATTAAGGTTTAAAAGTGAAAATGATAAAATATTAATAAGTAAAAAAGGGCGTACCGCGTACCCAGTGCACGAGGCTCCCGCCACTGCGGGTTCGGGGAGGGTCATAGTGTACGCAGCTTTATCCTGCTTTCGCAGGGGGGCTATTTCCAGATAAAGTATTAATAAGTGATGAGCAAAGATTTGATAGTTTGGACAATTGAGAGAAATGTCTGTTGCGTGTTTTGTATCTTGTGTTGTTTATAAGTTATTCTGCATTTTGATTCTTGTATTTCATTCAGATGATATGAAGTATTGTACCGACACTAGCTTCAGAAATTGGCCATTAACACTTAGATTCTGGCAAGGGAAACCTCTTCCATCTGATGGATGTCCATTTTTTATTCGCTCCCTCTTGTTGATTGGTCCACTGCAATAAAGAGAAGGGAAGAACTATGGATCACCCACTCTGAAGTTGTACCTGACAGCAAATGCCCTCTTTCCAGGATGTTGGCAATGTCCGACCGTTGGATAGACACAGGTCAAGGTCTGGATTGACCACATGTCAAATTTCAGCTTCAAATACAATCATTTCCCTCCCATGTAATGGCATACATCCCTCCCCCCAATATATGTCCATGCACCCTCTTTGTCGTCCTGGATTTTTTTATGGTTTGTTTCGTCACCTGGCCAACTTGGATTGAGCTGAAACTTGATGTGTGGGCAGGGGACCTTGGGGTCAACCTCTTCACGAAATTTGGGCCCCAGTGGAGCTTTGCCACATTGCACTTCACAAATTTGGAGGGTCACCTATGTGTGTCCAATAACAAGGCCCGGAAAAAGAGTTAAAAGTCTTTTGGAGATATAATTATTGTTGCACATGAGATTTTATGATGATGAAATTCCTAGTCTTGCACTTCAGTTTTTTGCTTGACTTAATTTAAGCACTTGAAATTTTACTAGAATGAAAAAATAAAAAGTAAAAATAAACAAAATCCTAGTCTCATGCTCCTCCAGTTTCTTGCTTCAAATTTTAATTTCATGAACCCTTTGTCAAGTGAGTCCTGTTCTGCGATGTCAAATCTTTTCTTCGGAATAGTGCATTTTTCCTGAACTTTTTCTTGTTAATTTATTTATGTACTTTCAGAAGTGGGTGCTTTTCTCTGAAAGAGTTTTGTATTGCAGCCTGATCGTGTCATGGAATTCTGCAACAACAATGATCTCCAGTTGATTGTTCGTGCTCATGAGTGTGTGATGGATGGCTTTGAACGTTTTGCGCAGGGACATTTGATTACTCTTTTCTCCGCCACCAATTACTGCGGTATGTTGTTATTACCCTCTGTACTGTATGGAGAACTCTGCTGACTCAGATATCTAATTTTGTTATGTTACTATAGGTACCGCAAACAATGCTGGGGCAATCTTAGTTTTAGGAAGAGACCTTGTGGTAGTTCCAAAGCTCATTCATCCATTACCTCCAGCAATTTCATCACCAGAGACATCACCAGAACACCATATTGAAGATACATGGATGCAGGTTTGAACATGGTTTTTTTCCAATAATCTTTCGCTCATGATAGACCTCTTATATAACATAAGACATTGGTGAGGATTGACTTGATTTATGTGGTTTGTATGAGATCAGGAGCTTAATGCTAACAGACCTCCAACACCAACTAGAGGCCGCCCTCAAGTTGCAAATGATCGAGGTTCACTTGCCTGGATTTAGAATATCCTCAGGTGTTTGATATTCTTTCAATGGCCTCAGCGACCTGAGGCTAGTGCCACCAGCTGGGGTTGTGGTGGTTGTCTTACACAAAACATGACGGCTTGAACTGGACTGGAATTCTGAAACATGCGGTCATGTCCATGATTCAGTTGAGGTTTTCACCGTAAACCTCGATACCCTCGGCATATGGGGCGAGATTGGCAAAGCGGGAGTCTGATTGGAGCTGAGTTAAACCCAAGGTTGCAGGTAGTGGGATTGGTTGATTACTTTCATCATAGAAGTACCAAAACGACTGTGCAGATCTCTCCTGAGCCTCTTGTACATTGAGCCACAGGCAGGTAGAAGTTATATTAAAGTCCTTATTTCTCCCAGTTGGAGTGATAGTCATTGGGTATTTGTCTCATTAGTTATTATTCTTTTTGTCCCCCCTCCCCTCCCCTCCCCTCCCCCCCTGGTTCCTTTTTCTCAAGAGGACATATGGGGTCTTATATATGATGGTCAGATAATATAAAACCTGTAATGGGCATCCATGTATCATAGAGTTGTTGGTAGGTACAATCACAGTGCCTTGTGTAATTTTCTTCGTGCTGTTTGTACAATGTAGCTTTCTTGTGAAGATAAATGACTTTTTGTTTTTTGTCCAAAGATTTTTTAGAAAAAAAAAATGAGGAAATTGTGCTACGGGAGGCTTTGCTTTGTTTTCTACATGGTGAGAGAATTGTTCTGGTTGGTGTGACAATCAAATCTGTGCTCGTCTCTTATCTGTATGATTAAAACTTTTCTACAATCTCTATTCTGTTTTGATGGCGGCTTGGTGCTTTTTCTCTAGTCCATCACCCGGGTTTCTTTGAAAATCTGCTCCAACTGTGTCGTTTATGTGTTCATGTCCGTGAAATAACAAATTTCTTCCGTAGGATCCAAATCCATGAACAGTTGAATCGTGAGATACTGATATATCTGCGTTCTAAATGCTGAAGTTGTTCAATAAATAATTTGACTCATTTGTTCACCTATTATATAGCAACGGAAGACAGTTTTCCTGAAGTGGAGGATGAAGAATCCCCTCAACACCATTGATTTGATCTTATGATTGGAGTCTTGTGTTATTATAAATTATCAGTCTTATTGTACAATATCAAAAATACTATTTCAATCAGATGGGTGTTTCGATCGGGGTCTTTGAGCAACCAAGAACACAGATTTTAGACTGCCCTTCGAAAGCTTTTAAAACCAACATGTAGTTCCATCTGATTAAATGCGAGGTAAAATTAAGTTGACAAAAAAAATTGAAAATAATGCAAACGACATGTAGCCTCGTATATTGGTACCAACTATACTAGAGAACATCTCTTTTTGTGGGTGTGGGAGGGAAAAGGATTCTGTCTAGCCGTGGTGAGAGTTGCACAGTTCAGTCCTGCTAAACAACAGCAAAAATAGTGGTGGGGTGGTCATTTTACAGGTGGGTTCCACAGATCGTTCTCTTCTCAGGTTCCCTACCCGGTTAGGTTCGTAGGTTCCTCTAATAGGGAAGGTGGAAATGACGACCTCACCCCCTGTCCGAACACACTGCCTGGGTGGGGTGAGGTCATCATTTTCGTCCCCCCTATAAGAGGAACCTGCAAACTTGACCAGTCAGAAAACCTGAGAGGAGAAAAATTTGGGTCACGCTTGGGCCCCACATGTGACATGACCATCCCACCCTTGTGCTCCTGCCATGGCTGGGTAGGAGCCAGGTCCGGGTGGGAGTGTAGTATGTGCGACCCAAATGTTAATGAGGAGAGAGGAGAGGGGAGAGTTGGAGAGAGAATGTGCATATATGGGGTCATATGCATCATTTTTTTTAGAGAAAATTACTTAGACACCCCCTGTAGTGTGGCCATTTTGCTTACGATTATCAACGTTTGAAACAATTACTTGATACCCCTGAAACCTGACGGTGTTAGTCTACTGTTGGTGTTTAAATGAAAATGTCTATTGTACCCTTATCACCTATTTAATAGAAAACAGTAAAATTAAAATTACCAAAGTACCCTTCTTCTTAACCCCTCATACGAACCCAATCAACAGGGATTTTAGAACTCGAACCCAATCAACAGGGAATTTTAGAACTCGATGCCCAAATCTAGCGCCTCTGAAGTCCAGGTATTAACTCACCTAAATCCCTAGTCCAGAGTACCTACATCTGAATCTGTACCTGGCGATAACAATGGAGTTGTAAATCTGACGCACTGTTGCATCAGATTTGCAACAGTGGGAGCTTTAGCAACAGTAGCTTCTTCGATGATGACGAATTTGAAGCCGCTAAAATCCTGCTTCAACTGCCGCAGCTGATAGCCCAAGAGAAATATGGATTTGGTTCTTCGTTTTCGTTCTCTTGGGGTGCTAAAAGAAGGCGATCTGCAGCCGATTCAAACCCATTACCTCCTCATCTTCCTTCATCTCCACCTCTGCTTTCTAACTCCTACAATAGCAGCAAATCGAGCCTTAAGGTCGAGTCTTCAAGTCCTGTGACCCCTCTTTCCTTCTCTCCCAACGAATCCGATTCCAAGCCCGTGATGGTATATAACAGAAAGAAGATGGTAAGTTGACTCCTCTTCTCCTTCCCTTTTTTTAATCTTCCCAATCGTTCTTTGCTGTGAACGGCTCTGGGTTTTCTTTATCCGCCTTTTGTTTCCGCTTCTTTAGTTTCTTGATTTTAAAGGGTTAGGGTTTGCATTCCTCCTATTTTTATTTCATTTATCCTGTGCTAACTTGTCTTGGATTTCTTTTGCAGACAAAACATGAAATGCTTGAAATCATATAGCATTTAGGAGAGAACGCAAGAATACTAAAACAGGTAAATTTGTAGGTTACTATTTCAGATTAGACTCTTTTCTTTGAAGTTCGCTCCAGAGTATGATCCCTACATCTGAATCTTACGCAAGTCCAGAGTATCTACATCTGAATTTGTTGGGCCTTATGGTAAGGACCTTCGAACCTAATCAAAGGCTGATTCAAGCTTTTGATGTTGTGTAATCAGTTTTCTCCAAGGGGCTGGCGATGCCCTGTTTTTCTGGTTTTTTTGGACAGCTTTGAATGTGAGATTATTTACAATCAGACCATCAGTTATGTATGATATTTTTGGACATTATTGGCTTACCTAAAAGGCTTCCTCGACCTTAGTTTGGTGTCAATCTGACACCTTGAGTTGCTGATTTTCTGAAACCACCCAAATTCCGGGTTGGTGATTTCAGCCATGGTTGCTGGTTTTTTTTTTGGTTGCTGGAAGAAGTTGGTGATTTCAGCCATGGTTGCTGGGTTTTTTTTTTCGGTTGCAGGGGTCAAATATGTCACTTCAGTACACCTTAAGGGTAGTTTAGGCATTTATAAAATATTTTACCCATGGCAACGGTGGCTGACTAACGGACAGGGCTACTTGAAAGAAATGGTAAACTGTAGGGGGTGTTCAAGTAATTGTCTCAAATATTGGGGAGACTAAGCAAAATGGCCATAGTACAGGGGGTGTCCAAGTAATTTTCCCTTTTTTTTTTAATAATAATAATTATTATTATTATATAATTAATTCAAAATGATACAAAATATTATATTTATATTCTAGTAAAAAGATCCCTAATTGGGCCAACCATGATATTTTCTTCGTTGACAATATTTTTACGACTTGGCAATGATCTTTTGCCGGAAATTTAAGGGAAAAAAAATTGCTACCTGGTCACGTGGCTTCTATGCCCAGATATAAGAGCACGCAAAAGTATTGCTATGACCCTATGAATTAAATCGCATCCATTTTGATGCTCTTGCATGTGCTCTCATTTGCTTATGCACTGATGTAGGTGTCTACACGACCATAAAATGATTTTTTATCCAAAATTTAATTATTATTTGATAGGGAAAAAGAACGTTAATTGGTCGCTTGGTTCCTGCGCCTAGACATAAACCAATGTCTTTGTATGCGAAAAGATTGTTAAGCCCCCAACAAAATCGAAAATTGCATTCAAATCAATGTCTCTGTAAATAATTTCATTTGCTATCACACTAGTACAAAGGCTACATGACTGGCTAGTGGGGTCGTGCCCTATTTAATAATACATTTTTATTTAAGATAATAATTGTAAATTTTTTTCATAATATATTTTACTCAAATTTTATATCATTCACCTGCTTCTAAAGGAAAGAAGCTTTAGGTTTGACCTCCATACTAATTTTTTAATGGGGAAATTTCTTAGATCTACTAGATAAAAAAATTAATTATAAGATAAGTGGATTTTAAATTTATATTGCATTCATTAGTCTTAATTTTAAAAAGATTTACTTAATCCCCAGAATTAGTTATTGTTCATGCCACCTAAGAAGAAAAAACTAGTGACCTTCCAAAATTACCCCAACTTCACTTTAGCCGCACTCTTCGGTTTCTATTCACCCCTGATCTCTGCAACTCACCCGCGCTCTCTCTCTCTCTCCGTCTCTCTCTCTCTCTCTCTCTCTGAACTCACCGACGTTCCTTCAAGTAATAGAGAAGAGCTTCTCATTAGTTCTTCGTTACCTTTGTAACCCAGTAAAATGTAGAGGGTGTAAACGTATAAACTAGAGGCGACATATTAGTTTGATAAACTATTAATTCTAGAATCTAAATACTAGTATAAATTCCGATGATAAGAACACCAACCTTTCACTTGTACTAGATTGAATAGTATCGAATTATCCTTTTTTATTTGTTGTTACTTTCCTTCTGGATCTTACCGTATCCACTGCAGCACCGCCCAACTTTAGAGATAACAGGAAAGGGTGTTCTAGATCTCTCTCTCTCTCTCTCTCATATTTTCTTCTTTACAGTGAATTTGACGGCAACTATTACAGCGGCATCCATTACCACTATCAGAGAAGATAGAACTTCTTATGGAGGAGAGGGAGAGAGGAGGAGTCGTGATCATGGGTTGATGGTGCCTCAGGTTTTTCGACACTGCCTGGATGGATTCCGATCATTATCCCTTGTCATCTTCAAGCTAGCTGATTTTTTGATCAGATTTTTTTTTGGGATTTCTGATTTCATTTCCTGTTTTTATTTTCTTGTATGGTTTAAATAGAATATACGTTGAGCAATAAGTAACTTTGGTGAGCCTTTTCAGTGTAAATCCCGTGTTTTGTGTTCTTCTCCAAATTTTGTATGTAGCTGGTTTGGGGTTTTAATTTCCTTTTTTTTTTTTATCTTTTCAAATTTGCAAATTTGGACACAAAAATGATTTGGCCTGTGGTTTATAACTCCCCAACATGTACGCTTGACTGGCTTATGAAGGCTGAAGAACAAATGAGAAAGCTCTTCTCTGTTATTCTCGAGGGAACATCGATGAGTTCAGTGAGAGATACAGAGATGGCACAGCAGCGTGTGAATTGTAGAGTTCAGGGGTGAACAGAAGCCGAAGAGTACGGCTAAGGTGAAGTTGGAGTAATTTTGGAAGTTCACTAGGTTTTTCTTCTTAGGTGGCATGACCAATAATTAATTCTGGGTATTAAGTAAATCTTTTCAGAATTAAGATTGATGAATGTAAAATGAATTTAAAACCCACTTATTTTGTAATTAATTTTTTTATCTAGTGGATCTAAAAAATTTCTCTTTTTTTTAATATGTCATATTGAGTGGGGGTGACATGCGCAATTGAGGGATATGCACGTAGCACAAAGTGTGAAGTGGATCAAATCCCGGGTTTTATGGTTACACCATAGCCGGCTAGACTTCAGATCTGCTGGTTTGTGATCCTTTGAACGTGATAGAGTATGCTTATCAACATGACAACATCAATTAAAAGCCAAAACGGCCTACAAAGTACAAATCGTGCAATTAAAGAAAATAATACATTTTATGAAGAAGAGTGCTATCCCCATCTACCCCCATCTATCTATCAACCACGACGTTTCAGCCGCCCAGGATTCTAAAAAGGGTAAATTACACTGCCATCTCCTGAGATTTATGTTAAATACAAAACAATTCCCAACGTTTTTAAATTATACAGTCACACCCCCTGAGTGGACAGTAAATAAACGATGTTAAATAATATATTTTAAATATCAATTTTGCCCATTTCTAATATCCTGTTAATACTCAATGGAAAATTTCAACTTTATCTTTTTACACTTATGTACAAAACCCTCATTCTTCTCTAGAAACTCCCCTGTCCTCTCCGGCGATCTACAAGGGAGGAACTCTCTGAAGGTAAAGGGCACAAAGATGAGAGCAGATTTCTACTTGCACTGCCGCTCCAACCTCTGGATTTCTGCCTGCTCTCGTCTCCTTGCAAATCTGGTCAATCTAAGGAAGTTGACCAAAGGGATAACATGGTCTTCCAAGCTGCAATCCAAAATGCTTGGTCCCTGCAGAGGATATTTGCAAGATTAGGGCCTGAAATCCCCATGTTAGAGAAAAATTATAATTTGGGTTGTAAGGTATTGTCAGGATCAGCAAAGAGCAATGATGGGTACATGGTAATGAGCTTTGAGATTTGGGGTTTGGGCAATTCATAGGTGTCAAAAAGTGCAAGGACTGTCTCAGATCTGCTGGTGCTGTTGGTTGTGAAAAACACCTTTTGACAGGCTACGAGAGATAAGTCTGAGGACAATCCGGAAGGTTGGATTTTGGCATTTGAGATGGATCTTAGAGATGGGTCTTGAAGAATAGGGATATTGATTGATGAATCTGGATAAGAGCCGTGTCGCCCTCTGCATTTCTTACCTCACTAAACCAGAAGAGACAACAAACTTTTTCAATTTTCCCTTTCCTTTTTAGGGCAAATCTTGTTGACCAAATAAAATTTGTGAAATCGCAGAGTACATCAAACCAGCAGACCCTTCAAGTCTCCGTTTGGAATTTCTGCTACGGGAAGAGGGGACTCAGTTAGAGAGAGTCCCTGATTCGTTAAAGACAAAGAAACTCAAGGCAGATGATATTAATTAACAACACCAACTGAGGTAGAGGATGAGAGATTTGACGATCACGCGGACCCAGTAAAAAACTCGTGTCTTTCTCTGAATTTGAGAGGGCCAGAGAGTTGTAGACGAGGAAGGAACAAAGGGAGAGGGAAGGGAGGGTGGGGTGTGTGGGGTGTGTGGTGGTGGTGGTGGTGTTAGGTTGCAGGGGGTAGGGGTGGGTGGGTTGGGTTGCAGCAGGTGGTGGGACCAGTGGGGTTGCAGAGAAGAAGGAGAAGAAATGGGGTGGGTTCCATTAAGTCTATTTCAAGGGTAAAATTAGAAAAAAAAATTGAGCAATTAAAAGTATATTAGTCATTTTAAATCTTGAATTATCAACACCATACTATTTAACGGGAATGATATAATGGAATGGGACTGTCGTAACAACTAGCCAAACCTCAGGGGATATGATTGTATAATTTAAAAATATAAGGGATTGTTCTATATTTAATACAAACCTCAACGGGTGCAGTGTAATTTTCTCTAATTCAATGGGTCCTCACTCCCTTAGCAGTTTACTCATTACATTGCAGCGTCCAATTTGTAGTTTTGAGTAGTTGAAGACTGCGGTTGTATGGTACAGTACATCGTTATGATCATGGTTTGAGGAAGTGGATCGGACATGATTTTGATTGCAGACGTTTTGAATCAGCGAATTTTAACTTTGCGTGTTTGGGTTGGAAACAGTCAGTCTCTCTCTCTCTCTCTCTCTCTCTCTCTCTCTCTCTCTCTCTCTCTCTCTCTCTCTCTGTGTGTGTAAAGCCTAAATTGGGATAGGAATCGATAGAATTAAATCAGGATAGGAAACAATAGAGACCGATTACATATGTTGACTTTTCTTGAACCATGGCTATAATGAGTTTAGTTCCTCTCCACATATGTGAGAGATAACTACCTCTCCTATTTTTGCCATATACAAAGGGAAGACCGGAAGAGAGGTATTTATGAAAACTAAAAAGACAAGTGGTTACCTCTCACATGTATGTTCACCTGCATGTGATGATCCATTATCCGTTATAATTGTAACCAACTTCAATTTTTTTCACTTTTTTTTTTTGTTTGGGTCAAGAAAGTTGAACTTCATTTAACAAAATCAGATTACACTCTTACCGTTTATCACAACAGTGGTAGCTAGGCAAGGATCGGAATTGCGCCAAACAATCCTCTCCGTAACAGATTGTGCCCTCCTAACAAGGGTGTCTGCAACAACATTTGCAACCCTTGAGATATAATGGAATTGACAGTCATCAAATGTAGGATACTATTTTACTGCATCCCATTGGTGTGTGCTACTTGATTAGATAAACTCTCTCTAATTAAAAAGCTTTATCGAATAATTTGATTTCTGACTCCCTCATTGGTGAAAAGTCACACTATGACATTGTAGCAATCCCCCTCCTATAAAAGAGAATAGGGCAAGAGCTCGAAGCTTGGTCGTGTAACCCTTGTATTAATGTGAGGCCAATGAGAGCGCATGTAAGATCATCAACATTGGAGGTAATTTTTGAATTCATAAGAGGTGGGTGATAATTTTACATGCTCCTTTCCATTCCTCAAAAAAATAATAAAATCAACAAAGTCGGCAATAAAACAAATTAAAAAAAAAAATAAACAAACAATATGACATATAACCATTTTGTCTAAGATGACTTTCCAAATCTAAGTACAAGAAAATGGCACAAAAAATAAATATAATATCAATTCTAACCATTATTAACAAAATAAATTATTAATAAAAAAAAGGAAAGGATTCTCAGCAAGCGGCATATGGAAGAATACCAATTAAATGTGACAGAATGACATCGTACATCGAGGGCAGAACAGTCATTTCAGATGAGGAGAGGGAGACAGAAAAAAGACGCTAGTGTACCCTACCCAGCGGCTCGAGAACCTTTTTCCCTAAAAAAAATCGCAAAAAAAAAAAAAAAAAAAAAAAAAGAGGAAAGGAGAGCAAAGGAAGAGAAGAATTCATGGAGTTGTCGGAGGTGGAGGTGCCGCAGTCGCCGGAGTCGCCGGGGACGGCGAATTGCTGCTGCCGGTGTTTCTGAGGACGATGGGAAGAACGGTGACGAGGATGATGATGAGTAATAGGATAATGGCAATGCAAGTCCATTTCCTGGTGCTCCTCTGCGTCTTCTTGGCTGTGAACAATCGCTCTGTCCCTCCCCTAACAAATGAGTTGGCCCTCGCCACATGGCTCTCTATATCATCCAATTGCTCTCCTTGATGCTGTACTAACACTGCCATGTCCAAGAACACTTGGTGCAGTTCCTCCAGACTCCTCCCCATGTCCTTCACCGCATCGTGCCTTTCCTGAATCTCCGATATGGTGTCCAGTATCTGTCCCCTCCCCTGTTCCTGTATCGCTTTCTGCAAGAACGTCTCGCTCTCACCCGTCGATATCAGCCCGTCCACCGTCTTTTCATCCGGCTTCTCTCCGGTCACCGTGTAGTATCTCCTCTCCACCGTCTCCCTGTACTCTCCAGAGATCTGCTCCCTCAGTTTGTTGAACCCTTCCATGGAGTCAGTGAGTTTCTTCCTAAGGCCGCTCACCACGGATGTTCGTGTGCGATCGGAGGAGCTTCCAGGCCCACAGCCTGGTAGGCTTCGATTGGCTGCGTTGGCTCGGTCTAGGGCTTCGAGTCTGACCTTAATGATTTTGGCCTTTTTTAGGGCTGTGGAGACGTCGGAGTCCATGCGGGATCGGAGATCTTTCACGGACTTGGCGTTGTGAAGGGTTTTGCTCTCCTCGTGAGATTGTTGGAGACGTTGGTGGAGTCTTTCCATTTCTTTGAGCTCATCTTTGATACCTTCTACGTCTTCGAAGAACTTGTCTAGATTCACTCCTCCTCCTCCTCCTCCCGTGTTTGCGGCTGAGGACATCTCTACATCCACGAAGGTGCTGGTGCCGTCTGTACGGCCTCTGAATCCAGAGAAAGAACTCCCTAGTAGATCGTTCATTTTCTCTGAATCTGAATTGGTATGTTTAAATCGAAACCTCAATCTGAGATCAATATGATAGGAAATTGGGAAATTGGATCTGCTACACCAATTGTTACTTTTTCTTCTTCTCCCTTCTTTAATGGAGAGATTAGAAATCAGAACAAGAAAAAGAAATCGATTCAGAGATGGGGAAATGAAAGGGGCGTAGTGGTTGGAAAGGATTTGGATGGTTAAGAAGAAGAAGAAGAAGGTGTGGGAGACGGCAAAGACTTGGAGCTTTGAAAGTTAAACCGTAGCCGTCCTCGATGGCTGCTTCCCCAGTATCGTTCTGTACGATTCGTCAAACTCAGTCTCTCTCTCTCTTTCACTTCTCTCTCCTAAAATACAAAGTCTTCCAAGACGGTTTCTTTCATTTATAAAATGGACTTAAAAATTTAATTGGAAATAATAACTTAAGAGAGAGAGAAAAAAAAATGAATCTTCCTTCAGGGACCCTGAGTACATCTCTTCCAGTGTGTGTGTGTCAGTGTGTGTATGGTTGGAAGATATTTAGGAGGGAAAGTCAACAAGCTGTGGAAGGAGGCGGGACCGCGTGAAAGGCAAACCATTTGGTAATTCAAAGACGAAGAGATATGGTTGAATAGGTTGATACACACGCTTCCATCTTTCTTTACGAACCAACCGAGTGGGCGTTTGTTTTACATTCACAGCTCGTACCAACCCGGGAAAAGAGAGAGAGAGAGATTTAAGGAAGAGAGAAGCCAAGTCATTAATAAGAAGGAAGGAATTGGTCTTTGCCAATCTATTCTCTACCATCTACTTCTTGACTCGAGAAATGGATCATTCCATATGATGTATGGATTTAGCTGCTAAAACGCGTCGTCATCTTTCGTACTGTATAAGCAATTTTGTTGGCCAACGAATTACGTTAGAAATGGATTTATTCATTCACAGACCATTTCTTCTTCCTTGCACATGTCCCACTCATTTTTTGATTTTTTGTACCTGATGATCGCTCCCTTCTTTAGACGGTAAAACTGGCAAGATTCTGGATTTTTCTCATTAATAAATTTAAGGGAAAATTTGACGGACACCCCCCTAAAACTATCTAATATAGCTGAAACTTGCCATATTTTGGCAAAAAGACACAGATTACCCTTATTTTATGAAGCTATATGAACTTAATCCACTCCGTTAGGCTTTTGAGGTTAAGTTGCTGTTAAATTTATCATAATGGCCAAATTACCCTTAGAAGGGATAAATTATCATAATACCCCTTAAGGGTAAAATCCTCTTTGACCCAATAAACAAAACAGTTCATCGTTTTACCAGCTAAGGCTGAAGGAAGAACACGATGGAACTCATCTCCATAGCTGGGCTGTAGACGGTGACCTCCGCCATTGCTGAACCCAACTCCAAGCTTGGAAGACAAAGAAGAAAAAACTTAAAAACCCCCTCTCTGCTTGTCACATCTGACCCCTCTTCTCTCCCTTCTCCCGTTGCTGTGGGCGACACCAACGGTGACGACGAAGACCTTTCAACTCTTCCGGGACTGTTCTTCTGCTACTTGTTTGAGGAATCGCAGTGTGGAGTTTTGAGGTCAGTGGGTTTTGACAAATTTTCCCTATTTGTCCTCTTCATTTCACTAAACCTGAAGTAGAAACCCAACATTTCCATTTCCGATCTCCATCTCCATCATCTAGCATAGGAAGTGGTTTTGCCCATTCGACAATAAAATTAGGTACCTTTTTCTCTGGAAAATCGAGGGTTTCAAAGAGTAGAATACCACCAGTTGATCTGGAACCGTATGTGATTATGTAAGGAGGGCAGATCTGTGAACAATTTCTCGAATTGGGTTCGCAACCACTGCATCTCGATTGAACGTCAAAGCTGTGAAGCCAACTGCATTTCGGATTTTCGCAGCCTACAATCTTGACGGAAGAAGACAATTTGGGGATGAAAGTTGGGATACGTGAGGGGTTATGGAAAGAACAGTACATGCAGGTATAACGGTGGGTACAGGGGAACAGACCAGATCACTACCTTTGTCCATTATAAAGGGGGCGGTCTGAGGTGGAGTACCGAAGCTGAGGGAAATGGAGTATCCTCCATAGCTGTGAGGGAAAAGAGGGGTTTCAGAGAGAACAGAGATTTGAGGGTTCTTTAGGTGTTTGGCTTTGATTAAAGAGTCGGAAGCCAGGTGGGTGAGCTTCTGCCATGGATCTGCAGAGGGGTTCTTGTTGAATTGTGAAAGAGAGAAAGAGAGAGATATATCCAATTTTTTTGAACCTTCAATGTATAGATTAAACATCAGCTTAAATGAATTTCGATGGTTCCCCTTCTAAAAAAAAAAACCTTCAAGTGGTTCGCTGAGAGCTGCTTCTCTGCTTTCTCTTCTCCAAAAACCCTTGCTAGGTTTTCTAGGTTTGAGAGGGATTGTGTGAGAATTACTATAGCAGCAACGGGCAAAAAATTGCAGTGGCTGATTAGCCACAACAGTGGGGTGGGGGTGGGGGAAAAAATTGCAGCGGCTGTGGGTTACGGGAAAACAGAGGAGGTGGGTCCTGAGACTTCTGACCGGAGAGAGAGAGAGAGAGAGAGAGCTGTAGATGCAATCCTCGACATTGTTGAGATGCAAAACAGTTTCAGTCGTCGCACGGAGACGGGGTTGCAGGGGAGCAAGAGAAGGAGGGCTGGAGGGGGTGGCGGCGGAAGAAACAGCAGAAGGAGAAGAAGGAGAAGAAGAAGGGGAGAAAAAAGGAATAAAAAAAAAAGTCATTAATTCATCATTAAGGGTATTATAGGGATTTCACTATGGTAAGGGTAATTTCGTAGTAAATTTTCCTTAAAAATTATTGAGGGGTAAAATAGTCATTTTAAACTTTGGATGATACTAGGAGGGTAAAATCGACATTTTATCTTGGGGGTTCCTTTGCTTAATGTTAGGGGGAAGTTTGATATTTTGCCAAAATATGGTAAGTTTCAGCTATATTGGATGCTTTTAGGGGGTGTCCGTGAAATTTTCCCTAAATTTAATTAACGGAAAGCGATCAGCTCTCTGGAGTCCACAAATTGCCAGTATCTAAGGTCTGTATTTTCAATAAAGATGACAACTATATAGTTTTAACAGTAAGTAAGTTAGCCGTTAGGTCTATGAAAGATCAGTTCAATCAACTTGCTAAGGTGATCTATCTGCAATTTAATTTTCATGAATTTTTATTTCGTTATCAACAAAAATAAATAAATAAATAAATAAAAGAGTTTAAAAATCCAAAGTATAAAACTAAATTTTCAAGCATATAAATAACTGAATATATATTTTTTTTATTGTTGACACGGGTTTTACTAATGAGGATAACCATGTGTACAACCTATAGCTTCAGATTAACAAAGTCTTGAAAGCCAAGGAATGGAATGCGGCCATTTTGTCTTACACATGATGGACAGTGCCTTCCTAGCCAGCGCATCTACTAAACAATTTGTACCCTTGGAATTAGGGGTGTAAATTCGGCCCTGTTTGCCTGAGCCTGAACAGGGTCTGAATTGGATTTTTCAACCCTAAAGGTGGGTTAGGGTCGGGCTGGGCTAGGGTTGAGGCCTCGAGCTGAGCCCGGCCCTGGTTAGGTTATGCTTTACAATTTAGTTTTTATATATTATAATTTTTGTTTAATATCTAATTATCTATTGGTTTACCAAAAAAAATCTAATTATCTATTGAATGAAAGTATTTAAAATTTTAAGATTGGACTAGATTTTTTAAACCAAAGAAACATCTAATAGCCAATTGAGTATAAAACAAACCAATACCCCCAGTCATATGTTTCTCATTTTTTTAATGCAAACAATGATGCAATTGAAAAAAAAAAAAGAGAAGGTCAATTAGGGTCACAAAAATAGGGTCAATCAAGGCCAACTTGGCCTAGCCTAGCCCAATCAGGGTCGAACTGGGTAGGGCTAAGCCTGACAGGGTTGGGCCTGGGCTGAGATATCTCAACCCGACCTAGGGCCAGGTTGGGCTTCAGCTGAGCTAAGACGACTTAGGATTGGGCCGGAGTTTTAAAAAACCCGACCCAACCCGGCCCTGTTTCACCCCTACTTGGAATACAAAAGAAAAAGATAAATTAGAATGATGACAAAAGTTGTCTAATATCCTGTAGCACCACGGAAACCTCCAAAAGAGGGAGTCTTGAAGGGTCATTGATCAAATTAACAATCTTATTGTTATCCATTTCAACTTTCAAAAAAAAAAAAAATGAGCCCAATTCGCATGCTTGGTAAATAGCACATCTAATTACAAGACATTCCCCTTAAAATGGAGAAGCAAAATGATGTGGCATTGAAATCACTTGAGCAAGGTGTTCCTTATGGTCTGTAATAACTGAATATATTTCTAAGCATACAAAAAATGATCAAACATCAATTTCTAAGTACCTTTTAACTATTTAGCATTAGCTAATCATACAAAAGTAAAAATGCAACTTAAATGGATCCTAGCGGTTCGGTTCCAGCTGGGTCCTTGTTGGATTTTTATTTCTAGTTGGGAAACCAATCCTAGAAGTCTAGAACCGTCCATGTAATAAAGGTCCCAAAATCAGCTCCCCATAGCTGTTCATTTTGTAACAAAATAGGTCAATTCCAACTTTTAGCAGGACAGTCCTAATTTCAATCCCAAATTGACACTCTTAAGCTCACAAGGTTAGGAAAGAATGTTAGGAAAGAATCCCCACACCCTCGATGTGAGATTTTTCCTCCTTTAAATCAAAATTAAAAAGAAAACTTTTGTACTCGTTATTTAACATGAATTATTTTTAAATTTGGTTATTTACATTTTAGAATCAATTGTTTTCTTGAATTTATAAAAACAAATAACGATTACTGCTGGAGAGTTAAATTATAGCAATTATGATAAGTTTTTTAAGTGAGTTACACAATCTTTATTACAAAAGTTTCATTTTTCTCTTTGCAAAATCAATTCGATTTCCTTTCCTTCCATTCCTAATACTTACAAGTTACAATTTGAGGAAACCCTGAGAAAAAGATAAAAAGGATGCGGGGAAAAGAAAAATTAAATGTTATATACGAGGGAGAAAGACTGGTACCTGGGCGCATGTGGTGCATTGCCCCTATGCCCAGGCACAGGGTTTTGTTAAATTACCGCCATACCTTATGGAAAAGGAGGAAATTTTTTTCAGGGACAGTCATTTCACACACCCTTGTGTCACAAGGACAACACACCTCACGTGCCCTGGTAGTGTTCTCTTTCCCAATATATAATTTTCATAGCCACCGATAGAAGCCAATAAACTCTAACTCTAAAGTACTTTCATAAGATTTCACCGGATTACCAAAATATAAAAAATAATAAATAAGATTTCACCCCAAAAAAAATAAAATAAAAACATTCATACAGCATTCTAGTTTCTAAAACTTGTGAAAAGACCATGAATACCCTTAAAGATCCTTTATTCAATTCTTATACGTTAAGCTTAACTGTACTTTAATAATTTCTTGATTATTTCGACCCCAAAAAAAAAAATAAATTTCTTGATTATTACAGCGTATCCTAATAAATGTACATAGAAATATCTCATTTGTTTGAGGACTATTTTTTTTTTTTGTGGAGATAGGAGATACATGGGTCCCACACCATAACAAAGCAATCAAAAAATTTTGAAACTTAAAATAAAATAAAATATATTTTAAATCTAACAATTCTAGTTTCTAAAACTTGTGAAAAGACCATGAATACCCTTAAAGATCCTTTATTCAATTCTTATACGTTAAGCTTATCTGTACTTTAATAATTTCTTGATTATTTCGACCCCAAAAAAAAAAAAAATTTCTTGATTATTACAGCGTATCCCTAATAAATGTACATAGAAATATCTCATTTGTTTGAGGACTATTTTTTTTTTTGTGGAGATAGGAGGGGTAGGGCTGCAACCGGGTCGGGTTGGGCTGGGCTTTTTAAAACCCTAGCCCAACCCTGAGTCCTCTTAATTGGGCCCAGGCCCGCCTTGACCTTGACTCAGGGCCTAAATATCTTGACCCTAACCCTGACCCTGACGGGCCAAGCCCAGCCCAAGCCCGCCCTGATTGGCCCTGGCCTTGCAATAATTAAATTAAAATAATAAGACTATGAAAGATGTGAGAGAGGAGATTCAAACCCAAGACCTTTTGGTAGCTATTGGTTTTTACACAACACAAACTACCAAGCACTTGATATATGAATAATAGTTTCTATTTTTTGATAAATAAAGAAATTTCTTCAGCGCCAAAATCAGGGTCAGGCTGACCCGAGGTCTCAACCCTGACCCGACCAGACCCTAACTTAGGGCCAGGAATTTCTGGCTCTAACCCGCCCTCAGGGCCAAAAATCTTAGCCCAGGCCTTGTTTGGGCTCAGGGCGGGCCAGGACGGGTTCGAGCCGACAGGGCCAAACTTGCAGCCCTAAGGAGGGGTAACCGACTTTAGGCAGATGGGTGGGCCCAAGAAATTATGCAGCGGTGAAGGTTTGATCACGAGACCTCGCTTCCTGAGGTGGAGTCTCATGTCCCCTCCAAGCCATCAGCTGCGCTAACCCCTTGGGGTTATTGTCTGAGGACTATTATGTGTATTTGAGTCATTTTATATATTTTTAACCACCCAAACTACTCTATCAAGCGCAGAGAGCAGAGAGATCATGACATTTAAAAAAATAAATTAGAAAGTGTGCTTATTAGATAATTGGCAGCATTAACCATTCAACTAAAGAAAGAATATTATTATTATTAAAAATAAAAAAAAGATAATGACCTTGAATTGGTCAAATACTAATTATACTCGGTAAAAGGAAAACGATTGCAATAGACCTGGTCATGCTAATAAGGAGAAAGATACATATTTGTATTTCTGTAATAGCTACTCAGGAAACACTTTCATGATTCAACTGTGGTAGGTTTAGTTTCAAAATATCTGTCTCTCACATTAATTCCCTTAAACACATGGAGTTCCATCTACATTCATAAGGGAGAAAGAACGCTATCTGGGGGTGTATGGTGCACTGCCCTGTCTTGGCAAATTGACTATCACATTTCCATGAAAAGGCAGAATTTTCCAGGGTGCAATGGTCATTTCATGTGTCCCTTGTCTGGATATAGGAGCAGCGCATCACAGGTGTCCAGTTAGCTCTCTCTTTCCCTCAAACACCATATAGGGGCATTATGCATACAGTACTTAGGTACATGCTGGCCCCAGTGGTGTTGTTTGACCCTCAGTCAATTTCATATGGTAAATTTGAAAATAACAAATTTTACAACCATAGATATTAATAAAGCCTGGCAAGCTTGAACCCGCTCTAATCCGTCCTGAGCCCGAACATGGTAGGTTAGGGTTTAGTAATTTCTTGGACCTGACAGAGTTGGGTCCGGTTTGGGTTTAGGCCTCGGGTATAAAGCACACAAAGTAAAATTTAAAAAACATAAATCAAAATCCTACATCAAATCCTATTCGCTACAGGGAGAAGGGCAAAGGCGGTGCCGCTGAATGCAGCAAATCTCTCGACAGCTCAAATCTCATTCTCTCCTTCGAGCATCATGGCTGGAAATCGTGCGTTCAGATCCTCTCTCTCACTCTCTTACCCATGTATGTGTATGTAAATATTTTTAATTTGATGACAGTTTTTGGGTTGGGAGTGTGGATTGTGGTATTGGGATTCTTCTAAGCTGTTATACGCTGGTTTGATCAAGGCTATTCTAGAAAAGATAGATTCTAGAAACAAAATACAAAGAAAGAAATGTTGAAGACAAGTGTTGTGTTTTTCTTTGTTTTGAGAAAAAACTGCAGCGGCCTTCTTAGAAAAGTTGAATAACACAGAAGCCCATAAACCTCTTCGTTTCTACTCAAGAACACAAAATGCTGAAGAATCAAAAAAAGCCAAGTACCCATTGCAAAGAAACTGAAAATCAAAGAAAACAAGGAAGGCCTGAAGCGTCTAATAACTTGCTAACACATGAAAACAAAAATCTGCCTAAACCAGAAAACAGAGAAAACACAAACGGAGAAACTCAACAGCAGGAAAGAGGAAGAAAAAAGAAAGGGTCATTTACGTCAATCAGGGCCAACCCAACCTTACCCGATCCAATCAGGGTCAATCAGGGCCAGGTTGGGCTAGGGTATACCCTGGCAGGGTAGGGCCTGGGTTGAGGGATTGTTAGGCCCTGACAGGTCTGGGCTGGGCTTGGATTCAATTGAAGACCCCTAGGGTTGGGTTAGGGTTTAGGGAAAACCCGGCCCAGCCCGGCCCGTTGACACCCCTAATGTTAGGAGGGTATGGGCTAATTTGGTATAACATCTATTTCAATTTCATGTGGTGATTTCTATTTGGAAAACTGTTTAGTTTGATTTTTGTATCTTATTTTAATAAAATAAAAATCAAATTTTACTGAAATTTTGAAATAGATGAATAGGTGAGAAGCCGAATTTGCAGAATCCGGATCAGCTACCCACATGGGGATGGGTGGGGACCCCAGATCTGAACTCGAATTTGCATTCATTTCTTATAGGAAGAAAGTTCTCCCTAGGGGAATGTAGAGTGCAGGGAATATTCACGTACATGAGTGTACGTGAACAACTCACAGCCGTTCAGATAGAATCTATTTTGTGGAAATGTTCCATCTAAATGGCTATGAGTCGTTCACGTACGCTCACGTACCTCGGGAGTGTGCCCAGGATCCAGAAATACAAGACATACAGAAGGGTGAAATGACTGTAATGCCCCTGATGAAAGACAGTTATGATTCCCTATTGATGGCGTCACACGCATTCCATTGTGTAGAGGCCACACTCCCACGGACTTTTATCGTCTCAATTACAACCTCTCAATTACATTTCAATTACACACCTAAGATGAAGACACATGGCGTTAAATGATCTGACGGTCTAAATTAAAATGGTAATTTATCTTTCTTTTGGCTCAATCGAAAGTTTCCCTCCATTCTCTCTTCGTCTCTGCTCTCTCAACAACTAGCTGAACTTGTGCTCCACGGTGGTGCTCCTCTCTCACATGATGACGACGACCTGACCAGACTCACTGTAAATTGCATCCTCACGCCGGCGTTCACCATTCTCGTGATTTCTCTTTCTAAATCCCTAACTCTCTGCCATAACTCCAGGCGTTCATCTTCCTCTCACGAATGAAGGTCTTTGCCCTGCTATTTCAGGAGGTAAATGGGAGTATTTCTAAATCCCCAACTCCCTCTCCTCGTTCATCTTCCTTGCACGAACGAAACCCTAACCCATTATGACTTTGGGTTTGTTTTGCAGACCCTCATCTTCCAAACTCCTCTCCCCCAAGGCGCCGAAGGCGACGACGACTCGTCTTCTCCACACGCCAGGTATCCCTGCTATATCTCCCTCTCACTTTCTTTGTTTTGTTTTTTTTTTTTTT
Organism: Telopea speciosissima; assembly: GCF_018873765.1. NCBI lineage: Eukaryota > Viridiplantae > Streptophyta > Magnoliopsida > Proteales > Proteaceae > Telopea > Telopea speciosissima. The sequence continues at coordinate 17,558,613 of NC_057922.1, forward strand.
TGCCATTATTGTGTCGACTTGAAACCAAATCAGTTACAAAGAAAGGGAAAATGGTAGAAGATCTGATTTCTTTACATTGCTTCTGTTTTTGTTTGTGTTTTTATTATTTTTTTTTTCATTTTTGTATTGATTTCTGAACCTTTTGTGGGTGCTCTGTCTTGCTCTTTTCCCAGTTTAGCCATTTGTGTCACTTAAATTGTTTGAACTTATAAAACATCGGTTGTCTTTCTTCCCTATTATGTACTGAGCTATGTACTGAGCACAAGTGGATGAACACATGACCTCCTTTATTTGTAAATTCAGGCTGATATGTTCATGAATGATGGACTATAGGCTAGGAAATAATTTAATTGAAGGTTGTTGGACTGTGAAACCTGAACTGTATCCCAGTTTTCATACCAATTGAAGGTTCTTGGATTAATTCACCTAGATATTGGAAAAGAAAATGAAATCCTATTTGTTTATGCAGTTTAAGGCCTTCTATTATTCTCATACTAAAGCTGGCAAGCTGATGTTGCATAGATTGCTGGGGTAGTTTTGAACATGACCACAGAGGCTTGGAATTTGAGACATTTCAGAAGTTATCCAAAATATTGGGTTGCCTGCTTAGACCAACAACTTGGGACATGTGATGAAAACAGCCATATTTCAGAATAGGGAAAGTTTACACTTTTGGGGTCAGTAATAGCTCTTGAATTGATATTCTGATCTCAATTGCTAGATGAGTGACTGTTAGGTTAAAGTTGGATACCAGCATTTTATTTGCATATCAGGAACAATTTCTCAAATGACAGGTGAAAACAATGTTAAATGAGCAAGGTTCGAAAACTTGGGTCTCGGTGGCATCTCAGTCAGGTCAGAAATCGAGTCCAGCCGAGATCTCGGCGAGTTGATGCATTTTTTTTTTTGGACTCGGACCCCCAACTCGGTGGGTTGTACACATATTTTGGGTCTGAAACTTGGTATCCAGTCTATTTCAGGCCATTTAAACATAATGGCATGCCCAGATTTGCCAAAAAACAAGTCCAAATATGAGTTTCACTTTGGACCATAGGTTGGTAGGCGACGAGTCGTACTAAAACAACATAATCTATATATAATTTAGTAAAACATAGCAAATTAGCAATCAAAACATTCTAATTAGCACACATCAATCAAAACATTCAAATAAAATATACATTACATCAATGTTCACTTAATTTGTTACATAAAATGAGATTGAACAAGAAATTCATCCCTATATCGATCCACATAGAATTCCCATGTCATGGAATTGCTATCGTGTTGCAGATAGTGTGACACAGACTTCCATATAAGTCTTCTGATCAACATATACCAATCTCCCTATCTTAGGGTACATGGGAGGCTGTTGGTATGAGGTGTAAGATCCACTGCTACTGTCATATTGAGTTTGAGACATGTATGACTGGTTTGGGACTAGAAATGTATACCCAACACCTGACCCAGAGCTTTGACTGTCATACTCAGCTGCTGACTGCCCATACTGACCATAGGCACTATAATTAGAACTGGTGCTCTGCTGGCCATAGTCATAGCCATGATGATGCTGAGATGATTGCCATGACTGATGCTCACTAGTATCTATACTCATGCTTCCGAAACTTGTAAGCATGGTGTTCATACTGCTGTTGTCCTCCTCCTGAGCATATGACTGATGTGAGTGTTTACGACCCTTCTTTCTGTTGTATGTTTTAGGGTGGCCACCATGGTCTTGATCTTGAGTGGCATGCGTAAACTGAGACTCACCGGTGAAACGCACAGGGTCCTCCTGCGTTCCAACTTCTTGCTTGTACTGCTCGCGCATCCCCTCATGACGATCATCATAATAACCGCCACTCCGCATGCCACTAGCAACAGCAGCTTCACCACCACCACCACCAGCATCACCATCACCATCACCATCACTAGCATCACCAGTGTCATCACCACCACCATCATCATCATCAGCAGGACTTCCTACAGCAGGCTCAAAAGGTTTCGGTGACTCTGCATGTGCACGCCCCTCTTGCGTCGACATATATTCATCAACATCAGTGCCGATTACAGACGCAATGGTGGGGTTGGACCTACCCCCAGATTGATCCATATCAGGTGTACCACGATCCCTCACCCACTGGAATAGGGGATCCTCATCGTCATCAGAGTCCTCTTGAAAAATGTTGGACAGTTTAATGGGTTCTTTATCATTGGCCTCAATTCCTTCACGTATGTGCCTCATCCTTAATCTCATATTGTAGTGCACATACACAAGCTGCTCCAGTCGTTCGCTACCCAACCTATTTCGCCTCTTTGAATGTATCAATGAGAATGTACTCCAGTTGCGCTCACATCCGGAGGATGAATAAGTTTGTGAGAGCACTCTCACTGCTATCTTCCTCAAGTTGGGTGAACTTGTACCATAAAGCACCCACCAGTCGGCTGCATTACAAATATAGAATAGTAAGAATATGTACATTCTAAAGAGATAAAATTATAATTCATAAATGTAATATCATGCCACCTACCAGGGTCCGACTTTTGTCTACCCTCCACTCATGACTAGTCGACCAAACTTGCTGAGGCCTCTCTAAGTATTTGATCTATTTTTAATTTGAGGCATTAGTATTTCCTATTTAGTAATTACATTCATAAACTAACTACCAAAGTGCCAAAGTCCCATACTCTCACCTCATCATTACAAGCAGCTTGTGTCTTTGGATGGGGCTCCAACTTCTGAGTAACAGCTTGAACTACCTCTAACAATTCTATGTCTAGCCCAAGATCATGGGAGTAGTGATACTTTGGATTCAAATAGTATGCTGGTAAAGTAAATACCACAAATATGATTTGTTAGTGACTTAATCACTTTAATGCCTTTAGGGTTTTGAATATATAAATGTAAAAAAGTTATAACATTTAAAGTATAAAGTATGTTGAACTCACCAGCCTTATGCAATGGATGACTAAAGTGCTTCTCCCACCGCTCATCAATGATGTTAGTGTAGGACTTTGCACTTCGAGGTATAGCAGCTCTAACCATTTCCTTCATTTTTTGGATGGCAGCATAAATGTGGCCCAAAGTAGGCTTCTTCTCTGTATCAACCATCCTCAGTACTGCCACCACTGGCTCTAATATGCCAACCACTTTCCCCAAGTCCTTCCAAAATCCATCATTTGCAATGGTCTGTTGTGCTACCTTTGCTTCTTCTGACTGAGAACCTTGCCAACCAAACCATTCATGACTTGCAAACATACACCTTAGACCTATCGCCTTACTCTGAAAGCTCTTCAATGCAATGTAATTGGTGGCAAATCGAGTGACACCAGGCCTCACTAAATCTCCATTGCATTTCTCCCTCATCAAGGCTAAAGCATAAGAATGGTTGTACACAAAAGTTGTCACTTGTTTTGCCCTATTTATCACACCCGCCACCAAAGTCTTTTCCCCCATGTCCTTCAGCATTAAATCAATAGAATGGGCTGCATATGGGGTCCAAAAGAGCCGGATCCTCTTACTCTTCTTATTCATCAACTTCTCTCCAGCCTTTTTATAGTTGGAACCGTTATCCGTCACAATTTGGATAACATTCCTTGGTCCTACCTCCTCCACCACTTACTTCAACTCCTTATACAAGTATGATGCATCCTTTATATGCTTTGATGCATCGATAGACTTCAAGAATATAGTCTTTCCATTGCAACTCACCATAAAATTTATGATGGACAGCTTAGTAGGTCCAGTCCAACCATCAGCCATAAGAGTAACCCCATATGTCTCCCACATTGGCTTCAAACCATCAATGTATTCTTTTAGCTCCTCTACCTCCTGAGGCAAATATACATTGTATAATTCAAATGGTGAAGGTCCTTTCCATCCTGCACCAGCCCTCCCTGCAGCATCAAGGAATGCATTATAGTATGTTCCTTGTGCTACATTGGCTGGAATGCCATGATAAAGCATAAACTTGCTGAAGGCTTTTCGTGCTTTCTCTTGTTTACCACCAAATACTTGTGGGATGGTTGGCTGGTAGGCATCTTGTTGCCTAAAAGTGGTGGGATCCTGCTCAAAAATGGGTTCTGAACCTTGTACTCGTGGTCGGGTTTGGGGTCGTGGTATATTTCTTGTCCCAGTGCTTCTCCTCCTCTCATCTTCTTGTACTGGTGCAGCTGAGCCAGATCCACCAGCTCCTCTTGCTTGCTCATATGCTCTTATATTATCAAAATGAAAACTTTGTCTACTCTCAGCCAAAGTCTGCTGGTAAATTCTCCATTCAGCCTTTGATTGAAATTCACTAGGTGGAGGCCCAATGTCAGTATCATCTCCGCCACGGACCTCTGCACCAGCGTGCTCTAGTATTGCCTCATTAAACTCTTGTTGCAATTTTTCCCTCTCAGATTTTTTTAATCTTCCTCCTTTTAAATGTTGTGTCATTACCACTTTCACTTGGATAGGAACATTTGGGCATGATGAAACATCCTTGCCTGTACCAGACAAGTGTTGCTTTAACCTGGTGGCTCCTCCAGTTAGCAACTTCCCACAATAATTGCATTTGGACTTCTTTTTGTCTGCGGACATGGGAACTCCATGTTGCCATGCTATATCAGACATTGTATACAAAATGTCTGATGTTTTACACTGTTACATAAAAAAACATATATTAATAACCATGGATCACTTAAAGTAAGGTATTCAAGATTTAAAGTATGCTATTCATAACTCTTAAACGTAATGTCAAGCTACTAGAACTATGAAATAACTATCTCTTATTTATCCCCTAACCCTAGTATTTATTTGTTAATTAAAAATAATATTTTGAATTTTTTTTAAAACTATTTATACCTTAAAGTATAAGAAAAATATAATATAATGATGAATTTGACATCATTTGAAGTTGAATATTATGTACATATGTTGTACATAATTTTCCATAAGCAATAAGTATTTTTCCTTAATATTATATATATATTTGTAATTTTTATAATATATTTATTAAATCTGAAAAATAAAATAATTTTTTTAATGGGTGAAAATAAAAAATTAATCCATGGGACTGTAGAGCATCCCAAGTAGTTTAACATATATCAAAATCATTTTCAAACAATCACTATTCATCCTATTTTTTTCATTTTCTTTTTTCAAATAAATCATTTATTTTTCCAGAAATTATAATAAATAATTTATTAACTGAAAAAAAAATCCGACTCCATGAAGTGATAGATCGGGCAAAGATGTTCAACATATATTAAAACCACATGAATCTAACAAGGATTACAAAATTTTTTTTTGGAAAAAATAGATTTGGGGAAGAAATAGAAAACACCTTTGAAATCTTGCAAATAGGTGATGATGCTCCAAATTGGCACTTGAATCTTCACTTTGGCACTTCAATCTAACTCCAAACAGTGCATTCCATCCAACAATCGAAAGAAAGAAGAAGAAATTTGAAGGAGAGGTGTTTTTCCCCTTGGTTTAGAGCCTAAGGACTTCTGTTCCTGCTCTCTCTTATGTTGGAAATGGGTTTTTGGGTGAAAATTGGGCTGAATACAAGTAAATAGCACCTTTGGGCCCAACCGAGATATCGCCGAGATCTCGGCGAGATATTATTTTTTTTGTACTAAAAATATCTTGATTTTCACCTTCGAGATATCACCGAGATCTCGGCCGAGAAATTGCACTTTTAGGAACCGACTAGCAACTCGACTCGATTTTGCCCAAAACCGAGAAACTCGGCGAGATCTCGCGAGTTCTCGAACCTTGTAAATGAGTAGTACAAGTGGTTTTCTGTAATGCCTTTTTATTTCTTTAATTCTTATCTTCTACCTTCTTATTTCTTTAATTCTTATCTTCTACCTTCTCAAATACATGCTTTTCCATGATTCTGAATCTACAGCAGAACATATAATTATACTAGGCTTCTATGTTTTGGGAGGACTCATCATCCTCCTCCCTGTCCAAAGAAAAGATGATGTAACCCTTTGCATCAAAAGAAAACTTAGTATATTCATGTGTTGAGTTTAACTACTAAACTTGTTAATCAATTTATGAGCTAACCTCCCTAGGAGCTGGAAGATTCTCTATCTCATAGAGTTTTGGGCTTTGGCTTCCCTGATGAACATCTCATTCCCTAGGACCAAGATTTGGAAATGATGTGGTTGATGGTCTAGCCAAGAGTGGTATTTTCTAGACAATGTTGTGTTGTTGGATGGTCATGTCAATTTATTGAACTTTTTCTGGATTTTGATTTGGTTAACATCTTTCATTTGATTTGAAACAAGGCCTGTTTTCTACATATATATTTGATTTAGAGAAGAAGAAATCAGGTTTTCTTCTGGTTTTTTTTTTTTTTAATGAAGGCAATTAACTAACTACACCACTGCTGCTGATAGCCTAACAGTAAATAATTTAATGGACTATAGGCCATGAAATAATTTAATGGACTACTAGAGGAAGCATTTTCTAGATGGCCAACAATGAAGACTACATAGGATCAATCACAGCTGAAACCAAGAAGCCCATTGCTACCAGGAGGTCTTGAGTTCAAGCCTCTTGGTTCACATCCTACATACCCCCCCTACCAATCAAAAAAATAAAAAAAATCACAGCTGAAACCAAGAAGCTTCATATATCTCCTCTACATCCCTTGCGTGTGATTTCCACTATCTATACCTCAAGCAGATTTTTTTCCCATTCCAATTGTGGTGTGGGTTATTTCAAATACATGTGGGTAATCTTAATTTTTTTTATTTATAGGTTGGGATTTTATAGGTTTTTTTGGTTGTGTGTGTTGCCCTGTTTAATTTGCTGGTTTATTAGTAACTAACTAACTACACCACTGCTCAGATAGGGTTCTCTTTTGGCATATGCGATCCATCCATATTAACATATATTTATTTTGTTTTCTTTTTGGAGTCTGATGATTTGGTTGGAATATTTTTCTTTCTCTCTTTTTTTTTTGTCACCTCTTAATGTGCATACTTTTCTTATGTTGCATTCCTGATCTCGTGTTCTAGCTGTCTTGTTTTCTGATATTATGTTATGTTAATTACACAGGAGAATATGCGAACAGATTACCTTGTAAGACCTGTTGGTCCTGCTGAAGTTGAGGAAGATGCTACTGATTTTGAGCCAGTCAGTGGAAGAGAATGGAGAGGAAGAAGATTTTGATGAATTTGAATTTGGGTTCTCTACTCTCAGTAGAATGAAAATGAATAGAGAAGAAAGTTAGAATGGGGCTCCATTCCTTCAACTATTTTGGCTTATCTTAGATAATGCCCCAGAACTAGCAATTGTTTTTCTTTTTTGATAATAAATGCTTTATTGCAACGAAAAGATACTAATTGTAGTTACTTCAATGGAAGCGTTGGAGAGAACAAAATGCTAAAATATTCAAGTTGCAATTCATTACATTTTCTTTTCAGTCAAAGGGTCCTAAACCTGCTTAGTTCAGGCTCTTCAATTTTTGGTTTGATTGGGACAGTCTAGTTTTCCTTGTACAATTTCTTTGCTCTACTATTGTAGCTCTCTTCAAGTCCTTGTCTTCATTGAACTGAACCACCAAAGATAAAGCTCATGCAAAAGTAAAAAGCAGGAACCAAAGGGGTCAAATTTTGGATAGAACCACAAATTTCAAAAATTTATCTTTCCAGTATCCATCATAGATCTTTCCAATTTATGCTCAATACCAATTAATAATATAAGAGGAAGAATTTTTGTTCCCATCAAAACTTAAGCAAAGAAGCATCATATCTCCAAGCTTTTACAAAGGTTCCACAATAGAAGCTAAACCATAACGTGATAGATACAGCAAATAACTTGGGTTTTTTTTCCCCTCCAACTTCTTGGAATTTTACCATTTCTGCCCAACTTCCAAGTATTGACTTATGATGCTTGCCCTTTGATAAATTGGAAGCCAACAAACATAAAACATAAATACATTTCAAGCATCCTAAAAAACCACTTGCGTAGTAATAGTATCCTTATCCTTCCAAACTGGCATAGTAATAGTATCCTCCCCAACAATAGTCATTCAAGATTAAGATGAACAAGCTAGAAATATTCTCATCGACCAAACTCATATGCACCAATAGTCCTTCAAGATTAAGATGAACAACCTAATCATCTGATTTCCAGAAATAGGCCAACATACCTCCATGAAAGCTTGAGTAAGAACATTGAAATTAAGAAAAATAAAAAAGCACAGAGAAGCTGCCTTGGATAAACTATATTGCTTCTCTTAGTACAAGCATGGCCTAGCCTTGATATTAAGTAACATAAGTCTTTTACTACTTCAAACTCCCAGAATGAGCAAAAGAGTGAAGAACATACTAGAAATAGAAAACCCAAGAAAGAGAAGTCAAAGGAACCCCCTTTTTTTTTTTTTTAATAAAAGTTTGGATTTTCAGACAAACTAGACAAAAAAGGAACTCAATCCTCACATATCAACCATTTATAAAAGTTTTTACAAGATGAAGTACATATAACAGTTCTTCAATTGACTGAATTGGTCTGCCCATATTAAGAATTATGAAACCAAAAAATAAGCTTCAAGCCCCTTGGAGTACTCTTCTTCATAGGACGCTTGTAATAATTCTCCCTAAGAACCATGTCATCCACATAAGACCAAGTAGGCCCTCTTGGAGTGATCTCTGCCCACAAGAACCTCTTTGAGTATGGGTTCATAAGACTTTCAGGGAATTCCTCAACAGTTTCACAGAGCAATCCCTGCAAATAAACAAAATAAACCACAGTTAATATGATAAGAACAAAATTCTCCAAGACTCTCACATTTAATAGACACTTTATTACCGTGTGTTGTTTTTATATGAGGTGTCTATCAGTGTAAACTTTTTTGGTTAGATGGGGTTATATGGGGAAAGAGAGAGAGAGAGAGAGAAGGCAAAGGTGGCTTTAATGCAGGGAACTTGGACTGATCCTAGCTCTTATGGATCCCAATCAAATGGAATGAGAAATGGTGTTCAGAACCCAAAATAAAACTCAAGTTGTTAAAGAGATATCTTTATGAATATTATTGCACTGGGTTCAGCTCATATAGATCCTCCCCTGTACATTACTAAAATTCTAACAAGGAAGCACCATCATGAGGAAACAGTGAGGAAGTGTAGTTTGTAAGCACTGAGCAGAGACAGCTGGGTTCAGGTCTGTGTTTATAGTTCTTGACAATTTGATTCATCATCTTCAATTACTATAATGTTAGGTATTGAAAATGATTCAGAGCTGATAAATCATAAAGAAAGAAAGATAAGGCAGTCCATATAAGTAACTTGCCTAAAGCATCCAAACCCTTTTCTGTCTCTAGTACGGCCTCGTGAATCTGGCATTTTCTAAGGACGTTTCTGAATGCATGGACATGGAAGCAATTAGCAATAGCAAGTCAAACTGAAATTACTACTGATGATGATGCCAATATAGACAAGTTTCCAAATCTATTATGTGCTTTTTCACAATGACATAAAGACCTCCAAACTAGAGAATTGCTGTCCCACTTTAAATCAATAACACAATTTCATAATATATACTTGACCACCCACCCTTCACCCCACAATTCCATAACACAATTCGTAGTTGGAAACAGAACTAACCTCTCCTCTCCCTCAACACAAAATCTTACCCCCCCAAATATCATGCTTGTCTTCCCTCCGACAGCCTTGTTTATTACATACATATCTCCTCGAAGTTATTACTGTCTTATCTATTCTCCGCTTATTTGCAAGTTCCTTCCTAACACTAAAACCCAATCTTCCTCCATAGCTATTATAGAAATCATATGCCTCCGTCTCTGAATTAAATTGCATGCCGATTTTAGGCTTTTCCTCATCATCTAGACCTATGTTTTTATCCGGTGTAGCTATTGGATTATCCATAACCCACCTGAACAATAGCAAACAAAGTTTAAAAAAGAAAAACAAAAAAACAAAAACCAACCACACATCTTTATATATTTCAAGAAATAAGAAGGTAGAAGATAAGAATTAAAGAAATAAGAAGGCATTACAGAAAACCACTTGTACTACTCATTGAACATTGTTTTCACCTGTCATTTGAGAAATTGTTCCTGATATGTAAATAAAATGCTGGTATCCAACTTTAACCTAACAGTCGCAATTGAGATCAGAATATCAATTCAAGAGCTATTACTGACCCCAAAACTGTAAACTTTCTCTATTCTGAAATATGGCTGTTTTCATCACATGTCCCAAGTTGTTGGTCTAAGCAGACAACCCAATATTTTGGATAACTTCTGAAATGTCACAAATTCCAAGCCTCTCTAGTCATGTTCAAAACTACCCCAGCAATCTATGTAGTATCAGTTTGCCAGCTTTAGTATGAGACTAATAGAAGGCCTTAAACTGCATAAACAAATAGGATTTCATTTTCTTTTCCAATATCTAGGTGAATTAATCCAAGAACCTTCAATTGGTATGCGGGATACTGATTCAGGTTTCACGATCCAACAACCTTCAATTAAATTATTTCCTAGCCTATAGTCCATCATTCATGAACATATCAGCCTGAATTTACAAATAAAGGAGGTCATGTGTTCATCCACTTGTGCTCAGTACAGAATAGGGAAGAAAGACAATCGATGTTTTATAAGTTCAAACAATTTAAGTGACATAAATGGCTAAACTGGGAAGAGAGCAAGATAGAGCACCCACAAAAGGTTCATAAATCGATACAAAAATGAAAAAAAATAATAAAAACACAAACAAAAACAGATGCAGTGTAAAGAAATCAGATCTTCTACCATTTTCCCTTTCTCTGTAAATTGATTTGGTTCCAAATCGACACAATAATGGCAAAAAAAAAAAAAAAAAAAAAACAAAGAAAGTGAGAGGCAGATATAGCAGAGATACCTGGCGTGTGGAGAAGACGAGTCGTCGTCGCCTCCGACGCCTTGGGGGAGAAGAGTTTGCAAGATGAGGGTCTGCAAAACAAACCCAAAGTCAGAATGGGTTAGGGTTTCGTTCGTGCAAGGAAGATGAACGAGGAGAGGGAGTTGGGGATTTAGAAATACTCCCATTTACCTTCGTTCGTGAGAGGAAGAGGAACGCCTGGAGTTATGGCAGAGAGTTAGGGATTTAGAAAGAGAAACCACAAGAAAAGTGAACGCCGGCGTGAGGATGCAATTCACAGTGAGTCTGGTCAGGTCGTTGTCATCATGTGAGAGAGGAGTACCACTGTGGAGCACAAGTTCAGAGCAGAGACGAAGAGAGAATGGAAGGAAACTTTCGATTGAGCCAAAAGAAAGATAAATTACCATTTTAATTTAGACCGTAAGATCATTTAACGCCACGTGTTTTCATCTTAGGTGTGTAATTGAAATGTAATTGAAAAGTTGTTATTGAGACGATAAAAATCCCCTCCCACAGAGAACTTTTGCTCTTTATTTATATTACACTGGTCTTTAATGAGCACGTAGCAATCAAATGTTCTTTTGATAGCTAAAGAAGTAATTTCTTGTAAAACTCTCAGGTAACGAACAGTCACAAAGAGTAGAGGAAGATGAACCGTCATCATTCCTTACGACTCTCGCTCTCTCTGGTTACAGCGACAAGGTATATCCCAATATCTCTGTCTTCTCTCTCCTCTTTATTCAGCTGGAGAGGATAATTTTCCCTATTGAGTTAGGGTTTGTGTTGATGTTTGTATGTCTCTCTTTCTCTGTTTCTCTCTCATCATTGGCCTCACTGAAAATGGTTAAACAATCGTAGGGTGCGTGCTGGTATTGCACAGAATAGTGGAGAGAAAAGGGCTCTTTCTTATTAATGCTCTCCAATTCCACAAAAAGGGCTCTTTCTTGTAAAACGACATTCAAAGGTAATCAATGATCCGACCGTATTTTTATTTGAATCATATTCAACGTTCAGTTGTTTGGCTTTGAGTTTCGATCGATCAGTATTTGATATCTCATATGGGCTCTGCAGGCAATTGAATTGTGTGAATCTTAGATTCATCAATTTCATCCTCTTCTTTGCCCCAATCTCCTTACTTTTGGGTGATCCTGTGTTGCTGCATTTTCCGTTTTGAGATAGTTCTTTTAAGGGGGTGAGGGGGGCTCGAATGACATTTGTGATCAATGCTTGGTGACAGAGTAGAGTAGTAGGTTTTATATGTGGGTAGAGAGTCAGGCAACAAGAGAGACAAGCCTTTCCATGGGGCTTTGGTTGCAATGCTCCTCAACGACATTTTGGCATCCAGGCTCGAGCCAGGTGCGCCTGTGCTGCACCTTATGGTCGTCATTTATTTGGTTTCGATGAGACTCGTTCACTAGTCATCTAATATGCCCTACACCAAAATGCTTTACCAATTCTTAGAACTAGTACTATCTGCAGTATTAAAAATATGTCCACAAAATTGGAGAGTTGAAACCTTCAAGTGGAGGGGGGGGGGGGGCAAAACTGATTCGAATCGATATGAGCTTATTGGATCATGTTTTAGATTAGAGTTTTGTGACATTAAAATCAAATTGGATCATACTGAAATTGATAAGACACCGAATCGAATATCAGATCAAAACTGAACCCAAATTGATATAACCAAATATCAGCCTGAAATTCATAAAAGAAAAAATTATTTCATACTTTAAAATATATTTACATGGTAAGCCAAAACCAAATTGAAACCAAACCAAAACGAGTACAGCCTTATTGGATAATGTTTTGGACTTCCTCATTCTCACACCGAAACTGATGAAACCGGTAGGTAGGTTTGAAACAATAACATAGCACCAATCCTATATAGGGATTAGGGATTGATTCAGCTGCTTTCCTGTGCTCAAAACTATGTCCCATTAAAAATTAATTGAGTTTCTGAAACCTCAAACATCTAACACCAAATGTAGTCCTATTAGGAGTGGCAATTTTTCAAGCTAAACTAACATATATGGCATGTCACAGATTTTAGCCAGACATAACTTAGCCCAGCCCATATCCTAATTGTGGACCGACCTGAAATTTTGGGCTTTGTGTTCTAAATTTCTATCAACTATTGTAACCCAGAACCATCCCAAGTTTGATATCGGGCCTCAATGAATCCGTCCCAAATAAGGGTGTCAATCAGTACGATATCAGTTATTCGGTATGGTTTTGACAGTAGATACCGAAACCATTCCATTTCGAGAATATTAGTATATTTTCAATACCAATACCGAACCAGATTGGTACGGTTTCTTATTGGGTATGGAAATGGTTTCTTATTCGGTACAAGGTGCGCTTATGACCAAATAGTTGCTATTCCATTTGGCTGTGGGTTTGTAGAGAGGTACGTGATAGAAATGATATCATGTATTTTCTCTTTTCCCATTCTTGCTTAGGTTACATGTAGCAAGATCAACTACTAAGTAGCACCTGATTGAATAGAAGGTAGCGTAATTTAACCTCCGAATTCAGATATATAAAGAAGAAAAATATTAAACTGTAGGAGATTAGGAGGTAATGTAATTCGGTACGGTTCAGTTTGGTTTTAAATGGTCGATTTCGATTCTAAATTGACACCTTTAATCCCAAATTTATACATTGTGGATTGGTTGTCGTGTTATCTATAATGGTAATTTTGATCTATCTTTAAGCAACACTGGCTGGTTAGCAATTCTTGATATCAAATTCACAGTTTACTTTACCATCTTTTGATCATGCTCTTGTAAGGAATCCATAAAAACAAGAGGTTTGGGGACTACTTCTCGGATTGTAAAAAGCGTAGGAGTTAGGATGGATAGAAATGACAATTTGGACGGATTGCGAGCAACTGGTTCGATGGCTAGAACAAAGAAATAAGTAAAGGCTGGCCTTCAGAAATATTTAATCTTTCTCTTAGATGCGTTATTATGTTTAATAAAATCTTTTTGTTATCTTAATATTATCAAATAAGATAGAGATAAGGTCTCTATAGACTATAGCTATCTAATAAATGGCCAGTAAAAAGTAGAGGGGAAAGTCTTAATGTAACAGTATCAATAGGTGTACCAATTTTCTTTTTAATTACTTGAAGTTTTATTCTTTTTAAAAAAATATATCCTAATTGCTCCTACCTATACGTGAATGAGCAAAAGGGAGAGTATTACATTCACTCTTATCCTCACTGATTTTCTAGGAAGGTAGGGCTGCAACAGGATAGGGTTGGGTTGGGTTGGGTTTTAAAATCACAGTCCAACCTTGAGTATCCTTTAGTTGGGCCCAGGCCTGACCCAACCCTGACTCGGGGCCTGTAAAATCCAACCCTGACCTGCCCTTAGGATCCGATTGGGTTGATCCTGATTGGCCCTGATCATAGAGTGTTGAGTTGGGTCGAGGAGAAAATTATCAATTTTACATAAAATAACACTGTAATAAAATATATTATTATTTATTACCTTCGTATATAATATGTTATATAACAAAATATGTGTGACATTTAAAGTTTATAATATATATAGTATAAAAATATATATTTTATGTATAACTTAAAATAGGGTCAAGATGGATCGGGTCAGGGCGGACTCAACCCGAGGTCTCAACCATTGTCCGTTCAGGGCCAGAAATTTCCAATCCTGACCCACCCTCAGAGCCAAGTATCTCAACCTAGGCCCTGTTCTGGCTCAGGGCGGGCTAGGAGAGTTTGGGCCGACAGGGCCAAACTTGTACCCCTAGGTTTAAGCATATATGGTTTGATGTATCGGCTGATCCACATCTAATGGAGGATCTAGATCTGTCGCCACCGGTCCCCCGTGGGAACGAGATCCAAACTCCGATCTATTGCCCATAAATAAATTAATTACAGGAGAGTATGTGCTTTTTAAAAGGTAAGGGGAGATTAGCCTATTGCTTAAAATGGGTTAATAAATTGACGGTCATGATTTGTTTGTCACATGAAGTAGATCATGATTCCTTTGTCACCTCAAGCTGTAAAGAAATATGCTTCCCTAACCCAATAGAGGATGAGATTTTCATCTTTTCAACACTTTTATAGCTGCACTTGGCACATGAAATGGAACTGATAAGAAAAACAAAAAAACAGACGAAATGGAATTGAAAATTTTTAGCAGAGCTGAGTGGCTGACAGCGAGCTCCATGCCCTCTTGGGGTCTGGAGGAAAATTATCTCCTTCAGTTCTCTACCGGTCTACTTCCCTAGTTCCTTTAATAGGGGTGGTAGATCCCACCTGAGTAGAGTGTTCGGGCAAGGGTAGGATTGTTGTTCCAACCCTTCTTGTTAGAGGAATTGGAGAACTGGACTGACAGGGAACTGAAGGAAATAAAGATCCAAGGTTTGGAGGGTGATGAGGGTTTTTTTTGGTGCTTCGCACATACTGGAGCTAGAGAGGGATCCACGAGGGACTTGCAAGGGCATAAGACCACACTTATTATACTTAAATATCTAGTAGTATTACTATATGTCTAGAAGGGTGGGGGTAGGAGTCGAAAACTCTACTCCCTGTGGGTGGAGGAGGCACGGCAACTAAGCTAGAAGCTCATCCACCTTCATCCTTACTTTATATCCTCTTAAAAAAATGGCTAATAAACAGTTGTGGCACTTAAAAGGTTTAGGGCTTGAGTTTCGAATGTTCAAGTTCCCCCACCTCCCTTCAGGAAAAGGTTATCAAATCTAACGTGGGTGTGAAATGGGGTGGTTCTGAGTAATCAGGACAGTTCTTTATTAATTCCGATCCTAACGGGATTAATCTCAGGACTGTCTCATATACTAAACAGTCCCAAAATTAGGATTCAATCTCATTTAATATTGGTACGATAACGAATTCAGGCAATCAAAGTCTAAAACATTAAACATGGCAAAAATTTCTTAGCATACTAATAACTTCTCATGCATACAAATAATTGATTATATATTCCTAAGCATACAATTAATCAAATATCAATTCTTAAGAATACAATCACCCAAACTTGCCATGATCTCATTAGTTTTTGGTTACAACAATTAACAGCATAATTAATAACCCTTAATTTTTCCTGATAATCACAACATAACCTCTATATATGTCAAACTAAATAATTAATTTAAGCACATTAATGGGTTCTAACAGTTGCAATTTTAATGGTTTCCTTATTGGGCTTTTGGTTTTAGACCCATTCGAAAACCCGTCACAGAACCATCCTTTCCCATTTAACAATTGGTCCCAAATTTAGTTCACAAAACTATCCCATCCTCCCATGTAGCAACGGGATGGGCCGGGTTGTAGGTTTTAGCAGGTTGGATTTGGGATGATTCCCCGATTCCAGACCTAAATTGATACGTTTAATAGATGCGTGCAGATGAATAAGGCCTCAGGGTACAGACCGTCACAATAGGCCTTAGTTTGATACGGATGCAGCGTTCCTAAACAGATGGGTCCCATTCCCACCTGGCCACCCCCTTTTATCACCTGCGGTTCCCCTGTCCGGTACGGTTCCCTAGTGCCTCTAATAAAAGGGGGTGGACCCCACCCGGGCAGTATGTTCGGTCAGGGGGTGGAATGGTCACTTCAGCCCCCCTATGAGAGAAACCGCACAACCGTACCGGTCAACGAACCTCAGGGGATAAAGGTCCCGACCCCCCACCCACATCCAACCACATAGGTATGGCCTAAGAACATTTATTCCCAAGTGAGTTGAAAACCGTTTCCGAAATAGTCTTGTTTTGAAATAAAAATCAAATTATTTATCAAACGGTTTCACGGTTCTGTTGTAAACAACTCAGTTTGATTTCAATAAATAGTTTTGATTTGAAACTCAAGATTCACGTGGTGTATGAAAATTTTCTCCTCTCAGGTTCCCTGCCCGGTCAGGTTCGTAGGTTCCTCTCATAGGAAGGCGGAAATGACGACCTCACCGCATTCGGGCAGTGTGTTCGGGCAGGGGGTGAGGTCATCATTTCTCGCCCCCTATGAGAGGAACCTACGAACCTGACCGGGCAGGGAACCTGAGAGGAGTTACGAGCCACAAAAGGCTGTTATCCAATTGTTTTCTTAATCTCATTTTCAGATCCTTGTATAAGATTGATCTTACATCCCCATATATCAAACATTTTATGTACAATCATCTCTAATCAAAGCCAAAGAAGATTTCAACCCTAAGCTATACATGCCTTTCCTCACCACTTCTCCAATGGCTATTTTATGTCTTATCCCTAATTTTTTTAACTCTTTCAATTTTATGTACTGGAGCATTCGAAGGCCTACGTCACACATATTCATGCCACCTCAGAAGGGTATTTCGTAACATATCATGAATACGGGCTAGTTCAAGGTTTGCTCTACTTTGTTCATGGGAGAAACTTCATTATCGGAGAGTGTGCGCTCTGTGCCCAGACATAGAGGGGGGGGGGGGAGGGGCGAAATGACTGCCTCACCCCAAAAAAGGTGATAATGACCGCCCTATTGATGCCGCCTTGCATGCTCTCATTGACCCCCTTACATGCAAGGGCCATTCTCTCACACAAAGAACTCTTGCCCTTTGTTCAATCATTATTTTGTTTTTTGGTTTTTTTCTTTCTAGTTTTACCACTCATCCCCCATAACATCCTCATTCCAGCCACATTAATTTGTTTAAATGCTTTTTCTTTATTGCCCAACATTCATCCCTATACATCATTGCTCGTTGTATAACTATTCCATCAAATTTTCCTAATCTATGTGTCACCTTTGCTCTGTTTTATTTTCTTCGTGTTTCTTGGTGTTTGTTTTAACACTTCCTCCAATGAGAATGCCTTCTTCCCTCTCCTTCATGTATCATAATCATATCTCAGAACTCCTCTTCTTCATGTATCCAAATCGTACATCAAAATTGTACAGTGCTTCTCTCTATCTAATTTTCCTTTGTCGAAAATGATGTAAGCACTTCTACAAAGAAAAAATGATCCACAATTGTACCTTCCTGTATCATAATCATATCTCAAAACACCTCTTCTTCACGTATCCAAATCGTGCATCAAAATTGTACAGTGCTTCTCTCTATCTAATTTTCCTTTGTCGAAAATGATGCAAGCACTTCTACAAAGAAAAAATGATCCACAACTGTACCTCCTCCCACTCTCCTTGCGCACTGCTCATTCCCCAGATCTCCATGGACCATTTGTGACAATCTACCAAACCCTACTCTAATACCATTTGTTAAGGACAAATGTGCAAACAATAGGAAGAAACCAAGAAAATAATTACACACAACATAAGGAATTTAAAGTAGTTTGGCATGTATGCCAAAAAAATAAAAAAAAAAATTTACACCACTTTCCCCCTCACAATGTGATCTCCTTTACTTGTGTCTAAGATTTTCATAAAGAGACAATATATAGGAATTCCTAAAACCCCTTATCCTCATATAATTACAATTTTAACCTTGTACATGTAATGGATCCAAAATGTGACTCAATCACTTGAGGATTATATACAAGCTCAATAAAGAATCAAAATAATAGTCACTCAAGTATATACAAGGTCCTTTCTAAATATATATATATATATATATACAAGCTCCTTTACCCACAAAAAAAAAAAAACAAAACAAAAGTATATGCAAGCTCAATAAAGAGTCAAAATAATAATTGATTTATGGTGAAATATTGTAGTGGAATAATTCAGGGATATATGGTTTGAGATTCGAGAGTTCACATCTTGTTTTTTTTTATTCTTTTTAAGAAAAATAGGATTTTGTGGATAGGTCGATTGCCCCAGCTGCCTTTGATGCACCGGGCTCATCTCTAGGTCGGCTGAGCGCCCATCCGAGGGCTGGGTAAGTTAGGCGTGCTTCGAGATGAACCGTTGGATACCATCTCTGGAGAGGAGTCGGATTCGCCTTTGGTTCCCTCCAAGGAAAACACGTGGACAGGCAAATACGTTTTTATCCGTAAAAACGGACGAATGAGAAGATGTTCGACTTTTCTGAGCAAATGCTTATTCGCCACGTGGATAATCCCTAAACGTAACTTTCGGTCACTAAAAGATGGGAAGATCATGGGCCCACCAAAACAATTTTGTCCGTTACAAATTGATTGCAGAATGTACGAGGAGATCTTCTTCAGATTTCTCTTTCTTTCTCTCTCTTTCTTTGCACAATTGCACATATGGTCCTGTTTGGACTTTTAAGGGAGGTGGATATATTGCTGTCATGCACAAATTTCCATTTTCCAGACCCAAAAAACCAGAAAAAAAAAAAGAGAGGGATTCTCTTTGGAAAAGTAAAAGGAAACGATGCCTCCATGAAACAAATTCGCCTACCTTCATTTTACCGTAATAATTTACATTTAAAAAATAAATCTGGATAATCTAAACCCAATAGACAGACAAACAGGGACCAGACGACTTTCTCTCTCGCTCTATCTCTCTCTCTCTCTTTCTCCGTGTGGGGAACACAGAAAGTGACCCTCATATCATCAAGACCAGAAGAATCGATCGAAGGCTGCTATCCATATATTGCGGAATGCGTACGTTAAATCTGAGCCTCCATCTCCTTCGATCCACAGTAATTTAAGAAGCATAATATATAATCCATCTCTTATTCTCTTCTTCCATCAACGCAAACCCTTTTGCTTTAAACTTTTGGAATCTTGTTTAATGGACAGTGGGGGATCCATTCTATGATTGTAAACTGGATCGTGTTTCCAACGCTTGATTCATTCTTGTGTGACCCCACCATCTCACCAATCTCTACCGCTGCCACATCTGTCTATTTCTACTACTGATCGAAGTTGTCAATCCATATCTCTCTCTCTCTCTCACTCTCTCTCTCTCTCTCTCTCTCTATATATATATATATATATATATATTTAGAGGGATATTCTTAATGCCTCCTTAATCATGGAAGAAGTTGTTCTCCTAAAATATGCTACATGTTTAATTTTACAATGTAAACACTCTCCCTCATTAGTCATGATCATACTTTACAAATATATTCCTTTTGCCATATGTTTAGGGAATTTGGATCCAGTGAAGCTATCCGATTTTTTCAACACATGATCTCTATGAATTGCCATTTCGATTCTTTAGTATATGGTTAAAAACAACCCATATGTTCCCATATGTATAAGCATCTCATCCACAGGTCAACTCTTTTGTACGTGGTCGATCCATGGCTTGCTCTGTTAGTTGGCACCTTTTCCTTTAGAAGAGCTTGGTCTGTGGATTAAGTCCCCTTGATGGCATCTAAATTCACACAACTGCTAACATTAAACTATAATAAATTGATAGTAAATACCTTTCATTGATGTGTGTGGTGGGCCACGAATGAGTTGATGTATCATGTTTTCCATATCACCCGTCACATCATGTGATAACTTTTAATCTAGTAAAATATTATTAAATTTTTAGGGAGAAAGAACACTACCTGGATGCGTGCAATGCGCTGCCTCTACCCCCAATTATAGGGACACACTAAATATATAATTAGACAATGTTTTATAACAAATTTTTTCTTTATCGAATCGTTCAAAATTTTAACAATCCAATAAGAAGGTTTTCATGGGCAAATATTTACTCTTTCAATATCTGTTTCATTTGTAGGGTCAACCCACGATCTCAAGGAATAAATGAATTGGATCCTAGTTCGTCCTGCCATCTCACCCAATGATTCATTAGGATCTATTTTCAATAGAACCTTTTGCAGGTTTCGTCGTTTCCTTTGTTTCCCGATTAATGGATAGACCCAAACTTTACAATATGTGGACAAGGCTAACGTACACATGGCCAAAAGAGAATGTCTCCTTTGATATATATATGAACCATATGTATGGGCCACGTCTACCCTTCACCTGGGCAAAGAGCTTCTATCATTGAAACCTGACTGCATAGTATCCCATGAGAGTATAAAACGAGGCTCACTCGTTGCTTTCAGGCTACAAAGCGACGAAGAAATTTTTTTGTCCCGTATTTATGGAAACAGCACCAGAAGACATTTAAGGATTAATTCACTTTTGCGTGGTGAAAAGTAACGCTTCACCACCTGCATCTCATATATCATGTGGTCTTGTGATAATGTTAAGTAAGGTAGTCTTTTTCAAGCGGTTTCACTTTGTTTCAAGGTTTTTATTTGGAGGCAGATAGTCCTTTCCATTACTCCAACCCTTGACGTGGTGTTTGGCTTTGATACCAAATGTTAGTTACTTGATTGATACTTTAAAAGTTGCAGAGCTGATGGAACGCATTAAATCAAGCCATTTAACCTATCCCATTTTAAGCTTGCCCAATCTAGTGCCCATACATCAGATTGAGTCCCATTAGACACATTACAGGTAGTGTACAGGTGGGTCCTATATATAATTTGTTAATTAAAATGTATTTTAAATGTTTTTTTTTTTTTGGTGTGTGTTATCAATTTTTGAATTGATTTCAATTATATGTCAAAAAAAGGTTAAAAAAAAACCGAAGTTCTAAATGAGTTTGTCCTTTTTTAGACATGAAGGCTTTTTTTTTTTAATTGAATTTGCCCATTAGTTAAAATTTATGTCCAATATTTTTCAAATCTAAATGTTTAAGACCATACAATCCGTTTTCAAAATATTTGATCATTTTTTTATTATCTCATTCGAATTTTAACCATTTTAAATACCACATAATGATCAAAGTTTTTTTACCATTCACATTTTAACCAACTAAGGTTCTATACCAATTGTCTAACCTGACTTATTTCAAATTTGAGGCCAAAACGCTTAAAGGTTTTTTTTTTCCCACTTAAAGTAAATATTAAACAATGGTTACTGTTCTTATTCATTTTTTATTGAAATTTTTTTCCCACTTAAAGTAAATATTAACGCTTGGGCAAGGCGCTCGGATAGGGATAAGGCGGTCTTTGCACATCCCGTTGTGTATAGAGCACAGATGAAAGTAGGGACAGACGGAAGTAGAGGATCCGGACTCCTAAAGCAGTGGTAAGGCTGCGTCCGTAAATACGTCCTCTTTAAATGAGATGGATGCAAAGTAATAGATCCACTCATGTACCCCATGTAAGTCAGTGATGAAACACAAAACATCATCAGGCAATGATGAAATATAGCACCCATCAAGTAAAAGGCCTCAAATCGTATGGTTGTTCACATATCTGATGAACCTGTTTCTTTACAGGCATCAATTTTCTATCTGTACCCCCACACTGTATGTGGGATTTAACATTTTGAAATTGAGTCATGTGGCAAGATATGAAAGCCTCAAGAATAGGGGTGGTAGTGAAAAGTGTAGGGTCGGGTAATATGGTCTTAACCTTCCCCTTGAAGTGTAAATTTTTTTTTGTTTTTTGGTATGTCAACCCTTATCCTACAGGGTTGAGCGAGCTTATACTTTAAGTGGAAAAAAAATGGCCCTATTAGGTAGTGTTGTGTCAAGAACTGTGCTGGAGCAAGCTGTTGCTGCAATACAGAGTTAGTAAGAGAGGGCTGGGTTGAGTCGGTTTCTCCACTCAGATGCTTAAGTCAGAACTCTTAGCAACAGATAAGAATAATTGAATTCAGATGATCATGGTCGATATTTACCCAGTTATTTATAGGGGATGAGTGAAGCATTGTGGGTAAAATCGTGTCCCATCAAGAATGGAGAGTCCTGGGCATGGAGTGAGAGAATTTAGGAGAAGGATAGGTTAATCCCCTAA
Source organism: Telopea speciosissima (assembly GCF_018873765.1). NCBI lineage: Eukaryota > Viridiplantae > Streptophyta > Magnoliopsida > Proteales > Proteaceae > Telopea > Telopea speciosissima. Next base: position 17,581,175 of record NC_057922.1, read on the forward strand.
TTCTCTTGTACCTTATTAGGCGGCGCATGGGTGATAATCTCGGGCCAGCAAGGCCGGCCCTGCGTTCCTTCTTCATGAAGTGTACATGGTACCCGGGTCGTCCTCGTTCTACGCAGGGAGGCCATGGTCCCATCCGGTTGTACTTTTAGGATGACTTGGTCCAACGACTTCTCGTTACTCGACTGTAACTGGCCTTGTGTCTACGACACTTGAGGTCGTGTATGTGAACTCCATCTCGCTCTTTGGATAGAGACAGATCGTGATCATTCCGCATGACCTCAGCTCGCCCCCGATACACGTGTCAGCCTCTCATTGACTGACAGTTTTGAGACGTATCAGGTAGGTAAACTATTAAGGCATATAAAAGCTTCAATATTTTCTTTTGGACCGAGTTTTCGTCCACCCACAGTGAACCTCATTCACAACAGGGTGGGAGAGGGCGGGGATGGATATCAAGAGGGTATTTTGGAATATACTAAAACATTAGGAGAAGTTTGTGAACCCTAGGATGGGTAAACCGTCCTCTATGGGTGGAGGAAAAATTAATCCTTTTTTACCCTTAATTCTTATAATAAACCAACAAAATTCTTCAATATTAAAAAATGAGAGAGAGATTTAAGCTAAAAGTGATATTTTATACACGCCAAACCAATGGCGGAGGTGACACACTATCTTTAATGAGAGAGAGAGAGATGCCAAGGATATTGAATCCTCAATATGCTTGGGTTTGCTTAGAGCAACACTCCCTCCTTTTTTTAGCTTATTCCGAAAGGCCAATATTTGTTTATTTTTGGCTTAAGACTGACTGCATTCGAATAAAAAACTGATTCTGGGCCCAGTGTGTGGAGCTAGCAAGTGTGGGTAACGGCCCATGAGATTGAGGTTGATGAAGCACATCTTGATGACAAGTGGCATCCATTTATTCAAAAATAAAATTCGTTTCAATGAATGACAATGTTAACCATTTCTACTATAAGACCGTTAAAAAATTGAAGGAAAAAGGGTCAACTCGAATAATCCAAAATGCAAACCTGAAGCGCAAATGTGCATGTTTGAAACCTATCGAGTAACCCGAAACTCCTCAAACGTAATTGAAAAACCAGGTCTTTAATTAGAGTCCACTTGCCCTTTTCAAAATTCAATGATTAGGACGATTAAAACTAAATCAGGATGAGTTATGTTTTTTTTACTGAAATATCTGTTAACAAAATTTTCTTTGTAGACACTCCATTTTGTTACCCTTTGATAATTCTGAGCCAAAGGGATTGATTCATCTTTTATATTTTATTTTGAAATTATCAAAATATCACTCGGATAGATTAATTAAAAAATAAATAAATAATGGTTATAAAGAAAGTCTGAAATTCATGATCTAAGTGCATTTTGTTAAAAAAAATCCAGTATTTGATGATGGTGCAACAATGGGTTGATGTAGAAATCATTTTATATGATTTTTGGCCATATGAGTCTCATGCTTGAAAGAAATTTTCAATCAATTTTTAACCAAGTACAAGTTTGGAAAGAAGTAGATGTCTTTCGCTTTGGATTTGATGAATGGAAGTGATCTTTTAGAGCGAGTTCTAGCAGTAGAAGAGGTAGAGCCATGTCAAATCATGCGACAATGGTAAACTGTACTGGACACCTCAAGTAAGGGTGTGGGTCATGCCAATTTGAATATGATGGACATGCAATGACACCCTGGGTGAGGGTGTATGGTATGTCTGTTAGGTATGACTGACAGACAGACATAGAGGTAGAGTTTGTAGAATTGACAACAATACCGATCTTGTTTCAAGGTACGTGGCTTACAGAATTCAAGCCAAAGTGAAGATTGTTGGATTGAGTGTGTTTTATATTCTATGAGTCTACATCATTATTATTGGGTCTATATTTGTTATCGGGTGGGTTTTGGGTTCACTACTTGTATGAAGTTAAAATTGTAATTGTGTGGGAATTAGGGCTTGTAAGGTTTCCTATATAATCTTTGTTAGGAAAATCCTAAACAAGTAAAAGAGATAACTTTATGAAATGGAAAGTAGTGTATTGAGTTTTTCTGACTTAATGAAAAATCGTTAGTTCTCTCAAGTAGATGTATGCATTTGTGTCGAATAATGTTAAATTCATTGTATTATGTAATTGTTTGTTTGGTTTCTTCTTTATGATTGCACATTCGTAATTTACAATTCCTCCCAAACCCAAAATTAACAATTGAAAATATAAACATTCTCAATGTAAGGTGAAATATATGAGATATTTCGATGAAATAGGTCTAGCATGCAAGATGGATATTTTGAAAATATCTTCTAAGAAGCCAATAAAATTCGTACATTATAGGAAAACCAGGAAAAAGACCGAGTACTTACTTAACTTATCACCCAATAAAAACCAAATTTAAAGAACCTTCCAATGGAGTGAACCACCGACGACCACGTAGTGTGGACCATGCACGTCCGTATTCCAATCAAATAATGCAGGAGATTGTATCTATAACCAATCAATGAAGTACACTTGTAAAGCCACGTATTCAAAACCATGTGAGCTCTAAAATAATTCCTCATGGATATGGGGTCATCCACTTCCGTACTCCAATCAAGCCGGGGAAATTGATAACTATCATCATCATTATTCTTGTCTCAGGGACAACTGAAGATTGTTTCTATCAAAATTAGGGTTTTTGGATTTCAACGGGTGTTGATGCGCCACGTATAGGATAAGATCGCAACGGTGATTAAAATAAAGGATTATTTATTGTTTAAAATCCATAAAAATGTCCCCTTTACTTTATAACTTTCGAGAATGTTCTTTTCCAATATATATTACGATCGTCCTCTTTTGGCTTTTGACCACCGTAGAGGAAAAGAAAGAGAAATAAAAAAATAAAAAAAAAAAACAAAAAAGACAAAAGCAAAGCAGTGTCGCAAAAAAGTTTTATGGGTGAAAAAGACGATTCTTCGGTCGTACGCCGAAAGGTCTCCCACGTTATAAACCGCAAATAAATTCTCCATCGTTGTATAGCCCATGCATGCACGTTCCCTAACTTTGAAAGTTGAGTGTCTCACATTCTCTCTCTAATTTATATTAATGGAGGGCTTTCTTTATAGAGAGCGTAGCAGCAATATGCGCATGACAGTCAATGAGAGTGCACCCACAGACATATTGGAGGTGGTATTTTTGCCTTTTTTAATGGATGAAGCGATCATTTTGTCCTTCTACTGTGTCTGAGCATGACCCCTATGTCTTTCATTGAGAACTTTTCTCCTTATATTACTAAGAGAAAAGGTTGGTACACCGTTGACATACCACAAATTAGCATCTACTGTGTCAATCTCTTTCTTCCCCCTTGAAATGACTCCCTTGCCCCTCCTTTATGATGTTTAGTCTCTCACCCCCATTGGTGTTGTTTGTTAGTTTATTGTACGTGGGCGATGTGCCTATCTTTCTTCTTAATATTAATTAAGGTAAAAAAGACCTAGTCGTGTGGATTTTACATTTAGACATAGGACCGCGTAAAATTACTGTCCCAACCCCTAAAATAAAAGATCTCATCCATGTTGATACCCATGTGTGCGCTCTCATTGCCCTCATGCTGGTGCGAGGGCAGTCCGACTTGATCTGCCCATTAATTACTTATGGAGAGGATTTTCCATGCAGATAGCATAGGGAAATTTGTCATGCACGTTTCACCAATTATAATATGAGAAATAGTTTTGTCACTAGGAGGGCCCACAAAGTTCGAGACGAGAGAGTATCAGTGGAGGAGAGTTCCTTTGCATGAACATTCACCTGCACCTACATGTTAGGTGCCAACACTTGTACCACTTTCTTCCATTTAAAGGATGAAGAGGGGTATATATGAAAGCAAAAGGGACAGGTTTTGAGCCCTGATACATACGTGCAGAGGATCCATTCTCATATATATATATCAGTGTGTGAGATCCATATGATCAGAATATGAGAAGGCGTGGGAAAGTATCCCCATACTTTTGGTGTGAGATTTGTTTATATTTTATTTTTTTTTTCCTATTTCTTAATTAAAATTTGGATAACCTAAAAGCTAGAGGCCATCTCCATGCGCAAACACAACTGGATTCGATTCAAACATGTTGAACCCTCGCATTAGATGAATTATGTGAATAATTAAAATGTTAACACTTTGTAAAAAAGATCTTTATATGATAGTGCAGTTTAAAAGATAGTGCAAGCTAGTTTTGATTCACAATCAATAAAAGGAATCAGATCCACCATGCCAAGATGAACTAACTCTAATATCATAGCTAGCTGCGCAGGCATGCGTGAACCCTTTTAAAAAAAATTGGTCGTTTTTGATTGGATGAATTAAGTTATAACACTCTAATATGATAGCCAAGCAGGCAAGCACCCTACAAGAAAAATTAGGCAATTAATTAATTAAGACTGGTATAACCTTTTTTTTTATGCTAGTGCAGCTTTTCGTGAAGTTGATCACTATCAATAAAAGAATACATTAATGGTAGTTTTTTATTGGATGAACTAACTCCATAAGCAAAGCAGGCATGGAGTTGGGCTACTCTAATTAGAATCAAGAGATTATCAGTTTTTAAAGATGTTTTAAGCTAGTGCAGTTTTTGGCTCACAATTGATAAAGGAATCAGTTCCACCAACAGGAAACTTCCAGTACGTAGGAGTGTGTGTGTGTGTGTGTGGATCCTCTCTTACCCTTTTCATACTTGTTTAATTTTCTGGTTTCCAACATACATGGGGGAGGGAAAGTTATATTTTTTTTGGCATTGATGGAAGGATGCATGGATAAAGAAACACAAAAAAGTTAAAGTGAGGGAACTCGATCGGAAGCCTAAATAGGAACACAAGCATTAATAAATCTTGCATGCTTGTTGTGTGTATACTTGTTTTTCTTTTTTGCTCTTGTTGGTCTATGTGTATAGCACTTGATATATGATAAGGACTTGAGTAAAACTCATTATTAAAAACTAGTCGTTAAGGAGAGAGTGCACAAATATCTATAAACCCTTCTATATTCTCTTTCATATTCGACGTGAGATTATTTTTTTGGCCTTTCACATTTTTTTTAAAAAATCTTATCAATACAATTATCAGTGGATTCCATTAATGTGATAGTCCAAACTGGATGTAGGCATGGCCACCACTAGCTGCTGAATCAAGCAATCAAGATAATTCAAAACCCGTGTCTTTAGAAGGTCTAGGGTTGCTGCACCAAATTCAACCTAAGCTGATCCAATAACACATCTATTCAACATCTAATTATTTCAATCCCACTGAAGTAATGGATTAGATTCTTTAATTGTGTTTTTTTTTTTCAAATATGTAGACAAAAAGCTATCTTAGATGGCCCCACAGAATCCAAAATTAACATAAACCAATCACATTTTCCTTCATTCCTTTCCGCTCTTATTTACTTACATGCGGGGAAATGAAGAACCGAGGGAGCAGGAAACCATGCACCAACCGACCAACTAGACGTCCAGGTCTATCCCGAGTCATGATGCGGGCCACCATCCCTACCAAACTTGGGCCGGGCGGGCCAGGCTGGCCCATCTTCCAACGTTTGTCTGACGAATAAATAAGATAACGGATCGAAGAAAAACATTGACACAGTATCCGTTAGTCCAATTCTCGGGGCTTGACGGTTAGGTTGGACCTAAAAATAGAACTTTTCGTTGTCCACGTCATCTTTCTATTTAAAGGACGAAAATGATCGCGTGCTTGTAGTGTAGATACGTTTTAGGTGCTAGTGCGGTCTGCGAATGGGAGGAATATACCGTGATTCCGCTAGGCTGTCCACCAATACGAGTGGTGAAATTTCAATCCCCCAAGGCCGCGTAAATCAGCGAAAGCCAAACGCACTGCCGCCGGGTGGTCCCCACACCATGGGGGTAAAAGATTTGGACCACGTGGCATCGTGACAAAGAACGACGATTGCGACATGTCCCATCACCTTTTCCTAACACATGGCGCATCCTCATTTGCCATTTCCTTTTCCAAACTATAATTTGGAGGATGAAATCATTCTCAAAGTTGAGATCCCAAATTCCCTTTCATCTAATTTTCGAAAGAATCTTCCTATTTTGCTATTTCTTCTAATTTTATATAATTATTTTTTCTCTTTTCTATATTCACCTATTTGTCAGTGCTGAATTTATATTATCTAATAAAAAATGGGAAAATTCTAAATGGAAAAATGATCTGGATAAAAAACGTCAATTGATCGTATGGTTAGCATGGTTCCTGCACCTAGACACAAAACAATGCCTTTATGTACATAGAGATCATTTAATTCCTAATGAAATAGAAAATCGAATCCAACCAATGCCTTTATCCATACCTTCAGTGGCCACTGTGTTGATAAGCTACACAATCGATTAGCGTTCTCTTTCTTAATTTAAGAATATGATTTTTTTTTCTAAGAATATATAAACACAATATGCTGAGGGAAGAAGTAAAGGACCGGTAAAAAAAAAAAAAAAGAAAAAAAAAAACTTGAAAAAGCTACTTTTTTTTTTTTTTTTTGTCTTCTTTTCTTTTGTTTCTGATAATAGAAAAGCCACCTTCAATGAGAAGCGAAATGTCTTTTTCCTTTTAAACCTTTTTCATACGCTCTTTTCCATGAGTTTTTAAGTAAAAGAAATTAAAAAGAGTTGTTAATGGAGAGGTGGTGCCGCTGCTGAGATTCTTTGTTCGAAAAGCTTCCGAATATAGTATGCAAAGGTAATTGAGGTATATCTTTTTTTGGTGAGAGTAATTGAGGTATATCACATATATATACATATCCTAAGTAAAGGTATTGAGAAAAGCCCTATATAGATCAGCCAAAATTTAAGTCCTATATTCCTATAACTCTATAAGTATGTGATACGTGGCCTTTTACAAATGGGATCATAACAAATATATTTTCTTTTCTAAAATTTAAAAAAAAATATAACATTCTGAAATTGATAAAAAAAAAAAAAAACAGAGTAGCTAGGGCTAGGAGACCCTTTGCTTAAATTCTATAGTTCTATAGGGGACAATGGAGGGTTTCCTTACTGTTCCAGTAATCCTTTTGTTCATTATTTTTTAAGAATAAAAGATCTACTATATTCAGTAGGGAAACCTAATGGGGATTGATCTAGTGTATGGGCATCAGATCGAGCTAGCCTAGCATGAAATAAATTAATAGACTTTATTTAATGCATTCCATCCGCTCTAAAGGGTTTCAGTCTCACTTTTTTTTAAGTGCACACACGACCTCATGCAACAAAGATGCATTTCTTCAATTGATTTAAAGGCATCATAAATGAGATGCAAAAAAATCATTATTTAAAGATCATAAGATACACCAAAAAAGTATTGGTCAACTTCAAAACCTATGTGATACTGATACAGATAGGCTTAGAATAGTTTGTATGAAACAAGCTTGCCCTTGATTTTCCTAAAAAAACAAATATTTTGATTGATGTATGTACCCTGGCTTTATACCACATCCTTACAATTTCAACGATATAGTATCGACACAGTATTGTGTTCGATGGTTAGCAATACCGATACGGATCGCCCTCCGATATTATACATCAAACCATGGTTGAGAGAAAATCTTATTCTTTTGGCATCAGGACACTCAAGCCGTCCAACTAGAATCCCCAGCTTGCATTGTGATCAATACACAATAAGAAAGTTTGTTTTCAATAATTTCTCTTCTTTTTCTTATGGGAAAATGTTCTCTGCACCCAGACACATGGGGGTGGGCGAAATGAATACCCATCCGCCTTGCCTCAAGTGTCTTGGTGTTCCTGTGCCATGGTTCTAAGTATTGATATCAGATTGCTTGTATCGGACGATCGCTATCAATTTTGCACCTTGCCAATCTTAATATTGTGTCGATGTCGTATCAGTGACACAGTATGGACAAGGGATAAAATAATAAAAAAAAAAATTATTTTTAAAAAGAGAATAGGGGCAGATTTGTCTGATACGGCCGATCCTTGTTGATACCAATTCGATACCGTATCAGTTTATGAGTTAATCGATACCCGTTCCAACACGGCGCACAAAAACCATGCTTTGCGCTGTGGTGTAGAGAACATCGCCCGTTTTCTTATGTTTTTTTTGTGTTGCGTCCAAAATAGTAAACTAGATTAAACAATTTGACATGGATTGACAGCGAGCGAAGGTTGATGGGGGTTGTTCTGTTTTATCTATTTATGGAAAGAAATTCATGGTTCGTGGCTGTCAGTGTTTTATATAAAAGGTCACTGTCAAACCTATTTAAACCTTAAAAAAAAAAAAAAATATGAACTTGAATATAGCTGTGAAACACACTAGAGACTGCTGCAGAGAGTGAAGGGAGAGAGAAGGAAGAAAAGTCGGAAGCAACTAGGTACACACGTACACTCAAGCTTAAGTTTCTTTTTATGGTAAGGGAAGTGGAGACATACAAGGCAAGCTTGTTTGTATGGTAGATATTGCTCTCCTTGTCTCTGTGCGAGAAGGAATCAAACGCCAGGCACCACAGAGAGAGAAAGAGAGAGATAGAGATGACAAGAATTGGAGGGTTGTGGAAAAGGCTAATGGACAGAAGAAGAACGTACCATATATATATATATATATATATATGCTCTCTTTCCAATAACGACTGGTCACCCTTTCATCTCATCTCATTTCATTTATTTATTTCTTCTCTCTTCCATGCTGTAATTGTTTCCTCTCTCTTATCCATTTGGGGGTGTGGTCTTATATGATCCGCCCACTTTCTTCTCTAACCTCATGAGTGGTGTGGTATGGTTTACTTATTACTTCTTCTAACATGTACAACAAACTTAAACCCATTAATCATATTCACAAGGAAACAAGCCAAGAAGGGAAACTGAGTATATATGGCGCTCTCAGTTGTTTGTTGATCTTCTTCTTCTTAAACCTTCCTTATACTATACCATATATATTTCCGTTTCTGTGCATGATTGTGTATTTGTGTTTGGAAATGGAAATGGAAATGGATATATATCCTCCTTCAAACTCAGCCCAATTCAATGTCTTCTTTTACCAAGTGGTGAGAAACTATTGGACTGTAGACTTCCACATAGATTGCCAATTTTTTATGGGGGCGGCGGTCCGCCACCGGATTTGGCAATACAAAGATTCTGAGCGGCTTTATTCTTTAATGTTCCTAACAACAAAAGCGTAGTAGTATAATAATAATAATAATGATAATGTTTTACGTTAAAGACAGAATGAGACTTTTGAAAAACTTTTGAGGACGTTGGGACAATGGGACATCCATCCACCTTTGCGTATAGTAACATTAATAATAAACAAAAATGGAACTAATAATTAAGGTTCCTACTATACTATACTCGGAGGAGTTACCTAGCCAGATAATCCCCATCAAAATTGATGTTTGGTTGCCCAAGCACAAAGGAATCTTCTACATCTTTTGAATGATATTGATTGGAATTTCCATCATCCTATTTTAATGTCTCTAATTTTTATTTTTTTTAATGTGGGTTGGAAAGCAGTAAATAATAAAATATTTAATATTATTTACACGAATTTTAGCATTAATCCCAAAGGGTAGCATAGTTGAAAAGGGACGAGGCCTAAGGAAGCTAAAGATATTGGAAATTAGAATCATAGCGAATTTTGAGCCTGATGTGTATTTTGGGCAGTTTTCTATTTTTCTAGGGTTTTTCTCTCTCTTCTCTGGTTTTAGACCTTTTTGTGAACTATGGAATTCTGAACTGTGTTTTTTGTATTGAGGATCAGAAAGATCCCACGGTTGGGCTGTGCCTCACACATCTCAACGCATGCCAGTCATCCATCGGAATGTGTGCAACACAGTTCCGTCGTCGAATGGCCCCCTAGGCATTCCCTGGAGAGGAGCTCAATTCGGAATCCTGGATCAAATGGCCTTATTTATAGTAAACCAAGGGGAAGGGGTATTTTGGTAAAAAGAAAAAAGAAAAATCGGGGATGTCGCCGCCTGGGTAGCGTAGGTAGCATCATAGGCCTAGGCAGGCAACGCCACCGATTAGCTACCAAGTGACAAACCTTGGTTGCCCCAAACTGTCAGGAAAATCGTCTTTTTATCAGAAAACTTTGGACGATGATAACTTTTGATCCAACTGTCGGATTTTAATGAACCATATATCATTGGAATATTTTCTTTGGAGTACTATGCAATGATGTGGAGATTAGATCCAAGTTCTTTCGAGAACACATTCAAAACTTGCTTGAAATTGGGAAACCATGAAATAACAGCCAAACAATATCGTCTTCACACCAAAGCCTATATTCGGGCTTAAAACGATTAAAAAAAAAACCTATTCTAGAAGTTGTGGGCAGTTTGGAAAAGATTGTCACCTAATTCATTTTAGGGGAAAATGGCCATACGATCTTTGGGAGAAGTGTCAGACTCTATCCGTCATTATTGTAAGAGTCCTCTAAGGTGACAAAATGAGGTGTCTATGGGTACACAGTATGAAAAGCTTCTAAAAGATTCCAATGTACATACTATGAAAAGCTTCTAAAGATACCAATAAGAGGTATAGAGTTTAACCATCCTGTTCTAGGCTTTGTAAACCTTTATTAGGGTCATGGTCGTCTATTTAGGATTTCAAATTAAGGCAAACACTATGGTATGGTTTGATCTTCAGAAGCTTTTAGAATCTCATGATCATGATCATACCATTCAAAATCTTTCAAAATCTTATCTTAAAATCGTTTAACAGTTAATTCATGTTAAATTATGATAAACATGTTGGTGTAATTTAAGATTTTAATCATCTCTAATTCCTAAAGTGTGACAGTACTATGACAATATGGCAGTGTTGCAACAATGTGATGAAGGATGAAATGAATCATTTCAATAATCCCATTGATCTAGCTAGTGAAGCTTAGTGGTTATCATGATTTAAAATACTATATGAACAGTCATGATCGGCTTCAATGATTTCAAAATACTAAAACATAATGATTGAATCATAATCTTTTTGAAACTTCTGATATTTAATTAGACTATATCATTATGATTTTTGAATGCTAAGATATGATTGTTGATTATGTCTATGGTTTTAGTGCACGGTATCGGAGCCGGTATCGATCAATTTGAAAATTAATACGGTATTGGATTGGTATTGACTCGTATTAGCTGTATCGAACAAATTTGCCCCTGATTCTTCTTTAAAAATAGATTTTTTGATCATTTTATTCCTTATTCATGCCGTGTCACGGTTATAGTAATGGCATGGTATCAGGATCGATCACTTGCAAAACCAACATGTATCAGGCACCAATTGTATCTTTAAAAGATGTAGAAGAACTTCAAGTTGGTACATATGGGGGGAGGGATTAATATGAAAATGATTGGCTTTTTTTTTTTTTTTTTTTTTTTTTTTTTTTAATCCTTAGTTAGGTAACCCTTAGCATAGTTAAAAACAGGGATGTAAACTGATCGGATTCGGATTGGATACAGATCGGATCCGAATCGGATGTGATCGGAGCCAGATATTCTCTGGCCGAATACGGATACCTCTTAACGGATTCGGATGAAAATAGGATTCGAATTTTCGACCATCCGTTTACATCTCTGCCTTGTGTAACCAAGACCTTCCTCCCCCTAGAGGATACAATTCACTCTCAATCCATTTCTCTTAGATCATGATTCTCTTTTCATCATATTCTAGAACCTGTTGAATCTTCAAAAACCCTCAAAATTATTATTTACTTAATTATTTATTATTAAGAATTTAGATTTATTTTTTAGACGAATTTTAATCAAAGTATTCAAATTCTTTTATGGATATCTCTAAACGGATACGGACGCGGATTTGAATTCGGATTCGAATTTGGGTTATCCATTTACATCCCCAGTTAGGAACCTCAGCTAGCTGTAACCCTAAACAAGCTGACAAACAATTGTGGCATTTGTAGGATCTTCCAAGATAAAAATCTAAATGTCGCCGACACTCGACAGTTGGTGAATTGTTATCAATTTGTAAGACAAAACATGAAGTCCTGCCATGTGTGGTAGTAGACTTTTGATGGACATGAGTGAATGGATGGATCCCTACACTCATCTTCCCGGGAATCCAATATGTAATTAATAACATTGAGGTTATCGGCTTTACTTGTATTTTCCCACAACTTTGGACTAACTTTTTTAGCTAATGATATATCATTTTCGTTTTAAGATTTTGTTTTTTTTTTATTTATTTTTATGAATAAGATGGGTTTGGATTGAAATCGTGACAATTGAAGCAAATCACAAAATAATCGTACGTGATGCTCCCAATTGGATCCCACGTGGGGAGGTCACCACCACATGGGGAGAGGATCCAGACTAAATATAAAAGTTCTCTTAGACATTACTGCCATTGCTTGAATATAATTTGATATAATCAATGGGAATAAAAAGAATAATTAAATACAATGTAGTTCAACTAATTAGGTACATCGGTAGCCAAAAAAAATAAAAAATAAAGAAGGTGCATTCGTTAACATATTTTAGTAGTTAAGTCGGTTGTGGACGATATGATGTTTTACATTTATAGAGTTTATATTTTTTATGATATTCTTAAGAAGATCAATACTATTTTTTACCTCTTAACAAGGAAGGTCTTGTCGACAACGTGTGTGATAATATGGTCGAATTCTACTCCATGGTTGATGGAGCCTTTTGACTCAACAACTATGCGTTCTTCACATTCTTATGAATAAATTTTGATTTACCAATAATGTGTCAATCTTTGTTGTCTCTTAGCACCAGATGTCTGAATGCTTGCAGTATGCTTATGGGTCTCTCTCTCTCCATTTAGGCGGTGAAGATTCCAACATAATAATTTCTTGTTAGATCCATCTTTTTGGCCCCGCGAATCTGGTTTTGGAAGCATATAAGAATCCATGGTTGAACATAACTATTTTTCCATGCGAATGAGTGATGTGGTAATTCTAACCTAATTAGGATCTCTAAGGAATAGTTTACATTGGTCACATATATACCTTAAATCTCACACTCAATTATTCATTGATATCACCCTCCTTATGGGCCAAGGACTAGCATGCACCCTCTTAGCTCTCCTGGATTATTCTTTTATGTTATATCTTATCACATCGTCAATTATGTTTGGGCTGAAATTTGATATGAAGAAGTCTTCCTTACTCTATTTGTTCTGAAATTTCTAGCCCTGTCTGACCTGCCACATGGTAGGAATTAGGTGTCCATCCATAGATTCCATGACGGGTTGTTGTTTTCTATTTTCTTGATTGATAAGAAAAAAATTTTAAAAAAAATATGTGGAGATAATGGGGAGAAAAAAAATTCTTTTGGGATTGTGTTCTTAATTTGATTATTCAAGATAACATCAGAATTGGAAGTTTATCTATATCTTAAGTAATCGTATGATATTTTCACCAAAACTTAATATTTGTCACAAAGAACAGATTTTATTTTTGACAGATCTTATCAAGGGCCCAAAGGCTACTAGGAGTTGATGTTCCAACTCAAGGAAGGGTGGTCAAGGTAGAGGGGGGGGGGGAAGAAGGCGGCCGATGTGAGAACAGTCAAACAAGCGACCTCTGCTTGGACTTTTAGGCCAAGGGGTATGGGAGGGGGGGGAGGGAAGGGGGGCCGACGTGAGGAGAGTCAAACAAGCGACCTCTCCTTGGACTTTTAGGCCACGAGGTATGGGGATGGCGGGTGGGGGAGGGCTGATGTGGGGAGAGTCAAACAAGCGACCTCTCCTTGGACTTAGGCCAGCGTTATACTGCATGCACTGGCATCTAGCATCACGCCAAGAACTAAAATTAATGTGACATGAAATCATCTTTTTTTTAATGGCCCCACACGAAAAATGTGGAAAACACTACAACTAATTCCTCAAAATGGTTGTAGTTATGTTTTTCCTTGCTGTTTAGATAATCACATGTGCGTATATAACGTCCACAACTTGAATTAAAATTTAAAGAAAGAATTGGTGGATGAATTAATTTAGACACAAAAAATCTCCTTGCTTCTTATCTCTATTGTTTCTTCCCCACAAAAAATACATAGAGAGAGAAAGAGCATTTGGAAGATAGCTGTAGAACAATCGCTTATTGGTTAGGGAAGGTGGAATTGGCTTGGAAAGGGAAGGGGAGAGGGAGACAGGCACAACCAGCGTTTCTGTTGGTATCCACCCTCGATTTGTGGCACTAAGAGAAGGGCGTTTGCTGTTTGGTTTCTTGTGCTAAATGGGTTCTCTCTCTCTCTCTCTCTCTCTCTCCCTCTCTCTCACATTATGCTTTGAATTGATCAACATCATTGCCTTTTTGAGTGAGTAGAGGACGCAATCAAGGCACCCAAGTTTCTTCCCCATCTTTCCTTTCCCTTCCTTTCCTTTCACTTCTTTACCTAAGCATGTTGCACTACTTCCACACCCTTCTCCTCTCATTCCATCATTCGTCTCACCCTGACCTTCTTCCAGATCAGACATGACGTGTTTCATTGTTTCCACATACATTATTCCCCTATCCCCTCTCCCTCAAATTATTTAAGTTTGGATTATTCAGATCAAAGATTCCTCTTCAATCCTCTCTCTTGTGAGTGATCGTGGGATTAGAATATTATGACTGATATATAATAGATAGATGGGACCCAACATTCATATATGACATGAAGATGACCTCATATATCACAATGCTTTTGCTTGGCTGCAATCCAGTCCTCGAACCAAAATCAGGGGACCTGATCATAACTAATTTAGCTGAGATGGGCAAAAAAGCATCATAGAAAAGGTTGAAAGGAGTTGGGTTGGCACTTTGGGCAGTCCAATCATGTAAGGGATTCCCCTGCCTTTTGTCCCTGAACCATCATCTTCCCCTATGTTTTGTTTTCATTCATTTTCTTCTCTCATGATCTATGTTTCTTTCGGGTTCAAGTAGTAATGTTTACTTAATCAACAAGTGACCATGGACACTGGGTGAACAAAGAAAGGGAAGACAAGGCACGGGGGAGCGCGTTGTTTAAGCACCAATGTCTTCTTTACTGACAAGGAGATAAAGAAAAAGAGAGGGTTAAAAAACTAAGAAAGAAAAGGAAAAACAAGTATAAGTGATCTTTTCACGGTGGTGGGGATTGAGGTGGAGCCCATTGGAAATGGTTCCAAAGCCCTTTTCGCACCTACAAATACCCACCACCGTTCCTTCTTTTGTTATCTGCCACGGCCTCCTCAAACATCTTATTCACTATCATCAACATCATCAACATAATCGCCTCCAGAGTTCAGAATCCAGCCTACCATCATCTCTAATCTTTCTCTTTTCTCTTGAGACAAATTTAAGAAATTCAAGTGAAGTAACACTGCTCTCTGCCGTTTGCTTTTTTTCTTTTGCTGTTGTTGTTGTTGTGGGATTGTTTGAGGTAAATGTTTTCCCTTTATTCTTTTTCTTAATTTGTTGTTGTTGATGCTGTGCATGCGTTTGCTCTCCTCCCTATCCCTCCTTATACTCTTCCTTTGGAGGAATGCTTGAGGGTTGTGTTTGTGTTTATTGAGAGCTTTTAGAGACTTACTTAGTAGTACAGTTACAGTACCTGTTGAGACTCGGGAGAGAGAGAGATTCTTCCACTTTTTTTTTTTTTTTTTTTGTAAATTCTTGGTTTATGGCTTTTGGGCTTCTCTCATTTCTCCGGTAATTTGCAGTGGCAGCCTTACTTGTTACCCCATCAGTAATCGTCAACAACTGAGTTGGACCGGGCAGAGATGTCGAGTTCAACTTGTGTCAGCAGTGGCACTAGCAGGGGTTTATTGAGAATGGAAGATGAGGCCAAGGCCAGTGAGCGGCAAGGCATCGGATCCATCTTAGGGTCCGAACCCGACAAATCCAAGGCGGCAGCGTCCTTGCGAAGGACACTCTCCGCCGACATGTCCTCCAAGAAATGGTTGGGACGTCACGGGTTCACCCCTTTGAAGAAGATCCCTTCCTCTGAATCTTTCCCTCTTCACTCCTCCTCTGTCACCTCTGATTCTTCTTCCTCATCTTCTTCTACGGCGACACTTTCTGATGGAGAAGAAGAAGATAAAGAGCAAGTGGTGGGACGAACCAGGAAAAAGCCTGAAATTGAAGGACAATTCGACAACTGGAGTTCGCTAGTCCAACCTGAGCAGCAACAGAAGGAGGACCTCGAACAACCCGGCCTTTCTGACATATGGGGTTCGATTCTGTCCCAAAAGGTGGACGACTCATCGAAATCGTCGACAGCACTCTACATTCCCCAACAAGTGAAAAGATCGAAGAGCTCGTTGAGTCAGAAGAGCCTCGAGATCTGTACTGAGAGTCTTGGTTCAGAAACCGGTTCCGATGGTTTCTCCTCTAACCCACCATCGGAAGCGAGCGATTTTGAAGACAAATCAGCAGAAGAGCAACAGAGCGTTAAAGACACAGAGCAAGTAGCTGCTACTGTAGCAGAAGAAGAAAAGATGGATCTTGGACCTGCAAACTACAACTGTTCTTTGATCAGGCAATCACCCCCTCGATCGTTCCCTCCGCCGTTAACGTCTCTTGCTCGACGAGAAGGACCGGGAGTACTCATGCGATCGCATCGTAGAGAAGGTCGTTTAGTCCTTGAAGCCGTTCCTGTCTCTTCTTATAATTACTTCCACTCCGAACGCCAATCTGGGCGTCTTCTCCTCAGCTTCATCACAAACCCCTCTGCAGAACTAATGGAGACCGACGACGAAGAAGAAGAAGAAGTGGAAGAAGAGTTAGAATTAAAAGAAGAGGAAGAATTGGAGAAGAAAGTAGAAGCAGACGTATTTGATGAATTTGAAGGATTTGAAGAAGAGGAGGAGACTGAGAGAGTGGAGAAAGGTGAAGAGGTTGATCGAGTCCAAGACAGAGGAATTGTGACAGAGGTAGTGAAGATTAGTCAACCAACTGTGATGGTGCCATGTGAGGTGATCAGTGTGCATAGGTCAGCAGCAACTTTGACAAACAAGCTCATGGGTTTGTCTAACAAGAACCCAACTTGGTCTCACTCTCACAAGATGAATGTCGACCTGCTGGAGGAGGAAGAGGAAGAAGAAGAAGAAGAAGAAGAAGAAGAGGCGGAGATGGAGGAAGAGGAGATGGAGGAGGAGGAGCCAACACAGGTGCCACAGTCGCTGCCATGCCCACCAAGGGTGGCTAGCCTGATTGCATCCCCCGCAGCATCTGCAGCAGGGGCTGCTTCTTTCAATGCTTACGATTACTTCTGGAGGACAAAGCCCTCAACTGCAGTGGCAACCATGCATCTGACCCAAGAACCACCTCCAGCCCGACCAATCATCGACAACAACAATTTCTGCTACTACCCCAACAAGCTCCACAACAACAAGAAGATTAATAACAATAACAAGTCAGTGATTTCCAAAGGGGGTCTGAAGCTTCAAGAGCAGCAGAAACAGACAATGGTCTTGAGAGGGAACGAAGCAGATTGCTTAGTTCCTCCAGTGAGAGGATGCAAGGAACCTAGAAGGTCACTACCCATCTGGCAACCACCACGTTGCATTGCCACCTCTTAATTTATTTCTTCACTCCATATAGTAGTTGGTTTTGGATCTTATAATTTCTGTGTCTCCATCTCTTTTTCTGTGTTGCTGTTTCCGTGAGTCTTCTGCATCGAGTTACTGTTTGTTTGTTACTGTTTCAAATAAACAATAGAGGAACAAGAAGGACAGGACGATTAAACTCCTGGTCGAGACTTTAGAAGATCAATTAAAGCTGGGAAGAAGAGAAATTGATTAATCAGTTTGGTTATCCTATCACGTGTGATCTTTTAGTAGAATAATAAATCAATAAACCCTAGCTTTGATCTTTCTTCTACATTATTATTACCTTTTTAAAAAGAAAATTTTCTTCTTCTTTGACTGATGACCGAGGTAGTCCGATGGAGATTGGTGGGTTGAGGGTCCATTGTCTGACGTCCGCCGGCTTTTGAAGATTTCTTGTGGACTCAACTGAAGAAGAGGCGAGGAGTTGGGCTGCTGAGGTTCTCTTCTTATCTGATTTGGGGGGATTTGTTTTTGTTTTGGGTTGTTGGAGAGTGATGAGGCTAATGTATCTCCATTACGATGCTTTGCTCTATGCCACCAAGAGCCAGTGAGATTTATAATCAGAACTTCATGTCTTGTCTCATTGACCTTAATTTTGGGAACAGCCTCCACCATCCTGGCAATTGTCGTCCTAGACGAAGTGATATACTCGAGATGTCATTTTATCAAACAGGCAGAGCAGGTGTTCTGAAAACTTGTAACTCTCTTTTGATTGTCCTTTCCCTTGTTCTTCAAAGTTCTTAAAGAGTCAAAAGGGCAAAAAAAAAACACAGATTGTTAAATTAATTTATTTTTATGAAAACAAAATAAATATTACTAAAATAATGAATTTTAGAACATAATCCATCTAGATGACCAAAACCATATAATTGTACTTCAATTCCCTTGTCTAGTTATCATCCACATAATTAAAAAATACATTACCAGTGCATAGCCTTAATAGAAACAAAAAATATCTCTCAAGTCTACTCCACCTGTGACTCCTGACTCCTGACTTAACCATCTTACCAGTGCTTTGTCCCAAGTCTTTTGTTCATTGTTTGTTGCAGGCTTTATAAGATGCTTCTGTTCAAGCCTTTGGTGATAATAACATATATCTTGAAATGCCATTACTCAAAGCAACATAATAGAAATGTGAATTTTTTTTAAAAAAAAATTTATTGAAGCCCATCCAACTGTAAGAGTAATCGGGTCAAGAACACCGTCACAAACTGAAGAGAAAAGAATTATGAAGGTGAGACACATAGGGGTTCATATAATAAAACATTTTCTACAAAGAGCTTGGGGCTCCAACATATGAGAATTAGGGAAATATTTGACAAAAAAAAACATTAGCCCACAACTAGAATCAAATGAATTGAGAATTACATATTACTGTTGGTTGACCTCTGTCCAGTAAACTAGGAAACCTTCGCCATTAATTAATGTTTTCTATTTTCCCGGTTCGCTCACAAAGGTATGGCCATGTTGCTGAAATGGTACAATTGTCAAATTAAGTATGGAAATCCAAAAACAAAACCAACATATACCCTGATGTAGAAATTGTGAGTATAAAATGAAGTCGACATCTCAGACGAAAATGACTACACACTACAATTATTCTAAAGTTTAATTCAATAATGATACCAAAAGAAACTTACAAAATTGATAGAATATTACAATTTCTATATACTAATTCCATCTACTTATTTTGTCCCATTAGTATAACATAATTTTTCTCGGTGAGGATATTCAGATGTGTACTGACGAAAATGTGCATGACAATGATATATTTTCATAATGACATAATCTATGTGACTTCTCAAATTATTTTGAAAACCTTTTTTTATCTCTGTTTTAAACCACTTTTAAAAATGAGATAGAGGGGCTATAAAAAGAAGGTGTCAATTTTCAAATGCATTTATAGAGGTGTCATTTAGACACTCTCATTCTTAAAACCTACTATTGTTATTGCACAAAGACCAAAAAAAAAAAAAGACAGAAAGAGAGATAAGGATTTTGATTGAGAGAGAATGAATAGCAATGAAACAATGTCGATCTCCCACTAGCAACACAATAGCTTCCCTCCAAATGTTACATGTATATGATCTTTTGTATGTACTTTTACTATAGTTAAAGGGAAGAAGAATGTTACTACTCGCGTGGTCTCTGCAGTAACATGGGGGGGGGGGGTTGCCATGGGAGAGCACATAGGGATGGATTTGGATCCAGACTCTATTTTCGAGCTGCCCCTCTGTCATGCACCCCAAACACAAGAAGGTAAAGAAGACCGCCTTGCTCTCACTCGGACAAGGTACTCAAGCAGGGGGTAGGGTGGTCTTTTCACTGCCTTGCTTGTGTCCGGGCGCACAAGACAGTAGGGGCAACTAAAAGAGAGGACCCCGATGCCAATTATTTCAGGGAGGCTGTGTTTGGGGTTTGGGCATAAGTGCCTGCAAACAGACAGCATTCTTTTTCCCATAGTTTAATGTTGCCTCTACATACTCATATATAGGAACAGTACACATTCATTTTAATTTCAATGATCAAGATTAAAATAAATCGATGAATAGGAGAGTGGAAGGTAAAGAGATTCCTCTGGGCGACCAAAAACAGAAACCGGTTAGGAGTATCTGTTGTTGACTTATTATATGATGAGCGTCAGCGATGCAGTTTTCCAGAAAACCAATCGTACGATAGATTGAGGAGTACAGAAAAATTGATGGGATTCTGATAAAAAAAAGTCTCAGTATATCACGTGCACCGTACAGTATAAGAGCACCTGAACAAGGCTGTTTCTGCACTTGTGCAGGAAGGATAACCATGGAAAGATTCTCAAAACCCTCTCTCGTGCTGGAGGAAGCAAAGAACAAAATGCCATTCCCATTTCCCACTCGAATAAAGAGGCTTTGAAGCTAGCCCAGCCACCACTCTCTTCCTCCAACGCTAATTCACTTTTCCTTTCATCCAGCTTGTAGTAATTGTGGCACTAGTTGTTCTGCACAGCCAAGATAGACACAAATGTAGACTTCAGTCACAAGCTATGTGCAGTCTTATCAAAAAAAAAAAAAAAAAAAAAAAAAAAACAAGCTATGTGCAGCTTTGATGCTTCCTCCATTAAGGTTCTTGTTTATTGCTCTATTTTATCTTTAATGAATTATTGTTGTTTATTGTTCTATGTTTCTCTTGTTTAATTAATTTCCTTACTTCTTTGATGGGTTTAAATCCAATTAATTTCTTCCAAATGAAAATTGCTTTACATAGAAACTTCCTGAACCATTTCTACACAAATTGATAACCTAATTAGTTTTTTTTTGGGTGAACGATAACCTAATTAGGTGACTCTTCTTCCTCTCAGGAAGTTGGGGGGGGGGGGGGGGCGGGGTGTCAATTTGTGCCGCTTGTCATCAGTTGAGGTTGATATCATCATAAGCAGGGGCCTTGATGGGTTTCCTGTTTCCTGTGATCTGCAGGTGATTGAGGCTTGTATTGACTAGTCAACTAAACTTTGGGCAGACATGAATGACAAATTTATTGATTAGTGAATAATTAGGTTGATTTTTAATCTTGTGTGGAAATGCTTCTTATGCAGTGGCAGATCTCACTATAGTATGGTAGTTCTGAAGCAGGAATCTCAGTATACTAAGGCCAATGATAATAGTCTCTCAGGCAAATAATACCTTACTAATCTGAAAATTGCAGTTTTAAATAGGAAAGCTGAGGGAAAGTTATCTTATAATTTTAACAATTGGTGTTGTTTGTGTTTCTTTTAGTTGAACCTTCAAATAGCACAAGGTATTATTCCTGTTCTATCAAAGTAGCTAATCTTCAACAAATTCAAAATTGTTTTCATCAGAAGGGGGTTAAACTTGGGCCTGCATTTTTCTTGGCTAGGTAAAGGAACTTTTATTTGGTGCATTTAGGAGATCGAGAATATCTATCTCTTCTTGATTCTTGTGTAGTCTTTTTTTGGCACTGTTCTTATTTTTTCACCTGTCAGGTGTTCACATTGTAGGGGATATAAGGAAGCTACAGAAAATATTTTTTCCTATTATGAAGAAATGATTCATGAACAATCCATGATAAATTTCTTGAGTTGTGTATCTTTATTTCTAGTATTCATATCTGATCTCCGACGAAACTTTGTGGGTTTCCTTACTCATATTTTGCTAAAAAGCAATGTTGAACACACCTATCTGTTATCTTGAGAGTCTTGATCCCCTTGAACTTGGTGTACATGAAATTACTTTTCATTGTGCAACTAGCAATTTTGAACTAACTGCTGCTATTTCTGTTTGTGTTAACTTCTGAAGTTGTGCCACGGGTAGGAATATCCGTAGGGACACTCTCAGATATCTCAGTTGTTGTTGTTGTTGTTGTTCCAAGAGTATGTATGTACATGAATGCTTTTGTGGATGTTGTTTTTGAGTGGTGCATTACTTCACTTTGTCACCTTGTCACACCTCCCTCCCCCCCCCCCCCCCGGCAACCAAAATAACAATAACAAATAAAATAACCATGCTACATACTATAGGGGTAAAAGCCTAAAAAATAAAGTCACAGTTGTAGCTTGACCAATATGTACATACAATCAGTTGGGCAAAACCACATATAGAAAGATGAATCACAAAGAATCAATCCCAGTTGACTATAACACACTGTCAGTAATCCCTCAGTGCTCCCGGAGAATGGATAGCCAAAAAAATAAAATAAAAGAGTGTACTCTTCACATGTTTGATCTTTTTCTTGAGGGAGCAGTGGTTGTAGTCATAGATATAGTGTTAAAATTCCTTCCTAACCATAAAACAGGGCAAAAAAAATAAATAAAAAAAAATTAACAATTAATCCCCTAAGCTAAAGCTTTCAATGTCTACACTCTAATGAGTGTGGCAACATTGCAAGGTACTACTGAAGACATTTCAAATAACCACATGAAATCCAGACTTAGTACGTCACAGAAAAATGTAGTGACAAGTGTTTCACTGGCTGCATGCTTGTCTCATATGATTTGGATCTATAATCTCTATAATAAAGCACATTTGGAGTAAACATTGCTTGAATGTAAAGGATTATCTTGTATTGGTATGATCCCTACCATTTTCTTTCTCAGGCTGCTATTAGTGCTCTTGGAAGTTATTGCATTTCACAATTTTTGCTTGATTGATTTCTAATTTAATAGTTTTTGAGCTGTTGGTGATTCTCAGCATGACCATTTTATTTTGATAACTTTGGATAATGGATAACTTCAAAGTTACCCGGTGACTGATATTTTCGTTCCTGGTTTTACTCATAATTGTAATGACCCTGGGTTTATCTTCTTTGTGCTCCACTTGAGGCATGTTGAAGGATTACAACCACGTAATTTTCACACTGTACTCATTAAGTTCCTGGTGGACATTTGTAATTCCATTTGGGGTAGATGATTGATTAGGCTTCAACTATAACAATATGAAATCGCCTCCTTACTGTAGTGTACTTCTATGTATAATTCATATAAAAACTATTCTCCATAATCTGACAGCAATGAGGTTTGAGAACATTTTTTTTTCCTTAACATTTTGAGTGGGGGTGGGCGATCAATCTCTGTAATGAATAATTGTGAGGTTTTACTAAGGAATTAGTATTGAAGGAATTCAAGGAACATACCTATATGGAAAATTATTCTGTGAAACTACTTCATTCAGATGTTATAGAATGAATAGATATTATGAATATATTTCTTATTTAGGTACCTTTTGTCTCCAGGTCAAAACCTTGTAAGGAAAATTATAAAGTAAAATCATCTCTTTTTATATAATTAGCTGAAAAAATTCGTTCTATGTGGGTTTTACCTGAAAAAAAACAGAACCTTACAGAAAACCAGTTCTTTTTCCCATGAGTTGAATAGTAGTCACATAAGTTTGTATGTAGTTACTATGTCTTAGTAATTGGCAACAAAAAAATAAAAGAAAACTCATAAACATGAAATGTTGAGCTTTCTAAACGCATATAGAGACTATATGTAAGTAGGGAAGTGAATTCTGTTTACAAAATGTACAAACTAGTAAGTCATTATACGATTGTCAAATTTCAATTATGTGCTGTAGGAAGTTCTATCTACATGAGCAACTACTCCAGAGACAAGAGCCCAATTTAAGAGGTTAAGACCCTGAGTTAGCTCATAGCCATAAGATTATCATCTTTCCCTCAAAGTTCCTTGCTTTTCTCCTCGTAATCCCCCATATTGTGGCCATAGGGGTCATATCCATAAAACATTGCCTTAAGAACCAAACATATCAGTGGAACATAAAACAACAAGTTAATCTGATATCTCTATGATTCCCACATAGGGAAGCTCCAAGTAGTAGCTCCATATTATCCTTGCAGTCTCACATTATGGAGCCAAAGTCCTATTCAAGGTCACTTACCAATTAAAACCGACCACCCTCCCTTCGAAGGGCAACTGATTTCTAAATTCTTGCATTATCTATTCATTCCCCCACTAGAAAGATTTGACCTGAATAAACCATTAGCTCCATAATTTTTTAAACCAGACCGAACTAGCATCGAACTGGAAAACCCATATTATTTCAATTGAAAAAGACTGAAAATGGAATTGAAATTGCCAAAATCCCAGGCAAGCCCGAATCACCTACCTTTGGCTTCGGATCCCTTGAGGATACCTATATATATATATATATATCAAAAGATGTTATTTCGAGGAGAAATGATTGAGAAAAATCATGGTTGGGATTTTTTGTTCATAGTTTATTGGGGTTTTTTTTCCTGGTTTTCTCCTCAAACTGATAAAAAAAAATGGGAAAAAGCCAGAACTGGGGTGTTTTTTTATTTGATCTCTGAGCTGGTTTTTAAAATTACAATATGCTCCATCCCTCTGATGTGTCTGTTCCATAGTTCAAGAACTCGCGAGATCTTGGCGAGTTTCTCGATTTTTTGAGAAACCGAGACGAGGTGGGATACGATACAAAATAATACAAGATCTCGGATTGACCCATGGAAATGACCCATTTACTATGTATTTACTTGCCTAACTCGACAGAACTCTTATATGCTTGTTGTGGAGCACTATATGCAACATTACAACAGCAATATGTCATGGGAAGACTATGTGACACTAGCGGGGACTAAATACTTGATTCAAAGTCATTTTATGTGATGATAGTTGTAACACTGTTAAACAATTTGATGTATCACTTTAATATTTCTAATTCTTATTTAAGTTGTTTAGCTATTAATTGAATGTTTTGCTTGCTTTCTATTACTAAATTATGTGTAGAGTAAGGTATTTTAGTGCGTCATCGCCTACCAACCTATGGTCGGAATTGAAACTCATATTTGGACTTTGTTTTTGCAAAATCTGATAATGCCATTGTGTTTCCTAAAATAGACTGAATACCTAGTTTCAGACCCAAACTAAGTCTAAAACCCACCGAGTTGAGGTTTCGAGTCGGAAAAAAAAAATGTACCACCTCGGCGAGGTCTCGACTCGACTCGGTTTTTCCAAGGGCCGAGTTGGTACCGAGACCCGAGTTTTAGTACCTTGGTCTGTTCTTGATTGTGAACTCTATTAAACCATTGATATCTTGTTTCAGATATCCGAAACAATCAAGATATGAGGCATTATTTTATGCTTCAAAGCTCTTTAAAGTGCCCGAATGCCCGAACCTTGTTTACGTTCGGTTGATGATGGTTCACTTATCCTTCTGATAATATTTATGTGTGTCTACTTAATTTTCATAGTAGACCATTTCTGTATGCAAGTTAGTTCAATAATGGCAATTGCTGTTGAAACTTGTGAGTATTCTGAATCATTCAATTATTTTTGTAAAGAATATTGTGAATCATCCAGTGGTTTAGCTCCTTCCCCCTGCTACTCTTCTAATAATGTCTTCTTTTTTTTTTTTTTTCTGATATTTTTCTAATTAGCTCAATAACTTCTGGCATTATTATAATGCAGTAATCTATTCTTATTGTATTGTGAATAACTTCCAAATCATAAATTATTCTCTTGTGATGCTTATTTCATTCAGAACAAAATTTTGAAAGGTGTTGTTTTCATGGATTGTGGAACAGACTTGGGATCTGGCCAACTCATTCCAGGTCAGTTACATGCTCTCACGATAGATCCCCTTATGTTAGTTCTTATTGGAAATTATACGACACTATATGTTTGCTAATAGTTATTTACATGTTTCTCAAATTCAATACAAATTTCATTGGAATTGCCCACAACAACTCTGCTTAATCTAATTAAGAGGCATCTGGCTCCCCTATTTTCCAATTGAAGGAAAGTGAAATTAAGAATTAATGTCCAAATATTTCCTCTAGGGGTTATTGTTCTATCAAATTTAACTGCAAGGACTCATATACCAAGGATGAAGATAAGAGTGAATCTATGCCACTTATACAGTGCCGAAATTAATTACTAAGCTCAAAATAGTCCATCTTTTCAGTTGATTGGCCCAATGCTTTTTATTTTCCAAGAGGTTCAAAGCTTGGATTAAGGAGGGTTGCCAATCAAAAGCTGATAGAAAAAATCTTAAAAATAAAAAGGAGTTTAAATCACTCTGGAAAGGTTGGGTTCTACATTAAAATTCATTGTTTTGAGCTTATAGAGAGATGTTGTATTTGGTAATCTGTAGGCAAATCCAAGTAGATGGGTTATGGAGTTCTTGAGATGAGTTTATGTTGCTATTACTATTCTTATATTTTGTCCAAGTTGAAATGTTTATATCTGTTAGGCTCAGGTAGATTCCATAGAAAATATCCCTAGTTGTGAACAATTTAAGGTCTAACCTTAGGACAGACAATTGCTCTTAATGAGAGAATGCCAATCAATTTATTTTAAATACTTTGAATTGGGTTTGATGGACACATTAATCCAACAACTCCAAATTAAAGTACACTATAAAAGGTTCAAGCTAGAATTTGGATTGTTTCATTTCTTGTGTTCCTTGTACTGTGATAAGACTGTTCATATTATTGGCTATTGTTGAGTGGGTTGGCCCCACATTTGATCCTCTGTGTAATCACCTCTCTAGTTACAAATGCTATGTTAGTTACCTGTGCTTATCCCCCACCTTCATTTCCCTTCCCTCCTCTTCCTTCCCACCCCCCATCCCTCCCACCCACCCACCCACACACAATAAAGAGATTTAAAAAGAAAAAAGGAAAAGGTTATCTGAGCTGCCACGGCAGAGTACGCTGGCACCTCTGTGTCTATCTATCTCCTTCTCACGTGAAAAGACCTCGATGCTCTCCAACATAAGATATCATTTTGTCACACCTTATTGGTGTGCTCCCCTTTGCTGCTTGCTTAGAGAACCGTCTCCCAAACAAATTATGGATCACTATGTCCTTGGAGAAAACTCGAAATTCATAATGAATTTTACTATGCCTTTCCTATGTCATTTACCTTGTTTAGGATTACGGTATTATATATATATATATCCTCAAAGTGGGGAAAAATGGAATACAATATTGAAGAATATATGACAAATTATTTATGGGATTTTTTGATTGGGATAGAAGATGACTAAGTTTGATTTGTATGTCTTCATATCTATATAAGGTTCTCTTTGTTTGGATATCAATCTTGCTTTCAGGTGGTGATTTCATTTTTAGAGTGTTTAGTATGATTTTTGCACCCTTTTTTTGGGAAATAGAAACCAACGGAATCTAAAAATTATTTATTAATTTTAAGAAATCAATCTGAAATTGAAATCCAAACAAAAGTGTAACCGAAGTTTAGCTTGCCTTATGGTGTACATTTTTTATATTTTTTGGTAAAACTTATAGTGTACATTAATGATCTCTTTCTTGTAGGTATGTAGGAATATCTATCTATGATGAAGGCTTCAATATATGATGAGTTACTAACTTCTACGAATGTGGAGAATTGAAATAGTTCAAAGAACCCTGCAAGTTAATTACTATAAGGGAAAGAGAACGCTACCTGGTTATGTGTGGTGCGCAGCCCCTATGCCAACCACATGGTCATGCAAAATGACCGGCACACCCTTAAAGATTTCTGCATTTTCTAGGGGGGGGCATGATGAACATTTCATGAGGCCCTATGTCTGGGCATAGGGTCCGCACGTGCAGATCAAGTCTTTTGTTCACATATAAAATTTCTGTCCAAATAGATAGTCTAGTGGCAAAGTAGAGATTTGAAAATTCAAGATTAAGGGAGAGTACGCAATAGTGGTTGAATTATCATCGGTGTGCAAGTAAATCCCATACATTAGGATGCATTACAATACACGAGAAGATATTTGATTGAATTATTCTGGAAATTTATGAAATGGCTAATTTAGAGTAGACTATATACCATCCAACGGTCAAAATAGGTACCATGATATTTCGTGGCACATTGAAGATGGATTACTTTGATAAACTTATCTTTTTTTTTTTTTTGGTAAAGACTTTGATAAATTTTTGGTAGATTCAAAAAAAAAAAATTTATAATACTTAAGCATGCCAAACCCATTTAAAAAGAAAAAAAAAAAAAAAAAAAAAAAACTTAATTATTGACTTGGAGCAGCAGCATGATAAGTACCGCAGTGTGAACATCTGAAATTGATGCACTACCATCTAATCAAAGGGGAAAAGGATCCTGTCGGGGAGCATGGCCTGTGAGCCCGACACAAGATGGGGTGAAATGACTATTTTGCCCATATGAAAACCAAAAAAATCATGCCATAATGGATGCTTTTGGGTGCTTGGGCAGAAAATTCTTCCCCTAATTAAAATCACATTAATATGTTATATTGAAAATTTTTTAAAAGCTTTATTCAGGAACATTAACCAGCTGGAAATTTGTCAAAGATGATAGATAATGCATCTATCTACTCATCTACCACAAAAATAAAAAAATTATATTTTGATAATCATCTACTTCAATCGATGTAGACTAAAACAAATGGGAACTGAAAAGGAATAGAGAAAAATTAGAAGAAATACTTAGGGGGATCGGACCGCTTTCAAGGAGAAGATACCTAGATTTCGATTTTTAAAGGTTTACAATATTGATACTCGCCGCGTCCCCACCCTTGTCTGCCTCCCTAGCTAGCTAGAAATTAGGGCTGATTCGATGATGTTAATTCTGCTAAACTGGTTAGAAAACTGGTTCATCTTGCCATGACACAGGCTTTAGTTTTGTATATCATGGGAACAATGTAGATTTATGTCTCATTCTCAATTAAGGCATTGGTACCTACCAAAACTAGATATGAGGAATGTGGGAATATAAAAATTTTTCAAATTGCCATGTTGACATAGTATTATTGTATGGCTCTGGTTCTTCTAGCCCTCGGTACGTTAGACGTGGCGTCTTCATCAAACCTTCTGAGA
Organism: Telopea speciosissima; assembly: GCF_018873765.1. Classification (NCBI taxonomy): domain Eukaryota; kingdom Viridiplantae; phylum Streptophyta; class Magnoliopsida; order Proteales; family Proteaceae; genus Telopea; species Telopea speciosissima. Next base: position 17,610,061 of record NC_057922.1, read on the forward strand.
CTAATGTGTAACATTATCATTATCATTATCATTATCATTATCATTATAAAGAAAGAGACTCACTTGATGATCGATTTCGAAAAAGAAAATCCTCATAACATTTTAAATGCTTGAAAAGAGATTCAAATTGAGATGAACAAGTTGTATTTAAATTTCTAATTGTCACGAGTCATGATATATAGGGGTGATCTATGAGAGAATAATATATTTGATGCTAATCCCCTTGCTTAGTGGCAACTGATAAGTCATTTGGGTCGAGCCAATTAAGTCCAATCTGTTCCTGTTTCGGATCATAGAAAATCATTTAAGAATCTATCAGAATCGACCATAATCTGCCCTAACCCTAGAAATCAGATAAGGATTTATGGTCGATTCAAATCAGCTGGAATTGAGATCGACCTTGGCTGTCCGGTTTTTGAAACCGTGTTCTTAATGGATTCTTTAAGCAAGAAAATTAGTTGATACTAAGATCTTAGATTTCCTTATTTGCTTGAGAAATAGAAGGTTATCCATATTCATTAACTAAGCCGTCTAAACTAACCTTAACATTTAATCTCCCCCCCCCCCCCCCAAAAAAAATATTATAATCTAAACATTTTAAAGTATGAATCCCAGTCTTACGTTTGCTAGATGCTCGGGAGAGCTCCGCTTAGTTCGATCTCACGCGCGTTACAGCCATTTCAGTGTGTCAAGAATGGAAACATTGGAAAACTTGCATTGTTTTTTTTCAGTAGCAGTTAGTATTCTAAACATGTACAGCTGGTCCTTGGCCGGATCATTATCCTCTCCGTTTCCTGTCCAGAACAGTTGTCCGGTTTCTCTCATAGGTGGCCCAAAATGACGACCTAACCTCATGCCCGAGTCAGGTTAAATCGTCATTTCTGCCTCCTTATGAAAGGAACTGGACAACTTTACCAGACAGAGAATCGAACAAGATAAAAATTCGTCCTTGGCCTGGTTGTTTAACAATGTTCGGTTAAGAACTTGTCCGAAGGTAGAAGTGTGGTCTCCATAGACCCTGTTGAATCCCTTCGTGGGCCTTTGTGTTGGGCCCTATAGTAGGTCGTCTTGTATGGCCTACGGACCCTTGAATTTTTGCTAAAAAAATAAAAGAATTTGTCGGTAGAGAAAAGAGGAGAAATGAGTGGGTGAATTACTTGGAAGATGGACAAAATTGAGATATAATAATATCACACACACTCTAAAGAGAAAATGAATAGTGGTGTGGGGACCAGAGAATGTAATACCATAGAGATGTCCTTTTGCTTATACTGATTTCCTACCTTACCACTATTAGTGTGTGAGGCATTTATCTGTCACGGAGTGTGGGCCAGTGTTTCTTGTGTCTGTCTTTCTCCTTCCTCAATGAATGTTAGAATTGTCATTTTATAGGGGAAGAAGATAGATAGACATGTGGGAGTGCTGGTGTAGGTCACGTGGGAAATATTTTTCCAGATATATTATATATTAATTGAAAAAGTGACACCCAAAAATATATCAATTTGAAAATTCAGTATAAAGACAATTTTTTATTTGTTTTCGTGAAATTTTTTCTTCTATTCTATGTAACGGCTTTGGTGTAGTCTGTCTGCCTTGTATAGTTTTGGAGGCATTTTTGTTGTCCTTAGCCTTTTTCTTTTTCCTTCAATACAGTTGTTTTTCTGAGGACCTAAAACCCACACAAAAACAGCTATCAAAATATAAATAGCTTCTCCACTTTGCGCCAAGTTACAAGTATATATCAACAACATCATAGTCTTATCCAAATTAAATGCGGTCAACTATATGGATCTTTGCTCTCCAATCAGCTTTATTCGAATTCATACAAGATACGTGGTCTAAGCTCTGCGTGTCTTTGTTCACCACTTCTCCTAGTGTTATTTTAGACTTGTTCTTAGTTCCCACAGTGAGCCTGTCACCAAAGGAGTTGTTGTGCAACCGAGAATTGCAGCTAAATTGCCATCTTCAGACAGTAGCCTTATGGAAGAAAGATGTGTTCTTATCTCCTTCACTCAACCATTGGACTTGAGAACATTGTGCCCAGTACCTCTCTTCTTCAAGCCAGGCCTCCTCAAGCTTCCCAAGTAAAGGCACCTCCTTTACCTAGAGAAGATCATGATTTTGGTGTTGTTGTACTTTCCCCAACTCCTCAGAGAGCCATGCATTTTGATATTTAGATTGAAGTAGGTGATTTAAGTGTGATATGTCAAACATTGAAACTTCAATCCAAAATCCTTGATGTGAACTGTATTATTATTCAAAATAGAAACATATATTTATGAGAGAATTTTGTTGTAACAAAAGTTGGTGATAAAGATGTTGTAACTTTACTTTTTAGTTCTTTTAATATAATACATTCATTTTTTTTTCAATAAGGGTAAATCATGTCATTTCATTTAGATAATGAGAGCTCTTAAAATGACATAATGATAACAAGTCACTTTCAAATTATTTTGAAAATCTTTTTCTACTCCTCACTTAAATAACTTTTAGGAATAAGACAAGTGGACAATCAAAGAAAGTTACTCACTAGATAACAAGATGCACTCTTAAGGATGTAAATAGAGCAACTCATTCTCTAGCTAAGAAAGTCATGTCCATGGCATGTAGGACAGTGTGGCCTAACTCCACTCTTTGGCTTACGGAGTCTGATTCTGCTTCAATGGTTCTTTTTGTCCAAACGAGAGTTATCCCTTGGTTTGTCCTCCAAGATTGGATAATTAGTCAATCTTTCTTGAGATTCATTCCTTGGAAGATTACTCACTGCTACAGAGAGACTAATCATATTACGGATTTCTTGACGAAAGATACTGCTACTTTTGGAAATTCTGGGTCCATGATCAAATTTCCAGATCATATTGCAGAGGAACTTGCTTTTGATGCTATGTCTCGTCCTAGATTCAGGTTTTGTTAGTTGTTGGAGGCAGCCTGAGCCGATGGTTAGTCCGTAGGCAGGTGATGTCTCCTTTTAGCCTGGGAATGCCCAGGTTTTCTTATTGCCTTCTTTAATTTTTTTCTTGTATTTTTCCCAGATCCTTTGATTAATGAATCCTTTTAACTAAAAAAAAAAAAAAGGAGAAATCTGTAATCAAAACGCCTTGTCCTTGGCATCTCCTTTCAATTAAATATCCCTTTACCCAAAAAAAAATATGCACTCTCTATTTTTATATAAATTAAGCAAAAGACAAATAAAGACATGACATCATCAGGAAGGGGACCGTGATCCAACTTCAGTTGATTATTTTATTTTGTAGGAAACTAGGTTGATTTTTTTAGGTGAAATTAAGATTTCTATTAGATATAACCTAGTTATTAAGTGAGATCAGGTATGAAATTAGGTCATTTAAGATGGCCTAGTTAATAATTGGATCCTAAGATCTAGACAGTTCATCATGCAATATTCAAGGAACCAGCTTGGAGTAGGCATTAAGGATTCCTCTCATGATTGGCATTTATTTCATTGTAGTCTTTATTAAGAAAAATATTAATTATTATCATAAATTTTCTTGTTCTGCAAAATTTTGAGACAAATTATACCTAAAGAGTTGGTGAGCTTGGTTTGGGTTGGTTCCAAAATACAGATAGATTTTACAATAAATGACTCCACCCGACGTGGATCACAAATCCTAACGTGCACTTGTGTAATGTACTGTAGTGTAGTGTAGTGTAATGTAGTCTCAAAAGGGATCTCCACTTGGTCGAATATTGTTGACCCACAAGAGATCCACACGTACGCGTCTATACTTCTAAACTAATTATATATAGTGGAGAAACTTTTTTTTTTTTTTTTTTTTTTGGTTGAGTATACAAGCAATAAGCATCATCTTTAATTAACTAACTAGTTCATGGGGCTTCATGTTCATGGGGGAGCGAAAAATATATAAATCAAAAAAGGAAATAGATCATGGATGAGGGGACCAGGGATGTAGGGTAGCCTTGTTATGGGATTTTCCTGTTTCTTTTTCCCTTTTGTGTTGATTGATTAGCTACTACTCTTAGTGTGTTAGGCATGCATGTGTTTGCATTGTCTATTTTGCAATTTGAGACCATAAATATATATATATATCTAAGTGAAACTATAATGGATGACCCACACACCCATGCCAAGTTCTGATCTTTATAACACCCCCCCCCCCCCCAATAATAATGACTTTAATTAGTTTTAATTTTGCACTTTCAAGGGAGACCTTCAACTATGGATCGAGGCAAAGTTCTCCCATCTTAAAAATAAATTAATTAATCCTATCTTAGGAGTATTAATGCTTAACTAATGAGAGCCCAAAGGAAGTGCATGGTTTAATTAAGCTTCTCACTGTTTTTAATAGTCCTTTTTAGTACTACTCTAAGCCAAGAACCCTTCTTGCTTTAGAGATTTGGCAATGTCATTGCAGATTATAGAACAAACCCTTCTAGGCTACAAGACAAAGATTATGAAAGTGTGATACCCACTTAACTCAGATTTAAAGGTCGATACACATTGGTTCAAATTGCTGTTTTTGAGCTTCTTGAATGTTAAATCAGACAATTTTAACTCTTAACCCTTTTTAGGATTGAGATTTAATTAATAATGGAACTAATTAATCTACAAGTTGGGCATAGGGCAGTGGTACAAAATTCTTGTTTCATAATGCTTCAATTATTTTGGACATCTTATCTTTGGAAATGATAAATGAATTAGATGATTGGATTTTATAAACAAGCCTAGATGGTTGACATTTTGGCTTTGGTCAACGAAATGTTAACAAATTCACAAACTTTATTTGAGAATATTTTTCTAAAATCATAATTTTAAAACTTTGACTACTCTAATAATTGGCTGCTCTCAATTTTCGTATTTAAGAAAATTTATTATACTAATCCAAAACAACATTTTGACCAAAACATAATTTTAGTTTATTTAGCTCAAGTAGAGTAATTGTTTTCCTTTGGTATCTAAAATATCTAACATGTATAAGACCAATTCTTTGATAAATAGGTCACCTCCTTTTTTTTATTTTTTGGGAGAGGGGGGGGGAGGGGGGAGGGAAAACAAAATATAAAGGTCAACTCTAATGTAATATTCATTAATTCAATCTTAGTGTACTACCTATTCTTGTTTCTTCTACCTTGTACCTTGTATCTCTACGGGAAAAAAAAAAAGAATTTATCTCTTTTCATTGATATATATCCAAAACCTTCCTTACCTGTGCTAAAGAATATCGCAATATAATAAAAAAGATAAATATTTTAAGAAAATACCAACGATTCTTGTCTACATTGGAATATTTTGATTTTTATTAAGGAATACCTTCATCTCCTCTCCTTTTCCCACAAAAAAAAAATAATAATAATAAAGAATAGTAATATGGAATAAGTAAAAAAGTAAGCCAGTTTGAAAGATACATACGTCAAACATTACTAATAGAAAAAATATATGATTTGGAAAGATACGTAGATTACCATCAAACTTTTAAGTTCTAATGAATCTAAACCCTATGCAAACCCGCCTCCCCCCCACCCCCCAAAAAAAAAAAAAGAATTTAATGCTGAATTTAGCTTGTCTTCCAGGGAGGCGTGCGCCTAGGGTGCTGCCAGGGGGCATCCAGCGGTTGAGCTATGCCGCACACATCTCGATGCACGCCTAAGGATGTGTGCAACACAACCCAACGGCTGGCAGTTCCCTGGGCGTTCCCTGCTCCCTGGAGACGATCCTGATCCTTTAATGCTTATTCTATTAGGATATTTAATCTTATAAGAAAAGAAAATTCCTTTCAATAATTCATTAATTTGGTGATGACTGTATTATGGATAAAGATTACTCCCAGAGTCCTAGATTGTACCTAAAGAGGGGGGAAAAAGGTTGGGGGGGGAGGGGGACAAGTGGATTAGTTGCATTGGACCATGTGTGATGATGGCCCCACCACTTACTCCTATCAGACTTTGGACTTTCTCCACCACCAAGGTCCCAAACATGGATTTGTATAATAATAATGCAGTTATTAATGAGAAAGAAGTATACATATATAAGAAAGAAAGAAAGAAAGTATTTATAAAAAAAATGACATCAATTGTGGGGGAGGAGAGGTGATCATCAACAATCCAAGTAGGTTGAATTTTGATGTTCACTATGGAAGTGTCGATTCAATTTCCACCAAGATGTAAGTTCTAAGTAGGGGTAGTGGTCCAATTAGAGGATCCTAAGATCTTATGAGTCCCCATGTGTTTTTTTCTGTGGGATACATTTTGGTTCGGTATTAACTTTTTAAGCATTCTTAGTTGAGGCTGAGTGAGAGAGAGAGAGAGAGAGAGAAAGAGAGAGAGGGGATTAAATTAATGCACAAATGCTTTCTTTTAACTTTTGGTTTTGGGAGTTTTTTTTGGGGTAAGGAAATAGGAATAGTGGAGGTTTGGAAATTAAATTAACTTAATTAGTGACTTAGGAATCATCATGTAAAAGGTGCTAAAATCAAACTTTTCTACCACCACCGGACATTGTCAGTCAACAGCAGCTTCAACTCCAAATAGCTTATTGGAGCTCCACTCCAGCTTGGCCAAGGTGGGCTTGCCGGCTTGGTTAAATTGTCAACTCAGGAGATCATAGACAATAAATTTTAAATTTGAGGACCTTGTGATCTGAATTCTGAACCATGGGGTTTAAGTAAGCAAAATCTGGAAGCAAGGGATCGGCCTCCATGAATTCCAATTCTTATTCAGCCGGAATCGCCCTGAACCCTAGAAAATTAAGTACCGATCCAATTGGGTCGGAATCTATTGTCTGATTTTGATTCCTCAAATCATAGTCTGAAGTGATCAAATCGGTTATAATGGGTAGTTCTAAAATTCCACACTTTCTGTCTAAAATCTGAACATACCACATGGAATCCTTTGGGACGTACCCAATGTATGAGGCTCTCGCTATTGCAGAGTCTGAAGAGGCTGTTTCCAGAATGATCCTGTGCATATAAAAAAATAAGATTTTTACTGATATTTGATTGACTGTGCTGGTGTGCACGCTATCATAGAAGCTAAGAGCTTAGCATTTTGGTTTTACCATTTCATATGCTATTTTGAACCGGAATGATTTGATCCGGCCCGACCATGTACTAATGTAACCAGTTCCCTGTGATCAGAAGCCCAAGACAAGCCTAACTCAAACTAAAAGGTTGAGCCGAAGCCGAATTTGGAATTTGGCTGAGTTAAGCTCAGGTGGAAGTTGAGATGAACCATCATCCAGGGGTAGACCATATCCATGGATGGAGGAGGCATGGACCATATGAAACGGGGACCATCTATATGACTCATTATCCCTCCAGGTGTTAATCACTTATCTTAAGATAATTGTCATTATTAATGAATATCGATCTTCTTTAGTTTTACAATTTGACTGTTATGGTTTTGCGGTTTTGCCTCGTTTGGCCATTTACCACATACTTAATTTGTTTTCTTTCCTTGGGGCTTAATAATAGTTTAAACCCAGAGAGAAATGGAGCCATAGAAAGCCATAGAAGAATAGTTTTTTTTTTTTTTTTTGTTTTTTCTCAAAAGAACCCAACTTGGATTAAAGATCTGTAAGGGGAAAGGATTCTAACCGTTGGATGTTTAGAAAATTATATAAATTAGAACAAATATCAGATTTCAGATGAAAGATTCAATATTTCCTCTTATATATATGTATAGGCAGGCACATACCCTCTTATACATGTCCATGCACCGAGTTGCAGACCCTTTTTACAAATACTTGCATGAAAGCTTCAGCCCATTGGTCTCTGTAATGTAATTCCACGTTACTATATATAAACATACTTTCTCATTAGTCTCTCTGTCTCTCTCTCTCTCTCTCTCTCTCTCTCCACTTGATATTGTACAGGGCACACGCTCTTGCCAAATGGGGTTTCCTCCTTATGCGTGAGCTGGTTTGGCAATTGAAAGTTTGAAACGAGTCTTTCATCCCCCATCCCTTTCCTTTTCTTCTCTTCTTTCGTTCTTTCTGTGTCAAGTCTTTCATTATTGACTTTCCTTACTGAGTAAGTACTCATCTTTAACTTGCCTCTTCTTGTTACCCTTCTTTCTTCATTCATGGACTGTTATCCGTTTGTGCTTCATTTGTTTTAATCTAATGATTGAAGGTTTCCTGGGTTTCTTTAGTTAAGTGGCCTACAGTGAATTGCAGTCTGCTCTGTACTCATCTCATGTGTTTTCTTGTGAAGAATTGATTATGGGTTTTGTGTGTTTGCTCTGAATAGTGATGTGGGTATCCGGAATTTTGCCTTTTTTGGGCAAGAAAAGGAATTTGAGATAATTCTCACTTCTTCCAGTCTGATTTCTCACTCCTTAGTTTTGTATGTCCCTCTTAATCGAGTTGGGGGTTACCAGAATCAGCTAGACTTGGTTACCCTGTCACAGTGTACTGATTTCAAAGATATTGATTTTATCTTCTTGTTAGAAGTCGCCCATATTTGCTTCTCTTATTTGTTTCTTCATTCTTTTGGGAGAAATTGTGATTGAAACTTCGGTTTGCAGGTGACTCGGTTGAACTTGTGAAGAAAATTCGGTGGTTTGGATTATTAAATCTGTGGGTATCGAGGATGGAGACTATTTCTGCAAAAGAACATGGAAGCAACTTCAATAATCCCATTTTCCAGCTGTCTCCGGTTACTTCTGTGCCTTGGTGGAGCGCTCTTGGATCACAGCCGGTCTACCAAGCTGCTTCTCGACAGGTACAGCGTGCAACAGACCCTGCGACGTATAAGGAGGACAACAGTACCGCTCAGTTCACTATCTTTCCTGGTAATCTTCTCACCTTTGCCATTTGATTATGCCATACTTGCTATGTTAGTGGTGTTTCTAGAATCATATTTCATTGCTCCTTGTTTTAAGATTAATTGGGTTTGGTATGTGAACCGAAAAGTTCTATACAATTGTTGCCTTTAGCTTCCATACAAACTTTTCTGTCAGTTTCAAATAGATTTGACAGTCTCTCTGTTTCATGATAAACATCTGCTGTTTCCCTTTCCTGCATGGCTGGACCAATAGGAATCATTGTGTTTGAGGAGCTAGAAATTCACTATGTTTAGTGGATAAATGAGTTAAACTCCACAAGATAACCTATTGGATAGGTTCTAAAGTCTAAATGTTGCACTTTCTGTTTAATTTTAGTCCTTTTTTTGGTTGCAGTTCTTCACTTTCTTCATTTGTAGCTATTCTTCAGTTTCCAAGGCTCGATATTGATTTTCATGTACAAAGAGCAGACACTGAAGGTGGTCCAGGACAGCCAGTTAAACAGTTAAAGGGCATAGAAGTGATAGACTGGGAATTAATAGCTTATGGATTAGAATGGCAGTATTTGATTGGATATGGGATAATGTATTTCAGGGAAACTGTGTATATAAGGCTGGGAAATGGGCTGTGTGGAGTAATTGGTTTAGAATGGAGGGGTAAAAGAGATATTTTAAGGTAATGAAGAAGGGTACAAAAGACTACCTCATATCCCAGACGCGTGGTCTGTGGTGTCCACCTTCAGTCTCTAAATGTCTTAATAAAGTTTGGGTCACACGACTCACCAGTGGATTAACAGCCAGACTAAATTCTAGATCCAATAGTCAACATTTTAAGTTTATATGGACTGTCATGTTCATACTTGTTGATATAGAGTTACAGCTTCTTTGTTCTTGAGAATTATGCTACACATGGGCATCCGTTTGATGTCATTTAACACTTGCTAATGTTTTTTTAACCTGCAGTCATTTGGAAACCCAGTCAAAATCTGTAAGGACTTTGTGTGGTAACTATAAGAATTAAGAGGACTAAAGATAGATGTTAGTCATGTTCTGATTTTGATTCAAATTACAAGAGTGAGATATACAATAAAATATCTCTATGATAAACTTTTTTATGACATCATTTTGCCTAACACCACCTGACCCATTCATGCATGCCAGTATGAGGAGAAGCATGTGGTCGTAGAGTGTCATTTCCTTAAAAAAAAGCTGATAGTATATATGTCCTTCACAGCATCCGTTAAGCCCCCACATATTTCAATAGGTTCACTGGTGAGAAGCCAAATATTACTGGTAGTCCTCTTTGGGAAATTTAGAAACCTTATTCCCTTGGTTAATAGTGGAGCACCAAGTCATAAGGATAGGTTTGCTGCCTAAATCTCGCCTTAATTATCTCAACCTCTTGAATGAGATGGTGGGACATGTAGGTATTGGTGCAGTACCCCCAGAGACCCCAATCTGTAACACCATATGGTGGTCTTTAGGTGTATTGAATATTATTTCAGTACGCCAACTGCTATATGAGAAAGAATCAAGATCTATGTGAAGACCCTAATCTTTGGGTACATACAAGCTGGAAAGATACTAAAGGGAATCCTGATTGTCATTTTATTAGAAAAAAAATCAAACAAAATAAAGGGTATCTGACTAGTTAATGATCGAAGGGTTCCGTCGACCATATGGTGCCCTTTTAACCCACACTAGGCACTTTCGGGATAATACAGTTCCATGTTTACCTTAAAAGGATCCTGATTCCTGAGTTAGTGGAATATCAGGCATCTGAATAAAGATAAGGTTGGATTTTGGATCTAAGCTGGATGAGGTTGTGTTTGATCCGATAAGAGATGAGTCAGGGAACTAGGTTAAGATGGAAACTGGGGGTAATATAAATTCATATGAAAGCTTATGGCATTCTGAACTGGGAAATTCTTGACTACAGGGAATGCGGATTACGGTGCAAATGTAATAAGTGGTTGAAGACATGTTACTCTTAAGGCATCCTTCTCCATTCTTGTTAACAGGTCTCCGGCAGTTTCCTTTAGGGGTTTGTGGGATTGCTGCAAGGGGATCCTTCATGCCTCTTACTTTTTTTATTTGCGTCCAAACCTTCCTATAGATTGACAAGAATATCTGTTGAAGGTGGAGGATGGTTTGGGTTCCAACTGTTACAATTCACTGAAGTTCATTCAGAGCGATTTTGACAGCATTTGCGCATACCAAATAAGGTTTGACCAGAACATAACTTCTTCAATATAAATCAGATTTAAGCAATTTGGGATTTGTTGGAAAGCTGGTTTTGTGTTCTACCTAATACTAGAAGTCTCATGTAAAAATAAAATCATCTGACTAGTCAAACTTCTTAGAGAACAAGAACATTTCTCTAAATCGTGAACAATTTAATTACTTATAGATAAGATCATATTGTCTAAGAACAGTATAAATCAAATGTATGTTGGATTGTTTCAAACTTCCAATAGCTTGCTTCTTCAGTTCTGTTGTCTTCTAGTTCTATGTTGATTTTTGATGACTTGACGTGACTTAATGTGGCTTAATGTTGATTTTTGATGATATAAGGTATATATTGTAGCATACTAAATAATGTTAGAAAAGGGAGAAATAAAAAACAACACTTGGGGGCGCTTTGGTCGCCTAGGCGGGCGCCTTATCGCCTAAGCGCATAGACACCCTCCAACGCCTTGGGTCGCTTTGCCGCCTTGACAACTATGATCCTGGCACCAGTTGTAGGTAGGTTAGAGAAGCTCCAATTAGAGTTTTAATGGCATAGGAAAGGCGATCAAACAAAATACTATCTTGTAGAGTGGGAGAGAGGATGATGGGGTAAAATGTGGCATTATTGGGGGGAGTGGTTGTCACAGTTTGGTGTAGAATTGGACAGCTTGTGGAGGTGGGTGATTGTGTCTAAATGAAATCACATTGACTTTGAAGGGTAATTGACTATTATTGTGGGGGTGGTCAGAGAGTATAGTCTTGGAATGACCATGGTGGGTGTGGGTGTGCTGTGTATATGGGTTACCATTTGAAGCTACAATTCCCAGAAGCGTTCTCTATCGTGTGGAATGAGGAGGCTACATATACGGATCAAAGTGAAGGTGAAAGAGCTTAGGAGCCTAGATTCCAACAAAATTTATGTGATTTAGGAACTCAACCCCTGTGAAAGATGTGAAATTTATTGGAAATTACTAGCACTAGGGATGGCCAAGACCTGAAGTTGGTAGAAGAATTAGCTCAAGTAGTAGAAACCATCCTTGGTGCAATTATAAAAATCTTCGGCTTCCAGCACGAAGTATTTGCAACTGAGAGCAGCCACTTTGTACAAAAAAAATGTCTAATCCAACCCTCCTGGGACCCTGCGAAAGCGGGACTTTCACTGGGTTATGGCTACTGATCTTCTTACTAATCTGGTAGCTAAGTTGAATTTTTTGACCCTTTTTCTCCTCTTGGATGTGACAGAAGTTTACTCTGTATGCCCTTGGTGGCAGCAAAATTCTATTAAAGGTGGGAATAGTTTCTGCTTTGTTATAACATGTGGTGGATGATTATGGTGTTTCATGTGAGCACTTGTTTGATATATAAAGTTATTTGCAGTTTTCTCTTAGTACATCACAATTAAAGAGAAGAGGTATATAAAGACTCAGATCTGACAGTACTTCTGCTGATGATTTAACCATTGAGAGATTGAGTAACTTTATGTAGAATGTATTTATGGCCTTCTCCCAATTTGTAATTCTTTTCCTGAATCCAACAAGAAAATGTCTAATTCTGTCTCTTCTTCTTTTATACAGTTTCCATTGTATCTTATCTGGCTTGGACATTCTTCTCCCCCACCCCTTCCTTTCCTTCTTTGAATAATTGTTTTACTTCCAAAAAAAAAAGAGTGAAAATAGGTCTATCAATTTCCAGGAGTTGTTGATCACAAACTTTTAGTCATTGTTTGGATTTGTCCCCACCATTCCTGGTCTTCCTGGTAACAGAGGTTGGTGCAACTCTTATTTGACCACCTGAGAATTTCTTATTCAGGTGATGGCAAAGACTATGTGAAGGCGCAAAAAGCTCAGCACCTTTCCTCAATCTTATCTCGGCAATCATCTCTGCCCGAGTACCAAGCTTCTGTTGAACTAGGACTTGCTCAACCGATGGTTATTTTCCCATTTTGCCTTGTGCTTTGGCCATTTGACTTGATTGATTCTTGATTACAGTAATTTGGATTCAGTTGCTGATACTTCTCTTGTGTCTCTTTGTTGACAATCTGTAGGTGTGTACGAATTATCCCTATATAGATCAATGTTATGGTGTGTTCACAACCTATGGAGCTCAAACAGCGGTAGGTTTTTCTTTCCCCGTATACCTCTTCTTCTAGTGCTCTTCACTCTCTAGTAAAGTTGTCAGAATTTCAAGTTCTGGAGTTTCTATTTCTATGGTTCTTGATGGATTCTTGATGGAGCTAAGTAGCTTTAGATATATTGCATATCTTGATGGAATACACAAAGATGTGTTGGACAAGTGACACCAACAGACCAAACAGATAGACTGGATGATCCTAATAGTGAAAGTTTTTCCTTTTGACAGCAGGGGTTAGGCAGGAGCCTACCAGTTCTGAGGGATAAGAACCTTAACTCTTGGAGGTTACAAAGACAAGTTTAATGTGAAGTATCCATATCATTGAATTCGAAAGGAACAGCAGGAAGAACTGGAAATTGCAAATATATTATTAAAGAATACAAAGACAATGACCTATTAATTCCTTTTACTAATAAAAGAATTGAAGCTTATGCTACCAATAAGCCTCAGAGTGGGGATAGTAGGCATCAGCATATTTTCTGTACAACATGACAAATCTAATACCCGGGTTGAATCTCTAATTGTTTTCAGGAATCATATTTTATAAGATAATTGAACATTTATAAGGCCTATGCATGATGCTGGGAATTGAAAATTTTGTAAATATGAAATCTCAAAGCCAATTAAAGGGAGTTGGAGACTCCTCAAAAGGCATCAATAATACAGGAATCTAGATCTCTCAATACTGTTCTAAAGTTTCCAAATAGATTCAGCATAGAGTTCTGGCATTCCATAATTCATGGATGCTGTGCTACAGACTTCTCATATTAGTATGAGTGTAACCAAATATAAGATGGGAGAATTATGTATGCATATGTGTAAAAACAAGAAAAGGAAAAATTACCTGAATATATTTGGAGAATGAACTAGAGAAGACAGCCTTATTGAAATATGTCAACACGGCTAAACTTACTGATATTTGAGTTTTATAGCTCTTCAGTTATTTTTCTTTTCTTATGTGTTGTGTCCGTAAACTATTCAATCCAATCTCTGGCTTTGACTTTTAGTAGTGATCATCTTATTTAGTCTGGACATGTGATGGCTAATTCCTTCCCCTTTCACAATGATTCAGGGTCGCATGTTATTGCCATTAAATGTGACAACAGATGATGAACCTATTTATGTAAATGCTAAGCAGTACCATGGAATCATTAAGCGCAGGCAATCTCGTGCAAAGGCTGAGTTGGAGAATAAAGTGTTTAAAAATCGGAAGGTGCAGTGTTTAAATCTGAATGAACCTTAAAATCAGATCCCAACCCCAAAGAATACATTATTTTGCAAAGTTATTGTTCTGTTCGTGGCCAAATATGTTGATGTGAATGATCAGGTGTAGTTTAGAGGGCCATTACCCAGTGTTGGTCCCGCCTATGCGGGTCCGGTTAGGGGCGAGTTTGGGGACGGTCCTAACTTCTGGATTTTTTTTGCAAAATGGCCACTCTCAAGACTCAAACCTGGACATTTGCCCTGGCAGTCCAAACCTTTTCCCATTGCTCCAAGCAATGGCCCCTAGGTGCTTAGTTTGGAGGGTATACCCCAAATAACCTTGCCTGTTTATAACTTCTGTAGCATGGCTTGCCAGTCAATTTTATTAGTCTATTTTCCTTTGACTGGGCAATAGTTTTCAATGTTGCATTGATCTAGGTTTGGATTTTCTTTTCCACAGCCTTATCTACATGAATCACGCCATCTCCATGCACTGCGTCGAGCAAGGGGATGCGGTGGCCGCTTCCTGAAGACAAAGAATGGAAACAGTGGGAAGGTAGGGACTGACACTGGCAAAGCAGGTGAGGGGCAACTTTCAGAGTCTAATGGTTCTCCAAGTTCAGACGCTCTACAGTCCGAGAGTGGCAATTTAAATTCATCAAAGGAGGCATCTGGTGGTTGTTCAAATCTGTCAGGCTCAGAAGTGACTAGTGTGTACTCTGGAGATCTCAATCTGTTTCAGATTGATCATCTGCGCCCATCTACGTTCCACTCTCTTTCAAACATCATGGTAAGTGGGCAGGGTATCAATATTTCCAATAAGTGGGTTGCAGCAGATGGCTGCTGTGACCTCCTCAAAATTTGAATGTGGGGATGGCTTTGGGGTTGTGTAGGTTGTAGCTTCAGTTTGTTGGCAAAGCTCTAGAGCTATGTAAATCCTACGTAAGCAACCCCATCCCTGCAGCAGCTAAATGGAGCTCTGTTGCAGCGTTGTTTGTGGCTGTTGCAATGGGCTCTTGTTGAGGGATAGTCCCACCACCATTTGGCTGTTTAAAAGGCAAATCATTCTTGGCTTATCTGCATTGAGGTTCTCCTGGTCACTCACAGTCTTACGGCTGTTGATGGTGCTGGAGATCTTAATTGTATTGTATTATAACAAAACTCCCTATCAGTGTTTGGTCAGTTGGTGCACTAGACTTGAAAATTTGGATAGAAGTGTTGTTGGGTCTCGTTCATGTCAAAGACTGATTTCTGCTTGTATCTCTTTAACTCCTTTTAGATATATTGTAAGAATATCTGGTGTGTGTGTTGTTTTGTCAGGCCATTTGTAATGTTTTGTATGTGCTCCTGTGCACTTGTTGCAGATATTTTAGTTGACAATGAGATCCCTTTCTCGTGTAAATACGAATTTTCTATTAGCCCAATTCAAGGTCTTGCTCATCACAAACAAACTGATGCCCCAGGGACTGTTTGGATTGGGGTTTCGGGCTTGGCCTGGACCTGCCCAGAAAAACTTCCATGCCTATGAAGCCCCAAAAAAAGCCCACAAAAAAAATTTTGTTCTTGGTGAGAGCATGTGGGAAGCTGTGCAGTGGATACTCTTGAATTTGAAGTCACAGGATTACCTCAGTTTTGTGTACTAAATCGATCACTGATGTGTTAAACGAATATCAGAACCTGGAAATCCAAAGGGTCATCACCGTGGCCTTAACTTATCAGAATGGGTTTTTTTTTTTCTGGGGTTCTGTATTGATGCAAATGTCTTTTTTGCCGAAATAAGTTGTTCAAGGGTTTTGAGTCTCGGAATCCGACTGGGCAGGCTCCAATCCAGCTGATAGTGGCCAATATGACCGATATTGACAGCATTGGGGCCGTATTCTTCAATCCATTCTGCCATACCAAAGATTTAAATCGTTGTTGTTCATGGACTTGAGCCAATAAGATCTGATGCCTGTACTGGGTTCTTTGCTACGACCCACCGTGATGTGAGAAATACTGGACAGGTTGGCAGGTAAAGGTTAAAAGAAACAACGTTATACCAGGGCTGTGATAGGTCGACCCGGTCCTGGTCAAGGATTGCTTCTTTATTATATTTTGGGTCAAAGAGTACGCTAACTGGCTAACCAGTCGCGTAGCTCCTGCAACAGTTGCAGTAGCCAATGAAAATTGTGCACAGAGGCACTGGCTTGGATGCAAGCCCTTTCTCTATCTTTTGCATGGCTTCACTGATGATCCTCAGAGTGTTGTGTAAGGTTCTTGGGTTCTTTAACTGTGAATCTAGACGAACTACTGAAAAAAAATGCTCCTGTGAAGGACGCAAGATCGTACAAGATTGCTGGACATACAACACCTAGTTCTGCCGTGTGGCAAGTCGGATGGTATTCTGAAATTTTAACAGTGCCAAAGTCGAATAATTAGCTCATGCTGAAGAACAGGAAAACCATTCATTCTCAAGAAAATGCTCTCACCGTGGAAACCTTCTAATTATTTTTCCGTTCCAAAACATCATTGTCAAACCAGGATTTGGTCACTATAACAAAAAGTATGACTTTTTAACAACTGTTGGGGGGAGGAACTTAAACATTGGCAGCCCATAAAAGATCCAGTTCATTCAATACAAAGTCTACTAGTCACAATAATTCTGAGATCCAGTGCAGTTAAAATACCAATAAGGTCGAAAGGAGAGGGAAGGGGAGAAGAGATCAGGTAGTATCAATTTACAGAAACTTTTCAGAACCACAAAGAGAAAAAGTAAGAAGTATGAAATAAAGAACAGTGAACATCACAAAAACTTCCAAAGAAAAAAAAAAGGTAAGAGATGCAATACAATACAATGCTACAAGCTCCATGCTCCAAGCGGAACTCCATGAAAGACATGCACCATCACCCATTGGCGTAATCCGGGCACACATCAACCAACAATCAGAAGAAATTGTTATACTGGCTGGTAAGAGAATTCTTGAGGTTTGAATACAGGCCATAGAGGGAGTACTGCCGCAGGTTTTCCACTTCATACCATGAGTTAAGTGAAACATAATGCTTATCTGTGCCTGAGAATGCCAACTGTATCCCAAGGCTACAATCTGCAGAGCCCCCTTGTCCTTTACATTGAGAAGTTCTGATTGCACAATACTGTTTGTTCAGGCACACGAAATTAGACTTCCCTGAGCATGAAGAGCATCCATCACTCTTCCAGTAGAAGTTCTGCAGCCGACCTTTATTATATTCAAGAACCTGCATTCATAAGATCAAATCAGTTCTGGTAGGACCGGAATAAAAGAAGGAAAAAACCAACCCGAACTGATACCATCTCCTACCAGAGTAAAGCTGGTAACAATATAGGTATTGTTTGCAACAAATTCAGGAATGGACCTTGCCGCATACTTCCGACCCGCAAATGCCACCATGTACCCGCCATAACTTGCCTGGATGATCAGTAAAATTACTCCATAGAGATTAATTATCATATCAAATGGTGATACACATGTAGGGAATCAAGGAAAAGAATGTCCTTTTTATATCTTTGGAAAATCATCCTAACATACATAGTAGAGGGCATTTTCATTATCAGTGGGCTTAAATGTGATAGATGCCTCCAGAAACGATGAAACTTTGGAAATAAGTTCTCTCACTCCGAGTTGAACTAAAGGAAATTATCAATTTCATTAACACTCCCCACACCCCAAACAGAAGAAAAAGGAAAACCTTAGAGTCCTTGGCGGCTTGGTTGACTACAGGTAAACTAGAGTTTAACAAGTAATCATATAAAGATTTCTGAAACTAAGAAAGTTGGAGGTCAGGACTCAGGAGGGTGAAAAACCAATAAAGATATGCAATATACTTATTTTAAATCCGCCAAAAGAGAAAATTAAGACATCTTATTTAAACAAAAAAACGAAAAAATATACAGCAAGTGAGGGTTCTAGCTTCTGTCCATTAAAAGCAAGACTGCATGCAGAGCTTAAAATATAAAAAATAATATCAATAAAATAAAATAAAAGCTGTTTATTATGTAAGAATCAAAGAAATAGACAAAAAGAAGAAACAGGACCAACCATCCATCCATCCAGACCAAAAAAAAAATCAAAGTAATAAACTATAGCAAACAAAGATGCTTAAGTGAGCAACTGTCCAAATAACCCCTTCCCAACAGATCTACTGTTCCTCTAACGCAATTGATCGTGTGCCAACTATTCAGCAACTCAGCCCATTTGTGGCCTATTGAAACAGAACCATAATTTCAAGAATATCCTTTCTTGCTGACACAGATTCCTTAATATCTGAAGTTTCCACTCCATGCAAAGAGATAACAAGAGGAACCAAATGCTAAGGTCATCTACCCATAGGACCGAAAGCCAAAGTCCTCCAACTTAACAGCAGCCTAAAAATGGGCAAACCAGAAGATTCCATAAAGGAACAAAAAATTGTTCTAAAATATTTCTGGAGATGGAAAATTTTGTAACAGCATATGGCAAAACACTTCTAGCATCATCTGATTTATCTCTACAAAGACCGTCTCTATTCAAAATATTCGATCTGCCATGGATCAAATGATCAGTGATTGAAATCTTGCTTTAGTTGCAGTCCACATGCCTGGAACTTTAGTTCTACAAAAAGACTTGGAATAGACAGATGGAAGGTTTGTACTGCACAATTGATGGTAACATAGTTCAACTGAAAAGTAGCATTACCAATTTTAATTCCCTTGATTGGAAGAGAACAGTTGATTCTCTTTGCAACCTACACAGCCCCTGATGCAGTTGCACAAGCCTGGCTGGACAAAGCCCAGGCCAACGAGAACAGGGCCTACATTTGGCCTCCAATTACAGTAGGGGTAGTTATGGTATTTTACCTTTAGTATTTTTGTAAACAAAAATTGATTTGAAGTGGGGTCTTTAGAAGCTACCAACCGGCATTGGAACAGGGGTCTAGTTCAGTTTTAAGTTGGTCTTTGAGTTAGATGTAGAGTAGTTGAGTTCAATTTTAGTTTTTAATAATTTATTCAATTTCAGTTTGTAAATAGGAAAACATATATGGATTTGTTCTGTTAGCAGCTATATATATAGCTGCTAATAGAATGATAGGTGGAAACACTGTGCCAACGGACATGGCTATATTAGGGCATAACCAATATAGCACCTAAGCGACCAAGAAAGCAAGGCAAGCTCTACTGCAAAGATCCATATCATACTGACTGGACTTGGTAGCTCAACCGCTCAACCTTACTGAAGAGACCAGACTCCAGTCCATCCTTCAACAATTTCATTGCCTGGACAGCCAGCCCCAGCCTATGATAATTGAGCTTAGCTGGCTCTTCAGCTTTCGAGAAGATTCGGACCGTCACTTCTCTGTGTGGAGAATGCCCCCCTTATTTAGTCAGTTATTTTCATAGTTCAGAGAAGATTCGGACCGTCACTTCTCTGAAAGCAAGGTTCTTGCCTCCATCTCTCCTCCCTCCTTGGAGTGGGGGGAGAGCGAAGCGAGGGGGGAAACGATCCATTCACTAGAACATAATGGATCAAAGTTCAAGTACTAAAAGTTCTCTTGAGAGAGCCCCTGTATCAACTTTTTGTAAAAAATGCCTTTCTCTACGGTGACTTGCAAGAAGGGCAGCTGCCTATTGTAGGAAATTAACAAGAATAAAGGAGGGAAAGGATGGGTAACACCTGAGAAGAACTCAGATCTGAATCAAGCTGGGAGAGAGAAAGAACAGAACTGTCAACCAGCTAGCATGTGCAGTAGTAAAAAAACTCAGAAATTCTATTATTCCACTGTGTGTTGATTAGAGGGATAATATATATCTATATATAGTTGCTTATCTGGTGATCTGACAACCTAATGTCCTAATGGTTGTACCATAAACTGTGTTTTATCTTTCAAAACTGTATTTTGCATGCACCCTAAGCATTTCATACGCTTCTTGATCATTTCTATGTGTATCTTGCGTCTCTCCGATATGATACAATATGTCTCTTAAAATCATCCTACCATTATAATACCCAATACCGATTCTTTAAACCTTGGTTTGATCACATCTCCTAGGATGGTATCTTCTCCCCTATTAGCAGAAATGGTTTTTATCCTACAAATAATGCATAATCATGTTCTTATAAGGCTTCCACTTCATCAAGCTTCAATCAGGTTCGGTGGGTTGTCTGGGAAGATCCAGTCACATCCAAATCTTGCTTGTTCAACTTGAAATATTTTAACTTTTAATGATATTCTTCCCAGTAGACGTAGTTTAAGTCAAGCTGTAAATGAACTTAATGTCTAGGTCCATTATATATGAAAATGAGTGAAACCTGCTGGAGTATTTGTTTCTCTTATCTCTTTCTGTGAAATATGGGAAGCTTCTCTGCTTGGCATTTCCCAAATGCTACCTGCCAACTCTTGGCCAGACCCTATGGTGCAATCCCGGGTTCGAAAACCCAGTCTGGGATTGCTATGGGACCACTCAAACACTAATCAACTCAAATATTAGAAGTAACGGCAAATATGCAATTTCTATAACAGTTCAGCACTCTATAAATGAAAAGTAACAAGCATGGTTGTAAATTCACTACGTCAAAACAACCATGATTTCGATCAGGTTTTTGACTATATTCAGCACATTTCGCAAGTTTTGACCCCGAACCTGATTGAACATTTGAACCATCTATATAAATTCACTTATATCTCCATCGAAACTTTACGAAACCTGGGCTCAAAATGGTATCAAACCAAGTTTGGCACTGATTTATGCCAAATATCATTTAAGTAAATGATTTTATAAAAAATCATACCCCCTATTTGAATCAAATAAAAAATAGTTAAAAAATCAAGTTCCAACAAAATAAAGAGACAACCACCCATTTCAAGAACAAAAACTAAATTTTCAGTTGTAGGGGCAATTTTCAACTTTTAAATGCTAGGGTTTTTCTCAAATCTAAAAATTTCATAAATCTTATTGTGATAGAACATCACTAAAAACCAAAATAGCAAAAAAACAATCTTTGGTTTTGATGTATAAAATTTATTTCCATTCAGGGCGATTTTAAACAGCATTCGTGCACACCATATAAGGTTTGACCAGAACATAACTCCTTCAATATAAATCCGCTCTGATACCAGTGGAAACTGAAGGATCGTACTACGAGTGGAAACTGAAGGATCGTACTACGAGTGCTCAGTGTGTGTGACTGTGTTCAGGGAAATAAGGCGGAAAAACTTATGATAAAACTTGGTCTTATGAGATTTGAAGATAAGTAAAAAATGCAAAGAAATTATAAACTTGTGCTTTTACAGGAGATCTGAATTACATTCTTGATATCATTCAAGTCTTGGAAATAACTTACTGGTTTTGGGAGAAGACTAATAGTAACTACTTGCAGGAGGCAAGCCTTGATCGGGGACGAAAGCTTGATACAGGTTTGGTTACAAGATTGGGGCTTGAGGACAGGACTTGTGCTTCGATGTTCGAAGTCTTTTACAACTTCAAAAATAAAAATGAAAAACTAAAATGCTTGACGAAGGCCTGGAGAGGATAGAGCTGAGTTCTCTTCTCCAAAAAACTCCCCCCTTTCTTCTTGCGAAGTTCGGTCTTAAGTAGACTTTTTTGGGTCTTGAGCAGGGCTTGCGAATCACGAGGTGCCTCCGTGAATCACGCGTCTTTTGTCCTTTTGGCCGAAAGAAGAATGGAATCAAACTTTTACTGTGGCCGAAAGATGATTGAGAAATGTCGGGTGGAGGGTCCCAACTTGGACGGATGTGCCGACATTGCTTTCTTGTTTGCCTTGTGAAAGGCATCTCGAAAAGGGTCTTCTAGAAAGATTCTTCCCGGTGGTAGTGGGGACACGTGGCATTCCATATCCGGGGGCAGATTGTTTTCCACATTGTGTTCGTACTTGTTTAAACTCAATATTTTAATTGCCGAGTTGTGGCAATAGTGTGATAGGAGTTATCCTTACGTCACACTAACGTAGGCATCCTTTTCCCTTTCGGGTTGCCGGATTGCCCGTTAGCTAGGATCCATATACCCGGAATCCGGGTGTGCTAATGGATTACTTCACGGGTCTCGAGGCTGCCCGAGTTTCTTCTTGTAGACTTGGGCGATGAGGTGGAGAATTGTTGCGTTACTTCTTCGGGCTCCTTGTTGGGATCTTGGGCGTATTCTCCTTGATGGAGATGCGGCCCAATGGATCCTCACTAGAATGGGCTCCCCGAATGGGCTTCTTCTTCTTGATTCTATTGCGACCAGTTGAGCGCGATTTACGCTGCCGGGCTTTGGAGCGACTCTGCTGCAGTTGGACTTGGATTTTCTTGAGCACATTAGCTGGGCCTTAGTTGGGCTGTAATTTGGGCTTTGTCTTTGGACTTGCTAAGGGCTTTGATGAGGGTTTCCTTGGAGCATTTTGTGAGATCACATTTATCCCACCATTTTACTCGAATCCTCGATGAGGGATTGATGGACCACTCATCGGTCTCTTGTCCGGTGGTCTCGTATTCCCGATACATTATCCATGCAAGTTTGCGGTGGATAAAAAACCTTAAGAGATCTTGCTTTCGGGGATGCATTCGGTGTCTTGACAAAATACATGATAGGCTTCAAAAATGGGATCGGTAAGATGTCGAGGATTGGACCGTAAGTGGTCCACCATTTTGGGAACGATGGGATAGAGCTGGAGAATTTATAATCGAAGCGAGAAAAACCACGAGTGCTTATTCGCGGTTACGTACAAGAATGCATGGTGCCATGCATCGATGTAATCAAAGAAGTGGTACTCTTGTGGTGGTAGTTTTGTGAGAACTTCTTATGTTGTAAAGGGTGTGCGCTGATCGGTAGTCTTGAGGATCTTGAGAATAGTAAGCGATGTGTGGGTCACGAGATTAGGGTCTGTTTTATCAAAGTTTTGTTTGATCTGATGGAATCGTGTATCTATGAGGATGAACTCATAGAATTCTTGGGACTTTGCATTCTTGAGGTATAGTATTGCCGGTCCTTAAAAAATACTCTCAGGCGATGTCATTAGGGGTTTGGCGGCCTTTGGTAAGTTGTTCATCGAGGATACTAGGACCTCGTAGTTTGTTTTTGGATGTCTTGGCTTTTGGGGGTAAAACTTGGTTTGAATCGATGTTGTCGGGTCTGAACAGCTATTGAGGTGGTTCTTGTGTTGGGACTATTTGGGTGGAGCTTGTGGCTACTACTTGGTTGTATGGGACACTTGGAAGAGGTCAAGGCCAATTGTTTTGATGGGGCTGGTTTTGCGTAGGAGCTCTTGGATTTTGTTTTTGGTAGGAGGCTCCTTAGGAGCCATGATTCGAAATGACTCCGGGTCTGCAAAAATTCCCTTGTGAGAAAATCGGGGATGGAATTCATTTCTCCTTTTATGTGTTCTATTTCAAAATCAAAGCTTGATAAGAGTGCTTGCCATCTTGCAAAAATCTGTTTTGATGCAATATTTTGAACATCATTTTTAAAACTTGTTTGGCACTGCTACGCAATCAACTCTTACTAAAAATCTTTTGTTTAGTAAATCACTCGAAATTTACGAATGCATAAGACTCTGATAAAATTTCCTTTTTAATGGTACTATAATTCTTTGGGCTTGGTTCCATAGTCAGGAAGTATCTTGGCTCGGGGTTTCCTTCCTCGTCAATTGTTTGAGGACTCCTCCATATCCTAGGTCGGAGGCATCGGTCTCAACAATTTTTGGGAGGTCGGATTTGCCGAGGAACTAGACGGGATTTCTTTTACTAGTTTCTTGATATCTTGAACGGCCTTGGTATGGGTCTCACACCAGTGGTTGTTTCTTTGAGTCTTTGGTACAGAGGTTCACAGTGTCTTACTTATTCCTGGGAGGAAGTCTCTAACATAATTTAGGCTTCCTAGAAATCTCTGCAATTGCTTCTTTTCTAGGATTTCATCGGGAAACTTTTCTGCAAGACCATTGTCCTTTACATGGGAATGATGGTTCCACGATGTATGTAATGGCCTAAGAACCTAATTTTAGTTTGGAATAGGTCCATCTTCTTTTCGATAGTACTAGCCCATTGGTTTTGACTACTTGGTAGAAGTTTCTAAGGTGCTTAAAGTCTTTGGTCTATGGTGTCCGAGAATATTAAGACATCATCTATGTAAACTATTGCGTGACTCGCATGCGGGTTGAATATATCATTCATTATGTTTTGGAATTCACTTGGGGCATTTTTTAGACCAAATGGCATTACATTCCATTCGTAATGACAAAGGTGTGGTGAAGGCTGTTTTGTATTTGTCTTGTTAATGAACCTGGATTTGCCGATATCCAGTTTTAAGTCAAACTTTGAAAAGATCTTGGCTTTGTGAATTTTTGGAGTAGGTCTTTCTTGTTAGGGATTGGGTATCTAATCCATTGTAGGACATCATTAAGGGGCTTATAATTTATGACCAATCTTGGTCCTCCTCTTTCTATTTTGCATTCTTGTTTACATAGAAAGCGTATGCAACTCAGGGAGACTTCTTGTTTCTAATGAGGTTTTATTTAATAACTCTTGGATTTCTTTTTGCGGAGTCTCTTGAAGTTCTGGCTCATTTGAATGGGCCTGGCCTTGGTTGGAATGTTTTTTTACGAGAATTCCTTTTCGTATGGTAATTTTACTATGTGTCTTTTCTGTGCCAAAAAGCATCGGAATTGAACATAGATTATCTTACTGGGTTCTTAATCTATCAACCAGGTTTTATTGGCTGTTCTTGTAATTGTTCCATGATCTTGATGTGCATGATTTCATTTTTAAATGACTTAGGTGTCTTTCTTTGGCTTTTATACTTCTAATGGTAGGATCCTTTGTTATAGATGCGACTTTTGCTGCGTCCTATTTGTTACAGTCGAAGGTTCTAAAAATTCAAACGTAATTCTTTGTTTGCCTATCTTGGTGGTTAAGCCTTTGTTGGTTACTTTAAAGGGTTTAATTAATTCTATGAATGGTTGTCCTAAAATTACTGTCCATCTAGATTCTTTACTAGGATAAAGGCTTGTTTGAAGCATATGCCCGATTGCATATATGTACTTCGGGTAATTTATCTTGAACATTCATGTATTCACCATTGTTCGTGGTAAGCCTCTGTGCAGTTTTTGGTAATCTTGGGTTGGAATTATTCCTTCTTGGATCTGAGTTCAGGTGGGCTCTGAGTGCATGAGACTCTTGAAGAAAACTTATAGGAGGAGCCTATGGTTAATTTGACCTTTACATGCCATTTTTGGGGAGAAGTATATATGCTTGCTATGAAATTTTGGGAGCACGATTCTTGTCACTGGTTCTGTTTCTTCCTGAATTTGTTTTGATTTTCCTTTTAGTTTAATTAACTCGACTTTTACTTCTTTTATTTCTCTTTTTAAATCTTGGGTAGTAACTTCCGATTTGTTATTCTAGTGTTTTTGAATTACTTGCGGTCTTCCTTTGTTCGAAACCTTTTGGCGACCTGGTTTATATCATAAGCCTTAGGTCTTTCTTTGTTTTCTTCTAAAGCATGCGGCTTCTTCGAGCCTTGTTTTCTAATTTGAGCGTCGCTATTTGTTCAATGGCATCAAAGAAGGATTGTCTTATCATGCCGATGGATTTGGTTTTGAGCCTTGGCTTTGGTGGTGCGGGAGCATTCGCCATTTATGGCGGAGAGGTTATGCGATTGCGTACAGCGCATCCGGTCCCCGTGTCACTGCTACTTTGGACTTTGAGTCTTGATCTTGGTTTATTTGGTTGATGGCCTCATAGAAGACTTCTTCTTAGAGTCCAAATCCTCTGAGTCGGACTTAGCGAATATTTCCGAATATTTTTCTTTGGGTATTCTGGTCCAGGCTAAGTAAGCTAACCCTTTTGGCTATTCTACGATATTTGGCTATGTGGCACTGGTTTCCCCACGATTAAAACAACCTTTGGGTTTTTTACGAGGTAGTTTTGGTATCATCCTTTTTTGGTTCTTACGTGGCTTTGGTTTGGTTGAACCGTTTTTCTTATTGAACCTTGGTTTTGAATAGTACTTACTTGGTTCATATTTTTATACTTGTCTTCTTTGTAATGCTTGGATGATTCTTTGAATTTATGGGATTTTCTTTTATGTTTCTTCTCAGATTTTGGGGCGGGGAACCCATCTCATTCCTGAGAACCCTCCTAGTTCTTTTTTATAGGACTTATTTTCTTTTTTTCATTTGTTGGGCTAGTCTTGGAGTGCGTACGAAAGACATTGCTTCTTCGTGGATGATACTATTTAATTCCCCGTAAGTGTAGCGTCGTAGGGAATTTCTCCGTTGTTCTCTTTTTCTCGGTTTACTGTTTTATCTTTTACGAAAATATTACGGGAGGCACATTAGGAATTTTTCTTTCCAGAATGGGAGATTTGCATCTTCCCTGGACATAACTCGTCATGAAGATATCTTTGTACCACTTAAGGTCATGTAATTTCTGCATTTTAGGTTTGATAATTGTTCGTGAGATCCATCTTTGAGTTTAGACGGATCTCTAGGAAATGTTTGGTTAAGTTGAAGATGAGTGTATTCTGCATCCTCGATAGGTCCATTCTGTCTTGGATTACTTCTCCTTGGTCATCAATGCATCGCATACGGGATTGCTATTCTTTGTTCTTGGGTTAGGACGAAGTCCACCATCCTTTTAATTGGCTGTAAAGCACGAGACTAGAAGATCGGCTCTTTGCACGATCGGAAGTTTCTTTTATCCGGTAGGCATTTGCTACCATTGTCATCTCATGTAACTTATTTTTGATGTTATATTCGGACATACCGTCATGTTCCATTCATGGAGTTACGCCGCTGATAAGAGGCACGGGGATACATTCCCTGTTCTCTATTTGTAGATCTAAAAAAGCGGGTTTTGGCTTGGACCTTTGGTAATAGTCTTCTTGATCCTATGTATGGGCGGGTTTATTTTCTTGAGACCTTATTACATCGACTTGGGCTCTTGCAGAGTCTTGGGATTCCTTGTTTGGTGTCTCTGGTATTACTAAGCCTTTGAGCCTCTGTTGATTTCTTTGATGCATCGACTCTGTTGAAAGCTTTTGCAGATCTCAAGCTTATGTTATGAGGTATGAATAGAGGCCTATGCCTCGAATACTTGGGTGTTCCTCGAGATGGTGAAATTCCCTGGGAATCTTGGGTTTTGTTTGTACTATGTTCTCTATCCTGTTTATTTGTCTTCCATGGTTAGGAGGTCTTTGGTTTGAATAGTTTTCTAGGCTGATTAATTTTTTGTCGCTCTCGGTGTTTCCAGGATGTTGATGCAAGGTGCCCCTATGGTCTCTGTTGCTCCTGTTTTTATCTTGATTATGTTATAGGGAGGATGAATGGATTGATCTCCTCATCTTTATCTGTTATCCAGGAGTTGTAGTCTTGGGTTGGGGCTATGTTTTCAAATGGGTATTCTAACCCACGTGGGCCGGCGTAAATGTCTAGGTAGGTGAAGAATATTATGTTGGTTCTATGTTTGTTCATTTGTTCGTACCAATGTTCTACGATTTTAGCTTGTTGGTGCGGAGTAGTGTTTTTAAAAACCATTCTTTCTTGTCTTTATTTATTGGAAGATCAAAATCTTTTCTTAACATTGGTTTGTCTATTTCGAACTCTTGTTACGCTATTATTACTCCTACCTTTCCTCTTGGTGGCTCCATCCGGGAGAAGGATGGGGAGTTTGGCCTTGTATTGTTTCATCCTGGTTTGATCCATCACTTAGATTTTCTAAACTTTTAAATTCATCATACATCCCTCTACAGGATGCTTCCATGTTGTCTAATTCTGTTAAGTTACTAGTTGGATGAGTGGCGTAATTTGAGGGTGTGCCAGTCGGCTCGGCAGGTTGTTGATGATTTTTTCTTCGGGGTCTTACGGATGGAGACTCGGCGGGTTCTTTGTCCTTAGGCTGGTTTCTAACAAACACGATGGACACCTCGCCATCACATGTTTGGGTTATGTATTCTACCTCTTTATTTTCTACTGTGGCACGGGGCTTGAACTGAAGTTTCCATTCATCCGGGAAGGCAATGTCATCCCATTTAGTCATTCGGGTAAAATTGCCCTGGCATGAGCAAAGTCTGTTTCTACGAACTTGGTGTATCCTTTTTCAGATTTACGGAGGCCACTAGGTCACGAGATTTTTTCATGGCCTTATCTTGGATCCTATGGACTCTGCTATGGGTATTGATCCAGGCTTCATATTGTAGCCATGGGACTTGAAGTTAATTTTTAAAGAGTCTAGTATGTTAGCATCTTTTAAGGGTAAATTGATATCCGGGTAACAATTAAAATGGACTGGTCCAGTAGACATTTGGTTTCAATGGCTCTCTATGAGGAGTCATCAAAGTTGAAACCTGGCGTCTCTTAATGCCAGGAGGATGGATGTGTTTAGCCCTTCCCTATGGAGGGCTTTACGCAACTTGGATTAAACCTATATGCGAGATAGTTATATTTTTGTTTTAAGCTGTTGAAGGGTTGTTGGGTTGAAGAGGCATATTTCATGCGTCTCCGGACTAAAGTCAGCTGTTTGTTCAAGCTATCTTGATAGCCGGTGAAAGTGTGCAGTGTCTTGTTTATAAACTTGTTTGGTCGGAATCTTTGGGATGGTCCATTTTTGGAGGTGGTTATCCCTCCTAAGTTCATCGCTCACGATAATCTTGGAGTTTGAACTCCAGTCATCAATGGTACTTGAAGACATGGTCGATTTAATTGGTCCATCAATGGCACTATCCCCCTTTTAAAAGTGCATTTTACCGTTTTTGAGCGGGAAAAGGCCGCGAACTATAATACGCGCCCGATCGCGGGTCTTACCTCTTTACGCCCCTTGAGCGGTCAGTGCTAGTTTACCCAACCTTTTCTTCTTAAAAAAATGAAAAATCGAGAAGTAGGTGAAGAGCACAAGAAACGAGCCTATTCTTGTGCTCTTCACCTACTTTCAGTGATTTTTCATTTTTTTTACGAAGAAAAGGTTGGGTAAACTAGCAATCGACCGCTTCAAGGGGCGTATGAGCGTAAGACCCGCGATCGGCGCGTATTACTAGTTAGTGCCTTTTCCTACTCAAAACGGTAAAATGCACTTTTAAAAGGGGGATAGTGCCATTGATGGACCAATTAAATCGGACCATGTCTTCAAGTACCATTGATGACCGGAGTTCAAACTCCAAGATTATCGTGAGCGATGAACTTAGAGGGATAACCACCTCCAAAATGGACCATCCCAAAGATTCCGACCAAACAAGTTTATAAACAAGACTCCATGCAGCTTCATCAAGCTATCAAGATAGCTTGACTTTAGTTCGGAGACGCATGAAATATGCCTCTTCAACCCAACAACCCTTCAACAGCTTAAAACAAAAATATAACTATCTCGCATATAGGTTTAATCCAAGTATGGTAAAGCCCTCCATAGGGAAGGGCTAAACACATCCATCCTCCCGCATTAAGAGACGCTGTTTTGAACTTTGATGACTCCCTCATAGGAGCCATTGAAACCAAGATGTGCTACGGACCAGTCCATTTTAATTGTTACCCGATATCAATTTACCCTTAAAAGATGCTAACATACTAGACTCTTTAAAAATTAACTTCAAGTCCCATGGCTACAATATGAAGCCTGGATCAATACCCATAGCAAGTAGTCCATAGGATCCAAAGATAAGGCCATGAAAAAATCTCAGGACCTAGGGCCCTCCAAAAATCTGAAAAAGGATACACCAAGTTCGTAGAAACAGATTTTGCTCATGCCAGGCAATTTTACCTGAATGACTAAATGGGATGACATTGCCTTCCCGGATGAATGGAAACTTCGTGTTCAAGCGCCTGTGCCACGGTAGAAAATAAAGAGGTAGAATACATAACCCAAACATGTGATGGCGAGGTGTCCATCAAGTTTGTTAGAAACCAGCCTAAGGACAAAGAACCCGCCGAGTCTCCATCCGTAAGACCCCCAAGAAGAAAATCATCAACAACCCGCCGAGCTTCGACTCGGGCACACCCTCAAATTCATCGCCACTCATCCGTAACTAGTAACTTAACAGAATTAGACAACATGGAAGCATCCTTAGAGGGATGTATGATGAATTTAAAAGTTTAGAAAATCTAAGTGATGGATCAAACCAGATGAAACAATACAAGGCCAAACTCCCATCCTTCTCCCGTGATGGAGCCACCGAGAGGAAAGGTAGGAGTAATAATAGCGTAACAAGAGTTCGAAATAGACAAACCAATGTTAAGAAAAGATTTTGATCTTCCAATAAATAAAGACAAGAAAGAATGGTTTTTTAAAAACACTACCTGCACTCAACAAGCTAAAATCGTAGAACATTGGTATGAACAAATGAACAAACATAGAACCAACATAATATTCTTCACCTACCTAGACATTTACGCCCAGCATCCATGGGTTAGAATACCCATTTGAAAACATAGCCCCAACCCGTAAGACTACAACTCTCCTGGATAACAGATAAAGATGAGGAGATTGAATCCATTCATCCTCCCTATAACATAATCAAGATAAAAACAGAGCAACAGAGACCATAGGGGCACCCTGCGTATCAACATCCTGAAACACCGAGAGCGACAAAAATTAATCGCCTAGAAAACTATTCAAACCAAGACCTCCTAACCATAGGAAGACAAACTAAATAGGATAGAGAACATAGTACAAACAAAACCCAGATTTCCGGGAATTTCACCATCCGAGGAACACCAAGTATTCGAGGCATAGGCCTCTATTCATACCTCATAACATAAGCTTGAGATCCGCAAAAGCTTTCAACAGAGCCGATGCATTCAAAGAAATTGAACAGAGGCTCAAAGGCTTAGTAATACCGAGACACCAAACAAGGAATCCCAAGACTCGCAAGAGCCCAAGTCGATGTAATAAGGTCTCAAGAAAATAAACCCGGCCCATACATAGGATGAAGAAGACTATTACCAAAGGTCCAAGCCAAAACCCAGTTTTTAGATCTACAATAGAGAACAGGGAATGTATCCCCGTGCCTCTTATCAAAGTGGCGTAATCTATGAATGGAACATAGACGGTATGTCCGAATATAACATCAAAAATAAGTTACATGAGATGACAATGGTAGCAAATGCCTACCGGATAAAAGAAACTTCCGATCGTGCAAAGAGTCGATCTTCTAGTCTCGTGCTTTAGTGCCAATTAAAGGATGGTGGACTTCGGCCCTAACCCAAGAACAAAGAATAGCAATCCTGATATGCGATGCATTGATGACCAAGGAGAAGTAATCCAAGACAGAATGGACCTATTGAGGATGCAAGAATACACTCATCTTCAACTTAACCAAACATTTCCTAGAGATCCGTCTAAACTCAAAGATAGATCCGAACAATTATCAAACCTAAAATGCAGAAAATTACATGACCTTAAGTGGTACAAAGATATCTTCATGACTGAGTTATGTCCAGGGAAGATGCAAATCTCCCATTCTGGAAAGAAAAATTCTAATGTGCCTCCCTTAATATTTTCTAAAAGATAAAACAAACCGAGAAAAGAGAACGGAGAAATTCCTACGACGCTTACACTTATGGGGAATTAAATAGTATCATCCACGAAGAAGCAATGTCTCTTTGCATGCACTCCAAGACTAGCCCAACAAATGAAAAAGAAAATAAGTCCTATAAAAAGAACTAGGAGGGTTCGTGGAACAGATGGGTTCCCCGCCCAAAATCTGAGAAGAAACATAAAAGAAAATCCCATAAATTCAAAGAATCATCCAAGCATTACAAAGAAGACAAGTATAAAAATATGAACCAAGTAAGTACTATTCAAAACCAAGGTTCAATAAGAAAACGGTTCAACCAAACCAAAGCCACGTAAGAACCAAAAAGGATGATACCAAAACTACCTCTTAAAAACCCAAAAGTTGTTTTAATCGTGGGAAACCAGGCCACATAGCCAAATCGTAGAATAGCCAAAAGGGTTAGCTTACTTAGCCTCGGACTGAATACCCAAAGAAAAATATTCAAATATTCGCTAAGTCCGACTCAGAGGATTTGGACTCTAAGAAGAAGTCTTCTATGAGGCCATCAACCAAATAAACCAAGATCAAGACTCAAAGTCCAAGAGTAGCAAGGAACAGAACCGGATGCGCTTGCATGCAATCGCATAACCTCTCGCCATAAATGGCGAATGCTCCCGCACCACCAGTGAGGCTCAAACCAAATCCATTGGCATGATAAGACAATCCTTCTTTGATGCCATGAACAAATAGCGACGCTCAAATTAGAAAACAAAGTCTCAAGAAGCCGCAAGCTTTAGAAGAAAACAAAGAAAGACCTAAGGCTTATGATATAAAACCAGTCTTCAAAAGGTTTGAACAAAGGAAGACCGCAAGTAATTCAAAAACACTAGAATAACAAACTGGAAGTTACTACCCAAGATTTAAAAAGAGAAATAAAAGAAGTAAAAGCTGAGTTAATTAAACTAAAAGGAAAATCAAAACAAATTCAGGAAGAAACAGAACCAGGACAAGAATCAGGCTCCCAAAATTTCATAGCAAGCATATATACTTCTCCCCAAAAATGGCATGTAAAGGTCAAATTAACCATAGGCTCCTCCTATAAGTTTTCTTCAAGAGCCCTCATAGACTCGTGGAGCCCAAATGAATCAGATCCAAGAAGGAATAATTCCAACCCAAGATTACCAAAAATCGCACAGAGGCTTACCACACAAATGGTGAATACATGAATGTTCAAGATAAATTACCTCAAGTACATATATGCAATCGTGGCATATGCTTCAAACAAGCCTTTATCCTAGTAAAGAATCTAGATGGACAGGTAATTTTAGGACAACCATTCATAGAATTAATTAAACCCTTTAAAGTAACCAACAAAGGCTTAACCACCAAGATAGGCAAACAAAGAATTACGTTTGAATTTTTAGAACCTTCGACCTAGAACAAATAGGACGAGCAAAAGCGCATCTATAACAAAGGATCCTACCATTAGAAGTATAAAAGCCAAAGAAAGACACCTAAGTCATTTAAAAATGAAATCATGCACATCAAGATCATGAACAATTACAAGAACAGCCAATAAAAACCTGTGTTGATAGATTAAGAACCCGGTCAAGATAATCTATGTTCAATTCCCCGATGCTTTTTGGCACAGAAAAGACACATAGTAAAATTACCATACGAAAAGGAATTCTCGAAAAAACATTCCAACCAAGGCCAGGCCCATTCAAATGAGCCAGAACTTCAAGAGACCGCAAAAAGAAATCCAAGAGTTATTAAATAAAAACCTCATTAGAAACAAAGAAGTCTCCCCTGAGTCAGGTCTCGCTTCTATGTAAACAAGAATGCAGAAATAGAAAGAGGAGGACCAAGATTGGTCATAAATTATAAGCCCCTTAATGATGTCCTACAATGGATTAGATACCCAATCCCTAACAAGAAAGACCTACTCCAAAAAATTCACAAAGCCAAGATCTTTTCAAAGTTTGACTTAAAATCTGGATATTGGCAAATCCAGGTTCATGAACAAGACAAATACAAAACAGCCTTCACCACACCCTTTGGTCATTACGAATGGAATGTAATGCCATTTGGTCTAAAAATGCCCCAAGTGAATTCCAAAACATAATGAATGATATATTCAACCCGACAAGAGTCACGCAATAGTTTACATAGATGATGTCTTAATATTCTCGACACCATAGACCAAGACTTTAAGCACCTTAGAAACTTCTACCAAGTAGTCAAAACCAATGGGCTAGTACTATCGAAAAAGAAGATGGACCTATTCCAAACTAAAATTAGGTTCTTAGGCCATTACATACATCAGGGAACCATCATTCCCATAGAAAGGACAATGGTCTTTGCAGAAAAGTTTCCCGATGAAATCCTAGAAAAGAAGCAGCTTAAGAGATTTCTAGGAAGCCTAAATTATGTTAGAGACTTCCTCCCAGGAATAAGTAAGACTCGTGAACCTCTCGTACCAAAGACTCAAAAAGAAACAACCAGCCTGGTGTGAGACCCATACCAAGGCCGTTCAAGATATCAAGAAACTAGTAAAAGAAATCCCTGTCTAGTTCTCGCAAACCCGACCTCCCAAAAATTGTTGAGACCGATGCCTCCGACCTAGGATATGGAGGAGTCCTCAAACAGATTGACCAAGGGAAGGAAACCCGTTCAAGACACTTCGGACTATGGAACCAAGCCTTAAGAATTATAATACCATTAAAAAGGAAATTTTATCAAGAGTCTTATGCATTCGAAATTTGAGTGATTTACTAAACAAAAGATTTTTAGTAAGAGTTGATTATAGTGCACCAAACAAGTTTTAAAAATGATGTTCAAAATATTGCATCAAAACAGATTTTTGCAAGATGGCAAGCACTCTTATCAAGCTTTGATTTTGAAATAGAACACATAAAAGGAGAAATGAATTCCATCCCCGATTTTCTCACAAGGGAATTTTTGCAGGACCCGAGTCATTTCAAGAATCATGGCTCCTAAGGAGCCTCCCTACCAAAAACAAAATCCAAGAGCTCCTATGCAAAACCAGCCCCATCAAAACAATTGGCCTGACCTCTTCCGTTGTCCCATACAACCAAGTAGTAGCCACAAGCTCCACCCAAATAGTCCCCACAAGAACCACCTCAATAGTGTCTAGACCCAAGACAACATCAAGATTCAAACCAAGTTTTACCCCAAAAGCCAAGACATCCAAAAACAAGATTACGAGGTCCTAGTATCCCTCGATGAACAACTTACCAAAGGTCGCCAAACCCCTAATGACATCGCTCGGAGAGTATTTTTAAGGACTCGCAATACTATACCTCAAGCAATGCAAAGTCCCAAGAATTCTATGAGTTCATCCTCATAGATATCGATTCCATCAGATCAAACAAAACTTTGATAAAACATACCCTAATCTCGTGACCCACACATCGCTTACATTATTCTCAAGATCCTCAAGACTACCGATTGGGGACACCCTTTACAACATAAGAAGTTCTCACAAAACTACCACCACAAGAGTACCACTTCTTTGATTACATCGATGCATGGCACCACGCATTCTTGTACCGTAACCAAGCAGATAAGCACTCGTGATTTTTCCGCTTCGATTATAAATTCTCCGCTTCTATCCTACCTGGTTCCCAAAATGGTGGACCACTTACGGCCCAATCCTCGACATCTTACCGATCCCATTTTTGAAGCCTATCATGTATTTTGTCAAAGACACCGAATGCATCCCCTCGAGCAACAGATCTCTTAAGGTTTTTTATCCACCGCAAACTGCATGGATAATGTATTGGGAATACGAGACCACCGCACAAGAGACCGATGAATGGTCCATGAATCCCTCATCGAGGATTCAGAGTAAAATGGTGGGATAAATGTGATCTCACAAAATGCTCCAAGGAAACCCTCATCAAAGCCCTTAGCAAGTCCAAAGACAAAGCCCAAATTACAGCCCAACTAAGGCCCAGCTTAATGTGCTCAAGAAAATCCAAGTCCAAAGAAAGAAGAAGAAGCTCCACTTGAAGCCCAAAGAAGTAAATCGCAGCCCAACTCGGCCGCAATAGAATCAAGAAGAAGAAGCCCATTCGAAGGAGCCCATTCTAGTGCAGGATCCATTGGGCCGCATCTCCATCAAGGAGAATACGCCCAAGATCCCAACAATGAGCCCGAAGAAGTAACGCAACAATTCTCCACCTCACGCCCAAGTCTACAAGAAGAAACTTGGGCCACCTCAGAGACCTGTGAAGTAATCCACCTTAGCACACCCGGATTCCGGTATATGGATCCTAGCTAATGGGCAATCCGGCAACCCGAAAGGGAAAAGGATGCCACGTTAGTGTGACGTAAGGATAACTCCTATCACACTATTGCCACAACTCTCGCAATTAAAATATTGAGTTTAAACAATAGCGAACACAATGTGGAAAACAATCGTCCCCCGGATATGGAATGCCACGTGTCCCCACTACCACCGAAGAATCTTTCTAGAAGACCCTTTTCGAGATGCCTTTCACAAGGCAAACAAGAAAGCAATGTCGACATCCGCCCAAGTTGGGACCCTCCACCCGACATTTCTCAATCATCTTTCGCCACGAGAAAGTTTGATTCCATTCTTCTTTCGGCCAAAAGGACAAAAGACGCGTGATTCACTGGGAGGCACCTCGTGATTCGCAAGCCCCGCTCAAGACCCAAAAAGTCTACTTAAGACCGAACTGCAAGAAGAAGAAAGGGGAGTTTTTGGAGAAGAGAACTCACTCTATCCTCTCCAGTGCCTTCACAAGCATTTTAGTTTTTCATTTTTATTTTTGAAGTTGTAAAAGACTTCAACATCAAGCACAAGTCCTCCGTCCTCAAGCCCCAATCTTGTAACCAAACTCAGACAGCTTTCGCCCCGATCAAGGCTTGCTCTCGCAAGTAGTTACTATTAGTCTTCCCAAAACCAAGAAGTTATTTCCAAGACTTGAATGATATCAAGAATGTAATTCAGATCTCCTGTAAAAGCACAAGTTTATAATTTCTTTGCATTTTTTACTTATCTTCAAATCTCATAAGACCAAGTTTTATCATAAGTTTTTCCGCCTTATTTCCCTGAACACAGTCACACACACTGAGCACTCGTAGTACGATCCTTCAGTTTCCACTGGTATCTGATTTATATTGAAGGAGTTATGTTCCGATCAAACCTAATTTGGTGTGCGCAAATGCTGTTTAAAAATTGTCCTGAATGAAGAACTCAAATAATGCAAGTAGTGGCAATACTGTAAATTATCGGTAGTTCAAGGCTACAAGAGGAAGGAAACAATGGAAGGGAATGTATAAGAATGGAGTGGTAATCTTGGAAAGCATGAACAAAAAGGGGGTTAAAGATAACCCACGATAGAGGATGTCTTCAACCTCACGATAGGGGCAGTAGTAAACCAGTGGTTTCTACCACAGAAACCCTTCGAATGAGAGATCTGTTCCTTATGAGATCTAATCGACTTAATACTTCAAGTACTATATCACATCACCCAGCCCTGTTGAATCCAGCAAAATTTAATTCTAATCATCAACTCAACTAGCAACTGAGTAGAGAACTCTAAAATGATGGACTGGCGGTAAAGCAATACCAGCAGTGATTCTAGACCTGGTTCTCTCATATAACAAGAGTTTTATGGCATAACCTCCTGGGAGTGTCTTTGGTAGGTACATACTCCCAAGGTATGAGAAGGAATAGAAGAGGGATGAGGGAGAATCGAACCAGTTCATGAGGTCCGACAGTGACGCGGGGACAGGAATAGAAAGAAAGGAAGAAGAAAATCCCAAGAGGGTGGTTCAGTTGGCAACGATCAACACCTCACAATTAAGAGGTCATGAGTTCAACTCTTCTTCGGGCCTATCTATCCAAAAAATAAAAAAAGAAAGGAAGAAGAGGGGAACAAGGGAGAAGAGGAAAAGGCCACACAGCCTGCAGTAGCACCACACTCACAGCGTGAGAAACTTTAATTCAATATTTCATTATCAAAGCTGAAAATCTTAATTGAGGTGCATTCATATAAATAAGAAAATAAAGACTCATAATCCCCCCCCCCTAAAATAGAAATTAGCTCAACTAAGGAAACTACAACAACAACAAACTCAACCGTCATGGAAAAGGTTGAGTTGGGTTTGGCGTTTCGTTTCACAAGGTGCTTTTGATTTTCTCTAAATTTCTTTCCGCCCTCTCTCCTCTCCCTTCCATTTCCTTAACTCTCTCTTAGTTCGGGTTCCACGTCAGATAGGTGTCCCGGTTTCTTCGTGGGAATCTATGTTAGGAATGGGCTTTTAATACTTTTCTCGGTCCCAGCCATTCTTCTCTCGTGTGGGTCCCCTTTCTTACTTTACTCCTCCTCGCTTTTTACCCTTTCGTTTCGATTTCTCTTTTTTACACTTCTTTTTCTTTTTCCTTTGCTGGTTACCTCTGCATTTCCTTTTGTCTGGTTTGTTCTTTTCGCTCGGTGGTGATTACCCTCGTCTGTGCTTGCTCTTTGACGGTTTTTGGAGTTCTCTGGTCCCCTCCTCTGCCTCTCGGTCTGGTTTCAATGTCGCAGCTCCGTGTTTCTGGACGACGGCCCTCTTCCGCTGCTTCACCTGCCCCTCCGGGCCGGGATCGGGGAAAGTCTGGGGTTTGGGAAGACCGGTTTTATCTCTGTCTTGGAGGACGTTCTTCCGCCGTCTGGAGGGCTCCAGTGCAGGCTCCTCCTGCTGGATCTGCTGTGGGCTCGGGTACTAAACCTGTTTTTCGTTCTAAGATTTTGTTTGGCTTACTGGCGGCCTTCTAAGGATACTCTATGCTCTAAATTAGTGGACATTTGGGAATCTCTTGGTCTGGTTTACATCTGTTGTTACGATCGCAGAAGGTTTATGGTGGAGTTTCACTCCAGTGATGATCGAGAAAAGGTCTATGCCCTGGGTCCTTAGTGGTGTGGAAGGTGTTTAATCAATCTGGTTCCACATGCTCTGGATGATGACCGTTATGCTTACGGAAGGTTTTCCCTGTCTGGGTACAGCTCAGCCCGGTTTCGTCTGAGGTGTTCTCCTTTCATATGATTAAACATGCGGTTTCTGGGTTCAGCAAAATGTTGGATCTTCATCCCAACTGCAGCGAACTACCTCCTAATGTGGCTCGGGTCAAGATTCTGTTTAACCTGAAACAACCTGCTGTCCTTGCCATTGAAACCAGAAACCTTATGGGTGAAGTTCTGCCAATTTCTATCAAATATGAGATTTTCAAAATTTGTTTTCGGTGTGGGCGCTTCTTCCATGTTGCTGATTATTGTTCCTACAATCAGTATCCTGATGATCGCTGGCTTCCAAAAGGATTCTTTGATAATGCTCTGACTCATCCCTTGTTTATTAATTGTACATCGTTACCTTCCACCTCTTCGATGGATATTAATATGATGGAACCAGATTTGTCTTCTTCGGATGAAATGGGTATTCCATTTAATACCTTTGATAACAGTGTGGATATGGAGGTTGAAACTCCCCCTGGTCTGGTTAGTGAGGTTGATCATGGTTCTTCTCATATGGTTGCTCTTTCCTCGGCTACTGATAGTCACAGCGACAGTGTTGTTCCCAGGGTGGAGTTAGTTCAGCCGGAAACAGCCAATCCGTTGGACCTCCGGACGACAGATCCCTTCTCTGGCGGGCTTGGTGCCGTGGTTAGTCCTCAATCTAGCGAGGATACATTCATCTCCTCTCTGTTCATTGACTTGCAAACTCTACCGTCTGTTGAGGACTTCTTTGTGGAGAATGTTTTGGCTGAAGTCTGTGTTTCGGGTGATCTCTGTAATCAATCTTCCACTCCCGTTCCAATGGTTTGCTCTCCTCTCTCGAATACTCCTTTGTATTTTGGCACCGATACTACTGTTCCTACAAGTTCTGGACATCTTTTTCTAATTCAGCCTCGGGTGTTTGTGACTTTGCTTCTTTCCCTGATTCCTTCTTTTTGTCGCCCCTTTGCAAGAAACGCAAGCTTGTGTGTCCAGATATCCCTCCCTCTCTGGCTGCCGAATTCACTTCTTTCCGTGGTCTTTTGGAGTCCTCTCTAGCTTCTTCCGCGGACCCTGCTTCTTTTCTCGCGTTGATCAAGGAATGGCTGGGGGAAATTTCTTTGGATTCATTACGATGATGATTCAACTGCTTCTCTTGACGCTCATCCTTTAACCCAGATCCTGGTGAAGTTAGTGGGACACCGGCGCCTGGTTCGGTAACTTTCTTTCTTTCTTACTCGCATTTTTTTAATTACTTTTCTGTCTTTTTCATTATTCTCCTTAGTCTCTCACTTTGCATCTTTGATCTTAACCGTCGTGCTTTGCTACGTTCTTTGTCCCTAGAAGACATTTTCAATTTTAAATTTTAAATCTTTATTTTTAAATTGCCTCTCGCCTGTTTGTTCTGTTGGTTCGTTGCTCATATGCTCTGTTTGCCTTTTCTCTGTTTCTTCTATTTTTTTTGGATTCGTCATGTTGGTTTTTGCTTGGAATATTCGTGGGATTAACAATGCCTTTTCCAAGAAATGCTTGACTCACCATATTATTAGACTGAAACTTGATGTGTTTTTTCTGTGTGAAACGAAGTGCCTCAACCATAAATTGCTGAATTTAAGGGAAATTGCCAAGGATTATAAATTGATTGTGTCGTCGGATTGCCCGATTGGACACAAAGGAAAAGGAGGTCTCTGTGTGTTTGCTAAATCCTCTCTGGTGATTATGGATATTATTACTAACCCCCTGTTCTTTGGAATTAAGGTTGATGGCCTCTCCCTGGGAATCTTTTGGATTATTTGTATCTATGCACCCCCTCTGCCTAGCCTTCGAACTAACTTCTGGAATGTGCTGGGCTCTACCTTCTCGTCGTTAGTTGAACCTTTCTGTATTATTGGGGATTTCAATGAGCTGCTAGCCCAAACTGAGAAACTGGGGGGCATGCTTTTCCACCCCTCTCCCTCCTCCCTCTCTCTTTCAAATCTCATTTCTAACCTATCTCTTGAGGAAGTAAAGCCTTTTGGTTCTCCCTTCACTTGGTCTAACCGACAAAACCTCCAAAACTTATCAAGGAATGTTTGGATCGGGCCTTTGTTCCCCCCTTTGGCTCCACTACTTTCCCCTTACCTCTCTAAAAAAGCTTTCTTCTATGGGTTCTGACCACAACCCTACTATCCTTAATACTCATCAATCTAAACCTTCTTTTAGAAAACTGTTTCATTTTCAACTAGCTTGGACCTATCACCCGGATTTCAACCGGCTACTTTCTCTAACTTTCTTCGTGGATGGAACATACAGGTGTTTGGACATATTGATATTTTGAAGAAGACCCTCTTTTCTAATTTTGAAAATTGTGAAAACCTCAATTCCCCCCCCCCTTGCTGATACTTTGACCTCTATTGCATCTAATTAAAAATGGATCTTTGAGGAGGAAGCCTTCTGGCTTCAAAAATCCAGACACAGCTACATCAGGGATGGTGATAGAAATAAAAGATTTTATCACTCTGTGGTTAGGTCCAATTTGCGCAGGAGGAGTATTGACTATCTTACGTTGGAAAACAGTGAGAAGACTTCCAACCCAATTGCTATAGCTAATGCTTTTGCTGATCATCTGCAACGGTATTCACTTCCTCTAATCCTCTTTATGCGAGTTTTGTTGAATGTCTCTTCTCGAGAATTGTCCCTCCTGACCAGCTTAATTCTCTTTGTGACCCCCCTTCTATGGAGGAAATTAAACATGCTATGTTTTCAATAGGCCCTTTTAAGGCTCTAGGGATTGATGGTTTTCAAGCCTCTTTTTTTCAACGTTATTGGGAGGTGATTAAAAAGGACTTATTTCTGTTGTTTCTAATTGCTTCACCTTTGTTAAGATTATCGTGTTTAGTTGTTTGGGGTTATTTATGTCTTTATGGTTCTTTCTAATTAGTTCTAATTAGTTTTATGTCTCAAGGGTATTTTGGGGGTTTTCTATTGTAATTCACTTAAGTTCTATTATAAATAAAACTGCCTCTCACGATTTAGTTATTCAACTAAATCGTGAGAAGTCTTCTCTCTCTCGGTGTTACTCTTTCTTCTCTTCTCAGATCTTCTTCTCTCTTCTATGCTTTCTTCTTCTAGTTGTCTTGCTGGTTAGTTTTAGTTTCAGTTCTGTTACATGGTATCAGAGCATTGAATTCTGATCCACGAGATTCTCCTTGCTGCTGCTGTTTTGAAGGTTTTTCACCTCTTTATTTATATCGTGGTCTACAGCAACCATATGCTGCTTATATTGATCTGAACTCTAGTCATATATTCATGAAGGACTAGAGTTCCCTGCTATGCTGCAACTGATTGTGTATGTTCCTGCTGCTGTTCGAAGCCCTTGAAGATTGGTTCCTTGCTTGTCCCTAAACCCTGACAATCGATATTCCAAAACCCTATGGAAATCGATTTGTTTTTCTTTTGGGATCTGTCCTTCATTCTTGCTGCTGGATTTACAGTGATTATACATCATTATTGCTGGTTATCTTCATCAAGATTAAACTTCTGTATTGGGCTGCTCTGCCCTATTCTTCAAGGCTATCGATTTTACCCTGATCAGGGTTTTTTTCTTTGGGCTGATATCGATATTGGTGTTTGCATCTATTAATTTCCCTAATGGCTGATGCTAAGTCTTCTACCGACAACTTTAACATTCAGATTACCAGTGTGAAGCTGAATGGTGCTTCTAATTATCTACTTTTGTCTCAAGCCTTTGAGGTCTAGATCACTGCTCGCCGGAAGATGAAATACCTTACCATGGAACCTCTGCAATCTACTGATGACAAATATGATGATTAGAAGGCTGAGAATGCAACCATTCTTTGCTGGCTTTGGAATAGCATGGAACCCTCCATTGCTTCTAATGTTATGTTTCATAAAACTGCCAAGGGTGTTTGGGAAGAACTCAAGGAAAGCTACTCTCAAGATACAAATCTGTCCCGAATTTATGATCTCTATGAGAAATTCTTCTCTTTTAAACAAGATGGAAAATCCCTTGGTGAGTATTACAGTTCATTGAAGGGGATGTGGGAAGAACTTAATGTATACCAGCCTATTTCTACTGATGCTGCTGTAATTAAGTCCCAACGATCTGAATTTTTGGTTGCCAAATTTCTCTCTGGGTTAGACTCTGATCTTCAATCCATCAAAAGTCAATTGTTGACTGGAGAGAAGATCCCCTCTATGAATGAAGCTTATTGTCGGCTCCAGAGAGTTGTATCCCCTTCAGTGGTGAAGTCTGATTCAGCTCCTACCAACAAAGATAATTCTGCCCTTTTCACTTCTACTGGAGGGCGTGGCCGTGGTGGTGGTAGTACCTCTTCTAGTGGTCGTGGTTCTAATTTTGGGCATGGTCGTGGAGCTGATTCTGGAGGTCGTGGGACTATGTCTAACACTGCTGGTTCTGGTTCTGTTGATGCTAGTTCTCGATGGTGCACTCATTGTAATCGGTCTAATCATATTGTTGATAAGTGTTGGCTCAAACATGGCAAACCACAGTGGGCCTGTAAGCAATTTGCAAATTCTGCCATTTTTTATGGAGGGGCTGATTCTGTGCACTCTTCCAACACTGCCCTGGGATCCTCTACTGATGGTGGTAACTCTTCTAATGATTTAGTCTCTCAACTCTTACAACGAGTCCAGCAACTTGAGACTTCTTCTTCTACATCTACAGCTGTTCTTGCCCACTCAGGTACTACTGCTTGCTTCACATCCTCATCCTCTCCGTGGGT
Organism: Telopea speciosissima; assembly: GCF_018873765.1. Lineage (NCBI taxonomy): Eukaryota > Viridiplantae > Streptophyta > Magnoliopsida > Proteales > Proteaceae > Telopea > Telopea speciosissima. Next base: position 17,653,616 of record NC_057922.1, read on the forward strand.
CATTGACTCCGGAGCATCTTCTCACATGACCGGTAAGCCTTATTTGTTTTCATCTTACACACAGCCTTCTATGTCATCTCGGATCTCTATTGCAGATGGATCCTCCATACCAGTCACTGGTCATGGGAAAGTTTCCTTGTCTTCTGACATATCTTTAACTGATGTTCTCCATGTTCCCAAGCTTCCTCTTAATCTTTTGTCTGTTAGTCAATTAACTAAAACTTTGAATTGTTCTATAACCTTTCACCCTTCTTATTGTGTCTTTCAGGATCTTGCAACAAAGACGAAGATTGGTGGCGGGTATGAGAAGGGAGGCCTCTATTACTTTGATTTGGGAACTACATCCACTGCAGCGGTTGCTACTTCTCCTGGCGTATCTCCTTTACATTGGCACTATCGGCTAGGATCCTTCTCTATCTAAGCTGTAGCACCTTGTTCCCAATTGCAAGTCTGTCTCCCGTATCAAGTGTGAAGCTTGTGAGCTTGGCAAGCATCATCGTACTATTTTTCCTTTGAGTCCAGAGTCTAGGAGTACTTCTTTATTTCAGTTGGTTCATTCGGATATTTGGGGTCCTTGTAGGGTCAAAAGTCGGTTAGGATATTCTTATTTTGTTAGTTTTATTGAAGATCACTCTTGGATGACATGGCTATACCTCTTAAAGGATCGATCTGAATTTGTATCTGTCTTCAAACAGTTTTATAATGAAATTCGAGTTCAATTTGGTGTTTCTTTAAAAACTTTGCGTACTGACAATGCCCTTGAATTAATTCAGCGTGAGGTCTCTCAGTTTTGTTCTGACAATGGCATTCTTCACCAAACTTCTTGCTCTTATACACCTCGGTGTTGCAGAGCGCAAAAATCGCCATTTGTTAGATGTCGCTCGTTCTTTGATGTTTCATATGCATGTTCCCAAACTCTATTGGGCAGATGCAGTGTTGACAACTTGTTTTCTGATTAATCGTATGCCTTCATCTATTCTAAATAATCATATTCCTTTCAAAATAGTGTTTCCTGATAGGGCTGTTTTCTCTCTTCCTCGTGTTTTTGGTTGTCAGTGTTTTGTTCATGTGCTTCGCCCAGGGCTTGATAAGTTATCTCCCCGGGCTGTTAAGTGTTTGTTTCTTGGATATTCTCGTACCCAGAAGGGGTATCGATGTTTTGACCCTGTTACTCGCTAACAGTTTATTTCTGCTGATGTTACCTTTTTCGAGAGTTTCCCTTATTTTGCTAGTTCCTCTGTTGATGTTAATCTTGATGAAGTTGGTCGGGTTGCTGCCCCTGCTCCTCTTCCTCTCCCGATAGCTGCCCCACCCGTACAGGTTTATGTGCGTCGTCACCAACAGCAGCCGCTACTCCCACTTCAACCTATTGCAGCCACTCCTTTACCGCCACCAGCTGATTCTTTGACTGCAGATCCTCCTGTTGGTGTTGATGATCTCCCTATTGCTCAGAGAAAAGGTACTCGTACTTGCACTACCCGTCCTCTTTATCCTCTGGCAAATTCTGTGTCTATTTCTCATCTTCCTCTTCATTTTCGTGCTTTTGCTACTGTATTACATTCTACTTTTATTCCCACTTCTTATACCATTGCTATATCTCACCCTGAGTGGAAAAATGCTATGGATGTGGAGATGGAGGCTCTCATCTCTCGTAAAACTTGGACTTTGGTTGATCTCCCACCTAGTAAGGATCTTGTTAAGTGTCGTTAGGTGTACACAGTGAAGTACAATCCCGATGGTACTGTAGAGCGGCACAAGGCCCATTTAGTTGCCAAGGGGTTTACCCAGACCTATGGGGTCGATTATTTTGAGACTTTCTCTCCTGTTGCGAGGCTGAATTCAGTTCGTATTTTGCTTTCTTTGGCTATTAATCTTGACTGGCCCCTTTTCCAGATGGATGTGAAGAATGCTTTCTTATATGGTGACCTGCAGGAGGAGGTGTACATGAAGCAACCTCCTGGTTATGTTGCTCAGGGGGAAGATAGTGTCCGAGTTTGTCGCCTTCATAAGGCAATTTATGAACTGAAACAGTCCCCCCGTGCCTGGTTTGATAAATTTAGCAGTGTTGTTGCTAGTTGTGGATTTTCTCAGTGCTACTCTGGTCACTCTATCTTTATCAGACGACAGGGGTCTAATGTGGTCATCCTAGCAGTATATGTTGATGATATTATTATTACTAGTAATGATGCTTCTGGGATTGCCCAAGTGAAGACATATCTACTTGACAATTTTCAGATTAAGGATTTGGGTAACCTTAGGTATTTTCTTGGCATTGAGGTTGTTTGCAGTTCTCGCGGTTTAAGCTTGTCCCAAAGGAAGTATGTTCTTGATTTACTTGATGAGACAGGTATGATGGGTTGTAAACCTATTGATACTCCTATGGATCCTCATGTCAAGTTTGGTGCTTCTGATGACACAGACTTTAGTGATCCACACCAGTATCGACGCCTGGTCGGTAGACTTATCTATCTTACAGTTACTCGTCCTGATATTTCTTTTGTTGTGGGTGTTATCAGTCAGTTCATGCAGACGCCTAAGCAAGTTCATTGGGAGGCTGCTTGTCGTATTTTACGTTACCTTAAGGGTGCTCCTGGCAAGGGGCTTGTCTATCGCCGTCATGGACACACTAGCATTGTTGGATTTTCTGATGCCGATTGGGCTGGTTCTGATGGTGATCGTAGATCTACTACAGGTTATTGTACTTTCTTTGGTGGTAACTTGGTTACTTGGAAGAGCAAGAAACAGACTACTGTTGCTCGTTCCAGTGCAGAGGCCGAGTACAGAGCTATAGCTCACACAGCTACTGAATTGATGTGGGTTCGTTCCTTTACTCATGAGCTTGGTTATTTCAGTGATCAGCCCATGGAGATGTACTGTGATAACCAGGCTGCTATCTATATTGCCAACAACCCTGTGTTTCATGAACGAACCAAGCACATTGAAGTTGACTGTCATTTTGTTCGCAATGCTGTTCTAAAGAAGCTGATTACTACTCCCAGTTTCAACTTGGAGATATGTTTACCAAAACTTTGTTTCGACCACAGTTTGCAAGTGGTTGTTCCAAGCTGGATCTTGGTGATGTCTACGCTCCAGCTTGAGGGGGAGTGTTAAGATTATCGTGTTTAGTTGTTTGGGATTATCGTGTTTAGTAGTTTAGGGTTATTTATGTCTTTATGGTTCTTTCTAATTAGTTCTAATTAGTTTTATGTCTCAAGGGTATTTTTGGGGTTTTCTATTGTAATTCACTTAAGTTCTATTATAAATAAAACTGCCTCTCACAATTTAGTTATTCAACTAAATCGTGAGAAGTCTTCTCTCTCTCTCGGTTTTACTCTTTCTTCTCTTCTCAAATCTTCTTCTCTCTTCTATGCTTTCTTCTTCTAGTTGTCTTGCTGCAGGTTAGTTTTAGTTTCAATTCTATCACAACCTCTTTCTCTATCCCGCAGAGTGTCAATCATACTTTGATCTGTCTTATCCCCAAAATTGAAAATGCTTCTAAGCTTGGTGATTTTAGACCCATTAGCCTGTGCACGGTGAGTTATAAAATCATTGCAAAAATTATTGCCTATCGGTTGAAGTTTTTTCTCCCATCTTTTATTTCTCCTTGCCAGGCTCCTTTCGGCAGATTTCTGACAGTATTATCATTGCACAGGAAATCTTTCACTTCCTTATTCACAAAAAAGGGAAAATGGGGTATGTTGCCATTAAAATTGATATGTCCAAAGCTTATGACAAGATTGAATGGTCTTTCATCTCTTCCATCTTTGGTTTTCTTGGGTTCGGGGACAGATGGTGCAAGCTTATCAATGCGTTAATTTCCATCCCGTCCTTTTCCATTAAACTGAACGGGAGCCCCTTTGGGTTGTTCACTGGTTCTAGGGATATTCGACAGGGATGTCCTCTTAGCCCCTACCTTTTTATCTCGGGCATGGAAGTGCTTTCGCGCCTTATGACTGTCTATAGGGAGTTGAACTTGTTTCAAGGAATTAAGGTGGCCCGAAGTGCTCCTGAGATTTCTCACCTGTTTTTTGCTGATGATATTCTCATTTTTTGCAGAGCATTGCCTAAGGATCTCCTGACTATTAAGGCAATCCTTGAATTATTTTCTGATCTCTCTGGACAGGAGATAAATTTTTCTAAAAGCGGGATCCATTTCAGTAAAAATGTCTCTGCATCTGACCGGACTCATTGCTCTATTTTGGGCATTTCTGAAATGAAAAAAGAGACTGCCTACCTTGGAACTAATTTATTTCCTCTTAGATCAAGATCTAAGAGTCTTTCCCCTCTTATTACTAGAATTAATAATAGACTTTCTGCATGGAAATCTAACTTTCTCTCCTTTGCAGGGCATAGTGTTGTTATTAAATCTGTGCTTGGTTCTCTACCTACTTATCTTATGAACTGCTTTTACTTTCCTAATAATATCTGCAGGAAAATTGATTCTATTTGTCAGAATTTTTGGAATGGGGGTTCTGAGAATCAGTGGAAAATGTCTCTTATCTCTTGGAAAAAAATTTGTCACCCTTTTTCTGAAGGAGGGCTTGGGTTTAGGAGAGCCAGGACTCATAATAATGCTCTCCTTTTAAAGCTTGGGTGGAGACTTTTGACTAATGAAAATGCCTTGTGGGCCCAAGTGCTTAAAGCCCGCTATTTCCCTTACACTTCCCTTTTTTACCCCAAAACTCTCTAAAAAGGGTTCTTGGACCTGGAATAGCATCACTAGAATTATTGGTTTCTTAAAATCCTTTAGCCTTAGGAAAATTGGGAATGGTAGGGATACTTATTTCTGGACTGATCCTTGGATCCCGTCCATTCCCGAGTACACTATCCATGTGGACTCCTCCCACCGACTTTACCCAGAAAAAGTATGTCTATTTTTTTCTAACAACCTCAATTGGGACTGTGACAGGCTCAGACATTTTGTCCCTGCCCTAGCACAGACCATTTCTCTCATTCCTATCTCTGATTCTCATGACTCTTGGTGGTGTACTCTGGCTAAGGATGGCCGGTTCAGTACTAAAAGAGCGGCTAACTTTCTCACCTCTCTTTTCACTACATGTGATTTTGCTTCTTTCAATTGGTGGAATTTTTTTTGGAAACTAAATCTACATCCTAAGTTTAAAATGTTTTTCTGGCGTGTATTAAAGGCAGGGATTCCAGTTAAGGATATTGTTTCGAAGTGGCTTCAGATGGATCCCACTTGTGCTCTCTGTGGCACTTGTAATGAGACCATCTGGCATATCCTTTTCTCATGTGAATGGGTTAAACATATCTGGGCAGCTGGTCCTTTGGGTTTGAGAACCGAGTTTCTCACCCACCCTTCAATGGAACAATTCTGCATATCCACTCTTCTCCCTCGAAGGCTTGACAAATCCACCCTCCATTGGTTTTTTTTCTGTGCTCATTATAACTTGCTATTTTATTTGGGATACTCAAAACAATTTATGTTTTAAATCTGTTAAACCTAACCCTCTCATCTTATTGCGAAAGGTTACTAAATGGTTGCAGGATCTTCATATCTCCCCTTTTTCCAATTTCATCCCTTTGAGTAATTGACTCTAATGAGGAAGATTTACTCCTATCTTCTATGCCTGATTTACCTACTTTAGAATTTCCTATTTTGTTATGCGCAGGGACCGATTCCAAAGACCTAAACACTTTTGGTTGGGCCTTTGGCATTTTGTTAGATGGCAAATTCATTTTGGTGAATGCAGGTTCCATTAAGAGCAACCATACACTAGAAACAGAGTTGATTGGGATTAGTCACGGGTTAAATTTTGCTTCCAAGAGAGGCGTGAAGCTGAAAGAAGTTTGAGTTTCGGATAACTCTCTGACTGGACTTCTTCCAACTCCACTCCATTCTCCTTGGCCAAACGAGCTTCTGACCCTTTTCTGCAGATTTCGGTCGTGACAAAGGACATCCAGTTCAGACAGATCACTAATGAGAGACTTGTAACCTGGTTGCGATCACAAGCTAAGGCAGCTGCTAGACAGTCTCTTCCTTGTATATATGAACAATGTACCAATTTGCCATCTTCCTAGTAATATAACTTTATTTTCTTCACCAACAAAAAAACCCCAACAAACTCAGCCTTATCCCAACTCAATGAGGTCGGCTGTATGGGTCCGAGCAAAAACAAAATAAGAAAAAAGGGGGTTCAAAATGGTAATACAATGCGTGAAAGTAAAAGGGAAGAAGCACAGCCCAACAGAACAGGAAAATCTTAGCTACATGGATCCTTACCCTCCACTCGGCTCTATCAGAGGTCATACTTGGGACAAGCCCGAGGCTAAGCATATCATTTCTCACAACTTCTCCTATGGTCAATTTAGGTCTGCCCCTACGTCTTTTAGCTCCTTCAATCGGAATCAGATCACTCCTCCTTATTGGGGCATCCCCAGGCCTCCGTTGGACATGGTCGTACCACCTTAAACGACTTTCTCAGAGCTTGTCATTGATCTGGGCAACTCCCAGATCAACTATGGAAACTAAGGAGACCAATTTAACTCAACTAAAGAAACCCTCCATACATATGTTTTACTGGGAGTTACCTCTTACAAATTGGACTCTAATAAAGTAAACCAACAAGATAAGGAAATAAATTAATAATAAAGAAACTAATATCCTATCTAGATGTTCCACATTCTTGGTCAAGGAAACCAGAAATGAATCTTTCTCTTTTTCTTGACTGCGAACTGCATCACCCTATGAATTTCATTTGAGAGAGAGAAAGATGATTGCACATCAGCGCATCAGCTGTTGGTTGAAGCTTTTCATAAATATTGACTGAGCGGCCTATGGAGCTAAATGAAATGATCTTTGCATGGCCTTATATTCAAAGCAGCAAGAAGGTTGTGTTAATTTGGAAAATGGTACCGTTATGATTTATTGGTGCATATAGGACAGAAACAATAGAATCTTCTAATGGGCTCCATCCTCTAAAATTAGGCTTGCTAGCTGTTTCGACACAAAGTCCACCTTCCAGATTCCACAATATCATCTTTTAATTTTTTTGTGCTTTCAAACCACTGCAAGTAACATTCTTTCCAATCATTAAAAATTGTGGCAAGATGTATCCTTCCACCATGAATGCCCATGATCTCTGTGGAGGTCAACTGCATAAATAAAAGAAATGAGATGGTGGAATCACATTGCCATCACTCATTCTCCGTAATTCTTTGGTCAACACTTCTTATTCAATTGCCACATGGAGTTAAGAGTTAGAAAGAAGATGCTAATAGACATCAGATGAGCTAACACTTGACCCAGGGTCACCTGCCCTCTCTATCACTTCATAACATATAGGAGCTAGTCGACTTAAGGCCAAAGGATGTAGACCTTCTATTTACTGGTGGGAAATGCAGGATGGATGATGATTCCTGCTTTCTACAATTACTTGAAATGTGTTTGGATAACATCCTTTTTCGATTGGGTATGGCTTAGCACGATTTGAGGGATACTAATATACAGGATTTTTTATCTCACAATTCAAATCTCAGCCCCAAAGGAAAGCACCTTTAATGTCGCAAAAAATTACAGAAAAAAAGGCCACCAGATTCCTTTATAACAAGATGGCAGATTTTGTAGTTTTATGAGGCTTTCAACTGGCATTGGAGTGACTTCCCCTCAAACTTTATTAATGGGAGTGATGATGCTTCCCCTATCACACAGACCTATCCACATCTATCCAAGTTTGCCAAATGAAAAAAAAAAATGAGTAAATGATTTACGAGAGTAACAGATCTATCTCTCTCTCTCTCTCCTGCTCTTCTGTCACCATCATCCTCTCTCCTGTGATGCAAGTGCATTGTTTGGTTAAGTATTTTAGCTATTATCTAGGGTCTTTTTTGTCTTTTTCTCAAATGGAAGCATAAGAATCCGATGGTTAGGAATAGCTAGGTGCAAAAGGAAGTTATGGTTTCAAGCATAAGAGCAAGTAACATGATTAGACAAAGTGTTTTTTGCAGATAAATTGAACTGTTTGAGTATTAAACACCTTCCATCCGATTCTGCATCTCCGCATTTTTGTCTTCCCCCACCCCTCCACCCCCACCCCTCCATGCATTCCCACACTAGGCTCCTCAATACCCTATTAGCCTCTCCTTCACTAAAGTTGAATAGCAGCAATAGAATTCATCGCCTCTTTGAGCATCCCAAATCCTATTCTTTTCCAAACTACACTCACTTTAAGATGTAACCCAAAAGCTCTGTTATTTTAATGGCATAAATCATAGAACTTAATTGATGTAGCCAATCCCAAACTATAGGGAATTCAAATAGAGCATTACTTAGCTGATGGAAGTGTGTTCACACAACTGATATTCCTATAACTCATTCTCTCTCAAGGGGGTCATAATTCATCTAGAAATTTCCCATACCGGAATCAGTAGGATATTGATACTGCTTCAATACACTTTTTTTTCTTTTTTTTTCTTTTTTTTGTAAATGTCCTAAGTGACAAGTATTAACTAGAACCAGAAAATATATTTTTGGAAGCTGTGCTGGGCCCCCTTAAATAGAAACCATTTGAAGATGTAACTGGGAGCAGTATACGCTGTTTCTTCAACAACTGGATCTTTCCTTGTTTGACCAGAACAAAATAATTAAAAATTAGACATCATGCAACACACATCATATGAAGTATAAAGATGCTCCATAGAAATATATAACACATCAAAAGAGACCCCACAATCTGATTATTTGATACATCAGCTTTGACTTAGAGATTAGGTCATAGGCTTTATAATTTAGACCTTCATTTAAACTTCATCAATTACTAAATTAAAGTTTTAAAAACAAAAATAAAAATAAAACCCTTCACCCTTCACATAAGCCTTAGTAATTCTTATGTATGTTAGTCTAAACCTTTAAAAGTTCATATCAGACTCATGCGCATCACACACAAAACTGGTAGCAGTGTAGCATCTAATAATAATAGGGAACCTACGGTAAACTACACTAAAATTTCGACCTTCAAGGAGGACTCAAATTATCAATAGAACTGACAGCTATCGCTCAATCAATAAAATGTAAACATCATAAACTGTGCGAGAAAAAAATATAATAACAAAGGGGAGGACTCATAAACAACGAGAGTTGTGGGATAGCATGCCAAAGGGCAAGTCCTAATGCCTCCTCTAAGGTAGAAGTAGAACTACAGAACTTGGCAATTGAATTATGAGGTGCAACTTTGGGGCCACTAGAATGCACTTTTGTATTGACCGGTGGTATGCACAGTAAATCTGTGAGACCTTAAGCTCACACCAAAATCATTAATCCTTCTGCATTGACTCATTAAATTGTCTCTAAATGGTATTAGCACAATAGATTACCAAGATCTACATATCCTCTAAGCTTAACCCACGTCACAGAAATTAAATGAAGAAGCCAAACCCTAATAAACAGTTCAATAGACTTAGAACATGAGGTGCCCTCAATTAACATAACAATGGCATAAACAGAAGAACTAGATTTTGACAGAATTTAAAAAAAAATAAAACCTAGAAAAAACAGATCGAGAAGTTAAACATAAAAGCGTACCGGGAAGAAGTTGCTGGTGGTGTTGATGGTGAGTAGAGAGATCTCGTCGACCTTGGGCCTGAAGAGTGCGAGCTGAGAGTTAGCTGAAGATAGACTGAGGCGGCGGTCGCAGGGGGAGAGCTGAGAGTGGTTATAGAAGAAGGAAGTCCTCGAAGCAAATGCGATCCCGAAAGTGAAACCATCCCCTGTCTGTACTGTCGTGTCCGAACAAGGCTGATACACAGGATTCGTATTGGCCGCATCGACCAACACCATCATCGTCAACACCAGCGCAATGAGCATCGTCACCATCTTCATCTTCATGGTCCAAAGCTTCGTCAGGAGAAGAAACTTCCAGCTTTAGTTCCTCCTTTCTTGTTAGTTCTTCCTCCTCCGAGTCCAAGACGCAGGTTCTGAAGTCTGAACAAGACCTGTATCCTTCAAGCTTTACGCCTTTACCTTACCTACTAATACTAAAAGAGGAAAGTTTAAAAATTAAAACTAGAGAACACGTTCTCTGTCCGGCATAACCTTGGTACGAAAGAAAACCGCTGGATTCGAATCCAAATAATTACGATTACCGACCGCCGTAATCGTGTTGCCCTTTTCTGGTTCCGACGGTTCTAAAGGAAACTGCCCCTTTTCCTGCTGCCCCCAATCGTAAGCGCAAACTTTGGAATAATCCCTTTCTCCTTGATTCACAAATACCATTATCTTAGGTTTTCGTATTTTCCAAAATACCCTTTTAGGTTTTAAATCGGCGCTTACAATTGGGGCAGCAGCCAATTTTCATGCTGCAACCAATTTTCGTCCCTCCCTCTCCCTGTCTCTCTTCTCAATCAAGGGTACACCATAATTGGGCATATTACCTAAAAAAAAATACTAGCAGGAGCTGGCATGAGGGGACATGAGACTCCGCGTCAAGAAGCGAGGTCTCGTGATCAAATCTTCGCCGCTGCATAATTTCTTGGGGTCATCCGCCTGAGGCTCACTAGGGCCCAGAAGCTCCTGGTTCGTGCATGGCATGGGGGTCATGTACGAGCCGACAGGGGATTTAGTCGGCCTAAAGTCGAATACCCCTCTTGTCTCCAAAAAAAAAAAAACTAGCGGGATCCTGCAAAAATTTAACTGCTACCCCGGAAGCAGTCAAGTAGCTGATACTCCTAGTAGAGATATTTTTCCCTTAAAATTTTGTTACTTTTAACCAAAATGTCTTAAACAAAAAGAAAAAGGTCAAGGAAAAGGAATGCCCGGATGTTGGAGTAAATATTGGGATTAAAAATTAATTTAGATTGGGTTCCAACCTTAAATGTTGCTGTAAATATTCAATTTCCCCGGGTGGATTTCATGGAAGCAAGGCAAGGAAGGAAGGAAAGTTCTTGAGGAGGGCTTGATATGGAGAATCGGTACTGGAAATCATATTAAATTCTGGTCTCACAAATGGGTTCCTTTTCTTCCCCATTTCAAGACTCAGTATGCCTGCCCGAATGACTGCCCAATTCAATGGGTCTCAGATGCCATTATTCAAGATACAAGACAGTAGAATGTAGAGCTCCTTGATGCTTGGTGTAGCCCCTCGGACAAAGAAGAGGACAAATGGAGAATATCTGAGATAATAGGTTGGATAGAGAGGTGGAGCATTGTGATTTCGGTCATGGAGGTATGAGATCACCTTTTTGCTATTATCAAACACAGTAACGGATTCCTTAGCCCGAAAGGCCATTTCTATAGCGTGTATGAAAGTCTAGCCGAATTCCACTCCGTGGCTGAAGGAGGCTGGTTGTACTCCAAATTCCACATGTTTTACACGCTTTGAATAGAATTCTTCTTACCAATATATATATATATATATATATATATATTGGAGTTGCACACGTGGATGCTGAGGCGATGCCACATAAGGATAGCAACTAAATTTTATCCATTTTAGCCGTAGGATGGGATTAATTTAATGGGAGAATGTTCTCTGTGCCGCAACGCAGGCTACTCCCAGACACATGGGCAACCTATGCAAGGGGGGCAGGGTGGTCATTGGCTCCCACCCCCATGTGCCTGGGCGCAGCCTACGTTGTGGCACAGAGAACAGCGCCCCTAATTTAGTTTAAATACAACTGCTAAATATTTGTGTATAAGTAAATAGTGATAACTACATGATTGACCACTATATACGAAAACTAGAGAAAAATACAAAACTCTTTCCTTGATATGTCACTATTGCTCTTGTTCATTGCAGAGAGATTCATGGGTTGAGTATGAAAACATGTCTTCTCTCGCCAAACCAAAAATCCTCGTCAAGACATTGAGGATGCCAAGAAGCATACGCGGAAGATCCAAAACAAGCCAAGGCTGGAAAAGGTTGAGGAACGTCACTAATCACAGAAGAAAGGAGCAACGTATCTCAGCCAAACTGGAAAGCTTTGAAGAATACAATTCCTACAGGGTACGGAGAGGTAAAAACTCATCGGTTATTTGAAGAAACTGCAAATTACATCATCTTACTCATTGCCCAAGTGGAAATTCTCCAAAGATTGAACAATTTTTATAGGTCGTATGAGAAGAAAGAGGCTGGCTTTAATTCTGTGTTGGTTTTAAGTTTTATACAACTTTTTCTACAACTTTGTTTCTAAGCTTTCGATTAAGAGAAGGACCAAGTTTCCCTCCACCCACGGTGAATGAGATCTCATTCATCGCGGAGCGAAAGAAGGCAGAAAAGGGTATAGGATGAACCCCAAGGGGCAACGCAGTTGGCAAGGGATGAGGCCTAAGGAAATTGAAGGTCCTAAGTTCAACTCCGCCTCCCCTCTTGAGGCCACTTGCCTAAGAGGAAACTCCCTAGTGAACATGGGGGCCTAGTATCTCCCTGTTTGTGTGTGTTGCAAGGTCGTGCACAAGCCCTGGGGGAATTAGTCGGCCAAAGGCTGGACACCTCCAGTTCCCAAAAAAAGAAAAGAAAAGGGTATAGGGTGAGTATCTTGAACATACTAAAACCCTAGGAGGGGTTTGTGAACCATCCTCTATGGATGGAGGGAAACTTAGTCCTAGGAGAAATGACTTGCTTTATGAAACGTTTTTTTTTTTTTTCGGTGGGGGTTAGAGATGATGAGGTGAAACCCAATATTTGTAGATGGATTTGAAATTTCCTTTTCATCTTTTTTTTCTCCTATTTTTTTATCCTTTCCTCCTTTGCTAGGGAGAAGGAACCATTGAAATATGGGTTTCTATGTGTTCTATCAACTTTGTTTGATATTCTATTGATGTGAGAACTTGGGAGGCTATTAATTTTGTGTTTGTTCAGGAATTAGGGTTAATATATAGTAAAGAATGAAAGCAAAACTTTGATACTACTCCCCTATATGACTATATTGGAATATGTTGGTCCACTAAAGTGTGTGGAGTATTTTTGTCATTGTTGGCAACGTATTCAGTCATATTGGTATTGTGGCAGCAACTATTGGTGGTTTGGTAGAGTTGGAATGGTCAAACGGGCTTCTACACAGTATCAAGGGCAGTTTGGTCAGTTGGCAGAGTTACAGCGGCATCCGACCATAGAGGATGACAATTGGCAGTATATATGACTCCTGAGAAGTGTTTGCCAAAGGCCCGAAGCAGCAGGTGAAGGTTCCGTACATCAAAACCTGTGATTTCATAGGATCGCGCAGTGGGGTCAACTTTAAACTATTTTTGGAAGGGACAATGGCAGAACTAGGCAAAACACTCTTCATAATAAATGTATCTCATTGAATCATGGTTACAACGCAATTTGCTTCACCTCTTTTCAATGTCAAATGAAGAAGTTATGGGGTTTTTCGTGTCGTTGAGCGAAAACGAAGCGAATCTGGAGAAGGACGCTTTCTCCATTCTTAACCAAATTTTTTACTTAAATTTAACGACCATTCTATAGATAGTCGTTTCCCTTTAATTTGATAAAGTTTCAGAATCTCCACGAGCGTCGGATCAACATCTAGTGCAAGATTCCTCTTGGACATCGCTGATTGATGCAAGATTCTTTTTTAAAAAGAAGAAAGAAGAGAAAGGAAATAAGGGATTTGGTACTGGAGTGTGACATCAGCATGACATCACCTCCTATTTCTAACGAAGATGTTATTATGAGTTTCTTTGACATGTGTCCTCGTTACACATGGTTTTGTCTTGAAGAATCTAGTTATTTATGATTCTGCCACTGGTTACTAGTTTTGGAGCATCCAACTTTGGAAGGCCGTATCTTAGCCATCCGAAGTCCAAATGGGACGAAATATTTTTTGAAATTGGGTATATTTTCAAGAGGAAGCCATTGGAAGTAGTTGTAGCATCATCTGAGCACAAAAAGTTGACAATATCACTGTTTTATGCTCGATGACTCCGTATTGAAGATGGTTTGAGCAGTGGAGCATACACACACACAGTTTCTATGCGTCTGAGGCTTCATGATTGCTTGATTATTCTGCAAGAGGTAATCCTTAAGTGTAAATCCCTATTGTGAGTTTCTAGGTTACATGTTTAGTTGAAAAAAACCATAGTTTAATTGTAAGCCAATATTGACCATTGTATTGGGGGATTTGGTTCTGTTATTTGCAATTAATTATTGTAACTCTGTCAAGTGGGGGCTTGTACAGAGATTGGGGTAGTTGCCCTCGTTGTGTGGTTGCACAAACTGAAGCAAGGATTGGGAGTTCCTAGTTGGTTGTAGCCATCAAAATTTGAGTAGTGTATTAAGGGAATACGAAACCCTATACGGGTATTCCTTCGTGGACGTAGGCACTCTGGTCGAACCATGTATATCTGGTGTTCTGTCTCGCACTTATTTTCAATATATATTTGAAGTGTGTGTTGTGCAGAGTGGAGGGACACTGTCTGGTAGACCCAGCCACGTTGTGGTGTGTGGTGGACGTGTCGGTGTGATTGGTAATTACGGGACTGCCCCGACCAATCTTGAATTGTAATTGAGAAAACATCACCAGTGTGATATCTGTTAGAGATTGGAAGAAAGTTTTTGGTGACCCTGATTCACCCCCTCTTAGTATCAACCTGAGTTTATCAAAATACTATGCTTCTAAAAGTATGAAGCAACCTAATTTCCGACCTTTCTTATATCTTTCATGCAACATGCATTGAAGTGTTCTTCCCTCTGTATAAACTGTCACCGTCGCTTGAAGCTTGGGATTTCTTTTTGTCTTGAACTTCAGCCAATAAATTGGGTTACAGGAATTGGAACTAGTAGGGTTTTACCTTAGAACGGGGACTAGACAAATGACCATAAAAGGAACACTTGGACCTAAATTGGTATATTAGACTGGGCAAATTGATAAAATACACAAAGAGAGGTCAAATGCCAAAGAGTTAGACTGTCTTAGCCAACAAAGGCATGTCGGACGATGTGCGATCGATTGACCTAAAACCATACAGTGTTACTTGAAAGCAATCTGACAGACGATGGACTGACTTCGGATGATGTCTAGGGATTGAGCTCCTCTTTAGGGAGGCCAGCACGCCCAGGGAGCATCCAATCATTGGGCTGTGCTGCACACATCCCTAGGCATGCACCGAGATGTGTGCAACACAGCCAAACCCTTGGATTCCCCCTGGGCACTGAGCTCCCTGGAGAGGAGCTGGATCCGATGTCGAGACGATATATTGGTTGATCGTTGATTGCTCAGATGTTGTTAACGGCTATAAACCGGTTATTTCTATAACAGCTAGATCCCAAGGGGTTCGACTAGCCATGTCAAGCGGTTGAGCTTTGCTAAAATTAGAGCCGTTGGAGATTCTTTTTGGCCAATTTTTTTGTTATTCCTTAACTTCTATTTAGTGGGATTTTGGGAGAGTTTTTACAAAACTTTATGAACTCAATAGGTAGATCCTTTTTTTTTTTTGAGTCTAATTAGTTATGAGAATCATAGAATGGCAACTTCATTTGTATACCTATTTTCTTAGAGGTATTTGAGCTTTCATTTATAAGTTTGGCTCATGAGCCATAGTCATTTCTCTTAATTGGAAGAGTGACTCCAAGGGTTAATCACTCATGTAATTGGGAATGTTTGATTGCTACCATTTGGAAAACAATTGGGTTTGAGTGTGAGTCTGGGGAAACACTTGGTTTGGTTGTAAGCCAGGAAAACGTGTATATGCTTAATTGCTACCAAGGGGAAAGAAATTGAGAGAGGGTTTGATCATTGCCATTGGGAAACTGATCTTGATAGTGGAAATTCCAAGTGTGAGAGTAGCACTTGGTAGTGGTTGTAGGCAAGAGGCCGAACCACTCTAAAAGCATCGTGTTATCTTGTCCTTCTCTCTCCTGTTTTTTGTTATATTTTTGCATTCATCAATTGGGAAAAGTTTTAGAATTCTGCATTTCCTAATTCATGTCTCTTGAAATGCCTACCGGTCCAGCAAATAGCATATTTCATGCTGCCTTAAATTTGAGCTCAACTTCTCTACCCCCATCAGTGTTTCTGTCAAAGGCTGTTCTAAGCAAGCTCAGGTGGCGTTGGTTTAATCGAAGCTTCATCTGTCATCATGTCTTCAGTTTGGGAATCAGTATCGGAGTTGGTTCACTGGTGGAGAGATCATAGAATGCCCTCAAACCCCTCTGACTCTACTAACCTCCCCTACCTCTCCCTGTAACAGATCTAGGAGCAGAGCCCTCTTTCAGTCGACCATCCCTAATTCTCTCTATCTCCATTCTCCCACCCACATGCTCTGCTCTAATGAGGATCTGTGACTCAAAAAAACAAAAAAATACGTAGGGGTGTAAATGAATAGCCAAAATCCGTTTCCGTATCCATGTCTGTATCTATTTAGCACTATCCGAATCCATCAAAAAACTAAACGGATGCGAATACGGATAAGTTATAGCTATCCGAAAAACCATATTTACATGTAGACGGATAAAATATCTAATCCGTATCCATGTCCGTATCCGTTCAATAGCTAATTGGATGCAGATGCGGATATAGCACTATCCGAACCGAATCCGATCCTTTTACAGCCCTAGGAATCCGGTGGTTATGATCTCAATAAAATTAATTATTCAGGAAAGCAAGTGATCATCACCTCACTTGGTGAAAATTTCCGGCACTAACAGCAGCAAAAATAGGCCCGTAAATTATATTTGGGCTTGAGGTTAAGTTATGGTCCTGCCGTAGATGATTATTTGGAGTAAGACACTCAGACCTCAAATCAATGTCTCGGCCTCTCGGGGACCAGATCTACCTGCGCCCAGTTGGGCCCAAGTTATTTCAAGTCCTAAATGGAATTCGGTGTGTGAGCCTGGGCCATTCTAGTCTTTCCAACTTTGTCTTGGATTTACTATTTAATAGCAGCTCCTCACGAAGTAGGAAACATAAATAGCTTTATCTCTTACCAAAAACCCAAAAAAAAAAGGGTTTATAAAAATCATAGGAAGGGAAAGGATCCATCTGGCGGGCCAACCACTGAACTGGTCCAATGCTGGTTAGTACCCACAAGTCCAACAAGTTAGACCTCCAACCATTCTTGGTATACAAACTGGATTAATAATAGCCCATGCGTTCGTTCTTTTTGTGTTTTTGGTAATAGCCCATCGTTCATTCACAAAGTTGAAAAGGGGGAATAGGGATATGATGATCATGATTTCGTGACTCCCACACTTCAATAAATACTACAATACATACAAATAAACACCTTTTAAGTCCCCACCTGATTTCACCACACAACCACCTTCCCACCAAACCAAAACTTTGTTGGGCTTTTGAGTTGGTGGCTTGGTGCTTTCTCTCCCTGTCTCTGGCTTTGGTCGTGGGCCTTGATATTTTTTGACGCCCCCCCGCGGAACCTTTGCTCTCTTACATCTTTACTCGGCTTCTGTCCTTCTGTTCCTCGGAGTCCTTGCATCGCCGATTCGCTTTTACCTTAAACGCAGCATTAAAAAAGATGACTACCCCAGATTAAAGATCGGGAACCTGAATGGAGTTTAAAGATCAAGGATCGAATCTTTGAAGAACCACCACGGTGAAGGAGGATTTCCCTCAGACCTTGTTTGTTTGGCAAAAAGAAAAGTTGCAGGACCTTAGAATGGAATACTTCGAAAATTTTCTATCATATTATGAAAACCAAAGTTGTTGTTTGGGTGATAAAGTAACAGACAATATACATTAAATGTTAAAATATATTAAATATTTTGTTTGCTTATGTGCTAATATAATTATCCCATCCGTCCTTCTTCACAATAGTATCCATAGGATTTTACTGAAAAAATGAAGATATATGAATTATATTATTATTTCGTTACTCCACCGCATCGTTTAAATCCTGCTTATTTGGTTAAAAAATAGGATGAAAAAGGAAAAAATAAGCAGCTAAGGCAAATAGGGGTAGAAAAGAAAAAAATATAGGCCCCAACATGTAATTGGGTAAATAGGCAACAAAGGCAAGGAAAGGATAGAAAAGGATGAGTCCGGATTCTCAACCCACATAGGGTGCCACCCCATATGGATCTCACCGTCCATGCGATGTGGAACCCGCCTCAAACGTGCGGGACCCACACCCCATGGACGGTGAGATCCATGTAAGATGACCCTCCATGTGGGAAACTAATCCTAACTCATAAGGGATGAAATGAAATAATAAAATAATAATATAATTCATATCCCCACCTTTTCCACAAAATCCTTCCTAATATGATATGACTTTGAAAAGAGTGGAGTGAGATTCCCTTAGCCATATAAGAAACAACATTTAATACATGTTAACATTTAATGCATGTTATTTTTACTTTACCACCCCATGCAAACAAATAACTTAGTTTTTAGAAAACCTTCAGAGTATCCCACACTTTTATTCTCACCTCACTTTTTTCATCAAAGAAAATATGCCTCATAGTGTGAGATGAGTGTCATAATGACTCGGGTGGTATTTTGGACCTTCTACTAGTAAGAAGAGTAATAATGGCCATAGATTTGTGGGTGTTTCCTTCACTCTGGGTGAAGAATAACTTTCTCCAAAGATAAAAGAGTGTTCGATTTTTTTTGGCAAAAAAAAGACTACCCAACAACGCCCCCACACCCTCTCACATGGGGCAATCAAATGACCACCCCACCCCTCCCTTTGGATGCCCATGGGATATCCCATTGGCCCCTATTCTAACATTGGGCCAAGAAGCAAACCCCTTCTTTTCCTCTAAATGGATTACTTGAAAAAGAATTTCCAAGTAGATTCTTCATTTTTACCATGGGAACGAGTGATGTGACAATTCTGACCATTAGATACCTAAAGAGCGATATCAATAGACCACTAACCTAATTTTTCATAATTTTATTCAATCATATACTTTCCCATGTATTAGTACGCATCCACATATTTTTCCATACACACTTAATGTCTTTGGAATGTTTCAAAATCAATATTTGGTCACTTGAAAAATTCCAATTGAATTAAGACTTTACATGTGAGTAAGGAACCTTGGGGTCTACCTGTCTATAAATCTTAGGCCCTATCTGATCTATCATGTGGCAAATATTTAGGTGCCAACTTGAAAATTCCTTTCTAAGTTATCCGCATAGAAAACCCTCTTCTTAAAAAATATGAGAGCTAAATCTAAGATTTGTACTACATAGAAAGCCTAATAGGAACTATTTTATAGAAAAATAGACCCAAAAGTCCCATGCTCACATGTTAAGTTTCAACTCAATTGGAGATGGTTAAGAGACAAAATAAAGTTTTTAAAAATCCAATATAACCAAGAAAGTGCATGATAATAAATGAGAAGATATATGATTAAATTTAAGTATGAAATTTGACAAAAGAAATTAAAACCATTCTCTAATCATTTAATAATCAAAATTACCGCATCACCGGTTCACATTGTACAATTAGATGGATCATTATACATACACCATGGAAATAGATAAACTATGGACATGACCATCTATAAAACCTAGGAGTATCAAAACCTAGCCTGTAACGACAGAACCGAAAGAGTTATGAGCTTATTGGATCATGTTTTGGACTGGGGTTTTGTGACACCAAAAACAAATCAGGCCAGTTTCATGATAAGACATTGAAATGAACTTACAAAATCGGACTGAAACCGAAACCAAACCCAAACCGATACAACACGGTGGGAAACCAACTCAAAATTCATTATAAAAAACTATTTTTTTCATACTTCTAATACATCTACATGGTAAACCGAAACCAAAACCTATAAAAAAAAAAAACCGAAACTGGTTCAAATCGACAAAAAAAAAAGGGTTAGGGAAGAGCTACACGTTCCCGCCATTCTACCGCCACCGACAAGAAGAAAAGATCGAAGTGTACACCACAACAACACCTCTCCATTTAAGAATAAAACCGGTTCAACTCACCAGGATTGTCCAGTTCAAACTATAAGCGAGGATATCCAATGAAAAATCCAGTAGACCGGAAACACCGTATCCCGAATTGTAAGGCTGACGCGGCCTGACCGGCGTCATTTTTTTAGCCCTTTTTGACGGAATCCCTGTACGACCAATTCATTCCCACAGGCCCAAACACTAGACCGGGTCAACTCGCCCGAGTCAGGTTGGGGAGACAGAAACGGTGTCCCGACTCCCGAACATTGAAAGGTTTTCACTCACACCCAGCCAGATCTCCCAAGAGATCAGACGAGGAACAACAATGGCTACACAAAGAGAATGAATCAGAGAGAGATCGGACAAGAGCTAATTACCTGGGGAATTCTACTTTAATCCCTGAAAATGACGGTATCAGCAATCTCCAGCAAAGGCTGCAAACAATCCGGCGAGAATTTCCTCGCAAACAAGTACGAGTAAGTCGAGTTCGACAACCGTAACCTGTACACTAGCTCTGGAGACACTTCGGCTCGCCTGTAGGTATGAGGGTGACCGTTGATGCTACCAGTCCAATTGACCCTTGTAAGCGTGTAATGGGTACAACCCTTGGGATCCTCCATGGAAAGTAGAGTGGGGAAATAATGCTCTTCTGGGTAGCAAGATTCGGTTTTCAAACAGGGCAACCTGAATTTCCTCCATAGCTTCCGATCCTTGATCACAAGCAACGCCTGCCGTCGCGCCAATATGAAGAACTGTGACCCAACTCGGAATTCCTCGAAAGGTATCTCAGGCATCATCACATCCTTCCCTCTCGCAGTGTACCTCTCCCATAGCCCTGGCTCTTTGTCCAGTATCTCTATGAAGCTTCGATAAGTAACTCGACCGAATCGAGACGAAAATAATTTAAACGACGAGGAAGCGAAGAGAGAATGGTAAACGAAACGGAAAGAGTGAAGTGGGACGCAATGTTGGGAAAACAGAGCGAAAAAAGTGTTTGAAGGGTCATCGAGGAGAGCAGTCGCGAGGAGTCTCCGAGCGGCAGAGATAAGAGTCGGAGACGCGCGTTGGGTCTTCTTTGCGGAGATAAATCGGCCATCGAATATCGAAGCAGGAGACATCACTAGAGCAGATGGATCGGCATGGATGTAGATGTTATAGAGATGTTCATTGCCCTTGAAGAAGCGCTCCCACAGAGGAGCGAAGACGAGTTCGGAGTTTGTGAGGAACAAAAAAGCGATCTTGGGAGAGGGATTGGTAGTGCCAAGGTGTGAAACGGTGACAGCAGCGGAGGAATGTGAGGAGGCAAGAGAGGCTCGGTGAAAGAGGGCGAGATCGTCGAGTTCGTCTGGAAGAGAGATCGGAACGTGCCGAGGAGAGAGGATTCGAGGGGCCAGAAGGAACAATAGAGGCAGAGAGAGTAAAAGAGCGAATGAGAGCACAAATGGGGTTGAAAACATGGCTCAGTGGAACAACGAATGTCGCGAAATGGTGAAAACAGACCCAAATATGGGTTTCTCTTTCTTTCAGTTTGTTTTCCCCTCTTCAGAAAGAGAAGAAGTGGACAACAACACAGAGAAATGGCGATTTCGGTTTTCTTCTGCTCCCTTGGGGAGTGAGAACCAGGGGCAGTGGTTCGAGAGCTTTTGAAGGATAACAACAGAAAAGCTTGAATAGATTAAATCATTAAATAAAGGAGGAAAAGGTGGGGGAGTTTAGGGTTTCTCAGATTCTCGTTACTGCAGAGTGGAGACATCATCAAGAAATCAAGAAATCAAGAAATCAAGAAGATTGAAAATGAAGGGTGTTCCAAACTCAATGATTTAAAAACAAAATTGTATGCTACACAGTTTGGTAGTATTTGTTTATATTTATTGGTTGAGGATCGGACATGTCGCCAGTTTTCGGTAAAGCTAACGATATATACCAATCACAGGGTTGGACATCTTTTCCAAAGAGAAGGAGAGATGATGACAATTATTGGACAGCTATTTTCATTAATAAGACTTGAGATGAAAGGTAGATATTGAGGGTTTCCTGCAAGGCAGCGTGGCCGTTGGGTTAATGGGGGTAATATGCGGAATCATCAATTAGGGTGGCATTTCAACCTTTTAGGGGTCGTACGGTCATTTTGCACCCTTTGATGTCTTGGTACCAGGGTTATGCTGCCTTTTAAGGTTCTTTTACCAAATTATTGTTAATGATTGATTTTCTCGTTGGGTTGTATACCAAACATTAGCGCCTGTATGTGTTCATCCCTCTCCTCTCACAAGAGGGGGGCATATATGTTATTTTACAAGAGAGAAGAGAAAAGAGAAAAGAGAAAAGAGAGAAGAGAGATAGACATGCGGAGGCACAAGTGCATGCTACAAAGTCTAGTAGTATTTTTTTTTTTTGGGGTTAGAAATCTAATAGTATTCTTTTCCCCTTATTATTAGGAGAGGGTTCTCTAAAAGGCAATGTGGCTCATACATCAACATGCAGACCAATGAAAGCATGTGTGACTGTGTGGAAGCATTAATAGATGCAAGATTTCTATCTTTCATGGGGGCGTGGGCGATCATTTCACACCCCATGTATTTGGGTGTAGGGGTCATGCTGTCTTTCAAGGTTCTTACTCTCTTAGAATACCATTGTAGGAACACTCTCCCTTATTATTTCGGGAGAGGGTTTCTTAAAAAGCAACCGAACCCATGGGGAGTGCATACAAAGGCATCAATATGATGTGATGTTGTCTTTCATGGGATAGGATGGTTATTTTGCCCTCTCATATATTTAGGTGCAAAGATCATATTACCTTTGGCCCTTGCACCAGATGTAGGAGCACATGAAATTACTGTCTTGTTCCTATGAAATAAAAATGAGAATCCCATATTGATGCCTATGCACATGTTTTCATTGCCCCGTGTTGATGGAAGGCTATGCGACCAAGCAGTTTTTTTTTTTTTTTCTTATTATTTATAATCTACGCGGACAAATTAAATTAAATAGATACAAACACACAAAGGTGGTACGCCCTGGGGGCCCACGGCTCATAAGTAAAGCCTACACCAAGATTAATAAATGAGTAAGTTGTCAGTTACGTGGGATCCATTCAGTTCAGATACGTACTACTCTTCTTTGGGAAGGCAAATGATAAGATTTTACTTCTAGCAATGGCTTACAACCAGGCATGTCTACAGTTTCCAAGCAACCAAATGTATGGCTGAGATCTTGTCCAAAAACATGTCCCTCGTATATTATTCCATTATTTTACAACCAAAATGTTCTATATTTGTAAGAGTAGTGAAGGAAATGTTTAGCATAATCTCTTTGATTAGAAAAATAACTAAACTAACTTCTCTATCAATAAATTTTAATTAGGATACAAGGCATTAATATTCGAATTATATAAATTTACGACTATTGTATGAGTAAGAATTCAGCATGACCGGTTGTTTTATTTTTATGGTTGAAAGAGGGGAGGGAGATTCCTAAACTAGATGCTGAATAAGAGAGGTTAGGCTCAAACCAGCTGCGCTAGCAACTGTCCTCAACTAGATGGTTATTTGTTCTCGAATTTATGATTGAGTTAAATTGATTTATCCTCCTATACTCCATTTATTTTCATGTAAAAACCACATCAAAAGAAAATTTTCAGAAAATACTACTTTTCATCAAAGGATCCAAGATTTCTCTCTTTCTTAATAATGGAATGAATTGATTACCCAAAAGTAGAGGGAAGAAAAACTAATTAATACCCACAAAAAAAAACCATGTAAACAATTTTCTTTTTCGTCTTAGTTTTGGATAATAATTTAGAAAGAGTGGGTGATGTTAGAAGCATGAAAACATTTTCATTTTTTCATATTAGTTTTAAAAAATTATTTAGACAGAATGTGAGTGTTTTTAACGAGAATGGATCATCTGCACGTACCAATAGGTGAACGTACGTGTGGGAGCCAACCACCTGTCCTATTTTTGCCATTTACAAAGGAAGGAAGGGGTTTTTTATTGAAACAAAATTAAAATGTGATTGGCTCTCACATGTACGTTAACCTGTTGGTACGTGCAGAGGAACCAAACTCGTTTTTTACAAAGGTTTTCGTCTATGAAGGTGTTAGTTTGCTACAATTATTAAGGATCTCAGTTGGTTGTAGCGAGATCTTGGGATGGAGTTCTACCTTCACCTGGGTGGAGGTTCGAGATTAGGGGTATAGTTGGAAATCCGGTTTATTTACTTGACTTGTCTTTTAGAAAGAAAAAAGATGATGATTTGGCCTTGTTACGTTTTTTCTTATTTTTTAATATAATAAATATTTATAAATTAGTAAAAATCATGGAAATACTTTTACAAAAAAAAAAATAAAATCATGGAAATATAGAAAAAGGGAAATTCAGAAGAAGAAGAAAAAAAAATTAAGGATTCACATGTAAATGCATTTTGAGTTTAAACGAACAAGTGACAGTGAAAGTGGAATTCATCATTTCTCTTTTAAGTGTAAGTGTAATTCATCTTTTATTTTTTTTTTGTTTCCATTCACTCAGATCTCTTCCATTTCATCTATTTTGTCTGGATCCTCCTTTTCTTCCGAAGGGTAAGGAATTTTTTCGATGGATCTTTGTTATTCCTATTTAGTCCCTTTTGTTTCGGAGGTTTCTTTCAATTTCTTAGTGACAATAGATGATGACATTCTTCCTAACTTGTAGACACAAGTGATAAATAAGAGAATACTAAAGATTTGAGCCATAGAATTTCTCAATTCTGACACAAGGTCCTTCTTAGATTGAATAAGTACATTACATCTGATAAAATGATTTTGGTGTATCCAGAGTAATGCTAATCCAACTCATTTACTGAATAAAACAAACACGAGGAGTTGAGGGTTTCTTACTGTTTTAGAATATGGATATACTATTTCACTCAACTCAGCTTCAAAGTTAAATTAACTTTATGGTTTTTAAAAAGGGGGCTAAACTCATCGAGTCTGTCATGATTCGGGTAAAATAGTGAATCTTATTTGATTCGGACGATTTAGGACCGAGTCTCGTCATTTTTTATCCTAACCTAGTTAACACGACTCTGGACCAAGTTTTCCAAAACTTTGATTCGACTCGAGCTACTCTGTCCAATCAAAACCTGGTTTTCCAACTATGATTAGAGGTGCTAAAAAAATATGGGAAAAAAATCTCTACTTGGTGGTGTTTCTTACGCCACCAAGTATGGGCCAATGGGTGAGCATAGCTTAGTATCTACTCAGGGGGCAGAGGAGTCATCTCATGGTTCCATGTGAGAGGACCTAGGAAACACCACCAAGTAGAGATAATATATCTTTTTGGGAGAAAGAATGCCACCTGGGCACATGCTGCGCTACCCTTGCAACCATACATGGGTGCATAAAATGACCATTGTACTCCTATGGAAAGACTGGAATTTTCTGGAGGTGTGATAGTCATTCTACGTACCGTGTGTCTGGGCGTAGAGTAGTGTACTGCACATGCCCCACCTGACTTGTATTACGTGGCACATGATTTTGAAGTTTCAACTGAATGGATGGATACGTGAGGGTAAGGTACTAATTAGATCCACTTTCTGATTGTCTTTCAAACTTGATGATGTTCTAACTCCGTCATATTACCCATTTTATTAGATTATTCTTTAGTTATTTTCAACCACCGTCCTATTTTGGTCATAGCATTTACTTTTTGAGTGGGTCTTATTGGCAACAAAACCATTCTCCGACCGCTCACCCTTTCCATTATATCCATAAAGAGTTAATTAAGTGTTTAGAATTTTCCATTTCATCTTTAAATATGATCCAAACACAATGTGAGTGGGTGTAAAAAAAAAGGTTCTCAACTTAATCTTCACTTTTACGACTTCATATATTTAAGGAAGATTTTGAAGTTTCTAAATCAAACATAGACAAAGTATCAAAAACCTTAGTGGACTAGTAAACAAACAATCCACAAGTTAAAAGGGGTGGTTAATTAAAAAAATTATTTTTATCCCAAAGATGTAGTCCAAGAGAGGGTAAGTTGGAAATCCTAAGCCTATATAAATTAAGGGAGAATGTTCTCTGTGCCACAGCGCAGATTGCGCCCAAACACATGGGAAGCCTATGTAGGGGGCAGGGTGGTCATTGCGCCCACCCCCATGTGCTTAGGCACAGCTTGCGCTACAGCACAGAGAACAGCGCCTCATAAACTAATTCAAAAGATGTGAACAAGCTACTTGAACAAAAAATCACTATCACAAAAAGACGCAATATTTGAGTGGTTTAACAAATGCCTGCATCACTGTCCAACTTGAACTAGGATTTTCACTATGATATAGCATTTCCCGTGTTCACAACAACCCCAATAATTTTTACACGGGATAACTACTTACAACCTAAGTGTATCAAATGCTCATGCCAAACCTAGTAGTTTGATAGACTTGCCACCAAATCTAGTTGTTTCTTAGGCTAACAACCAAATTTAATTGTTTTAAGGTTCTCTCACAACTAACCTTTAACTCTCAGAGGAGTTCTTTCTGAGTTTTTGAACACTCAGGCTCTTTGGTGTTGTTGCAGCTTAAGAATTCAAGCCTCTTGATAGGTAGTTATATAAATCAAGGATCATGATCCTCTACGATGCGCTGCCCATAGCGGTCAGAGCGGCATACTAATAAGGCGAGGCACAATGACCGTCTTACCCCCATTCGGACAAGGCATTCGGGCAAGGGTAAGGTGATCATTGCGCCGCTGTGACCGTTACGGGCAGGCACGCCATAGAAGATCTGGGTTGATAAATCAAAGCACAATTGGCAACCCTCTATCTAGGGTGGAATGGTGGATATTCTTAATAAAGAGAAGTAGTTCTCTGTCCTGAAATGCTGGTGTAGACCAACACTCCCATGTGTCTATCCCTCCCCTCCTCAAAATAAGAAGGTAGAAACATTTTTTTCATATGAGAAAGAAAAAGATAGACTCATGGAAGTAGCGACATAGGCCATATTACCATACAAGAACTTTCTCTCATAAAAAAAAATTACAATTTATCACTTCAAAGTTGGCAACAAGATTCACCACTCTTTTTCTTATTTCTAAGGTGTCCTTTTTACAATGTGACAAAGGGTATAGTGCGCGCAGGGTGCCAGGCTCCCAGCTTTCTTCCCAATTAGTGAAGAAAGTGAGTGACACCCACCAACACCAACACGGGCCACCAAACTTCATCCACCCGAAACCGGACAATAAATCCCCTCATAATACCCCATTAATAAACTCCAAAAGGTACACCCGCCTGATATGACTGAAGTTTTTGTCCTCACTTCACTAACCAACAACCAAGTGGCGTTAGAGCTACAGCCCTGCTGTTAGCTATCCTTTTGACTTGCTAGATACGTCTGCAAGGTAAGTTTACTTTACTTTATTAATTTTTTTTTTTTTGGCCCTTTTGAGGGAAACCACATTTTATGTTTGAGGAAATCTCTTTCTTGTGGGTAAGGTGGCCTACGCACGAGAAAGTATCAGGTGGGTAGTCATTTTCTTTATTTGGGGTATCATTTTGGCACTTCTATATTTGGGCATGAGTGCTATATTTTCTCACATAAAATTTTTGGGAGAAAGTTTTTTATCTGGGAGTGTGGTCTATGCTAGCACTCTCATGATTCTATCTCTTTTCTTTTCATATGAAAAGATACATTTACTCCCTTGTTTTGAGGAGAAGAGAGATAGACACATGAGAGTATTGGCATAGGCCACACTCCCAGACAGAAAACTACTTCCTAATTTTTTTTTTTCATTTTATGTTTTACTCTTTTAGATTTTGGAATTGAGAGGGATCAAAGATTCAATAGACAACAGGTTTTTCTCAAGCTAAAGTGAACAAGGAATTCTTTCACCGATGGTCATTATTGGTATATACCAATGGGCATATGAGAACAATGAAGATTTTTTTTGATCTCCACCATATAGGTGTAGTAATGATGACCCTAGATTGTGGATGTTTCCTTCTTCGAAAATTTCCTTAAGCCACATTTGTTTTATTGGTGGGGTTGGAATGTTAAAGCGTGAATACCTAATAAAGGTCCCAAGAATTTCCAAAATATAGCATGTTTGGTTCACTAGAGTAGGATTTCTTGTTTAACGACATCCCAATTCACTAGACTTTGGCACTGTTCATAAGGAAAGTCATTTTTTTTGTTTTTATGAAAGTGTAATCATACAAACCACACACCAATCCCAAAAGGTTAACCGACTTTTAGGATTGTGGAATACAAGGAAAGTCATTTAATGCTCGTTGGAAGATCCTACTAATCCAATTCAGATCCTCTAAAGCATGCTGCCTATAGCAGTCTGAACAGCACAGACACAAGACACAATGCAATGACCGCCTTACCCCTGCCCGCCTTGCCCGAACAGGGTAAAGCACAAATCAATGTTTGTGAGCACACTCCCATTGGCCAGCACACGTGTGCAGGGTCTAGAGGCCCCTGACAGCGATCTCTCTCCCCTTATTTATTTAGCTGTTTAGCATTTTTAGTATAGTTCTATTTTCCTTGTTATTAGTGTCTTGACCTTTCAAGCAAAGAATTGTACTCTTTATTTTTTGAAGCCGTTTTTTGGCTATTCCTCAATTTTTTCTTGAGCTCTGTGATTTCCTGTGAATGTGTTCTCTTGTTCTTTGTGGGTGTTGCAGTCTGCTTGATCTACAAACTGAAAGAACTAGAATGCCTTCACAAAATAATTACCAGTAATTACAACAGTTGAAATAATCTCCCATTATATTATTGTGGGTGACAATTGAAACTGCCTCCCAACCGCGCCACCATGAAATTGCCAGAGTAACCGAAAGAAAGGAATAAAAGCAATATGATCCCACCTCCAAGATAGAAAGGACTCTGTTATATACAAGTAGAGACAGCAGCATCCAAGCCTCCTCTTGGCAACTCGGTCTTGGAATACATCATCTTCAAATTGATCCTCAAGTTTGAAGCTCAACTACCTGCTGGACACCATTTCTTTGGCCGGAATCACGCCTTCCATCGAATTTGGTTCTATCCTTAATGGACTTCTGTGCATTAGATGTCTTGTCGACAGTGTTTCTACTGGAACGCCTGGATGTTTGTCCTCCAAGACCTGTTTGCAACCACATGGATATCAGGCCAGCAAACACTGCAGGAATCAAAGAAAATCACTAATGATTGAAATCATAAAATTGGTATATGCAACTCTGCCTAGAATTAGAAACCAGTCTGCAATGGTTTCATCTAGCTTGTATCCACAAATGGTTTTTTAATGCATAAGACTATAAGGCTCTACAGTGGCGTTTCATTAGAAAAAAGGCAACCATAAGAATTGGACCTGCTGATTCATGCCTTGTGCATTCATAGCAACTGCATATTACAGGTGCATAACAAAAATTGGACCAAAATAGTTCAACCAGAACTAGAACTGGAAAAGCTCACAACCGCTTTAGTGAAAGACTGTAGCATGGCTTTCAAGGTGGGTTGAGCACAGTTGGAATACAGATAATATAGTATATATTGTGCCTGTGTATGGAAAGGACTTACCACTGTTTGGCAGGGACAAACGCTTCTTTGCCTGGGCATCTAACTGTGAAGGTCTCTCTTTAGGATTGCTATATGATCGGGCCCCAATACCAGAAGGTCTTGAGTTTGCTTCTTCAACTGGCTCTTCAGAAGATGGCTTAGATTTTGGCTTACTTGGTACTGTGTCGGATGTTGGTAGCACATTAGCTGACTTGCTCATTGAAGAGCCACTACCATCAGATTGAGATGTGGTTTTCTGATTTGAGTGAGGATTTGACGAAATAGGCTTCTTGCTGGCAGATCTGAATTGTGTCTTTAAGTCATTCTTCCCCTCTGCTGATCCATTCCCATGGATCATAACTCCATCTCTGAGATTGATGTCAAGGAACCGATTCTCCCATGGACGAACTGCCATCCATCTCTCCAACCAGTTCCAACCCCAGTTGCTTTTATCTGGTTGAAAACCTGCTGGGGCTGACTGCTGCCTCGACCCTGCTTGCCACTGCAGGAATAGAGATGAAAACACTACGTAACATCTTTAAAAACACTACATTACATCCAAACAGTTTAATATCCAGTCCAATGGTCAATGAAAACACTAACCAAGGCATGTGTAAATTAGTGAGTTACTACATAAAGATCTTTACATTGTTATACACTTTATTTTGGGTGGGGGGAAGCAAGAACTTGAAAATAACAGCTACATAGCATCTTTAAAGTATAACTAATCAAACTGATTGGAAACAAGTACCCAATTCTTCCATTTAATCCTATTTCAGACCATATCAGCAGTTGTAAATGCTGACATTTTTCTCATAGTTTCAAACCTAACTCATTTTCAGCATTCTCCTTATCCTTGTAACACCTCTGATTTGCAACATTCATCCTCTTAATTGGCTCATTCTTTGGTCCTCATTGCATATGGACAAACCAGCACACTTGATTTTCCCTAATCTTGCCACCAATCAGTGCCAGTCCTAATTCCCTTCTGATTCTACTTTTCTAGCCTGGCCACTCATCCATCTCAACTCTTATCTCAGCTACTCACATATATAATGTTTCTTTATTGGTAACTATTCAGCCCCATAAAGAATTGCGGTCTTAAACCATCTAATAAAATTAACCTCTCTGTTTTCATGGAATGCATATGATGTAGGGCATAACCCAATCAAATCATTGTTCTAAAGGCTGTTTCTTGTGAGACACAGGTTACCCCTGGCAGGTCCATCCATAGTTTTGTGGATCGGCCATTTCCTATCCAAATTCCCCAATCGAAGTTGGAATAGAAAAACTGCAGTTCCATAAATGAACCCAAGAGCTTTATTTCCTCATTCATGCATAAAAGCCTCCTCTTTGTCTGAAACCCTATCTACGGTTTCTGAAACCATTATCCTCTTAAAATATTTAGATTAGACACCACAAAAACATGGATTAAGTGATTCAGAGGTGGACTGAAGTATCCTAAGAGTTCTTCATCAGATGATTTCAGGATGAAGTCTTCTTTCTTAAACTCCCTTTTTATTTTTCTTGAAAGAAATGAATATATTGGACAAGAATGAATACGTGGTAAGCCTACATCTTCCTTACCACTTGCATATCTAATGCGTTCTTAATTTTCATCTAGACACACACACACACACAGAGACAAAAGAAAAAACAGACAGAGCATATGCTTCACTCTAACTTATAACATAGAAGACAAGACAATTAATTCAAACCTTCACACTAAGGTTATTCCAAGGGCAGCCAAGGGTATCCATATTTGTCAAAGAAAATATATTTTTGGATTTCCTCACTGAAACAGGAATGTTAGACTGCGAGTCTAGTGACTCACTCATTGATCAAAATCATAAATTGGGTGAGGATAGTGGACAACTGATCAATGATGCTGGGAGATATCAGAGAGATGATGGCAAGCTGATTTATCTTTCACTCGTCCAGACATAGCATACTCTGTCAGTGAAGTTATTCAGTTCAAGCATGTCCTAGACTGGTCATATAGAAGTTGTTTACCAGATTCTTAAGTATTTTAAGCCAGGCCCAGGGAAAGGTTTATTGTTCAAGAAAAAAATCCACCTAAGGATTGAGGCATACACTGATGCAGATTGGGCTGGATTAGTCACAGACTGAAGGTCAAATTCAGGACTTTGTTGGTGAGAATCTAGTAACAAGGAGAAGCAAGAAACAATCTGTAGATGCCAGGTCTAGTGCAAAAGTAAACTATGGGTCATGGGGTGTCTGAACTTCTGTGTCTGAAAAAGGTGATCCAGGAGTTGGGTTTTGAGGTAGATAAACCTATGACACTGTATTGCGACAACAAAGAAACTATCAGCATAGCCCACAATCCAGTTCAACATGACCATACCAACATATTGAAGTTGATCGTCACTTAAATCACTTTACTAAGGATAAACCTCAATCTGGATCTCTCAGTATACCATTCATGAGAACTGAAGAACAAGTGGCAGTAATGTAGTCCTAGAATAGAAGATAATCCTACTAGGAGCCAGATATAAGCAAGGTCTGGTCAAGCCTGCTGTTTGGGGCTGATTAGGGGCTGTTTTAGGGCAAAATTAGGGTTTAGGATGGGAATTTGGGAATGGGGTTTATAGGGTATTAATGGGTAGGTCTAAGGGGTCAATATGGTATAAAAAAGTTAGGGTATGGATGAGTTACAAAATTCTACAATTTAGGGCAGAATTGGATTTAGGGTTTTAGGGTTCCAACGGATTAATGGAAGGGGTGATAATAAGAGTAGATGGAGCTTAGGTTAGAGGATTAGAAGAAGGTTAAATGCTGAATTAATAAACTACTTACTTGAAAGATTAAATCTTCAATGGCAGCAACTTTGAAGAACTAGAAGAAGGACCTCCCGATCTACAAGATGCAAGGAGTCGATCAGAGTCCACCAATCCCTTCACCTTGATATTACCAACAAGGTAGCCTTGATATTACTCACAAGGTTCACTCAACAGAAGAGAAGGCAGCTATGGCAGCAAACAAAAGCTTTTTCATTAATCAAATTCGTGTACAATGCTGGCCTCCCTTACAAACTTATATAGAAGACTCAAAAATAGACTTAGACACTAAAAAGGAATGGCCTAATCCTATCCCAAACCTATTAGGTAATTTAAATTGACTAGGAAACTAAAATACTAAAGCAAATAGACTCAAAACATAGCTGGACTTATAGAGTCCTAATCCAGCCCAACTTACATCGCATGACCACTTAAATTGTCACATGACCACTCAACCAAGTCACATGATCCCTTAAATTGAACCAATTGGATGCAGCCAATTTGAACCGGTTCAATTAGAAAACATAAAAATAAACTAAGTATTGGGCTAATCCCGTATGCAACCTATGTACCCCTAGTTTAGGCTCATTAAAGTGGCCTAATACATAGAAAACCCTTGGGAACAAAGGCCCAACATGTATATAACCCAACCCTAGGCCTATTTCTAAAGAAATAAGCCAATATTTATGATAAACCTGCATCAACTCTCCCCCAACTTGAAAAAATTCGTCCTCGAATTTTGCAGTGATGAGGGGAATTCAACATGTGATCAGCAGCTTTGACCATCCCCAAACAAAATTCCGATGAGGCAGGAACATTGGGGATAAAGTCTTCAATGCGTGGAGCTTTCTCTTCGAAGAACCATGGTGGCATAACAAACTCTATGTGTTCTGCCTGTGAATCAGCAGCAACTGTCAATGTCTCGTCCATAGAGCCTTCAGTGTTAGCAACCTTCTCATCTAATGCATGAGACACAAGCTCCACCTCTTCAAGAGCAGCATTTTGAAGGTCATTGTTTTCCTTTGGAATGCTCTCAATCAGCTTTTCACCTTCTACTGGTTCA
Source organism: Telopea speciosissima (assembly GCF_018873765.1). NCBI lineage: Eukaryota > Viridiplantae > Streptophyta > Magnoliopsida > Proteales > Proteaceae > Telopea > Telopea speciosissima. The sequence continues at coordinate 17,686,815 of NC_057922.1, forward strand.
GCCTTATCTATATTGGTTTCTTCAACATAGATCACTTCAGTAGGATCTTCTGTTGGTGCATCTGCCATTGGTGGAAACTTCAAACACGATCGATGCCACTTGCATTTGAGTTGACATGTTCGGCGATCCCTGTGGTTACGATCGATGTGGTCACCTTTGGTTGTAATCCTTTTAGAGTAAACAAATAGTATAGACGGTGTTGATCAGGTAGGACACACGAGTTGTTTTCAGGTTCAATCCAACCTTGTCGCTCGTCTAACCAATCACCACCTACTGCAATAAAACTCTTTGAATGTGGTATCGGCTGACACCAAGCACCATTATGGTATGAAGAACACCCAAATTCAACACAAACTTTACCTGTAGGCATGATGCAAATCTCTCCTGATTGGGACAACATATCCACCACGGATTGTGAAATAATGTTGTTACGTCGCCTCTCATCAACAATTAATATGGTTGTGCTCCCATTGGGTAGACGAACTCGGGTCTTAAAAACGACTGGAGGTGGGTCTTTCGAGGCTTGGTTGGAGCTTCCCTTCGCCATAGCTTTGATATCAATTAATGTAGTCCTAGAATAGGAGATAATCCTACTAGGAGCCAGATATAAGCAAGGTCTGGTTAAGCCTGCTGTTTGGGGCTGATTAGGGGCTGTTTTAGGGAAAAATTAGGGTTTAGGATGGGAATTTGGGAATGGGGTTTATAGGGTATTAATGGGTAGGTCTAGGGGGTCAATATGGTATAAAAAAGTTAGGGTTTGGATGAGTTACAAAATTCTGCAATTCTGGACAGAATTGAGTTGCAGGTTTTGGGCTTTAATGGAGTTAGGGTTTGTGGGATTCAAACCAAAAATAAAGGGGATCAATTGGGGGAAAGGATTAGAGGAAGAAGGTTAAATGCTGAATTAATAAACTACTTACTTGAAAGATTAAATCTTCAATGGTAGCAGCTTTGAAGAACTAGAAGAAGGACCTCCCGATCTACAAGATGCAAGGAGTCGATCGGAGTCCACCAATCCCTTCACCTTGATATTACCCACAAGGTAGCCTTGATATTACTCACAAGGTTCACTCAACAGAGCAGAGCAGCAGCTATGGCAGCAAACAAAAGCTTTTTCATTAATCAAATTCGTGTACAATGCTGGCCTCCCTTACAAACTTATATAGAAGACTCAAAAATAGACTTAGACACTAAAAAGGAATGGCCTAATCCTATCCCTAACCTATTAGGTAATTTAAATTGACTAGAAAACTAAAATACTAAAGGAAATAGACTCAAAACATAGCTGGACTTATAGAGTCCTAATCCAGCCCAACTTACATCACATGACCACTTAAATTGTCACATGACCACTCAACCAAATCGCATGATCACTTAAATTGAACCAATGGGATGCAACCAATTTGAACCGGTTCAATTAGAAAACATAAAAATAAACTAAGTATTGGGCTAATCCCGTATGCAACCTATGTACCCCTAGTTTAAGCTCATTAAAGTGGCCTAATATATAGAAAACCCTTGGGAACAAAGGCCCAACATGTATATAACCCAACCCTAGGCCTATTTCTAAAGAAATAAGCCAATATTTATGATGAACCTGCATCAGGCAGATATCTTGACCAACGGACTTGTCTCTACAAGTTTTAATGTTTTGTTAGGCAAGCTGGGAATGTCTAATATGCCTCAGCTTGAGGGGGAGTGTTGGTATATAACATGTAAGTTTCTGGGAATAGTTATGTAATGAGTATAAAATAAGAATTAGTGTTATGTATGGGCTCGTCTTGTAATTTTTCAGTCTTTTATGACAAGTAATAAGGGAGAAAGGCAGCCTTGGACTGACCTAACTTCTCTCTCTACACTACTAATACTATTGCAACTCTCCATGTCAGACTTAGTTCTATACTATACAACAGAATTTCTTGACTATCTCACTGTACCTGAATATTATAATAAAGTCCCTCTACTAACTAAAAATTTTACAAGTTTCCTTAAAAAAATCATGTCAGAAGATATAAAAGATTTATTAGTCAATCAACTTAGTTCCTTAAAAAATTAGTAGTTATAAGAGACTGTTTATAAAGTGTCAATGATACGGAGCACTACTATTTTTAATGACCAGTAAATTGGATTACCGCCAAATCAATTAAATATGATTACTGGATGCTTTTTTATGTTCAAGACAGGCTTCTACTAATTTTTACCTGATGAGCCAGAGCATATGCCATGGCTCTTTCACGCTTGGCTGCTGCTTCTTGCCTCTTCAATAACTTGGTCTGAATCTCTTCCACAGATCCAACACTGTCACACCACCCTTCCTGCATCAGTGATACAAACAAATGATATAAGATCACCTAATGCACCAACAATTTATTCATTATTCAAAGCCAAATCAGAATGTTAGACTGGAATCAATAAAAGTGTCTAAAAATAGTGAGATCATGAAAGCCATACAATTTCCCTACTAAAAAAATCCTAAGAAATTAAAATAAAACTCGCATAGTATCACTGAATATTTAGAAAAGGAAACATTTATTAGATAAAAATGCTATCCCAAAATCAACTCATATAGTCACTTTTATCTAAATCTTAAAAATTCCAACATATTTTATCAAGCAAAGCAAATTCTCAGTTCCATCAGTCAATAATGTCATTAATTCCATTTGTTCCACTCTAGTTGTCTTGAACAGGTGGAGTACTGAGTGAAAATCTTCCACCTTTTACATCTTCAATTCATAGCTGTAGAATAATTGATTCATTCTGAGAAACCTGTCCAGCAGATGATGTCTATGGTTATTTTCTCTATGGAGCCCCAATCCAACCCATGCACTGGCAATGAAGAATACTACCCTTCTTTTTTCAAAGCATGCCAAATCTGGTACAGAGAAACAGAGTAAATGAAAGAAAAAGAGAGTCGGTGAGCGACATGGATTTGATTGATCAGATTCATGGACTCACAAGTCAGAGCTTGATCTAATCATTTCCACTTCATTTTCTTGACCAAGCCAAAACTCACTTAATCAAGTTAACTCAAGAATTCTCGCGTCGTAGCTGATCTACGTACCAAAGAAGCAAGGGTGCTTGTAGATCAGCTCACAAACCTATTACTAAGACGCATTAGCATGCTTTGACACGGAAGTGCCCTTATAGATTGCTGCGCCCTTCCGTTTTTCAGCTTGCTGCTCGCTTTCTCGCTTCCGAGAGGCAAAGGGAGCCTGATTTACAGCTACCAAGCCTGGCACAAAGTGAAGGGATTGGATTTCACCTATGATCAGATCAGTACCTGCACAATTCTAGAAAAATGACTACCCTTCATAACACAAGCTATACTCTACTGATTCTTGATGCTTGAACCTAGAGTTTTTTCGAAGGACTCAATAATTGGTAGAATCAGAGGATAACTAGAAAATGACTTGAAACTATTGATATTAGACCAGAAGGAAGGGAGGAAGGCCTTTTTTTACAAGGATACTGTTTCAGCCCTCTGAACTATGAAATAATTTTTGTTGGCCAGTGCATTCTTGCTACTGCTATTAGAATGACCAATGAAAGATATTCAAATATCAAAAGATCTTCAACACCCAAAAAATATATTAAGCATCTTTATTGCCACCAAGACCATTCTGTCACCATAAAATTGACCCTAGATTGCATCCTTTATTTCAAACCCCACTCTTGCCCCATGTTGAGACTAAGCGACCCAAGGCATTGGAGGGGTGCCTAGGCAACATGGTGCCCGCCTAGGCGTGCAGTATATGTAATATAGCAACGATAATTTTATATAAGAATGCTTATATACAACATAAAAGCCATATGCAATATGATATAATTATGCTAGTAATGACCTAATATGAGAAAACCAATATATAATAAACAAAGCACATTCATCAAAACACAAATCAACGTAAACTCGTTAAGTGTCAAAAAAATTGATATAATATAAGGCATGTTGTCACAAGGCCATAAGGCGATGCCTAGGCATCCAAGACGAGCTAAGGCAGTCACCTTTCTTGCATCAAACAAGGCGTGTTGTCGCCTACTCGCCTTAGATCCAAGAAGGCAGAGAGCATCCTGTACACCTCAGCACATTTCAAGTATGGATCCATCCATTAAAGTTTGCAGTTGGTATAGCTTTATGCCTTCATCAATTATTGTTCTTTGTTTGTATTCTCAGTATAAGGTTCTTTTTCATTTATACACAAATATAAAAAAGAGCCTTTAGAAGGCAAAAATTATAACTTAAATTCTTATTATACAGGTCAGTTACTCATATTTGAGAGTCTTACTGAACCACAACCACATACATAAAAATTAAACAAGGTCAGCAAGATCTGTACTTCCATGCACCTAATTGAGAAATTTGCATGATTGTCTCTGAAATTATAACACTATTTCAAATTTTATAACAAAACAAGGCAACCATTAGTAATTCAGAATCTAACAAGCCAGTATACATTCAAACATCAAGTTTAGTTCTACCATTTTCAAAAAATCAGGATCGTGCTAAGCTACATGGAGAAACATGACTAAGAAATTAAGAGCATATTGATACATCTCACCTCAATTTCTCGAACGTGAGCCTCATGTACCAGCTGTTGCTTAAGTTTTTGCTCTGCCATCTGACATTCCAATGTCATGCGAACACGGCGTGCTCGAACACGAGCCTGAACTCTCACCAAGGCTTGCATGCAACGAAGGGTTATTGCAGCTTGCTTTCTCACAGCATGACCCCTAACAAGGGCCTGAAGTCTCACCAATCCTTTCAAAGCCCTAAGTGCTCGTCTGGCCTGGGAAATATCCACCAGACATTCCATTTGTATTTCAAGACCATTAACACAAACAGTTATACAAAACTATAGAAGAAATCAATAATTTATGAACTAATCGAATTAGATGGAGGAGTCTGCTAATAAAGCTCTTGCATGAGCCCCCAGATAAAAGTTGCAACATGAAGATAGTGCTTTGCAAGAAAGTGACATTGTACACTTTTATCAATTATTTGCCCAATTATGAAGTAGTTTCAGTTCAGTTGATAATTACTAGAATTCCTAATTGATTACAAGTCATATTATTGTAGGACTAATATAATAGAACATTTTTTGGTTAGTTGCAGACAATATTTTAGCCAGCAGCAGAAGTGATATCATCATGGTTCCAACTCTGGCAGTCACCATATTGTTAAAAAATTAGTTGACCAACTTCCTAGTTCCCCTTTGTGCTGCACAATTCTTGAAGCTTGACTTGTATTTCTATTTCTAATTTACCCTTGGGTAAAGGGCGTACCCAGTGCCCGAGGCTCCCGCCACTGTGGGGTCTGAAGAGGGTCATAATGTACGCAGCCTTACCCCTGCTTTTGCAGAGAGGCTGTTTCCAAACTCGAACCTGTGACCACGTGGTCACAATGGAGCCACCTTTACCATTGCACCAAGGCCCACCCTCCTAATTTACCCTTGGGTAACAGAAATTAATGACGGAGAAAGAGAAGAAGAAACTAACCAACGATTTGCAGCAAGGTCATAAGTGAAGTTGTTCACTAAAAAGAACTTAATCTCAAGAGCTAAAGAAACTTATACAAGTAGTTGTCAATTCAGCAAACATAAATCCGAATCTCAATAAACCACATCCGACGCATGCTACTCCCCAACATTCTGGGAAAAGATACATTAATATTAAGAATGGTTTCCAACCATATACATAAGCTTAACTCAGCAAATTGGTAAATGACTGCATTCAGGATCACTGTTTTTTTTTTTAAATAGATATTATCGGTACCAACTCTATAGAAGGATGGGGAAAAGGTGAGGGCTAAGAGGCTCAAACTCAAGACCTCCTGATGAGCATGGGCATACCACACCATGCTTCACCAAATGTGCTAGGCAGTTGTCCTCAGGTCACTGTCATATTGATAGATCTCATTCAATATTTACTTTTGCAATATAAAGGACGAAGACAGAACCTAAAAACTAAATTTCAGTGAAGATCAGTAATGAAATATTCAGCTACCAATGCAATCTGTATTTGTTGGAAAATGATGTGCAACTTGGACCAGGATGAAATTCCCATTTTGATTACTGAGGCTTTCCAAATAACTACAAAGTGCTTACACGAAATAAATTTTCTAGATTTGACAATTTACAGCTGTACAAGTTGAAGAAGACAAATATTTTAATACCAGAAATCCTCTAAATGATGTTTGAATGCGTGTTGCAGCCCATTCCTCTTTGAAATTCTTTTCAACTTGAGCAGCAGGCTGTACTTGTAGTGAGCTAGCAGGGGAGCCAGAAGCATCTGAACTTGATTGAACCTTGGCATCCCCTGTTAAAGGATCTGTGTTATGAACAAACTCATCTTTAAGAGTACCACTATCGATGCCAACAGAAAGTCTTCTCCGGTGCCAAAACCGATTAGCAGGTGCTGACCGCTGCATCATTACCAAAATTAAGATAAATGCCCTCAAAAAATGAAAGAAAATGTGAGAAATGCAGAAAGTTTGTCAAGTTGCTAAAAAGATAAGATTCCGTTATATCAGAAATATTCGAGCCTACAGATCAAATCCTTCATGGCAACAAAAACCAAGGAAAGAAATTATCTAGACTTAAGATTTGCTTAGTGCATCATGATATTGTCAAATTGCAGGGCAGAAATTCTGCATGCTCTGTGAAACTAATGACATTTTTTCTTTTTTTTTGCCGGCTGATTTACCAAACAAGTAATAACAGGAACATTAAGCATCAAATTGAAATACCCAAACAGGTCCCTGAAAATGCGAATACAAATTCATGGAAGTGCGGCTTACAGGAATGCAACAGGTTGGGGCCGGTACAGATTCTGGCTATTCCAAGTCCAAACAAATTGGATGAGAAAACGTGGGATTAGGCCATATGATTGCAAAAATGGGGGAAATTTAGTTTTAGGGAAAGCACATCCCCCAAATTTCATCCCACCCAAGAATGTGAGTGGAAAAGAATGTCGGGCTCTCTGTGATACAGTGGAACACCTCCCTGGATTTTAATTTTTTCTTCAATTGTTCCACCCACAGTTGTTTCTGAACAGTCTACAACGGACAAGACTTTTTTTAAAAATTAAAACTTAAAACATGTTATTATAAGTTCTGCATTAAAGATGCCTGTTCGTCAGCTTATAACAAATTAACAAAGAACAAACTCCCCGACCCCACCAAGACCCTGAAATAATAGAGAAAACCATGATGTTTGCATGATTCTATCCTATGGATTTGTGTCCATTCAATCTGAATAGTCCGTTAATTTTTCCACAGAAAAGTGATGAAACTCGAGTAAAGTTATCAAACCAGTTAATGCAATAATCAGAATGGCCTGATAAGCAGATAAGAACTAATGGTTAGAAAAGTAAAGATAGGTCAGGAATCCACCTTCTGTGGTTTTGGATCCACCCAAGCCATAGGCCATTACATATATGTATAGAATTCGTAAACTGACCCTCTAATACTCCTAAACTAACTTGGAATTCAAACTATTACTTGAAAGAGCCAAAACAGATTCATGTTTGGCACTCCTCTAACCAGGCCTCTAAAACCATATAGCATAGAATCAAAAAGTTAAAAAACCAACCAGATTTCCTAATTACTCTAGGACTCCAAATATGATTCAGTCTTAAGCACTAGGACTCTGACCAACTTAATCAACTAGTAAATCATGTAATCCTACCTCCTCCCCTTATTCTAGGCCCATTAAAGTTACCAATTACAATGAAATCCCCTTGGACCAAAGGCCCAACACATATCTAACCCAACCCAAGGCTTACTTCCATTAAAATAAGCCTACTTCTGTGATTTACCTGCATCACCAGTCCAGCCTGATGTTGACTTGCTCAATTTGAGACCCACACATAAAATTAAGCTCATGATGCATTAACCAATTACTAAAATTTAAATCTACCAAAAATTGACTAGGCCCGGTTAATATGACCCTTATGACCCAACAACAACAACTAAGCCTTATCCCAACTAAATGAGGTCTTGCAAAGACAAAATAATAGTAAAAAGAAAAAAGTATAACAACATCAACAACATTCAGCAATATCCCACCTAAATGAGATCAACTACATGGATTCTTGCCCTCCACTCACTCTATTCAAGGTCATACTTGAGTCCAGGCCTAAACTATGCATGTATTTCCTCACTACTTTTCTTAGGGTCATTTTAGGCCTGCCCCTAGCTCTTTTAGATCCTTCAATCTGAATCAAATCATTCCTCTGTACTGGTGCATCCCAAGGCCTCCGTTGAACATGGCCATGCCACCTCAAACGACTTTCACGGAGCTTATCCTGTATTGGGGCAACTCCCAAATCAGCTCTAATATGGTCATTCCTTACTTTATCCTTCCTAGTTTTGCTGCACATCCATCTCTGCTACACTTAGTTTATCTATATGACGCTTCTCAACGGCCCAATAAACATTTAATTCACTTGACGAAAGTCAGTTCAGTTACCTGCACTTAATCAAACAATTCACGTATTTATGTGTGTATGAAGGGCACATGTGTGCAACTGTACACATGCGTGCACATGTGCTTTATAGAATAATATCTATTCAATTTTCCAGTGCATCCAAACAATCAAAAACTTTTTTTTCCTTTCTTTGCACTGAGAAAGTAACCAAACACACCCTAATCAATCATCCTTTTATCTAGACAAAGAAAAGGAGAGAGGGAGAGGGAGAGGAAATTGATGTTCTATGCAGAGATTGACAGCGATAGGGGTCATCGTCATTGCACACCACCAGAAACAATCAGGGCATCCCTTGATGTAGGATATTTCAAAAATCTAGGGCTGTACTGCTATGAAATTGACGGTATAGGTTGTTACAGATCAGTGTTTAATTGAATACGTAAATGGGGCAAGATCAGGGACAGGAGTGTGTCCTGGGTCAGTGAACAGAACCCGTAAACTAAAACTTTGCAGAATGTAGAAGAAAAGGGGGAAAAATAGTATAAGAGCTTAGCAATAGATAAGTAACAGCACAGAAGTAATAAAAGCAGCAAAACGTTTCTTTTCAAATCTCCAACTCTCCTTTCACTGCAACATACAGCTCTAATATAAACTACAAATAGGAAAAGAAAATAGAATAAAACAGACCTTCCAATTTGGGGACTTTTCATATTCTATCTGACTCAAGTTAGGAACAAATCTTAAGACCTAAATACCTCCTACCAACCAGATATTCTAAACCCTTGCCCAGGTAACTAGAATCAACTCATGGACTTCACTAATGGGTCATTTACAAATAAAAGACCCTAAAAAGTAAACCTAGCTCATCACATATAACCCTCCACTCACTAATAAAGCCAAAAGCCAAATAAAAGAGAGCTAACATAGAACTTAGCCCACTTTATTAAGATACTCCTATGACCCAAAACACAATCTATCATGGTCCTTTGAGGGAAAAAAAATTGGCAGACCAAAGTAGATGATCTTGCATCTCAATCCTGACACCACTCCATGATAGATAAAGGGCTTGGATTAGTCAGTGTGGGACAATAATTCAATAGAGAACAATGTTGCTGCTGGGAGAGGAGATCTTGATGATGAGGAGACTTGCCATTAAAAGAGAGAAATCAGGGCCTGTGAGACGGGCAAAGAAAATATGATCTATTTTTGTATTTTCATAAATCTCAGAACATGATCTATGCACATTACAAGCACCGAATGGACTGGATCCAGTTTCGCAGTGGGTCCCTTTCATTTATGGATGTGATCTTTTCACACAAGCATTCAATGCTTGTATTTCTAGCACTTTCCTTTGTTTTTCTGGTAAAGGAAAGACACTGACGAAAACTGGGTAAAATGGGGGTCACTGAAATATCAATTAAGGAAATAAGCTTTGAAGTAAACAATCATGGCATATTGCTCTAGTAAGTGAAAATCAATCAGCATGTCATTTCACGTTCAACTAAGAGAGTCCCATTTTCAGGTCAACCTTTGGGAAGTTTTAAACCATTGATCTAGGCAAGACAACAGTGACAACTTCACCGACATGAAATCCAACATGCTGATCAAGTCAATGACAAAAATCAAGACTTGAGCAAAAACAGCTAGGATAGGAAAAGAATGTAACCAAGAACACAGGGTGGTGGAAGAAATTCAATGACCAGCTCAGTTTTTTTTTTTTTTTTTTTTTTTTTTCCTTTTTTGGATAGAGAGACCAGCTCAGAATTTCAGTTTGAGGAAAAAAACAGTAACTGCTGATCCCCAAGTCTCTAACCATGATAAATTTCCGATTTATACAACTTTCTCAGTATGAAACAAACAGCATGTCTTCTAGGATTTCGGAATGGTATATAAGATGAAAATAACTACTAAACAACAATTTAATAACAAATACATATACAGAAGGCAATACTACTGACATTCTCATCCTTATCTGAAGATTGTGACTTTTCTGACTTCTTTAAACCAACCAATGTTCTCAGCCACTTCCCTGAGCCACCCATGATCACAAACACTTTATCTCTCGCAGATCAAAATCTGTAAATGGCAACTAGGATATCAGTTCTTGTCCTGCTGTTCTTATGTATCACATTATTTAGTACAAACAAAAAAGAAAAGATGATGGATGAGCTCACAAACTAAGGAGTTACTTAATAAAATTATATCTAAGAAATAGCTAATCAGTTATACATGCTGAACAAATAATAAAAAAAAAAACATGAAATATTTTCCTGAGAAAGGAAAACAGACATAACTTCATCAAGAGCATACATGATCAGCTTTTAGGCATTTTGGGGACAAAATATTCAGCGGATCATCATAAAGGTCAGAGCTCCAGCACAAAAAAATAAAGGGAAAAGGTTCTCTGAGCAAGTGGCAGAGGGTATGCTGGTACCCGCTTTCTCTCTCTCTCTCCTCCTCACATGGAATGACCTTTCTGCCCCCCATTTATGAAACCATTCCATCACCCTTCATTGGTGAACTCTCTTATGCCGCTTGCTCAGAGAAAAACAAAAAATGGAACCTATACAATGATTATAACATTTAAAGCCTTGCTCTTTCAGATGTTTATATCATGTTGTTACCCATTTATGAACCCATGGATATATACAAATCTATATGTGTGCTCCATATGGTCAATATTTTATTAAAAACAAATCTTTTGTAACCAATTATATATTTCCGATACCAGGTTATTTCCATATCTTATAATTAATAATTCACATATATTCTAACTAATTATTGCTAAGGGGAAATTTCTAAATATTATCGGTTATAAGACGTATACTTATGTATGTTTGCATCTTTATACATGTATAAACCATCCAATCCCAAATAAACATAAATGTTAACACTTGTGTAAATTATAGGTTCTCTTTTTTTTCTATCAAATTCAATTCAATCAATACAACCAATATATGCTAGGATAAATGTAGCCTTCACTTTGTTATTGAAGTCATCAGCAAATGCCACAGTTTTAGAAGACTCTCCTGAGCAAACTATTCATAGAGTCAACCAAAATGTGATTGAAGGACTCCTAATACAGTGGCCATATTATTTGATTTGTATCTCAGAGATGGTGATTAAACTTTCATTAAAATGAATAAGAAAAATATCCTTGAAGAATTATTACTAAATCTGTATAGAGCATACGAGGAAAGAGGTTCCAAAATCATACAGGCTGGAGAAGTCAAATTGTCAAAACAACCTCCTTAGCAATTCAATTTAGGGTAGGGTAGGCTCGGAGTCTGAAGTTCTCTCTTTCCCAACCAGTAAGCACTTTTGCAAAGTGAACCTTCCCGTGGTCAAAACAACACTTAAATATAACAACCAGACCTTATCAGGGACAGGGACCAGACTATAGAGCCTAATTCTAAATAATTAGGGCTTGCTTTCTCAAATCACATCTATGAACGATAATTCCTGTATCTATTGCTCGCTTCAATCGGACTCTGACAGCTTAGGGAAGAATGCTGGGTTGCTAACAAGGCTCATAATATCCTCTTAGGGTGGTCTCGCTCCCATTTCCTTCCTTCTGTAGTTGCGGTCTTGGTGAACCTAGGATCCCGCAACTTCAACTTGTTCCACCAGGAGGGGTTCGAACCCACAACTAGAGAGAAGCAACTGCTCTAAACAGGAAGGCAGGAAGCAGAGGTATTCTCCAAAACCACCTTCCAGATGCAACCTTCTGTTCGCACATATTTTCCTTTCCTGCTGTCCACTAATTTAACCCACGTATATCCTTCAGCAACAATACCAAAATGAGATTTTACGCGACAAGGAGTGTTTAGAACAGACTGAATTGATGAAATAGAAGCTACCACAGTATTCTAAGTCTATCACAACACAGGAACTCATGTGCTGCACAATCAGATACAAGAATGTCACCGCATTGAACAATACAAGAATCCGCAATGCAGCTCTCTCCGAATATTATTTCATTTTTAGCCATTTCGCCTAATTAGCCGAACTTTAAGTATAGACCACTCTGTCCTTTAAAATCTCAGTCAAAAACTGAAACGAATACTCGACTAGGCCATGACAAACAAACAATTCCAAAATTCTCACGTCACCTGCAGGCTCCAAGATGACTCTACCCAAACCTTATCTTCAAACAAAAAAAGCACATAATGATCACAGAAACGGATAAAACGAGTCCGGAAGGGCTAGTGTGCAACCTAAGCAACAACATGGAACAAATAGTGTAACACAAAAATGATTTACACTTGACATCATTATAAAATCCACAGACAATTAAAATCCAATCTCTATACGGAGCAGATCTGCAAATCATGAACTCAGCAGACAGTGTGAACACAAAAACTTAGTCGCCGTGAAGCAGAAACTGAAGATAATCAACTCTGTAACACAGAACAAGTTAAAATTCTGAAACTCTTAACTCACCTGAAATCCATGAAAACACTGCCGTAGAACACACAAAGAAGCCGAACCGCAGTTGAGACAAAAACAGGACCGAATCAACATAGAAGGAAAAGAAATAAACCCTTTTTAAAGTCGATCTATTATCAATGAATCAGTCCAAATCAGTCTTCCTCCCTGTCGATCCTTTTTCTAGTTGAATCAGCTTCGAAGATCCCTCTTTTTTCATCTTTCCTGAATTTAACCGAGCGGAAAAGAGCGGCGTCGGTAGAGGCCAAGTTATCTAAATTACGCCCGGAGGAAACAAGACTTGGATGTTCGACACGATCGTTTTTGAATTTAGGTTCGAGTCAGGGTGTGCACTTGTGGCTCTGTTTTGCGCAGTCGTCGTCGCGCCTTTTTGGCTATTAACCTTTTCTAATGCTGGGCATCCTGTGTATGTTAGCCTTCTTTCTAACAAATTACAAAATGGAGGGAAATCAACTTAAAAGTTGAATTAGTTATTAAGGCCAGAGATTGACCTGACGCCTTTGACAATGACCTGAGAATTGTTTTCCGGAACTACCCTTATTTCAATTCTTAAACTACAAAAAATACCACTTGACCGTTACGTATCAGACATTCAGGCTCAGAAGTTGTCGATCTGCATGCAGTCTGGCAGACTTGCAGTGCGTAACTTTTCCTAAAGTTGAAGAAAAAGTATTTCCCGTGTATAATGCTTATTGTGCACGTGCATGCAGGAGGCATGCAGGGGCGGAGCAAGGATTTTTCGTTGCCGACAACGAATCAATATCAATATAGTAAGGATGGATCATGCGTCTTGTTCGGGTTGGATATTGCCCAATGTAAAAAGAAGAAATTGTCTCTGAATTGGTGGGAGAACGGTTCAAATGAAATCCAATCTGTGGGAATGTTTTATTTGAACGGTTGTGAGTTGTTCAATGGGTATCTCTCCTTGAATCGAGGTCCTCTCCAATGAGACAATCGTCCAATAAACATCCATTAGCTGGGCTACCGGCACGTTGATTGGGCGTGTGCCAGGCAAGCCAGCCATTGGATGCCTCATTGGGCAATCTCTTTATTGGAGAGGATCCTGATCCTCACTCATCTTTGTCCCTTGTTGGGAAATCCAATCGGTGCCCCGCATGCCCAGGAACAAGCCTTGATAAATTAGGTTGGAGATCTACGTTCGAATTAATGTAATGGCCTCTCCCAGGGTAAGTCAATAGGTATGTGAAAAGAGAGGCCTCATGATTCGAAGGGGTTGTAGTAATGGAGTGCACTATTACTATCGAAAACTGACAAAGGCTGTTGTATATTGAAGGTCTCTACTCGCATACACCCGGTTGCACCTATAGGGGGCGATTAAGGTCTTAAGGAGACTGCTCATTAATACTAAGAGAGATGTATTTACCCCAAAGGATCAGTTTAATTGGCAAAAGACCAACTCCTCAAATAAGAGGTCATAAATTCAAACCACCTTGGGGCCTATCCCTATCCCCTAACACCCTCCCCCCTATTAAAGCTCTCCAATTCCAAAAAAAAAAAAACTTTATTGATAAAAAAAATTGATTTTTTTATTCAAATTTGAGGGTTAAACGGTCTAATTTGACTCAATACAAGCAAATTGAGGGGATAAAGGTCTCAGACTCTACATGTAAATTTGACCGATTCCAATTTAATACGATCTGACCATATGGACCACCTCCAATCCATCATTCTTGTGCCCTTTTGAAAGCAGGACTAATCACTCTATTGTAAATCTAACTGCAACAGTAATTTTTTGTTGTTTTTTTTTAGGGGTTTTTTTAACTCTATTTTTATAAGAGGGGAGAAAACGCTCTCAAAGAGTGATAGACACAAAGAGACACTAACGTAAGCTCCACAAAAGACTCAAGATAAAAATCATAAGAAGGGTATGTGCAGCGAGAGTCCGTATCCTATCCAATGAGAATGAGACGTGCATCCAATGAACATCCAAACGGCTGAGCAGACTGGACAAGCAAGCACCGGGATGTGTGAGAAGTAGCTTAATGAAGTCTTCAACACTAGGTTTTAGAAATCAAACCAGGTGGAGGTTGAAAGTTTTCTGTCTAAATCGGAATATATATGAGACGTGAGTCTCCTCACTTTTTTGTCAACTCTTAGCATTTCACTTTCCCCACTTTTGTCATTTACTCATTTCACAACCCTTGTGATGTGACTTGGCAGGAGAATTTGAGATTAACTTAACTTCCTCCAGTTCATTAAATTGTTTAGTTTACATCGGATGAGTGAGTGTGGTGTTTGTTGTGTATATCAATCATTTTATGATCTAAAAAATTGATTAATTTTATGGGTTAGACAGTGTATGATATATATGATTTGTCTACTCAATCCCTTTTACCCAGTGTTTTAAGAATTCGATTGGATCCGAATCGATTCAGTTGGAAGTGATATTCTAACTCATAAAATCAAGCCACACTAAAGATTAGCCCAATCAGCAGGCCAAAATGGTTCAACCAGGCTAGATTTTCTATTAGTAGTCTTGTTCAATTATTGTTGATGACAGTTTTGTTAGGGTTTTGGGTTTTAGCACAAGATTGTTTAAAGCAATACATCTTACATATCAAGTTTGAAATAATACAGGTTGCTGTCTCCAACTAGTATTTATAGAAAAGATTTATAATTTTAGGTTAAATGGATTTTAGCCAATGAAGCACACCACAGTCTAATTCTTTATTCAAGTAAATTTATATTAAAACATATATTAGAATTATAGAATATATCCAACAAGTTTAACGATGTTTCTAGTTAGATAATGAAATGGAACTTTGAACTGAAATTAATAACGAATGATATGAGGGGCATTGAGGTAAAAGGACAGAAGTTTTGAGAGAGATTGGTTGAGTGAAGCACTCATTGTTCACAAAATTAGAGCAGTAATAAGACAAATAGTGTTGGGTGGATGGGTTTGTTTGTTCTCACGTAACCCACGAATATATGTGGATTCCCCCTGATCACGCCAAAGGCCGAAAGGCCAATTCCCAACTCCCAATCTAAGCAGGTTGCAGGGTTTCTGATACAACTTTATGTTTTATCGAGGCAGGAAGATTTTGGACTCACCGAGTCAATTTGGGTGAAGACATCCTTGGGTGTCAATCGCAATCTTTTGACACTTAAAACTAGATTTGAATTCCAAGTGTCTGAGACCAAAATGAACCATTAAATCCGTGTTTTAAGTTGGATTGTTTCAGGTTTTGATGTGGAATTAATACCAAAAACTAGCTTAGGTGCATGTGATTATTTTCAACCACCAGTGTAATGACATTTAGGGACAAGTTTGTTAAATCAGTTCAAGTTAAGGTTGTTTGCTGATGTGGTCCAAATGCCACGTGCACCACACACTAGGAAGAGTTGCTAATAAGGTGGTTAATAAAGTTACTTTATCATATTGGGTACCTACTTGATGGTGATAAACTGATAGGTACAGTTCGATAAGAGAAATAAGGGGGTTTCTAGTCTCAGTGATTGTACACACATTACTGTCAACTAAGGGTGTCAATTTGGGATCAAAACCAATCAATATCTATCATATATTTGGTACAATTTTGGTATGGAAAATGAATTTTTTTTTGGTTTGGTATGATATCGGTTTCTAAAGCAAAACTATTCAGTATGTATTGAATCAAATCGAATTTCTTGTTTTTGTACCAAATCGAGGCTGTTTGTGTGTACAAATATAACATTCGTATATAATATACAACGGTAACCGTAAAAGTAAAAACAACATATCCCCCCCCCCTCCCCCAAAAAAAAACAGATATAATCGCAAAAATCAAAACCCTAAGCTTACTAATCATTCTAAGTTTCTATTCTTAATGTCTCTATAGCTCGGGTTGTGACTTGTGCAGCACTGTGCTTCTGCGTCATGCTTCTCCAACTCTTCCTCAATGCTCAAGACGGCAAGACAACATAGCAAACAATTCAGAAACCTTATTTGATATCAAAGAAACCGTATTTGATAAGGAATAAAGAAACCATATTTGATATAGAATAAAAAATTGAACCGAAACAGTACCGAGTCAGTACCGTATCGGTATTAAAAATGCAATTTGTATTCGGTACGATATGATTTTAGTACCTACTTTTTGATACCTCTCTCTCTCTCTCCACTGCTCCCAATTCTATAGGCTAAGGCCACTCCTACCAAAATTACCTTACGGTGGGGTTAGGCTTATTAATAGGAAAGGGGGGACGTCCCTTGCGGTAACTCACAGGTCCCCTCTGTGGTAACGTAGAGGCAGCCCTTGAGGTACCTCAAAATGTGTCATGTGTCACATTGGATTGGCCCGAAAGATCCTTTTGCGTGCCAAACTTTTGATTGCGATATCTCTCAATCCGTAAATCTGATATTCGCGTTCCCATTTGAAAGGTCTTGAGATAAAATATTCAATAATGTAGGAATTGGGTGGTGATTTGGCCAAAAGTAGGTTCAAAACTGAACCCAATGTTTGCGGTCTAACATAAGGATAAATTTGGTAAAAGAGTGGTTAAATCAAACATTTTTTGCACCATTTTAGGAAATGGCTTAAAATGATAAAATATACTAGAATATAAAATTTGGGACCAATCCGAGAATAGTTGGGCACTTAATTAATACCAAGGACATTTTTGTCATTTCACCGATAAAACCTAATTTTTGTGAAAATTGATGTCACGTTTGCACCAACCTTTAGGTTTAGGTTACGTATGATAAAACACACATATCCTATGAATTTTTGTCAATTCTAAAAAGACTTGGGCATAAAGTGGCACCAGGGGCATTTTGGTATTTTTGCTGGCAAAACCGTAATTCATCTAACTGATATTTCTAATGAGATTCCAAGGGAATCCTTCCATCAATGGTTCCAAGCTTCTCGACGTTCAATGTCTAAACCTGACAATTTTAAAAGATTATTGCAATGCCAATTAGATCTCTGATACTAACGAGTCATTGGCAACTAGTGGGTTAGTAGACACACTAAGGGTGGAGCGGTTTCATGGAAATCAATAAAGCAAACCTATGGTACATGTTCCACCATGGAAGCCGAGAATGTGACTTAAGAGAAAGTTGGCACTGAAGTCGAATGGCTAAGAAATCTTTCGATGGTCGATGCACCGTTGTGGCCAAAGCCTATGTTATCTTGTGATTGTCAGGCTAAAATCGCTAACGAAAAAAAAAACAAACAGAGGATTTACTTATAACCCGGGTACAGAGCATTGGAATGCTCTAGTATGGTTGTTGAGGTATTTGAAAGGCATTATATATTACGGGTTTCAGTATAATGGAAACCCGACAATTTTAAAAGGGTATTGCGATGCCAATTTGATCGTAAATACTAATGAGTTTGGAGTCAGTGGCAACTAGTGAGTTTGAAGAACTAGGGGTGGAACGGTTTCTTGAAAATGAGTAAAGCAAACCTATGGTATAGGTTTCACCATGGAAGTTGAGTTTGTGGCATTAGAGAAGGTTGGTGTTGGATGACTCAAAAATTTGGTCGCCAATGTACTATTGTGGCCAAAGCATGTGTCATCTACATCAATACATTTGTGATAGTCAGGCTGCAATCACTAAGGTAAAAAAAAATAAAATTTACAACGGACAAAAAAAAGAAGTATATACATCTAAGGCATGACCTAGTGAGGATATACATGAGGGAATGACAGCTATAGATTGGTAAGGTTAGAAAAGAATCTGGCATACCTGTTTAAAAAACCTCAAGCCACCAAGGTTATTAATGAAACTTGTAAAAAATGGACATAAGGCATATAACAAACACCCTACCCATGTGATAAGAAGTCCCTGGAATTGGGTTAAAAAGATACCAACGAAGACATTGAATGACTTGTTTACCATTGTACTGCCCATTCTATTTAGATGCTAAGGTAATATTCACCTTGATGAATGAATGATGAGTTTTTACTCTTAATCAACCATATTTTCCATAAATGTATGTGTGTGTGTGTGTGTGTGTGTGTGTGTGTTGGGGGGGGGGTGTTAACCATGGTGCACATTACAAGCTGGCTTAAGTGGATGTAGAGGAGAGGGCGTCTACTGATGAGAATTTTAAAGGCAAATTCTATAAACATCTATGATATTGAAATGAGGACAAGTCTAGATAAAAGTGTCCACATATTCGAACGGGACATATCAAGGGTTGAATGCTAGGATATAGTTGGTGAGTTAGTCAACTATATCGATGAGGAAAGATTCAAGAAATCTAATTTCACTTGTACTTTGTAGCGTATCTCATCAGATTTAGTATAGATTCAAATCCAAAAGACATCCAATGATGTGTCCTACTGCTTCTAATGTGCTCATCACTCCATTTTGGTTTTATCGGTATTTATTAATATTGGTGGGGGTAATTGTTATATTTTAAGGTTTGAAAATTCAAATTACCTCTTATATTTATAGGTGATTTTGAGACATGCATCTACATTGATAAAAACATTTCTTTATAGAGATGCACCCATACATATGTAAATCTTCTAGAAACATCTATATATGTAGACATCCTCTAGGGGCATTTACACATATAAAGAGGTCTGCATACATGTATACAAAGAGATGTAAAGACATAACCATATAAAGGGGTGTACCTCTACATAAGGACATGACTTTGTAATAGAATGTGTCTCTTTACCAGACAGGGATGTCTAAAGGGTACTTGCTATTTGTAAATAAAGGATGAAACTAATTCTTCTCTACAATTTTGTTTTGTTAGCCTCTCTTTTGTTAGCTTTGCATTCTTTTTGTCCCTCTTTATTGTGAGTATTTTTTGTTGGTGAGCACAATTGTTGAGTTCCAACATGACCTAGTTGTTTGAGTGCACATCAACCAGAGGGCCTTCGAAAGGATGTTTCATCTTGGAGGCTAGGACGTGTTGCAAAGACCTTTTACACCATACAGGGCAACAACGTTCTTGAGGAGAGTAGCATTGACATGACTCAAACTTTAATTGTTCGCAATGTTGTTGCTATGTTTCCTATTACATTGGTGGTGTGACATCGGAGACCATTCATACACTTGGAGTTTTTAAATCCGATTTATAATGTAAGATTTTTTTTATTCTCTTTGATGCCTTTATTTTATGGATTCAAATCATCTACTGCCGAGCTGCCCGGCAGGATCGTACTGCCAAGACACAGTGAGGCACCTTGCAATGATCTCCTTACCCCTACCCAAATGGGGGTAAGACGGTCATTGCACACCTCACTGTGTCTTGGCAGCACGGTCTTACCGGACAACTCGACAGTAGAGGATCCAAAATGCTTATTTTACTACACCAACAACTGCAAATTAATAAAAAATAAAAAATGAATGTGTTATTTTGCATTTAAAACTCGACAAAGTGGCATGAAAATCACAGAAGGTCAAATTGGTTTTAAAACTAGTAGAGCTAATTGAGAGGATTATATTAACTTCTACTATTATAGATATGAGATGTATTTATTAAACCAAAAACCTGCTAGAGCCAACCTAACCTACGATCTAAGACTAGATATCCTAAGCTTAACTATGTACCTACATAATATTGCTTGGGTTCAAAATGGGCTAAGCTTAGCTTACACTCTTAGACGTAGATTGGGCTTGGCTCAACCATCTAGCCCACCCAGCCTAATGCCCATCTCTAGTTTTTATTATTTATAGAGAAAATTACTTGGACACCCCCTGTACTATGGCTATTTTGCTTAGTCTTCCTAACGTTTGAAACAATTACTTGAACACCCCCTACAGTATACCATTTCTTTCAAGTAGGTCAAGTCCGTTAGTTTAGTGAGGATGTCATCGGTTAAATTTTTTGTAATGCTTAAACTACCCTTAAAGGGCAGTGAAGTGACCCTTTTACCCTCTTCCTACAACCCACCGATTTCATATTCAAACCCTAACAGATTTAAGAAAAAAAATCTTTTTTCTTAAACAAATTTCAAATCAAAATAACCCAAAACCCTTAATTGATTTCAGATTCAAACCCTAATAAATCTCTTTCATGGCCGATTCAGGTACAAAAAATAAATAAATAAATCTGAGATGCCGTTGCACTGTTGCCCAGAAAACAATCAGCAAACTTTGGACATCTTCTTCTTCCTTTATTTTTTATTGTTAAGGGCTGAAAAAAATGTTTAAACAATACATTGACTGCCGGTTCTGGAAGCAGCAGCCATGGCTGCCTTTTTTTTTTTTTTTTTCATGTGCATACATATATTTTCTGTTTTCTGTTGGATATTCGAAGACCCAGATCTCAGCCATCATACAGCCAATAGGACTGAGACTTGGAGGGTTGTTCTTGCCCCATTCAAGAAGCACTCGACCTGCCTTTGAAGACCTATTGAACACAGATCTATCAGATCTGGAATTTTCTCATGGGATTCATATCGGCTCACTGGTTTTAGGATTGTCTCTGCTGCAATCTCAAAGTGCAACTTCTCTGCAAGTATTCTTTTGATCAAGCCCATATTCGAAGAATTATTCTTTCTCTAGAGAGCTCCACTCGATCCAGGTTAAAGGTCTATTTGGCGAGCTGGTTTAAGCCTTAGTTTAAACCTTCTAATTTTGATTCTCTTCCTATTTCGGTGGACTGTTAATCAATCTCTCTGCTGGTTCTTTGGATCTACTATTTTACGTAATCTTTTGGGGTTTGGCAAAGAGAGTGAGAGAAAGATTTTGCCGTCGTCGTGACGAAAACAATGGTTCGATTTTTTTTTTAATGGTCGACGGTAGGATATTCTGGGTTGTTTGCAATAAAAAGAAGAAGAGTAATTTGGTAATTTATCCACTGTTTTCTTTTGAATAGGTGATAAGGGTAGAAGACGGGTAATTTGGTCATTTATCCACTATTTTCTTTTGAATAGGTGATAAGGGTAAAATGGACATTTCCAATTAAACACTAACAGCAAACTAACACCGTAAGGTTTCGGGGGGTGTCAAGTAATTGTTTCAAACGTTGGTAATCAATCGTAAGCAAAATGGTCATAGTACAGGGGGTGTCCAAGTAATTTTCCCTTATTTATATGTACCATTTTAGAAAATGATGCATCTTGTTGCTACTAAGTGGGTGAACAAAGGAGATGTAACCTTATCCATGACATTGTCCGAATAGCAATATCTTTTCGTGTTTGTTCTTTCCCTTGTATTTCCAGGATTAACATTGGTATTACTGATAGTCTGGCCAGGAAGGCCCTATCAATCTCGTGTAAAATAGAATGACCAAAAACCACTCTTTGGCTTCAAAGTTTTGTGTTCAAGATGCCTTAGGTTGTTCACGAGATCTCTCTCAATGAATAATTTAATTACAAAAAAAGAAAAGAATTGTAACTTGTAACCTTACTTTTTTGCACCTTTTCTCATTCCCAAAAATTATTTAATATAGCATATAATGTTGGGGTAACCTTATCATTTCATATATAAACTCCATAAAATACTGCATTAAATGAATTTCAACTTTTTGAAAAATTCCTGCATTAACTATTGCAGTACATAACTTTTGTAAAATAAGATAAGGGGCAAAAAGTAGGGTTATAATCTTGTGAAACCAACCTTGGTTACAACAAAATTTTCCCTTTAGGAAATAATTGCAAGTATGGGTCTTGATTTTTTTTATTTCATATTTAAAGACATAATATTGAAAAATGATCTCAATATCAAATATGATAGTTTTAGTGACCAAAATATACACATCTTTCAAATATGGATGAAAATAGACAATATCGAAAACCATAACTGGAAATGTGCAATAGAGAAAGTCATTTTTTTGGGTGTGGGGAGAGGGGGAGGGGGTGGAGACTGCCCTAATCTAAAAGATCTATTTTCGGTAATTTAACAGTACACACCAATCACGAGGTTTGATATAGGATGGGCAAAAGAATCTTTTCAAAAGGGGAAGAGAGAGGGTAACACATGCTGGAGATCTGATGAAAGGGATGGTTTCATACTATGCCGCGCAATTTAGGGCCAATGGAAGGAGAGGGTTTCAAACCGTACAATAGGGGGCTTTAAAGAAGAGAGGAATGTGGGAGTCCCATGGATTATATACCATTTAGCAAAATGATGACGGAGGAAATCAACCCTATAACTCATCCTAGATAGACCTTGGGCCTTGATTCCCCAACCCTAGCCCAGTATGAGGGTTGGAAAGCGAAGTCCAAGCCCAAAAGATTTTCAGACTGATTTTGGGCAAGGTTGGACTTTTTCGGGCCAAGCTTGAACTCTTAGATAACAAGGAGTAATATGATGGGTTATATATTTTCATTTTCATATT
The DNA here is from genome assembly GCF_018873765.1 of Telopea speciosissima. Classification (NCBI taxonomy): domain Eukaryota; kingdom Viridiplantae; phylum Streptophyta; class Magnoliopsida; order Proteales; family Proteaceae; genus Telopea; species Telopea speciosissima. The sequence goes on from NC_057922.1 coordinate 17,709,941, forward strand.
TACGTTTTGTAATAAATCGATGTAATATATTGTAGGACTATTCACCAAAAAAATATATATTGGAGGACTAAGTTTTCCTCTACCTATGGACGATGCTCACCCACCATCCTAGGGTTCACAAACCCCTCATAGGGTTTTAGTATGTTTCAAAATATCCTTTCGATACCCTCTCCCGCCCTGCAATTCCTATTCACCGTGGGAAGAGGGAAACTCAATCCTATATTGTATGTATTGAGCTGCTTTAGCTATCCATTAGGAAATTTGTCGTAACAATCAAGACAATACAATATCTTCCTACAATACAATCATTTGGTCAAATTCAATGGTTGAAGAGTTTCTCTCTTCATCATGGGTGAAGAAAAATTGATTGTGTGAAGAGAGAATTGGATCCAATACACATTTAAATACAATAATAATCCAATAATGTAGGGTTTGCGAGGTCCTAAAACATCTCTCTATTGGACGAAGTGGACAATAGCCTCTCCTATGGTGTGATACCTTTTCTTGCCCATCCAAAAACCGTGATCAGACATTCCTCTTCATCGTGGTTTAAAAAAACTCAGTCCATAATTCTAATATTGATTACAAAAGGTTTTTTTCCACTGATTTCCCCTTATTCGTTTTTGGTAGACTTTGACTTCCCTTTAGTCACAACTAAACATAAAGGCAGATCCAAAGATGGGAGAGGTGTCAATTTAGGATCAGAATTGAACCACCCAATAGCTTATTGAGACGGATCTGGTCCTAGTGATATACTATTGGTCTGGACCGATTCTGGTACGGGTCTCCCAACGGTTCTAGAACCGATAACTCATTAAGGACCCGGTAGCATCAGAACTGTTGGAACCGGATGATATGTAAACAAATTGAATGGCAAATTAGATCTCTAAAACCCTAAAAGGCTTTAAACCCTAACCTATTAATAATATTACATTGTTTGGGACTTTTAACTCTCGCTCTTTTGTTGCTCTTTAAATCATAAGTATATGAGTTGAGTTTAAAATGAAAATTATGAACTCTTAAAATTGTCTATTTACTTATATATGCATCAATGTCTTTATTTTGAATTCTACAAAACTATATCTATGAATGATGAAACTCCCGTTTTCTTAGAGAAACTCTCATTGCCCTTGTGTTGGGCTCAATAATGTTTGGAAATGATTAAAAATCGGAACCAGACCACCCATTAGTTAACGGTCTTGGATCTCAAATTTGGATTCGGTACGCTTATTAATCCAATTTTGATCTTGGCACCTTAGAGCCGAAACCGCTAAGAATCCGGACCGATAACCCAGAACCGGATACTAAGGTCAATGATTTTTAGTTCACGATATTGGGACAGAAATTGATCATAGAAATTGATCATAGTGGATACCGATATGGCACAACCGACACCGATTCCTTAACCTGATTTTCCCAGGAAAGAGGAACGGTTGAAATTTTGACTCTAGAAGGTAAAGTTGAGGTCGTCGATAAAGCATCCAACGGGGAAGGTTCCTTCCGTCCAAACATCGAAAAGTCGAGAGGATTCCAGACTCTTCTTATTTTCTTTTCTGGTAGTGCTGTCAGCGGTGAAACTTTCCCAAAGATTCGCTAATAATCATCCTGTGAGCGGTGAAACTTCCCAAGATTCTCTAATAACCAATCCCCACCGTCCAGTTCAAGGACAATAATAATAAGGATACGCATGTATAAATAAATAAATTCCCATTAACCAACTACTCTTTGCTTTTTCTTTCTCTCATTCCTTATATTCTTTCCTCAAAGCGAACTCTCGCTCTCGCTAGGGTTTTGTGTTTCTTTGATAAGACCTCGGCCCTGCCAGGGTGGTGTTCTTCGTATTCCCAAGGAGCTAAAATTTGCAGTTTTGGCTTAAGAGTTTAATCGATTTTGTGTTTCGGTTTGTGAATTCTTGTTCAATTTCAGTTGACTTCTGTTCTTCTCGGTTGGAAGATCGAGAGAGAGAGGTTGAAATTGAAGATTGAGTTTTGAAGGTTTCTGAGGCTCTGTAATCTTGAGCAAACATGTTTGGAAGGGCGCCCAAGAAAAGCGATAACACTAAGTACTATGAGATCCTGGGTGTCTCGAAAGATGCTTCGCAGGAAGATCTGAAGAAAGCTTACAAGAAGGCAGCCATCAAGAATCATCCAGACAAGGGTGGAGACCCTGAGAAGGTACTATAGTGCTTCATCGCTTTAGTTAGTTTAGTCTCGTATATTTTCTTCTTGTAATTCTTTCTGTTTCCTCTCTTTTAGTAGTTGCGCTAGAGCCACTTATGTTTCACTTGTTTGATTTCTTTCCTTATTCGAATATTGTTACCTTCTATGTGATATTTATTCGCTTGAATTCTCTCCCCTTTTTGGTTCTTGTTCCTTTCGAGGACATGCGGGTTTTTCTTCCCTATTGTTAGTTCTCCTTGTTTACAATGTATTATGGAATGTGTCATTGAACCTCCACCTTTGGCACATTCCATAATACAGTGTGAATCTTTTACCTAAAAAAACTACACCTTTCTCTGTGTCATTGTTTTAGTTGATTAGAAAGTATGGTCGTACTGTTTGCAAGGTTGTGTAATTTCAGCATAAATTGTTTCATTCGCTTTTTTCAAGAATTGTTTTATTTTACACTGCGGCAACTTTGTGTTGGGTTAGAGTTGTTTCTGCTAGAAGTTTAGTCCCACGTCGGCTTACAGCCCCCTTCTACACATGGAAATCCCTCAACCTACCAGTTCGAAATTTTGGGATGGAAACTTTACGTTGTTTCACCGTGTTGGGAGTTTAGTCCCAACTAACTAGCCTACAACTACACCTTGGAGTCCTTACATCTAACAGTTCAAACTTTTGATATGGAAACTTTACAGTTTCTCGTCACTGCCAATACTCGGAGTTCTCTAGCTGTTGAATCAATTTGGTCTGACCTTAAAATTATATTGATTTGTAAAATGCGTGAGATGGAGCTTTATAGGCTTTGCAATTGATATAAATGATTATGGTCTCACAGGCATCCATTGGTTGGATGGTTAGGATCTCCGGAAAATTTAGCAGTGATTTGAATTGGACAGTGTTGGTTTGATTCAAGTGCACTCCTTGAACGGTTAGGATCTCTGGAAAATTTAGCAGTGATTTGAATGAGACAATGTTGGTTTGATTTAGGTGCTGCTATAGGTGGGGATGCAAAGCGGCATCACCTTGTATGCTATGCGTATGGATGACATGTTCACTTGGCAATGAACAATGGATTCTATAGTTCCTTCTCTTGTGGTGTCATAGTTGGAAAATGTCTTAGGTGTCTATTATTCTTTGGCAATAATATTGTTTAATGAGCTGTTTTGCCTAATGAATCAATGTATTTTAACTTGTGACTACAACTGAATTATAATTTGAAATTTTGGATTTTTTCTATGGTTGCAGTTCAAGGAGTTGGCCCAAGCTTATGAGGTTTTGAGTGATCCTGAAAAGCGTGAAATCTATGATCAATATGGAGAGGATGCGCTCAAGGAAGGAATGGGTGGAGGAGCCAGTGGCCATGACCCGTTTGACATATTCCAGTCATTCTTTGGTGGTGGCAACCCGTTTGGAGGTAATTGTCTGTAATCAATCTATGGTTCCCAAATTCTGTTGCTTCGTTCTTAATTATATGAGTTTTTTGAAACTTGGCCTCCGAACTGCTTGTGACCAGGTGGTGGAAGCAGCAGAGGCCGAAGACAGAGAAGGGGAGAGGATGTTATCCATCCCCTCAAAGTCTCTTTGGAGGATCTGTACAGTGGGACATCAAAGAAGCTTTCCCTCTCTAGGAATGTGATCTGCTCCAAGTGTAAGGGGTGAGTATTGGTGCACTTGCGAGCATTATCATAAGTTCCAATATCGAATTGACTGATATGTTCTTTTTATTTGATGAATTCCAGTAAAGGATCGAAATCTGGTGCCTCCATGACATGTTCTGGCTGTCAAGGATCTGGTATGAAGGTGTCAATCAGACAGCTTGGTCCCTCTATGATCCAGCAGATGCAGCATCCTTGTAATGAGTGCAAGGGAACTGGGGAGACCATCAATGATAAGGACCGGTGCCCCCAGTGTAAAGGTGAGAAGGTTTTACAGGAGAAGAAGGTGCTAGATGTTGTTGTTGAGAAGGGAATGCAAAATGGACAGAAGATTACTTTCCCAGGGGAAGCTGATGAAGCGGTACTGAAACATGCTCTTTTCTCTTCCATTTCGCATTGTTGGTGGCATATGTGACGTTATTTTGAAATTTAGTGCGTTAATATTATGGTCTTTGGCTTGGCAATATTGTGCAGCCTGACACCATCACAGGAGACATAGTCTTTGTTCTACAGCAGAAGGAGCATCCCAAGTTCAAGAGAAAGGGGGATGATCTCTTCTATGAGCACACGTTGTCCCTCACTGAAGCTCTTTGCGGGTTCCACTTTATATTGACTCACTTGGATGGTAGGCAGCTCCTCATAAAAACTAACCCTGGAGAAGTTGTCAAACCAGGTAAGGCATTTAATTTAAATTCCATAGGAATCATGGAACCCCTTAATGTTGCCCCTTTTATTTTGAACTTAACTGTTGATTCATGCTGGTTAACTTGCTTATTTTCGATTTTTTTTTATTTTTTTATTTTTGGGTGGGGGTTGGATTTGAACAGATCAATTCAAGGCAATCAATGATGAGGGTATGCCAATGTATCAGAGGCCTTTTATGAGGGGCAAACTATACATCCACTTTACTGTGGAGTTCCCTGATTCCCTGACACCAGAACAGTGCAAGGCACTGGAGGCTGTGCTCCCACCAAGGACGTCAACACAGCTGACAGACATGGAGCTGGATGAGTGCGAGGAGACTACATTGCATGATGTCAACATTGAGGAGGAGATGCGGAGGAAGCAGTCACAGGCGCAAGAGGCCTATGAAGAAGACGATGATTTACATGGTGGTGGTGGTGCACAGAGGGTCCAGTGTGCTCAGCAGTGATCGAAATATTGCAATGTTTGAGTGGTTGAGATAAAAGGTGGTCGTATTGGAGGAAGAAGGTAGAAACCAGGCAAGAACTATTAAAGGGAAGGTGACTACCAAATTAAACCAATTGTTGGAAAGCTTTCAGATCCAGAAGATGGGTCTTAGTGTATTACATAAATGAACAAGATGATGGTGATAATCTAGGCCAGATTTTGTATTCTGAACTATATTTTAGCTTCTGTTGCCATTGTTTCCTAAATTTATCGCCATTTACTGAACTTTCGTCCTTCTAACTGTTGTGAAGTATATAATATCTATCGTTCATTTTGTTTAACTTATGTTATGAGTGTTCGAAATTTGCCTTTTGTATGGCTCTAGCTTTTGACCTGCGCCGTGCCTTGATCAAGCCCTTTATGCTATCAGGGTAGTCAGTAGTCACCCGAAAAAGGGGGAGGGGGTGGGGGTGAAGAGTATGAGGGTATGTCACTGCACCAGAAAGAGGGATAAATTTGGATCATTATGAGGGTATGTCACTGCACCTAAAAATCGGTTCTGGTTGAAAGATTATTTTACATAAAAATATGCGATTGGTTCATTCTTGAATATTTCTTAAATTATTAATAATTTTAATTAAAATTTTGGGAAAGGATTAGGTATACTGCTAGCGGTAAGATAAATGAAAATAGAGGGTGTTAATTAACGTTAGTCGCCTCTGGGTCACCTTTTTTCTGGGTCCCTTTTTCTGTAAAAATTGTAGATCCTTATGATTTACATATATATATAACATACTAAAAGTTCAAGGTTAAATTTCAAAAGCCAAAGTTAAAAATTCACTTCGAATGTTTGTTAGAATGCCAGACTTTGCTTATGGGTGCTTTTGATCTCTCTAATTATTTTTTCGGACGATTGGCTTTCTAGATGTGATTTACACTAAAAAACAACAGTTCCTTTCAAATTTATTTCGGTTTGGTTTTGTAGATTTTGAGAAATGAAGACTAAGTTTCTGAGGTCGTGAGAGGATGAAATTTAGTCACAAGACACAACAGTTTCAATGCCTTAGATCTCATCCATTGGACATTAACAAGTCAATCGGCTTTGGTAGATGTAATTTACAGTCAAAGACAATGTTGCACCCATACTTTAAAATGATTTGGTTGCAGATCCTTCGAGTCTGGAGATATCAATGCTTGGAGCACTTTAGGTCGGAATAGGTTGAAATAAGGTTTTTGGCAGATTTGAAGGGGGTTCATATAGAGGATTGACCAATCCGATCGATCCACAGCAGTGCATTCTGAGGCGATGGGAATCAAGATTTTGGTTGTGGTTAATTTCAATTAAGATCAACCAATTTGGTCGATCCAATCCCGATTCTTTAATCCATATTAGGAACATTATGCGTCTCCTATGCCTAGTGGATTATTAATGCGGTCGAATTGTATCATGCCAATAGTGATTGCAGGTCAAGGGGGTTATTGTTTATTTGTTAAATCTTCTCTGGTTATCTTGCATACGATTGTTGAACGGTTTTTCTGTGCTGTTAAAGTTTGTACTCCTGAGGCGGGACCCATTTGGTCCCCCCCCCCCCCCCCCACCACCCTCATCTATGTTTGGGCTTTGGCCAACACTTGGCTATTGGTTACTTCAGCTGGATGGACCATTTTGTGTGATTGGGGATTTTAATGAGGTACTGGATCAGTTTGAGAACTTGGGTGGGAATGCTTTTAACCCTACCCCTTCGACTCGTTTATTGGCTGCTCTGATTCGGTCCCATAACCTTGAAGAGATTAAAATATGTGGTTCACCTTTTACCTAGTCCAATCGCTGCAGGCCCCCCAAATTAATAAAAGAATGTTTAGATAAAGCCTTTTGCTCTCCATCATGGTTCCACTGTTTTCCCTTATCATCTCTTAAGGATCCCTCTTTATGCTCGGACCATAACCCCATCACCTTCAATACCTCACCCTCTCTATACTCCTTTAAGAAAGTTTTCCACTTCCAATTGGCTTGGACCTATCACCCTGACTTTCAACATTTTTTGGAAGAGTTCTGGATGGCCCAATCCCCCGGGGCCCCCGACCCCTTCCAGTGTCGTTTGACTTCTTTCTCAAATCTGTTGCGCAGATGGAATCACAATGTTTTTGGCCACATCGACCTCCTTAAACAGAAAATTATATCTGAATGTGGCTTTCTGGAGAAGCAGGTTCCTTTTTGTAAGGATGACTTCTTGATGAGCTCTAAAAAGTTAAAATGGGTTCTGGAGGCTGAAGAGGCTTTTTGGCTTCAGAAGTCAAGACATGAGTATATCTGCTCTGGTGATCGAAATACCAAATTCTTTCATTGTAAGCCCAAAACCAATTTGCAAAGACAGAAAGTGGGTTACCTTGTTTTGGATAATGGTGACAAACTCTCCAATACCAAAGATATTGCCTTTGCTTTTGTGGACCATTTTAAATCTGTGTTTACTACTTCCTCCCCTTTAGATTCTACATTCATACAATGCCTTTTTCCCTCTTGTGCTGATATTCCGACGGATGGCTCTCTCTGCACCCCCCCCCCCCACTTTGCAGGAGTTACACAATGTGATTTTCTCTCTTGGTCCTCTCAAGGTGCCTGGAGTTGATGGTTTCCAGGCCTATTTTTACCAGAAATTTTGGGATCAGATTCATACACCTCTCTTCTCTTTTGTCCAACACTGCTTCTCCTCCCTCTCTATCCCGGCTTCTATTAACCATACTCTCTTATGTCTCATACCTAAGTCCTCCTCTGCCTCTGCGGTTACTGATTTTAGGCCTATTAGTCTTTGTACTGTTCTGTATAAGATTCTCGTTAAGATTATTGCTAACCGATTGAAACCTTTCCTTCCCTCTATAATTTCTACCTTTCAAGGGGCTTTTGTTGCCAGTCGCCAGATTTCTGATAATATTATTTTCTCCCATGAGATTTTTCACTTCTTAAATCACAAGAAAGGTAAGCTGGGATGGGTGGCAATTAAGATTGATATGTCTAAAGCCTATGATCGAATGGAGTGGTCCTTTGTTACTTCTTACTTAATTTCTTGGGCTTTGACTAGCATTGGTGTTCTTTTGTTGGGCATCTGCTCTCTTCCCCGACCTTTTCTGTCAAACTGGAGGGTACCCCTTTTGGATTTTTCAAAGGTTCTAGGGGCATGCTCCAAGGGTGCCCTTTAAGTCCTTATTTGTTCATCATTGGGATGGAGGCTTTATCCCGCCTTATTGCTGCCTATCGGGAGCTTAATTTGTTTAAAGGCATAACTGTTGCCAGAGGGGCACCTGAGAGTACTCACTTACTGTTTGCTGATGACATTTTTCTATTTTGCAGAGCTACTTCGGAGGATTTGCTTACTATCAAAGCTATCCTTGACCTTTTTTCTGACCTCTCTGGCCAAGAAATTAATTTAGAAAAGAGTGGTATGCACTTTATTGCCAATGTTCCTTTGGCTGATAGAACCCGATTGTGCAGGATCCTTGGGATCTCTGAAATAAAGCAGGGTTCTTCTTATCTGGGAACCAAACTATTTTCTCATAGGTCTAAGGTCAAACAGCTTGGCCCTTTGGTACAACGTATTAAACTTAGATTGTGTTCTTGGAAATGTAACCTTTTATCTTTTGCAGGTCGATCTGTGTTAATTAAATCTGTTTTAAGTTCTCTTCCGGCTTACCTTATGAGTTGCTTTTACTTTCCCTCTTCTGTTTGTAGGCAAATTGACTCTGTTAGTTATAACTTTTGGTGTGGTGATAATGACTCTTGTAGGAAAACTAGTTTGATTTCTTGGAAAACTATGTGCACTCCATGTCATAAGGGGGGTCTGGGTTTACGGTCGGCCAGAATGCACAACCAGTCCCTGCTGCTTAAATTGGGTTGGGTACTCCTTTCTGAACCCCAGTCGATATGGGCTAAAGTTTTGAAGGCTAAGTACTATCCCAAGACTTCTCTCTTTGATCCCTATATTCTGTGAAAGAGGGGATCTTGGTGCTAGAATAGCATTGTTAAGATTATTAAGCCTCTAATCTGTTAGTTTTTGAAGTATTGGGAATGGCAAGGATCCCTATTTTTGGACTGACCCTTGGATTCCTTCCATCCCCTCCTTTACCATTAAACCTGGTTTCTCTCAGAGGATGTGCCCTGAGAGATATGATTTGTTTTTATCAAAAATCTGTTGGAAGGAGCCCCTTCTACTTAATACTGTTCCTTCACTCTTATGTCATATCTTGCATATCAATTGTTTTGACTCGGCTGATTCCTGGTGGTGCACTTTAACTCAAGATGGCTGATTTAAGACTAAGGTTGCTGCTTCTTTTTTTTGTAACTCTGTAACTGATTTTGCTTCTATCACATGGTGGAAATTTTTTTGGAAACTTAAAATTCATCCTAAGTTAAAATTTTTTTTCTGGCGTGTATTACATGCAGGGATTCCGGTTAAGGATTATATTTCGAATTGGATTCAGATCGATCCCACTTGTGCTCTCTGTGGCACTTGTCATGAGACCCTCTGACATATTTTCCTCTCTTGTGAATGGGTTAAGCACATCTGGGTAGCTGGTCCTTTGGGGTTTAGGACTGAACTCATTACCTCCCCCTCTATTAAGCATTTCTGTACTTCCCTGTTGCTTGGCAGGCAGCTTGATAAGCCCTCTCTTCATTGGTTCTTTTTTGTTTTTATTGTTACGTGTTATTTCATTTGGCATGCTCGGAACTGTTCTGTATTTCGGTCTGGTAATCCTAATCCTTGGTTGACTTTGCAGAAGATCAACCACTGGCTCTGGGACATGAACATTTATCCCCCCACCCTTTTTAATATGAATTCTGTTTCTCCTGTTTCGGTGGATACTAACTGTCTTTCTGTTGATCCTTGTTTGGATTTACTTATTTTAGATTTCCTTGTTTTGTTATGCGCAGGGTTCGAGTCCAAAGATCTAGGTAAACCTGGATGGGCTTTTGATTTTTTGATACAAGGGAAAATTCGTTTTCTCACCGCTAGACGTTGTAAAAATTGTCATTTTTTGGAACCTGAGTTGATTGCCATTCTTAATGGCCTTGAAACTGCTGCTGTGAGAGGTTTGCAGTTGAAAGAATGCTCTAATTGCATGCTACCTAGACTTCTTCCAACTCCATCCCTTTCTCCTTGGCCTTATAAAGTATTGCCCTATTTTTTGAAGATATTGGATCCAACGTGTGGTGTTACTTTTAAAGAATTGACTAACCCTTCTGTTGTTTCTTTTTTTAAATCTTGTGCTGATATGGCATCCCCCAACCCTTTGTGCATGGATTGTAGAGTTTCCACCCCTTAGTTCAATGAAAGTCCTTTTTTCATAAAAAATAAATAGTGATTGTAGGTCCCAGTAGGTCTCGGGTTTGAGCCTCGCGTCACACATTCTTATCACACAAGCCAATAAGTAGTCCTCTCCATCCCTCCTCTAGTCAGCCCTCGATGGAATAGCACCAACCACCCCTCCCCCAAAAAACCTACAAGGCGCAACGACTTTTAACTTTTAAGCCATGAGGCCCTCGAGGCTATCCCCTCCACTTTCTTCTCCTTAGGACGTGAGAGGACAGCCTATTGAGTTGGAACCCATATTTAGAGATGGAAGACCCGGATGGATTTAATAAAGAGCACGAGATAACAATGAAAGGAGAGAGAGTGACCAATTGGAGTCAATGCCACCGATGTGGGGATCGTTCTCCCTTAGATATAGATTTTAAATTCTCTGAAAATTTTAGCATAACTTATTCAAAATGAAAATGCAATATCAGGAGGAGAAAGCCTATTATTTTCACTCGGTGCAATTAGTTGCAGAATTTTCTCTCTATAAAAAAAAAAAAAAAAAAAAAAGCATAGCAATGAGTAGTCTCACACTCTCACCTGGTGTGGATTGTGGCGTGAAGAGAAAGGGTGCCAATTTCTTTTAAAAAAATTTGGTTTTGATTCGATTCAAGATATAAAATTCACAAATCAAAACCGAATAATTTTCATAACCTTGAACCATAATCAATTGAATCAGTGTTGGTTTTATCCAATTCATATTGGTTTTTTATATTCAATTTCATTCGGTACATATATGGTCTAGGTAATTCTGTTAAGTGGAATGATATACTGAAACAAATAAAGTTAGGCAGCAAAGTACAAGTTTACAATCTCACGAAGATAAAACCCCCTTGGATTTACTTAATGCTATTAGTTGGTGTCGATATTGATACCATTATATAGTCGCCATACTGGCCTGATTCTAGATCGAACCAACATTTTTTTTTTTCTTAAAAGAAAAAACATATCTTTACTGTATTGGCCAATCTGTATCGATCACGGCCAATACCGATATGATTAGGCTGATATAGCCTATCAGATACAGATTCCCAATACTGTAACAGCCCCACAATGTCAAATCTAATACCTGTCAACCCTTTTTAACATAACTCAATAAAGAAATGCATAATAGTAATCTCCTATAACTAAACAAAGGTACATGATTGTTAGGTTTAAGATGATATAAGATAACTTTATACAAGTTACATTTCATTCAATTTGGTTTAGTTCAAACTGATGGATGATTTTTAATCTAAAATCGAAATTGAATCGAATAAAATGAAATTTAACTTTACAAAATAAAAATAAAAAAGTTATTTTTTTATTGGATTCAGTTCGGTTTTGTACAACCGATTTCAAATTGATTTCAATTCCGATTTTTGCTTGTAGTTCTACATTGGCATTCTTTGTGAAGAGTGGGTACTAGGGTAGTTCTTATTAGGTTTCGTTCAATCTTAAAACAGAATTAACCTTTGCCAATCCATAAAGTTATTTTAAACCCCGTCTTTGTTACAACAGGTGGAGTGCCGCCCTTTCTTACCAAAGGTCTTCTTTAAAGCTACCTACTATTTATTTTACTGAGATCTTATCATATCTATAACGTAAATGATGACTCCAAAACTTGAATTCAATTATTTATACCCATTCATTAATGTTCTACCACCCCCCTTAATCAATTTATGAGGGAAAAAATTCATTTGGCCTATCTTCTTTTTTTGTTTAATTTTTTTTTGGGTTGAAGATTTGGCCTATCTTCTTATAACATGTGAAATTATGATATGACAATTTTGACTGTTGGATGGTTACTACATGTCTTGCATTAATCACATGTCAAATTTTAGAATCGAATTCAATCAAATCTCACCATGTATATATATCTCAATATATGCTCATGCATTGTACAATAGTCCGACCACTACTGTGCACGTCCATAGTCCTGATTTTCAAACCTTTATTTACCTCTTGATAAACTTTGTTTTAAGGATATCAATTTATAAAATATACTGAAAATCGAACTGAGACCATTAGCTTAAAATTGAATCTAACCGAATCGAAATAAATCGATTCAATTTTGGTTAAAAAATGTGAAACGTTTTCTTGGTTAGGTCAGTTCTAATTTCATGATTGAAAGTTGAAACCGTTGAACCAAACTGAGTAACCCATTTCCAAAGTGAATAAATCATATATTTTTGGGAAATAGAATGCCACCCGGTCGTGCACCTTGTGTGGCTAGGCGTGGGAGCCACACAAGGTGCATGATCGAGTAGCGTTCTTTCTCCCATAATTTTTTTAACAATATAGTCAATGTGGATGAGAAATTCTATTCTTTTTTAATTTTAAAAAATAAAACTTTGGTGGGTTATGACTTATGACCCTAACAAATGTAGTTTTTGTTTTTTTTATTGGTTGAAGAAACCCAAACACCTAAAATAGGGCTCAAACCGAGAATACAAACAGGGTTAAAACCAAATAAAACCAAGCCAAGTTGCTCCAGTTCTGGTTTGGAAAATAGGCTCTGATTCAGTTTCGATTTCTGAATGTTGTATCTTGAACCGAACTGAAACCGAACCGATATACCCTTACTTTGTTTGGAATTGAAACAATAGAATAGATAAGACCAGAGAGCTTGGGGTCTTACTTATCTGTGACCTAATTAGATTTGATCACAAAACAAATATTTGAACCGCTTTACTAACCTTATGAAGGTGGGCCATTCTAATATATTTCGTCAGTGTTGGAATAAGAATACAAAGATGATGGTTCGGCAATGACGCACCGTCTGGTTCAGCAATGACGCACCGTTGCCTTGACTGATATACTGCTTTCTTCTATGGCTGTTTTCACCGTTTATTGGGATCTGCTAAGAACATTTATGAATTAAAACGCTTTGAATTATATCCCAAAGAGGAAATAATTTAAAATTTTGAAAGAAATTCTTCAATTAGTTATTTGTCACATACGCTAAGCATTCTTTTGTCACGATTAATTTTTCCTGCAACTTACTTCAATGACAGTGATCGTTCCAATACCTTTCTTAGGTCGATTAGCTAGGCAAGGTTGGACCTTGGAAGGCTCTAAGAACTGTGTGTGAAGTGGCTCCGCCGCTCCAACTCCTGGTATGCAAAAGGAATACATTCTCTCAATCTTAGCTGTATTCACTGTAGCAGCTACACAATATCAACTCAGCTTCTCCTAAATTAAAAAAATCGAACATTAATAACAATTGAAATTGAGGTTTACTTTCGTGCATGCAACGTGCTCTGCACGTCAAAATTAAGAGAGAGTGAGAGGTGGTGAGGTGCTTTGAAGGGTAATCAATCTAACAGAAAAAAATAGACTAGAGAATATTCATAAGCAGGGAACCATTGACCTCATCCATCAGCCGCTCCTAGAGACGCGTAAACTTGCAGACAAAAACTCTTGCTCCTCTTTTCTTAAACCTCAAATATTTCACCCTTTACTTGAAACCTCACCAAAGTTCCTCTCTCTCTCCATTTATCTGCATCTTCCATGTAACCGTTGACATCTAAAACCATTAACACCTACTCTAACCCCCCCCCCCCCCCCCAAAAAAATAAAATTTGAGAAGAAACTTCAACAAGGCCATAGCTGACCAGAGCTCATCAATCTTCTCATTCAATCCTCAATATTAACACCAGCACAAACTCATCCCCTTCTGATCTCATTCCAGGAAATGAACAACAGCACGACACACACTGGTGGGGTGCTCAACTCATCAAATATTGGAGGTTTCGGCTATGGAATTGGTGTGTCCATAGGTATCCTCCTCCTTATCACCACCATCACTGTCACCTCCTACTTCTGCACCCGAAATCAGCTCTCTGCAGCCCAGCCTCGAGGCCACACAGAGCCTTCTGATCAACATTCCATTGCTGTTGAAGAAGGCCTTGATGAGGCCACCCTCAGTAGCTTCCCAAAGATCCTATACTCCCAAGCCAGGCTCTCCAAAAAGGACACCACTGCTTCCTGCTGCTCCATCTGCCTCGCAGATTACAAGGGAACTGATATGATCCGGCTGCTATCAGATTGTGGGCACATCTTCCATGTAAATTGTGTTGACCCGTGGTTAAGGCTGCACCCTACCTGTCCTGTATGTCGAAATTCCCCAGTCCCAACTCCGCTCTCCACTCCTCTTGCAGAGGTCGTTCCGTTGTCTACTCAGCCTGGATGAGAGTAAGATTTCAAAGCCAAAAGCTCCTCTGCTCAAAGGCCCCAAACTGGACATTGTTAAATTTCTACCACTGCATCAAGAGCTCTCTCACCTTCTGGTTGAGCTGGCTCTAATCTGTAATGATACTTTTCTCTCTTCTTATTTTTTAACATTCGTATTTGGCATCTGTTTTGTTTATGGTACCAACATACTTAGCAGCAATCAATGTAAACATACACAAACCATGAGATAATGAATACAGAAGCAACAGTTCTGGCAGAGATTCAGATAACCACTTACATGCACAGGCAACTTATTAACAGCTTGAGATCACTCTTGTAAGTGGTAATTTCAGTTTTGAGAGGAATCAAATAAATCAAATTAATTAGAACCAAGAGGAATGTTAAGATGCACCCTGAGTCGATCTATAGGATCCAGGTCCCATCTCCACTGACCAAAAACAACAAAATGGTCATGGGGGAGGAAAAGGATTAAAACTCCCCAAACCTCCAAAAAGATTAATTCAAATTTCTTCCAATCTGTCGCTTAGAAAGACCCAACTTAGTGGAGGAGGGAATCTATAAATGTTTCAAAGAAATTCCTAAAATAGCCAATAGGCGTTAAACAGTTTCTTCACAATTGTAGCTGATCCACATTTCTGACATACATAGTATGTAACATGGTAAGCATGGAACAGATCAGAAGCTTGCAGGACTGATTGTGAATTTAGAATATGCAGCCAACAGGAAGTTATAAAACATATAGATCCAGTTGGAGTCACTAAGGCAGTGTATGGTATGCATTCTTGGAATAGATACTGGGTCTAGAACGCATTCTGAAATCCGATTCTTCCCTATTTTTTCACTTCAGAATACGTGCTAGACCCAAAAATTATTCCAAAAATGCATACCAAATATTTCCGCAAACAAGAGAACTTACACTTGTGAACTCACTGGAACAAAGCATAGCATGCCCAATTAGAAATTACACTGCATCCTTGCCTCTTCATGGTGTAAAATTTAGAATTTGATTTTTACAATGCTTCATTGATTAAGCTCCAGTATCCATCTTTCCTTTTCATACCCGTCTATTAGTACAACTATTTTCTCCCCCCCCCCTTTGAAAAATTCAAATTATCGGACCTACTGTCAGGATGTTTCTTGGATGTCCTGAACCGTCCCAGGCACGTCCTGTTGAAAAGTCAATTAAAGAGGGCCACTCCAAAATGGAGGTTTGGGACAGTCTCACTTGCTGTCAGGCACCATGGACGGTCCTGGATGCTGTCCGGGAAATCTCTTTCAAACACTGTTTAGGACACTTGCAATTTAAAAAGAAGAGGCATGGATGTTTTTGGTGTTAAAGTCCTGAAGGTAATGCAAGTAGCAGTATTATGACAAGGCCAATAACATCAATGAGATCTGTTGTGTCAAACCATTTCCAGTCTCTGACTTCAAAGACATCCTTCCCCAGGGGGGTGGGGTGAGGAGGCTCACTTCAGGGGTTGCACAATTTTGTAGCTGTTCTTATTGCTGTTCTGCTGTAGTGCAGTTCTGAGCACTTTGCTGTGTCAGTGCTATTGAGGTCAACATTGTATGGTTATTATGTTTTTCTCTGCGTATCTCACCCAACATCTGCTTTTAATAAACTGTTTTATCCTTCCCAAAGAGTATCCACCCAGGCAGATTAATATTTCAAATCAGAAAGCCTTGAATTGTATTCTCTTTTCATAATTTCTTTCAAATGTACATGATATGAATGAGAAAGCAAAATTCTACATGGACAGCAAGGCAAGCATAACTTAGGGTTCTACCTTTCTTTGGAGATACCAAAGTATCTGTTGCACAGAAAATTTTGGGTTGCCATCCGTTTTGGTACACAATCTTGCTACAGTTAGAAGAGTTCTAAGCTCTATAGAATCATAAGTATGTCCAAGGTCTGGGTCTACCATCTTATGCATGGATCTGAGAAAGTTAGAATCCTGGACCCACTGGACTATGTCAGTACCATCCTCCTCTGACGGTTGGCCAGTTATTAGCTCCAGAATTAGCACCCCAAGCTGGAAGATTATGTTTCTGCTTTCTTGATCCATGCACTCTGAAAGGAGGGAAAGAAAAGAATAAAGAAGGGTAATCAAAGGGGGGAGGGGGGAGAGAGCTGCAAAGAAATAGAAAAACAACTAACCTCTGGAACATAACGGATGTGACTTGCCCATGTGATTTCCACAAGAGCCAAGAAGGCCAACATCAGAGAGCTGCAAAGAAAAAGAGCCAATAACTCTTTCTGGTATTCATCAGCACCAGGATATGAAAAGATCAACCTTTCACAAAGCAGAAACCATGTGCGACATGTGCAAAATAATTCTTACCTTGGCATTGAAATTGTCGTCCAACAAAACGTTACTTGAACTGATGGACACATGATAAATAGGTGGGTTACAGAAGAAATACAAGTATTCCTGCACAATTCATGTCAGAAAGATCATAATTAACTATTTACCAATATATATATGCACTGAGATGTTCATGCATGTGATGTATCCATAATTGTCATGGAATCTAGGTGACCCAAGGCATTGGAGGGGGCCCGGGCAGAAGGCGACCAGGGTGCCTGAACGCCTAGGGCAACCCCCCCCCTACCTTGAGGGTTTAGATAACCTACCAATGCAGCTGCAACTCCAGTGGCTATCTGCAGCCTTGTCTTCCAGTTCAAGGGAGTCTTAAGAGGGTCTGCTCAAAAGAGACTCCACATTATTTTATAACAAAATCACAAGTTGCAATACAAGACAAGATTTCTGAGGGTGTACCAGCAAGATGTTCCTTCAGGCTACCCTTTTCAGTGTATTCGAACACAAGAAATCTGAAAGAAAAGCATAGAATCCAGAAAGAAAAATATTTATGTTCTACAGTAGGATACAATTGATATTATTTACAGAAAAGACGTGGTAAAATATCTATTTTGGTTACTTAATGGAAACATGATCTCATTTTCAGGAATTTTGATAAAGAGCATGCAAAGCTTAAACCTTTTTCTCCTGGATTTTTTAACATTAGAACTTCAGGACATTTAAACACAAAAGAATATACACGTAGAAAATAGTAATAACCCAGCGTTCCAATAAAGTTTACTGGAGAGAACTATAGAAATAATTTTCTGGACGGATATCCACTTTTCTTCGTCATTACAAACTTAAGTTTTTGGTACTTTTACTAAAATCTTTGAGAATGCTGCAAGAGTTTCAAAATGTACTGGAAACTTTCATAGCAGAGGATCTTGTTTGGATATCAACCTCTCACGTCCTGTGGAAAACCCTCTGAGTCCAACAAGGTGGCAATGATGCAAGTGCCCCAAGAGTTGCACCTCCTTATAAAAGGCATCCTTTCCTTGAGGAAAAGTTTTCACTTCTTTTACCATGGCCATGAGGCCATCTTGAAACTTTGCTCTATAAACTGGACCACTAGAAAGTCTAGCAACGATTCTGCTGAATCCAGCTGTAGCCCTCTTTATATTCTTGTTTGAGAAGTGCCTGAGAAAGGATAATTGGCCTGCAAGAGACAGATGGCATCTAAGTTAAGAATCGTTTGGACATCATCTGTGTATGTATGCATTTGTATATGCATGTATGTGTAAGAGCTGGATACAAATAGAGGGAATCAGTATCCTGAATAAAAGAGCCAGATGGAATGAAATAGAAGAGTTCGATCATTTCTATTAAGTATTCTTTTAATGTTCTCAAAGTTAAAAATGCCAGAAGTATAACCAAAATTACAAGATAAATGATATTCCACTAACAAGATAGGAGAAATCCCGTACCTTATTTCTCTTTTATTAGATACAAGTGTAAGGAAAAGAACAAGAACATGAGCCAGTTTTGTAATGATTCTGCTGTAATGATAGGGACAATACATTAAGGCATGGAAAAGGAAAGTGTTAAAGTCTACCAAGTGGTGTTGTAGGGGGTACATGACCATATGTACCGTGGGGGTACATATGTGACATGTACACTTATTTATACAGCTTGTGTCAGTTTTGGTTTCCTTTTATTAGTAGTTTAGTTAAGGTAAGTTGGTTACCTTCTTTATAGGTCAGTCTCCTAATTGGAGTCTGTTGTTAGTTTCCTATTCTAGGATGTAATTCTTTTTATATATATTGCTAAGAGGTGAGCCTTGAAACCTCACCCAATTTTGCCTTTCTCTCCTCTCTCATACAACTTGCTCTTCTCTCTCACAGGTCTCTCTTCTTTTCTACCTCTTCTTCTTCTTCTCCTCTGATCCCGGGTTTTCTAACATGGTATCAGAGCTGTTGTAACCAGTACCTGATTATCTCCCTAATAGCCGGTTTGAGAGTCGTTTAGGTTTTTTGGTTTGAAGAAAGAAACCCTAGTTCATAGAAGAAGAAGAAGAACTAGGGTTTCGGGTACTGAGTTGCTGATTTGCTACATTCGATTAACTAAGACAACTGCTACTGGTGTCTTGTTTCGTAACTATTGCTGATCGAAGGAACTGTTGCAATGTTTGAGAGCTCTCGATCGTCTGCTGCCTATGTTTGAGAGTCATGGTCCGCTGGATTCTCTTTGTTCTCCATATTGGTTACCGATTGCAGATTTATGGTCTTGCTGCCTCTGATTTGCTTCCTGATTTTGTTGATGTTGAATCAATTTATTAAAGGCTTTTTGTTGGGTCTGAGAAGAAGACCTGCTGCTCCATCATGCTTGCTGGTTTATTTAATTGACTCTCGTTTTCTAGCGGAGGCTACAGAACCACCATCATCTGCTTGATGGTATTTGCGTTTGCTGTTGCTGAAAATCCTACAGCTTGGGGATTCATATGCTATCGCTTTCCCTTTTTCCGAATTTGGTTTCCGGCTGGTTCACGCTTGAGGGTATTGCTGCTGCAGCTCTGGTGTTCTGGCATTCAAGAGGTTTTCTTTACTGCCTATATTGTTGATCGTTGCTGATTGGGTTTCTTCGCCACAAATTTGTTCTCTAACTGGTGCTACTGATGACTGCTATGATATGACCTGATGAAGTTTTCTACAAGGTTCTACACTGATGTTCATGGTGCTTCCCCAACGTGCATGTTTTTCAAGATTGAAGATCATGGGATGTCCTTGTTGTTGCAAGCAGGAGGTTTTCTTTGATATACTCCAGCTTGAGGGGGAGTGTTAAAGTCTACCAAGTGATGTTGTAAGGGGTACATGACCATATGTACTGTGGGGGTACATATGTGACATGTACACTTATTTATACAGCTTGTGTCAGTTTTGGTTTTCTTTTATTAGTAGTTTAGTTAAGGTAAGTTGGTTACCTTCTTTATAGGTCAGTCTCCTAATTGGAGTCTGTTGTTAGTTTCCTATTCTAGGAATTTTTTTTTATATATATTGCTAAGAGTTGAGCCTTGAAACCTCACCCGATTTTGCCTTTCTCTCCTCTCTCACACAACTTGCTCTTCTCTCTCACAGGTCTCTCTTCTATTCTACCTCTTCTTTTTCTTCTCCACTGATCCAGGGTTTTCTAACATGAAAGAAATGAAAGAAATGAAAGAAATGAAAGAAATGAAAGAAAATAGTTGTTAAAAAAAAAGAAATGAAAGAAAATAGTTGTCAAAAAAAAAAAAAATGAAAGAAAAGAGTTGTTTCAAGTTATTTCCTGAGTAGGAAGGATCTTCTAATACCAACTTCC
Source organism: Telopea speciosissima (assembly GCF_018873765.1). Lineage (NCBI taxonomy): Eukaryota > Viridiplantae > Streptophyta > Magnoliopsida > Proteales > Proteaceae > Telopea > Telopea speciosissima. The sequence continues at coordinate 17,730,070 of NC_057922.1, forward strand.
ATGAGTTTTTAGATGCCATAGTTGAAGATGCACTGAGGTTGTAATACAAAGGGCGTACCCAGTGCACGAGGCTCCCGCAAATGCGGGGTCTGGGAAGGGTCATAATGTACGCAGCCTTACCCCTGCTTTCGCAAAGAAGCTGTTTCCAGACTCGAACCCGTGACCACTTGGCCACAATGGAGCAGCCTTACCATTGCAATGAGGTTGTAATACAACATAGAATATCGGTTTTAAACTAGAATGATCATTGAAATGACATGGATCAAAAAGAGTGGAAACTGGATCATACTTCCCTGCACCAAATACAAAAATTAACTTAATCCCCCAGCTGATGAGGTTTACTAGGCTGAGAAAGTCAACACAAGGAAACCTAATAGAGAAAAAAAAAAACAAAATCACGTTAAAAGAGAACTAATAGTACATGACAGAAACTTGGACAGCAAAGAACTCTCAGTCCCTACTACCGATGGGGCTGAAACTTGGACTGAATGAAGGTCCTAATGGGTCGGTTAAGTGTCAAGATCAACCAACAGTTGGATTAGAAGAAACAAGCACCAACAGAAAATAGAAACAGATGAAAACACGGAGTCAGTAAGTCAAAGAATAATTGATAACTTTCAATCCACTAATAAGATGCCCACCAAATTCTAATCAATTGTAGTTAAGTTAGAAAGGAAGATTATATCAGAAATTGAGGTCTATCTAATGGTTAGATAGAGAGATACATTAAGCCAAAGTTACTGATATCAATGAAGTTCAACCAGAAAACGTATGAAGGATTAAAACTAACAATAGCAGCAAAAACAGTAACTGTAGGAAAACGAGAACCTAAAATGATGCAGAAAATAATGGAAATCGCAAACAACAATTACACAATGACCACAAGGATTTTCATGGTTCGGAAAGATTTCCTATGTCCACGGTGAGATGAGATTTGCTTCACTAACAATGGAGAATAGGTTATAGCAGCTAGTCCTCACACCTCTCTCAGATTACAGAGAAAACCATCTACCCTACATAAGCACATATTACTGAAATACCCATCTAGCAGTACCAGGCTTCGAGGATTAGGGCCTACGGCCTCTTAAAAGCACTTCGGAATCAACCTACAAATGCAAGCGATGGAATACAAGACATCGTACCGCCAATAAGTAACCAAGAGGAATATGATAGGTATAATAAAGAATAAAGAAAGATGGAAGTTACCTATTGATGGCCACAGTAGGAGAGAGAGAAGTTGCTGGAAAAATCAATAAAACAGTAAAAAGAAGGAAGAGAAAGACAGAAGATAGAAGAAGGGTAGGGGAAAAGAAGGATATAGCTTGGTTTCACAACCAAAACCTAGGTAAGGCTTCACCACCTACCAGTCCAAGTTTTCATCACCTTGGTTGCACTTGATTCACTAAAAGCCCATACTCCATTGAAGAGACCCAATAGGTTGACTGTCCAAAAACGTGGAAGGGGTCTCCCTTCTCTTCTATTTCTTAATTTGAGTAGATGTAGTACAAAAAATAGAAAGCCTTGGCTACCAAGTAGCCAACAGTCAAAAATAGAAATTTCCTAGGACATCAAGTTACTAAAACAAAAAAGGAAAGTAATATTGTAATAACACCAAAATAGAAACTACTTACTATGTTGTTAATGACTTCACAAGAAAACCTATTATAAAAAACAGAAACTAATTAGTAGCAAATCTAACATAATACTCCAGCAAGCATCTCCTCTCCACTCAAGTCACATGGGTTCCACACTCTTAATCCAATCTACTACATGACAGGCCATATTATGGTCAGAATATGAGCCTCAAGTGATACAAATATCCTATGTTTCTCAAAGGCAATTAATTAATCTGAGGAAACTGGATCATACTTCCCTGCACCAGATAAAACATCAATTTAATCCTATGCCCAGCATATGAACTGAGAAAGCTAAAAGAAGTCAGAGAAAGAGACAAATATCCTATGTTTCTCAAAGACAACTATCAATCTGACAAACTGTTACATCACATACATATACAAATTGGAGGATCATAACAGAGACCTACCTCTCAATACCTTACACACGGCAGGCACCTATCTTTCGGTGGTCAAAGCATTCTATCCAAACACAAGATTTTATAAATTAATACTTCAGTATAAGCAATACCTGAAATCCCATAGGCCTTTGTCAGGAATGCTCAAAGTATCTTTCCTACCTTCTTGATGATACAAAGGAATGTCACAAACTGCATACTACTTGGTCCACATATAATAGATATCTTTTGCAGGTCCCACTCCCTTGGATGCATACTCCATCAGTATTAGAGGCAGAGTAGGCATCTTTCCATCCTTCCAACTAGAAAATTCTTCAAAAATAGGCACTATTGGACTCTTCACACAGAACTTACGGTGATATGAATTGTACAATAAGATATTAGCCTATTTAGGATCCATCTGCTTCTGTGTTTTTCAGTGGCAGTTTCCACTTCCAGCCTCTCACTCAAATCCACAATTTTGCTAAAATATTCCTGTCTTCCTTTATTTGGAGAATTGAATCCATTATATATCAATTTTTTTCAGGTCTAATGGATCCAAATGTTCATGTTTATCTTTTCCTTTTTCTTTAAGTAGGACAGTAAGTCCTCTACAACTTACAGAGAGTGAAAGAGAAGGGAAGGAGAGGGGGGAGGGGGAGAAAGAGGACAATGGAGATGCACAATGGAAGTTGAGGACCAGGAAAAGGTCCAATGGCAATTAAAAGAGCAAAAGACCCAAAGGGCAAAGGCAGAATTTTGACCGAAATCTGACAAATCCATGAGCATGCTTTGACCTGCCAATTTGTTAGGGGTGGAAACAACATTCTGTTTCAGACATCAGCACCTTATGAATTCGTATGCACCATACAAGAGTGAAAGTGAAGGATCAACGAGCACAAAAAAAGAAAAACAAGCATACACACACAAGACAATAGATTTACATGGTTTGGAGATACCGTCTACATCCACGGAGTAATTCAATCTTCCACTAAGAACAAGAGAAGGAAAACAGTACTCTCTCTCTCTCTCTCTCTACACGCTTAACTTCTTTCTTTTTTCTCCCTTCTCCACTCTCTATTCTCTACACTCCTTTCTACCTTGTTGGTTTCTCTCTCCTTAACCTACTACACACTTCTTCCAAAGTGTCTCTAGGAAAACTCCACCTTGCTTAATCACTTCAACCACCAATCACCTCCACTCTCTTAGAAAACTCAACCGTATTGAAAACTCCACTCTTCCCCTCACTTGGAAGACTCAACTTCTCTTGAAAGCTTCAACCACTTGAAGACTCTTCACCTTCCATTCTAATGGACAACCCAACTAGATCATTGACCCAACCCCATCAACCGGCCTGCATAAAAGCCACCAAACCCAACACAATTCTCTTAGTACTACGAAAAAATAAATAAAAATAAAAAGATACTGAAAATTTACCACCTCTCCGAGTTCTATACCAATCATCCTTATATACAGTGTCTATCTGTAAACACTATGAAGAGTCAACTAAAAGTGGGAGGAAAGGTTGCACTCCCTCCTCCCATGAAAAATATTGCTTCTTACTCCAAGCTAATTTCTTTTTCTGCTGAAACAGTCGAAATTGAAATAAACTGCATTTTACGTTCCATTGTTAGAAGTTGAATAAAAAATTTTATTTCTGGACCCGAACAAAGTGTGGTCTCAACAATTGAGAGAAAATTATCAAGGAGAGTTCTTTATAATAGTGCTCATGCTGAAATTTCTTGATGTCCTTCAAATGCGAAGTATAAGTAAGCAACCAAGTGAGAACGTAAGCACGAAATCTAACGTCCTTCCCCACGACAATAACATCACAGTGTTTCCAATGAAAACTTGCTAGTAAACCTTTATACAGTCCACAGTCAGCGTTGGATGTAAAAAATTTTCCATTCGTCGCTCTGAACAAAGAATTTTGACTTTCATCCAGAGACAGATATCGGAGAAAAGTTTATACGTAAGAAGAACTCGAAACCAAATTCCTCGGTGCCCTTCAAACGTAAAGCACAATTAGGCAAAAAAATGAGTAGACAAGCATGAAACTCAATTATCAAGCCATTAAAAGAACTTCAAAGCATTTTCTCTGAAATCCAGTGGAAAACAGAAGTAAAGCTCGAAAATACTTCATGGTGTCTGTTTAAGTTCAATTATGTGTCAATCCTTCAAAGTGAACCGCATAACAGCCATTGATTAAGAAAGAAAGCAAGAAACTTTCCTCCTCTCACCTTCTGTAGACCTTCTAAAGTAGAGTAGGAGATCAAAGTACGACAAGGAGAAAACAGAAAGTGAGAAAAGAACTTCACACCTGAGCGAGCTCGGTGACGCCATGGGAGCAGAGAAACCCTAAGTTTAACGACAAACCCCCGCATTTTCGCAAAATTACAGAGGTATGATTGGGAACTATTGAGTTCAGACTCAGAGAGAGCGAGCTTCCCTTGCAAGTCGCCATAGCTTCGTTTTAAGCCCAACTGTAAAACTAAACTTTACATTCGGTCGGTAAAAGCAACAGAATACGATAAAAAGGGGAAACGCTTGTCCATATTTGAAGTTTACACTGGGAGGGCCACAGCCGACAGGTATCCAAGCTTTTAAAATCCGTATAATTGATTAATGAGCAAGGTTTTGGAAAACCGGAATCATCCGTGAGAATCGGAGAAGAATCGGTGAGAATCATCTGGATCGGTCATGACCGATTCCGACCTGAATTGGGCGATACATTGATCTGATTTCCGATTCTTTAAACCTTGGTAACAAGGACCGGAATCACCAGAAATTGGTCAGGTTTGGGCACCAAGTGCAATCTACTAACTACAATCTTGTCCCTAAAACAATAGATAATAGTCCATGCAAGATTTCCATGTGATCGAGATCAATATACAATATGTACACTCACACTTGTATCCTGAAATCAACATTCTTGAGTTCATATAGTGTAACGATCATATGAGCAAAATGCCCACTTCAGCCCCTAGCTATGAGTGATTTTAGGTTAAGACCCATGGACAACTAAAGCCTGTTAATGTCATGCAAACTAATTAGATTTAGTTATTAAATTGGATTTGATGGACAAATCAATTCTAATAGAATTTATTTTTTTTGGGGGGGGGGGGGGTGTTAGAAATCAATTCTAATAGATCCTGCATATAGAAAACATCTCTCTCTCCACTCCCTACTCTCCTATCTAGGGGTGCAAGTTTGGCTCTATCGGTTCGAATCCGTCTTGAGCCTGACCCTGAGGGCGGGTCAAGACTGAAAATTTCTGGCCCTAAGTCAAGGTTGGGTTAGGCTAGGGTTGAGGTCTCGGGGTGAGCCCGACCATGTTTTAAGTTATACTATAAAATATATATTGATATATATGATAAATTTTAAATGTCACACATATTTTGTTTTATAATACATTATATATGAAGATAGTAAATGATATAATACTTTATTATATCTATTATTTTATGTAAAATTGGGATAATTTTCTCCCCAACCCAGCCCAATTATGTCCATTCCATGCATCTCCTCCTTCCCCCGCTTCATGATTAGGGCCAATCAGGGTCAGCCCGACCCGACCCTGAGGGTGGGCCTGGGTTGAATTTTTCAGGCTCTGAGTTAGGGTCAAGTTGGGTCTGTGCCCAGCTAAGGGGACTTAGGATTGGACTGAGATTTTAAAAGGCCCGACCCAACCCGACCCTGTTCCGGCCTTAATCCTATCCCTCTCTCTAGAACATTCCCATCCATCCCATCCAACCAAATGTAATCAGGGTGGGATATGCTATCGTGATCCTCCTTTCCTTTCCTTTCAATGTAATTCCACCCTCCACACTGAAAATACTGCCCTAACTAGCTATTCCTCTCAATCAAAAGACAAAAAAAAACAAAAACTATCCCACCCCATACTCCCTATCAAACAAACACAACCATATGTCCCCAAGAAACTTCACCCCGCAACAACATTAAGACTTCCAACCGTAAATCAAGGTATGGGTATCGTATCACCTATAAATTAAAATCCTCTGCAGTATGGGCATTTAGCGGTGCACTGCAGTGTAATCCTGAGAATTCGACATGTAGAAGAAACTTCATCCAACGGTGCAAGCTCGATGCAAGGCAGTTTTTTGTTCTTTTCTTTCTTCTCAAGCTTAGCACCGTTGGATGTCGCATATTCCACGTGTCGAACTCTCAGGCCCACACTGCAATCACTACCAGATTAGGACACTGCAAAGGATTTTTCTCCTATCACCTATACGTATTGGTATTACTAGTACGTTAAACCAATATGGATCTGATAGTTTTGGCCAAAAAGTGATGCATTTTTTTTAATGTACTCCCAAAACAGACCTATACGGGCCGATCCATATCATATTGAAATCAAGATCGACACTGACAAATACAATCAATGATACCTAATTGATATTGATACAGATACTTGTAACCCTGCTCCCATACTAGGGGTGTCAAAACCTAGCCTGAACTAGTAAAATTTATCAAAAAAACCAGACCAGATCGAACCGAATCGATCCTTATCGGATTGGTTTTGGACTTGAGAATGATGGGACCGACTGAAAACTGAACTGCACCGAATTGATCAATATCCAAACCGAAGACCGAACTGAATGAGACCGATAAAAAGTTAATTGAGTATGAGGTTAAGAATAGGTGAATTGATTATCCATTGATTTCAATATTAGTAAAAAATAATAGGGAGAGTTGTTATAGATCAAGTAGTATGAAGTTATGAATAAGAAAATTGAAAGGTAATAATGTTTCCGTTGGTCTCCTTGCTCACTATACATAATTAGTTTCAACTTTGAAATGAACGGATTTGATAGTGGGGTTCATTTTGAGATTTCATGATTTCAATATTATTTATCTTCCCCTTGCAATTCATTCGTCTTGTTATGATTACAACATGAACACATCGAATCAATTTCCCTATTCTTGATTGTTTACTTATTTGACTTGAAAAAATGATCTAAAACGTTTTCACCAAATCATTTGTAAATGTTACGGATGTAAGATTTCATTATGATTTAAATCCAAATATTTCGATTTGAACATAAATTTATTACCTGATAAAATAAACAAATTGTACAGAATTTTTTATTTTAACTTTTTGTGGCGATTTGATGAGGAAACAAACTGGACCTACGAAATAGATGACCAATGAAGAAAAGATTTTGACTTAAGTGATGAAAACAGTTTCATTCGACCTGTAACTACGAAGAAATCTACAGCAACAGAAACCCAAATACAGTCATACAGAATAGAAAAACATAGTCGAAAACAGAACCCCCACGAGCACAAACACCCGAAATCCTTCTACTCAACAGAGACGTCGATGTTTCCTCAACAGCAGGAATACCAAATGGATGATCAATTGGAGCAATTGATTGAGCCACCTTATTTTGAGGTATCCCTGACGGAACCACATGAGGCCTCGGAGGCAAAGCTGGCATAAGAGAGGGTGAAACAGGCAATAAAGAGGACGAAGGGGAAGGGGAAGGGGAAGGCGAAGGCGTAGATGGAGGAGGCGGAGGCAGAGGCAATGGCGGTAGCGATGGTGGAGTTGCTGAAGCACGGTGGACTGTAACAGAGATCTTTTGTCCAAGAACACAGTAGTTTGCGATGCTACAGATGAAGTAGTAGACGCCTACTTGGACCAAAGGAACGGTTGCCGGGCCTACCCAAAAGGACTGAAACGGGTTATCGGCGGTGCAACCCTCGTAATCTCGCCTTGATACTTGCAGTACGTTGTGGAAGTCCGATTGGAAGTCGAAAACTGCAGAAAGAAGAAGAAGAGAATTAGAAATGGGAGATATGAGAAGAGAACTCACGAAGGAATTAATTAGGTTGAGAGACAATGGTAGGAATACCAAGAGTGTCCCCAATTTGGAAAGATTGAGTGGAGGACCAGTTAGTATAGAAGTCTGTGTACGGTGGAATCGACCATATTGAATCTTCTACTCTGTGCTGCAACCCATCTGCCAATGGCAGCCACCAAGCAACTGCAATCACTAATATTACGAGCCTGCCACATTGTGAATGATACATCGTTGAAAGAAACTAGAGACTAGAGACTGAGAACGAGAAAGTGAGAGAGAGAGAGAGAGAGAGAGAGAGAGTTAAGGACTCAAGGGTCCCAAGAGAAGGGGTGGGGAAGATGAACAGACGTCTCTTCCTTTGGAGAGAACGACCGTTACTTTATTTAGCAATTGGCGAGATTTGGATTGTAAACCGGGTAACGCAGTTCCTTACGGGTAATATGAGAAGCCCCAGTGAGTAATGGCATCATATGCTGGGGAGAAGGAGGATAGAGACGGCTTCTGGTTGCCGTCTTCGGTGACTTCTCCAGCAAGCGAATGAGAGGCGATCGATGTGAATTTCGTTTGTCAATTTCAATCGCTCAATTCATTTTTGTCACGTGTCGTTCATCAGGCTATGCACTTGACGTGCATTTGAGACGATAAAAATCCCCAAAATTGATGTACATGCTCTTCAAAACCATAATCTATTCATGATTAGAATTTCAATTCAATCTAATGTAACATGGGTTATTTTAAAATGACCACTCTGCCCCTCATGATCAATGCCCATACACGTGCTATCATTGGCCTGTGACCCCTCTCCCGAATTAAAGACTCAAATTTGACATCTGATTAATACATGATAACTTATGGGGGCGGTTTTCATGTACGGTCATGTATAAGAAGAATCTTTTACATTGGATTTTAATAACTGTCAGATTGAATTGTTTTAATCTGAACCGTCCACGAATAAAGTAATGAGATATACATTTCCTATATGGTTACTCTTTCAAATACGTTTGTATATATCAACAATAAATAAAAAAAGGGAGCTAGAACGATTAGAGAAAAGAAAAAGGGAAAGTTGTTTCGTTCTCTACAACTCTTTATTTTTTAAATACTTTATTTTTGGCCTGCAACTCCTTTTCGTTCTCTGCAACTTTTCTTCAAACACCGGTTTCTTTCATCTCCATCTCAACTCTCAATCGACCACACGAAAGGTACTTGTAGCTCCACGATGCAATAGATCAATGAACTTTGGAAGCAGGGGATAGGGATTTATTACAAGCCAGGGAATCAAAATGGGGAAAGGATTATTACAAACTGATTTGAACAAATAAAAACCAAACAAAAATGGAAACTGAGACTTCAAGTGATGCTAGCAGAACCGCTTAAACAACAGCAAACTTCACGAACTGCTCCATTGCCTTCTTCACAAATGTTGCAGATACCTCCCAAATGGAATGACAAGAACCGGAAATGGAAGTGGAGAAGTGGGGGTATTTTGGATTCCAAAGACAAGAAATCAAATACAGAAATGGAAGAGAAAGTGGCTTGGTGGATTTGGGTTGGGATTTTAGAAGATAGGAAAGATGAAAGAATATTAGAAAATGAATGGGGAAATGGATCGGTGATTGATGTTGGTAGGGTAAAACAAAAATGGTAGAAGTGGGATTAATGGATGGTTTTGGTGATAGACTAATGGAAGGTGGGTTTCAGTTGAATGGAAGAAGAACAAGAAGAGATTCGTGGGGTTTAGTTCAAAAGGAAAAATAAGAGAGGATGAAAAGGAGGCAGCAGCATTGGTCAATGTCAGTGGCAGCGGCAACAAGCTTGGTTCTTCCCCGGCTCAGAAAGGGCCTGCGATGAACTATCTCAGACCAAACTCTCTCTCTCTTTTCCTTTCTCTTTTTTGTTTTCTCTCTCACTCTGTTTCTTTTCTCTCTCTTTTCCTTTCTCTTTTTGTTTTCTCTCTCACTCTGTTATTTTTTTTCTCTTCTTTTATCCGATTTTCCCTTTGTTGTTTTTTTTTTTTTGTGAATCCTCTCCACTCAATCCCTCTTTTCTCTCTCACCTCCACAATGACGGCCACCCCTCTTTTAAGATCAATAGGCAGTGGAAAATGGGAGGGGTTGGGGGGAGAGGCAAACCTCTCTGTGATTTATCCTTTCCCATTGATTCTCCCTCTTCCTGCCACAGGTTTCCTCGCTTCAACACAATCAACAGGGTCAGCATCGGCGACGAAAGCTATTCCCGGAGAGCACCAAACATTAGAAACAACAGCAACGGACATGGGGTTCGTCAATGTGGTGGGCATCGTCAAACCCTGGTGGTTCTTCTTCGTGTGTGGGTTCCGCTGCTTCAACCTTCCTCACCTTCTTAGCTTGCATCTTCCACGTATTTGAAAAAAGGAGTTGCAGAAGAAACAAAAGGAAGTTGTTTGAAGAGACAACATATTTGAAAAAATATTGCAGAGAACGAAACAAAGGAAGAAGGAAGTTGTTTCGGTTTTTCTTTTTTAATTATTGTATTTTTTAATCATTATTGATAAATACAAAAGTCTTTTACAAGTATTTGAAAATGTATTGAAATTAACCGTAACTGTATAGGAGTTATCTACACTTACTTTATTCTTGGAAGGTTCAGATTAAAACACTTTAATCTGATGGTTACTAAAAACCAGTGTAAAAGATTCCTCTTATACACGACCGTGCATGAAACTTTTTACCATAACTTATTTTTAATTTTTGTTTTTTGGTAGAATACTTGACACACACACCCCATGGAAGAGCATATTGCATCCACTTATCTTCTTGACACCCCACATAGCAAAAATACAGATGCAGGAATTGCACTCCACGTCCATTATGGGCATCCACTTATCATTGTGACACCCCACATGGCTAAAGTACAGATGTTATGGTATTTTACACATTTGGTGTGTTGTTGGGAATGGGTTTTCTGTCTGGGAGTGGCTAGTGGAAACATATAATATCAATAGGGACAAGATTTACACCTTTGATGGGAGTGGGATGGTTACTTCATCCCATCCTGTGTTTGGATACAGAAGCCACTTTCGGACAGAGTCTTTTTCCCTTTGTTTTAACATTGTTTTCATTCTTCACTTTCACCGAATGATGTTTTCCTCTCTAGCGTGCCAACCCCTCCAACACGCATCTAATGATTGGAGGCACTTGTGGGGTGCATGCCCAATTGCCTTCAACCGTTAGATGCACACTGAAGGGACTGATGCATTGAAGAAGATCTAACTCCTACAATATGACCCTCGTCAAATTCCACGGTGGCGAGAGCCTTGTGCATCTGGATGTACCCAATAAATGGTTGAAAGAATATCCGATTGAGCTGTCATTTCATGGAGCTATGTGTACAAGTGTGAGTCATGCAACCCAATATCCTTAAGATTCCATCACGTAAAGAGAGAATTCTTCCAACTTACCTATGCGGCATACAATGTGAGGCACTTCGTATCACGTGCATTATGCCAGACCTTAAAAATAAAATGGGAAAATACATGAAAAGTCACCTCTACCCCCTTATTTTGAGGAGGGAGAGATTGACACATGATAGTACTGACCTAAACAGCACTACCGGACATGAATTTTAGGGGAAAATACATCTATTGTTCATATTTTTTTGGGTAATCTGTTCTATCGTTCATACAGATATAACAAGTTCTAAGTGGTGCCCCCCTGAAAACTAGGGTTCTCTTCGTATATTGTAGATAGCGATTAGGTTTTTCCTAATCCACTGCTGATAGCTTCCTTCCACCTTAGGGCATGGTTCCTTCTCCTCTTCAGCCTTCCCACCATGCCCATCGACCTTGCCAACAACGAAGATGTCAACGATGCTGACGCCGACGACGATGGCAAACCTGCGTGGGGTTGGAGATCTTCACCTTCTATGGCCATTTCCTTTCCGCGCTGCTTCTTTCTCCCAGTCCCTCGCCCCTTGTGTATTTTGTTGTGGAAACTGTATGCGGATGTGGGGTTGTTGCCTTTGCCGAACTGTGATCTCACGCAACTCCATTATAAGTTCCTTGTGCAAAGGGCACAAACCAGGGAGAAACACCAGAACCATTCCACCTTGCTCCGCCTTCCCTTGTATTTGCACCCTTGCTGCACTGTTCCCACCTTGGCTACCACCGCCGATACCGTCAGCCATATCCCTACCCCCTTGAACCTCCCCGTTATGTGGGTTGTTGGGGTTTCTTGCCATTGCCGGCAAACAACCTTTGTTTTTGTGATCCAAATACTGGTTTTAGTTTTTTGGTTCTATGTGGACACCATTGAGGGGTTACCAGTTAATGAAGGTTTTTCTTTTCTCTTTTTTTTGTTTGTTTGCAGGTGATGCCGACTCTAGTGCTGTTGGCATTGTGGTTATCGTCGGCTCGAATGACTCAACGTCCGTTCAATCTTTACCAACCACTCTCTGTCGCTGGACGACGTTCCACTTGCCGATCCAGCAAATCCTTGCAGATCTGTTCGAAAGTAGGTTGTGGCAACAACTTTGGTGGTCTTCTTGCCATCAATCGAAGTTCCACTTGCCGATCCATTAGACCTTTGCCTATCCAACATGTCTGCTTGAAAGTAGGCTGTGGCAGTATATCGGTGTGCATAAGCAGTGTGTATTTGTTCATTTCGGCACATATGAGGACTCCTTTCTTGACATGTTAGTGCATGGGGCTAACTCTGTTTACAACTTGCAAGATAGTCTTTGATTATTGAGCACAATTAAGTTTCTTTTTGGGGCAATTACTATCACTACCCTACACTTAGCCTATATTTACTAAAACTACCCTAACTTAAACTTCTTTTCTGATACTACCCTGCTTTTAAACTTTTAAATATCCAGATTGCCCTTCCTTTTCACCTAGTAACCTGCTAATCTGTTTAACCTACCATTCATCTTCTACTTTTTACTAATTTTATCATTAAAATAGTAAAAAATGAAAGTACCCACCCGCTTCTTCTTTCTCCCGTTTTTTACTCCATTCAGTTTTTTATTGTTTTTTCTTCAATTTTTTTATTCAACATTTCATCCTCATCTTTCTTCTTCGAACAGATAATTGGTTCTAAGTATCGGTATTAGGCAATATGTACCGGTTTTGCTAGTCATTGATACCGTACCATATCGATAGCATACCGTATCGATAGCATGATACAGACAAGGGGTAAAATGGTCAAATAACTCATTTTAAAGAAGATTCAGGGGTAATTTTGCCCGATAGAGCCAATCCAGGTTGATACCATATCGATATCGTATTGGTTTTGCAGGTTATCGATACCCATTCTGATACCGTGCACTAGAACCAAGGAACAGATCGACTCTCTTCAAAAATAATAAAAACTAAATTGAATAAAAAGAGGAAGAAAGAGAAGTCGATCTGTTCCATGGTTTTAGTGCACGGTATCGAAACGGGTATCGGTAACTTGCAAAATTGATACGATACCGATACGGTATCGGCCTGGATCGACTGTACCAGGTTAAATTATCTCTGAATCTCCTTAAAAAATGAGTTTTCTGACCGTTTTACCCCTTGTCCGTACCGTGCTATTGGTACGGTATTGGTATCAGTGACTAGCAAAAAGGGTACATATTGCCCGATGCAGGCAATACGATACCGATACTTAGAACCATGATATGTTCGAAGAAGAACGATTAGGATGAAATGTTAGATAAAAAATTAATTAAATAGACAATTGAAGAGAAAAAAAAAACCGGTTGAAATAAAAAACGGGAGAGAGAAGAAGAGGGTGGGTACTTTCATTTTTTACTATTTTAATGACAAAAATAGTTAAAAGTAGACGATGATACTAGGTGAAAAGGAAGGGCAATCTGGATATTTAAAAACATGAGGGTAGAAGGAGATGTAAAAGTTTAAAAGTAGGGTAGTATCAGAAAAGAAGTTTAAGGTAAGATAGTTTTCATAAATATAGGCTAAGTGTAGGGTAGTGATAGTAATTGTCCCGTTCTTTTTTTAAAGGGCGAAAAAGCAAAAAAGTCGACCTTTTGGTCAAATGACAACTTTAGACATCTTCTACGACTAAAATCCCCAGAACACCAGCGTCAGAAGCTTTGCTCTATTGTTGTTGCACACATGTCACAAACGTGGTCACTACCTGCTAGGGCTGCAACAGGGTCGGGTTGGGCCGGGCTTTATAGAACCCTAGCCCAACCCTAAGTCCCCTTAGTTGGGCCCAGGCTTGACCCGACCCTGACTCAGGGCCAGAAAAATCCAACCCTGATCCGCCCTCAGGGTCGGGTCGGGCCGACCCTGATTGGCCCTGATCATGGGGAGGGGGAAAGAAATGCATCGGCTAGAATGGGCTGGGAAGAACATTATTAATTTTACATAAAATAATAATATAATAAATTATATTATAACACTTATTGTCTTCATATATAATATATTATATAAAGAAATGTGGGTGAAATTTAAAGTTTATAACGTATAAATTTTGTCAATATATATTTTACAGTATAACTTAAATCAGGGTCGGGCTGGGCCGGGCCAAGCTTAGCTCGAAGCCTCAATCCTAACCCGACCCGACCCTAACTCAGGGCCATAAATTTCTAGCCCTAACCCGCCCTTAGGGCCAAATATCTCAACCCAAACCCTGTTCGGGCTTAGGGCGGGCCAGGGCGGGTTCAAGCCATCAGGGCCAAACTTGCACCCCTACCACCTGCCACTAAAATGACATGATTTTGGAATCTACTTGTGGATATACACATATGCCAACAGTAATGGGACCCAGTGTTATGTCTACATGTTCAGAGATGACATCAATCGGTCTCATAAAGTTCATATAACATTTATGACCGTTCGATAAACTAAAATAAATGTCCGGATTATTGAGCATCTTTAAATGGCGTTTCAGTAAAGATAAGGGGTATAATTGGACACAGCAAATAATTAAGCTGGAAAAGGACAAAGAAAGGGATAAAGGCCGCTTCGTTGTCGATCCCTCCGTTGGAGCCACGACTACCTACCATTCACTCACTGCCAAACCGACAGACAGAGAGCGGTTCTAAGGTTGTCTTCTTCTTCAACATTGCAACAAAAATCTTCATGCATGATATCTTCTGAAGAATTCAATAATTTTCTGAAGCTTAAGACTCTAATCTCATCTCTGTACTTTACTGATCTTTGTAGCCATGGAGGTAGTTCAATTCAAGTTCGTCCTTCCATTTCTTTTCGCTGCTTTCCTGCTCATCCCATCAATTCAAGCCACAGAAGTTCACTATTGTGGTGAGTTTTAAATAGTCTTAGGTTTCTGTATTTGGTTTAATTGAGAAAACCGATTTTCTATGACTTTTTAGCTGTGTTATCGAATTTGTTCCTCGTTCTATGTAAAAGCAAAAGAGTAATTATCGTTTGTGATTCTGGTAATGTGGAAGTTGAAAGAAATTAGTGCTTATTTGGGTATATGTTTTAAATTACTTCCCTTCAATCGGTAATGTGCTGCGGCGATTTTACTCTTCTCATGACCACTGTTGATATAATTTCTGAGTCTCTTTGCTTGGAGAGATTGTCTTTTTTTTTTTTTTTTTTTTTTTGTGTGTGTTTAATCTATCGTTTTTGTTGGAGAGAGTCTTCTTCGCTTGTGACTAAGCTCTGTTTGTTTCGGCGTAAAATTTTACATGTTGAGAAGTGTTCCAATGTTTGTTTTTTGATCGAAAAAAGTATTGAAAAAATAAAAACATATAAAATTTTACATTTACGAAGTAAAATTTACCAAGAAAAATTTTCCAGGTAAAATTTTACGTCCAAACAAATGGAGCCTTAAATCGATGAATTTATTCAATGAATAGATGGGTAGTAGAAAGAATTTGTTGCTGATTCATTCTAGGTCTTGTAAATTGAGTGCAGATAGGAAAGGTCACTATGCCGTTGCGGTGTCTGAAGTTGAAATATCTCCAGACCCTGTGGTGAGAGGCAAGCCTGCTACCTTCAGCATTATGGCATCTTCAGGTAAACTCCCAGATTGTTCATAATCCTGGATGTTATTGTGTTTTCGATGCATTTTCCTTTCGGTTTTGTTTCGTTGCAAGGGAAATAAAAGGAAGTGAACTGAAATTAAATCAAAACTAAAATGCAAACTTTTGTAATCATCAATGAACGTGATTGTATAGCTAACTTCAAAACATTCCAATTTGGTTATTAAATTCTAGGTTTTTGTAACGTTTTGCAATCATATTCTTTGGATTAAGAAGGATAGTAGAGATTACAATTGAATACCATATTTAGTAAGAGTTTAAGGGGGAAGTAGAGATTAAAATTTAATACCATATTTAGTTAGAGTTTAAAGTAGATACAAAATCATGATTACAAAAGTTTTCGTTTCCTTTTTTAATCTAACTTACTTCCCTTCCCATCCCTTTACTTTTAACCAGACGGAGCCTTTAGAATTATTTACATGCACCCATCTCTTCCTGAACAGTTGATGGTTTTTGACATGAATTCTTGCAGATAACCAACTCCCATATAAAATGGGTATACTGTACCTGTTCCTAAGATGCATGCTGTAGTTCAGAATGAACTTTTTGTCCAATCTTGGCAATGGAAAGTGATTTCCTTAGCACTAAAAAAAAATTTATTTGTAGGGCTGAAATAGAATGTTCTACCAGACTTTTGTCATACACTCCTACTCTATAGGATGATTGATGGAGTCATGGAGAATTGCTTTCGTAGACACAGAGAAAGAATAAAAAAAGAAATGAACTCTAGAATTTTGGTTGCTTTCCATTCTTTTTTTTATTTATTGCGGATTAAGAATTTTAGGTTTCCTGAACTGCATGATGACAAGATTTTTGTGAAGAATATATAATGTTATTATTTAATTACTGAGGGCTAAAATGTTTGGATCCCACGTTTTAGGTAAACTGTAGTTTATCTGAATCCCATAGTTGCCAGATTATAATTATTTAGTTTAAAAGAATGATAGTACCCTTATTTTGATTGTTTCATCTAATGGGGTCTAAGACTCAAGGACTTAACTCAAGAGCCACTTAAAGCCAGTGGGCTCCGGACTATTGGGTTTCAGGCTTACATATATCCAATTTTAATGTTTGGATTAGCCTGGAAATGTTGAATAGGTGGAGGTGGAGTTATTGCTACTATTGTAGTAAATGAATGGCTACACTTACTTGTATTTTGATGGATGAATTAGCCTCGAACTGCCGACATGGTGCCTTGTTTCTTTCCATTTAAGCTTCCGACTGCTAAAATATGCTATCTCCGAAAAGCTAATGGGTGAGATAGAGGAGGAACGTGATATAGGAATAGGCTCTCTCTCACTAAGAAATCCAAGTTTACAGTCGAGTTAGATTGTGACAACATATACATTATGATGTAAACTGGCTGTCTAAAACCAGCCGCAGGTGTAGGGATTCTTCCCTACACCAGCACTAGAGTGGTTATCGGGTAGGTGTAGGGATTCCCTACACCAGCATTAAATCGTGGACTGAAGTTAGGGTTTAATTTAATTAGTTTTTTTTTTTTTTTTTTTTTTAATTTAGTATTTTAATTAGTCTTTTATTGAGTTGTAATTCTAATTAGGATTCCTAGTGCAAGTTTGAATCCTAATTGGAAGTCCTAATTAGAAGTCCTAGTTCTGTTTTGAGTCATAGTTTGAGTCTATTTTTCTTTTCAGCCATGAGGCTATAAATATGTAAGAGCTCCATTTGAGCCCCCACGATTTATGAATTACGAATTTTGCTTTCTGCAACAACACAGTCCTGAGATAGGCTGTGAGGGTGAGCAACCCAGGCTGAGATAGCCTTCACTGTCTCTCTCCACATTCAAGTGCTAATCCAGCTTCAGTTCTGCCCCAGCCGATATCTTGAAGACTCATAATCAGCTGCTGGGATTCTGCTGCAAAGTTCAAGAATCATTCAGTCAACAAGTGCACATCCCAATCCCCAAACCCTTCTTCTAATCCTCTAAACCAAACCCTAGCATTCCCCCATCTCTGAATATCATTCTCCATACCCTAAATTCTGCCCAGATCAAACCAACCATCAGAATCCACCTAAATTTGGACCGAATACCCCTCTCACCCTTAGGGAAACTCGATCCAAGCCCCTGCCCTATACTCCAATCCTAAACCCTAGATTCCCTCTTCTTCCACTTTCCCAAAACCTAGAAACCCTAAACCTAATCCACTGTTCATTCTAGTTTACACACTCAACCTCAACAAAACATCTCAGGACCTTCACTAGAAGACTTCCCCACATCAACCTACCTTAACCCTACCATTGAACCCTAGGCTCCATCAAACCCTAACCCTAATTTCACAATTTCACATAATTTGACCTAGCCGATCTTCCCAATCCATAGCAGATCCTGATTATTGGTTCTAGTTGGTCTCCTACCAATCTAGAATTACATTACATTGTTTGTTTGATGCTCTATAGGTGAATGATTTTGAACAATAAGAGCTTGTTTCCCCCTAACCGCCCCCCTCACCCAAAAAAAAAAAAAAAAGAAAACTTTTTTTTTTGGTGGGTTTCTTGCACAAAGCATATGCAGACTATGGACGTTGCAATTCTGCTATTTCTTGTATTCTGTAGAACCGGACATAATTATATCTACAGAACTCTGGGCATAAAAATCCTCGCAAATGTTTGAATGGACACAAACAAAGCAGCCCGAATGTTCTTGGTTCTTTTTTTTTCTCCCTTCTTTTACGTAATCTCAATTAAATCATTTGCTTGCACATCATAGCAGGTATTTGTTTACTGTTTTTCATTTGAATGTGTAAGGAAGAACTGCTAGCGTTTTAGTTCCCTCTTTTGGCTACTCCTGAAGTAAAATTGGAAGAGGGGTGGGAGGGTGGGGAATAAGCCCATCTCAATTACCTTCTAACACTATGTGTTTAACCCTTCTTTCTTTCTACATATCTATGTTTTTTCCCCTTCCATGTGTGCATGTGCGTGAGTCACAAGTGAGGGCTGGACAGCTTCTTCAAGAGGATTTTTATCCTCAACTTGTTTTGGAATTTCATAGTTTCTATTGAAATGATCCTATCTAGTATTTTCCATGCAGGTGAAGCCATCTCTGGTGGGAAGGTAGTTATTGATGTTTCTTACTTTGGGGTACACATCCACAAGGAGACCCATGACCTTTGTGAGGAAACATCATGCCCGATTTCAGGAGGCGATTTTGTGCTTTCTCATTCCCAAGTCTTACCAGGATACACTCCACCAGTAAGTTATTATTCCTATTCAGTTCATAACTTCAACCGTTAACCCCCTTAACCTTTCATACCTCTATGCATAATGGCATGCTGACTCAAAACTGCCATGTTCAACTCAACTATTTCGTTATAATGGTAATAAACATTTAGTGCATGAAGTTGTCAATTTATTATTCTTTATTTTTCTGATCAGTGAAGAATGTGAAGAAATGTTTTGGCTGGATCTGAAAGTAATGTGTTGTTCTACAAGCATATATTTTAAGGTGTGAACTTTTTTCTTTTCATTTTTTTTTGGGGGGGGGGGGGGGAGTTAGGGTGGGGAAGGTAAAGGGTATATCCAGTGCACTAGACTCCCGCCACTGCGGGATCTTGGAAGGGGTAGATATGTACGCAACCTTACCCCCGCTACGCACAGAGGCTGTTTCTCGATTCGAACCTGCGACCACCAGGTCGCAATGGAGCAACCTTACCATTGCGATGAGGTGGTTCTAAAATATTCTCTTGTCAAATAAGGTGCTAAAAATCACTTCTATTAATTTAATTGAGAAGAAGAAATAGAATATCCAATATGGGTGGCGACCAGGACGGTTCAGGTTGGGCTTGGGGGAATTGGATATAGGTCCAGCCTGAGCCCAGCCCACTTATAATTGGGCCTCTGGTGGATCCTCCTAAGAAACAATTGTTTTGTTTCTAATTTTATTTTTCAAATGGCTGCCGCACCAGGGGAGATGGTGTTGGTGGAAAAGAAGGCAATGGTATCAAAACAAACCAGAAGAGATGTTGTGCTTGGTGGGCAGCTATAGTTTAGCTAGAATCAGCAATATAGCAAAAGGATGGGGAAAAAAGTATGCAACAAGAAACATAGGAGGAAAGAGGAGGAAGAGGAGTAGAAGATTGAATGAATGAGATGTTTTAGTACTCTAGTCAACAATGGGATAGTTGATCAAGGAACTAGTTGACCTCTGCTACGCTTCGCTAGTCGAGCTATAGTCGTGTACTAGTCGATCTAATGTCGTTAATGTTGTTGTATAGTCGACAAAGGGAACAGCTTCAGTTGGCCCTTCCCATGGAATTGCTTTCGCTCCACTTTCGCTTTAGCTACTAGAGCTACGTAGTAGGTTGGATTCAAAGGACGAAATACAATCGAATCCTCCATTTAAGTGGTTCTTGCTTCTCTTTGTTCCTGTTCCTAACTCCTCCTTGGGTAGTAAGGGAATGACTTACAGGGGGTGCAGTGGGTTCTCCATATAATGGCCAATCGTCTTTTCTATGATTTTGCTGTAATAGGAGGTAGCACTGAATAGATGCGCCATGGTGCCTGGCTGCTTGCAATCTTTCCACATGTCAATTTTGGCTCATGGTGGAGGGGGGGAGGGGGGAAGATGGGGAGTAATACAAGGAGAAAGGGGGGGAAAATAGGGTGAGGAAGAAGAGAAGAAAAGAGAGTGCAATTTTGGTTTATGTTAGTCAGGTTAGTTGGGAGGGGGTGTTCTATTTGCAGAGAGATACTGATTATGGTTGATATGCTGGCTATAGGGTCAGGTGTGCCAAACAGGCAGGCTGGGCCAGGGCGGGAGAAAACTTCCAGCCCTAAATAACTTGATAAAGCTTGTAATGCAAATAGTTGTTACGACTGGAAAAGCAGTCAGTGGCATGGCTTGATGAAACTGTCTCTATCCTTTTCATTTCCTTTCCAAAAGTTTTAACCCTGAAATATTTACTGGGCCTTGTGCTTGCCTGTGTAAATCTATTTAATAATCAAAAGCTGGAACAGTGCAATGGAGGGGGCTACTCATATGTCCAGGGCTCCTTGTGCTTGTCCATATAAATCTGATATAATAATCAAAAGTTGATACAATGTAATGGAGGGAGCTACCCTATATACATAGAAAAACCCCAACCCTCCCACCAGAAACAAAAGCCTGAAGAGGACATGGAACTCCACCCCAATCAATACCAGAACCAAAACTGTCAACATCTCAATTGAAATGGATACATGTTACCCAAAAGTATGCAAGCTTATTCTTGTACAAAGAAAAAAAAAGTAGCCTGATAAGAAACATGTTGGTGAATCCATGATTAGCCAAGGAATCTGCCACTTTCCCCGCTCTATTAGCATATGAAACATTACACAAGTTCAGTAATAAACTCCTTCGAGCATATCAACCTATAGCAGATGTTCCAGGGAGATTTATTGATACCATGAATTTTCTTTCCCATTCCAAATGCCCTTCTAACGGCCAGTACCTCTGTAATAGGCACTATATGTGGCAGGTCTAATTTATGTTACAATATGGAAACATTCCCATAGAAGTGGGCAAACCAAAAGTTTCCCAATATATACCACCAAGGTATTCTGTAACGATACATACCAGCCCAATATGCCCTATATGTATTGGCACCGGTAGGTACCGATACGATACGGTAGGGAAACGATACTCTTAAACAAATTACAATGTATCACACCAGTATGGATCATATCTATATGAGCCGATATGGTTTGATACTGGCTTGATACGCCCTTAAAACCTACAAAAATAGAGTTTCTGTTGCTGGAAGCTGCAGCAGCAGTAGCCACTGCCATCGGCCAGTGGGAAGAGAAGAAGAATTTTGCGCCAATCGTTTAATAGGAAGGGCATGGTCTAGATTGGTTATACGTCAATTTTCAGAGTCAAAGTCAATTGTTTTATCACCCATATATTGACATCTTTCCGTTGTTTTTTTTAACCTTTCATTTGTTTTCCTAAATGTAATGAATCTTTAAAGCTTTATACTGCCTCATGGCATGACTGAGTTCAAAATTGATAAGTAATTAGGGTATCATAGGGCACAATTGTATATAACATTTGGGCTTTCACTGATCTACCATGTGATGGATAATCGATCCAACTACATGACGTCCTATGGTCAGACGTAAGTACTGCTTATGGTGTATTATGCGTCAAAATAAAAATTTGCATGTATTCTAAGCATATCCGTGTGCGTCTTAAGCATTTCTATCTTAAGCGTATCTTAAAATCACCCTCCTGATACGCTGACTGATAGCACTATCAATACCGATGCCGATTCTCGACACCTTGTGTACCACCACCCAAGGTTCGAAAACTCGGGTCTCGGTGCCAACTCGGACCCTTGAAAAACCGAGTCGAGTTGAGATCTCGCTGAGTTGGTGCACTTTTTTTTTTCTCGACTCGAAGCCTCATCTCGATGGGTTTTAGACCTAGTTTGGGTTTGAAACTTGGTATTCAGCCTATTTTAGGCCATTTAAACATAATGGCACTATCAGATTTTGCAAAAACAAAGTCCAAATAGGAGTTTCACTTAGTGGGAAAGCAGGACAGACACTTACTTATGCTAGAAACCAGGACAGACACAGACACAGCTTTGTGTTGAAAGCTTTCCAACAAGTCCAAGATTGCTTAAATCTGATTTATATTGAAAGAGTTATGTACCGATCAAACTTAATTCGGTGTGCGCGAATGCTGTCAAAATTGCTCTGAATGAAAATAGTTTTTTGGACATCAAAACAAATGAATAATTTACCGCACTTTTGGTTTTTAGCAATGTTTTACCATAATAAGATTTATGAAATTTTTAGATTTGAGAAAAACCCCAGCATTAAAAAGTTGAAAATTGCACCTACCGTCGAAAATCCAGTTTTTGTTCTTGAATTGGGGGGTTGACTTTTTTTCTTTTGAAATTTTATTTTTGTAACTATTTTTATTGGATTCAAATAGGGGGTATTTGCTTATTTATGAATAATAGCTTAAGTAAATGAAATACAAATACAAAAACATTTACTTAAATGATATTAGGCATAAATAAGTGTCTGTCTTGTCTGTCTTAGTTCCTGGCATAGATAGGTGTCTGTATACCAAGATTTTCCAGCAAGATCTCGAGATCTGGCACTCATATAAAGGACCGAGATGGGCATTTTCCTATGTCAAACCGAGATCTTGGAGAGATCTCGGAGAGATATTGTACTTTTATGACTCGACCCCCATCTCGTCTCGGGATTTCGAAAAACCGAGAAACTCAGCGAGATCTCGCGAGTTCTCAAACTATGCCACCACCTCCTACTAGTCTAGTACAGAGACCCTTTCAGTATGAAGTTTTTTTATGTAATCAAGATTGTCCAATTGGGCCATCGGGCCTTGAGAGACTTTATTTTGGCCCATGGTTGGGTTTCAGGGACTTTGGGCTTCGTATTTTTGAGTTTATTAATGTAATGGGCCTCTTTTATAACATCATATCTTAAGGTCTTAATTCTGTACATAGGATTAAGTATATGGATAAGATTGTGTGGGTCCCAAAGTGCCGTTGAGTTAGTTTAGTCTAGAAATAGTCATTTTTAGATAAGTATTTATGTTGGATTAAAATATTTAATAGCTTTTAAGAGTTTTGTTTTGACATTTACTTTGAGTCTATGAGAGTAATTAAGAGTCTTTTTATGAGTCAAATTAAGAATTTTAGGTCATTATATTTGTAATACTCTCTCATCAATTGAGGATGATTTGATTAAAGAATATAAGTTTTTTAAGAGTTTTGATGTTGTTGAGCAGTGTATACGGGACTGGTATCCCAAATCTAATTTTTTTCTCTTCTTTTTTGTTCTCTCTCTCTCTCTCTCTCTTCCTCTCATCCTTACGATCCCTTTCTTCCCTATCCTTGTGGCTCCATTGCTAGCAGTCTCTTTCCTTTAATCTTATAAGAAAACCCACAACCAGCAGATCCCCTGATCAATCTGCCTTATTTGCTATTTAAAGCCTATCCTGGCCATGGATACCTATGTTTTCAAGACTCTGTTCGCTTGCCCAATGGAAGAACTGTTGATTTATTCATTGATGAAGAGAGAAGTGGGAATTTTGTTTTCAATCTATGGTAGAGATTTTGTTTAAGAAGGGTGAGATTATCATTCAATCTGATGGTGATGTTTTATCAAATTTTCAGTTTCTTCCTAATTTGGTGGTGTTAGATGTCATGAATTTCCTTCTTCCAAACATGTCATCATAGATGGTCAACCATGGATCGAAGAATGGAAGGTTGTCCTTGATCATGAACAGAATTCATGTACATCAAAGCCATCCTATCTACTACACACTATTTTCTTGAAAGGGTTGCAGTGTGATAGCTCTTTTAATCCAATTCAAGTGACACCAACGGTGCATTCATAATAAGAATTGATTGACAGTCCGATTGAAGATGTGGATACCCAAAAACAGATTCCAATTGGAGTGACACCACTTGTCCTTGTTCATAGAGAGATTGAGACAGTTGATTTTAATCTTCCTTCACAGATCCTGGACACTTGGAATTGAAATGTTGCTGATTTTTATGAGAAGCCTTGGATTTTCATCAAATCAAAGTAAATGTTCAATGATGCCAATCGAGTGGCGATGATCCTCCTATTCTACAAATCTCGAAGGAGAGTTTTTTTTTTTTATAAATTAAAAAAAAAAAAAAAAAAAAAAAGGGGGGGGGGAATTGATGCAGTTAAGACCAATCGGGCCTCGGGAGGTTTTATTTGGCTCATGTTTGAGTTCTATGGACATTGGGCTTATTGTAACATGCCTCTTTTGTAAGTCCATAGTTGGGGTCTTAATTAAGTACATGGGATTAAGTATGTAGATAAGATTGTGTGGGTCCCATATGTTAAGTTTAGTTTAGTTTAGTATAGAAGAGTCCTTTTGAGTTGAGTATTTGGGTTAGATTAAAATACTTAGTAGCTTTTAAGAGTTCTGTTTTGAGTATATTTACTTTATGGAGAGTGTTAGAGATTTGGGGTCTTTTTATGAGTCAATTTAGGAATTTTCAAAGGTCTTTATAAATGAAACAAACTCCTCATCAATTAAGGGTGGTTTGTAAAGAATGATTTTTTTAAGAGTTTTGGTGTTGTTGAGCAGTGCATATGAGATTGGTAAATCCCAGATCTGATTTCTTCTCCTCTCTCTCTTCTCCATGACTTCTCCCTTCCTGTCATCCTTATGATTCCTTTTTTCCCTATCCAACCATTGCTTGCAGTCTCTTTTCTTCTATCTTAAAAGGCTCACCACCAACAGATCCCCTGATTGGTTTGCATTATTTTTTCCCAAGGAGCTGGTCTAAGCCACCTTGTCCTTGGATGAAAGTGCTTGGTCTTGATATTACGGTATTCCGATGGCACCAACTTTTGACAATCTGATTCCAATCAAATTTTCAATCCATGATAAGTAAGCTGGAGCCTGCTCATGGCAGGTGCAATCAAATCAGATGAATGAAACATGGGATGGAATGAAACAATTCCAGTTACAATATCTTGTGTATGGATGTGGCAACAATAATGAGAAGGAAAAAACATAGTGAATCATCTAAATTTGTAAACTTTTTCTTAACTGTAAAGAAAGAAGATTGAGAACTCCACGTACCAAGTTCTGTTGAGAACCAGAATTGTGTTAAACAAAAGGCATCCAAGAGTTTAAAGGTATTGCTTCTCCATCCTGTGACACACCTTTTGGAACAATTTCCTATTACACCTATTTTGTATGATACTGGATGCTAATTCTTTCGTTGCATTATGTCTCCCATCTTGAAACTAGTAAGACAAGTTTTCATCATGTTTATTTTCATTTTTATTGGATGCATGTTCTTAAAAGCGTAGTTATTGATCGTAGATGCAGGTTTATGCCAAGGAAATTTATTCATCTGTTGTACACATGCATGCTGTTAATAATGGCCAAGGACTGTACTAGTATGAAATTTATGCAGCAGTGATGCTGTCAGTGGATAAAGTGGAGTAAAAATCTGACCCAGTATGATCTAAGAAAGCAAGTCTTGGTAATTTCATCTAAATTATATCCAGACAGTACCAAATTAATCCCAACTACATCAGGAGCTAAACTGATGCATGCCCATGTGGTAGTAAGAGAACCGTATAAAGATAATTAAGTTGATATGGTATTTCCATAACTGAAACACCTTGCACAAGGTGAACTGTTGATCTCTTGACCTCCTAGGGTTTGCAATAACCTGCAGGTGGTACCAACCTACCCTGCTGGCAGTGGTCTTGCAACACATCCTCTCTTTGGTTTTATGTAGCTTAGCACCAGTTTATGTACATCACCCTCCTCCCCATCCCTAAAAATAACAAAACATAGTTGAAAACTTGCTTGAAGGCTTCCTTATATGTTAGAATGAGGGCTGCCCATGAAAAAAATAAGACGCTCTCCTGTAGCTTTACAATGGAGAAAAAATTATGAAAGTTCCTGTTCTCTTGAGAGGACTTGGCCTAAAATTTATCTGCCAAAAGATCAAATATCATTACTCAGTGTGATCAAACCTTTGAAATTGTAACTTTATCTGCCAAAAGATCAAATATCATTACTCAGTGTGATTAAACCTTTGAAATTGTAACCAATAATAATTAGTTCAGAAATTATTGGTTTTGGTATAATTTTCCCCCTTTTTAAAAATAAAATAAAATTATGTAAGCTGGTTAAGATGTTTGCAATCTTTGACAATGTTTTGATGCACAGGGTTCCTACACACTGAAGATGATAATGAATGATGCAGATCGGAAAGAGTTGACTTGTGTTACCTTTGGTTTCCACATCGGGATAGGTTCATCAGTGGCCGATATTTAAGCACTGGAGGAAGGTCTGAAATCATCACTTGTTAGGTCAACATTGTAAATAAGAAAGATGGATAAAACCCTTGTTGTTAGCTTTTTATGTTGGATGCAGGAACTTGTGTGAATTGTTTATTTGAATTTGGGTTCCATAATTATTCCATTCTAGGATGCGATTCCAGCTGTGATTATTATTGTTAGTCATTCACTCATTCTTATAATTCTAAAAAGCTTTAGGAACTGTTTATCTTACGGTGGTTCAATCGTTACAACGTTTCACAAAATAACTCTTTACGGTTCCGAGTTCGGACCACCCAGGTTTGGCTAAAAAACAAGAGAACGTGGGGATTCCACCTGATACCTTTTTTCTGCCTTGTGATTTGATCAGGGGAGCTAGCCTTTGGGTTATGTGATCACTGCCCTACTTAGTCCATCGGGTTGACATAGGTCATTTCCCATTAAAATGAAAACGTTTTGTACGATTTTGGGGCAAAGGGTTGCAATAGTGGAGTTGCAGGAATCATTATCACCTCCAATTCCTGTCCGTTCCAATGTCCTCCAATTCTTCACATAGGAGTGGAAATGACCACCCTACACCTTCCCCGAACACACTGCCCAAGGTGGGGTAGGGTGGTCATTTCTACTCCTATGTGAGGAATTGGAGGGAATTGGAACGGATAGCGAATTGGAGGTGATAAAAATTTGGAGTTGCAGGAGGCGCAAGGGTGATGGATCAAAAGATTGAGATGCTTTCAATCCTATGCGATGGTCAATAATGTACCCTTATTGAATTCCATTGCACCCCATGGTGTGCACAAATTAAAATCCTCTCCAAGTCTTTGGTGGTTGATGGCGGTGTAGTTTGGGGTTGAGAGGTTAACACCAGATGCGATATCCAATGATCCAATTATTTATTTATTTTTTCTCAAGTTTGGCACCATTAAATGTTATGCCAAGCGTCTAGCTTTCAGCCCCACACTGCATTTATGGAGAATTGGAGGAATTTTTTTTTCCAGTGGGTACATCATTTTCACAAAAGCAGTACATTGTTTTGATTGCAGCATCGGGGTCTACTGCTGAGCTGCTGCCCCTACTATCGTAATATTCTTTAGAAATAGTAAGGCAATGAAAAGACCATCCTACCCTTACTCGGAAGTAGAGGATCCGGATCCTTTGATTTCATAACAAACTTTGACATTTGTGAAAGGACATTGCTGTTACCAACTTTGACATTTGTGCAAGGACATTGCTGTTCTGGAAAGCATCCGACGGTGGATCTTTTATCTCCTTTAACGAGGGACCCATGTACCCAAAAGAATATTAAAATGAGTATTGGGGGGTTAGAGGAACAAGTAGGAGGATAAAGAAAGCTGCTTTCCCTTTGCCAGGCCAAGATACTCAAGTCAGTGGTGGAGGTCCCGGGGCCTGCCAAGGAATTATGACCGTTGCCTACCCACCAGGCAGCCACCACACACCGTTCCCTCTTCCCTCTTCTCTCTTCTCTTTTACGTGCTAACCTTTTTTAAATTTAAATGCATTACAGCTTTCTAGCCGCTTAAATTGAGAAAGCTAGAAAGAATTTTCTCTAACCCACCTCTAATCCGCACCTTTTCTCATCAACAAAACCCCTGTCCTTTGTCTGCCAATCTGCCCTTCTTTGATTCAACTTTATCCTGGAACTAATAGATTCGACCCGTGACAATTACAAGAAGAAGAAGAAGTAGTAGAGGAGATGAAAGGTTTGAAGGGAAGATTCCTAAAGAAACTGAAATCCATTCGTCCCGTCACTTCCTTGAAACCAGAACGAATTCTTCAGGTAAACGCCTCAGATGGATTCTTAGATTCCTTCTTTCCCCACTGTAACAACCGGGTACCTCAGAATCCACCCATCTGCAAAGAACAAGATGACAAGATCAATCAAACTAATCTTTCCAAGCTGGAACCCGAAATTATTAACATCTCGGAGCTCATGAAAGACCTTGAAGAAGACGAGGAAATGGACTCTCAGTTGGGCGAAGACGATGTTGGCGACAAAGAAAATATTGGGCTCTCAGTAAAGCCGATACACACGTTTTCTATGAAGCAAAGTCGAAATCCAGAGGCAACCATCATCTTACCAGAGCCCGCAAGCTGTCATCTTCGCAATGGCCCATTGTCGGAGCTGGACGTGTCATCTCTCCGGCGACCTGACCCTCCACCTGTCGATCACAATTCACAGATTCAAGAGTCATCATCACAGTCTGCAATACGTCCAGGCCCCTTGTCAGAGATCGACATCTCCTCTTTCCGGCGACCAGAACTGAATTCAGAAAGCCACTTTGATCCCAACCTTCTTACAGCCTTTGAGCAGGGAGCGATGGATCACATTAGAGCCCATGAAGCTGAGAGAAAAGCTAGAGTTATTGCGGTAATGGATACGAAAGAAAGAAAAGCTGAACCTGAATCTCCATCGAAATCTTGCCGGATGGAAGAGAAACTTCTCTTAGAATTCGAAGAGAAATGCCCACCCGGAGGAAGTGACGCTGTAATTCTGTACACGACAAGCCTTCGAGGGATAAGAAAGACATTTGAGGATTGCAATAGCATCAGGTTTCTGTTGGGAAGCTTCAGGGTTTTGTTCTATGAGAGAGATGTGTCGATGCACTTGGAGTTCAGGGAGGAATTGTGGAAGATCTTGGGAGGCAGAGTA
This sequence comes from Telopea speciosissima, assembly GCF_018873765.1. Taxonomy (NCBI): domain Eukaryota; kingdom Viridiplantae; phylum Streptophyta; class Magnoliopsida; order Proteales; family Proteaceae; genus Telopea; species Telopea speciosissima. Next base: position 17,759,402 of record NC_057922.1, read on the forward strand.
GTCCCTCCGAGGTTGTTCATAAAGGGAAGGTACATTGGAGGAACTGAAGAGGTGGTAGGCTTGCACGAACAAGGCAAATTGAGGCAGCTCTTGCAGGGATTTCCAGCTGATCAGACCGACAGCCAGTGCGATGGGTGCGCCGGAATACGGTTTGTGCTCTGCTTCAATTGCAGCGGCAGTCGGAAGATCATTCCCGAAGTGGGGGAAGAGGAGGAGGAGGAGGAGGGGTTGCCCATTAGATGCCCCGAGTGCAATGAGAATGGATTGATTATATGCCCTGTTTGCTGCTGAAGAATTATCTCTGGCTCTCTCTCTCTCCCCTTATTTTCTACTCTGATCTTACTCTGTTTTTGTTCCCTTCTTTATATTTCTTTCGTTACAGATTATTTCGATTCATGAAGTTTGGAGTAAGAGATTTGGAGTTGTGTTCATGTGTTATTTACATTTTGTCTATAGCATCATGGGATTAAAAGTAAACTTAACATTCATCAGAAATAAACACGCCTTCTGAGGAAATCTTTCTTCCAGTTTCCAGAAATCCAAGGGGATTGAGTGTTGGGTAATTGTATTACAATTCCTTACAAATAATTGAAACAACACGAATTGCAATACAATAGATTAAGCAGTAGAAACTAGGCTTGACCTTTGGCTGAAATGAGAAGACCAAAGCTTGAATTTGATGTAGACCACACCTGCAACAACTTGAACAAGTTTGAGGTTGAGTCACACTTGTGGTGCTGCCTTTAAGGTAATTGATGCCTCCTACTGCCAAGGAGTGTTCTGCACCACTACCCCAAGATAAAACAACCTCCAACTAGAAGATGAAGCAGTCCTTCTAGTCCCTTGAAGGAGCCAAGAGCTTCAACACAGCAACCCTCTAACACACTTAGAAGAAAAGAGAGAGAGAGAAAATAATACTCCTAGTGATTGCTAAGTATGGGCATGAACATATATCCAAAGATATCTCTTACAAAGCAATTGGTTGGGTTTATATAGGCCCAAGACCAATCCTTGCATTCCCTTGGAATTCTCAAGAATAACCATCCACTTATGACCAAATTGAAGAATAAGATTTATGGGCATGAATATGGACATGAATTGGAGGTTAATTCCAAATTCATGGTCATTCCCCATGAATTGGAGGTTAATTCCAAATTCATGGTCATTCCCCACTAAGGGTCATGAGTGACCTTAAAATTCATTCATTCTCCACTAAGACCATAAAGGCCTTAAAACCCCCATAAAATGGTCATTCTCCACTAAGGACCATAAAGGCCTTAATACCCATAAAGGCAGAGACATCACCTATGGCCATGAATTGATAAATCAATCTCATTCAATATCCTTGACCCACCTTCCCACTCATGATAGTGACCATGAATAGACTTTAGGGTACCCATAGAATGTTACAACCTTTGGAATTACTTCTTTGATCACATGGGTCCCACACCATAACAAAGCAATCAAAAAATTTTGAAACTTAAAATAAAATAAAATATATTTTAAATCTAACATTGAGTAGCATCATTATGGTTACTGTGTAAAATTTTCCTCTTTTTTTTAGCTTACGTGTTTCAAACTCTACTCATGTCTTAGTTCCGCCTTTAGAATTAATCTGCAACCATTAACAATTATTCTCTAGACTAGCTCACGGGCAAAGATCTATTGAAGAGAACCCCTAGTTGCTCGATTCTCTTTGCCGAATGGCAGTTTAGTTAGTGCTCAAATTTTGTGATTAATTCGTACATATTAACATTGATTCATATACTTTACTATATTTTTAATTGGCTGACGGCCAAATTTAATCGTAAAGAAAATAAGAAAACACGAATTGGTAAAGATTTCAGTTGATTGTTGCATGGGAAAGGGGAATACAAGGTGGGTTATATGATTCAATTAGGTTTTAAAATTTGATAATGGTCGGTCATCAATCCACATGTTTTTTTTTTAATTTGCCCATAGGTGAAAGAATTCGTACCACACCCATCCCTCTGTTAATTGAAATACAAAGGCAGAATGTGCCAGCAGCGCTAGTGAACGGCCTTGGCTGATTGTAACAAGTTCTTGGATCAAATCTGGCCTTCAAAAGGGGGAATTTGGGGGGTTAAGAGGTGTATATGTATACATACATGATAGGCTTATTTTCATTTCTACGGCTGTTGATTCATCTTCCGTCCTCATGTACGTGAAGATTTCCCCGCTCACAGGGTGATTATCGATCATTCATAAATAAGGGGGCAAAGAAGTAGAGCTACCTTCACTGCATTTATATGCTAGACCATATAGTAATTTTTCAATTGCATTTAATGATTTAATGTACTAGTTGGCTATCATTGAAGCAACTCTTAAAAGGGGCTCACACCCCCCCCCCCCCACACCCTTTCCCCGTGATCATATGATGCAACATGTTCACGGTTCTATCTGTTGAGTAGGTATCGATAATGATCCTTCCGCAGGTTCACCTACGGAAACCTTGTTACGATTTCTCCTTCCTCTAAATGATAAGGTTCAGTGGATTTCTTGCGACGTCGCCAGCGGCAAATCGCCCATGTCGCCGCGATCCAAACACTTCATCGGACCATTCAATCGGTAGGAGCGACGGGCAGTGTGTACAAAGGGCAGGGACGTAGTCAACGCGAGCTGATGACTCGCGCTTACTAGGAATACAATTTTTTTATCCAAAAAAGAATTAAACTCTTAAACATACACTCGAGTATAAGAAGTAAATAATAATAAGGGCCAAATTTCCTAGATTTTTTTAGTTAAATCTACTTATTTTGTAATTAATTTTCTTATTTCATAGGTCTAGACAATTTCCTCTCAATAATATATATACATTGAAATTCCAATAATTATTTTGGTATAGGGATGTAAACAGATCGGATTCAACTCGGATAGTGCTATATCCGCATCCGCATTTGATTAGCTTTCAAACAGATTCAGATAATGCTAAACAGATACGGATCAGATATTTTATCCGTTTACGCGTAAATATAACTTTTTAGATAGGTTTAGCTTTCCGATGGATTCGGATAATGCTAAACAAATACGGACACGAATACAAAAACGGATTTCGGCTATTCATTTACACCCCTATCTTGGAATAACCAAAGCTGGCCCTCGAAAGAATTCCAAAATTAAGTTTATGACCTCTAAGGAAAGAAAAGGCACATGACAAGTACCGTCTAAAGGGCTCTGGCCTTCCTCTCTTCTTTCTCCTCCATCATCCCTTTCCTTCCCCTTATTGACAGAACGGCTTCCTTTTCTCTATAGTAGTTGTGTTGGTACGTTGCCCCTTATTCGTGCGCTTGAGAAGCACAGGTTACGCTTAGCGGCGTTGTGATCGCCCTCCCAGTTGTAAATAAGATTGCCCTTCTTGATTAAACGATGAGGGCGAAGAAAATACTCTTTTGCATGAACCGGTTAGTGTGGGTGGCAAAGGTCCATGCAAAGCCTGCACCAGAGCCTAATTAAAGAGGCTCTCAAGGATAATCTCTATGTAGAAAGAACTCTGAGAGTCAAAGTTAACTTTCCTAGCATTGCGTCCTCTCTTCAACCACACCTCCATTCGTAGCACAAAAGAGGCAAAATTTAATGTTTACTTTCTGTCATTGAGCCACGGGCGGCCTTTTTTCTTGGAAAAAAGAACGAGAATAGTGAACACCTCTTAACCTACACTGCGCTGATCAACGGGACATAAGCTAGTGCATCCCTGGATTGAAATGGCAGATAAGCCCAACATCTTATTGGATTGACTACCCAACTGATATCATCTTGCAGGGTCTGAAAACACAGCTACTCAACTTGTGGAGTGAACTGCTTGATCAGTTGGTCAGTGGCTTGCGAGTGCATTCTCCTATTTCACATTTGTACCGCAAGGCACCCCCTCTCTTCTTGTAGCTGTAGTTAAAGTCCATTGGGCAGTTAGATAGGATAGACGCCCAAAAAAAAAATGGAGTAAGCAAAGCAAAGGTGGAGAGGTCACAAATCTCAACCAATATACAATAACTTAATACCAAAACACTGAATGTCAAGAATGTTGCTTACAAGTTAGAACAGTTGGGAGTCAGAACAAGTCACTGATAAAGCAAAAAAACAAAAAAAAAACAGCAGTACAGAGCTTCAGATACACATGGCCAGTGCCAGGAAGGTGCCACAAGAAACCCTAACAGCAAAGCAATAAATTATCACAATCAGCCATTAGATCCTAAACAAAGACCACAAATTTAAGGAGAGGAGAAATTACATCAGGATCTTCAGCAGCTAACTGAAGAGGCCTTGAGCTGATGCTGTGCATCCTCACAGTGTATTGTGTGTGTGTCCATGGGTTTTGTCTCATCTTGGCTCTGCTTAGGGATGCCATTATCTGGTAGACAATCACCTACTCTGGCCTCTTCCTCCTTGGTGTCCTCGGGGACATTTTCTCCCTTGGTATCATCAGGAATTGCCTCCTCTGCTGCCTTGACTTCTTTCACACTAGATTTCTCCTCTTCTGACTCGACTTCTTTGGCATCAAATGCCTCCTCTTTTGTCACGACTTCCTTCATCTTAGATGCCTCTTCTGCCGGCTTAACTTCTTTCCCCTTGACCTCTTCTGCAGAGGACACCTCCTCTGCCACTTTCACCACTTCCTCAGATCCTAACTCCTCATTCGGTTCAGATAGGGAGGGCAGCACCTTAGATTCTGCTGGATGCTTCTCAATATTCTCCTTATTTTCTGACTGCTCTGGATTCTCAGCCTTCTCTATACTCATTTTCTCAGTTTTTTTCTCACTGGTCTGATAAGAATCCTGCTTGGAAGTGTCATCAACCATTACAGCATCATTTGTAACAGCTTCTGCTTCATTCTTCTTCTTTCCATCATCTCCCTCATGCATTTCAGCATCTGTATTTTCTTTAATTTCTTCTACAGCTGCAGGGGTAACATCTTCCTTTTGAGGAGCATCACCTTCACCATTACCACCATCATTCTTCTCTTCTGCACCCTTCTTTGAGCTTGATTTCCTTTCTCGTTTCTTTGGAGGCTCAGGTTCTGGGGTCTCAGTCGCCTTTACCTTTTCACTAATTCTTGCAGAACGCCTTGGCGTGTCACCTATTATCAGTCAAAGAAAACATTACAGCTGATTTTGTTATTCATTTGAATCCATCTGTGTTAATATTTGCCATGGGGATAGAGTGAAGAATCAAGGGAGAGTACCAGTGCCCCAGTCAAATTCAGACAGAGACGGCCCTCCAGGGTGAGATTTAATGAACTGCTCTAACTGTCTCTTGTTCTTGATCTCCTCACCAGTAGGTGATATGAAAATTATTTCATTCCTCTTTGGGGTTCCACCTTTCTTTGGAGTGAACTGTAGCAGAAAGTAATGATACATATAAAAAAAGTGAATAAGATCAAGATAGAAGGGAGGAAGAAGGGTGACTACATGACACAAATAACAATTATATGGTCAAGAAAGAATACGCTGATATTACACCAACGAACCAGAATAAAATTTGGAAGATTGTCTTTTTCTTTTGTTTTATGAGCAACTTTTGAGAGGAAATTCAACAACCACAGATGAAACATTTAATAAACAAACAGTTGGGAACTTCAAGTCCTCTGGAAAAAGTGGCCCATATCTTCTTCAGTTTCTGAAAACCTGCAGGAAGGAACCCAGCATAAACCTTCCAACTGTGAGAAAATGAAACTATTTCATGTGATACCATTATGTTAGGTTGCTTTCTGAAAAGAAGCATTTCCATGCTCAGAAGCCTCTTTTATAAAGAGTTATATCCATAGCTCAAGACATGCCTACTAATTTCAAGAACACAACTTGGAAAGCTATGAAGCCTAAAGAGCTCAGTTAGTTTTGAACTTTAGCAAAGCTTAGAACTTAACTGCAAAATGAAATAATAAAAAATACACATACAAGCTGAAGTGGTTGCATTAAAGAGACTGGTAGGGAGGGATGGTTAACAAGACATAACATGTACTATTCCATGCAATCATGAATTAAGAAAGTGGATCCAACATGACCATATTGTCATTATGGCAAGCCGATGAACTGCCTTACATTGCTGATTGATATCAGATCCACAGGCAGCTCCAGCTTCCACAACTCCAAATGCCCTTCTCTGCAGTGAGGGTGTTCACCGAAGGGCTACCTCATATTTATGACTACTCAAACAAAAAGATTTGTTCCATTGGTGAATACCAACTTACCTGTCACATAACGTGATCAGTTGCAAAAGTAATATCTAGTTAATATTCATTGACCAAATGAAACTCAAAATCAAGGCAAGCAAAATATAGGTGTGTGCAACTTTCATTACAACAGTTGCAACAATCAGCCAAATTGCTCAAATTGCACACCCAATCACATTACTCTGGATGTCAATATGCATCTTAACTCCCAATTATTCTTTCATCTTTGGCACTGATTCTAGCCATTGCTATGCTTTATCCACGTCACAAATTTACAGAAGAAGCTAAACACAATTTCACATTCCACTATTATATGGGATGATAATGATAGTTGTGAGGCACTAAAGGAAAGCTTAAATGCATACACAAACCTAAAATACCAATGAGAGAGAAATACAACGAGTGGACTGGAGTCGTTTCTAACTTTTGTCATGTTTTGCACGATGTCATGAAGTGGCCACACTAGGACTCAAATAAGTTGGTTGTGAATAATTTGCATTCTTTCCTAACGAAAGACAATATTGGTTACTTCTTGGTGAATGGGCCAATCAATCAGCAATATTTCTTAAAATTTTCAGATCTTAAAAGATTACTTCAATTAAACCCAGCATAATTAGTAGTTTCAAAAAAATTTCAAAATTTACTGTCTTCATCAGGATACTTTTACATTTAATAAGAAAGAACAACAATTGGCATGTTAGTATTAAAATATTGTTTTACAAAAACAAGAATATGTATATAAATGATGGAAGTTGAAAAGGTCAACAAATGTGGACAATGCAATAAAATATTTGAACCAAACTCGAAATCCTAGATTTCTTTAGGGTTTACATCACAACCCCATTATAGATTTTTTTTTTATGGATCCACAACACTAAGACTCCTGAACTCAAAGTCCTTGAAGATTTGACAATCAATTGTCTCTACATGCAAATCACAACACCATTACTCAGGATTAGAGTTTGATTGAAAAGCCACAAATTAAATAGCACTAAATTAAGAAAATTTACCCAGTCAATACTAGTCTTCTCAAAAGTCCTCAAATTTTGATAAACTACCTCATTATGCATATCCTCACAACCACCGGTCTCACAAAATGAATTGTTTTTATTAAAATGAACTACAACTCATGCAGGAAAACCAAACCTTACTCATATTCCAAATGCCTAGACCTAAACCAAAAGACCAGGACATGCCAGATTTACTACCAAGCACATCAATAAAAAGAATGTTCCCAGAGCACAGTGTGATGATGAAGTAGACTATATTTGATGTAGGTCAAAACATGAAAAAGAAAAGGCCAAAACACTGTTTACGTGAACAGTGTCACAGCCCCATATTTGCCTTGGTGGGAATATTACTAGGAAATCCTGTGGGGCCCAAGACCAGATTACAAGAAGGCTCTATTAGAGGAGTCAATTTTGTTTATGCATGGGGGATTTAGGAGTTCAGTTTTGTTTCTATTTTAGAATTATTCTCTTAGATATTTTGTGGTTGTCTATTAAGCAACCTTAGCTCAATTTAGTTTCTAATTTCAGATTTAGAAAGGAGGATTAAGTTTTTATTTCGTTAAGTTTCTATTTTCAGTTTGTTTCTTTTTCTTGCAAGTTTGTAACTTTTTTTAACTTGTAAGGCAAGCTTAGCTGCCCATAAATGTGTATGAGCTCTTAGGAGCCTCAGAACGATTTGAATAGATGAATGAGGTCGTTTTTGTGCAATGTTATTGTCCTGGTGAGAGTATGAAGGGCTGAGAGAGCTGAAACCCCTATCCCCTTCATCTTCTCCTTCAACTCCCACTCGATCTCCACTGTTCCAGCTATTGTGTGACTGCAAACAACTGTTGCTGCTACCTTTGTGAAGACCTAGGACACATTCTAAACATCAACAAAACCTGTTTTGCTGCACAGAAGCATAGAAGTGTATCTCCACACCTGTGGCTGCATCATCTTCTATTCCCTGGTTGCTGATTCGAACCCTCTGATCCCAGCACCCTTCTCCCCAACAGGGCTGAGATTTGGAGGGCTGTTTCAGGCCTCCAAGAGCCTCACTCGATCAGCCTTTGGAGGCTTTCAGATTACAGATCTGAGAGAACCAATAAATCTCCCAAACCAGTAGCCAATTGCCTTGTCTATTGCGGCTGCAACTTGTGGAGGTCATATCTCTGCAGTCATTAATTTTGGGAGGTTTCTTATTGCTGCCAGACCTTCCTTCGATCCCAGTTTGACACCAAACTGCTGGCTGGTTTACCTATTTTATTGCTCTTGTAATGATTTATCCACAAAGCCAGTACCAATCAAAGTAGCCACATATTCACATTCCTTTTGCACACAAATATTTTTTTTTTTGACACAAGCTTTTACTTGGAAAATGTTTATATGGAATAAAAAAATATTAATGTATAAGGGGTTCAACTGAGAACCACTCTACAGTAGGATCAATAATAGTTGCAGCAGATCATCAATAATAGAAGTGAATTAGAATTAGAAGGTAAACACCAAAATAGAAGGTAAGGACAATGAAAAATTGAGTCCGTTGACATCTAGTTTCTGAGCAAGAAGGTTATCGACAGAGTACTACTTGAAGGAGGGAGAATCCCCGTCGAAAAGGGTTTGCTTCTTTCTTACACATTAATCTTTCCTTTTTCAAAATGCAAGTGGCAATTCATGATAACATCGAGATTTATATTTGATTTAAGTACCGTTAGGCAATGAAAAAATGTGTGAATACGCTTAGAATATTGCAGCATAGTTTGTAAAGTAAGAGGTTATTGTATGTACAATAAGAAATATTTGGGCTAATACATCTTTGCCGGGTGAATAATATTAGAGTTCTGGGATTGAGCCAAGTATATAGAAAAGTCTCTCAGAAATTTGACCATTAGAGCTGACTAGGCACTGGAAGAACTTGAGGTATAGAGGAGTCCACATTTGCAAGAGTTTAATTTGGCATTAACAGAAATTGTCAAATATATAATTGGTGATACAGTATTAAAATAAAAGGTCTCTATGGAGTAATCCAAAGTTTTTATGTACCAAACTTTTGGATCGCCTGTCTATGCAAGTGGTTACTAATAGTCCACTGATCACAACACAAGAATTTGGAAGTGGAACAGTCAAACAATGCAATTATTGTGAGTAGGAAATCTTGTAGCTTTCCTGTTAAGAAGATTTAGCATGCAAAGCCCTTTAAAGTAACTTTTCTTGGATAATGTATTCAGATTGAGACCTTAACCACCAATTATTTCTGTGACAGGAAATGTCTTCTAAATGTTTGTTTCATTTGTCTCAATGGTGAGGAACCTAAAAGCAATCTTTACATGCATTATACTTGTTTTCTCAGACCTTCGGAGCCTTTTTTTTAAGTTTCTAGCTGGATGTTTTCATTTCAGTTAAAATGGTTGATTGATTCAACAGTTGAAAAAATAATAGTATCTAGAGTACAAAAAATTTGGTAGAAATCAAGGCTTTTTTTTGCTTTTGTCAGGAACTCAGGATCCTGTATTTTCTGTTTGGAAGAGTATTTGAATAAATTAGACAGAAAAATATCAGAGAAGCATTTTCCGATTAAAAAAAAAAGACAAAAGTTTTATGGATAGGCAAACTTAGTTGTGGCACGAGGAAGGCTGATACAACAACAACAACAACTCAGCCTTATCCCAACTAAATGGGGTCAGCTACATGGATCCTTTCAAGACAAAGTATGGAAAACGGAGGTCCTCACAAGGGGAAGGGAAGTAAGAGAAATGAAGATAAAAATGAACAAATGAGATAATAAAAAAATGAGAGTAAGAGGAAAGAGGCTAGCCAAGAAAAACAGGAAAATCTCAGCTAAATGGTGTTGATAACGTGGATCTTTGCCCTCCAATAGGCTCTATCTAAGGTCATACTTGGCACAAACCCCAAGCTATGCATGTCATTCTTCACAACCTCATCTATGGTCATTTTAGGCCTGCCCCTAGCTCTTTTAGCTCCTTCAATCGGGATCAGATCACTCCTCATTGGGGCATCCCCAGGCCTACGTTGTACATGGCAAACCATCTCAGGCGACATTCTCGGAGCTTGTCGCTGATCAAGGCAACTCCTACATCAGCTCTAATGCGTTCGTCCTCGCTTTATCCTTCCTAGTTTTGCATCACATCCATCTTAACATCCTCATCTCTGCCACACAGCTTCGCTACATGGCACTTTATAACTGCCCAACATCCCGCCCTGTACATCATAGCTGGTCGAACAACAGTCCTATAGAACTTTCCTTTAAGTTTTAAAGCAATGTGGTGCTCACACAGTACTCTGGTCACCCCTCTCCACTTCATCCATCCCACTTTAATTCTTTGTGAAACATCATCATCTAAGTCACAATCAACCCCTTCTACTTGCACCAAAGATCTTACCATTTCCGAAGGAACGGGAGTTACATCTCTTTTCCATTTCCATTCAAGAGTTCTTTTCTTATGTGTTTCCAACTTTCCACACCCCTTTGAGACCTCGAAAAATGGACAAATTCTTTTTCTTATTCTTAGGAACACATACAAGATTCGTCACTACACAAAGGATAACCTTCTTTGTTTATGATAGACCCCAAATATCTAAAATAGTCACTAGGCGGTATCTCTCTCCCAATTTTCACCATGTCATTATCTATCATATTGTGACTAAAGTTACACATCATACACTCCATCTTTGTTCTACTAATCTTTAAGCTTTTTGTTTCCAAGGTTGATCTCCACATCTCTAACTTAGCATTAATCCCTGCTTTTGTCTCAGCCACCAAAACGATATCATCGGCAAAGAGCATACACCACGGTACCTCGTCTTGGATGTTCTTGGTTAATTCATCTATGATGAGCGCAAACAAATAAGGGCTTAAGGCTGACCCTTGATGTAACCCAACCGTAATTGGGAATTCCTTGCCCTGGCCTCCCACAGATTTCACACTAGTCACCACACCCTCATACATATCTTTAATAACATCTATATATTTACTTGACACCCCTCTCTTCGCAAGAACATGCTGGATTAAATCTCTAGGGACTCTATCATAAGCTTTCTCCAGGTCAATAAAGACCACATGGAGATCCTTCTCGATAGCTCTACACCTTTCCATAAGGACCTCAGATAGAGCCTATTGGAGGCCAAGGATCCACGTTACCAACATCATGTAGCTGAGATTTTCCTGGTTTCCTAGGCTATCCTCTTTCCTCTTACTTTCATTTTTTATTTTTACTCTTCGTCCCTCTTACTTTCCTTTCCCTTTGTGAGGACCTCGGTTTTTCTCTACTTTGTTTTGAAAGGATCCATGTAGGGATAAGGCTAAGTTGTTGTTGATTATGGGGATGAGAAGAAAGAAATAAATTACAAGGCCTTTATCACTATTATCCAAACTTCAGGGAAACAATGGTAACATTATCACAACCAACCCAAAAGGAATACTACCCTTCCTCGAGAATTCTCCCCATCCCCTGCCCCAAAAAAAATAAGGAAACAAAACTAAGAATAATTAGTAGGCTCCAGCCTTCTCAAGGTCTATGCAAATTAAGCACTAGTTCATTCACATCAAATATTTTTCAACACTTGGATCCACTGTCCATCTAAAGATCTACAGCATTAAAGACCCTCTTATTTTTTAACATGGGATGCACTTACTTTTGAAGAGGTAGTGATGGAGTACAAGATGTTGTTGAAGATTTCCTCAAACAACTGAAGTCTGCAGCACACGAAAGTCTGGCAGAAGCTGAGATCCCAGAGACCCAAGCCCAACTGACTCTAGAGGTCTTTTATTTACATTGCTATTTTTCTTTTATTTGCCTTTAATATCATTTGCTTTAATTAGGATTCTACGGCTAGTTGCTATGATTTAGGAAGTCGCTATAAATGGGACTCTTAATTTAGTAGGTTTGAATTTGAGTCATGATATACACCCCAATCCAACATGTATTGGAGATTATGTTTGAATTATTAAAATTTCTTTCTCAACTTGTAGAAACAAAAGCTTTTCTCTCACGGTTTGACCTTGAGTTTCATCTGCAAAGTCCTACTATAGATCATTCCTTGGATTGTTGGAAGAAAGACACAATGTTCTACGGTATTTTCTTCTCTAACCTCCATTATTTTCTTTAGTTTTATTTGTTTCCCAGCCTTGTTTGTTGCAACCAATTCTGGACTCCATCATTTGGTATCAGAGTCAACTAGAGATTTGTCATGGCACCCATGCGTAGAGGTGACCACACAGCTCCAGTTGAAACGATCAACCCCGGCATGGAAGAAGAACTCGCTCGAAACCTATCGAAACCACCGAGATATCTCAGTATCGCAGGTTTCCGAGACAAGATAGAGGCGTATTTTTAAAAGAGCACTGGTTTCGGATTGGTATCAATGGTTTCGACCATGTTTCGGTCAAACCACCTTGAACCAGACCTATATAATACCTCATCTCGACCAAGAAAGGCATGTCTCGACTTGGTTTCGACAGAAATCCCTCCAACCAAGGTTTCCCTATGAATGGGAAAAAGTACAAGGTTTTGACTTGGTTTCGGTTGGTTTCGACCAAATCTCGATTTCAGCCAGGTTGAAACCCGAGTTCTTGATCCTTGAACCCCGGAGAGAAGAATCGACAACTTTGCCAACAAGTTACAAATGATCGATTCACCACACATGTTGAATTTAGCAAACCTCTAATGTTCAGTGAGTACCCGGACAAAGAAGGCGACGAACACGGTAGTTTCGAAAGGCTTGAACCACATTTTGCTTAAAAAACGCAACACAAGTTCCACCCACATCACGGCGTGGTAGCAACACTTAAATTGTTCAACAACATCATACAAACCGAGATGGAGGTAGCTTGCACCAAGGTACGTCGGTCCACCTGGCCGCATCACGGCATGCTAACAATGCTTAATCCTTTTTATTTCACGTCATCCAGTAGATCGCACAGCTCTACTCGCTCGACTATATCTATTTTTCTCTCTGTGTTTCCATCCGTAGCTGTCACTCAGAAGGGCTTCTTGATTAGAGAGTATGCATCAAAGATGACAAGTTTCAATATGGAGTAGTCTTTGCCACTCGGTGTGGAGATTGGTCTTTTGAAAAGCTTAGTACGGTCAGTATCTTTGATCCAGGTGGACAGACTAGGAGAGTTGTATTTGATGGGTTGCACCAAGAGACCTTTTGGAGGTCTTCCCTAATCCCTAGTGTCTGTGTTGATTTCACTATCAAGAAACATTCCTATGAGAGATCACGCATGATTAGATCGCCTACAACTCCCAATATTATCCAACCAAGGAGGCTACAATGGCCATGGTCTCCATCAAGTTCATTATGTCTAGTTCATTAGACAAGATTCAATGCATCACGGCCAATGTGATCATCATCTTCAATAGTAGGGTGGTTACATCCTACTATACTGTCTCAGATCCACTTTCCATATTGGCGGGTTTGGTCTACATGATTGTAGGTTTCCACCCCAAGGAGTACCCAAAGATGCTCAACTATGCAATTTACATTAACAACGAAATCTTGAAGGAAAGGTCAAAGATCTCAAGGATCTTTGGTCCACTTTCCGTTTTTCCATTTTGGTTCCTTTCTTTACAAGGACTCTTACAATCATTATTTCCAAGTTTGGTTTCAGTTACCGTGATTGCTGGTTACGAGAAAAGGGAGGATCGAGAGGAATCGAATTTGTCTTTCTTGTCGAGATTTGTTTTCATGAATAAGGCTTGTAGCAGTTCGGTCAGACATGGAAACACAATCCATAGTTCAAAATCTCGCCAAGATCTCAAAAAACTCGAGAAACTCGAGCTGGTTGAGACAAAATACCATACGAATTAAAAAAAATGCACAGTTTCAAAAATCTTGGTCGAGATTTTGGTACTTTCGAATATCTCACCGAACTATCGGCAAATTGCTACAAAGCACTTTATAAAAATGCACTAACTCAATTCATATTTCGAGATTTTGAACTCTCTCGCCAGAGATGGTGTTGTTTTGATCTGGATAGGGGGAAAAATTGGTTTCTTCACTTTTTGGCCACATCATATGTCATGCAGACAAAGAACAATGCACACCATCTCCATCGGACAAGGAGTGGTCTCGATCCACCACGTCATAGTTCATATCACTAGGCAGTCACTTGTTGGGAGTCGGGACTTGGGACTTAGGAGACTTATGTATTATTGTTCACTGTACTTGGTACATGGTAGTTGGCACTTGGTATCACAGTGTCTATGACAGTATGAGTGTATGATAGTATGAGTGTATGACTTATGTATTATTGACTTATTGTTCACTGTAATAAGTAATGTAGTTTGTAGTAGAAACTTTAAATCTTTAACTATTTCTTTTCAAGATTATGTGTCTTCATCGATTATTGCATAATTTACTTGTTTTACTTTCAAACAATGTGTAGAATAGGCAATATTACATTAAGGATTCGGCCTTTACTGCCAATCAAGGGTGCAAATCCAAAACACCAAATTGAGTGGTTTTTTTTTTTCTTTCAATTTGAAGCTTTAAATATGCTTATTAAGCCTAAAACAAGCTTCCCTTAAAGTTTCAGAGCCAACTATGGCCATTTGCCCACCGAAACATACTTCCGAAACAAACAAAAAATAATTGCACTGTCTAGCCGAGATCTCGAGATTTCGAAAAACTCGACCTAGTTGAGATGGCTGTTCGAGACGAATTTTTGAACCCTTGACACAATCTCAAGCCAATAACCAAATGTAGTTTCCGTATCTATAGGTTTCATGATGGAAAAGCTCGCATGGGAGAAGGAAACTTTAGAGTTAGTTTCCGTTTTTGTAGTTTATGGGAGCTTGAAGATAAGGATAGTGCTCTTATAAGGTTTAATATGGAGCATGACTGTGTATAGTGTGTGTCGAACACACATCATTGGATCAGCCCCCTTAATGTGTTTCATGACCCATTTTTGGAAAAGTCTATCTTATTGTCTCAAATTCAACTTCTTCGAGACATGAATATCACCAACAGATCAGATTTAATAACATTTTGCAACAATGATACCATCCAAAAATCAGAAGTGAGGAAATGGAATCTTCTTCTTCATTTAGTGACTAATTTGCTTGGGAAAGGTGCCAAAACGATTCCTAAAACTCGAGGACAAGTTTTCTTTCACCTGGGGAGTGTGATGCAGGTTCAGAATTGCACCTTATTATTTATTTTGATTTATAATTAATTATTTAATGTAATGAGGCATAGTTTTAGGATTCTTAATCATTTCAGATTTTAATTTGGTTGATGGGTCAGCCCAAGCCCATGAATAGTTAATTTAATTAATATAGATCCATAGTAAAGTAGGTTTAGGATGTTTATTATTGCTTTTAATCTCAACTGTAAGAATTTAATTAGATGGGTGGTTGAGATTGATTAGGGTTTCATTAGTGCTTATTTTCCTTTAGATATGTAAGGGTTATGTTCATTTTTGTTGGTTGAATTGAATTGAATTGAATTTTGGAGTTTCTCCCTTTTCGAAGTCTTGAAGAACTTCACTCCTTCCAAGCCTAGAAGAGCTTGTATCGTGTCGGCTGAGCACACCCCGCTCTCTATCATTCCTAGAAGAGTACAATAGTTTGTAACCAAGTTTCCGAGCCTGCATTAGGTAGTCATCACTCATTAACCTCACAAATTCCCAGGAATCATGCGACTTCATTCCCAACATAATGACACCAAAAAAGGCTCTTCATCTCCTCTATTCTCTCTTTAGGTGGCACAAACATATTTTCCAACTTAACCATGTGATTCAATAAAAAATTTGTTCAGGGGGAGGGGGGCATACAAGTGCACCAAGATACCATTCATCAAAATAGAGTATAAGGAACAGCATTTTCATGCAATTAGTAAATCTATATCATATGCACTCCACAACTGAGATGAATATAATCATCCATTGCCCAATAATATTATTGAAATGCACAAGCTCATTGCATAGATTATACAATATTAAAAATTAAAAAAAAAAGACACAGGTTAAATTTCTAAAGAGGAAAAAAAAAAAAAAAAAAAGGTAAGCATAACAAACAAGAAGTTTCTTTATATAAATTCAGCAATTAAACAACAGTACAAAGGCATTGCATTCGAGCCAACTTCATGATCTCATTTCTAATTGATAGATTAATACAAGGCCACCTGGAGAGACAATCAGCCCGTTTAACTCATGAGAACTTAAACTCAACAGAAGTTGGAACAGTAACCACTGCAATGCATTCCAAATAATATCCTCAGCAGAAAGGTGGAGTCCTCATATTCCGAGAGTTCTTTCTTTCCAGAATCAACAGACAGCAGCAGGGCATAAACCCAAACACAATGAACCTTCAGGGCAATTTAAAAAATAATGTCCAGTTGCAGATCAGTCCCAGCCAATTCCAATCCAGATCAGAATCAGATTGCTTGATCCATTGACAGAATCAGACAGATCACTGTGGATCGATTCAAACTTGTACGTTGATCAGCTACCCATTGTATATTCACTAGGGATCAGTCCCAACTCCCAACCAATAACTGAATCAGACAGTATCAACCGATCATTGAAGTATGCTTTAGGCTATGGCCTCTAGTAATTTAGCTATTATGCATCAATGTCATACTAGGAGGGCAGAACCACAGTTGGCCAAATTAGAAAGCAGACAGCATGCAATAACGTCTGCTGAAGGACACCACCTATGCATCATAACTGATTCTCCCTCCTTTTCACACAAACTACACCAATGTAATGCAAACATTTCTAAAACAACAACTGCACTTTTCTTTAGGGGAACTTTGCTTACAGTTTTGCCTATTTGAGTTGGTGTAAAAACATAGATGCAATGACGCACAACAAAAGCAAAGGGAGAAAAACTGCAGGAGGAGAGAAAGACAAGAGAGAGAGAGTGTATTTATACCTCTACAACTTTTCTCAACATTTCATAGTCCTTCTGTAAGATGGACAGATAAAAGCCACTTAAGAAATAAACTTTACTCAATTGTTGTGTGAAAAAGAACAAACTATTCTAGGATTATGGCACAAACATGAGGCCAACCACTTATTGAATGCCTTGATAGTTGGATGCCCAATGTTTGCACCAAAATCAAAAAGCACCCTTAATAGTAAAAAATAGTTCGTAATGCATACCAATCCATCATAAGGCAGCAAGACAGCATGTCTCATGACCATTGACTGCTATTTCATGTATTAGTGGTCAGTTCTTCTTGCTTATGGCCTCATCAAAAAGACCCTCTGTACAGAGAGGAAAAATAGAAACAATGGAGCTGACCAGCACAAGCTTTACAAAAGCCTGATAGAAAGAAACAGGTAATTCACACTTGACATAACTACAAGATCGCGCCCCAAAGCCATTATAGAACACTAGACAAAGTAAATAACGGAACCGATCCCATTTAGTTGGGATAAGGCTGAGTTGAGTTGAGACAAAGTAAATAACGGCTACAACAATGTTGTGCTTATTGGCCAAACAGAGGAAATTATAAATAAAATAAAATAAATAAATCTACCATCTATGATCTTATCCCAATTAAAGAAGAAAAAATTCTTGATACTTTTGATATCCCAAAAAAGGAATCATCAAATTCACTGACCCAACTTTAAAAAAAGAACCGTGCAAGAAACCAATATAAAATATGCATAGAAAGAAAAGCCATAGAAACAACCGGTCCCTTTTCATTTTCAACAACATTAACCAATTTAAACATAGATATTGGACTTGAATCAACTAACAGTTAAACTCTAATGCAGCTTGAAAGGTATAAGAGCGCACACACCACATCAGCAATAGAAACAGCTGCTCAGGTATAATCAAAAGAATAAAAGCGTAAAACAGGAAGCCTCAATTATTTCATATGAAAAAAGCTCCCCATCACTTAAGAATGCACCATAGCCGCATTTTCAGTTATTTATTTTTTTTGGGTAGAAACCACTGCCGCATTGAGTGCCATATATAACGAAGCAATCAAGCTTACTTCACCAATTCTCACAAACTAACCGCTTCCACAGTTACAACCACCACAACCTCAGTCATTAACAATAAAATTCAAATAGAATTCACCCACATAAGTCCAGACAAACTACTTCAGAACAAATCGCAAATATTATGACCAAAAATCATTCCGAAAGCGAAGTAAAAACTTGAGAAACTCAACCAAACTCTAAGCTATTATCCTATCAGACGGAGAATTCCAAAAGTACAACGAACTTCACAAAAACCCTAGCGACAAAACACATAGAACAAGCACAGAAAACACCGAAAATAACTAAAATAACCGCTTCTGAAGTAGAAAACAGCAAAAGACAATGAATTAGGGCAAGAGAACATAAAACGAAAAAAAAAAATCACAGAGAAAATTAGACAAACCAAACCTTCTTCTTCCACCCTTCCGGCGCAGGGAGCTCAACCGAAACCACCTCAACTTTGTTTTCCTGCTTCTCCATCTGAGTTTCGTTCTCTGTACGCACGATTTCCTCCTTATCTACAACGCTCGCCATGATCGAGTTTCCGCTTTGCTCCAAAAAAAAAAAAATCCAAACAAAAAAGAAACGAAAACAGCAGCGTTCCCGCTCTCAGTGCTCCGAACCAAATAACATGAAAAGCCAGATATCTTTAATTTTTTACAAAATTCCAGTATTTATATGTCTCTGTTAATTAACTCTCTCTTATCTTCAAAAAGAATCCAAAACTGTATTGAAATCTCGGACTCGACGTCCGGACCGGATGGTTCAGGACTTGGAAGTACGGTAAAGTGAACAAAACAAAAACTATATTTTGAAATGGGTGTGGTTTGGTGTACTTTTTGTGGTCGTTGACGAGTTGATTTGACGATTAAGTCCCTCGGAGTCTGCAACGTTCCCGTAAAGTAAGGCCATGGAGACGTTACTGGACATGTGGGGACCATGTGTGCTCCCGCGGAAACCGTTGTTTGAACTGTGAGCAACTGAACACTGAGCAAGCAGAGGCGTTACCGGTTACTCCAACCTCCTTTCGAACAAAAAAAAAAAAAGGAAAAAACTGTGAGTAGAATGTGTTAGGCTCTTCGTGCAAATTGGATTCTCTATTGTTGAGCTGTCCAGTGGGAACCTACTGCCAAGACATAATAAGGCGATAAATTACCACCTTACCTCCACTCGGGCAAATTAAAATTTTCATCGAATAAAATTTTATGAGGTACCACAAATGTCTCGTAAAATTTAAGGTCTATATGGTCATAAAACTTTCCTCGCAAATGTCTCGTATGTCCATGGTTCTAAAAGTTGGTTAACCTTTTGGGATTGGTGTGTGATTTGTGTGATTATACTTTCATCAAAAAAAAATAAAAAATATTTACAATATGTCAATGCCTTAACAAAATGACCGAAAGATCATTGAGAGATGCCTTCGATCTGCATTACCTTTTTTTACATCATTCACGGAGAGAAGGTGATTGAGAAAGATGATTGCGAGAAGGAGGGAGAGAAGAATCTATTGACACTACATACAAGTCGTTGTTGTCTCTACAGTTACACTTGCAAGACTACTTTTGATTAAGGATTTAATTGAAGTTCCAAATTTTAATGATTTCTTTGAAAGAACAATCAAAGCTTTTTTTTTAATCCCGAATATTATCTGGGACCCGAGAAAGCCCATAATATTTTATTAAAAAATAATAATCAAATCATCAATTACAATGGGGGACATAGCCCGCCTTACCCCAACTCAAGGAGACAAAAGAAATTCTCTCACCACTCCACACCACAGAAAATAATACCTAAAAACTACAAAATACAAGAAAAACAATTAGTACCTAAAGACTGGCAAACCAGCCTTCTCTGAGAATCTGAGTAAGATCAGGAGGAAGCTCCCGATGCGAGTGGAAAGCAGTACATAACATTAACTCACAAGCCAAATTCGTCAAAAAATCAGCAACAAGAACAATCAAAACTTAAGAGTGGTAATTTTTTAATAGGATTCTTTTAAGAAATTTTGAACTCGGGTTATGATACTCTTGAAAAAAATATTTTCTCTATCCCCATTACGTGTGAATTATTTTACATAATATTTTACCTCTTGAAAATAAAAAATTATAAATTTTTTCACATATAAAAATTTACTTTAAAAAATTTCCGTGTAAAATTTCCATGTCTCAATTTTTTTACTCAAACAAACGAAGACTAATTGAAAAAGGTATCTCTCTAAGGGCATAAATTGTAAGAATGCCTTGCAATCTAGCCATTGTCATAAATATCCTTAAATCATCTATACATTGTAAGTAGCCTTTTAAAATGCCATTTTGCCGCAAGTGGAAAATCATAGTTGGAAAATTCGATTTTGACTGGGGCGAGTCGTCTGAGTCGAGTCAAATTTTAAAATTTTTGATTAAGAGTCGTGTAGACTAGGTCAGGATAAATGGTCCGAGTCAAATAAGACTTGGTGTTTTTACCAGAGTCATGACAAAATTGCCGAGTTTAATCGTTTTTAAAAAAATCATAAAACCAGTTCACAAGGTAGTCATTACCGTCTTACATGGGGTTGGGTTTTGCCCCCCATGTGTTTAGGCGCAGAGACTAAGCCCCCCACACAGAGAACATTTCTCTTAAAAAAGTAGTCTTTCAATGACAAAGAAATATAGATCATATGGTTTAATTTGACACAAATAATAAATTAATAAACTGATTTTTTTAAGGAAGAAAAGAAAGTGAGATTACAACAGAAAAAAAAAAAATAAGAGGAAGGAATAACATACACAACGTTTTTAGAGGCCGTCAGCCTTACTTTCTCCGTTCTAGTGTTTTTAGAGAAAATTTTTTTTTTGTAAACAAAACTTTAATGATAAGAACGTTTAGTGCACATGGATTCTGAATTATAAGTTTCATGGAATGAAAGTGGGCTAAATAGTTACATAAGTTAAAAACCAAACCCTCTTGACAAGGGAGTTAGCTACATTATTTTTCTCCCTTGAAATAAAAACAAAAATACATACTAAACTAGATGGCAAATTGCTATACTAACAACGTCTCCAAAGTCTCCAAATTGTTTCTTAAGTACAAACAAAAAAGATTATTCTCTAAATTGTTTCTTAAGTACAAACGAAAAAAATTGTTTAATAAACTAGTTTATATAAAACAACACAAGCATTCCAATGGCTAGGTCATCTCATCTGTCTTTGGTGTGGTTTAAGGTATCGAAAGTCAGATTGGGATTGGTCTCGGTCAATACCGATTAGGATCTCCCTGAATCGGATGAAATTGCCCTTGTTTTTTTTTTATTTTAATAAAAAACAATTTGTATTACTTTTTCACCCTTGGATTGTACCAATAGATCGATATCAATTCGATCAATATTCGGGATCGGCCTTCGCCTTGCTTGATACTGATCTGATCCTATGATTACGAATCATGCTTTGGGAGCATTGGGTCAATAGAGTTTAGTCAGTCCAAGCTTCTATGGATTTCCCACCCAGTAGCAATGCTCCTTAGATCCGTTGGAGAAGTCGCCTCGCTTCTGCTTCAATCTCATTTCGTATCAGACCATAATCCATACCCATAAAAATAAACTGGTTTTCACAAATAACAATGGATGTCCACCCTGCTCATGTTTAAATGCCACTAAAAATAAGTATAGGATGCTCTATGATAAGCAAGTCACTATAGAGGGGAGAGAGGAGAGGGAAGGTATGGTATGGGGCTAAATGCAAATTAGAAGTCCATCAAGAAATGTTTTTTAACACTACAATAGGGTTCAGAACGAGCCTTATTATACACAACATGATTTCTACAAATCCAAAATAAAATACAATGACATCGCAAAAGACACTAAAAAACCAACTACAATCAAATGAGGAGAAGGGTAGGATTTCTTGTTAAACAAAGATAAGAAGAGATTCTTTTTTTGGTGAATCACTAATATATCCAACAAAGCCCAAGAAACAAAGAAGTCCCCTTATGTTGCCGTTAGAATCTGAATCGTAATGCTGAAGCAAGACCTCTACACCACAGATCAAGAACTGATCAAGAGAGAGTGTCAGAATAGACTGTAAGGTGAACTCTTCGATGCTTAAGTCAGAACTCCGAATAAAAGTTAACATGGACTGGGAATTGAGAGAGCAATTAATTGAGTGTGATTGATAGTGTCCTTTACCTCGTACCTCACCTTCCTATTTATAGAAGAAAAGGTTGGTGGAGTCCTATTCCTAATTGGAATCGAAAAAGGAAAGTTTCATTGTGGATCCTTCCCTATATGGCAGTGGTGAGTCAGAGATATGAAGAATCTAGATAGATGTATTCCAACTTTTCGCTTTGGTTCTACCACTTGTGGACTATTCATTGGCTGGTCATTTTTATGCATATCACCATACCAGGAAATGGGGGGAAAGCAAAGATTTATAAAAAAATAAAAAAGGAAAAATAGTTGTACAACTGATGTCAAACCTGACTTAAAAGGGAGGAAGCACTATGATCTATGAGCCCTATAGGTAAACCCCAAGAAGAAACCATGAACCTATTGCGAGGATTGTCAATAAAAGAGTCTTGGGTGGCTTGCACCTTGCCCCTGAACTCAAATGAGATCGATTCCTATATTCGGTGAATAGATCTTGATAAGAGATTTAAAATACAGGCACTAGAGAATTTCTCAGTTCTCAGACCTAATAATACCCTTGTAGCTCAAAGTCTTTTAGAAAATCACAAGGGAAAAAATGTACCAAAGTGTTTTAAGTTCCCTTTCACAAAAGGCACAAAGATTATCTAACTAGATTCACATGGATCTAGATCGAATCAACTACGTCGGATCAAATTCTGATGAATCTTACTCAAGAAAATCGACGGTTTGATGAGATGTATCGAAGAGAGTCGGAAGTCACATTGGGCTACTTGGGGTGGAGTTCAAATTTATTAACATCTAAGTAGATCCTGGACTGAATGCTTCACATTGAAATAATGATCGATAACATGACCTTTCTGAGTATGATAATAGCAATACAAGTCGGATCGTACCATCTTGGCTTTGGATCTAACATGTGAATCCCTCCATGGGCATTTTGACTTGTGGTCTCAAGTTCCCTCCGAAGTATTGACGGTTGGAATGCTTTCATTATGTTTTTCAATGGGCGGGCCAAATACGGATCTAAGGCCATCAGCCAATCATGAGCGGCACCAGAAAGTGAGAACTAGAACACCTAAACTGTTATCCTCTCCTGTTACAGCACAGCTGCAGCAGAGGACACCTGCCTATTTGCTCATCCATTAAGTCACAAACTCAGCTGCCTAATGAATGACCTCAAACGGACCTGGGGATCACCCCCTTCCATCAAACTTACTAGAAGTCCACTTGAAACGATCAAACAATCTAACTAGAGGAAAAAAAAGTGACTTCACTCTTTAGGTAAAGAAGAGAAACCCTTATAATTGGCTTTTGTGCACTGACACGAACCTTCAGCTCTGGTCCGATCGGGTTTATTCTTTTGTCGCAAAGCTTCAGCCCCACAAAAACTCCCTTACGTTAGCATAAAGGCTAAAGCAGAACTGAGGAAGGAAAGTACCAAATTGGCAGGCCATACCATAGCTGTACCTCACGTGCATAGGCTCAATTAGGATCTTCAAATCCCGGCAAGCTTCCTGTAAAAGTGAACTTAGATGACAACCACCTAACCAATTACCCACCCAACAAATATCACATTATGTGTGGTCCTACCTAGTCCTTCCACCCCCCCCCCCTCCCCCTCTCCACCACACATTTTTTTTTTTTCACACACAGGTGAAGAGGTTGGCCAAACAACAATCTGCCCCCTAGTCAAGACTTGATAGAGTTTCTTCTAATTTAATTGCCCAAAACCAACCACAAAGAGTTGTAAAAGCATATACATCGCCCCAAAACCAGTTCGAAAATGAATTTTTCTACTCAAATTTTAACTTTTGAAAGGAAGAGTTTCATAGATATCCGAAGTTACAGATGGAAGTTAACAGACACGAATCAACAATCATTTACACAGACCCCAACCAAAACCACCAACCCCTAACCCCAAACAAGAAACAAAAAATTGACAAAAGTCTCTCACACGCAGGACACGTTGATGATTAAAGTTGGCTCCGGTTCCCTGCTTGGTACAGAGAAGGAAAGCTCTCAAAACGCAAATGGGCTCTCTTCGTTTTTTAACCCATCCACTTCTTCAAGACTCAACCTAACCTACATTCCCACAAGAGAGTTACTAGTTAGAATAATCACAGTTACAATTTGTACACATACCCCCAAACCCCCCCCCCCCCTCTTCAGGACATTCTTCCCTAATACGCTGCTACTGCAAATGCCATTGGGATGACTATAGTTGCTGCAGCAGCTGCTGCTGCTTCTGGTGGTGAAGTTACAAGCTCAGGCTCGGGCTCGGATTTGGACTCGGGCTCAGGCTCAGGCTCAGGTGTTGGCTGTAGAAACTCAGTGTAGTGAAATTCAATCTGTAGTCGATGATGAAGAGGTGTTGATGCCATAAATCCCTTCTTGATATCTACTTGTAATTCCCTTAGAGGAATAGCGGCCAAGAAGTTCTTGATGTATTCCTTACATGACTCCTTCCCGCTGCACACAACCTCCTCTTCTCCTTCACTGTATTTTGATTCCTCTGGCTTTAAAACTAATGGTCCAGCAGCGGCATCCTCCTTGAGGTTGTTCTGCTGGGGCAGCTTTGCAGATTCGGCTGCTGTTGTTGCCTTCTGCTGAGCCCCAGCAGTTTTTCCCTCTGACTGTGCCTCCTTAGGCAATCTGTGGATTGTTGTGTCCTTGTCGAATTTTAGAATGTATGCCTCTTTGCACCCCTCATAGAGCCTTTCCCCTAATGTGTCAATGATATAGTAAGCCTCTGGTTCAACCTTGAGAACAAAAAAGTGGTCATTCCAGCTGACAATGTACACCTGGGGATCACCATTGCTGGGGCAATTTGATCCAGCATGGCTGATCTCATCCCAAATGTTGTCAAAAGACATAGCACCATGAAGGAAGTCAAAACCACCATCTTCCATGCCATCCGGATGGAAGAAACCAATGAACGACTTCTGAGGGGCAACAGATAGAGGCCGGATCTTGGCCTGGAGGACTGTCTCAAGATCGAAGTGCTTGTCAGGAAACCGCTCCCTATAGCTCTCATTCTCACAGAGGTTTCTCCACTCTAATGAACCTTCTCTGATCAGGCTGTCAAACTGGGACTTAATAGGCATGTCATTTCGGTTGTTCTGGAACCAGTCAGCAATAACAGCAACCAGGGCTGTGCATGCGCTTTCTCCTGCAGCCCGCCCACTTCTTTGATCAATTGCAGCATAGAAAACTCCAGTCTGTAGCTTCATGTGTCCATCACGGCTTGTTATTTCCTTATGCTCCCAGCTCCCCACTGCAAAATTATCATCCCCAAATTCGGACACTGATGACCTATTCGCAGTTGAATCCTCATCTGCCTTGGACCACTGTCAAGAAGAAGCCATATTTATTTTTAGAACCTCGTAGTATTACAAGAAGCATATTATTTTTGCTAAATAGTAAGTAATAGAACAAACATGAAACACACACAAGATTATCCACAATGGACTACAGGAGGAAACCATATTTGCTAGACATACAACAAAATTGCAATTAATGTCATAGACGTTAACATGTCTAATTTTATGACATGTTGAGATCACTATTTCTTGCTAGATGATCAAACAATTCAATTCCATGGTTCAGTTAACTTCTAGGACTGTAGCAAAAGCAGTCCCAGTAATGGGTTTAGTGATTCCTGAAAACAAAAAATGCTGATTTCAGATGGTACCTTAAACCTACTCAAGCCAGTGACTCTCTCTTGGCTTCACTTCCCTAGAACTTTACCATTGATCTTGGCTGGGAATTAACCCAAGAAAAAAAAAATCGAGAAAAATGTGAGCAAAGGATTCTTACCCCTCGATTGGACTCATCAGAGGAACTGAGCTGCCGACGATCAAAATCAATGTCATCCCCACCTTCTTCTGCATAGGCTTTCTTCAAAAGTGGTTCCCCCTTTGTTTTAGGAGATCTGAAGCTCAGTTTCCGTTTCCTCCAAGGCAAGATGCTCCTCTTTGAACTCTGCTGTAGAGATTGCTGTGAAACTGATGCCATTGACTCCAAATTCAAGGACCCCACATCAGATTTGCGATTGCTGTAGTAAATCCAGTCCCCATTCTCTGCATTGATTCTCATCTCGGAGTAAAATAAACCTCCAACACAGTTTGCATGGGCCAATGTACCATAACTGAATGATTTCCTGAAACTAGCATCCACCTTCTCATCCTCCAATTCTCCACCATCATAATCATCCGGTGAGTCTGTGTCAAAAAGATATGTGCAGTCACCATCGTCGCTTCTTGGGGAGCTTCTGCCCTCGCTACCCTCTTCCTCACTGCCTGCCTTCTTCACTCTTCGAGTAGACACATATTCAGTAAGTATTTTTACTCTTCGCAGACCTGCTTTAAGGGCAGAAACTTCATCTTTCTCAATTGAGACGATTTCGCCAGTTGGGGGTGATGGTGGAAGAGGAACCATAGATCTCTGCATCATCTCACCAGGTTCTTGGGTGGCTCTTAATTCCAATAAACTAAGAGACATCTGCAACAAGGATAAAGGTCAAGGTCAAAAATTTTAAGACCTCAGAAAAGGAAATGTAGACATAGGAAATTAACAAAGAAAATATTTAAAATAGGCAACTAAAGAGAAAATATTGAGATACTCAATGGAAACACCAACCACAGCACATTACAAATAATAATTGATGTTCCCATAAAAAAAAAATAATAATAATAATAATCAACATTGAAACATACTACAGGATACTTACACAGATAACAGGACGAAGCTCAGTACTACCACCAGGCTGAATGAGAGGGATATTAATTTCAAGCTCATTCCCTTCAGCTGCAGAAGCAAATTCTGCAAGGTTTAAAGTTGTTGCTCCAACAACAGAGACCTTATTCTTTTGCCCTTGTTTCGAGCACTGATCAAGGGGGAAAAAATTAGAATAAGTCCACATGCTTAAGAAAGTTAACTAGTAGCTATTTCAACTCATGCATACAGAAAATACAATACTAAGAAGCTAGATATTGCATGCAAAAATGTTTCTATTTTCCTTTTTCTTTTTAAACATGGCAATATGGCATTACAAATGCAAAGCCCAATATCATTTAATTTTCAAAACTAAAGAGAGATAAAAACAACCAAGGAAAAAAGGATGAAAACATGATCAATGCCCAGCAACAAAAAGGTAAATATCAACTCTAGCAAAAACCAACAAAAAAATTCTGAAAAGTAGTGCACAACAAAGGTTTTCAAGCAATGAAATGGAGAAGCATTAGAATGGTCAGACAAACGGAAGGAAATAACACAAGTAAATGATGGGTAAAATCCAGTACCATCTGCTACCATGTACAACTTTAAAACTGGCTACGACCTAGATAAAATAAAAGAACAACGCCCCATGTAAGAAAAGGATTATATCCCATTTTGAAAAGACCTTTTCTTCTGGGCACTACAAACAATGGAGGGGGAGATTATGACCCTTGATTACTCCCAACCACATCTGCCCCGCCGAGCAGAAAAATATACAAATGAACGTGATACCCTGAACATTTTTCTTTACACTTGTGATAATTTAATTGATGGCTAATCCTCGAAAGAGAGAGAAGTATTCGACAAAACTTAGGACTTGCATCAATCCAGTTCTCCATCAATCATCAAATTGCTAAGATCCCAGAGCAACAAATAGCAGAGGACATCAGCAAATTTCTGCTATCTGTGAGCTCAAAAAAGGATGAAATACCTGATTCCCTTATACACCCCACTCCACTCCCCCCAAAAAATTC
This sequence comes from Telopea speciosissima, assembly GCF_018873765.1. Classification (NCBI taxonomy): domain Eukaryota; kingdom Viridiplantae; phylum Streptophyta; class Magnoliopsida; order Proteales; family Proteaceae; genus Telopea; species Telopea speciosissima. Next base: position 17,787,411 of record NC_057922.1, read on the forward strand.
TTATGCCCCAAAAGTGCAGAAACTCTGATACTTAAATCACAACACAATCCCGCTCCCCAATTGAATAAACTTCGAACAATAATCAACAAGTCAAAACTAGATCATCAACCTAAAAACGTTACCAACTGCAACTGAAATTCTAACAGGTACTTATAAACATAACACAGATACTCCATAGCAGTGACGTCAAAAGCTTCAAAGAATTCCTTTTTCCAAAATATCCAGACTGAAAACTGAAAACTGAAAGATGATTTTATCCTTACAAGTTACCAAACAAAATCGTCCATTTCCACGAGAAAGTCATCGAAGATAATACTATACATACGTCCATCAAGAAAGACGAAAATCCGACAGAAGAAACTTAAGACTAAGAAAGAGATGCTCCTCCCGTGATCCTGTTCTTTGCTTGTGAGAAATCGAGATCAACAACCCGTTGCTTCCACAGGCAAAAAAACAAAAAAAAAAAAAGTCCATGGACCAAAAACAGGGAGGAAGGAGAAATGTTAAAACCAAAGAAGAACAGTAGCACTTTCATTGAAAACCCTGCGGAAGATTAAAAAAAAATACTTGCCTACATTAACAAAAACAAAAAAATCATTAAACATAAACTTTCATTGATTCAGCAAATGATCAAATCTTCGGAGACTCAAAAAGAGAGAGAGAGAGAGGGAAAAAACAAGGTAAAACAGAAAACCAGAAACTCACAATAAGGACGGTGAATGCGATCTCCCACGGATTGAAAGTGTTGTCCTTTTGAGCAGTAAGGTTACAAACGGAAAGAAACTCCTCGTTCCAATGAACAACGCCATCACTTTGCATATCCTCCTCCTTGGTGAAGTTTCTCTTCACTGTCCTCCTCAGGGAAGTCAAACCGTTCTTCGAGCCTTTCCACTTGATCTCCACCACTAATCTTGGCACCTCCGCCACCAAATTCTCTCCTTCCGCCGGAACAACTGGAGGAAGAAACCTTTCAAGTCTTCGGAGAACCAGCTTGACTTCGAATTTCTTCAACAATAGAGGTGGCCATGGCCGCCATTTTATCATCTTAACCACCATTACCCCTCTGATTAAGAAAACCAGAACTTAATCTTCCTAACAGAACACCCCTCCCCCCAAAAAAGGAGATTTCTCAGAGATAACACTCAGACGAAACCCTAGAAACTCCGGAGATCTTCACGAAACGGCACGAGATTCAAGAACCCACAAACTTTCAGAAGCACACTAGACTGAGACAGCCGCAACGAAACGAAAAGTTTAGATCACAGAGCAAAATCGCTCAAAGTCGTCAGCGCAAAAAACAGGGCTCCTCCTCCTGGTCTCTGGAAAAAGATTCCCCAAACGAAAACGAAAACAAAAACTCTCCAAAGATTGAACCTATAATATCCCCCGGACGTAGATTATATATATATAATTTCTCTCTCTGAGTTTTCTGCAATGAGAAGCTCTCTTTCTGTCTCTTTTTTAGTCTTTCCTGGTTCTCGCAAGTACCTCACTCTTGGAGCTCAGAGAAACAAACCTGCCGAATATGCCGTTATTTATAATAAACAAACTGATTAAATTAATAATTTCCAAAAATTTCTCTCAGAAACAACGACTCGAAAGTTGAGAGAGAGAAGAGGGGTTGCGGGAGAGAGGGAAGTGGCCAGTGGGGGACCCGGGCAATAACAGCTAATTCGGCTTTAATCTTTGCTTTGCTCACAGGAACTTCTATTCTTTTTTATTTTTTTTTCACCCCCTTAAACTAACGGCATGGTAAAAAAAACTTGGTTAAGTTTAACGGCGTGGTAATTATAATACGGGGCTACACTACAGACTACAGAGTGATGATGTAACGAATACGTGTACCGTTTAGTCTAAGGCTACACGGGCCACGGATGCGGAGCAATAGTTTCGGGCCTTCGGCTATGTGTTTAATCATTTCAGTTTTTTTTTTTTTTCTAAACTTGAAATCTACATGTCACGGCCATAGAGTGAAAAGGGAAAGTCCACTAATTTCTTTGTCTCTTACTTGGTGGTGTTTCCTACACCCTCTCACAGGATACCGTGAGATGATGCCTCTACCCTCTGAGTAGATACTCAGGCGTACTCACCCATTGGACCAGATGCTTGTGTAGAGATATGCAACCAAGTAAAGATCTCTTGTCCAAAAAAAAAAACAAGGAATGCAAAGTGGTGTTGTGCGTGGCCGCATGATCTTTTCGCGTCGAGCTATGTCTGGGCGCAAGTACATGACCACACACAACATCAATTAGTGTTCTTTCACCAAAAAATAGAGGAAGATTATTAAGAATAGATAAAATTTTGATAATATATATATATATACCACATGGCCAAAATCCATTGGCATTCAAAGTTTTATAGAAATGATGTGGATATCATAATCTAGGGAAAAACTCATTTGATGTGGAATGTTGCGTTTGGAAACCTCCACCCAGTCTGCTCACAGATGAGCCTGCAAAAAATCGAGTTAGTACAAGAGAGCCGATGTGACTTCAGCCGAAGACTCTCTGATGCTTAAGTCAGATCTCCAAACTCATAGTAGTTTAACGTAGCAAAAATTGGATCCCTTGTTTAGAGCCCGTACCTGGGTATTTATAGCGTAGCCTTGAAGGCGTGGGGAGAGTCCTCGTATGGTAGGAGCTTGACTTCCATTGGGAGACCTCTCAGCAAAGTCATATTCGGAATGGGACTCTTGGTTAAGCAAGAGTCCTTATTTGGATGGGAGATAGTTGTGTGGATCTCTAACTGCCCGATCCGCTGACTCAGTTTATCCCGAGGATATAGGGATTTGCTGACATGGCTCCGCGCTTCACGGGAGTAATGGTTATCGCTTCAGTTCATGACTCGGCTTAGTACGTCTGATCGCTAAGCCTCGGATGCCTCGGTGGTCCCAGTTTTGACCAAAATTGATGCCTAATGGTAGAGCTATCAGGACTTGTCCTTACACCCCAGCATAAGGGGGTTTTGTCTAACTTCTGATCCTAGCGAGCTCGTCCCGAAGTCCGAGAGTGAAGTGCTCGGCCTAATGCCCGAGGGTACATGGCTCGGTTTTGGTGCCTGAGTGTACAAGGCTCGGCTTGGTGATGCCTTGCGTCATCCAACCTTGGTGGGTCAGTCCTATCACTCGGATGTGGGCCCTTTTCTGTGGGCTTACCAACCCTATCTGCTCGGCGCTTGCAAACCCTCTGTGGTCGACACCTAGTTCTTTCATGGACCATGTTCTTTCATTCGGTTCTGGATTGGCTATGTGTCACTTTCTGAGTGGTGGTAATTTTTATGACTCATTAGATTACGTGACAATTTTGATTGTTAGACAAATAACACATGGTTTGGCTTAGCCACAAGTCAAATTTTAGAATGAGTGATTTAATCAAAATACCTTCTTGTGTATGGGCAAGCATCTTCATGTATGTCCATGATTTCTACAGACTACTCGCCCATAGTCCGTGGAATTTGGAAACTTCTATTTTGTCACTTTTGGTAAATTTTGTTTGGATTAAAATTTTACATGTGAACAAGAACAACAACACTTTTTACTGAAAGAAAAAAAACAAATAAAAAAAAAAAACAAAAACAAAAACAACAGACCTTCAGATCTACCTGTCCATTGTCCATAAAATATGAACCCATTCGATTTGCTTCATTGTAGATATTTTGGGTCTTTTTGAAAAGCTTTTCCCTATAATATATTATTAGCCTAATAATATCTACTTCAATCCAATTCTCTCAATGGATTGTTGTAAAAGCTTTTGAAAATTAGTTGAAATTTCAACTTTAGTGAAGCATTCAAACCATTGCAAAAATGCAAAAGGGAAAAGCAAAAGCTTAGCTCAACACAAAGTGTTTTATGTGTCATTAATTTATGGGTAAAGTACACGTATCCCCTTATAATGCACCCAATATTTCTCGTATCTCCCTAAGCGGCTTAATATTTCACGTGCCACCCTTCAATATTCCATGTACCACCCTTGCTTTACACCCCAAATGCCAGATAGGTCCAATCCGTTAAATACCACCGTTAGATGCCAAAATTTTGACCATTTTACCCTTTGCTCCATTTTTTTAAATTTGAAAAGACTTAATTACCCTCACTTATTTGTTGCCCTAAACTAATTCAAAATGATCATTTTACCCTTTGTTTTATTTTTATAAATGAAAAGATCTAATTGCCCTCATTTATGTATTATCCTAACCTAATTTGAAAAGACTATTTTACCCCTAAATACTTGTTCATAAAAATCCCAAAATGCCCTCATCTTTCCCAAATCATCATCTTCTTTTACATACCCACCACCACCGCCACCCCCACCACTGCCACCCACCATTGGCTTTGGGTTCTAAGACAAATGAGAGAAACAGAGAGCAGCAGAGTGAGGGAGTAAAAGAAAAAAGCTTGAAGCTTCCTTGAGCCGGGGTAGAAGACTCTCGTCCAACATCGTCTTCTTCTTCTCCACTTCTCCTTGTTTTATTTTGATTTCTTTTCTTACCATCTCCATCGCATTTCTGAGACCTACCAAATCCATTTGTTTTTTGTTTTCCCATCTTTAAACCCCAATCTCCAATACCCTATTCTCCCTTATCCATCTAAAAACCCATCTCCGAGAGATGAAATCCCTCTTTTAATCTCCACCGAACCCACTCCTTTATCTTCAATTCCTATTTTCTAGTTTTTATTCCATATCAAACCCCGCCCATCTCTTTTCTCTTTCCACTCAACCAAACCCAAATCCAACACCGGAAACCTTTTTTATTTTCTCTTTGATTACCCCAATCCCATAACCAGAACTCCATCGTCCCATCTTCTCCCTTCTCTCATATTCTTCACCCCTTTTTTATTTTAAGTATTAATATGTCTGTAATAATCCTCAGTCGCTGTTACTTGAAATTTCTGCAATCGAACGTGGGTCACCATTCATCTTCTCAGCAAAGGTGTTCTTCGTCTCAGTGATCGGTTGTTGCAAGTGTCGGATCGAGGAGAAGCAGCCTTGCAGGATTCCAGATTTTATTCAAAAAAGGGTTCCCTTTAGTTCACGGCGGCAGCGGCGGCGTAGGTAGCGGCGATTATCGATTGTCGAGTTGGGTGGCAGTGGTGGCGGTGGTGGTGGTGGGTATGTAAAAGAAGATGATGATTTGGGGAAGATGAGGGCATTTTGGGGTTTTTAGGAACAAGTATTTAGGGGTAAAATAGTCTTTTCAAATTAGATTAGGGTAATACATAAATGAGGGCAATTAGGTCTTTTCATTTATAAAAATAAAACAAAGGATAAAATGATCATTTTGAATTAGTTTAGGACAACAAATAAGTGAGGGTAATTAAGTCTTTTCAAATTTAAAAAAATAAAGCAAAGGGTAAAATAGTCAAAATTTTGGCATCTAACGGTGGTATTTAACGGATTAGACCTATTTGGCATTTGGGGTGTAAAACAAGAGTGATACGTGGAATATTGAAAGGTGGTACGTGGAATATTGAGCCGCTTAGGGGGATACGAGAAACATTGGGTGCATTATAGGGGGTACGTGTACTTTACCCTTAATTTATAGACATCTCATGTCCATAAATTGATTAAATGATTAATTTGATCAATTCAACACATTCAATTAAATTACTATTTCCCGCGTATCATTTAATCCATAGAATTTTAATTGTTTATAGGGTCATTACGTGTTCCCACGTTTTACTCCAACATAATCAAAGGAAAAACAGATAGAAAAAACTTTTTTTAGGTTTCATTTGGAAAGTGCTTGTATTTGATTTGTCATTTTAAAGAGTCAATGTTCAAAAACTAATACTAACTTGTTCTTCTTCTTTTTTGAGAAAAAAAAAACATAAAGAGAAGGATGAGAAGTGGCCAAGGGGTTACAAAAACGCGTTCAGACTTCATATTTTTTTAATTATTTTTGATAAGTCAATAGACTAATTTTAGTCTTATTGTAGTTTTTGTTGATTCTCTCAATCATAGGGAAGGATTCGGCTCCTCTCCAGGGAGTCCAGCGCCTAGGGAGTGTCCAGGGGGCATCCAACGGTTGAGCTATGCTGCACACATCTTAGTGTACATCTAGGGATGTGTGCAGCACAACCCAATAGTTGGATGCACCATGGGCATGCTGGACTCCTTGGAGAGGAGCTCAATCTCATAGGAAAAGTTTTCTAACAAAAACACCTAACTATTTAAACAAGTAAAACTAGATCTTAAATAATAAATCTTAGCAATCTCACATTGATAAGAACAAGTAGAGATGCCAATGTAAAACAATGAGATATTTTTTAAAGACCACTTAGTTATTCATGGTTAAATTACGTCTTTATTGTTTTTCAATTTCTAATATATATATATATATATATATATATAAAAGGGTGAGTAGAAGCAACATTGTCAAGGTGACCCCAAGGTCTTAGTAGTAGCAAACTGTTGGGTGCATTGTATAAACCCATAATCCATTTTTTACATGTAAAAAATATAAAGAATAATTGTTTATAAATCTTACAAATTTTTTTAAAAAAAGTATGTAGGCTTGGGTTAGGGGAGAATCCACATTAGCAATGATAATGTGGGAGACCACTCGTGTGCCAACATCTATTGTTGCATGTAGTAATATTTGATTAAACTTTATGGAAATTTTTCGTAGCATTGATTTTACAACAAACCTGACATAGCCACGTGGTAGAATAATGCCACAGTTACTATGTAAAGAGTTTATTTAATTTAAACTGTTTTCAATCTAAAAATTTCTTCCATTGTGACAATTGATGAGATTGATCAAATCATCCTTCCATATGCTTTGAATAAGTGATGGTGGAGGAATGCCTTGCCACACTAGTAGACCAGATACCCTTTTATCTAATCATTTATGATATTTCAATAAAATTACCTATAGGTATGCAGTTATTTAACAACCCAATTGGACCATTTTCTATTTAGTGAGGGTTTTACCCATTTTCTGGGATCTAAATCAATAATAAGGTTATTTTTTGATAAGGTCAGATCCGTTTCATGAAATTTTGACAAGATTGACCATCTATTCCTATGTTTAGAAAAGGAAAAACAAAAGGATCTTTGAGCTCTCTTTATGTACTTAGATAATTTTTTGGCTAATGCCCATGAACCTAGGTCCATATAGTGTTTATATAAGTAATTTATCTTACGTGAATATTTATTTATGGGATTGAGTTTCCTTTTGGCTGCGTATATGCTAGTGTCTTCCTGTGTTTATCTCTCTCCTCCCACAATAAGGGACGGGTATATCATTTTATAGAAAGAATGAGAGAAACACATGAAGACGCTAGCATATGCTACACAATTTGGCAGTGTTCTTTTTTCCTTTTATTTATTTATTTTTTTGTGAACAGCTGAACACCCATTGGTACGTAGCACCAATAAAGCGTGGGTGTTTGGGGACCCTGTTGGCTAAACAACGGTCCAGGGATCAAACCATGGTTCCCTAGGGAGACCAAGATATTTATCTTTAGGGTTTTGCACGCCCTGGGTTAGCCCATGGTGTCCCATGGGTGCCCCATTTTAATTTTAGGGTTTCCCATGGTCGCCCATGGGAACCCTGGTGCATCCCTATTAGGGTTTCTCCTTCCCTATTGCATTCAATAAAATTAATTATCACAATAGGGACGGAGAACCTCGTCTCTAGTCCATCACATGGCAAGAGGGATCCATCCCATACTCGAATGCGCAGCGGAAAATAATCGATTCGAATTTCTTTCGCATCCCATAAATATTAATAATCAATGAACAGAAGGAATTAATAAAGAACTGCTAACCTGGTGAGCCTCAAGTGTTGCTCCTCCAATAGACAGTGGTTCTTCCTCCAATGAGCGCTCCAAGCAAACAGATTCGAACCTCCAATGGTGCTACCAAGGTTCTACACGCCAATCCCAGATGCCCTCAAACTCCTCGGCCAAGACAGATCTAGGGTTTCACAAACCCTAACTCTCAAACACAGGTGAGAGAAGCAAGAAGAAGAAGAGAGATCACAAGAGGGAGAGAGAGAAACCAAAAACGTAGGAGAGAGAGTGTCTGCTCCAAAAACGTGGAGAGCTCCTCTTCTGCGTATTTTTGGTCCCCTATTTATAATAATAGGGTTTAATTAAATCCTAGATAGATTTAATAGAGCCCTAGTGAGAGTCTGACTCTCTCTCTCTCAGTCTCGCAGTTCTGTTTAAACTCAAAGTGCTACACAGGTGAAGAAGCAGAATCTAATAGGGAAAGTATTAATTAGATTATTTATTTAATTATTAATGGATAATAACAATTAGCACCAAATCCATTAATTAAAAAAAGAGCCAATTAAATTAGCAAATTCCAAATAACTCCCTATATGATAACAATTTATCATATACAACCCCCCCACTAATCAACACCATCATTATGGAATCTAGGGCATGTACACATGTACTGCCAAACCCCAATCCATAGTACATGCCCATATAAGAGCGTCTGTGCATCCGATCGGGTCCCGCAAAACTCGATAAAACACTTTATTTGAAATAACTATAAATAATGTATCATTTTATGTAAAATAAATTTTGCAAAACCATTTCCAAAACAGTCTTGGATCAGTTACGATCAGACCATGCCTGAGCAGTCTCTATCTTGGTGTTCCCCAATCGGGCGGTGGTGACCGTGTTGGATAACTCCTTCACTCACAAAGTGTTCACGCATTCCCAGAACACCGGCTTTGACTCGCTTGAGTCTCGGTCATTGATGAACCAAAGAATGCGATCACACTTTGTGGCAGGTTCCCTCAGTGCAGGTGTCGGCGACACATGTCTATCTCTTCCTACATCTGACAGTAATACATGAGGGAATCGACAAAGTAGATTCTTCGCCAATGCACACATCAAACATGTGAGCACTTGCATTCGTACCCTGACATCACATGTCTAGTATACCCAATGCGACGACCATATGATAAGGGTGTCCAGCCCAAACCCTAGTCGTGACTACCATTTTAAGTATAACTTACGGACACATAATGCTCAAAAAGTTTATATCGCATGTGACAATATTAAACTAAAATGTATAAATGTTCAATACAAAGGTGAACCGGGTTGAACCGGACCGAACCGGGTTTGATGGACACACACTTGTCCAACAGACCCTTGTCTTTACAGCTTGGCAATATAGATTACTTTTCAACTCTGATATGATTATGACAATGCTAAAGAGAGGGCGGGCTTCAGTGCAATGATAAGGTTGCTTCATTGCGACCTAATGGTTGTGAGTTTGAGTAAGGAAACAACCTCTTCAAGAGGTAAAACTACTTATATTATGACCCTCTTTAGACCCATAACGTGATGCATGTCATACACTTTGATAATTATCTCTTGCAATTCCCTGCCTGGTATAGTTCCCTAGTGCCTCTAATAAGAGGGGGTGGATTCCACCTAGATAGTGTGTTCGAGCAAGGGGTAAAGTGATCATTTTTACTCCCCTATGAGAGGAATTACAGAAATTGTACTAGCCAGCGAACCGCAGGGGATAAAAATCCCCATAAACCCTGTCTGGTGGGGCCATTTTTATTTTATTGAAGTTGATACACTTGACCCCTCTTATTATGGCAATGCTTAAGCCTTAAGCACGAGGCGGTGAAGCCTCTCAAATCTAAAGATTCATGAAGGGTGAAGAGTGAAGAATGTTTTCTCCACCAAAAAATAAAACCAAAAAAAAAAAAAAAAAAAAATCTTTTCTGACTTTCCAACGGCTAGATCGACTGCATGGTGAGGCCATTTTCATCCATTAAAGATGATTCACTTGCGCCCTTTTATTATGGCAATGCTTAAGCCTAAAGAAACCCCTCTGGCATAGGCGTGTGACATACATCACTACTTATAGCTGATTTTGCATGACAACTTCACTTATTTTTTAAAGATCACATGCTCCAACCCACATTTTACAATGGATTCTGCCCATAGGTTTACAGTGCCAATAAGCAAATGAACTAGATTTTCCCCTTCCAGCATTAGAAAATAATTAGAACATTATTTACTAAAACAATTTTACAATTATGATCTTGTAGAAATTTCATAATAAAATATACAACATAAACAATCAAAAATCAACCAGATTAAAGTGGATTTCAATTTTATTATGATTATCTAAGTTGGAGATTAACTGACTTGCTAAATGCAGTGATAAAAGCATTTAATTGATGCACAATAACTCTTGAAACATGCTTGATGACGCATATTCACAAAGGCGAATTTTTATCCTCTCAAGTGCGGTGTACTGCCCAGTGCATCACATTTGAGAATCCAACCGTACACTCAGTACTTGAGAAGATGAAAAGGCGCCATTGCCCATAATTTTTACGGTTGGAATCTCAAGTCAATGCACCACACTTGAGAGGATAAAAATCCTACAAAAGCAAATTAGATTCAATTTTTTGAATTATGTCACACACACAAATCTATTTGTCATGGCGTGAAAGCATTTGTATTAAAAAAAAAATGACGTATCCAATGCACGAGGGCGGCTCTCGCCACTAACATAATGAAGTTGTAGGTCCCAAAAGAAAAGGTCAATTGGTTTAAGTTAAAGAACACATAAAACTCTTTGAAGCAACGCTCAAGGTATCACCTGAAGGTCTTTGAGATCTGTAGTCCTTACAAATATATTTTTTTACATGTGATATAATTTCCAACCATGAAGCATCATTTTTTATTATTGTTTTAGTTTTTGGTTGGCAATATGAACTCATCTACTAATAGAAACAATTTGTTGCTAAACAGCTTCGAAACATGGTTAAAATCAGATACCCATCATCATGTCGCTCATCACCAAGTAAGAAAGTGGGACATGATTCATGGTAATCATGATTTTTTTTATTCATAATTAATGTCGTGGCTATGAACTTAAAGGGAAGAATTTAGCCTTTTTTTCTTATATATAGACTATAGAGTGTTCGTGCAAAAGTCTTCTTTCTAGATAATTAGTTTTATAAGACAACATGAACACATCTTTCATTCAAATTTCTTTTTTTTTTTTTCTTTTTCTTTTTACCACTAACTTTATAAGGAGGACAAAGGTTTGCTAATATGAGTAATGATATAAATAGACTTTCTCTAATACATCTTCAAAGAAAATTATCAAGAATGTCTTGTAAAGTTTCTTTTGTTTAGACATGAATCTATAGCAATTTAAAGGACTTTTCTCCTTGTAGAGTTGCAGTTTCAAGTTTCAACAATCAAACATTGGCTCTTTTGTTAAACATGTTATCATTCAATGGGATTTTGTTTTGCCATTGCAATAAATGTTTCCTAACTAAGGTTTTTCAAGTTTCTAGAGCCCATATTATCAAAAAAAATTATATAGTCATTTGAGATCATGGTTTGAGGAATCGGTATTGGACCGACTGGATTAATTGATTCATATCAGTATAAGTAGGGACTGATACTAATTCTTAAACCACGAGTTAGGTATTTTCACCCTTTTTATCATTTTTCCTCCATGATTGATGCTTGTATGAAAGTTGATTTGTACTCAATGTGGTAGCTATGTGGTGATTATTAATTTTGTATTTTGATTATTTTTAAAAATAAAAATATAATTAAGACTTGATGTTGAGATTATGGTATGTCGTAGATCCAACATAGCTCTACATGTTTCATGTAATCAACTTTGTTTTATTTTTTTTTAAGTGGATATTTCCAAAAAAAAAAAAAAATCACCGAAATACTGTTTTTATGGTGTTTTTCTTAAAATATTATTTTTTGAAAAAATAAATTAAAAATATATTAAATATGATGCTAGGGACCTAGGGTTATATTATATTGTGATTCCTACATAGATCTACAACATTGATTGAATCATCTTTGGTTTTGGGTGGATTTTTCCACACAAAATCCAACAAAATATTGTTTAGGAAAAAATTAATAAAAAAACATATACTGAATATAATGCGGGGATTGTATATGTTGTAGATAATAATGTGTTTTACAACCTTTATTTTTGGACTTTGGGTTGTCAAAAAAAATTGCAAAAAATGGTTTATGGAATATAAAATTTTGAATAATTTTAAAAACCAAAAAAAAAAAAAAATTCCCAAAAAAATGGAAATGATGTATTATATGTAAGAATTCATGATTTGAAAATTTTATAATTTTTAATAGCTATTAGTTTCCTTTTCGTAATAAAATATTATTTTAATGGAAATAAGAGTTAAAGTAATTTAATTTTACAAAAATGAAGATGTACATGTTGATGAAGTAAATACACATGTTGACCTAATCTTGAGTTTTTCTAAATTTTTTAAATTTATTTTTTCAAAAAATATTTATTTGTGGGTAAAATATGATTTTTTTTAATTATAGATATAAAAAATTAAAAAAATGTGATATATGTGAAATTGTTGGGTGAAGATTCATTATGCATTATTAACTATATTTTTTTCTATTTAATTAAAAGCTATTGTTTGTCAACAACAATACTTAATTCAAATTTATGTTTGACAACCCATTATGCATTAGATAATTCAAATTTATGTTTGATAACTAAAATATTATTTTTTTATGTAATTAAAGGTTAGTGTTTGATTTTTTTGACATTATATCTTTTACCAAATAAATGGCAGATGCATGCATAGGATCCAAGGTAGGTTTTTGCAATCAAACGCATTGATAAGGATGACAAGAAGATGCAATGCATCTTTTATGGAAAGATCATCTCAGGGGATTAATAGATTGAAGCACCGGCAACCTAGCTCACAAAAAAAGGCAAATGGCATCCTGCTTCCATGTCCCATTTCATGTGATGAGATAGTTTCAAGAACGTTTGAATGTGGGAATAGTTGTTGTAGTTGCCAGACATGGACAGGTAGAACTTGAGATGAAGGCTGCTAGGGGAGGAGAAAGCAGACACAGATCCGTCAATCGGTTGGGGGACCGAGAGTACGAGGATTTGATTACTGGAGATGGCCATGCATCTATCTGAATGAGATTTTTTACTTCACTAGGGGTTGAAAAATCATTTCGTGCGCTCCTATGTCTAGGCACAGGAATCACACAATCAAACTTTCTTTTTACATAAAGAAAAAAAACAAAAAAGAGATTCCCACAATTGTCTTTGTTTGTAATGAACTCATGTGGAATTACTTGTTTTTGTCCACTTTCCAAAACATTTGTTAATGAACCCAAGGGGATGTTTATATAGGGCTGCTGCCAACTTGGCCCATGCTCACAATGGTTTGGAATCACACCAACCAATCTTTCTTTCATTATAGAAACTCTAGTTTCTAAGAATCTAAGGCTATATTTGGATGTCAAGAAAAGAAAAGAAAAAAAATAAATTCAAGAACATTTGAATTTGAAGAGAGAGAGAGAGAAACATAAATAATTATTGCATCATCATGATTTTCATCTCATAAGTTTTTCTTTTCTTGGCATCCAAATATAGCATAAAGTGATAGGGTTCTCTGAGCATTTGCCATGGGGAACCCACTAATCAAGATCGATGAAATGCATTTGTAAATAGCGATAGAGAGGTCATTTCTTGTGAATAGGAGAAAGATACAGAAAGAAAAGGTGATAATACACTATGGCATGGTTTGAGATATCGGTATCGTATTGATCGTATCAGGTGATAGGTAACGGTTTTGCTAGTCGACGATGCCAATACTATGTGGTGACATGGTACGGACATGGTGTAAAACAATAAAAAAAATCTATTTTTCAAGGGAAATCAAGGGCTAATTTATTTGAAACGACTGATCCATGTTGATACAGATACTATATCGATTTTGCAGGTGATCGATATCCAAATCGATACTGTGCTTTAAAATCATGCACTACAATTTGATCAAAAAATCTTTTTCTAAATATAAAATGGGCAAGAGATCACTATTTGGTCATATAGTCCTTGCATCAACACAAGAACTAATGAAAGCTCGTAATATATGTACGGATGGGAATTTTTTTATTTCAATAGGCGCAGGAGCTACAAGACCATGCAGTGTTATATTTCCCATATAAAATATCAAGAACCAAAGATTGCCATACATTTTTGTTAAAAGAGGTTCAACAAGTTTTTTTTTTTTTTTTTGGGTGCAAAGGGCCCTCAAAAGTCCAACAAGTTTATTAGGGTTAAGCTGAGGAAAACTAAAATTTTACCTAGTCAAGAAAGTGACTATTACTTAAAATTGAATAAAAAGAGAAAGAAAGCACCACTTTAGATATCCTTAGATTGCTTTGATGTTTCAAGGAAATTGGGGCTACAATTTCTAACCAAAAGGTTTCTTTCCGTCGCTTTCCGCAAATTGTAATCTATCAATACCTTCAACAGTAGGACAATGGTATAGAAAAAATAATGAGAGTAAAGTAAACTAAGGCTAGGCTGTAAGATATGGGCTAAATTAATTATTTGGGTTGATCAGTTGGTGGGAATTAAGTTACACAGACCGGTTCGGTTCACTCTCAAGTTTAGGGATATGCTGGCCCAACCCATGGTGGTTTAGGGTTTAGGGTCAGGACAGTATTATTATATATACTTAATTCTGGGTCCCCACTGCACTCATTCGTTCTTCTCCACTTACCACTAAAGTTAGAGAGCAAACAAAGAGGCTTGAAGTCTTGTGGAAGATCCAGGATCGGGAGAGCAGAAATCCGTTGGCAATTGCATCGAATCTTCTTCAATATACCACGGTGCAAGGTACGCTTCCATTCACCGTTAATTGTTTTGAATCGTATTCGAGTTCTTGAATGGGACACCATTAGGGATTATGTTAAAACCCCTATTTAGATTCTACATTTGGCATCGAGCAACCCATTCGGGCTAGAATCGATTAAAATATGTTTATTAAATTGATTTGTTTTTTTTTATTATTAAAAAATAATAATAATAATTCTCGGCAATCGGTGCAAGTGCACACCCACGTGAAGCTTTCATTTGTGTTGGTGCTTCTGTCCAGAGCACCATTGCATTGCCATTGCATTGCGTTGCCTCTGCTGTATGTTGTTTTAATAAAAAAATAAAAATAAAAACCCAAAACCAGAGATGGTTCTTGCAAGGGTTTTTGCCGGATTTTATCCGGACTCGACCTTGTGGTTGGTCGCCGGTGAATCACCTCTCTTGGCTGGGATTTTCGGCCGCCATCACGTTACTATGGCCGCAGTTCGCGGCTGCTTCCTTGCAAGCAAAACCTAGAAGATTTTGAATTTCGACAACGGTTCTGTTGTGTTTGCGTGAATTGGGGAAGTGCTGCGTGGTTTTGGGGAAGATGAGGGAATATTCCCTCATATTCCCTAATCCACTAACATCTTTAAAAAAAAAAAAAAAAAAAGGTAAAATGTAAATGCTTAAAGTAAATACATTAAAATGGGTCAAACGGTTATATAAAGGGTTTAGTTTGAATCGGGTCAAACCAAACCCAAAGGAAACCAAAACGGGTGGCCAAACCGGTTCAAACCATACCCGACCCGGTTCGGTACTCGGTTCGACCCGAGAACCCGCTAACTGATCCGGAAAAGCGACACATCGGGTCATCGGTTACCCGGTCGGAGATCCGCCGGAATCTTGTTTCCGGCGGGAGGAACTCCGGTATTGACCGTTGTTTAAAAAAAAAAAAAAAAAAAAAAAAAAACCCAAAGAGGGATTTGGTTTGGTTTGATTTATTTATTATTTCAGATTCTGCTATTTCTGTTTTGTTATGAAACTTTTAGAACTGTTTCTGTTTTGAAACATATTTCTGTTTCTGTTTCTGTCTCTGGTTCTGTTTCTCTAATGAAACATATTACTGTTCTGTTTTCTGTTTCGAGACAGATTTCTGTTTTAGAACAGAATATATGTTCCAGAATTGTTTTGAGACTATTCTAGTATGGTTTTTTTTGTTTCTGTTTTTGCTCCGACCTATTCGGAAAAATTGTTAAATGTTCTAATCTTGTAAATGTGCATATTATGCCGCATTTGGTTTCTAATATCTAAGAAACCCATTGGATTGTATGTTCTCATACATGTACATGTATACACAAATCTCTAATAGGAACAACATGATAGGATTGAGTGGAATCCACCAAAGTGGTACATTTAATTCAATTGTGTCTTTCCCTAACAGTAAAGATGGCATTTTCCCAAAGGTAATGTCATCAAGTATAGGCATATGCACATGTATAAGAAGAGACACTGGCTTAGGGATTCTTTTGCCCAAAGGTGATTGAATTTTCAAAAGTTAGTGTTCTTTTCACAGTAAAGATGGCATTTTTCAAAGGTGATGTCATCAAATTTGTAGTGTTTAAGACTGTAAAAGAAGGGACATGACTTAGGGTTCTTTTGCCCAAAGGTAATTGAATTTCCAAAAGTTGGTGTTATCTTCACGAGTCAATTAAAAAAAAAAAAAAAACACATTCTTTGTTGTTGCTTGTTTTGAATTTTGATTCATGTTTTAAACTAGCATGCCTTGTGTTGATTATTGTCCTTGTAGGATGGCTATTCCTTCCAGTTATTTGTCCTCTATCCCAATTCTCACTGGGATAACTATCATAAATGGGTGGAAGATTTGGGCTGCATTTGGGTCTTCTAGACTTAGACTTGGCACTAAGGGAGCCTAAACCTAGCCCTCTCACCGATAGTAGTACTACGAGGAAAAGGCCAAGTTTGAGAAATGGGATAATGCAAACGAAAGTGTATTTTAGTTGTGAAAAAGGGGTTCACGAGACTATACGTGGGAATGTAGAAGTCAAAGATCTCTTGTAGAGTTCTGAATGCTATAAAGGCTAGGTTTGAACTTAACACAAAAGTGAATCAAGTGACTTGATGAGTAAACTTATGAATCCTCATTATGATGGAGGCAGTGTTAGGGAATACATCTTGGGCTTAGCTACTATTCTGCCAAGTGGGGATCTTGACATCAAAATAAGTGATGATCTTGTTGTGCATATTGCTTTGCATACCCTTCTGGTCCATACAAGGTTCTCCAATCTACTTATCTTGCCGAGGATAAGTGGAGCTTGGATGAGCTTATCTCCATTTGCACCCAAGAGGAGAGAAAGTTAAAAGCAGAACAAAGTTGAGAGTGCAAATGCAACTTTTCATAGGGGATCTAGTGGTGGACCAATTAGGAGGGACAAGAAGTTTACCAAGAGAGGAGATTCAATCCTTATGGCAAGACAAGGGGTACTCAACAGTCCAAGGCATCTCGGAATGCTCGGGGTTCCACGGATAAAAGGACACAGGCAATATAGAGTGTTTTTGGTGCCACAAGAAGGGACATTACAAGAAGGACTGTTTCATTTACAAGGGATGGTTACGGAAGAAGAAGAATTCGGGTATTGATCTGTCACTTGTTTGTTTTGAATCTTTTGCTATTGATGCTCCTATGAATTCTTGGTGGATTGATTACGCATCCTCAATACATGTCACTCATTCCTTGCGGGGCTAATAAGCAAGAGGGTGCCAAGCAAGGATGAGGTGCACGTGTTCGTTGGCAATGGAGAGCGAGTAGAAGTTGAAGCCATTGGAGTAGTTAGGATTTATTTGAGTTCAGCCCTTTTTATTGATTTGAACAATCTGTTTATGTTCCCTCCATGAGGAGAAATTTGATTTCGGTTTCTACTCTTACTAGAGATGGTTATTCTTTTAATTTCAATAAAGATGGCTTTACATTATCTCATGGCTCTAGTATTATTGGTAATGGATGCTTAGTTGATGGGCTTTATAAATTGAATCATGAGTCTTCGTGGGTGATGAATGTCGGCACCAAACGCCCTATTATTAATGAAAAATCTTACACCTTGTGGCACAAACGGTTGGGGCATATCTCCAAGGAGAGGATAGATAGACTTGTGAAGGATGGCATCTTGACTGAACTTGATTCACATGACATGCGTGTATGTGTGGATTGCATAAAGGGGAAAATGGTTATGTCTAGGAAAAAGAAGGCAGTTCGAAGTAAGGAATTGTTGGAGCTCATTCACACAGACATTTGTGGGCCTTTCCCTACACCTACCCTTGGAGGTCATCGATACTTTATTACCTTTATTGATGACTTTTCTCGTTATGGTTATGTGTATATTATTTCTAAAAAATCTAATGCCCTAGATGTTTTCATAATCTTTAAAGCTGAAGTGGAGAATTTTCTTTGTAAGAAAATCAAAGTTGTCAGGTCTGATAGAGGTGGTGAGTACTATGGGAAGCATGGTGATACAGATCAATACCTAGGACCATTTGCCAAATATCTACGGGAGCATGGAATATCTCGTCAATATTCTATGCAGGACACCACAACAAAATGGTGTTGCGAGAAGGAGAAATCGTACCTTGAAAGACATGGTGCGGAGTATGATCGATAATAGTGGTCTATCGGAATCTTTATGGGGAGGCACTTAAGACTCGCCACTTATATTCTTAACCGGGTACCAAGCAAATCGGTTTCCAAAACCCCTTATGAGCTTTGGGTGGCGGAAGCCGACCTTAGACACTTACATGTTTGGGGTTGTAGGGCGGAAGCAAAATTGTACAACCCAAGCGAAAAGGTGTTTGATCCCAAAGCGTCGGTTGTTATTTTGTGGGATACCTGAGAGGTCAAAAGGCTTCAGATTTTATTGTCCTCACTCGGGCACCGGACTAGTTGAGACTAATGTTGCTAAATTCATTGAAGATGATGTTGAAATTTACGAGGCACGCAATCTTGTGTTTGAGGAAGAGAGGATTGAGATTCAGTTGAGAGGCAGTTCGTTCTATTGAGCTACCCTTGATGACTAGAGATAATTTACCAAAGCCGTTGTTGAGGCAAATGGTGATGATGTGATTGTTGACACGGTTTTGCGGATGTACTGCGTTGAGGTTGAGCCGGCATTACCACGAGAAAGACCTACAAGACCGGTCGGGGCTCGAAGGCCGACCATTTCTTGAGACTATATTGTTTATTTGAATGAATGTGATTTTGACATAGGAGAAGAAGAAGATCCAGTTAGTTTTGAGCAAGCCATTAGCAGCAAGAATTCTTCTAAGTGGATAGAAGCAATGGAGGATGAATTATTATCCATGAATAACAATGGTGTCTGGGAGTTGGTTGAAATACCAAAGGGCTATAAAGCCATAGGCTGCAAATGGGTTTACAAAACCAAGAAAGATTCCAAGGGCAATGTTGATCGCTACAAGGCAAGGCTGGTGGCAAAAGGGTTTACACAAAAGGAAGGAGTTGACTTCAAGGAGACCTTCTCACCGGTGTCATCAAAAGATTCCTTTAGGATTATCATGGCACTTGTGGCATATTATAACTTGGAGCTACATCAGATGGACGTTAAAACAGCTTTCCTAAATGGAAATTTGGATGAGGATGTCTATATGCTTCAACGAGAAGGTTTTGAATGTAAGGGGAAAGAGAGCATGGTTTGCAAGCTCAAGAAGTCGATATATGGTTTGAAGCAGGCTTCAAGGCGGTGGTACTTAAAGTTTGATGATGTTGTTACATCCTTGGGCTTTCTTGAGAATGCCATGGATCTTGTATCTATCGAAGGTTAGTGGGAGTAGATTCATATTTACGGTGCTCTATGTTGATGATATTCTTCTGTGATGACATGGCTTTGCTTCTCAAGCGAAGTGTTTTTGTACGAGAAATTTGAGATGAAGGACATGGGTGAAAGTAAATTTGTCCTTGGCATTGATATTGTTCGTGATGAAAGCGAGGACTTTGGGATTATCTCGGAGAGCATATGTTGATCGAGTTCTCAACGGTTCAATATGTCCAAGTGTTAATTTGGAGATGTGCCTATTAGCAAAGGTGACAAATTGAACAAGGAGCAATGTCCCAAAAATGAAGTTGAAAAAGGTTCCATGACAAACATACCCTATGCTTGGATAGGGAGTTTGATGTATGCACGAGTTTGTACTCGTCCGATATAGCATTTCTTTGTAGGTGTGTTGGGTAGATTCCAATCCAATGCCGGCTTGGCTCATTGGACGGCTGCTAAGAAGGTCATGCGGTATTTGCAAAGGACCAAAGACTCTATGCTTGTATACCACGGTGTGATCAGCTTGAGGTAGTGGGGTATTGATTCGGACTACGGTGGGTGTCTTGATGATCTAAAGTCTACTTGAGGTTACATTTTTATGTTGGCGGGGGTGCCATTTCTTGGAGGAGCGCAAAGCAAACTATTTTGGCTTCATCCACTATGCGGCGGAGTTTGTAGCGCTTTATGAGGCTACCAAACAAGTTTGTGTGGTTGAGGAGTTTCATCTCTGAGTTGAAGATTATGGATTCCATATCAAGACCTTTGATGATATATTGTGATAACAGCTCTGCCGTTTTCTACTCAAAGAATAACAAGAAGTCTAGCGAGTTCCAAGCATATTGAGATCAAGTATCTTGGTGAGGGAGAAAATTAGTGAAAAACAAATTTCAGTTGAGCACTTGAAGCTGACGCATGTTGGCGAATCCTCTTACTAAGGCCTTGCCAGTGGGAGTGTTCAAAGGCCATGTCTCGAACATGGGTATTCTGAGTCATTCGATATGCTTGGTTAGTGGGAGTTTTACTTCTTGTTGGATATTCTTTTATGGTTGATATGTTAGCTCGTTTATTTGAGCATTGTTTGATGGATGTTGGTTGTATTCATTATTTGACATCTGCATTTATTTTATGCAAAGTAATTCCATCATATATTTGTTTGTTGGTGCTTATGGTTTAATTTCCACATTCATAGGCGGTTTTGCCACGTTTATAAGCGTATTTGCCCGCGATTCATAGGCGTATTTCCCACGGTTTATAGACGATTTTGTCACGTTAGATATTAACCCAGTTATAGGCGGTTGCCAAAGTATAGGTTAATATCAAAGTTAAGAGACTGCATGGAATGACATTTATCAAAATACAGTGCATGTCACTATTTCCATGTTAATATCTCACAGGATTCACGTTGATAAATTCATTTATGTTTGTAATGACAGAAGTTGTATGTCGTATATTGAGGCGTATTTTACTGTGTTGTTCGACATGAGTGGGTTTTCAACAGGATCAAAGTAAGAGTGGTTTTAGTAATGAGGTTCCATGGCCACACTAATTGAAAGACATCCTCATAATTAATGTAGCCCAAGTGGGAGATTGTAAGATATGGGCTAAATTAATTATTTGGGTTGATCAGTTGGTGGGAATTAAGTTACACAGACCGGTTCGGTTCACTCTCAAGTTTAGGGATATGCTGGCCCAACCCATGGTGGTTTAGGGTTTAGGGTCAGGACAGTATTATTATATATACTTAATTCTGGGTCCCCACTGCACTCATTCGTTCTTCTCCACTTACCACTAAAGTTAGAGAGCAAACAAAGAGGCTTGAAGTGCTGTGGAAGATCCAGGATCAGGGAGCAGAAATCCGTTGGCAATTGCATCGAATCTTCTTCAATATACCACGGTGCAAGGTACGCTTCCATTCACCGTTAATTGTTTTGAATCGTATTCGAGTTCTTGAATGGGACACCATTAGGGATTATGTTAAAACCCCTATTTAGATTCTACATAGGCATCATATATATTTTATTAAAAAAAATGAGGTTGCAGTCCCTCCCTTCTGTTGACCCATTTCAGGAGAAAAGTCTTTTGTGGGAGGAATGTACTGCTGAAGATCAGACACAATTGGGGGCAGAATGACTGCTCCACCCCTATAAAAGGCAGATACCTACCCTAAAAATGCTTCGCAGGGCCTTGCACATACACAGGGGCATGCTCCTCCATAAAGAATACTCCCCCTATATTATAAAAGGTAAAATTATCCAAAATAATCGTCTTGATCTATCTCTTAGGATGTTTACAAAAGGAATAATCTTAGGAGGTCTAACTTTTGTGGAGTGAAAGTTCGAAGGTTCCTCATCTACCAAGTGTCCTAATAGAGTTCGTCAATCGAAATATAAAGCTTTAGAAATCTAAAGGCTACCAGAGGGTGCATTTACATATATAAATAAAAAAAAATACAAGAAAACAATATACATGAGAGAATGTTTGATTGAATTTGAGTATGAATTTTGACAAATAATTAACCTATAAAGTGAATAGCTAATTCAAGAGTCAAAACCAACTATCAAATGGTTCAAAAAGATAGCTAATCCTGAAAAACTTATCAAGACGGACCTTCTGAATGAATTTTTGCTTATTAAAAATTAGGGCAAGAGATTGTAGCCTGTCGCATGGTCCCTGCACCAGCTCAAGGGCCAATGAAAGTGTATGTAGAGCCATGAGCATAGATGAAACTTTTTATTTCACAGGCGCAGGACTATAATTTCATACACTCTTATACTAAGAAAATATCTTTTTCTTAAAAATTGTTAATGAAGCAACCGAGTAAAACGGATTTTTTTTTTAACCTCTGAAAAAAAGCAGCTGAGCCACAACACATGGGATGATGTTTTTGGCATTATCCGTTCTCTGTTTGAATTTTGAAGCCTATTTTACCTTATTTGTATCAATTAATATTATCGTCATTATTTTATATAGCTTTATTAAGGATATATATATATATATTTGGGTAGTTATCCATGTAACAGTGGAAGGTGATGTTTTCAAAGATCACAAGATAAATCCTAGTTGTCCATTTTTATTGTTTTTTAGTAATCTAAATCGTTTGTTTCCACTCAAAGTTGGAAAAGTGCACAGTAATATCTAAAGTAATGTGTATACATACATAAGATATGTGTCAATACAAAATGGGAGGTATTTGATTGAATTAGACTTCGGAATTTGATACATAAGTAATCTAGCTAGATCATGTTCTCGATTTCTATTCAATGGTCATAATGGACATATATATCATTTGTCCATGTGGTAGAATAGATGTTTTGTGACGTTTGAAAAAATAATAGACCTTTGTGATAATAATAATAACAATAATCCGTCTTTTAACAAAATATAACATTAAAAAAAAAAATTAGGTAAATCGATCTGCCAAACATTTGTCTTTGATCTTAGATATCCTATCATTGCATGCTAAGTACGTGGTGAGCCACTGATATTACACACTGATCTGTATAAGAAGATGAACATTTTCAAAGGAAGATTATGAGCCAGCCATATAAAAATCGAATCCTTGGATGGATCAGTAGTCGAATCAGCCAAGGAGATAAAGATGAAAATCAGCCATCCATCTTGTGATATTATGCAAAATAGCTAAATGATTAATAGGGATATTTAGAAAAGCAACTTGATTATGAGCCAGCCATATAAAATAGCAAATTAATTATTGCCACAATGGGAAAAAAAAAAAACTCAATCTTTTGGGGTCCTGGTATAGATGCATCGTTTAAAAATGTCTCAAGAAGAGTTATAATTCTCTCTCTCTCTCTCTCGCTCTCTTTCTCGATCTCAATCTCGATGGATCTCGAGTGTTTTAAAGATAAAAAGGAGCAAAACCCTAAAATGTCAAAAAAAATTATTAAAATATAGGGAAAAGGTTCTTTGAGCTGCTAGCAGAGATTACGCTAAATTAACCTTCTCTCCCTATCTCCCTCCTCATATGAAATGACCTCATTGACCTTTGATGTACAAAACAATTCAATCACACTTCATTGGCATGTTTCTCTATTGCACTTGCTCAAAGAACCTTCTCCCTATAATATGTTACCATGCCACATTCTTATTGCTCATAATAATAATAAGGGCGCACCAACTTGCAAACCAATGAGAGCGTGCACAGGGATTTCAACATAAATGAGATTTTTTATTTCACATGTATAGAATGGTAATCTTGCACACATCTGTGTCTTAGTGTAGGATTCATGCGATCATGCAATGTTTCTTTTCCCTAATAATAATAACGGTCATGTTACATACTAGTGGAAAAGTAGCTGTCTCCTCCAAAACACCTTGGTCATTAGCATACAGTAGTAAAATTGGTTAAATCACGTCTTACGTGAATCCAATCCCTTTAGACACCCCCCAACCCTCCCAAAAAAAATAAAAATTTGGAGACAATGAAGATTGCAAGCATTTTTCATGTACTCTAAAAAAAATCTCTTTTTCTCGTTGAAGATATGTACTAGACCCCAAGACATTGTCGCTCATATGAATTTGTTGATTTGGTCAATTTGACAATTGAATAGGTAATTTATGATGTAGAGCCATGTGATAATTTATTTGTCCATCTGACGTGTCTATTATGATTATTGGTGTTTAAAAAACAACGCCCAAGATGGCGATTTGTAGAAAAAAATGCAAAGAAAAAGATAAGCACACATGCACAAAATAAGATTTACGTAGTTCACCCCCTAAGAAGGAAGGCTACATT
The DNA here is from genome assembly GCF_018873765.1 of Telopea speciosissima. Classification (NCBI taxonomy): domain Eukaryota; kingdom Viridiplantae; phylum Streptophyta; class Magnoliopsida; order Proteales; family Proteaceae; genus Telopea; species Telopea speciosissima. The sequence goes on from NC_057922.1 coordinate 17,811,620, forward strand.
CACGGCCGAACAATAGTACAAATCCACTAATATGTGAAGCAAAATACAAAACCCAATCTCGCATCTCTCAAAGAAAATAGAGATAACAACATTAAATAAGAAAAACCTAACCCCTGAAAGTACAAAGCTGCCCCACATATAATCCATCCGATTTGGACTTGAACCAAAATAGATCGAAATACATATCAAATCGAAGCTCTCAATGAGCTTTACTGTACTTTCTGGATTGAGATCAATTTTCACCAATAACAATTGGATGGAGAAAACATGGTCTAGATTAATAACGTGTCAAATTTCAGAGTTTAATTCAATCAAATGCCCCATTTATATTAGCATGAATCCCGTGTAGGTGTATGCATGTGTGCCAATATTCTAAATAATATTGTGCATTCTCTCAACTCTAAACAAGAATATAAATTTAATAAATAATTTAGATTTATCTTATGATTTTTGAAACATCACATTCAATTGTTACATGGATAATTCAATCGATTTTATGGAAATTGAAAACAAAGAAAGAAAAACAAGGAAAGCTACATTTCTTGATTCCCACTTGACAATAATATGATTGTCATCATCATCGTGAAGAACATGATAATTGTGGCATTTAAAACATTCACAAATAACAAAAGGACACCTGCATTTGTTGCACCATGTACCAACAGATTAGGCGGCAACTGCAAATGCATTGCATGGCCTTCTCGCAAGCTTCTGGCAATGGGTGAATGCGCGCCTCCACTACCACGCCGTCGAGCCACGCGTTGCGCCGTATCTTCTTGTTTTATATGTAGAAGATGCGTTCTGACTTCTGACCCACCACATCTCAAATACACAATCATATCTAACATCTATTGTACTCACCCATCGTCATGACTTTGCTCCCTACTTTTGACACGGATGGAAATGGGTTGGGGTATGGGGTTTGGTCCCAGATGAAATTCAGAATTTTTTTGTTTGGGGTACTAGAATCTAGCCTACAAGGGGTGTATTAAAACCCTCTGCAGTATCGGCAGGGTGATAGTACACATCCGACGGCATAGCAGAGGCCATGTGTATCATATGTGCCACCTGGTCTCTGTTGTGCCATCAGATGTGCATTATCGCCCCGCTGGTACTGTAGAGGATCCTAAGGGATCCATTAAATACAGACCCACGAACGGCCAGACAACAGACCCACAAGGGACTAGTAGGAGCCATCAAAGAGCAACACGTATTCCAAAAAAGACCTGATTTATTGTAGGCGATAGGAAAAAGGTCTCGAACTCGAGATCAACATACCCAATACACCACTACCACGATTGGTCTCAATCATCAGTCCAAAACTTCTCAATTAAAATTTTGGATTATGTGGAGAGCTTGTTGACACTACAATTCGCATGGTGATGGTGTGGACTGTGGAGGGGACAAATGGACAAAGTAGTTGTAAACTTTGTCTGTCAGCATACATTCATACCAACTGCTCTTCCAACATTTACCTGAAGTTAAAGTTTAAAATAATAAGCCTTACAGAGAAGTCCTCCTCACACCCTCCAAACTTGCCACCAAACCCTGGTTTAGGATTTATTCACAACATGATTGGAAAAATAAATTATGGGGAGAATTTTTGTGCAATGTTGTGTATGGTGCACGATCGTGTCTATAATCATTGGATGGTGATGAGAGATCATGTATTGTACATAATTATATCCATCCAATGGTTGAAAGCACAATCATATACCATGCATGACCGTGTACAAAATCTTTTGCCATAAATGATAGTGGGCGACACCTTATTTTCTCTCTACTACTCTATAGTTCAAACAAAGCAATACCCAGTTGCAAAAGTTGGCATTAGAAGCACTATCTATGCACACCTAGTTACTGTGTGTACACGCTCTACATTTTATGAAATTCTTCCCTAATTAGATTAATCTGAGTTCGGCTCAGGTCCTCATACAAAGACAGTCCTTGGGATCTAAGCACCACCCATATGGAATTCACTGCCCCCTCTGGATTCCATGTGGGTGGTGCTCAAGTACCCAGCGTGAGAGAATATTTCCTTCAAATATTAATGATAGATACATAGCATGTGATATGAGATCCCCTAATAAAGTGAAAAACTTCACACAATATCCAACCCGACCATACACACCACTAAACGTGCGTTCAACCAAACATCTTGAGATGATACAAACAAAAACAAGCAAATTGGGTTCATCCTTTTTGTAAAGAAAGAAACAAAAAAAGGTTCAAATTCTCATTGTTGAAATATGTTGTTTCTATCATCAAAGCTAGAAATATAATTGCAACTCTCTCCATATGGGCCATCCGGTTATGGTTAATTCATTAGATTAATTTGAGATAAAAAAATTTTAGATGATACAAAAAATCTTCTCTCCCTTTTGGGCAACAAAAGAATCTTTTATTCATTGTTCTTTGGGTTTTAATATTTCTCTTTTCAGAGGAAATATGAATTTATTGAGATTTGGGTTTTCAAAGTTTTTTCTGATTCCTTGGAAAGGCTGCATGGAAATCATGTTATATTGATTAAAAAAAAATAACAAAAGAATTAGTATTTTATTTAATATATGTTGCTAACTATGAATCTTCTTCTCTATGGTTCACTTCATATACTTTTATAATTTTTAATGGAAAACATATTTTAATTCACAACATGGATGCATGGTATTATGGTTTTGATTTAGTCAATCTCTCTGTAGAGTACTAATAAACATCTAGAGAACATCTTCATAGACTTCCCAATTGTAGTAATTATATGTATATGTATCAAATTAGATCTCCAAACTTATTTTTCTCCATATAGATCGATTAACTCTACGTATCTCAAAATTGAGGACAAATAATAAATAGGAGGTTAGTAATAATGACCCTAGAATCTTGAACCGGAGACCTCTTGGTAAGATGGGCTTTATCGCATCACTGTATATTATGATATTTTCTATTTTCGTGTTCAGATGCATATATATAATGGAAGAGGGCAGAGTGTGGCCTACGCTAGCACTCCCATGTGTAAATCTATCTCTCCTCCTCAAAACAAGGGGACATATATGTCTTTTCATATGAGGAGGAGAGAGATCTCCCTCCCTACGCCAGCACTCACGGATAAAGTTCTTTTTCCTATATAATACATAGCTTCTAGTTTCAGTCAAGTACAAGGGGACACATCCCCAACTGAAATTATTTCTTCATTCATGGAAGCATTGCAAGTTTAGTATTATCTTGTAATTAAATAAAGTCCAGTGCAGAGCAGTGGACCTGTACCATAGATCACTACAGGTTCTACTTGTACCAGGACAGAGAGAGAGGGTCTCGCAGTGTTTTTTAGTTTCGGTATGGGTTTTAGGGAAATTGAACCCGAACTGTTAAGGATTTTTTGGTTTCGACTCGGTTTCTTTTCAGTTCAGTTTGTGTTATCGGGTATGAGCTGGTTTTCAGTTCAGATTAGGTCCTATCGGTTGGGCTCATCAGTAGTTTGTTGTTTTAGCCTGAACCAAGCCAAAACTGAATGATTCCCTTAAACATAAACCGAGCCCAGCCCAATAAGGTTTTGGTTAAGTTTGGATCGGGCTCAATCAGATTGGGTCAGTCCGGTTTGACCGGTTTGCCAGCGAGAGCAAGAAAAGGTGGCTGCTTTACATAAAAAAAAAAAACTGTATATCTTTCTCCAAGCAGTAGAAGACTGTTAGGTATAAGAAATTCATCCATTACCACAATCCAATCACTGAACTTTTTACTTTGCTTGGATACAATTTGTTGTAAGATGAGTAGGTAGCTAGAGATCAATATGCCGTAAACACATATCTACCCTGCTTCTGGAGACCTATCGTTTTCCTTATGCTTTGCAGCAAAGCCAGCAAGTGGTGGTGTGGGTTGGCCCTCTCATTTATTCAAAATGTATAACGATATATAACTACCACTCCTTTTCTAGTTGATCGTTTTGTAATTTACACAAACTTCCCTAGCCTCTGAGGAAATTTATGCCTATGATGCATCCATCCAATCTAGAAGGAAATTGATTTATATATGGCCATGGGTTTACAATTTTGGGCTCCACAAGTGAGAGCCATGAATGATGGTGAGTGAAGAAACTATGAGAGCCACATAAATTCACCTGTGATCATCTTTTCTAACTTAGTGGTTCTTCCATAAGCAAGAATCCAAAGTCTCCAAAACCTTACACAAAAAAAAAAAAAAAAAAAAAAACTCTCTTTTATGATGAAATGCATGTGAATGAAAACAGAACCAAAACAATGAGAGGAGCATGAGATGAGGTCTCTTACCACAAAAGCCATAATAATACCTCACAGTACTCATTCATTCATCACCAGGTGGATGACACAGTAATCTATAAGTTTAATACCAAAGCAATAAGGCATGTGTCTTTCTTGGCCACGAAATTTGGTACCTGTGTGACCGATGGGACATCATGAGATATGATTCAGATCAAATAAATGAAGGAATTAATGCAGTGGATGAAGGAAGCTAGTGCATGACACGAGCCTCTATTGTTGATAAAGTGTGAGAAAGTTGGGCGGAGGGAAGGGAAGGGAAGGCTGGGGAGCTTTTTCAAATTGACCCTCTGGGAGTAGCCCCCTAGCTAGCTTGAAACCATTCTTCTCCATCCCATAAAATAAAAAAAGTAAGAAAAGTACTGATGAATGAAATGGGCCAATCACGCATTAAGCCTTTTTGATAATTCTCTGGTCAGGGACATGGACTTCATTGTTCATGAGAAGCTAGAAAAATAATTGAGTTTGACTTATTAGTGGGAGTTCTCTAAAAATCACAGAGGAAACTATTAAAAAACCTTCACACCTCTTAAACAAAAATGGAGAAAGTCGACCTCAGGAAATTATTTTTTAAGATAAATTTTCCTCCACTTATAGACGACGGCTCATCCACCATCTTAGGGTTCATAAACCTCTACTAAAATTTTGATATGTACCAAAATATTCTCTTAATATCCATTCCCATCCTGCAGTGAATGGGATCCCATTCACAGTGGGTGGAAAGAAACTTAATCCTACCTTTTATTATGGAAAAATAGTATCCACAACCTGGTATACGGGTTTGGAGCATTTGGTCAAGAATTAAAACATGTGGCCCCTCTTAACTAATATATATCAACTAATAACTCTTAAATCATCAGTGGTTTTTATATTTCAACTGCATAAGCCCCCCCCCCCCCCCCCCCACCCCCCAACCCCCAACCCATCTTAATATCATATATATAAGCTCCATATAATGCAAAAGCATCACAAGCTTGGCTTTCTATTACTAAACATAGGTAAATCCACCAAGTATAACTTTGTCAAAGGCTTGAATCTCCTTACATTGTTGTTTATTTAAGTTGAGACTTAATCGAAATTCTAATAAAAATCTAACAAAAATAAAATTTCCCCTCATTTTGGATGTAATCTATCCCCGACTTAACCAAGTATCACTCTCCTCTTCTGAATCCAGTGGGTCTTCTTGAAACAATATTGCTCCTTAGAAGGCATGCTACTGCTCATAGGACCAGATATGACCACCAATATACAAGAACAATAGAAAACCATGACTACAATACCACCGAAAAGAAAAGTGGGGAGAGGGTTCGATGGAACCAGTCAATGCATACCACTTGATGTCATTAAGGGGGAATTTTTCCTTAAGGGCTCAGTTTGTTTCGATGTAAAATTTTACTACGAAAATTTTCACTTAAAAAAAAATTTAGAATTAAAATTTTAAATGTTGAAAAGTGTTCTAATGTTTGGTTTTTTTATGGAAACAAACATTAGAAAAATTTTCAACATGTAAAATTTTACATTTACGAAGTAAAATTTGTCATGTAAAATTTTCCCAAACAAACGGAGCCTTTGGGGGGAAGAAGAGGGAGTTATGAGGGGATGTTTATTACTGATTTATTAAGAAGCAGAAACAGCTGAGGTACAAGTACAACCTGCATAGATCAAATGAAACTATACACCATAGTCAGAAATCCAAAATTTATGTAATACAATTTATTTTGCAAAACTCATCATGGACCGTATTGAGGCTCCTGGGAATCCATTTAAATGAGATGTGTAATTCAGATGCCAGTCTTCTGACTCTGCCAATGAGATAAGAAAGCCTCCATAAACCTGATCCTTTCTATGATAGACGGTTCAGTAGTCTTTGGGTCTCCCTTCAGTGGCTCAGCCTCTCCCATCAAGTTCTGAATTTCATTTCTCTAAGCAATGCATAGGCCAACATAAAATCCATAGTCGACCCCCGGGACAGGTGGGAAGGGTCCCATCAACAAAAATGGTCATACACCGCCATTGCATCACAGCAAAATGACTTGCATCCTACTTCATCATATATTTAAGTCTCCTGTAAGGTACAGGCCTAAGAGTTTAAAAAAGAGAAGGGGAATGTGATCTATCAAAACAGAGCATTATTCATGAAACCTTAATTAAATCTATTCTAATTAGGAAAAAAATAAGAATCAGCAGTGCAAAATGGGAGTACAGATTTGCTCCCCACATGGGGAAGGGTGGGGACAGATCTGAACCCTCCATGGGGGTGTGGGACCCGCCTCTAGGGTGTGGGACCCATGCCCCATGAAGGGGTCAGATCTGTCCCAACCCGTTCCCATGTGGGTAGCTGATCCGAACTCGCAAAATGGTGTCTTTAAACAAAAAATGCCTAGAAGGAAAAAAGTTATCTTCATGACTTGCCTTTACGACAATAACGCATTCTGAGCTGCTTCTTTGCACATGAACTCCACATAGGCGCCTAAACAATCCCCTGAGAAGTTGCTCCACTGGTCTCCAACGTTTCCCCAAATCCGGTAGCCTTCTCCCTGTAGTTCTTTACATATTTCTGACTTAGAACATCACTGTGCTTTGTCCCTTGTAAGCTTCACTCCTGCAGAGCATGCATAAGATATATACAAATAAACGAAAAATTAGAGTTGCAGTCTCTACACAATAATCTTATACAGCTTATTTCATATTTAATATCATACAGTATCTACCTCATTATGAACCACTCATAGCCATGGGTTTTAGATTGCCTGCTGCGGTCGGGGCCAGTTTTGCCAAACTTCAGAAGGTTGTCGTCAATATTGACGGAGATGAAAGCTTCACCAGAAATGTACAGGAGCTGGTGACAATAGGGGTGGAAAACTTACCGTTGGATGAACAACCAGCATTGGGAATGCCTGTCCAATGGGAAGATAGATTTTATAAGGCAAACTGGGGACACAGTTACCAAGGAAATCCATGGAATGAGTCTCAGATATTCCCCAACATGTTGAAGTTTGCAGAAGCTTGTGGTATATCCGCTGCTCATGGCACAAAGAAGAAAGATCTTAAGCTATTAAGAAGATGTTGGAGACCCCTGGACCATACTTGCTGGATGTTATAGTACACTGCCTATGGTTCCAAGTGAAGGGGCCTTCAATGATATTATCACTGAGGGGGATGGGGCATGGAAGTATTGATGGTCCCACTAAGATCTCATGGCTTCGCTACCCCCCTGTATACTTGAAAAATATATAAAGAAAGGTGGTTAGCAGGGTATCTAAAAATCAAGAGAAAAAAGCCACAAGTTATAAACTGTAGGTCTGAGGAGTCATTGAGCCTTTTGTGCTCTGTTTATTTTGTTAACGTTTTCTGGTTCTTGTTTCATGGCATGTGCTTTCTTTGTCCATTGGTACCAGATCTGTAAATTTCTGTTTGTAATTAGCACATCCAGTATTGCTATCTTGGTGCTTGCTGGTACTTACTTTTCTTGTCTTCTTTGGATGGTGGGCCTCATTGGGCGGTGAAGGTAAGTTTTGGTGTGTCTGTAGGTTGGTACTCTCCTCTTCGTTCTTGCTAGCTTGATTTTCTATGTTTCCTTGCTCACCTTCCTTTAAACTAGCCTGAGGCTTGTCTCTACTGCTCTATCCCAGCAGCTAACGACTTGAACTTAGTCTCTGCAGCTCCCTTTGTTTTCATCTGGTTATTTCTATAGGAGGGAGCTATTTCGCGATATTTCCCATTTGACCTATGTGGCCTAACTTGTGGACACCTCATCTGGGTGTCTCACTTGCAACGTTGAATGTCTTTATTTCTACTTGATCTTCCAAGCAGTGCTGGCATTAACCCTCAGTTTTTGTTGGGGACCAAGATTAGGAAGCTGATCCTGTTTCTGATCAGGTTTCTCCTTCTCACCAGGATCTCTCCTGTGACTCTGAATCTGGTAGATCAGTATCCCAACTCCCTTTCTCGGATATCTATGTGCTTCTTTGCTTATCTTCGGCCATTATAGCCATTCCTGCTTTCTTTTGAGTTTACGCTACTTGATTTGGATGCGTGTCCCCCTGCCTGTTGCGTTTTATTGCATAGATAGATACCGTTCTGGATGCACTTTTCTCCTGTCATGTAAATAGATGTTGGAGTGCTTTTTCTTTGCTTCTTTCTATGCCTTGGTATCTTGCTGTTTCCTATACTTTAAACTGTTGTTTCTAAATTCTTTAGTGTGGTTACTTGGTTCGTCTTTTCTTTGTGAATTATTAGTGTTTCGTTGTCTCTGTTTGCTCTCTTGTTGAACTAATACAGCTATGTTTCATTTCCTTAAAGTGCATGCTTCCCCTGTTTTTTCTGGTACAAAAGGCTCCTGCAGAGGTTACATTGGGCTTTTTTACCATTAATATGAGATAGATTCTGTGACGGGCCAACCACAGGAATGGAGTGTATGTATGTATGGTAAAATTGCAACTTCACTGCCCCAACTAGATAAGGTTATCTGAAGGGCCGAAATAATTTTTCCATGTGACAGGACGATGCGGTTGGCCATTCCAATGTTTTGATAGGATGCCACACTCGTGTAAAATCAATTTCTATGTAGGAAAATTTTTAAAACCCCTAAGGACTGTAGATTCCCTAGACTCTAAACCTTATGTCAAAAGAAAATAACCAAGCAAAACTAGAACTTGTGATCAGAAGTGCATCCCTTTCATATACAGGTATTGTAGAGAAAATTGTGCAATATTAGATACTTCTTGTCCAACAAATAAATAAAAAAATAAAAAAAAGGAAACAATTCATAAATGAACTCAGAAGATTAAGGCTTCCTTTGTTTTTCCATAAATTATTGAAAAATATATTTCACTGAAATATGCTACTATCTTAACATGATTTAAAATCTCCCATTCAAAAACATTAAGCAGAAAAAACTTCTCTAATAAGGATGATATCAAAAAGTGAAAAAAAACTACATACTAAATTTCTGTGAGTTGTTCTCAGAAAACACATTAGTGGTTAACCTGAATATTTACTCAACTGGGTTTCGGATCCATAGACATGATAAGGGTACAAACTTGTTTACATATACCTATTCTACCCAAGCATATTCTACTATGAAGCCCAAACTGAACCAACAGAGGGTACAAGTTGGACATGCATAATGATCGCTTAATGTGTACCACCACAATATGGGCCCCTTCAAGAGATTCTTGGGCTAAAATCCAATCTGATTGGATGATCCTGGCCATTGAATATATTAGTAATTGGAACCACGCAAGATACCTATGATCACATTGATAGCTGATCATTGGGTACATAGTTGTCAAGGCGTCTCCTTGGTGTCCAGGCACCATAGTCGCCTAGGCAGTGTTGCCTTGCATCCAGGACCACTCCAATGCCTTGGGTCACCTAGACGCCATGACAACTATGATTGGGAAACAAGTATGCAATGTGATATCGAGTAAGAAACATGAAGAAACATATTCTATGCAATTGATTTTCATGCATAACTCGTTAGTTGAGTAAAATATCCTCAGCAGCAACTAGAAAACATATCTCCAACAATAGATGGACTAGTAACTCAGGACATCTGGAATGAAAATTAAAAAGTCTAGTTGTAGAACATAGACAAAGTTATACCTTATTAAACTTCTGTCCAGCCTCCAATGCTCTCTCTTTCTCACTTATTCTCTTTGTCAGCCTGAAACGAGTGAATTTGTTTAGCAAAACAAGATGGATTAAAATAGCAATAATCGCTTAAGATGTTTTAATCCAAATAATATATTAACAGCACCCAACTTCATTTAGAATGGATAATGCTCTGTTGAGATGTATACAACTATAAAAATGAAATTGGAAAAAGTTCTAAAAGAAAACACAACTTCATAAATAGGTCAGCAGGGATGCAGTTTGTAATTTGTTGATGGGGACAAAATGAAAACATGTTGCCAATCTCTCTATTTTTCATTATTTTACAAGGAACTTCTGAAGAAGAATAGAGCTTAAAAGTAGACATAACTCATCATTTTCTGCAGAAAAGAATTTTTTATACACTATAAAAGACTAGTAAGCTTCGCCTTGCCAATTACAAGGAAGGTGAATACTTTATGGGTGCAGTAAATTGGGGAAAGATTATAAATGGGTGAATTAGATCTGTGTATTAATTTATGATTGAGCATTTGGAGGGAAGATTTTGTATACAAAGGGTCCATTTCTGGACTCCTTTTTGTCTATATCAGTGTATCTGATGAGCAGCTTGCTTTTTTCTTGTATCAACAAACTTATCTTTTTAAAATAAAAAATAAAAATCCAACAGTAAAAATCAACATAATAAGGATTTCTAAAGGTAGAAATTGCAGGAAGTTCACATGCATTCTCATTTGAGGACAAAACAAGTTTCAATAAAGTGATTCTAATAACTGGTTCGTCATGTTTCGGGAAAATCAACAGAATATACTAAAGCCTTATAAAATGATAATGTTGCCTAGAAACCAAAGCCTAAGAAGGATATTACCTTCATTTAATCCAAGGATAATGTTTGAAACTGTATGTCATTATATAAACGAGAAGAATGATTTTAGAACTTATCATCTGGCACAAAACCCATTTGCAGCATTTGGTCATGAAGTCGGAATGCCCCTTTTAAGTTGTCATCTGCAACATGCCCGTTTATCAATGATGTATATGTAGATTTATCAGGTTTTACACCTCTATCAATCATCTTCCTGTATATCATATCTGCCTCTTGCATTCTACCCTCTCTGCAGAACCCATTCAGGATTACATTGTATGTAATGACATCAGGTAAGAGCCCCTCACTTTCCATTTTATCGACCAAGCCAAAAGCCCTCTGTATATTTTCCTCTCTCACAAAACCATGAATCAGAGTATTATATGTTATTTTATCAGGACCTATCCCTTTTGCAATCATCTTGTTCAGGAACTCATCAGCTTTAGCAGCACCCTCAGATCGGCAATAACCTTTAATAATTGAGTTACAAGTCACAAGATTGGGCTCAATTCCTTTTTCCATCATCTCATCCCACAATCTTAATGCATTGGTGACATTTCCTTTACTACAGAGACCATTAATTAAAATGCTGTAAGAAATGTGATTAGGAAAAATTCTTCTAGACATCATATCATCGCATAACTCATTAACCTTGTCCATGTCGCCTTTCTTGCAGAATCCATCAATCAAAGTATTGTAGGTTACAATGTCTGGCTTGAGATTCCTCTGAATCATTGTCTCAAACAAGGCTACTGCTTTATCTACATATCCATCCTTACAGTAGCCATGTATGAGTGTAGTGAAAGTATAATAATCAGGTGATATCCCCCTCTCCACCATCTCACTGAAAACATCATCAGCATCAGATAATCTCCTCTCCTTGCAGAATCCATTCAAAATTGTATTGTATGTCACGACATCAGGAAGGCAACCTTGCTCCACCATTTCATCCCGCAGCTTGAGAGCCTCTGTTATAATCCCATTTCTACAAAAAGCTCCAATAAGCATAGTATAAACCACACTGTCTGGAACCAAACCAGAACCCTTCATTCCTCTAAAATATGATAAAGCTTTGTCAAGCTCACCTCTCCTGGAAAATAACCCAATCAGCAAGCTAAAGCTAACTAAATCAGGGGCATGACCCTGTTGCAGCATTTCATTATATATTTCATCAGCAGCAGTTGCATCATTCTTTCTAGAACATTCCCCCAGCAATATATTATATGTGGATGTGTCAGGACTCAACCCAATCCTCAACATCTCACTCAGAGTCGACCTTGCTCTCACATATTTTCCATTCTTACAGGCACCATTTATAATTGCATTATAAGTGACATTGCCAGGCCTTAACCCTTTGGCCGACATTGAGTCCATCAACTTGAGAGCTTCTTCGAATTTTCCTTCACGACAAAGTGCATTGATTAGAGTATTATAAGTCACGATATCGGGGAAAACACCCTTCCCTTCCATTTCAGATAAAAACATATTGGCATTTTCAGTCTTCCCTCCTTTACACAATGCATGGACCATGATATTCAGTGTATAAACATTCACTTGAATTCCGCTACCAATTACATCATCATAGATCCCCCATGCCATATCAATCCAGTCAATTTTAACCAACCCTCCAAGAAGGCTATTGCAACCATTTATAGGAGGAGAAAAACCTCTACTTCTCAAGATCCGAAACGCTTCGGAAGCTTCCCTTAGTTTCCTTGCTTGGACATAAGTCCTAATCAGAAGATCAAAAACCAGCGGATTCGAATCACAATCCCGATAAGTAGACACAAGTGAATCCACAATTTCAATCCTCGAAACACCACTTTTTCGAACCATTCGAAGAACTAAAACCTGAGCTTCAGATATCCTCCTACTCCTAACTAAGATATGAATCATCGCACTCAATGAGTAGGACGAGTGCTTGAAAGTTGGATTAGCTGCTAATAAATCTATAAACTTCTGGCCTAATAACAAATTTGAGTGAAATTTGTACAGTACCTCGACGACAACCGACGGATTCAAATTGGATGAGAAATGGCGTAAGGAATTGAGCTTTCCTTGTATAAGATTCAAAACGATCTTTTCTACCACGAAAGAATTAGTCAAAGATGTCGATAAATCCGTCTCCTCTGCTCTAATATCTTCTTTCAAAGAAATTTCTAAGGTTTGGATTGTCCTAGGGTTAGGGTTTGAGACGAAAGCGAAGCAGCGGAAGTAGTGAGAATACCTGAGATAGGGTGAATTTGTTTGGAGTAAAGCCTTTGCCCTAACAATGGTAGCCATTTGAAAATTTATAGCCGTTGCCGAGTTCTTTCGCGGGAATTCTTCTTGTTGGTTTTGATTTCCTTCCGAGAGCCAAGCACAGAAAGCAGCGAGGCAGAGAAGTTATTTATTGTAGATTTTTAGTTGCTTTGTGTCATGTCCAAGTTTTGACACAGCTGGGTCGGATCAACCCTAACTCAACTAACTCAACCCGGCCTGGTTGAATTTAGCCAATTGATGTCTTGATGTTAATTTTTTTTTTTTTTGGAACACAGTTTTTCTCTACCCATAGACGACCGTTCACCCACCATCCTAGGTTTCACAAACCCTTCCTAGGGATTTTGTATGTTCCAAAATACCCTCCGAATACCCATTCCCGTCCTCTCCCTCCCCTCGGTGAATGAGATCCCCATTCACTATGGGTGGAGGGAAACTCGGGCCTTTTTTTTTGTGGTAAAAGAATGATGCATAAACCATCTCCCACTTCGAAGGAACCGGTTTTCATACACAATTGTGTATGAAACCTTAGATCATTTCTTTTTTAATCTTTTTTCATTTCTTTGAAAGATTTTTTTTTTTTTTGCCGATTGAGTTATATGTTAGGGAGCAGACCTTGGTGTAATGGTAAGGGTGCTCCATTGTGACCAAGTGGCACAGGTTCGAGCCTGAAAACAACGTCTCTATTGAAAGTGGGGGTAAGGTTGCGTGCCTTTTTAGTTATATGTCAGGCACTTGATGGATATGCTACGTGTTAAATCAGATCCATTAACCTATCCCATACTAGGCTGGTCCAATCTAACATCCACAAGTTAGATCAAGCCCCATTAGACACATAAAATTATACTACAAACCGAACCTAACCCTTACTCCCTGTAAAATGTAAAAACATTTGTAATGGAGCCACGAAGAACAACGACTAACTAAAGAACTTGTCTTTGCAAATGAGTTTCAGATATTATCCAGCAGATAAAATCTACAAACATATAGTAGTATGTCTTGACTTATTTCTACACATATCAAGTCCAAACACAAACATATATAGTAGTAGTCTATTGAACAATGCGTGAAAGTCACTTGGGCTTATTATGGTAAGGCAACAGCAACAAAGCACGCAGAAATCAGAAAATGAAGCTACTTAAATTTATATCGAGTTAAACTCCGAGTCTTGGAACACTCGATCAAGCAACCTTCTTTATTTTCAAACATATTTAAAACCTCAACTTTGGAGAAGCCTACTGTGACAACTCCTCCACGAACAATACTTAATTTTCTCCTGACAAAATAAAGGAACTAATCAGAAAGTCCAATACCCAACGCATAGAAATTTACATTCACTCACTATTCAAGTTGAGATGTGAAGCACTACATACCTGCAGAGAACCAGAAATCCAGATCTGAGGTGAACTACAAATCTTCTATGGTGACTCTTTTGTCAGCTTTAAACTTTTCAGTGAACTCCTTGGGCATTTTAGAGAATTTCAATCTCTTGAGTACTTCACGGAGCACCTTCAAGTTTTTGCAGGATATGATTTCCAATTCATCAAGTTTCGGCATTGCTCCATCCACCACAATCAATTCCTCCAGTTCCTCTAGCTCCTGAATAGTTAGTCTTTGAAGTTTCTTGAACCCTCCCTGTGAGCAACCCATACGTTTGCCTTTAAAGGATTTGGATGATAAGGTAAGAACCATTAACTCGGGCAGCTTCTCTAGTACTGGCATTGGGTCTTGTTCTAATTTGGTCTCAGACAAGGTGAGCTGAATGAGGTTAATTACTTGGAATCTGTCACGCTGAAATAACTTTTCTAACAACTGTCCCTGTCCCTGCTGCAAATAAAAACGGGCAGCAGAGTGAAACAACAAGAGTGTAATTCAGTAAACCAAAAAAAAAAAAAAAAAACTGGGAAATCTACATGTACCTGATCAAAGACAGAATTCCTTCCAGTATACAGCTTAACTGAAGTATTAAAAGAGGGTAACCAGTCTTCTATGATGACAGAGCTTAGATGAGCAACCTTTTGACAATCACCCCCTTTAACAACATTACTGATGAAATCCTTAGGCATGTCAGTTAACCTCAATTCAGGGAGGGCGCCCTCTGGTACATTTGGAAGCATCTTCAACTTTTTGCAGGATCTGATCTCTAATTCTTCAAGCTGTGCCATAGCTCCAGGCTCCACAGTCAATACCTCCAGATTCTCTAGTCTCCATATTCTTAGGACTCGAAGCTCTTTGAACTTTCCTGATGAGCAATGCATACGGTTGCCGGTGTAGGATTTGGAGAACAAACAAACTAGCTTTAGATTGGTTAGCCCCTCCAGTGTTGGCATTGGATCTTCGGTTAGTTCGGTCAGAGAAAAGGTGAGTGCAGTGAGGTTCGACCCAAAGTTATGGCAGAATTCTAACTTGTCTTCCCACCGCCCCCGCAAATACATGCGTGAGAGTTGCTCATTTCTGAGGTTCTTCAACAACGAACTTGAAGGGGTCATCTTCGGTTCATGGTCTTTGGATGTCAACTTCACCGTCTGAAGGTTTTGCAGTTTCCCAATCCACTCAGCCATTTCTTGTTTCTGAGGCTGAGTTAACCCCCGGCATGTCAATCTCAGTTTTTTAAGTTTTGTTAACTTGTCTAGACCATCCTTCACAGGACTCAAATTATCTACAATTACCCCTGATAAGGTTTTGAGGTCAGTCAAGGAACTCAATTGTGAAACGAGTCCGCTGCTGTGCCTCTCGTTCAGGTAAAGGTATTGTAGCCTTTTCATATCCTGAATCATGGGGTAAGAAGCAATGTCAGTATGTTTTGTATCCAGAGTTTGAAGGTTGTGCAACTTTTCGAGGGATGAAGGAAGTGTGTCCAAGTAAGTCCATCTTAATCCAAGGTACTGCAAGTTAATTAGCTCACCTATTTCCTTAGATAGACTAGGTTTATACACACCCTCTAGATCAAGCACCCTAAGAAACAACAAATGGTTATTATTGATGCATCTCCTAAGAAAGCTCCCTACTTCTTGCCCATGTTTATATCCTCCTGGATAATTGAAGCACCAGAAAGAACGGAGAGTTCTGTAAGGTTCTAAGTCTTCAGATGAATTCATGCTACAGTGAATGCGATGTGAATGGATGTTGTTGTCACAATGATCAGCAATTCTATAAATCCAACCCTTACCATCATCATGAGAAGATCCGATGGTACCTCCTCGGCCAGCTTTTAAGATCTGAAGCAGCGGAAGATCATGGGGAATGCAGTATGCCTTGGTTATCCCAATAAAACTGACTTTCGCAGGCTGAATTAAGTTGAGATCTTTCAAGTCTTGCATCCACCGCGAAGCTGCTTCTTCCTCCATGCCGCCAGAATTTCCAGAATCGCTCTGCTGCCATAAACCAAAACTACCCTCTGCAGCCCATGACAGTCTCAACCTCCTTTCGGGGATTTTGGTCTTTGTAGGAAACAGATGCAAGAACTGTTTCACATGTAAAGGTAGGATTTCATCAACAGAGGATGACAAGTTAAACCAAGGGAGTTGCTCTTGACTGAGATGTGTATCTGTGCCATTGAGCACACATGACCACTCCAAAGTGTTTGCATTCGTGGAGGACAATAAATTTGCCAATTCTACAATTAAATAGGGGATTCCTCCACATTTTTTCACCATCTTCTTTCCAAGGTCTTCCAACTCTGCAGGGAGAGGGATGGGAGACTGATTCGGATCTGTTGTGTACTTGTCGTCACTTTCATTGCCGAGTTGCCAGGGAGCTATGAATACCTTCTTCTTGAACAACTTCCAGCTATCTGCTTCATTTAGTACCTTCATTCGGTGTGGTGAGCAGTCGGCAGAATAAGCAACCCCTGCATCCCGAGTTGTGAGGATAATGCTGCTTCCGCCTCCACTCTCTTTTAGAGTAATTTTCTCTCTCAGTTCAGTCCAGAGTTGAAGATCACAAACATCATCAATTACTATCAGATACCTCTTGTTCCAATGGAATTCCTTAATTTGTTTACAAATATCCTTCCAAATGTCTTCCAAATCATTGTCCATTGCAGATGCACAAACCCATGCCTTACACTGAAAATGATAAACCACAGAACTGTTTTTATAAACCTGCCATGCCAGCGTTGTCTTTCCGATGCCTTGAATTCCAAGAACTGATACTATACTGTGGCTGTTGCGCTCGGCCAACAACTTTTCTTCCAGAGACCTCAGATCCTTCTCCAAACCAACAACAGTATTACTTAGATACTCAAGATCCTCTGGTTCATCAAATTCAACGGAAGAGCGTATCCAATCTGACAGTTTAAATGTCTTTCCTCCCGAGTAATGGCTTGAAGATTCTTTATACTTCTCTTTAAAACCCTTGATCCTCTCTAATATCGGACTGATCTCCTTGTGAAAGTTTTTACGAGATCCAGAATCTTTACAGGGGGCATAAATCTTAAAGAGTGTCTTCCTTCTCCTGGCACGTGCTGTCCTGAGTACATAGTTCATTATGGCGTCTTCTGCCTCATGAATGGCGCTCTCCAAGTCCGCATAGTGCTTTTTTCTTGCAGTATCTTCGTTATCAGACCCTCCATCTTGATCTTCTAAGAATCTCCGGATAGCCAAAAGTTCACTGTGGGTCGGCTGGACTATCAACTGGACTTCGCTTTCGATATCCAATTGGGACTTTGCCTGACTGATCGTGTCCGTAAATTCGTCTATCATGGAAAGAACAGCTCTGGCCATGGGTCTTTCTCCTCCTGGGGGGAAAAAATAAGCTTCAAACTTCGAAAGAGGATAGAAACTAACAGGATAGCAATAGCTCTTACATGATCATAAGTTGTGAAGAGTTTCAAGTAACATGGTAGTTGTGTTGTAAGTAGCTAAAAAACGAAGAGGGGTTTGGGGAAATATGTATTTCTTTACTGGTCTAAACACTGGGTTTTACAGAAATGTTCACTGCAAAACTATTAAGAATGCTTTTAAAACCCAAAAGTTGAAAGTAACAATGATGAAACAAATGTACTTACCCCTTCCAAGGAGGTCCAATAAAGAGGATCAGACCCGGATAAGTTATAAGGTGCTGTCCTCACGGACGCTGATTAAATAATCACGGTGATCTGTTTCTCATCGAATCCTCCACACCGGTTCCCAAACTGTATTTACTGGTCTGTAGGGAAAAAATAGTGGGGTGAGCTAAAAAACCCAGTAAAGGAAACATGGCAACCATACATACACACATGCATATCAACATCATAAAACATGACATTGTTATGACATGAATTAATAGAAACATGGAATCATATAAGCATGAATAATTTAGTCTATACGTCAAGTCGACATGGTAATCTGCCAAAATGTCATTTGTACGAATTAGGGGTGAAATAGGGCTGGGTTTTCTAAAATCCTAACCCAATCTTGAATCCTCTTAGCTCAACCCAAGCCCAACCCGGCCTTAGGTCGGATTGAGATATCTCAGCCCAGGCCCAACCCTACCAGGCTCAATCCAGCCCAGTCCGGCCCTAATTGACCCTGATCGGACCGAGCTGGGTTGGGTTGGCCCTGATTGACCCTGATTTTTGCTAGGGCTTGGTTGACTTGCCTTGCTTCATGTGATTGGGTATTGGTTTGTTTCATACTCAATTGACTATTAGACTTTTCTTTGGGTTAAAAAACTTAGCCCAATCTTAAAATAGTAAATATTTTTGTTCAATAGATAATTATCATTTTTTTGGGTAAACCAATAGATAATTAGATACTAAACAAAAATTGTAAAATGTAAACAATAAATTGTAAAGTATAACCTAACACAAGTCGCAGGTCGGGCTGGGTTGGGCTTAGCCCGAGGCCTCAACCCTGGCCCAGCCCGACCCTAACCCAGGGCCTAAAATTTTAAACCCTAACCCGCCCTCAGGGTTGAAAAATCCAGCCCAGGCCCTATTCGGCTTAGGGCAGGCTCGGGCCGACAGGGCCAAACTTACACCCTAGTACGAATCACTAACATACCACACACAACCAGACATAGAGCCACTAAGTGTTGGCAACTTCACCCCTTTGGAATGAAGAATGCTTTCTACTTTCTGTTCGACAAGTTGTTGCTTGCAAAGTAGGGCTTCCTTGTTTGCGAAAGTGCATTTTAAGAGTGAGGGAACACATAGTGATCAATGGCTGCCTCATGTACCTCATCGCATGGCAAGTACGGAACACATAATCATAACATCAGTCTGTCCCGATCACCGAAGCATCGGGTCCTCTAGGCAGCAACGCTGGGCATTCCCGCTAGTAGATGGGGAAAACATAATCAGTCGTGTCGGAACGGATCACCATCGCATACTGGCCCCAATCATGCCAGAACGAATCATCATCGTATGTTGGGGTAATCCCGATCACTGAAGCACCGGAGCATCCGGTGGCGAACCAGGCATTCTCGCTGGCCCAGTGAGGAATCTAAAAGTGAGCCTCATTTATTACCTATCCCCCTAATGGAAAGGGGTGGCAGTCACAAGGTCTTGATTACATCTCTTTTATATATATTTTTTCATTTCCTTTCTTTTTTTCTTTATGTATCATTTTTTCCTTTCATCCTTTTCTTTCTTTTTCATCTCATCACATGATATTATCATGCACATTAACATCATAGTCTTTTTCTTTGTTACATTTTATAATCTCACATTTAATTTGCATAATTTCAACATAGCATTCTTTTCACACCAAAACCAATAGGCGTGCATCATTTTCATCATATTAACTTTTATATTATGCAATTAAATAAACATACTATAAAATTATAAATGTGGTAACTAAATTTCCACTCACAGTACAATCTGTGTCTAAAAGAAACTGAAAAGCTCCCTCCTGTTAGTGTCCTTGAATTTCCGGTCACGCCATCTACATAGGCGTATCCTTTTAGTTTAGGATTTCATCCAGCCTTACAAATCTTTTATTGTCTATGGTTCTTCTATTAAGTTCCTTAGGTCCAAAGGCCTTCCTATTTAATTATCTTATTGTTTGAGTCTGTATATTTATCATTCTTATTAAAATTATTATGTGCATATACCGTTAGTTATTTTTTGAAGTCCTAGGGTTATATTAGGATCCCTTTAAATTTTATAGGATACAATTTTGTGACAAAACCAAGGATTTGTGTAACCAGTACCTGCAAGTAGTGGAAGAAAATAGAGAAAAGAGAAAGAATGGAAGAGAAGAATGAGACTGCAAGGAGAATAATAGTTGATAGATATTGCTTCCTCCCTCCATCATGTGTGTATATATATATATATATATTCAACTAATTACAAGAGAGCAAGGACTAAAAGCCTTGCAGAAATAGGAAAGAGAAAAACTCCTAGCTAAAATAGGGAAACAAATATCTAACTTAACTAGGAAAGTAATAAAGTAAATCTAGCCTAAGCAATACCTAGCCACCACAATAGGGACACTCCCCTATTGTGGTATACATCTTACCACTCCCCCTCAAGCTGGAGTATACATATATCGAAAGAAGGCTCCAACTTGGATTAACAAGAATAAAATATTAAGAGCAACACCATTCGTGAGTCTGGTAGACAACATTGAACACAAGGAGAACTTCATTCAGGTAGCAGTATCAACTCAAACACAAAAATCATCAATAACTTCAATAGATAATATTCTTTGTGTCGAACAAATCCAATCAACAATGAGTAAATAGGCGACAATGAATACGAACCGCAATCCACAAGATCATAGCAGCAACAATAATATCAAAGACACTTCTCAAAGAAGGCTGGTAGTAGGTAGGTAGTTATCTTTTCAAGGAGAGATAAAAGTGCAGCATCCAACGGCTACATCATAAGCGATAGGTAGTAGGTAGTAATCTTCCCAAAGAAAGATAAAAGTGTGGCTCCAATAGCTACACATAAACTCTTCTCAAAGAATGCAAGTAGTAAGTAGTATTTTGCTCAAACAAAGGCAGTTATAGAGCCCCAAACTAAGGTCTCAGATAAAAACCCCAATGGTAAATAAGCAGTATAGGTTACTGCGGACCATACAACATCAGGTTGTTGGAGACCAGATAAACATGAATTGTTGTTGAATACCATCTTCAGATAAAATTGTTGCTGAGGACACGAATAAATAAATAATAGTAATCTTCAGATAAAAATAGTCTTGAGCTGATGACTTGAGCAGATAAGAATAATAATCTTCAGATAAAAATATTCTTAAGTTGATGACTTTTTTTTTTCTAATTTTTTTTTTGTGGAAATAAGTTGATGACTTGAGCAGATAAGAGTAATAATCTTCAATCTCACCCTTACGTATAGCATTACACATGGACAAATAATGACCACCAATAATCAGCATCTCAAAGGATGAGCATCATAGAAAAAATCACATAATCAAGAGCAACTGCAAAAAATCTCCAATCTCCCCACGGTAGCAAATAATTCCCAGGCAAGTACCAATTGTCCAAAAATTGTCAATCCCAAACTGTTGTGTTATGCGACCATGAGTGGCAAATCTGTAATTAACTAGGAAAACAAAGATCTAATCCGTACACGAGTGGCAAATCTATAATTAATTCATGGAATCTTGGATTGAAAACCCTATTTGGGTTTGCTATGGACCCACCCAAGTATTTGAACATGGCAATGTGTAATGGCAGTTGTAATCTTGTAATTAAATCAAAGTACATACTCCAATTAAGAAGATAATGGTATTTTGATAAATAACTAGAACTATTCAAAGGGCTATTGGGAAAGAATGAAACAATGGGAGTACGGGACATGAAAGGAAGTAAAAACCGGATCTTTGTCCCCTCCAGTTCCCTCACTGGACCAGTTCCCTCAGTGCCTGTAATAAAGGGGGTGCAATGACTACCCTACCCCTGACCAGGTGGGGTCCACCCCCCTTTTACTACAAGCACTGGGGAACTAGAGGAGATAATTTTCCTTAAAAACCATTGTGTGGGAACAGACTTGACAATAAGGGGCGATGGTTAAAGTTGGGAGATTAATGAAAGGTGAGACATCGCATAATAAAAGAAAGGGAGTGGGGGGCAATATGGGAAAATAGAAATCAGATAAAGACTTATTTTTTTCCTTGGTAATGAGAAATCATATAAAGACATGACAAGAAATAGAAACCGTGGAAGTGCATGGGTACTGAGGGAAGAATGAATGAAAAACAAAGAAATATCGAGTAATGGGATGCGGGGGGGTGGGGGTGGGGGTGGGGGGGTTGTATATCTGGAAAATAAAAAAATAAAAAAAAAAGGATAAGAGATCGAGAAGAAGGGAAGAGAGAGTTACCGTATGGATCATGAAGGAATAAGGGATAAAAGAAAGGAGTATTAGTGTAAAATAAAATAAAAGATATGTAACGAAGGAAACAAGCTACTTCTTGCTTCGATAACAGGAAGAGAACGTGAGAGTAATGCCATTGAACAAGATAGAAGAATACCAACAGACAGCAGCAAATCCAAGAACAATTTGGATCCTCTACGACTGGGCAGGTAGCAGCCATTGTACTGCCTACACCAAGACAAGGCGTGGATCCCACCCAGGCAGGGTGCTCAAGTGAAGGCGGTCATTGTGCCCCTGTTTGAGTGTAGGCAGCACAATGGTCACTACCTTCCCAATCGTAGAGTATCAGCTATAGTACATTTTCAGCAGGAAACATATCGTTTTTTTTGTTTTTTTTGTTTTTTTTGGGGTAAGGAACAGGAAACAAATCGTAACTTGCGAGATAGCAGCATAGCAGCGGAATAGATCGAGCAACAATACATATCAATGGATTATATCAGCCCATATCATCCAATCATTCTCATAAAAATTCCAGCCCCTAGGCCCCCTACAACATCTTTTCTGTTTTTTTAAAGCCACACAAGGGGGGTTTCATATTCTTTTTTTTCCAAAATGTGAATCCAACATCTATTCCCAAACCCAAAATAAAAAAATGGAGATATGGAAACTTACCTTTTTGAAGAATCAACTACTTCTTTAAGCTCTACCCCTTCCTTTCCTATATACCTCGCCCGGCCTCCTCCTTGTTTCTTCTTCTTCTTCTTATTCTTGATTTCAGAATCCAGCCTTCAAAATCTTTCACAAACCATTGAAATCCCTCTCTTCCCCTTAGTCTATTATTTTCTCCATTTCTTTCAAATGTCGTCCAACAAGGTAACAACTCTAAAGGAGAATGGCTATAAGTACAACAACTCCATCTCTCCCTTCTTTATATAGAATTTTAACTCCCATACTTGGTTGGCCCATTCTTCCACTTTCCCTCGAACCAATAGGAACATAGGTTGCCTTGCCATGGTTGACCCAACTTAATTAGGCCATATCATGCAACCGGCCCCAACATTGAACCCCTTAAACCCAAATGAACCAACTCCGGCCACTCAACTTGGCCCGTTCCTAGTATCTCAACCCATGACTAAAATCTTATACCTCATTTAAATTAAATCAAAACTTAAGTAATACAATTTATGATTCATCTAGCTTACTATTTTACATACCAAATTTAGATCCCATAATTATCTTCTAATGATAATTAATTAAACACGAAAGAGAATTAATATTAGAAATTTACCATGATATTAATACAAATTATCTTAATCTACTAAAAATGAATTAATTTAATATAATGAAAATAATTTACCCCTAGATACGATACATCGATACATCGATCCATCTCTTTCAATTCTACATAAACAGGCCGTGAGAGAGTCTTGGGTTTACAAGTGAGAAAGGAAAATCCGCAATTAATGGTGCATCTTTTGGAGTGTAGATTTAGAGGCACTCTAGGGATGTGGGTTCGGGGGTACTTGTGGTGGTGAGGAAATCACGATTGAGTGGGCTAGAAAAAATATGGGTCCCATGCAGGGGTGTGGGTCGGTCATTGACAAGAGTGCCGGGGATTGAGCGAAGAATTGTTACAACCTTAATGAGTCCCTCCCTCCCTCCCTCAATCTCACATCGATTAGCTTTGGAAAGAATCTTTGGCATATAAGTGAAGAAGGAAAAAACCCCCCAATAGATGCATTTTTGGAGTATAGACCCAAACCAAAACCATGACAAACATATTTCTCCTTTTCCTACTTTTTCCAATCAATTTTGGTTGCTCATTTAACAAGAAAATATAGAGACGGACTGCTTATCGACACTCCAAAAGCGGGCACATAATTACTGAATCATTCCTTCCTTCCAAACGTGATGAGTAACTTATTCTTTTCTTCTTATAACATAAGGGTTTTTGTTGTCTTCCTTCTTTTCCTTGTTCTTTATGCTTGTTCTTGTTTTTTTTCTTTTGTTTATTTTCTTTATTAAGCCAACGAGGGCAGCTCTCTTTTTTTCTTTACTTTACTTTATCCACTCAAAGTATATACGTTTCTTCTAATGAAAAAGGATTTTTTTTTTCTTCTTTTAAGGTTGTTCTTTTTCTTTAATTATTATAAATTGACATTCCAAATGCAGGTACATGATGTTCTTAATCATTCCTTATTCCAAACGAGATTAGTAGTTTATACTTTTCTTTCTTATAAAATTAAGGTTTTTGTTATTTTTGTTCTTTTTCTTAGACTATTCTTGTTCTTTACTTCTCCTTTTTTCCTTTATCCACTCAATGGTTGTCTGTTTAACAAGCAAAAGAGGGACTGCTCATTGATACTAATTGTGGAAACATAATTATTCTAAAAGGAGAATGTTCTTTGTGCCGCAGCGCAGGCTGCACCTAGACACATGGGCAGCCTGTGCAGGGAGGTAGGTGTTCATTGCGCCCACTCTCATGTGCCTAGGCACAGCCTGTGTTGCGGCACAGAGAGTAGCACCGCTATTCTAAATCATTTCTTTATCCTAAAGTGTTTGATAGCATATACTTTTCTTCTCATAGAAAAATAGGTTTTTGTTTTTTCTTTTTATACTTGTTCTTTTTCTTTAGTACATTAACTCTTGTCTCCATGAAAAATACTATTATAGGGACAATGGTGTTCTTATGTTCCTATCTTAGGAAACAATTCCTACTTTCTTTTGCTACATGGATAATTGATGTGGTTATTCCTAAAGTTGGATAGAGAACTCATGGTTTGGTTTGTCAATAGTCTTGGATTTTTAAAGCTCTCTTTCGTCGTATGAAAACTCAAGGAGGATTGAAGCTTGATACATGATGTTAAATTTAGGACTGCAAACATAAACAATGGAAGAAAGTAAAGGAAGAAAGAAGAACACAAGTTTTACGTGGTTCAGGCCATAAGCCCTTCGTCCACGGATCCAAGGCCTACACAGCCATATATTTCACTATTGATTGAATAATTTTTACATCAATTGGCACCCATATATATAGAGGGTGAATGCATAATTACAGACTTACAGGAGATAAGTATGATAGGATATTATTGGCACCCATATATATAGAGGGTGAATGCATAATTACAGACTTACGGGAGATAAGTATGATAGGATATTTTAGGGTATCACTAACAATCTTGGTGACCAAGTCATGAGAAATATTTGGTAGAATATCTTAGATATGAGAGATAATTAAGGAAGCCTTATCACCAGCGAATCTTCGTGGCCCGATCATAGACCTGGTCCACCCTTATCTTCAATATACACGTTAACACATGAGCAAGGATCCTAAGGGTGTACCTACAAAAAAAAACTTAGTCCTTATTTGATCGATCTCCCTTGTGATAGTTGTTAGCATTCAAAGTGGGCATTTGAGAAGTTTGTACACCTGACATGTTGCCCTCTTACATAACGAGGACAACATCAACAAAAAGTGTTTTGGTTCCTCTCCAATATTAAGGTTTGTTTGGTATGCATTCTTGAAATGTATTCTAGGTTAAATTTGCATTCTAAGATGATAAAATAACTGTTTTTAATTTTTTATTATCTTAGAATGTGAAATCTGTTGGGGTTGGAAAAACAATATTTCTAACTTTCTTTTTGCGATGTGTGCATCGCACAAAAACGGTATGTGCAAGATCAACAAAAACGCAAAAATAAAACAAACACATAAATAGTACAACCATTGTGATTTGATACCCAAACCCAAGCCCTCATGTACACAGTACACTCTTCTCTCATTCTCTCATTCCCTCATTCACTTTACATATTTTCACCTTGGTTCCTTGCTTAGCCCTTGTATATATGTTGCACCAACATTGTTTCTCTTAGACTCTCACCTGGATCCTCACATTTTGACTCCTCACATGCATCAATACTACTCTTTTTGGTAGATACCTCTCTTCTTTTATAGGACTCCTTCTCTACCTTGTTTCTTTCTTTCTCCTTAGAGAAAATTCACTAATTCTCTCTCCTCTTACTTTGTTAGATAAGATTTTTCTTTCTCTCTTCTTAGAGAAAACCCATTAACTCTTTCTCCTCCAAGGTGTCTCTTGGGAGACTCTGAGACTCTGAGACTCAACTTTCCTTAATGTATCCAATCACTTCCACTCCTTTAGAAGACCTAATTTTTTTGAAGACTTCGTTCTTCCATTTATTTGAAAAACTTCGTATTCTTGAAGACTTCACCTCCTTGAAGACTCATTCTCCTTGGAAAGTACCACATCTTCCACTCTCATGGAAGACTCATCATATTTGAAAACTCCAACTCTTCTATTAGCCTATCTAGACCATTCAACCGAACATTCAATCGGTCCAGATAAAAACCACCACACCCAACAAAATCGATCTAGAATATATTCCAAGAATGCATATTAAACGCAGCCTTAATGTATCAATCATCTTCGATCAAGATTAGGAAGATGACATGCTTACCTCCATTACATTCTAAAGGTTTTAATAAAAATAAATAAAAAAAAGGAAAAAAGTAAAAAGACCTTTTCAACATCTTCTATATTTTTTAATGGTTAATTTTTGTATTATAATACATGATCACCATGAGTTGTAACCACCTTTTCGTGTCCTCTAGTTTTTTATCCGGAGCAGATAAAATAGAGGGTAGATTGATAAAAAAAATTTATGAAAAAAAAAGACATTTGAGAAAAAATACTCTATCTGAGAGCATGGCTATTACATCTAGACATTGGATGGGGCAAAATGACCTCCCCGACCCATGGAAGGTGGAAATCCTGCCCCTCTTGATGTTTGTTTCATGTTGAAATACTTGGGCACCAACTAATATCTTAGAAAGCCACCCATTCCCTTGATGTAGATTAGAAACACAATATATAGACAATCCTATATCCTAATCATCTGTTGAAGACTTAAAACTGGCCTTACTTTAGTGTTTCTCATAAAGAAAATGATTTCATCCCCGTACCATACTTGATCATGTTAACGAGGAAGATTGAGGTTACCAACCGCTTCTATTGTTAAAAATTGATACATTTTCCACCTCTTCATAGAGCCTGGCTCAACAGAAAACAAGGCTTTAGCGGCGGTAAAAAAACTGTCGCTAAAGTCTTTCCCAGTAGTAATTTTTTTTTTTTTTTGGTACCACCACTAAAACACATACATTTGTTAGTGATTACATGTGAAATCCAATGATTGGCCTATACAACCACCGCTGTGTCAATTAATCCTTTGAAATGGGATCATAAAAAAAGTATCTGCAGTAGTTTCGTTTGAATCGGAATTGGAAAAGAGCTAATCAAAGCTGATAGTTTCTTTGTTGATTGCCATTAGCAATTAATTAGCAATATACGATCCCAATAAAAGGACTATTAATTAGACATGTAGGAACTTAATTTAGGTTCACACACTACAAGAATACTGGCTTTTAGTGGTGATGTATATTAAAGGCCAAAAAACCCTGCACTGCTATATCCTTTATTGGTGTTTTGTTTTTTTCCATCGAAAATCCGCCGGGGCAGCGATGGCATTAGTTACAGCGTGTATGTAGATTTAGTGGCGATAATTATACTGTTACGAAAAGGTATAGTTATAATCAACCCCAAGGGGCAACGCATTTGACAAGGACGAACCCTAAGGAAGTTGAAGGTCCTGAATTCGACTCCGCCTCCCCCCCTTGGGGCTACCCACCTGAGAGGAAACTCCCTGGTGAACATGGAGCCCCAGTATCTCCCTGTTCATGTGTGTAGCCTTGGGGATTTAGTCACCTCCATTTCCAAAAAAAAATGTATAGTTATAACCACTAAATATATTTATATTATTAATAAACCTAAAAGGGTTAGAGCTATTAGCACTGGTTTATTTACTACCATGAAAAGTAATTTAGTCAACAGTGATGGATAAACCATCAATAAATGTACCCTTAGCTTTGCTAATGTTCATCGCCTCCCCCCACTCCGTTGATGTAGCCACCCCTTCCCTGACCCAGACGGCCAGACCCATACCCTACAACTCCCTTCCCCTTCTAATTCCCTCACCACTGCATCTCTCTCCCCCAACAACGCCCTTTCTCTCTTACAGAGAGAGAGAGAGAGATGGCATACACTGATATGGCTTCTTTCCTGAACAAACTGACTGGGAAGCTGTTAGAAGAAGTAAATTTGTTTCATGATATGGAGGATCACGTCTGGTCACTACTTTTCATGCTAAAGAAGCTAAGCCCCTTTGTAATGGAACTCCAAAGAACGCGAAAGGCAGATATGGCAGACATGGAGCTGAGAATGATGGAATTCATAAAATTAGTCAATGAGTCTGACGACGCTATCGACTCATACCTCACCATTACCACCACCACTACAAACATCTCCGCCGGCTCCAAGGATAAAATCGTCTCAGTTCTGAAGAATGCAGGTGATAAACTGAGTCGTCAAATTGAGGACATCAAGTCCAAGCTCAAAAAATGGCACACCACTTGCCTTGCTTCCACTGCTTCCTCCTCCTCCTTACTGCTCGAGGACAAAGAGGTAGAACCAGTAGGCCTGGAGAATGAGGTAAACCAGATAATTGAGCTGCTGAACGATGAGGATTCTCGACGTGATGTAATTCCTATAGTTGGGCCAGGAGGTGTTGGTAAAACAACATTGGCTCGCAAAGTTTACAATCACCAAACCATAGTGGAGAACTTCCCTTGTCGTGCTTGGATTTCATCATCTAATGACTACCCATTGCCCATGAAAAAGTTGTTACAAGAAATCATCAATGAGGCTTCTTCAAACTTACCTGGAAAGGACAACAATCACCATGGAGATGGAGCAGCAGCAGCAACAGCAGTAGCAGAAGGTGGACCGAAGAAGAACCTTAGGGATTTGGTCTCTGAAACTTACAAGCGTCTGAAAACCTCTAAAAGGTACCTCCTTGTTTTCGACGATGTTTGGAGAACCCAATTCTGGTCTGATATTGAAATGATTTTCCCCGCCAACAAACTTGGAGGTGGAGGTAAGATAATTTTCACTACACGCTACAGTGAAGTGGCCTTATATGCAAGGCCAAGAAGGCCTCCTTTTTATCTGCAACCACCCTTAAACAAGGAGCAGAGTTGGGAGCTTTTCTCCAAGTTAACAGTGTCAAGCTCCAGTTCCAGAGAACCACCTGTGGAATCGCAATCCCAATCCCATTCTCAGCCGGAGTCAGAGCCGGATCATCATCCATGGAAAGAATGGGTAGAAGATGTCTGTGGTGGGCTACCACTTGCAATTGCTAGATTAGCAGCAGAACATCGAAGCGAAAAGTCGTCGGCGCCAGTTGAGCATAAAGAGACAGAGGAGAAGAAAGACCACTTGGGGGACAAAGAAAGATTGCCGGTGGGAATTTGGGAATTGATTTATAATTCTTTACCCCATCACTTGAAGCCGTGCCTTCTCTATCTGGGAGTTATCAATCCGTGT
The DNA here is from genome assembly GCF_018873765.1 of Telopea speciosissima. Lineage (NCBI taxonomy): Eukaryota > Viridiplantae > Streptophyta > Magnoliopsida > Proteales > Proteaceae > Telopea > Telopea speciosissima. The sequence goes on from NC_057922.1 coordinate 17,841,365, forward strand.
CCTCCCACCCAATTTTTGGAATTGATAATCGCAGAGGGCCTTGTGCAACCACCAAGGACGACGACGGTTCAAAGACAAAAGCCAGCAGCGAAAGTGGACGATTATCAAGAAATTGCGAAAGAATATCTGAAAGAGCTTATTAATAGGAACCTAGTTGAGGTCGTAAGTAAGCGTTGGGATGGGAGCAACAAAGAAATTGGCATTTCCAATCGGTTGCAGTTGATGGATTTCTGTAGATTGAAGGCCAGAAAAGAAATGTTTCTAGATTTTGTAGCCCCTGGGAAGCTTCATGATCAGAAAGCAAACCGAAGTGCCGTACAATGGCAGCATGAGAATTACTTTGAATTCATCAATCCAGGTACTACTCCTCCCACAAAACCGCGTTCTCTTTTGATCCTGGAATCCACAATGCTGCCATCTGAAAGAATATTTAGTGATCGGTATTGGGATTTTCTGCATAAAAATTACTCATCACTTAGGGTGTTGGATTTATTCGGTGTGGATTTAATCCATAACATTCCAAAAGAAATTGGTGAGCTAATTTATCTAAGATACCTGAGACTGAATTTAAAAGAATATGGGGGCATAATACTTCCATCGTCCATATACAATCTGTGGAACCTACAGTTTCTCCGAGTAAAAAGAAGTAATTCCCGGTGGCTCTCATCAGAAATCCAGTTGGAAAAGTTTTGGAGAATGAAACAGTTAAAGCATATACAGTGCAGTGATGCACTTTGTCTGCCCCAACCACCTGAGGATTTGATTGGAGGTCACAACATCCAAATGCTGAAGCATGTGTCACCTGATTGCTGTACCAAAGATTTCTTCTCAAGAATGCCCAATTTGGTTAAACTGGGTGTGGGAGGGTCTATACAACAAAGTCATATTAATGAAATATACAAGAGTCTTCCCACATTGACATTTCTTCAGAAACTTGGGTTGCAAGGTGTGGCTTCGAATGATCCCTTATCTCTTCACCAGTGGGAGGGTCCATCTCTGCCAAACATCACCCACCTGAGCTTCAAACGGACCAGACTAGTGGGAGACACCATGAAGATACTGGGTGGGAAGCTACCCAATCTTCAGGTACTCAAGTTATCATCAAACGCAGTTGTTGGAGATGATTTATATGTTACTGATGGCAATGGGTTTCATAATCTCAAATGCTTGAAACTTGAAAATTTGGATATAAGGAGGTGGTATCTGTCGGTGGGAGCAATGCCATGCCTTGAAATTGTAGTTATTCGAAATTGTCGAGCTCTTCAGAGTTTCCCATCAGATGCTCTGCAGAAAATCGAAACTTTGCGGGAGTTGGAGGTATATCATTATGTTGATCCATCAGTTAAAACAGCCGCGGAAGATGTTAAGAAGCGCTTAAAACAAGTCTCCAAGAATGAGAATGTTGGTGGTGGTGAGTAAAATCCATTCCTTTCTTAATTACTTCTTGTTTCATTCGAGTTAATTCTGATCACCATGATCACCAGAACTTTAGAAATTCCTTCAGAATTTAAATCATATATGGCCACAATAATACTCTTATTAATTTATTGGGGCGCTGTTCTCTGTGCCGCAGAGCAGGTTGCATCCAGGCACATGGGGGTGGGCGCAATGACCACCCTGCCCCCTGCACAGGCTGCCCATGTGCCTGGGCGCAGCCTGCACTGCAGCACAGAGAACATTCTCCCTTAATTTTAATTAGCTCCAACTATCACATGGGCAATGACATGATCCATTGATGATAACTGCCTTTCTCAAATCTGTAGATTGATTTTTCTTTCTTTATCTATCTCTGAACTGAATAATATTTACAGTGGCAGGCAAAATGTCCGAGGAGAATCTTCAAGGGGAAGCCGTGGATGACATGAAGGATATCTCCGGCACTACTTCCATCTCTTAAAATAAAAGTCTTATAGAGGGTTGGTTCTATTTTGATGGTAATCCTAAGAAAATGCTTGTAATAAAGTGTCTTGTGAAGGAAACATATCTAAAATCTGGTCTTATAACTGCTTGCCTCTAAATTGATTTGTTGCGTTTGTGTTTACCATTAAAATTGATTTGTTGTTTTCTAGAAGTTTGGTTGTTATTTCTTTGCACCTATTCACTTATATGGAATTTATTATATTAATTTTTGGCTAAGCATTTATTTTTTTGGGGATTGGGAGAATGTGTGGGGGAGGAGGGTTTAAGGAGCAGCCGAGCTATGCCAATATTTCATTGTGATATAGAGCAACCTACTCACAGTCATAGTGGTGTAGACAAGACTTGAATTTGAATCCCCTCCGTCAGAGTTGGTGTAGATAATGCGCCAAAGGGGTTATAAGGTAATTGGCTGCTTCGTTTGGGATAAAACTTGACTAGTATATTGATGAACGTAAGACTTGACCTTTCACTATCTACGTCGGAATGTAATTCTTCATCTTCATCTCCCCTAATATATTGATATTTTGAGTTAGGTGCTTGAGAAGGACTAATCAAAGGCGGTAGCAGTAGTGAGCCTTCATTCTCTAAGGGCCTTGGTTAGTCTTGGAGTAGTTGATCGTTAGGTTTCCTTGCCTAAATTTGGTTATTGTTGTACTGTTGGTTAATTAGCAATAACGTTAGGGTAATGTTTTCTCTTCCAGTTGTAAGAAATCCAACAAGAGTAAAATATGGTGAAAAAAAAAAACAAGGAAGAAGAAAGATAGACACAAAGATTACAAAATTGGATTGTTGCACCATCGGATTCCAAGATTCACGACTCCATCTATATATATATATGAGACCCCACCGACTCATCTTTCTCCCTAGATATAGGTTATGACCCGATCCAATACAACTCCACACTCATCCTCAAGTTGGAGTGTGAATATTATGAACGCCTAAGTACTTGTTAAGAAGAACATGTTACTGCTCTTGACTAAGGACTTCTAAAAAAATTTCTACCACTTGTTGGAAACTGTCTGAATTTGTTGAGCTTGAAGTTTGTTCATAAACCACATGACAGTTAATTTCAATATGTTTGGTTCATTCATGAAAGACTGGATTGATACAATGTGTATGACTACCTCATTGTCACAATATAAACCCACAGCTTGGGATGTAATATCCCTAAGTCCTTGAACGGATTACATAACAAAGTCAGCTCAAAAGTCTAACAGCCATGACTCTATAAATATTGACTGAGAACTTGTACAACATAAACAATATTAGACTTTGTTACTGAGATAAATTAATCTTCCAGCAAGTCTTCTGTAACTTGTTGGTTTGGAAATAAGTTCACCATCTTCATTATTCAATTTTAAATTTTGCACCATGGAAAAATTTTCGGATCCATGTAAACCTGCATTACTAAGCATCTCCAAGGTATATTTTTTATAAAAAATATACCTTTAGTTGATCTAGCAACTTCAATCCAAGAAAGAATTTTAAAGAACCCAAGTCTTTAATTTGAAAGTGCCTATGAAGAAACAATTTCAAAGCATTGATAGCAACTGGATACACTTAACATACACTAAAACAATTGTGATGATAAATCCATTAGAAGATATGAACAATTAAATAATCAGCTAAAGATCGTATGAATCCAACAAGCTATATAGCAGATGTAAATTTGGAAAACCAATTGTGGGAAGCCTGTTTCTAGACAAATATGGACTTAATTACAAAAATAGAAAACAAGATCACACTCCCCAAGGCACTCAGAAGATCAACCTGTATCAAAGCCCACACCATGAAGAATGGAGCTGGAACAGTCCAGCCAGTCGACACATAGAATGGTGTTTGGCAAAAATGACACAACAGTTTCAAAATGTTCGATGTCTCTTTGCCATTGCTAAATAGTCATAGAAAAACTATTTCAAGGACAGTATTTCTGTTTCACAACAATCTCAGATAGACATCTATAGAGCTGTATGGTAGTCATTTCTTTTCTTTAAAAAAGTGTCCCAGTTATCCCTTTTGCCTTTTGGTTGATGTCAATCTTTAGTATCCACCTTGCCCACTTATGTGGGAAGCTTCCCTAATTACCTTGTAAAATTTGTGACCCCATTCATGTTTATGTGACTCTGTGAGCATAAAAATCAATATGTGAATTCTATCATCCAAAGCCCATGAGGGAAATTTTAATTGGATTTGACAAATACATAGCTAGAGTAAAGGAGGAAGAAATATCTGAGTGTGGGGTTGGAGTGAAGAACTCTTAAGTGTAGGCAAGAGAGAGAGAGAGAGAGCTGCAAAAGGTAATTCTGTTCTCAGTGCCCAAAGAAAAAGGAGCAGCAGATCTGTCTAAGCATTATTCTTTGCAGTTATCTGAAGCTACAACAAAAAAAAAATTGTTAGTTAACCTTTTACTGATCATAAAGCATTATTCTTTGCAGTCATCAGAAGCAAATAAAACTATTGGGACTGTTCCAGCCTTTACAGTTTCTAATAATTACACAAAATGAACAAATACTATTATAAAACCTTGGACAGGATTCAAGATAGCATGATCTGTGGAAGTTAGAACTAGAGTCCCCCGGCCTCAAAGTAAAGAATGCAATCTTGATATCTGAACTGCAGGGCAGAAATTAACAATGCTGTACACCAGTAAGTTATTGCATTATGATGATTCTATCCATTTTACTTCATATCTGTCTTTCTATCTATCCGATACAACTTAATTGTCTGAATTTCCATTAGAAGTAGGTTTATGAAAGTTGTGTAACAAATCTGCATTTTATATATATATATATATATATATTTAAAAAACCCAGTTAAGCAATGCAGCAGCAGCAATCATGTTCTGCCTTCCACTCAGTTATTACAAAATTGTTATATATTAGTTGACTTATTTTAACACAGTAAATTAATTAAGAATACTATGTACTGTTTGTAGTTCATATTAATTAACCTGTGTCCCCTAATCAATGAATATTACTTTTGATTGTACACTAGTCCTTATATATATATATATATATATATATATATATATATATATATATATATATATATATAATTGATGATGAGATCCATTTTATCTTCTCTTCCTTAATTTCTTGCTCACATTAGCAACTTGATACCAACATTTCAAGTACGTATTTTTCAGTTATTACCAGTCAACTCTTTTTAGAGAAGAGAGGTGGATTCTTTTCCAGCATCTCAGAACGGGCTCAGAAGCTGTGGAACATATGGGAACTCCGAATGGTGGTTCTACTCAGCCTCTTCTTTCAAATCTTTCTCATCTTGTTGGGTGACCGCAGAAGGAACATAAAAAAAAATTGGCTACAAATCACTCTGTGGTTTGCCTACTTGTGTGCAGACTGGGTTGCAGCTGTTGCCCTCGGCATTCTCTCCCACAGTATACAACAACCCAAAGTCAACGAACTTACATCCTTCTGGGCACCATTTCTTCTATTGCACCTAGGTGGTCCAGACACCATCACTGCCTTCTCCTTAGAAGATAATGAGCTGTGGTTAAGGCACTTACTTGGACTTGGAGTCCAAGGCAGCATCGCATCTTATGTCTCTTACAGGTCCTGGACTGGTACTCTGGTCTCAATTCTTTCAGTCATGATGTATGTTCCTGCAATTGTCAAGTATGGTGAGAAGACATGGGTTCTCAGCTCAGCAAGCAAGGAGCACCTCAGAGACAATATGCTTGGTCCCCCTGATCCAGGTCCAAGTTATGCCAAATTCATGGATGAATACACTTGTAAGGAGGAGGATGGGTTTCGGGTGGCCATTGGGGGAGTCCAAGAAACTCCACAGAGCAGCCTGGCTCCAGCAGCTACCGATAATCAAGTCACCAATCCTCCTGAAGAAGAAGGCACCCATAAAGATGATGATGATAAAGATGATGTCAAGAATTTGGTTAGAGCATATCAATTCTTTGATATATATAAGCGTCTCTTTGCATTTCTCATCATCAGCTTCGAGGAATGGGAAGAAAGCAAATCATTCTTCCGACATATTTCATCAATAAAGGCTTTCGAATTGATTGACATTGAACTTGGATTCATGTTCGATATGCTTTACACCAAGGCAACCGTAGTTTATAATATTCCAGGTTGCATTCGTCGGTCAATCAGTTTTTCCCTCACCATCCTTGTGTTTGTTATGTTCTTGAATTTTGGCAGCAAGCACCGGCATTCAACCTCGGACGTAATCATAACATACCTATTGCTCTCTCTGGCCATCATTCTTGAGATTTATGCGGCTCTCATTCTAATTTCTTCAGATTCTGTGTTACTCTGGCTAAAACAGAGAGGGTTGCTGGCTTCGGGAATGGGTAATTTCCTCTTGAAACATTGCAGGTTGAAAAGGACTAGGTGGTCTGATTCCATGGCACAATACAGTCTATTAAGTGTTTGGATAAAAAATTTAGATACCAAATCTTGGAACTGCTTGGGGGGGATTCACAAAAAGGTGAGGAAGTACTTTTATAAGAAATATGCCAAGTACTGTTCTACGAAACATGTGAAAGTCCCTCAAGAATTGAAAGAATTTATCTTCCAGCAGCTCTGCAGAAAATCAGATCAGGCCCAAAATCTCGATGATGCAAAGTGCCTATGCTCAAGTAGAGGCAGTGAGGTACTCCACCAGTACCGTGACGTCCACAATGCTGTTGGGTGGAGTATTGATAATGTAGAATTTGATCAAAGCATTCTTATTTGGCACATTGCTACCGATCTCTGCTACAATGAGTCTGACCCTCCTCCCACACAGCAAATGAGCAAGGTATTATCAGATTATATGATGTATCTGCTAGTAGTGTGTCCTTTTATGCTGCCTGAAGGGATTGGAGAGATCAGGTGTAAAGATACAGAGGAAGAAGCCATGAATTTCTTCAAAGATAAAAACTCAACCAATAAAAAAGCTTCTGAATTGTTACTGGAAGTGAAGACAGATGTTCCACCAATTGAAGTGAAAGGTCCTAAAAGCAAGTCTGTTCTATTTGATGCATGTAGGCTTGCATATCAGTTAAACTTATTGGAGACGCAACAACTGAAATGGGATATAATTTGTTGTGTATGGGTGGAGATGCTATCTTATGCTGCAGTTCAGTGCAAAGGACCAAATCATGCTCAACAACTCGGACAAGGTGGAGAACTTCTCACTCATGTGTGGTTTCTAATGGCACATCTTGGTATAACAGAACAATTCCAAATGCCTACGGGCTACGCGAGGAAGTTGGTATACGTCTAATTAATTAACAAGGCTAGCTAGCTACTTAGAATATTTATAGATAGATGCATGGTTTGTTAATTATAAGAGTCTGAGTTTGAGTTTTTATCTTTCTTAATTACCAGGTTAAGAAAATTGAGGATCTTGGTGTGTCTAGTGTTTGTAATGTACTGTTGTAACTAGGGATGTAAATGGATATTCGTAAATCCGTATTCGATCCGCATTCGTATCCTTTTAGGAGTATCCGAATCCGTCCGAAACTAATCGGATACGAATCTGATAATCCCCCCATCTGACCGATTATTATCCGATTCGTTTAGCAGTCTGACATTAATAAAATATCTGAAATATAACTCTATGTTTGTCTATCCTTTTAAGTTACTTTATTGGATTTTGTTATCTTATTTTTATAAATTTATAAGTTAAGATAATGTGATTCTTTTTCTAGATTTGTTATTGGTTTATATATATTATTTTATGCAATGTGATACATGGAATTACATATCTATTAAAAAATCAAAAGTAAAAAACGTAAGAGAATAAAAGACTAAGAAGAATAGAAGAAATGGTAGTTATTGAACTCTCAAGTCTCAACCCTAACCCTCATCATAAAAACAGTAAATATATCAACGGATAGTCGAAAAATCATATTCCATCCGTATTCATATCCATTTAGGAGAACCTGTATTAAAAAAATCACTATCCGAAAATTTTCCGAATTTGTCCAAAAATCGATAGGATATTATCCGAATCAATCCAAATATAATCGGATATGAATATGATAATGCCACTATCCGACCAAATTCGATCCTTTTACATCCCTAGTTGTAACATATTTTTCAAGTAATTAAATAAAATGTGCGGCTTTCTCTTTTTTAAGAAAAAATGGGTATTGCCATGGAAATCCAAATTTGTTCTTTTGCACTCCTTTGTTCAGATCTGCTATTCCAAGTTCAAACAGGAAAAGGATTCTAGTCCGGTCCGGTTCCCTACCACTGAATTTTTATGTTTGGCTTCAATCTAATTCAACTGGGTATGTTGGGAGGGGGGAGCTCCAAGAGCATCTGCAATGGGAACCTCCCCCCTCCCAATGGCAGACGAAATTTTGCTGTTACTTACAATTTTACCCTTTTTTTCTTGTCAAACCCAAGATAAATTCCCTTCCCAGAATTGGAATCCAAATTACGATTTTGAACTCCACCTTAGATTACTCAAACTAATCATTTTTATTTTCCATTGTTTTGGTGAATAATAAAACATATGAGGGCGGATTACAATGCAATGGTAAGATTGCTCCATTGCAACCTAATGATCGTGCGTACATTATATCTCGATACATACTTCTTTAAGTACTAGACACCCACAATACCCAGCAAGAATTAGGATTTGACGTCCGAAAAGTTCAATAAAATAAAATATACCATCCTCCTCCTCCTCCTCCATGAGGAACTTCTCTAACATAATTAGTAGTTTTTTCAGCTCTTTTTCCACCAAAGGCAAGGGCGATTTGTTAAGTTTCCAACTGGGGAAATTAATGGGGATTAGCACTATCCATATTCTATGATAATCTATAAAGTACAATCGTATCTCTTTTTAGATATGAAAACGGCATTAATGGCTGTACCTTCCCACTGATCAACATCTACAACTGTTCCAAGCAACACTACTAACTAACCAGAAAAGAAAAGCCATGTTCTTGGTTCTTGCAGGACATGCAACCCTTTATCAAATTATAAAGTGACTTGCCTTGTGATGATAAGATACTTTGCCTTTTATCTTTCATAAAATTATCCAAACTACAAGTCACTTATTAGTTCTTACCTTCTTTGTCACGGGTCACTGTAGTCCATTTATTTTGGTGAAAGACCATTGTGGTCCATTGATTCATCAACACTTTTGTATTTTACATTTCTTTTTCTTTTGTTTCTTGATTTTTTTGACATGATAAATTCAAATTTAAAAAAAAAAAAAAAAAAAAAAAACAATCAACGGAATAAGATGCAAGGATTAAATTATTCAATAGTGTCATCAATCCTTGTGGTGGTACAATTGTCTACCATGTTAATTGATATTTCCAAATAATTTTAGCCATCTGATAGGTATATTATTCATCGATTGCTTGACTTTTCTCCTTTTAACTATTCTCATAGAAAAAAAAATTTGTGTGGTGCAATTGGTTTCAAAATCAATGGATGTTTTTATTTAGAAGGGTGTTTTCCAAGAGTGAACCCAACAATTACAGATATTATTCTTTAAAGTCAATTTCAAAAGCTTACCAAAGGATTACCAGATCTGCTTTTGAAAAAGAAAAAAAAAGGGGGATTTGACAAATCTAGCTTATTCTGTTTTTCACTCTTCATAAAATTTTCTTGGTCCCCACAAATCTTGTGCATCTGATTCTTTATGGGCCCTCATTGATCGATCAGACAGACTTCGCAATTTTAATAATTTCGCTTCTTGTAAGTTTCTTATGTGACCATCCAATATGAAGCATTTGGTTTTTTTTTTTTTTTTTTAACTAACAAATAAATGGATTAAATATGTGAATAAATTTGCTAATTCGATCCCTAATCAGGTTTCTGATTTCAATTATCAGACTAATTACATTCTCCAAATTAATGTATGTCAAAAGTTTTGATGTTATTCAATGATAACTAAAACAAACAAAATCCACAGTACTGATATAGAATTTTTTTTTTTTTTTTGATAAAGTATTTGTTCCAAGTCTTATTGAGAGAACCAATGATATATGAAGGAAAGGAAATCCTTCCCATCAAAAAAAGGAAAAAAAGAAATTTTTTATTTTTTATATACATAAATAAATGTGCAGGGGATGGTCATAATGATCGCAACCTTACCCCTGCTTTCACAGATACAATAGAATAACTTTACCATTGCACCAAGGCCCGCCCTCATTTATTTTTAAAAAAATGAGGGTCTAATGAAAACCACGCATGATTTTGTAAATCTTTTGATTGGACATTTCAAGATTTTAGACCACTAGTTGAATATCATCAAATATCATCATAAATAAGATGGTTGAGATGATCATTTGACCATCTCTGGTATTCAAAGTTAGATTACATAGTCAATAGTCTTATTCTTCTGGTCATCAATAAGATTTCAGTAAATCAAAGGTTGTGGGTCATCAAATCATGTTTGTTATTGACAGGAGAGATCCAAGTTGGACCAAGATGGCAACCTCATAGGAAATATGTCTCATTTGTCATTTTCTTAATCTTGTAGATATAAAATTATAAATACAGTGGATCTTGTTTAGATTTGAAAATCAGACTTAATTAAGTTTTATAGCATTATTCACCCAAAAAAAAAAGTTTTATAGCATTGGAAAGAAGTGTGAGTTTAGATCACGTAAAGATGTTAATAGTCTATGGCTATAAACTGATCAATCAATTCATCTTTGACATATCAAATGGGTCCCTACTTGGGCTTTTTGAAATCCAGAAATTAGTGTTGATCTCAACAAACAAATAAGATCTTGATAGGCTTTGTATTTTCAGAGAAAGAGAAGAGGAAGAAAGGATAAGAAGGGCTTGGGTAGGTAGGATTTTTATGGTCTCAATTACAATCTCTCAATTACATTTCAATTACACACCTAAGATGAAGATACGTGGCGTTAAATGATTTGACGGTCTAAATTAAAATGATAATTTATCTTTCTTTTGGTTCAATCGAAAGTTTCCCTCCATTCTCTCTTCGTCTCTGTTCTCTCAACAACGAACTGAACTTGTGCTCCACGGTGGTGCTCCTCTCTCACACGATGACGGCGACTTGACCAGACTCACCGTAAACTGCATCCTCCCGCCGGCGTTCACCTTTCTCGTGATTTCTCTTTCTAAATCCCTAACTCTCTGCCATAACTCCAGGCGTTCATCTTGCTCTCACGAACGAAGGTCTCTGCCCTGCTATTTCAGGAGGTAAATGGGAGTATTTCTAAATCCCCAACTCCCTCTCCTCGTTCATCTTCCTTGCACGAACGAAACCCTAACCCAAATTGACTTTGGGTTTGTTTTGCAGACCCGAGAAAGGGAAAATGGTAGAAGATCTTATTTCTTTACATTGCCTCTGTTTTTGTTTGTGTTTTTATTTCTTTTTGTCATTTTTGTATCGATTTCTGAACCTTTTGTGGGTGCTCTGTTTTGCTCTCTTCCCAGTTTAGCCATTTATGTCACTTAAATTGTTTGAACTTATAAAACATCGGTTGTCTTTCTTCCCTATTATGCTATTATGTACTGAGCTATGTACTGAGCACAAGTGGATGAACACATGACCTCCTTTATTTGTAAATTCAGGCTGATATGTTCATGAATGATGGACTATAGGCTATGAAATAATTTAATTGAAGGTTGTTGGACTGTGAAACCTGAACTGTATCCCAGTTTTCATACCAATTGAAGGTTCTTGGATTAATTCACCTAGATATTGGAAAAGAAAATGAAATCCTATTTGTTTATGCAGTTTAAGGCCTTCTATTATTCTTATACGAAAGCTGGTAAGCTGATGTTGCATAAATTGCTGGGGTAGTTTTGAACATGACCACAGAGGCTTGGAATTTGAGACATTTCAGAAGTTATCCAAAATATTGGGTTGCCTGCTTAGACCAACAACTTGGGACATGTGATGAAAACAACCATATTTCAGAATAGAGAAAGTTTATACTTTTGGGGTCAATAATAGCTCTTGAATTGATATTCTGATCTCAATTGCTAGATGAGTGACTGTTAGGTTAAAGTTGGATACCAGCATTTTATTTGCATATCAGGAACAATTTCTCAAATGACAGGTGAAAACAATGTTAAATGAGTAGTACAAGTAGTTTTCTGTAATTCCTTCTTATTTCTTTAATTCTTATCTTCTACCTTCTTATTTCTTTAATTCTTATCTTCTACCTTCTTATTTCTTTAATTCTTATCTTCTGCCTTCTCAAATACATGCTTTTCCATGATTCTGAATCTACAGCAGAACATATAATTATACTAGGCTTCTATGTTTTGGGAGGACTCTTCATCCTCCTCCCTGTCCAAAGAAAAGATGATGTAACCCTTTGCATCAAAAGAAAACTTAGTATATTCATGTGTTGAGTTTAACTACTAAACTTGTTAATCAATTTATGAGCTAACCTCCCTAGGAGCTGGAAGATTCTCTATCTCATAGAGTTTTGGGCTTTGGCTTCCCTGATGAACATCTCATTCCCTAGGACCAAGATTTGGAAATGATGTGGTTGATGATGTAGCCAAGAGTGGTATTTCCTAGACAATGTTGTGTTGTTGGATATTCATGTCAATTTATTGAACTTTTTCTGGATTTTGATTTGGTTAACATCTTTCATTTGATTTGAAACAAGACCTTTTTTCTACATATATATTTGATTTAGAGAAGAAGAAATCAGGCTTTCTTCTGGTTTTTTTTTTTAATGAAGGCAATTAACTAACTACACCACTGCTGTTGATAGCCTGATAGTAAATAATTTAATGGACTATAGGCTAAGAAATAATTTAATGGACTACTAGAGGAAGCATTTTCTAGATGGCCAACAATGAAGACTACATAGGATCAATCATAGCTGAAACCAAGAAGCCCATTGCTACCGGGAGGTCTTGAGTTCAAGCCTCTTGGTTCACATCCTACATACCCCCCCCTACCTATCAAAAAAAAAAAAAATCACAGCTGAAACCAAGAAGCTTCATATATCTCCTCTACATCCCTTGCATGTGATTTCCACTGTCTATACCTCAAGCACATTTTTTTCCCATTCCAATTGTGTTGTGGGTTATTTCAAATACATGTGGGTAATCTTAATTTTTTTTATTTATAGGTTGGGATTTTATAGGTTTTTTTGGTTGTGTGTGTTGCCCTGTTTAATTTGCTGGTTTATTAGTAACTAACTAACTACACCACTGCCCAGATAGGGTTCTCTTTTGGCATATGCGATCCATCCATATTAACGTATATTTATTTTGTTTTCTTTTTGGAGTCTGATGATTTGCTTGGAATATTTTTCTTTCTCTCTTTTTTTTTTGTCACCTCTTAATGTGCATACTTTTCTTATGTTGCATTCCTGATCTCTTGTTCTAGCTGTCTTGTTTTCTGACATTATGTTATGTTAATTACACAGGAGGATATGAGAACTGATTACCTTGTAAGACCTGTTGGTCCTGCTGAAGTTGAGGAAGATGCTACTAATTTTGAGCCAGTCAGTGGAAGCAGATTTTGATAAATTTGAATTTGGGTTCTCAACTCTCAGTAGGATGAAAATGAATAGAGAAGAAAGTTAGAATGGGGCTCCATTCCTTTAACTATTTTGGCTTATCTTAGATAATGCCCCAGAACTAGCAATTGTTTTTTTTTTTTGATTAATAAATGCTTTAGTTGCAACGAAAAGATACTAATTGTAGTTCCTTCAATGGAATCGTTGGAGAGAACAAAATGCTAAAATATTCAAGTTGCAATTCATTACATTTTCTTTTCAGTCAAAGGGTCCTAAACCTGATTAGTTCAGGCTCTTCCATTGTTGGTTTGATTGGGACAGTCTAGTTTTCCTTCTACAATTTCTTTGCTCTACTGTTGTAGCTCTCTTCAAGTCCTGTTGTCTTCATTGAGCTGAACCACCAAAGATAAAAGCTCATGCAAAAGTAAAAAGCAAGAACCAAAGGGGTCAAATTTTGGATAGAATCACAAATTTCAAAAATTTATCTTTCCAGTATCCATCATAGATCTTTCCAATTTATGCTCAATACCAATTAATAATATAAGAGGAAGAATTTTTGTTCCCATCAAAACTTAAGCAAAGAAGCATCATATCTCCAAGCTTTTACAAAGGTTCCACAATAGAAGCTAAACCATAACGTGATAGATACAGCAAATAACTTGGGATTTTTTTCCCCTCTAAGTTCTTGGAATTTTACCATTTCTGCCCAACTTCCAAGTATTGACTTATGATGCTTGTCCTTTGATAAATTGGAAACCAACAAACATAAAACATAAATACATTTCAAGCATCCTAAAAAACCACTTGCGTAGTAATAGTATCCTTATCCTTCCAAATTGGCATAGTAATAGTATCCTCCCCAACAATAGTCCTTCAAGATTAAGATGAACAAACTAGAAATATTCTCATCGACCAAACTCATATGCACCAATAGTCCTTCAAGATTAAGATGAACAACCTAATCATCTGATTTCCAGAAATAGGCCAACATACCTCCATGAAAGCTTGAGTAAGAACATTGAAATTAAGAAAAATAAAAAAGCACAGAGAAGCTGCCTTGGATAAACTATACTGCTTCTCTTAGTACAAGCATCGCCTTGCCTTGATATTAAGTAACATAAGTCTTTTACTACTTCAAACTCCCAGAATGAGCAAAAGAGTGAATAACATACTTGAAATAGAAAACCCAAGAAAGAGAAGTCAAAGGAACCCCCTTTTTTTTTTTTTTAATAAAAGTTTGGATTTTCAGACAAACTAGACAAAAAAGGAACTCAATCCTCACATATCAACCATTTATAAAAGTTTTTACAAGATGAAGTACATATAACAGTTCTTCAATTGACTGAATTGGTCTGCCCATATTAAGAATTATGAAACCAGAAAATAAGCTTCAAGCCCCTTGGAGTATTCTTCTTCATAGGACGCTTGTAATAATTCTCCCCAAGAACCATGTCATCCACATAAGACCAAGTAGGCCCTCTTGGAGTGATCTCTGCCCACAAGAACCTCTTTGAGTATGGGTTCACAAGACTTTCAGGGAATTCCTCAACAGTTTCAGAGCAATCCCTGCAAATAAACAAAATAAACCACAGTTAATATGATAAGAACAAAATTCTCCAAGACTCACATTTAATAGACACTTTATTACCGTGTGTTGTTTTTATATGAGGTGTCTATCAGTGTAAATTTTTTTGGTTAGATGGGGTTATATGGGGAAAGAGAGAGAGAGAGAGAGAGAGAGAGAGAAGGCAAAGGTGGCTTTAATGCAGGGAACTTGGACTGGTCCTAGCTCTTATGGATCCCATTCAAATGGAATGAGAAATGGTGTTCAGAACCCAAAATAAAACTCAAGTTGTTAAAGAGATATCTTTATGAATATTATTGCACTGGGTTCAGCTCATATAGATCCTCCCCTGTACATTACTAAAATTCTAACAAGGAAGCACCATCATGAGGAAACAGTGAGGAAGTGTAGTTTGTAAGCACTGAGCAGAGACAGCTGGGTTCAGGTCTGTGTTTATAGTTCTTGACAATTTGATTCATCATCTTCAATTACTATAATGTTAGGTATTGAAAATGACTCAGAGCTGATAAATCATAAAGAAAGAAAGATAAGGCAGTCCATATAAGTAACTTGCCTAAAGCATCCAAACCCTTTTCTTTCTCTAATACGGCCTCGTGAATCTGGCATTTTCGAAGGACGTTTCTAAATGCATGGACATGGAAGCAGTTAGCAATAGCAAGTCAAACTGAAATTAGTACCGATGATGATGCCAAAATAGACAAGTTTCCAAATCTATTATGTGCTTTTTCACAATGACATAAAGACCTCCAAACTAGAGAATTGCTGTCCCACTATAAATCAATAATACAATTTCATAATATATACTTGACCACCCACCCTTCACCCCACAATTCCATAACACAATTCGTAGTTGGAAACAGAACCAACAGAACTAACCTCTCCTCTCCCTCAACACAAAATCTTACCCTCCCAAATATCACGCTTGTCTTCCCTCCGACAACCTTGTTTATTACATACATATCTCCTCGAAGTTATTACTGTCTTATCTGTTCTCCGCTTATTTGCAAATTCTTTCCTAACACTAAAATCCAATCTTCCTCCATAGCTATTATAAAAATCATATGCCTTCGTCTCTGAATTAAATTGCATGTCGATTTTAGGCTTTTCCTCATCATCTAGACCTATGTTTTTATCCGGTGTAGCTATTGGATTATCCATAACCCACCCGAACAATAGCAAACAAAATTTAAAAAAGAAAAACAAAAACCAACCACACATCTTTATATATTTCAAGAAATAAGAAGGTAGAAGATAAGAATTAAAGAAATAAGAAGGCATTACAGAAAACCACTTGTACGACTCATTGAACATTGTTTTCACCTGTCATTTGAGAAATTGTTCTTGATATGTAAATAAAATGCTGGTATCCAACTTTAACCTAACAGTCACTCATCTAGCAATTGAGATCAGAATATCAATTCAAGAGCTATTATTGACCCCAAAAGTGTAAACTTTCTCTATTCTGAAATATGGCTGTTTTCATCACATGTCCCAAGTTGTTGGTCTAAGTAGGCAACCCAATATTTTGGATAACTTCTAAAATGTCTCAAATTCCAAGCTTCTCTAGTCATGTTCAAAACTACCCCAGCAATCTATGCAGCATCAGCTTGCCAGCTTTAGTATGAGAATAATAGAAGGCCTTAAACTGCATAAACAAATAGGATTTCATTTTCTTTTCCAATATCTAGGTGAATTAATCCAAGAACCTTCAATTGGTATGAAAACTGGGATACAGTTCAGGTTTCACAGTCCAACAACCTTCAATTAAATTATTTCCTAGCCTATAGTCCATCATTCATGAACATATCAGCCTGAATTTACAAATAAAGGAGGTCATGTGTTCATCCACTTGTGCTCAGTACATAATAGGGAAGAAAGACAACCGATGTTTTATAAGTTCAAACAATTTAAGTGACATAAATGGCTAAACTGGGAAGAGAGCAAGATAGAGCACCCACAAAAGGTTCATAAATCGATACAAAAATGACAAAAAAATAAAATAAAAACACAAACAAAAACAGATGCAGTGTAAAGAAATCAGATCTTCTACCATTTTCCCTTTCTCTGTAAACTGGTTTGGTTCCAAATCGACACAATAATGGCAAAAAAAAAAAAAAACAAAGAAAGTGAGGGGGAGATATAGCAGGGATACCTGGCGTGTGGAGAAGACGAGTCATCGTCGCCTCCGACGCCTTGGGGGAGAGGAGTTTGCAAGATGAGGGTCTGCAAAACAAACCCAAAGTCAGAATGGGTTAGGGTTTTGTTCGTGCAAGGAAGATGAACGAGGAGAGGGAGTTGGGGATTTAGAAATACTCCCATTTACCTCCTGAAATAACAGGGCAGAGACCTTCGTTCGTGAGAGGAAGATGAATGCCTAGAGTTATGGCAGAGAGTTAGGGATTTAGAAAGAGAAACCACGAGAAAGGTGAACGCCGGCAAGAGGATGCAATTTACGGTGAGTCTGGTCAGGTCGTCGTCATCGTGTGAGAGAGGAGCACCACCGTGGAGCACAAGTTCAGTTCGTTGTTGAGAGAGCAGAGACGAAGAGAGAATAGAGGGAAACTTTCGATTGAGCCAAAAGAAAGATAAATTACAATTTTAATTTAGACTGTCAGATCATTTAACGCCACGTGTCTTCATCTTAGGTGTATAATCGAAATGTAATTGAGAGGTTGTAATTGAGATGATAAAAATCCGATATTGCTGTCTTTCATCAAATGGCCATAGGAAGCAAATCCTTATAGATAGGGAATCAAATAAAATTGTCCCTTCTTTGCACCACCCCACCTGCTCAAGATATGGTAAAGAGCATATGATTTCACACCAGAGAAAAGGAGCAGAGCTGACATCACAGGATCCCTTGTGGGATTTTTGTGGGACCCGGCAACACCTCCCACAAGACCCCAACCTTTGATTTCAGTCCAAAACACTTAAAATTTTTCTGTTGTAAAAATTGTAATAAAAACTAAAAAACCCAACAAAGCCATCACAGCATTGGTTGAGGAAAAGGTTGAAAATGAAGAATTAAAAAAAAATCATTTATTATAATTATTTCTTGTTTTGAGGAAAGGAAAATATAAAGAAAAGATAGTCCTTGCTTGGTCACTAATTCAAAAATCAAGTTGAAAAATTCGTGAGATTGGGGATGAAATCTGATCGGATCTTGCTTTCTAAGCTGTGGATTTTTTGTGGGTAGTATTTCAACACAAATAGGTTCTTCACTTCTGTCCTAAAACACACCCCACAGATACTCAATCAAGCCTATTTTCTTCCTCTTCACCTTATTCTGCCTTCTTCGTTTACTCTCTATTATTTGGATCTCTTTATCAGTGAGATGGGCATGGCAGCAGAAGCTCAGTTTCATGTCTTAGCAGTTGATGATAGCATCATAGACAGAAAACTGATTGAGAGGCTCCTGAAGAACTCATCTTATCATGGTATGTATTTGAAAATCCGGAGAATAGATAAAAGAGGAAACAAAGGACTTCATTTCAGAGTTCTTCCCTACTGAATTCATTGGATTTTGACAGTTTTTTATTCTGGGTTTTATGAATTTGGGCAGTTACTACAGTGGATTCGGGGAGCAAAGCTTTAGAGTTTCTGGGTTTACATGAGGATAACCAGAGAAACTCAAACCCACCTTCTGTTATTTCACATAATCAGGTTTAAATTTGTCTCAAAGCTTCTGAAAGCCTTGTTCTTTTCCCCCTCATTGGGTCTTGATGATTGATGTTTGAATATTTTGTTTTACAGGAAATGGAAATAAATCTCATCATAACAGACTACTGTATGCCTGGAATGACAGGCTATGATTTGCTCAAAAGAATCAAGGTATGTGTTGTTTGCATTCTGTTTTTTTACCATCAGATCTACGAACCTTTCTGACCTCATAATTCTTCTTCAGAGAAACTCAATAGATTTTCTATGGTTTTGTTCTACAGGAATCTTCATCCTTGAAAAACATTCCAGTTGTCATCATGTCCTCTGAGAATGTACCATCTAGGATTAGCAGGTAAAAAACAACTCAAGCTTGTCTCTTCAGCACTTCTAATTTGAGTTCAAAAGCATAAAATTTTAAAAGGGAAATACCAATAGAATTTGAAGAAGATTTCTAAACTGCAATTATATGTTCTGGGTATTGATCAGATGCTTAGAAGATGGAGCAGAGGAATTCTTTCTTAAACCAGTACAGTTATCAGATATGAAAAAGCTTCGACCCCATCTTCTTAAGGGGAAGTTTATGGAGCGACAACACCATAAACAATCACAACAACAACCCAACAACAAGAGAAAGGCCATGGAAGAAGGCCTCTCAGGTGGCCTTTCACCTGAAAGAACCAGGCCAAGATACACTAAGTGTAGTGAGACATAGAGAGGGATACCTGACAATTTTGTTCTCTTTTTATTAATGGGATACTTGTATACATTTTACACGCCAAATTTTGGCCAAAATTCCAACAATTTAGTCTTTTGCTGACCCAAATGGTTCTCCTTCCCCAACCCAAAGCATTTGGACTTGATTGCCATTGTTTTTATATGTAAAATATGAGAAGAAATACGTATTTAAAAAAAAAGGCAAAATGTTCCCTGTAATTCAAGGATGCTTTTGAGCTTTTCCCCTTGAATGTAGGCGACTAGGGGTTGTTGAAGATGATAATGCAACTTACTTTCTCCAACGTTCTATACTGAGTGGTCAACGGTGCTATAAGTTTTCTGAAGTAATAAAAGCATGGGAAAGTCTCTTTCACATATTGGGATCCCTCACTCTTGACATAGAGATCCTACACTTCACATGGATCACCTCAACTTGTTTATTCATTTTTAAGAGAGAAAATTTGAATATAACATTTGGATCTGTGTTCTAGGGGGAGTGTGGGCTGTGCGTGTGCTTGGCCAATGAGAGCACTCGTGTTGGCATCATGGGGATGGGCATGCGATTTTCGTCTTTCATGGGAGTGAGGCGGGCATTTTGCCCCCTCTATGTGTGGGTGCGGGTAGTACCCCCCAGAGAACTTTTATCCCTAACATTTAATGTGAGAGGGCAAAAGATACCCCATGGCTCAGAGAACCCTTGTCCTAAAATATATTCTGAACAAATATTTGCATTTGATATATGCAAGAAGTTGGGGAAAATGTGTAATAAAGTTTTCTAATTTGTTTTTTTTTTAAATTATAAACTGCTAATTTGTTTGCTTCTATTACATAAGGGATTCTCTTATTGATACTTCATGAGGTCCTAAATAATTTGTAATTTTTATTTTTTATTTATTTAGGTTTTTTTTTCAATGAAGATAAATTCGGACATTTCACATGTATATTCGTAAAATTATGCAAGACAATGACACCTTTTGTAATGACATAATGATAAAGTCACTTTCAAAATATTTTTGAAAATTTTATTTTACCCCATTTAAAAAACTTTTAGGAACAATGCAAACGACAATCAAAAGATTGTGTCAATATCTAAATACATCGGGAGAGGTGTCATTTAGACAGTCCAATTATATGAAAAAACACCCACACGTATAAGCAATTTTCCTGGTTGGCAATTGTTACTAATTGCCACTACAAATAAATTTTGGGTTTTTTACAATTATCATCTCAAAAATTTTATTATTTACTATTATCCCCCCAAAATTTTTAAACAACTGTTACCCCCATTTTACAAACTAATTACTAAATGGAGCCCACCGTTACAGACCCATAACGGTGGGGGTTAGTAGTGATACAAAACCGTTGTCACGGATTTTTTAGGACGAAAATACCCTTGGTCAAAAGTGAAATAAACCCCTTGATTTTCACCTTCGTCTCAGCCCTCTTCACTTCATCCTCTTCACTTCATCCTCACTTCATCCTCTTCACTTCACCTGTTGCAGCAAATCGGAGGAAGAAGAAGAACTTCGTCTCAGCCCTCCTCTTCTCCCAAACCAAGCTCGAACCCTAAATGCCTTTGCAAGCTTGCATCAGTTGGAGAGTGGAGACTCGCAAGACTCGCCGCTGCAAGCCTGCATCCGTTGCCGAAAGGGATCAAATCCACAGGTAATAAATAAATAATAAATAATGGGTACAAAGGCCATATATGGCTAAATAGGGTTTCAGTGAAACCTTTTCACACGATTTTCTCCATTCTCCGTGACTCTTCTTCTCCACTCTCCCAACGCCCAAATCCCAAACCTGATTTTCAGTCCCTGTGACTCCATTCTCCCAACTCCAAAATCCCAAACTTGATTTCCAGTCACCGTGACTTGCAATGCCCTATTGTTCTAAATAAAACTTCAAATATGGTAGAGGATTGAAGGTTTAGATATGGTGTAAACCCTTGATGATCGATCTTCACAAGCAGGTCTGTTTTATTTCGGAAGTAACGTAGTAATTGCAGACGAGAATCACGAGATCTGCAACCTGGAACTTTGAGAATCGATAATCAGGTTTGCTCTTCTATTCTATCATGGCTTGTTCATTTCTCCTTCCCTTTAGAAGTGTGGGAGCAGAGGAATATCTACATGCGGACTGTGGGTTGTGTAGTACAGTAGGTCTTCAAAGAAGTAGAAGAAAAAAAAATCAAAAGGGATGTAAAAGAGATTCATTACTTTGTCGGACATTTCACAGATCTCCATTAATGTTGATATGAACATGAGATACCCTCTTTGATCAAGCTCTGTTACTATAAAAATCTGAACTACCCATTCAATAAGAATCATAAAAAACCCAAGTTAATAGATCGATCCAGAAAAGAAAAAAATAGCAAACCTAGAGAAGATGGTTCCACAATCACATTTGTACTCCTTTGTACCACAAGTCTGTGAATGAGCCTTCCAATCAACTGAGAAGGGAGAAGACATACTGCAATCCAATACCTTTAGATGGAGAGTGGAGACTCGTCAAACTCGCCGCTGCAAGTCTGCAACCGTTGCCGGAAGGGATAAAATCCACAGGTTTATTTCACTTTTGATCAAGGGTATTTACGTCCTAAAAAATCTGTGACAACGGTTTTGTATTACTACTAACCCCACCATTACGGGTTTGTAACGGTGGGGTCCATTTAGTAATTAGTTTGCAACATGGGGGTAACAGTTGTTTGAAAATTTTTGGGATGGTAATTGTAAAAAACCCATAAATTTTTTTGTCAAAAATGCTAAAGTTACATATTGTATTGATCGCATTTCATAAACATATTTTTTGTCATAAATGATACCTCTATAGGTGTACTAGCATTTTTGGCCAAAAAAAATAAAAATTGCAGTGGTGATCGAACCCTCAGTGATCTCCTCCCTAGCCCTGGGCTCAGCCATCAGGTTGGGAGAGTCTTAGGAGAGGGGTAAAATGTTGTTCGGAGTCACCACCTAGACAAGGGTTTAGGACCCGTAAATGTCTCCCCCTTTCGAAGAAAAGAATTGATTCTAACAGATAAGACAAAAGTCCAGATCTCTGGGTAAATTCAAAGTTATATACTGGGAACCTAGTACGCCCAGCCGAAGGCTGGTTTCCTTCTATTTAAACCATTCGTAAGCTTAGTAGTTCTACTAACTAGTCTTGTACACTAGCATGTATGATAATAAAGCATCATGTACAATAAAACAATAAATCTAATCCTAATCTAAGTTGTTGGATTGAAAAATAGATAAAGCATGTGCGAAAGTATGTACAAATAACATAAAAAAAGAAATGGAAAACAATATAAACATGGGAGAGGAGGACCAAATTTGAACATCACTTCATCAAGCTACCGATGTGTGTGTGTGTGTGGAGACCGAACTTGAGCATCACTTAGTCAAGTTATCTATGTACCCTAAATAGTGATCAAGTATTGTAGCTTGAATGTATATTCTTAGCAAATGGAGTCCAATGATGCTGATTGGATATTAGTCGAACTTCCAAAGAATATATTAGCTCTTGAGGGCCAAAATTGGCCAAGAATCGACTAGAAATTTGACGAGAATAAAGATCAAAACCACCTATTTAAGTCGAGAGAAATCTACCCAAAAAAAGCAAGTCAAGAGAAGTCCAATATAACTAACTGGGTGTCAATCAAATTCCCATAAAAAGATTATATTGAAGGGTATACTTGTCCTCCACCTCACCCCTTTGGGAAAAGAGAGGGAAATCAAATTAGAGTCCCCATCTAAGGGTGAGAAGAGAGGAATTCTAGAGGGATTCAATTTGGAGGCCTAACAACCCTGCTGCCCAAATACATTTGGTGAAAGGGCATGAAAGAAATAGGTGCCAAGGAGTTTCTGGGTTTTGGTACAAGAAGGGTTCACGGGGGGATAAATTATTAAGAATGGAATGGATTGAGATACCATCATTAAGGAGTTTCCAACAAAACATGTGGAACTTTGGGTGAAGTTTAACTTTCCAAAAGAAACTTCCAGAATTTGGAAATAGCTCCATCAATGGAATGGGTTGTGATCTTGTTATCTTATTAAACAAATCCATCTCTCAACGGATCTTTATCACCTCCAGTTTGCTGACCGGCCCAGTTCCCTAGTTCCTCTAACAAAGGGGGGCTGAAATGACCTCTCTACCCATGCCCAAACACCCTGCCCGGGTGGGGTCCACCATCCCCCTATTAGAGGAACTGGGGGACTGGGCCGGTCAGCAAACCGGAGGTGATAATTTTCCTCTCTCAACCCAATTGTGATGCATTTGCCGCTTCCGGCTCGAAGATTCACATTAGTAGATGTATCCGAACCCCAAGAGCAAAGAAGAATTCTTACAACAAATATAACTATAGTACATTCTAGTTTTTTACAGGAACGAGAACACATAATGAACATTTTGGTGAATTTTAGAACGAGGCCCATTCTTTAACCCATTATAATGAATGTTTTTTTTTTTTCGCCTTTTTGGGTAATACTTAATCAATGGTTGATATCATATTATATAGTAGATCCTAACATAGAATCCTAAATAATTGCCTTTGGAAGTGAGGTCTTGTGATCAAATCTTCACTGTTGCATCATTTCTTGGGGCCACCCGCCTGAGGCTCACTAGGACCCAGAAGCACCCGATTTGTGCGTGGTGTGGGGGTCATGTACGAGCCCAAGGGGGATTTAGTCAACCTAAAGTCGGATACCCCTCCTGTCTCCAAACAAAAAAAAAAGAATCATAAATATTCTTAATTGCCGATAGATCCTACTTAATACATCAAACCCATCCTACATAAATGCATTTTTTAGGTTGGCTTCGTGCGGATTGGGCCTAACTTGAGGCTTTTAACCCAAAGCCTAGCCTAACCCAATCTCAAGCCTATACTTTTGAACTTGAACTCGGTTCACATGCCGTGATACCAATAAATTTAGTACGAGCTTGGGGCGGACATGAGATTCTTGAGCCCAAGTTGCAGATGAGCAAGATGAAATGAAACTGAAAAAGTGATAAATAAAAAAAGGGGAACCGTTCTCTACATGGGAGCACAAGGACCACATGCGTGCAGCAGCCACTGAGAGCGTAGTTGGCACATTGGGGGCAGAAAATTTCGAAGGGGAGGTGGGCGGTCATTTCTGCCCCCGATGTGCCTGGGCGTGGCCCTGTGTCCCATGCAGGAGGATTTTAGGAGCCACGTCACATGTGTAAGATGCAGCATTGAAGACGGAGATTTTATCCTTTCATCGGTGTTGGGACTTGTGGGATGATTTTTGTTTTACTTTCCATAACGCACATAGGTGATAGGGTCGAGGTCCGACATCAAGCATTCAAAGTTTCAAACTATTATATGGAGGAGTGGTTGCTTGATGTTTCATGCCCGACATCAAGCATTCAAAGTTTCAAACTATTATATGGAGGAGTGGTTGCTTGATGTTTCATGCCCACCATTATCCTCTAATAGGGGGAGTGGAGCCCACCTTGGGCTAGACTCCTCTCCAGGGAGCTCAGTGCCTAGGAGGCATCCAAGGGTGGGATCATGTTGCACACATCCACGTCTAGGGATGTGTGTGGCTCAGTTCAACGGTTGGATACTCCCTGGGCACGTGCTGGCCTCTTGGGAAACGAACTCAACTTCAGTGTTTTCGAACAAAGGATAGAGTGATCATTTCCACCTACATGTGAGGAATTGGAGGAATTGAAAGGAGCAGCAAATTGGAGGGGATAATGCGTACCCCAGGCGATGTCTTCAACCAGACGATGAAAAGGGTTTGAAGGAAAGATTAATAAATAACGAAAGCTAATAAAAATGAGATTTACAATTAAAAATGTCCTTTCTTTCTTACCCAGAAAAACGCAAAAATTCCTTGTACTCCTTCGTTATCTTCAAGGGAAAGAAAAAAAAAAAAAAAAAAAAGAACGATGGAAAAGACTCTCTCTCCTTCTCTCTCTCTCTCTCTCTGTGTGAAGAATTAAGATTTGAGTTGTAACGCCAAAAGGGTTTTGCATTCTCTCTCTGCTTTAATCGTCTTATGCATGAGTGCATGACGTTTAGTTATTTAATCTATTGAAGCGAAAGACAAACCAGAAGAGATTCAACCTAGAAACGGAGGAGGGAGCCCTAGAAATTTTCTCAGATGGGAGGTAGTGATCTTGTCTCTTCAATTTGTGATCTCCTTGCCCTCGTCTTCGATATTGTTGACATTGTCGTTTTAAATTTCTCAAGTTAGATAGGGTTTGCATTCCATGCATTAAGTTATGTTTCTCAGTTTCTGTTTGATTCTCTGTAAATTGGAGAGTTCAATGTTACGAACTTCTATTTCCTCTTTTTGATTCCGTGGGTTATTCATCTTACGAGTTTGATTTCGTTTGATTTTCCCCTCGTGGTTCTTATTACCTTAGCTGATTGCTGGGGGTTCTTGTGCTGAAGTATTCTCCAAATCGTTTTGATGATCAGCCAATGGAATCTTACCTTTGTTTCGTTTTGGGGAGGGGGTTCATAAGCGATGAGACAGAAAAATAGGAAGATTGCTGTTGTTGTTGCGTGAAATGATTTTGGTTAATCTACAAATGAGTGGATAGTCTGTGTTACTTTGTCCCCTGGAAACCATTGTTTGCATGGCATGATTGACATTTGTTTTAGCTGTGGTGCCTGATTGGAAACTTACATGATGGATCATCACTTTAATTGAAATGGTGAAATGGTTTGATGGTGGTTGTAAAACTGGAGCTTGTCGAGATCTGTTTAGATAAAATAATTGCTATATCACGGTGCATATTTGGATGTCTCTTATCTGTTGAATGATAAGATGGGTTTGGTTGTTGGGAAATTATTTTTTCCATTCAATTATAATGCTGGTTATTGTCATCAGAGGGAGAATGAACTTTAGAAAAAGCATTCCTTGAATAAATAGATTACCTTATCAAACCTTCTTTTGCCAGTACACCTTTTAGCATTGGCACTTCTCAGCATTTGCAATGCAAAATTTTTAGACCAGAAAACTGTTCAGGATGTGGCTCAATTGCATGAATTTCCAAACAGAAAACTATGCTTTGAAGAAACATTAGAACATCTTCAGAATATGAGCAAAGAAAGGTTTGGAGCTTAAAGAGGTATAAGCATTAGATTGTGCTTCAATTAATCCTAACTAGAGTGAAGGTGTGCTGCACATGACAATTGCAAATTTGCTTATTTATCAGGGGAAGTTGCCAAACTGGGACTTGCCCCATATTTCACGTATGCTGCAAAAAGATTTTAATTGCGTTTCAAATCAGATAAGTTAACCTGACTGCTTAAAGTTTCATTTTTTTGCTTTACTATTCTTATTACTGTATTACCCCTCTTCAAAAAGAAGTAAATTATCAAGTAAGAGCATGGTTAGGAAAACAGTGATATAGGTTGTTATAAGCTTATTTTATAGATGATTGAATCCATGATTAAATTAGGAAAGAAATTGAAGAAATCTCAGAGCCACTTCCCTCAATCGGTTTAGCTATATGAGATAATGCTGGTGTGCTTCTTCTACTACAGTTTGCGGAGTTGTACCTCGGATGTGGATCAGATCCCATCTTCACCTCTAACATTTAACAGCTAACTGCTGACCATCTTACCTATACAGAAAAATTCAGCTAAAGAACATGTGGACTATGATAATCTTTTCCACATTTGTCCTACTCAATTCATCTGTAAATGGTGTTTGAGTTGTCACTTAGTGATATGATATTATATTGGAAAATTTGAAGTACTATGCATGATTGTGTAGGCTACTGATTAGCATTACGCTACTTGACTCTGAAGGAAGCGGGGCAACATGCCTTAAACCTGAATCCCTTGAATACATGAAAGTAGAAGGAATATGGTAGATAATTGAGTTGCTAGATTGTGTCTCCCGCTCTATGCAGTGAAAACCCCTGCTGCATTTCCATCATATCATGAAAAGTTTCAGCTATCATGAGGAAATTTTGCTGCCTGGGAAGGAGATGTGTTAATTGTGTCAGGGGGCTGCAGGACGAGTGACTGGGGGAACATGAACTCAATTCCTAAAGTTTGAAACACATCTGAAATGATTTGGAGGAGATTCAACATGCAGGGAGAACTGATCTTTGAGTGTGTTCCACTCTGCATTGCCTATATGGAGACAGTTGACTGTGAAGCTTTTGGTCAACTTTTGGTTGTATTGTGTACTTGTAACATATGTAAGCTAATTTAATGATTCTGTATTTTGTTTGCCTTGGGAAAAGGGCCAATTAATTTCTAAATGAATTAGAATTGTGATGCAGGAGTGCTCCCATGGATTGACCCAAACCTGTTTGGGAACCCAGACCGAGAATCGGGTCCAATTGGTTTTTAGAGTCTAGTAGGATTTTATGAAGTTTTATTTATTTGGGAACATACTATGTAATCTTTTATTTTGGGCAGCTATTAGACATGTAGGCAACCCCATTTAGTTGGGATAAGGCTGACTAGTTGTTGTTGTTGTTGTTGTTTGTATTAGACATGTAGGGAAATTTCCAATTTGAGTTTTACTGAGTTTCTATTTTTGTTAGTCTAAGTTTTAGGAAATAACTAGGAGTCTTTGTTTTTTGGGTTTATAATTATATGTGTAACCCAATGATGGGAGTAGATATTGAGATTGAAAAGAATGGAATGATTTGATTTTGTGAGGGGCTTGGTGGTCAGTGTGTGTGCAGACTTCCCCTCCCCCCCTCTCTCTTCTGTGCGATCTACCTCACACTTCTTCTTCTTTCCTTTCCGGTTTCCCTGTTCCAGCAGTACCAACCAGCGCTGTTGGTTATCGATCTCTACTTCTTCTCTCTCTTTCTCTCTCAGATTTGAGAGAAAGGCAGCCCACCCCCTGGGTGAACAAACTCTTAGAGCCTCACCCCTTAAATCCTGTCCAGTAGTGAGAACCAAAGCATCACAGAGAGCTGATTCTCTGTTTACTGCCAGGTTCAGTTTCAGACTTTAAATACCTCTTCTTTACTTGCTGATTGGGATGTTTATTAGCTGGAATCAAGAGGCCATTCTGTTAGCAACCTAGCCTTGAAACCTCACATTGATTGGATTCCTCGAGAGCTAGATCTCCAGTCTGCAAGCAGTTCTTCCAGCTGGTTTTGTGATTTTGATGATAGGTTGAAAAAGACTCCACGGCACAGTGGTTTTTTTACTTTTTAATTTGTTTGGTTATAAAACTATCCCTCCCTCTCTTATTATTTACATTTTGCCATTAAGTTATTGCCTATTCACTTGTATGTTTTCCCCAACCATGTATAGTGCCTTTGCTTTGTTAGGTTGATTCTCATAATTTACAGTATTGCCACCCCTTATTATAAACTTCAGTTTATTTATGGGCTTTGCCATCAATCGTTTTATTTGAGCCTTCTATTATTCGGGTGGACCCATAACCGATCCAATAAGGGTTTTGGAACCTCGGGTTGCACCAAGTTGACTGTAAAGTGGAGTATATCTGAAAGGAGGAGTTACAGAATTTCTTGAGACTTCATCAACAGATCTAGCAGGTCCTTTGGCTTTATTTATTGGGGTGGGCCATTCGGTCATGCTAGGAAAAAACTATTTAGTGGGATCATCCAAGTAAATTCTCACAAGGAGGTACACTGTATCCTGACCGACCATTTCTTTTCTGTGCCTAATGGAGTTCGTTTCCTCTTCCATCGATCATTAAATTGAAACTTTGATGTTCTTTGGTAATCCTGGTCCCCTCAGCATTTGCAGAGCCTTTTGAGATAGCATAGGTGATATCCCATTTGTATACTGAAGTGAAGATTTTCTGAGAGGACCCAAAAGATGTAACATTAAAAGAAAAAGAGTAAACATCTAGTAGACCCCCTGAGGTTTGTTCACCTATCTTGTAGCCCCCCATTTATTAAAACCTTACTTACAGATCCATATGATGGACGGAATACTCATTCCGTTATAGTCAACAGGTTAAGTGATGATGTCAGCAGATTAAAGGTTATGTAAATGCCAAAAATACCTTTATACATCTTTAATGAAAATAGCCAAAGTGAAAATTACAATTGTATACTTATTTCATCTCCAACCTTAGAATTAAGATTTGGAGATGCCGGCCGTGAGGAAGAAGAACCAGAAAATCTCACTCATAATCGAAGGTACCCTTTCCCCTAACTAAATCACTCCTTAATTTTGCCCTAAATCCTATTCCGTTTTCCCTAAATCACTTTCCTTATGATGGCGGCAATGGCTACCTTCAGTTTCTTGATGTAATTCTTTCTACCAGATGCAAATGATAGGCTTCCAGCTTTGATAGAGAAGGTGACTTTTGAACTTGGGATATTAGATTGAAATCGGTCATAAATGGAGTAGAATCCACACAAAAAATTTCGACTGGGACCGATTGAAATCGGTAAGAATCAGTGGAGTTGCAAGTGTGACTAAGTGCGGTGGAGAGTGGAGAAGATGAAGTGGCTCAATAGGTTCTGAGCCTTTAACTCCAAAATAAAAAACTTTAGGGATTCCTCTCTCACAAAAGAGCATGCACCATCTCTTCCCTTTTGTCTTTTTTTTCTCCTTGCAAACCCTGCACCGGATTCCTCTCTCACAAAAGAGCACACACAATCTTCCCTTTTGTCTTTTCTTCTCCTTGCAAACCCTGCACCGATCCATTAGAGAGAGAGAGAGTATTGCAGAACTTAGAACCGATTAAACCGAGGAAAAGGAAAGAAAGGCCGTCTCAGAGGGAGAGGCAGTGCAGGAAAAAGAAAATCATGGAATAAAGTACCAAGAGGGACGATGCCGATTTACTTCGAGGTTGAGCGGCAGTGGAAGGGATGGATTTGAATAAGTTTGTGTTTGAGGATGATGAAGATCAAGATGGGTAGTCTCTTCTTTTACTGCCACAGAAGATGGATCTCCTCCATTGGGTTATTGTTGTTGAGGCTTTGACCCTTTTGCTTTTGCCTCTTTCTGTTGTTCTTCCTTGGCCCGTTTTTGACCTGCTTTTCTGTCTGGTTTCAGCCGTTCCTCCGGCAAGGGCACCTTGTGAAGTTGAAAATCTGATGGAATAGTCGGGCAGAGAGAAGGGCAGAATTGTCTTTTAAAATAGCCTTTGTATTTTATTAAAGATGTACAAAGGTTATTTTGGTCTTTTACTTTGTTAAACTAACACCTAACTAACACCGTGAGGTTAATGGGTCTGTAAGTAAGGTTTTGATAAATGGGGGGGCTACAAGATAGGTGAACAAACCTCAGGGAGTCTACTAGATGTTTACTCAAAGCAAAATAAACATAAACTTTGGTGTGGGATTAATAATCCTGGCTTTAAACCAGGAATTTTTTGGGACACATAGAAGATACAC
Source organism: Telopea speciosissima (assembly GCF_018873765.1). Classification (NCBI taxonomy): domain Eukaryota; kingdom Viridiplantae; phylum Streptophyta; class Magnoliopsida; order Proteales; family Proteaceae; genus Telopea; species Telopea speciosissima. Next base: position 17,872,024 of record NC_057922.1, read on the forward strand.
AAATACTAAATGTCATTCAGAGCCTAAGTTTGTCAAGATGTTTATTTGGTTTTCAACAAACATATGAAAACAACTATAGACAATTTTGTCAGAAAGAACTATGGATTGCGCTCTATTTGATGTTGTCTTGGATATTCAATTTCAGAGAATTATCAATGGAGTATCTTTACTGCTTGATCATGTTGGTGAAGATAGTTGGAGTATTAAGGTGGGTTTGTGTGCTTGAAGCCAAGGGTCTCAGCCCATGTACCTTGCCCAAAGGTGCCTAATTATTAAATGGGTAGGGTAGTGGAGCTGCTGTAAGCAAGCCTATATAAAATTTAGTGGATTTGGGAAGTCTGCATTAAAAACAATACAACATTTGAATTTTCTAATCATAAAATCAAGCCATAGGCAGCAGATCCAGTCCAAAAAATTGTGGGCTTCTCTAGAGGCCATTATGTACTTGAATCCAGCCCTTAAAAGACAAGTTAAGTCAGGAAGAAATCATGAACAGTCAGTAAAACTCAAAACAATTAAATAGGATGTGCACAGTCTTCTGATCTGATTGATGATGTTGAATACTATATACAAACCCTGATGGTTTATGAAAAAAGAGAGTGATAGAGGTACTTCGTTTTTTTCTGTGTCCTGAATGGATCGGACAAGCTAAGTAGGAGTATTGATGAAAACCAAGTTAAGATAAGCTGTTCTTGCAATTCAGATCCATTTCTTGTGTCATGCCAATATAGGGGGAAAAATAGGATAAATTGGGTTGTCTATAGTCAACTCTATAAAAATTAAGAATCCAAAAAATAGCCCAAGCCAACCAAAGAACCCAGCAAACAATCCTAAGTCAATTCAATGCATATGCAAAGATAGCTCAAAGAGACACAATAAAGCCATGATTTATCTAAGTAAATTAAAAAAGGGGGAAACAATAACCTTGTCTTCCTCGGCATCATGTTGACTAAATTTCTCAAATGATCTTTCATGTCTGTGTCCTGCAAGGAGACCTTTCTTCCTCTTTATTGCTTGTGCTTAACCTCCCTAGTATCTCATGGCCAATACTGTTTTTTATTTAACCTCAGTGTTGGTTCCTCTTTCTTCTTTATTTTCCCGCCTGTTTTAACTTTCATCTACAAAGGCACTTTATTTTTCCAGAAGTTTGCGATTTCATTGGAATACCATCTTACTGGCACTCAACAGAAAGGCCACAGAAATTTCTCCTTTTATTTTACCTGTCACCGTTGCTTTGTTCAATATTAAACTAGTTAGATTTCCATTATCAACATTTCAGAGTCCGGTGATACTCATTCTGAAGAGGAGAAAGTCCTTCCAGAGAAGAATAAGAAAAGAAGGCTCAAGACGCCATCCCAAGTTGAGGCTTTAGAGAATTTTTATAATGGTATTGGTGCTCCTCCTTTTTCTTTTTTATATGTATTTATAATTTATCTACTGTTTTAGTGTTAAAATACTGGCCTCATTATCCGGACTGACTTAGACCAAACATTTTTATGTTTTCCAGAACATAAATATCCGACAGAGTCAATGAAGGCACAGCTTGCAGAAGAAATAGGGTTGTCAGAGAAACAGATCTCGGGATGGTTTTGCCACAGAAGGTTGAAGGATAAAAAATTAAGAGAGGAAGCATGTGCCAATGGAAGACAAGATCTTTCAAGTGGTGTTATACAGGAGCATGGCAGTGGACTTAGGCAGGATTCATGCAGCAGCACCAAGCAAGGCGACTATGGGCATTTCGACCCAAGGGAAGTGGAAAGTCAAAGGCTCTATGACCAGGATTTTCCAGCAACAGACATCACTTATAAGACTAGGGGTCGAAATATGCTAACTGGACGCTATGGTACAGTGGACAACACATCTTCAGGAAGTAGCTCAGCTTCACAGGACAGGTTACTTCCTCTTAGAGGGGATTCATATGATATTGAACCTTCAAGATACCATTCATGGAATAGTAACTATATCTCGATGGATACGAGAGGTGTGCAGAACAGAGGATATAAGCTGGCGTCAGGATATTTGAACTTGCAGGATGAGGTTGAACATGCTGCTATCACGGCTGTTAAGAGACAATTGGGTAGGCAGTACCAGGAAGATGGTCCACAGCTTGGTGTTGAATTTCAGCCTCTTCCTCCTGGTGCATTTGAGATACCAGTTAGTGATCCAGTCCATGGTAATAATTATATTTTTGTTTCTCATAGATAAAACATTTTTCTGATGTAGTCACATGTAATAATCCCTTAAATAGGAGTTCCAGATTTTCACATTTATTAGAAGGTGAATTTTGTAACCTCATGCAGTTCTGTCATCACTTCTTTAATTGCAATTGATGTTACTGTCATGTCACTTTGTGTTTTTAATTGCCATTAAAAGGCACTTTATGTTTCTTTGTTGTATCTGTTGTGTCATGGGGAAGTAACTGGACTGCTTGCTGCTTGAACATAGTGAGTCCCACTACCAGTTGAACAAAGGGGACTTGAGGCAGGTTTATGTTCGTTAGACGGTTAGAGAGCTGAGAACATTTTGTTTCAGTAAGCTGGGCTGCAGGAGTGTCTAGTCTAAATTATGTTAATACTTAAAATTTAAGATGTATTTATAGATTCATTAGATTGAAATAACATTTAAACTAAATATTAAGGCTTCCAAGATCCAAAAGCAAGAAATATCTGTGATAATAACTTGTGGCTTAGCTATGGGTCTGACAAAGGAGGTCTGAAAATTTTTTGGGTTGATATTCTCTATGGGTCCCACATGGTATTGCTGTGGATCCAATTACATAATCCCAGATTGGAGAGCACAATGAAATATGCTGGGCTGCTGAAATAGTTCAGGGGGTTGGTTTGGCTGTTTTCTTTTTTATATTTTTGGTCCATCCGAGGTTGGGTCCTCTATGTGTAGCTTGAGTCACGGTAGGAGACCTTAAAAGGATATCAGGGGGGGGGGGGGGGTTACTCTACTCAACATTCTAATTTATCAAAATCTTTCAAGTTCGTATTCTGACTTAACAACTGGAGATGAAATTAGCTTTTAGGTGCAGGGAGCCCAATCATGAGATTGCCTACCTACCATGACAAGGGAAAAAGATACTTTTTCCTTGGGGTGCAGTATTCTGAAGATATCAATTTTTAAGATGATTATTCCAGAAACTGTTAAAAATTTTAATTCCTTGCTCAGTTTTGTTGGTTTAAACTGATTCTTGCCTTCTCCGTCACAGTTTAAGTAAGTGTTAGAATTTTTTTTATTTTTTTTTATTTTTTTTGGGCGGTGGGGGGGGGGGGGGTGGGGATGGGATATGTAACAATTTATATTGACAAAGAATAAGGTATAAACCTCCAAGGAAAGGCAAAGCCACAACAAGGTTACTACAATGACAGCAAAGGACCCACCCTTGCAATACAATTACAAAATATTTCTGTAGATTCTACCATGATGTTCATGTTCTTACATTTAAAAAGAAAAAAAAAAAGAGAAGATGAAAAAAGATATCTTTTGTTCTATGCTAAGTTGGTAAAGGAACTGTAATTTTTTTTCTCCCCATTTTCCTTGACCCAGAGGTCATGTTCTTCTTACTTGTATCTCAAATATGAAATCCTGATATAAAATCTTATAATGATCAGGTTTCCTAGATTCTTATATTTCTTATATTCATACTCTTTGCAGAACCATTTTATGTCGGTGATCCTGTCCAACTGGATTCTCAGAGCATTCCAAGAACCTCTAGCGAACATGGTCTTAACATGGTAAGTGCACCATCTATGAGGTTCTTCCTGTATTTTGATTGAATGTGTATGGAATGAACTCTCTTTATATGATGTAGAAAACACATTTTACTTCATGAAAGCAGTTATTTTACATACTTAAAATTGGGATGTTTCTATTCACCCAAAAAAAAAAAATTTGGGATGTTTTGTTACTTGGCAGAAGAAACTTTCTTTACAGTGAACATCAGTCTTGTTTTGTAGCAGTGGATGCTCCTCATGTTCAATCACATTTGTTCTTTCCTCCCTTCTATAATGTAGAACCAGTACCCAACTAGACAACTAGGCACCAACTCTACAATAGGATTACTTTGACAATATCATTAAGCTACAGCACATAACCAGCAACAGAAACTAACAGACCTCCTAAACAACAAGGTGTTTCTACTCTTTAAACTACTGACAACTTACAAAAGTACTGTTTAGTTTCTGTTAAATTGCATATCTAATCATCGTACATTTGTACTACTGGTGTATCTTATTTTCTATAACATTTTTTTGTTCTCAGATGCCATGTATTATATCAACTGACTTTTCAGTTTCCCAAATCCTCCAGAGATGTGACAGATACAATTCCAAGATGCATGCTCAAGGGCCATATCAAGAAGGAGCCCAACTTAAAAGAACCATATGGGAGTCTGATCCCCGGCCATTGAAACCGAAGTCTTCTGTCTCCAATTACAGTAATCATGCCCCTGCCTGGAATTCTGCCTTGGATTTTGATGAAGATTCCATTGGGGAAGCTTCTGGTTTTAACATCAGGAGGAACCATGGCATTAGGTCTAAGCATGTCGTGGAGGGAATGAGATCAAATTTTGCCACAGACCAACATCTTCGCCTTTACAGTGAAAAAGTTGTCACAAGTGAATCATCTTATCCTCGGTTGGATAACTGTGATAATGCCCGCCCTCATTTGTTTCAAAGGAGGGAATACTTCGAGTCTAAGCCTTCCAATTTGGAACTTCTAAACAACGAATCTCTTGGTAATATGGACAGAGGAAAGTCTAGGATGGCAAAATTTCCGGTATTACATTACACTTTGCTTTTATTCATTTACAGCGGTTTCATGACAAGAATGTTTGGTTTTATAGTGGGTCATTTCTGTTCTGTTTCCATGCAGGATGAAAGGGTCTATGGAGACAGGAGAATGAGTAAGGAGTATGGCAATCAGGTTCGATTAAAGATGCAGCTAAAAAATGAAATTTGCTTATAATATGAGTTCTGGGGTTCAGAAACTATTTCAGTTATTTATTAATTTGGTTTTACATCTGATCCCTATTTTCCTGTATATATGAAGATGGCTAGGAGAATCAGACGTGATGAACTTTTACCGCAAGACAATGTATCAAAAACACCATCTCCTCAGGCGTTGCTGCCATGGACAAAGCAGATAAAAGGGTTAGTGTCACGACCAAGGAACTTAAGAGTGTTATAAGTTGATCACTTGGCCATACATTCTATATTGTTGTGCTTATGTTCGGTCTGTATTCTTTTCAATGGATTAGTGGGACAAATTAAACTACGTACTTCGTATTCTGAGAGTTAATTTTAGATTGGTGGCTAAAAGAAATTTATTAAAATGAAAGAAGACCTACACACACACACACACACACACACACGTGGGACTGTCTATATGACACCTCTATAGGTATATTTAAAACTTGACACATTCTTTTAATTCCCAAAAGTTATTTATGTTAGGGTTATAAAAGGTTTTCAGAATAATTTAAAAATGACTTATCGTTATGTCATTATCAAAAGCTGTCATTGTCATGCACATTTTTTGAGTACACATGTGAAATGAAAGATTATATAGGAAAAGTAAGGTTAAAAATTATTTGACACCTTGAGGTGTGTCAATAAGAAAATCCCTATATATATATAGGAAATGGAAGAAAATAAAAAAGAGAGGGCAAACATTAGAATATAAAAGATACTAGACCATAGCACAGAAAACAATCTCCTACAAAATGAATATTCATGGTGCTTCCAACATAAATTTTGCTATTTCACCTACCAATTCTGAAATACTTCCAAAGGGTATGGACGTATGGTGCAATCAAATTTAAATCCTGGTGAACAATTCAATATTATTGTGGATGCATAACCTAGCACTAACCTCATACCTCCACTATGATGGCCCAATTTCAATCTGAAACTTGAAAACCTTGACCAGTGGGAGTAACCATGCATCTAAAATCTGTTTGATCTGTTCTTGAATTACTTCAAAGTTCTGATTGAAAATAAATTGAATAGTAATATGCAGTGATTGCTCCTCTCTATTTGTGCAAGTGCTAGATACTGGAAAAAGGAAATAGTGTGTAATTTGTTAACAAAACTTTCAGACCATAGTATCTTATCCTGTTTCTAATAAACCCTGGCCTCAAATTTCTCTGTTTAATATCCTTAGATATCATATCCCATGATATTGCTAATGAATTCTCTTCCTTTGATTCTGACATTGAACGTTCAAATTGTCTAGGTCCGCTGTGGAGACCCCAACCAGTTTCAGTGAGGATGAAACCGAGGAAAATAGTTCTTCCACAGGGTAGGAAGAACCTGCAGTTTATGAAATTCCACCAGCTCTGTATAATGTGTATACAATGCCAGCATGGGGGCTGGGAGGTTAGTAACCTGTTGCATTGGAAAACCATATGATGTTTCCAACCCTTACATTGGGTGCTTTTGCATGTCATTTTTTAAGCAAAGAGAGAAAAATTGCAATTATGCGCAGCAGCGAAGTACTGTGCTCTTACGCTCTTATTCTTGATGGTCTGTCATTTCAATCCATCCCCTCTTTCTGCCCCCCTCCCTCCCTCCCTCCCCAGTATGTTGTATATAGTGTTTTACTGGCATTCCTGGAACAAGAGCAGTTCATTTATTGTTGTACCCTTAGAGCCAAGAGGGTAAAATGATTATGGTATTTGACCATGCCATGTATCTTCAGATATTGACAGAAGAAATTGCTGAAGCTTACCATGGGATCAATTGTTCTGAGAACTCAGATTTGCTGACTTTGCCTTTTCAACGGTTGAAGACTTGCTTCCCATCATGCTGTAAGGAATGTTCTTGTACATTTCTCATCATTCACTGTTCTAGTTACTTTTTGTCAATTATTTGATTAACAGATCCATAGAAACCTGGATCATTTGACTATCCATCCAGTCCCTGCATGTTGTATGGGCATATATTTGGTAGAATTGGGGACTATGTCGAATGTAATTATAATTTAATACTTCTCTTTATCTATTTTTTTCCTGCCCATTCTCTATGTTTGAATGAACATCTGATGATTGGCCAACTTGGGGATAAAATTTAGTCTCAGGGTTCACAGTGGATGTTATTCATTTTGCCATGCCAAGCACTTCCTGATCTATGAAACCATAATTGTCACCACCACCATCCATTCTTGATTTATTGCGTGCGGTTCAGCACCGATTGGAGTCTAGACAAGCCTTGGAGTTGGCCTGGGCCCGGTCCTGGATTTTTCATACTGGCCTAAGTGCCCAAAACGTAGAGCGGGAGCGATAATGAGGGGATGAGAAGGTCAAATTAGAATATTTGAGTTCAAGAGCTCCTTTAGAGGGCCATAGGCCATATATACCATATGGGAGAAAGAACGCTAACTGGTTGTACAGCATGGTGTGTAGCTGTGCTCAGACACAGTTGTTTGCGAAAAGACTTGTGCACCCTTGGTTATTTCCGCCTTTCCAGGAGGATGCACTGGTCATTTCGTGCACAGCTGTGTTTGGGTGCAAGTGCACGCTGTGTTGCGCGATCGGGTGACGTTCCTTTTCCCATGCCATATTTATAGGTCGTATTTATTACAAAAGTATGGTTAAATGATATGTTGAAAGAACCCGTGTCTATCTCTCTCCTCGTTCCTATGAAATGATATGTTCTTTCTCTATAATTTGCAAATCCTCGTTCTATATTTGTTAACCTTATGTATGACAATTAAATTACAGGTGCATCTTGTTGTAAGTTGTAACCAAAGTGAAGTTCATCTTCTTGTCACCCATGGACGAGGCTTGGAGGTACTCTGATTTAAGTTCTAGCATTATTGCTTCCCAAATTCTTTTGGAGAAGGGGGGCATGATAGGAACAGACGCCAGTCAGTTTTCCTTTCCTTTGGACAAAACCACAAGTATTACTGTCACGACAGAAATTATGTGGTATCTTGGTGCTTATATTTTCTGTGAATTAAGTTTCAACTCAAGAGAAAATTAGCCCATTAGATATTCTCTCCAGGGTTGCTCAAGTAGAGAACCTTCTATATCTCAACCCTTAATATATTGTCACTAAATGGTTAAGACAAAATAAATGTTTGGGAAAGAGATCCTTGCGTGTAGCCTACGTCCAGACACGGGATCGCATGAAATGACCGTCCTACTCTTTGAAATGAAAAAAATCCCAACCCCGTTGATTACTTGTCACTCCTCTCTCTTTATTTCTTATAGACTACCGTAACGCACATACTTGTTTTGCCCTTTTTCTAAATTTCATCCGTTATCTCCAGTCTCCATCATAATCCTCTTACCGTGTAATGTCTTCGTATCCAGGTACTTAGAGGGTTGTCTTAGAATTCTACACCCCACCCCCCCCAAAAAAAAAAAAAAAATCTTAGAAATACTAATAAATTTCTTCATGTCATATTTAAACTTCTCTCTTGTTGCAATTGCTGAAATGTGAAGAGGGTGACAAGGTGAAGATCAAATGAAATAAATTAAGACACAATTATCAAGAAAACCTGCCACGTGTTAAAATTACATGGCAAGTCATATATTTTTCCTATAATCTGAGGCTCTGAGCCACTATATATAAAACACTTTTCCTTTCATCTAAGTCAATAATCACTACCCATTACTTACAAGAAGACTGACCAATCTCGTAAAATAGGTTTGAACTTTGAAGTAGTTTTTCTATAACGAATATCCTTGTTTAAGCCCAAGATAGACTAACCTTTTAGGGTCAAAATATTGATTTTTAGTTATCTAGTGGTCGTTTCTAAGAACGGGTTCTTATAATATATTACGTGAATTAATATAAGGAATTTGGTTTCACCCAAGTGTTTTATTAAATAAAAGTTTCCAATTGATGAAATGATCCCAATCACAAGCTTTTCTGTATTCATCAGAGAAAAATTAAACAAAAAAATGAACGACCCCAACCAAAAAGTTTTTGGATCCGTATTCATTCGAAAAGTAAAATAAAATATAGATTCTTTTAGATCTTCAAACTATTCATAAGGTCCATTCAAGTATAGTATAGTTAAGAAGACAATCTGATTATGGATAATTTATTTGGTAGGGACCATCTAAGGAGCCAAAAAAAAAAAAAATTTTATTTTGCCATTTCTTTATGTCTAGAAAGAAAAGCAGAATAGCTTGGGGGGGTGATTCTATTTCTTTGGGTATTTCAGTTATTTGTATCTTTGACAGAATATTACTTACCGAATGAAAATAGTTAATTGTTTTCTACAAACCAGCAAGTGTTTTTTATTTTATTTTTGTCCCACTAGAAGTGGAGATGAGAAGATCAGAATCAAGAAAGTAATTAAATGATTTTTTTTTTAAAAACTTCTCTTGGTTGTAGAATCAGTTGCAGCAAAGAAATTGCACTAGGAGCCCTGTTTTCCAATCAGTAGAAAAGACCCATAGATCTTCCCAAGAGAAAACTCATTCTGACTACCATAAAATCTTAGGAGGAAAAAACTATTTTCTTGTCATTACCATCCAATTTGGTGGGGGAGTAAATAGGAGCACAAATAACTCAGAGAGTTATGTATTGTGTGGCTATAAAGGTAATTTAGTTACATGGTAAGGAGATTTACAGGGGAACCAGCAAAAGATGTGAAGAAATCAAACAATCTCTATGTTTCTCTTGGATCACTACTTCCTGGAATTGATAATACAGTATTAACTTTGTTAATCCAAATTAAAAGTTATTATTATATTTTGTGTTTGATTCTGATTTGTATATATATGTGTCTAAATTTTTCATGATTTCAATTTGGTCATTGCTGAGGAAATTAAGCATTCCAGCAACGATTTATCATGTTCTTAAAAACATTCTTGAGCTGCAAAAACAAGTTGAGAGGCTGAAATATTGGCAAGTGTTTAAAAATTTTGCCATTTTTTTAGTTTACAAACAAAGAGTGTATACAATGTGAAGAAAACAAAGTCTTTTCTGTCCAAAACTTTACAATCGTTTCTTGCTTACAAGTTTACAAACCATCTCTAATTACTTGTTAAGTTATATCCACAACCATTGTCTGCTCTTCAGAAAAACTCTTCCTTGTTCTCACACATCGATAGCAGCTTCTGACTCAATAAATTACAGTCCAGTCTTTGATTTTCTCTCATCTGTTGAATCAGAAGCCAAGAAACATGTGATAAACATAAGAGCAGTTCTCTTAATCTCTAAAATAAATTTACATTTCTGAATTAAGAATTAATCACCAAGGAGTACAAGTAGAGGAAGTACACCTGAAGATGAATATTAAAAAAGAACACCTCCCCTGGTGATGATGATGCTGATGCTGATGAGCTAGAAGATGATACATTCAAGAGTTGAAGACCTTCAACCTCTAGATTTAGTAGAACCTCTGAGAATGGACTTCTTGTGTTCTTACATGTGCATATCTGAACCAGAATCTCTCCTTCATCGACTCGGCTCACCGAAACAGTTGGCAGAGATTTTCTGATTATGCCGTTTTTTTGTCTATCTATTTGATTTTTGGTATTACCTCTGTTATAAACACTTGCCAATATTTCATCCTTCCTCTGTTTCAGCCTCTCAACTTGTTTTTGCAGCTCAGGAATGTATTTAAGAACACGAGAAATCGTTGCTGGAATGCTTAATTTCCTCTGCAATGACCATATTGAAATCATGAAAAATTTAGCACATACATAAACAAAGCAGAATCAAACACAAATTATAATAATAACAACTTGTAATTAAGACTAACAAAGTTAATACCGTATTATCAATTCCAGGAAGTAGTGATCCAAGAGAAACATAAAGATTGTTTAATTTCTTCCGGCGATCACGTTCACCGGCATTGTGACTCAATTTCTTAATTAAGCCCTGATCATTGTTAATCCCACTCGATGGAATGGAGTCATCATCAAGATCTATTTGTTGTTGTTCCAGAGAAGGGAAGGGGGGACATAAGCCCAAAACCTCTGTTTCTCTAAGGTTGCAGTTGAGGGAGGTGCCATTGTCTATCCAGTTCTTCTGCTCTTGCTCTTGCTCTTGCCTAATGTGATCTTCTGTTGGCCATCCTAAAGTTGAATACAAGGGAGGAGATAAGGTTAACATGATTGAAGCTTGGAAGAAGAAGAAGAAGAATTGTTGCAGTAGGGATTGAACCTTTTGATTAGCAAGTACTAAGCTGATAAATGAGTCGTAGAAGCTTTAATATTTATATATACTGTGATCAATTACCTAGTCTTAGTATTTATTCAATCAAGGCAGAACAAAATTTATAATTTCTTACTTAAAGAGTCTAAGGGAAAGATGAAGTATAGCCACTACTTTGAAATTTAAAATATTATTATTGATGTCAACATTTTCTCCTAAGTTTCTTTTAAAATTTTAATGTAGAGAGGCAATCACCACTATCTTGGAATCTGATTTTTTTTTTTGGAATTAGATTTAAAAAAATGGTCTTACAACCCGATTACACACGGTATGACTTAAGATGAAAAGGATTCATTATCAATGGTTTTAATAAGAATTCTAATTTTATTAAATTATTTAAAGTATAATCTTGGACACTAGATGGAACCAAGGAATATACTCTATTAAAAGTTGTTCCATTGTGATCAGGTGGTCATGGGTTCGAGTCTAGAAACAGTCTCTTCATGAAATTAAGGGTAAGATTGCATATAGTATGACCCTCCCCAGACCTCGCCGTGGTGGAAGCCTCGTGCACTAGCTACGCCTTTTTATATGCTATTTAATTTGATTAGATCCACCCGATTGATTGCCCTGATCTTTTTTTCTTTTTCTTTTTCTTTTTCTTTTTTTTGGAGATAAAGGATTGCCCTGATCTTTAACCATCTGAATTAATGCATTATTTTTTTTCAACTAAAATTATAGCTTCTAATAAAATGGATACAGAAGAATATGTGTTTTTTTTTATTTTTTTTTATTTTATAAAAGAAGAATATGTGTTTTATTTAAAAGGATTTTCTTATGGACATCCTCTTAAGGTGTTAAATAATTTGTAATTTTTGTTTTCATTCTTTTAGTATAATATATATTTTTTTTCAACGAGGGTAGATCTTGTTATTTCACATTTGTACCCAAAAAAAATGTGCATAGATATTAACAACTTTTGATAATGACATAATGATAAATCAATTTCAAATTAGGAAGAATGTTCTTTGTGCTGCAGCGCAGCCTACCCTAGACACATGGGCAGCCTGTGCAGGGGGCAGGGTTGTCATTGCGCCCACCCCCATGTACCTAGGTGCAGGCTGCGCTGTGGCACAAAGAACAGCATCCCATTTTGAAAACTTTTTTTTTTTAATTTATAAAAATAATTTTTAAATATTAAGGCAATAAAGTTTACAAATTATAAATGCTCTTGTAGATGTATCACTATCATATGTTCAAAATAAAATTTTGTCCACTAGTATGTTCGGTGGGCCCATATCACGCTCCAAAGTGTAAATCAACTTCACAAATGGAACCAAGATTCAAGATAGCATGATTCATTTGTCTCACTTGTTTTGTCTTTTTCTATGCTTTTTCTTTGTTTTTGAATTTTTCTCATAATGTTATGTGTTTCCAACATGCTTGGGAGCCCATTCTTATTCACTTGTTTTGTCATTTTCTGTTCTTTAATTTGTTTTTTGACCTTTAGTAGTTAAGATAACTTATGGTTTGGTAGGATAAGCATTGGAAAACTTTGAAACCTCCCTATTAGAAACTTGGTGCCCAATCTAAATCATTTGTGTATGATTTTTTTTTCCGATTAATTTTTAACTTTAACTTAAAGCTCAATAATAGTTTATCATTTACTGATATACTCTCCTAAGGGTGTGAATTTAGAACCGAAACTGAAATTAATCGTTTAATATCGAATTGAATCGAACCAAAGCAAATTGGTTTGGTTTTGGTTTCTAAAACTAGAATCTTTTCGATTTCATGCCTAAAACTGTTAACCAAACTTAATTATCTATTTCAAACCGAATAAGAAACCGTATAAAATTATATATTTTTAAAAGATTTTAATTAAATGCGAATGATAATTCTTTTCCAGTTTACTCTTTGGGAAAAATTGGTGAACTATGATCCTAACAAATAAGGTTTTTTAAGATGTAAACAAGTTGGTCCAAATATTTAAAATAGAACCTAACGAATATAAAACCAAATTAAAACTCACTAAGAAGATGAATACAAAACGAATAAAAACCAAAAACAAACTGAACCGAGTCGATTCGGTTTTAATTTTGAAAATGTATTTCTATTCTTAGTTCAGTTCGATTTTGATTTCTACATTTTGCTTCTTAAACGAAGCCAAAATCGAACCGATTGACACCCCTTACTCTCCAATGTATAATGCATCCCCTAATGATACAAGGGATGTCTAACTAAAGTTAAAAAATAGTCGTATATAAATGATGATGTAGAATACATCCATCAAGTTTCTACTAAAAAAAAAGACTATATCCATCAAATTTAATTCTAATATAATAGGGAGTGTCTGAGTAGCATTTCTATAAGTATATTTGGAACTTAGCGCATTCTTTTAATTGTCCATTGTCTTATTCTCAAAAGTTCTTTAAGATAAGAATATAAAAGAGTTTTCAAAAATAATTTTAATGTGACATATCATTATCACAAGTTGTCGTTGTCATACACATTTTTCGTATATGCATATGAAATGATACTATTACCCTCATTGAAAAAAAAATTATGCATCATACTAAAATGGCAAAAGAAAAACAAAAGATTACAAAATTTTTGATACGCAATAAGAAAATCCTTATTTAAAGATATACAAGAACGGACTCCTGTGGAAAGGCGTGGAGGAACTTCATCCCCTTCTTCCTTCATGTTTATTAAATGCCAACTATTTTTCCTACTAGAACGTTACAAGTTCAAAGTCAAAGATTTCATTTTATTCCACAAAAACATTTTGAAACGAAATCTTTGACATTGATCTTACATAAACGAAAAAAGAAAAAGTCATTCTTTTTACTGAATGTTGTTCCATACCAATGAAAAAAATTATTTATGATTTTCAAAACCCATCAAGAAGATCTAAACTCTGACTTTGTTTCATTTAAGGAAAAAAAAAAATCCAATTTAGTTGACCTTGACGTCCTCCCCCAAAAATGTTAGCAATAGCTAAAGAAAACTCAAAAACATAAAATGTAATTAGACTTGCACAGCACGTTGGCACTCTTCATACATCCTCTGTGCGTCTCCACGCATGAAGAAGATCCTGGCTCTACCGCCCTAAGTTGTCTTTTTTTCCCCTTATAATGACCCTAAGTTGTTTCAAGCCATCAAAACCTATATGGATTAGCACTTAGTGTTATGGTTTGTTATATTATATTATGAATTAAGTGGATATGGTTTTTTTCCTTTGAGAAAAGTGTTTGCCATGTCTTTTTTTTTTAAGTGAAAAGAGACTCATTTATTAGCACGGGAAAAGAGGATGATGTCGGACTTACAGAGATCAGACAACCAAGAAGTGGAAACAAGTCAGTCAATCCTATAATCTGTAGACCTCGTCTTTCGAACCAAGGAGTCAACCATGCTGTTAATCTCCTAAAAATAAAAGAGAAAGTACAAGTTCTAATGTAATTCATTAGAAGTTTAATATCCTTGATAATGGACATGATTTCAATCGGAGAGAGAATCCCTACAATAATTATCACCTCCAATTCGTGGGCACCTCCAATTCCTCTAATAGGGGGAGTGGACCCCACTTTGGACAGTGTTTTCGGATAGAGATTAGGGTGGTCATTGCTGCCCCCATGTGAGGAATTAGAGGGGGTAGCGAATTGGAAGGGATAACGATTCGAGTCCCTATTGATATACTTAATCACCTTTTTGCTAGCAGATTCAACTTGCAACGAATCAATGCATTCTGAAATACCTAGCAATAAGCTACATCTAATTTCTCGATTGTCATGTAGTGGTTCTAAAAAGGGATATTTTCCCCAGCATTAGAGAGGTCATATATTTTAGTAGGGACATGCAAAATATTTTTAATTAATTTTTGGTTGAAAATATAAAATATTTCTAATATATATGTGCATTTATGTCGTTAAATGTTAAGGAAGAGCTCAATCAATAGTCCCTTATAGGTGGCTTGTGACATTACTTTTCACTCTTTATATAGCTACTTTTTTTCGGTAGATTTACATACCTACTTAACCTAGTTTGAAAAGGTTCAATTTATCTTTTCTTTTAAGGTTTATAAACCTAATTAAGGTATACTGTGTAAAAATAAATGAAACCCCTAAACTAGGTTTAATACAATGGGAAATACAACAACATCTAGCTTAATACAAGATTAAACGCTAGAAAAATCCTCAAAATGATGAAATCACCCTTAAGGAGCCAAAATACGAAATAAGCACATGAATCCACATTAAAATGTAAAGGGTTTACTAAACATGCTTTGTTACATTTAAAATCATGAGAAGAGCATAAAGAAATTATTCATAAAAAGCGAGACAATAAAATAATATAAAATTACCAAAATGCCCCTATTAGGCCAAAAGTGCAAACAGCCATGTAATTAAACCCAATGTACAAGAAATTCATCAAAATGAATTCTTATAAAGTAAGGGGGATGAGAAAAATCAATCAATAGCATCAGTGGAGGGGATAGAAGTAGACGGACAGAGATGAGTCCAATATGGAAGGCTCTAATCCCTTTTGCTTCAAACACTTCTCTAGCGGCCATTCTCAGTGTGTAGAACTGGAAAGTGGAAACTATAGTCATAACATCGGCTGGGCGCTCAGGTCTTCAATCAATCAAAATATCAAATCGAAAGTAGATTTTCTTAGAATGAGAAGTAAGATTCTCATGAAAATTCATTAGAACAGAAAAATAAAGTGGAAGTTTTGAAAAACCAACATGAGACATTCTGAGGATCTGAGAGTAGAGTTGGTTTAGTCAATGCAAAATGATCAAAATGCCCTTCTAGGTATGGGTACACAAAAAACACAAAAAACTCACCCAAAGCATATGGAGATATGGATATTATAGGATATTTGATTAGGTAAGATACTCAATGAGCTTCTACTTCTTTTCTCTTTTATTGCAAACAATAATGCTTATCTTGATCAGGACACTTGTCATTGAGGGAACTAGTCAAATAAGGGAATGTTGAGAGTTAGAATCTCTTAAAGGCAAGGTAGGGGTGAAACAAGCCAGGTTGGGTCGGGTTTTTTAAAACCTTAGCCCAATCCTGAGTCCTCTTAGCTCAACCCAAGCTTAACTTGGCCCTAGGTTTGGCTGAAATATCTCAGCCTAGGCCCAACCCTGCCAGGCTTAGCCCAGCCCAGCCCGACCTTGATTGATGACCTGCTTTTTGCTACGGCCTGGTTGGCCCTGAGTTGCCCTGCTTTTTTGTCATTTGCGTCGTTCTATGCATTAAGAAAATGAGACACATGTGATTGGGCATTGGTTTGTTTCATACTCAACTGACTATTAGACTTTTCTTTGGGTTAAAAAACTTAGCTAATCTTAAAAATTGTAAATATTTTCGTTCAATAGATAATTAGCCTTTTTTGTTTTGATAAACCAAAAGATAATTAGATAGTATACAAAAATTGCAAAAATAACCTAACACAGGGCCGGGTCAGGTTGGGCTTAGCCTGAAGCCTAACCCTAGCCCAGCCCGACCCTAACCTAACCCAGGACTTGAAAATTTCAACCCTAACCTGCCCTTAAGGTTGAAAAATTCAGCCCAGACCCTGTTCGGGCTTAGGGCGGGCTCGGATCGACAGGGCCAAACTTACACCCCCTAAGGCAAGGTAGCCCACAATTAGTGAGATAGCAACTCTCTCTCTCTCTCTCACTCACTGTGATTGCGAATTAGGGTTTTTGAAGCACTAAGTAAGAGAGTGTAAGTGTTTATTCGATAAACATAATGAGTTGCGGTGAGTTCCTTGGACCTCTCCCGCATCCAGTTCACACACTAACTATCGTAAGGCTGTGATGATTTCAGCAACCATGCCTGTTCTCCAGGGTCCAGCCCAATCGAACATTAATAAATCAGAGTATCCACGCCACCTTATCATTTTTTATCTCTTCCACTGCAGCTTATTAGTAGGGTCATATTATAAAAGGTCTCAAAAATAAATAGTTGTCTGGGTGGTGTAGTTGGTTATCACGCTAGTCTCACACACTAGAGGTCCCCGGTTCGAACCCGGGCTCAGACAATTAATTTCATTTTGCCTGGATAACAGTCTTCGGGTCTTATTCTTCTTTTTACATTACAAGTCCTCAAAAAATTTTGAAAAAGGTCGGTCGGGCAACATCTTCAAATTTGGGTTTGGAGCCCAGGGCTCAAACTAGCCAGCCCAACAGAGGCCCATCGATCAAATCAAAAGTCTCTCTGAACAAAACGCATAAGCTACAGATAGAAACATTTTCAAACTTGGGTTTAGAGCCCAAGGCTCAAACTAACCAGCCCAACATAGGCCCATCGATCAAATCAAAAGTCTCTCTGAACAAAACGCATAAGCTACAGAAGGAAACATTTTCAAACTTGGGTTTAGAGCTCAAGGCTCAAACTATTCAGCCCAACATAGGCCCATCAATCAAATAAAAGTCTCTCTCTGAGTCTGAACAAACGCAAACGCATAGGCTACCCTCTCCCTCTCTCCCGGCTTTGCCTCTATTGGCGAATCTTCAACTGCATTGAACAAAAAATTGACGAAATCTGTGTCCCCGGCTCTCCCACCTTGAGGGCTAAAGTCTAAAGAACCCTCCCCCAAAAATCTAGTTGAGATTGGTTCAATCAATCCATATTTTGAACTTCATTGGCAAATTTGCGTGTACCCTAGGTTAATTTCTTTAGTTTTGGACGGAATCAGGTGAGGGCTTACTTTAGACCTGATTTGGTATATGATTCCTATTTAAATGCATGGGGTTGGTTTCTATTTTGAAATTATTTGGTTTGATTTGCACCTTATTTTAGTGAAATAGAAATCAAATGAGGAATTGTTTCGATTTTAAAATTAAAATTGATCTTCAATCTTGCTCTTTAATGACCACATGGATAATTTGATGAATAAAATAGTAATTTCATGTCAAAAATAAAACACCACTTTTCTTCTTCTTTTGATGGTCTCATTGGTCCCATCACCAATGAGACTAGATCGGAACATTGGATTTTGCAAGTGAAGTGGGTCAGGCCATAACTCAAATTATGCGTGTCCTGGAATATTTTATTTTAGCCCAAGTTGGGGGGCGGGGGGGGGGGGAATAGCATTTCTTGCTTTATGAGAATTAAGGTTTTCTGCTCACTTGTGAAGTACTTTCAATTCAATGGAGTTGCCAAGTGACAAAATGAAGCACTAAAAAATTCAGGTTATCAAAGGGATGCATGGACATACATGCGTACGAGGATGTATTTGGTTAAATTTGAGTGTCAAATTTGAAATGTGACCTATCGATCTAATAAATCTTCTCTTATCTAATCCAATACTTGGAATTGTCACATCATTTTGCTATGTGGTAAAACTGGGCGAACTATAGAGACAAACTTGTATGAACTTTTCATGAGGTGAACTTTTTGCTAACATAAATATAAGGGAAAAGGCTGGGCACATCGTCCATATATTACAAGTTAACGCCTACTGTGTCTATCTCTCTCTTTCCCTCTTTAAAATGACCCCCTGATGCCCCCACCACACACCCTCATTGGTGCCACCCTCTACTTTACTATATGCAAGTGTTGTGCCTATCTCTCCTATATTATAAATATGATCTCTATAGATACAAATAAATATTCACCGAAAATTTGGATCAAAGTATATGAACAAAATAAAATAGAAATGACTGAAATTTTCTTTTTATTTACCAGATTGAAATATGTATTCACCAAAGACTTGGCCATTTTAACCATTGCCATGGCTGTTTGACATATGGTAGGATAATGTGGCAATTCTGGATAAATAAGTCAACATCCAAATTGCTCGTGTGGTAACCTTCAAAGTAACCCAAATTCAATATTCCTTGTCATTCTGCCATATGTAGGCTTGCCCCTCCCATTGGGAATCTCTTACAGGCTTGCAACCCTTTTGGCAGTCTCAGATTTTTTTTAGCGTTGTGTCTAATCATCTGGTAAATTAGGCTGAAACATGACATGTAAGTAAGGGATTTTGGGGTACCTGTCTGTATAAATTTTGGGCCTCATCTAACATGCCATGTGAAATATGTTGCCTCAAGAAATCTCCAAGATTCGTCCTCCTGCGTAGTTACTAGCACAGAATAATAAAGTGGATGTCAGAGAATCGATTTTCCCCAGCGGGGGACTCTCTGATGCTTGAGTCAGATCTCTCTAAGCAACAATTAAGAATAGTTCAGATCCCTTTGTGTATCGTTATACCAGAGTATATATAGGGCTCATGGCTGATAGAGACGGTGAAGGAGAGTCCCAATATGGTAAGCTTTGTCCTTCGTAGGAGTGTTACTGGTAGAGTCCTTTTGGGAGGGTGATCTCTCATTCGCCAAGTTCCGGGGGCGCTTCTTTGGTAGTTTCCTTAAAGAGGTAGATTGGCACGAGGAGAGATTACTCCATGCCAAATTGGCATGTTGAGTTGTTTTTATTAGGTTCCTTCTACGGATAGGTCTCGATTGAGATCCGGTGATCTTTGCTTATTATGGGGATATGGCCCTCTGGTTACGTGGAGTGATCTAATTGGATAGTTATATTTGAGTATAACAAAATATATGATAGGACCATCAAAATCAAATTTTCCTTGTTGCGTTGACTAGGAAGGAAACATGTTAATCGGGCAACTAGACGGATAGGGGGTTTCTTGTTTTTTTAAGGTTGGGGGGGAGGGTGGGGTTGGTGTTGGCCCTTCAAATAAATGTTTTTTTTTTGGTAAACAAATAAATGTTTAGTTTAGGAGGTCAAAATAAACGGGTTTGACTAAGTTGGCTTGGTGGTTACTTGTCTCAGCCACACGCATTATAGGCTAGAGTCCTGAAGGTTAGATATTTTCCTAATTTCTCTCTTTTTGAAATTATGCATAAAAAAAAGCTCCCTAATTTGGGATAGCTTAACTAAGGTTTATTGAAAGATTAGTAATGGGTCTTATGTCTACATTTTGAATGACCCATGGGTGCCATTTTAATTAGGATTCTTATCATAACTCACCTAGTAAATGTGGGTTTTGTCCTTAAAGATCTCATTTCTAGGAATGTTAAGAAATATAATTTGCTATCTTCTTTATTTCCTTCAAATATTATTCATGCTATTCTTAAAGTTCCAATCGATGTATCTTTATAAGAAGGTACTTGGTTCTGCCCTTTGACAAAGAGTAATGTTGTAAATACTCATTGTGTGGTTAAGTTTAGACTTAAAAATGAAAGGCACTGTAGAGGTATTTGTGGATAGAAAAGAGATAGAAATTATAATCTGAAAGAAATCTATGACTGTAGAATAGAAGCTAATTTAATTTACAAAAATTAATTTAAGCTAATCAGAGTATACATGGTGAGGGAATAAAGAATTTGGTATTTGTAGTAGTAGTAGTAGTACAAGAAATGAGAGGTTCCATGAATCATCATCAGCATCATCATCATCATAGTCATGCCTGCATAGTCCTCTGTTCTCCTCCTCCTCTGATCTCTTCTTTCAAAACCTAAGGTTGTATTGTTAGTTTGTTTAGCCAAAATTAAGCATTTGCATCAGAAAAACAACTCTTCCTTGCTCTCACACATTGACAGCAGCTTCTGACTCAACATCTGGCAATTCAACCCTTGTTGATTTTCTCTTATCTGTTCAATCAAATATGAGTTCTAATTAGATTCCATACTAATAATGAGGAATTTTATTTAAAGAACTACTCAAAATCAATTTATTGTCTTTAATGAATCATGATTGAGAAAGAAAGTAGACCTGAAGATGTAGATTGTAAAACACTACTGCCCCTGATGAAGCAGAAGCTGAAACATTAAACACTTCAAGGCCCTCTTCTTCCAAATTAAGCAAAACCTCTGACAGTGAACTTCTCATGTTCTGACTCCCACATATCTGAATCATTACTTCTCTATCTTCAATTTGATTCACCGAAACACTTGGTAATGATCTTCGAACAATCCCATTACTTTGATTAGTATCGATGTGGATTTGATCTCCTTTCTTTTGAATACTTGATAGGATTTCCTGTTTTCTCTGTTTCAGCTTCTCAACTTGTTTTTGCAGCTCAGGTATGTATTTTAAAACCCGAGAAATCGTCGCCGGAATGCTTAGTTTCCTCTGCAATTTTACCCAATTGAAAAATATACCATTAGAACTTTGGGAACTAAAGCATAACCAAAGGCAATTAGATTAAGAAAAGTTTTAATTTTTTTTTTTAAAGTACCGTTTGATCAGCCCCTGGAAGTATTGATCTAAGAGAGGCATAGAGAGTGTTTAATTTCTTGAGGCGATCACGTTCGCTGGCATTATGATTCAGCTTCTTGATTAAGGATGGATCAATATTGGTAATGGCACTGGAAGGAAAAGAATCCAAATGGGGTTGCAATGAAGGGAATTGTAAAGATGGTGGTGAATCTAAAGCTTTAGTTTCTTCAGAATTGCAATTCAAGAAAGGGTCTTTGGCTGTCCATGAATTCTGCTGGCCTTCTTGGCTCATCTTTTTTTCTTCCAAAGGCCAGTAGCCATAGGTAGTTGGATACAAAGACGAAGTAGAAGAAGAAAGGGCCAACATGATTGTTTAATCTGTTGTTGTATGGGTAATTGATAGGATTGAAACTTTTGTTTTAGGGGTAATTAAAGAGGTTAGAAGATGCTTTGGAACTCCTCTGGGAAGTAAGATGAGCCAATATGGAATGCATATTTATACCCTATGATTATCATATCTTGACTTGTAATGAAATGGGGAAATATATTAAAATAAATGATAGTTTTTTTTTTTTAAAAAAAAATTTAATAGTTGAAAATTTATACATTGAATGTAAGCAATCTGATAATTGGTTTTTCTTCTTGTTTAATAGTTAGTGAGGCCATGGACCCCCCACTCCCATAACCTTTGTTCTGGAATATTTTGTCTCTGAAATTAACAATAAATAAATAAAAAAAATAAAAGGTGTTTCATTGCGTAACTGTATATATATATAATGTGAATTGAATTAATAAACTTGTCTATTATATTATTTGAAACTAGTATGCCGTGGTTGATACTGTAAATAAATCGCCACCCGTTAGGGTGTTATCTAAACGGAGATGGAAACACAGTGGAAAAATTTCATACGAATTTGATTATAAGATTTATGAACTTGTACGATCTTCTACATTTTATAGATATCTTGAAAGGCTTCTCCACGGAGAACTCCACACCACATATCCTTGGGAACAGATGGAATCCCACAGAAACTACACTAGTAACTTGGTGAACAAGATTGAGAGTGGGAGAGAGACCTCAATGTTGCAAGGATGCAAATATCATTAGGGGTGACTTGATTATGTATATATATAATCAGTCCCCACCTCCTCTAAATAGGAAACACAGAGAGGAAAAAGACCCAAAGGGGGAAGGCCACCTCCCTAAGTGGCCGACCCACCCTAGTCCAATCGGCTGCCCCATGGGTGGGTGTCAAACGCGAACCAGGTCTGCCCAGGTTCGGTTAACAGATAGTCAAATACAAAGTAAATTTATTTGTATAATCTTGGGTTGACAATTTGCTTATATGTTTTAGTAACTTAGACCGGACCAGACCAGACTATCCAATGGTTCTGATTGTTAAACCAGAATCGGACACCACAATGGTTTTGATTGGTTGATATTTTAGTAGTTTCACCATCCATGGTAAATTGGAGAAAGTTTTATTCCACGAATACATCCATCTATTAGAGGGTCATAAATATTCTGCCAGCTCATAATACGAAGTCAATAATATACTCTTTCACTATTCCTCGATATCCTCTATATACACCATCTGAACGCCGCAATCAAAGAATTCTCTTTTGACCGTGGGTGGAGAAAACTGCCATACAAGAAAATATGTAATTTAGAGTTTTTATTTTTATTTTTTAGGTTTGAATTTGAGAGTTGAGAGTTGAGAGTTGAGATTTGGAGCAATCTATTCAAGTGGTACCCAAAAGATGGTCAAGTTGTAACTGTAGATCTACTTTTTTTGGTGGGCTCAAACGCTCAATTGCAAGTTTTGTTTTTGTATGCATCACTTGTTTGTCATCCTTACCTCAGGATCACAATTTATACATGTATATATGATGTATTTTTATAAATAAAAAATAAAATAAAATAAAGTATATATGATATATTGCCCAATCAGCTGACTTTGGCTCAAGGCCAATGGGCACCAACAATGAATGAAAACGTCATTCTATAGGTGTCATTGCTGACATCACTCATATCTCTCTATCTATCTCTCTCTCGCTCTCTCTCAACTTAGAAAATATTTTTGTGGACAATGAAGAAATAGGTTTTGCTCTAGAGAAATGAAATATGTATCATGGGGAATGTACAAATGATCCAAAGTCAATGTCATAAACTTTTACCAAAAACTTCCTCCCCTAGCCCTTCCCCTCCCAAAATAAATAAATAAAAAACAATTATTTTTTATTTTTGTTTTCAAAAAATTGGCGAAATGGAGGTAAATTTTATTCCCTAGGAAATCTATGTCTATACATCCCATGGAACATTCAATGAAACTATATTAAATTTTGTAAAGAATCAAGATCATTCAAGTAGCATAATGGTAGCGATCTAAATTTCTTTCTGATACATCATCCTCAATTCTAAAGCATGGTCAGATCGATCCAATCCATCCATTTAGTTCTTTTATAGATATTTTTAGGTAGAAAAGATGGAACACCAAAAGACAAATGAGAGAACTACATCACTACAAATGCGCCCAACAATCATGGAGGAGATAGATTGATATATTAATTTAGGAAAAAAGTTCTCCACAACGCTAGTGTACTAATACCTTTTCACATAGGTTATTTTTTCTCTCTTTTGTTCTATCCTGGACCTCATATGGATGTTACAATTCGTCACGCTGCCATTGACAAAAAGAAGAAAAACATGTATGACTCAGATGTAAAACTTAAAGTTTTCAAACGAATGTCAATCACATATTGTAAAATGGGAGAGAGAACAATACTTGGTCATGTAGTCCCTGAGCCAACATGGGGGCAAATGGTAGGACATGCTCAGGCATCGGAGTGGGTGGTCATTTCACCAAATCTTGTGTCTAGGCATTGGGGTGTGCAATCAAGTAGTATTCTTTTTCCCTTGTAAAATTTTTCCTTTTTTTTTTTTTTTTTGTCATTCATAACAGATTGTGCATTTGATTTTACTTCATTTTAACATATGAGAGTCTATTTTAACTCAAACTTAATGCATGGGGAACAGAAAGATTTCCCTGCGCATGTTGAAATATAATGCAACACTAACAATGTAGTGTAGTTTATGCTCACGCTCTCAACTATGACTTTTTCAAAAATAATATTAAAGAATAGCAAGAAAGAGAGAGAGAGAGGGAATGAGATTTAGACCCTTCCATAAGTCCAAGAGTGC
Source organism: Telopea speciosissima (assembly GCF_018873765.1). Lineage (NCBI taxonomy): Eukaryota > Viridiplantae > Streptophyta > Magnoliopsida > Proteales > Proteaceae > Telopea > Telopea speciosissima. The sequence continues at coordinate 17,896,548 of NC_057922.1, forward strand.
ATGGAACTATTTTTTTTTTTCTAATCTTTTTGTTTCTTCTTGAAAAAGGAAAATTTTATTAAATTTATTATTGGAACAAAAATTGGCTTAAGGATGACAATGACCAAAAATTCTAAAATATACTAATTGAACCCACTGGGACTGTCAATCTGACTCAGTGGGTGAAACACTAATGTTGAAGACAACTTTTTAGGAGGGAAAGTTATGTGACACTAATGTATTTGGTGGACCATTCAAGACTTTTTTATTTTATGAGAAAAAGATAACCATGTATGTGTCACTAGTAAAACTTCTTCGATCTTACTTCGTTCAAATGACCAACCACATGCTGTAAAATTTTTCTTATATATTAGGATCCTTCTAGCGTCACTATGCTTAGTAAAGTATAATGCTTCATTATTTGCTACTTGACAATACATGTGATAGATGATCATACATACATCTTAATGGCCAAATTTCAATCTAATGTAAACAAAAGAAGTTATTTAAAGTTTTAGTAAAGTTACCAAAATGCAAAGGAAGTTAAATATAAAATACAAGATGGGGTGCATCTCTTTTTTAATCTTAACTATTTCCTATATATAGTCATTTTATGTTGACATTGTACCAATCATATGCTTGTTTGGTCCGCTATCACATCACATGGATTAACCCATATGTTGCCACATGGCAAACAGTGAAATGTTAAATTTCACTAGGCATAGTGACAGGGAAGAAAATCTTTTTCGATAACTCTTAACATTTTAAAAAATTTGTATTTAATATATTTTATTTTATTTTATTGGGAGACGGTTTTCCACGACGTCAATGTAGCTAGGGAAGAATCTGCACATCATATTAATGACAATGCAAAGAAGGATATCTTCCACATTGGCTCACAAGGATAAGGGTGTTAATGACCACCCTGCCCCCCTGAGTGGCAGGCTCATGTGCCTAGGCGTAGTCTATGCTGCGGCACAGAGAACATTCTCCCAAGAATTGGGAAAAAATCCCTGCCTGGTGGCGTCTCTTACGTCCACTCACATGGCATAGTAAAATGACACCACTACTCCTTGAGGAGTGAGGCTTGAGTGGATACCAAAGTGTGCTCCCCCATTGACCTAGACATTGGTGTAGAGACCATGCGATCAAGTAACGATTTCATGCCCTAAAAATGTATATATCTATATGGAGGGAGAGAGAGAGAGAGAGAGAGTTTGATAAAATTTGACCCTTCCATAAGTCCAAGGGTCCGTGGACGACTATTTTTTGATATTCCTAAATTAAAAGATCGACTTCATCAATTAAGGGATGTCAATATTAGCATGTCATGATGTTTTGGTAGGAAAACTTTTGTTGTTACTTATGAATATGGAGAAATTAATTGATGTCATTGCCCATGTCATGTGTAATTGATAAGCTAATTAACAATAAATATAATATAAATAGTGAAGTAACATAAACAGAAAAAGACAAAGTCCGGTGTGCTGTGAACTTATTGGCCGGGATATATTTTGAAGTAAAATCTTCTAGAAGGATCACTCACATCCCATTCAGATTTTTTAACAGGAGAGGCACACGTGCCTTGCACGTGGAGAAGTGAACTTCTCTGTTCATGCACAAAGGATTTTGAGATTTTTTTTTTTTTCCGATAAGGAGATAATATATATAGAGATGAATAAGATAAAGATTGTGTGGGCTTTTCATTAGCCTATTCATGCGTAGATTATGCATGGATCGTGCATGCATCTTTTGACCAAACCTGCCTCTACCCTCCAATTCCATTAGTTAGGGTTTTGGATAGGTTTATAATATTTAAGGTACATCCAGACCTCAATATATATATATATATATATATGTATGTGTGTGTGTGTGTGTTCGATCTGCCTAATTATAGTATGAAGTCGACAGTACTCCTGTATTGTTCCTCAATATTCGACACCATTCCAACCCTTTGGTCAAGGAGGGTGAAGAAAGCTGTCTTTATTTTGGGTTTTTGATGGATCTAGTTTGACTATACAAACTTCTATTCTATATTTGATTAACTAACAATCAGAATTTTGAAACTCAGACAATTTCCCTCACTTGATAGATCCCTACATTGTTGATCCAGTGAGGAGGGAATTTTTTGATACATCCGACATAACAACCCAACACCCCCAAAAAATAATAAAGTTAATAGTAGTAAGACGGGTAAGGTTCTTTACTTATTAGGCTTGGTAAAACTGCTTGTGGTTAATTTATCACATGTAGTGTGGAGTATGGTAGCTAACACAAAGTACCCTGCATGGAAGTATATTCGCGAGAATGAAACTCAAAGAAATTTATGGAGCCTATATACGAGTTAATTTGGTATAAAGCGAATTAACAATTGTACTTGAGCTTGACATGCCACGAATTCCTTTTAATTAAAGAGAAAGTTGTCAACTAGAACGTAGACAAAGGTAGCACATGAACATCGAGGTTGTGGCAAAAGGTGTTCGTTTAAGAAGTCCCATAACAAGAGCACATCCCTCATGTTTCAATTCATTGCTACCATAAGGATCATACACACACTGGCATCTCGAGGGCAGGATTTCCACCTTTCATGGGAGCGGGATGGTTATTTTGCTCTTATTGTGTCTAAACGTGTCCTGCACCTCCCACAGAGAACATTTTCCCTTATTTTTATTTTAGGAAGGACATCAACAAAAGTATGTGCCTTGGTGGGAATTTAAACCAACAAAATCTGGTCAAAGCTTTCAATTAATCATTAATAAAACGAAAATATTTGAGCTATAGGTGCTTGATCACTTGAAAGTTGTGAATGTAAAAATGGGAGAATTAAAGCTATCTGGGCAAGTGTGGTGCGCTGCCCTTGTGCCTAAACACAGGGGCATACAAAATGACCGCCACGTTTCCATGGAAAACTAGAAATTTTTTAGGGTGTGGCGGTCATTTCGCATGTCCCCTGTGTTTGGGCACAGGGGCAGCGCACCACACGCACCGAAGTGGCGTTCTCTTTCCATATATATGGAAATTTTATTGTAACTTGAGTGGTGGTTAAGAAGATGAAATATATATATATATATATTTGCCCTTTTAAGATAACACATTTATACTCACACACTCAAGTTCTTTATGGCTTTTCGGAGGGCATTGGTTGGAATTATGCCTTGGTGGCAGAAGCTCTCGCAGCTAAGAAAGCAATGACTATGGCCCTTTCACACAATTCGCGGTTCATCATTATTGAGAGCGACAACCTCTTACTCATCAATCTATTGAAAGGTCAAGACATGGCGGTACCATGGAGGATTTCTACTATTCTGTCTGACTGTATTTCTCTTGTCTCTCTCTTTCGGGGCATTCACTTTTTGCATGTTTTTCGACAGGCCAATTGTGTGGCTGACTCCTTGGCCACTAGGGTTGCGGATTCTCAACAATCCGAATCTTGGTCTTTCTCCCCACCCCCCTTTCTTTCTCCATTGTTATTTGTGGATTTCTCGGGAACTCTTTTTACCCGCTAATATAATGCTTTTACCAAAAAAAAAAAATTAACACATTTATTTTTCTTAATGAAGCTAAATTACTAAATCATATCATTTCACATAAATATTGCATCAAAAAATTCAATTTTTTTTATCCCAACACTAAATAACTCTTGGGAATACCAATTAAAAGAAAGTTACTTCTTAGTTCATAGAGTGATGAAATACGAGGAATGTTGAATCCAAGGATGTTAACGTTAATAAATGGATACATTTATGAGAGTATACTATCAAATGGAGGTGTAAATGATTGAGTTTGAAGTTCTAAATTTGTCACACGCGTAATCAATCCAACTATTTCTCAAATATCCAACAGTCAACTTACTACTTCATCATTATTTCAATGGAGAAATTAGTGGTCATGGTTGGAATTTATTTTCACCATGCATAATACCAATAAATTTTTGCAAGATATAAATAAAAAAAAAATTGAACATCAAAGGGTTTTGTGAACTTTGTCATCGTCGTGAAATAATATTTTGTACTCACGTAATAAACTTGGGGAACTCAATACTTGTATCAATGGTCAAGTTTCAGTCTTCAAAAAGCTTAAAAAGTGGTTAAAAATATGATTTTATAGAATTATTCTTTGGAAAAAAAATTGAAGCTTTACAAAAATACTATTTGACCATAATAGAATTTAATAGTAAGTATTTTCTGTAATTTTGTTGTGTTATTTATAAAATCATGAATTCTAAGGCATTTCCTCAATTCATTTAAGCTGAACTTCTTTGTTGAATGAACTCACCCAAACATGGAAGAATTGCTACCTGCCTCAAATTTGACCTAATAATTATCCAGGATATTATCTTTGTAACAGCTTTTTTGTCAGTCAATTTTATTTTCTTATATTCCCAAGACATATAATGGTATTGTAGATAGCCTGGCAATGAAGGTCTTGTCAAGTTCATGTAAAACAGATTGACTGCGTTTCATTCCTTGGCTTTCATGAGCTAGTTGTTCAAGAAACCTTATGTATTCCACGAAATTATAATGAATGATTTTTTTTATTACCATTTTTTTTATTTGCAATATCACAAGTAATGATACATAAAGTAATGTAACAGTTTTTTTTTGGACAAACATGTAACAATAAAACATTGAAAATAATAAATTAAAAAGAGCTCATTATTAAAACAAAAAAAATTGTACCCAAAAATCTATAAATTAAATTTGACCTAGTTATGCATTGTCTATTTTCACTTATTAATACAACAAATCTCATTGTTAGCCAGGTAGGTAGGTTGGTTGGTTATCTAGTGGCACAATCAATATCTAACATGTCTTCTCTCTTCATAAGCATCAATAACAGCTTCTTAATCAATATCTCACACTCCATCCTTCGACTTGCTTTCATCTGTCAAAAACGACAAAAAAAAAAAAAAAAATCCATAATAAATAAATAAAAATTTTCATTAAAATAATTAAAATATAAACATAAATTAGAAGAAAAATGAATAGATGAGGAATATACATACCTGAAGATGAAAATTATAAAAAAAATGGTATATCCCCAAATGAATGACTTGAAGACCTCCTTCCTCCAATTATAATAATGCCTCAGAGACTGGACTCCTGGAGTCCCCCCTATATGTACAAATCTGAATCAAAACTTCTTTGTGATCATCAACTTGACTCGCTGAAACAGTAGGCAAAGATGTTCCAACTCCCACGGCCTCGATCTACTTGCAACTTCCCCCCCCCCCCCCATTCAAAGATCTTTGAAGACAAAGAAGATCATTTTGCATCAGAACAACAACTCTTGTCTGTTCTCGCACATTGACAGCAGCTTCTGACTCAATATATCGCAATCTAACCATGGTTGATTTTCTCTTATCTGTTCAATCAAATATGAGTTTTAATTAGATTCCATACTAATAATAATGAATAATTCTTTTATCTAAGGAACTGCTCAAAATCAATTTATATCTTGTCTTCAATGATTGAGAAAGAAAATAAACCTGAAGATGTAGATTGTAAAACACCACTTCCCCTGCTGAAGCAGAAGCTGAAACATTAAACACTTCAAGGCCCTCTTCTTCCAAATTAAGCAAAACCTCTGACAGTGAACTTCTCATGTTCTGACTCCCACATATCTGAATCATTACTTCTCTTTCTTCTATTTGACTGACCGAAACACTTGGTAATGATCTTCGAACAATCCCATTACTTTGATTAGTATCGATGCGGGTTCCATCTCGTTGCTTGTGAACAGTTGATAGGATTTCCTGCTTCCTCTGTATCAGCTTCTCAACTTGATTTTGCAGCTCAGGTATGTATTTTAGAATACGAGAAATCGTCGCCGGAATGCTTAGTTTCCTCTGCAATTTTACCCAATTGAAAAATATCCTATTAGAACTTTAGAAACTAAAGCATAATCAAAGGCAATTAGATTAAGAATATATATATATATATATATATATATTTTAAAGTACCGTTTGATCAGCCCCTGGAAGTATTGATCTAAGAGAAGCATAGAGAGTGTTTAATTTCTTGCGGCGATCACGTTCGCTGGCATTATGATTCAGCTTCTTGATTAAGGATGGATCAATATTGATAATGGCACTGGAAGGAAAAGAATCCAAATGGGGTTGCAATGAAGGGAATTGTAAAGATGGTGGTGAATCTAAAGCTTCAGTTTCTCCAGAATTGCAATTCAAGAAAGGGTCTTTGGCTGTCCATGAATTCTGCTGGCCTTCTTGGCTCATCTTTTTTTCTTCCAAAGGCCAGTAGCCATAGGTAGTTGGATACAAAGACGAAGTAGAAGAAGAAAGGGCTAACATAATTGTTTAATCTGTTGTTGTATGGGTAATTGATAGGATTGAAACTTTTGTTTTAGGGGTAATTAAAGAGGTTAGAGGATGCTCTGGAACTCCTCTGGGAAGTAAGATGAGCCCATATGGAATGCATATTTATACCCTCTGATTATCATATCTTGACTTGTAATGAACAAGGAAAATATATTAAAATAAATAAATGAATGAAAGATTTTTTTTTTTTTTTAATTTAATAGTTGAAGATCTGAATGTAAATAATAATCTGATAATTGGTTTTTCTTCTTGTTTAATAGTTAGTGAGGCCATGGACCCCACTCCCTAACCCCTATTCTGGAATCTTTTGTTTCTGAAATTAGCAAAAAATAAAATAAAAATAAAAGTTGTTTCATTGCGTAACTGTATATATACAATGTGAATTGAATTAATAATATATGCCGTGTTTGATGTAAAGTACATTTAATTAGTATGATCATGGGTTGACAATCTGCTAATATATTTTAGAAAGATAGACCGGACCGGACTGGACCAGACAATCCAATGGTTCTGACTGTTAATCCAGAATTGAACAACATAATGGTTCTTCGATATTTTAGTAATTTCACCATCCATAGTCAACTTAGAGAAAGTTTTCTTCTAGGGTCATTACATAATACAAAGTCAATAATACTACTGTTCTTTGATACCCTCCACACACCATCTGATCTCTGCGGTCAAGGAATTCTCCTTTGACTGTGGGTGAAAGAAAACTTCCTTTCTAATCAAGATTGGAAAATATGTTGTTTAAAGTTTTTTTTTTTTTTTTTTTTTTTTAGGTTTGAATTTGAGAGATGAGAGTTCAGAGTTGGAGCAACCAACATTAGTTTGTTCAAAGTTGAATTTTGTGTAACTTGCAATATATGTAAGTGGAGCCCAAAAAATGGGTCCAGTTGGAACTGTAGATCTTCACTTGTTTATCATTCTTATATAAAAAAAAAAAAGTATATATAATGTATTGGCATAATCAGCCGACTTTGGCTCAATGCCAATGGGCACCAAGAATGAATGAAAGCGTCATTCTATAGGTGTCATTGCTGATGTTACGCATACATACATACATACATACATACATCTCTGTAATGCAACCACAAGAGAAAGAACTACTTGGTATGTCCTTGTCTTGTTTAAATGATACAAAGCTGTACAAATCAAAAAGCATATTTGCACTTTTATCTCCTCTTTTAAATTTGAGTGAAATAGGCTTGCCATGCCCCCCCCCCCCCATCTCTCTCTCTCTCTCTCTCTCTCTCTCTAACACAATCCTCTCGTATTAGAAAGCATATTTGTTGACAATTTACAAATATGTTTTGCTCTAGAGAAATGAGATATGTACCATGATTGAATGGACCAATGATCCAAAATCAATGTCATACACTTCTACCAATCCCCTTCCAAAATTTCTTTGAAAGAGGAAAAACATAAAAATCATTATTTTGATTTTTGTTTTCAAGAAATTGATGAAATGGATAGAGTATCTGCACCAACTATAAATGTTTATGAAATGAAGGTAAATTTTTATGTCTTGATGATTTTGTATATAGAGATATAAGTTATGAGTTAGTCTATTCTATTAGTTCCAATTACTAGAGATTGTAAAATAGCAGTGCATGCATGATTTGTTCATGAACTTGGTTTATTCCTTAGGCTCCATTTGTTTCGAGGTAAAATTGTTTTTCAATGTAATTAAACATTGGAAAATTTTTCAACATGTAAAATATTTCAAAATACAAAAAATGTTACGCCAAAACAAATGGAACCTTAGGAAATCTATGTCTATTCATCTCATGAAACATTCAATGAAAGCATATCAAATTTTGTAAAGAATCAAAATCATTCAAGTAGCATAATGGTGGTGACAAATATTGATCTAATTTTCTTTTTGATACGCCATCCTCAATTCTAAAGCATGATAAGTTCCAATCCATCCATTTAATTCCTTATAGGCATTTTTAGGCAAAAAAGAAGACCCCCAAAAGACAAATGAGAGAACGACATCCACAACTGTGCCCAACAATCATGGAGGAAACAGATTGTTATATTAATTTAGGAAAAAAGTTCTCCACAATACTAGTGTACTATTATTACCTTTTCACATAACCTCATTGTTCCAACCATGTGAACCTCATATGGATGTTAGTGTTTGTTACATGCCATTGACAAGAAGAGGAAAAGCATGTATGACTCAAATGTAAAACGCTAAGTCTTCAAACAAATTATCAGTCACATATTATAAAATGGGAGATAAAATATTGTTCGGTCCACGTGGCCCTTACACCAGCACGAGGGCAAATGGGAGCACAAGTTCAGGCATCGAACATGGGAGTGGGTAGTCATTTCACCACCCCTTGTGTCTTGGCATAGGAGCACGCGATCAAGTAGCATTCTTTCTCCTTTGTAAAATTTTCCTCGTCAATTGTTTTTTTTCTTTCATCCATAACATTATAAAAATTATGCATTTTTGTTTACTTCATTATAACATATGAGAGTATCTAATGTAACTCAAACTTAACTAGGGGAATAGGCAAATTTCCCTGTCCAATGCCCATGTTGAAATAGAATGCTACACTACTAGTCTTTATCACATGTACTGTCAAATGGCAAATAATGAATATTTATACGTTACTAAGCATAGTGACACTAGAAGGATCCTAAAATATAAGAAAAACTTACAATATATAATTGGGCAATTAGAGTGAAGTAAGATCGAAGAAGTTTTACTTGTGAGAAATACATGATTATCCTTTTCTCATCAGAAACTTTTGAATGGTCCAGCCAATACATTAGTGTCTATCACATAGCTTCCCATCCTAAAAGGTTGTCTTCTTCTTCTTCAACCACTGAGTCAGATTGATAGAGCTAGTTGGTTCAATTAGTATATTTTAAAATTTTTGGTCTATGTCATTCTTAGCCGACTAGTAAATTTTAAAATTTTATTTTCCAGGAAGGAACAAAAAGAATAAAAAAAATTAGTCCATGGACTCTTGGACTTATGGAAGGGTCAAAATGAGCTCATTCTCTCTCCCTCTCTTGCCATTCTTTAATATTATTTTTGAAAAGATTATAGTTGAGATCGAGAGCATAAGCTACAAACTCTAATTCAAAGTATTAGTAAAATTAATTATTAAAATGTATTAAATGGAGATAAATATAAAATACAAAATTGTATCTTTTTTTAATTTTAACTTCTTCCTATATATACTCATCTTATGTTGAAATTGTATCAATGAGATGCTTGATTGATCCTCTTTCATATGGACTAACCCATAAATTACCATATGGCAAATAGTGAAGCCTTATACTTCATTAGACATAGTGACAAGAAGAAAACCCTTTTCAATAACCCATAATATTTTTAACAATTTGTGATTCTATGTATTTTGTATTATTTAATCGGGAGAAGGTTTTCTACAACATCAATGTAGAAAGAAATCTACACATCATACTAATGACAATGTAAAGAATGATATCATCCACATGGCCTCACAAGGGTTAAAACAGAAGATAGGTGTCAATGTGGCCCCACATCCTATTATCTTTTTTTTTTTCCCCTTCGTAAATCCTCTCATTATCTGAGCTAGTGCACATTGGAATCTACAATTTGACATCGTTCTCTTCTTTTTCCCTAGTTAATTTTAAAAGAGAACAATATCTATTTTAACTAAAACTTAAAACCCAAAAATAGAGGGTTAAGACCCACTTATATATCAATAAAAAATGATTTTCCCTGCCCATGTTGAAATATAGCAGTGTAGCTAATACGTTTCCACTTTCAACATTTGACCCTTCCATAAGTCCAAGGGTCCATGGATGACTATTTTTGGATGTTCCAAAGTTAAAAAGACTTCTTATTATAAATTAAGGGATGTCATTATTACCATGTCGTGATGTTTTGGTAGGAAAATTTTTGTTGTTACTTATGAATGTGGAGAAATTAATTGATGTCATTGCGCATGTCATGTGTAATTAATAAGCTAATTAACAATAAATATAGATAGTGAAGTAACATAAATAGCAAATGACAAAGTCTGGTGTGATGTGAATTTATTGCAATTTGGATCTTCTATTGCCGAGTTGCCCGGCAGGACCTTACTGTCAAGACACAGCAAGGCAGTAAGTGATCGCCTTACCCCCACTCGGGCAAGGTGCTCCACCTTGTTGTGTCTTAGCAGTAGGGTCCTGCCGGGCAGCTCGACAGTAGAGAATCAGGATCCTATTGGGGATACATTTTGAAGTAAAATATTCCAGAAGGATCACTCACATCTCATTCAGATTTTTCAACAGGAGAGAGGCACGTGCCCTGCACGAGGAGAAGTGGACTTCTCTGTTCATGCACAAAGGATTTTGAGATGGTTTTTTTACTTTTTTTCGATAAGAAGATAATATATAGAGATGAATTGAGAAGATAGAGATTGTGAGGGCTTTTCATTACCCTTTTCATGCGTAGATTATGCATGTCTCATGCATGCATCATATGACCAAACCTGTCTCTACCCTCCATTTCCACTAAATAGGATTTTGGGTAGGTTTAGGTACACCTAGACCTAGATCCTAATGCATTTTTTTGGTTTTAGGTTTTGGAGAAAGTTTTCCTACATTGTGGGTGAAGGAAAATAACATCCATCAATGGTCATAATTAAATGTCATGTTCCTTTATAGTGTGAAGTTATAAATACCCTTATATTGTTTCCCCTTCAAGGGATTCTCCCTTGACCCTAGGTGAAGGAAAACTGTCTCCATTTTGGATTTTGATGAATCTAGTTTTGATTATACAAACTTTTATTATATATTTAATTAGGGCAAAAGAAATGTGTCCTGTCCAGGAGTGTACGCCTTTCGCCCAGACACATAGGGTGAAATGGCCACCCCTTTTCCCATGAAGTGCACAAATGATGCTCTACTTGATACCCTTGTGTGCGCTCTTATTTGTCCCGTGCATGCACATGAGCCACACTCCCATTTGATTAACTAACAATCAGATTTTTGGGGTTGTCATAGATTAGTAGTTGTTTTTATCAAAAAAAAAAAGATTAGTAGTTGTAAACTTAAGGGGTACTGTTTGCTTATAAGTAAAAAACACATAAAAATTGGGTAAGGTGGACGGTTGTAATTTAATGGAAGTCTTGTGCTTCCAAAAGGAGTGGATTAGAGTTGGTCCTAAATTTTGGCCATTTTTTGTACAAAATGATTAGGAGAAAGTTTTCCTCTACTCATAGAGGATGGTCACCCCCCATCCTAGGGTTCACAAATCCTTATAGGATTTTAGTAACTTCCCAAAATAGCCTCCTGATGTCTTTTCCTGCTCATCCCGCCATGCACGCGATGAATGGATTCTCATTCACTGTGGGTGGAAGGAAACTCGGTCCAAATGATTATCCTCATACTTAAACTAAAGTTTTTGCAAGTTTTAAAAAAAGGGTTTTCTTATTGATACCCCTTAAGATGTCAAATAATTTATAATCTTTTTTTTTTTACCTTTAAATGTAACACACAATTCTTTCAAATGGGGGTAAATACTGTCATTTCACATGACTATTCGAAAAATGTGTACTGACAATAAAATTTTTTAATAGTGGTATGATACATCACTTTCAAATTATTTTTAAAAATCTTTTTATACACTTAACTTTAAGAACTTTTAAGAATGAGACAAATTAAAGACAATTAAAAGAAAGTATCAAATTCTAAAATCAATTCAGACACTTCCTTTAAAAATTATTTTCTTAAAATTTTTCTTTATTTTACCTTTACTTAGAAACGCATAAGAAATTATTGCAATCTATCATAAAAGATATAGAACAATTTCCTAGACTTGAGATGAGCTTAATCACTTAATAGATCCCTACACTATTGATCAAAAATGTTATTAGTACCAAGACGGGCAAGGTTCTCTACTTCTTAGGCTTGGCAACACTTATGGCTAATCTGTCACATGTAATGTATGTGGTAGCAATGACAAAGCACCCTGCGAGAATGAAACTCAAAGAAGAAACTGATGGAGCCAATAGAAGTTGGTTTGGTGCAAAGCGAAGAATTTTACTTGGGTTTGTTGGTATTATTTTTTTATGGGAAAATATCGTCCCCCTCCCCTCTAAGTTTGTCTAATATCAATTCAATACCTAAGTTTTGAAAAATATTTTTCCCCTCCCTTACTTTATAAAGTTATTATCAACCGTATCCTGAGCATGTAACGTTGTTTAAAAATCATGTGTAAAGATAAAATTACCGTTTTTAATATCTATTGAAAACATATGTCTTTCTCTCTTGCTTATGAAAAGACTATATTACCTTTTTTTTAAAAGGTTGGATAAGTGATAGGTAAAGGCGGTTGAATGCATTCAACCCAATCCGGACCGGTTTGGGTTTACCAAACCAAATCGGTTTGCCATTTAAACAAAACAAACCCCTTCATGCCAGATTTCAGATCTGAAACCCTCGATTCTTCTTCCCAGCGACGATTGCATTCTCTTCTTCTTCCTCTTCAAAAATCCAATCATTCCAGATTTCAAATCTGAAACCCTCGATTCTGTGTTATCTCTCTCTTTTTTCATGACAGGGCAATGTAAGAACTCTGTTTCAATGGCTTTCAATGTAGTTGCAGAAACTGAATCTCTATTATCCTTCTCTCTATTTTGTTTGTTCTCCTATATTTTTCAAAAACATCTCCCTTGTTCTCACACTCAATAATGTGCACAAGCATAAGGGCCGTTACAAAAGAAACGAAAGCAGTCAAAACTTTTGTTGTGGTTATTACAACTTCCACAGTCCTTGAATGTGTACTGAAAGTCCACAAGTTAATAAGGTGTGTCGCACCACAAAGAACTATAAAAGCCCCAAATTGCAAGCACCCATCTATAAGGGAAAAGTGCAGATTACTAGATAAGCTCAAGGAGAATAGAAAAATAAGCAAGTGCAATGAAGAAGTCTGAAATGTATTGGTATTTCATCAACAGTTCTTCAGCTGGCCATTGTGGCTAAGCATATGATGGTTTGGTGTGGGATTTGCTATGGATAGGCATTCTTTGTATGTATGGTGCTATGTATACCCATCAAGATGTTTACCATTTAAACAGAACAAACCCCATCGTCACCCCATTGTCCACTGAAACCCTCATTCTTCTTCCCAGGAAACCCTAACCGAGCATTCTCTTCTTCCTCCTCTGAATCCTTTGTGAAAGTATCCATTATCCACCCAAACCCAAATGAATGAAAATCAAATAAGTCCACAAACCACCACTATCCATTATCCACAGCAGAGAAGAGAAGAGAGACACGATTTTATTGTTGCAGACATGCAGAAGCAAATATCAGCCACTGCACAACCATCCTCTTTCTTTTAACAGATTAAGAAACAGATGATTTACCCAAATGAATAAAACTGAATTAATAGGGGTTTTTCATTCCTTTCTTTCTTTACAGGAAAATGCTTTAGGACTTTTTTGACGAAGCTACAGAAGAAAAATATAATGGGAGTGAAACGATTTAGGGGAAATTTGTAGTCTTCATTTCTTGATTTTCTTATTCTTTAGACAGAGATGAAACAGGGTTGAAGAATGCAGCATCCATTAAATGTAGACCAGAGCTCAGAAATGTGTTTTTAATAACTATGGAGAGAAATTGAGCAATGGAGATGCTAAAACTGGAGCTATCGAGTATCGACAAACCACTGTAAAATTACCCAGAACATCACTAGCCCATTAAACCCTCCATCCATCAAGAAGAGATTAACAGTTTTAGCAAATGTAAAGAGATCCCAGAAATGAGAATCTGGTCAGTGGTGGTGAAGATTAATTTTCTTCAATTGTTTATAAACAAATGTAATTTTCTTCGATTTGGGCTTTCGTCACGACCGAAAAGACGATCCAAGCTCTTCTCTCACCGTGGGTTGAGAGGAAGAAGAGCTGCAGGAGGAGTGAAGAATTGAATTGGGGGAGAAAGTTAAAAAACACAAACAATGGGGATATAGGGTTACAGTTTTAGGGATTCGGTGGTAGTGATTTGCAGTGAGCTCGGAGAAGAAGAAGCCTTCTGCTGTGGGCAGTGACTCAGAAAAGAAGAAGTTGGGAAAGTCGATTTGGGGACTTAGGTTTGCATCGGTTTTAGGTTTACCAAAACCGGGTTAGTCTGTATGGTTTTTATGGTTTAACTCAAACTTTTCAACTTTTTTAAAAATAACCGTTGATTAAGTGTTTTACACGTGTCATCTCCAAATTGCAGGGCCGGGCGATGGCTGCTACAGCCAAAGCCGTAAAAGATCTGAATCCGCAATGGGGATTTTGGGATTGGAGGGGTAAAAATGGAATTATAATAAATTAAGGGTAATTTGGGGTTTTAGATAAAATGGACCTGTCCACATCATCAATTAATGGAAGTTTTTAACGGTTAGGGTGCGGTTGATAGTAACTATATAAATATATAAAGTAGGGGGGAGGAGGAGGAAGATATTTTTCAAAACTTGGGTATTAGATTGATATTAGGCAAACTTAGAGAGGAGGGGGATGATATTTTTCCTTTTTTGATTTTTTTAACAACAACAATAAACTAAGCCTTATCACATCTAAAGTCCTTCTATAAATTATAGAAGGTTTTAGATTATTGTAAGGTGGGACATGTAATATGATGATATATTCTGATATTGTTGAAGTGGTTGAGGCCAGTGGACATAGTTTGGGAAAATTATCTTTTGCAATTATCTATCCGGTTCATTCGCTCAATTTTCTCTAATAGAGAGATGGACCTCATTTGGGCACTGTGTTTTGATAGGGGGTAAGGTGGTTATTTTCCCTTCCCCCTCTTATGAGAGAAATTATAAGAAATGAACGACTAGAAAATTGTAGGGGATAAAGATCCCATAGTTTGGCTCTTATGTTGTAATGATATTGAATATTATGTCAAATATTATGTCCCAAGTCTCAACACGTACCCAACCTTTATTGTCCTAGTTCCCTTACGGTGTTTTGGAAGCTTAAAGTCTTCTAATCACCACAAATTTTTGCTTCTTTTGCTCTTATAATAATCGTAAGGGGCCTATCTTTTGGTGAGCAAAGAATTTTCTTCTATGACTAGATTGATCAGGTTGTCATAGACATCAAATAATGGAAATAATCTGGAAGCCTTCTCTCATTAGAGTTGGTAAATGGGGAGAGGAGAGTTGGCAATGACAATTGGCTGAGGCTTGTATGGGTTGACAGAGACCATTGAAAGGTCAACTCAATTAAGAAACTTTAACCTTATTTTTTTGCCTTTTAAAGATATAACACATTTATTTTTTTCTTAGTGATAATAAATTCTATCATTTTAAATAAATACTGCATTAAATAACTATCAATTTTATGAAAAATTTTCTGTTATCTCTACATTAAATAACTTTTGAGAATAATACAAGAAATCTAGTTAAAAGACAATTACAACTACTTAGTTCATGAATCCAGATCCTCTACTGCCAAGTTGCCCGACAGGACCTTGCTGCCCAAACACGGTGCTGCGTGCAATGACCGCCTTACCCCACTTGGGCAAGGAGGACATTATGTGCAATACCGTGTTTGGACAGTATGGTCCTACCGGGCAGCTCGACAGTAGAAGATCCAAATTGCTTAGTTCATAGAGTGGTGATCAACTATGAGGAATGTCAAATCCAAGAATACATACAATGATGGTGCATGTTTGCGTTACTAAATGAATATATTTGGGAGGCTGTACTGCAAATGATTGAATTTGAAGTATTAAATTTGTCACATACGTAATCGATCCAAAGTCCAAACCATTTCTCAAATATCCAGCCAACAATCAAATTACCACTTCATCATCATCATCATCATCATCATCATCTTTCTATTGGCAAATAATTAACGGTCATGATTGAAATGCATTTTTCACCATGCATAATACTAACAGAGTTTTTACCAGATAAAAATAAGGGTAAATTGACCGTCAGGGTTTTGTGAGTTTTGTTTTCATCGTAAAGTATCAAAAATATTATTTCATCATAATATATAGAATTTAATAGTAAGTATTTTGTGTAATTTTCTTGTGTTACTTTTATGAAATCATGAATTGTAAGGCATTTACTCTGTTGAATGTACTCAGCCAAATTTGATTTGTAATGTCACAAATTATGATGCATGAAGTATGAATGTAACAGTTTAATTAAACACTGAAAAGAATAAATTAAAGAGATCTCATTAATAATTTTAATTTAAAAAAAAAAAACAAGTTGTACCCGAAAACAGATCAATTAAATTTGATCCATCTCTATATGCATTGTCGTCCATTGTCACTTATTAGTACAACAAATCTCTTTGGTTAGCTATGCAGGTTTTGGTTGGTTGGTTATCTAGTGGCAAAATCAATATCTAACATGTCTTCTCTCTTCCCAAACATCAATAGCAGCTTCTGAATCAATATCTCACACTCCATCCTTCGACTTTCTTTCATCTGTACCCCACCCCCCAAAAAAAAAAAAAAAAAAAAAAAACAATTTTCATTAATTATATATAAAAATAAAAGTATAAATTAGAAGAGATGATGAAATAGATCAACAGGAATTTATATACAAACCTGAAGATGAAAATTATAAAAGATGGTTTCTCCAAATGAGGCAAAACCTGAAGCATTCAAGACTTGAAGACCTTCTTCTTCCAAATAGATTAAAGCTTCAGAAAGTGGACTTCTGGAATCCCTATATGTACAAATCTGAATCAAAATTTCTTTATCATCAACTTGACTGGCCGAAACAGTAGGCAAAGATGTTGCAACATTGCTTTGTCTTTGATTTTCATTATTAGGTGGATGATCTCCTTGCCTTGAGATAATTGATTGGATCTCTTCTTTCCTTTGTTTCAACCTCTCCACTTGTTTTCTCAAGTCTGGTATGTACTTTAGTATCCGAGAAATTGTAGCTGGAATGCTTAATTTTTTCTGCAAAACACAACCCGCCAATTAATCGAGCTCATGAGACTTACCCTAATTTTTATTAATTACATAGAAGCTTGCAAGCTAATAAATACTAACCGTTTGATCCGTTGCCGGAAGTAATGACCTGAGAGTAGAGTACAAAATGTTCATTTTCTTACGACGATCGCGTTCGCTAGCATTGTGACTCAGCTTCTTAATCACAGATGAATCGATACGAATTGTAGTTGAAGGCATCGATGATTCATCAAATTCTATCTGTGGTTGATGAGACAATGGAAAACTGAGAAATGACTCCATTAATGTTCCTGTTTCTCCGAGGTTGCAGGTCTCAATGGAATACCCCATGGCCGGCGCCTTGGAATCCTCAAAGATCTTTTGAAGACAATATTACTAATAGTTAAGATTTGGGGTTGAAGACAAAGTAGATCATTTACATGCCTATATATGCTCAACAAGCTCCCGTTTCAATCTAAGGAAGACGTCATGTTATATTGTCTGATTTAGTAACAGAGAACATGACCTTTTCTTTGTTTTTTCCTTTTTTTGTTTTTTTTTTTTAAATACCCATTCAGTTTTTTTAACATCAAGGTCTTGTCGTATTCTAGAGGGTTTGATTTTGACGACTCTGAATGTCAATTTAAATTGATCTTTAATTTGTTATTATTATTAGGGAAAATGTTCTCTGTGTTGTGGGCACAGACTGCGCACAGATTTGGTGGAGCCTAAATGATCGTCCCACTCCCCAATGAAAGGCGAAAATGAATCCCACCTTCCATCATGTTTCTACATGTTCTTATTGGATTCGATTTCTCTCCAATTAGCACGCTAACCCAATGAAGCATCAACACTAGGTTGGCTGGCACACATTCTTGAGTGTGCATCAGGATATGTACCAGACAGCCTAGTTGTCAGATGCTTCATTGGGCTTCATTGGCTCAGAGCGTGTAGGTGTCACGCTCTCCCACAAAGACTGTTGCCTTTAAAAATAATTAGTTATTCTTGAAAAGATGTAGACTCATGAAAATATAAATTATTGTTTTTATTAAATGCCAAGCCTTTATTTTCATGAAAATATAAATTAAAAATTACCGATTCTTCTTGAAAATGATGAAGATTTTAGAGAGGATACACTAGAACTCTTCACAACAACAAATTGATCCTGACCAGACCCTCATCGATCAATCTAGTGCGGTTTATGAATCATCAAAAATGTTTATGGAATGTTGAAAATACAGAAGGAAAGATATTTAATTTCTTATACCAAAATCCAAAATAACTGTATCAATGCGTGCATGGAATGGAAGCTGGCTAGGTTTCCTCATTATGCACACTAGTTGACTTATACCTTAATTAAATTAACTAATTAATTTAATTATATAAGTTTTTTTTTTCTTAAGATGCTTTTTCTTTTCAATCTGTACACACTTACCGACATTTATAGAAAGTAGGAAGAAAAGGGTGTATCTTAATTTGGATTTCTTTATGGGAAAAAAATCTGTACTTGGTGGTGTTTCCTATGCCTTTTCATAGGGCACTACGAGATGATGCCTCTACCCCCTTGGGTAGATATTCAGACGTGCTCATCCATTGACCCAAACGCTTGTGTAGAGATCATGCGACCAAGTAGAGATCTCTTGACCCTATATATATATTTATGATTTTTGTCTAATTATATATTCTACTATTTTACACTTATCAAAATTCACTTGAGATGCTTTTTTCACACAACTTGTCTATGCATCAAGACATAATATATATATATATATAAGACAAAGCCATATAAAACAAACGCCATTTCCAATACTCCACAATTACAAGATCATTTTAGGTAATGCAAAACTTCTAGACAATATTTATCATTAATTTCTTCAATAAAATACATTTATGTACTCGTCAAAGAGTTTTCCTCCTCAAAATCAATTTCTTAATAAGGGTTTATATATAAAAATATCATATTCAGATTGTTTTTTCTGGGAAGCAAAACAGATTAGATACATTGTACAATGATAAATGAAGCAACCATTTGACTAAATTATCTAATTAAAATGAAAGTAATGAGTTATAATGAGTTAAGTATCTATTTGGGGAGGAACATCTCTTTGAGATTCTTATGTCATTTCCTTTGTCAATATTTCTACTAGTGATGAAGATTCTTTGGACACTTGGAAGAATGATTTATGGTAAACCCCTTGATCCATCCAAGATATATCCCCTTATCATATCCTTTTTCCTGCCCTGTGAATTCTTGCTGTGCATGACTCTTTTTTGTTTTATGAGAGGCTTACCCCTTTAATTGCATATTCTAGGTAGAGATTGTGACTCATAAAGACTCAGTTGGGACTGGGGTTGAACTCATTCTAAAAAGTGAGAAGCTTGTCAAGTCTTTATTCACCTTTAAATTGGGTTACTCACATCTGATATGTGATTATTGCTTTCGCGTGAAATCTCACCAGACTCAACCAAGAAAAAAGAAAAGCGTTAATTAGAAGGTGTTTTGGTATTATTAAGTGTGTCAAACTGTTCGGTTTCGGGTATGGTTAATGCATGGTTAATCCCCAAACTGTGGAACCGGTTCATCTCCAGGTCATGTTAACCTTTTGCTAGTTACTGAGATTTGTGTAGCAAACCGGTCAGTGTAAGCATGTATTAGGTGTTTAATAAATACTAAAATTGGCTGTATGCATCATATTATGCATGCGTCATGCATGAGTTATGTAAGTAAACAATAGGAGGTCGTGTGGTCCCTATGCCTATACATAGCCCCTTGAAATGATCACTCCATTCCCACTGCAAAATGAAAAATCCCTCTTCTTGATGCCCCTGTGTGTGTCCCCTCATTAGCCCCACGCTGGTGCAGGGCTAGTGGGCCACATGATCGGGCAGGATTCTTCTTCCCTTAAACAATAAAGGAAATTATAGGTAGGCTTGTGTAGCTTTAGCTTACGTACAAGGCTTTCGTTTTCTTTTCCTATGCACGCATGACTCGCTCGCAGACAGCGCGCGCCTTCTCATATCAATTCAAGAACTTTGGTATGATCATCACCATCATCATCAGTTCAAGAACTTTGATATCATCATGATCATCATAAGACAGTTTAATAGAAATATTCTTGATCAACTTCTCCTCTTAATTAAGTCTTACCATCAGTGTCAGTCAATAGCTTATTGTGATATCAATGATGATCAAAAGTAATATAAATCTTCTATTAATTATGAGGACATGGGAAACTTCCATTTTTTTAAAATTAGACGATAATCGACAACAGAATCATAGAGTTCTCAATCCAAATTAATGTGAATCCTTCCCATTAATTCCACCAGTCAACACACATAAACGATCGCTAAACGTTTCATAACCAAATCAAATTATTGAATTGTTTATCCACCTTCTTGGAGGTGTCAAAAGGCAATATTATTAGGTCAAATCAGATTTTTTTTTTAAGGTTCTAAAATCTTATCTAGACCTTAAACATAGATAATTGTATACCAAAGACTTTAAGAAAGCACTTAACTAGATATAAATATGTAAATATATATGTCTAACCAAATCTTTATTAAATTGTCTATATCCAACTCCTTGGGGGTGTCAAAGGGCAATAATATTAGGTCAATTATTGGATTTTTTTTTAAGCTTCCAAGATCTGATCTAAGCCTAAAATATAGAGATAATTGTAACACAGAATTATAGAAATCAATTTATTAGATATAACCATATATATAAATATCTATCAGTCTCATCAAACTAATCCTTTTCAAAATAGTTCCAACAAAAAAAAAATTATAAATAAGAAAGAAATTAAAGAAGCTGCATTGTGTTGATTGGGCAGGCAAAGTTCTCAAAATGTTAGGATGCTTTTTCTGTGATGAGCTAAGCCCAATTTTAATAGCCCAGATTGAAAGCCCAGGAAAGGGCCCAAATACTTCTTGGAAGCGTATTTTCCCAAATGAAATGCCACATATCAGATATTGGGACGTGCCTTCCCCACCTATACTATTACAACTGTGTCTACTCGTCATAATAAAAATTAAAAAATGAAAGTGAGGTCGTATAAAGAAAATGGTAAAATGGTTATAATAAAAATATATATATTTATGAAATTTAAACAAAAAATACAGCTGTTTGACAAAATGAATTTCAACGGTTTGTCTTTACAGAATGGATGTCATGCCTGTGAGATCAACAAACAGTTTTTTTTTTGTTTTAATTATTTCAAATTTTCTCTATAAACGATAGAATTAAAGAGAGTTTTGACCAATATACATAATTTCAAAATAAAAAATATCATTTATTTTATGGGGCTGGATTTAGCCATAGTAATCGAATGTTTATAAAACCTGATTGAAATTTAGGTTAGAGAATTTCAAGAAATTTTTGAGTTATGAGAAGCTAGAGAGAGAGAGAGAGAGAGAGCGATTCATAGTAATCTTTGGTAATGGCAGAACCAAAGGCTTCTTAAGTATGGTGTAATTGGGTGGGCCTGGATTGGCAAGCCCAAGAATACGCAACATTGTTTTTGATCTTGCCCAGCCCAACCCAGACCAACTAAAACAAAAGTTTTCAATCATCCCCCAATGAGGCTTAAGTTCTTTATTTGTTTACAACTAGGGATGCAACCTGTCGGGTTTTCTAAAAGGCCAGCCATATCCTAGGTCCCTTTTACTCAGACCACAGACCAGGCCCATTCCAGTCTTGGAATATCTCAGCCTTGCATGATGAGGCCAGCCCAACCTGGCCCAGATTGACCCCTGATTGATCTTGCCAAGACCCCCCCCCTTTTTTTTTATGCCATTTCAGCGCTAGGCTGGCTGGTCTGGCCCTGACTGATTGTTCTCTAACCATATATAGGAAATGTGTGTGTGTGTGTGTGGAGAGAGAGAGGCCTCATCCCCATCTCAGCCTTGGCCCAGCTTCCAGGCCGGGGATTTATGTTTTTAGATTGTTTTCATTGATGGCCAAGATGCTTTTCCTCTGAATGAGAGCTACGGCCTTCAGCTTTGAGGGCGGCAAGCATGCAGCGTAGGAAATCTAAGGGTGATGGAGGGGGAAGGAGAGCAAGAGAGGGAGAGGGAGAGAGAGAGAGAGAGCTTATTATATTTTTTGGGAAAAAAAACTCATGTGGCCCCTGCACCCAAACACGAGCACTTGAAATTACTACCTCTCCCTCAGTGAAATAAAAGATCTCATCCATGTTGATGACCCTATGCATATTCTCATTGGCTTCCATGCTACCATGTTGTTGCAGGGGCCACACGATCAGACAGCAATACCTTACCTTTTATTTTTATTTTTAGGAAAAATAATGTCGTCCGCTAGTGTCTCTTGTGTCTCTTTCTCTCCTCCCACAACAGGGTAGATATGTCATTTCTTAAGAGGAAGGAGAGAGACAGACACAGGGAGGCACTAGCATATGCTACGAGCTTGTCAGCGTCGTTCTCCTTTTTATTTTTATTAGTTTAATGATTGATTGGAACACTAGTCTAATAACGTAGATCGTTAGGGCTAGAACTAGGCTGATTCTGACCATTTCTGGCCAATTTTGGATTCTCAAACCATGGGCTGGCACTCTGGCTACCTCAAAACCCCATATGGGCACTCTTTATGCTAACAATCCCAACTTTACTATTACCGGCCAATAACCCTTGACAAAGTAGGTATCCCATGAGTCTATCTCTCCCTTGACCGGTTGCACCTGTAAGTTTTTTGTTTTTTTTGGTTTTAGTAAAGAGGTACTAGATAGGGAAGTAAACAGATCGGATTCGACTTGGATAGTGCTATATCTGCATCCGCATCTGAATTAGCTTTCGAACGGATACGGATCCGATATTTTATCCGTTTATATGTAAATATAGCTTTTCAGATAGTTATAGCCTATCCGTATCCGTTTAGCTTTCGGACGGATTTGAAAAATGCAAAACAGATACGAAAATGGATTTTTGCTATTCATTTACACCCCTAGTACCACATGATAAAAGGGCAGACCTAGTGATCAAGCACCAACTTGCCTAGGGATGGGGCAAAGAATCATTTTAAAAAAAAATGAAATAAATCTCTTAGAAATTCCAAAGATCTATATAGGCTAGGATAATTGGAAATTTCAGTTTTAGAAAGACATGCAGAAATATCATTACAGCTTCCATCAATTTGGATAAGAAATTCATGTTATCTTGTAATATTCCAGTTTTGAAGAAGACCCACTGTTGTTTTCTCCGCAGCGTCAGCTAATAATAGAGCTGCTTAGTAGTCGGTGAGGAGACATTGGCATTTTCAGTTTAGTTGTAGATGTAGATGTCGTCTTTGTAGTTTGTACCAGACATAATCTCAACTTGTGGTTGGTCTTTGGATATTTTTTTGAAGCATCTCTCTGTCTTCATCTCTTTCTTTCTTGTGGTTGTAGTTCGTTTGTGAATATTATGAAACATGTCACACGTTTTTTTCAGTGAATCCCATCCTATTCTTCCTTCCTGTACAGTTAGTTCTTCCCAGTCCAATCCCATTCAATCATTATATTAGACTGGTTTTAAGTTGGAGTGATGAGTGATTCAGAATCTGAAAGACAGAACTTGGTTTTCATCTATTCCCTCTCTCAAACTGCAAAGACTTCGTTAACTCCATGGACTGCAACCACTTCCTTTCTCACCTTTTCTTCTTCTTCTTCTTCTCCTCTTTCTTCGTCGTCTTTAGATCTTCCTAAATTCCAAACATACACTTTATCTAACCCTCGTCGGCTTGTCTGTCAATGCCAAAGTGCCTCGAAGAACGACCTACAGTTCGTCCTTCATGATGCTCTGGATGCTTCTGGAATTGACACAAACAATGCCAGAGTGAGAATTGTTCTTGTTAGTGGGTTTTTCTTCTTTTTGTTTTTTTTTTTTACTTCTGATCTTAGTTTTGTGATTGGATTAATGGAGCAGGCAGCGAGAGAAAACTTCTGTACTCAGATCGAGATGTTTACAACTCTGGAGATGCAAACTAGTATTTGCAACAGAGGGGTTGATTTGGGTACAACAGCTCTTCAAATTGCTGCTGAGGATCACTCCCTCCTTTCACGCTCTAATTTGCCTTTCCCAGTTGACACTTTTGTCGACAGGTTAGATGATCTTTCTATGAGTTACTTACCGCACCACAATTCCTCTGCTTCGCCGCAAGATTTCATTGGCAATTTGGAGAGCTACTTGTATGTTCACAAAGTATGTGATCATTTAAAAGCTCTTTTCATTTCTGGTTTACATTATGTATGAATCCAAACCTAAACTCAAAAGGGAAAGGAGGGGTGAAGAAAATTGAAAACCAAACTGGAAGTATTTTTCTACGATTCAAAGTTAAATGGTTTTCTATTGCTGTAAAGGGATGCTTTCCTTTCCTTAACACATGGTGAGGTTCTATATTGTCAGGGTTTTCAGAGAAAGAATGTCACAAATCAATCAGAGCCTCGGACTTTATATCTGCACTCTGTATGCCTCAAAACTGTTAATTCTTTTGTTTGAATTTGTTATTGCTGAAGCAGTACTAAGTGGGATGCTCCTCTAATTGATCACAATGTTCCAAACAGGCTTTAGCAAATCGTTCTGGCTCTGCTCTTATGCTTTCACTTATTTACTCCGAAGTGCTAAAGATGCTACGGTTATGGGATCTTTTCAATTTCGACGTAGAGATCGACTTCCCTCATGATCTTGTTACTCTTCCTAGAGGCTATGACAAGAAAAACAGTGAGATGGCTGATCAACCATATATAATGACATCACAATCCCTCTTGTTGGAGGTAATATATGTGTTTATTGACTGGTTTTTTGTTCATTCTGCGAGTC
This sequence comes from Telopea speciosissima, assembly GCF_018873765.1. Classification (NCBI taxonomy): domain Eukaryota; kingdom Viridiplantae; phylum Streptophyta; class Magnoliopsida; order Proteales; family Proteaceae; genus Telopea; species Telopea speciosissima. Next base: position 17,921,584 of record NC_057922.1, read on the forward strand.
CAATATGGAAATGTGTTAATAATACCTGGTACAGAGCCTGGTCTAAATTCTTCTAGTAGTATTATTCCTCATGGTTAACAAATAACATGAAGGTTAATAATAATCCTAGTAGGACAGTTGCCTGAAATTGAAATAAGCCCAGATCAGATCCTTCCCTACACCAGTATCTGTATATTTTGGTATATGTTACCACAAATATGACTACTATCTTTCCTCTATTTGCTGCTTCTGTGGATCCTGACTCAGAACTGTAAATAGTTATCATGGGCTCAAACTACAATAAGATTTTATGTATGTCATATGATTGTGCATGCTTTGAGGATACAATCTCCTGCATTGCAAGCACACAAGTGAAGTTTTGATCGCACTTGCAACTCCAACTAGAAATGTTTAGGTGGTATAGTTTCTCTCCAGGAATCTGTAAATGATCTAGCTATCTCTAATGAACTCAGCAATTTGGGATAATTGAGATCTTCATTACAGAGAAGTCCCCTCTGCATAATTTTTGTTTTGACAAACATCATACTGTACCTATTGGAAATCCTGCTTAGTTTTAGGTTTTGTCCCTCATAGAAATGTTCATGGGCAGATCTTGAGAACTCAAAAAGAAGCCTTCTGGCCATTCCAGCATGACAATACCAAAAGTTTATTTCTGAGGGCTTCTGATGCTTGCATTAAAGGACCAAGCACTGATAAGGAAAGGTTGGTGCAACCCCTACAACAATGTGGATGTGTACCTCATCTTATCTATATAGGAAATTTTGACATTTTTAAAGGTACCATTAACACCTGTTTAATTTTATGCTTATCTCTGTTTACACTAGCAGAAAATTTGAGATTGAATCTACCGAGGGTGCTTCAGATTGGTCAAGACATGAAGTTTGGACTAAAAGAAGTAATGGAGATATGCGGTGTGCATTATCTGGTATCTACTATTTTTATTTTTCATTTTACACTTAGTCCATACTGTTGATGCAAATACATTTATTGCTTATCAAAATAAAGTATATCCTATCCATCTCTCTATGAATATCATACTAACCCATGGACCATTTCTTGGTCATATTGTTTCCAAGCAGTTTCTGTTTGATGTCTTATGATCTAACCAAACACAATAGGAATATTTCCTTGAGGGGTCTTTCCCTTGCATGTTTATCTGCAGTGTTTAACATGTCATTACAAACTTATTACTTGCTCATTCATCAATGTGATGCATCAAATGAATAAAATCCTTCAGGTCCACATTGAATGATCCCCTGTTTCAGTGCTAATATGCAAGTTCTAATGTAGGACTCATTGCTTTGTCCTGTTTGACAGCTTGCGAACGTCTTATCCTACTGGGTTCCAACCACGATGAATTAAGAGATTATGGCATTCTTCTTTATCACTGTGGGTTTTACAAGGAATCTTTGCAGTATTTAAATTCCTATCAGGACTCAAAGGTAAAATTCTGAGACCTGATTTTAACAATCAAAACAAAAAGATTTTACTTTGGATAACTTAAAAAGAGTTCTTTTATTGTTGCAGAACCTTTCCCTACAAAATGGATCTTCCAATCCTTTCAGTAACATGGAGGAAGACGCAGTGAATAATCTGATGCTTCGTCTTATCTAAAGATACGGAAAATATACACATTTTATGACTATCCGCATAGAACACATTTAAACTGTGTTTGGTATGCATTCTCGGAATAGATTTTGGGTCTAGAGGGCATTCTTGAAGCCAGAAAATGGAGAAAAAACAAGTGTCAAAATGCATTCTAGACCCCTATTCTGAGAATGCATACCAAACACAACTTTAAAGTGTTCTGTATAATGTGCATAGTATACTGTTATTAAAAAAAAATGCATATTTCAAGTAATTTATACATACTGGGAATTTGAAGTTCATAATTAATTAATAGATCTCTATTGTATTCACTTACGTTCAGTGTCCAAGTGTCAAAAGATAGTTGTAGAATAGCTGACACTCAGAACAAGAAGGAATATTTGGAAAGCAGTCTTAGGTTGTGTTTGGTATGTATTCTTGGAATGCATTGTAGATCAATTTCGCATTCTCGGACAATGAAAACAACTATTTTTTATCATCTGAGAATGAGAAATCAACATAGAATGCATACCAAACACTGCCTTAATATACGTAATGTAATATTTGGATATGACATCTGCCTTGAGAAACGAAGAGAAAACAAAACCTAAGGGCATCCCAAGATCAATAAAATCACATGAGAGATTACATTGTGATGTTCCAAAAAATCACAAAAAGGACAATAATAATGAATAAAACACTTCTTGTCCCAAGTGTCCCCTGTGTAGTACCAAAAACTGTCTTCCTGAATATTATCTAAAGTACAGAAAAACTGTACTCCCATAAGATGGTTTACTTTTTCCTCTAAATGTTACATAAGGGGAGTAATCAGATGACAGAATTTTGTCTTCCTAGGTAACATAGAAATCGTATAGGGTTCTCTAGTTTTAAATAGAACCAAGCCCTGGTTCAAAACAGAACCAACAGTAACAATATCCAGGTTCTTAAGCGGGTCATGGGTGTTTGCCTGTCGGGTCATGGGTCAACCAAATCGGCTTCACATATAATAAAGACCAAAATCTTTATTTAAAAGCCCAACAACCCATTACCTTAAGAGGGCCCACAAAACAATTGGGCTCAAAACATTAATAAAGCCCATTAGCTTAAAGGACGGTAAAGCCCAGAAGATATGCCAGTGTGATATTTTAAATGAACTCTGCAAAGACTTGTGTGGTGGCTAGAAGTTTCATAGTGGTTGTGAGGGCAATCCTCACTAAACCGGCAATTTTATTAACGGGAAAGCTCCACTTTTTTTTTTGGTAAGAAACGGGAAAGCTCCACTAAGCGTGGAAAGATAAACTAATGGCTCTGATACCAATATTGTCAAACAAACAATGAGAATTCAAGTAACGCGACTTACCTCCATTAGGACCCGTAGTCCAACCATACTATCCAACCATTTCTGTTGCGATCTCTATGTCTTGGTCTTGAGTAGGTTTCTGACCTCTACAAATTTTGCTTCTTAATCCCAAAAAATGGAGATGTTTCTGCACATATATTTTGCACGGCCACGACCCCTCCCATATAAATAGGACTCTCATCTCCGCTTTCAATTCACGAAGACAAGAGGGAGTCGTAGTCCAAATCTTAAACTTAATTGTATATATAAATTATCACCTTATACTGATGCAGCAAGATAGATAGGCCACATCAACTCACAATATTTATATTTGCTATTTCCTCTTCTTAATTCACCCATTCTATTCCTCTCTCCCTCCTTCCTCTTCACGATTGCTCTCCTTCAACTATTTCGCATAGTCATTGACAATCCCTCGCTCACATGTAACTACATGAAGAGCAAGCCAGAACCCACCATCATTGTTTCTTGATGCTTCTTCATCTTCCTTTACAAATATTATTGGAAGAGATCGAAGAAAGACCCATACGAGAAACTTTCCACTAATTCATTTCCTTCGCTTATTCAATCTTGATTTGCTTTCCTTCCTCATTGTTATCTTCGCATCTCTTTTCACTCATGAAATCAACCAAAATTTGGTCCTTCTAATTTTTTTTTATTTGTGTAACAATTGTGTTGTGACGTTTTGTAAGTTACAAGATAGATCTGAGTCGACCATTTTCATGGTTTTTTTTTCTATTTAAAAGGTCTATTCTTGTTCAAACGTGGAAAAATGTGCAGATATTGGGTTTGAGTGTTTGACATGGAATGTATAATATACATGGTATTTGATTAAAAGAGAAAGGGAATGCTATCTGAGCGTGTGCACTACACTGCTCCTACGACCAAACACAGGGCCAATGAAATGACTGCCATGCCTCCGGGAAATTCGTCCTTTTCCATGAAGGTACAGTGGTCATTTCACCGTGCCCCTGTGTTTGGGCGTAAGGGCAGCACACCGCACACACCCAGGTAGCGTTCTCTCTCCCTTGATTAAATTAGACTCTTCAATTTAACATGTGACTAATCTATACTATGTCCTTTCTATCCAACACTCGGAATGAAAAACTGTCTACATGATAGAATAGATGTCTTGTGAAGCTTAAAGAAGTAACACAAATAATAATACGGAAGGGGTTTGCTACTAAGCTGTGTGGCCCCCATGCTGGGATCGTACGCACTAGCATCCAAGAGGAGGAGCAGGTGGTCATTTCACTATCCCATGAGAGAGGGTGCAGGGAGACTTGTTATTTTTCCTATAATAATAATAATTCACAAAAAAATCCTTATCCAACTTATTTTCTTCATTCTTAGAAGAGAGGCTCATCGATGTAGAACTGTTCTCCAAAAAGGGCATATGTAATGCACGAGGCTATTGTCATTACAGAATCTAAAAGAGTCATAATGCATGCAGTCTTACCCTTTGCATTGTAAAGAGGTTATTTACCAACTCTAATGCAGACTTGGCTCTACTCCAGCTGTGGCAGGAGCTGGAGGGTTCAACGCTCGAAAACCCCAACCCACTCCTGTTTTGACTGGATTGAACCCTCCAACTCCTGTCACGATTGGAGGAAATCCTTTTCCCCCTAACGCGGAACCACTTGATCGTAATGGAGCAACCTTACCATTGCAAAGTTCCACCTTCTACTTGGAGAACTATTGTTTGACACCGGATAAAATGATCCACACGAACTCATCTACTCCTATCCATTCCCATCACGAATATTGATTGCCACGTTTTTTGTCCATTTGTTTACATGATTTCCTTATGGGGGGAACATACCAAAGTCCAAAATTAGATATGTTTCTTCTCTGTTCCGTTTAAAGGAATCCAATTTTATAAAAATTTCCGCTTGATCAACCTGAAACCTGAAACATAATGAGCTCGTTAACTCCATGGAGGATTCCAACAAAATCCCAACTCTGTTTTCCCTGTGCTGCCTCTTCTCCTTCTTCCAATCATTCAAAATACCACTCGAATTCTTTACCTTCTTACCCCAATCGACTCATCTGTCGATGCCAAAACCTCAACAATGACCTCAAATTCATCCTCCATGATGCACTCGATGATTCCGGAATCGACACAAAACATGCTCGGGTAATCTCTCTCTCTCTCTCTCTCGCTCTCTCTCTCTCCCTCTGTGTATGTGCGTGCGTTGAGATTATTTAATTAATGATTTGGTGGTTTGATTAGCAGATGGCGAGAGAGGGTTTCTGCTCTCAGATTCGGAGGTTGTCAAATGTAGAGAGAGAGACGAGCATTTGCATAAACAGAGGGGTTGATTTGGCGAAAACAGCTCTTCACATTGATTCTGAAGATGATTCCCTCGTTTCCCATTCTTCGGTGCCTCTGCCTATTGATTCGTTCATGGAAAGGTTGGATGATCTTTCTATGGGTTATTGCTCGCGTAACGGTTCTTCCTTTAGATTGCCCCCAGAGGAATTCCTTGCCTGTCTCGAGAGATACTTATATTTTGATAAGGTATTATAGGACTTTAATTTTGATCGCTTTTGTTCTTTTAGTAATTTACATTCGTCTTGCTTTGTTCTGCTTGAAATGAAACTAATTTTGAGAAGAAGAATTATGAATGACACTATCTGTATCAGTTTAGCAGATCAGGTTGGTCACCATTAGTATTTATTTTTGTAATTTTACGTGATTTTGTAGAAATGTTAAATTGTAGAGTTTATTGTCTAAGTTACACTTCAAAATCTTAAGCTATTAGGTGGAAAATCCCAACTGGTATATGAAGTCATCCAAGGTCCTGGACTTTGTTGATGTGGGATCATTCCTTTATAGGGATTATTCCATTCCATCTCCCTTGTACTTGAAAATTTTGGTCAATGGATAGTAATGTATAAAGGCATTTTGACAAGGTGATTTAGGGAGGATTAGTATGCATTTCTTTTTCTTCTTTTTTTTCACTCTGAACTGCTTTCTTTTACTTTAGAAATTTTAACTTGCTATCTGTTCTCCAAGTTTGGCTTTCAAATCCTTTCATATCTTCTATAAATACAAACTATTTATTTTAATATGGTTCAATTTTTCAGGGTTTTCAGAGAACTGATATCGGAAACCAGTCAGAACCATGGGCTTTATATCTACATTCGGTGTGGTTCTCCACCTCTTCTTTAGTCTTAGCCGGCTATTGTGAAAATCCCACCATTACAGTATGCTGTGTTCTTCACTGAGTCATCTTAACTTTTTAACAGGTTTTGACACATCGTTCAGGTTCTGCTGTTATGCTTTCACTTATTTACTCTGAAGTGGTAAAAATGCTACGTTTATGGGGATTTATGAATTTTGATGTAGAGATTTACTTCCCTCATGATCTGGTCAGTCTTCCCAAAGGTTACCATAAACAGAAAAGCAAAGCTTCTGACCAACCACATATAATGACAACACAGTCCCTTTTGGTGGCGGTAAGTATGAATCAGATTTTGGTCCTTTTTCTTTTCTTCTTCTTCTTCTTTTTTTTTTTTTGGGTGGGGGGGTGGTTCATGGCTCCATTTAGTTCTTCACTGTGCATAAATTGTAAATACTTGTATACCAAATTCTGTTCTTAGTCCTTCTGGTTCTATAATCTTGCAATTTTCCCTTAGAGGCCACTCATGGATCTTTAGTCAGGAATCTAGATTTGGACGTCTGAAAGAAGAAAAGAAAACTAGTGCATTACCTTTGCTTTTACGTTTAACCCTATGCTGTTTGACATAGATAACTGACGTACACCATGTACTGCATTTATGCATAAGAGTAGAAGTGCCAGCATGGGTGACATAGCTTCTAAAATTCGAATCTTTTAGTGATTGGTAATACGTGCAAATTTTTTACTTTCCTTGCAATCAGAAATCAGGTAATAGTTAATTTTTTTTTTCCATTAAATCTCTAAAACCTGATATGGTTAAATCCATCTGTAATCAAGCAAAAGAAAGTATCAAGTTCCAAATGAGAAATTTAAGGATATAGATGCCATTGCTGCAAAGAAAGTAGTGGAGCAATAATAACTTCCACACACTACCATATCCGATGTTACACTTACCCTCCATATGATCTTGGGAGGAGTGGAGTTCAGCAACAACAAAAGAAAAGAAAGAATTTTCTGAACTTGGGAGTTCTTCAAATGCTACATTTTAAGCTGTTTGAGGTGAATTTTCAACTGTATGAAACTCTATTCAGACAGGTCCATCACAGGAAACATGCAGAGTAGCAGTTCCATAGCATCAATTCAACTGCTTTCAGTCCATTTGGAAAGGGAACATGAATTGGAAATATGTGGAGCTGTATAAATTTATTGCTAAATTTTACAGGAGCTTGGGAAGAAATTGGTAATCCACAGGAAAATGCACTGAATATTTCAGTAAATCATTGACATGTAGGAACACTAGTAAGGCAACATCCTTTACATCAATAAGAACTGTAGTTAAGAAGAGAAAGTTAATATCCCCAAATATATTTTAGGTTCTTCAAGCCCAAACTAAGACGCCATCTGCAACGAAACATCAACCCTAAATCTATATCTGATCTTATTCAACCCTGTTTAGCAGGATCATCCGTTGAACTTAAACCACATACTATCTCTGGAAGTACCTCCAATGCTTGAAGGTATGGGATTTACCAAGGAAAAGAGGACCAACATGGACCAATCACCTGAAATGGGAGTAATAGGGTGATGAGGTTATGATGGCTCTTCCATATACAATTGAACTGCAAAAATTAAGCACTGGCCACTGGAATAAGATTCAGTTCACTGATCCCTTCCTTTTGGTACTTTAAAAGGTTGGTAATAAATATAAAACAGGTTTATGGTGGGATAAATCTCTGTACGTGGTACAGCGCAGTTGGATTCTTCATTTTTACTTATTTGAACAACCTTGTCAGCTTTTCATTTTCCTTCTTTCATCCAACCTCCTCTTTATCAGGGTTTTGCTTCATTCTAGGGTTTGTGCTGTAGTACAGATCCTGAGAGATTTGAAGGAAGCATTCTGGCCATTCCAGTATGACCGTACCAGGAGCTTGTTCTTAAGGGCCGCCTATGCTGCCAACTGCATTGATGGACGAAGCATTGCAGAAGAGAGGTATTTTGCCTCCTACAACAATACTTAAACAAATTTTTATATACTGAACACTATAGTTTGACACTTCATGTTTTTGAATCATTGGTTTCTCCCCCCCCCCCCCCCCCCCTTTTTGTATATTTACTTTGGCAGTGGTTTTGAGCTTGCATCTGCTAAGGCTGCTCAACATAGGCTGGACCGTGGAGTCTGGACTAGTGTACGTTATGGAGACATGCGGCGTGCATTATCAGGTATTCACAGTTGTCATTTTTGTTCTTCCTGGTCAGATGATTCCATGTCATGTTTACTTCCTGTTATTTTCACTATCAATTATTTGTAAGATTTCCTACCAGTGTCAGCTAAGTATGAGATGACAGAGCTTGAGAGTACAGAATTGAAAACATGAGAATGACACAATAGACACGTTTAGTTCATAGAACAAACACAAAACAGGCACACATAATAAGATCGAAATAAAAAATGGTTCAAGAACTCGATTTCCTAAGAAACCGAGATGAAACTTGGTACAAGTCAGGTTTTGACCTGGTTTCGACCATATTTCGCACATTTTGGTTGTTTCAACCAGTTTTGACTGAAAAGTACCAAGTTTCAACCAATTTTGACCAGTTTTGACCAGCCTAGTTTCGAGTAGTTTTGGTAGTTTCGACTAGTATTCAGCAGTTTCAGTAGTTTCGACCAGTTTTGACAGCACATGACATGTCGAGTTTTGCCTAGAAAATACCAGGTTTCGACCTGGTTTCAGTCAAAACCTGGGAAGTCTTAGCACCACCCACATTCTATAAGAAAAGCCATACCTAGATTCTTCTTTGTCAGACTGATGATGAGCTGGGACCCAGTGGGAGGTTTCCTGTTATATTGACCTTGATAGGTTTGAGGTATGATAGCTTTCAGTTTTCATCGATTTTTATTTCTTTTAGTAAGGGTAGTAAGGTTATTTTTGTAACTTTTGAGTCTTTGCATCAGATGCAGGGTGGAGTCTAGTTTCTTTTGCATGGTGAATTTTCATTAAAGTGGACTGCAGAATAGACTTGAAATTGATTTCAATTTCAATATTGAGACAGGTCCTCAGCTATTTCACTATTTTAGATGAAATTGATTTCGAATTCTCATGAATAAGGTGAAAAATCATACCAAACACCATAATTTCAATTTATGATCCCATAAAATTGAAAATAGAAATCAGACCAAAACAGCCCTTAAACTTTTTATTTGCTTGGGTAGAGCTGTATTACACTTGTTTGATTTTCAATCCTGATAATTTCTAGTTTGAAGTCCTAGAAGTCAGGAAAGAGTTTGGCATTTTGGGGTCTATGGTAAAGGGATAATGGTTGCTTCTTCCATGTTGAGATTTCTCTCAGAACCCTAGATGGTTTGGTGCTTCTGAACCATAAATGTGATGCCTAGAGACCTAGTGTAAAACTGGGTATGTTATGCCTGTACTCTCTTACCTTTTATTCCTTGTTGAGGAAAACTTTAGCTGGAACAACCATAGGTCAAGACCTAGAAACTATTCTCAACTAAAGCTCAAGATGCAGTTGGTTAGAAAGATTCACCCCTTGATCAAGAACCATTGTTTCAGAGCTTAGTTATTCTTCGTTAAGGTAATTGTTGAATGGACTTCACCAGCAACTATGCATAGAATCACAAAATGTAAAAGCAATAGCTTCAAAAGTATTCTTTGCCATTTTTCCTTTCATGGATTTTATACAAGGAAACACACTTAGGCATGGATGACTAAGGGAAAGAATCCATTCAATATCATGGGGTTGGTGTCTTCCATGGGTGGAAATTGTATCATGGACAAAGACACCACCCTTTTCTGGGAAACAACATCTAGAAATTTAAGATGGAAATCATTTTCCAAAATTTTGTATCATATTTGGGAGAGAGAGAAACCTAACAAAGACAAACTAAAGATCCCAACGACAAGTGAGTAGGCGACCATGATTTTATTTATATCTTTCTCAACTCAACTCCAATCATGTGATCTTAGGTTGTATTGTGTTATTACAGGCATCTGTTTTGCACCTTATCAAGGTCAAAATTTTAACTACATACTTTGCAGTTCTCTCTACATGTCACTTCCTCAAAAACTAACATGTAAATAAATAAAATACTTCATGCTGAAAGAAGGTTTCTTCTCAAACGTATCTTTATATTCTTGTCTTCATTTCAAGATATTGAAGGAATGTGTATGATGCTTTACTGCCGGTTCTCATGTAGAAATTATTTCTTTGTACCCTTTGACAGCCTGTGAACATCTGATCTTACTGGACTTTGATTCCAATGAACTGAGAGATTACAGCATTTTACTTTATCATTGTGGATTGTTTAAAGAATCACTCAGTTACCTACAACAGTATCAATCTCTGAGGGTAAATCCTTTACACCTTATGTGGGCTGTGGATGTTTTATGCATAGATGAACTTAGAATATCTAACATCAGAGCCCTATTTGTACTCTTGCAGGATTCTTCTATACAAGAGAAATCATCCACTACTGTAAGCAACATGGAGAAGGATGCTGTGGAGAAACTGATGGTTCGTCTCAACCTCATTTCTATGGAGGAAGGTTGGAGTAGGCCTCCTTCTGTTAGAAGTATATTCAGTAACAACTCGGAACCTTGGTAGTGTACATTCCACTTGCCTTTGATCAGTATTTCAATGGAATCCATTAGATACGTGATGCATTTTAAGTTTTACCTCAGATCTTCGATTCATGATCGAAGGATCTATAAGTTGTTGTTGTTGTTGTTGTTTTAATTTCCTTGTGACCTTCTCATTGTAAGTAAGTCCTAATCTGATTAAGCTGTGAATTTACTGCTCTCACTGTATAATGGTCCGTCGAGACTTTTATTTCTTTTGAAGTCTTCAATTTTATTTTTTTTTAATTGTATGGATTGTTTCATGGGCTTTAATTATTATTATTATGCAAAAGTTTTTCTCCACAAGCAAGTCTAGAGGGTAGCTGTTAGAAAATGCAACTGATCAGTACCACCCTTCGATTCGAGGACAAACCATTTGTGGATTATCCGAGTCTGGCTCAAGATCTCGTATGGCCTGAGCCTCTAAGATGGAATCTAAGAGAGAGTGGGTTTTAGGAGTCTTACAACCCTTCGGAATGAACCCACAAATCAAGCGATAGAATACAAGACATCCTACCCTCAACAATAGACAACATGTGGAGTTCACCTTAAAAAAAGTTGTATTACAACTCAAAACGTTAATAGTGATATAGAAGCAAGTACACCATGGACTTAGGTTGTGGTATTCATATCGGTCTTACTTTAAATCTTTAATTACTTAATTATCTTATTAAATATCTTTTACCTAATTAAAAGAAATAGGGTTTGAGGATTAAATGGGTATTCGGTTCGGTTTTGGTTCAAACCTATGGTTTTGGACATGGAACCGAAACCAAATCGAACCAAATTAATATATCCAATATTTAAACCGAAACCAAACTGAATTAATTCGGTTTGGCTCGGCTCGGTTTTGGATTCGGTTAGATATTGACACCCTTAGATGGGACCGCTTTTCCCTCAAAATACTGATACATGGTTTTTTTGGACCATTTTATCCTCCTTTGTACAGATATAATAACCTCTGCTACCTAGAACCGTGGAATACACAGAACGATCAAATATTAAGTAGTAAAACAATGTTCGAACTTATCGATACTAACCCATCACCCAAGTGTAATTAAATTTCAGGTGGGTTTCAATTAACGAAGTGCTCATCTCAGGCAAGCCCAAATTTCCTAATTCAAGTCACTGTTTTTAATCCTAAACCCAATTCAAGGCCCAATTTCCCAACGCAACCTGAATCCAAACTTAAGTCAGATAGGCGACATCAATGATCAAACATATATATATATTTATTTATTTATTTATTTATTTATTTCAAAGCCCATTAAGCAATCCTTGTGCATCATAAAAATACAATAATACTACTATAGGACAAGGATAGGCTCAAGATCCATTACTAAGGTCCAAGCATCAAAGCCCGTACCCTCAAAATACATAATAAATCAACTAACATTTAATAGTTCTTTTGCCGCCCCCACCCACTAATTGAAGTCAAAATCGATTGGATTACGCATAGGATCTGAGCTCTTAGAGTCATCCCCACCCCTAGGCCTAGCCCATCTGAGGCCCACTTACTTAGCTATAAATTAAATTAATTTAGTTTTAGTACGGACTCCCAAACAAGGAACCATCCGATTAGTTCTAATCCTACGGCTTCAATTTTTGACCCCACATGGTGAGTACTCCAATAGAAATAGGGACTTGAGTTTGGGTCATGCCGGGTTCAAGATCAACCCAACCCAAAAGATAATCCAATCTTGAAGGGGGAAGTGAGGAATTAGGGGAACAGACAAGAGAGGATGAAGAAGAAGCTGTCCACAGTAGTTACAGAGAGAGATTGAGAGTGTAGTATTTGTCTTTCACTCTCAGAAATCCAGAAGGGTCAAAAAGCAAAGACATGGAACAGGAAAAGGAAGATTTTCCGGATCCGGAAAGGGGATAAAATCCATGACAAGACCCGAGTGAGAACAACATACAAAACGTATTGACACGTGTCAAGAACTGGAGATAAGAAATGGGAGTAAGAAGTAGGGACTGACAGTAGTAGGGATGTTAGACTTAAAACCTAGACCTGTTGCTTTGCTTTTATGCCACTATCTGACAATAACTACTAAACAAATAATGAAGGAAAGAAAAAGAGAGAGAGAGAAAAAAAGCTGTATAAATTGTAAAGAGGACAAGAAGAGGTGAGGGAGAAAGAGAAATTAACTGGTGAGACGTGAGAGGGAGAGAGAGAAGTCTCGGATGTCGAGGTTGGGCCTCGAGCCCCGCAAAGGTGACCACTGGTTGAAGAAAACCCGGGATCTCTCTCGTACTTTTGTTGCTTCCAACACGACCAAAGCCCACCACGGCACCACCACCAGTCCACCACCACCACCACCACAAGAGCTCTCAACTCTCTCGATCAACTTCTGTTTCTCTCTTTTCTGAATGAATGAATGAATGACGCTTTTGGTTACTGCACGAGATAAGACACACATATTCTGAAGTACTAAAAGTGTACAACTATAGAGTATCGTTTGAACCATTAGATTGGAATCTATACTATCATTTAAAAAAGGTTGAATTTTAATCCAACGATAACGGTGTTAGTAGATAGTAAAAGGTGCATTGGGTACTACACCTACCCTCTCAAAAAAACATAAAAATATTAGGTTCCATTTGGCTGGGATGGGACTGTATGTAGTAGGGGTGTAGAGAAAAATTCTATTAAAAATTAAATAAAGAGGGGAAATTATTAATTAAAAAATGAATGAATTTAAAGCGGAAACAGAAAGAGAAGGGGGGCCTTTTCGTCTGCAAGCGCCGCTTTCTTTTTCTTCGTTGTCTCTCTATTTCTCTCTTTTTCTTTCACACTCACTCATTGTCATTGCATTGCGTAAGTACTGACTAGTGTGAGACTGAGAGAGAGAGAGAGAGAGGGGTCTGGTTTATACTTTCTTGCTTTCCATTTTTAATCTATACCACTACTACTCTATGGTCTATACCACCAAACATTTTTTTGGCTCTTTTTAAAACAGTTTTATTTTACTTTCCATTTCATTAATTTCTTGTTTCTGTTTTCATGCATTTAGTATTCCTTCTTTCTCATTCAATTTACTTACTTTTATATATTACCGTTTATTTATGTACTACCTCACCTCACCTCACCTCGGTAAAGTAATGGTATAATATCCATCTCGAATGACATGACCCTCTCTCTCTCTCTCTCTCTCTCTCTCTTTCTCAAATCAAAAGCTCAGCTTTTTCATCTTTCGGCAATCGGCAATGCTTAAGTGGTGATTGTATCTCCACCCCCATTCCTTTTTTTGATGGATGGATGGATAGAGTAGAAGTTTTCAGAATTTTGGTCCAAGTGTTCTTGTTGATCTATCCGTATCGGTATTGTATGGTGATTTATTCTGATTACCACATTCATCGATGCACTATAAATTTTTTCAATTAAAAAATAAAAACAGTATTTGGATTCAATATCAGATCATCAATATTGATCCATACGGCCAATCTGCATCGATTTCACTCACCCAAAAAATAAAAATTTCACACCAGGATTGAAATCCATCAATTTTACTTTTATTTTATGATTCGATACTGATAATTCATTCCATGACCGAACTTTAGTCCTACCTCAAACCTGTTGTATTACCTTAATTTTATTCAAGTAGTTATCTAAAAATAACATAAAATTAAAATACAATTCAATAAGAAGTTTTTCATATTCTCCAAAAAAAATGAATCAGTGGTTAGTTGTAGGTGGTTGATGAATCTTAACCCAATCCTTCGATTCCAACCTCTTAAACTAACCACAACTTTAGCTAGGTAGTTGAGTGCAACCAAAACCCTAAAACTAACCCTAAAAGGCTGTTAGCTTTTAGTTCAATGGCAGGAGACTTAGATAGTTGTTGGGTCTACTAGCACTCTAGCGTAAGTACAGGGAATTAAGGTGGAGAGTTCGACCTTCTTACCCCCCACAACGCAACTTTCTTGAAATGGTTGTAATAATATACTAGTGCAGTAATAGTGGCCCATTGTTGGTCCTTGTAGGTAGCCCTCCCCCGGCCCCCCCGGGCCCCGGGTGTGTGGTCGGTGGTACCTAATCCTAAAAGGTAAGATTCTTAAATATGGTCACATTGATATGTTAGGTGTAGGCCCTCGATCCTTTGTACGACCAAAGATGAGGGAAGGATCTTTAAGATACGAACCTCCCTATTCCTTGATTGACAGATCTCCTCAAATCAAATTGGATATAATTTTAGAATTTGACCGTACATGGTCCAATCCAAACCCACTATGCCTATTGAGCAATGCATGAATGCTCACCGTGTTTACAGCTCCATTTATTACTTTTAACTATTCATGCCGTTACAATAAATTACCCAATACATGTGGTGGACTGAAAAATTTTATCCCCTCAATTAAATTGAACCTGCTTTTAGATTTAATATCTTATCCCCCAAATAAATATTCAGAGAGTGCCAGAGTGGCCGGCACTTGAACTTCTCCAGTTCTCCATAACAGCTCCAATCTATAGCAGAAAGCCAGAAACTGAAACCATATTTTGGGTAGGTTTAAACCAGCAACCACATTGAATTGAAACCGGTTTGAGTTAAACCACCCAACCCCAACAGGAAGGAACCGGGAGTTAGAAAGTCCAAGCTAGCTAGAGTCATATGGGTTGCTGCTATCCTATCCATTAGAGCATTCAAAGGGGAGTAAGAGAGAGTTTTGTTCACTGTTTCACACTCATGGTTCACATTCAACAACTTAATTTAAGGGACCACCATAGTAGAAAGCTGCTAGAGTACGTAGAGAGGGACATCGATCTGTGAATAAGAACCAAAGGGAAGTGTCACTGTTGGGGTTGCCACCCCTTTCTTGGGTGTCCACATCCCCCCCCCCCCCACCCTCTTTTTGCTGATGGAGCGCAAGCCCCCACGCCATATGGTTTTAAAGTCTCCTCCACATCCACAGACCACAGACCACAGACCACAGACCACAGACCACAGACCAGAGTGTGTGATCATCCATCCAGCAAGTGAGATTCACACCTTTATTTACTTCGTATATGATACTATTATGTATATAATGACTTTTGATGCATGCTGAAGATATGCGTTTATAGCCGTTGGATGCTCATCGAATGATGTTGGTCCACCAAGAAAAGAACTACTTACTGTACGTGTGACGACAACAGTGTTTTGGTATTAGAAATAAACGAGATGTATATATATATATATATATATATAATGTTACAACCAAATAAGACAGAGATGGGTACGTTTACTTGATACATATAAGAAAACTTAGCATCCATCCTGTTGCGTCAAGAAATCGTCGAGCGGTCCTGCGAGTGCCGTCACCTGCAAGTGGACCAAAGGGGTCAACAGAGAGAACCGGTGTGGTCCCGGCCTAGGGCTCTCCGATGCCAAAGTTAGATCTACTGGCGCAAATAGATGAATAGTGATTATTCAGTATGAGTTTAGATGTCCCTTGATGGGGTTGCGTACCTTGCCTTTTATAGTAGCATATGGCGGTGTATGGCGGTGTGGAGAGTCCCCGTTTGATGGCGATTGTGTCGTTGAGTGGATAGAGGCCCTAGGTAACGGGGCTCTATCCTGATTGGCCATCTCCCCGTGGGAGGGAGTGTCCTGGTGGCATCAGGATCCTTCGTGGATAGATACCCGCATGTGGTGATAACGTCCTTGGTGCTTGAATCCGTCTGGATGACGTGACCTCGAAGCGGCGGTCTAGAGTCCTGGTAGTGACATGAGTCTTACCGATACGATCGGGTCGTAGATGGGTGGCCCCCACCTCACGTGCCCACGATGCTGTGCCTGGGTGCAGGCCGCGCCTGGGTGAGGCTGCGCCTGGATGTGTGGCCGCGCCTGAGTGGCCGCGCCTGAGTGAGGCCGCGCCCTGATGCGGGGCCGCGCCCGAGTGGTCGCCGCCCCCCCCGAGTGGTGCTTTGGGACCCCGGTTCGTTCCCCTTAGCTATGGAGCGGGTCGTGCGTGACACGTGGCGGTCGTTGATTGGCCCGATGAATATTGGATGTATCATTTGCCCCCCACTCTCTTGGGATAGGATGTCCAAGAGAGTAGGTGTCTTTGCATAGTGAGGGGTCCGCTGTGAATAGACTTTCTGTGGGGTTTGCTCAGTAAATCCACTAATGAGGTAGGAGAGGTTGGGGGTTCAAACCTTACCTCCTACACTTTTTCTTTTTGTTTTTTGTAGGTATATGTTCCTTCCTCTCCCTTCTTCTTTCACTTCTCATTTCTCTTTCTTACTTTTTGTCTCCCCTTTTACTCTCCTTTAATTTCCCCTTTTTGTCTTTTGTCTTCTCTTTGGTGCCCACCATGTGCTTGTTTTTGGGTCACCTCCACTAGTATCCATTTTGCTTGATTTTGGGTCCTTGTGTTGGGGTTGTGTTATCTTGGTGCCTTGGTTTGCTTGGAAGGCTTGAGTGGTGCTTGGCTTGAGTGCCTTGCCTCTTGTGACCTCTATCCCTTGATTGTGCCTCGTGGTGTGGCCACGTCGTCGCTGTGTGCCTGTCTTTCCGCGCGGTCACCTTTTGTCTGAGGTAAATCGGTCCCCTTTCTTCCTTTTGCTCTCTTTTTTTTTTTTTTTCTTTTTTTGTAAGGCGGTGCCTAGGTGAGGCCGCGCCTACGGGTGTGGCTGCGCCTAGGTGAGGCCGTGGTGAGGCCGCGCCTGCGGGTGTGGCCGCGGGTGAGGTCGCGGCTGCGGGTGTGGCCGCGGGTGAGGCCGCACCCCGCGGGTGTGGCCGCGGTGAGGCCGCGCCCTGCGGATGTAGCCATGGTGAGGCCGCGCCTGCTGGTGTGGCCGCGGTGAGGCCGCGCCTGCTGGTGTGGCCGCGGTGAGGCCGCGCCTGCTGGTGTGGCCGCGGTGAGGCCGCGCCTGCGGGGTGGCCGCGCCCTGCGGGTGTAGCCGCGGTGAGGCCGCGCCTGCGGGTGTGGCCGCGGTGAGGCCACGCTGGGTGTGGCCGTGGTGAGGCCGCGCCCGCGGATGTGGCCGCGGTGAGGCGCGCGGTGTGGCCGTGGTGAGGCCGCGCCTACGGGGTGTCCGCGCCTCGGTGAGGCCACGCTGCGGGTGTGGCGCGCTGTGGGTGTGGCTGCGCCTTGCGAGGGTGGCCGCCTGGCTGGCCGCGCCTGGGCGGCCATGCCTGGGTGTGGCCCGCGCCTTGCCGGTGATGCCGCGGCGTGGGCGTGATGGACCCTCGCTCTTCTTCCCTGTTCTTCCTCTTGTATGTGACGGATCTGCTATTTATATTTTGCAGGTGACATTCCTTTCATTTTTCTTGCCAGCTTCGGGGAGATTGCTTTCTTGAGTAAGTAGTTCGTTCCCCTCTTGTCCTTCATGTCGTTCCGGGTGACCTTGGCCTGCTTGATCGGGGTTGGATCTTGAGGAGCGTTCCCGGATCGCCTTCTTCGTGGGTACTCCCTCCTCTATACCCTCCCTAGTGATCTGATGGAGGAGTGGGACCTTCTAGTGTCTCCGGTCCCCGTAGGGATCGTCGACCCTGCGGGCGGCATCCTCGCCACCGGTCCTGCGATAGGTTAGGCCCTGTTGCTAGCATCTTGTCACCTTCTGACTTGGTTTCCCTCCGTGAGGAGTTCCATATTCCCGCCGAGGTCATGTTGCGTGCTCCTGGGCCTAGCGAGTATGCCTTCTCTCATCGTGCGGGGGAGATCTGTCTCTACCGTTCATTTTTCCTCCAGGGCCTTCGCTTTCCTATCCCTCGCTTCATCGAGTTAGTGTTAGAGCATTGGCACCTCACCCCTAAGCAGGTGTTGCCCAACTCTTGGAGGGTGATCTTGGGTTTCTATGTCTTCTTCGCCCGCCTGGGGCGTGCCGCCACTGTTCCCCTTTTCTCCCACTTTTATCTGTTGAAGAAGGGGAACCATGGATGCTATCACTTTGCTTGCCGCGTGCTCAAGGGGCCCTATGCCTCTGTGGAGCTTCTCATGGGGATCACTAGTCACGTGAAGTATTGGAGGGATCGCTTCTTTTTTGCCACGGTCCCCCGATGCCCATTACGGACTGTTAGGGAAGTTATTGACCTCAAGAGGGTCAATCAGGGGCTTGAGCTGAGTGATTTTGAGGGTGACTCCCTCAATCTGTGCCTGGGTCGCGATCCGTTCCACGTCCAGGAGTTGGACTCGGAGGCCTTCCTGTCTCTCTGGAAGCTGAGTCCTGGTAAGAGCATTGTCTTTTGTACTTGATTGGCATGTTGGTATTTGAATGTATGTGTCATCTGATTGGTTGGTCGATCTATGCAGTGGATACGCGTCCGGACTTCAGTTTGCTCCGCGGCAATCTGCGGAGGAAGGCCGCTTCTCAGGGTGGTCCATCTGCTTGAGTGACCGATGTTAGTGGTGCTTCTGCGCCTGTGGTTGTTGGAGCGAAGCGGAAGGGTGGACCAGGACATGCCCGCGTGACGAGCTCTGGCGTGCGGGTCCTCCTTCCCCGTACTTCTCCTGGTGACGATGGCGTTCCAGGCTCTGTGCCTCTGCCTCCCTCTGTTGTTCCTTCTGGATCTTCTGTATTGCCCCTTTCCAAGGGGAAAGGTGTGAGTTCCTCTGGCGGTACTGCCACTGATCTTCCCACGCTGGGTGAGTCCCTGGTGATCACCTTGGGTGTGCCGGAGGGCTCGACCTTGGCCGAAGCCGGCGTGTCGCGGGAGTGGGTGGATAGGGGCAGGCTCCCTACCGCGAGGATGGCCTTGCAGAGGCTTAGCGATGCTTGTCTGGCTCAGGCCCTCTACCATGGCATGGCTTCGGTGAGTTATTCCTTTTCTGTCTCATCATGTCCATTGCTCCCTTTATTTTTACATTATTTTATCGCTTGCCATGTTGATTGTAGGTCCATCACCGTATTGTTGAGGCGGTGCTTCGACTGGAGGGTCACGCTTCTCGTGAGGTGCAGATACAACGCACCCTGCGTGACGTGGAGAGGGAGCTCCAGGGTCAGGTCGATGCCCGTGAGAGGGCCGAGGCTGACGCGCAGAGGGTGTCGGGGGAGCTCGCTGTGGCATCCGGGAAGCTCCTAGAGGTGTCTGAGGAGCTGCGTGTGACCTCTGCTGGTGCGGCCGAGAGCTCGGCTAGGGTTCTTGCTTTGGAGGAGGAGCTTCATTCATTGAGGGGAAGGCATGAGGTGGAGGTGGCATCAGCAGGTGAGCGAGCTGTGGCTGAGTTCCAGGCATCCTCTGCGTTCTCGACGCTGTATCAGGCGCAGCTTTAGCCCGCCTATGAGGGAGGGGTCCGGGACTTAGCCGCTTGTGTCCTGGAGGTGACCCTTGATTATGACTTCTCTGTCTTGGGGTTCTCTGAGTTTGCTGCGGCGCTTCCGGGTGTAGCTATGGTGTAGAGCGCTCCGGTGTCAGAGGTGGAGGCTGCCCTGCCTGAGGGGGGTGCTGCTGCACGTCCTCCTGAGGCGGACATGATGTCTCCAGCTGGGTCGGAGGTGACCCACCACTCTGTGATCCCTTGACCTTACGATCGTCCCGATCTTGTAGACGTCTCAACCTTTTTCCTTCTTTTTTTTTTTTTTGAACTTGAGTTGTAACTACTATGACTTTTCTATGTAATCGCTTTTGCTTTTCTTTGATTGCCTTGTCACTTGGTGATTATTTGCGCGTTGATGCTCTCTGACCCTTGATAGTTAACGCCTTAGGCGTAGAGCCTCAATGGTGGCATGGCGCCTTAGGCATGAAGCCTCAGTGTTGGCATGTTGCCTTAGGCTTGAAGCCTCGGTGTTGGCATGTCGCCTTAGGCATGAAGCCTCAATGTTGGCATGTCGCCTTAGGCATAAAGCCTCAATGTTGGCATGCTGCCTTAGGCACGAAGCCTCAGTGTTGGCATATCGCCTTAGGCACGAAGCCTCGATGTTGGCATATCGCCTTAGGCACGAAGCCTCGATGTTGGCATATCGCCTTAGGCACGAAGCCTCGATGTTGGCATATCGCCTTAGGCACGAAGCCTCAGTGTTGGCATATCGCCTTAGGCACGAAGCCTCAATATTGGCATGTCGCCTTAGGCACGAAGGCTCAGTGTTGGCATTTCGCCTTAGGCACGAAGCCTCAGTGTTGGCGTATCGCCTTAGGCATGAAGCCTCAGTGTTGGCATCTCGCCTTAGGCATGAAGCCTCGATGTTGGCATGTTGCCTTAATGTAGTGGCCGTGATTCGATTGAGTGGTAGGAGAAGACAAGTATTCTTGCAACATTTCTTTATTTTGACTGAAATTCACATTGTCCTTGATGTCGTCTACTGCTACTCCTACTGCTACTGCTTCTGTTATCACTATCACTACTGCTATGTTTCTACTGGTAGTACTTCTTCAGATGTTCTGAGTTCCAGGTACGGTCTACCTTCTTGCCCCCTGGAGTCTTCAAGCGGTAAGTCCCTGGGCGTATCTACTTGGAGACTATGTAGGGTCCTTCCCAGTTGGGTGACAGCTTCCCCGCCTTCTCGTGGCTGCGATGCACTTGCCCTCCGTAGTACTAAATCTCCCTGGTGGAATAGCCTTTCCTTGACCCTGGCGTTATAGTACCTGGCAGTACGTTGCTGGTAGGCGACGTTCCTTAGTAGTACTCTTTCGCGGACCTCATCTATAAAGTCTAGGTTCGCCAGCAGTCCGTCGACATAGGTGCGTTCATTGAAGTGCAGAACCCTATGGGACATAGCGCAGACCTCTACCGGCACCAATGCTTCAGTGCCATATGCTAGGCGGAATGGGCTCTCTCCTGTGGGCGTCCGTACTATAGTTCGGTATGCCCACAGGACGCTTGGTAGCTCTTCTACCCACTTGCCTTTGGCTCCTTCTAGCCTTTTCTTGACTCCTTCCGGTAGCATTACATTGGTGACCTCCACGACCATTGGCATGTGGGTATGCTACCGACACGGCCGATAGTCGATGTTGTAGCTGTGACAGAATGCTTGGAATTTAGGGTTGTTGAATTGTTTTCCATTGTCTGAGACGAGGATCCGTGGTACCCCGAACCTGTAGATGACGTCGTCGCAGACAAACTTCTCCATCTCTGTCTCTGTTATCTTGGCCAAGGTTTTAGCTTCCACCCACTTGGTGAAGTAGTCGATCGCGACGACCAGGTACTTTCTGTTTCCTGGTGCTGCGGTGAAGTTGCCTAAGATGTCTAGTCCCCACATGGCAAAAGGTATGGGGTTGAGGATTGATGTCGGCTTGGTGGCGGGTAGATGGGAGTCTTGGGGCGAACAACCGACATTGCTCGCACTTCTTGGCATATTGGATGGCCTCCTCTTGCATTCGTGGCCAGTATAGTCCCTGGCGGAGGATTTTGTAGGCTAGGGCTCGTCCCCCCATGTGGCTTCCACATATCCCCTCATGGACTTCGGCTAGGGCGTACTCTGCCCCCTTGGGTCCTAGGCACCGGAGTAGTGGTGCTTTGTGCCCCGCATGCAGTACCCCTTCTAGGACGGTGTACTTTGCAGCTCTCATCCTGATCTTCCTTGCTTCGGCCTTGTCTTCTGGTAAGACATCGTTCTGGAGGTAGTTGAGTAGAGGGTCCATCCAGCTAGGTCCCTCCGTGATCTCGTTAACCTGCTTTTCCTTATACGTTGGCTCATGCAGGATCTCAACATAGACTGCGCTAGCCAAATTTCGGAGTTCCTCATTGGCTAGCCTGGATAGGGCGTCAGCGGTGGCGTTCTCCTCCCTGGGAACTCGAACCATCTCAAACTTCTCGAAACCCTCGATCAATGCTTGAGCGCGTGCTAGGTATGATGCCATCCTCTCATCTTTTGCCTCATACTCTCCATTCACCTGATTCACCACGAGCTAGGAGTCGCTCCGGGCGGATAGGTGTGTGACTTGGATGGCTTTGGCCACCCGGAGTCCAGCTAGTAATGCCTCGTACTCTGCTTCATTATTAGATGCTTGGAAGGTGAACCGAAGAGCATATTGGATACGAAATCCCTCGGGGCTGGTTAATATGAGCCCAGCGCCGCTTCCTGCCGCATTGCTCGACCCGTCCACGAACATGTCCCACGATCCGTGATCCTTCTCTTCGGGCTCCCCTGTTTGTGACTCGATCTCAGACTGGGTACACTCTGCAATGAAATCTGCAAGAGCCTGGCCTTTGATGGCTGTCCTTGGTTGGAACCTGATGTCATGCTCACTTAACTCCACCGCCCATGCTATCGATCGTCCGGAGACGTCCCGCTTGTGCAATATCTTCTTCAAGGGTAGGTCTCGTGAGGATGTGATGGTATGGGCTTGGAAGTATGGTCGTAGCTTCCTGGCTGCCATTACCAATGCATAGGCTACCTTCTCGATCCTAGTGTACCTGGTCTCTCATCGATCGGGACATGGCCGACGTAGTAGATGGGCCTCTGGACTTTGTCTTCTTCTTTCGCGAGCTCGCGAACCGCGACAGGGGTGGCGGCCGGTAGAGCTGCAACTCTTCGTTAGGTTCCGGTCGCCCAAGCAGGGGTGGGCTCTCTAGGTACTCCTTCAATTCTCCGAACGCCTTTTGGCACTCTTCCGTCCATGTGAAGTCCTTAGGGCTTCGGAGGTTCTTCAATGTTTTGAAGAATGGTAAGCACTTATCACCTGATCGTGACACGAACCTGGAAAGGGCGGTAACCCTTCCATTCAACCTCTGCACTTCCCTGACCGTTTGAGGAGGTGCCATCTCTTGGATGGCCTTGATCTTGGATGGGTTGGCTTCTATTCCAGGGACTGAGACCATGAACCCCAGGAATTTTCCTGACGTTACACCGAAGGCGCACTTTGCGGGGTTTAGCTTCATCTGGTTCCTCCTCGATCTGTGAATGCTTCCTCTAGGTCGGTCAGGTGTTGGTTGGTGTGGACGCTTTTCACGAGCATGTCATCCACATATACCTCCATGTTGCGCCCGATCTGCTCCTCGAACATCTTGTTGACCATTCTCTGGTAGGTGGCCCCTGCATTCTTTAACCCGAACGGCATGACGTTGTAGCAGTAGTTCTCTTTGTCCGTCCGGAATGCGGTGTAAGACTCATCATCCTCATATATGAGGATCTGGTTGTATCCGGAGTAGGCGTCCATGAAACTCAGCATCTCATGGCCGGCTGTGGCGTCGATCAGTAGGTCGATCCGGGGCAGTGGGTACTCATCTTTTGGGCATGCCTTGTTCAGGTCGGTGTAGTCGACACACATCCTCCACTTCCCACTTGGCTTTGGTACCATGACCACGTTGGTGAGCCAGGTTGGGAACTTCTCCTTTCTGATGAACCCTGATCGGCTTAACTTCTCGACCTCCTCCTTGATTGCTGCTTGTCGGTCGAGGGCGAAGTTTTGCCGCTTCTGTTGAACGGGCTTCCTGGTTGGGTTGACATGTAGTCGGTGTTCCGCTATGGAACGTGGTATTCCTGGCATGTCGGAGGTCGACCATGCGAAGGCATCAATGTTCGCTTGGAGGAGGTGTCCAAGCCCTTCTTTCTGTTCCTTGCTTAGCAGCGAGCCGACCTGAATGATCTTGGAGGGGTCATCCTGGCTGAGGGGCCATGGGATGAGGTCTTCCACTGGCCTTCCCCTTCTCTCTGTCAGTTCATCTCTCTGGTCACTGATCATGCTCTCTAGGCAGAGTGCCATTCCACGGGTGTTGCCATTATTCTTTTTCATGAAGGTGGCGTAGCACTCCCTTGCTTTCTTCTGATCTCCTCGGACTTCGCCTACCCCATTCTCGGTGGGGAACTTCATCTTCAGGTGAAGTGGTGATATGACTCCTCTAAGGGTGTCGTGATGGTCGCCCTAAGAGGCCGTTGAAGGACACCACGGACTTGACTACCATGAAATTTACCATGATGGTTACTTGTTGAGGGTGTACCCCGAAGGTGACGGGTAGCTCTATGGTACCTCTGATGGAGGCGGTGGCACCTGAGAATCCATGGAGATAAGTGGGCTCTGGTTTGAGCTGGTCGTCCCCGAACCCGAACTGTCGATAGGCATCCAAGGAGAGTACGTCAACAGACGCCCCTGTGTCTATCAGTACCCTGTGTACAGGTCGATTGGCTACCTCCACCTGTACTACCAAGGCATCTTCATGCGGGAAGTTTAGTCCTTCCAGGTCTTCATCCGAGAAGGAGATCACCGCCTCAGTCTTGGCTATCTTGTTGGGCTTCTCTGCCACTCCCATGAACCTGGCATGAGCTTTAGCTTTTCTGGTGGACTCTTGCCCTGGTCCTCCAAGTATGGTGAGGATAGGAGGTCCCTTGGTGCCACTAGGTTCTGTGGCATCTCTCCGCTCTTCTGGGCGGTCTCTCTCTCGATCTGTTCTTCTTTATTCTCGTCTCGGTTCCACTCTGTCTCCGTCGCGACCTCTATCTCCTTGGCCTGAGCGGTTGTCACGTCTCCCCTTCACATACTTGTTTAAGCTTCCTGCTCTTACCAGTTGTTCTATCTCTCTCTTCAATTGATAGCACTCCTCTGTGTCGTGCCCATTCTCTTTGTGGAAGAGACAATATTTGTTAGGGTTTCGCTTCTCTGGCGCTGCTAGCATGGGTCGTGGCCGATGGAGTAGGTCACGGTCTGGATCTGCATGAGTATCGGGACTGGTGGTGTTGATGGTGTGAACTCAGGGGTGCTTGCCCTCTCACTTCTCTCTGGGCGGCGGTCTGTCCTCCTAGATGGGCGGTCGCTCTTCTCTTGTCGGCGCTCTGTCCTCGACCTCTTACCCTCTTTGCGGTCATCAGGTGCTGACCTCTTGTTGTCCTGTGGCTTGACCTCGATTATTTTTGTTCTAGCTTGTAGTACCTCGGCCATATTTGCAAACTCATTGCACCGCTCCAGGAGCTCTTTCATAGTCCTTGTCTCATGACGTGCCAGGTCCTTGATCAAGTCCAGGTCCCTAATACCTCCTGCTAGGGCTGCATGTTGTGTCTGGTCGTCCAAGTCTCGAACCTCTAGGGACTACTTGGTGAACCTGGTAACGTATTCCCTGAGAGATTCCCTAGGGTTCTGTACCACGTTTAGTAGATTGACGGTGGTCTTCTTCTACTTGACGCTGCTTTGGAAACGGGTGACGAACTGTTCGCATAGCTCTGCGAACGAGCATATAGATCTCGGTCGTAGCCTGGAGAACCATGATGTGGCTGCTCCCTTGAGGGACGCAGGGAATGCCCGACAGGATACCACGTCCGACCCCCCATACAGCGTCATCATGCCATTAAAGTAGTTGATGTGGTCATTAGGGTCAGTGGTACCACTGTAGAGTTCAAAGGTGGGTAGTCGAAACCTGGAAGGTAGTGTGGCTGACATGATCTCTGCCGAGAAGGGGTGTTGTCTAGGTATGGAATGTGTCTCGCCTTTGGTCTGCTTCTTCAACCCTTCCAGCTTCTCATCCAGGTCGCGGAGTCTTTGATCGAGCTCCTCGTCCCGTGTCTGCCCCCCACGCCTAGCTGGACGTTCGCTGCGACCCCGTTCACGCTCTCTCCTGGATGTCCCCTCCCGCCTTGAGTGTTGGCGGGATGGTGAATGGTCATGCCGTGATGAACCCCTGTCGTGAAGGTGAGGGGCTTTTTCTCTCGCAGTCCGGCCGTCGTGGTATGTGACCTTCTTCCGGTCGTCAGTCGAACACAGTCCTCCGGACCGATCTCTGCGGGCTAGACACCCTCGCCCTGGGTGTTGGCGTCCTCCCATGTTCTGACCGTGGCGAGTGGTCTCTTGTTCTCCTGGGATGCTGGGAAGGCTCCCCCCGCTTCGGAGTGGGGGTTGCCTGTCGCGCAAGTCTCTCTGATCTCGCGCCCCTGGGAGATGATCTCCTAGGGTTTGGCTCTTGTTGAGGTATGGACTCCACCCTTGCTGATGGTGAAGTCCTCCGACGGTGAGATGTCGCACGCTACGTCAGGTATTCTCGAAAGAGTCGTTGTTCATTGAGGATCTGTCGTTGCAGGTCGTTGATCTGACCCACAGTGGCTGGAGCATTGGGGTCAGGTGTCACCTCCACCACCACATCGTCGGCCTCGTCATTGTTGGGCTCGGTGATCACGAACTGGTCATTAAGGGGGATCTCCTCCTCCAGAGGGACATGGTCCTGGTTGTTGGCTCTGCGGCGAGAGCACTCTGGGGGTGGTGATCCATTCCTTGCTCCGTTGTTGGTGGTGGTAGTCTTCCTTCGTGCCATTGAATGAGTATGGAAGCGAGCTAGTAGTTGTAATGGCTAGTGTTGTTCCCACGGACGGCGCCAATCTGTTGCGTCAAGAAATCGTCGAGCGGTCCTGCGAGTGCCGTCACCTGCAAGTGGACCAAAGGGGTCAACAGAGAGAACCGGTGTGGTCCCGGCCTAGGGCTCTCCGATGCCAAAGTTAGATCTCCTGGCGCAAACAGATGAATAGTGATTATTCAATATGAGTTTAGATGTCCCTTGATGGGGTTGCGTACCTTGCCTTTTATAGTAGCATATGGCGGTGTATGGCGGTGTGGAGAGTCCCCGTTTGATGGCAATTGTGCCGTTGAGTGGATAGAGGCCCTGGGTAACGGGGCTCTATCCTGATTGGCCATCTCCCCGTGGGAGGGAGTGTCCTGGTGGCATCAGGATCCTTCGTGGATAGATACCCGCGTGTGGTGATAACGTCCTTGGTGCTTGAATCCGTCTGGATGACGTGACCTCTAAGCGGCGGTCTAGAGTCCTGGTAGTGACATGAGTCTTAGCGATACGATCGGGTCGTAGATGGGTGGCCCCCACCTCACGTGCCCACGATGCTGTGCCTGGGTGAGGCTGCGCCTGGATGTGTGGCCGCGCCTAGGTGAAGCCGCGCCCCCTGGGTGTGTGGCCGCTCCTAGGTGAGGCCGCGTCCAAGTGGTGGCCGCGCCTGAGTGAGGCCGCGCCCTGGTGAGGAGGCCGCGCCTGGGTGAGGCCGCACCTGGGTGAGGGCCGCGCCTGGGTGAGGCCGCGCCTGGGTGAGGCCGCGCCCTGGTGAGGAGCCGCGCCCCCGAGTGGTGCTGGGACCCCGATTCGTTCCCCTTAGCTATAGAGCGGGTCGTCTGTGACACGTGGCGGTCGTTGATTGGCCCGGTGAATATTGAATGTATCACATCCATTAATGTCTTCATCAGTGAATAGTTTTGTACAGATAAGATTTATAAGATTTGAAAAACGTGGAGCTTTGCCCTAGTTGGTTTTCTCACCCTTCACTTTATGCCAACTCAACACAAGATCTTACTACCCCAAAAAAACAAAAAAAACTCATCACAAGATCTCCTTTATTTAATACAAATCAGTCTACCAAACAAATTTACTTTCATGGTTTGGTTTTCCACAGAATGATATAGGGGTACGTAGCACCAGATGGATCTTTACCACAACAAAAAATAGATCTAAACCCTACTTTGATCGATTAATCCTTAATTGCATCTTCATGGCCAGACCAAAGCAGCCAATTTTTTTTGGTTAATTGGTTCTGATTTGGGGAAGCACAAGTTGGCTCTCATGGTTGTACATATCAAGGTTGTTCTTCTTCATTTGATTCCCTTGTGTTAGTTTTCTTTTTCAAGTTCGTCAATTGGTTTTTTTTTAAGATAGTACAGGTCTTGGTCTAATTGGTTATGTGTAATTTGTATTTTTATTTTCTTTGGGGAAAGGCATTCTGAGCCTAGGGCGTACACTAGGCCTCCCTCCTCATGTATATTATTATATTAATTTTTAAAAATAAAATAGAAAAACAATGTGAGGAGATGTAGTGTATTCTGCTTGTTTAGAGAATCCTCTCTCTTTTCCTTTTTTTTTTTTTTTTTTTTTTAATATTATGTAAACTTTTATTTCATTTTAAGGAGAATGTTCTCTGTGCTACAGCGCAACCTACACCCCAGGCACATGGGCAGCCTGTGCAGGGGGCAAGGTGGTCATTACGCTCACCCCCAAATGCCTAGGCGTAGGCTGCGCTGCGACACAGTGAATATGTTCACTTACCATAATACCCTTTTTTTTCTTTCTTTCTCTCATGTCCCCCCTCTAAGAAGTTTAGCAAGGGTAAAAGCTATCTTTTTACATGAATGTATTTTTACGA
Source organism: Telopea speciosissima (assembly GCF_018873765.1). Taxonomy (NCBI): domain Eukaryota; kingdom Viridiplantae; phylum Streptophyta; class Magnoliopsida; order Proteales; family Proteaceae; genus Telopea; species Telopea speciosissima. Next base: position 17,950,267 of record NC_057922.1, read on the forward strand.
GCTCTGCACTAAGTCATGTGATAGGATAAAGATTTAAAGAAAACTGAAAGTCAAAAACTATGTAAAAAAACAATGGACCCATTGTCATTCACCGATAATAAAAAGAGTTTTACGGTATCATTATGGTAGTAGAATAGGCATCATTATGCGAGGAGTGATAATTTTGATTTCGTCTAATAAAAATAAAGTAATAATAACCCTAAATAGATATACTTTTTCTTCATCCATGATGGAGGAAAACTGTTTCCAAAAACCTCTGTATTGAAGATATATATTAAGGTAAAATCCAATAAATGGTATGCCACATAATTGGCATGGACCACAAAATTTAGCATATCACATACCCATATATATTACATTATTTATTATTATTGTACCTGTCCTATAGTTAATTAGAAATGTCAAACAACTTTCCACATGGTAGGAATAGATGATAAAAGTAGAGCTAGCTAGCTAGAGCCTAGAAGTGGGTTCCTCCACTGCTACCAATGCACAAAATGCGTTCTTAGCACATCCTTTTTCATTTGATCTAGATGGTTAAGTTTAATCTATATTGTTTAAGTATTGTATTAGGGGAGAGAGAGAGAGAGAGGAATTGGCCTTCACAAGAGTAATTCCTCATTAACAATGATGGACTTAATACCCAATCATTAATCGTGCCTTAAAAGGTTATGCACTAAAAACAATATGGATTATAAATAAAAAAACCGCACTTATAACATTAAGGGGATGTATTTGATAGGGATGATGCTCTAAAAAGGATCATAAATTTTTAAGATTAAGGGTAATTTATTCTAATTAGGCACATTAGTCTTTGCATTCGAGGGTTTCCAATATATAAAGCTGATAATGACAAATCCAATTCTATTCATTTGATGAGGACCTATAACTATAATTTCCTCAAGTACATGAACCCTAAAAACCTATCCAAGCATTGAATTTGTTATTATAAAGAATTACTGACCATGAAAAACAAAAAAGTAAAATTGAAATATGTTTAGCATATGTTAAAACCTGATAAAGAAAGGGGAGTTAATTTAATGGAGTACATATATGTCCATTTGTCTTGCTATCTCAATTGCCACTGGTAAAATCTATTTGCAACATTTGCTTCTACCTCTTACTTTTAAGATCTATATTAAGCTTTTTAAACTTCTTATTTTATATATATTTAGGGTTTCATTCTTTTCCCTCCTACCCTTTAATCTATTCTATTGCATTTTAGAATTCTACAGTCGTATTCATCTAAGTAATTGAATAGGTGCATTCATATCTGTTGGTTGTTAAATTTCAAATTTTTTTTTAGCTATCTTTTTGAAGAGTCAAATCATCCATGAACCCTTAATTGTCACTTTTTGGGATTATTCTTTTCTTTTGAGAAATGTTTTGTTGCCAACCCTAGATCTATGAAAAAGAATCTATAAATTAGAAAACAATTATAGAGTATAATTTCTATGACCAAGGTAATCCAAAAAAAAAAAAAAAATTAGTTGGGTGGGGAGTGAACATCTAATCATCTATGGTCACATTGGACAATTATAATTCTAAATGAAGGATAATACAACAAAAATGAAATATATTTATAAAGATATTTATTGCCATCTAGGGGATGTTGAAAATGTACATAGCAAATTTTTGTATGTTCTAAAATACCCTCCTGAAAAAGGGCGATTCACCCACTATCCTAGGGTTTGAGTATATAAAAAATTTGAAAATAGTTGAAAACAATAGAATGAAATAATGATTGGATTCTAATAGGACAAGAAATAAAATATATTGTGTAATGCATCACATTTTCTTAGTGTCATTGAAAAACAAGTGAATGTAGCTGTCAGATTGGATTCCAATCTCAACTCCAACTACATTTAAAGATCAATATTGAAGGACCACTGCATCTTTTCCTTTTCAAACTAAAATTGCTAAATTTAATAGAATAGAATATAAAGATTAACTCAACTCCTCTGTATTTTAATAAGTTATATATAAAATGGCATTACAAGAACATTAATTACTTTGGTTATCCCAAAGTCACGTCTAGTTATAATTAAGCTTCTGATTCTCATCATAATATAAGACTCCAAGGAATATTACACACTCTAAATTGGTTTTTTTTTTTTTTCAAAAATTATTCTATCAAATTTGGATTTGAACTTTGAAAGTCTCAAGGATTCCAAAGTAGTCTATACTCTATAGCTGAATTTTCTCATATATAATATTAACCCAATATTAATATAAGTCCACCCAAATTTTATCATATTTCGTATAAAATCATCACAAGTTTAGCCAAACATGACCCCAAAAAAATTAATTAATGAACTAATTAGCAAAGATTTTAATAAGGAAGAACCAAGAAGACCTCATGAATCAAGAGAATGTATTCGAGGATTTAGTTCACAATATCGGTCATGATCGATACTGATACTGATACGGATTGATTGTATTGGACTGGATTGATGCTTTTGCCCTCTCCCTCTCTTCAAAGATTTTGATGTAATTTTTTTAACAAGAGATCGTTATTTGGTCATATAGTGTTTGTACAAGGCCAAGATAAGAGTGCTTACAAGAGTATCTGACACAATAGGATTGTTTAGTTTACTCGGGACTAAATGAGCACGATCTCATGTCTAGACATAGAAACCACACAATTGGTCAATATTCTTTTTCTTAGAGTTTTTATTCTTTTACCCTCTCTAGTTTTTCTACCACTGATTTGGCATTGAGCTGATATTGATATGGCCATGTAGTGAGATGATTCCTTGTACCACCATGTACCAACCAATGTCTGGGTGTGGGGGTGGGGGGTGGGGGTAGGGATGTAAACGGATCGGATTCGGATCGGATGTGATCGGAGCCGGATATTCCCTGGTCGAATACGGATACCTCTAAACGGATTCGGATGCGGATCGGATTCGGATTTTTGACCATCCGTTTACATATCTGCCTTGTGTAACCCGGACCTTCCTCCCCCTAGCGGATACAATTCTCTCTCAATCCATATCTCTTAGATCATGATTCTCTTTTCATCATATTCTAGAACTTGTTTAATCTTCAAAAATCCTAAAAATCATTATTTACTTAATTTTTTATTATTAAATATTCGGATTTTTTATTGGACGGATTTTAATCAGAATATTCGGATTATTTTCTGGATATCTCTAAACGAATACGGATGCCCCTAAACGAATACGGATGCGAATTCGGATTCGAATTTCAATTATCCATTTACATCCTTTGGTGGGGGTGGGTTGTCACATTGGCTGGTGGGGCTCAGAAGGTTGAAAAGCAATGACATGACGCATGGAGAAGGGGGTCGTCATGGGTCGGTGATTTGTTATTGAGTATTTTCGAAGCTGTGTGCACGTGATAAGTTAAGACTTTTTTGTTTGTTTTGGTTAAAAGGAAAAGCTAGTTGTTGGGTTAAGTTCTTAAGTATCCTACCTCCTTCTTCTTCTTCTTCAATCTTCATCTCCATAGTTAATATGGATTGATTTTGATTTTGATTTTGATTTTGATTTTGAGTTTGATTGATAAAAGAGAGAAATTATAAAAGAAAGCAAAGAGAGAGGAAACAGCTCGGTGCTCAAGAAGCAATCATTTTAAGACAGCCAAACCTAAATTTACGGATCGTAGCGTGGTGGCAAGACGCCGAACTTATTGTGGACCCAAAATGTTGGTGGATCCCACTCTCTCTATTCTATTCTCTTCCCCCCAACCCTCTCACTTCTATTTCAAAATTTTCCTTTCTCTCTCTCTCTCTCTGTCTCTCTGTAGTAAGTAGAGAGAGAGAATATTTGCTTTGCTGAGACTGAGAGCTTCGTTGGGCATGAGCATGATTTGCGACCTTTACCAATTGTTTCTTCACTATCTCACATTTCAAATTGATTTCTTGTTTCAAATTGGAATGCTTAGATTGGATGATTACGATTTGATCCAGCTGGCATCGACAGTAGATTAGATACCACACACAGAGGATCACCCACTTCACTTATCTCGAAGAAGATTCTCAGTTGACACGCTTGTCGTTCAAGTTAATTCAATCCAAATAGCTATCATCATGCTTTTAAAAATCCGTACCGGATCAACCGAATCAGCCTATCCGTATCAGTATCGGCATTTGCCCATGATTGGGAATCAATATCAGATCAAGAGTAAAATGTTATAAAAAAAAAAACACATGATTTTCTAATGAAAATTAGAAGTGAAATTGTCTGATCTGGACTGATACAGACTTATCCGTATTAATAGCGGTTGAGACTGATACTGTATTTGATACCGATTATTAAATCCTTAGCTTTGATTGGCAGAATCGGATTTGATATCGATCTATTTTTATTTTTTTATTTAAATAATTAAAAATATTATAATTAATAAAAAGAGTAACAGGAAGATCCAAGAATGACAACTAGGTAAACTCAGATGAATACAGAAATACACAAACAGAGAAAGGAAACCCCTCAACTTCGGCATGAGTTTGGATCAGTTACCCACATGGGGAGTAGTGGGGACAGATCTCAACTCTCAATGAGTTATGGGACCTACATCTTATGGAGGGTTCAGATCTGTCCATACCGTCCCCAAGTGGGGAGCAGATCCAACCTCCTTCGACATTGCCTAGCTAGAGACTAATTTTCTCTAAAAAATTACGTAGAAAAACGATATCTAGGACTATCCAAGACATCTCTTAATTAGTAATTCCTCAGTGATAAAAGATGGAAAAACTACTGAAAAAGAAGATCCATGTTTAGCTTCCTCATGGGATCAATCTATATTCGTTCTTATATTATTCGATTTTCAAATCAAATCAATCTCAGAATTCATTGCATATTGGTATTATAATCAATTGGTCTCCTCATGGTTCGGCTTAACTCGGTCAAATGCAATATACATAATTTTGATCGAGTTTAATTGGAACTGATGAGTCATAGAATCGCCCTCCACTCGGGGGTTGGCACGTGGATGAACCAGCCTGACCCGAGGCCCGAGCTGAGCCAGATGGTGCGACATCGAACCAGTCTACAAAGGGAACTACGATCAGTCCAAATACCTGCGCGGCTGAGGCCGAACACTACACCGAGTCCTCCGCGATGGGCAAAGGACCACCATGGACGAGAGTGGGCTAGGCACCCGAGTGGCCCGCCCCGCTAAAGAACTCACCGAACTGAACATAACGCCGAGGCACCCGGTACTCATCACCTAGGCCGAGCACGAGGTTGAAGACCATGGGTACGGGAGTCCATGGCCGAGTACCTAGGGCACGACCATCGAAGGCCGAGCTCCGAGGCCGAGCCCTCTCCAGAAACCTCAATAACGGCGCACCAGAGATCACGGAGCCACGTCAGCATGTCCCGACAATCAGGGGATACGAATTGGGTCGCAATCCCGCACGGAATCGAATCACACTCCCATCAGAACTCTTACCTCACTAAGAGACCGACTCCGAAAATAACTCTCAACTTCGCTCTGCGTGGAAGAACCCTACCAATAGAGGACTCTTACCATACAAGGACTCCTCCAACTGCCTCATCTCGTCCTAGAAGTACCCAGGCATGGAGCCCAAACGCTCAACTTACTTTGACTACGCAGTTACGCTGTTGCATTGAAGACCTGACTTGAGTGTCGAAGAGTCTTAGGCCGGAGCCAAACCGGCTCTCTTGTGCTCACTTGGTTTTAGCAGACTCATCCTTGGGTGAACCGAACGACAGAGTTTTTCACACGCAATAGGAACAGACTCTCTGAGTCAACTCAGTCGATTCTAATCCAAGTTTTAAAACCATGAATCCTCTAAAATCCAAACTAATTTCAAATGATAGGTACCCATGTCTATCTTGGGGGGAGGATATTTGGTTGCAGAAGCAAATGGAAAGCTGATGGCTTATGACCTTAACTTCATGTTTAATTTCCTCCTCCATTTCATAGATGTCCACAAGATATGTACATGCACAACCCCCCCCCCCCCCCCCCAAGGGGGTTTGCTCACCTGTTTTAGGATGATATGCTTCAGTCACAGGTCTTAGGTTCGAGATCCCACGAATGAAACGTTACAAGGAGTGGGGGAGGTTTCATGTAACCGGGAAGTCTAAACCGTAAACTCAAACAGGTTCAAGGGTTTCCTCGATAGTAAAAAAAATATTCTTAATAATAGGGCAAATAGCCTAACGGGAAAACTATCTTTTCATAGGTGTAGAATTCTCCTAGAAATACATGGTATTAATTCCTCCGGTCTCTTCTCCTATGGTGATATCTTGCTTGAGGCATCAAATTTAAACACTCACTGGGTGGTCCTCGCTCTCATTCTATAGTTTATAGGATAGAGCTACGTCTTTACCAAAAAAAAAACAAAAAAATGATAGAGCTACGTGAATAGTTTTACATTTTTTTTTTTTATAAAAATAAAATTAATTAAAATTGAAAAGAAAAAAGAACATCCATAATGTTGTCCACACCTCTCATGCTAGCATTCTTTAACTCAACATGTGCAATATTTATAACATTCCTAGATGTAGTTCACATGATCAAAATGGGTATTGACCAACTCCGAACCGAAATGATATTGATATGGTCTAACAAGTGTTCATTTTTTTTCTATTGATACCAGTGATACGTATCAATATGTATTGGTTGTGACTCGTGACTGATACCGATATGATCGATCTAATATAAATACCTAAACCCATGTTCTTAATAATAAAAATATTAAACCACTAGATATAACATGGGAGGGAAAGGCTAGGCATGCCACCAAGATTGCCCTTCCCGTTTGGTAAAGACCACATTGCCCTCTTATGTCCTACCCTATGATTGATATATGTTGCTAACTTATCAAAAATTATTGACATACTCAACACTCTCCCATATAACATTTAATGTCATACAACAAATGAGAGTGTGTCATGACTAGATAATCTCATCTAACTTGGGAAGTATCTAAGCTAGCAATGCTGAATCAGTCTAGGGTTCTAAGAATTTGCATTGCCACCCAATAATAGTGTTCTTTGGCTAGTAAGAAGGGATGGGGAGGGAGGTGGAAATAACTCAGTCTACCTTGCGATCAATTTGGGACATTTAGTAGAGACTCAAAAAAAAATAAAAAGGGCATGTTTAAGGGAGTTTCCAAGTTGTCTTTCCTTGTCTGGCTCTAGTCTTAGATTTTGAGATCAAACCAACACGAAATTGCCTAAGCTGATAAAGGAATTCCTTACACTTTCCCCTTCACAAAGTGTAGGGACTAGGGAAGTAGGGAAGGAGATTAGTGATTTACTCTCTCGCTCTCTCTCACTCCTTCTTTATTATTGCCCTAAAGATAAAGAATTTAAGTTTTTTTTTAATTTGTTTTTTAAATGGAATTGACACAATCTTCTTGGCAATGCCCATTCATGGGGATTCCAACCTTTCATTAATGAGACGTGTATCACGTTTTGACACAAGGGGTCCCGTCCAACCTTATAAAGCCCAAGCTAGGACATCGACTTGACCTAGTACTACTTGTACTAAATATAGACCCTAAGCACTATTTAATAGAATTCCAGGTTTTTTTTTTGTTTTTTTTGCGACGAAGTAATATTTGTTTCATACAAAAAAATATATTGAAATAATATTTGTGCCCATAACAGCAAACACAAGAAGCATAATTTTTATTACATACGACAAGAAGAATAACACCAAAACATCACTCTCACTCTCTCATAAGCTCTTCCAAGGCAAACTGGCGATAGGTTTGACTTGACAGGTTTTTTCAAAAAATGATCATAACCGTCCAACTATCTGATCCCAATTGGATCCCACCAAAATATGAGTGTATGTGTGTGTGTGTGATACCATACCATCCAGTAATGGTGAGACTTACCTTTTTTTGGTTTTCTTGGTCATGCAGTGTCGTCCCTAAATTTTAATTTTTCATCTTGATTCCAATTTTTAGGGTTTCAGTCGGTTCTGATGTATTCCAACTAATTTCCTATCAAAACTGATGGAAACCAAATTTATATTAACATGTTTAGTGAAACATTAAAAAGGAAAGCTATATATTATGGATGAGCTGTTCATAGGATTTTTATAGAGGCCCGACAACCCAAGAGGGAGATGAATTGAGAATAAAATAAAACTTATAATTTAATGTACAACTATTCAAGACAATAATAAATATCCAAAGATATGTTAAGCGATAAATGATTTAACAAAGAAAAAAGAAAGATATTGAGACAAATATGTAAGATTTATAGTGATTCGATTAACTACCGTCTACATCTACTCCTAATATCACACACTTGGTTATTTTTCAGGCTCAACACTAACTCAAGTGTTTAAGATCCTAATCAATACTCTAACCTAGTAAGATCACCGGCCGGTAACAACCCTCATCAATACTCTTACAATCATATTCAGAGAATACACAGACTTCCAAATAACACCCCTTGAGCTTTGTTTCTGACAAAGTCCACCAATTCTCTGAACCGAATACCCAGTTGAATTAAGATATTATTATTGAGTTAATGAGGTCTATTGCTGAGAACTGAAGATTGGGTCATGAAAGCGGAGGTCATGAATTATTGAGTTAATGAGCTCTATTGCTGAGAACTGAAGATTGGGTCATGAAAGCGGAGGTCATGCTCTGGCTGCGGGTATTGCTCTCAAGTTGTTGTGAATACTATGTATCACTCTCACCAAACATTAGATATATTACTTTTGGAAGGGTTCTTTGTGAATAACACCACTCACCGTCGCAGCAGTTTTGGAGGGCTTGTCGGCGACAATGGGGTTTGATGGGGCTTTGCAGCATGGACGACGGGAGTTGCAGGGATCAGGGGCCGGTGGGAAGGACGGGGATGGGGAGAGGGTTGAAGACGGAGAGAGGGAGGAGGGGAGGGGAGGGGAAGATGGAGGGGGGGAGGGATGCATGTGTAGGGAAGAGTGAAGGAAAGCAGGGGCGAGGGTGTGTTGCAGTCGAAGAGGAGGAGAGAGAGAGGTGGAGGGAGTATGATGTCTGAGCCGATTCAAAAAAGGTGAATCAAGGAGATAAGGGCTGTATGGTAACGCAAAAAAAATACTTTCTTTTTCTTTTTGGGAGCAGATTAGGAGAAGAACTTGTATGTGTTGTCTGTACGTGTTTATGCTTTTTTGAAACAAACCTGTGGAACAAAAAAACAAAAAAAAAACACTTCTTATGGCCATTTGAGAAGCACTTTGTAGAAACTTAAAAAAAAATACACAAATGTCTGATTATATTCGACAATCTTCCTTACATGGCTAAAATAGTGTTATCAAATATATGAGTATCAAATATATGAGTAATGAAAATATGTGTAAGATGATATGTTATGTAATTTGGTACAAACTTTTTTTTTTTTTTTTTTTTGTGGTAAGAATGTAATTTGGTACAAACAGGAAAAAAATACTTCTGTTAATATGCATTACATGTGTGTTTCTGTTCTTTTTAGTTGGGCCAAAAAAAAAAAAAAAAACAGTCCTAGTTTTACCATACATCATTTGTTTTTTTGTGTAGAAGTATTCTAAATTAATGGGGCCAACCTAGTATCTCATGGTGTTATTCTCTCATGTCCAAGAGAGTGCATTGGGTGAAAAGGAAAAAAGGGAGTCAACATCTAGATTAGAGTCTAGGACCCATAAATAGTGCCCCTCCTTTGAAGGAAGGATGCTAAATTAACTTCGAACCCAATCGCTGGTATGTCCCAGATTTCTGAATAAGTGTCAAGTTTACATTTGGCGAAGGTGCTAGGCACCCCAAAACACCCGATTGGAACCGATCTTCCAAGACCATACACTTGATGTAGAAATGTTGTTTGTACGTGTTATGCACTTAGTCTATTTTAAAAATATTTAACTTATTTTGGTTAAGATTTATGGGTCTGATTAGACTTAGTCTATTTTGAAAATATTTAACTTATTTTGGTTAAGATTTATGGGTCTGATTATGCTAATCAAAATTAATGTATTAATCCTAATGACTAACTACAGATTAGGTATTAAATACATTATGAACCCTAATTAATCTAATTAATGCATTTAAAAATAAAAAAAAACCCTAACACTATGGTGAAAATCCTAAGATTGATTTATTAATGAAAACCTTAAACTAGGATTGAAATGTTGAACGAATGTAAAGACTATTAAGTTAACATGAAATTAAGCATTAAAAGCTAAATATTACAAAGATGCCCTTGAGGGATCAATATACTAAGATGGCATTGGTATTCTATGTTTTTTTTTTGGTAAAGAGGGAATTTATTGATAAAGAGGAAAAGAGAAGAGCAAGGCATCCTAATTACATATATCAAGAAGCCAGGGAGTTGACACAGGCCAAACTGTCTTACTTGTCAAAGACAGGGCCATGGCATTGTGATTCTTATTTAAATGTAAAAGACTCATTAAACATGCCTTGCAACAATTGTAGTCATGAAAAAACGTAAAAAGCTATTCACAGACATGAAATGATGATAAAATTATCAAAACGCCCATATTAGACAAAAACATGAACATGCATGGAAATAAATCCGAAAACATGAGAAATACATTGCAAGTAAGTTTTACAACTTAACCTACCCGAAAAAAAACTACAGCTTAAAAGCATCAAAGCTGAGCAATTTGGAGACTCGAGTGTAAAATTGGGTTTGTTAATTGCAAATTTACCAAAATGCCTTTGAGGGTAAGGTGCACAAAATACACAAATACCTCATCTGAAAAGTAAATCATGGCAAAGTACATTCACAGTTGTCAAACATGTTGAAATAAGGTAGGAAATACAAGGACCAGGATCCTCCGCAGTACCGCTGGGTGTGCGGTGCACATCCTGTGGCACAGTAGAGGTCATGTGGCACATATGGCACACATGACCTCTGTTGTGCCGCCGGATGTGCACCGCACACCCAGTGGTACTGCAGAGGATTTTTATTTGGAAAATACACCCCACAATCCAATGGTCTGTCATTTAGTGAAAAAGACAAAAATGCCCTTAAAGGGTAAGATGGCCAAAATTAAGACCTAAGTTATCCAAAACATGAATGATCGTTAAAATGCAATTTAAAAATTTGGAAAACATTCAAATGCATGTATGAAAATTGTATTCAAAGCACACGGGCAAAAACATGGTCAAATGACCAAACTGTCCCTGGGATGGCTAGAGAGGGAAAATACCTTGGGGAGGCTCTTGTCATAACCAACATGCATTTGAAATAGTTGACATATGGTTTTAAATTTTTTATAACATCCTAATACACCTAAACATGCAGTGTTCTGAGGTTTGTAAACATGTTTTGGCTTGAAAATGGTCAAATGACCAAAATACCCTTCTAGGGTTAAATGAGGGATTTATACATGGCAAAGCATGAACATGCATGCAAACACTTGGGAATAAAAGAAAAACATGGGAGCCATGGTTACACATGGTAACATAATTAAAATGATATATTTTTTTTAAATTTTCTCATATTCTTGAAATTTAATATGTAAAATTACCAAATGCCCTTAATATAAGAAATGTATTTATATATATATATATATATTTCAATCACATAAAATGATTAAAACATGCATTAACACCTAAGTGAGAACTTCAAAATTTTGAAATGATCATAATAAATACATATAATATAATTACAAGACAAAATTATCCAAAACAAATACATTTGAACACAGTATAAGACATAATATATATATATAATATAATTCGAGTGAACCTACACTATTGAAATTGATAGGAGGCCATCGGGCCAATCTTATTAAAAAAAAAAATAAAATAAAATTGATAGGAGTGATAGCAATCGGATTACTATTCCTATAACCGTGGTTCAATGGACACAATTAATTGAGTCACGCAACAGAATATGATTAGATAGATTATTCTGACTGCACAAACCCGACATGGAACTATGGAAGGTGCCCCGTTAAACGAAATGAAAGAACAAAGATATGACCCGATCCTTAACCCGATTCAAGTCCCGATAAATTGCCGAAAGAAACATGTCATATTTGGTCTTTTGGACTTCTTCTGATGAGAGAGAATGAGAGAATGAGAGAATGAGAGAGAGAGAGTGACGAGTGAACAGAGCAGCCCTCAACTCGTCTCCCTATTCCCCACTCTCCAGTCCCCACCCCTTCCCGAGTCCCGGCCCAGATGCTTACAAATCAGTAGAAAAAACCCAAAAAACAACGAAAAAGGTTCTCTCTCTCTGTGTGTCTGCTAGAGACGAGAGAGAATGTGTGAATGATTAGTAATATTTAGCGGAAGCCAGCAAATTTCGCTTTAACGGACGCAATAAAACTCATATTCTCTCACCTCCTCATATCTGAATAAGAGTAGTACTAGAGTTGAGCTGAAGATGAACCCACCCACTCACCCGAAGCATCAGAGACAGAGAACAGTTTTGATTTGTTGTGTATGAGAGAGCGGGAGAGAGAAATAGGCCTAGGGGAAAATACTGAGAAAGGTCGTTGGCACTAGCAACAGCAACAGCAACAGCAGTAGAAGGAGAAGAAGAAGATGATAGGGTCGTTATTACATTATCTCTCTCTCTTCTCTACTTGCGGGGCGAAAGCTAAGTCCTTACCTTACTCCTTAGTGAGTGGGCTCTGAAGACTTTTTCTGTAGAAAAAGCCAGTGGCAGAAGCAACAGCAGTAACAGTAGCAGTAGCAGTAGCAGCAGCAGCGACAGAAGCTGTAGTAGTAATAAGTGAGTAGATAGAAAAAAGAAGAAAAACTTCCCAAGGGAATTTATTTCACTCTCTCTCTCTCTCTCTCACAAGGAATTTCAGAGTCCCCACCATAGATATATACATAGATAGTTTAGGTTGTTAGATTAAGGTCACCAGAAGAATTGCAGAAAATTTTCTCTTTTTTCGCTTTTTTTTTTGAGTGGCGGGGGGGGGGGTTGTTGATAATAATAGAAAGAATTCATCAAAATTGGATTTTGATTTTTTTTATCAGAACCCGCAGTTGTGGCTACTACACGAAGGTTCCCTTCTGATTCTGGAGCTTTCGCAGACTGGGTAGCTTCATCTTCTTCCGCTGCCGGCCGTGCAGATGATCTCTCCCTCGGCTTCAATGCACTACCTACAGCTGGTGCCGGTGCCGCAACCCCCACCGGTACTCCAACCGCCGCTGCCGCTTGGTCTTCGGCCACGCGACACCCAATTAATTACGGTCTCCCACCAGAGATGGGCATGGTGGGTCTTCGTGACGTGTTCCTCGTCGCTCCGGCATCGTCGTTTCATCACAACACACAACATCAAGAGCCCACAATCATCTCCGATCACTACCACCACCACCATCATCACCAGATTAGCAATTCCAACGCTGCAACTGCTCTTGGCGTGGGTGTCGGTGTCGGCGTAATACCCCTCCTCACCACCTCCCCTCTACTCGCTTCTTCTGGCAACGTTGGAATCGACGACGACGATAACCATAACAACATCAACACTCGTAATAGCAGTAGTGGTAGTAAAATTCAGTTATGGCAGAACCAGCAGAGTAACTTCCTCAGAAAGCCCATGTTGGATCACACGAATTCTGTTAATTTTCTCAACACCGGAGGCTGTTCCGGCACTGGTGACGCAACCAGTAGCGGCGGTGCAGTTGGGATTGCGGGCTCGTCTTCATCGACAACTACATGTCAGGATTGTGGAAACCAAGCCAAGAAGGACTGCAACCACCGCCGGTGTAGGACTTGTTGTAAGAGCCGGGGTTTTGATTGCGCAACTCACGTGAAGAGCACGTGGGTCCCAGCATCTCGCCGGCGTGAGCGTCAGTTATCCGCGGCAGCCGTAGCAGCCGCTGCAGGTTCTTCTGGGTCTACTTCCGGCGTCAAGAAGCCTAGACTCATTGCTTCACAGACCACCACCACTTCACATACCTCTACATCCAATGACACTCCTCCAAGAAGCTTTGATACTAGCTCAAGTCATCAAGGTCTGAACTTCTCAACTTGTTTTCATTTAATTACATTTAGAATCATAATTCCGGAAGAATTTTAACTGGGTTTTTGTTTTTTTTCCCCTTGTTCTCATCGAGTGTTGATTAGATGCGAGTTTTAGGGATGCATTGCCGGGGCAGATAAGGGCGCCTGCAGTTTTTAAGTGCGTTCGGGTGACTGCCATTGATGATGGTGACGACGAGTATGCTTATCAGGCTGTTGTGAAGATTGGTGGGCATGTGTTTAAAGGGTTTTTATATGATCAAGGAGTTGAAGGGAGAGATGGGTTTCCTAATCTCTCTGAGTTGCACTTGGGGGGTGGTGGTGGTGGGGGTGGTAGGAATGGTGGTTCTTCTTCTTCACCAATTATTGATCCTTCAGATGTTTATGCGGCTTCTGCTGGTGGTGGATTGCTTGGAGGTACGGCTTATGGAAACCCAATAAATTGAAGGGCTTGGAGGGGAAAATACAATGTTAGTCAATATTGCCTTAGCAGATTGTTATTAATATTATTATTATTATTGAAACTTCTGTATCTCTATTGATTCTCAAAAGCTTCTTCACTATTGAATTTCTTGTTCTTTTTTCTTTTAACTTTTTTTTCTTGATTCAATTTCTTTTTCTCTTGTCTTACAAGTGGTCAACTTTTTGCTATATAGAGTACAGCAGCTATTATATGCTTGAAAAATGAATAAACCTATTTGGTAAGGATTCCAACTTTTTGAAGTCTCACAGTATGAATTTTTCCTTTGAAGTGATGGCTAGTTTGTTTAACTTACTGTACTCTTTCTCCCTCTCTCTCTCTCATGAATGCAGTGTATTTGTTGTGAAGTGATTGCTAGTATCTATTTATCGGTTAAAGATGAAGTGTCAACTGTTCAACTGATGCTGTATGATGAACTATCTTTCTTGTGATGTAATGTTTTATTAGCTTAAGACACATTGTTTCACAAGGGAGATGTGCCTCAAATGAACACCCAAAAATTTGAGTGAGTTTGATGGTTTGCCATTTATGGAATTGTTGATGGTGGAAGTTTTGGGCTGGTTATAATTGTGATGTCTCCCCCTAACTAAGTACTCTATATATGATTAATCATATGTTCACAGTCCTCACCAGTAGCCATTATGGTTGTTAAAATGTCACTATCATATTGGGCCTCCTAAGGAAAAGAGCCATTGCAGTGTTTTTTCCTCTTTCCCCTAATATTCGTTAGATTTCTGTAAAATACAAATGACACTGAAAGTTCAAGCAAAGAAGCATGTGTACATAATGCCCTTGCTTATTGCTTTAGCTATAGCACTAGTGTTTTAATATTTATGGCTTATCATCTCGATTGTTAAGTATGTCCCTAACACTTTATGTCCTCAATTAGCTTAAGTAATTTTGTTTAATTCAATATTGTTGAAAATGCCATGTCTCTACCTCGATAGACGTTGTTATTGTACATGTTTGTTTATTCAATGTAGTAATATGTTTCTTCTTTATACTTTTGTTCATATTTTTTTAAGCAGTGAGCTGTTAATTTACCCTATTCCACTTACTACCTGAGAAATTATATTTTATGTTTGTGGTCACATTTTTCATGATTGATAATTGTTCGTATCTCTATGTTGTATTTACAGTTTACAAGATTGCATATAATATTACACTATTTATCTAAACCTTTTTTTAATATTGTTTCTTTGCACATTAGAGTTAAATGTGTGTCCTCAATTCAGCATGTGCCTAACTGATTTGATTGCTTTCTTGGTTACGTTTCTTCAAAAATGATTCTTTATTTCTTTGGGTGGTGCAATGAATAAGTGCTGTGTCTTTATAGGAATTCTTTTGTTCAATGTTGACTATCGAGGATTAAATGGTCTTTCTGGTATTTGTTTTATATTGCTTGTCTGATTTCTGTGGTCTGCCACCAACCTGGTCATTTGATCAGATGACTATCTACCCTGAGGGGACAATTTCTATAACAATTGTAACCTTCACATTACGGTTTTTGTGGACAGGCTAAGAAGGATTTTGGAATCTGTTAGAATGGGTATTTCTGTTCCTAACATCCCTACAGAATGATGTTTGGGAGGTTGCTGAAAACTAATCTATGGTAGATATGCTGCTTTTCTCATTCTTTACGCAATTTTTAATGAAGTGACATTTGTTTTTTACACCAAAATTGAAATAAAATATCACTTGTGTATACATTTGATTAATTATGTTTAAAAAATGAAGTAGGCACTGTGAGGTTAGGTGCATGTACTGTTGCCTTAAGTATCTATTGCACATTAGGGGAGGAGGGAAAGGAAGAGTGGAAAGGAGACTGACTTTGTTAACGTTTGGGCTTGAGATAGTGTAAGAGTGTTTTTTCTGCTGTTTGACTATTTGCAAATTTTAATTTTATATCCAATTAAGGTTTCAAAACAAGTCCATTGTGTGGAAAGTGATGGTTCTGATGGACACATATATGTAGGCAAGGTTTTAAGTATCCTTTCGTATCCTCCGATACTAACCAATACATATCGTATCTATTGATACGATACCTCATACAGAAACCTCATCGTTATATATAATCAATTGAATACAATTGTCTCGTTGTTTTTATACATGATATATTTTACTTATTATTTATTTATAGTGTTTTATGCTTCAAAATCATATTTTGCATATCCTTTGCGTTTCAATATGTTTCTTGACTATTTCCATACATACCTTTAGCATATATTGCGTCTCTCTGATACGATACAATAGGTCTATTAAAATCACCCTTCTGATATAATACCCGATACCAATATACAGTGATATAGAGGAGTGCCCATATCAGTTTCTAGAAGTGAAACACATGTTTGCAAATGTGTACACATGAAAAATCTGAGGGAAATTTCCTATTTTTTAATTCCTATGGTTTGTTATTCTTTTCAGATATTGCTTGTTTTGGATTAGTCTCAGGTACATAGTTTCTGCTTGGTTGGAGCAAATAGTCATGTCTAGTTAGTTTCCTTTGTCTATTTTCTATTTGAACCTCTCCACTGCATATATTATGTAATTTTAGACTGGAGAAGCATTTATATCCTAGTGCAAGAACAGGTAAAGAATTGATTTTTGAGATTGCAAAACCTTGGTTGTATTACTTGATTAATTAAGCTTTTAAATATCAGTTCATTTATTTATTTTAGTATTTATCATCTCATTGCTGGATAGGAGTTCCCCTATGGTGGGACACATCAAATTTTCACCAAAACATGTCCTTGATCAGTATCTTGTTCTAGAAGTTCAAAGGGTTTAATAATGATCAGAAATCAGGTTTGTGGGGTGGGGCTGGATGGAATGTTATGTCATTTTATTGTGACCAATTTTGTAGTTACCAAGAGCTGGCAATGTACTTGGTCGATTATACCATTAAATAGTTATGGTAGCTTTTATATGAATTTTTATACCAATAAATAGTTGTGGTAGCGCTTTTATATGAATATGGAATAGATATCCATGAGATCAATTTTTGCATTTTATATGCAATGTCACCAAGTTTCAAGCGTTACCTTTTTTGATGGGCATGCAAGCATTTACTTTCCTTTAAATTAGAAAATATAGTGAATGCTACGATATGGTATATTATCCTTAGATTATAAAGTTATGCAAATGAAAGTTCTTCTGTGTAGAGATTTTATCATTTGTATTAGGACATGTTTTGTTTCTAATGCTACAGTAGAATTATTCTCATTCTCCAGCAATGACTGTCGTACAGAAAATCAACATTGGACTGTTATACTTATCCACCCCCCACCCCAAAAAAATAATTTATGGACTCTTTAAATGTATTAACCTCTCACAATCGAAACTTCTTTGCCTAAAAATTTTCCTCCTTACATAATCACTAAATAGTATGGACTGTTCTACATGCATTAACCTCTCACATATCAGAACGTCGTTTGCCATAATATTTTGTTCTTCATATAATTACTAATTTGATTTTTGGATGCTTAAGAAAGAGTAAAACTTGGTTAATTTGAATATCTACTATGGAAAAGGTAATGTAGAAAATTGGGAAAAGAACAGAAAATAAAAAAACAAAAGCCTTTATTTTCACTACATACAAATGTTATGTGATAGTAAAAGCCCAACAAGGCTGGCCTTATGGGATGGGGGAGATTTCACTGTACTGGTGATATATTTGTACTTTTTAAATTAATTTTAATTGTATATTTTCTCCAAGGTTATTGCACTTGTTGTACGTTCACTAGTTACCACTTGGTGAGCAACAGCAGACATTTGGCCGGGTCCCATGTCTTAGAGGACACCTCACTGATCATATTGTTCAAAATTTTCACCCAAAATGAGCATATTTATGGGGACAAAAGACAATGTTATAAAAAAATTACAAACATGCCACTCAGATTTATTGATACATAATTGAGGTTTGTGGTAATCTTGTAATTCGTGTATCTTTGAGCCATGTATTGATCCCCTAGTATACACTCGTGTTGGGATTACACTTGATCAGTTACATTGGGGTTTGATGATTGAAATTTTTATGGGT
Source organism: Telopea speciosissima (assembly GCF_018873765.1). Lineage (NCBI taxonomy): Eukaryota > Viridiplantae > Streptophyta > Magnoliopsida > Proteales > Proteaceae > Telopea > Telopea speciosissima. The sequence goes on from NC_057922.1 coordinate 17,968,709, forward strand.
ATGGACACACACTAATGTCCACCCTTTCTTGTTGCATGGCAATTGGTGAACCACACAAAAGTTCACTAACAGAGGTGAATTAAGTGAAAGAGGACCTAATTATTCCTCATGGATTATGGATTTTTGCATTCTAGTTGAAAACTTGGACTTCCTACTTCTCCAGAATAGATGGCTGGTTGGTGACATTGTGCTTAATCAAAGTGCATTGATATGAAGAGGGATGAAAGTCAGCTCCATGATCCCATGGTGGGATATAGCTTATGTGTCTGTGTTGCATGGACATAAGAATATATGATGGGCATTCTGATGATTTAAAATCTGTCAATATTGTTAAACAAAATTTCTAGGTAGTCTTCTATTAATAAATTGTGGATTTTGGTTTTGAGTATGAGAGAGAAGATATCACCAGATCAGATCAGGCCTGTATGTGCTCATAATATTTAGATATTCATCCACTCAAATAGGGCTTCTTGTGTTTCTGTTATCTCCTCCTTCAATATGTAAATTTTTTTATTTAAGTATATTTCCTGGAAAAAAAGGACCAAATGGTGGATTATGCTTTTGTTGATACATGAATATATGCCAACAATTTCATGAACTTATATGGCAGTATAATAATTGATTTGACATGTCTGTAAAATTATACTTGTCATGTTTTTCTGAACTATTGGAATGGTTATAGTCTACTAAGACCTTGCGTGGGCTCTATAAATTAGAGCCATTATACATAGTAGGACTTTGACTTAGTCTGCTGAGTTTGATTAATTTCTGTATGGAATTTTAAATATTATTGTTTTTTTTAAAGAATTGGGTGTGCTATTGTAACAATTTGACCTTACTAGGCTATAGATATATTAGGTAATTATAAAATAATATGTTTATGTAGTTGTATGTGGTTTTGTGTTATTTCGATGTTATGCGAAAATTCAAATAACAGCTTTTCAGGTTGTTCAATAGAGATTTTTTTTGGGGGTAAATTGATCGTTTAGATTGCTGACTTGTTGAGATAATTTGCATTAATATGGGAAGGAGAATAAGGCTCTCCGTATGTTGGGTTGTTGCAAGTAATTGTTCTTTCTCATTATATGGGGGCTTGCTAGTGTAGAATGTTAAAGAAAGTATATGATTTGCTAGCCTAGGATGTGAAAGAATATAGGCTTGGTATGGGTATGAATCTGGTGTATTTATTGTTTTGTTTCGATCAACTCCATATGGTTGTTAATTTTGCATGAAGGAATAAAAAAAAAAAATATATTTTTTTCTTGGTTTTCTAGAGGGCTGCTGATTAATCATCTTATCTTGTCTATATTTATCTGGAAGAAACTTGACACCATAAATCCCTATGTTTCACTGATTTATTCTTATAACATGGTTCAGGTGTAGGTATTCCCCCCTTCTCCTTCTGATTGGGACTCAGAATTCATTAGTTGGATGATGTAATGCACACTTTGTGTTTTGTGCCCCCTCAAACATGAAGATTGCTGCGAGTTATTAAAGACTTGAAAATTTTTCTTGGGCACATTTTGTCGGTACTGGGACTAGTATGGTTTAACTAGTATATATAGAACTTCCAATGTTGATAAGCTATGTGAGGCAGGCATTTATCATGCAAAATATGTTGGTCTGATCTTTGAAGGTGGTTCAAAGACAAAAAAAAAAAAATGAGCGAAACTTGGGGTCATGTTTATGAAAGTGAAAACATTCATGGTATGTGGTTGTTACTTTAACTATTAACAATTTCAAGAAGCTGCTTTTATTTTTGGATCTTGTGTTTTATGTACCAATACCTTCAATGCTGACTTGGTCCTTGTTATGTTTTAGTATATTGGAAATGCATGGATAGTGTGACTTCTGTAGCTTGTTAATTATTTTGCTAGACTAAGGGTTGGGGTGGGGTGGGGGTTTATATTTCCGTATTTGTCGGATGTCATAAGATTCCATTTTATTCATACATGTAATGAGAGATGACTGTTTCATCTTGAATTCCATTAATCTACATTTTACCAGACTTTTGCTGTAGTGCATAGCTTTCTCTGTTGTTTCATCTACTGAAAGGATTATTTATATGCCTACCAATTAATTTCGTGTGTGTTAAGATTCCAGCTCGTTGCAGCTGTAGACCCAGACTTTTTCTTAAATCATCCGTGTGATCATATGATCAAAATGGATTATTCATTCTTCCATAGCTGCATAGACCTTGTTAGATCTATTCTCCTTGGACCCAACTACCAACCCATATCCTTCCTTCCCATCTGCAGATTTTGCAAGTTGAAAGTACACTCTATAGGTTGCACTATTATTGTATGTTGAATGGTCTGTTAAGGGTCTTGAGAATGTGAAAATGTCTGATCTTCCTTCCGAGTATGTTCTGTAGAAAGTAATGTGTTTCGAGATGGATTAAGAAGGGACACAATACAATGCCGCAGCTAATGTGTCGGCCATTGTCTTCTACTGAGTATTAACTATTATGTTCTTAATCTATACTAGAAGTGGGGTGCAAAGAATCCAAGTGACTCTGGGAATCTTCCTTTTTTCTTATATCTTTTTCTCGACACATTATTCATCATCGATCTTCTTTATACTCCCGACCGGTGTGTCTGTTTAGCTCTCTTTTCCTGCAATTTTTCCCAGAACAGGAAATCTTGAAAGCTCTTTTCTGGTTTGTTTTTAGAACTTTATGGATCGGAGTTGTGCCATGGAATTTGTTTCTGCCTGCCTGTGTGGTTGGTGTTATGCTTTGTTTGGGCATATGTTGTTGTTAGTGGGGTCGACTATTTGTTTTGTTTTGTTTTGATTTTGTTTTTTCATGAGTTTAGTGGGTTGAATGTTAATTGGTCCGACTCGAATAACACTTTATATTATGGTATAGTACGTAAAGAGGTGTACGTACTTTCTTGAGAATTATTCTCTTATGTTACGTTAGAGTGCATTTGTATCTCATGGGTGCTTTGCTTTGGGGACGTGCTGTACCGTACGATCCGGATCCGGATCCATATCCAAATGCTTTCTTTTTTGCTGGTCAAGTGGAGCGTGGACACTTTTGTATGTGCTGAATGAACCTCAATCCATTTTCTTTTAAACTGTTGTGTGGATGGTCAAACCAGGTTCACCCAAAAAAGACCTTTTGGTTTAGTCTAATTATAAATACTGGCTTGGCTCATCAATAGGAAGAAAATAGTTTGATGATTGAACCAAGTTTTTCCTCACCATCGCAGTGCAGGAGAGACATTTTCTTCTGCGTTGGTCATTGGGCAATTTGGGTCAGTATTACATTCTCCTCTTTTGATGAAGTTGAAAATGCCATCTTTAACATATTCGTTATCTTTCTTCCTCTTTTCTATCTTGTTCTTTTGTTTATATTCCAAGGGAGATAAATTACTTTGACGATTCCTTGGTTAGGAGGGTTTTGTTGGTTACGTGTATGACAGTTTAGCTTAGTTTTGATTCATAGATTGTGGAGTTTGTCAATTGTCCATTTTCTTATATGTTAGATAAATAATATTTGTTCATTTTATTCAAAAACAAAAAAAAAAAATGTGACCTAATGGTAATAATGGTAGTGGATGCTTTACAACCATGGTTCAAAGAAATTGTAAAGATTACCCCTATACCCATGGTGTTGAAAAAATGGGTCTTTGATGGTCTCTTACTATTTTAAAGACTGCTTGTATCCTCCATTTTTTGTGAATGATAGAGTTTTCATTCATCTATGGTAAAAGGGATATATATATATATATATAATCTCTTGTCAAGGGGTTGGGATGGTGTTCATAGGATATATTGCACAACAGTGGGGGTGGGGAGTATTTTCCGCCATTTGTGCATATATGATATATTTATGACCATTAACGGTTATAATTTTTTTATAAATATATATATTCTTAACTAAAATTCAGTTTATTTTTTAAGAAAAATAATCAGTGCCACCCACTCAGGTTTGCCAATGTATTAAGAAACACCGACAAAGTATCGAAATGTCAATCATTACCAATTTTTAATGGTGATAAGCTATGAAATACATTTTACGAAATTATTTTTTATATATATTAAATCATAAATAACCCAGCCCACTCCTTGTATTGTAATCAGGGGACACGTGCAAAACCCATAAACTTCTCTTCTCTCTCTTCCTTAGTATCCTTTTTTTTTTTTTAAATTCATAGAAGTGGAACTCACTTATTGTTTTTCTATTATTTATAAGCAGGCCTGTAATTTTTTTTTAATATATATATATATATATATATTATCAGGGCCACCCCTTAAGGTTTGCTAATATATTAAGAAACACCCACAAAGTAGACTTCGGCTCTCTTTGCTATCATTTTTATATTTTATTTTTGCCTATTTAACAAAAATTATTAATGAATACCATTTTTTTTTATCAAAAACTAAACACCGTTTGTTAACACATTAGACATAATAGAGTGTAGAATGAGAAATGATTTGGTATACTTATGTGTAGAATGGTTCTTTGAAGAATTGATCCAAAATTTTCAAACCTCATATATATATATATATAGTGTAAATGGTGGGTAAAGAAATTCCCTCTTCATCCATCTTCATTCTTGGGAATGGATTCCACTTTAAATCACGATTCAGAATTCGGATAGGCATCGATCGGTCACAGCCTTTCAGGTGATTCTTCCTAATTCTGATTGGATTTGGATAAGAACAGACATGTGTAAGGGATCTTGTTTGTGCAGAGAATCGACAAGTTCATCAAACTTCAAATACGTTGAGAAATGCCCAACAAAATGAAGAAAGAATCCACTGATTCACATCAAATGTTCTATTCTTTTGTTCAAATCATGCTATTGCTAATTAATTAACCTAAAATATAACAAAAAAGACAAACAAAACGTCAGGTTCATGATTGTAGAAAAGCCAATGTCAGAATCCACAACCTTTCATATAATCTAGTAGAACCCCATTAAACCTCCACGAAATTATGCGAAAATCACATCGAATTTCTAATGGAACAATATTAAAAGAAGTAAAATTTGCAGTCTTGGGATACCCAAGAAGCGGATTGACCAAAAGCTGCGAAGGCGAAATGGTGCTCAGGATTGCAGAGATTCATGGTCGACATCGATGCTTTCATCATATAATGAAAGGGGTTGGTTGCAGCGTTGATTTTGGGCCCGAAGCTTTCAACTCCACCAAAGATTCATGGTCGACAACGATGCTAAATAGTATATCTTCGTTGCGGAAACGTGTAAGGGGCGTGGGTTAGGTTGGAGCAGGGAGTAGGGGCGAATGGGGTCGCATGAAGAAGAAGATGAGGGGGCTGGTGGAGTTGCAGGAAAAATAAGAAGGGGAAGTGGAGGATGATGTTTTAGGAGGAGGAGGGTTGATACTTCTAATTAAATGAGAAATGTTGCTCCTACCCTTCGATTTTGAGACTTATGAGCACGTACTCATTAAAATCCCTGCATAAATGACAAACTAATTTTTGGCCAAAACAGATAAATGGGATAGGACCTATTTGTGGTTTTTGTGTTTTTTCAATCATTTTTAAATAGAAACAGGCTCCATGAATGATACGAAATGCAACCAAAAGCGTTTTTTAAATCAAAATCAAAAAATAAAAATGATACCAAAGAGGCACTTCTATATCTTTCCATCCATACAAGGCTCAAATATAGATCCCTCTTAGTTGGTATAGATGTCAACTGACCCAAAATTGTTGATTGCAATTGTTGTTGATTAATGGCATGGGCCTCACTTGCATGGGACTAAAGATGGACTTTGGGCCATGGTCCAATTTATTGTAAGCTTGATCAACTATGTGCTTGTGGGCTTTATCATCAACATGGGCTGCATCACATTTCCTTTTGTTTCTAAGAATGTTCTTTTTTTTTTGTATCTTAAAATGATAGTTGGTGGGACGTGTCTAGCGTTGAGCGTACATACATGTAGCGTAACAGAACTCTAAGGCCTATCCCTTGTTGTCATTTTATTTCTAGGCCAAAATGGATGCGCCTATCAATCAAAATCAGGTTTTCTTAAACCTCTTTTTGATGAGAATCAAATACAAGTTAATTAGTGGTTAAAACACATTCATAATTGGATGATAATGGACCATTGAAAAGATGGTTGTTTCTCAAACCTCCGAAAACCAACTCATTCGATAACCAATCGAAATGGATTATCAAGTCGGCCAGCATGGGCCAATGGGATCGTGCATCGAAGCATCAATACGGATGAGATTTTCATTTTTCATGAGGGCAGGACAATCATTTTGCACACCTATGTGTCTAGGCACAGGGCCACACTACCTTTCATGGTTCTTTTTTTCCCTTATTAATTATAAAGGAAATGGTTTTCGTTAACGGTACACAACGACCATTGATCTTGTACACGGGGACATATGGTATTGAAAATTGTCACATTTATGCTTATTTGACAACGGAAATGCTAATTGTGTGCACACACAACCGTGTACATAACTTTTACCAATTATAAAATAAAAATTGGGCAGAAATCACTGCCAAACTCTGTGGCTCGTGCACAAGTGCGATGCTAATGAGAACATGTAGAGGCATCAATGGGGATGAGATTTTAAGGCAGGGCCGATCATATCTCACGTTCACGCTGCATGCAACTTGAGAGAGAGAGAGAGATTAAGTGCAAATTTCTTGGAAATCTGGCTCTCAACTAATGAAAAGGAAAATGTTTTACATTACTGTGTAACATGGAACATACATAAATAATTCAAAGTTCGCTACAAGTACATGAAAATAAATTTTGAGGCAGCTGGCCATGCAATATTAATGGGGGATGATTAAGGCTTGAATGCTGAAAATGCCACTACCGAGTTGTGCCCTCCAAAACCAAAAGAATTGGAAATCCCTGCAAATGAAAACAAAACATAAAATAAATATGTGTTGCTTTTGACTTTTGTTAATTCAATCACCCCTACCATTGCCCAGAATCCCATCCAGCCCTTTAATTACTTCCACATGGTAGTGTTGGGCTATAGGGCATATGGTTTGGTGGAGATTTTATTGACCACTCCTCATCTCAGGCTTCTCAGCCATTGTTAAAATCTCATATAGATCAAATCTGGTATACATGGTATTCCATATTTGGCATAGACGTACTATTAAATGTTATCCAAGAAATAATACCTTTAGTTATCAACAGAAGCCAAGTTTCTGATTTGTTAGCTAGGGGATTTGATATGTCATCAAAGACCTAGTAGACTATTGTTACTGATTTCACCAGAATGACCTTACACTTGTAACTTTGGCTTGTGAACTTTGATGATGAATGAGTCCAGAATGACCTACCACTTAGATACCCTCAGACTGGGTCTGGGTTTTTAAGATTCGGGCCCGGCCCATTTGTATCCCCTTATCAGTGGGCCAACATCTGATTTTGGTTCTACATCATTATGTGTTGTAGTTTCTGATAATTTATCTATGGTTGCAAAACTGGGCTTTCCCCCCTTCACGGTGGGCCATATAGGTTTAAGCACAGGGTTTAAACTACTATATCATTTGTTCATATATTTTAGAAGTACTAGTTGTGGTGGATATGCTATGAGACAAGTGACAACAAATCCTTGTATGAAAACAAAAGTTAAGAAACTCACCAATATTCACTTCATGTTGCTTCTTTTTGTTTGCAACTGTATCAAATTCCACAGAAGGCTCAACATTCTGTTGTTGTTCAAGGAAATAGTTAAATATCAAATCAGCTAGAAGAAATACAAAAATGGAACTCTTTAAAAAATTAAGGATTAAAGGAGTACATACAAATTGGTTTATTGTTGGATGTAGCCACCCCATAGTTATGGATTTTAAAACAGCAATGGCTTCTAGAGCCCCAGCAGCACCAAAACTGTGACCTATCATAGACTGTGTTGACAACCAAAAGGAACAAAAAATCATTTGTTGAAGAAAGGGTAGAAAACCGATCACACATCATAGAGAGAGAGAGAGAGAGAGAACCTTGGTAGCATTTATTTTGATCTCTGAAGTATCCTTGAATACTTGTTTTATGGCATTCACCTCTGCTTGGTCACCAACAATTGTAGAAGTTGCATGTGCATTTATACAGTTAACCTGTCATTAAAATTAAAAAAAAATGGTAAATTGAATTTTGTTTTATGTTATCTACATTCAAAGGTAAAAATATTTTCTTCACACCTGTTTCTATTTTTCTTTCCATCATGCCTAGCACTTTTTTTTTTTTTTTTTTTTTTTTTTTGGCCACTTGGATTGGTGATTTAGTATGTTAATTGTTGCATAGACTTAGCACCCAATAGGTCATCTGCCAAAGTTTAGTGGACTCTCTCAAACATGTGGTCCAATAGCCTATATATGGGCTTATTTTAAACCTTTATGATAATAAAATATGTGTTTCAGCTTCTCTAACTAAAAGTTTGAACATGAATTGTTGAATATTCTGTTTTTAAGTAATTAGACCGTATTGGAGTTCCCTAGAAAATACTCTTTAAGATTGCAAGCAATAGTAAATGATCAAATCATTCTAATAAGCTTTAAATCAATTGTGGGTTAGTCTCTTTAGCAGCTAGCAAAATTGTCAAGGCAGACCTCCAATCCAAACACAGTCCTTTAAGTGGTAATTAGGAACGACCACCATGTCACAAAATCTTTAATCATATATAAATTTAAGGACCACAAGTTTTCCTTAAACCACGGTGAATGGGAATTTATTTACCGTTAAGACTTTAGATCTGCACGAAAAGGTATTTTGATAAACATACCAAAACTTTATAAGAGTTTGTGAACCCTAGAATGATGTGGTGAATGAAAATTTTTTCCTAAACGTAAAAAAATACAGTAAATTAGTATGTATGCGAAACAAAAAACCAAACACAAAAGGACCATTATTACCTCCTCTGGTGATACACGGGCATTTTGAAGGCATCTTTGGATACATAATGAAATACCAAGTCCATCTGCTCTGGGATTAGTCAAATGGTGTGCATCAAAGTTAACTGCACCCCCCAAGTATTCAGCAATAATCGGTGCCCCACGCTTCATTGCATGTTCCAAGCTCTCCATTACCTAATATTTATATTGATGTCACATAGTAAATATCGATTAGTCTATTGTCACAGATAACTCCAAACCAATTCCCCTGTTCTGGTTTGAGCTCAGAAAAACTAATAAAAATTCTTTCATTTTCACATAGCCACTTGATAAAAGAAGGGTAGTAAACTACGACATACCAAAACTCCAGCACCTTCACCTAAAACAAGTCCATCTCGATCTTTATCCCAAGGCCTTGAAGCAGTTTGTGGATCACCATTTCTTTGAGACAAAGCTCCACTAGTTATAAAACCCCCCAAGCAAACAGGAACAATTGGTGAATCAGTTCCACCAGCTATAACTAAATCAACATCTCCTTCCCTGATGTGGTTAGCAGCAGCATAGAAGCAATGATTTGCAGTAGAACAAGCAGTTGAAATCGAATAGGTTGGACCCATAAAACCCAAATCAATTGCAAGTAACCCAGGAGTCATGTTTGTAATTGAGTTAATAACCAGATATGGAGTTAGCCTTCTATGGCCTTTCTCTATTAAAGTTAGAATTGATTTGTTAATCACTGCACAACCACCGAAGGCTGTCCCAATAATCACAGAAGCTCGTTCTTTGTTAATCTGCATATACCAAATAAATCCCCAAAAAAAAAAAAAAGAAAAAAAAAAAGTTAAAATCAAGTTTGGAAATTTCCCAATTTGATATATGATGTTTCAATTAATTGCATATATAAGCAAGCACCTTTGATAAGTTATGGCTGTCCAGGTCTGCATTCTTGAGAGCTTTCATGCCTGCAACAATGCCGTATTGATGATGATTCTCAAGTTGGCGTTCTTGTTTCTTGTTGATATAATCTTCAGGAGTGAATCCATGAATTTGGCCGGCAAATTGAGTAGGGAATTCAGAAATGTCGAAGCGATCAATGGGTCTGATTCCACTCTTGCCTTCAAGGAGGGAGTCATAGTAGGTATCTACATCGTTGCCAAAAACAGAGACGACACCCATCCCAGTGATAACAACACGTTTCTTTGGGTCTTTCTCTCTTTTAGGAGCAGAGGATGTCTTAGGAACAACAACAACTGATGCAGATATAGGCATCCATGGCTTTGTGTTGTTCTTATTCTTCTTCTTCATGTGGCATCTCTTTCTTTCACCATAAAACTTTGGGGATTCTCCAAGGAAGAAGGGTTCAATGTGAGAGACATGGAAAATTGGTGAGTGGAGGGCCTGCATTTTCGCTTTTTAGCTACTGAGCTCTGCTTGGTTGCTTGGAGAGAGGAGGCGAGTTCTGAAGATTATGTTATATATAAGCAAGATGCCAAGAGTAGAGTAACGTGGGAAAGGGTTGACATTTTTTTTTTTCTTTTGATGATAGAAAGGGTTGACATTTTAACTTCACTCTTCCCCGTAGGTGATCCAGTCTCCCTTCCTTCCCCTTCTCTTGACCTTTCTTTTTTTTTTTTGTTAATGTAAAATCCAATAAGTTGGTTATCTAGATGTAACGTTTCGACAAGTCACAAGATGAATGCATCCAGTTTTTACTATTTTTTTAAGGGTAATTTACATATACCACCCATGAGGTTTGACGAAAAGATAATTTTATCCCTCAATTTTGGAAAATTCTGCGTACCCCCTTGAGGTTTGCAAACGGTAATAAATAAGCCCATTTCGTCAGTTCATGACTAACAACGTTAAAAATTTAAAGTGAACTGACAAAATTGCCCTTGTAAGAAAAAAAACAAAAAAAAAACCTGCAACTCATCTTCCCCAAACGATTTGGGGAAGATGAGTTGCACGTAGGGAACATCATAAATTCCAGATTTGTTGTCGCCTAGAGCTGCTAGATCGATCCAAACCATTTGGGGAATAATAGTGAAATAAAGCAAAGGTAATATTGGAAAAACCAGAAGTTAGAGATTAAGAAATAGAAGAACCTTTCTTCTTCGTCCTCGATGAAAGACTAGGCGGTAGCTCCAAACCTTGAAGAGAAGAACTCCATGCTATGAGGTTCACTCGAGCAGAAATTCTGGACTCAAGTACTAAAACCCAATCTCTATTGGAACCAACCAACAAACTCGAGGTTCAGCCACCTAAAAATCAAGGGGTTTGACAGGAAGCAGCACCTGGCGGAAGTTAGGGTTTCAGACCTTCTGCAAATATTGTTCCTCACCACAGGAATGGGGTTAGGACTGGGGGTGCAAAAAAATAATTCGCCTAAGGGTAGAGAGTCTTCGATCTAAGTTTCAGATCCATTGAACAAATCATAAGGAACTCAATCAAATCTGTCACAGCTCAATTGGTTCGGCAATAACAGAGTAGGGTAATAACAGCGTACCAAAGGAAAAGAAGTAAAGAGAGAGGAAATAGTGACAGAGAAGAGAGAATATCAAAGGGAGGGATGAGAATCGCGCACTTAGCTCTTGGCAGCAATACGGTAAACCCTTTTCATTCAATTTTCAAATCTCAAATCGTTGGGTTACATGCCCTTTATAAAATAAAATTCCTAATCCTATTGTAAAATTGAAATCATAACTCTTCTCTAACTCTATCTAATCCTAAACAGAAGACAGATTATAAATAAAATTGGATCTTACTTTCTAACGATTCTAATAACATGAATAAAATAAGAAAGATTACAAAGAATCCCTACTTGATCATCTTCTGACTGCATCAGATCGTAATTTGGAATTTCAGAGCTGTCTTCCATGGTGTTCCCTACAAGGATACCTGCAACTCATCTTCCCCCAAACGATTTGGGGAAGATGAGTTGCAGGTTTTTTTCTTTTTTTGTTTGTTTGTTTTTTTACAAGGGCAATTTTGTCAGTTCACTTTATATTTTTAACGTTGTTTGTCATGAACTGACGGAATGAGCTTATTTGTTACCGTTTGCAAACCTTCAAAGGGGTACGCAAAATTTTCCAAAACTGAGAGGTAAAATTATCCTTTCGTCAAACTTCAGGGGTGGTGTATGTAAATTATCCTTTTTTTAAATCTAAACTGTCTATCTAATATAATTATACTAATGTTAACAGCTGGTCTCCTCCACCATCTCATATCTGTAAAATAAATTGTGATGTCAATTTCATTTTAGATATCCACAAAGGAGGACTTGGGTATATTGAACGTGATGTTTATTTGTTATTTCGTCCTCAGCTTCTTTCAATAATTCTTCCATGATTGGTGAAACCATGGTTATTTGGATGGTACTGTTGAAGTAGGATATTAGAAGGATGTGATGATGTCATCATCGAACGAGATAATAAAGATGTGGCGACATATTTCCACATGAATACTAGCAATTTGCATATGATAATTCATTCCATTATAGAAGACATCTTGTGTCTATCTTTTTAGATTAATTATTTGTGCTTTTTAGTTACGTACCAAAGGAGATTAACAACATAGTTGACTCCATGACAGGGAGGGCTTGGTTGTAAAGTGTATTACTATTTAGCCAAATTTTGTTTTATGAACTTGAGAGATATATATGTTCTACTCTTGCCATGAATTTTACACGTTGATTATGAATAAAGTTTCCTTCTATTGAAAAAAAAAAAAAAATCTATTTGCACAATCATTAAATGAAGTAGATAAAATTACAAAAGATGTCATTTGTATTTTATATTTATCTCCATCTAATGGTATTTTAGTAATTTTATTAAAACTTTGAATCAGAGTTCGAGTAATTTTCCTTGCTTACCTTTGAACAAACATTGGCAATTGAGATATCTGTGGGGTCCTTTATTACATGAACTGGCTTATGTACTGTCAAGTGGCAAATATCGAAGCGTTATACTCCACTAGGCATAGTTACACCTAAAAGAATCCTTTTAAAAAATAATTTAAAAATAACTTATCATTAGGTCATTATAAAAATTTGTCATTACATGTCTTGCACATTTTTTAAGTATTTATGTGAAATGACAAGATTAAATATATTTTATCAAAACAATAATATATATGAAATTTTCTTATGGTTATTTTTTAAGAAATTTGTCCTATGTTATACTAAAAAACGCAAAAATTATTTGACATCTTAAAAGATATCAATAAAAAAATATTAAAAAATTCCATATATATAATAAGAGACTTATTTTTTGGTAAAAGATATAAAATAAGAGACTAGAAGGGCGAGTTTACCAAAGCTTCTATCAAAGTAGACAAGTTGGGAGAAGGACCCCTAATCTCCAAGAAAATAATAGATCCTACGGCCTATAGTTGGCAGGCCTATTTGAGATCATCTCCTATATCCAACCTTATTATATAAACAAATTAAAGGGGCATTTATAGATTCTACACAATTTTTAACAATGCATGGCATGAAATTTCTATGAATTTCCAATAAAATAGTTTCTCTTGAAATTTATTATATTGGGAAAAAGATCGAACTCTGCCCAGGAGTGTGGTCTATGCCAGCACTCTTATGTGTCTATTAGAGATAGACACACAAGAGTACTAGCGTAGGCCATCCTGCCGGACAGAAACTACTTCTCATTCTTTTAAGCAATTATATATACATATGAATATTCCCATATCGTCCACTTAATGAATTTTTTTTTTTTTTTTTTTTGATAAACAAACAAACTCTATGAAGTAGGAACCAGTACCCTCATGCAAGTGGACGCTAGGGACTAAGTATTTCCCATTTTTAAAACCCAAATGCATGTGAATTGATTCCAATAAAGAAAACAAAACAAAGAAAGAGTACAAGCGGAATGCTTTATTTGCATATTACGCAAACTCCATAAGGTCTTAGTACTAGCAATGCTTTAACCATGTTTCTCATTTTTTTTAATATAAATAAAATTTCACTTTGCATTTATTGACATTATTTCGTGCATATTTGCATTCTAAAAGTATCGTATTTTTGGTGTACGAAATTTAAAATATTTATAATTTTATCTGATTTTTCAATCTTCTTTAATCATGTTAGAATATGTTAGATTATCATTTTGTAATTATTTTTTATTTTATTTTGCATGTTAGGTTGAGTATTTCATATTGGGGTATTTTAGTCATTTAGATCATAATATTTTCAAGAAATTTCAGTTATTTACCGAGATTTTAAGGTATTATTAGGAAATTTTATATTAAACATATGTTTTATTATATGTTTATACATTTAGAATAATTTGTATGTATTTTTAGGGTTTCATACATTAGGAGGGCATTTAGGCTGTTTTATGTATTTCTTCAATTCCAAATTTTATTTGTGTTTATTCTATGTTTATATTTTCTAATGTTAGTATGGGATATTTTTGTAATTATTGAATTTATTTTTTATTTATAATTAGTAATATCTTGTGATTATCATCTAGAATGGCAATGTCGTAAATATCATGCTTATAACTTAGGATTTTTATTATTCTAGTTTACAGACAAACAGTAGCGTAGGATAGTCCTTTGCATGATTTTATTGTAAAACATTTCATGTTTCCTATGTATACCAATCTTTGTTTTATCATAGTTGGATAGATATCGGTCCTCATTCTCTCTCTTATTTAATTTCCTTGTGTATTTTATGTTTTTTAAATTGCATCATGATATGTTGTGATATATGTGTTTTCTTTAGAATATTTATTGTTTATAAAAGGGAAAAGATCCTTGCTTGGTCGTGCCGCCTACGTCCTCTCATAGAACACCATGAAATGACGCCATTACTCTTGGGTGGATACTGAGGTGCATTTTTCCATTGGCCTAGACATTGGTGAGAGACCACGCGACCAAACAAAGATTTCTATCCCTTAATAAAAATATCAAATAAATGAGGATTGATCTGGTGGATCAGGGTGCTTAACACCTTTCCTGGTTCACAACCTAACATGAACTCGATCTCATGGACGAACCATTTGTTGGAGTCATTTATATTTGGATCCTAAACTCTATCTAGGTGGTGATTCTCTATTCCTTTTATCCCAAGAAAAGGATATTCTCTAGATGATGGATAAAATTCATTATTTTCACAGTGACAACTCCATTGGGGAGATCAACTTCTAAATTTTATTTGATATTTGTATTCCATCATAATAAATATTTTTTAGAGACTTTTGATTTCCTGTTTTGGTTTTAATTTATTGTTGTGGAATGTTGTTTGTATTACTTGCATCATCATTCTAAGGCGCGCACACACACACACACACACACATTGCAATCCATACTAATATCACAACTCTTAGTCTCATTTATTCGGTTATATTAAAGGGACTCTTATGTGCACACAAAGCACAACAAAGATTGACCTCAAAAAGTCATGTTGCGTTATGGACCTGGTGCAAACACACGGCTTACCCATATTACTCTTAGTCTCATGTCACAGTTATAGACTCGATCGATGCAAACACACGGCTTACCCATATTGAAATCACAACTCTTAGTTTCATTTATTCGGGTTTATTAAAGGGAGTGTTATGTGCACACAGAGTACAACAAAGATTGACCCCAAAAAGTCATGTGGCGTAGTTATGACCCGGTGCAAACACACGGCTTACCCATATTGAAATCACAAGTCTTTGTCTCGTTTATTCGGGTATATTAAAGGGACTGTTATGTGCCTAGACAAGCGTGCATGGTTTATGCTTATGTGGCTGAAATGGTTAAGCGTTGTATCATGCATGTAAGTGTGATTAGTGTAAGTCGTGGATGGTCAATTATAAATAGTTTATTAATAGTGAAAAGTGGCTAGTTTATTAGTGGTTCCTCTCAAGTGTAGTTGGCTCTCAGCTCATTCCATTGCATATTTGGCTAGAATATAACCTAAGAAGATTTGAAGCATAGTGTAAGCACTCAAGAGTTATTATGGAAGTTGTTAAAAAGTGTATTAAAGAGACTTCCCTTTTGTTGAAATCAAATAGTTAACTCGATGACTGACTTTCAAATTTCAATGCAGTTGGGTTTTGTTCCTCGTCAATTCTCCACTATTAAAATTTTGAAGGTAAAGTGATTTAAATAAGATTTGAGTTGGATAAAACTAAACATTGATGGATGTTCTTTGGGTAACTCAGGTAATGCTGGTGCGGGAGAAATTTAAGAAATTCAATGGGCTTCTCTATTGGATGTTTCTTTCACTTCCTTAGATTCCATTCGAACTTCTATGCTGAATTTTCTGCTTTCTTTATTGGGTTACATTTGGGTAGAGAATTTGGAATTTTCAAAATTATGGATTGAATGCGATTATGATGCAGTTGTATTATGTGTTAAAAAAAGAATATTCCTTGGATCTTTAAGCCGCAATGGCTAGCATTTTTGGAATACCTTTCTTCAATCTGATGAAAAGTTACTCACCGCTATTGAGAGATCAATACGATGGCTGATTTGCTTGCCAAGAAAAGTGCGACCACTTTTGAGGTAATTTGAATCACAACCTTAGAGCAAAACATATCATTCACCTGATCTATCATCAGCCAGGACATTGGTCCTATATATATTACCAGTGATATGACGCAACCTGCATCCATGATTTGCTCTGCAACATCCTTATCAATGATAGGAGTTACTATAATGGGAAAATCTTCATGGCATTGTAGGGTGTTGTCATCCACTTTCAAATTCCCATTTCAAAGAACATTTTGTTGGGTTTTCTTTTGGGTGGGCTACCATAGTTATTTATTTGAAATTTTATCAAAACTGGGTTAATAAGTGTTGATTATTGGTGGAGTGAATCAGCTAAGTTGAATAGTAGAAAATGATCACATATTGAGATATTGGGCTTTATTTGACATACGTGAATTGGTATGAAATTATTGCTTATGTGTACCTGGACCAGATTCTAACATCCTTTAATGGAAAAATAGATATTTGTTTCCTTTTGCAAGGTTGGTTCCTACCCTTACTCTATGTAATGTTGACATTGGCTCATTAAATGTTCAACAAAAAAATCCTAGAGTTTTCAAAAATGAGAAGATGATAGACCAGACCAACAGCCATCACAGACAAGAAAACGCTCAGACAAGTCTTCTCCTATCATGGATTCAGGTTTGCCTAAACACATATCTTCGTATTGCTCGATTTATTATTTCTATCACATTTGCCCCCAATGACTGTAAAAAAAATATTAAATCAATATTAGACAAAGTTTACACACAAATATCAGAAATTTTTCATTGTCTTGCTCAACATATTCAGTGATATTCATAATGAATTGACATACCTAGCACCTGGTGCATGCCATATAATAGTTACATGGTTGGAAACTGTATTTTAGTTTTTTTTTTTTTGGACAAATACTCATAATTAGTTTACTTATTATATGAATTGTGTGTATTTATAGAAAAGTATTATCTTCTTGATTTAGGATTATTAAATGTCCTTGGATACCTTGCCCCATTCAAAATGTGTGTTACCCCATTAACAAGATTTTAACCACAAAAGGCCACAAGGGGGGTAAAGAATATATAGTTTAATCATGCCATGCTTCATTAAGGAGTATATATAATTGAATTAATCACTGCCAGAAAAGAAAAGGGAGCATTAGAGGCATTTATCGAATGTTTCTAGAGGCATTAATAAAAATCATATCTAAAACGTCATATTAGAGGCAATAGTAATAAAATGCTTATTTCTGTGTTTTTTTTTTTCGATTAAGTTTCTGTGTATTTAGAAGGGTGTGTTAACTATGTAAGCGCCCTTAATGATATTTTTTTTTTTTATAATCCATAATAATCAATGCTTCAAAATCCCCCACACAAAATGTCTCAATAGACTCCCCTCCCCGGAGGAAATTTTGTTGCTACATTTGTAGTAGGAAGGCTGGCAGCCAAGAAAATGGAATAATTCACTTCCCCTTTGGGGTTTGGGTTCATAAATATCCTCTTAGGTTGTTGTAGTTTCTAAAATACCCTCTAAGATCCCATTTCCTTGATTAACACTTTTGTAGCAGGAATAATGTTCCCTCTCTCCTTTCTGTGCCGAGCATGATCCCTCTCGTGTTCCCACCAATTCAGATTTCATTTTCCAGCCCAAAATGATGTCATCTTCCTACGAAATCCGATCCTTATCTCCTCTCTTCATATTTTCTTATTTCTTATTATCTCCAACCCCTAGTTTTCCGAAACCTCATAGCCATTTCTTCTCTGTTCTTGGTTGGTCATCATTCCATCAAGAATTCGAGTTCAGTGGACCAGCACCATTATTACCTCCTCTGGTGATACACCACCAGCATTTTAATTTGCACATTTGGAACAACTTTTTATTATTTTTCAGTGCATATATATATATATATATATCTGTGCCAATTGAACGCTGCTTTAACTTACTTTCTAATGCTTTGTGTTTTTTTTTTATATATATATATAGTAATTGAGTTGGTGATCTGTGATTGGAAGCACTCATTTGGGTAACTTGTTACGGTGGGGATGTATTTTAAATGGTCTTGGCCTCAAGAACATAGACAAATGTATTGGAGATCCTGAAACAGATTTTGGAAATCCAGTTCTTAAAAGCTGAACAACAGGATTCGTGCAGACGTGTAGTACTAATAGTATCATTTTAACAAGATTATTTATTAACTTATTTTTAGTCTTCATTCCTTTTTTTTTTTTTTTTTTTTTCTTTTTGTCTGATCCATATTAATTATTATTCAGTCTCTTTTCATTGAATCTGATCACAAGAAGATTTGTCGTATATCTTCACCAAGAATGTGGCATCTCCCCTATGGTCTTTAAGTCGATTTTGGATGATATTGTGTATTTGTCATCTCATTTTTGGCAAAGAAAGCATTGTTGGTAACGTGTATGTGTACGATAGTTTGACATAATTCCAATCCATGGATTGTGGACATGTATTCTAGTCCATCCATGTGTACTCCACATTAAATCTCAATAAAGTTTCTTTCAACTATAAAAAAAAAAATATTATTTATTCAGTCCAGAATCTGAGTAATGAAAAATTTACTACAATACCCTTGTCATTTATTACCACATTTCAGAATTTAAAACATAATTAAGTGAGAAATGCAATGACTCTAGCTTTAATGAGATCGATGGAGGACAATATAAGTTTTTGGTTTCAATTATATATATAAATGATGGAGATATAATTTGTTATTTATGATGTGTCACTTGTACCTAGTTGGCAGAGCCATATTAAGTAGCTAAGTTTGTTATTAGTTATAAACTTGTGAAAATGAGCTAGTGAATTATTGAACAATGAAGATGAAGTTTGTTATAAATTATCTGTTAGAATTTTAGTTCTAATAAAATTCCATATGGATAGAATTAAATCCCTAAACCAGGTTAATTACGGTTTTGGTCTACTAAAATGGGGTCATTAAGTTATATTAGAAGTCTAATGTGGTCTGGCTTAGTGTGGGCCAGATAGATTCCTATTGGGACTATGATGAGTCAGACCCTATAGGGATTACTATATAAGGAGAGCTAGGTCCCCCCTCTACCCATCACAACTTATTATTCTCAATTGCTATTGAGGAGTGCATTCTTGAAAGAGAGAAAGATATTCAATGTTTGTCGTCCATGCGCATTCGGTATTCTCATCAAGCCAGTTACTTTGGGAATAGAGGGGAAGCACCTAGATCTTTGTTCTTTATTTTTCGCTGCAATCATCATCACTATAGATGCGAAACAAGGTCAGTGGTTCTACCCCTATTTTCTATTATTTATTTGATTGTGTTCTTGAACGCCCTATGGAGATCCTGGCTCATGAGATTTTGTCCCTATTCGGATCGATTTATTCTAACATGTGGTATCAGACCCTCCATAGATCCGTTCTTGAACCTATATGGATTCAAAATAATAGAACATGCTAAGGGAATCGAATTTTTTTTGATTTGAATCAAGATTTTTAGGATTTTTTAAATTTTTCAAAAAACCCGTACGGATGCAGCTGCCAAAGCGATCTTCCTTGTTGGATTTGTGAAACACCGGTCTTATACAGTTATGGGATGTCCTTCAACTCTGATGTGTGGTCATACACCCAAAGGTGGTGATCATGTATTGGTACTTGAAGGGGTACATATACAGTATGCATGTGAATAGGTTGACCCTAGAATTCTGCACACCCAAAGGTGGTGGATTTTGAAAGTTGAGATGTATTCCCATGGCCACTGATATGTAGGGATTTTTACAATTGCATGTTGAGAATTCAGCCCAAAGGTGTTTTCACAATGATGTGTGTAAAATTCTCATTAGCTTATAAAGTTTTCAAGCTGTACTTGCATCATTTTAATTATTGTACTGTTCATTATTTAAATTTTCAGTCACCTTCTCTGTCAATAATAACATGGTTATTATTGAGCTCCTCACTGAGTCAAACTTTAAGAAGTGGAAAGAGGATATTATGTTTGCTATGGAAATGGCAGATGTGCACACGTCCCTTGTTATGGATACACCAATGAAACTAACTGCTGATAGTACTGAGGATGAAAAGTTTGTGCATGCTGCATGGCAAAAGAGTAATCGACTCAGTATACTGTCCATAAAGAGGTCGATACCGAAACACCTAAAAAGTGGTCTGCCTGAGAAATGTACTGCCAGGGAATTGCTAGATGCAACCTCCAAGAGATACAAAGTTTCATCGAATGCTGAGATTGTGACATTTCTGCAAGGGTTATTTAATATGGAATATGATGGTTCTGGGGGTGTTAGGGATTACATTATTAGGATGGTTGATTACCAAACAAAACTCAAGGCCTTAGACATTCCTCTTCCAGATGCCCTAATTGTCCATCAAGCCTTAAATACCCTACCTTCTGAATTTGGCATCATAAAAATCAACTCCATTTCCCAAGATGGAGTCTGGAGTATTAATGACCTAATTTCTAGAGTTGTGTCTGAGGAAGAGAAACTGAAGAAAGAGAAAAAGCCTGCTGTCCTATTTACTTCCAAAGCTCGTAAGAGTAAAACATCTAAAAATCATACTCATAAGTCTGCCAATAAACAGTCCGATCAGACTAACAATTTGGGACCCAAGAAAGACTCTTTGAAGAAAGAGAGTGATCGATGCTTCTTTTGAAAGAAGAAGGGTCACATGAAGAAGGACTGCGACAAATACAAGGCTTGGTTACTCAAGCCCAAGCAGCCATCAGATAATGATTCTTTGGCTTTTGTTTGTGAATCCAATCTATCAGAAGCCCCATCCAGTTCTTGGTGGCTAGATGGCGGTATAACTAACCATGTTGCTTTTACCATACAGGGGTTCATAAACCGAAGGAGGCCAAACAAGGATGAATCAAGGCTGGTCGTAGGAAATGATGGACATTCTGACGTAGAGTTTATGGGAGATGTCATTTTATTATTAGATTCTGGTTTTAAATTGACTTTAAAGAACACTTTTTATGTACCGTCCTTTAGGCGGAATTTAATTTCGATTTTAGTTTTGGACATTAGTGGTTTCTATTTTGAAATAAAGAATACTATGGTTAATTTATTTTTTAATTCAACTAAAATTGGTTCCTGCTTTATGTCCAATGGATTGTACAGATTGTGTTTGTCTCCCACTGATATCTACGTCTCCTGTAATGTTGAAAGCGTTGTTTCTAAGAGACCCTTACCTAAAGAACGGTTTTTCACATTGTGGCATAAGAGGCTAGGCCATATTTTTAAGGCAAGAGTGAAAAGGCTGATAAAGTTTGACATCCTGCCTACTCTTGAAAGTGATCTAGAAATTTGTGTAGACTGTTGTAAGGGAAAGATGACCAAAATAAAGAAGAAAACTACAGTCCGTAGTTCTGACCTGCTAGAGGTCATTCACACTGACATCAGTGGTCCCTATTCAGCCACATTGTGTAAAAATTTTTATTTCATCACTTTTACAGACGATTATTCCCGATATGGATGCCTGTACTTAATTAAAGAAAAGTTTGAATCTCTTGACAAGTTCAAGATTTTTAGGACTGAAGTTGAGAAACAGTTAGGGAAAGTTATTAAAATTGTTAGATCTGATCGTGGGGATGAGTATTATGGCAGACATGGCGATGCTGGACAGCTTAAGGGCTCGTTTGCCAAATACCTTGAGGACTCTGGAATAGTTAGTCAGTTTACTATACCAGGAAGTCCTGAACAAAATGGGGTTGCCGAAAGGCGTAACCGTACCCTTATGGACATGGTGAGGAGTATGGTTAGTAGGACAAATTTACCTAAGTTCTTATGGGGTGAAGCCTTGAAAACTGCTCTTTATATCCTTAACCATGTACCTACTAAAGCTACTCCTCTTACACCTTTTGAGTTGTGGACCGACCGTAAACCAAGTTTAAACCATCTTAGAGTTTGGCGGTACCCTGCAGAAGTGAAGTTGTATAATCCAACTTTAAACAAGTTGGATCCCAAGACTAATCGTTGCTACTTTGTCAGCTACCCAGATCATTCGAAGGGATATAAATTTTATAATCCCTGCGGAGGTACTAGGATTGTGGAGTCACAAACAACGAAGTTTCTGGAATTTGATGTGGCTGAAAAGAATGATTGTTCTCAGACTGTTCAAGATAGTTACATGGTTGGTACATCAGTACCTATTCTTCTACCTATTCAGACGGATGTGGGGCATACTGTGCCATTGGTTACACCTGCTGGAGTTCAGGAGCCTGATATTGATACCGTCCCCGACATTCATGTAGCACCTGATGAGATTCTTCTTATTCAGGATGCGGTTGAGGATCCTATCATTGATGCAGTTCTAGCTGAGATTCCTCAGATTTAGGTTGAGGCAGTAGTGACACCATTACGGAGATCCACCAGGGAGAGAAGGTCAGCTATATCACCTATCTATGAGGTCTATCTGGGAGAACATGACTATGACATTGGTTGTGTGGTCGATCTAGTTACTTATTCAGGCGCTGTTTTTAGTCCTCAGTCAGATTTGTGGATAGATGCGATGAGAGATGAAATGCAATAAATGAAACATAATGATGTTTGAGAGCTTGTTGATTTACCTAAAGGTTGTAAGCCCATTGGTTGCAAATGGGTGTATAAAACCAAAAGAGATTCCAAAGGAAAAGTTGAGAGGTTTAAAGCCAGACTGGTAGCCAAGGGATTCACTCAGAGAGAGGGAGTAGACTACAATGAGACTTTTTCTCCAGTCTCCTCGAAGGATTCTTTCAGGGTGATCATGGCATTGGTAGCTCATTTTGATATGGAGCTGCATCAGATGGATGTTAAAACCGTCTTTCTCAATGGCAATCTTGATGAGGAAGTCTATATGGTTCAGCCTAAGGGTTTTGCAGTGGATGATTCAGATCATCTTGTGTGTAGACTCAAGAAGTCTATCTACGGTCTCAAACAAACTTCTAAGCAGTGGTATCTGAAATTTGACAGTGTTGTGACTTCGTTTGGTTTTATGGAAAACAAAGTGGATCAGTGTATATATCACAAGGTCAGTGGGAGCAAATTCTGTTTTCTCATTCTGATGTGGATGACATCCTGCTTGCAAGCAGTGACCTAGGGATGTTGCATAATACAAAGCAACTTTTATCTAGGGAATTTGACATGAAGGACCTTGGTGAGGCCTCTTTTGTTCTTGGGATTGAGATCCATAAGGATCGTTCTCGCCATTTGTTAAGTCTTTCTCAGAGGGCTTATGTTGATCGTGTTCTGGAGAGGTTCAGTATGCTGGATTGCAAACTTGGGAATGTTCCTGTTCTCAAGGGTGACAAACTAAGTTTGACACAGTGCCCAAAAAATGAAGCTGAGAGGGATGAAATGAAGAAGGTGCCTTATGCTAGCGTACTTGGTAGTATCATGTATGCTCAGGTCTGTACCAGACCGAATATTGCTTTTGTGACAGGACTTCTTGGCAGGTATCAGTCAGATCCTGGTCTTAGCCACTAGGTTGCTGCTAAGAAAGTATTGAGGTACTTAAAGGGGACAAGAGATTATATGCTGACTTACGACACGTTCCGAACTCAAGCTAGTGGGGTATCTGGACTCGACTTTTTGGTGTGAGGATGACAGAAAATCCACATCAGTTATGTTTTCTTGATGGCGGGAGAGCGGTATCATGGAAGAGTAAAAGAGACATTGGTGACCACTTCGACTATGCAGACAGAGTTTGTAGCATGCTATGGGGCTACTACTTAGGCTATTTGGCTCAGAAATCTCATAAAGGAGTTGCCTATTATAGATTTTGTGGATAGATCCATCCAGATATATTATGATAACAGTTCTGCTATGTTGGTTATAAACAACAATAAAGGACTTAGAGGGTCTAAACACATGGAGGTCAAGTATTTGACCATAAAAGAGAGAGTAAAGGAAGGTGACATTACAGTGGAGCATATTGGTACAGATGATATGGTTGCAGATCCCCTAACCAAAGGTCTTCGCCCTTGTGTTTTTGAGAGACATGTCATGAGCATGGGCTTAGTTGCATCATGGGATGTGGTTAGTTAGTGGGAGTTTGTTTTATTTTGCTTCATTGTAATTTAAAGTTTCTTTTCATCTGTATTTTTACCTTATGGTAAACTTTGATTTATATATATATCAGGTGTCATTGCATGCAGTTTCTTTTAAACACATGAGTATTTTATTTATTGACATGATAAATATATTTCTGATTTTAAAGTCTTAAGGAATGTGTTAACCTTAAGCAAGGCTGGGGCATTAAGTTGTTAGCTTAAAGGTATGTCTTGTAACACATAAAGTATAACTCGAGGATTGGCAGAAAATCAACCCGATGCTAATCATGGGGAGAGAAAGATGATTGAAGTAATTGGAAGAACATTATTAATTTTACATAAAATAACAATATAATAAATTATATTATAACACTTATTGTCTTCATATATAATATATTATATAAAGAAATGTGGGTGAAATTTAAAGTTTATAATGTATAAATTTTGTCAATATATATTTATAGTATAACTTAAATCGGTCGGCGGCGGCAAGCTAGCTGAGGCCTCACCCTAACACCGCCTAACTCGGGGCGAGAAATTTCTGCCACGACCCGCCTCGAGGGCCAAATATCTCGGCCCAAACCCTATTCGGGCTCGGGGCGGAGTTCGGCCAACAGGGCCAAACTTGCACCCCTAACTCGAGTTATTTCTGATGAGACATACAAATTCGTTAGAATCACAAAGTTTATTTCTCTAGTGAGCTTGTGCCACTTAAAGAAGAGAAATTTTGGATTGATAAATGGATAATACAGAAGGAATCACTACGTGAGTATTATCTCATTGCCACACTACCATATTGCATCCATGTTAGTAGAGTTGAGGGCTCTCGTGACCATGGAAGGCTCTGTGTCGCTTGATCATAGATGCAGTTACCGTCATGATTCGGTGTCTAAAACTCTATGGGATAGGATTGACTTTCTAATATGACCTCTAGACTAATTTATTTTAAAAATTATGCACATAAAGTTTTCTTAAAGAGTTGTTAGCCTGTGATTTGTTTTGATCAAAACTGTTTTTAAATCCTTTTAAAAATAAAGAATTTAATGTAAGTCCAAGTGGGAGAATGTTAGAATTTTAGTTATAATAAAATTCCATATGGATATAATTAAATCTCTAAACCAGGCTAATTAGGGTTTTGATCTAATAAAGTGGGGTCATTAAGTTATATTAGAAGTCTAATGTGGACTGGCTTAGTGTGGGCCAGATAGATTCCTATTGGGACTGTGATGAGTCAGATCCTATAGGGATTACTATATAAGGAGAGCTAGGTCCCCCCTCTACCCATCACAACTTATTATTCTCAATTGCTATTGAGAAGTGCATTCTTGAAAGAGAGGGAGATATTCAGTGTTCGTCGTCCCTGCGCATTCGGTATTCTCATCAAGCCAGTTATTTTAGGAATAGAAGGGAAGCACCTAAATCTTTGTTCTTTATTTTCCGCTGCAATCATCATCACTATGGATGCGAAACAAGGTCAGCGGTTCTATCCCTATTTTCTATTATTTATTTGATTGTATTCTTGAACGTCCTATGGAGATCCTGGCTCATGAGATTTTGTCCCTATTCGGATCGATTTATTCTAACATTATCAACTTGTAAAAATGTGCTATTCATATATATATTGAATCGCGATTTCTTATGAAGAGTACTGTCTCTCAATTGGGATTTGGAAAAAAATAAAAAAAAAACACTGTAGGTAGAACATTTTACATGGAACAGGTAGAGAATCTTATGTAGTGCCAGTGAAATGTTCAAAGAGGTATTAATATATTCTGCTTTTTGGCAAATTCTCAAGTTGCAATGCTATTATAATGCAACAGTAGATTAATTAGAACTTCTATTCGCTTTGGGACAGAGTACTATTGTATTGCATCTCAAGGATCCACATCCTCTACTTCCTCAGCTCTACTTCCATCGTACTTTCGTGCATCCCTAGCATGCCATGTGTCCTAACAACCATCCAACGGTGATTAATTAAAAAAATTCAAATTTTTTTGAAATTCAGATTACATCTATTTGAACCACTTTAAACCTCAAACCAACTCCATCTAATCGGTTCAAAACAAACCAAACCGAACTTATCTCACTCAAACTAAACACATTTTACTCATTTGCCTAGGGTTTCAAATCGAACGAAAATTCCCTGCAGAACCTCTCTTGGATCCCTCCCTCTCTCACTCATCCCTCTCACAACTCTTCAGTGGCGACGGCGATGACGACGATGACGACATTCTCTCTCTCTCTCACAACTCCAAGGACTCTGAAAATTTTTAGAGGTAGATAAGTTTCGTGTAATCTGAGTTCTGAACAGTAAAAATCTACAAAACACAAGAGCTATTTGGAAAGAAAACAGCGAAGGAAGGCCAAGTCGTGAGCAAATCTGGCTGCTACTGCGATGGCGACGGCGACATCCTCTCTCTCACACTGCTCCTGCTGCTTTCCGGTGTACTCGCCCTAACCTAACTCTCGATCT
Organism: Telopea speciosissima; assembly: GCF_018873765.1. NCBI lineage: Eukaryota > Viridiplantae > Streptophyta > Magnoliopsida > Proteales > Proteaceae > Telopea > Telopea speciosissima. The sequence goes on from NC_057922.1 coordinate 17,995,536, forward strand.
CCCCTGAAACCCCACCCCCAATGAACAATAGTTCTGAGATTATGATTTGAATATTGTAAACACCGATCGGGGCAGAGAAACAAGAACTGGGTTTGAGAGTATAGAGTTTGAATAGGAGGAGATCGACAGCAGATCAAGGAAGGCGATTCACGATTTCTCTGTATCTCTCTGTATGGTATGGGGATTTTTTTTTTTTTTTGGATGAATAAGTATGGGGATTATTAAGAAAGATAAGAGGAGTGATTCTTCTTCTTCAACATCTCCCTGTGCTCATCTCAGAGCTGCATATCACCAATGCTTCAACAGGTCAAATCTCAATCTAAATCTCTCTCTCTCTCTCTGTTTGCAGTTCTTTGATGAATGTTTCTGATATGATAAAGCAGGTGGTACTCTGAGAAATTCTTGAAGGGTCAGTGGGACAAAGAGGAACTCGTATCCGAGTGGCAGAAATACAGAGCTTGCCTTTCTGTATGTGTTTTTTTTTTTTCAAGAAAAAAAATTATATTAGAATGTGTTTGTTCTTCGCTGTAATTGAGAATTGGAATTGTGATTTTTTGTTAATTATATCTCTTCTTATCTTTCGTTCGTTTCACAGCAACATTTTTTAGGATAAACATCTCAGTCGTTTCCTTGGAGCCGAAGCTAATGTCTATACTCCTGAATCCTCCTGACTGACTGACCCTAGATGAGATGATTCTATTTCTACCTAGGCAGCACTGTTGATGAATGATATGCCGCTTCTTCCCAGAAAATATCGCAGGCGTTCCTTCGATTTAATCTGTTTTGCCCTACTTCTTGTTCTTAACTTTTTAGTTTTTTTCTCGGAGTTTTCTTAGCTTTGGAGGAATCTTGGAGGAATCAAGGAAGGAGTAAAGAATCAGGAATGGAGTTCCTTTAATGCCCTTCCTGCCATTGTTAGTCCTGTTGAAACTGATCAAAGTGTATCGAATTAAGCTTGTGAAGCAGCATATTCTGATACTCCAACAAATGTTATTATATAAAAGGATAAATTGATACATGAAACTAGAGGAGGATTAGAAAAATTCTTGTGGAATTTCTTTTGTGGAACTGTAGAACAAAAGATTTAAATGTTATACTGTAATTCTCTTATCCTGTTCAACTATTGAAATGAAATATATCCCAATCTCACGCCACGGTTCAAAATATCAGAATTATATCATGTAACCCAAATCGACCTCAGGCGATCCCTATTCAGGCTGATCCAATCCAGTGAGTTTAGGCCTTTTTCGCCAATTATTTCCAAGATTACTTATGATTTTTTGGCAGAATACGGCCATTTCTCCCCAATTCCGATGAATCGAAACATGAGTCGCTGATGGCAGAATTGAATCTAATGAAATGAAAGAGAGCCATGGAAGGTGTCTGAATTTCCTTCCAGGGACATGAGATGAGTGTGTAAGCTAGGATAAGAAATGGGACTTTCATTATTTCATTGTTTGAACCACCCAAGTAAAACAGAGATTTCACAATTTCATAATGGCAGTTACCAGGTATTCTGGTTATTCCTGCATCACAAATCACTCTGGGGTAGGTAGCATGAAATATCTTTTGACATGGTTTCAACAAAACAATGATTTTTTCAAAGCTGTGGTATTTTGTATCTCAGTCGCCCAACTAAAACAGAGATAGAAGAGGGCAGTGTGAGTGTATGAGACGCCCTTCATTTCTTCTTGAATAGGAAATGTGCAACCATCCATTCTTCTCCGTTGTTATAACCGAAAAGCTCTGCCACTGAGATGAAGAATGTCCGCCAGTATGCAGTCCACTTAACAGCTGAATCTTTGCCATAAGTTGACTCCATTATTGGACTGATAGAAGTCATGTTCTGGTCCATTCTCAAGCCACTCCTCACTGCAAGACATCATGGCATTAGCTATACTTTTAAAAAATTGGATAGCAACAATATTTGAGAACCTGAATGGAGATTTCAACCTATTGCACTGTTAGATTGAATGGTCCAATTCAATCATTAATAAAAAATCTCTCTTCTGTTAAAAGGACTAATGCATAGGTTTTGTAGAGTTCATTGTCCTTGTAAAATTAAAAAAGTTGGATTAGATATCATACCAATGAATCACTTGACAGTTCAACTAGGACACCCAAAAAGTGCAGAACTGATAGCAAGTTGTGAGAATTCAAATAGGAAATCGATTAGGGATTTGAGTTGAACATTTAGCAGTAAAAGGGTATTCAAAACATCAAATGAAATAGATTTTGAAAGTTAAGTTAGAAGGTTGAGTTGAACTAGGAAAACCAGACCGTTTACTATAACTTGGAGTTCAGAACAGAAACTGAAACTAGAAAACTAGAAAGGCAAATCGAAATCAGAATATTGCAGAATTTTAACCAATAATCAGACTTTAAGACATTAACCAATTATCAATTTGAAACAAGACAGAAGAATAAAACCACAAGAGAAGAAGTTGAGATATTATAAAAAGAGAGATGGGTTAAAGACAGAACAGCAAACTAGATTAGGAATCCAATCAATTTGTAGGCTTAGAATCCACAAGTGTGGTCTGCAACCACAGAACCAGAACTAAATCCACAGTACTTGAAGAAAACTTCAATAATATTACTCATAAATTCATGTCTGAGGTCATAGGCCACTACATCTATATATATAGAATTCATAAACTGAATCTTTTAACAGTCCTAAACTTCAGTAATGTTACTCATCAATCCAAGTTGTTTTATTTGGACTGTTTTTTTTGCTAAACTTCGAAAATCATGTTCTCTTTTTTTTCTCATAAAATGGCTGAAATTTTCACTAGGAAGCCTTGAGACCATGAAATGTTAAGCCTTAAACCAAGAAATCTGAACTAAAACCATTAAACTGTTAATTGGATCACACACCAACCCCTTCAACCTTGATCAAACACAAGGCAATCTTCTAGTTGCAGAAGACAAACAACAGCAGCAGCTTTAATTTTCAGAATCGTGAGGTAAGAAAGAGACCCCCATACATAGCTTTATTAAATAGGCCAATAGGCCAACAAATCAAAGTCTGATTAGAGGTACGAAACCCCCTAGCTGATTTCACTTACAAGACACAACCTCCTCACATGCATGTAAGAAGTGTAGACCCAAGCAACTAACTATTGCTAACTTAAAACTTAGAATTAGAATAATTGCCAACTTAAAACTTAGAATTAGACTAACTTAAATTGAACCTGGTTCAATTAAACTAAACCAAGACAAAAACATAATAAATAAACCAAGTATGAAAGCACATTAGGCCATGGATTGGCCCCCTCTCTTGGACTTTTTCCTTCGTGAGTATGTCTTCAGATTCGCATCATCTTACCATTGTGGCGAGATCCGCCCTCTAAGCATTTCAATTTGTAAATGGAGTATTTGAGAGGAGGATAACAGAATATTCAGAGAGATTAGATGCCGTCCAATATTCAAATATTTGTAACACTATTGTCATGGTCACTTGCTGATCTTTTTTCCTGCAATTTTTTTAACAAAAAGGATAGCCCAACAACCAGGCAAGGCCTTCCTCTCTATTTACCACAACTATAACAAAGAAGAAATGATAATAATAATAAGAAGAAGGGGAAGGATTTTGTGTATGATTGCCCTTGGCAATCATGCGGTTCGTCCTATAGGAGGGATGAGTTTTGCTGGAAAGCCAGGTCCATTGATGACAAACATGCAGATGAGTCTCAGCCTATGGATCCTTCAGAGCACAGTAAGGAAAAGAGCATAACTGTACTTTATGAATTTCTATTCTAATATTGCTCTGAATGAGGAATTGAAGACCACCACTTTCAAAAATATTTTCATAGTTCAAAATCTTGTTTCGGTAGGCCATTTCAGTAAAGATAGAAATGAGCAAAATATCGAAATCTATCGAAACAATGTATATTTTCCATCAGTTTCACTTGGCCATTTTGGGGGGCAAACGATTGAAATGAGTGATATTCTCAATCGAAATGCCTTAATTTTAAAAATGATACAAAAAGGGGATTTCTTAAACCAAAATGAGCGAATTTCTGGCCAAAATGAGCAAAACGAGCAATTTTTTGGTGAAAACAAGAGTAACAGAGAAAAAACTCAAAATACCTCGTATCAACAGTTGGAGACCTGGACTTGCTCCTCCAACTGCTAGCCTCCACTGTTCCTCCTTCGAATCAGGTAAGCGTTAGCTCCCGGACTCTCTCTTTCTCCGTTGTGTTCGTCTACAAACCCTAGTACCGAAGCCAATAGTTCACCAAGATCAGAGGATTTAGAAGACGAATGCAGCAAAAAAAACTCAGAGCAATGCCTCACCAAAATCAGAAGTTAGCAGGTGTCCTCTTCTTGCTAAAGAGAGTAATGATGCGGCTCAAGCTCCGTCAAGGGTGAGTAAGAGAGGAGATCGAGATTTAGGGTAGGGCGAGTACATCGGAAAGCAGTAGGAGCAGCAGTAGCAGGGTGAGAGAGAGGATGTCGCCGTCGCCGTCGCAGTAGCAGCCAGATTTGCTCACGGCCTTCCTTCGCTGGTTTTCTGGATTTTTAATGTTCAGAACTCAGATTACACGAAACTTATCTACCTCATCAAAGCTACAGAGTCCTTGGAGTTGTGAGAGAGAGAATGTCGCCGTCGTCGTCGTCGTCGCCACTGAGGAGTTGTGAGAGGGATGAGTGAGAGAGCTAGGGATTCAAGAGAGGGGATTCAAGAGAGGTTCTGGGAAATGTTCGTTCGATCTGAAACCCGAGTGAAATGTGTTTAGTTTGATGGGAGATAAGTTCGATTTGGTTTGTTTTGAGCCGGTCAGATGGGTTGGTTTGAGGTTTAAAGTGGTTCAAATAGATGTACTCTGGATTTCAAAAAAAATTGAATTTTTAAATAATCATCGTTGGATGGTTGTTAGGACACGTGGCACGCTAGGAGCGCATGAAAGTAGGATGGAAGTAGAGCTGAGGAAGTAGAGGATGTGGATCCGCATCTCAATGCTTTTAGGATTGTGGATTTTAAATGGTTGACTGATACATATCTGCAGGCATTGGCCATTGTTCATGTTTTTAATGATTATTCACCTCACTTATTTGTCTTTGCAAGTACATATAGAGATTCGATCCATCAAAATGGACAATATTAAGAGAAGAATTCTACAATTTATTGTTCAATATGAAATTAAAGAGCTTGTAATTTTACAGTGCAATATTCGGCATGGGATCATAGAGCTTGTCATAGTAAACAAGCATTATTCAAAGTTTAGAGATGGATCTTGTTTCATTTTAGAAAACCTTGTACGAGGATGTTCTGGAAACATTTACAAGGATTATCATTTTTTGGAAATCGTAAACATTTAATTGTATTGTTTATTTTCGATTGAAATGAAAAAGCTCCTAGTATATGTTTAAAGTTTTATAAGTAAAATATATATAGTCTTACAAGGAACAGAGAAAAAGAACAAAAAAATATGAGTAAAAAAAAAAACAATTCAATTGGGGATCTAAAGCACATAGGAAGGGGTGACTTCATCAATATTGAGGATTAGATTCCAATGATCTTACGCACTATAGCGTAATGTAGCTAAATCGTAACTAATCTTTAACCAGATCGTGACCCTATGGAATGGGAGAAGGAGGGAGGGGGGAGGGAAGATTTGATTGCAATTGAACTGGTTATGATAATGAACTATAAGAAGACCTATTTATTCACACACCTACTCTTTTTTTGATCGTTAATTTAGAACTTATTTTTTCTTCTCACATCATCTACCAACATCAGTATAAGAAGTAGCAATATACGATTCATTCCTTCCATCTGTGGCTAATACTCTTTCTTCTTCCTTGACCAACATTGGTACGAAGAAAATAGTATGCAATCGCTAGCTCTCGGTTATCAACCACCTCTAAAAGATAAGAGAAAAGTTTTAGAGGCGGTTAAAACACCTCTCATATAAACGAGCAAAAGTATCAAAGGCGGTCGTAAATTGCCTCTAATATTAACGTAAACCACTTTTAAAAGAGTTTTTTGCTACTCAATGATAATTGCTTGTGCAACCCTATATATAGAATTTTATCATGAAGCAGCATTAAACAAATGATTGATAGTTTGAAGAATATAGTCGTGAAGACTCAAGTATCATTGATAATAGCCATGGCAATGAGGTAAATATAGAGGGTTGTGGCTAACCTTCTTTGTTACTCTGCAGCAACAATGTGCATGGGGACAAGTTAGACAAAATATTGCTAATGTGATGGAACAAGATTCAACGGGTTTATGGAGGCCCATATTTCTATGACTAGCAGTGTATTATATGTCCTTTTATGAATTTAAACATAAATTAATGTAGGCTAATTGCTAAGATGGGAACCTATGTAATCATTGATATTATTGATATGTAATTACAATTTCTTTTAATGAGAAACATAATTATATTAACTAAATAGAAAGGACATCACAAACATTGTCCTTAACACATAAACTAACCTTATCAATTCTAGCTCTAGCTGATAAGTTATGAGCTATTGAAATTCTATCCTGATTTTGTTTCGTATAATAGAACTTGGAGATAAACTTGGTAAAATTCCTTATATGCCACAAAATAGTAAATATTTCCCATAATCATTCCTAATTTCCTTCCATCAACCAATCCACTAAGCTCTTACAATCTCAATCCAGACAATGATGACTAAGGCACCGAGCTCTTTAGCTCTTTGTAATCCATTGAAGATGGCTCTTGTCTTGGACTCTTGTGCCCTTTTTGCAAAACCAAAATCCATCGTTACAGTGATAATACAATTCTCACGAACACAAATGATTGCACATCCAACCTCATTAGATTATTTAAACAAAACTTCCATCACCAATGATTGTAAACACATTAAGTTTAAATAGAGAAGAATAATAAGAAAGACTCGGACTATTGTTTGTCACTATTAGGAACCTTATTGCAACTATGGTTAAACTCCCATAATCAAAATCCTTTAGCCATCTCTCGTTATTTTTTAAAATTATTCCTGGATTGGGCTTAGAAGAAGAAATAATACATTGGTTCTTGGTAGTCCAAATAAAGTAGCACGTAATAGCAAAAATAGATAAGAGATTACATTTGGCTTTTTTACATCAATCTATAGATTTTTTTTAAAAATTTATCAAAAAGAGATAATAAGGAGGGAGCTGTTGAAAACTCAGTTCTTAACCCCAATAGGTCTACAGCCCAAATTGACTTTGACAAAAAGGCAAGATATAAAAACATGCTAAATGGATTCTCAATTTTCACTACACAAAACACAAGAGTTATCAATGGATAAAAAGCGATACAACTTATCCTTTGTTGATTAAATGCGAACATAAAGCCACCCAAGATTGATTAAGAGCTTTCATTGTGAATGGAATTCAATCTAAATCCCATACCTCAAAGATATTTGGGTTTGCAACAATCCTTCTAAGGAATTAAATTCAATTTCTTCTTATTGTTACCTTCAACATGCCAAAATTTGGCATTAAGAGAATCTAATGTAAGACAAATATTCATTGGAAACAAAAAAACAAGACATTAAGTACGTAGGTACAGACCTCAAAACAGGTTTAATGAGAGTTGAACGGCCAACTTGAGATAATAGAGGAATTCCCAATTAGCAAGGTTAGATTGGATCCTAATCACAATAGAAGATAAAAGTCTACTCTTATTCCTATCTCCCAATAAAGGGAACCAAGGTAAAGGAAGGCAGAAGACATTTCTTTCATACAGAGCTGAGTGTTGATCTATGTTTTGAGGCTGGTAGGGGTATTTTTGCTAAAGAAAAACATCACTTTTACTAGTATTGATTTGCTAGCCCGAGAAATCATAAAAAAAGGTTAAAATGGCCTAGATGATGAGTACATCATCCCAATTAGCACGACAGAACACAAAAGTGTAATATGCAAAAAGTAAATTAGACACTTCGGGGACTGATCTAGCAATCTTAATGCCTCTAAACATGTCCAACTCCCTGTAAACAAACATTAAATGCGAAAAACCCTCAATGACTAAAATAAATAAAAAAGAACTTAAGGGACACCCTTGACAAATACCCCTAAAAGGTTTAAAAAATTTTAAAGCAAAGCTTTTAATCTTGATAGAATAAGAGATAGAGAAAATTAGATAACTAATTAAATCACACCAATGTTCACAAAAACCCAGGAGGCCCCGAACATAACCCCATTCAAGCTTGTCATAGGTTGAAGGAAATTAATTACATTTTTTTTACATGTCCATATAACATATATCCATAGAGTGAGTTTCAGTTCAAATGTGTTTTCCTACGTCATAAAATATAAAGTTCTTGAAAATTGGTGTTAGATCCGAAGGATTGAATCCCACTTTCATCAAGTGGTTGAGTTGAGGAATTAAAGAGTGGAGAAGTTGTAAGTAGAAAGAATTGAAATAATAATAATAATAATAATAATAGATTAAGAAATCTAACAAAGGAAATATAAAAAATGCATAACAAACACAGCCTATCGTAAAACGTGGAATGGGTTAGATGGTACATGCCATAATGGACCGTGTTCTCTAGCACAATCCAAGGCCCAATAACGAGAATGAATATCAAACTCTGTTCTTATCACATTAGAATGTCTTCTAGGCCTATAATGCATTCTGAGAATGCATACCAAACACAGACTTAGACTTATGCATTGTTTGGTATGCATTATTGGAATGCATTCTAAGTCGATTATACATTCTCAGGCGATAAAAACAGTTCTAATCTGGATTATCAATCCATCTATTTTATCCAATCATGATACTTAAAAACCTTGTGATCAACCTATCAACATGCTCAGAACCAACCTATTACAATTATTATCCAAACATAATGGTGAATTTTGAAGGGATTTGATTCATTAGATTCGAGTCTGGATCAACTCAACTCCCTATGTGAGAAGATTTGACGTATGGTTTCGTGACGACATGTGTCCTTTTTTCCCCATCAGATCTGATCCCTTAGATTTTATTTAAGAGATAAATATGGGTTTCTTACATTAGGATCCACCAATTCCTCCCCCCTTTGCCCCCAAAGGACCCCAATCTAACCCTGTTCCTCCACAGCTTAAGTCCTGCACTCCTGCAACAACTTTAGGACCAATTCCTTCCTTGGCCCCAAAGGACCCCAATCTAACCCTGTTCCTTCACAGCCCAAGTCCTGCACTCCTTCTCAGTGGTACTAATCTTAGTTAGTAAGTACGCGTATAATACGCGTATTATACGCGTACCCAAATTTTTGAACGCATAATACTCCCGTCCCCGCACTTTCCCGTATTTTTATAAAAAAACGCGTTTTTTAATCGATCGCGTATTATACTCGTATAATTCGGGTATTATACGTTTTATACTTTTTAAATTTTACTCTAATGTTTTAAAAAAAAAAAAAAAAAAAAAAAACCCCCAAAGATTAGAATTTTTCACAATTTCACTTTCTCTTCTTTTGTGATTTGCGTTTTCACTCCAAAGTCCAACCTAGAAGGCAACAGCGGCGCAGCCCCTCCATCTCCGTTCAACACTGCTATCGTCAAAGCTTCAACGGCAACAACATCGGCGGCAGCGTGGCGACGGCAAGCATGACGGCAGAAGGCGACAGCGTGGCGGCAGCAGGCGGCAGAGGCGATGGCGCAGCGGCGGCAGCGGCGGCGTTTCTCCTTGTTTATTTCTTCTTCCATTGTTGTTCTTCGGAAGAACTTCTTCCACTGTGGTTAGTATCCCTTTCTCTATTTCGTATTGTTTGCTAATCAAACGAAAAATCACAAGTTCCAACTGCATCTCCATGGAAAATAGAAACGGGAAACCTTTTTTATTTTCGTTTCTCACCCCAATCCACGTTCACCTATCCTCTGTTTCACTCTTATCTACAAGGATTAATTAATTTGGTAAACAGCAAGTTTCCTATTTTTTCCCTATTCTCATTTGTAGTTAATCACATAATTTTTCCTTTTTTTTTAGCTTCAGTTGTTGTGTTCTCGTTTTAAGATGCCTTGCAGGTCTCCTTATTTCTGTTTTATTCTTATTCTCATTGTCTGAAATTGGAATTTTGTGGAAATCTAACCTCAACTTCACTTTTGGTTGAAAATTCTCACATTTTCCACTATGGTTCAACCAAAAAAAAAAAAACCTTCTCCACTATGGGGTGTGGGTCTCTCTCGTTTAGAGATTACTTTATTGATATTTTGATATTTTAAGTGCTAATCTTAGAGATGTAATATAAGATATTATATTATTGTGTTTATTTTAGTTTATAAAATCATGATATTATTTTGTTTATTAGGTGGTTCCGTTCCCGTTCAATTGCCGTTCCCGAACTTACTAACTAAGGTACTAATGCTATAGCTATTTCCTCCACCATACATGACACACCTCTATATGCCCATATCCCAACCCAAGACCCAAATCCAAACCCGAGAGTTCCAAAAGCTTTTGACTTCTTAAGGAAGATAAGTATATATATATATAAGCCATACTTTATAGTTGTAATAATAGCAAATCTCTCATTAACCCAATCATCACACAAGAAAGACAACCGTTGCGCCCTACAACTAAAACATCTCTCCTCTAATTCAGACAAGGTCAAACCAAAACCTAAACCCAAGGCCCCCACCACCACCACTTCCACAGGCCCACCCTATACAAACAGAAGCAGCCGGCACGACCTACACCGTGCGACGCGGTTTACAGTTTATTAATAACCTTAAAACCTCCACAACACAAATTAAACAAAAAAATACCCAGAAAACCCACTTAGTGGTAGACTTGTTATTCCACTCAAAGTTCTTGAATGAATCTTAAATTCTGAATCTAATCCATTAATATCATTATCTATCTCTCTCCTCTGTTTTTTTTTTGATAAAGATCTCTCTCCTCTGTCTCTCATCTGTCTTTCACTTTCTAAACTCTTAAAATAGCAAACTCCATTAACGCCACCTTACCCGTTTTTTGATTATCCCTCCAAATGGTAGGGCTGACAGTAGTTGTAGGAGATGAACCCGGGACTTGACCGATGCGTTGAAGCCTTGAAATCTAAAAAAAAGAAAAAAAGAAAAAAGGAAAATTTAAAATTTATTAAAAAATAAAAAATTAAAGAAAAAATAACAGAAAAATCTGAGGGAAAAAATCATTCACAAACGTTTGTTTGTTCATTGGTTCGAAAAGAAAAAGCCACTTCTTGGTTCCATTGCACTTTTTGCTTTCCCGTTAATCAAAACAGCAAAATTTGTACGACCCAGAAAAAAATAAACAAAACGCTTGAGTTGAGATACCCAGAGACCCAATTCGCAGAGCAAACGCAGAATGAAATACTGAAACAACATTCAATGCAAGCTGGAAAGAGAGAGAAGGAAGGGAGAGATTTACAGCAGAGTTTGATTCTTTCATGAACGTTGCATTGTTAGAATCTATCTCTGAATTGGGTTTCCTCCTCTGATGTCGTCCACGGCTTTTCTGTGTTCTTCGATGTGGGTGATAGGAGAAGGGATTCTGTGAATGAAATGACGATGTGAGGAGAAGCAGCGAAGTGAGTATTTGTAAGAATGAGCAAAGAAGGCGGTGGCGTGACGAAAGCCTGGGAAGCAACGGTTAGGAAGTCACAAGCGGCTGTGAGAAGGCGAGGGACGAGCTTTTTCACAGCAATGTCAGTAGCCCATGTCGACGACGACGACGGAGGTGATGGCGCCCCCGGCGAGGTCTACCACGCAGAGCGAGTCCTCTCCAATGGCGACTTCTACACAGGCCAGTGGTTAGAGAACGTCCCTCACGGCCATGGCAAATACTTATGGACCGATGGGTGCATGTACGTTGGCGAATGGTGCAGAGGCAAAACCATGGGCAAGGGCAAATTCAGTTGGCCTTCAGGGGCTACCTATGAAGGCGAATTCAAGGGCGGTTACATGGATGGTAAAGGCACCTACACGGGCTCAAGCGGTGACACCTATAGAGGTTCATGGGTCATGAACCTCAAGCATGGCCAAGGCACCAAGCATTACGCCAATGGCGATTACTATGATGGTGAGTGGCGCCGTGGCCAACAAGATGGGCATGGCAGGTATCAATGGAAGAATGGCAACCATTATATTGGACAGTGGAAGAATGGTGTGATTTATGGCAATGGAACTCTGATTTGGGCTAATGGGAATCGATATGATGGGTTTTGGGAAGATAGCTTGCCTAAAGGGAATGGTACTTTTAGGTGGATCGATGGGAGCTTCTATGTGGGTACATGGAGTAAGGACCCGAAAGAACAGAACGGGACTTATTATCCTTCCGCAGCCTCACCGACCGGGAATTTCGATTGGGATCCTCAGAATGTGTTTTCTGTTGATTTGAGTGATTGTAAGATTTGTCCTGGTGAGAAGGTTTCGATTTTACCCTCCCAGAAGGTGCTGAATTGGGCTGGAATTGAGGCGGATCTCTTGCAGAAGCAGCCGACATGGAAGTTAAAAAATGTCGATGCCGGAGGAAAGCCAAGGAGGATGTCCGTCGATGGCAGGATCAATAATGTCGGCGGAGATAAGGGGTTTGATAGGTTCTGTATTTGGGAATCAGATGGGGACATTACTTGTGATATTATTGATGCAAATCAGATGGGAGGGAGAGAAGTGGAGGATGGGTTGGGGGCTCTCCAGCTTGAAGATACAGAGACCTGGGGAACAAAGGTACAGACTCCGAGGTTGCTACCCAGGGAAATGAAGAAGCAGGGTCAGACAATTTCTAAGGGGCATAAGAATTATGAGCTCATGCTCAATCTGCAGTTGGGGATCAGGTATTAACTGATCCAGTAACCCTTTTTTTTTCTGTCCTTTTCAGAGAAACCTCTGTTCCCTGTTCTGTTATTCTTCTTCTGTTTTTACTCACCCTTTTGTTTTAATTTTTATTTATTTTGTTATATTGTATGCTTTGATTTCTGTTGTCTTTCTGTTTTTCGTTTGTTTTAGGACTGTTTTGGGCCTATAATATTTTTAAAGAGGATTTTTAGCGGAGGTTGATGGAATAGCTGAAACCCATCATCAATAAGATTTCCTTTCTTATATGCTGACCAAATGGTTCAGTTTGTTTGCGGAATATAATCCTGTGGCCTGCGGGTTGTGGAAGACCTAGTGCGAACAGTAGAGGAAAGACTTGGAACTATTCAGTCAATTCATTCCCCTGTTTCCAAACTCAATGATTGAATACATGCCATCAGTCTGATGTCCTTTTTCTTTTCTTTGAATCATGAAATCATCAATTACTGGATAAAATTACATACTATGAATTTCTATTGTTCTCTTTTATTTTCCTTCCCCATGTTGTTTTCTTCCTTCATGTTGGCATTGGAAGTATTCGTTGCTCTTGTTCCCTTGTTCACATATATGAGACAAGTCATTGGAATGCCTTATCTGATCCTTCCGCCATTTCCCTTGTTTTCTCTCATTTGCTAATCAAAGGGAATAGTGCTTTCACTAGTAGAATGTTTTGGTTTTTTCACTTCATCGGCTTTTGGAAAAGATTGTAATCATTCTACTGTTAATGGAACAGTTTCTGTTTATATTCTTAGTCCTCCTTATTATGGATACAATATCACAAGAACTAACAAGGGTGGCTATAATTTCTTTAAGCTGCTAGTAATATGTTTAGATCAATACAGTCCAGAACTTTATATGACAGAAATTTTGGAGGTTTTCCTGCATCACCAGCCTCCCATCTATTAATTTGGTTTTAGTTCTGAGAAAATTTGATAATTTTCAGCATTTCTGCTCTTTGACATAATATCTTGAGATCAAAATTCTATCTCCTGATGCCAAGTTTTTAACCTGCTAATAGGTAAAAACAATTTTATTACTTATCACATCTCCACCATTCAAGTGGTACTCCAGTTTTCAGGCTGTTCCAATCCCAAGTTCTTGCTAGGAGTTGGTTAAGTCGAGATTCTTCTGAGACGTCCTTCCTTGCGTTGTCACTTTAGTAACCAGAGCTGCTTGTAGACTTTATGTAGAGCCCAGCCATACCACATAGCTTGACAGCAGATAAGGCAGATGGAAAGTCACTGGAGGACCAACCACTTTAACAAGTTTGAAGGATTTACCATTTTCATTTTGAAGCTTTTTTTTTTTTGGGGGGGGGGGGGTGGAGAAATATACTTGAAGAGGAATTCAAAAATTTTTCATTTTCGTTCTCAGATCCTCTAATGATCCTATTTGTTTATATCTGATGCCTCTGCTTGCTTTCTCATTTGATCACTCTCTGTATAACATGTAATGTGATTGAACAGGCATTCCGTGGGAAAACCTGCACCAGCTACATCCCTTGATCTGAAAGCTTCAGCATTTGACCCCAAGGAAAAAGTCTGGACAAAGTTCCCTACTGAGGGAAGCAAACAGACGCCGCCACACCAATCTTGTGAATTCAAATGGAAGGATTATTGTCCTTTGGTTTTCCGGTAGGCCCGGACATTTATATTTCTTGTTGGAACTACTTGATCATCATTTAAATGTGGAGACTTGAGGTTGATGTTCTTGCCATTAATTATTAAAGTATTTATAATAATTTGTGCTCAGGACTCTGCGAAAGTTGTTTAAGGTGGATGCAGCTGATTATATGCTATCTATATGTGGAAATGATGCACTCCGGGAGCTTTCATCTCCTGGTAAAAGTGGAAGCTTCTTTTATTTGACCAATGATGACCGTTACATGATAAAGACAATGAAGAAGTCAGAAGTAAAGGTGTGCTCTCCATTTTGTGGCTTATTTCTTGCTTCAAACCAAGAATGATAAGCACTGAACTGAGACTGCTGTTTCATTTACTGTTATGATACAGGTACTTCTAAGGATGCTTCCAGCCTACTATAATCATTTTCGGGCTTTTGAAAATACTTTAGTTACCAAATTTTTTGGTTTGCATTGTGTAAAATTAACTGGGGCTACTCAGAAGAAGGTAAGAACATGGATAAGAAATCCTGGCTTTGAGTCTAGTTCTTTTTCTGAGATTTGGAATTTCCTGCTGCTAACATCTTGTAAACATATAAATGGCTATTGAACCAGGTTCGCTTTGTTATAATGGGAAATCTTTTCTGTTCTGAGTACCCCATTCACAGGCGCTTTGACTTGAAAGGGTCGTCCCATGGCCGTATAACAGATAAACCTGAAGCAGAGATTGATGCAAATACAACTCTCAAGGACCTGGATCTTAACTTTATATTTCGACTGCAGAAAGCATGGTACCAAGAACTTCACAGGTGAATTCAGGATCACGTGACCTCTACGATCCCTTAATATTTCGTGATTCAATGGTTATTTTTTTTTCCATATATTTTTTTCTTTTGCCTTAAAACTCTGCTCATTGCAGGCAAGTGGATCGGGACTGTGAGTTTCTTGAACAGGAAAGGATTATGGATTACAGTCTCTTGGTGGGCCTTCACTTCAGAGATACAACATCATACACTAGGGACCAAGCAAATGAGGGTCGTCTCTCTGGAGTTCGAACCCCTACTGGTTATTTTCTATCCCATGCAATATCAGTGTCCTAAATCTCAGTTCAATCTTCTGCTCAACAGAGGATAAACTTTTTAACCTTTTCTTACAGGTAATGGTGACACTGATGGTGAGTCTGCAGTTCCCCGTCTTTCGAGAGTAGACATGGATCAGCTTCTCCTTGATCCCAGCCGGTACAATTTATTTACATAGGACCTTTATTTAGTCCAAACCTTTTTTTCCTCTTCTTTGGGGTGTACTCGTTTTAATTTTCTCCTTACAAACACTATGTTTATATTGAGTCCTGTCAGGTGGGCAACCATCAGATTGGGTTTGAACATGCCAGCAAGGGTTGAACAGACTAAAAGAAGTGATTTTGAAACTCTGGTTGGAGAGCCAACAGGAGAGTTCTATGATGTGATCTTGTACTTTGGTATCATCGACATACTACAAGACTATGATATCAGCAAGAAGCTTGAGCATGCATACAAATCCTTCCAGTATGATCCAACCTCAATATCAGCTGTTGATCCACGACTATATTCAAAACGCTTCCGTGATTTTATATTCAAAATATTCACAGAAGATACTTGAAGAGTCGGCTTAAAGCAGCTTGCAAACTTTGCATATGTATTGATTCGGTGCCTCATTTTACCAGCCGGGGCATGCCAAGTGCTTGTGCTTGAGGGTCAATGTATAGTCAGTCTTATTGGCAATGCGCTCACCGCCCAAAAGGTTGCCATTGTGGCCATTGACATGGCCCTTGGAGGATCAGTTGTGGCTGCCAGAGTTGCATGCTGGATAATTTGTCATTGCTTCTGTCCATCACTCCCTCTATATTATTCTGGTATGTAGTATGTTTTGGTAAAGGTATAGACTAACTTCATAACCTGGAAATGTGCAAGTCAATTCAAATTGTAAATGAATATCCCTGAGGGTAAACTTGTACCGGGAGGAATTCTTTTTGTACCAAATTTTTTGTTTTGGTCTCAGAAGATGTAGAGGAGTCTCTGGGATTTTGCACTCAATAAAAATGTACAGAGGAGAATTGGAATTGAACTCTTTCTTTTTGCCACTGCAACCATGTATTTCTCTTTGTTGAAGTGTTTTCTGGATCAAAATCAACCAGTAGTTGTTGACAAAATCAATTGGTGATGAATTGTATGGCTTCATGCCTGATAGTGGTGAATTGATGAGGATAGAGGAAATTTGGTCATAGCTCATGTATGATTGTAAAATTACATCTGTAGACGATATCTATGGTATTATTCCACCCCTACGCAGTCTGATGGCTGGGGAAATTTTCAAGGGTGAACATTCAAAATTTCAACTACTTCAAGAACACCCCCCTCCCCCCCTTTACCTGTGAATAAGTCTGAACTGCAAATTGGAAAATTAATGGTGTCAAGAATGGATTTGACATGGTTACATTTAGATGGGAATTCAACAAGGGGTGGGGTGGGGTGGGACGGGGTGGGACGGGGTGGGGTGAGGGATTTGAATGCTTGTGCAGGATGTAGAAAATCAATATTGAGCAGGTATTAAATTGCTTGATTCCATTCTCTGGGAAAGTGAATGACTTTCCTATCCATGAAAGGTATATAGGCAGAAGGATGGAATTTGATTGCAGAGTTCATTGAAGGTCAACTCATGGAGAAAGTGAATGTTCATTGAATGTGGAGTGTGGACTGGAATTGACTGCAGTTGAAGAAGAAAAAGAGGCAATCAGAAGGACGGCTAAGCAGAAGACAGTAAGGTACCCAAAAGTGCTTTAGAAGTGAAACAATCAATCAATGTGCATGAAAAAACAGACACACACACAGACAGAGAGAGTGTTCATTCATTAACTACATATTGCCCATAATTGTACTGAGAATCGTGGATGGAGATTCGCAAGTTCGGTGTTCGTTCGAAAGAGGGACTGAATGAATGACACCATAACAAAAAATGGAAGGCAAGATGGGTCTCTACTTTTCTCCATCCATTTCTTTTATCTGCAAATCTCTGTAGTACCATGGAACCATTAATGCCAGGACCCCACACACACACATACCAACACAGAGAGAGAGATGGGCTATGAGCCTGAGGGGCTAATGGCCCTAATGGGTATATATCATTATTACATATAGAGAGGAAAGCACAATGGACTGGGGGGTAATCAATGAAAGAGAAACTAATGGCTGTAAGGGTAATGCTGTCTGCCCATACTGGTTTTTGAAAACTGAGTAGTAGGGTTCTCAGCTTTTGGTTGTGGGGCCTTGTGGCCATGGTTGATCATGGAGTTGACTAGACATACCCAGAACAAACTGGCACCTAGCTCCACGTTAGGGGCCGTTGCTGCAACCTAGGGGTCTCAAAATATGGTCCGCATCGTTAGGCAGGACCTAGTTAGCAAAAGCGCATTTCAAAAGAGTTTTTTCTGTTTTAACTTTTAAATGTGTATCTGTTTTTTTTTTCTTCAATCTTAAACATCTTTTACATACGGGCAAAAAACGGCAAACGATACGCTTTAAACGCATTTAAAACAGGTTTCTGTGTTTTTTTAGACCTTAGATTTGTTGAACATTAGTTTACTTAATTGATCATATATCTGTCTCCTGAATTTTGATCGATCTCGTTCATTCACCGGCATAAAGATGATTTGAAGGATTACATTTCTCATGATATCACCTTCAAATCAAGATCAATATAATGATCTAGAAATTGAACTACAAACTAATGTATCTACTAAAAAAAGTTTCTAAAGTGATGGTTCTTATTTATCAAAAAAACAAAAAAAAAGTGATGGTTCCTAACTCCAATTAAACATGCATCAATTCATGATTATGTTGGGTGTATTGGCAACACCATAATCAAGCCACATTAACTTTGAACATTATGACATATGAATTGAGAATTAATAATGGATGATATTAGATGACATAACTTACAATGAGTTGTGGAATATATATATATAGATAAATTTTGGATGTTATAGTTGTTTTGAGCATTAGAAACATGTATTTCAAATAGAAATTCCTCGATTTATGTGAGAATAGACTGAATAGTGTCATTTTTTTGAAAGATAAATGTTTAAAACTCGTTTCATTCGTTTTTCGTTTTTTATCATCCTTTGTTTTCTTGACCATTTTATTTGACCATCTATCTGCAAATTTTTACAATTTAAAACATAGTACCACCGATTTCCAATTTTTCTTTTTTATTCCCGTTTTTGCTAACTATGAACCGGATTGGCCTCTACCAAAACAGCATAGCCCGCTTAGCCTTAATATGAACTGAACCGATTACACTAGATCCATGTATGACCTATGAGGGCTGATTAGTTAAACAGTGTTGTCATGGAATAGGCGTATAGAGTCTTAAAGTGGTGGGGACCAAAAAGACCCGATTAGGACCCACCAATTGACACCCTAGTGCAACTTCTCTCACTCTATAGTCTCTATACCGAGTAGAAGTGGAACCAAATACGTGATCGGCTTCAACCGAATCCGAATATGAATCCGAATCCAATCTAAAATGAATTGGAAATTGCAATTGACTAGACAGAGTCCTTGGTTATGGAATCGGGAAGAAAAAGGTAAATATTGTCACATATTTTTTTATTTTTAATTTTTTTTAAAAAAATTCAAAAACCCTATAGATCTAGCTGCAAGAGGTGAGTAATTGATAAAATATTTTTTTACTAATTAATAGAAAAGAAAAAATGAAAATAGAAAAAATAAAATAATAAAAACAAAAAGAATATTCATGGCTAATTCGAATTGGCCGATTCAATGACCTATCATGGTGTTCTAAGTTCTAACATTCGTGCAGATGATCCCATCTCTGGTTTAGATGATAATGGGAAACCACTACTCTGGAAATTTAAGTGATATGATCTTTGGATTACTACTTTATTTTACACACATCTGCATAGCTTTTCTGATCCTTAAAATCTAAGTTAATATATCAACATCCATTAACAAAGATTTCAAAGAAGTGGATTTTTTAAATGAATTTATGAAATAAATAATAATAATAAATAGGGAGAGGGTTGAGACCATTTTTGGTTTCAAAGTGGAAAGGTTTTGGTAATCAAATTTTAATTATGGTCTACTTTAAACATTGGAATAAAGAGGTTTTTGAAAATTTATTTCATTTAAAAGATTCACTAGCTTTCTAAACAGTATTATGAATTTTTATTTTATTTTTTTGATGAAAGTGTAATCATACAAATCGCACACCAATCCCAAAAGGTTAACCGCCGAATTACAGTACCATGAATTGGAAGGGAAAGAACCTCTATCTCTGATGATGCAGCTAAGCTATCTGAGATTTCCAATACCCTCCATTGGCTACTTGAGGCTGAAAAACTTTTTTTATTCTAGAAATCAATCAAGGCACCTCTATATTGATGATGATGATGATGGGATTGTAACACTTAGTATTACCATACCATTTCTAAAATGAGACTAAGAAATAATTCAAGCAACTGTCTCAAAGATGAAACTGGTATATTGGTTTCGGATATACCATCCATGGTAAAAATCTTTGTAGATCATCTGCGAGACATTTTCACATTCTGATCATCTTGAATGGGGCTACCTTCAAGGCCTTTTTGAATTTTTAGGTTAATAACTTGTGATGTGATTTGATTGGCTGTCTGGTGTCTCTAATGTACCTAGCTTATTAAAGCTCAAGGGTAGTTCTTTTGATCCCTTTGACCCTCTAGAGGTGTTAGGCAAGGTTGCCGGCCGCTCAGTCCCTACTTGTTTATCATAGCAATGAAAACCCTTTTCAGATTATTGACACCATGCCGCAAATATAATATTTTTTTAGGGATTAAGGTTGCTATAACTGTTATAGAAATATCCCCTTAAACTTTTTTGTAGATGATATTTTCATCTTTTATAGAGTCTTTTCTGGATGATATCTCCACCATCCATGCATATATTCAAGTTTTTTCAAGATTTGATTAGCCAACAAGTTAATTTTAATAGGAGTTGAGTAAAAATACACCTCCGATTTTGAGAAGCCAAATATGTCGAGCTTTAGGAGTCATAGAAATTGATAGCCAAGCTCCATAAACACAGTTCTCAATCAGGAATCGAGCCAGCCCATCGGTCCGAGGCAGTGGATTCCTCCGCCAAATGGTCATTTTAAGCTCTACTGTGACGCAGCTTTGCCTAGAGATTGAATCCAAAGGTGGAATTGGTTTCATTATAAGAGATGCTCAAGGTCATATCCTCCAAGCTGTATCGGATCCAGTAGCTATGAATGACATTCTTATGGGCGAATCCATGGCAGTTCGAGCAGGTCTTTTAGCAGTCGCAGAAGCTGGACTGAATCACATATTGGTGGAATCTGATTGCTCAGCCTTGATCTCTTATATCACTAATGCTCGTCCTTCTCCTGTCTCCATTGGAAGCTTCATTCATGACATCTGCTGTTTGGCTGATCAGTTTAATTTTATTTCTTTTCATCATGTTTCTAGGGATAGGAATCTTATTGCCGATTCCCTAGCTCGAAAGGCCTTATCCTCTGTAAATAGGATAAATTGGCTAATTTTCAATCCTTGGCTCTTGGATCTTTGTAACTAGGATGTCTCGAGTGTTACTTGCCTTACCTATCAATAAATTCTCTTTCAACCAAAAAAAAAAAGAAAGAAATTGATAGCAAATTTCTTCAGGAAGCTTTAAGCTCCACCTGCCTCTATTAAAAAAATTGATTGCAAATCTGTTTTTTCCCCCAAGCTAAGAGCCTAGCTTTGAATCACATTTTAATAGAGAGCAATCAATACTGATGAGTTGAAAAATTCCATTTCTTTCTCAAACTGGTGGATCAGTGCCTACTGCAATTTCTACCTGTATGATGTCTTGTTTTTTGTTTATTCTTAAAGTCTATTAATCTATTATACATTAGAATCTATTAATGCCAGTTTATGGAGAGGAGATTTTCAAGAGAATTAAAGACTCTCGTTCCATCGATCCATACTTGTCAAACTAAGGCCAATGGGGGTCTTGGTTTTCGGTTTAGCTTGGATCATAATAAAGCTGATAAGTGCGTGAATAATTTAAAAAAAAAAAAAAAATAATAGGGATGAGTTTGGCTTAATTAGGAGGAAGCCGATCCTCTTGACTTTATGGAAAAAGTCATGCCTCTTTCTCAATAGAAAACTTTTAGAGATTCAATTCAGATTCATTCACTTCATATGCACCAAGTAGTTATAAATCCTATGACTCCTCCACAAAACCATCCATATAAAACATAACCTCAATTATCTTTTAACTCCCTCCCATTAGTTATACATAAATAACTAATAATAACTAAAATCTTAATTATTAAAAATATCCTAATTACTAAAATAAAGACACGTAACATAAGCCTTGCTCATTCACCCAAAAAAAAATTAAACATAAGCCTTGCTCCTTAAGCTTAGCTAGAGGCTCTTAACCATTCCATCAGCCTTGTGGACCAAAATATTTTCTTCGTACCAATTTATTGGATGTAAAGCTGTCTATTAAGAATGGATCCTGGATAGGATATGGAACAATATCAAATAAACTCTATCTATCAATATTTGGAATGATTCTTGGATTTCTAGTTTATCACATTTCCATATCCCATCGCCTGTTTACTCCCAATCTTGCCTTTTCCAAGGTTGATGAGCTTATATGTAATTGGGCCTGCAATTTTAATCTTATTTATTCAATATTTCCCCACTTGATTGCTGAATCGATTTTGAAACGCCTCTTATTAACTCCTCATCAAGGCTTCTGGATTCGCTCTGATACTAAATCTGGTTTTCGGCCGATCAAAATAGAAATACGGGGCAATTTTATCTCTCAATCTTGCAACACTTGCAATGACATCAGTGCCAACAAAAAAATATGGAAATTTATCTGGAAATTACAAATCCATCCAAAATTTCGGTTATTTTTATGGAGAGTTTTAGTTGGTGGGGTACACACCAGAGGTAAACTATCTTGGTTTATTATTAATATTATTTTTTTTTGGCGCGAATCTTGGTTTATTAATATGGACACTTTTTGTGTTTTTTGTTCATCTGGTAATGAAACTGACTAGAATTTGTTCCTCGCATGCCCCATCTCCAAAAGAATTTGAGCTGCAAGTCCTCTGGGGCTAAGAATTGAGTTCCTTCAAGCTCCTACAATCTTTGATATCTTTCCTTAATGAATCATCTTTCACTCGAAAAGATTAAAGATTAATGTTATCAGTAACATCCATTATTTTTATTTTATTTGGTCTGCTCGCAACTACTCTGTTTTA
This sequence comes from Telopea speciosissima, assembly GCF_018873765.1. Classification (NCBI taxonomy): domain Eukaryota; kingdom Viridiplantae; phylum Streptophyta; class Magnoliopsida; order Proteales; family Proteaceae; genus Telopea; species Telopea speciosissima. The sequence continues at coordinate 18,018,242 of NC_057922.1, forward strand.
ACCATGTACCTCCTAACCCTTTTATCATTATGTCTAAAATTATCAGATTGATACTAGTATGCGAATCTATAATTGTCTCCTCCCACCCCGTGGTAGCATCCACCTTACATTTCCAGTTTTTAATGAAGCTGTCCACTACTGATCTCTCATTCATCATCTGTGATGGGAGCTATGATCATAATACTTGAGAGGATGGTTGATCTTCTGTAATATTTTTTGAAAAAAATTGTGTTGGAATTCATGGACTTTGGATTTGGAAGATATTCACAAGAAGCACAAGCAAAGGGATTTCAGCAAGGACTTCAAGATGCAAAGTCATTGGAATATGTAACCATTGATGTTTAGACTGACTATTATGAGTTAGTAAGCAGGTTTGAGAAGGGCAGAGTCTGTAAATGGCATTGGGAACTGTTTTCTTTGTGTTTGGATATTAATACCTTTTTGCTCAAGTGTTTTACCTTAGTTTCTGTGATTAAGCAGGTTAGATGGCTGATCAATTGCACACAGGCTGGCTAATAAACCCAGGTCCGAAAAACATAGGGGAGTATGTTGGAGGATTTATACTCTGATCTTTTTTGCTTTTAGTTCTTTCTTTATATAATGTTCCTCAAGCGCCCAAAAAAAAATTCTCATTCTACTCCTTTTCTTGTTTGAATAGAAACTTTGCAAACAGAGTTGAACCATTAATCCATTTGTTTCAATGCAGCAAAGGGCATATTGAACAGTTTGATGGTAGATTGGTAATTCTCATTCATGTTCTATACATTTCAACTGAATCAAGAAAGAGTACCGACCCCCAAAAAAAAAAAACACAAAAAGAAGAGAGAGCCAAATCATGGGCAAAACCCCATGCAGAAGCTAGATTCATTTGTTGCAACCCCAGGGACAAACAGAAATAATATAGCAGAACTCCATTAAAAGAAGTCACCCACATACCCAACCAGGAGAGGTCTAATATACATATAAAAATAACACACAATGAACAGCAACAATCTTTAGTAATATTCCCAGGTATCCACACATTTGGAAACTCTTTAATTCCGTTATGTTCATGGTGCACCACAATTGTACCGGTTGCATCAACAGCCTCCCTTTCCCATGGCTCATAGCTTGGTCAAACAGAGTCCTCTCCTAGCTAGGCTAATACCCAATCACAGGCATTTGGAGTAGAGCATAGTGGGTCTATATCTTTATCAGGATAATGATGCCAATGCAAACTCAAGGTGATGGAAACAGCAGACCTGTTTAGAGTAGCGACACTCCCTCATAGAATTGATTTTTAACCACCTGAAAAAGAAATAGTTGTTGATTAACTCTTAAGGTGAACCACATTGAGTACCAGAACTTTGGAAATAGTACCTCAGTATAACCGTTGAGGCGAGTGCAGTATACTGGTGCTTTTTTTATTTTCCTTCCAGGTCAGAAGCATCGATATCCTTCACCACAGAAAAGCTCCGAAACTTGGGAGGATTTACTAAAAGGATCTGAATGAGTGCAAGGTGAGAAAGCTCAGCATTTGTTTGACTGCATCACAAAGGGATCACGGATCCGGCTGCTCTCCTACGACCTGCCCCACCTCCCTCCCTCCTACCAGACACAAACAGGGGTGGACTCCAGGGTGGTCCTTTTGTCCCTGTTTGTGTCTGGTAGGAGGGAGGGAGGTGGGGCAGGTCATAGGAGAGGATCCGGACGCAGGGATCACCCCAAGATTTCAGCAACTCCATACAACGTTCTGATTAATTGAATCATGAACTGCGGTGTTGTGGTGTAATTGGATATCACGCAAGTCTAACACACTGAAGGTCTGTCCCTGAGTGCCCCAAAATACTCACCAAAAAAAATTGGAATCATGATGAAAAACAACAATAAAAAAAAACGAAACATCCAAAGAGGATACTAGAATGGCAGAATATGATTTGTTTAGCACCACAAGTTCAGATATTAGAGTGCAAGTGTGTGTGTCATTTAATCAATCATGGAAATGTATTCAGCTAGATGTGAAAAAAAAAAATTACATAGCAGATGCTTAATATGAACATCTTTTTTTTAATGGTCTTTAAGGTTAGACACAGATAACTAACCATAGATCCTTATGCTCTGAACTTGGTACACATGGGTAGTAGTTATTGGGACCCCAAGCCAGTGCAGGGCCAGTGCAGGGATCCTGCAACCTCTTATGTAAAATGCCCCTTGTATATGATATTTTCCTTCATAGAATTGCATTGGATTTTTTTTTTTTTAGAGGGGGGGAGGGGGTAAGTCATCAAATGTAGGGTTGATGAATTGATTTTCCACAGGTTCCTTTGGTTCCCACAAGTTACAGACATAGGATCATCCATAGGAGAATCATGAGCTTAGGGGAAAGCAGTAAGTCTAATGAATGACCTTAGAGTTAACTGAAAGTTGGTTGATGATCCAAGACAAGCTGATGATCATATAGACCGCAATTGTGGAGCAGGCCTAGCATAGGGTATAAGGATAGTCATATGCTAGGCCTAGGCCCACCCAAAGTCAGGCCAGGCTTTCTTGAGCATTGAGTATTAGATAAGTTATACCACTCTTCTATTTCAAAGTTTATCTGGAGAGTATTTTCTTTCTAAGAGAATTGAGACATAATCGCATATTCATGTGTCCATGAATTCATATTCATCATTGAACATTAGGCATACATACAAATATGGGTACAATTGAATACATATACTTCATATATAATATGGTAAATAATATACTATGTATTTTATTGTTGGGCTGAACTTGGATGTCAAGCCAGGCCCACTGATGCAGCCAATCAATGCTAATCCCAAATTAGGAACCAAGGATTTGATTGGCTGCATCAACTTGGTATCAGAGCCTAATTTGGCCATGGATACTGTTGGAACCGCTTCCTGGCCGACCTTGTAGGAAAGGGAAGAAACAATATGTATATCAAACAGGAACTCTAATACGGCGGACTATCCAAAGGGGGACAAGGGTGGATAAATAATTTCAACACCTGTCCCCTCCCAGGGGGACTCAATACCGTGACCCCTGCCTGCTCTGATAGCATGTTGGAACCACTTCCTCTAAAAGGCCGACCTTTTAGGAAAGGGAGGAAACAATATGTATATCAAACAGAAGCTCTAACACGATAGACTATCCAAAGGAGGACACGGGTGGATAAATAATTTCAACAATAACTTAGGCAAGCTTACAAATAGAAGGTAGAAAATAGAAACTTCCTAAAACCAAAATAGAAGGTAGGAAAATAGCAACTAATGAAAATTAGAAACTAACTGAAAATAGAAACTATTAAGGCTTTATAGATCCAACCTTCTAAACAAGCAAGGAAACAAAAATAGAAACTAATAGATTTAGTAACTAGGTACTACTAAGAGAATAGTAACAAAATAAAATCAGATCTTCACACCAGCTGTCCATATCAGCCCCCAAATCACTGTTCACGTGAACAGTAACTCTTTTTTTTTTTTTGAAACTTCTGTCTGTCTTCTTCATGCTTCTCTCTGGGCTGGGTCTGCCTTAGGTGATGCTCCATCAAACCAACAAAAACTTGCCACGTCATCAGACCAGGCTGCTTCTCACAGCAATCGAACCATGAAAACCAGCAAGAGATCGATTGCAGCCAAGATCAACACAATAATGAAGAACAAATTAACTAACTTGTCACATCATCAGACCAGGCTGCTTCTCACAGCAGTCGAATCCACAACCTTGCTGGGCCGGTTTTGGGACTGGTTCCTGTGGGTACATATGGACTTGTGATCTACATCAGTTATCCAACGCTCACCTAATCCAATCAATCAGGTCAATTTTTGTACTTCATCCAGTTTTCAAGCTCTCCATACACTTCTCTTTGGAGGATAAGTTGACATATAATTGAATTAAAAGAAGATAGGCAACACACATAAACAATACAAGAATGTACAGAGGAAATGGTAATCATCTAATTAATATTATAGCCATGAGTTAGTACTATATCAGCCTCATCCGACTGTGGGATCTAATTAATATTATAGCCATGAGTTACAACAGATCCAACGCTTGGATCAATTTATTATTTGGAGGGTCTTATTGTCATATTGAGAGAGCTGTTCGATCCAAATATCAACCTCATCCGACTGTGGGATCATGTTTTACTTAACACTTTCTAATTCGGCCATATTGTGTACTGTTGGGATTGCTGTGTTTCTGTCCTGTGGACAATTGTGTTCTATTATTTTTAACTTATCTAACCTAGAATGCATCAATTTGACTCACGTTCACCCTAACTTGATTAAATTGGCAAAGAACAGTCCCAAATGTTGCTCTAAATGATAGTCTAGGCTGGAAAGAGTTCTTCATGTGGCCACTGCCAAGGACCATATATTAACTAGAATTCATCTAAAATCAAGGGCCTTTAGTCTCCTCAATGTATGCCTTTTCCATCTGAAAGATGCTGAAACAGTTACAATATACTATACCTATGTATGGTTCCTACACTAGTTTAAAGGATAAAATTAAAATGCTCCAGCAGGGTCGTCTTCATGCACTAAAAGATCCTAGAATTCCTTCCCTTTAGCCAACTCTCCACTACTGGACAGAGACATCCACAGCACTTGTCCTCTTGTACCAAGTCCAAAACTGTTACCAGGATAAAATTAAACCAGGAATTTGTCTCACGCTCACCCTAACTCGATTAAATTGGCAAAGAACAGTCCCAAATATTGCTCAAGTGATAGGCCAGGCTAAAAAGAGTTCTTCAAGTGGCCACTGACAGGGACCATATATTAACTAGAACTTATCCAAAATCAAGGGCCTTTAATCTCCTCAATGTATGCCTTTTCCACCTAAAAAATGCTGAAACAGTTACAATATACTATACACTACCCATGCATGTTTCTAGTGCCAAGGACCATATACTAACTAGAAATCATCTAAAATCAAAGGGTCTTAGTCTCCTGAATGTATGTTTTTTCCACCTGAAAGATACTGAAACAGTAACAATATAACTGAATGTACTGTCCATTCAATTTGATAATCGAACAGGGAATTTTGAGAAAGTTGTATTGAAACAATCAGTATTTTGGTAACTCCCTTAGACCATGTTGATTAAAAAGGGCCTTGTTCAGTTGTTCCTTCCCTCGGTAAATATACAGATAAAGAGGGGAAGTGAGAGAGAGAGGTTTACAAATACCAATTATTACAGGATAATAACCTTTCATAGTTTATTAAAAGTTTTATTTCTTAATTAGCTGAAAAGTTATGCTTTGCTAATCATTCCAACCCTATGACATCAGTAAAATTAAAGAATGCTTCAATATAAATTCTTTGAATAAAAAACCATTATCACTGAACTTCACGATACTTACCTAATTACTTTCCACCATTCATCGTTAACAACATTTTTAGTAAAATTTTGAGTCACTATTTACAGTAAATGTTGACGTACCCTGCAGAAAATCATGACATACTAGCTGCAATCGATTTAGAGGATCTAAATTTGTTCTACCTAACTATGTTTGGATTGAGGGAATTAAAGCTTCTGCCAGTTTAGGTGAGTTGTTAATAATTTAAACTATGCTTCGAGATGAAGCTTCAGATTGAATACCCATGGTAATAAATAATTTCCATATTTCAAGAGGATTTAATTCTGTGATTTTGGTGGTAGCTTGATTTCTTTAATCCTCGGGGTTTCACTGGGGAGATAACACAAGCTGTCATGTCACTTCCTCAATTTTGGGATTAGCTGCACCTGATAAAATTTAAATGATGATATTCTCAATTCCAGCAGGTTGGACTCTTGAAGATACAAATAGACGCTTACTCTAAGTCTAAGCCATTGTTCAGCACTTCCATCCTTTAAACCCTAATGCAACCTCACCTAATGGCTGCGGTGAAATATATATCCCTGTTTTAGAGTTGTTTGTAACTTAATGTCAAAATTACCTCAATCCTCCCCCCTCCCCTTTTTTTTTGGTGATAGGAACAACATCTTAATCCTTCGTACTTACCTACAAAACTGTGCATAGTACCACATAAGAATGCTAAAAACCCAACGTTTTCTTTTATATGTTTTCGTAAAGACCCTACCTTAATCTTTCAATAGAAGCAGAAGCTTTATTCACCAATTCTACATCACCTATGGACAATAATTTTCAATATACACTACTACCAGACAAACTAAGGAGCTTTTGATGAACAATAAATGATTTTAAAAAAAAAAAAGGAAAATTACTAAATTACATTAGTATGAAAAAAAAAAAAAAAAAAAACATAAAAAAGCATGGCCAGCAATCAAATGAAACACCACAAAAAGAGATCACACCAGAGTTATGGTGACAAAGATAGCAACCTGGTAATCCTTATGAACCATTAGAAAGAAGATAGATACCTCATACTTTTTTAGCTTTAACCTTATGAGTCATCAATATCATCACATCAAGCAACCTGTAAACAAATATTCGAGTAAAACATAAGTAACCAAATAACTTTCAAACTATTAAAAGGAATACAGAGCATTGGACTATATGATAGCTATGGTAAAGTAAGCCTCTCAAGATAGATTGTGCTGTATGGTACAGTGGTAAAAAAATAATAACAATAATGGCAATAATGGAGCAACCTTACCGTTGCCACTGAGGCCCGCCCCCAATAATGGCTATGAATATGATAGATAATTAGTATTGAGTGCCCCCCCCCCCCCAACAGCCCCTAAAAAAAAACAACAGCAGCAGTATAGTTAAGTAGAATCACTACTATACCACCTCCCATTGTATGTTTCTCTGACAATATGAAAAGGGCTTCCAAAAACCAACAGAAGGGCCTCTAGCAATGCTTCATCAAGACATTTCTGATAAATAGAAAAGACAGTTCAACCAATAAAAGTCACACCTCATCTCAAGGAAGGTTCACATCCAACTCAGTGACTACACTTTATTCACCTCATCTACATTACTCTAATAATCCTGTCTTTCACGAGAGGACCAAGCATATTGAAGTGGGTTATCACTTTGTTCAGAAATCAGTCTTGAAGAAGCTAACTGAGACTCCTTGATGCAGCTCCAAGTAGGAAGAAGAAGAAGAAGTCCTGAACTTAGGGCTTAAGTAGGGAGCCATAGGTTAGGTTTATTTGCTAGTATTCTCCATACTTAGTTTAATTTTTCTGTTTTTAGATTGAACCGGTTTAGAATTGGTTGTATCCAATTGGTTCAAGTGGTCCAATTTAAGTTATTTAGCTAATTAGTTCTTAACTTAAGTTAGTAGGGCTATCTTACTCATTTTACTGTTTTAATTAGTTAAGTTAGATTTAAACCTCTCCCTTCCACGATTTTGTGAAGGAGAAGTCTTTAATTTGTATTAGGATTTGGCATTAGCCATATTATAAATAAGATAAATCGTGGAGGCTCCCCCACAATTGAAGATTTGAAAACAAAAAGACTGTTTGCTGGCTGCCGATTGCTGCTGCTGCTGCTCCTACTCCTTGGAGTGTTGCCTTGTGGATCTATCAAGGAAGAAAGACAGGTGGATCTCCTATGACTCCTTACGCCGTAACGGCTGGGAGGTTCTCTCTTTGAAGGTGGCTCTATCCTTCATCCCTTATTCAGACTTGCTGCTAGTGGAGTTCTGCTGTAAATTTGGATCTTAATTTTTGTTTTCCATTCGTCCTCCCCCCCCCCCCAATCGATTCCCCCTTTATTTTTATTTGATTTTCCCCATAAACCCTAATCTGACATTGTCTCTGTGAGACCCTAGAACCTGTCCAGCCTTCATCCTTCATCTGTTTTTCATAAAAATCAAACCACAGCCTCCTCATACCAACCCTTCCACTCAACCAGACCTGCAGCACAATCTGATCAGTCAGAACCCTGGTTTCCCCTACCACCATTAAAATCCCAAAACCCTAAAATAGTCTAAAACCTGTACAGCCTATTCTAACCATCAGAATTGGCCTAAACTTTGATCGAACCTTGTTCCCCTTGCCAGTAAAACTCGACCACAGTCCCAGCCCAAAAATCCCATCCTAAACCCTAGTTTTCAACTTAGATCCTAAAACCTCAAACCTTAACCCTAACCCTAAAATTCTGAAATTTGAATTTTGAATCAAAGCTTATTAAAATCTGTTTTAATAGCTTCCCCTAAGCCTGCCTATTAAAATCAGATATACATTACCCCATTCCCCCATACCTAACCCTAGAATTTAACCTAAAAACCCTAATTCTGCCCAATCAAACCAGCAGCCCTTTTTAGATCCTATTGCTTGGCTCCTAGTAGGTTTCCTACCTATCTAGGACTACATTACTTCTGTTGTTCCTTCGTCAGAGCATCTTGCTGACGTGTTCACAAAGTCTTTGTTTGCTCCCAGTTTTCATTCTTGTTGTAGCATGTTGTGCATGGGTGATATATATGCTCTAGCTTGAGGTGGGTGTTAAGCAAGGTTCTAAAACTCGGGTTTCGACCAGCCAGAAATCGACCGAAACCAGTGATTTTTTCCCAGCCAGCTCGAGTCGGTTTCAAGGCCTAGAAATGCTTTTTATTATCTGATTTGTTGTATACAGCCTATTTTTGACATTCAAAACACAATGCATGAAGTATTTTCACACAAAAAACACTCAAAATGGTACTTGTGGTTTTTTACCCAAGTTTAATAGTGTATATTGTTCTTGGATATTGGCTGGAAACCAGGATAAACACTTATTTATGCCTAAGATCATTTAAGTAAATGGTTTCCACTTACTTAAGATATTATTCATAAATAAGCAAATACCCCCCCTATTTGAATCCAATAAAAATAGTCAAAAAATAAAATTCCAAGAGGATAAGAAATCAACCCCCCCAATTCAAGAATAAAAACTAGATTTTCTGCTGTAGGTGAAATTTTCAACTTTCTAATTCTGGGGTTTTTCTCAAATCTATAAATTCCATAAATCTTAATATGGTAAAACAATCCTAAAAACCAAAAGTGCGATAAAATATTCATTTGTTTTTATTTCTAAAAAATTATTTTCATTCAGAGCCATTTTGGCAACATTTGCACACACCAAATTAACTTTGACCGGAACATAACTCCTTCAATATAAATCAGATTTAAGCAATCTTGGATTTGTTAGTCTATTTCATTCTCTTAGGTTATTTTTGGTTCTATTACTGGGTTTAGTATAGTGTTGTGGGTATAGGGGTATTGTTCTATTTGTATCCTATTTTATTCCAATGCTGAGATATTATAAATATAAGGGGAGAATCTGCAACAAGTAATTCAACTCTCTTGCCGCAGGCTGTCACCCCCTCCTTGGATAGCTTGTATTCTCTCTTCTTTCTCCTTTCTCTCTGATCTAATTACAAGGTCCTGGTATTGTAACAGCGACCAAGTGGTCACGGGTTCGAGTCAGGAAACAGTCTCTCCAAAAAGCGGGGGTTAGGCTGCGTACATTATGAACCTCCCAAGACCCCGCAGTGGCAGGAGCTTCGTGCACTGGGTACGGCCTCTTTATTGGACATCCGGTTTGCAGCTTATTGATCATATTTTGCAATCAAATGCATGAATGAAGTAGTCAAACAATTGGAGACTACATTCTAAGTATCATAGTTAACCATTCTCCTATAATTTGTCGCAAGAGTTACCTTCTATATTCTTGCAAGAAGCATATTCCTGTGCCAATTATTTTCTTGTGCAACACAGCCAACACTATGTTCTCTCAAATCTACCGACTTCAAGCATAAGTTATACTTGAAGTTGTAACTGATATTATGAGTAGGGAAAACAGTTGTCATTATTGCAATCCTAAGCTATCAAAGTATTGCATCTTTGTAGTTTCAATATCGAATTTCTGTTACTTCATAACGTCATATCAAACTTTTTTTCTCCTAAAATTTAGGTCACATGCTCTGCAAAGTTTCTAGGTGATGAGGCCATGGCAACTTCATGAATAAAAAAGAGCAAAAACAAGAAGAAGATTAAGAACCTCAAGCATAAACTCCAACTAGATGAAAAAGTTTGTAATTTTTTTTTATAAAAAAAAGAAGTTAAGGTCTCTATGTGTGGTACCTCAAGCATAAACTCCAACTGTTCAGGTATGATCATCTACTCGCTGGTTGCTGCATCATCCAGCTCCATTGGTAGTCTATGAACATGGACCATTGGAGCTATTCCTTTCAAAGTGAATGTTTATTCCATACAAAGTAAATCCAGAAGGGAGAAATGCTAAAACAACGGTTCAGAAATGTACTCGACATTATCAGAGCATTTTGTCAATGAGACACGGGCAATCCTCTCAGCTGAAGCATATATCTCCCAAATATCTGAATGTGATCCCATAAAATATGCTATTTCATTAGACTTATCAAATCATTGTTTTGATTGATTCTTCACTGTCTATAATTATACTCTCGAGGCATCGCACTGCATGGGTTTTATAATCTTTGTTGAGCTGCTTTAGTAGTGCACTGTGCGTACATGAATCAGGCTCAATCCCTCTCTCCAGCATTTCACCATACAACCTCAAAGCTTCATACCACTTACCCAAATTGCAGTTCTCATTACTCAGTAAAGTGTAAGTATATTTATTGGGCGACAGCCCTTTCTCCTCTATCTCTATAAAAAACTTGTAAGCTTGATCCACTCTCCCCACTTTGCACAAACCATTTATCAGAGCATTATAGGTGATCACATTTGGCAATACACCCTTCTCTTGCATCTCTGAGAAGAACTTAAAGGCTAGTTCAAGATTCCCTTTACCAGCATGTGCATGAATCAACAGTGTATATGTCACAACTGTAGGAGACGAACCTCTACTTAGCATCTCATAAAAAACCTCCCTAGCTTCCCTGAGATGGCCACTCTCCAAACGAGCCTGAATAATACAAGTATATGTCACATGATCTGGAACTAGCCCATCTTCAACCACTCTTTGCAACAACCCATATGCTTCTTCCAAATTGCCCAATTTGCAGAGTCCATCAACCAAAACATTGTAAGTGATCATGTTAGGTGGGAAACCCTTCGCTAGCATTTCTTCTTGCAAACTAAATGCCTTATTTGAATCACCAAACTTCAGCTCTCCAACTATTCGGGTTGTATAAGCAAAGCCATCTGGCTGCAATCCCACATGTAGCATTTCATCAAAGAGTTCCTTAGATATTGCTAAATTTCCCAGTTTCAAAGAGCCATTCACTAAAATAGTGTAAGTGAACACATCTGGGAGAACTCCCTTATTGATCATCTCTTCCTTGAGTTTTTGCGCACCTTCGAAGTCCCCCAATCTGCAAAGGCCATCTATAAGTGTATTATATGTAACTACAGTAGGAATGAGCCATCCATTTCTTAGTTCATCAAACAATAGAAAAGCTTCTCTTAAGTTTCCTACTCTACAATACCCATGAATTAGAGTGTTATACGACACTATATCGGGCTCCAAATTGTTCTTTAACATGTTGGAGAACCATTCCCTAGCCTTGACCATTCTTCCCCACTTGCAGAACCCATCAATAAATGTGTTACAAGTTTCAACTGTATGAGAGGCACCTCTCCGCACCATCTCACTCCCAATGGCTAAAGCCTCAACAATGTTGCCCTTCTTAAAGTACCCATGAATCAAAGGATTATACGTCAATGCTGAGACCTTCAACCCCAAGTTCAGCATTTCATTAATCAAACCCTTGGCCTGGTCTACCTCTCCTTTTTTTGACAATCCATTGATCAAAACATTATAAGTTACATCATTGGGGGCACACCCTCTCTCTTGCATCTCCGACAGTAGGTCCAAAGCTTCTTGCAACTCACCTTCCTTGCAGAAAGAGTCTAGCAAGGTGTTGTAAGTAACAATTGTCGGCTGGATACCAAACTCGCCCATTAGTTTGTAAATCTCTCTTGCTTTGCTCACAAGATTTTCATCTCGAAGAACCCGGAGGAGTCGGTTACAATTTTTCACATTTGGGCATATCCCATGTTGCACCATCTTATCAAAAGTTGATAAACACAGCTCAGTCAAGGATCCTTTGGTGTAAACCAACAATAAAACATCAAGGAGCTTAATCAAAGCCTCCGGACTCAAGTACCCATCAACCAAAGCATCCACAATTCCGTGCAAATTCACACTAATTACCCTCTGCATCACCCAGTAAGCAGATCGCATAAGATTGTTCTCAGCTAGAATCTCAAGAATGACACAGAAAGCAAATTCAGAGTGTTTGAATTCGGGTTGACTCTCTGCCCATTTAAAGAACCTCAACGCGATTCTAGGTCTCCGTCGGATCGATTTAAGGACGCGAACGAACAACTCCGGGTCAAGAATTACAGCACGGAATCGATCGGAGAGCCAGAAACCATGCATAAATGCGCATGGGTTGCGGTCGAGGGTCTCAGATACCAGGTTGTCGTAGTGGGTCTCTGAGAAAGCATTGTCTTTGGAGGTAGAGAAATGCAAAGAATAAGCGATGGGGAAGAAAAAACGAACCTTAGGAAGGCTTGCGATTGTTACAGTGGCAAAGGTTCTCGAAGCTCTAAAACAGAGGGCCATTAGCAAAGGATCTCAGGAGAGCTTGGTCTCTTCTGTTTTCTCTTTATTCTATGTTTTTACGCCAAAAAATGGAACAAGAGAAACTCCCAACAGTTTCAGAATTCAGTACGGCTGTTGCAATACGGAATCCTCCATTCAATCGTTCTACCGGTCTCAACCTCCCAACGTTTCGAAAATCTCTCTGTGTCTCTGATAGATTCCACCAAGCACTTGGCATCTACCAAAAGCTGCAGAAGAGCAGATACCCAAAATAGGGTTTCCGCTCGTTCTCGACTGGCCAAGACGGCTACGTTCATCCCCTCGGAGCCAGAAGTTACCTTATTCCTCTCCTCCGACCTCCGATGACTTGAGACCAAGAGTCCAAGACACCAAAGAGGATATCATTGGTCCGGACAATCGGGCCGACCCGGCACCATTTGTCCAGCTCCACAATCAGGCTTACGTGGGTCAAGTTCGGGCCAAACCAAACAAATCTTCATGCTTGTGGATTGTGGTAGAGACCTAGTCCCACACACCCACCTGTTTTTACCATCTGGACAGCTGATGGGGCCATCTCTAACCATTGGATATAAAGGTCATTATCCGGATTAACCACATGTCAACTTTTAGAGATTCAAGGTCACACTTGATCCAAGACTTAAACGGTCATTCCTCATCATTTCTCCTAAGATCATTTTAGGTTTGCCTCTGGCAATTTTAGTTCTTTCAATCTATTAGGACATCCAAAAGTCTGCGTTGAACATACTCATGCCATCTCAAAACGACTTTCTCGTAGCTTATCATATATTAGAATTACTTTGAAATCAGCTAGGCAAGGTCTGTGGAGGGTCAGAATGTATGCAACCTTACCTTTGTTTTTTCAAAGAGACTGTTTTTAGACTCGAACCCGTGAACACTTGGTCACAATGGAGCAACCTTTACTATCGCACAAAGGCCCGCCGTCATCATGATGTAATAATGTTTTTGTAAAAGATATATTTTGGTGGGGATTCAGCTTGTGACACATATTGACCAGAGATTCAATAATGTTGTTGCAGATCAAATTTGACCAAACTTTGGAAACCATTAAGGGTCTAACCAATGGCCAAATTTTTTCTGGTCAGAATGAGCAGAGAACACCCAAAATCCTAGGGAAAACAGTTGATTTTTCGTTATCAAACGCAACCTTCTTGTATATTGGGTCGGAAATGCTCATTCCAACAATATATAATTGGTTTGATAGGTAAATCAGGAATTGTTTCCTATGCTTTGATCTCTTCTCTTTTTTTTTTTTGGTAGAAGAGTAAGCAATTGATTAACGGATTAAACTCGAGTCTTCTGTAACAGCATCTATAGATAGACAAGGATCCGAATTGGGCCACACAGTCCTATCCGCAAGAGACTAGGCCCTCCTTGCCAGGAAATCTACTACAGCAATAGCATCCCTCAATGAGTTCACGGACACTTGGGTCCTTGAATCAGTCCAATCTACATATACATTAGAGAACCTTTGGGGTGGCATCCACGGATTACAACTAGTGAAGGGACCAATCACAGGAATCAAGAAAAGAAAGAAATGTAACAAGAGAGAGAGAGAGAGAGAGAGAGAGGGAGGGAACAGGACTTCAATGGCAACAGTCACCCAGATACACTTTTTCCCAAATGATGGAGGTCTAATACGTAAGCTGAAAGATATACATGATAATCTGCTACATTCCTGTATTACTATTGCCAAAACGCCAACATTTAGGAAACTCTAACTTCATTAAGTTCAACTTGTGCAACAGCTGCATTGATTGCATCAATGACTTCCATCTTCCCCCTGCTTACTGCTTCATCCATTGGAGTCTTTTCATAGCTAGCCATACACCCAAATGAAAAACATTAATGAAAAGGAGTATCTTACATCTAAATCTTTATCTGAAAAAATAATATTTCTAGTTGAAACTCTGGTTTCCAGGTTAGAAAAAACAGACCTGTTTAGCATTGTTACATTGGCTCCTGCTAGAATCAAATTCTTAACCACCTGGAAAACCCATTTGTTCAATAAACTTGTATGAAGAATCAAATTGACTGCCATAACCTGGATAACACCAATACCTCAATATGCCCGTTGAGGCAAGCCCAGTGAAGAGCTGTATTTTTCTCCACATTACAAGCATTTAGATCCTGCATCATAGAAAAGCAACAAAATCCGGGTTCATTCATGAATTCTGTTTCAGATGTTTAGTTTATCAAGACACACCTTCCACATCTTTCAAAAAAAGAGACATCTTCCATTATGGCACTTGGGACAAGGTACAGTTAGTGTTTCTTTGGGGTAATTTCTTCCATAAAAGAACAAGGCAACCAATCCTCTCTATACAACCCACCTCTGTTTTAGCTTCCACATGCCCTGTCAGAACCTCCAACTAGAACCATATCAACCTGTTCTTAGTATGCCCATGGACCAGAAGCATGCACAGGTTGACAAGTTCACTTGCACGCCCACTACACTAGATCCATTTCGGTAGAGAGAACTAGTTGGCTATAGCTTACCAATATTAAAGGCACTGAAATGGTTATTTATAGAGTCTGTGGAGCATGACAATGGATCAACTCAACTCACACAAAATGTTTTCTGACAAAAACATCTTAGTGAAAAAGACAATTTTGGGCAATCAGGGCTTACCATCAAGTGTCCAGTGCAGCCTGCTCGCAATCTTACATTATATTCTTTTCCAGAAATTTAATTCCAAGAAATCCAAACTTGACTTTAAGGGGTTAAGGTATGAGTATATAAATATCATTATCTGTTAGAAAGAAGACATGTCGCTGACCCCACTGAGTTGGGGCAAGGCTGAGTTGAGTTGAGTTGAAAAAAAAGACACCTAGATAACCTACCAAGAATATGGACTCCCAAGAACAGATATGACATAAGGTAAACAAAAGTGCCAATTGAAAGAAAATACAAGAAATCTTCACGAGAAGGCTTCCTCACCACTCCATTTTTTATAAGATACTCCACGATATCAATATGTCCATTAGCAGCTGCCATATGAAGTGCTGAAAGCACAGATGATAACAACAAAATTAAACAAGGAACTAAATCATGAAATGTTAACCATTACATTACTGTTGTATAACTACAGGAGAAAAAAATCATATCTTCCCAAACATGCTTGCAATTGGTTTGGAGTTACAGGAGTAGAGACCAAGTGAGAGAGCAGCAGAAGCACAACAAAGTATTGAAAATCTTAGGTTCAGCGAGAGATTTTTTTTAAAAAAAAAAGAAGCATTATTTCCATCATATCATAGCCCATGGTTATTTAAAACGAGAAAATTTCACCACTTGTATACCACTAAAGGATTAATAGCAAATAAGATATGCATTAGGAAGAGATCAACCACAATCGGCAGCCAACCAAACAACTGGACTGAAGCCCCAAAAGCAATATTAAGAGAAAGGATAAGTATCAGTACCAACAAACAGCTCGTACTGAGATTACAACCATTGACTAGCCCTAGTAACCATATCTGCACACCATTTTTTTTTTGGTAGAAATATCTGCACACCGTGAATCCTATATCCATATCATAAGAATAGGATGTAGGATTGCAACAAGCAGTCAATGGTGGAAACCTGGAGTGGCCCTCGACCAGTTTTAGTGAATACAAAGTGGCTCAGTTGGTCAACAAAACCATTAAACTCATTCGGGAACTGCTTTCATGAAGCAGGTCGACGAAACTTTCAGAAAATATAAGTGCCGAGGTTGGGATTTAATACAACATTTTGGTGTGTATTGAGTTGATTTGGTGAACCAGGCCAGATCTCACAACACTAACACACTGTTAGAAGTCATGTAATAGGGGTAGTTTAGGAACTAGTCTATAACTAGTTGCCTTATTATGTAATTCTTCTATTTCTTCTTTATTTCCCTTATACCTCCCTAGGGAGGTGGATGTAATTCCTATTAGTGATGATTAAATGAATATATGGTGAATGGAGAAGTCTCTCCATGCACAATCGTTACAGCCCAATACACTCTTCTCTCTTGCCATCTTCTTCTTCCTCCAACCTCTTCCTTCTCTCTTCTTATTTCCTAAACCTATATTCTAACTTGGTATCAAAGCCCTAGGGTTTGAGAGTCGAATCCAGCTACCTGTTCTCATTTTTTGCTTCTCTTTGAAATCATTTATTTCAAAGAGAAGCCTCCTATGTAAACAAATCTGTGAGAAAACTATGAAATAGGGTTGGAATAACCTTTCTAGTGATTCCTACTGCTATTCGAGCTTGGATGCAGCTCATTTGGTGATTTAAAGTTCAGATTGCTACTGTTTGGAGTAACCGCCAGCCCTCCACTGCAGTTCCTATATCTCCTTCGATTGGCCTGGTTTTGTGGATTGGAATGGGTCATTAGAATCGTGGAAGGATGGTGTTCAAGGGCCATGTACTGCTTCTTGCTGATTGAAGACTACATCTGAGCACAACTCTTTTTCGTGGGAATCATTTTCTGCCCAGATTTCTGATGTTGCAGACTTCATTCCCTTATGTCTTTCTCATTTCGGCATGGATTTGATGGTGGAGCAGCTTATTAGGATCGTAGAAGGATCCTTTTTCCTGTCTTTTGTGCTCCTTATGGCTGGATGAGTGCTTCTCTTTGATAAAACTCAATCTCATGGTTCCTCTGTTCTGCCCAGGTAACACCGAGAGTAATTTTCTTCCTTTTTTTTCTTGCTTCGAGTTGAAGGTTGATGCTCTCTTAGTTGAGGATTGGATATGCATAGACTTTGAGCAGTTTTATCACTTGTTTGAAGCTTTTATTACTACTTGCAAGCCTTTGTGAGGCCTTTTTAGGGACTGACCTACTGGGCTGCTATTATACTGCCCGTGAAGTGTTTGATTTAAGTCCTCTTAGACATTTGCTGCTAGGACTGCTTCGGCAGTGTGCTATCCTAGGCTGCTTATAGGACTTCTTGCTTGTTTGGGTTGAGTGTGTACTCCCCACTTGCCTTTGGTGATATTGTTTATTGTTGGTATCCATCATGGCTGGTTCGGATACATCTGTGCTTGGTACTGCTGATTCTCAGCCTCCCATTGTTGTCCCTCAGTTGGCTTATGAGAGTACTCATCAACAGATTTCTTTTGTGAAGCTTGATGGTACTAATTACCTGGATTGGTCACACTCTGTGAGACTTTCCCTCAGGAGTAAGGGAAAGCTTGGATATATAACAAGTGCTATCAAGGCCCCCACGGCTGGTTCACCGGCCTTTGATAAATGGGAGACCGAAAATTCTACGGTTATAACTTGGTTGATCTTCTCCATGAAGCCCGAGATTGGGAGAAGATTTATAAGGAAGGAAACTGCCAAAGCTATTTGGGACAATGTCTCTGTGGCCTTTAACAGAGTAGGTGACACTGCCAAGGTCTATTAGCTCCATCAACGAATCCACTCATTGAAACAGGGTGACAACACTATTTCTGAGTACTACAGTGCGTTCCTTAGTCTTGTGGAAGAGTATGATCATTACAGAGACCTTCATTTGACCAACCCAGAGGATGAAGCCAAGGTGTATCTGACTCTTGAAAAAGAGCGTGTCTTCTCTTTGCTTGGTGGTTTGAACTCTGACTATGAGCCAGTTAGACTCCAACTGTTGGGCCGGTCTCCCCTTCCCTCTCTTAGTGAAGTCTGTAGTTACTTACAGAGTGAAGAGACCAGGAGACTTACTATGGCACCACCACCAGCACCATCTGAGAGGTCAGCCCTCAATTCTAGTTCTGTTCCAGACACCCGTGGAGGTGGTAGAGGCCCAGGGCCTAACCGTGAGGAAGCTAGTATTGTGGCGACAGTTGGTGCCAGTAGAGTTAGGCGAGACAAATTTAAATGTGATCATTGTGGTCGCATTGGACACACCAAGGATAGGTGTTGGTCTCTCCATGGTCGTCCTCCTGGTATGCGTGGTCGTGGTAGCTGTAGAGGGGGAGCTCGGGCTCATTCCGCAGCGGCGACTGATGCTGATGCCCCACAAGATGACTCGACCTTTATGGATGCAGTGGTTCGCAGGGTTGTATCACAGTTGAGCACATCTAGTATGGCTGGATCCTCATCATCCTCAGCTTTGCAGGTCTCCACCTCAGCTTCCACTGCCGCCTAGTCTTGGGTCATTGACTCGGCTGCCACGGACCAC
This sequence comes from Telopea speciosissima, assembly GCF_018873765.1. Classification (NCBI taxonomy): domain Eukaryota; kingdom Viridiplantae; phylum Streptophyta; class Magnoliopsida; order Proteales; family Proteaceae; genus Telopea; species Telopea speciosissima. Next base: position 18,036,877 of record NC_057922.1, read on the forward strand.
ATGACTGGTACGTCTCATTATTATGATTCCTATACCATTTGCTCTGGTAAGGACAAGGTTAGGGTAGCTGACGGCTCCCTTTCCTCCATATCTGATAAGGGTAATATCCCTATGACATCATCTATTTCACTTTCTTCTGTTCTTCATGTCCCTAACCTTACTCTGAATCTTCTATCTGTGAGTCATCTGACTAAATCTCTCAACTGCTGTGTCACATTTTTTCCTTCTCATTGTCTTTTTCAGGATTTGGTGACGAAGAGGATTATTGGTAGTGGACGTGAGGAGAAAGGCCTCTACTTTTTTAATCCGTTTTTGCCCACAGTTCATTCCTATGTGTGTGGCCAAAACGATAGTAGTTCTGTGGATTCTGTTATGTTATGGCATCGCCGTCTTGGCCATCCATCTTTTGTTGTAATGAGGAAACAATTGCCTCACTTATTTTCATCTATTGCCTCTTCTCATGTTTTTCAATGTGAAACCTGTATGTTTGCCAAACATTATAGGTTGTCATATCCTTATCATGGTAATAGAACTGTTGCTCCTTTTCACATTGTGCATACTGATGTGTGGGGTCCTTCCCCTACTACTTCTTTATTTAGCTATCGTTACTTTGTGTCATTTGTTGATGATTTTTCACGTGCCACATGGACTGTTCTTCTAAAGCATAAGAGTGATGTTTGTGATGCCTTTCAGAATTTTTACCAAATGATTCTTACCCAATTTGAGACCTGCATCAAAATTGTGCATTCTGATAAAGGGGGAGTGTATATGTTTGGTGGCCTTCAAGCCTTCTTTACTACTCATGGCATTATCCATCAGCTAGCGTGTGTTGACACGCCCCAACAAAATGGGGTTGCTGAGAGAAAAAATCGCCATCTCCTAGAGGTCACCCGTAGTCTCTTGCTTGGCATGCATGTCCCCCAGACCTTCTGGTCTGCGGCTCTTCTAACAGCCTCCTTTCTCATCAATCATATGCCTACCAAGCTTCTTAACTACAAATCTCCCTTGGGCATCTTATCTCCCAAGGCCTCTGTTTTTTCTCTTCCTCCTAGAGTCTTTGGTTGTGTTTGTTATGTGCATGTTAACAAATCTGCTCGCACTAAACTTGATCCCAAAGCTCTTAAGTGTCTCTTTCTTGGGTACTCTTCTACTACCAAGGGGTACAGGTGTTATCATCCTTCTTCCCACCGAAGTTTCATTTCCAAGGATGTTACCTTTCTTGAATCTGTCCCTTTCTTTGTTCTTTCTCAGCATCCTCTTCAGGGGGAGAATTATGGGAGTGAATAGGCTACTGATGATTTCTTCCTTTCTCCTATACCTACATCTCCTTTTCTGCTTGACATTGGAAAACACAGGACTGTAGATGTGGTTGAGATTAATGATCAACTAGGGGGGAATATAGATTTGGTAGTTGAAAGTGGTTCTGGTAAGGAGAAGGATTACCACATTACATACCAAAAAGGTGAAAGCTTACATAATACAAGAAAGAAGACTTACCAAGAGTCCTCTTCAGATCTAGATCCACATCCTGAGATTCATCCTTCTCAATCAGGTGACATTCTTTCTCCTCCATCTGTTTTGGACCTTCCTATTGCTATTAGGAAAGGGAAAAGAACTTGTACCAATCATATATCCCAGTTTATTTCCTATGATGCAATTTCTCCTACAGGACTTGCCTTTATTTCTCGCTCTTTCTCTGCTTCCATTCCCAAGAATGTCATTGATGCTATATCGACCCAAAGGAGACAAGCCAGCCTTCGAGGAGATGATGGCACTTGAGAAGAATGGTACTTGGCAACTTGTTGACCTTCCCAAGGGACGTGTCCCGATTGGATGCAGATGGGTCTACACAATCAAGTATAAATCTGATGGCAGTATTGAGAGATACAAAGCAAGGTTGGTGGCCAAGGGGTACAGTCAAGTCTATGGAATTGACTACCAGGAGACATTTGCCCCTGTGGCCAAGCATAATTCAATAAGAGTTCTTTTATCCTTAGCTGCCAACAAAGATTGGCCCTTATATCAGTTGGATGTGAAGAATGCCTTCCTTTATGGTGATTTGGAAGAGGAAGTGTACATGCAAACTCCATCAGGCTTCAAGATGCCCTCAGCTGAAGGGAAAGTGTATCTCCTTAAGAAGGCTCTATATGGTCTCAAACAGTCACCAAAGGCATGATTTGAGCGCTTCCGACAGGCCATTCTGAAGAATGGATATTCCCAAAGCCAAGCTGATCATACTCTCTTTACCAAGCGGAGTAATGGTACTATCACAGCTCTCATTGGCTATGTTGATGATATCGTGGTCGCAGGAGATGATACAGGTGAGATAGGTAAATTGAAGAGCTACTGGCACAGCAATTTGAGATCAAAGATCCGGGTCCTGAAGTACTTCTTAGGAATAGAAGTATCAAGGACGAAAGGGATCAACATATGTCGAGGAGGTTTACTCTTGACATTGTTGACAAAGACAGGGATGTTAGGTGCAAACCAGCCTAGCTCTCCTATTGAGCGAGAATCATAAACTAGGAGAGGATTGTGGTCCCTCTCTTGTTGATGCGGGGAAGTATCAAAGGCTAGTGGGGAAACTTATCTATCTCTCTATGACTCGGCCAGATATCTCTTATGCAGTGGGAGTTGTCAGTCAATTCATGCATGCTCCCAAGAGTGGCCATTTGGATGCTGTGTATCGCATTCTAAGGTATTTGAAGTCCTCTCCAGGGAAAGGATTGTTGTATGCAAGGCACAACCACTTGAGAGTGGAAGGCTTCACAGATGCCGATTGAGCTAGTTCCATTACAGACAGGAGATCTACCTCCGGCTATTGTACCTTTGTGGGAGGTAACTTAGTCACATGGAGGAGCAAGAAACAGCATGTTGTGGCCAGATCTAGTGCAGAGGCAAAATTTAGAGCTATGGCACATGGAGTGTGTGAGCTCATCTGGCTGAAAAGACTTGTTCAAGAACTGGGATTTGACATTGAAGGGCCCATGAGACTGTACTGTGACAACAAGGCTGCCATCAGTATTGCCCACAATCCTGTGCAACATGACCGGACTAAGCACATTGAGGTTGATAGGCATTTCATCAAGGAGAAGATAGACTCTAGTTGTATTTGTACTCCTTTTGTGAGGACTGGGGATCAGTTGGCAGATATCTTCACCAAAGCTCTTGGCTCTCCTCAGTTTAGTTCCTTCCTAAGCAAGCTGGGAATGCATGATATATTTTCTCCAGCTAGAGGGGGAGTGTTAGAAGTCATGTAATAGGGGTAGTTTAGGAACTAGTCTATCACTAGTTGCCTTATTATGTAATTCTTCTATTTCTTATTTATTTCCCTTATACCTCCCTAGGGAGGTGGATGTAATTCCTATTAGTGATGATTAAATGAATATATGGTGAATGGAGAAGTCTCTCCATTCACAATCGTTGCAGCCCAATACACTCTTCTCTCTTCTCTCTTGCTATCTTCTTCTTCCTCCAACCTCTTCCTTCTCTCTTCTTATTTCCTAAACCTATATTCTAACTCACACACCCCCCCAAAAAAAAGTTTGACTCTGATTAGATCCTTAGCGCAAGCGCTAAGTAGCAAGCTACCTTATGTAATGTAAAAAAAAAAAAAAACGATGAGCATAGCCGTCAAGTAGATTCAGACAGAAAAGCTAACATAGATGTTATGGATCTAAATTTTTTGAATTACATTCATGACTTAGATCAGGGAGTCTATCCATCTTCCATAAAGGAGCCGAATGAAATCAAAGCTCCCCCCCCCCCCCAACAAAAAAAGTCCTTTAAGTGCTTTCTGAGGATAAAAGATGAAACTGGCTGGCCCAATTAAAGTCCAGATACTTAGAAACCATTACTTTCTTATTATTAGCACTCTATTCAAAGCGCCCCCACCCCCCAAAAAACAAAAAAAAAAAGTCCTTTAAGTGCTTTCTGAGGATAAGAGATGAAACTGGCTGGCCCAATTAAAGTCCAGATACTTAGAAACCATTACTTTCTTATTATTAGTAGTCTATTGTAAATCTTCAAGATGGAGTTTAAGAGGATCCTCAAAACACCATGTCATCAGAAAAGTACGTTGTTTCTAAGGCCCATCTCAAAACCAACACTTCAAATGAATACCAATTATAAATCATGACTCCCTTCCAAAGACAAGTTCCATAACTAGTTTTAACCTTGTTCAGCCTTCCAAAATTAACCAATCCATTTTTTGTGCCACCACAGTCCTCCAATGACTCATATCATCATTCTTCACAGCCATTTGTACAGCAAAGTTTTTTCCCCTGAGGAATCCTTTGGTTTCCCAATCCTCCATGTGCTTTTTCTTGAAAGAAACCCCAATCTACTTAATCATATTTCTGGACTTGAAAACCAATCCCCAAAGAAAATCACACCTCTAACTCCGGTATCGTAAGAAGAGGAAGAGAGTACATTTGGTGACTAGGCACCTAGCCTATTTTGAGATTTTGATTTCGACTTGGGTTTCAAACTGGGTCGAAACCAAAATAATGAAAATATTTCACTGTACGCTATGTTTCAATATTCTCTCTTTTATAAAACCTATTCTACACATAATTTAGTACTAGAAAACACAACATTCAATAAAAGCAATTGAAAACATGTATTAAGAATGAAGAACGACCATTTAATAGGGATTGCTATTTAAGCATGTTTACATATGTTTAAAGTATCAAATTAAAATATAAAAAAAGCTGGGAGTTTGGATTTGGTGGTGGCCATATCATCTTCTGCTTGAAGAATATCTCAAAGTTCATCACAACAGACCTATAGGTGGAAATTTGGCCAAAAGATGCTTCAATACCTTATGGAGAGTACACCCCATTTGGTCTACTAGATAGTTCTTTGGGTTTTGTGGTTTTTTGAGTTCTGTTCTGTTTTGGGGCTGCCCTTGGGATAATTTGTTGGGTATAATTTCAAGTACTACTAATAGTAAATTTCAGCTTATTCTTTATATCAGGTTTTCAAGGTTCTAAATAAAATTCTTTTTATTTCAAAACTAGTGCTCAAACTAAAGTCCCAAACCCACATCCTCTGACTTAATATAACTTTGGTCATGCTCATTATGGAGAGACAATATCTCTATCTCAGTGTTTCTATCTTCAAATAATTTTCGAAAGAGCATAACCCTTCTTCCCAACAAAACCATGCGCATCATGGAATGGGACCCCTAGATATCAAATATTGATCTTGAAAAGAAGCAGAAGCTTTATTAACCATAGTTTTTCACTTACACACATTTTACACCACTCCTCAACAAAGATATGGAGCTCTTTAGGGTATGAACATTCAGTGATAGAGAAAAAAATGCTAAGATACATTTTTCAATTAAATATTATGCGAGACAACCCATCATAATAAGCATGATCACTAATCAACTAGATCAGTTGACAGTAGAGGTATCAGGTATGGCCAACATGATAACAACCTGTTCTTCCTTGAGAATCTTTAGAATCAAGAGAAACAACTGTAGATGCTAAGCTTATGACATCATCAATATCATCATATCTAGCAGCCTGTTAAATTAAAAAAAAAATAAATCAATGAAGTAATTAAATAATTTGCAGATCAGTAACTTTTATGAGAACATATATCTATTGTCAAAACCATGGTTAAATAATCTTTAGATAGAGATTAGATTGTACAGTACAATGAAAAATATAGAAAGGCACAATGACGATGAAAATAGCAGATAGGTAAAGAAGTTAGGGTTTCCTCCTACTAACAAGCAACAGCAGGATTTAGAAGAATTCCATTACACCATCGTTCTCTTGCAATACACCAAGGGATTTTCTAAAAAAAAATCTTAGATCTCACTATCAGGTTGTTCAAGATCCCCCTCCTATCCTCCCTCCCTGCTTTTTAAGTTCCCAACTGCTGAAGTTTGGGCCCAGTGTGCTCCCTCTCTAAAATATAGTTTTTACGTACTAACAACCACATGGGACAAAATCCTAATTGTTGAAGATCTGTTAACCGGATGGTTCTTATTGGATGACTCCCATATGCATAAGCATTGTAGATAACAACCCCCATCTTTTTACTCATGTGATATGCTACCAAAGTTTAGGAAGGGATCTTAACTACAAATGAAAATATGTGGGGACTTATCAAAAGAGTATATATGAAGAGTGACACCATCTGGAATTGGTAGACTTTTGAAGGAATTGCATTCATGTGCTTTAAAGACTAGGCAAGCCAGATAGTGGAGGTTAGTTCAGCTACAGTATCATGGTCCCCCTAGAGGGAAGGAAAGCCGTGCACCTTTGAGGAAGCTGCTCAATAAGTTAAAGAAAATCAGTGTATATCTCATTATTGCTAGCAATTGTTGGTAAACCAAAAAGTTGAAGGTAATTTCTGTCTCTTTGAGAGATGGCCTTCAGCCATTCTGTGAGAGCTCCAGAGGCGATAAAATCATAATATTTTGAAGAATAAGAACCTTTAACAAATAATGTTGTTTCTGAATTAAATGTCTCCACATTTACTTGGGTAACTATTTGATGCAACGGAGAATTTCACTGTATCATTAGATGATATACCAAACGACAAGATAACTAGCCAAAAAACCACCAAATGCAGGTTATTGGCACAACAAGAAGCAGCTGTTCATCAGTAAACAAGATCAACTAATAAGAATTCCAATATCCACACCAACTGTATGTAAATATTCCTCACAAGCAAAAACTCAAAGAAGGACGAAAACATAAGCCAAAACGAGCTTCAGTGCTTAACGATTTAGAAACTCAAGAATCTTGTTGCGCCATTTGAAATCATGGCAGATTCAGGCAACTCCATTGCTCACTCTCAACCGAGATTTTAACGAAAAGTACACGCTATGGATAATCTCACAACAAATTGCCAGTGACCCATAACATACAATTCAACATAATACCTCTTTGTACTTCTATATATCAAAATTGTCCAGCAATATATACTGTTTAGCTTGAACTCAAATATTCCGCTGACTAGGAAGAGCAACAAAGGCCACGTCAACTACAACACCTCAAAAACAAGTCTTTATGTGTAACTGTACCTCAAGCAATGCCTCCACGTTATCAGGCGTCGTCGCCTCGTGTTCTGGTTGATGGGCGGTGTTGGCTTCGTCCATTCCCATAAGCTCTGATTTAAGCAAGGGGTGATCTCCTCGAGAGATGCTTTGGCCTAGCAGAGTTGAAACTTGAAAGCGGTGCACCTTGGGTCGGCTTAAATTGAAGTGTTCAAACTCAAACCGGAGGTCTGACCGTTTTGGCCTGATGAACGACCGGTTGATGGTCCGGCCGTTTTATCAGGAGAGAGCGAACAGATTCACGTTCACCCATTACAGAGGAAGTTAAAACGGTTGAGCAAGAACGAGCAGAAGCTATGAGCGAACAGCTCTGTCTAGCCTTATTGAGAGATTGCAGAACCCTGAACGGCCTCAAGCAGATTCACGCCTTCGCTTTTAAAACTGGACTAGAAAGGGACCCTTTTATTGCTGGGAAGTTTCTCCTCCTCTCTTCTGTCTCCATCTCCAATGCTCTCGATTACGCTCGCCGTCTCCTACTTCATATCCCTTCACCAGATGTTTTCATGTACAACACCTTTATCAGAGGACTCTCTGAATCCGAGACCCCTCAGAGTTCCCTCCTTACATACATCAATATGTGTCGGAGAAGGACGACAACCCCTGATAGCTTCACCTTCGCTTTCATTCTTAAAGCCACTGCGAATTACAAGTCCCTCACTGCCGGAGTTCAACTCCATTGTCAATCTTTAATCCATGGCCTCGATACCCACCTCTTCGTTCGAACAACCCTCATCAGTATGTACGCAGAATGTGGATGCATTGTATCGATGAATTGCACCAACCAAATATTGTTGCTTGGAATGCAATTGTTACTGCTTGTTTTAGGTGCTCAGACATAAAGGGTGCAGAGATTACCTTTAAGCAGATGCCGTTCCAGAATTTGACGTCATGGAATGTCATGCTTGCTGGGTACATGAAAGCGGGCGAGCTGGACCTTGCGAGAAGTACTTTTGCTGACATGCCTGTGAAAGATTCAGTCTCTTGGAGTACCATGATTATTGGGTTTGCTCATAATGGTTGTTTAGATGAGGCTTTTAGGTCTTTCAGAGAGCTGTGGCGATTGGGGATGAGGCCTAATGAGGTGAGCCTGACTGGGGTCCTCTCTGCATGTGCACAGGCAGGTGCTTTTGAGTTTGGGAAGATCTTGCATGGGTACATAGAGAAGGTAGGCTATAATTGGATTGTTTCAGTGAGTAATGCACTCTTAGATACATATGCGAAATGTGGGCATGTAAAAATGGCTCGTTTGTTATTTGATCGGATGATTGAAAAGAGTATTGTTTCGTGGACTTCAATGATGGCTGGGTTTGCAATGCATGGTTATGGTGAGGAAGCAATACAACTCTTTCACGAGATGGAGGAGTCTGGAATCAGGCCTGATGGAATTTCTTTCATTTCAATCTTGTATGCTTGTAGCCATGCTGGAATGATTGAACAAGGATGTAGGTATTTTAACAAAATGGAGGAGACATATGGGATAGAACCATCCATAGAACATTATGGATGCATGGTCGACCTATATGGCCGGGCTGGTCTTCTTCATGAGGCTTACAAATTTATAAATGGAATGCCAATCGAAGCAACCGCAGTTATTTGGCGAACCCTTCTTGGGGCATGCAGTATCCATGGGAATGTCAGATTGGCTGAGAAAGTGAAGGAGAGACTTTTTGAACTTGAACCTGACAACTCTGGTGATCATGTTCTTTTGTCAAACATCTATGCTGTTGCAGGGAAATGGAAGGATGTCATCATGGTAAGAAGGTCAATGGCTGATCGTAATATTAAGAAGGCACCTGGTTGGAGCATGATTGAGGTTGACAAGGTCATGTACAGTTTCATGGTGGGGGAAGGACTAAATGAGGTTACAAAGGAGGCTTATGAGAAGCTTGGGGAGATAATGCTGAGACTCAAGGTTGAAGGAGGTTACATCCCGGAGGTTGGGAGTGTTTTGCATGATATAGAAGATGAAGAAAAAGAAGATGCAGTTTCTAGGCACAGTGAGAAACTTGCAGTTGCTTTTGGGATTTCAAGACTCTGTCAGGAAAGCGTCATTAGAATCGTGAAGAATTTGAGGGTATGCAAGGACTGCCATATTGTGATGAAGCTGATATCAAAGGTGTACGGACGGGAAATTGTTGTGAGGGACCGAAGTCGGTTTCATTCTTTCAGAGATGGCTCCTGTTCATGCAGAGATTACTGGTGATGACATTTTTTCTTCTTCTATTTTGCCTCTTTCTTTAAAGTGGCATTGGCTTCCGTAGGCTGAACAAATTTCAGATGTCAGCTCCTAAATCACAATGACAAGCAAGGATGAGGATGGATTAGACAGGAAATATAGATGTGGTGGTTTGGATGGCTACCATACTCTGATTTAGTTCACTGTTCTTTGGTTACTCACCAGACAACAAAAAATTATCCAAGACTCAGTTTTCTCGTCTTCCAGAATTTTGCGACAGAGATGCTATTATAGAACTCTATACTGGGACAGGCTACCAACTTATATATGTTTGGCTATGGCACTCGGTCGGTCTGATCATTGCATTGTTTGCTGCTGGTGCTTACTCAAGTTCATGGCTTGAGCTTGGATGGCAGTCCTAGGATTTTCACATATTGATGACAAGAACCTGTCCTATTTGTTGCTTAATTAAAGGGATAAGAACATCTGTTTAACCCCCATAGTGGGCAGTTTACTTCTCAATATCTTGGATCTTATCAAACCCAAATACTTCCTAATGAATGAAAGAGGTGATCACATGAGAATGCAAGGTCTGTTTCATGAGTATACTGGCCAGAATGCTAACATGCTGTGAGTCGTATCAACAACTACATGTTTACAGTTCAGGCACCCTAATTAATCTTGGTGTGGTGGTATTAAATGGTCACAGAAACATTATCAACGCAGAGTATTTCAGATACACAACACAGCTCCCATTGGTTGTTTACATCCTTGGTTTCTTTCCAAGCCTGGTGTTAACTAGCAGGTTCATATCAAGTGTTGCTGCAACATGGACATGCTGTACCCTTAATTTTTGTTATTTCCTGCAGAAGAAGTATGAGCTAAGTGAATAATAAGAATGAGAATTAAAGGATAATCACCCCATCTGTTCTCCAGTGGTTTAGCAAAGACCAAGTCATGTTATGAGGACTTGAGGCATATTTGGCTAAGCTTATAATGTTTCAACTTATGGGCTTCCAGAAGCCAGCTTCTAAGATGCAAGAAAGTGGATCTGATTGGTGTGTCAGTTTGGATTCTTGTCCACCAAGAAGCTGTTGGGTGGGTGGGGGGCGGGGGGGAAGAGCTTTTGGGCCTCTCAAGCTGGAGGCTGTAAAGATTCTAAACTGATTCACCTGGTTGGATCCACCTCTTTGCCTCCTAGAAGCTAGCTTCCAAAAGCCCGTAAGCAGAAGCCTAATAAGGTCCTTCAAACAGGCACTCAGCATAAGTTAATCTAGAGAAGTGGGTAGACAACCAAAACATAGGCTTTGATTATTGGATAACTCGCTCCAAAATGAATGATGGAGATCCAATTTGGAGAATCTAATTTGCTTGCCGGCACTTAAATAGGACTCTTGATTTATCTCTCAAAATAAATTTTCACTAATATCCATTTGTTGCAAAGGAAAAAATTTTGTAGAAATTTGCTTGAAGTGGTTTTATTTTGTTGTTGCCATTTGTCCTTTTATGAACTGACAAGAAATATAGGTAGGCATGGATGAATCAAGAAAGAACCAAACTATGTGATGGGGTTGATGTCCTCTATAGGTGCGAATTATGTCATGGATGAAAAAGGCACCATTGAAATCTGTACAATTTCCTTATGATGGGGTGGCATATTCTATGGGGTTGAAATTGTATTTTTTTTATTTTTTTTTAAACCCGAAAATTCTCTAAGACCCGGGCCGGCCCCTAGGATTTTATTAGAATAACCAAAACCAAACATTACACGGGGGGACATAGCCCACCTTACCCCAAACCCAAGATACATAACACATCACTCACTCGACCGCTCCAGCAAAGAAAGAAACCCCACCCAAACAAACTACAAACGAAACACAGACAGCCCAGTCTTATCCTCTCTAACAGTACGAGAGAGGTTAGGTGGGAGTTCACCATGTGTCAGAAAAACACTATTTCCTTGAGTAACACAGGCCCAATTTGCTAAATAGTCTGACGCACGATTACTCTCTCTAAAAGAGAACGCCACATTGGCACCTAATGCCTCCACCAGCTGTATTACCTCTTCAAACCAGTACCAGCACTTCCACACCTCGCACCTCTTCGAACATATATACTGCACTATAGCCTTGGAGTCCGAGTTGACAAGGCAGCCCTGTAATCCCAACCTATCACATAGGCGCAACCCATCCAGCATCGCCCTCAATTCAGCTTCAGTATTAGAACAATGGCCATAATAATTGAAAAAATGCCATGACCAGGTTACCCTCCTGATTGCGGATAATCCCACCCCCACCACTTAAGCCTGGTTGAAATTGTATCTTAGTCAAAGGTATTCCCACTTTTTTTTTTTGTTGAAAAGTAACATCCAAAAAATAAAATTTGAACTTATTTTCTGCATTTCCATAAAAGTTCCATAGCACTAAAACATGTACAATTTCCTTTTTGCCATCTGGATAATTCTTGTAATATATTTTCATTAAAACAAATAGAAAAAATTAAAAGTATTTGTTAGGCAGTAAGGCTCCATTTGTTTCGATGAAAATTTTTACAAGATTTGTCTAAAAACCACGAAAGAATTATTGTGAATGTAAAGAATAACTCAAAATATTTACTGAAATATAAATTGGGCATTTCATTCACAAAAATATGTCTAACATAGTAGCATTGGGTGCATATATATATAATAAAATATTAGAATTTACATATTATGTATAGAAAAAGGGAAAAAAAAAACTTTATTCAAGAGCGTAGAGTCTGTTAGTGCCTCCCTATGTCTATCTCTCTCTTCTCCCATTATGAGATGACATATCTGTCCTTCTGTTGTGGGAGGAGAGAGATAACTCTGTGCTAGCATATGATACATAGAGAACTCAATCCCATTAAAAATAAAAAATAAAACATTCATATATTAAATCATTTTTTTTTTGTTGATGCATTACTTTACAATAGAGAGTGGTTGGAGTCGCCTTGTTTACAAATGTTATGCACAGCCCACATGGAATTTTGGGTTTTTTAGGCAAAATTTGCTGAAATGTCCAAACCCTGTTTTATTTCAAAATGATTTATATTATGAAATGCAAATCTTAAACCATCCAATTGGACTGACTTCTGATCCAATATTTTTTTAAGGAAAACAAAAACAAAATTTGGTCATGTTGCCCCTGTGCATTGACGCAGTAGCGGGTGAAATTACCATCCCACCCTCCATGAAATAAAAAATTCCACTCATGTTGATGTTGTTGCATGCGCTCTCATTGACCCTTGCACTGGTGCAAGGACTACACGACCGAACAACGATATCTTGCACATTTCTTTATGTCAATTCATTGTTGAACTCCTTGAACTTTGAACTAGAAGGTAATATTGAAAAGAACCATGTTTGGTAAAACATTTTAAGGAGAAAAAGAACACGACGTGGTCCCATGGCTCCTGCGCCAACACATAGAAGTGCGTGAAAATATTGCCTTGTCCCCATGAAATAAAAAAAAATCGTATCTATGTTGATGCTCCTGAGTGCACTCTCATTGCCCACACTGGTACAAGCACTACACGACCAAATAACGATCTCTTGCCCAACTTTTAAAATGGATTTGAAAAAAGGGTGTGAGAGATTAAAAAATTAATTAAGTTTTAAATTTTTAATTCACAAGTTTGTGGATTTTTTTTCTTGTCAAATGGCAAACATTGGTGGATCCATTTGATAGGGTGGTATCCATCTTATTGTTTAAAAAATATCTTAGTGTTCAAGTTTCAGCCATCGGCAAATACATGAAGCGCCTAAAAAGGAAGTTAAAATGAATGTCAGAATTGTTAGGGTTTAGGGTTTAAGCACAAGGTTGCTTAAAGCATTATACCTTGAGTATCTAGTTTGGAATACCCAGGTTGTTGCCTCCAGCTAGTATTTATAGGAAAACTAGGGTTTAGGTCAGATAGGCTAATTATTAGATTACCCCTCACAGCCTGAGTATTAATACAAGTAGGATTATATTAGAACATATGAAGGAATATTACATAAATACCCTTACAATCTCCTCCTATGTTCTACATATATCCATCACACATGTATAGAAACCATTGTTCAATCAGTAATTGAATCAATATAAATTGAATAAGTTGAATGTCAATAATCCAATAAATCAAATAAGTAAACTTTCAGAAATAAAACTAGGGTTTTAGATCAAAACTAAACCCAACAATAAATCCGAAGTTCCACATGCAAGTGGCTAAACCAAAAGAAATAATAAACAAGTAAAGTCTTTGTAATCCATGCGACTTTACTCATCAAGTAAGTCATCATCATCGAGATCCAGATTCAACCGTTCTCCTCCATCTTCGCCATTCTCTGTAATTTGTCAAATATAAATTTAATAAGATAATATGAATTCAATCATTTGTACAATAATATCTAGTTCAACAATAAGAACTTAGTATATTCCATATATGTCTGAAGGTTAATAAAAAACAATAAGCATCATCATCAAGTTTCTTTACAAGAACTCGATCCTATATAGTCTCTATCATAAGGACCATACCATGTTTCCATTTGGAATACTCTGTTCGTTATATCAGTCATAGATTTATGTTGTATCATCAAATTTGGAATAGTACACCATACTATGAAAGACATGCCATCAAATTTGGAATGACATAAAGACTAGCACAATATCATTGAAACATATTAGACATTTTTCATATTCCTTTGTGGAATAACAAAGTAAGGAAATTTTACATGAAAACTTGCTACACCATCAAGTTTGGAATGGTTTCACAAACCCCTATACTTAGTAACCTAACTAAGTTATCTGAAACATGTAAACTGTTCCGAATGCTTTCTAAGGCTAGATGAGATTCGAATAATTCAAAATAATACTGGGTTAGGTTAAGACCTGACTAAATGGTCTTTAACCCCATCTCCCCTGTAGTTTTGAATGTTCGATTTTTGTTCAATCCCTTTGTAAGGGCATCTGCCATATTATCCTTCGATCTCACATCAATTAAAGTGATAATTCTTTGTTCTGTTCGATAATTCAGCATGACCTGTTTCAGCCTGATGTGCCTCCTCTTACCATTAAAGAATGAGTTATTCATTATCGCCTTTGTTGCTTGATTATCACAGAATATAGATATAGAGTTTAACTTGAAACTCCTCAATAGAATATCCATGATCAGATCCTTTATCCACTCTGCTTCATCTCCTGCAGAAGCTAGACCATAAAGTTTCGATTCCATAGATGACAAAGCAATACCAGTCTGTCTCTTGGATTTCCATGCTACAGCTACTTCTCCTAGTGTAAATACATAATCACTGGTGGATCTGCTGTCCCCTAAATCTAAGCACCAAGGTGCATCAGAATATCTTTCTAAAGTTGGAGGATATCCAGTATAACATAGAGCATTACCAAGAGTACCCTTAATGTCACGCCCCTATTCCAGACAAGGAATATAATATCATATAAAGGGTGACTAGGACGACGCATGTCATCCTACTAAACCGCCCGGATCACGACACGGTGTCCCAGCGCCGATCATAACCAATATTAACACAATATAATATTAGAATGCGAGAAAGAGGAATATTACATTCCAAGGATCGATGAGTATTGCGGAGCGTATAAATCGAATAGTTACAAGATGTTCAAAACTAGATGATAAATACAGAATTAGTTACATTTCCAATGACCATCTAATAACTATCAAAAATGGTATTACGAGTAAGTATTTCACCATAGGCCTTAGCCTCAAAAGTGATCAAAAAGGGATCGAGTCCCGAATATCCTCACGGCCCGTAGGCACAATCATCGCAAGGACACCCGTCGCCATGTTCCTCAAACACGGCCTCCGGTTCCTCCTCACCGATCTCATCGTATCCCGAGGGCTGAACTCCAAGTCCCGCGAGATATCCGTCACACGCACCATAATCTAAAAAGTGTGCACACGGGGGGTTAGCTCCACTGAGCTAGTGAGGGGATGGGAATGCACAAACACGCAATTCACATAGTCCAATGATGCATGCACATGTTAAGTCCATTTTTCCATCTATCAAACAACTAAGTCAATGGCATATGCTCTCGTGACAACTCGGGAGACAACGTGGGTCACTTAACTTATCGCCACAATGAAACTTCAATTGTCACGTGGGACCTACGCCGATCGAAGCCTCCAAGACCACTCGGTGGCGGACCCGATAACCAATACTACCATGGTGGCCTCTCCCACCTCCACGAATCCGGTGTACTGATTACCCAACACCTAAACCCCTGTTGGTAAGGGTCGTAGCATAAGGGTGTGAAATCCTAGCCACAAATATACTACATGCAAGTCCTATCGTCCCGAGAGGTAATCCGGCGCATCAACTTTTCATCGGTTTAGTGCCCGGTTACCGGCACGGCGCATACGATTCAACATGACATTCAACAAAATTTCTTCATAAATGTATATAGTGTTCGGGTTTAGCACCGGTACCCACCGCACCGAGACCCATTAAGGTACAACATTACCAATCAACATTATAACAAATGGATATAAAATTATGCAATATGCGCAAACATGCTTATTAATTATAATGAGTACATAATATACGAGTGCAATAATAATAACAAGCCCAAACAACCAAACCCACTCACTACGTATACGCCAAGCACCAAGATTATCAGTTGTCGCCTCGATCAAGCAAAAAGCCACAAAAGTGAATATTTTAACCTATACAAAGAGTGAAATAAGGTTAAACGAGCGAAGGAACGGATCCCCAAAAGGGCTCCCATAAACACTTAAGTATAAGGTTTCGAGAAGCGAAGTGGTTGCGGGAGTGGTTTCATGCCAGTCGCAACCACATGTAAATCCTAGGAAACCGGGGTTCGGGACGAGTTGTAGTCAAGGTCGGATGCTGGATGTGGTTTCGTAAAGCGAAACGAGTGTAAGTCCGACCTTCACGGGGACTCAGGACAATTTTGGTCAAGGTCGGATGCGAGATGTGGTTTGAAAGCGAAACCGAGTGTAAATCCGACCTTCCACAGAATCCTTCTCGGGAAGGTAATTTGGGTGGTTTCTTGCAGTGCGAACCCACATGTAAACCCTCACACCTTCGGTCCAAAATCCGAAGGATTCCCTCCAAGGACCCCATTTCAAGTGATTTTAAAGTTCAAGGACTTCTAGGAAACTCCATCCTAAGCTCATTAGGGTCCAACCTTAAATCTCTCAAATGGCAATGAGAACCCTCACATTAGGGCTCATAATGGAGTGAAATAACTCCACCATAGCTTGGCTTTAAAGCTCCATCGACTCCCTAGGTTCCAAGAGAGATCTAGGTCAATCTCTCCCATTACCCAACCCCTTTTAAAATCCAAAATAGAAGAAGGAAGAAGGTTCAATAGCTTACCTACCCCCAAGATGAGAGAGCTCCACGATTTATGGCCCAAGAGATGGGGTCTCCACCTTCCTCCAAGCCTCTCTCTCCTTCCTCTTTCTCTTTCTCTCCTCTTTCTCTCCTCTTTCTCTCCTCCACGATTTAGGGTAGAAGAGAATGATGAAGGAGAAGTAATGTTCTCTCTCTCCCTCTTGGACTCATTTATAATAAATGGGTATTTGGGGTACCTCTAGTCAAATGGGTCATGAGGCCTAATGGGTCAACCCATTAGTCCTAGGTGGGTAAGTGGATGGAATAACCCATCATTGGGTCAATAGGTTAAATGGGCCTGCCCACAACCTCAATTAGGGAAAAGCCCATTCTTAGATGGGCTCAAATGAGATGGGTATAAGTCCCCAATGTACTCCCTAAAGGTACGTGGGACCCAAACTTAAATTATTCCCTTCTCTCATGAAATAGCTCGAGCGGTTCAAGCCCGGACCCGCACTAATAATTAATAAGTCTTGAGGCTAGAACTTACCTTTCCCCCTGTCATGGTTTATTACCCATGACCCCGAACAGCTTCGCCACGGCAATGCTAAGCTTATCACCGAACGAAATATCCAACTGAGGTGACGGTCCAGGATGCTCTCTCCTGAACTCCTCGCTTCCCGGGCTGGTACTTGGAGGGTAATCGACGAAGTCGCCGTCAACGAACTTTCCCCACTGGCGGTTGAGGAATCTTTCCTCCACAGGCAAACCCGTCTTGTGGTCAACGATTTTGTAGCTAGGTTTGACCATCATGGAGAACAGGTCACCAGCATACATGGCAGCGGTATCTACACGTCACGAGAAGAAATGATATTTAATTATATCCCGGGGTACGGGTATAACACTTAAGGTATCTCATCAGCCTCGTCAGGGCATCCCAATGCTCTTTTCCAGGATTACTGGTGAAACGACTCAGCATGCCTACCGTAAAGACTATGTCTGGCCTAGTGCAACTCATTGCATATATGAGACTACCAACTAGTTTAGAATATTCTAACTGATTCACGGTGTCGCCTGTGTTAGGTTTCAATCGTTTGTTATAGTCATAGGGTAGCTCAATCGATTTACAATCACTGTATCCCCAACTAGAAAGTAGCTTCTCAATGTAATGAGACTGACTAAGGGTGATCCCTTGCTCATCGAAGCTTATTCTCATTCCAATAATGGTGTCTACCACACCAAGATCTTTCATGTCGAATTCTTTGAATAAGGTTTATTTAATGTCACTCACTACGGAGATATCAGAACCTAGAATCAACATGTCGTCTACATACAAGCAAATAATCGCGACCTTGTTTGACTCAGACAAAAAATAAAGGCACTTATCTGAGTTGCTGGTTTGAAAACCAAGGCTCTTTACAGTCTTGTCAAACTTCTCATGCCACAATTTAGGTGCTTGTTTAAGACCATAGAGAGATTTGTTTAATTTACAAACTCTTTTTTCAGAACCTTCCATGACAAACCCTTCAGGTTGGTTCATGTAGATTTATTCTGTTAGGTCTCCATTAAGGAAAGCCGCTTTTACATCCATTTGATGCACAACATAGTACTCAATAGATGCTATGGTAAGAAGAATCCTTATTGTTGCCAAATGCCAGACCGGGGAGTAGATGTCAAAATAATCTATCCCTCTTACCTGGGTATAGCCCTTAGTTACTAACCGTGCTTTATACCTGGCTATAGATCCATCTGGATTAAGTTTCTTCTTCAGTACCCACTTACATCCTATTGTCTTAGCCCCTCTAGGCAGTTCAACAAGGTGTCAGGTCTCATTTTGCATTAAAGAGCTCATTTCCTCATCAATGGCTTCTTTCCATAGCAGTGAGTCCCTAGATCTCATCGCTTCGTTATAGATGGATGGATCGGCCTCTAGATGGTAGGTCACAAAATCCTCACCAAAATTCGTGGGTACTCTATCTCTAATAGATATTCTTCTAGGTTCTGATTTAGGGAGTATTGTGGGAGTAGTGTCAGAAACAATTGGTTCAGAATCCAAAGGTGATTTTGTAACCATTTCTGTCAGACTAGGCAAGGTCAGGCCATTATCTCTGAGGGTTTTATTTTCAAAGAATATAGCATCCCTAGATTCTATCATCACATTGGTTGATAGATCCAAAAATCGGTCTGCAGCACTGTTTCTGCACAACCTAGATATACACAAGTGTTTGTTCTAGTTCCCACCTTAGGTCTCCTAGGATCTTATATCCTAACATAAGCTATACAGTCCCAAACCTTAAGAGTGTCATATCTACAGGGATGGTTATGCAAAGCCGAATCAAGAATCGATCTTCCAACCGTATGCGATCTCCAAAACAGAATTATGAATCTAAAAATAAAAAATCGATTGTACGAACGAAGAGAGAAAATTAAAAATCCTTAATGCTTTAAGATTATTAGGGTTTAGGGTTTAAGCACAAGGTTGCTTAAAGCATTACACCCTGAGTATCTAGTTTGGAATACCCAGGCTGCTACCTCCAGCTAGTATTTATAGGAAAACTAGGGTTTAGGTCAAATGGGCTAATTACTAGATTGCCCCTCACAGCCTGAGTATTAATACAAGTAGGATTATATTAGAACATATGAAGGGATATTACATAAATACCCTTACAATAATTACTCCTCCCTTAGGCCTTGGTACGACATCCGAAATGCCCCTATACTTACTTCTAGGAGTCTCATTCTACAATAATAAAAATAGTGAGTAAAGAGACTCTTGATTTACCTTGGATGAAGAAAGCTCGACCTTAATTAATTTATTTTTTCGTCCCAACAATCTTTGAGAAGGGCGCCATTAAAGGAATGCATGGATTGTTACTTCATTTCCTCATTCAAAACCTTTCTTTAGTTATAAGAGAGTTTGTTATGATTAATTGGACAAGAATGCTTTTGGGAAGTGCTGCTAAACTAAATGTGAGGGAGGGAGACGAAGGGAGATAGGGAGAGAGGTGTGAGATTTTGAATATTTCCTGAAAATAGGGAGGGAGTTGGTTTAAGTTTGAGTTGGGAAGACAGCCATCGTTGAAGGGCTTGCTCAGCTTATTGTCAGTGGTGATGTCCCAGAACCATTAAAGGCGGAAGAAAGTAGAAAAAAATTCAAATTTAAGGATCACTACACTTTGCTGTATTGCTTTCTCTGCAAAATTGGTTTTAGAGGCATTGATTATAAAAATTTTAATGTGATTGATCAGGTGATTTCCCTGGATGTGGGACGGCTTGTGGCTGGTACAAAACATCGTGGGATGTTTCAGGAAAAGGAAAAGTAATGGTGAGATACTACTCTTCATTGACGAGGTGCATATGTTAATGATAACAGGAGCTGCAAGCATCTTGAAACCAGCCCTTGCTCGAGGAGAACTCCAGGTATTTAATTTGTCCTCTATCATTATTTTCTTAATTCTTGATTTATTAATCTTTATCCATCTAAGAATAACTTAAAACATTTGAGGCTTACATCTACTTTGCAAATCTTGTGTATTGGTGCTACAGCACAAGATGAATACAGGGAGTACATTCAGGAAGACCGAGCTCTAGAAAGGCGATTTCAACCAGTAAAGGCACATGAACCATCCATTAGTGAGGCAATACAGATTCTGAAACAGATTTCTCCACGTTATGAGATTTTTCATAAGCTCCATTATACTAATGAAGCTCTAGTTGCCTCTGTAGAATTGTCAAAACAACTTATCAGGTTTGTTAAATTGAAAATGATCTCCCTGTTACCAAACAAATGCTTCTGTTATTTTTTTTTCTTCCAAACATCAGTCTTTGGTTTCATTGCTTAATATTTTTCTTATCGATTGTCTTGCTTCCATTTTTTACGACGCTGAGAGTTTACACTTGATTAACTTTCTATAATGTGACAAAGCCATTGATTTGACAGATGAAGCTGGCGATTTTGTTCGAATTCATCAACCTCAGGTAGGGTTCCCCAGTTCCCCACCCTCTCCAAATAAATAAATAATTCTTGCTGTCATCACTATTTCCATATTCACTAAACCTATAGAACTGAATGTGAAATGCTTTGCTTGTTTTAGCTTCCTGAGGAAACCAAGGAGCTTTACAAAGATCTTCGAAAGATCACAGAGGAAAAAGCTGAGGCTATCCGTAACCAAAACTCTTCGAAGGTATTAAACATTAATGCATTGGTGTGACCAAATCTATGTAATATACTTTCACTTCCCTTCTGTTTTCTTACAGTTCAAAGCTCTTTACAGGTACAATCCTTAAGTTTTCAGGAAAAAAACATCAAAACTAAGATCTTAAAGATCGACGACAAAATGGATAAAGGGAATCAATGCAAACGGTTCGAACCTAGTTGTTACAGAAGTGGACACACAACATGCTGTTTCTTCTTGGACTGGAATACCTGTCAGGAAGGTTTCCACCAGTGAATCCAAATACCTTCTGAAGATGGAGGAGTCTCTTTGTAAACATGTCATTGGTCAAGAAGCTGCTGTGAAGGCTATTTGTCGGGCTATCCGTCGTGCCCGTGTTGGCATAAGTGATCCTGACAGACCAATTGCCAGCCTCCTCTTTGCTGGCTCAACTGGCGTAGGAAAAACACAATTGGCAAAAGTGTTGGCTGCTGAGTACCTGGTTCTAAGGAAGCCATGATAAGGTTTGACATGAGTGAATTCATGGAGATGCACTCGGTATCAAAGCTCATTGGTTCGCCCCCAGGTTATGTTGACTATACAGAAGGTGGAAAACTTACTGATGAAGCTGTTCGTCGACATCCCTTTACTATTGTCCTTTTTGATGAAATAGAGAAGGCACATCGTGATATTTTCAATATAATGCTTCAAATTTTGGAAGATGGCAGACTCGCAGATAGCAAGGGGAAAACAACTGATTTCTGTAATACAGTTATCATAATGACATCTAATATTGGGAGTTCTGCAGTTGTGAAGGGTGGGCAGCAAATTAATTCACGCCAGGTAAATGCCAAAGTTGTGGAGGAACTTAAAAAGTTTTTCAGGCTGGAGTTCTTAAACAGGTTGGATGACGTGATCGTATTCCAACAGCTGACAAAAGAAGTGGTGAGGAAGATTGCAGAAATAATGCTTGGGGAGGTGATTGCAAGACTTGAGAAGAAGAATATTTATCTCAAGGTGACAGATACCTTCATTGATAAAGTGATTGAGAATGGTTATAGTCCAACATATGAATGGTTATAGTCCAACATATGGAGGTAGGACACTGAGAAGGTCCATAGTGAGGCTTCTGGAAGATAACTTGGCTGACAAGATACTAGCAGAGGAGATCAAAGATGGAGATTCGGTAACCATTGACGTTGATAGTGATAGTGAAGTAACTGTGAATAAGGAATCCTGAATTCACATTCTTCAAAATTCAAACCAATGGATTTGCTAAAACTGTTCTGTGGAAATTCATTATCATTACATGGATTTGCTAAAACTGTTCTGTGGAAACTCATTATCATTACATATCTAAAAGTTCATATGGCAGCCCCCAAGAAACATGTCTACCTCTAGAGACAAGTAGAACTTATTTGTAGTGATAGTTTGCTTTACATATGTAGTTCTTTGAGACAAGTAGAACTTATTATTAAATCTCTTGAAAGTTTTTACTAATGTATGAATTAATGAAATTCACATTTGCTTTTTACTGATGATACACTTAATTTTTTGTCATGCTTCTGAAACGCCCACACAGCAGGAAGAGGCAATTGTCATTTGAAAAGAGACACCCCACCCCAGAAGGGTGCCCTCGCTCTCTTGGCAAAACACTTCAAAACATGAGTTGCTCTTTTGATCTTCATGGTTTCCTTATTGTGTCTTTACCTAATGAGTTTGTTGCTATGACTCTCACGGACTATAAGGTATTACCATAGTTGTCATGGCGTCCTGGCGCTGGAGAGGGCTGCATGGCGACCTACGCCATGGCGACCCTCTTTGATTTCTTCCTCCGACTCTCTTTCCCTCTTCGATTTCTTCTTCCCGTCTTCGATTTCTTCTTCCCTCTTCGATTTCTTCTTTCCCTCTTCAATTTCTTTCGATTTCTTCTTCGATTTCTTCTTCCTGTCTTCTTTCCCTCTTCGATTTCTTCTTCCTGTCTTCTTTCCCTCTTCGATTTCTTTCGATTTCTTCTTTCCCTCTTCGATTTCTTCTTCGATTTCTGAATTTTCTTCTTAAAACTTGAGAAACAATAGAGAAAAAATAAAACATGGCTTGAGTATACATCTATTAACACATTAAAAATAGAGAAAATAAAAAATAAAACATGGTCGACATGCTCGCCATGTCGATATATCGACGTGACACCCCTCCACCGACTTGGATCGCCGTGACGCCGTGACAACTATGGGTATTACCTCCTACTAATCTAGTTACGATACGCGATGGCTATACTGATAGGTCTACTGGTGTTGTTGGTTGGGCTACGATAAGTTTTTCTGATACACAGTTTAGATTTGTCTCTATGAATTGTGACTAGGTAGGAGACACGATGACACTAAAAACCAAAACCGTCCTGATGCAGTATCACTTAACTGGTTGGACTAGCATGATAGGCTTTGGAGACCCAAACCTAGGCAGAACCAGTCTAACCCAGGATTTTGATCCACCAAGGGTTGGAAGTAGTATGTTAGTTTATTTATTTCAATCTTTTATTCGTTGACTATGTAGGAGTCAGATAGAGTTTGAGTTACAAGTTATTTCAGTTTTGTAGTTAGAATAGGAGTTATTAATTTTCTCTTTAAATACTTGCATTGTAACCAACGTAAGTTTATTGGGTTTACTGTGAGAGTGTGTGATTGTGTGATCTTTTTCCCCTTCACCCTGCAACTTTTCCATTCTCCTATCTGCCCTCAACCAATTTGGTATCAGAGCTGATCCATCTCCTTCCCCATCAACCTCTCTCATTCCCTTCTTATCAATATCTCACATCTCGTTCTTCTTCTTCCCATTTCATTTTTCCCATTACTGTTATGTCGACACCAGCATTTTTTTTTAAAAAAAATCGAACCAAAACCCCACCCCTTCGACTTTTTGCAGTAAACCCCCTTCTCCATTATTTCGATCGATGCCCTTCTAGGGTTCGACTGAATGGAATAAAAAAAGTGTGATGTGCAGAGAACGCAAGAGGGGGAAAAAAAGGAGAAAGAATGAAGAGAAGAGAGAACGAGAAGAATCAAACCAGAAGAAAAGAAAAAAAAAGAGACGAGAGAGCAAAAGATTTTGAGGAAAAGACAGAAGAAGACATACCTGATTCCCGTCGTTGCATAAAGTCACAGCCTTTCAAAATCACCATCTCCTAGTCGAGGTCGCAGTAACAGTTGCAGTCTCTGATGAGGACGAATTCCTCAATGCTGGTCTCCTTCCATTCCAACACGTCTTCCTTCCTTGCCAACTTCCTCGCTGGATAATAGAGTAGCTGAAGACGATTTGGTATTTTTTTGCTTTTTCCCACAGTAAGTCTCCTTTAAAAACCCATATTCCCTATATTACCCCTTCCCTTCCATCAATCTGATTTCTTCCCTTAACAATGCAGTTGCTTCCTTTATCTCAGATCAGATCTGATCATAGATTTGATTATTGAGCCTACTTGCATCTGAGATCCTTAATCTGGGTTTACATATTGCATCATGTCTGCATGAGTTTTAAAGTTTTATTGCAGCACTAGCTAAGAGTTACCAGAAAGTATTTGGGTGGATAATGCTGAGATTGTGAGGTGGATTCAGCTTGGAATGAAGGCTGGTTGGCCTTGGGATATTTTCCAAGTTTTATTGTCTATTTCTTCTTTGACTCAAAAGAAGCATATTGATGTAATTTGTAAAGACTATTCTGTGGTTACTGTAGCTCATAGAGTTACTTATACCTTATAAGGTTATTAGGACTAGGAAATCTACTGTAGTGGATGTAAACATACATGAATTTATTTTCCAGTAAATTTCTTTTTGTTTCTCATAAAAAAAATGTATGTATTAACAAGGACAGGTCTTACATTGGACAAGCTCATAGACTTGCTACTAATGCTACGAGTAGTAAAAGTAGAGTAGATATTACTGATAATGTATCTTCTTTCCTCTTTGTTTAACGAATGTTTTTTTCTATTTAAGAAAAAAAAAAGGACGACAGTAGAAGACTGCCCCCACAGAAATAAAGGATTTCTTGCTCTAGGGCACAGTCTGGTCTGGCAGAAACAGCAAGTTTCTTAAGCCAGATGATAAGTGGGATTTGAATGAGCTATACATAACAAGGGTCAATTAGACTTCAGAATTTACAAACTCATGATCAGCTTGGATCAAGGAATGATTTTCAAACAGAACAATTTCAACAGACACTTGCATTTCAATGATCGAACAAGGTACTGAACTATCTACCAAATCATTATTTCACAATGCCAACCTAAGGGAAATCTGTACATTGACCTACTGTTTAAACATTAGTGAGGTTGCTTCCACTACTTGCGTCCTAACCTTATTAAATGCTGTTGATGTTTTGCTGCAGCAGCTTTATCTGCAGCTTCACGCTTCATTGCCCTCTTTGCTCGTCTTCCAGTTGTATCGTTTGCCACCACTCTTTCCTTCGTACCACGTGATGGACCAGCATCATGGTCCTGAAGTTCACGGTGGACAGGCCAAGCTTCTTTTCGCCCTGCCCTCACATAGCCATTATCGCCCCACCTACGGTTACCAATACGAAGATTTGAACTGGTATAGTAAACTTCTTCTAGATCTTCATCTTCATCGTCATTGCCATCATCATAGTCCTCTACATATTGATAAATATCTTCTAATTCATCATACACCTCTTCCTGAGCCTCTACCTTCAAAGGTATGAACCACGCTGCTCTAAGAAGAAGACACACACTCTCCTCAAACATGTAATCATTGATTCTGTCAAGGAGGAGAATAACATTTTGGTTAGCAGAAAAATATTAGTGTTTCCAACTCACACCCATATGCCAACTAATACCTTCCATCCAGTGACCTATGAACATTGAGGAACTCAAATGGACACTTGCATTGAGGGCACAATTGCTTCTGATTGTACATGGCCCATCTAAGGATGCATGTCACGCTACATATAAAAAATTCACAGAAATAATTAATACACTTACAACATCATTTCTCAACATTCTTTAAGTCCACTCAGAAATTGAGCAATAAATTTTCTTGACCCCACTTCCATTCTTCTACGCTTTGCATATCCAATACATAGGAAAACACAAAATAATATGATTTACCACATAAGAAACAATCGGAAAAAAAAAGAGTTGTTCAACCAATCTAAGAGCCACAGAATATAAACCTTCAAACAATAAAATAAATCAACAGAGAGGTTTCACATGAGTAAAAAATTAAAAACAAAATGGTCAATACCTAAATGCACAAGCCTACAAAGAAACAAAAACATATGAAATATGCAGTTCCCACCCAACCACACCTCTTAGTGCATGTTTTTTTTATATGAAAGAGCACAGAATGTTTGCACATCGAGGATCCTATAAAATGTCCAGTTTATTCATTATTGGAGGCTGTGAGTATCACGGAAGATAGGGCTCTAGAATTGTTCCTAATACAGGCACATTTCCTTTTTTTAAAATGTCTACAACCTTATTAATTGTGATATTCATGTAAATAATACCTATGAAACCATTAGAGCAGAAAAAACTTTACTTCTGTATGTCAAGTTTAGGGATTTGTTCAGCTCTCATAGTTCTTTTCCTTCATTTCCCTTATTGTACCCGAGAATCGACAAACTCGACTCCACATTGTTCACAAAAGGTCGGGTCTTCGTTTTCATCTCCGATTACTCGATAATTTCCACAAGCACAAATTCCACTTTTGATAGGCCCAAAAATTCTTTCACAGAACAATCCATCCTACAAACTAGGGTTAGATGTAAGTCAATAATCTCTCATATTCATCTTTCCCACTTCTATACAATCCTACCAACTGCAAAACTTATATAACCCAAGCACCTAATATTCCAAGGAAGGGGAAAAGTAAATCTTGCAGTCAAATTTGAATATATTTCCATTACTATGTATGAGAACTTTATATGTGATACATTTATTTTGTTTTGTATGTTTAGTTCAGTCATTTCATCCAATTTAAGCAGTGCTCTTCATATTTCGATCCAAAGTTTGGACTGGAGCTAATTCTTTCAATAGGTCAAAAATAGAAATCTTCGTTTTCATTTCCTTTTTCCAAAGCTTCCAATTGTTCAACTGAAACAATTACTGGGTATAAAATTGGAAACATATAAAAAACAGCAGCCAGAAAGAGGGGGTTAAAAATTGAAGCGCTAGGACTCAGTATAACATGTCTGTCATCAAGAAGCTAATGTCAACTTCGTGTTTCTCATTTCTTAAGAAAACAAAACTGTGCTCCACAACTGATCTAAGCCCTGTTACGTGTAACGTCATCTGTTTGAACTAAGGCAGTTCCTAATCCAATATTTAATTGAATTAATCTAAATTTCAAGGACTTGAATTTTTTTTTCTCTTGAAAGGAATTTTAAGAAATTTGAAAGAGAGTCAAGCCTCAATCGTTCACAAAGATTTAAACATTCATGGTTTTACAAGATAGAATGATGGTTCCAACAAAAATTAAGATTGGACCATAAAGCATTGCATTTAATCGAACCTTAATAGGGTTCATATGAAGAATTACATGCAACTAAGTCAAACTACCTACTTCTGAATTTATCCTAAACTATAATATGATAAATCATGTACACCCAACCTAATAATAGTATATTCCTTAGTATCCCCCTCAAACGCACGGGGATTGAAGTCTTCATGCGACCACAACAACAGCAATTGCAGACACGATGCATGGTACATCACTAGCAGATAGCAACAACGATAATGACGAACATTGGCGGCAAAAAAAAAGTGAAAGTATATTGTAAAAAACAATGAGGCCAGCCAGGAAGGTTGTAGGGAAATAGAAGAAACCCCGAGATGAAAAAGAAGATAAGACCATCCATGAGACCATGACACACCGACAATCAAAAATAGGAAAAGGGTAAATGGTAACATTTTATTTATCCAATAATTCAAAAACAAAAATTTGATGAACGGATTGAGATGTTAGACAAACCAGTAAGCATGCTCGCAACCTTTTACAAGAGCAGTCTCCTGAAGTGCTATCTTCTCCAAGCAGATCGCACAAAACCCATAACTGTCACACACCGTCAAGCTTGAGCTTGAGCTTGACATTCCACACTCTATTCCCTTCACACCATCACATACCTACGAGAATTTATTCCATAAATTAGGGTGAAAAGAAAGAAAACAAACTAGTAACATAAAACCCAAATCATAAAGAAAATTCAAACCCCAAAAGAGAGGGACAGAAGGAAAAGAATAAAATGAAAAATTGGAATCTTGAAG
Organism: Telopea speciosissima; assembly: GCF_018873765.1. Taxonomy (NCBI): domain Eukaryota; kingdom Viridiplantae; phylum Streptophyta; class Magnoliopsida; order Proteales; family Proteaceae; genus Telopea; species Telopea speciosissima. The sequence goes on from NC_057922.1 coordinate 18,064,897, forward strand.
AGGGTCATCAAGATCCGCTTTTCACATAAATAAATCCACAAAATTTAGATCAAAGAGAGAGAGAGAGATATGAGTACCTGTTCTTCTTCGATAGGAAGGTTGGAAACGCCGTTCACCTGCTCATTCTCCATCAAGATTATAGTGGTGAGAGATGTTGGGCAGGACGAGAAGCTCAGAGAAGAAGTACGGAAGCGAAAGAAGAGTTTACTTAATTCGCTCGATCATGAAATGAACCAAAGGGGTATTTACAATCAGAGAGAAGAAAAGATTCTGGGCATTATTCCCGAAAGAGAGACAGACCCCCCCTACGCTCTCAGGTCTCAGGCGGTGAGAGAGAGAGAGAGAAGGCGGAGAAAGCCAGCAAGAGCATATGGACAACTAAAAAGGATACCTTTTTCTCCTTATTTTATTGGCAAACAAATGCTTTGATTTTCATGATTAAGTTAGATACGCATCAGATGGCGGATAAAATATAACTTTTTGGACCCTTGGAACACACAACCAACCATAAACACCGGAAGGCTGTAGAGGAGGTAAGAAAGGTGACAACGTGGCAGTAAAATAGGGATTATTAATTATTTTATTCTGCTTTGTTGTCCTTTTAAGTTTTATTTTCTAACATGAAAGGTGACACGTGGCATTAGAAAACATGATATGTTGAAAGTGTTGCAGCATACCCGACCGACAGAAAGGAATAATTTTGTTGACCACCTCATGCGGCCCCACAAATAGGACGTCTCTTCTTGCGTTGATCTCCATCATTGGATCAGATTACTTTGACCCCACTGTTTCCTTAGAAAAACAACTCCCAACTCCCAGCCCCCTCATGCATGGTGTATCGGCCAGGATCGACTGTATCGGACAAAATTATCATTGAATTTTTTTAAAAAATAAATTTTCTAACCATTTTACCCTTTGTCCCCTTGTCTGTACCGTACTATTGATACGGTATTGGCACGGTATCAATATCGGTGATTAGTAAAATTGGTACGTATGACCAATACGATACTGATACTTAGAACCATGCCCTCATGAGAAAATTATCTCCTCTAGTTCCCTATCCGGCCCAGTTCCCCAGTCCCTCTAATAGGGGGGAGGGGGTGGATCCCACCTGAGCAAAGTGTTCGGACAGGGGTAGAGTGGTCATAGCAATTCCCTTGTTAGGGGGATTGGGGAACTGGGTTGGGCAGGGAACTCGAGGGGATAAAGATCCCCCTTCATGAGGCAGGATGCATTCTGGGATTTCAACTAATCAAAGGAGACCTTATCATCAAGCCACAGGCGGTACGTCCCATGTCCTTCCCTTTTCTTTTTTTTTTTTAATGTGTCAAAGTTTCAAGCCACACTGAGTTGACTTAATGGCAAGTTGAGGTTTTGAAAACTAGAGACTAATAAAACTATGAGAGGATGCATGGTTCAAGCCAAATGTGTATATGCCAATACATGAGATGATATATAATTGATGGAAGAGGATTGGGCACGCGGCATGCCATTGGCCTTCCTGGAGCCAGCTAGCGAATGTGCCCAATGGAGAAAGGGGGAAAGAGAGGGGAGGGGTTGGGGTCATTTCCATAGCAGTGGGAGAAAGAGCCACAACTGAGTTAGGTTTCGAAAATTGGCACATATCCTATACCAAACCATTCTTTATCTTTCCAATAGTGGGGCTGACAACATTATCTTTTCGTGCAGAAAAACGTCGGTGGATTGTATGTCTGTATGGATGGATAATTTATCAAGCTTTAGATCCCCCCCCCCCTAAAATAGAAGAAAATGTCAAAAAAATACACCGTTTCAAATGTGTTTTAACTAACTATGATCACGAGTCAAGACTCAGCTTCATGGGGCTCGATCAGGGTGGATTAAGACTTGCCGACCCAAACTTGCACCCACAGGTGGAAGCATTATTCCTGCAAGTAAAAGAAATAGAAACTAGTAAGTGGTCTAAACGCCACTCCAAAATTGAAGTATCTCATAATTCTATACCAGAGATACATCCCTCGGGCAACCAATTAAGAAGAGGTGCTTCAGATTTTTTTCATAACTTCTAATATAATAATAGGAAAAATGTTAATTTTCTGACCGGGAGTGTAGCCTACGTTAGCACTCCCTGCACGTCTCTCTCTACTCTCTTCTCTTGAAATGATCTCTTAGTCTCTTGAAATGATTCCTTTCTGAGGGCATTCGTTAGATGTTTCTTGCTGGTGTAAGCTACACTTTTGGACAGAAAACAACCTCCCATAATAATAAGTGTGAAATAACAAAAAGGGAGAGGGGTACCTACACTACTTGGCAGTTTCAAACGAATGAGGAAACCCCCTTTGGAATTTGACAATAGGAGGAGGGACATCAATAACATATCATCTCCACATGACCAGTGATATGTGAGGGGGTGTGCAAATTTATCTTTGAGTTGGCATTGTGCACAACTTTTATCCTAACCAAAAAAAAAAAAAAAAATTCTTTGGGAAAGGGGTTTCAGGAGAACAGGATTTCTGTTGCAACAAATCAAAAAGAACTTATCAAATATCTGTCAAAGTATAGTTTGGGTATAAGTAAAATTTTATGGATGGGTAGTCCATCATGTCTCTACTCACATGTCAATTTTTTTATTTTTTTATAAGAACACATGTCAAATTTCAGCCTAAATAAAGTTGGACAAGTGACAAATTAAAGCTTAAAAAATCTAATGAAAAGAAATAGATGAGAATTTTTTTAATTTAAATTGTAATTTTGTATACATGTTGGCCTAATAGCATGCTTAGTTTGGGTTGAAACTTGAAATGGCTCATGGACCCACCCATGTTTGCTAATGTTTCCCTCATGAAAATGAGGGAAAATTCTCTAACAAGACAGACGCTTATCAAAATCCTTAATTATGTTAGGTGTATTGCAATAATAGAACACAAAGTCAAAATTTGGAGTGGGCACTATTAGAGGAAGTGTTTACCCAAATTCAAAAAAACAAAAAACTATTAAAGAGAGTGGGAAAGGATGAGATTAAGGAGGTGAAGATGAACATAGCTAAGAGTTGAGAGAAATTGAATGGATAGAAATTTGGCACAAAAAAACAACCTAAGTCATGCTAGGTTGAGGGTGAGATTTTATGCCAAACTCGTTTAATGCAGTAGACATTGGAAATAGGTCTACGCCAATAGCGTGGGGAGTCATTTTCAAATCAGAAAAATTTTTTTTTTTTAAATATATATGAAAATGTTTGATAGGGTTCAAACTTCAAAGACCAAACTCTGTGAACATATGACAAGGGTGAAATTTCAAAACAACTAACGCCCTTATTGTCAATGAAATGTTTAAGAAATAGTTTGAAATTTGACATATAATTTTCCCACAGAATTTCCCATCTATCAAGCAATAAGATAATCATTTGTCTATATGACAAGACATGCTGTTGATGTAGAAAAGTCTTCTCTCCTTTGATGTAAGGAACTTTTGTCTCTTAATAGTTATTTTGTTTTTGAAAAATAAGTATTAATTAGGATTGAGATATTTTCATAGGATTAAAGGCATATAATGTTAGGATTGAAGCAATTTCAACAGTACTTAGATAACAAAATCTACACATGAACCAAAGGTTTAAGTATCACACCATATTGGTTAGTACATATCATACCTTTAAGGTGGCGATTGATAGAGTAACCCTTGATCATAATTTTTAGTACGAATACTGCATCCAAGATGAAACTTGTGATTGGTAGTAAAATATCGATTCTTCTGTTTAGGCCCAATTCTATCTTTATAGATTTCTCGAGACACCTTCTTACTAAGTTTTGTTATAGCATAAAAAACTACCTCGGATTTAGGTGGGCAGCCCGGCAAACAGACATCCACAAGAATTAGCTTATCGACTCCCTGAACAGTACTATAAGAATCGATACTGAACATCCCTACCATAATAGTACAGGCTCCCATAGGATTCAGGATAGAAAGAAAAAAGATTATTATAATAAACTTACGCTTGTTGAAGATGAAGTTTCGAAATAGAACAATTCCTTCTGTCGTGTATCCCCAATTGATGTAGCCTTAGATGCTTCAATTGTTAATTCTAATATTGAGCGAAAGGTTATACCTATAGGTTCTATATTACATGTGATACTTAAAAAAATGGTAACGACTATGTATTAAGCATACAAGGTCGATACTCATCAATACGGCTTTCAATATGTATAGATACAAATGCGGAAAATGCACCTTCGGGGATCCCCCACCCAATTGACAACATTAGCGTCTAAAGAGAGGGAAAAGGTTTCTTTGAGAGTCGCGACCTAGATAAGGGTTAAAGACTCGTACATGTCCCTCCCTTTTGGGAAAGAAAAAGTTAACTCTAATGGATAAAACATAGGTCTTCCCAGATCTTAGATAGGTTCAAAGTTACGTATTGAAAAGGTGTTAGGCATCTAGTCCACTAGCCTGGGGCCAATCCCTACTAAATAGTCCTACTAATTGTTGGCATAATGAAAGCAATAAATCTAACCTAGTTTAGATATCTAGGACAAACAATAAAACATGTAGGAAAGCAGGTAAATTAATATTGACATGGTATTGATTAGGGGTGCAAGTTTAGCCCTGTCAGCCCGAACCCGCCCTGAGCCCGAACAGGGTCTGGGCTGAAATATTTGGCCCTGAGGGCGGGTCAGGGCTGAAAATTTCTGGCCCTAAGTTAGGGTCGGGTCGGGTTAAGGTTGAGGTCTTGAGCTAAACTTGGCCCGGCCCGGCCCGACCCTGATTTAAGTTATACTATAAAATATATATTGATATAATTTATACATTATAGACTTTAAATTTCACCCACATTTTTTTATATAATATATTATATATGAAGACAATAAGTGTTATATATAATTTATTATATTGTTATTTTATGTAAGATTAATAAGTTCTTCCCAGCCCATTCCAACCCATGCATTTCTTTCCCCCTCCCCATGATCAGGGCCAATCAGGGTCGGCCCGGCCCGACCCTGAGGGCGGGTCAGGGTTGGATTTTTCTGACCCTGAGTCAGGGTCGGGTCGGGCCTGGGCCTAGCTAAGGGGACTTAGGGTTGGGCTAGGGTTCTATAAAGCCCGGCCCAACCCGACCCTGTTGCAGCCCTAGTATTGATTATTATAATGAAGCTAAAAAACTGAATATTGCATGAATATTATAATGACCTCTGTCTGAGAGTGTGACCTACGCTAGCACTCCATGGTCTATCACTTTCCTCCACATGTGAAAAGACATCCATGCCCCTTGCTTTGGGGAGTATAGAGGTAGACACAGGGAGCACCGACATAGGCCGTGCTCCCAGACATATGTATGTACGTAGTTCAAGAAGGATTTGGCATATGAGAAAACATGTGATATGATATAAGCATGGTACAAATTATCATAATGAGTCTAGACATAAAGGATACTGTATAAACGGGAAAATTATATCATATACATGAGGGATACCAAACTTGAACGTAACTTTGAGGCTGCACACATACCCTTACTACGGATCAGGTCATAATGTAGTTCTCAGTGGTGACTGGGGAATTCCTAAGAGTTTTGACTACTTCAGGGATCTAACCACTAGTTTTGATTGGGTAGGGTCCGATGACACTATTTGGGTGTCCATCGAACCTCTATCGAAAATTTTGGCAACCTAATGGCATATCAAAAGGTTTTGGAAACAAAAATAGAAAGAGTATGTACTTTATGCAGGATTTAATTAATTTGATAACTAAATAAAAAATTATTTATTTAATTAAATAATAAAAATGGGAAGTGAGAGGAAAATACTTGTTTTTTTGGCCAAAGAGACCTTACAGACTCAGTTCAACAGACTTCTGATGCTCCTGGGTAAAATTCCAGCTTTAGAAATATATTAGGTTTTTCTTTTTCTAGGGCTCTGGTTTTTCAGAGGATTTCCTTGACTGTCTAAAATCTCTGATCTCTGGATTTTGGACCGAAGACCGAGGAGGCTATTTATAGATTTTTCAAAACTAAAGGAAACAATTTTCACTCGCTAACACAAACCGAGTATTTAAGTTTGTTTTGTACAAGGAAATAGGATCTTAAAGGATATTTTAGAAAATATTAAAACTTAAAAGATATTATTAAATGGGAAGTCAATTATTTCATTTCCTCTACTAGTTTTATATTCCTGCTACAAGTATAGTAGCAAAATTATTTCCCTCAATATTTCATTTCCTTGGCTGCCAGCTTAGTAGCAGGAATATTCCTGCAACACAAAATTTCGTCACCAAAACAGTAGGGATTGGAAAAAAGCATGCCCTGTTTTGTCGCTAGTCACCACCCCTAAATTCTTCTGAAATAACAACCACTCATGTTTGCTGTTCGTCCCTCACTCCCTTGTACCTCTTGTTCAAAAATGTTGCGTAAGCAACCTCCACCCCGGAGGCCCGGATTCAAAATTACGAGTTTACTTCGCTCAATCCTTTTGGTAAAACATCCAAATGGATTCCAAGTGGAAGAGGAAAGTTTCCTCGTAGAGCATCTAGTAGAGAGACTTGGGGTAAAGAGGAAACAAATCAAAAAGTGTATGAGAGAAAATGGTAATGAGAGAGCTGGGGACCAAGTGGGTCCTCCCATTACTCTCAGTGGAGCAAATTTCTCTCCCTGCAAACTGCAATGTCAAGCAAAGTAACCTCAACACTCTCATTCCCACCCACCAGAAGAAAAAAGAAAGAGAGAGCAAAAAAAAAAGCAGAATAGATATTATAAAGAGGAGGCAAAAAAGTCCCTAACGTCATCATCACACCATCAATTTATCTTTCTTTCTTCATTCAATCACTCTTAACAACTACTACTGATCAGCACCAACTCCCAAGGTTGCAGCATCAGCACCACCACCACCACCACCACCACCGTCACCATCACCATTGCTCAACGGTAAGTCTCTCTCTCTCTCAAAGCTTTTCCATTTGCTCTGACGTTCTATTATTTCCTGAACTTAGCGTTTACGAAAGAATAATCAAATTCAGAGAAAGTCTCAGTTAATCTCTGATACACCTCTGTTCTTATTCTGTGGTGTCCCCATTTCTAGGAGTTTGCCTAGTCATCTGACGAACAAGAATAAAGTTAAAAAGAGAATTCTTAGGGTGGCTGACAAGAATATACTGCATTTTACTTTTTTGGGGATGGATCCCTTTAATGAAATATCTGGGTTCCGTTACAATCCTTGCTCTGAAGAGATGGGAGACCCAGATGGAGATAGGGACTTCTCTGGGCTTCTTGAGATATTTGTTCATCATGCCAGGAACATACACAACATCTGTATCTATGAAAAACAAGATGTGTATGCAAAATTTTCACTCACTTACAGCCCAGATGAGACCCTTTCAACTAGAATTATAAATGGAGGTGGCAAGAACCCTGAATTCAATGACAACTTGAGGATGAAAATAACCCAACTGGATGCAGTCCTTAAATGTGAGATTTGGATGCTCAGCAGAGCCAGGAATTACATGGAAGACCAGTTGTTGGGATTTACTCTTGTACCAATATCGTTGGTGGCAGGGAAGGGCAAGGTGACCCAAGATTTCACCCTTTCCTCTACTGATCTCTTCCATTCTCCAGCCGGAACTGTCAAGCTGACTCTGTTTCTTGACACATCTCTGCCTGTGAATTCATTTCTGAAGTCCTCTGATTCAGCTTCTAATTCATCCATAAGTTCAGAAGTTGTGTTGCTGGATCCCAAGAACTCTGAGGTATTGGACCCAGTTGAATACGGGAGAATTGAGTTCCCTGACATTAATGTGGTGAAGGAGAACCAGCAGATGGTTTCTGAGTATTTTAACATGGCAGAGCATAGTGCTGCGTCGAGGTCTACTGTGGTAGGACCTGCTTCTTTTCTTCATCTTGGTACTTGTACTCAGTCAGTGGATGACTATGACATGACTGTAAATTCTTCAGAGGAGAATTATGGTGGATCCATTTCTCCAAATGGAAGCAACCAAAATTCTGGATTCTTTAGCTCAACAACAACCAGCTTAAGTGATGACAGGAACTCAGTAGACTCTATGGAGAATAAGAGTCATGTTGCTGCTGATTCACCTAATTCAAATGTTGAATCTCGTCAGAGCTCCTGGACTTCTCCAGATTCGCTGACTTCAAAGAAAGGGTGTGATGTCGGAGAGGAGAAAGAGGCCAGTTTCACAAGCAAGGAAGAGGAGGGATCCAAAGAAAACAATCTGCATCCCGTGGAATTGGGTCCAGCTTTTACAGCTCCGCTTGGGAACATCAACCTTGAGGCTGAGCAGAATGCAATGCAGAAGCAGATAGTTGATATGTATATGAAAAGCATGCAGCAGTTTACAGAGTCATTGGCAAAGATGAAACTCCCAATGAATCTTGATAAACCAGAACCTGACAACAGTGGTGATGTTATACATAACCATAACAAGAATGGGGAAACTGATAAAAAGAAGGACGGCTCAAGGGTATTTTATGGTAGCAGAGCCTTCTTCTAACTGGTAGGTTCTGCAAAATTCATGGAGTGTCTTTACCTGCATTGAAGAGTTTAATTTTAGTAACTTAGTTTTCTCAAAATTTAAATATTACTTATGAGTCAAAATCATCAAGGCCTCTGTTGACCTCTTTGTTATAGCTGACCAGTCTTTATACTCCCTACTTGTCTGTGACATTAGGGGGAAAAAGGAGAAATGTATAATCCTGTGCATACAGAAAGAAGGGTTTGCTGTCTTGGTAATCCACGTGTATGTTTCAGCTATTTATATTTATCCTCTGGGAGCAATGCAATATCATTGTAATTTCTGTTCTTTCTGTGCTTTCCTTTGAAATTATGAGTTCTAATATTATTCGCAATCCTCATGTTCCAAGTAAGTTTGGAAACTTAACATGTGTAATATACCATGTTTTTTGCAAAATGTAGCGATTCTATGTTTTTTTAGGGGTGGGGGGTGTTGTGGGGGTATAGAGATACATACATCTTTTCTACCTCTGCAAATCCTACATTTGGAGCTTTTGTAAGACGGAGATAAAATAGATTGGAAGGAGATCATCATCAGTTATCTCTTTCCAGTTTGTATGCATATGCCATGTAAGTTTGGCAATCCTCCCTAACAGAATAGAACAGACCGACAAAAGCAGCACCCAACATGTTTGTACGATGTGATCACAGTGCCTGACCACACTGCAATTTGTGGATAACATCAAGTGCATTTTATCTTTGGTCAAGTTTAGTATGGTTGGTATGTCAGATAAGTCAAATTCAATTCTCCATTCACTTCTCACTGTAATGCAACTGAAGTTGGAAAGCTTTACTAGATAAATAGAAAAAGAACCGCATCAGCTTCGAAACTGTAACAGTACAAGAATCTAAACTTGCAGAACTGACCATTATAAGAACTATATAATTTCAGGCCTTTAACATTGGTAATCCATAAAGCAATGGAAGAACTCCCCATGCATATTCGAATCATCTGGTTCACTATATTTTTCACATTAAGATGACTACAAAACCCTCATCTTCTGATGCATTATTCGTAGCTGTATTTTGATAAGCGATAACAGACATCTCTTATCTCTACAAGCAGCTCTTGTTTGTTACATGGATGCTCCGTACAGATTGTTGAGTAACTTGTATGAGTCTATGAGAGGCTTGCAATGAATATGTATGATCAAATACGGTGACTCGACTTAATGATTTGAGCATGAATCTGCCTCCAACCTTCAACAGCACAAGGATGAATGAGTTGCAGAGAATTGTTATTGCATTTGCTGCTAGAAAAATTGTAGATTATAGCAGACCATAAACTAGGTCATGGGCAAAATTGAAGAGTCAAATTGCATTGTATAAAGAATGGTATTGCAGCAACAGAAAATCGAAAGCTAGGGCATTTTTATGCTTTTCCCCATTCAAATGTTGTACTCTGATCATAAGTGATGGTAAGGCTTCATTTCTTTCAATCTGCAGCTTCAGAAACAAAACATTTGCTGCTGTCATGCCCTGATATGCATTTTGAACAATCCCCTTTGATTACTAAGCCATAATTCTTCTCCCAATGAATCCATTCAAAAACTTTACTAGCTTTGGATGGACATGCGCCTGAAAAAGAGCATCACCACTGACATATCCATTTTCGCCTGTATTTGCTGAACTTACAACTGACCAGCATCTCTTCTGGATGACAAATAGCACTAAAGTTCACTTGATCAATTCTTGGACTAAACTTCTGGAAGGAAAAAATGGTGGAGCTTCTTCATCATCCAAATTCCATTCACAGATCACATATAGACACTCCATGAGTGGTATCCACACATCCTGTCTCTGCCCGTCATCAATGCTCTGGCAATTAAGCTCTAACCATCTTATTGTTACCATTCTCTCCTTGGGGGGTGGGGAGGCAAACAAAAAGAGCATTCCATGACTAAACATTTGGACACAAACGTATACTTGGAAAATTAGGTTTTTCAAGGGCAGTCATGACGAGTCATGTTTTTGGAGAATTATTAGTATAGTTAAACTTCCCATCATAAAGAGACAAAAACTAACCCCTTAAAGGAGAAAATTTTCATAGAGAATGAAGAATTCCTTCACCTTGGGTGAAGAGACCTCCTAATTGAACTCATAGTATGACTAAAATTACACATCATATACTCTGTCTTCATTCTACTAAACTTAAAGCCTCTTATTTCCAAGGTTGATCTCCATAGCTCTAGTAAGTAAAGAAACAGAAATGAAAATAAAGAGTTAAGATAAAAAATGGGCCCTGATATTCCTAAGGTCCTTTTATGGCTGTAAGGGAATGTTTGTGGATTTTACTGCATCGGCATCCTTCCATACAGTCATGTCTGGTAATACTTATGGTCACATGGTGATAAGAAGCCAAATGTAGCTTTTGATGGCACTACTTTCCTGAGCCACAGGGATGGAAGAGTACTAGTTACACACACTATATCCAATTAAAGAACGAATATAATGATTTTGGATTCAGCACCCCTGTCTGAATCTGAGCCATGTTAATAGAACCAGCAGAATTTAAAATTTACCTGCTTTTGGACATTAAAAGTTTCACAATGTATTTATATGTAAGATGACTTCAAAGATCTTTAGATTATGTGACTTCTTTCTCTTCCACCCACTTTGTAGTTGTACACAGATTTGACTTTCTTTGTTACATTTTATAAGCTCTTCTTCAGGAATGTTGGAGCTTAACCAGGAAAAAAGAATATGAGCATTACCCTAGCAATTTCTTCGTCCTTGGTCTGGTCCTTCTTTGCTCCTACCCTCACTAGTGATTGCTTTACGAAGAAGTTGCATATAAATAATAGATCAACAAGACTTGTAGCAGAGAAAATGTTCATACTTGGTTATATCCCTCAGTTTTTTTTTTTTTTTTTTTTTTTTTTTCAAACCATATGTAAGTTCTCTTTTTTCTATAAATTCGAGTAAAAGTTTATGCATTTAATATCAAGAAAAATGTAGCAATGCATGTAGGAACAAAATTCATACATTCTGCATTAGCTTCAAATTAATCAGTTACAAGTTTTAGTTTTCTTCTTTTGATGAGCAAGTTCATTTTTATTTTTTATGATAACTGAGTCAGTTCTGGATTTACTTAATTGGTGATATGCAGGATGATGTCAAGGACTGGACCATCGATGTGTTAACAGATACACTTACCAGGGTTGAAGAAACTGTGAGCGGTGCAAAGTGACTTTAAGTCAATCATCTTGCAGGATGGCACTTTCAGATAAATGTTGAGAGCCTCAAATATTTTAAAGATGTCTAAGGCATCTAATGGCATTTCAAGAAGTCCACAATGCTGTTGCACTATCAGAAAGATTGTGATTGTGGAGTGGGTGTGGGTGTGCCTGACCTGATTGTGTCATTTATTCGGTGTTGGATCAATTCTAGATATTCAACTGATCGAGGTTGGGACCAGCTTCCTTTTGAGCTTGTTCTTCAGGAATAAAGTGTATATTGGCATTCCTTTGTGATATCTATTGTTCTTCGGCTGAGAGTCAGGAATGTTTGTCTCAAAAGCACGTACTCTAAATGTAGGCCTCTGTGATGGATCTGGACTGGGTTCACAAGATTTATGGCCATGCAGCAACTTCAATTCGTTGTTTTCCTTTTCCCTGATGGTATGCCACTCTGCAACTGATTTTGAATTTGATATGATGAAGATTGGGTAATATGGGTTTTGGGGAACATATTAGTGTTGAGGAAGATATTAAGATGGACCGACAGATGGTTATATTTTTAGTTTAATGGAGATCTGGGTTATCTGAAGATGCAACCCAAGCCTAAATAAGAAATTTATTGATGAGAACATGTTGAACACATGGGTTCTGAACTACAAGCTTTGAGAATCCATGGAATGGATACAAGTCATTGGGTCCTACACGTTATAGACTGTCTTTTTGAGCAAAGGGAATCAGCCAAGCTATTTTCTTCCCTTGGATTAAAAGAGAAACTACAAGACTCCACATAGGACACGACATGAACAATGCTATGAGAAATGGAGCCATTGATAGTGGTGGAGTCGTTCGATCACAAGCTAGGTAACTGTTTAGTTCCCTGCCAAGCTATTTGCAATCGCCTTGCTTCTCCTACTATGATAAAGGGTACTGTCAAAGGTTCTAAAATTTCTGACACCACTTTCTGCTATAAAAGATGCATCACAATTTAACTTAATAAAGCCTTTTAGAGGAGGGGACCTGCGGAATTGCATGTTCAAATGTTACAAAGGAGCTGATTGAAAATTATTCGGATTCGATAGAGTCTTAAATTCTTCGAAAGCATTTTGAGCTTGATGAATAACCTCCATGGGTGGACCGGTGGTGTCTTCTCATAACAAGGTCTTTTCCCATGCAAATTTTTTTCCTCTCAGGTTCCCTACCCGGTTAGGTTCGTAGGTTCCTCTCATAGAGAGGACGGAAATGACAACTTCACCCCACCCGAGTAGTGTATTCGGGTAGTATATCAATATACTATGATATGAAGTCACACAATGAGAAAGTTTCACAGTGAGCTTTCCCACAATGGGCTTCCTGAGCAAGTTAACTACTAATCCACTGATACAAATTGTTTTTTTAGGTAATAAATGAAACAAATTAGATGACTAAAGATTGGTGCAATGTATGATAATAAACTATCAAATCATACAGCCTGACGAAGGGGCACGGAAGAATAATATGATGATTGGCCGTCTCAAACATCCCCCCACATCGAGCACAAAAAGGGTTTCAACTAACAAGTATTTGAGTAGATTCTCCATCGTAAAAGCTAATCATCCAACCAGACACTCTTAAGCTCCCCATCAATTCAATCTATTGTATTCTTCTTTAGCAAATTGTCCAAGCATAGGTTGGGTCCACCAGTTTTGGGTTGAATTGGAAGATTTTGATCCGAGTTTAGTTAACACTCTAGGCTTCCACTCTGATATGAATCATATGATACCTACCCTAATGCTCGGATTGTTAATAGGTCTGGTTGGGGCTGATATGCTTTTGTGGCTTGGCGATTAGGTCCATTACCATTGTGGTGATGACTGATGAGCCCGACCTGGACTTTTAGCAATGAAGCTTGATAGATTATAAGACAACAAATATTAAGTGAAAAATGACTCTGTTCAAGAGTGTGGCTCCTATGCCCAGACACAGGATGGGGCGGAATTACCACCTTGTCGTATGAATGGTGGAAATCCCACCTTTATTGATGCTTCCACATGTTCCCATTGGGAGTCGCACTAGTGCAAAGGCCACACTTCCTGACAGAAAACTCTTCCCCAAATGTTAATAACAGTTTAGTCTCTCTAGTCTCTTCCATTGATATTTATCATCTAATAGTTGGGTGGGTCAGGTCATAGTTAACAAAAGCAGGAATGAAAAAAATGAGGAAACAAACAGTGCAAGTTTTAAATGGCGAAAATTCCAAATGGTACGATCTATAAAACGGTAAAAGAAAAGGAAAAAAAATTAAGAACAGCAAAAAAAGGAAACAGATGGCATAGGTTCTAAATTTGTAAATTATTTTTTTTTAAAAGAAAGGGACTGAAAAAATTGTAGTATACTCAATACATACATCTAATGTTCAAAACATGCCATAATATCCAACATTAATGTAAGCACAATTTTTCTTTAAAAAAAAGAAGGGACCGAAAAAATAGCAATATACTTAATACCTACATCAGATGTTCAAAACAGCTAATATCTAACATTAATGCGTATTTTCCAAAAAAAAAAAAAAAAAAAAACACATTAATGTGCACAAATTTAAAAATAAAAAAGAAAAAAAGAAAAAAAAGAAAGAAGGAGACCAAAAAATTGGCAATATACTCAATACCTACCTCCAATGTTCAAACCAGCCATAATATATATATGACAAGGAGTGGAGCCATAAGAAGAAAATTTATTGATGACCAAAACACAAGGCTTCACTTACACAGAAATTGTGAAGCCAAGGAGTGGATTGTGGTCAAACTGCCGGGTCACTCAAAGGCAGGGCCTCCGTTGCTAGGTTATGGGCTATACCATTATCACTTTATTTACAAAATGAAAAGGGTTGTAGTTTTTGCATAGAGAACTATTTCAACATAAGTAATTGATTCGATATGATTATATTTTAATTAGGATACCTATCAATGAAGTAGGAGTCTTATGCTACCTTATTTGTATACACTCTATACGCGTACTCTATATGCGTGAACTGCTTTAGGAATTTGTTTATTTTTTTCTTGTTATCTTCTTAAATGAATTTTTTTTATTCAAATAATGTTATTACAAATGTAGTCCGTTTTGAATTGGGAACCTCATTTATGATTCTTGGTAACTGACGTTGGTGTATAGTCTGTTTTAGGTTCAAACAAATACAAACGCGTTTAGACTGCAAAGGCATGTGATTTTCTCCATCCATTTGAAAGACCTACGGTAAAAAAATGTTTATAACACCAAAAAAAGGAATGGAGTTTTACTAGGTACTCCGACTCCGAACCCATTTAAACAATGGTTTGAGGTATTGGTATTGTATTGTTCGTTTCAAATGATACACATTGATTTCGCTAGTCACTGATACTATGTCAATACCACATCAATGAAACAGTTCAGACGACAAGGGGTAAAAAAGAATTTTTTTTTAAAAAAAAAATTCTTTTTTTAAGAAATTCAGAGATAAATTTATCCGATACAATAAAACCATACCGCTACTATATCAATATCGTATCGGTTTTGAAGGTGAACGATACCGTGCACTAAAAGATTTAAAACTTCAAAGTATATAAGATCATGATTTGACTTCCTTCTCAGTTCTCTCCAGTCTTCACTGAAACAAAGTAAAATCCATTCCAGGGAAGGGAGCAGAAAAAAGCCAAGCCAGGAAAGAAACCAAAAGACACCAACTGACCCACCCACTTGGCCCTCCAGACTCCAAACCAGAAGAGAACAGAACATGCATCTAGAGAAGTGAGATTGAGATGTGATAGAAGCAAGGAGTAGTGGGACCCACATAAACCCCATTCTTCTGGTGGGACCAGATGTCCACCATCAAATGAACTGGTATGGTCATCCAAACCCGGTTCAGAGAAAAAGGTAAACCAACAAACCACCAAGGGAGGGAGGCGTTTCCTTCTTCATGTATATAAAGTGAGAAAGTAGATATCGGTAAAGATCTTCCAAAAGTTTCAAGAGTTAAGACCCCATCATCTCAGATACTTGCTCCTCCTCAATTTCAAAAACTAAGATAAAAGGTGGGGAGAGAGAGAGAGAGAGAGAGCGCTTGGAAGAAGCAAAAATGGCAGAATACAGTGGAGGTATTTCGATCTCACAAACTCGAGACTGTCACAGCTACACCTCCGGTGAAGAAGAAGACGATGATCAAAGCCCTACCAGAACCGGAGCTCTCTTCTTGGTCGGTGATGGAAGCAGCAGTGGCGTGACACCACCAACGAAGCGCAACAGCAGTAGCAGCAACAAGACAGTCGCCGGTTCCGGAACCGGCAGAGATTTTGGGTCAACCGGAGAGATAGTTCGGAAGCCTCGAGGTAGACCACCGGGGTCGAAGAACAAGCCCAAACCACCAATCGTGATAACCAGAGACAGCGACGCTGCGATGAGACCCGTCGTTCTGGAAATATCTGCCGGCACCGACGTTGTACAGATGGTTTCCCAGTACGCGCGGCGCCGCCACGTGGGGCTCTGTGTTGTAAGCGGTTCCGGAACTGTCACGAACGTTACACTTCGCTTACCAGTCTCTCATTCGTCCACTCTCATGCTCCAAGGAACTTATCATATTCTCTCTCTCTCCGCTACATTTCTGGACTCCTCTGCTTCAAAGTCGTCGTCTTCAATGATTGCTTCACCGCCCATTACGATCTCTCTTGCAGGGGCTCAAGGTCAAGTATTTGGGGGAACGATTGCTGGGTCACTTACTGCTGCTAGTAATGTTGTTTTGGTTGCGGCTACCTTTGTTAATCCTTCGTTTCATAGGCTCCCTTTGGTTGAAGAGGATGATGAGACAGAGAATGAGAAGCCTACTGGTCTCGTTGTTGTTACTGGCGGTGGTGGTGTTGGCTCTGGTTCAGCAATTGATGCTTGCACGACGAAGAATCCCGGCATGTCTATGAATGTTTACCGTGTTCAAAGTCCAAGCCCTTTGAATTGCCAGATATCTCCTGATCATGTTCTGTCTTGGCCCTCCACCTCCCGTCCCTCTCATTACTAGAATTTGATCATTGCTTCTGTGTTTTTGCTGGATTTCAGTAGTTCCATTCGTGTTTGGTTTTAGAATTTTTTTGGGTTAATTTCTATTTTCTAGTTCTTCTGATTAATCAACAGAACTTTCAATTTTTCATTTTCTTTTTGGTTTTCATTTCGTTCCCGAAAGAGGCGGCTTGGGAGTTGGGAGGTCATGGTTCTGCGTCTGCGTCTACTGTTGTTGCTAGCTCTACGACTAATGTGGTGGTGCTGGTGCTGCATCTGATGCTGTTTGTCAGTTGATTTCAGAAACTCAATGTCATCAGGAACAGGATAGGATGTTAAAGCTCTTGGTTGAAAATGCTGATTTCTCCAATCTCCAATGCAAGCTGATTTGGAGGGTAATGGACTAATGGGTAAAAAACCATGTAAGTGTCTCTGTTTCTTTATTAATTTTTATAGTCCATCCAAAAGAGATGAGCAGAGAAACTAATATTTGTGAAGAAGAGAACTAATTAAGTGGTATAGATGAATGTTGGTTGGATTTCTTGAGAGTTGTTTCATGCATGGTTTTGAACAATGTTGCATGAGTGCTGCTGTTTCATGTGTTTAATTTTTCTTCAATTCTCTCTTTTTAATTATGGTTTCTGAATGTTGGGATTTTTTTCATAGTTTCAGTTTCATTCTCCACCGATATAGGATAATATAATATAAGCTCTGGCCGGGGTTTTTAAATTAAATAAGTGACCATACGTACGTAGCTATTATAGTCCAATAAATGAATAAAAACTCCAATCTTCTTCATCTTTTTGTACATGGTACTAGTACTAACTGGGGCTGTGGGGTATGATGTTCGTTTGTCTGCTAGGTTGATTGGTTTCCTGTACAACCTACAACCTTATCCATCAGAAAACTTGCAGAAGATTGAAATAGAATAATGGATTGAGATTACTACACTCATTCATGCAAGTGAGCAAGTCGATCTGTAAGAAGAAAAAAAAAACCCATTAAGCCATCATCTCTTCAACAATTACAGTCTATATCGTCGGATTTTCCGCATCGACGGTTTCAGGCTCTTTGAACCCATTAGTCTAGCCACCTGTACCAGTCAGACTTTGGGTTTACGTTTAACCTAATGGTTGACCCAGAGAGAGAGAGAGAGAGAGAGAGAGAGAGAGAGAAAGAGAGTTTTTTTTTATCTGTTATAGTTTTAGATTTTGATAGATAAAGAAAGGGAATATAATAATGAAGAGTTGCAGTAATGAGACAATTTTCCGGTGGTGGAGGTTACGGTCATGGCGGGCTGTCAGAGGAGAGGAGGACTCGACTGAGGGAGGAGACTACTCTGAGACAGTGAGAGTAGTAGTACTGACTACTGACTATTGAGGAGGTGGGCTCTTCGTCCAGGTGGGCGCACGCGTCGCGTGGTCTGTGTGACTTCTCAGAAACTACACATTTTGGATTTTGATTCGCTAACTTGGGGCATTTTTTGTAACGTAAAGAAGAGAAACAGAGAGAAGCTGGTGCATTAACTCTATTATCTGACTAGTCTTCAGTCTCCAGTGACCTGTGACCCAGTCTCTATCTCTTTCTCTCCCTAGTCTCGTCTGTATCAAGTGTGAACCCATTTTCGTTTGGATTATCTTTTCAACGCAACAAAGTTTCAGATTTGTAACGTCTTCCACAGTTTTCACACTCACACAGGATTCAGAAACTTTGCTTTTCTTAATTTAAATTTGGGTTGAGGTTCTTGTAAAAAGTCTGAATTTATTGCTGATTCTTGACCGCTTTTGTTTTCTTTTTTGGGTTTACGTACGCTTATTGGCTATTCACAACATGCTCCAATGCATCGGACAGCTGGGCGGGATGGCACGCACCCAAAGAACAGCGCCTAGCCGCCCGATGCATGCCGGAGAGTATCTGAATTGAATCCACACCATGCAAAGTGATTAAGAGAATAAGGCATGGCTGAGCTCCTTCTCTTTCGCCTCTGAGGTACGGAGGGATTGTGGTACGTCAGTCAATCGAGGCGTACCCTCAACTATGAACGATTTTTTTTGAGAATGGAGACGGGAGAGAACGGAGACGGGAGAGGGTTTGAAGTGTTTCTTATTTACTCACCCACATTTTCTAACTTACACATCCATAAAACAGTGCTAGTAGCTATTTCGTTATACAAAGAATGGAGGGAGGAGTCTACTTACACCAACAACGTACACTTGGGTTAGTTATCCCCACCCTAATTTAAGTAGAATTGTTTGGTGGTGCCCTAACTCTATGGATATGTATTTGTTGTTCCCTTGTGAATCTAATAGTGAGTATGAAGAGCAATAAGACTAACATAGGAGCATGCATTTGTCATGCAAGCCCATATGCGCGTGCACACACACACACATATATATGTGACATGGTTAGTAGTGTGAACTTGACTTCAAAAGATTTTTTTTGTTTAGAAGGATTTTATTTATAATTGATATGAAACACTCATGGAAGGAGAAGTACACATCTCCCATACAGTCGTACACATCACCAACAGTGCGCTCTTATCTAGTGATTCAACCAAATTGTTAAACTCCTTTGGAATTGTTGCATCAAGAAATCGTCGGTAGGTCCTTCGGGTGTTACAACCTGCAAAAGGACGTCAGAGACAAAGGAGAATCGGTGTGGTTCTGGCCTAGGATTCTCCGATGCTTAAGTTAAATCTCTCTGAGTAACAGATGAATAATTGAAATTCAAGATGGGTTAATGGGGTGGAGTACCTCAGAATTTATAGTGAAGTATGACGGGTCACGATTGATTTGTATAATTTTGGTTTATCAAGAATGAAACTGAAAATAAATGATTGAAATTAAGAAGAAAAGAATAGAATGTTCTCCAAGATTGACCTCATCTTCAAAGGAGGAGCAATCATTTTTTTATTATGTGATTTGATAAATAATCATCCTCACATAGCCTTATGAGATTGACTCAAGTAAAGGTGTGCGGATAGCCATGGCCTCACCCACTGCAGCATCAACAGACTTCAATCTCAAGATCCATGAAGAGATTGAAGGCTCTTCAAAAGTTCAGGCTGCAAAGCCTCACACCAAAACCAAACTAGTCATGCAAAGTAACAATCTAACAAAATATGAGAAATCGACTCCTAGAGACCACATCTTCCACACACAGAATCAACATCAACATTTCGTTGTTGCAAGACCTGAAGTACAAGTTTTCTAGAGAAATCGTTGATTTTAGGAAGAGTTCAGGATGACCATATGTTCTTTCAGATATCATTAGAAATTGCACGACAACAATAACTCCTTGAGGTTGACGCTCCCGTGGCATCCTTAATCTATTTTCTTTCCCTCAACAATGCTCTACCATCCCCAACTCGGTTAATGGTCCACCGTAAATAATAAGAAAGATGTACAAAGGTAGTAGATAGCCTTCAAAAAGCAAGTCAAAAGAAAGTTTGGATCCAACCATAGATGCTAGGCCATTTTTTGAGAGTAAGGTGTTGTTTTGAAGTAAAAAACACAAAGTCCCTAAAACGGTACACACGCACATCGCAAGAGGGTAAATGGAAAATATGAGCCGTCACCTAGATAAGGGTTTAGGACCCATAAATGTCTCTCCCTTTCACAGGAGAGGAATGACTCTCAATGGAAAGGTTGTGGTCTGCCCTAGAACACTGGGTAAGTGTTAGTTATGGACTAGGAAGGTGTTAGGCACCAGTCAACCTGCTCGGCCAAACTCGATACATTCCACATGGGGTGCAGAAACATATTGGGGGCGAGCGATTCATTTCGTCCTCACTATGTCTCGGCATGGGTGATACATTAATTAATTATAGAGATGACGACCTTCAATAAAACTTCCTTACTAGCATGTGAGAGGAGTTTTGATTTCCAAGATTGAATTTTATTTAGCATATTGGCTGAAATGTCCTTTAATAATGAAATCTTTAAAAAAACCAAAATCCTAAGCTATCAGACAATAACAATTGATCATATTTTTCAAGTATATATCTTAGGGGTTTAACTTTCAATATGAATTGCAAACACCCATCATCGCATCATCTGCCAAGTCCCCACAAATCCAGAACCTTTGAAAATCATATTTCACGTACATCTTCTTCAAATATTGAATAATAATATGAGATTGGAATAAAGTACTCCCAAGTCCCATCAAAGTGACATCCGAAAAATAAGTCAAAGGACTCATTCATTGCTTCCTGATCCATTTTGATATTCACTATTTCACTTGGTCCCACCATCATGGTTTTATAGAAAGAAAGAGAAGAAAGAAAGGGAGAGGGCATCATCAGTTATCCACATTGATATCTGTGGCATTGGTATTGGCATTGGCATTGGATAGTTCTGATTTCTCAGCTGAAGAAATCATGGAAGCCCCAACTTTTAGAGTTACCCCTCGTCCTGATGATTGATGTTTCAGTTTGACCCTGGCCCGTATATTATTATACTTTATGGAATATGGACACCAATTGGAGAGCAGGTTTTTTTTATCATCATTTTTGTTTCTTAATAAAAATGATATTTCAGAAAAAGATTTTTTTTTTTGAAAAACAGGTGTTACAACCACAGGGATTAAGATCACTCAAGTTTTTTTTTTCTTCCTCGCTTAAGTTCATGAGAATGGATAGGGAATCACAAAGTTCATCTGGTCACCCTGAAACCGTTGAAATCAGACCGTTTAACACCTTTAGTCTCAGGGGACCTTGGGTTGAATAGCTAACCGATCCTCCAATTGCTCCATGTCAGATACATTTTGAGTAAGGGTGTCAATGGGTCGGTTTCCATGTGAGAATAGCTGAGTCCAAAACCAATCCAATAAGGTTGCATTGGTTTGGCTTTTGTTTCAATTTCAATGCGGTTTGGATTCGCTTTATTTATTCGGTTGGTATTGGGTTTGGTTCGGTTTCGATTTAGTTTTGCATATACATATATTCATGAGTATGTTAAAAATCATGTTTTTTTGTGAATTTGGGTTGATATCGATTTTTAATCGGGTTATATCGGTTTCGATCCAATTTTTTAGGATCGATTTGATGTCTTATCAGTTTCAGTGTGGTTCGATTTGGGTTCTGTTTCATAACACCCCAATCTGAAGCCGATCCAATAAGCTTCATTTCAATTTTGGTTCAAGTTGGTTCAGCCCTGTTTCATCGATTCTGACTATGATTTGACACTTCTACGGCTCTACCTTTTTACATGACAAAACCCATCTATATTTACTAACAAACGGCGCCCTAAAATGCCGATAACTCTTCATCAGTGCAAACCCAATCTTAATTAGAGTAAGCCCACAAGGAGAAATCCTTATTATAAAACTAAAGAAGATCAAAATTCAAAGCCCAGAGAATCGAAACAGTGGAAACGTGGATCAGCTCTTATGCTCCTTTTGGTTGCAAAGGAAAATAAATTAAGGGAAGTAAAATTTCAAATTGAAAAAAGAAACATTCGTGATCATTATCACATGTGACTATATCATTAACTTTAAATTATTTCATATTTGATTATTAAGTTTCACTTTACACAGTATCCAAATCCTTTTGATTTAAAAAATGAAATAAAAATTACATGTAAAGTGTATAGTTTAGGGGTGCAACAGGCCGGATTGGGTTGGATTTTTTGAAGCTCTACCTCAATCCGGTCCTAGGTCGGGCTAAGATATCTTAGCCCAGGCCCAACCCTGACGGGCTCAGTCCAGCCTAGCCTAACCCTAATTGATCCTGATTTTTACTAGGGCATGGTTGACCCTGACTTGCTCTGTAATTTTCCATTTACGTCGCCCTATGCATTAGAAAAACAAGAAACATGTGATTAAGTACTGGTTTGTATCATACTCAATTGACTATTAGACTTTTCTTTGGATAAAATTTTTTTGTCTAATCTTAAAATTATAAATATTTTCGTATATTAGTTTTTATTTTTGAAAACCAATAGATAATTAGATATTAAACAGAAATTATAAAATATAATCTAACACAAGGCCGGGCCGAACTGGGCTTACCAAATGATGATGCTGGGGGCAAAATTTACTTGAGTTCGTCTCCTGCTGGTTCACATCGCCTGTCCCACCCGAATGTTGAAGCTGGGGGCAAAAGCCCTTTCCTAGTAGTAGGGCTAACGTGGTAAACCCCCAACGGACTGCAATCGCCATACCTAATTGAAGTCAGCCACAACAGGCTGAATTTAGACAAAAAATCTCTGATTTATTTTCATATATTTCATGAGACATGGTTACATCCAATAATGACCACTTTTAGAATCCTGAATTTTTTTTTTTTTTTTTTTTGGGTGCAATTCAAGGGCCGAATGGCCATCATGGTCTCACAAGGAGGCAAAGAAGGGACCCACAAGGGGGGTCAAATATGATACCAACAGGCTCCACTTCTCGGAAAGCAATTAAATGTGAACTAGGTGTCGTTGAGGAGACTTGAACCACCGATCAAGCTCCTGAAACTGAGAATCCTGAATTGTAGTGTACATATATGATGAAGGTTATAGATCTTATGAATCTCTTTCTTAATCATGACCAAAGCTAGACACGATCGAGGAGGGTAGATATATATAACTCTACCATCGAGGATCTGGAATAAAATCATTTGGCCCAAGATTATCAATTGGTGGGCGCTTTTTATGGTGATCGGTGACAGATTGGTAAGCCATGGCCAATGCTAGAGCCTGCACAATTCACAAATGGAAATTAACAAAATTATTCAATTCTAACAAACCACAATAAACTGCCGCGGCATAAATATATATAAGACATCCTCCAAGAGAGATACACAAATATATAGTAATATAGAGCATGCAGTAAGGGGGTCAAACAGTGCGGTTTCAATTTGGTGCACATTTTGCAAGGTAGAAATCAAAATTGCACTAAATAAGAACTACTCAAAAACAAGAATCGTTTTATATGCGATGCGATTTTAACGGTTTTTATTCGATTTTCGTTATCCGGTTTACATACGGTTTGTAATGCCGGTTTCACCTTTATATCCTTTAATTTTATTTTCCATACCCTTGTTATAGGAAAAATTACATTGTTTCATATATATCTAACTCTAGGCAAAATTCACTTAGACATGCTAATTGTAATGGTAATTTGTAAGTGATTACTCAAAGCCGCAAAGTACTGCAAGGGACATTAACCTGAGGACATCACTAATCCATACTCCACTCAATTCATTAACAAAGTCCACTAAGACATGCTCGTACTAAAATCTTCCGTTCCTTCATGAATTTGGCATTCAAATTGAAATTCAAAAAAATCTCAAGGAGTCCTAATATTTTAGAGTGCTTAATCCCATTCTTAAACAAATAAAAATATTCCTAATCTTGGTTTTCTATCTGGTTTCTATTCGATTAACCAAACGTTTTTCGATTTTGAATCGAACCGAATCGAAAATAGAACCTATGAAATCAGAATTGCATCGTTTTTATACGATGTGATTTGGTTCGATCGATTCTGGTTCGACAATCTTTGATTCCATTTTGACACCCTCAGCATGCACTGGTAATTATTGAGGTAACTAACTACTTACAATGTGGTCCTGATCAGGGGGAGCATAAATCCCAGTAGTGATGGTGGTTCTACGTGGAGTACCACCTGGAGGTGGGTTCTCAATACTCTTTAATCCTGTGGGAACAACAATGACAAGCATACCCACAAGATTTCCCATGCAAACTCTCTCCCAACCAGTTGCATTGGCAATGAATGCATCAACTGTGAAGCTCTCACGAATTTCCCGTATCAGTTTTCCTCGTGCTCTTTGTGCCTGCATCATGTGGACATTCACAATTGTTAATTGAACATATATAGGCAAATTCATTTAGGACTACAACCTTATTTATAAAAACCAAAAAAAGTAACTGTAGGACGCTTAGACCAAATAAACAACCATCTCTTCAAGTTGCCTAAACAAAAATCTAATATATACTTACCAAATATATACTTGCTATGTATAGAAAACTCCAAATAACATAAAATAAAAAAGAACGTCCCAGTGCACAAGGTTTCTGCCACTTCAGGATTGGGAAGGGGCAAATGTACGCAACCTTACCCTTGCTTCATGGAGAAGCTATTTCCAATAGAGGAATTTAACCATTGCGTCAAGGCTCGTCCACTAAAACAGTGCCCCACTGCACGAGGCTCCCACAACTGCAGGGTCTGGGAGGGCCGCAGGCTTACCCCTGCTTAACAGGAGAGGCTGTTTCCAAGTTTTGAACTTGCAACCAACAGATTACAATGGCACAACTTAACCATTGTGCCAAGGCTCACTCATTAAACAACATAAACCATTGACATAAAATACTAAACAAAAAAGCACTGTTTCTAGGCTAGACTAATTAACTTACTTAACACAATAAAAGAGGCTCATTACATCAATAAACCCAAAATAAGAAGTCTAATTAAGGTTCATATAACCTAACCATCGGTCAAAATAAAATCTTTCGAAACCTAATTGGACAATCTTTAACTGCATCAGCCTTCCAAGCTTGCGCCTAGCTAGGCCAGCATACAAGATCATAGTCGTCTAATGCAATTGCATCACAATTATATATAGAGCGAAAGCAGCCCATGAAGGGATGCGCCCAGTCCATCGTCTTCTTGTGTCCACCAGAAAAATTATCAAAATGTCCTCCATATTTATATATCGATCTTAATTAATTTGTGTTATTTTTCATTTGTGCTACTCCTTGGACTCCCTGTGATCATTCATTCCTATAGAGATGATTAATTAGACATGTGTGTGAGTGTGTGTGTGTGTGAGAAACCTACCTGCACGTAGTCTACTGCTGGTACCAGGTGAGCACGACGTAGTTCTACAGGCCACTGGTCTTGAGCTTCATAAACATCGTCCAGTCCGGATCGCTGCCACTCGTCAAAGTGTGATAACATATCAACATCCATTGTGAAATTCAGGATGCCTTGAACAGAGTCGACCGTGTAATTCAGCTTAAAAGGAACCACATTAACACCCTTTGAAGCTAGAACATTCACAACCTGCAGCTTCAACAAGTAATTAATTAATTATATATAATTAAGAGGTTCGAGAACCACAGAAAACCAAGTCTATATATGAAGACAATCAAAATTAAGCAGACCGATCGACCTCCATCTCCGCATCTTCCAAATAGCCGACAGTGAGCTTGGTGATGTCAATAGAAAAGGGGTCCCCAAAAGAAACGTCTCTAGAGGAGAGGTCATCTAGATCCTTGCCTCGAATGGCATCCAGAATTACTGCACAATCCATGGCATTTCTACAGAAGGGACCAAGCTTATCCTATTAAAACAGAATCAAGATCAGAATATTCCACTGCCCTTTTCATGTAAACCAATAAATTAAGGGAATGGAATATTGTAGCTAACAAAAGAAGAATGCGGTACCTACCAAGCTTTCTGAGATGCTCATAACACCAGTTCGACCAACAGTTCCAAAAGTTGGGCGTAATGCTGTTACACCACAACGTGCAGCAGGGTACGTAATAGACCCAGCTGTTTCTGAACCAATCGCGAAAGGAACCATACCTGTACACGAAATATTTCATTCTTAATTGAGATGAATTGAGTTGCAGATCGAGAAACCAATCTCAAATTGATTGAGCATGCAGCAGCAGCAGCTAATTAATGAATTGATCGAAGAACCTGCTGAGGTAGTGGCAGCAGGCCCAGCTGATGAACCAGTGGTGAATTCTTCAATATTCCATGGATTTCTTGTCCTTCCCCCAAACCATATGTCGTCATAAGCTAGTGATCCAGTAACAACCTTCGCAACTAGAACTGCCCCTGCAGATCTTAGCCTGTATATTATAGGGAGAGAACTAAAAAAGTAAGTGATCGATCACCGTTAAGTTTAATTAGATCGAGTGACAATTAATGTTCTTGACCTTTTATATATCCATGCTTCCATGTTGAGAAATTGATTCCGAAATGTTGTTGAACCCCATGTGGTCCTATATCCAGGCACTGAAATTATGTCTTTCAATCCATATGGAATTCCATGGAGAGGACCTATACAACATTAATCAAACTTGAAACATTGTTGACAATCAAACAAAAAAAAAAAAAAAAATTATTCATTTGTGGAAAAGTTGCAATTAATATTCATGAAAAGAAGACTACAGGAATTAAACTGATTAGGTATACTAATTACCTAAATATTTTCCTTGTTCAAGTAAATCATCAGCCTCTTTTGCCTGTTTGTAAGCCAAATCTTCTGTATAAGAAACCACAGCTTCAAGAACACAATTATACCTCTTTAATCTCTGTAGGAAGATTCTAGTAAGTTCCTGGGATGTAATCTGCTTTGTCTTAACAAGTTGTCCCAACTCAAGAACCTGAAAACACAATCCTTCTTTCTCATACATGAGCAGGATAGAAATTAAGCAAGAAGTGCCCCAGACAAGACCATTAATTAATGTTTTCTAATTGAAGAGAATTGAACAAAGTAATTAAAGACCTACACTCATGAAAGCTATATCTTCATCATCATCAGGTCTTTTAATGCCAGGTGATGAAAGGGAAGGATAAGTGAATGGTCTGTGTTGACCCCGAACAACTGGTGTTGTTTCTTGAGTAATAATACCACCCCATTCAGGATTGAAAACTAAGACAGATGGATCATGTAACCCGCCATTGAGAGAAGCAACCAACTTCCGGTTGGCTCTGAAAATGGGGATATTCAACTCTGTCTGTTGCACCCTTAGCCATCTCCTCTGCCTATGCATCGAAATTATAAAGAGAAAATTAATTAAGTTTTTAACATTTTCAATAAATCATGGGTTGTATCGGTTATACATACAAATTTCGATCATATTATCAGATTACGTAGCTTGGTACCTTGGTATCACTGAAGAAATTGCCGTCAAAGAACTTCAATGAATCTCTATTATTCTGAGAACCACCACATTGCCCACTGTCCTGATCGATCGGAAAGAACATGCAATTAATTAGTACATTCATACAAACAAGAAATCCTTATCGGAAATGATTATTGGAGTTGTCGAAAATCTATAGCTTTAATTAAGTAGACATTAATGTTACCTGGACTCAAGAAGAGTATGGGAATGGACCCAGATCGCGCGACAAAATAATTTCCATTTCCATCCATATTTTTCTTGTAAGAACTCAACTGTTTGTTTTTTTTTCCTCACATATGAAAGAAGATTATAAATATAGACACGCTTCTACTAAGTTGAAGTGATAAAGATTACAAATTTGGAGTTCTATTCATTCTCTCTCATCATTATCTACCAGATTTCAGAAATAAGAAAAAAACATTCTTGGTGTTCATAAAGGGCTAGTCCTGGTAGGGTTGGAACCAGAATAACCACTACGATGACCTGGCCACCACCACCTTAAAATAGAAAAATTTCAAAGTCTGTCTCCATAAATGAGCCCAGATAATGTTCACCCCTTGTTCTTGGTTTTAAATCCATCTAGACATCTAAAGTAAGTGGGTATATTAGTTTAGACCTCTTAGCAAAATGTGTTTAAACTGTTTAAACACATTTTGTCGTATGTTTCACAATCATACGAGAAAAAGGGCAAACGCAAGACCTGTTTTAAAACGCGTTAAAAATCTTTTTGACTTTTTGTAAATCTTGACTTGTTGAATTATGATTTACTTAACTGACCATATCTTTCTCTTTAGTACTTTGATCGGCCTGATTCTTTCATCAACATAAAGATGACTCGAAAGGTTATACTTTTCATGATATTGACTTCAACTAAAGGTCAATGTACGGACACTGAAACTAGAAACATGTATTTCAAATAAAAATTCCTCAATTTAGTTGAAAATAGTATTGGTTTTTTTAAAATATAAACATTTTAAATCTTTGCCATCTGTATTCTGTACTCTTTTTTTTTTTTTTTTTTACTGTTTGATTTGACCATCCGTTTGTAATTTTTTACCGTTTAAAACCCGTACCATAAGGCTCCGGTTTTGCTAACTATGGTTCAGACTTCAAAGGGTGCTTAATTTGTGCCATTTTTTGCTAACTATGGTTTAGACTTTTATTGGTTGGATTGCTCCTACTCCTTGATACCATCAAAATAATCTGTGATGCAACTATGCAAGTTTGATTCCCAATTCTTCAACCGGTGGTTTAGGTGTGATTTATCGGGATTTTGATGGTAATCCTCTCCTAACTGTGTCAATCCCAGAAAAATTCTACTCGGTGGTAGCAGGTGAGGCCATGGCCATCCGTGTTGTTCTCTTACATGCGCTATACGAAGATTATGAAATGGTGGTTCTTGAGTCGAATTGCAAGGATGCAGCCATGAGTTTCTGACATTATCTTTAATAAATTTCTTCTTACCGAAGTACCGAACCTCAATATCTCAAAACAGAAAAGTCAACACAAAAGGGCGAGAGAGAGAGAGAGGTTACCATTCTCTGTGGATCCAGCGGGGAAGAACGATACTTAACATTGGGAATTTGGTCCAGTACTGCGAGAGACGACCCCACAGAAGCAACAGAGAGTAGTACGATAAAGAAAGCTACAAGCATCCAAGACATGGCTGCAGTGGGTTCGCCGTGTCTCATCATCAATGAGGAAGTAAGTACTCAAATCAAAACCTCCACACAGCCGCCGTGACTGACGAATCTAGTAGTACCAGAACCTCCGTTTCTGCACCATTGGTTGCACACAAGAGGGAAACCCGGCTCCAATTCACTCCCTCCTCGTCACTGACAAGTCTTCACGTACAGCCTTTCTCTCGTCTGCACAAACTGTTCTATCGGTCTTCATTTTCTTCTTGTGCCTTTACTTGTATACCTCAGATTTGGTTGTTTGATGTCTCATTGCCTAATACAGTCTTGAGCTATCTGGACCGAAGAATTGAAGCAGTAACAGGTGAGAAATATGCAGATTATTGATCAGAAGCAAGCAACTTGGTTTTGGTTTCGATCAGCTTCACCGTCTATATCGCCTCTCTTAATTGGTAGAAGAATAAGATCCGACGACTATCCGATGTTCTCCTATGACATTGAAAGAGGTGGTCCCCACATCACATGGATGATATTGATGGGAGAGCGACTCTGATGGTCATTCACCACAAAAACCTCTGATGGTCTGAATTCGTTGAATCTTAGGCCGTGTGCCATTTCGTGAGTTTCCAAGTCCACGCACATATCACTATCGACGTCTCGAAACTTTACCACAAATCTGAAGATGACACCTCAACTCAACTCAAACTGACAACAAAACAAAAGAGTAGGATATTAGGAAGTAGTTAAAATTGCTTGCTTCAATTCTGATGAAAGATTCTACCCTAAAAAATAAAAAACAGAAAAACAAAGAGAGACTTCAGAGTGCATTTGGTTTCATTTTTTGGGAGTGATTTCACTGATTTTGTGTTTTGTCGGAAACGAAATGAGAGTGGAATTTTAATTTGTCAAATCCGATCCAATCTGACCATGGTTCTAGTGTAGGGTATCGGAACGGTTATGGGCACAAAAAATCAATACAATTCTGATATGATATCGGCTTGGATCGGTGGTATCAGACAAAATTACTCCTTGATTTTCTTAAAAAATGAGTTTTCAGATCATTGTACCCCTTGTCCATACCGTGCTATCGATACGGTATCGGTATCGGTATCAGTAACTAAAAAAACCAATACATGTATTGCCCGATACAAGCAATATGATACCGATACTTAGAACCATGAATCTGACAAACAAAATGTAACAAAAATGTAGAATAAGAATGACCGATTTAAAAAAGAAAGGGTTAATCTACCTGTTTCAGAACAACTTGAAGAGCAAAGTTAAGTTGCAAACTGCACTCGCTCTAGATATTTTCTCGTTCTCTATTCTCTTCCTACTCGTCCATTGATATGTTGCGATAGTCACCCTCCCTCATTGTTATGTGCTTAATGGAGCTTGATCCAGTGCACTGGCGCTAAATTGGCTAGTCTAGTATAAAATAGGTTAAATGGCTTAATTTATAGTGTTCCATCAACTTTGGAGTTTTTGACGTATTGATTAAGTACCTAATATTTGGTATCAGAGACGATCACCACGTCACGGGTTTAAGTCCTAGGAGAGGGCACATTAGCTTTGGAACTTTGACATCCAACTGTTTTATTTCTCGGTTTCTCTTGTTTTCTTTCTTCTTCTTTTATAACCTAACCCTAGAATCTCCTAAAATCCTCCAAAAATAGAAGGGAGCATTGGAAAATAACCTTTTATGATAGATTTTGAATCCACAAAAATTTGTGATTTTTTTTTTGAGAGATTTACGTCTACCATCCCTGGGGTTTTAAACAATTAAGTCTACCACCCTTAAAAATTTTAAAATTACTTTCATACCCAAGAATACCAACTTTGTTAGTTTTAGAAGGAAATGACAATTTTGCCCTTCTTCTTACTCCTACAACTTCGCCCTCACCCTGCTCCCTGTTGGAACCACTCAGTGTTCACTAGAAAAAAATAATATCAAAGGAAGAAGTGAGTCACAAGAGAGAGAAAGAGAACTAATAGAGATTGAACTACAACTTGTTTTTTTTATTCAGTTCACATATATCAATGCAATTTGGATCCTCTACTGCCGAGCTGCTCGACAGGATCCTACTGCCAAGACACAACAAGACGGTAAATGACCACCTTACCCCCACTTGGGCAAGGTGTTCGGGTAGGGGTAACGTGGTCATTCCCCACCTTGCTGTGTCTTGGCAATAGGGTCCTGCCGGCCAGCTCGGCAGTAGAGGATCAGGGTCCATATCAATGACCACATTACATACTCTTTTATAGACTTATACATAAACAAACAAACAAACAAAAAGGAAGACATCCATTCAACACCACTTGTTGATCATGGACTTATTCAATAATATTCTAAACATGCTTCTCTTTTGATACCAAAGTTGTGTTGAACACACAATGCTGATGGCAGTGACTATGTGTTGGTTGTCATTGTTGTCAACACAGTGCATGTGTGTTGTTGTGGTCAACGCAATGCATCTTAGTGCAGTTACAACGCTCAGGCTAGTTTAAGCAGCATTCTGATTGAGTAGACATGCTTATGGTAGTGCAGGCCGTGACTGGATAGTGTCCCAGCATCCCTAGTAGTTCTTAAAATGTTCACAATGACAGTGACATCATTATAGAGGTTTAGCAATGTATACAGAGGTCCCATAGTGTTTGGGAGTCATCCAAGGGCATTTCTATCATTTTTAAGCATGGACAACATTCAGGGGCATTTATGTAATTTTACAGAGTACAAATGGCCTAAAGAGGTGACAGAGAGCATCCAATAGTATGTTGGTGACTTAGTTAGTTACAAAGGTCAGTGGGGGTGTTGATACAACTCACAGGGGCATTTTAGTCATTTGACAGTGATGTGACATGTTGGCAATGATGTTGCAGCATCCGGGGATTATGTGGCAGGACTATTAGTGCGTATGTTGACCCGTTTCTGAAGGTGATGTCATTGCCATTTGAATGCCAATTTCTTCAAGTCGTCAACAATGGAAATAGACCAACTTTGGTTTCATCTTCAAAGGAATTTTGTTCGACAAATTTGATGTGAGAAAATGGAATCACATTTGTGTTCCAATTTGTTCGTACCTGAGATGTGCAAGTGTCTTTGTACAATCAACAACACCAAGGTACATTTTGAATTGTTTTTGTTTGATCCGAGTGGACGACAAACACCATTGATTGGAACAAGAGTTCGAGGACGAACTTTTCTTCAACTGGGAGGAAATGATGCAAGACGCGGATTCGCCAACTGTCCCAACGCCTTCGCCACCTCACCTAGGCGCCACATCAATTCTTGGAACGCAAGTCATTGACGCCTTCCCTCCTATCTTAGCACATATTTTAGATTTTTAGAATATTTGCTTTCCTATTCACTAGTTTCTATATGTATGTAGGATTATTGGCTTTCCTATTTACTAGTTTCCTTATGTGCTTAGGATCTTTTGTGATATGCAACTTGGGTTACAAGTTTTAGTAGTTTAGGAAGGTTTCCATTATTTTTATATTTTATTTTCTATTCTTACCAAAGATTTGTAACCAATTCTTCGGCTATAAATCCCCAACCATGGAATGGAATTGAGATAGAATTTTGAAGAGAACTATTGTGCAGCCTTTGCTCCAATCGATCCTATTGTGATCACCCCTCCTTGGCCTTAAAGAGCCACTCATCGGAGCCTTGAAGAGCAGCAAGCGCCTAGAAGAGCGCCACCCCTCCGCTCCTTGAAGAGAGCCACCACCACCACCACCACGGCCTAGAAGAGCCGCGGCCTTCACCTCCACCGTGCCACCCTCACGTTCCCCATTCCACCTTCTTTTCCCCTCTCATTCACCCTAGCCACGTTACCCCACCGTTATCTCTCTCTCTCCATCCTTTAATCTCTCTCCCACATTACTCCCTCCATCTCTCTCTCCCTCCACATTACCCTCTCCTCCTAAAATACAAAACCCACATAAAATATAAAACCCACCATCCCTTTATCATCACACGTGTTAACAGCCCGCCTACTCAATCAGTCTTCCATTGAGCGATCCTCGATCTCTAGAAGAGATCCCCATTAAAAAGAAAGAAGGGGAGTTGAGTTGTGGTTTCCCACATTGCCAGGAACCACTCCGGGACACCAGTGATAGTGCACATTTGAAGATTCCAATTCTCCATCAAATTGGAAGAAGTTGAAGATTCCAGTGAGCCACCAGAGTTGTCAGACTCCATCACCGGACATCAGTAATCAGAGACAGTGCATGGTTGTGAGATTTTCTACACTTTGTTGCCTATTCTGTTTGATGTACTGTATTTCCATTGCATATGCTAGCTAGGTTATACTACCATAGACCTATGCTATGTGGATTTCATTGTACGGTATAAGCCCAATTATTTTTATTGAGTTGTCCAATTGGATCTGGACACAATGTTGATTACTAGTGGATACTGAAAAATCATTAGGGGTAATACCCTTGTCTCTATACTTAGGGATAGAAGCAGGTCAGATGTCCTGAGTCATAGGTGTGACTAAAACATCATCTGCCGTGGGTGCGGCCTCTCAGTTCTATGCTGAAAAAAATTAGTGATGAGTAGATGCTAAAGCACAAGTGACCATTACTCCGTGCATGTAGACAACTTGCCGAAGCACATATTTCTCTGTGTTGTGGATGTTTGCTTGCTTTGGTTAGAAGTGCTTTTCTACAAGATGGGTGTGCACACCTGTAGAGCCTTTGACTGTCAGGCTGGGGTGTATATGTGATTATATGTGCCAGTAGTGTGTAGTTTAGTGTCATATTGTGTGATAGCATCAGCTCTTGGCAACATTTGGTTTTGCAGCTCTTGGCAGCAGTATCAGTGACTGTGGTTGTATGAGACTAAGTTAGGATTGCTATTACAACGTGATTGTGTGTCTGTGTGTCTTTTGAGAAGACTGTGTGAGTGGTTGTGGTGAGTGTTAAAGATCTCAACAGGTGAACTAGGAGGTGAACCTATTGGAGGAAAAAGTTTTATAGTCCATTGATTCCCCCCCCTCTCAGTGGCCATCACTGTTCAACAAGCCGCCCCACCTACCAACTCTACACTTACCAAAGACTAAAAACTAAGACAATGGCAGCCTTATTAGAAAACCCAACACCACATGTTTCTCTAGCCACCCATGTGAAACTTATTTCAACCATGTGGAACTTATTTCAAAGTTCATGTTTAATTTTATTTTTAACACTCCCTTCTTCCATTTGGACAGTAGCCCCCTGACTCCATCAGCGTACCAACCCTGCCACCTTGCTGTCGGTTCAACCCATCTCCCCGCCCCGCCCCATTCATGCTCTCTCTCTCTCCCAATCAATCCCCCATCTTCCCTTCTTTGAATCACAATCCATCCACAAAATCACATCAAAATTTTGTGATTTTTTTTGGGTGCTCACCTGAGTAAATGGTTTGTTGATCTTGCAAGAAAATTTTCCTGAGATCATACCGCCCTCTATCCAGTAGTACACTACACAGAAGCTATTAAGAAGGTTTGCTGCGCCATTACTACTTCTACTGTGATTCTCCTTTAGGCCCATCTGTATACCAAGTTATTGTTTTCATATTTTTGCTGTAAAATTTTTAATCCTTGCTTGGTTTTAGCTCTTACTTAACTGTTGCAATTCCCCCTAGTTTTTCTGCATTTAGATTGTCAGTTCTTGTTTAGTGTTACTAATCTTTTTGTGCTTTGTTTTGATATGTTGGGAGCTAATTCCTATATATTTCTTTTTCTATTATTTATAAAGTCTACACATGGTATTACATTTGTATTATGGGGTTAGCCATTAAAACACCGTGGGAATTGTTGATTATTGCATTAGGGTTATTGGGTTAGCCAGTGCTTCTTTTTTTTGTTTTTTTTTTTGGATTCAGTTGTTGACGTTCTCCATCACTTTTCCAAAGTGTTCCCAATCAAGACCTATATATTTAAAAGGGGAAGTTTTCATACACGACTGTGATTATTTAAATAGTAATAATAGTAGAGTATGGATATGTGATGCAATTATGGCAAGTGATTATAGTATTCCATATGATTCATCAAGTGACGAAGAAGAAGAGCAGTGCTCTCTTGTATCGGTCTTATTAGTAGAATTGTTTTTAGAAACTATCTACACTAGAGAGCTATGTAGGGATATGGGCAATTGATAGGGGCAGAATGGGCATGCAAACTATTGTTACCAAGAATTTAGAATGGACTAACATGTGTTCTTAAACCTATGCAGTCTAATGAAATATCGTGGTTAGTTAGAAGAGAGTTGTTCCATTAGAGTAAATGAACAAATAGGAATGTTCATATATACAATTGTTGGAGGGGACACTGGAAATAGAGCAATTTCGAAAAGATTTCAGCATTCGGGAGAGACTATTAGTCGTTACCTAGGCGTAGTGTTGAAGACTATGCATAAATTGGCTAAGGAATATATCAAAGCATCATCTTTTAATAACATCTCAGTCGAGATTTCTGTGAACCCCAAATACTTCTCATATTTTAAGGTAATATCGAATATATTTTTGTATGTGATAGTTTCACATTTTTTAATAAATCATGCTCATCTTTGTTTAACATATGAATATTTCTCCAGTATATATTAGGATTGTATTGGTGTCATTGATGGTACACATATTACTTCTATAGTCCCTATAGGAAACAAATCTCGTATGAAGGATGGAAGCGAGTAACAACCCATAATGTGACTATGGATCTTTTTTTGACATGAAATTTGCATTCGTTGGGTTAAGAAGGAAATGCAAATGATTGTCGTATTTTTACTAAAGCAGTAGAAGATTTGACCTTGCAATTTCTTCATCCTCCTCAAGGTATATGAGGTCAACAATAGTTTTTTTTTTTGGATGAATAAATATTAAATTACGAAGAAAAAAGAAGGAATATACAAGCCCAAAGGCAAGCCAAAGCTAGGAACTAGCTAGGTGTAAGAACCATGGATTCCGAAAAATCCAAATTCCCCCCGACAAGGGGTTGGTTCTCGTTCGAACCGAAACGGATCTCGTCGGTGAAACCTAAACCAAGGACCCTAATCCCTCCTAAGAGGATAAACGGGTCAACAAGAAGCCGCCACCTAGAAAGGGTCTAGGACCCATAGATTTCTCCCGCAAATGGGGAGAGACTAACTGACTCAATGGATAAGGTCGGGGTCTACCCAGATCATCGGGTAAGTGTCAGGTTACGGACTAGGAAGGTGTTAGGCACCCAGTCCGCCCGGCTCAGAGCCAATCATCCTTCTTTTGACCATTTGCTTGAATGAGTATTGCTTGCAATCCCTAAAGCTAGTTATTCTAAATCTAGGTCATCCTAAAAATAGGCACCTAAGACTAGGCATCTATGTGCAAGGGTTACCGCCTAAACCAAGTTTCTAAGTCATTCTACCCTAATGTGATCAAGAAAAACAAATTATACCAATTAAACCATACACTCAATCAAGCAAAGATATATCAAAACACAGGGCATGAATCATGGAACAAAAAGCAAGGAGCAAAGAACTTGACTGATCATATCATGAGGATTCCACAACATT
The DNA here is from genome assembly GCF_018873765.1 of Telopea speciosissima. NCBI lineage: Eukaryota > Viridiplantae > Streptophyta > Magnoliopsida > Proteales > Proteaceae > Telopea > Telopea speciosissima. The sequence goes on from NC_057922.1 coordinate 18,101,595, forward strand.
CATGGGCTAGATGACGGGCTAGCCCAACTCCCGTCCTAAAGATCATACATCTATGCCCCACAGGATCCCAACGTATAGCGTCTTCACTCGGGCCACTAGATGGGCACCCTCACTCCTTCACACTCGATCTAATTCTACCCAAAATAATTTTAAAACTCATTTGGAATCCCATACCCCGATTCAAATTTGAAAGAGATGGGGGAAGTTATTTAAATCCTAAATTATGAGCTAAAAGTGCACTCGTGGGCCCAGGGAATGGGCCCAAACCTCTCCACGCACCCAAATTGGATCAAAGCCCAAAACTGAAATTCCCCAAATAGATTCGCGGTTAATACTAACAACTCAGCACGTATTAAAAACCCAAGAGAAAATAACGGGTCAGCCCAAAGTCCCAAGTCCAACAATATCCACTTAAGTTATGGGTCCGAATTCTACAATGGCCCAAACCCAGCCCAAAGGTGTTGGATGGGTAAGAGGTTGGGTCATTGCAATCCTCGGGCCCAAACCCCTTTATTCGATCCATGTCTAACTAATGGGTCAGGGCCCAAACCAAGATCTAGATTAAATGGCTCCACATCCAAATGGGTCTAGCCTATTAGTGCAGCCCATACCCAATCTCTTAGCTGAATCAGATCTAAGGTCCTACAACTTCAAAGCCCAAGCCCAAAAGATTAATTGGCTTGTCTATATTAGAGATCCAACCCGAATCCAGGCCCAGAACCCAAATTCACACGGCCCATAGACTGTTAAAAGACTAATTTCAAATCAGATTCAATTGCATGATTGAAGAATTTGATATCGAAACCTTACTCAAAACCCCAAATCAAGACAAAAATTAAATATTGGACTGATCTAATCCATTATGACCCATTCATATAAAACATCCCATTCCCAAGTGGCATGAAAACCAGAATGTAGAATATAAAAGCAGTCCAATAAATATGATTGAATCAAATAAAATCCACCATGATCAGAATATAGAATACAAAGCAGTCCAATAAATATGATTGAATCAGCCAAAACCCGAAGATGGAATAAATAAATCAGCAAGGGATTGGGTCGAAACAGCAAGACATTCAGTTGAACACATAAAAATTAGAAGGCATATGGAGAGAGGAATTCCACCAAACAAGGCTATGGCTAGACCCAAAAAAATGAAGTATAAAGAATAGAAAACGACCAACAGAGACATGATTCCAGCTTCAAAGTTATACACAGAGATCAGAAATGGAACTATAAGAGACACGCTATTCATCCAGAAAATTCATAGAAAGGAAAAAAACATAGATCATGCTACTAAACAAAGAATTAGATAATTATAAAATCGATTTCAGATCTATGTATAACAAAATGAAAATCAAATAGAGTAGAGGAATCTCACCTGGGGTCTTCTTGGAGCTCCCAATGCAAACAGCAGCCGGTAATGGTCACGAACCAGTAGACCGGACGAAGGTGGATGGGGATTATTACAAAACAGGGGAAGTAAAGTGGGGAGGGATCAATTACAGACTAAAAGAGAGCAAGACTTCTACCAAACTCCAAATCAAATTAGACTAAAAGATCTAGAAATGAACAAAAAAGAAACGAAATCAGCCGGCCAGATCCACCGTCGGGCAACGCCTCCATCGCCGATGACATATTCTTCCTTGGCTCAGAGAAGCCCAGACTTCACCATCTCAGACTCCTTCCATTCTCTCTATTTAGCACTCTCCATTGTTCTCTCTCCCTCTTTTCTCTCGATTTTTCCTTTCTTTCTTTTCTCCCCTTTTCTTTTCAGTCCGAAAATCACTCTCCTTTTCTCTCACTGTTCCTTCTCTCTTTTCCCATTCTTTTCTTTTTGGCAATCCTCTCTCCGTTTTTCTCTCTCTCCCTTTTGAGAAATGACGGCTCCCCTCCCTATCTAGGGTTTAGGATTTTACTGTTTTACCCCATTCCCAACCTAGGTCTAGATTTTCTTTCTTCTTTTACTTTCCCATTCTACCCCTCTCTTTTAGGTTTTAGATATCTTCTTTTAATGCTTTCCCCATTTTACCCACCCCTTTCTTTTTAATTCCCTTTAGATGCCATGTGGCATCTCTCTATGGACTTGGCACCAATGGGCTTTTCCATGGGCCAAGTCCACACATTCTCTCTCCTTTTTTCTTTTCTATTTTTACCTTTTTACCCTCCCCCTCTTAAAGTTTATTTCTTCTTCTTCTCTCCTTTTTTGTGATTTTCTATTTTGCCCCTGCTAGGCCACAACCTCAATGGACCGGGGTTTAGGTAGTCTATTTTTTATTTTATTATTTCTTGGTATCTGAGACAGAGGTCGCCGGTACTCTGTGTGTCATCATCGCCAGGGAGGGGTGACAAAACTCAGGTGTCTACACTAGGGCGCAAAATGGAAAGAGGGAGATCCCAGGAGACAACAATGAGCCTGTTCCTTGGGGTGTCATTCACATCCGAGGGGGGGAGGGATCTGATCTTAGAAGAAACATTAAAGAAGATGGCCTTCCAAATCGAGTCGAAAGAGCGGGATTTGGACGTCAATCTTCTGAGGTTGCATTCCATCCAGATATGGGAGATAGTGGTGTAAAAGGCAATCTTGCCAACCGAATCACAAATCGTCTTCCCACCAAACGTCATGTCAATCCATATCCATTCCCTGCTGAGGGAGAGGGGGGTGCGCCGACCTGGCCAATAATGACGAAGAACACGAGACCAGATGGAAGAAGCAAAGGGACAGGTGAAAAACAGGTGATCTGCATCCTCAGCCCCATTCCAACAAAGATAGCAACTGGGGTGAACCTGAATGTGTCGATAGATAAGGAAGCCTTGGGTGGGAAGGCAATTTGCAAGGGCGCGCCAGGCGGTGAGACTATGGTGGGGGATGTGGCCTCTAAACCAGACAACTCTGTGCCAAGGACAGGGGGTCCCTCTATGTCTAACCAAGTCCCAAGCGGAGTGAGAGGAGAATCTGCCTGAGGGGGAGTGAAGCCAAAGGGTGGTGTCACCTTTACCATGGTGCCTAGGGGGGATGGGGGGGGAGGGAACTCCAGAGGTCAGCAAAGGGGGAGGGGAGATGGGGGAGACCAGGAGCCATTGGAGATGATAGAGGCAACAAGGGCAGATCTGTCCAGGCCGGAGGAGTAGATCTCCTTGGGGCTCACAATGGAAGAGAGGACACCGAAAGGGTGCCACTTATCAAGCCAAAGCAAGGTGGTCGAGCCATCATCGACCCTACAAGTAATGGCATCCCTGGCTAAATGCCTCACCTGGAGAATCCTGCGCCAAACCCAAGAGGAGTCAGCCCCTGGGCTAATAGACCAGATGGAGTACCTATGGAGGGGTCCTGCATAAACCCAAGATGTCCAAATGCTGGTTTTGTTGGTGAGAAGCTTCCAGATAAGCTTGATGGATCCAACAATGTTGACATCTTTAATTCTCTTGAGCCCAAGGCCTCCTTCAGATTTAGGTATACAAAGAGAGGCCCAGCTCATAGGATGAAGGAACCTAGCAGAGTCCACTCCTTTTCAAAGGAAAGCACACATAATAGATTCAGCCGCCTTGATAGTCGCCCTCGGGAGGCCAAAAACACCACTCCAATAGATGTAACAAGACTGGAGCACCGATCTAATCAGCTCGAGCCGCCCTGCATAGGATAAGAGCTTAGCTTTCCAAAGTTGAAGCCTCTTGCGAAGGAGATCCAAGATGGGGGAGCAGTGGTGGGCTAAAAGTCTAGCAGGGATGAGGGGGAGGCTAAGGTAGCGGATAAGTAAAGTGCCAATGGTGAAGCTAGAGAGGGAGGAAAGGAAGACTTTGGTGGTATAAGGAACACCGGCAAGGAAAATTTAGGACTTGTGGAGGTTTATGCGTAGCCCAGAAAGGCCTTGAAAAAAGTGAAGGGAGGACAAGATGGACTCAACGGAGAGAGGGTCAGCCTTGGAGAAGATCATGAGATCATCAACGAAGGCAAGGTGAGTTAGGTTGGTAGGCTTGCATTTAGGAATGAGGGTGATGAGGTAGAGGTTAGTTTTGGTTTGGATGCTACGGGAGAGGACTTCAAGGGAAAGGCAAAAGAGGAAAGGGGAGAAGGGACAACCTTGACGAATACCAACAGAGGAGGGGAAAAAACCAGTCGGGCTGCCATTAAGAAGCATAGGGAAGCGAGGGATGGAGATGCAGAGATAGATCCAGTTAACAAAGATAGGGGGGAAGGACATCTTGAGGAGGACTTGGGAGATGAAGTCCCACCGGATGGAATCAAAAGCCTTATGAATGTCGAGTTTCAAAAGAGCTAATGGGGGGAGGGATTTGCGGTCAAATCCTCGGACGATTTCCTGGCAAAGGATGATGTTATCCAAGATACTTCGGCCTACTATGAAAGCGGATTGGTTGGAACTGACAAGGGAGTCGATGATAAGGTTGAGCCGGTTGGCAAGAATTTTAGCGATGAACTTGTACAGGAGATTACAGAGGGAGATGTGTCTAAAATCAGACATGGCCGAGGCTCTGAAGAACTTGGGAATGAGGAAGAGGAAGGACTGGTTGATGCCATGAATCTGATTAGGATTGAAGAAGAAGCTCTTAATGGCAGTGATAAGATCGATGCCTATGATGTCCCAACAAGTGGTGAAGAACCCCATGCTAAACCCATTAGGGCCTGGAGCTTTGCTAGCCTTATGGGAGCGAACAGCGGAGGAGATTTCCGAGTTAGAGGGGACGAAACTGAGGGAGCTGAGGAGGTGAGGGGGGATGAATTTGTTGAGGAGGTCGTCAGGAAAGGGGGGATGGGAGGAGGAAGGGGGCAACAGATACCAGTAAAGTAGTTCACAGCTTCAGCTTTGATGGTATCGACAGAGGAGAGGATTGAGCCATCAGAGGAGGTAAGAGAGAGAATGGAGTTGGAGTTGGATTGGGCTTTTAGGGAGCGGTGAAAGAAGGCGGTGTTCGAATCTCCAAGCTCAAGCTACTTGATTCGAGATTTCTACTTAAGGAAACTTTCTTCAAGGGAAAGAGAGGAGGAAAGCTCAGAGGCGGCAAGGACTTCTTCCTCAGCAAGGGAAGGATTAAGGGAGTTAGACTGAAGACGGAGCTGGATAGAGGAGAGGTTGTCCCGACAAGAGGAGACACTAGATGAGATGTTGCTGAAGGTGGAAGAATTCCAAGACTTGAGAGCCATCTTGACATTTTTGAGCTTTTTAGAGAAGGCTAAAAGAGGGGAGGAGAAGGAGAAGACAGGGATACCCCAAGCGGCTTGGACAACAGGAAGGAAGTCGGGGTGGGAGGTCCACATATTAAAGAACTTGAAGGGTTTTGGCCCAAAGGATAAGAAGGGGAGGACGAAAAGAGATATGGGGGAGTGATTCGAAAGACCAAGAAGGTCAAAAAAAGCATTGGAGGAAGGAAGAGAGGAGAGCCAAGGATCATTAACTAGGACTCTGTCAAGCTTGCAAGCAACTCTGTCAATGCCAGAGCGCTTGTTGTGCCAGGAGAGATCATCACCTGACCACCTAAGGTCGTTTAGCCCAGAGTCATCAAGACAGGAATTGAAGGCTGTGACGGCTTGGATGTCGATAGGGGAGCCTCCTAGCTTTTCATGACTAAAGCGGACCACATTGAAATCACCACCGATACCCCAAGGAGAAGAGCCAACAGACAGGGAAATGGATCGGATATCCTCCCATAACGGGATTCTATTAAGGGAACGGTTGAGGGCGTAAACCATGGTGAAGAAGAAGAGGTAGTTGTGGAGGTGGTCGAAAATGCTGAGGTGGACGAATTGAGAAAAGGAAAAAGAGACCATGATATGGAATTTGGAGGGATCCCAAAGAATCCAAATCCGGGCGGAAGGAGATTGGTCATAGTTGGAGAGGAAGGACCAAGAGGGAGTGAGAAAATGGGCTATCCTAAAGGAATTGGGCTCGAGCACCTTGGTTTCAAGGAGGCAACAAAGGGGGGATTTGGTGGATTTGAGACGGGCACGAATCTTGGCTTGCTTGGCCTGGGTGTTTAGCCCGCGGACATTCCAAATAGTCCAAGGGATCATAAGAGAGGAGGGGGGTGGGCAGCCAACCAAGAGTGGAGGTAACTCTGGACCCCGGTGGAACACTACGGGGCCTGAGGCGGTAATCTTTCAAAGGGGGAAAACAGACCAAGTTCGAATCCGAAAGGAGGGCTGGAAGACTAGGAACCGGTTTGAAGTGGTTCGGCCAGGGGAAAAAAGAAGTTGTGTCAAAAGTTAATTGGACTTGGTAGTTTGGGTGGGGTAGGGTTGCGGGTTGATGGATCGGGTTAGAAAGAGAAATGGCATGAGATAGTACAAAAGGGTGTGAGTGGTGGTTAAGTGGGACAAGTGTGGGAGAGAGGTATTGGGTATTAGTAAAAGGGGTTGTGGGGGTCGAGGGAGGAGGTTTGAATGATGGGGGTTGAGGCAAATTTTGGGTTTCCAGAAGTAGAAAAGGAGCTGGGCAAAGGCAAAGGGGTTTTGCAGAGGTAACGGCAGGGGGAGTCTGCAGGTCGTCGCCACTGATCAGGCAGGTCTCGAGAGGACTAGTCGAGGCTGCAACATCACTATCGTCACCAGTATCAAGAGTCCCAAGTACCAGGAATCTGTTGTGGTCAACTTTGACTGATCCGCGAGGTAGGTGAACATCGGGGGACTCGCCATGGTCAGGAATCCCATCGACGTCACGCAGGCTTCTCCGGTGGGGTTTCCTGTCTTTTTTTTGGCCACGTGAAGATTTCAAGGGGCCTTCAGACACTGTAGTGTTGTCTATCACCGAAGAAATTGTCGCCTGAGCCTGAATAGCAGCGTCATCTTCCCCAACGATCATAGCAGCATCAAAATCTTCCCCTAGGGCTACAACCTCTTCCACAGTGAGCAGCGCTGCTATAGAGGAGTAGACTGTGGTCTCGGCTTCAACAAAAGGAACTGTAGGCAGAACCGTAGTGACGTCTGCAGAGACGACAACAGCCGAAAGGCACTGTTTCGAAGGGTGGCCAAAGGTTTTGCATATGGAGCAATATTGGGGTAGCCACTCATAAGACACTCTTTGATAGAAAGAATGGCCATCTTCTTCCTGGATGAGGACAGAGTCAGGGGGGATCTTCTGCAGAGATCTCCACGTAGATGCGTGCAAAGGAGAGACGATCCATTTTCTTGGTGCGCTCGTCGGAGAAGAGAGGTTTGCCGATGGTCGATCCGACGAGGCTGAGTCCAGAGGCACACCAGTAGTGAAGTGGGAGACCTGGCAGACTGACCCAGATAGGGATGGCTTTGAGGTCGATTTTGCTGAGAGAGGAGCAATGGTCCCATTGCCGGAGGAATATCGATTTTTTGCCAACCAGCCATGGACCACCCTCCAAGGCGCGGGACATGTCGGAGTTGTCAGAGAATCTGAAGATGAAGATGCTGCTGGATAGAAGGTAAGTGTAAACCGCCCCTGCCGTGCGCCATTGCTTTTGCAGAGAAGATTTGACAACCTGGAAGGGTGGACGAGCGCCAAGAAAGTGCCCCACTAGGCAGCAGTGCCATTTGGAGATCTCATCGTCAAGCAGGCCCTTTGGACAGAAGCCCACCTTAGAGTCGCCAACAATAGTGGGAGGGACAAAGTGCAGGGAGTGTCGATCAGAGGTGGTAGAGGGGGTACCGGAGAGAAGGGAGCTCCAAGTGGAGGGAGGAGGGGAGTTAAGGGGATGCGCAGGGCTGGGGGGAGGATAAGAGGTTAAAGCAGGGTTAGAGGGTGAAGCAGGGGATGCAGCAGGGGGGAGGAAGCAGTGGTGGGTGATTTTTCGATGGTGGGGCCAGGACAGAGGGGGGGAAAGAGGAAATTACAGGGGGGTGAAGTGCAGGGGGAGGACCATCGGCGCAGGCAGCGAACAGGGCTAAGGGGGATGACGGAGTCATTGCCGGAGAACCATCAGATCAACTTTCAGCACTGAACCATCAAAAACCCTTCTTCGGCTGCTGCTCTCTTGGTTCTATTGAGCTTTACTACCTACCTTGCTGGTTCTATTGATTAGCTTCTGTAAGCATGACTGGTTGACATTTTACTGCTCAGGTCAACAATAGTTAATCTTAAATTAATCCAATTTATATTACAAACATGTGTTATGGTATTCCATACCATTCATTGTGGTCTTGATTGCTCATTATAACTTACATAAATATGACAGAAACTCTTGTCTACTTCATGTGGGAAGTTTGGGTAGGAAATATTGTCATACCACAAAAAAGTAAAGAAAAAGAAGAACTAAGTAGCTAGGAATCTCTAGATGGGCGTTGTCAAAAGGAATCTCACCATATGATCACTATACTCCTGAAATTGATAGCTTAGTAATAGTAATGAAAAAAAATTATGACTTGGAAATACTTTGTCAAAAAATTATGTAACTTAGAAATACTTGTATAAAGCACACATTAATCTAGCAAATGTAGGATTTGATCAACTTAAGGGTTGAATAACTATCATAAATCCAAATTCAATTCAAATGTTCACATAAAAAAAATTCCAAAAGTCAAATGTAAATCACTGGATACACAAAAGATTATTTTCAGGACTTCTTTATTTCATCAGCTGAAGAAACAATGGACTACCAATTTGATAACTGCTTTATCTATGCTGGAGTTGGGATTTCGTTTTGGCACAAATTTATTCAGTTGCCCTTTTTTTCCAAAGCAAATGCCTGCAATGATAAAAGAACCTCCTTTAACCTCTGCTTGGATTCAGGATCCACTAAATTGCCTTCACCATCAAACTTCTGCGGAGGTTGGAATGCATACACGAAAAACTCCGGCTTGTTTACAAAATGCAGATCAAGATAAACCCCAATTTGGCGCAAATGGTACTGTCCTCTTCCCCCACCAAAATTTCCTCCTGTGCTTATAATGGCAGCTCGCTTACCAGCCCAAACATTTGAAGGTCTAGATGCCCAGTCAATCGCATTCTTCAGAGGAGCTATAGATTCAGAGGTAGAAAAAAGAGAAAATTAGCCGAAAAACAAACAAGCCGAAATCATAAGCCTCAGTAACTTGTTTTTCTACCTTGTTATGCGCATATATAAAATTTGCATTATTCACTGAAAAATGAAAAGTCCATGAGCCATATTTTCAGTTTTTATGCATACTACAAGTGAAATTTCTTAGATTACTCAAAATTTGCAAGAGAAAGAACATTAAAGAGAAGCTATGTTTTCAACGAAGGAATCACTCTTGGAATCCAAATTCATAATGGAAATTCACTAAAACAGGGTTGACAATGACAATGGTTCAAGGAAAAATCACTATACAAACTAAACCCAAGTTAGTGGAACTGAATTTCAAGTCTGGAGAACGGAAGGACTATTTCAGGCTTCCAGCCCACCATCAAAAACAACCCACAACTTTGCTAGCTAGACCGTTAACCATAGTAAGTCCTAAAGGAGCAAGAACAGGACATTTCCATCTGATCTGATCATTCAAACCACAGAAACAAATCCACATTTCTTTTTCTGGTTCAAATTAAATTATTTGTTCCAAAATTTTAACTAGGAAAGGCCAAACTGTTAAGATATGGGCAATGCATTTGGCGACAAACTATTTAGAGTTTTCAAAGTAATGCTGATTTTTGTATGATTTATGCTCTTCTTGGCCAGAGTGCTCAATAAAGCATTTCCTTAATTAATCCAAAAAAAATAAAATTGGAAGAACGATTTTGTAATATCATCAAGTGGTCAGTTATTATAAAGTTCTAATATGCTTGTGCCATGTCTTGTTCTCATTATAAAGTTTTCGATCAAGTGCTCCAATCCTTTGGAGATGGTTTTGAATCTATCCTATGGAGCTGTACATGGTAGACTAAGGCACTCTGTTACAGAAACTGTCTAGACACCCCAGCTTTCACAAGCTGATCAGCAAGCTATTAGCCAATCTCTATCTCCACTTAAAACAGATGTTACAGTTGCACAGAGGAGCCTGCTTCTCCAAATCAAGTGAAGGTATCTTCACAGGCTACTAGAGTTTGAACTTAACCACTTGAAGATCAAGCCTGCATCTTGCTCAAGAATTAACAGTTTTTATGTACTCTGTCCATACTTCTTGGATTTGTGGTTTGAAATGATACACAGGTATGGACTTAACCACTTGAAGATCAAGCCTGCATCTTGCTCAAGAATTAACAGTTTTTATGTACTCTGTCCATACTTTTTGGATTTGTGGTTTGAAATGATACGCAGGTATGGAGAACAGTGTACAACTTTTGAATTTCAATGAGATATACTCTTTCTGTTTTTATAATTTTTTCTTCTTTGTTTATAAAAGGGTGAGAAAGAAGGAAACAAAAAAAGAAAAAAGAAAGAAAGAATGATTTCTACTTTATAACCAAAAATGGCAAGGCAAACCCCAAAATCAGAAATATCACACCTGGGGGAAAAAAAAAAGGTTCTGGGAGACATGATCTCTCAAACCACCAAATCTAGGGATCCTAAGCCAATGATGCCTTCCCAGAATGTGGTCTGGATTGTTTGAAAATTTTCCTCTTGTACTCTGTGATGAGGTAAGCTAGACTGAAACAAACAAACACTAGCAAACCTAAAGAAACCAGAATTGCAGTGAACCAAAAATCTGAGAAATAGAGCAGAAATTTAATGTGAATAGAACTTGCAAACTATAAATTCAATGGGGCTGAAATTAATATATCGTAGAGGACCTACTGGTGTGAATTTGTGGTAAAAATATCAAAGAGGACTAATGATTAAATAAGAACATATATGCATGGACAGAAAATAGAAAGTAGTGGAAAACAGAAAATAACAAGTCAGGAGAACTAACATAAGTCATGATCTACCAGCCCAATGGACACCATTGTTGGGTCCTATGGAATAGAAGGGGAAGCAAATAACATAGTCAAATCTCAGTTCAAGCTGACAGTTAAATTCTCAGAAATTAATGACTGAAGTTCAGACCCTGTTGCTGTCAAACACTCCTATCGCAGACTTGTAACAGCACTTAAAAATAACAGAATATAAGGAGAACTTGGAAAACAATATTATTGGATTAACTAAACACAAAAGAAGTGTTGATATCACCTGATAAGAGACCACAACAGTGAGGAAAAGCTGCTGGACCGTGGTGAAAGAAAGCGGAAAAGAATGGAAGGAGGGGATATGTTTTTATAAATAAATTTCAACTCATTTTTCCCCCTATATGTTTCTACAATCTCACTTTTACTCCATTATATTGTATATTTTGACCTTTCCTGGAATAAAAACAAATTCAAATTCCAAACAAAGGATTAAACAAAGAACAACTCAGCCTTATCCCAACTAAATGGGGTCGGCTACATGGATCCTAGCAAAGACAAAATAATAAAAGGAAAAGGAAAAGGAACACAACAACAGCAACTACAATTCAGTCATAAACAACTAATAGGGATTGGCTACACGGATCCTAACCCTCCAATCAGCTCCATTCACGTCGTATTAGAAACAAAGCATGATCTATGCATGTCTTACATCACCACTTCTCCTATAGTCATTTTAGGCCTGCCCCTGCATCACTGAATCAAGTCACTCTTCCAAACTGAAGCATCCGAAGGCAATCCGCATAAAGTCATCGTGATTAAAATGAGAAAAGGTAATTAGGGATAGCTCATAAAGCTGTCCAGATACCCAGCATCCTATGGTATTCAAACCTATATCCTCACTTCTCTTCCACCTTAAGACTAACCGATTACCTTCTCTGTTTAGGATGTCCAAGATGTTTTCCCTAGTTTATATACAAAGTGGAACGGAGAAGAAGTTGCATAAGGGATCTTTAAGAACCTAAAACATTCTCCAGGTTCCATGATTTGTTTTTCTGGTCTTTTCCATCGCCCGAAATAAATCCAAAGTCTTTCACCAAGGAATACCAAGCACTACACATTTCCCTTAATTATTTACATAGAAAATTAGAGTTGTTAATCTTCCACATTTGCTCTTATTGTAAGGAATATATATTATAAATGATGCTATGCAGATTCCACCAAAACAAAACAAGTATTCAGATTCAGCAGAATTAAACAACTCAAAAGATTCATTTATTAGACTGAATCGGAAGAAATGAAAAAGAAGAAAGAACAAAGAAATTTAAAGACGAAAAAGGAATTACGGGAGACAGAGTAGTTGTACTCAGGCGAAGCAAAGAGAAAGCAATCGGCAGCAAGGATTTTCTGACGGAAAGCCTCGACTTCCGGAGGGAAAGTGCCGTTGACCTCGAGATCAGTGTTGATGAAAGGGAGTGGTGAGATGTCGACGTACTCGATCTTCATTCCCTTTACGGACTCCTGGGAAATCTGGATTGCTACAACCATTTGACAAAAAAAAAACACTGGTTGAGTGGTCTTAAAAATCTAAATCTACAGAAAATAATAGATAGAAAGAAGCAGAAGCAGCAGCAGTACCAGAACGGACGAGGCCACGATGGTAGGAAGTTTTGCGGAGGGAGCCGCAAAGAGCAACGACATTGATGTCTGGTACAGCTAAAGATGCCATCTCTCTCTCTCTCTCTCTCTCTCTCTCTCTCTCTCTCTCTGTCTCTCACACTCTCACACTCTCACACACAAGTGATTCAGTCTCTCTGTCTGGGAGACTGGGACCTCTGGGTAGGTTCTTAAATAGAGTAATGGGACTTTTGGAGGGAAGCACAAATAAAAAGGGTCAAAAGTTGACTCAGGTAAAAGGTTGCCTGTTTTTCTTTATTGTCTTTTTTTATTCCTTAATTCTTAGAGCGGTTCAAATGTGGGCAAGACATACTTTTCTCCTAATATATATTACTATTTATTTCCAGCCCCAAAAAAGGACCGGGCCCACCAATATGACTCACCAATAAGTGAAACGTGAATTTTCAACTTTGCACGTCTTGTGGTCCCATCCATTATTGGGCCCCTGACCAACCATATGGAGACACGTTAGTGGATGGTTTCGTGCAGTTTTTTTAATGAAAAATGTAATCACACAAATTGCACATCAATCTCAGAAGGTTAATCGAAACATATAGACCTTCACTAAAAACCGTTGGATTGTACTCCAGAATTGGGAATGGATAAAAAAAAAGATGAGGGAAAATTCATCATATTATTACATGAGGCAGTGGGTCAGTGGCACGTCATAAGACTCAAAATACCTTTCCGTATTGTCAACTCTGACTTCTGAGTTGGAGACTATCTTGTTGGTAAGATCATTTAAATGCATACGTAAATAGGTAATTGAAATCCGAATTTGAATTCGCATTAGGATTTGTTTAGTAACAGCCGTATTCGTTTAGAGATATTGAGATATCCGGAAGAAAAAAAATCCAAATACTCCAATAAAAATTAGTCTAAAAAAAAAAAATCAGAATATTTAATAATAAAAAATGAAATAAATAATGATTTTGAGGGCTTTTTAAGAGTCAACATATTCTAGATTATGATGGAAAGAGAATCATGATCTAAGAGATATGAAAGAAAGTGAATTATATCCGATAGGGGGAGAAAGGTCTGGGTTACAAAAGGCAGAGATGTAAACGGATGATCAAAAATCAGAATCCGATCTGCATTGGAATCCGTTTAGAGGTATATGTATTCGGCCAGGGAATATCCGGCTCCGATCACATCCAATCCATATCCAATCCATATCTGATCAATGATCAATTTACATCCCTAACTAAATGCCAATGTTGAAAATTTTCGCACCACTGGAATCAACTGCGAATCGAAATCATTTGTTTCCATTTAAATCAGAAGTGATGAATCGTTTATTAACCGATTCAATTTTATTTGTCAAACCATTGTTTTTTAACCAATTAAAAACCAGTTAATTCTAATATTCGAAATACATTCTCTCGTGTTTTATAGTGATTTACATGATATAAATTAATTTAGTATGTTTTTATTTGTAAGTTTCAGAGGGCGGACCTTGGTGCAACGATAAGGTTATTCTATTGAGACGAAGTGGTCACGGATTCAAGTCTAGAAACATCCTATCTATGAAAGTAGAGGTAAGTCTGCGTACATTATGATCCTCCTAGACCCCATAGTGACAAGAGCCTTATGCATTAAATACGCCTTATTTCTAAGTTACAGTTTGAACCAAGATGTTATAGTTCAAGCCCAAATCATTCCCAATCAGACCCATAATTGTTAAATCAAATTAACAACAAAAGCCAACAATGAAACTATAAAAATATCGATATGTATCAGCCGATTAATTCATGGTAGTGGAATGTATTATTAGGGGGAAAAAAAAAAAATTTGGTAAACTATCATTAGGAAAAATTAAGTAACATAAAATCCACATTTCACAACCCTTTCTAATTCATAATTTTTACCAACCGAATAATGCATTACTCGAGACTTACTCCCGCCCATTTAAACAGTCAATTCGTTCTCCAATGGGGCCTACCGATGCCGGCTAGCTTTTGACACCTTTAGACAAATACTTAATGGTCGACCTAAGCAAATTCCACATTTTTTTAAACTTGGCAATGATAGGAGATGGTCAAAAAAATTAGGGTTATTTCCAAATGCCCCCTTGAAAATGGCCAAACTTATAGTTATCCTCCTTAATTTTCATTAATTTCATATGCATCCTTGCTTTTCAAACTAAATATCAATATAGTCCCTCCCGTTAGTCAGAAACGTTATGTTATAAGGGATCCTAGTTTTTGAAAATTTATGAACCATTCTACCCCTTGATAGGGTAGAGTGACAATAATACCCTTATTTGAAGAAGAAGAAAAAAAAAAAACCCTGCAACTCATCTTCCCCAAATCGTTTAGGGTTTGGGGAAGATGAGTTTTTGAATCTGAAATGGAACAATTTCTTGGACACCCTAAAGAAAGAAATGATTTTTTTTTCACTAGTACATCAAATGCTTAGCAAATAATGGAAAGAGTCATACGATTGGGGCCTGAAAAAATAAATTGAAATTTCTCTAAAGAATAAGAATTACAACCAGATCGCAACAAAATGGAATTTTGAGCATCAATTGCAATGCAAATGCATAAACGATGGCAACTCGAGATTCAAGCTAAGAACGAGTACATGGAATGGGAAAAATTTGCATTCCAGAATAGATTGCATTCATGAGCATGATCCAAGGATTTGAGAATGGAATGTTTCTCAAACAACGTTTTTTTCAATCTGGTGTTTGTAAGGAAGAGGGAAAAACGATGACCCATCTCCACTATCTTGCTTTCAACCTGCAACTGCAAGGAAGAGGGGAAAACGATAACTCATCGCCACTATCGTGCTTGCTACCTGCTCGTGTCCTATCTGCTATATCTTGTGAATTTCATCTCTAATATTGATTCGGTGATTTGGTGAGCCCATCAACATCAACAATAGGGAGGATCACCATCACAGGACGACCTCGATGCTTTGATTATGCCCATCTCTTGGTTATGGTATCCTTGCTTGTCACATTGACCATCGTTTTGAGACCTGAAAAAAAATTCACAGAGGAAGAGAAGAAGAAGACAATAAGAGAAAATTAGAAAAAAAAAGGCTGAGATGATATCTGAGTGAGTTACAGCTAATTCTTTGTGAATGATGTAATTGAAGAGCATGGAACCCCTTTGGGCTTGTACGATCTGGAGACCATTAAGCATTAGGTACAGGATATCTTGACTTGAGCATCTCCGCCCACGCTCTTCTATCCATTTCTTTGCTTCTTCAAAGTAGATCGCTTCGTTTCTTTTTGTTGAGGAAGATGAGTGTGCAGGAAATTTGTTCTATTTCAGATTCAAAAATTCATCTTCCCCAAACCCTAAACGATTTGGGGAAGATGAATTGCATAGATTTTTATTTTTTTTTTTCAAATAAGGGTATTTTTGTCATTCTACCCTATCGAAGGGGCAGAATGGTTCATAAATTTTTAAAAACTAGGATCTGTTATAACATAACGTCTCTGACTAACGGGAGGGACTATATTGGTACTTAGTTTGGAAAGCAGGAGCGCATGTGGAGTTAATAAAAATTCAAGAGGGCAATTGTAAATTTGGCCATTTTCAGGGGGGCATTTGGAAATAATCCAAAAAATTATTCCATACGATAACTTTTTTTTTTTTGGTAAAGATCCCATGCCGTAGCTTACCAACTGCATATATATAAATTTTAGGGATACTTTTTATAAACGATTGTGTAAGTCGTGCATGTGAGAGGGTGAGAGTTTTGAGACATTAAATATGGGTGAGAGTTTATGACTTTTTCAGCTCTTTGTGAGAGGGGGCACGACCGTGCATGCTTGCATAGCCGTGTATGAAATCTTTGCCAAAAAAAAAGTTTGGTATATAGAAGATTAACATCAGGCATAGTGAGATTATTGACAAGTGAGTTAGTGAATTTTAAAATTCATTCAAGTCAATATGTTAAAAAAATTATAAAAAAAACCTGACGAGTCATTATCACCATAGCAAGTTAGGTAAAGTATTTTGTTCAAAAAGGATTAAAAATGGGTTGATGTGATATTTAACAAAATCTTAAGTTAAGAAAACAAAAAAACATTTGGGGGAGGTTTTTATACACGATCGAATCAAATAGGGAGTTGTGTGGTCATTTTCAACCCTATTTACCAAAAAAAAAAAGTTCAACCCTAAAATGTTCCCATCCCAAGTTCTATGCTTGACCGTGCTTGGTACATGATTGTGCAAATTTTTTTATCAAATCTCCTTTAAGAAAATGTCTAATTGGTAAGGTCAGCACCTCTACCTGTCTCTCTCTCTCTCTCTTTCGAAGATTTTATATTCAATTGCAAGTAAAGGAATAAGAAAATGAGAAAGAAAATAATGAAAAAAATTACATTTTTTTTTATAATAATGATTGTACAAATAACTAAAACTTGCGCCAAATAATAGCAAATTTGATAATTAATGTTTCCAAGTGGATTATTTATCTTTAAGGACAACCCCAGGATTTTGGTCTTATGTGGGAAGGGGCATGGGTGCATTAAAAAATTAATCTAAAATAGATACGCACGAATATTTCACATGCAATATTTGGAATCTCATTTGTTTGTGGATCCCATTTTCAATATATGCTAACCATAAACAAATCATTTACTAAATATTGAGTGGAAATACGTGAAGAACTATCCAACGATACACACTCTATCCGGCCAGCCGATTTAGCCACATATGTTGAATCTATTAAGACCAATTTTAATTAATTTTTTTCTGTAAGGAAAAAGAAGATGGGAAATGAAATAATTAAAAAAACAATCACTATACTCCATCGTGAATTTTAGACATGGCCCCCATTCCCCTCGGATTCCATCTGTGTTTGTTATTCTATTGAAATAAAAAAATGTGGGTAAATTACATGTCACCCCTTGATTTTCAAACGAAACTTAAATCACCCATTGTATTAGACCTTAATATGATAAATTAGTGTTCACCAAAAAAAAAAAAATGATAAATTAGTCCCTACTGTTAGTTTTATGCTGTTAAGTGATGATGTCAGCCAGTTAAATAAATTTAAATCCCTAAACTACCCTTGACATCCAAACATAGATTTTGAAGGATAGTCTTGTAAATTTAATTCTAATGTTTTAGTACAAGGGTAAAATAGTATTTTCATACCAATAACTAACAACAGACTAACACCGTTACTGTAGAGGGAGACGGATGAGTATTTTCAAAAATCAAGGGATAATTTGAGTTTCATTTGAAAACCAGGGGGTGATGTGTAATGTACCTCAAAAATTTAATTGCAAGTGAAAAAGATTTAAAAGAAAAATTTGCAACTCAGTAGTGCAAATGATATAGAATATTTTTGCACTACATAAGTAGTGGGAAAATTGGCTTTTGACTGGGCTGAGTTACCTTCTACCAAAAAAAAAGATTGGGTTGTTGCCTAAGTCCAGTCAAATTTTTGGAAAACTTGATTAAAAGTCGTGTAAACGAGATCAGGGTAAAAAATGACTAGATCTCTCATGAGCCTTGTACCTCGTTTTTTTAAACTTGGCAATGATAGGGGATATAACAAATTTTAAACGTTAAATCCGTTGTGCTATGGGGACTGGCTACTGTGTAATCCCTCTGCATGTCAAGGTAGAGCCAAATTTGGATTTTTGCATCGGTGCCGTTTAAGGTTAATTCAGTTGTGGAGGATATATATGCGAGTTCATGGCAGAAGGCTCAAGAGGGAAATCTGCTTCCCTTGCTCAACAGTGTTCAGTGCCAAACATGCATGGTTTGACTTTTAAGGAATTGGAGAATGATTGAAGTACTCTCTTTGTCTGAGACTTTGGAAAATTATTGATTGAACCAAGTGGTTATTGTTGGCTAGAACAACGCAGGCGCTTGTTGGTGGTTTTGGATTGGGTAGGGTTTATAACTTTGTATATATAATGTCTAAATAGAGATGAAGGTGGCCGGAGTTGCCGAGAGGTTAAACCTGCAAGAACAGCAATTTCTAATGAAGGAAGCTTCAGGGGAAGAGGGGAAGAGGGAAAAGGGGGGGGGGGGGGGTAGGGGTTATAGGATTTTCTCCTGCAAGATTGCCAACACCATCATCTTTGTGCCCTTCTTGCATGCAGTTGCAGTGCTTTAGGACTCAATTCTTCCTTTAGTGCTTTTCTTGGACTTAATTGGAGCTTGCTTCCTCTTCTCAGGCTATTTTATTCCACAGGAGAGCATTCCTAAGTATTGGCTATTCATGTACTAAGTTTCCCTTTACAAGTATCCCTCAGATGCTCTGCTCATGGAGGTCATAAGGGGGTGATGTCCAACTTAAGTACCAAGTATTTAAGTATCTTTTGTAATCTATCCACACTGTTCAATCATGAGCCCTATTGGATTAGACAAACCAATACGATTTTAACAATGAGTCTCAGTAATTTCTGTAGAAACTGGAAAATTTTTATTATCATATGATCTAGCAAAATTAGTGATGAGAACAAGTTAACGAAAGACTTCTTTTGGGCAAAATCCAAGTACAAAACAAATCTCCAATCCTATAACAGTGTTATTGGGATTCCTTTTTTATTACAACCAAAACCATTGCAGACCAGATTGAAATGGACTGCTGCCAACAGAAATTTCAAAGAAACAACCATTTGTGAACAGGCACCACCTAGCTATGGTGCCATTCAAGAAAGGATGCAAGCGGGCATCAGAACTCGTCGACATTTAGATTTGCAGAGATTTACTGAGCGTTCCCACTAAGCCTCAAAGTAAATTCCTGCAATGAGACAAGAATCTGTTGTAGGATCTCCTTGGACATTGGGTCAATCAAGTTTCCTTCGCCGTCAAACTTTGGTGGAGGGTTGAAGGCAGGCACAAAAAACTCTGGCTTGTTAATGAAGTGAATATCAACATAAACCCCAACTTGGCGCAAGTGGTAATGTGATCTTCCACCACCAAAACCCCCTCCTGCACTTACAATGGTAGCTGCCTTCCCACCCCAAACATTGGGAGGTCTAGATCCCCAGTCAACTGCATTCTTCAAAGCAGCTACATTCACAAATCACAAGGGAAAGAGGAAGGGAAAAGTAAGCAACAAATCAATAAAGCAGACCCAATATTCCTTGATTGATTCTTTGTTTCCCCCCTCTTTCTTCCTTTCTTTTAAGGGTCAGCAACTTCAATAGATATGAATATAAGCACTATTTCAATGTTCAAGCTACAACCTTGCTTCTAATCCAATTACTTCTAACCATTCCACTTTGTTCTACTCTAGTTACAGGCTTATACAAGGTCCATCTCCATCATGCATTTGTTTTGTTACTTTAAATATCTATTGAAACCGCTCCCTTTAAATGAAAGAAATCAAAGCATCCAAATACCCTGAAAATGTTTTCAGACCAACTAAGATAAGTAAACCCAAAGATTTTTTAACCTCCATGTGGTTTATGATGCATAAAGAAAGAAATATTTTCAAAACAGGGCATTCCAAGAAAGAACTAGTCCAAAAAGGGTTATCCATTGAGACTAGTAGGGCTTTTATACTAATTCATTCCAAAGCATCTGAGGCATCCATGACTTCAATGTTAAAGGTTTCAACTTTCAAACTCTGAGAACCAACCCTACAGAAAATTTATAGATGAATCATTTCTCTTCAGTTGTCTAGACCCAGAATCCCTAGAATCTGCAGAGACCCTCCAACTTTTGATTGAGGCAAATTGAGTTCTCCATAGATCATAGTCAATACCAAGCTATGCTTTAAAGTTTAAACCAGTGTTTTGAAACCAGACTAGCCCTCAACCCCTTATGGTCTCAGGACATTGGTTACAATATTACATTATCTTCTACTTTAAATTCTAAAACACTAAGGCAGGCATAGAAAGACCCAGAAAGTGAAATTCAGAGCTAAGAAAGAGAAGGGCAGAGACAGTACGGGTAATAGAGTAGTTGTACTCCGGCGAGGCAAAGAGAATGCTGTCGGCGGCAGCAATTTTCTGACGGAAAGCCTCAACCACTGGGGGGCAAATCCCATCGACCTCAAGGTCAGTATTGAGCAAAGGGAGTTCTGAAATGTCAACAAGCTCAATCTCCATTCCTGTGAGGGAGTCCTTGCATATTTGCTGTGCTGCAAAGCAGAAACCAGAAAGCAAAGAAAGAATCAGAACCCAAAGCTACAATTACAAGAGTAAATGAAAAACCCAAACAAGAATTGATTGAAAGTAGTACCAGCCCGGACAAGGCCAAGGTGGTAAGAGCCTTTACGGAGAGAGCCGCAAAGGGCAACGACTTTGACGACCATCTCTTCTTTCTTTCTGTTGTTGGGCTTTTCCCTTTTGATCTGCTTGATTCTAGTCTCTGTGCTGTGACAGTACTTGGGAAGGTAGAAGTACTTGAAGGTATGTATAGAGGACTTAGGAGGTTATGGTGACTTGTTGTTGGCTTCTATTGTGATCCAAGGGCCATAGTTTGATTTATAATTAACTAAACAAAATCAAACCTTCTTTACTTCCTTATTAACCATTTTTTTAAAAAGAATCAACAATGGAAGTAGGAAGAATTTCCGGTGGGCTAAACGTGGCATTCGAGGATTGGAGGGGAATAACATATAGGAACGATGGTGGTCCTTTAGCTACCTCGGTTTGATTCAATTCCGAAGTACCTAAACATTCATTGTCTATTAGTGTGTTACGTAAGGAAGCACGTCTTGATGGCATCAGAGAGGAGGCATTATTCCTTAGATCAGAGGAGAACCAAAGTGCTCTCTCCATTATTGAAGAGAGAGAGACAGAGAGCTCCCATGAGGTTTGGAGTTTAAGATCAATTTGGATCCTCTACGGCTGGGCAGGTTGCAGCAATTGTGCTGTTTGCACTCAGATAGGGGAGTCGACCCCACCTAGGTAGGGTGCTTGAGCAATGGGTAGGGCGATCATTTCATCCCTGTCTGGGTGTAGGTAGCACAATGACCGCTACCTGCCGAGCCGTAGAGGATCAGAATCCATTCAAGACCTCTTGTTCGTCGTCTAGTTTAGATCTCCCTACCAACCCATTTAAAAAAAAAAAAAAAAAAAAAAAAAAAAGGAAAAAGAGAGTACAATTGGTACAAATTATAGTTAAAAGTATTGGAAGTGAAATCAATTGTGTTGGGCTGTATCAAGCCAATTTTATTGGATTGATTCATTTTTTTTTGGGGATCTATTGATCAGAAAATAATAAAACTTTTAAAAATAAAAATTCTAAAAAGTCCATAGAATATATGTATCATAAAGGGAAAAAGTAAAAAATATATTTTGATGAAATATTACACTAAATGTAACCTAAATTACAATAAGTGTTGGCCTGCTCCGATCTGAATTTTTTATTATTGATATTCTGATCAATTCTATTGGATGTGTAGATCGTCTAAAAATATTCTGGAAACCAAAAAATCAACTCGATCGGAGGTCAAATGAAAGAACTCTATCTGTTTCAAGTTTGGATGAGTAAAATATATCTAGTTACAACTTTTAAATAGGTATCAGGTTGAATCAGCCGATCTAAGAACTGGTCCAATACCCAATCAATTCACTGCACTGTGGTTGTATGGTTCTAATAGCGGTATTGTTTTCAGCCCAATACCAATATATATCGATCTATACGCCACCAATACTTAGAAGCATGTGTATAAAAGGGGTGAGATTTTAATAATGGAACTAGTCATCTAGGAGTCTAATTATAGGGTCACATCATCTTGACCCGAAGAAAGCACTATTTCTTATGCGCATCCATGGTTATAGGAGTCCACTTTGGGATTTGTTAGCTCTTGTAATCCCTATTTTGACCTTTAAAATTAATTTTTCTTTTTTTGGGAATTGGAGAGCTTTAATAGTGTTGGGGAGATAGAGGATGGGAACAGGCCCCAAGATGGTTTTAACTCATGATCTCTTATTTGAGGAGTTGGCCTTTTGCCAACTAAACTAACCCCTTGGGGTACCTCGTAATAAATTTTTCCTTTCATGGGTTCCCACAAAAAGAGAAAAATAAAAAAGTATATTGGTGTATGGGGTTCACATACACACTTGGGTTTGAAACCAGTCTTCTTCTCCCTAACAACTAATTAACCATTGACTTGGTTTTTTTAATCCAAGTCTTTAGATTGCTAAATAGCTAGGGCTCACCGGACTAAAACTGACAGCGTTCAAGACATTCTTGTCTTCCAACTTCTCCCATGAGACAGGCTCACCAGTCTTAAGGTTGATGAGGGAAGCCTGATCCATATTGTCTACATTGAGCAACTTGTTAACAACCGTGGTAGCTGGCCTCAACACGCCATTGGAAAATCAGAGGACCCCTCCTTGTCCTTCACCCAAAAAAGACTTATCCTTCCATTTGGTACCTCAATGATCTTGAGATTTGTATAGCGATGGGCGAAATAATACCAGCCAAGCGCCTCCCCCTGTGCCTGTAAAAGGAAGCAATGGGTGAAAACTTATGCCGTTCTCCCCACAAGCTATGGCAAAATCGAATATGCACTTCCACACATTTGGTACCAATTGGGTCAAAGCAAGCTTATAATGGTTAAGAGACCAGTGACGAATTGATGGATAGGAAAACGCATGCCCACAACGAAGGTCTCTTGATAAAACCACACTTCTCCTATCCTCGCAAAGCAAGTTCTCTCCTCAGACCTAGGCAACTTAAGCCTAATCGATCGGGGAATGTAATACCTCCTCCTAATGGTCTTTAAATCATTACTTGTTGAAGTACACGCCCAATTGCGAGGCCACTTTGGGTGGGACCTCTCGTTCTTGACTACGGCCTTCTTTTTCCCGAAGGTCTGCCCACTCCCAGAGGCTTGCCCCTTGCCTAAAACTTGCTTCTTAGCAGGAAGAAGAATGCCATGCCTAGCTAGTCTATGAGGAGAATTGGACGCTTCAGAATTACCCTAGAGTTAGAGTTAGAATCTATTCCGTAAACAACGATATCCCTATCATCTCTATCGGAAGGCTCCTCCCTCACAATTTTCTTAGGCATATTGAAAAAAAAAAAATAGAGGAAAACAAGAACTTATTGGAGGAATACAACTAACAGAAGACCTGAAGAGTGCTAAGAGAATCAAGAAAAGCTAAAAAAGCTCAAGATAAAGACGATAGCGGAACTATTTGTAAATCCTTAAGCAAAGAGAGGAAATCTCAAGCAGATTCGCAAAACTCCTTTTCTGATCAAGCTCTCCCGTAATCACAAAAGCAAAGACGAAGAAGAAGAGCAAAACCCTCGGTCAAAGGTATAAATACTTTTTTATTTGTGTTTTTGCACACAGGATCCAACGAACCAGATCTCCATAAGTGAACAGTCAAGATCTTACAATCATTGATCCCCAAGACAGCATTATAGGCCTGTAAATGAAGGCCACGTGTCTCAACCTGGAAGAAACCTCCATTAACTCCAGACGTGACCTTTCAGGTGCCCGAGATCAAAAAGTCTCGGAAAGAAAACCCACTCCAACTTTGCAAATGATTTGCCAACGGATCATCTGCACGTATCAAGAGGTGAACATACATGCGTGCAAATTACATTTTAATTTTATTTTCATAGAAAACATCTTCCTCCCTTTGTAAATGGTAAAAATAGGACAGGTGATTGATTCTCACATGTACGTTCACATATTAATATATGCAAAGGAATCGAAATCACTTCCAAATGCCCATGTGAAACCATCACAGAATTCTCCCGTCGAAAGGTTTTTGAAACCAATGATCCAACAACTCAGAAGAATGCACGTGTGAGGAATTTCCGGAAATCCTGTTAGGCGTATAGTCAGAAAGCACGCATGAAAGGGTATATTGAACCTCAACAAGCCAAAAACTCAACCAAACCCAATTCAGGACCTCGAGAGCAAGCACGCCTGGATGCCTCGCAACAAGTTCTCCAGCTCGGGGTGAAACCTTAAGCTTAAACTCAAGCCAACAGATACTTGTTGGACTCTGACTTCTGTCCGAGCTCATGCTTTAACCACCAAGCTGACAGACTAAAGCCAGAGAAAGAATATTTTACTCCCACGAACCTATTCAATCTCGAAGGAGTTGGGGGCTTCTGTTATATGTAAGATTAGCTCTCCAATGAGCAGGTGCCACGTGGCAGGGACTCAAACCTAAAACCATATAAGCAAGGAATGGATCATTCTGCACGGAGAGTCTCCACTGGAAACAGAGACCTTCTTTTTTCTTTCTTATTTTTTTCTAACTTTTTTTTGTTTTTTTTCTTTTTTTTCTTTTTTTTGTAAACACCCCAAAAATCCCCTCGACCGTAAGCTCTATGTGGTCTATGTCGCTGGAATGAGTAGCAGTCGACAAGAGGAATAGTAGTCCCTTGTATAATAGCTACGGCAGGTCGCCGGAGTGTTTACCAGTCACCGGTGATGGGATCCAGAGAGGATTGCAGGTCTCCAGAGTGAAGATCCAGGACTTGAAACGGTTACTAGCGAGGGAAAGCAGAGTTTTAGTCCTTTAAATAAAAAAACATTTTTGTGAAAGTATTTTTTGGAGGTACAGGAGTAATTTTCAGAAACAAAGGGGAAGTCAATGTAATTAAGGCTTAGTCCAGGGGGAGGACCATGTAATTTGCTCAATACTTTGATATATGATCTTATTCACCATAACACCCATAAGCCAACATCTCTAATCAATCCATACTGTTCAAACATGGCCTCTCTTGGATTAGACAAACCAATACGATTTTAACGATGAATCCCATTAATTTCTGTAGAAGCTTTAAAATTTTTATTATCACATGATCTAGGAAAAGTAATGTTGAGAACAACTTGAGGAAATACTTCTTTTGGGCAAAATCCAAGTACAAAACAAATCTCCAATCCTATAACAGTACTTGTTATTGGGATTCCTTTTTTTTTTTTTTATTATTACAACCAAAACCATTGCAGACCAGATAGAAATGGACTGCTTGCTGCCAACAGAAATTTCAAAGAAACAACCATTTGTGAATAGGTACCATCTATGGTGCCATTGAAGAAAGGATGCAAGGGGTATCAGAACTCGTCAAGATTTAGAGTTGCAAAGATTACTGAGCGTTGCCATTAAGCTTCAAAGTAAATTCCTGCAATGAGACAAGAATCTGTTGTAGGATCTCCTTGGACATTGGGTCAATCAAGTTTCCTTCGTCGTCGAACTTTGGTGGAGGGTTGAATGCAGGCACGAAAAACTCTGGTTTGTTAATGAAGTGAATATCAACATAAACACCAACTTGGCGCAAATGGTAATGTGATCTTCCACCACCAAAACCTCCTCCTGCACTTACAATGGTAGCTACCTTCCCACCCCAAACATTGGGAGGTCTAGATCCCCAGTCAACTGCATTCTTCAGAGCAGCTACATTCAAAAATCACAAGAGAAAGAGAAGGGAAAAGTTAGAAATAAAATCAATAAAGCAGACCCAATATTCCTTATAATTGATTCTTAATTTGTTTCCCCCTCTTTGATTAGGGGTCAGCAATTTCAACAGATATGAATAAAAGCAATATTTCACTGTTCACATTGTGAGCTACAACCTTGCCTCTAATCTAATTAAATGAGGGAACACAAAGTATCCAAATACCCTGAAATTCTTTCAGACAAACTAAGAAAAGTAAAACCCAAAGAGCCCTTACCACCAAGCTAAGTATTTTTAACTTCCATGTGGTTTATGATGGATGCATAGAACAAAGGATTTGTCTCAAAACAGGGCATTCCAAGAAAGAACTAGTCCAAAAAGGGTTATCCATTATTGAGACTAGTAGGGCTTTTATACTAACTCATTCCAAAGCATCTGGGGCATCCATGAGTCTAATGTTGAATGTTTCAACTTTCAAACTCTGAGAACCAATCCTACAGAAAATATGTAGATGAATCATTTCTCTTCAGTTGTCTAGACCCGGAATCCCTAGAATCTTCAGAGACCCTCCAACCTTTGATAGAGGCCAATTGAGATCTCCATAGCTCAGGACATAAGTTACAATGTTACAAAGTCTAAACACCAAGGCATGAATAGAACAAGACCCATTAAGTGAAATTCACAGCTACGAAAGATAAGGGCAGAGACAGTACGGGTAATAGAGTAGTTGTACTCCGGCGAGGCAAAGAGAATGCTGTCGGCGGCAGCAATTTTCTGACGGAAAGCCTCAACCACTGGGGGGCAAATCCCATCGACTTCAAGGTCAGTATTGAGCAAAGGGAGGTCTGAAATGTCAACAAGCTCAATCTCCATTCCTGTGAGGGAATCCTGGCATATTTGCTGTGCTGCAAAGCAGAAAGCAAAGAAAGAATCAGAATCCAAAAGTTACAATAACAGAGTAAATGAAAAACACAAAGAAGAATTGATTGAAAGTAGTACCAGCTCGGACAAGGCCAAGGTGGTAAGAGCCTTTACGGAGAGAACCGCAAAGGGCAACGACTTTGACAACCATCTCTTCTTTACTTCTGTTGGGCTTTTTTCTCTTTTGTTCGGCTTGCTTCTCAAGTCTCTGTGCTGTGACAGTACTTGAAGGTATTTATAGAGGGCTTAAGAGGATATGGCTTCTATTGTGATCCGATGGCCATGGTTCTTGATTTATAATTAACTAAACAGAAGCTAACCTTTTTAATTTCCTTTCAAACTCGGAGAGTCGGAGGATTGTAGTGTGGGGATAAACATGGTGCACAAGGATTGGTGGAGGAATAAAATATGCCGGGTCCACTCCCTTTTTAGTTAATTATCTTTTATTTTTGTTCCAAGGGTATGAACTCTCATTTGCTAATATCTTTGCAATGTAGGTTTTGTCTATCGTATAAATGACAGATTGACCAATTTCCACTATGTGACTCAACAACCTGTATTCGTCTGATGCCATTAGTTGTACACATGTCTTCCATAAACAAAGCTTTTCCTTACCAAAAAATAAAAGAGTTTAGCTTCGCCCATGCCTCTTTAGCCATTTGACCTTTTGGATTAGGTGAGAGAGGTTATTATCAATCCGGTACAAATCATGGTAAAGTTGTTGGAAATGGAATCGATTGTAATGGGCTGTATCACGTCAATTTTATTGGATCCATGTGTGTGTGTGTATGTATGTGTATCATTATAAAAAAAATAATTCAAAAAATATTTTTTGGTGAAATATTTCACATAACGCAACCTAAATTACAATAAATGCTGGTGTGATCATATCCAATTTTTGGCCATTGACATTCGAGTTGGGATCCTCTCCAATGAGTTGGAGAGCCCACTAAGCTATTTGACGGTTGGGTTGGCTGTGTGCACGTCATGATGAGTGTGGGCACTCATCCCGGTGTGTGTCCAATCAACCCAGCTATTGGATGCTCATTGGGTGCGTGCCTCATTGGAGAGGATCTAGACTCAATTACTTTTGATCAATTCTATTGGATTTGTGGACGTCCAAAAACATTAAGGAAGGTAAAAATCAATTTGATCAAAGTTCAAAGGAAAGAGTGCTAACTGTTTCAAGTTTGAATGGAAAAAAAATATATGGAGTTACAGCTTTTAAATAGGTATCAGTTGAATCAATAGATTTGAAAACCGATCCAATACTCGGTTGATCCTTTGCACCATGATTGTATCACTTTGTTACTAGTATCATTTTCAGCCTGATACCAATACATACCAGTCGACATGTTTGATATTGTACCAATACTATGAACCATGCGTACAATAGGGTGAGTTTAGTGCTGGAACGCACTATCTAGGAGTCCAATTATAGAATCACATCACCTTAACCCTGTAATCAAAAACTTTATGAAAGAAGCATTTGAGTGAGAGTCCAGACGATGGGGACATATCTGAACCCTCCATGGGTTGTGGGACCCACCTCTAGTGTGTAGGGCACATCAGCAATCCCCTTGTGGGGACTTTATCCAAACTCCTCGAGTGAATTGAATTTGAGTCATTCGAAACTTTTTTTCTTTGTTTTTTACCCTATGTATATGTCATCTAGGATAGGGTGCTGAGAGAATATCTTCATCCATGGTTATTTAATGCTATGTTAGGATTCTGGAACAATGAGTCTCATCGTCAATTCCTCCCTCCCCTCTCCTACAATAAAAGTCGAAAATACTATTTCTAAGTTCAATCAAAGTGTCAGATCCCATGATAGAAGAGATTCTATTTTCACCATGGGTGAAGAAAAACTCATCCTTGTTTTAAAGGTGGATAAATGAAAGGGGCCGATTTTATATTTGGAAAAAAACATAGCTTGAATCAGACATGTTTTTTTTCTTTTTTTTTGGGAGGGGGGCGGGTGGAGGGCATATACATGCTTGGGTTTGAAACCTGTCTTCTTTCACCCTAACAATAACTAACCATTGACTTGCTGTTTAATCCAATTCTGTAGTTAATTAATTTTAAATAATGGATGAAGATTTTGTTTTCAATTTGATAAATTGTAAATACTTTTGCATGCCACATCCATTTATTATTTTGGATCAAACTTTTTTCTTTTTTTTTTAGTTATCTTTGCACCAAGGTCCATCAGTGGGACCCTGATCCTCTACTATCGAGTTGCCTAGTAGGATCCTACTGCCAAGACACAACAAGGTGGTAAATTATCGCTTTACCCTTGCCTGAGTGGGGGTAAGACGATCATTTACCGCCTTGCAATGTCTTGGCAGTAGGGTCCTGCCGGCAGCAGAGGATCCAAATTGCCATCAATGAGAGTTGAATAGAAACTTAAAAAAAGGGTAAAAACTGAATCGATCTGAAAATGTCATGCCAGTGTCATTGCCTTCGTAGTTAACTTATTAGAGACATATTTACCCCCAAAACAAATAATTTTTTAGAAACATAAAATATTGCATTCTAATAATATATTGAAATTTTCAAAATAAATTATACCTATGGACAGCATTAACTAGCACTCCTATTTGCATTTAGCATGAACCATGCACTTTGTAACCTTTTGCATTCTTTTAGTATTGTTAATTAATGGGTGTTCTTAATTATTGGTATCTTAAACCTTTACCTTTCTATTAATCTAATTGTATACTTAGGATGTGTTATATAATATTAAGCAGAAAGTAACAGAAATCTTCTGGAAGCTCCTTTTGAAAGGCTCAATTAATCCTTCTAATTAAGTTATGTTTTTCGGAAAACCTCTCGATAAATAATTGTTTCTTGTGTATCTTTGTTCTTCTAACCTACCCTCCTCACATCTAATCTTATAAATAAGAAAGCGAAACATTCTCCCGGGAGTTCTGTAAACAGCTAATTGATGAAGGTATTATTATCTTAATTAGTTTTTGGTATATAAGACTTTGAATTAAAAATGCTATTTTTACTGTAGCAAAGGTTGATAAAAGGGTTTAGGAATTTCTTAAGTCTTAATTAAGAAACCCATTAATTGGTCACTCTCAATCTACTTATTAATTTTGAATCTAACTACCAAGATCCATATTCAAAAACAAATTCGAGCAAGGAATGAGATGATTCTAAAGTCAGGGCAAAAGAAAACTAAGTAGTCAATGCGAGAAGAAGTGGTGGGTGGGCTCGAAAAGGAATGGTAGCAAGGTCAAAATGTAACGTGGAGCTCCTCTGTAGTATGACACAGTGTGTAACGCATTATCTAATAGCCCGCAATGCACTACAGAGAACCCAAGTCCCAAAATGTAAGTACAAAAGAAGAGATGGGACCCCAAAGGGTCAACTCAGTTGGCAAAAATCCAACTCTTCAAATAAGAGATCATGAGTTCAAACCATCTTAGGGCCTATCCTGATAATATAATGTATAAATTTCTGTTTAAAAAAAAAATAAAAAATAAAAAATAAAAAAATAATAATAAGAAGAAGAAGAAGAGAGATGGGGCACGTTGATGGGATTTGTATCCAATTTTAAAATTCCAAATTACCTACAAAGAACTTTTTGTTTTAGGTAAACCTGACAAAGAACCTTGCAATACAAGAAAAGTGCACACTGGGTGCTATGTTTTTTCACAAGACTTTTAGTGATGATAAACAATTATCGACACTAAAAGTAGGCTTTTAGTAGGGATATTATTTAGGGTAAATTATACTTCGTCCCCTGGTTTTCAAACGAAACTCAGATCATCCCCTAGTTTTTGAAAAAATTCAAATCACCCTTTCTACAGTAACGATGTTAGGTTGCTATTAGTTATTGGTATGAAAGGACTATTTTACCCTTATATTAAAATATTAGAATTAAATATATAATACTATCCTTCCTTCATCTTAAACATTGGTCAAGGGTAATTTAGAAATTTAAATTTATTTAACTGGTTGACATCATCACTTAATAGCATAAAACTAACGGTATGGACTAATTTGTCATAATGGAATCTAAACTAAAGGGTGATTTGAATTTTTTTAAAAACCAGGGGATGATCTGAGTTTTATTTGAAAACTAAGAGGTGACGTGTAATTTACCATATTATTTACCACCACTAACAAGTTAATGATTACTTATTCCATGGTGGTTTAAAATTTATACCTCGAAAGAATGAGTTTTAGTGGCGGTTTCTTTTTAGGGAAAATTACAAGATTAACTAGAATTGAATTTTACTTTACAAAACTATCTACCTAATCTTTCATTTAATTAATATATCAACAACAAAGATTGGTATTACAAAAATAGCCAAAACAGTTACCTTTATACATAACCTCCTATAAATTGAACAATTTTGTCCCTAAAATTGCACCTCTCTCTCTCTCTCCGTGGGCAATCCCTTCCCCTGAAACTAGTCTGCATCGCTCACACTGCCCCTCATCGGACTTCAAGTCTTCTCCTGCACCTCTAACATTATAGGGTTTCTGGGTTATGGGTGATATGATACTGAACATCCCAGTAGGTGGAATCAAAGTAAGGATTTTCAAACAAGTGATATTCCATTTCTTTGATAATGGGCTTTACTTCTAGAACTACTTTTTGAGTATATTAAGATAAGAAGACAAGGTGAGGAGGCAAAGGTTAAAATCAAGGCATATTTAGAGATACCATGCGATCTCAGATCTTAATGTTAGAATCCAAATTTCTTTTCATTTTTTATTTTCCCTTAAACGTGAACTCCGCTTGTCTCGATTTCACTGGTATCGTCCCTAGTCATTGTGTTGCTTTGCATTCGAATAGTCGGAAAAACTAAACAGAAATCAATTTTCTACTTTCTAGAGGAAAAGTTCTGAAGAGATCGAAACTCCGGTGACAGATGCAGAAAAGAGATAGCTTTAGTGATTTGGGCAAATGGATTGAAAGGGAAATGTTAAGCATTTATCATAAGAAGAGAAGCAAATGTCGTTAAAGAGAGACGTTGTGGATTAGTAATTTGGTTGACACAGTGTTTAATGCTAGAACCTGCTGGTTTAGTAGGACCTTGTGGAGAGAACTATTTTGACTTTTATGACTTCCCTAGGATTAGAGATGACTTAGATCAATCCTCTTTCCTCTGTTCTTCTCTCTCTCTCTCGCCAAAGAGAAATCCTTTATGAACGTTGTTGGTGGCCTGAAGCAAAACGGTTTCTGAATATCATGGTTGTTGGGTTTCCTGGGCTCCCTATCAACGCGGATTTGCAGCGGTGAGTCGGAAAATTTAACGGTGGTGTTCAGTTAGGAGGTAAAGGTAACGATTGCAAAGAGAGGGAAGAAAAAAGTGAGGGTAAACATGTCATCAACCACTAATTTTTTTTTAAAAAGATTTACTTAATCCTCATATGAGTTAAAAAGGATAAGAAAATTGTCTAAAATACCTCTAACATCCTTCTTTGTTCTTTTTCTTCATGTGCTTTCGTATTTCTTTCTTCTTCAATAAAAGAAAACCTCTCCAACCACTCATTCCTCCCTCCTCCCTCCGCCCTGCAACTCCACCCCACCCTCCTCCCTGAAAACCAGCCTTGCAGCACTACCGCCATCCACCCTTGCCTTGCTCTCCCACTTTTCCTCTAGCCCGCCCCACCATGCTCCCCTTCCTTAATAAATCGTTCAATAAAATGGAAAATAAAACATAGAATAAATTAAGAAATTACAAACAATCTCTCTGTCTTCTGCCATTATATTTGGCGATTTTGATTACAGAGAATCTCTTACCGTTTGGATTCTATTTACAATAACAAAAAATTGCAACTTTTTTATTTCTGGGAAATGGGTGTTAAAAATTTGTTGGGTTATGAAATATGGTTTGTAGGAAATTGGTTTGAAGTTAACACTAAGCTTCCTATTTGAGATTAATAAAGTTCTGATTTTCCACCCAAAGGCAATCTGAAGTGTGGGAGCCTTACAGCATCGACAAGGTTTGACAGTTAAGAATTCAACACGAACAACGCTGATGTGGAACCAGTGAAATTTTTCATGAATTTAATTTAATCTACTCTAAAATAGGGTTTGTAAAATTTAACCAATGAAGCAAAATTCTGTTAATATTTTAAATCATCTCCAGTTGCGCTCTACCAAACCCTCTTTCTCCTGGCCGAGAAAAATCAAAAAATAGGTAAGAATCTCTGGTATTTTGTGTTGGATGTGTTGGTAATTTGTTGATAGCTATTGTTCTTTCTCTTCGGATGCTTGATTCGGACTCATGGTGGAGTGGATTTATAGAGAGGGAGAGAGGGGTGGGTGGCGGTGGCGGCAGTAAAGTTGGAGGTGGTGGTGCGAGGCGGGGTTGCAGGGAGGAGGGAGTGGTTGTGGAGGAAAGATAAAAAGATGTAGGGGAAATTTTAGATTGTTCATTTAACTTTTCTTACTCATATGGGGATTTGGTAAATCTTTTTAACATTGTAAGTTATAATGGTAGAACATATTTTATACCTACTAATTTTGTAAATCTTTTTATTATTTGGTAGATCTAGGTAATTCCCCCATCTTTATAATGATTAATATGGTTTAAGGAAAGTTTGACTGGTTACTTTTGTAATGTGAAACTAGGGGTGTAAACAAAGAACCGAAATCCGTTTCCGTTTTCGTATCCGTTTAGCACCATCCAAATCTGTCCGAAAGCTAAACGGATGCGGATACAAATAGGCTATAGCTATCCGAAAAGCTATATTTACATGTAAATGGATAAAATATCCGATCCGTATCCGTGTCCGTGTTCGTATCCGTTTAGCACTATCTGAATCCGTCGGATAGCTAATCGAATGCGGATGCAGATATAACACCATTCGAGCCGAATCCGATCCTTTTACAGCCCTATGTAAAACCCAATTGTTGCTAATCTTGTAATTTCCCCTTCTTTTTATTGCCCACTAAAAATCCATTTGCTTTACATATTCAAAGGTAGTTTAAAATTTACTTTTTCCACCCAAAAAAAAAAAAAAATTGGCAATTTAAAATGTCTGCATTGAAAAGATTTTTTTTAGTGACGGTATGTCTTTTACTGCAACTAAATGTTTATTTATTTAATTTCAAAAATATAATTTTTAAGTCTTTAACGACAATTAAATATTATTGTTTCTAAATATGAACTTTTAGCATCAATAAATTCTTACTACAGCTAAAATTCTATTTATTAAATAACAAATATAATGCTTGAAGTATTTCATGATGGATTTTAATGTTTCTGCCACTAAATGTTGAAGCCACTCCTAAGTTCTACCACCTTTAGCAATGATTTTTTTTTCCTTCCGCTAAATGTATTTTCCCAATTTTTGAAATCCTCGCCTGTGGACTCCCTTTTTAAAACATTGCTCCGGCTACGGTTCAAGAGTCTTGTTGACAAGGGAGAGAACATAGTCTCTAGTCATGTTATGGAAGTGTTCGAAACTCGTCACTGGAAATGAAACACTACAACTGGTAACTTGGTAGCCACCCCCTTCCCTCCGTCTATCCCCTGCCAGGCTGCCATCCTTTCCCCTCCCTTCCTCGCAAAGTCCTAAGAAAATTGGTAGGATTTTGTATAAGGGTAGGGTAGGGCAGGGTAGGGTGGGGGTGGGTGGGGGTGGGATAACTTGGTTGCCACATAAGCCGACAGGGTTGCTTAGTAGAAGGAGGTTGTGTGTCTCATTTCCCACTCCAAAGCAACCAAGCAACTGGATTTTTTTGAATTTTATAGAAAAACTTCAGATTTTCCCATCCATACATTCCCACCCTATGCCACTTTTTGCCGTCAAACAAATGGGGTTTTAAAGAAAATCTGCCGCTTTATTGGTATCTATACGTATAAACTTAAAGGTAAATTACACATCACCTTTTGGTTTTTATACGAAATTCAAATTACTCTTTGATTTTTGAAAATACTCAAATCATTCCTTGTATTAGACCCCAATATAATAAATTAGTCCCTATCATTAGTTTTATGCTGTTAAGTGATGATGTCAGTCAGTTAAATAAATTTAAATTCCTAAACTATCCTTGATATCCAAACATAGATTTTGAAGGATAGTATTGTAAATTTGATTCTAATGTTCTAGTACAAGAGTAAAATAATCCTTTCACACCAATAATTAACAGCAGACTAACACTGTTACTGTAGAGGGAGACAGATGAGTATTTTCAAAAACCAGGGGATGATTTGAGTTTCGTTTGAAAATCAGGGGGTGAAATGTAATTTACCCAAACTTAAATCATAACTCCCTTAAGGTTCTTCTTATAGGGGAAAGTTTTCATATATGGTCGTGTAAACTGTGTATGTGAGAGGGTAGAAAAGTTTCAAGGCATTAATTAATGGGTGGGGATTTATGACTTTTCCAACTCTATGTGAGTGACCCTCTCACATACACGGCTTACATAGCCATGTATGAAAACTTTTCCCTATACGGGACTCTTTATCTTTTTAAGATGCCACTAAGTTTCTTGAGGTACTTTAGTGGTCTTGTTAACATAGGTAAGAAATGAATTCTTTGTAAGGAGCATGGCTCTTGCACACACGTAGGGGCCAATGAAAGTACATGTAGAAGCATTACTATAGATGGGATTTTTACCTTTCTAGAGAGGCTTTGACTCATGCTATGTCCGGTGTTGGGCATAGGAGCCACACTCTCGGATAAAGTTTTTTTCCCATATAATAGCATTGTTAGAGTCCGTACATATCACCACCTTGTCAAAATGGCAGTGTTGATTGATTGCCAGCCGTGTTGCAAATGTAGTGCTCTGTTTTGAGCTGAAAAAGAAAGGGAAAAAAAAAAAGGAATTTTGAATTGAAATGGACTTTCCCATGAAGCAAACGTCTCTCGGATCAAGATTAATTACCTGATAGACCCTTTCTCTTTCCCAATTTGTTTTTACTAAAAACCCAAGTCTTTGGAACTTGTTTAATTGTTGGGCTCTGTGGGCCTAGGTTTTTTATGAAATTCAAAAGACTTAGACTCATGCCGACCCAAGAGGATCCAGTGATTCCAGTCCAGTGCACATAATTGCTTTGGGGTTATTTTATTGTTTAAAACATAAAAAAATATATGAGCCCTATTTGTATATGCTGTTTTGGGCCTTGTTTATTTATGTTTCATATATATGTTTGTCTTGGCCCATTATTTGAACCAATGCTCTTTGCCCATACGTTAATGGCCCACAAAAATTGGTTTTTGGCCCATGATGTACTTACAAATATGCAATTGAAACTATATATGTAAATGAATTATGAGTTTAACCTCCACATGATCTAAATTTTAGATGAATGGTCAATAATCTTGTTTTGCTTTGTAATGGTTATAGGATTTAGAACTTGGGGTTTTTAGTTCCTGAGAATGGTTTAGTCTAAAATCGAAACTAAATCAAATAAAATTTCAATTCCCAAAACCATAATTGAACCAGTTTTTTTGGTTCAGATTTAAACAGTTGGTTAGGGTTCTGGTTATTAGTTTCAATTCTTAATTGACACTCTTACCCCCTACACCTCCCCCCCACCAGGTGCACTCGGCACAATGATCAACTTTTATTTGCCATGTGGCAGTGCACTTGGTACCATGGTTTTAATGATTGGTATCAGATCAGCCAGATCAGTCGATACCGATTCATGGCTGATTCCATATCGGTGGATCAGTAGGACCAAGGGTAAAATGGTAAGAAAGTGTTTTTTAAATGAACCCAAGAGAAATCCATCTAATACACGCCGATTCAGATTGATATCGGCTGAGACCAATACGATATCCGATACCAATTCCTAAATCCTTACCTGAGACCGATATTTATTGCATAGCTAAGCCCTACAAATCCCTTTTTTACTATAAAACTTCAGCCCAATCAGAACTATGTATAAGAACAAAAAAAAAAAAAAAAAAACCAAAAAGATCACGAGATGAAAGCCAAAGACAAGAGTTAGAAAAGATGGACCATTAAAAAATATGGGGAGGGATTTGGTGGTCCACCAACCATGCACTTTTAGGGTAAAATAGCAAAAGAAAAACCAAAAGGAAGGGTATTATGGAAAAATATCACCTCAATTTGTCTGCCCGTCAATTTCATCAATTGTGTATCTCACCTCGGGTAGTGTGTTTGGGCAGGGGGTAAGGTGGTCATTTCAATCCCCCTATTAGATGGAATAGAGGAAATTAAAGGGCAGGCAAATTGAGGAGATAAAGATCCAAAGTATTATACTATTGGGGCGCTGTTCTCTGAGCCGCAGCGCAGCTTGCATCCAGGCACATGGGGGGTGGGCGTAATAATCATCTTGCCCCCCCTGCACAAGCTGCCCATGTGCCTGGCACAGCCTGCACTTCTCCCTATAGTATTATAGATGATTTTTTTCTGGTGAAGGGTATTATTGATGATTAGAAGGGGTGGGTTTTATTCCATTCCATGGTCTAATGCTTCAAACCGTAGTGTTAGTTACGTAATCGGTGGACAAGAAAATAAATTTTTGTAATTCTATTTTTTTGTCAAATTTCTAGACAGAAAAAAATGCTTGATAATGTATAGTAATTTATATTTCTGAGGTAAAAGAGAAATATTTTGAATATACTAATAATACTTGACTTAACCTTATCACACAACCGACCTTAGCTCAGTTGGTAGAGCGGAGGACTGTAGTTGGTCACACCAGACAGATACTCCCACGAGCGCAGTAAGGATATCTTTAATCCAAAACATTGGAATTGGTCACACCTAGCAGCAAATCCTTAGGTCGCTGGTTCGAATCCGGCAGGTCGGATTTTTGCGTCTTGCATATATTTTCTTTTAATTTATAATCAATCAAGGATTCAAGGGTCCCCAAATGGTAATTTGTTTTTGGCCCATCTCAAGAGATAAAGTGTTTATACTAACAAATATGCAATTGAAACTATTTAGTAAATGAATTGTGATTTAACCTCCACATGATGTAAATTTTAGATGAATGGGCAATAATCTTTTTTTGCTTTGTAATGGTTATGGGATTTGGAACTTGGGATTTTTAGTTCCTGAGTTGGTTCTTCCCCAAATTGGGGGGAATGGGGGAAGGTAAATTGAGCACTAAATCTAATTTTTTAAGATTTTTTGTATGATTTGGTATCCTTTTCGTTGTTTCTCTGGATTGCTATCCCCATCTCCTTTGGCGTCTTCACCTGCAAATAAGCCATTGTGAGGGTGAGGAGAGGGATAAAATTTTTGCTGCTACCAGGGTAGTAGCGCTGCTGGCAGCCAAGGAAATAGGATCTAAAAGGATATTTTTTTGAAGGGAGAAAGTTCTCTGTCCGGGAGTGTGGCCTAAGCGAGCACTCCCATGAGTCTATCTCTCTCCTTCCCATATGAAAAGACACCTCTGACCTATTGTTTTGAGGAGGAGAGAGATAGACTCATGGGAGTGCTGGCGTAGGCCACACTCCCGAACAGAAAACTACTGCCCTTTTTTGAAATACCAAAACCTAGGAGAATATTTATGAACCCAAAAAGAAGTGAATTATTCCATTTTCTTGGCTGCCAGCATGGCTAGCAGGAACACTCCTGTTACTCTGGTAGGAGCAAAAATTTGTTCGAGGGGAGGGAGGTCAGGGAAAATAAGAAAAAAATGTTGGAGAGGCAGAGAATGAAATCGAATTTTGTTTTTTTATAAAAAAAAAATGGTATGTTGGGGACCAAGATTTCAGAAGGGGAAAGAAAATCAATTTATCTGATTCCTACTTGGTTCAAATCGATTGTTTAGTCTAAAATTGAAACTGAATCAAATAAATTTTCAATTCCCACAACCATAAATGGACCGGTTGTTTGGTTCAGATTTAAACAGTTGGTTAGGGTTCTGGTTTTTAGTTTCAATTATAAAGTGACACCCTTACCCACACACACAACCCCCCCCCCCAAAAAAATAATAATAATAAAGGAATAGAAAACACTAGTCGGTCATGTGCGATGCGAGACCCCTGCATCTAGACATAGGGTCGTGTAAAATGACCCTGCACCATTAGAAATTTCCGTCTTTCCATGAGGGTGCAATGATCATTTCACGTGGCACTATGTCTGAACATAAAAGCCATGCACCGTACGCGACCAGGTAACATTCTTGCTCCAACAAAAAAGAAAAACAAACCTACACATGTATAGTTTTTATTTTACGCTTGAGCTGGAGAAAGGTCACTTAAGCGTCACTTAGGGCCTCAAGACCTCAAGCTGGAGCCTAATCTTGGCTCGGTTGGGCCGTCCAGGGTTGAGCAGACCTAACCTGCAATTTTTATTATCTATAATTTTTTTTGGCAAAAGCTTTTGTAGACCTCTAGATCAGTAGATCTAGGAAATATTTCTGGGACATATTTGGCTAAGCTTATCAGGCTTCAACTTTGGGCCACCAGAAGGCAACTTCTAAGGGATAAAGAGGCGGATCCAATGGGGTAGGGTGTGGCATTTGAAATCCTTTTCCACCTCTAGTCTGAGAAGCCACGAAGCTGTGGGAGTGGGTGAGATGGGGAGGATTATGGACTTGTTAGGCTGAAGGTGGTAAAGATTCCGTACCACCACACTTGGTTGGATCCACCTTTTTGCCTCCTTAATTTTGGCTTCCAAAATCCAAAAGTAAAAACCCTATAACCTCCCTCAAACAAGAACTAGAGGTACATTCGGTAATGGTTTAAACCATTTTCAGTGCTCTTTTTGTTCCATTATTGGGTATGAATTGGGCACTGCAAATAGGATTGAAGGAGCAATAGAAAGGTGATTTGCAAGGAGAGAAGCATTTCTCTCAAAATTTTGGGTAGCAAAAAGTGGTCACAAGGGACAATGTGGGTAGCAGAAAATTGTCACAAGAGGGTATTCTCATCAAAAGTAGGTCAACAATATAAAAGTCCGGGAAGTAGTTTTCTGTCCGGGAGTCTAGCCTATGCCAGCACTCCCATGTGTCTACCTCTCTTCTCCTCAAAACAAGGGGGCAGATGTATCTTTTCATAAAGAGAGGAGATATAGACTCATGGGAGTGTTGGCGTAGTAGGCCACACTACTACGCCAGCACTCCCGTACAGAGTTTTTTTCCCAAAAAAATAAAAACAACACTTTCCAAATTCTTTCGCTTTAGAAATACTCACAGAGAACAGAAACAGAGAGAAGGTTAGCACCCTACCTATTCATAAAATTTCAGCTTCATTCGACCTAGCATGTGGCAGATACGAAGACATGTATCAAGTAGGTCCTTTCCTACACATGTAAGGTTAGCACCCGACTTTTTTTTCTCCCTTCTTTTGTCAACTTGATGTGGAATTAAGACATAGAAATAAAGAAAATATAATAAGTGAACAATAGGTCCACAAACAAATAAGTTACCACATGAAAATATTAGGGCACTATATCCTTAGCATATTATTGAATAATTGAACCATGATAAGATTTAGAAATCCATAATTTAATAATAATTAAAGAAAACTTTTGTAATCATTGCCTCCTAGTCGCATTCCAAATTATTTAAGATAAGGTAAACTTTTTTACAAGATTCAACCTATTTTAATCAAGTGGAGTTTTTTTTCTCTCAAATCACGTGGAAGGCATTTTTTAGTCAAACCAACTATAACATTTCAATGGCACAAAAAAAATTGGAGAAGGGATTCATGCATGGGAGATTTTGTGTAACGGTGATTCGTTAAATAGGGGTACAATTATCATTTTGATGATGCTTTTATCCCCATCCAACGTCTTGTGCGTGAACTGTCCACCATGCATAGCTGTGCACAAAATCTTTACGCAAAAAAATTATTACATTTCAAGTTTTGAGTCCCACCTCACTCATAAAAGCTATCATTTTTTATATGAAT
Organism: Telopea speciosissima; assembly: GCF_018873765.1. Lineage (NCBI taxonomy): Eukaryota > Viridiplantae > Streptophyta > Magnoliopsida > Proteales > Proteaceae > Telopea > Telopea speciosissima. The sequence continues at coordinate 18,142,072 of NC_057922.1, forward strand.
AAGGTCCAACATATTAGAATTATTTTCAATAGTTGACTTAAAGTAGCGTTAATGCTGCCAAAATTAAATTGTAAACTAAATCTATTTCCACAAGCTACTCCATTGGTAATGGAGTGTATTGAGCTGAAATTATTCAAACTAAAAGATAAAAACAAGAACAATATATGCACAAAATTTGAAAACCAATAAAACACCATGTGAAAAATGAGTGTTAGGTACTTGATTGATATACCAAAAGCTTCAGAGTTGATAGAACGTGTTAAATCAAGATCTTTAACCTATCACATACTAGATTAACCCAATCTAACACACATACACTAAATCGAACCTCATAGGCACATAACAGATCACCATGCGCTTCCGCAGTCGTTGTCCTTGACGGCTCTCACTTTAACGGTAGGTAGTCTTTTCCAAGAAACTTGATTTTGCCCCAAGGTTAGCCTTCGGCTCTAATCATTCTAAAAAGTTAGGTACTCAACCGAACTTAACATCTTTTTATCTAAAAAGTGATAGGGACATTTTATACAGTTTTTTTTTTTTTTTTTTTAAATGCGAAAACCTCAATGGGGGGGAAATTTCATTAAACCCCACGGAACAGCAAAGGAGATACAATGCTAAGGAAGTCATTCGAAAAAAAGTGACCCCACATACCCAAACGAGGGTAGAACAGGGTCCATTTAAAAATATTATAGATAAAAACATTATCATCTTTGTAAACAAAGCAAAAGGAGTAGGTCTCAAAGGAGCACAAAAAGCTAAAGATATCTCCGAAGATGGTTGATCCTTGAAGACTCAAGAGAGCACTTATCCTGTCATCATGTGATAATGGATATACATATAACATAAATGCTGCAAAAGTACACCTCATAAAGAAGAAGCCATCTCTTGTCCGCTATAACAATAAAATCACCTCTTGATGACTTTAGGTTTAGTTAGTGCCTAACACCGCCCCCACCCTTTCTCAATTCAGTGGCTTCGGGTTGTACTTTCCAACTCTATCATCAATATCCGTTTGGTGTTCTACCGACCTCTTCTTAATCAAATTCACATCTCATAGCCAAAAAAAAATCACATCGTACATCTCCTCTCTTATTTAATAATTCTTTTTTTTTTTTTTTAATAAAATATTTATTTGGATTAAAACTTGACATGTGAATAGAAGACCTTGGAAACTTTCATAAAATTTTAATCCAATCTATTACCACTTTGTTATGTGGATCACTAGACTAGAAAACCTTCACCCAACGACTTATTAAATAGGAGAGGAGATGTACGATGTGAATAGGCATGTATTTTTTTTATTTTTTATTATTGATATATAAATTCTTTTGTTGATTATTAGGTGTATATGTAAATATATGAGAATGCATGCCGATACATGAAAAAGGCAATAACTAAAGTTGGATATGGAGTTTTAGTAATGATATACCGAGACCATTTTCTAGGTATCCAATGATCAAATTCACCATTTGACCTTCCAAACAGTGGAACTATAAAGTGTCTTAACCTAAAGACACCCTTATCAATCTATTGACCATAGGAACCTTTGATTATCTTTCTATATTTTCATAATTTTTATGGGTCCTTCTAGATGTCATTATGTTTAGTGAAATATAACACTTCACTATTCATCACTTGACTGTAAATGAGTTAGTCCATGTGCTAAAGGGCTCCACATATATCTCAATGGCCAAATTTTATTCAAATACTGATTCAAAGTTTAGTCAAATTATCAAAATACCTTCAAATGGTGATGAATATAAACTATAAATGACATCTTTTTAAATATTAACTATTTCCTCAACTCATTTTAAGATGAAATTAATTGTACCAATTTGATGCACATGGACTTCCATGGGGCAATAGTGGAAATATTATATTTCACTAGTCAATTGCCTTCAAAATTGGAATCTTTCATGTGAACTAACTTCAGATGAGAAAGCTGGGACCTACCCAATGGTTGGGACCTCCTATGCATTAAAATGAACTTTTAACTGTTTTTGATTCACATTACCACTCTTATATTCTACAAAATGATAGCATCGAAACATATAACCCCAACATGATACCCTATCCAAAAATTAAGGAAACATAAAGAGCAAGAGAATTAGGTGATTCACAAAAGGACTCATGGACATGGTACCAGGTATCGGGTATCAGGTATCGGTTGTATTGGTATCGAGATTGATCGGTATTTGTCAGTATGGATCGTATCAAACAGTTTTATCTTAAAATATACCAATATCATATGATATGTTGACAACTATACCGTCATATTCGTACGTTCACTGATCTGGTATTGGCTAGATATCGATGTTAGTTGATACCAATACGGATTGGCCGATACTGTGAACAGATACCTAGAACTATGCTCATGGAGACATGTCATATAGGGTAGGGCCTTATGAAGATTCTGGATCATGGTTCTAAGTATCGGTATCATATCGCCTGTATTGGGTGATACATATTGATTTTACTAGTCACTGATATTGTGTCGATTCCGTATCAATAGCATGATACGAACAAGGGGTAAAATAATCTAAAAACTCATTTTTTAAAGAATTTCAAAGGTAATTTTATCCAATACAACCGATCCAAACTGATATTATATCAATATCGTATTGATTTTACATGTTTTCGATACCCGTTCCGATACTGTGCACTAAAACCATGTTCTAGATCATTGGTAGGATCGGTAAGACTAAAACCCTTGTATAAAAAGACAAAGAGTACAAAAAGCACCTGATTCTAAGCTCTAACATCAATGATCTAGTTGTAGTGGTGTGTCATCCAACCCTGTATTAATTTAATTAATTACCGACCGAGTGACCGACCCCACCTTACAACTTCCCAGTTTCGCAAAGTATCTCTTTTTCCGAATTTTCCGTAATGATAGCCTCGAAGGTTGAGTCTGCCATGATTCGCTATTTTTAATCGCTTTATAATGTTTGGCAGATCATACGGTCAAATGATAATTATCTATAATCTTCATGAGTTATGGCTATTTGCATAATACTCCTCCCGCCTGCATCTTTTTAAATTTGTAGACTCCTCCTCATTCTTACCCAATGACCCTCAAAACATGGGCTAACATTGTAACGGGTCGGATCTATTTAAACTTGTCCTTGGTTTTTATTTTATTTTTTTTTAAAATAAAAAAAGAGAATGCTACCTGATCATGTGCGGTGCGCATCCTCTTGTATCCAGTTACAAAGCTGCGAAATGATTATTGCGCCTCCATGGATTTCTGTCTTTCCATGGGGATACGAGGGTCATTTTGTGCTGTCCTGTGTTTGGGAAATGACGTATCCACCTAGACCAAAGGTGGTAATAGTAGGTTGGCTTCTCATTGTACAATTCCTCAACATGCAATAATCTTAATCCATTATTTGCCTAAGCCCCACTCCCCTATCCCCCGGAAAAAGATACTTTTCAACCACCATCCAACGACGGGGAAGAATTGGACACACATCCCCAGGTGTTTGCAAGTATTGGAGAGGATTTGGATGCCCAAATATCAGAATTTAGAATATCAATAGATCAATACCAATACAGATCGAGTTGAAATGTTTGGAAATAAAATTTTTGATTTTTTTTTTTTTTTTTTGGTAAAATGTTAGATAAAATACAATAAATGTCCAGAAAAATCATAACAATGATTTTTAGAATGGAATATTGCAGAAAATGAAACCACAAAGATAAATGTGTATAAAACAACTGCAAATTATTTTTGTTGTGAAAATTGTATAAAATACAACCAAAATTATACTAGATGTGTAGAAAATATATAAAAAAAAATATTATTGGAAAATATATATAAAAAAAAAAAAAATACACAAAGTTATCTACTCACATACAATATGTAAATTAGAGTGGCACAAAGAGTATAAAATCATGATGCAATCACCACAACAGAATATACATAGCTATTATCCCACAAGTACAAAAATAATCATAATACAATGTCTATCGTCCCACAAGTACAAATTACCCTCAACTTGTCATTATCTCTCATCGCGTGATAGTGTCAGCTTGTGATCTACAAAAACAATTAGAGTCAAGTTTATATTTGTAATTCAAGTGTAAAACCTACTTAAACTTTCACTATAAAATAAATAGGCAAATAATCTAAAGAAATTTGAAACTACACATATCATGCTAGTTTCACCACACCGAAATGTTGGAATTATCGTATGTATGACCATCAGAGTCATTATCATTCCCTCGATGTGGGTATTGTTGCTAGAACTTTACTAGCGTTGGGAACAAATTGTTGGAAGAAAGATAACATGCTACTCTCAGCAATCTGACCAACTATATATATATTGTCGTCAACAAGTAGACTCTAATTATGATTCCCTTGACTACTGTGTATATACGGTTGTGGCCGGCTTGGCTCAAAAGGGTGAGCATACTACGGTGGATAGAAGGGCTCTAATGGATGGGTGGGCTGAGGTGGATACATGGACAGAGGTGGATATTTGAAAAATCCATAACGCTGCATTTGTGTAGGGTCTGGTAGTTGAGTCTCAGACCCAGACAATCTAAGTATATATATGGAATACATCTTTGCCTTTGCCCTCAAAGTACCATCTTCGGACCGTCATCGACCATACATACAGTATCCTTACCAAATTAGTGGGTCTCCGAATGGCCACTACTACTAGCACCAGGTGCACTATTGGCATTTGCGACTTGTTCATTGTATTTTTAGGTTTTCGTTACTTTGAAATCTATTTAAAATTTCAAAAAAATTTACCCTTAATGAATTCACAAAGTCTTTTTCCAACTCTTTTTCTACGCTGGAACTTAAATTCCAACTAAAGAAGGGGAGGGGGATCGTAGCCAGGCTGCATGACCCCTGCACCAGCACGAGGGTCAATGATAGAGCATACTAGGACATTCAATAGGGGTGGGATTTTTTCATTTCAGAACAGGTGGGGCTTGGGACACGCGGCAAAACGATCCACTTTTATTTGCCTTGTGACAGTCCACTTGGCACTATGGTTTTAGTGATTGGTATCGGATCGACCAGATCAACCGATGCCGATTCATGACCGATTCCATATCAGTGGATTAGTAGGACTAAGGGTAAAATGGTAAGAAAGCAAATTTTAAATGAACCCAAGGGCAAATCCGTCTGATACAGGCCGATCCGAATTGATATCAGCCGAGACCAATACGATATCCAATACCAATTCCTAAATCCCTGCCAGGCCCCAAAATTTATTGCATAGCTAGCCCCTACAAATCCCTTTTATATTTTCTAATCTTTGCCTTTGGCGTTCATCTCTTGATTTTTTTTTTTTGTTTATAGAACAGAGAAGTTCTAAATTAAAGTTTTTTTTTTCTAGTTTCTCAACAATTTTTAGTGTCTAGTTTATTTCTAGGAACAAAAAAACGAACAGACGATAACAAATGGATTTCTATTCTTTTTTTATTTTTAAAAATTTAAAAAAAAAACACAAAGAAACAGAGAAACAGAAATGTTAATATATAGGGCCTATATTTCTGAAGAACAAAACCGATAAATGGAAGAAAGGAACTTTGGATGGTAACCCGTACCTCTACTGTTTTTTCTGTTGGATTTTTGGTTAGTACTTTGGATGGTAAGTCTGTTATTTCCAAGTGGAAACTTCCAGGCTCCAGCCATTATACAATCAGGTCGGGCTTCTGGGTTTCCCGGTTGTGTTAGAAGCTTCAGTTCAATGCTTAGGTGGAGTTTCTACAAAATGTTTTATAGTAAGTGGGGGAGAGTAAACAAAAAACCAAGGATAAGGGTTTCCTTGTAAAATAAGACAAAATATTATTAAATTTACAAGAAAGACAAAACTAAGCGAAAATAGCCTAGGCGGCCAATCCCTCCCGTTGTTCACTTTTTAAAATCTCTGCATTTTTTTTGATCGACCGAACCGAACCAAGCGTTGACAAGTCTCTCTCTTATTCTCCTTCGTGTGTCTGAAGCTCTCTGCAACGCATTTGTTCAGTTCAGAAGCTTTTCGGCATCCGTAGGATCTCTTTTTCTGATTTCTTCTGTTGCGCCTCTTTACATCAATCAGGCTTCTCTTCAGTCGACAGGTATATGCACCTTACAACAGCATTTAATCTTCTCTGAATTTTCGCAGTAGTTTGGAATATCATTCTCTCTCTTTCTCTTCTCTATCTGGTGCTGTGACTTGCTTCGATACCCATTTCACCATTTGGGTGTCTGTGGGTAGAATTACAGATCTGGGTTCCGGATTTTATGTCGACAATTTCACGCTTTGGCTGCAGAGCGCAGTATTTAGTTCCTCTTATACTCTTCTGCCTTTTATATTTGTTTTAAATTGACTATAATGATTTTTTGAAGAACTGAATACTCTGTAGGTTCTTAGTTCTAACCCCCCAAAAAACCCTCTGTAGGTCTCCTCATAGGCTCATACCAACAGCAATGTTTTTATTTTTTTATTTTAGAGCTTAAATTTTGGTTTTTTTTTATTTTATATTATTCGATTTTATATTTTTTAAATTTGATTATTGATTTTCTTCTCTAATATAGCTTTACGTCCTTATTGAGTTGCATGACCTTGATCTCTTCTAATGTGATTGTATTTTTTGGTACAGTTGCTCACCGGAGCCTGCTTTCGCTCGGATTTCTGCTTGAATGATTTAGAATTCGTATAAATTACTGTTTCTGCTGCTACGATTGTGGGTTGAAGGTGGGAATGGGAGTAATCTAGTGGGATCAATGTCTGTGTTTAAGTAGCTGCTATGGAAAGGAGAATTGGGTTGACCTGATTTGGAAAATTTCGGAGTTCACCTTGTAAAACACCCGAAGATGATTGGAAGGAAGAATATGGGACGGGCATCACCTCTGTTTCTAGTGCTGCTGGCACTAGGGTTTTTCTTTGCAACTTATAATCTGTTAACAATGGTAATTCACAACAGAGGGAAAGGGGTAGCTGATGATTTGGATGGTGGATCATTTTCGGATCCCATTACGCATATGCCTGAGAATGTGAAGACAACAGACAGTACTAAGTTACCTTTTCATGTTGCCTTGACAGCAACCGATGCTCCATACAGCAAGTGGCAGTGTCGCATAATGTACTATTGGTATAAGAAAGTGAAGGACTCGCCTGGGTCAGACATGGGAGGATTCACTAGGGTTCTGCATTCAGGAAGTCCTGACAACCTGATGGATGAGATCCCAACTTTTGTGGTTGATCCTCTTCCAGGAGGTCTGGATAGGGTGAGGATTCTTTCACTGTTTACATTGATTTGTCTCTTATAGAATAAAGAATTATTTTTCCTTGCTGTATACATTCTTGTTCTTGCATTTGCTCATCTAAGAGTTTTCTTTCTGGAAAGAATAGATGCACGGACAATTCCCTTTCCTGTCCCTCTTTTAAGTATTTCTCCATTACAAACCATGAGGAGATTGCAGTTGTGAAAGCAATTTTACTGTTTGATCTTAAACCATTGGTTAATTTGAAGAAATTAAGAACTGTTTCTGTGGACATGGATAATGGTTATCCTAAATTTTGACTACAAATTGCTTGCTGGCAAAATTTCAGAAAACAATGTGGTTTTAAGTAGAAGAAATGCAAATAAGTATGCTTCCGACTTTTTCTTTTGTGATTTTCCCCCCCCCCAAAAAACTAGTCAGAGAGATTTCTTCTCTTTAGCATATCGTTGTTGTTTATTCATTTTTTTTTGGATTTGTTTCGTAATGCAATTTCCAGGGTTACATTGTCTTGAATAGACCATGGGCTTTTGTTCAATGGCTGGAAAAGGCAACAATTGAGGAGGAGTGAGTTTTCTTCCATTCAAATGTGCTGAAATATTTTCTTCTCCTTTATTTCTTTCTCGAGTAGATCTGAAAGTTCATGAATTTCTGTGACTAATGCAGATATATACTCATGGCAGAGCCTGATCACATCTTTGTAAATCCTTTGCCTAACTTGGCACATGGAGGATATCCAGCTGGGTTCCCCTTTTTCTACATTAAGCCTGATCAGCATGAGAAAATAATAAGAAAATTCTATCCTGAGGAGAAGGGCCCTGTGACAGATATTGATCCAATTGGCAATTCTCCCGTGATTATCAAGAAGGTAAGGTCTCTAATTGCTATGTTAGCTCAGGAGAATGATCAGAATGACTGTGAATGATTGGGTGTTTATGCATTATGATAAGGTTGGAATCTGCTACTTACTACAAGCACTAAAAGGGCGTGGAAAAGTGTATATGATTGTCATCATCTTTACCTTTACCAGCCTTCTTGGGAGTGTTTATAACTGCTTTGCTTCCCCCCCCCCCCCCCCACCTCACCCTAAAATGCCCTTAGTTTTCTTTCATTTTCAAGTTGTCGTGATTGATTAAATTGTCCAAATCATGTGTACTACTAACAAATTTTCTTATTTCAGTCAATGCTGGAGCAAATTGCGCCTACATGGATGAATGTATCTTTGAGGATGAAAGATGATCCGGAGATTGATAAAGCTTTTGGATGGGTGTTAGAAATGTGAGATATCTTACATCTTCCCTGCTTTGGTTTTGGTTGAGGCCTGAACCTAATGTATAACTAACATTCTTTTTAATGGTTTGGTCATTTACTTGCTGAACTAAGGTATGCATATGCTGTTGCATCTGCATTGCATGGTGTTAAACATATTCTTCGCAAAGATTTTATGCTACAGGTTTGTCTTACTGTGCGAATAACTCTTTTTTGTTTGATTCCATTTCAGCAAATTTTTATAATTTTCTGAAAGTAACAAATTAGTTTGAAAACATAGTTTTGCTTATTAATTACTTTAAATGGTTATTTCAGCCCCCATGGGATTTGGAAGTTGGAAAAAGGTTCATTATTCATTACACTTATGGATGTGACTATAATTTGAAGGTATGCCAATGTATCATGAAAATTAGTTCAATTCCCTGTGTGCTTTATTGCACTTGTTTAATAACAAAATGCATTCATTTTCAAACACATAGTTGTTGGCCGCTTCCTTAGAGTCATTATTGGTACCTTTGTTATGTGTCTGAAGTTGATTACTGTGCAGGGTGAGCTAACATATGGAAAAATTGGACAGTGGCGCTTTGACAAGAGATCCCATCTTCGCGGGCCTCCACCAAGGAACCTCTCCTTGCCTCCTCCTGGAGTTCCTGAAAGTGTGGTATGCCTATTGTTGTGTTTTTACTCAATAAAAAGTACCGCACACCATGAAACACTTAAGAATATTAGTTTATGACATCCAGGGCTTTATGGTTTATTTCATGGTGTATTCGTCTGTTTTTCGTACATGATAGACCCTTGCCTTTGGATAAAGTTGGATCTATAAAAATTTTGTTTATGTTTTAATGGTTACAGACTTACAGTATGATCTCAAGTTTTTGAACTTTATATTGTCAAAATGCTAACTCTCACCATCTAATGGCTCTGTCATCTTGTAAGTGTCTTTACCCTGTGTAAGTTTTGGTCTATCTGTTGCATTCTCCATGTTTGACGACTCTTAGGCATGATGCATCATGTGAGTTTGCTAGGATTGTAATTCCTTGTAAAAATATATGGGTGGTAATTCCATTGTTGAAACCCGACACCTAGTGATGCAGGGCATTCAGCCAACCCGCCAGGCCTAACCTACCAGGCCCAGCCCAAGGCCAGATTTGTGCCTGCAAGACCAGCACGACCAGGCCTAAAAGGCCCAGCCCATAGGTCGACACCTATGCTGGCCTGGGTGAATCAAACCCAGTGGTTCTGCCTTTTCATTTTCCTAGGCTAGTATTTCCTCTTACTATGTGTCTTTTCAGTTTCCTAGGTGGAGTTATGAGGTTGTTCATGCCCCTGGGTATTAGTTATTAATTATTAGTCATTAAGAGTCTTTTAGTTTTCTAAGTCACTTTCTTGGTTGTAGTTCCCTATGTCTTGGTTTTAGTTTATAGGTGTTCAAAATCCAAAAGTCTATTTACTGTAAGTTGATGTATCCCAAGGGCTTTTAATCCCTCCCCTTTATATAAAGAAACCATGGGCTGTTCTCTGGAACACCAGATTTTGAAGACAAATAACTCTTTTGTGAGATTTAGCTTGTGGACTCAAGTGGGCTGTGGATTCAGCAATCATATCCAAGGTGGATCTCCTTGGTGGGGTTCTAGTGGACTCTAGCAGCCAAAACTATCTACCTCCATCAATTATCATCATCATCAACCACCATCATCCATCTCCAACTTCATCATCAAACTAAAAGGTCCTTATTTAGTGGCTTATAACTTGCCGGTTCTCAACCAGTTCATCGATCCTTCTTATTTTTTGCATCACCTTGGGGGGCCAGTCATGTAGATTTCCTCTTTTACAGCAACTGAACACCTGACATTGGAGTTGTAATTTACCCATGCCATTGTGCTGTTTTAGGATCCAGTTTATTAGCACAACATTGTTCTTGAGGCTCGGAACATGGCATCATGGTGATTGGTGACCCATTTTACACAAGTGATAATTCTGGAACACACTTATTGAGGATTCCTTGTTCTAGGAAAATTCTTCATGTTGAGTATTCAAATAACCCTACTTATACCCCCCCCCCCCAACAAAAAAAAGAAAAGAAGAGAAGAACTCCAAAAATACCCTGATAGATCTGATAGATAATCTGTTTTGCCAGTTGAAATATTTCTTTGTTTGATTCCTCACACATTGAATGTTATTAAATGAATACCAATTCTAAATTTCTATGTGATGAGGATAATGTCATTTCTTCCACAGTTCTCTCTCTCTCTCTCTCTCTCTTTCTTCAACCTATATTCAGTTGAGAGTTCTTCTTTGAAGTTGAAGTTGCAGCATTTCAATGTTTACATGGATATGACACTTAGAAAGAGGTCATAAGTCCTAAATAGCCTGACAATGTATAAACTCTACAACAGGGTGCACAGGTATAAATTTATACTTGCCAATATTCATAAGACAATCCTGTGTAAGATACCTACATTTGAGGACCATCCAAAGTAAATATTACCAGGAATGTTATGTTTGAACCAGACTACACCATGCCAATCAGTTGTTTTATCTGCATGTTTTGGAGTTTTCTTCATGATCCGAAATCTAAATAAATTTGCGTCCACAGGCAAGGGTGACTTTCCTAGGGTTCGCCCAACTTTTCTCCGAGTATCTTTTATGTTGAGACTTGAGAGTAGTTAGAAAGCTTCATCATGAAATACTTCTGATAAGATGCTACCAGCTGTTTCAAATTCTCTGTGAGGTCTAGAAGTGTGTAGCTAATGCTAATCTAATCATCAAATGTGTTATAATTACTCCATCTTCTTGCTGATGAACTTGCCAAATTAAAATTTTAATTCTGTTCCCAATCAAATGTTAGCATAATCCGTCATGGATCTTCTAACTTTAAGAATATTCCACCAGACTCGAGAGCATCTGCTTAAAGCTCAAATTTAGGTTAGACATATTTGTTCCACCATTACTAATTCTATTCCTTTATTCCTCTCAAATCCAGAACCCTTCTGTGAATATGATACACGTATTTTTTTATCCTTCTGCTCAGATCAAGGCCAAAATAGAAGGAAGATTTATATCTTTTTTTCTTATGGCTTCATTTTAATGTGGATAACAATAATTTATTTCATGTTGTACAAACTCTGATCGGCCAGGTAGTGCCAGCATTTGATCTTATTCATTCACGGAATAAGCATTCATTTAATTTATTTTGCCCTTTTTAATTATTGGTAGGAATCTTACTCTGCGTGCTTAGTTAGATGTGAGGAGTTGGAACCCACAAAGTCTTCACTGGCAGTCTGCTCTTCATGCACCAAAAGATACTGTGAAGAGCCTCCTATGAATTTGGTGATCTGAATAAAATACGTAGTGCTAGCTACATTTACTCCTCTTTCACTGTAAGAATTCTGTTTAGCTTCTTGCTGGAGTGGCTGTGTACTAAGTAAAGTTATTCAATTTACTAAATATCGACAATTATGGACTTAAGAATTAAGATAACCCCAAGATTACGATTTACTTTAAGGTAATCATTACTTTCTACTTTTAATGCTTGTTTTCCTTCTGCGACGATGCGGACAGGAGTCCACCCTATTACCTTTCAACCATGAATCTACCAGTGCCTCCATTCTTCTAGAGAGAACTATACTTCACCTCAGTGCCTCTCCTCCCTAGAACTGTGCATAACAAACCTGATAGCACACAGGTTTGTTAATGCCCTTAGAACCCTCTCTGTAGCAGGTCCTTTCCCACTGCCCTTAGAACCCTCTGTACCAGGTCCTTTCCCTTTGGATTCTTTAGATGTGAAATGGGAATGATTGCTTCCTCCGGACGCATTAGGGGCAAAATGGACAGGCTTAGGTACCTGCTCACTATTGGAAAATTTCTTTGAAGAAAACTTTGCAGATTGGGAACCATATTTCTTAGTGAATGGTTGCCTAATGTATTGTTCTAATTCCAGTGCCAACTGGAATGCCTGTTCAATTGAATCCATGGGGTGTGAAATCATCTCCTTTCTTATTTCAGGCTTAAGACCAGTAGGAAAGTGAGAAAGAGTCACTTTGGGATCCTCATTCACAAAAAAACGGACCATTAATTCATCAAACTTACTCATATACTCGGTAACTGACATGCTGCCCTGCCGAAAAGATCATTTGGTTCAACATCTGATCTCTACGGGATATTGGGGAGAAATTTTTCTTGTCTTTCATTTCAGCCCAATATTGTATAGGCTCATGTCCCATTCTTTGAATATGACGCCCCACACTCATCCAATACAATTTGGCTTGCCCCGTAAGTTTCATTTTGGCGAACCTTACGCGTTGAGCATCAATCATGTCATACCACTCAAAGTAGTGGCCCATGTCTGAAAGCCAATCCAAGAAGACTTTTGGATCAAGTCTTCCATCATATGAGTGAGTATAAATCTTCACTTTATTTGCTATTTCACCAGCCCTATCTTGGCATTGCATGTTAGGCATCCTATCAAGCATTTCCCATTCTTCTTCGTCCTCATCATAATGATGATGTGGACCTCTTGGTGGATAGGGAAACCTATGTCGTCATGGGGCTCTCGACACCCAAATTGACATGGCTGGTCATTAGGGACTTCACTCCTCTGAGTTTCATCCCGTCTTTCAACATCCTATTGATGAATGTCATTTTCCCTATCTCTAGGAACATGCTTCCTAGGCTATCTTGCAGCCTCAAGAGCTCTCACATGCATGTCTTGGGTCTCAAACTGGTTTTGGATCTCATCCAATCGAGCATTTATGCGACCCAACTGTTCAGCCAAAATATCTAAGTTCATTGTTCCTATTTGGGGTGTGGCTGGTATTGGGCCCCACTACAGGTTGACATACAACAAATGGGAAAGCTTGAAGAGGACGCAAAGGGCTGGAACTATCCTCTGATACCAAAATTGGTGTAGGACAAGTTTGGGAAACCTAGAAAATTATCCTAACTGATAGGTAGAAGGATGGGAAGGGTATCCAACTCATATATCTCAGCATAAATGCAGAAAATTGACAAGTATAGCCATAAATAAAGAAATACACAAATCATATGTGCAGAATTTTTGGTCACAGCACACTTGGTAGCTAGTGGTGCGTAAAGGCCCATTGCTATCAGGCGGTCTTGAGTTCAAGTTTCTTGGTTCACATTCTACATACCCCCCTACCTATCAAAAAATATATATATATGTGCAGAATTTCATGCTAAGTATGCAAAGGAAAATTTAATAAGAGAAACATGATAGATCAATATCTTTCTTTGCTTTCCCATGGGTTAGAAGGCTGTGAATAAGAGCTGAATCACTACCTAACTCCAAAGATTGTGCCGTAAAGGACTCCTTGTTGGTAGAAGAATATCCAAGGTATTTGGGGGCTGAAGTTGATAAAAATTGGAAAATTTGGGACTGATACAAGAACTTGTAAGAAATTTAGCAATAATCAAGTCTAGGCACGAAGGGGAAATTAGGTTTCTTAGAGATTTGGCTAAGGAGGGTCAAGCGAAATTTGAGATACCACAGTTTTCATCACAATCAGTCCTATTCCAGCCACACAAGTATGATTTATTGGGGTTTATGGGATGCTGTAGTTGAAAGAATAAATGGAATGCCTTAAGGAAATGAAAATGGAGGTCGGGAGAAATATGATGAAACAATCAACAATGGAACTGGGGGATCAAACAGGGATAGTTTGCTGTCGGTATAGAGTTTGAAAGAGAGGTGTGGATAGAAGAAGAAGATAGAAAAGAAAGATCATCTTGGCTTCACACCATCTTGGAGTTGGATTCACTCCAAGAATTGCATAGTCACTCATGCTGCAGAAAAGAGAGTAATCTCTCAAGTCCAAATACATTTTTTTCATTCATTCATTGTCTTCCCATCATTAGTACAAAGTGTCTCATAACATTACACAACAAAAAACAGTTATTTCCTAAAATAACTACCCATATAACTACACATTAAACCTCAAAATAGTTATTTCCTGAAATAACTACCCATATAACTACACATTAAACCTCAAAATAGTTATTTCCTAAAATAACTACCCATATAACTACAACAAAATAAGATAGTCTGGCCCCAAATAAAAGTACTCAAAAAAAAAAAAAATGCACATAATATTTGTTATCTAGCCATAATGAAGTGACATGTGGCTGCTTGTGTCTGTCTCCGCTGATAAGTCCTAAATTCTGTTGTGATGTCCCCATCACCTTTCCTATTTAGTGCTTGAGTCTTCTATATAAGTTTGCAAGGTGCTACAGCCTTTTACACGAATTTGATTAATGAGATTTTGGCTTGAGCCTTTTCTTTATTTTGTGAGATTCAGATTTGCTGTGAGATGCATTGTTATGTGGTGGGACTCCAATCGAGACTAAGTGGGATGCTTAGTCATATCTTCTTATTCATCATTAATATTAAAGTAAGTACTCCATAGTTTTTGCAACTCCATATCCTGTCCAATGATTTCAATAACAGCATTCTTTTGGGTTAATTCGATTCTACTGCAATCTAGTCCTTGTTGCTAATATTTGACTGCCATTCATTTACACATTCATGACTCCATTAAAATCCTGCAAACTAGAGATTGAAACTTGCTATTTTCAAGTCTGATTGGAGGTGTTTCAGTTGAACAAGGAATCTGTCCAATCTCAGCATCCAACCGACGGATTAATCTGAGATTAGACTATGTTATTCTCCTCTGTTGAATCTACCTATGAGCTGGATTGTATCCAGATCAGACCTGCTGATCTGCTGCTGTAATAAATCTCTCAAATTTGGATTATGGGTTTCAGATTTTTACTGTTTTGTTTATTGCTTCAAATCTGACCATTAAAATGTTGCTGTATTTTGGGGTTCACTTATTCTAACACTTTGTGTCCCTTGATCAAAATCTGACTTTCATTTGAAAAGGTTGACTTTGACTCCATTGTTAGCCTAAATTCTGTTTAGGGTTTAGTTGTGATCCTGTTATGGGGGAGTATAAATCTTAACCTAGGGTTCATACTATTTACCCCCATCAAAATGGTTTAGGTAAAAAAGAGTAGGCATTGCCGACTGCTCACCTCCATTCCAATAGGGACAAAGAAAACAAATTATTGATCCACTGTAAATAGCACGAGGTGGCTTTAAGATTGGGTTTCTGCAAGCAGCTGGGTTCAAGTTGAACCAAGGGATGTCTGAAGTAAATTGGAAATGTTTAATCCTGTGTTAATGATAGTTTAGGCATTACTTGGGTCTCAAGAGTGTGGGTGAAAGCCTGCTTAGGAAACTTGAAGTCCTCTAGGAAGGCTTTGGAGGCCTCCAGACCATCCCAGATTGGCCATGTTGAACCTAAGATATAGGTTGTTTATTGTCTTATACTCTATTGAAATCAAGTAATTCTATTGTCTCTGTGGATCTTCTCCTTTGGAAAAAGCCCAAAGTTTAAGCAGGAGCGCTTGAAGCATTAAACACCACCTTATTTCTCAATATTGCCCCTCCATTACTAATTTTAACTCTCCTCAAGTTGGTAGTAAATGAATGTAGTAATCAATGCAATGGGGTAAATGAGATGGACCAAGAATTTGGGATAGCCATAAATGGGAAGGACTCTTTGCGGGAGGTGGTTGACTACTTGGCTGTGATGTTAGAACTTAAAGCATGGAATGATTTGGATAATTGGATAATTTCCAGCAGCACGGTTCTATTATCTTTTATGAGATTGAAACTGTGCACACCAAGACTGATCTTGAAATTCGGATAACATTATATTTATTTATACAGATTTAACTATTTATTATCTAAGGAAATTTCCATAAATCCAACGGAAGCTCCATATTTTTCATGGACTCTTTAGCTGTTGGAATGAAGGTTGCTTTGTGGCCTGCGTATTTCATGATACTGTGTTATGAACCAGACAAATATTAGGAGCCTAACTTCTTTAGTTTCTTACATTATGTAAACAATCAGCCGTAAATGGGGAAAAGAGAATAACAAAGTTATTAACCTACTACTATTATTATTATTGTTGTTGTCTCAAGATGTGAATGGTGGAGTCTAGAGGAGCCAGAAGGCAAATGAGAAAATAATTTGTATTCACTTATTATTATGAAAAAAAGTTGAAGGGACAGCGTAGTCTGGAGCACCAGACCACGGAAATCGAATATAATCTCCCCCCCCCCCCCTCTATTGGCCGAAATGTCAAAACACCCTCCCAATGTTATTTTTTATCCCTCCCGTGTCCCCAAAGTACCATCTGGCAGACCATGAAACCCTTCCCCTATTATTATTATGAGCTCAAGATGTTATCTTTGTCAATCTTTATCATGAATGCTGTGTTTTCTTCCAAAGAGTTATTAGATATATGATTATATTTGCTGTTATATATCAGCAAAAAGAACTGCTCATGTCTGTTAATTCAATGAACTTTGTTTATTGTCATGGTAAATGGATGTGGAAGCAATTCATCCGAGTGTTGAAGTAGTTGTCAGTTTATCTGTCTCATTTCATTCTGATGATTTCTCTAGGTCACACTTGTAAAAAAGGTGAATGAGGCTACTGCAAATATTCCTGATTGGATGGAACAGAGTAATACTGACTGAGCTGGAAGAAGATTAACCTGACAAACCTAATTTTTGGAACTTCTTTTCACAGTATCACCATAGAGAGATCTCTGTATACAAAGCACAAGGTAAATATTTTGAAAATGAAAAAAGAAAGGATCAAAGGAAAGATATGGAAAGAAAACAAGTCTTATCATTGACACTTGATAAGCCTATACTGCATCTATCGATCACCAAATTCTCACCAAATTCTTTTTTGATGCATAATTTGTTGTTACCTTTTCTGTCAATTTGTCAGATAAATACCCTTGGAATGCTTATTTCATTGGTTGCAGCAGGATTGCAATAGAATTTTTTTTCTTTTTCTTTTGATGTTTAAATTGCAAGCTCTTAATTTGTATGTTGTTGGATATACATTCTGGACAGGAAACAGATTTTTTTTTAAACTGAGCAGAGCAGCCTAATGATATCATTAGATCCCTAATACCTGGTATTGTATCAATAGATTGTTTTGACAATATACTATGGGACTAGTGGTAGAAATCTGATTCTAAACAAAAAATGCTGGTTCACAAACCATGCGGATCCTTTATAAACAATGCATTTTATTCCAATTTGATAGTGCTAATCATTAAAGTTGGTTTTCTGAAACAGAATCCAGAGTAACTGGACCTCAGCCTGACCTAGAGCAATCATACCATATGTTTGTATTGTTAAGAATGGAACTTAAGTTGTACTATTTCAGTTAAGTCAGAGACATTAATGTATCTTTTTTTGCTGGGGCCTAGATGTAGGATTCTATTGAAACTTCCATACTGAAGCCTTCTGCCATTGAAGAGGACTGAGCGACAAAGCAATGTTATATATGATTTTATTGTAATTATTGGCATTGTTTACAACTTGTACTTGGTAATCATTAACGACACAATCACCGGCTACACAACGGGGAGAACCTCACCCCCTAAGATAAGAGGGTACCAAGCTGTCGTCTTCCTTGTCATCTCTATCATGTGGGTGACGGTGGATGGTATTTGATGATGAGTCAAATCCAAATTACATGTGGTAGTGAGGAAATCACCACTATGTCATGGTAGAGCCTAGTACATGTCTTATCCATATATATGATGAGGTGAAAAATGTTACTAACTAGTGTGGGTTATAATGGGAGAACCTGGACAATTTTGCTCTACTAGTGTGGGTTATAGTGGGAGAACCTGGACCATTTTGCTCTCTAGAATCTGGACCACACTTCATTCCATTGTAGGAAGGAAACTACTTCCCTTTCCTTTTTCAACCTCACACAAAAAGGTCACTCAGCTCCACCAACCTCTTTTCCCACAATGATCTCTCTCTCTATTCTTGTCGACTTGAGGAGCAGAAAGCAGAAGCAACCGAAGGGCCAAGAGAGGGACATCTGAGGCTATAAAATGGTTCCCGTGACAAACAGTTACACATCAATTAAATAGACAGAAGTAAGGATCAAAGTTTAAAAATAGAGAGAATGGAAGACAGAGACAGGGGACCAGAGAGACAAAATAGAATAGAAAAAGCTACTGCCAGTCAACTATAGCAATTGGCTGTCTTACCTTCTGTTAAGCATTTTTTCACGGGTGGCTCTTATCTCTTTTCCCCATCATTCGCCGGTCTTTGCGTTACAGATCCTTTGGAGCGTTATGGGTTGGAGGAAACCTGAGCTCCTCTTGTCGGCAATTTCTTTCTTCACTTTTTTTTGTTTCTCCTATTCCTAATCCATATACAGTAAAAGCTAAATACCCTACCCTTGCGGCCATTCCTCTTTACTCCCCATCTCTCTATTAGAATGTACGTGAAATCATGGAATTATCAAAGAAAGCTGGAAAAGGAAATCCACTTCTCACATTGGAAACTGTTTCCACGGGAGACCAATTCTCATGTGGATGTGTGTGACCTGAAACCGCAAGATTTCCTTAAATCATCTCATGATAAATACCTGGAACTGGCTCGATCAAGTCATCCTATAGTTACTTGTGAATTGTGATGGAAGTTTTATTAAAAATACCCTTGAAGCCAGATGGGTTGCTGCCATCATACTGGACCATGCATTTGTTTTGGCTGTTATAAATTATGGTTATGTAAGATGCAAACAGAATCGGCAAGAAGGGGGGGGGGATCCGGATCCTCTCTAATGAGGGGATCACCCAATGAGGCATCCAACTGCTGGGTTGTCGTACACACATCCTGGCATGCGTTAAATCAACATGCACGGCAGCCCAGCCATTGAATAGTTCATTGGGCGGAATGCTCATTGAAGAGGATCCAAATCCCAAGGGGAGTCTTGGAAAGGGTGCATAAAGCAAAGTCATTAGAAGTCACAACCGACAACATCTGGAATGATTGCAAGAAGATGGTGGATTGGATGGAGCAAAGCAAAGATTACTAGTGGCCATAGAAACTTTTCTCTATATTATGGGATATTAATTTCTGTTTTAACTAAACAATTCAATTTTATAAATATGATGAAAGTGGATAGAGCTTGGGTGGATGTAGCTCACAAGCTCTCAAATAATGCTGGAGTTTTGATCAGGACTATCACTAAGGCTTCGTTTGGATATTAAATCATTTGATTTATATAGTAAAACCTAGTGATAATGACTAGTTCAGTTGGGCAAATTAGATTCTTACTAAGGTAGTTGATTCCTTTCTTGGTATAAAGTTCTCTAGGTTGCACTGACAGAAAGGGTATCTCTAGACTTCACACCTAGTTGTGCCTTGTGGAATAATGAAGTCCTAGTTTTTTTAATTACTTAGTTGGCGAACTATTAAGGGCCTTGATGTCTACTTACGGAGTTTGAAAAGGATCATAATGTACGCGGCATTACCCCCACCTCGAAGACCTAAGTCAAACCCATCACCACTTTGGTACAATGGTCATTTGTTGGGCTCCATCTCCACCAAAATGGTGGAGTGGAAAAATCTCACCGTATCTATCATCTCACCCAAATGGTGAAGTGGAAAAAAGCCCATAGTATATATTGCGCCATGAAAATTTTCAAATACTTTTCTCTACCCAATCAAACACAAGGGTGTCGCAATCAGTATTCCCACCATTTCCCCCCTAAGATATCATTTTTGATCTTTCTTTGGCGCCATTCAATGTAGACCTAATTAAAAGTGGATTTAGAACCTTATCCCTCATAAGAAACCCAGATTCTATGGACCAGTTTGAAATAATTAAGCACAATAATCATATCTATAGATAGGCCCCACTATCATTATTAGAGAATTTTAGCGAGCAATGAGTGCATGCTTCTAATCTGTCCTTTAGTCTTGTTTGCTTGGTTGTTGTTAAAATGCCAGCTTGTTCAATGTCCCAGTACCAAACAAAAACTACTTAAACCTTTGAGATTTGAGAGTAAAAAAATCTTAGAAATTGTGAAGAAATGCTGTGGTCTTCAGTGTTACTAACCTTCGCAAGTGTCCGATCCCACTGTAAGAGGGTGTTTTACTTCATTTGCTGATGTAGCAATAGTGGGAAAAAGATTTTTTTTTTTCTAAATTTTTATTCTATTTTACATGCATTTAAATGGGTTTGTTATGGGGAAGGATTCTCCACGACGCTACTGTGGAAGGAATCTCCCACACTACATCCATGGTGGCATAAAGAAGGAATAATGCAATACACATAGAGGCCGTAAGATCAAGTATTTATGGATTGGTACAGACCAAAGGTAAACTGAATGATTAAACATTCGGTTAGAAAATGAATTCAAGGGCAAACCCATCAGCTATGAACTAATCAGGATCAGTATTGGATTGATATTGACTGAGGTTGATATGGAATTTTTTTTTAAAAAAATGTGAAGCCAAAATTGAATAGGATCGGATTTTTCTTCAACTATGGTGAATGAGAATCCATTTATCGCGAGTTAAAGCATAGACCCAAAAGAATATTGAGAGGGTAGTTTGAGAATTATACTAAAACTCTAGAGGGATGTGGGAAAATTTTCTCCAATTGGAAATGATTCATAACATCAAATGATTTAATGCTCTGCCACTGCTTTCCTTATTTATCACGGGACTACTACTTTACCTTCCCTTTGCTTGGGTGAGGAGCCAAGTAGGATGCTCTAAATGGTCAAGGATTTCACACATTGTTGGCTTTGAAGCTCAATGATATGATGATGTGAATAATAAGGGGGTCCAAAGTGTTTTACACGTCATTGAATAAACCTCCCTAATATTTCAAGTTTCAACCCTACAGCCATCTCCACATGGTAAGGGCAGGTTTGCTTTCTTTGTCTTCTTCTACTTCTTCTTCTTTTTTTTTTTGTTTTTTGTTTTATTTACCCCTATTGGTTAGTGTGGTGTCAAGCATTCTTCATCTTGTGATATTTTATCCAAAGAAATAACCAAGCTCCTTTAGTAGATGACCGCAGTCTTCAAGATTTCTAAAATTTTCAAGTTGGTCAATTCATCTGCAACTGATTTGTTTTTTTCATTGATTGGATGGAAATCTATGTTTTATATTCTGGGTCATTCTTAAAATTTATGATTAACCACTTTTTTTGCATTAGGTTGTGATTCTTCCATAGACACATCCATGGGTTCCTAGAGAATGTTCTTACTTTAAAATAATAAATTATTATCGCCAACAATCTAACACTACATAAGCTTTTTATAAAAAATAATAATAAAAAAAAGATTTTTTACAAGTTGGGTATGCGGTATTTTACTCAAGATTTAACCTCAGGTAGAGTTCAACAACTATTATCATTATGTAAAATTTTAAGGAAAAAGGACTCAATTCAAGAACGTGATTTTTACGCCCAGACATAAGATTGGACAAAATAATCACCCCATTTTCATGAAAGGTTGAAATTCCACCTAGTTGATGCTTCTACATGTGTTCTCAACGTAAGAGCCACACTTCCAAACAAAAAACCTCTTCCTCAAAATTTTTATTACAAATGGGATTTACAAATGATAATTAAAATACGATAAAAACACGTTGGAAAGATCAAAATACAAATGAGAAGAAGTATACTAGCTCAAAGGTTTTAAATACAAATGGAGAGAGTCTAACTTACAAGATGCGCAATGGCTGAATTGAACCACAAAATTTGACATTTGATCAATCAAGAGGATGATTTGATATCATTGATATCCATGGCTTGCTCATCAGTATATGTACCATCAAAGTGACAATATGACAATCACCATGTTGCCTACCTATGAGAGATATATTAACTATTCTACTTTTGCCCAACTTTTTCTTACAAATTAATAAAGAAGAGAGATAAACATAGAAAGAACTTAATTTCCGATCAAAGTACACATAAATTTAAATTTTTTAAAAAAAATAGGAATTAATTCAACATTCATTTAATGTGGCATATCACCATTTTAAGTTATCAGTTGAATATTACCAAATAAGTCCTTAAATGCTCTTTCCTTTCTAGTGAATATTGCATTCATGGTCTTACCAAAAAAAAATATTGCATTCATGGTAACTTGTATTTCGTACTCGACCTGTTCTATAGGATCTCAAATATAACATATAAACTTTCTATCAAAAATAAAAATATAACATATAAAATAATGGGAGAAGGTTTTTGCCGCACCGTCAATGTAGGAAAATCTTTCGTAACATACCAATAGCGGTACAAAGACTATTTATATGGTCCCACACGGTAAGGAGAGAAAATAGAAATTAATTTAAAAAAAAATTATGTGAGAGAGCACACACAATGCATTAATTGTCAGGAAAATTTTTCATAAAAAAGAAAAGATTCTCTGAGTAAGAGATATAGAGTACACCAACGAGATATAATAAAACAATATGAGGGTATCCAAGTCATTCATGCAAGGATAGGGAGATAGCTACAGAGGTGATAGTCTCTTTTGCCCAGTAATTCAGAGAACTTTTTTTCAATAAAATATAATCATTTAATAAAAGACACATCAATGGAAACACAGGTATAGACTATGGTAGAAGTTATAAGAATAATCATAAATTATTTATTAAGTAATTTGCAAAAAGTATGAACCCAAGGGTGCGTTTGAGATTTGTAGTTAGATTTCCTGTTGGCTGTTAGATTAAATAAATTTTCATGAACGAAGGGAAGTAATTAAGGGGGAAAAAGAGAAAAGCATAACCTTTTTTATGGATTTGTTTAAACCTTTTACGGGTTCCAATGTTTCTTTCTCCCCTTCCCTATTGCGGTATGCCATCCTAAAAGAAAGAAAGAAAGAAATTAACAAAAAAGATAAGCCTCTGACGGACTGTGACAGTCAAAGACAATGAAAGATGAGCTATCATGTGCATCTAGTGCGTATACATGTTCTAGTGCATAGTGGTACCACTCCATTATGTCCTCTCCAAGTGATACAATTTAGGGGTTAAAATAAAAAGGTGACAATTTACGGTTCAAAATAAGGTAATGGATTTTTGAGTAGGAAAATAACATCTTGGGCATGAGATTTGCTTGGTTGTGTAATCCAACATGGGGTTAATGAGCATGTGAAGGGCATCAATATAGATGAGATTTTTTATTTGAAAAAGGGTTTGATAGTAAGTTCATATGCTCTTATGTCTAAGTGTAAGAGCCACATGATCAAACAGCATATTTTGTCCTTAATGTCTTTTATAGTTAAACCCAACTCGAGTAAAAAATTCAACCAAATAACTCTTCATGAAATTTAAAATCTTATAATATATATATTGAGAAAGAGAACGGTACTTGGTCGCGTGCGGTACCCGTCCCTTGTGCCCAGACATAGGCTTGTGCAAAATGACCACCATGCCCTTTGATGAGTCATAGAATCCCCCAACCAACCAAAAGCTACCACGTAAACGTATTGGAACTAAATCCGAGGCCGAGGCTGAGCACTGAGACCGAGGCCGAGGCCGAGCACTGAAGCCAAGGCCGAGGTCGAGCACTGAAGCCGTGATAGGGCATAAAATCACCTCACTAATTAGAAGTCGCCACGTGGCCGACCGAGGTTAGTCCAAGAACCGAATCGAGCCGAGCAGAAATCGGGCCGACCCGATCTCCGATAGGTCACCCGACCGAGCGGAGCTCACACAAGTCGCCGGCCGAGGCCGAGCTCACACAAGTCGCCCATAAACTCCCGATCGAGCATACACAGACAACCTAGGCCGAGCTAATCGCCGAGACCGACCTCTCGAGCCGACCTCCCGTGCCGAGGTGATTGCCAAGACCGACCTACCAGGCCGACCTCCGAGGCCGAGCCCTCCTCCACAGAAGCTACCATAGCGCCCCACAGGGATCGCAGGGCCACGTCGCACATCCCGAGAATCAAGGGATAAGGATCGAGCCACGATCCCAGCCGCAATACGAAATCACACTTTACATGGACTCTTGCCTTAATAAGAGCCCGACCCCGAAAATAGCTCTCCACTCCGCCTACGGAGAGAGCATTCCAAAAGAATGACTCCTACCATACTAGGACTCTCCCAACCGCCTCATCTCATCCTCACTCTATAAATACCCAGGTATGAAGCACCATTTCGGATCTTGCTTTCACTATGCGATTCGCTTATTGTATTGGAGACCGACTTGAGCGTCGGAGAGTCCTTGGCGAGCCACACCGGCTCTCTTGTGCTCATCGCTTGTTTTTGCGGGCTCATCCGTAGGCGAACCGAGCATCGGAGGTTTTCACCCACAACAGATTTGGCACCGTCTGTGGGAACGACATCAGCAAGTCCTTGTCATTTCTACCAACCTCAAGAGCAACAACAATGGTGCACACGAGATCAGGTCAACATGGCTCAACCTCTCGAGGAGATGAGCTACAACCTAATAGGCAGGCGAGACAATCGCCACCCCCGGAGACGTCGCGGCAAGGGGCGGCAGAAGACCCCCACAGGGGGAGGTGCTTCGCGCAATGCGGGTACGTCAATCCCACGCCACCGGGAACAGGGGGCAATGGGGAAGTGTCACTGGACGCGGCGGCGGAGACCAAACTCGGAGCCGAGCCAAATGGGCTGAACTTGCCGCCACCACCACTTTTGCCGAGAGTTTGGATCCCGAAGGGCCGGCGAATAATCGACGAGTGTCATGGATTTGCAATTGCGGATGCTTCAAACTAACGAGATGTTGCGCACCTTCATGACCCGGATGGCTCAGGGCGGGCTAATGGGTCAGCCACCGATCGCGCCTTCCGGGCACTCGCACGTGAAATGGAAGATCCACGGTAGCACGGTGATCGACAAAGGGCCAAACTTAGCCGAGCCGTGTCATCCCATCCCCAAGGCCGAAGAACTCCACCTCCACGACAAAGTGGGAGTAATCGGCGAGATGAGCAAGGACATCGTCGAAGCCCGAGGGCCGTAGAGGACATCGAGCCAGCAGGTCACCGCAGAGATTGATCTTTTGGATGACTCGATGACGGTAAAGGACCGAGGAGACACCAAGATCGACGTGAAGAGCCCCGAGTACGACGTGCTATAAAGGAAGAAGAGGATTCTCGCCATAGCCCTCGGACGAAGTCCACTTCGCCAGAGAGATGGACGAAGGAGCCCACATGAGTCCGACCACGTAGATGACGTGCGCGCTAGGAGAAGTAATGTTGGCCGAGCGACCATAATGGCCGGCCTCGTCAACACGAGCGAGAGGATCAGTTGGTCGACCTCATTAGGATGAGTGGCCACCATAACGCCACCGACTTCAAAGAAAAAGCGCAAGACCCCATCCGAGCAGAGGAACAAAATGGTCGAGCTCTAGAGTCGAAATGGAGAAAAAGCTAAGGGAGCTGATCGAGCAAGTTGAAGGGCTTAAGAAACAAGCAACTTCGGATGCCTACTCACTGGTCGCGTATCACCCCTATCCGCCTAAGATCATGACATCACCGCTTCCGGTAGGGTTCAAACCACCTCCCTTTAACCGGTATGATGGGACTATCGACCCGATCGACCACATCAACTACTTCAACGCAATGATGACCATGTACGGCGGGATCGAGATTGTTTCTTGTCGAGCTTTCCCTCGTCCCTAAAGGGTGCGGCAACTTCTTGGTTCTCATGGCTACCACCGAACTCTATTACAAGCTTTGCCCAACTTTGCCGAGCCTTCGTCACGCGCGTTTCCAAAGTAGCATGAAGCATAAGAAGACGACGGTGAACCTCCTCGCGTGAAATGAGGTCGGACGAGCCGATCCGATCGTACTTCTATCGGTTCAATAAAGAATCCCTGGATGAGGCCACAACTTACACCACGATGAGCAATGGACTTACACATGAAGACCTGATCAAGGACTTGGCTCGAAAGTCGACCAAAAGTTATGGCCGAGCTCCTTGACGTGTGTAACGAGTTTGCGAACATGGAAGACGTTCTCCAAGCACACAAGGGGAATGAAAATGAGGGAGAGAAGAAAAGGTCAGCAACCGATGATCGAAGGGATGAAAAGGACCAAGATCGACCGCAGAGCCGAGAGCTCGGACCGAGCTCGTAGTCCCGAGTACACTCCCTTAAATAGGTCGCGAGAAGGAAATTTTGATGCAAATTCAAGACGCACGGGTACATATGCTAACCTCGACCGATGCAAGCCGGATCATCCCGAAACCCCAACAAGTACTGCCTATTCCACAAGGACGAAGGCCACGACACCGAGGAGTGCTACCGTGAAACGAGAAATCTAAGAGCTAGAGCAAGGCACTTGAAGAGGTACATCAAGGGGAGCCGAGAAGAACGTGGAAGTCGACGACTCAAGACCGCGATCAAAGGAAGTCCGAGCCGAGGTCCGAGAGCCTGGAGGATCGAGCGCGACGAGGACAAGGTCTCGAGCCAAAAGAAGGATGACGGATCTGGGCCGTGCAATGAGAAAGGAGCTCCCATATACACCATCCTCGGAGGGCCCGGACATGAATCCACCCAAAAAGCCAAGGCGAATGCACGATGCGTCGGAGTCGCAGAGATGCCGAGCAAAAGGCCGAAGGTGACGATCTCCTTCTCTCGAGGCCGACCTCGAAGGTATAAGTTTACCTCATGATGATGTTTTGGTGGTACAGGTAGAAATAGCGAGGAGACCTGTTCAACGGGTATTGATCGATACAGGAGCATCCGTGGATCTTATGTCGCCGGACGTGTATCAACAGCTCGGCTTTGGGGATGAGGCGCTCAAACCGAAGCCACCTCACCCCAGGGATTCTCGGGGCCGCCGCCATGATTAAGGGTCGATAGACCTCCGGTCACGTTCGGGCAAGCTCCATACCAAGCTTACGATCCAAGTCAAGTTCATAGTGGTACGGTCGGTGGTGGCCTTCAACGCCATACTTGGTCGCCCATCGCTCACCGCCCTCTAAGCTATCATCTCGTCAATACACTTGAAGATGAAATTCCCCACAGAGAACGGCATCGGAGAAATCCGAGGTGATCAAAAGAGAGCTCAAGAGTGCTACGCCACCTTTGTAAAGCAAAACAAAGGAAATGTCCGAGGAATGGCTATATGCGTTGAGCACCTCCACGAAGACTAGCGGGATGAGCTCACCAAAAGGCGCGGAAGGCCCGTGGAAGACCTCATCCTGTTCTCCCTTAGTGACGAAGACCCAACAAAGACGCAGTGCGGGGCCTTGGAACTCAAAAAATTTGAAGAAATTTTTCAAGAATTTTCTTAAGTATTACGCTTCGGCACACTCATGACAAGCATTTATGTATTCGGCTTCAACCTCGACATTCTTGATTCAATGAAATAAAGTCTTTTCTCCACTTGCTTAGCGCACTTGTAACACGCCGAGTGGACCAAGTCGTAAGACCGGTCCTCATAGACTGGCCGACCTCAAAGACCGACCCTCATAGGACTAAGGCAACCAAGTCGTAAGATCGGTCCTCATAGACTCGACCGACCTCGAAACCGACCCCTCATAGGTCGACAACTAAGTCGTAAGACCGGCCCTCATGGACCTGTCCGCCTCAAAGATCGACCCTCATAGGTCGGCAACCAAGTCGTAAGACCGGTCCTCATAGACCTGGCCGACCTCAAAGACCGACCCTCATAGGTCGGCAACTAAGTCGTAAGACCGATCTTCATAGACTCGGCCGACCTCGAAGACCGACCCTCATAGGTCGACAACCAAGTCGTAAGATCGGTCCTCATAGACTGGCCGACCTCTAAGACCGACCTCATAGGTCGGGCAACCAAGTCGTAAGACCGGTCCTCATAGACCTGGCTGACCTCAAAGACCGACCTCATAGATCGGCAATCAAGTCATAAGACCAGCCCACAAAGATCGGCCGACGTCCTCAACCAACAAGAGCAAACTCTCCCCATGGCCGAGTGAACAAAGTCTAAAACTAAGCTAAGGCATTGCGCTCGCCTATGGAGGTTACTCGACCACAACATCAAATGGAACAACATACACAAGGAAAAGAAGGCTAAAATTGTTGAGCTAAAACAGTTAGACAAATTTTGAGAAACAAAATTTTCATTGATTAAAGAGCCATCGCTCGGCACAGACATAGAGAGGTAGCTCGGCCCGGTACATACCAAAAAAAAAAAGAGGAAGAGTTCAGCGTGATTCAACGATCCAAATCAAAAGACGGTTCAAAATCCCGAGCATCATCATTACGCAGAGTAATGTGGCACCGACACCCCAACCGACAAACAAGACAACGTCAAATCGCCAAGGAAAAGAGCTCGGACTTAGCCTCGAACGCAACGTAAGCGGATGAAAGATGACACTCATCAAGGACGAGCCGAGCCTTGATGAGTGGGGGCCTGTGATGCGTCATAGAATCCCCCAACCAACCAAAAGCTACCACGTAAATGTACTTGGAATCGAATCCGAGGCCGAGGCCGAGCATCAAGCCGGGCCAAGGCCGAGGCCGAGGCCGAGCACCGGCCGAGGCCGAGGTCGAGCACTAAAGTCGAGGCCGAGGCCTAGCACCGGCCGAGGTCGAGGCCAAGCACCGAAGCCGTGATAGGGCATAAAATCACCTCACCAATAAGAAGTCGCCACGTGGCCGACCGAGGTCAATCCAAGAACCGAATCGAGCCGAGCAGAAACCGGGCCGACCCGATCTCCAAAGGTCACCCGACGCAGTCGAGCTCACACAAGTTAGCCAAGGTTGAGGCCGAGCTCACACAAGTCAGCCATAAACTTCGACCGAGCATACATAGGACAACCTAGGCCCACCGATCGGCGAGACCGACCTAACAGACGACCTCTCAAAGCCGACCTCCCAGTGCCGGGGTGATCGCAAGACCGACCTACTGTGCCGACCTCCTAGGCCGAGCCCTCCTCCACGTGGTTACCATAGCGCCCCACCGGGGATCACGGGCCACGTCAAGACATCCCAAGAATCACGAGATAAGGATCGAGCCACGATCCTGTGGCAATACGAAATCACACTTTATATGGACTCTTACCTTAATAAGAGCCCGACCCCAAAAATAGCTCTCCACTCCGCTCTACGCTAGAGAGCCTTCCAAAAGAATGACTCATACCATACTAGGACTCTCCCAACCGCCTCATCTCATCCTCACTTTATAAATACCTGTGTATGGAGCACCATTCCGGATCTTGCTTTCACTATGCATTACGCTGTGCATTGGAGACTGACTTGAGCGTCGGAGAGTCCTTGGCCGGAGCCACACCGGCTCTCTTGTGCTCATCGCTTGGTTTTGAGGCTCATCCGTGGCGAACCGAGCATCGGAGGTTTTCACCCGCAACACCCTTAGAGATTTTTGCCTTTCCATTGGGGCATGGCGGTCATTTTGCACAGCCTTGTGTTTGGTGTAGGGGCTACGCACCACACATGACCAAGTAGCATTTTTTCTCTCATATATATTATAAAAGTGAGAGAGAGAGAGAGAGATTAATTTCTTAAGGAAAAAATTACGTTGTCTGGTCATGTGGTTCTGGCACCCAAAGTCTAGACACAGGAGCATACAAATTTATCACTCCATCCCTATGAAATAAAAAATTCCATTCAAATAGATGTTCATGCTTACTCTCAATGACCCACATATTGATGCAGGGGTTACACAACCAATCAGCATCTGTTGCCCAAACTTTAATATGCATAATATACACCAATTCACCTTGCTTACCCTTTGGTCATTGGTCTTCAAAGATGAAAAGTTTTTGAATTATTGCTGGGGAGCTATTTTAAGATTTTGTCATTTTGACCTTCCTCTAACCCATAGCAACACATGTCACCAAAATTCGTAAGCACATATTATTCCAGAGAAATCTTTGGATGAGTCATGAAGTTATGCTATTGGAAGCTGCCAATGGGTTCTACTGGTAAGGTCTGTAGGTCTGTTTGTCTTAAAGTATAATTTTTTTCAGAAATATTTTAGAAGTAAAAGAAAATTTTATTAGAAAAAAAAAAAAAACAGAAATATATATTTTTTTTAAAGAAAACAAGGCAAAATCTTCTTGGCAGATCGTCTTTAATTTATATTTTATTTATTGAAGGTGGGCCTACAATGATACTAATATCTGCAAACTGGTTATTAAATAGTTAATGCTAATAATAGTTGTGATGCAAGAGTTAATGTGATGAGAGTGTTGAGAACTTGAGATATTAACACCCTTCATTCATGTGTCATCATACCACCATACTTCTTCCTTTTAATTGATAGATTTATTCTCCCATTAAAAAAATAAAAGTTTATTCTCAAATATAATAGGATAGAATAGAATATCCTCTCTTCTACTTCAGTATCTTTTTCAAGACCCAAAACACACTCCTAGTTAAATGACAAATCATGTTTGCATCATATAGAAAAAAAAAATAAGATTTTTTCCA
Source organism: Telopea speciosissima (assembly GCF_018873765.1). NCBI lineage: Eukaryota > Viridiplantae > Streptophyta > Magnoliopsida > Proteales > Proteaceae > Telopea > Telopea speciosissima. The sequence goes on from NC_057922.1 coordinate 18,172,852, forward strand.
AAAGAATTTTTTCATCTTCGAAAGCACATTGAAGTTTCTATGTGTGAGTTTTGATGCCATTTGTTGGGATCTCGGTAGAAGTCATTCTTAAAGGTTTGCCGTTAAGAATAGGGTATTCAATAAATTTTTATATCGGGCTATTCACATTAGATATGAGATCAATTCCTTTTGCGTTAAACCCCTACAATCTCTCTCTCTCTCTCTCTCTCTCACACACACACACACACACACACACAGCTTTTGCATTGTTTATAGGATAATTGAGTTGTCTCGTCGTCCTTCATTTCCAGAGAAGATTCAACCAAAGCAGTGAATGAGTCTCCTTCTGTGGAGCATCCTTAAAATTTGTGGTGTTTTAACAAAGGAGAAAAGAATTCTGTGGAAGAGTGTGTGTTCTGCATCCAAATACAAAGGGGGCGAAATGATTCTCAACCCCCCCCTCCCATAAAAGGCAATAATGATCACCTTGTTGATGTCTTTGTGCATGCTCCCATTGACCCCCACACATGCACAGGAGCCATGCTCCCCCCATAGAGAATTCTTCCCTTTTTAATTAAATAAACAAAATTTTTGCTGTTGTGTCAAGAAATCGCTCGGTGGTCCCTCGAGTGTCTTAACTTGCAAAAGGACCAAGGTGACAAAGGAGAACCGGTGTGGTTCTGGCCTAGGACTCTCCGATGCCTAAGTTAGATCTCTCTGAACAAACAGACAAATGAATAGAGTTCAAGATGAGTTTGTGGGATAGAATACCTTCCCTTTTATAGTAGAGTATGGCGATGTGGAGAGTCCCAGTTCGATGGCGAGTGATCGTGTAGTTGATAGAGTCCCTGGGTAGCAGGGCTCTTCCTTAGTTGGTGGCCTCCTTAAGGGAGGTAGTGTCCCAGTGGGGTTGATGTCCTTAATAGAGAGACGCTTATATGTATTGGACAAGGTCCTCGGTGTTTGAGTCCGTCTGGGACTATGTGGCTGGTAGGTTGTGGCCTAGTGTCCTTGAGATGGTGTATGTCTTGTTGATGACGGTGGTAGTAGCCTGATCTTAGATCTTGGTGGTGGTCATGTCCCTGGGCCTGGTCTACGCCCGAGGTCCAGTCTGTGTCCGAGGTCCACGCTCGTGGCCTTGCCTGGGTCCGCACCCGTGGCCTTGCTTGAGTCAACGCCGACCGAGGCCTTGCGATCCGCGAGTGGCCATGCTCGCCCGAGGCCACGCTTGCTTGAGTCCGCGCATGCCCGAGGCCACGCCCGTGGTCCGCACCTGCTCTTCTCTGAGGCTGCGCCTGCCTGAGGCCACGCCAGTCTGAGGCAGCGCCTGCTTGAGTATGTGCCTACCCGACGCCACGCCCGTGATAGCACCTGCTTGGTAGCGCCCGCCAAGTCCGCACCCGTGGCCTCGCCTATGCCTGAGTCAGCACCCATGGTCGGGCCTGTCTGGTCCGCACCCATGGCCGCGCCTGTCTAGTCCGTGCCCATGGCCGCGCTTGTGGTTCACGTCGGAGTTGGTTCTCCATCGGGCCTGGGACGGTCCACCTCTTTAGGCTGGAATACGTGACGGCTCACGATTGACCAGTATGATTTTGGGTTTATCATCTGCATCACCTTCATAAATTATAGCTATTGTATAATTTTTTTTCCTGTGAAAGCTATTGTACAATCTTGGAGTCAAGGGTTACATTACTTAAGAATTGGTAATAAATAGAAATAATATCAATGTAAGATGGTATGAGTGTATGACACTATTAACTCTTCTAAGTCTATTTTGAATACCCATAATCCTTACACCAAAATAGAAAAAATACCCATAATCCATTAATGTGAATAACTCTCCACCCCACCCCCCACAAAAAAAAAAAAAAAAAAAAAGCTGCCCTTTACAATTTTATTTTTTTTGTTTTTGGATAGAAAACTCTCCTTTACATCACATCAAGGCTATCACAAGGTCTCATTAAATCTAAACTTTTCCTTACACACGTTTAGAAAGAAAAAAAGCTGTTGCCTTTGGATTCCATACACCTTTTTAGAAAGAAAAGCTGTGGATTTTGGGGATGTTTAAACCGTACAGTAGATCCCACTGTGATGCACTTGCTCCGGTCTTAGAGAAAAAGTAGAGTTAGATATTCCATTAATTAATCTTACTCACAAGTATGTGGAATTTTTATCACCTCCAATTTGCTGTCCGTTCCAATTCCCTCCAATCCCTCACATAGGAGCATAAATGACCACCCTACCCCATCTTGGGCAGTGTAATAACGATTCGTAGTCAAGATGACTGTGGGATTTTAGCTTAGAATCCTTAGATACATCGCTATATTCAATTATGATTCTAAACTATGACACATTTTAATCCCCAAAAAGACATTAATTATATAAAGTGGCATTAACCCTATTCATTCCCCTAGAATTATAATTCCATTGTCAGATCCTAGTCCTCCTATCATATAAAGCAATTGCCAAATTCTCGAGCCCATACCATTCTACCCCTTTACCCTCAAACCCTAAGATATATATTTTTTATTTTAGATAGGAAAAAAATAAAAATTCATTACTCGGGACAACCAGTTTCCCCCAAATTCCTTCGATCTAAAAACCGTTGTTGGATGTGAAAACTATTTCATAAAGTGACTTGAAAAGAGTGGGTTCTACCAATGTCTTGGTAATCCAAAGACTTTTCAAAAGAAATGCAAAAATTGCAATGCCAAGAACAAGAAAAAGAAATAATCAAATTAATTTTTTCTCCAGATACATCTTTGGTAAAATGAAGGACTGCAGAGATCTTCAATTTGACTAAGAACATAGTACTGTTGAAGAGTAACCTCAACAGGTTCTTTTGAGGAAAAGAACAGGAACCATTTTTTAAGATAAAAGAAAATTGCAAATTGTTTAACTAATTTGTGGATCCCTTCTTCATCGCCATCATCACTTATATAGTTGTGGTTGGCAATCCCTTGTAGTCATTAGGTGGTTAAGTAACTTCTCATCTCCATCACTTCACATTTGAATTTAAATTTGAACAATTGTAAATGATTACGTAATTGCACATAACCTCCTTCACCACCTTCCCACTTTGTTTTTTCAAATTCAAAGGAACCCATTTCATGGCATACTAGGTAGTTTCACAACTACCCACTTCTTTGAGAGTTGATTGTAACCACCTTGCTGACCGTTCGTCGATCACTGACCGTTTATCTATCATTGACCGTTTTTTGATCGACTAACCATTTTCAGTCATTGACCGTTTCTGACCGATTGACCTTTTTTTTTTTATCGTTTTCGTTCATTGACCGTTTTTGACCGTTTTCGATCATTGATTGTTTTTTAGCGTTTTCGGTCATTGATTGTTTTTTACTGTTTTCAATCTGACTGCTTCTGACTGTTTTCCAGTCATTTACTAACAAGTCAGTCTTTACATAAATAAATTTTGATCAATTTGACTATTGACCGAAATAGACCGAAAATAGGATCTAAACACAACCCCATCAGGGTCTCATAGACTTCCTGCAAAAGCAAACAAAAGGAATACAGTCTGTGACTCAAAGTGTTATATATTCTCTCCACTACTCTCTACTACTATTTCATTTCGTTCTCTCACCATCACCCACCATAAGTACACACTTCTCCAAACACTCCCTCACCACACTTCTCCTCTCTCACTCTCTCGCTTCCCTCCCCCAAGTCCCCAACCCATGGGGACAACACCACCACTCCCTCTGCTAGTCGCCTCCCTATCACTCTTAGCCCTTCTCTGCCTCTGCCCTTCTCTCAAGGATCCACCCTCAGTTGTGGTTCCTCCAACCTTCCAGGCTCCACCCTTGAAGTCATGCATGTCTACAGCCCCTGCTCACCTTTCCGCTCCAAGAAAGCCCTCTCTTGGGAACAATCTATCATTGACTTGGCTGCAAAAGACGATGCCCGTCTTCTCTATCTATCTAGCCTCGTCGCTCGCAGATCAATTGTTCCGATTGCCTCTGGCCGGCAGGTTATCCAGAGCCCAACCTACATTGTCCGGGTCAGGTTTGGCACACCGGCCCAGCCCATGTTTATGGCCTTGGATACCAGCAGTGATGTTGCTTGGATCCCCTGCACCGGCTGTGTAGGATGCTCTTCTGTCGTCTTCAACCCCAACCAAGTCAACAACTTATAAGCCAGTCGGGTGCTCCGCCCCGCAATGCACGCAGGTCCCAAACCCGACTTGCGGTGGTGCAGCCTGTTCATTCAATCTAACCTACGGCTCCTCCACCATCGCCGCCACCGTCTCACAAGACAGGCTAGTCCTCGCCACTGATCCTATCCCCGACTACGCCTTCGGTTGCATTAAAGCAGCCACCGGAATATCGGTACCCCCTCAGGGCTTACTCGGACTCGGTCGGGGCCCCATGTCACTACTCTCCCAATCCAAGTCCCTCTACCAGTCAACCTTCTCCTACTGCTCGCCCGATTTCCGGTCCGCTAACTTCTCCGGTTCACTCATACTCGGACCAATAGCTCAACCAATACGAATCAATTCACCCCACTCCTCAATAACCCAAGAAGGTCCTCCCTCTACTACGTCAACATGATCGGAATCAGCGTCTGTCGACGGCTAGTCAACATCCCGCCTAGCGCACTAGCTTTCAATCCGACAACCGGTGCCGGAACCATCTTCGACTCGGGCACGGTCTTCACTCGGCTAGTCCAACCGGCCTACATTGCCGTAAGAGACGAGTTCCGGCGGAGGATCAAGGCCGGACCGGTGTCATCGTTGGGTGGGTTCGATACCTGTTATATGCAGACGGTGGTGTCGCCGACCATGACGCTGCATTTTACGGGGATGAACGTGACTTTGCCGCAGGAGAACTTTTTGATACATAGTACGGCAGGGAGTATAACATGCTTGGCCATGGCAGCTTCGCCGAATAACGTGAATTCGGTGCTGAATGTGATAGCGAACATGCAGCAGCAGAATCACAGGTTGCTTTACGATGTGCCAAACTCGAGGTTGGGTGTGGCACCTGAACCCTGTACTCATTAATTGAAACATTTTGATACATAGTAAGTTCATATGCTCTTATGTCTAAGTGTAAGAGCCACATGATCAAACAGCATATTTTGTCTTTAATATCTTTTACAGTTAAACCCAACTCGAATAAAAAATTCAACCAAATAACTTCTCTTGAAATTTAAAAATCCTATAATATATATATTGAGAAAGAGAACGCTATTTGATCGCGTGCGGTACCCGTCCTTTGTGTCCAGACATAAGCTTATGCAAAATAACCACCATGTCCTTAGAGATTTTCATCTTTTCATTGGGGCGTGGCAGTCATTTTGCACAGCCCTGTGTTTGGTGCAGGGACTATGCACCGCACACGACCAAGTAGCATTATTTCTCTCATATATATTATAAAATTGAGAGAGAGAGAGAGAGATTAATTTCTTAAAGGAGCACTCGAATTTATCAATCCACCCCTATGAAATAAAAAATTCCATTGAAACAGATGTTCATGCTTGCTCTCAATGACCCAAATGTTGATGCAAGGGTTACACAACCAATCAGCATCTGTTCCCCAAAATTTAATATGCATAATATAAACAGATTCACCTTGCTTACCCTTTGATCATTGGTCTTCAAAGATGCAAAGGTTTTGAATTATTGCTGGGAGCTATTTTAAGATTTTGTCATTTTGACCTTCCTCTAACCCATAGCAACATATATAACCAAAATTCGTAAGCACATATTATTTCAGAGAAATCTTTGGGTGAGTCATGACGTTATGCTATTGGAAGTTGCCAATGGGTTCTACTGGTAAGGTCTGTAGGTCCGTTTGTCTTTAAAGTACAATTTTTTTCAGAAATATTTTAGAAAGTAAAAGAAAATTTTATTAGATTAAAAAAAAAAAATATATATATATATATTTTTTAAAGAAAACAAGGTAGAATCTTCTTTAATTTATATTTTATTTATTGAAGGTGGGCCTACAATGATATTAACCCACTAAGATCTGCAAACTGGTTATTAAATAGTTAATGCTAATAATAGTAGTGAGTGATGCAAGAGTTAATGTGATGAGAGTGTTGAGATATTAACACCCTTCATTCATCTGTCATCAGACCACAATACTTCTTCCTTTTAATTGATAGATTTATTCTCTCATTAAAAAAATAAAAGTTTATTCTCAAATAGAATAGGATAGAATAGAATATCCTCTCTTCTACTTCAGCATCTTTTTCAAGCCCCGAAACATACTCCTATCTAAATGACAAATCATGTTTGCATCATATAGAAAAAAATTAAGAATATTTTCATCTTCGAAAGCATATTGAAGTTACTATGTGTGAGTTTTGATGTCATTTGTTGGGAACTCGGTAGAACTCATTCTTAAAGGTTTACTGCTAAAAATAGGGTATTCAAATACGTATAAACTTTTATATCGGGCTATTGACATCAGATATGAGATCGATTCCTTTCGTGTTAAACCCCTACAATCTCTTTCTCTCTTTCACACACAGACAGTGCTTTTGCATTGTTTATAGGATAATTGAATTGTCTTGTCGTCCTTCGTTTCCAGAGAAGATTCAACCAAAGTAGTGAATGAGTCTCCTTCTATGAAGCATCCTTAAAATTTGTGGTGCTTTAACTAAGGAAAAAAAATTTTGTGGAAGAGTGTGCGTCCTGCATCCAAACACAAAGGAGGCAAAATGACTGGCTCACCCCCCTCCATGAAAAGCAATAATGATCGCCTTGATGATGCCTTCGTGCATGCTCCCATTGGCCCCCCATATACACAGGAGCCAAGTTCTCCCCACAGAGAATTCTTCCCCTTTTAATTAAATAAACAAAATTGCTGCATCACCTTCATATATTATAGCTATTGTACAATCTTGGAGTCAAGGATTACATTACTTAAGAATCGGTAATAAATAGAAGGGAAAAAGTTCTCTGTTCGGGAGTGTGGCCTACGCCAACACTCCCATGAGTCCATCTCTTTCTTCCCAATGTGAAAAGACACTTTTAACCCCCTATTTTAAGGAGGAGAGAGATAGACACATGGGAATGCTGGCGTAGACCACACTCCCATACAAAAAACTGTTTCCCTAAATAGAAATAATATCAATGGAAGATGGTATGACACTATTGACTCTTTTAAGTCTATTTTGAATACCCATAATCCTTACACCAAAAAAGGAAAAATACCTATAATCCATTAATGCGAATACCAAAAAAAAAAAAGGTCTCATACACATCAAGGCTATCACAAGGTGTCATTAAATCTAAACTTTTCCTTACACTGGTTCAGAAAGAAAAAAAACTGTTGCCTTCGGATTCCATACACCCTTTTAGAAAGAAAAGCTGTGGACTTTGGGGATGTTTAAACCGTACAGTAGATCCCACTGTGATGCACATGCTCCCGTATTAGAGACAAAGTAGAGTTAGATATTCCATTAATTAATCTTACTCACAAGTCACAAGTGTGCTGTGGGGTTACCATCCCACTACACTAACAATATATATATATATATTTGCTTCTTGAAAAATGAAAATGAAATAAAGTTACAAAATCATCATCTTCATACGCGTCTACAACTCTATTTTAATTCACCATGCGTATTAGGTTAAAAGGAGGGATTATTGACTGACTAGTAGTCAAGATGACTCTGGGATTTTAGCTATATTCAATTATGATTGCAAGTTATGATACATTTTAGTTCCCAAAAAGACATTAATTATATAAAGTGGCATTAACCCTATTCATCCCCCTATAATTATTATTCCAGTGCCAGATCCTAGTCCTCCTATCATTATAAAGCAATTGCCAAATTCTCAAAAGCCCATACCATTCTACAGTCCCTTTACCCCCAAACCCTAAAATATTTTTTTATTTAAAAAAAATAAAAATTCATACCCCATAAAAAGGTGGGGACAACCCCATGAGGGTCTCATAGACTTCCTGCAAAAGCAAACAAATGGAATACAGTCTGTGACTCAAAGTGTTAGCTATTCTCTCCACTACTCTCTACTACTATTTCATTTCGTTCCCTCACCATCACCCACTATAAGTACACACTTCTCCAAACACTCCCTCACCACACTTCTCCTCTCTCTCTCTCTCGCTTCCCCCCCCCAAGTCCCCAAGCCATGAGGACAACACCACCACTCCCTCTGCTAGTCCTCTCCCTATCACTCTTAGCCCTTCGCTGCCTCTGCCCTTCTCAAGGATCCACCCTCAGTTGTGGCTCCTCCAACAATGAAGGCTCCACTCTTGAAGTCATGCATGTCTACAGCCCTTGCTCACCTTTCCGCCCCAAGAAAGCCCTCTCTTGGGAACAATCTATCCTTGACTTGGCTGCAAAAGACGATGCCCGTCTTCTCTATCTATCTAGCCTCGTCGCTCGTAGATCAATTGTTCCGATTGCCTCCGGCCGGCAGGTTATCCAGAGCCCAACCTACATTGTCCGGGTCAGATTTGGCACACCGGCCCAGCCCATGTTTATGGCCTTGGATACCAGCAGTGATGTTGCTTGGATCCCCTGCACCGGCTGTGTAGGATGCTCTTCCGTCGTCTTCAATCCCACCAAGTCAACAACTTATAAGCCAGTCGGGTGCTCCGCCCCGCAATGCACGCAGGTCCCAAACCCGACTTGCGATGGTGCCGCCTGCTCATTCAATCTAACCTACGGCTCCTCCACCGTCGCCGCCACCATATCACAAGACAGGCTAGTCCTTGCCACCGATCCTATCCCCAACTACGCCTTCGGTTGCATTAAAGCAGCTACCGGAAACTCGGTACCCCCTCAGGGCTTACTCGGACTTGGTCGGGGCCCCATGTCACTTCTCTCCCAATCCCAGTCCCTCTACCAGTCAACCTTCTCCTACTGCTTGCCCGACTTCCGGTCCGCTAATTTCTCCGGTTCACTCCGGCTCGGACCAGTAGCTCAACCAATACGAATCAAATTCACCCCACTCCTCACTAACCCAAGAAGGTCCTCCCTCTACTATGTCAACATGAACGGAATCAGCGTCGGTCGCCGGCTAGTCAACATCCCGCCGAGCGCACTAGCTTTCAATCCAACAACCGGTGCCGGAACCATATTCGACTCGGGCACGGTCTTCACTCGGTTGGTCCAACCAGCCTACATTGCCGTAAGAGACGAGTTCCGGCGGAGGATCAAGGCCGGACCGGTGTCATCGTTGGGTGGGTTCGATACCTGTTATATGCAGACGGTGGTGTCGCCGACCATAACGCTGCATTTTACGGGGATGAACGTGACTTTGCCGCAGGAGAACTTTTTGATACATAGTACGGCAGGGAGTATAACATGCTTGGCCATGGCAGCTTCGCCGGATAATGTGAATTCGGTGCTGAATGTGATAGCGAACATGCAGCAGCAGAATCACAGGTTGCTTTACGATGTGCCAAACTCGAGGTTGGGTGTGGCACGTGAACCCTGTACTCATTAATTGAAACTTTGAAAGAGACACATAGAGGGAGAGAGAGAGAGAGACTGTGAAGCTTGTGAGCATTTGTTGTTGTTTGTGTGGTTTTGAGGATGTTTTGTCGGTGGGAATGGAAGATTATAAGGGGTGTGTGGTTTTGTTGTAGTTTTTGTCATTTCTTGCACTGCGTTTGTTTATTTGGATTGATTGGCATCTCTCCCAGAGTCCCATTCATTGGATGCTTTTGGGTAATTGACCTTTAAAAAGGGGTGGAAGGATTCAAGAATGGACTGGAAGATTAGCTTAAGATTGAATTAGGACATCAACTTATTAAAAGTGTTATACTAGAACCTTTTTCACTAAAAATGGATTTGGGTATCTTCTCCATATATTTTGTCAATTTCAATGTGATATGAATTTATTTCAAGTGATCTAGCCTATACATTTTACCTCCTCCCCCCAAAGAAAAAGGATTTCAGTATCCTTTAGAATTAGGAGTATAAGTTCCATAACCCAAGAGAATGGATCATCTGCATGTATCAACAGGTGAACGTACATGTGCGAGCCAACAACCGCCTATCTTATTTTTGGCCAACAAGAGGAGAAGGGATTTCTATAAAAACAAAATTAAAATATGATTGACTCTCACTTGTACGTTCATCTATTGATATGTGCAAAGGGGAGGAACCGAACTCATAACGCAAGCCCCCTCCCCCACCAAAAAGAAAATGAATAGTATTGATTTATTATTATTATTTTGGTGCTAAGCCCCACACAGGCCACACAATGACACACTTAGGGTGGGGACAAAAAGGCAAGGCGCATGGGTCACACTTGTTATTATATTACTATTATTTCAAGAAGGATGGGGATGTGAGAATCCAGCTCTTGAGATCCAATTGTCTATCCGCATATATGCCACTGAAGTAGAAGCTAATCTAGGGTACATTCAATATTTTAATTGCGTTTGTGTTTGATGTTTAATTACTTCGGATCCTATCATTGAGATATGGTGCAGCATATTACTTATTTTAGTATAAATCAGAGTATAAGGGCAAATACAATGTAATAAAAAATTTCATGTAACTCGGTCATGGAGATTTAAATTGACTTGTATTATGCTGGCTATGGGGTTCGAACCCATGCGCACTTATGTGCAGAAGATCTTAAGTCTTCGCCCTTAACCTCTCGGGCAAACCAGCTCGTATAATGTTGTTTTGACCCCATAAATATGTTTAGATAGATTTGAAAGGCATAAATCATAGCCGCACACCGTATTAGATAGGGTTGAAATTTTGTGGTCTAGCAAACACAAGATCATCCACTCACATGCCAAGTTTCAACCTAAGATTGAGTTTGCCAAGTTGTTGAAAAAGCATTAAAAATTCAGGACTACCAAAGAGGGAGGGCACACAGACCACCAAGAAAATGCGTAAGAGCATACATCATTACATGGAGGCTAAATGATTGAATGTGAATCTAAAATTTGACATATGACCAATTCTAACAATTTCCTAAATATTCATATAATTAGATCATTTATACTTTTTATCGTCTTACATAATAAAAAAATTAGTGCATAATCTCGAGATTCCATTTATATCTATTATTAGAAATATTTTACAATAAAGTATGGGGAAAGTTTTCATACATGGCTGAGTAAGTCGTGTATGTGATTGGTTGGAGTTTCAAGACATTAATTAATGGGTGGGGGTTTATGACTTTTCAACTCTTTATCAGAGGGGACACGACCGTGTGTGAAAACTTTCCCCATAAAATATTAAAGAGAAGTGTTTCTATGCGTCATAGTGCAAACCCTTTCTCTCATATAACCCACCAAGTAACAGCATTCTTCACTTGTTTTCCAACGGTCTTTGTTATTCACTAACAAATAGACCCAACTTGTTCAAATAATTTTTTGTAACATTATAGAAACATATGGTGTATTACACATTTTTCGTGGTTTTTCAATACTTAAAAATCATTTGGCCATAAATGTTTTTGATCCACTTATCTTCTAAATTTTGATCCCATAGAAGAGTCATTTAGGCCCAAAATTGACATCTGCGCAAAGGAGAGCCACTCTGCCTCCCAGTGCAACTTTGGGCCCCAACCGACCTTTCATGTGGCTAAAATATGCCCTTGGCCACGCAGAATCCACATTCCGCTATTATGGGAGAGGGATAGGCACACGCACACTGTCCGTGTGCGGTAATCTAGCGAGCAATACCAATGGAGAGAGGGATATGGGTAGTCATTTCAACGAGAGAAAGAATGGGTGCTAGCTTATGGTACTCCGGTGGTGTCCCCAACCTTTAGGTTTGGCTGATAATTTGTTATGAAAACATTTTAAATTCATCTTTGGGCCTTCTTTTGCATCTGAGCCAGCAAGGCCCACCTTACCGGAGTTATAAATCTGATGGAGAGAATCTCTTCAACAATGGGATCTAACCCTACGATTCGAGTGTGAATAAGTATTTCAACCTCATACAATAGTAGGTGGAGTTAATGATAGACCCACATCATATCATACGGGTGAAGGAAAACTTAATCCAAGTCTGAATATCATAACCCATGTGCCTTTTAGGATTAAGTTTCCCTCCACCCATAGAGGACAATTCACCCATCATCCTAGGGTTCACAAACCTCTCCTAGGATTTTAGTATGTTTTAAAATACCTTCTCAATATCCTTTCCCCTACTCTCCCGCTCTCTCCCGCCTTCCAGTGAATGAGATCCCATTCACCGTGGATGGAGGGAAACTCGATCCCCTACCAATTATGATGGATGCAAAACAGGTTGGATTTGGGCTTACATCTCCAGTGACCCATACCACCATGCTCAGGCCCGTGGAAGTTTAATCCCACATCGGAAGAATGGAAAGGTAGCACAAAAGGGGTGGCATATAAAATGAACACAAAGAAGGCAAAATAAGCATACCTTTCTCGGCCTTTTGGCTAAGATCAAGTGTAGTATCTGTTCTTATCAGTTTAATATCTGATACGTGGGCCATCGGCTCACATGATATTAACTTAATTTTTCTTTGGGGGAGAGCCCAACACGGTAGCTTGCTACCGGGGTTCTCATGCGTCGCCCATGCGTTGCACTACTGCACGGGCCTGGCGCCCCCCGACCAAATCTATTTGTAAAATAATTCATCTAGTTAGTTTAATCCTCGACTTGATTCGTAGGATGTTAAAGATTTCACATAGGCAATTGGATGTAAGCTTTGTCGGGGTGTAGTTTTATATTCGATTTAAGATATATAATGTAGAAATCAAAATCAGGCCAAAAATAAGAACATATTATTAAAATCAAATTGATTAGGTTTTAGGTCTTATCACCCACAATTATATTTCACCAATAAATAATATAGAATTGAAGCCCAAGTGTCTGATGAGATGGTGTGGGCCTATTCAACTCTTCTGTATTGGCAAGCCTTCCTATGTTTTCAAATGAAAAATCAGCTAAAATTTGTTTCCATCCTCTAAGTAGCTGATCTTTCAATGATCTTCAAAAACACCTTTCTAACTCAATTTATGGCATTTTCACCACCTCACAAGATGAAATGTATCTGATACAAGGTCCAAGTGAGCCGAACCGGCATCGGAATTGTCCTCAGACGATTTTGATATGGATTCAACCGGAATCGATTAGAATCGGGCCTATATATTACCAAGATTTACAGTTTGGTGAATGTATTAAGTAGAATCTTTTTCTTTATGGGTGGTGTATGATGGGTTTTGAAGAAGATGATGATCTTGTGGTGAGAGAGGGTCTCATCTTGACAATCTGTTCTTCATCCACACCCATTCTCTTTGCAGAATGCACTGCTTCAAAGAAACGATTGACAGCATCTTCAACATATTGTTTACCCTCTTTGACAGTCATTTGCTTCCCAATCTTTTTAGGGTAAGTGGTTAAGAGGTGATCTCCTTTCAGCACAGCCGCAAGATGGATTAGTTCCTTTTGGAATTCACTCAGCTTTGCATCTTCTTTGGCTTCACCCTTCCTTAGCTTCACTGGAGTTGGCAATTCCACTGTTGCACCAATTAATATTAGTGGTATTATAATATCGATACACAAACTAAAATAATGTAAATTAAGACTATGTTCGGACCAAAATTCGGAATCTGGATTCGGATGGGATCAGAATCAGCCTGAAAAGATTAGAAATCGGGCATAATCTGCACTAATTGTAGATTCCGTACATGGATCGGTCGATTCGAATCAGCTGGAATCGGGTTCAGCTTTCGAAATTATCAGCCTTTGGTTTTGATCACGATCCTTGTTTAGAATGTTAAATCTAGATAAATATGGTAGGATAGTCCAATCTATAATTAGATCATTAGAAGCATCTGGTCATATCGTCAATGATATCGTCAATGATCATAACCGTTGATCTAGGGAAGTTTATGTTGTTCTGCGGAACCTACAAACGATCGCAATAATGGAAGAACACACACACAAACAAAACGATTTACGTGGTTCAGCCAATGTACCTACATCTACGGGGATGATGTTTTTTTTCTTTGATCGATGAAGTAAAAAGGAATACAGAGTGTTTTTGGCTCAGGCCTCTGTTACAATCCTTAACCCTAAATACCTCAAGCAACTACGAAAACATGACAACAATAACAGAGACGAAGTTACACAAAGCAGTGCCGCAACGGAGGCTCCAAAAAATAGTCCAATCATCAGAAGGCAAGACACCACGCCTCAATAGTTTAGCGTTTATCATGCTTTAAAATGTTAAATGAACAACCGTGATCCAACTCAAATATTTAAGAACAAAAACTCAATCATGATAGTTGAATCATATCATTCTAATTGGTATCTTTCAAGAGATATAGAAACTTAAGGTCATTTGGTTATGTACTTATATGGGTTGTTCTGGTATCTAGGCTAGGGCACCCCAAACATCAAGTTTCAAATATGAGGTAAACGTACCCCTTTGGCAAACGACGGTGTCTGGACCTTCGGCCATATTAGTCCCTAGTCACGCACATAGGCCCATCAACGGAACATATCCAATCACAATTGAGTAAAATAGGGATTTAACATAATCCAATCACAGTCCATGAAAACTATGAAAGTTGAAGATATTACCAATTAGGAATAGAAGAAGAGAATATCAAACCTGGACAATCAGTTCTAGGCTCGGCCCTGCCCTGAAGTATTCCTTCAAATGTGCCAGCCCATTCATCCCTCCTCGTCAAGAATGGTGAAGAGAGGTTGAAGAGCTTCTTCACAGTCGCAGGTATGGATGAATGCTCGAACTCTGATGTGGGGAAGGGTGACCCATTGGGCCCATGAACCACTGCATTATCATCAAACCAAAATCCCTAAATTAATTTTCCAATTAAACCCAAATAAGGAAAAAGAAAACTGGGTGTGAGAGAGAAAGAGAGGGAGGGTGAGATTTGTGTGACTTACCAGTACCCTTGTTGATCCAAGGGGAGACGACAATGGTTGGAACCCTAACACCCAACCGGTCAAACCCAAAGAAGAACGGTTCAGGCCCAACCACAGCATCCGGACTCGGGACACCACTCACCGGCGTAGCCACATGATCATAGAACCCACCATGCTCATCATACGTTATCACAAGCATTGTCTCATTCCACTGTGGGCCCGTCCTCAAAGCCTCATAAACTTCCTTCACCAACATCTGCCCATCATACACATCATGCGACGGATGATCATCGTTCGCCGGCCACAGTATCGTATCAAAGTACCGCTGTTCCACCACAACATAATTCGGCAATCTCCCCTCCTTCGCATCTCTCTTAAAGAACAGATCGTACGGTCGAAACTTCATCGCGTACTTCAGCTTCCTCAGATTCCGATAAAACAACGTCGTCGGAAGGTTTTGATAGTAAATCCCGAAACTGAACCCGGCCTGGTCCAGGTTCTCGAAGATGGTTCTTTGTGGGTAACCCAGAGAGAGAAGAAATCCGTCGTTGCTGGTGGCGCCGTGAGAGGTTGCAGAGTGCACATAGAGCCTGTTCGGTTGGGTTGACGCAGGTACCGCAGCGAACCACCGGTCGAAGACGGCGAATTCTGAGGCGAGGGCTTTGTAGACAGGGACCCGTTCAGGTTGGAAACCGGACATGACGGTTTGGGTCATGTTGAGAGAACCGGTCATGGCGAATGCTTGTTGGGCGAAACCGTTCATGGATGGAAGAGTAGTGGTAGTGGTGATGTTTGTGGCGTTTGAGCCGAAGATCTGTTCGAGAATAGCTTGGAAGGAGTGACCGGGATCTGGGTCGATGAAATGGGATTGATCGTTGAAGAAAATGAGATTGGAGTTTGGATCGGCGGTGGAGAGAGGGTTTGATTCTGTGCCGTTGACACCGTTGATTTCAGGGTTTGTCTGTTTCATCCATCCGAGCATGTGGTCGAAGGAACGGTTCTCCATTACTAAAACCACTACTGTCTTGATGGGACCTGCAAAGGAGGAAGAATTACAGAGGAGGAGGAGGAGGAGGAGGAGATGGAGAAGGGGTATGGAAGGGGTTACAGAAATCTTTGTCGCCATTGTTATTGCAGAGCAGAGAGTGAGAAATAGAGATGAAGTGTGAAGAGGGCCGAAAATGATCGACTATACTTTCCAAAGCTGAACCCGTGAGATGTTTTCATCGTTGTGCAGTTGTCTTTTACGGGAAAATCTGACGGGTGGGATCTGGATTGGCTAGAGATAAAAGGCAACTTTTATTCCGCTTATGACCCTAGATTTTGTATTTTCATAAGTTGGTATCCTCACTCGCTCTCTGTATGTTAGATTCATAGTTTTGTTTTTTTATTTTTGTAAATAGATCCATAGATTTTTTATTTTTTTTTCCGTAAACAATAGATTCATAGATGGGCAGTAAAAAAGCGGTTCCATTTCAAGCTAGAGGAGTAACGAGAATGGGGACATGATTGTCAATATACAAAATATCGTGGTGGCAAGTGGCAACGGAAAGAAAAATAAGTTTTGAATTTATTTAGTGGGAATAATTAATATTTATTTTATTTTCAAATCAAAGGAATTTAATTTCAAAATAAAATAAAATTTAGGGGGACAGCTCTTGCGTGCGTGTGAGGGCCAATGGAAGAGTGCACAAGGGCATCAAGTGGGACATCATTGACACATTTCATGGACAGGGTGGTCATTTTACTCCCATGTGTCTGGGTCTAGGGCATAGATTCCCATACAGTTATTTTTCCCTAAATTTATTAGCTAAAAGAAAAATGTTCTTAAATTAGTTTCACCATCATGTGACTATCCTTATGGTTTTAATTCATGGTATCAAAATGGATACGGGCCAATTCCGAAATTGATGTCATATCTGATACATATCAGGCAGTTTTGCCGTCAAAGATAATAATACTGTACAATTTTTACTTTTCCCTCCATTTGTATCGTATAACCGATTTGGTATTGACCAATTATCGATATCAATGTCAACCAATCCAATAACCATACCTAAAACCATGAGAGTAATGCAAAGATTACAAAAATTTTCACTATAATATTGATTTGATAACACTTACCTTCCTTTTTGCTTCCCATGCAATTAGGGAACTCTTATAGAAATGTCAAATTGGCAAAATACCAACCCGTCAAAGTAACTAACCAGCTTGTACAGAGTTTCTAAGGCAGCGTTTGGCATGCATTTTCGGTTGATTTCGCACTCTTAGATGACAAAAATAGTTATTTTTATCGTCCGAAAATATGAAATGGAACAAGAATGCATAGCAAACACAACTTAAGTAAGTAAATAAGAATTTCATTTGAGAGAAACCAATTTTATCTAACAATTTGTGAAACTCAATTAAGAGTCTTTAACATGTCTAAAAGTCCAATAATAATTGTAAGGGGAAACCCCGTAGTAAGTGCATGGTTTGGGCAAGTTTCTGAGGCCTCTTGTTTTTTGATGTCCAGAAGCTCGCTTTTGGACAAAAAAGGGAGGGGACCAATTAGAGGCACTAGGAATCTGGGATATTGTATTCAAGAACCGAATTTATTTGGTACATCTTCTTCTAGAGAACATATTCCAGTTTTATTACATGGAATCCAACCATTGTACAGATTGGTTTGTACCGTAAACAGTTGGAGAAAATGTTGAAAAAATGAACATCTCTCTATTGGGGATTGATCTCAATTTTATCCTTATTTTTCATTAAAAATTAAGTTTTTTTTTATGATGATTTTAGCCTTGATCCAAAACCGATGCCTGCTTTAGGATCAACCAAGTAACGATGTCGACCTTGATCGATATCGATCCGATCCAGTCGATCTGATACCAATACCTCAATCCATGCCCTCCATAGATAAATTTTGGACTTTTTGGCATCCTATACTTATCGTGGGCGATGGAAAGACCATGTTGAAAACCCTTAGATTCTTTTACCTTGCAGCACAAACTCTTCAATATAAAGAAATATCAAAGAGGATAAATATCCCCAAGAAAAGGAAAAATTTCTTAGATCTACGAGATTAAAAAAATAATTACAAGATAAATATATTTAAAATTTATTTTACATTCACAAATATAGATTATGAAAAGATTTATCTAATCCTCAAATTAGTTAGTACCCGTCCCCCAACAAGAAATAAAATTAAATTTTATAAAATACCCTTTAACATCACTTTTTTCCATAATTTAAACTTAAAGATAAGAGTTATTAACATAACTGATAAACTCAAAAGAGCATTTTTTTGTCCATAATTTAAGCCTATAGGCATAAAGCTTATTAACTTAACCGATAAACTCATATGGGAATTGTGCAAGTTTAATTCTATTTCTTGTTGTGTTTAAATTATGAAAACAAAAAACGATCATTAAATTCACAAAATTAAATCTGTATTTGATGGATTTGGGTCCTCTGTGGCTGGGGTTGAGCAGCCATTGTGTTGCCCTCAACTCACAATCCGCCACATGGATTTGATGCAAATCCAATGGTTGGTAGACAATGTCCGGCCTGACATTTTTTGAATTTTAAAAGGTAATTTTGAATTTTAAACTCATCTACCAACCATTAGATTGACATCAAATCCACACGTTGGCCTATGAGTTGAGCGCAACAGGCCACAGAGGATCAAAATCCGTGTTTTGTAATGCATTTGGAGGTGATAAAAACAATTCAGAATGCATTTTCCATGTAGAATGAGTTCCAAAAATGCATATTGAATGCAGTCTAAAAGAACGAGAAATATAGAAAACAATGTTTTTCTCTCTATGGTCGTTCCTGCCGTCCTTTGGATGGTCCGTGGGGGTTTCCTCAGGTTTCTAGCATTATGTCAAACCCTATTTCCTTTCCTCTTAAGTACATCTACCGATATGTTGGGATTCTACGCGAGAGCCCCTTTCCAGAGGCTCCCACTACTCCGAGATCTGGGGAGGATCATATTGTAGACAGCCTTGCCCCTTCTTTCATCGTGACCACTTGATCACAATGGAACAACCTTTACCATTGCCCCAAAGCCCACCCTTTAGATGCATTACCTCAATGGGTTTTGGAAAAAATGCTTCAGCTTCTCCTTAACCTTGGGCTTTTTCAAAAGAGAGCACCCACTGTGGGATGAAAGGGGTATCTAATCAGGTACCTGAGATACAAAAGGATTCACTTATATATATATATATATAGGGAGAATGTTCTCTGGGCCGCAACGGCTGCACCCAAGCATATGGGGCTGCCACTCAGAGGGGCAGGGTGGTAATTACGACCACCCCCATGTGCCTGGGCACAGCCTGTGCTACGGCACAGAGAACAGCACCCCATATATATATATGGGAAAAAGACCTCTGTCCAATAATGTAGCCTACGCCTGCACTCCCATGAGTCTATCTCTCTCCTCCCCATGTGAAAAGACATCTTTGCCATCTTGTTTTAAAGAGGAGAGAGATAGACTCATGAGAGTGCTGGTGTAGGCCACACTCCCGTACAGAAAACTGCTTCCCTCAATATATATATATATATATATTTGATCAACAGATTCACTTATACAAAAGGGGGAAAAATTAAAGATGGCACACTGAATATTACAAACTAGATTATATAAGATGTTATTGCAAGTTCCAAATCCATCCAAATCAACCGACATAAAAGACTGCTTCGAGTACCATCGAGTTATTGTACTAAGAGAAATTCGGAATCTTATATTATGGTTCATTAGGTATTTATCATGCAACGTCTCATTGGGACCTTTCTCCATAGCCCAACACCTCCCAAGCAACCACAAGCACTGATGCTCCTCTGAAGGCAGGCAGCAGCTGCAAACCTATGCGGTATCCCCACCTAGTAGGCTACTAGGGCTGCTGACAGTGATGATGAGAATGACAACCGAACATTGCTCCAACAGCAAGACCAGTTCCACAGTCTAGTAGAATAGCATGGAATCCTCTTCACTTCACCAAATTTCTTGAAACAAGTGCTGCTAAACCCATCCAAGATGTTGATGAACGCTATAAATTTCCAGCCCATCGACAAGGCATTTACTTAAAAGAATTTCCAATCAATTTATTATCCGTTCACCATTTGGGTTCCTTCAGTTTGGGAAGCATGACACATGCTGCAAACAAAATAAGAGAATTCTCAGTCTACCTCAATGAATAAGGTGCCCCTTGGTACCTGCTCAAAAATAAAAAAATTCGACTTGAAAGTACACCGGATTCAATTTGGAAGCATGACATATTCTGAAACAATTGGCAGAGGTGCTTCAAATTTTATTCAATTTGGGATAACAATGACCTAAAAAAACCTGACATTTTCACGTACACAAGTAATAAGCACAGTGACTCACCTAAATCAGAAGCAAGTGCCTGCAGCACTCCAAAACCATCCATGCTCCAACAGAAATTTAGCAACATTGAAAAGGTGGCTGGAAAGGTGGAGGCTGAGATCACTAGCACCAGGCCACGGAAAGATCACCATAACAGATTCTTGATAACCTCACAAACACAGAAAAATTCAAATCAGCAAAGATTATCAGTGCTACAAAGTTAATTCCGCCCCCCACCCCTCCCTCCCCCTCCCCGTCCCCCTCCCCGTCCCCGTCCCCGTCCCCCTCCCCCCTTTCTACATGAATCTGATTATCAATACAAAATGTGGGGTATGTGTGGAATAATTATCACCTCCAATTCCTCACATAGGAGCGGAAATGACCACCCTATCCCACCTTGGACAGTGTTTGGGCAGGGGGTAGGATGGTCATTTCCACTCCACTATGAAGAATTGGAGGAATTGGAGTGGGCAGCAAATTGGAGGGGATAACAATTCGAATGTATGGAGGCGTAGGTGTCAGCTGATTGCAAGGCTCGAGCCCAGTATCAACATATACAATACCTAACTTAAAAAACATGAGAAAGAATCAACCATGAATCTAAAGAAAGGTTGCAGGAGAAAGCAGTTTCTTACCATCTATGCTCTGATAAGGACCTCACACAAAGAAACGACCAGACCAGAGAGATTGTCCCTGATATTGCTCAGGCTGCGGAGTAAATTGCTGATTCCCATTCTGGAGCTGCAGCTGATGCTGCTGTCCCTGGTATAGTTTCAGTTGCTCCTGAAGCTGGTACTCCTGCCAGGTTTTCTGATTTTCCACTTGTACCTGCACATTAGCTTGTTTTCCAGGAAAAGGAAAGCTGATTGTCCCTGTCAAGCCACTGCTGTTCATGAGATGTGGGGTCAAATTTGTCATGTGATTTATGGAGTTCTGTGTAATGCCTTTGGTCGACGATGGAAACTGATATCCATCCAGCCAGCTATAATCATCCATTAGTGAATTCTCATTCTTCAAATCTGAACCCGCCATGGGTTCATCCAAATTCTTGGAAGGAACATGACTAAACCCTGGTGGAGGCCCAAAATGCCTAACCGGTCGACTCACGGGGTTCTTTCTTGAATTCGGTGGAAAGGCTGAGAATGGCTTCACCATAAGACTATCAACAGTAGCTCCTGATGACATAATCGAATCAAATTTGGATGGTATTTCAGTTTCTGTGGCTTTTGTCTGACCAGACAATACACTTCCATTGGTTGTATTCACAGGAGGAAGGGTGAGTGAAGGCGCATGAGACTGTACAACACTGAAGCCACCCTGCAAATCGAGTTTTGGCTCTGGCACATTGCCAGCAAAGCTGATATTCTCAATCCCATTAGCAAGAGAATCCTCTGGTTCCACAAGCCACTTTGAAGCACTTGCATTAATTGGTTGCATTTGTTGCGGGACAATATTAGCAAAAGAAGCAGGTGGTCGAGAACTGAAATCCAAAGCACCATGCAATGAAAGATTATTGAGAGGAGCTGAAACAGAACCCATATAACCGTTCCATTCACCTTTAGGAACATTTTCAGTAGGCTGAAGGATCTCATAGGAGGGCCACTTCGGAGCATCCATGCCAGCAGGCTTCTCAGCAACAGTTGGCTTAAATACTATCACTTCATCCTCCTCTTCTACTTCCACATACTGTGCTTTTGGTTGCACAATACCCAAATTCAATTTTTTATCTGGTGTCAAACCATTTGACATGGTTAAATCCGAAGTAGCAAGCATGAAATCTTCAGACATTTGAGGCTCACAACCAATAGCAAATTTCTTCAGCTTCTGATCAAAATATATTCCTTGCTGATCAATCCGTACTACATTTGCAAGGGCTCTTCCTGCAGCTATAATCCTTTGCACACGAGCTTTTTTCTCCTTATTCCCATCATCACCGGCAATGGAATGCTTTCTCGAGAAATCCAATATCAGCTGCGCTGGAAGAATAGGCAAGAACCCCCTCAACTCAAAATCTTCCCACAATGCAAGTCTGTTCGCAGTTTCCCCTTCCTCATACCGGCCAATATTGAAAAAGCAGGTCTCATCTTTGTCATCATCAACAGAGACTAAACTGTTCAACATGAGCTTGTTCAGAAAGGATATGCACTCGTTCCAAAAGAATGATCTAGCAGCAGCTTGTTTTTCCTCAACTTCACTGCCAACTGCAATATCTGGTCGACAAGCTAACCATTCCACAAAAACCAAAATACCAGGCAGGAGATAACTTGACGAGGGATCATGCAACTGTATGCATCTTTTGAGGATGTGTCCCATAAACTCAAATGCAGCAGTAAATGCATTCTGAAGTAGAACTGAACGCTGTAATATCTCAGCATAAGATTGGCCTTCAGCGCCCCTATTCACATTATGTACCGTGAATATAAGAATTGCTACAAACCTAACAACAAGAAGCCCGTTCTCAGCTGCATCTGAACCAAAATTAAGCTCCTCTTCTGGCCCAGAACAAAGAAGTTCATCTAGATCACTGGTAACTGAAGAGAAGACTTCTGCAAAGGTCTCCAAGCTGAATAGATACAAGAATAAAAAAACAAAAGAAAGTGTTACTTGAACATCAGAAGACATAGATAGCTAGAAAGCCAAATCATTATAACATGTAATTAGAAACAAAATTTTCATGTTTTGAGATTGGAGACCTAGTCCGTGTGAAAAGAACGCCATTTAGCCGGACAAATTGAATGCAGAATGCTTTAAAAATCTCAGGTATAGTTATCTCCTTGTTTGAAGTGACTTGAGTTTTGGTATCCTTTGATAAAACCTTTGCTTCCCCTTTTCCTCTTCCTTTCCCAGTCATTCGCACAGGAACTGCCTTAACAGAAGCCTTCGTGTCCCTAGGTAGCTGTGAGTAGGTCTGACGGTTCTGCAACAGAGACAATGTACGTTAAAGACAAAATATATTGGGCCAGCAACCAAATGTATCCACAGTTGTCAGTAAAAAAATCCATCGGAAATACATGCATAAAGCAATAACACAGCTCAATCTTTCACTTCATCTATCACCTCCACCAACTCCTAAGATCAAAATGGTCGACAAGCTCAGCAGTCCATTACAACAGTTATACACCTGTGCTTTTCCATGTCCTTCTCATTCTGGAAGCCATAATGGAAAAGACTTTCTCGGTGTTTGTCTACAATCTCCATTTGTTCACTTTACAACACAGTCTACCATTCTCCAATTCCCCACTACATAACCTTCCCCATTAAAGTCACTTAGGCTTCTTCCCAATCTCTCAATCAGAAACCTAAACTGATTTTCGCATTTTCAAAAAAGTTATACATCACTAACACATTCAGAAATTGGCGTGGCAGATTTAGACAAACCATCTGATGTGTCAAATTTAGGATTCGTAGAATCATTAGTGTCCCCAGGTCTACAGCAACACTGTATTTCACCAGAGACTGACTCTTCTTCAAATGCTAACTGTTGAAATTCCAATGTTCTACTCAAAGATTCCTCTTATCATACAGGGAGGGGTTATGAACTGAAACTAATCAATTAATTGAGATAATATGGAAAATTAAAAGTGGCATGCCATCTCAGCTTCTACAAGTAAACTTGCAAAGGCTGTCTATATTCCTTAGCTCAAGTAGCAAACTCATTCTCATGCATAGTACCATATGTTGCCACAAACATTAAGTTAGAATAAACAAAAAAAAAAAAAAAACCAAATCAAATAGACATTATGGATAGTGAGAGAGCAGCAGTATTTTATACAAATAACAATTCTTTGATACCGTGTCCGTACATTATACAATGCTCTTATAAACCAAAAAGAAATTGAAGACTACCAACATTTATACATATTTATCACCATAAATGTATCTATCAGTGACAAGCCTATAGCCATCTACAGTTGAATAAGTGGCATACATAGAATCCAGGACAACTTTCACCCACATGATAAACTTCCGAAACTCAACCAAAAAGAGAAGGATAAACAAGGGCACTAAAAACAACACGTACAATAAACACATATTCATACTGATTTTCATGCATAAAGTAATACCTTCTCAAATGCAATAATCAAGTTGTCCCTTGCAGTAGAAAAAGGACTATCCACAGCCAGACTCCTAAAGTATCGGTAAATTGCCACCAAATCATCTCCTGAATAAGAAGCCAGTATGGCAAGCTGAGAGCAGACAAAGGATGTATACCATGCAAAAGATTAGAATCACAACAGAACAGAGAACCGAAAAATACGGGAAAAATGGATATGCGATACAAAATTAGTTCAGAGCTAAGTTCAGCATAATGGAACTAAAAGAGAAAAATACCTGATGATGGGGATTGCCACTTGAAGGCCACAGTGAAGCAGCCTGCATATAGTAACTTGAAGCAGCTGTATAATCACGCGTTTTGGAATCACCCTCTCCATACAATCCTTTGTACCGTGCAAGGTCCCCCAAATATATCAGACAACGGTGACAGGACAACAAGCCTTTCTTCACCTCAGTAGACTTCTTTGCATCTTTTGCAAGAATGGTTTGATTCTCTGGATCATCAGAGAAATAACCCAGAGGCAGCCCATATTTTGCTCTAATCTTCAATATTAGATCATGATAAAATCCAGTTGCTTCTGAAAGAAAGGTTTTAAACTGAGAACGGATTTTAGCAATACGATCAGGACGAGCAGGGCCTTTCCGACCTGGAGAAGTGCTCGACACTGTAGAAGCAAGAGCAGCACTGAAATGTGCTCTCAGCTCCTCAATTCTCCTGTAGTGCAATTGCCATAGTGCATACTCTATATCATGTTGTTCAGAAAAAGCATGATCCTCAAGAATTATGGCTTCATAGTTCTCACGCATCTGTTGCCATGCATTGGGATCTGAGGGGACTCTTGCCCGCACTGACTTACGGCGCTTATTCTCCAACTCAATATTCTGTGTAAATAATAATTTCAATCAATACATAATACCTTTAAACATGAAAGAAACTTTATTGGAAAGATCCTTCACTTCTAATATCAACAAAGAGAAGTGAATATACGGCTCACATGTTCTGACCTCTATTTCAATGCTCACAAAAAAAAAAAAAAAAAAAAAAAAGTGATAGCCCAATACTGTTAAGGTTGAAACGTCATCCAATTTGCACACCTTCATATCTCCAATGTGGAGGAAGGGGAAGTGCTGAAACTTAACAAAATACTTGTCTGATAAAAATAAGTTTTAGCACTCCCGTCTCCGTCCAAGGATACCACAAATATTTGTATAAAGTCCCAGGCGAAAAAAGATGATAAACATCTATCAAAATTTCAATAAGTGTCAAACTTTAATTCAATTCCAAGAATAGAATCAATTAACTTTTAACAGTTCAACTGCCATGTAAATCCTTTGATATGAATAAGAAATTCCTTCCCTAGGGTAAAAGAAAGCAGACAAAAAGGATAAAAAAGTATACAATATCTAACATCTCCTGCTGCCAGCCAACTAACACATCCTCCCCTTACAGAAATGACCCAACTCCAATGTAAACTACCAGGGCAACAACCCTCCATTTCTCAATCATAATAAACACCACAAACTCCGCACCAACAATCTCTCCTCTCAATTCATACTCTTTTAGAACATATCAGTCGTGAAAGCTTCGCCACAAAAATCCCAGAAATCATAACAAACAACCAAATACATATATGCACATTATTAATTAATGAATGTGTTAATATCCAACAGACTTTTTCCTATTATCAGATAGTAACAATGTGATAACAGAAGACTCCCATCATTTCAAGCCAAGATGAAAGAATGGGTGGGGAAAGTATTGGCAATTAGTTTTTTTTTTTTCCAAAGATTGTACACCATCCTTGTGATCCAAGATCTGGCTTACATAGGACAAAACCCACATCCTTGAGCAACCAGAATGAAACAACTTTGTTTCCTATGAAAATGCAATGCATTGTAAAAAAAAAATCAGATTTAAAAAGAGGCAATGTGTTCAACAAAAACAATAGCATACCTTGTTGTAAAGACGTTGGACAAGCTCCTGTGATGGAGCAGCAGACAAGTTATCCATCGGAACAGTCATCATCCATCAAATATGTTCAAGATGCACTCCACTTGCAGGACAACACAACTTCAACACAAGCAAATATTATTAAATCTGCACAAAACCTGAATTCATCACTTAAAAAGGGGAGCAAAAAGTGTGTAATCGATGGCAACACTGAACCAACTACTTCAATTTATTTCCATAATTAAGCAAATACAATTCAATTGTTTCTTACAATTATGAAGATATACCCTCCTCTACCAGCGTGACATATAAATATTACCCTGATCATATAGAGTTAAAAAGCAAGGCAAAACAGGGGAGAACTGCTGAACTGCAAGCATCTGAAATTTTTTAGGCGTTGCACTGAGAAGACAACTGCTGATGACATGGAATATGTTTGGACCACCAGATCATGGTAGTTTGCCAGGAACACAACTAAAAATTGCTTGTCTATGGAACATTTGGTAAATTATAACAGAAGGAAAATGGCAGTAAGATACCTTTCATCCCTTATTGATAAAATAACTACTCTGATTTACAGCTTCAACAAATATTGTCTTCTATTTGATGGAACCAAGCTGGTGTACCTTTCTATTAATTTTGAGTAGTAGCAAGAAAGATGCCGCATAACTTCTGAGACAGCTAACCTCAGCTTCCAATGAACTACACCTAAAAGAAAATGTTTCTTCGACCCAGACACTCCTGAAGGCTCTGATTGTTTAGGCGTAATTTTCACTTTGAACATGTAAAATTTTTCAAAATGTAAAATTTTACGCCGAAAAGGGGAAAAACATTTTATTCCACGCTTTTTTTTTTTGGTAATTGGGAGCTTTACATATATATTTGATAGAAGGGGAGGGGATAAGATACCAGCCAAGAGACTCGAACTCAAGACCTCTTGGTGAGCATGGGCATGAAGCGCACCACGGCTCACCAACTGAGCTAAGCAATTGTTGGTATTCCACGCTTTTTAAATATATCAGGATCAGGAAGTCGATATTCAGATAATGGTTCCCACTGCCACTTCCCCAATCTAAAAAGGTTTTTTTTTTTTTTTTTTTTTTTTTGGGGGGGGGGGAGGGCAAAGGGGATCATTTTAAGGGGTAAGAATTGGCTTTTATTCTAGTAAAAGAGGGGGTGTCTTCAAGGAGGCATCATGGCCTTAATTCGATGGCTCCCATGCTTATTTGGCAAGACTATCGATATGTGAGGACCACGTGGGAGTTGGGATGATTGCGCATGCAATTAATAGGCTGAGTTGGTACTTCAAATTTAGCCTCTTCATGGTACAAAATTGTATGGTACTCTTTTGATGTACCAGACAACTTTATGAGCAGTCTCTTTTCCCCCTCTTGCATGGTTAACATTCAAAACTTGATTCCGAAGGCAGACCCATTTTCCCTTTCACCATTCAACTTTCAGCCACTCAAGATTTTCCTAATACTCAATTGTAACAAATATGCCATAGGAAAGATAATTCCAACTAGCTAGTAGCTACGTTGGATGATACCACAAATATATCTTTTACTAATACTATCCATCATCAGAGTCAAGTGAAATCCATATCGGAAGCAGAACCAAAACCAAGAACTATCAACAATAATACCATATAACTAAATAAAGCCTTAGCCCAACTCAATGGGTCAGCTACATGAATCCTGTTTTGCCTATCAACTCTATAAAAAATAAGACTCCTGAGCAGGTTATTTTTATCAAACCTATTGTATTAAAACAGCAGAATGATTTTTTTATAACAGAAAGCAAGATTGGTTTCATTTAAAGATAATATTCTGGAAAAGGTTCAGATAATGATCATGAGAATAATGGAATTTTCTTTGCCATTGACATGGCTTGATAAAGAAAACAAAGTATCTATCAGCTTTCAAATCCCCAGCAAACGGCCTTGATCAAACCGCGTGAAACCTTCTGACTGGCAGAAACATAATCCAACAGGAGAAATACCCACCAACAACCATCATTTAACAATAAACTCACAAAAATCAACAAAATAATTCAATAAAATGCTAAAAGCAAGACCGCAAACTTACAACACGGTGAAACTAAACAATAAATTTGATAATATGAGGAAATTTTTCTCCTTTTTCAAGCGATCCTATAAAATTTTCCAAGAACCAATTCCCTTTTATGATTATGCACTAAAAACCTCTAAAAGATTTATGTTATCCACCATAAATTTTCCTAAACAAAGAAAAGGAGGAGGGGGGCATACTAGATCAAATTTTACAAAATAAAAAATCTCAAAACACAGCAGATACAAGATCGGATGCGGTGCAGCCTTCAGACGAGAGAGTAGGAGAGGGAGAGAAAAATCTAACCTTTTGAATCAAAGCGAAGGAGATCTCGAACTCCGCTGAACAGGTCGCGATCGAAACCCCTCTTTTGATTATTGATTTTTCAGATACCCAAAGAATTCCCCGTGAGTAGAGAGAGATTGAATTGGGGATTTAGGGAAGGAATCTAGGGTTTCAAGTGTTTTTTTTTTCCATTGAACAAGCTTTTCTTGCGTTAGGTCCAGGCGCCGACGACCCTGACTCCTTATATATATTTACCCCTTTCTTCTCTCTCTGCCTTTTTTTGGTTTTTTTGGTTTTTTCTTTTTTGGGTAGACTTATAGGAGGAGTAGGAATCGGTTCGGGCAGTGAGCCGGACCGATTAACTCGACTATATATATGGATGGCAATGAGAGGGTTCTCTAGTAATTTAACAGGCCGATCAACCTCGTGAAATCCGCTACATTGATGGGTCAATCTACGGTGTCCACATTGTGAGGTGCAAATGCCACATCGAATCGTGATCACCCATCGTTCGCAAAATATCACCGCTGGATTGGAATAAGTAGTTGCGCTGCTACTAATGTCTAGATTTTAATTTGTCGTTGCTACAAGATCCCTACTCCCTACTCCCTATTCGCTGTCGGTCAAATGACCGTAACACACAAGTAGGGGATGGCATGGATCTTCGCAGAGCCTAATAAACACCTTTTCGGGGGAGCGCAGGGGCCACTCACGCTGGCATCTCTGGGTGAAAATTCTGCCTTTCATGGGGGTTGGGGCAGTCATTTTACTCCTACTTTTTTATCACATTTCAAAAAAATAAAAGGGTTCTAGTATTGTATTACGATTGGAAAACCCCTCATGTTCTTGAAAAAGTTCCCCTCTATCTATCGATCATTATCACCTACAATTTTGACACCATCCAATTCCCTACAATCCCTCACATGAGAGGGAAATGACCACTTACCCATTGCCTTGGGAAGCGTGTCCAGGCAATGGGTAAGTGGTCATTTCAGCTCAGGCAGTGGGTAAGTGGTCATTTCAGCTCCCATGTGAGGCATTGTAGGGGAATTGGAAGGTGTCAAAATTGTAAGAGATAAAAATTCCTCTATCTATATACAGTTCACCGTTCATCCTAAGGTTGACAAACTTATCTTAGGATTTTAGTATGTTCCAAAAATACCTTCTCCATGTCTTCTCCTGCTTATAGCCTATCCTACACCTATGATGAATGGATTTTCATTTACCGTGGGTGAAGAGAAACTCAATCGTTTAATAATTAGTCTGGCTTTAAAAACTTTGGCTTGTATTATATTAATAAATTGATAAACATACCATTACCATAGCCCATGAAGTAGCATTTTCATGCTAGGCTAATGCATCGAAAGGATACTATGAAGAACAATGCTACCAACTGTTTATTTTCTTAGCTCTAATAAATTATCATTTTCATAATTTTTTTTAAGGGGAAAAAAAAAAAGATAAAGGGCTCTTGAGCCCGAAAAAAAAACCGCATTGTGTAGATGGAAGAAGTTACTCTGAAAGGTAATGGAAGCGCATACGAAAGCATCATATGGGTTGAATGTTTGCCTTTAATGAGGGTATATAGGGCGGTCATTTCACTCTCATGTGTTTGGGTGCAAGAGCCACACTGCCTTTCAGGCTTACCATAGCCCATGAAGTAAGAGTTCACACTAGGCTAATACATCAAAAGGATACTATGAAGAACGATGCTACTAACACCATTTATTTTCTTAGCTTTAATAAATTATTTTTTCATAAACTTTAAATAAAAAAAATAAGATAAGGGGTTCTTGAGCTCGAAATAAACGCGTGTAGATGGGAGAGGTTTCCTTGAAAGGTAGTGGAAGCACACACGAAAGCATCAACAGGGGCTGAATTTATGCATTTCATGAGGGTAGGGCAATCATTTTCACCCCCCATGTGTTTTGGTATAAGGGCCACACTACCTTTCACGCTTCTTTTTCCCTATATATAGACCTACTTAGATCACTAGACACCAGTGCTCCAAGTAGTTAAGACCAAAACCAGACCAATAAGCTGACCGATTCCAAATTTAAAATTCAGAACCATTAATTAATGGGTGGGACGGTTTCAGATCCTATTCGGTTCCGAGAACTATTATATGTGTGCTCTATGACTCAACAAACATATAGCCAGTTATCATAAAAATTTTCCTTCTTGATAAAATAATATGGGTTTTTCCTTTTTTGATGTTTTTCTTCTCACGGAATAGAGTTACAGCCATATACTTATGGTTGTGCCATCTTAGATGAGTGTGTTTCAAGTATTAGACACAATAATGCATTATAATTTTGCACCAGAAAAACAGAATAATTTCATGCTGAATTATCATTACAAGTTAAATTTGTCAAATCCTTTTGGGTTTTCTAACCACTCCCCCACTCAAAGAAGAAAAAAAAGTCAAGTTTTTCAATGGTCATAGGATCATAAAATGATCAAGTGCCGTTGATCAAGAGTGGCTCTCATGACACTTAAGCGGGCCCGTGCACTCTTGATGGCCCCACAATGTTGTAGCAAAGATCATGCCCATGGTCACAGACAATTATGAGTCAGATAAAGCCCATTTTATAAGCATATAAAAAGAAAAATGGGCTGAGCCTGGTTCAGCCCATCTACCCACTTAAGCAAGTGGGAGGATCCCAGCATCTGGAAGGCAATAAATGCCTTCTTAGTTCTTCCTCTTTCATTTATGAAAAAGAAATTCCATACATCCACAAACCAGAGAAAGAAAGCAACACAGAAAAAAGAACTCAAACACCACCTTGCCAGGTCCTTTGGCTATCTTCGGAAGTCAACAAAAAGAAGAAAAAAAATAAAATTTGAAATTAATGAGAAAAAAAACAAATAAATCTATTAGTACCTCATCACAAATTTTGTCTTATTATATTATTATGTTATTTTATTTTCTTGGCTTCCAAACATAGTTTAGTGAAAAAAATCTTCTTCATAGCTGACTACGCACTGAGCCCGAACTTCTCTCGCCTTCTTGGTAAGCGAACTTCTCACGCTCAGTGAGGTAAAAAAATCCGAGTATACGTGTACACATTATAATTATTTTAATCATTAATTCTATTGCCATGAGAGCAAAATCCAGAGAAGTTGTACCCCATTTTAATATCAATGCAAGCTTGTAATTTGCATCCAAAATTTGATCTTAATTACTTCACAAACAAAATTTGTGCAGATAGAAGGAGTATTAAAATTGGCACAAACTAAGGCATGGACTAACAAGAGGGTGGATGGACTTACATAGAAAGGTATTTGATTGAGTTAACATTTGAATTTGCTAAATGATTAATCTAGACCATGTATTATCTATCTAATAGTTAAAATTACTACATCATCCTTCAACGTAGCATAATATATGGCCATGTAGGAACCCTTATTGCAAGCCAAATGACACATAGTTCTTTATGGTATATGGAATTTTTTTTTTCTTTTATTTTTTTTTGGGGGGGGGGGTGGAGAAGGACGATTGCAAGCGCAAGCGAAATTGAAACCCACTGGGTCTTGCTAGGGTGAAACCACTATGGCACGCAAGTTCTGTAAACCCCTCACAAAGGTTTAGGACTTTAGACAGGTAAAAAAAAAGGTGAATTAGTATTATCACTAAAGTTTGTTATTTTTCCCAAATGTCACAATGTATCTATTTTACCATATGGATAGATGATACGTCCACTCTGACCGTCAAATTTCAATGTCCTAATTCAATCAAATACACCCTTTTGTATTGACCCATATCTTATGTATGTTCATACATATGTACCATTACTCCAGACATCTCCCAATTCTTAATGGAAACATATAGTTTAGACTAAAAAAACTATAAAATGGGATGATTTAGATTTATCTTGTAAACATCGACTTCCATTGTTAAATGTATACAAATAATAATAAAAGGGTTAAATACATATACTCCCCTAAAATGTACCCAATATTCCTCATGCACCCCTATGATTCTGACAATTCTACACGCACCCCTTGAAGACTTGAAGTACACCCCCTACTTTTCAACCTAAAGCCATTTAAGTCCACACCGTTAATTTCAGGCTGTTGAATCATCACTATCAATAGCCGACTCCAACCCACCTACAATCATGGGTCCTCCCCCCCCCCCCCCCCCCCCACCTCAATCCTCTCTCAAGATGAATTGTGATGCTTCATGGAGCCCAGATCGTGAGAGATGCGGACTGGTTATTATTATTTGGGACCATAAAGGCCGGCCTATGTTTGCGAAATCTGAGATAGATTCAACATTTTGGAAGCATTCTTGATGGTGAAGTAATGGCTATACGCAGTAGTATGTTATGTTGGAAGCTCTTTAATTATGTGTGGAATGCATCATTGTGGAGTCGGACTATAGGGAAGTTATATCATACCTCCAAGGTAGTGATAAAATGAAAATTAATTTTCATTTTTACTATTTTTACCATCTATGACCACTGTGTTCCCCCACAGAGAACAGTCTCCCTTCAATTAAATATCCACCCATTTATTTCCTTGTATCTTTAAAATTTTAAAATATTTATGTATGTCCATGCACCCTCTCATAATTCTTAATTTTTTAAACTTTATTTTGCCCTTGAGGACCATCTACTGATCTACCACTGTTGCATCATTACAAGGAAAAACCCCATTGTTTGGGAACATAAAGTTTAGGTCTTATCCACTAAACTAGCTGGCACTTTCATATTGCACTAGCCTTTGGGGACCATTAGCCTATTCTTAATTTTTCATTCTTCATTCTTTGGATATTGTATTTTTTTAATAAATAAGGTAAAATATTATTGTCATAATGGTTTGTGGTATCTCAAAACATTAGCAGACATACTAGCACCTTAATAAAGAAAGCACAAAGGAGTTATATATGACATGGGGAAATGTTCTCTGCACTCCTGCACCCAGACACAAGGCGGGTGGGTGAAATGACCACCCTACCCTCCTGATTGGCCGAAATGACTGCTGCACCCCCACCCCATGAGCAGCGCCCCGATATGATAAATAGAGGTTAAAATTGTTTTCACATTCTGTTTTTTCCCCTCTCCCATGATCAAATTAACACCTTTTCTCATTTCTCGTTTTTGTGTTCTAACTTTCTCTGCGACTCGACAATGGTTATGATCCTTGGCAAACGACAACGATTTCCATTGCGTATTCAATAATCTCTAAGGTCCCAATGCGAGAATATTAATTCACCCTCATTTCTTACTCTTTTCCTCCCTTTTGGTTTTGTGATATTTCACATTCTCCTATTTATTGATGGACTGTAAAGATTCAATCCAAAAGGAGGGAAAAATAGAAAAGATAAGAAGTTATGCAAGGGGAAATAGACAAATTCTATACTAATCCGGTATTTCCCTACATCCACTACCTAGAGTTCCTCAATCTAGCTTTCCAAAAACAACCACTTTGATCTCCTCCAAAGTAGGGCAAGTCAAAAGCTCTGAGTTCTTAACATCAGATATCATTGGAGGAAAAAAGAGGCTCAATAATCAAAGGTCAATGGAGTTGGAAAAAGCTTTGTTATCCCTGGTAAATCATTCACATAGCACCCATTTTAACTCCACTAGCTTTGATTGATTGCCACCCTTGCAAGCAATCAGTCTTGTCTACTAATAGAATTCACTTTATTTACCATTAGATGATTCAATGTAAAATTGAGTAAGGAATTTTTTTTTTAAAAGAGAGATACTCTGTTGGAGGGAGTCAAAAAGTTTCAAAATTCATCGATACCAAATACTATAACATGCCTTGTATGTTTTTCTCGGCTTGAAATCAGTAGATAGTCTTTGATCCAATTATAGGGATGTTAAAAGCTGGACAATCATGAAAATAAGGTATCGCGCTACATATGTATAACAAACATAAACATCAATAAGGGTATAAACCCATATGCTATTTCGACTCATATATATAACCCTTCGAATAAGGTGTCCCTAGCTCTCCTGTTTGAAATGACCAAACCCCCCTGTTTTTGCTGGGCTGGCTCCTCCAGCTCCCGCGCCACGCCACAGCTAGAGGAGAGTCAAATTGGGAGTCAAAATATATTTGGTCTCTTAATCTCAGTTGTTGATGACTGAGAGAAGTACCTTTTTGGATTCGCCTGAGCTCATATGCTACTTCCACCATTGTTGGCCTTTCCTCTGGATTGCGTGCCATACATCTCCGTGCAAGCTCTGCACATGCCATTTTCTGCTCGTAATCGTTTCCTTCTTTCAAGATTTGTACTGTGAAGTACCTCCAAATACCAGCAGCACCATACGTATAATCGTCATCATCATCATCCGAATGATCCCTGATTATATAATGAAATAATTATAAAGTCTCTTACACGACAAAATCTCAAACAATACCAGCGCAAAGCTAAATACATCGCTCTTCACCGTACATTTGCTGGTCTCCAAATACACAGGATCAAGGTATCCAAGAGTCCCCAGTGCTAACGTTTCCACATATGTTTCACCCGGAGGAATGGATACAGAGTACCCAAACTCGGTTAGTTTGGCACCAAAGTGTTTATCTAAGAAAATATTACTGGGTTTGATGTTGCGATGGATGATGGGCCTGGAAGTACCTGTGTGGAGATAGGATATGGCGTCTGCTACCTCTATTGCAATCCTTAACCTGCTCTTCCACGACAATTCCTCCTCCTTCTCGTATATGTGATCAGAAAGACAACCATTCTCTGCAAATTTGAATACTAATGTAGGGGCTGGGGTCTCTAAGCAGCAACCCAAGAGTTTTAAAACATTCTTGTGATTATTCATCTGCAATCCCACCACCACTTCGGTAATGGAGTCTTGCATATTATCCGATGATGATTTGCATAATTGCCAATTCTTGACAATTACTTAACGATCATCGAGGTTCCCCTTGTACAATAAACCACGACTATCTTTAAGGCGTCTTTCTGGTGCATAGTTGTTGGTTGCCATCTGGAGTTGTCGCTCGGAAAAGGTACGATAGGAAGTCACGCAATTAACACCACCACAGGAAGAGATTAGCCCTTCCAATATCAGACCGCCATTCCTTATCATAAAACTATCATTTTCCGATCTTCCTTTTGCGAATCTGAATTTCCCCGTATTGGATTCTCTCTTCTTCTTCTTCTGCGTTTCTTCCCTCTTTGGGTATTCTAAAGCATCGCATGATCATGCCTTGCTTCCTTGCGGTGAACTGAAGAATAAGATGATATATAGATCAAGTGATCAACAAGAAGAAGGAGATCTTGTTTAATTGCAGAGAATTATGAAAAGAATCAAGCACAACACAACCAAGAAAATGAATACATCTTGATCATTCTAGTGTACTAATAAATAATAATGTCTTTAATTTGTTTGGTACTTGTAAGAGAAGAAGAAGAAGAAGAAGAAGATGATGTCAGAGAGAAAGGGATCTCTTCACAACAACCATAGC
The DNA here is from genome assembly GCF_018873765.1 of Telopea speciosissima. NCBI lineage: Eukaryota > Viridiplantae > Streptophyta > Magnoliopsida > Proteales > Proteaceae > Telopea > Telopea speciosissima. The sequence goes on from NC_057922.1 coordinate 18,208,829, forward strand.
TTAGCTTTCATAGTTAGTGGTTTACTTGTCGTTGTCATTTGTTGTTTGTGGTTACCTGTCATTGTATTGTTAGCCACGTGTACTGTTATTTGTTTCCGTTTCTGTTACAAAATTATTGTATTATATATTCAGTCAGAAGTCAATAACCCCACAATTCTCACAAATATAAGCAAAGAAAATAGTCTTCATCCTTCACTATCCAAATCCGTATCAGTCCTCGACTTTGTTGTCACCTTCTTCCAAGAGACAACGCAGGGACTATGATAATGTTCCGGAACATATTGATGAGGTTGCTTTGGCAAATACATAAACTAATCCCGACTCTCAATCTTTATTATCTTATGGCCCCGTGGTGGCTGGGGAAATCAACCCCATTGGTCATCATGAAGCTCTTAAGCTACAATTATCAAGGTTTGGGGAGCTCCGCGACAATTCAATCTTTGAAAAATCTCCTCAAGTTTGAGAGACCTCATCTTGTTTCCTTGATGGAAACAAGGAAGAACAGTCAAAGTCTTGAATATTTTAAAAGATGGCTTTCCCCTCAGGGCTGTTTTATCTTTGACCCTATCCATTCAGCTGGCGGCTTGGCATTATTTTGGTGGAATGATGTTCACATAGATATTCCCAGTGCAACAAAACATTTTATTGATGCAAAGGTTTCTATTCCGGGATATCCATCATTTTTCCTTACTTGTGTCTATGGGAAATCAAGGAAACACCTCAGACATGTGGTATGAGACTCTATTTCTTCTTCTTTTGGCTCTCAAAGGAATGAAAGCTGGCTTATGGTTGGGGATTTAACTCTTATCTTTCCTGGATGGAGAAATCAGGAGGCAGTCAGTCTCTGAACAAAGATTGTGAGACTTTTCAACATTTTATTAATGACTACAATCTCATTGATTTGGGATACCATGGGCCCCTTTACACTTGGAGTAATAAAAGGAACGACTCTGATCTGATTCGGGTTCGATTGGATAAAGGATTTGCTAATTTTGCTTGGGTTCAGGACTTCCCTGATTATGCAGTCTTCGTTAAAGCGGCCATTGGTTCGGATCATTCACCTCTCTGTGTAGATACTTTTGGTTGTATCCCTAAAAAGGCTAGGCCTTTTAGGTTTAAAGATATGTGGTTCACTCACCCAGACTGTGGCAAAGTGGCTCAACAAGGATGGTGTTTTTCTCCCTTTGGTTCCCCGGCTCAACGACTCTATCAAAAGCTTGCCAACTCTAAGCGGGTTTTCAAGAAATGGAATCGGGAATGCTTTGGAAATATTCATATTAAAATTCAGCAATTAACAGAGGAGCTGGTCGCTCTTCAATCTCAATCTAGCTTTTCTCAATCTAAAGAAATTGAAATTATTAAGGCATTGGAGTGGGAACTTCAAAACAATGAATTATTCTGGAAGCAAAAATCCAGAATTGATTGGCTTCGAGAAAGAGATCGCAATTCAAAAATTTTCCATATGATGACTCTTAAACGCCAACATCATAATAAGATTCTGAAATTGAAATATCCAGATGGAAAGTGGACCAAGTCTAAAGGTGAAGTTCAAAATCTATTATGCAGCTATTTCAAAGAACTGTATAAAGCCGATCCTACCAATGAGGAGGCTACTATGGAGGTCACCCAAGGGATACAACCTATCATTTCAGAGGATTTGAATTTTGGTCTCTGTAAGATTCCAGATATGGAGGACGTGAAATCTGCATTATTCTCTATGGCCCCACTCAAATCACCAGGTATTGATGGTTTTCCTCCTTTTTTTTCAAAAATACTGGGATTTCCTTAAAGAGGATATTTTTGACTTTGTCAAAGATTTTTTTATCAATGGAAATCTTTCACAAGCTTTGAATGGAACTCTCATATGTCTTATACCTAAATCCAAGGAGGTGGATTCTCCAAATCAGTACCGCCCTATCAGCCTGTGTTCAGTAATGGTGAAGATTATTACAAAACTGATCGCCTTGCGTTTCAAAAAAGTTCTGGATTCAGTGATTGATCATTCTCAGTCAGCATTTATCCCTGGCAGGTATATTTCTGACAATATCCTTATTGCTCATGCAATATTTCATTATATTAAACATAGAAACAGCAAGTGTCATTCTCAATTTATAGTCATCAAACTAGATATGCGGAAAGCATATGATAGAGTAAATTGGACTTTTATTGAAAAGATGCTTCTAGCATTGGGCTTTTCTGCAGCCTGGGTTAATCTTGTTATGTCATGCATTAGATCAATCACCTACAGTCTTTTGGTTAATGGCTCGGAATGTGGCCTAATATCTCCTTCTAGAGGTATTCGACAAGGCGACCCTCTCTCACCGGCCATTTTCATTATTTGTGCTCAAGCACTTTCAGCCACAGTTAATAAGGCAGTAACTAATGGCGAAATTCAAGGAATCCGAATTAAAAAGCGGGGCGATCAACTTTCTCATCTGTTATTTGCAGATGATTGATTATTATTTGGAAGGGCACATATTAAAGAAACATTAGCATGGAAGTCATGCTTAGATCTATACTGTAAAGCTTCAGGACAGCAAATAAATTTGAAAAAATCTTGCATCACTTTTATTCCAAATACCCATCATAAATTCAAGAGGTGGTTTTCTAGAATCTTGAAAATCCCCTATGGTGATGGTCCCTCCAAATATTTGGGTTTACCAACTGAATTTGGAATGTCTAAGAGATTGATTTTTCAGAATGTTAAGGAACGGACACTCTCTAAATTACAAGGTTGGAAGAAATCTCTTCTCTATACAGCTGGTAAGGAGGTACTTATAAAAGCATCGGTGCTACCAATGACCAATTTTGCATGGTCCCATTTCAAACTTCCTAAAGCTGTTCTGGAAGACATTAAAAAGGCTACTTCAAACTTTTTTTGGGATGATTCTTCAGAGACTCATAAACTCCATTGGGTTTGTTGGGATAGACTTTGCACATCTAAACAAAAGGGGGGTCTTGGATTCAAAGACCCACATCTTCATAATCAAGCTCTTCTGGCTAAAACAGCTTGGCGGCTGTGGTCTTATCCATATTCAACATGGGCTCGATTGATGAAGAACATTTACTTTCCAAATGTTGATTTTATGCAGGCCAAGGGAGAAGATGTCTTTCTCTTGGACTTCTTTGGATTGTAGGAAATGGTGAGAATATTTCTATATGGACAGATAACTGGATTCCAACTTCAAAGAATTTTAAAATTCTTTCCAGCAAACCAGTTGATTGTCCTTTGGAGAAGGTGTTTGAGCTTATTGACCATCGCACAAGGACTTGGAAAATTGATCTTCTGAGTGCCTTCTTTCTACCTGTAGATACAAAAGAGATTCTCAAAATCCATCTAAGTCTTTACCCACAAGAAGATAAATTGGTCTGGGGAGGCTCCAAATCAGGTATTTTTTCTGTGCGATCGATGTATCATATACTTACAAATCACAGGGATAAAACATATCAAAATAAGCCATCCTCTTCAACAGCTACAAAAAATAATCAATTGATGGAAGACTACTATTAGAAAAGAATTTGGAATGCTCAGACTCTTCCTAAGATTAAAATGTTCTTATGGAAGATTTGTGCTAATGGCATTGCAACAGGTGAAGGCCTTCTCAAGAGAAAAATCCCTATAGATCCGCCATGTTTACGTTGTGGTTATCATACAGAATCGATGGATCATATTTTTCTTTCCTGCCCTTTCTCTAGGATTGTGTGGTTTGGCTCTTTGTTGGCCCATTTAACTCCACAAGTTAAAAATCCTTGTTTAAAAGATTGGCTTAAATGTTGGGACATCATATATGAGGAAGACAAAAAGCTGGCTCAAAATAGATTTTCTCTCACATCTTTCTTTTTTTGGTATATTTGGAAAGCTCGAAATGATCTTACATTCAAAAAACATCATTGATCTCCTGCTGAAGTTATTACCATTGCAAAGGAGGCATATAAAGAATTTTGGGAAGCTACATCTTCTGCTAGTCAGACTCACCATCAATCTAAGGATTGCTCTTCAACTAAGCAGTTTTTATCAAACTCTCCTTGGAGGCATAGGTTTAATTCTTCGAGATGAGTCGGACTTTCCTATTTCAGCCTACTCTTGCGGTATTCAATGTGATTCAGCAATTATTGGAGAAGCATATGCTATTCGATCTAGACTTCTTCATGCGGCTACACTTGGCTTCACCCGCGTGATGGTTGAATCGGATTGTCAAAAACTGATTAATCAATTATGTGCAGGATCACAAGTGGAGACTGGAATTTATAACATCTGTCATGATATTTTTTTGTTTGCAAATGACCTTTGTTTCTTGTAGTTTTTCTTATGTTCCAAGATCCTCTAATACTGTAGCGGATTCCTTGGCCAGGGCGGCCCTATCGATTGGGTCTCCGACACTGTGGCCAAGCACCTCTCAATGGCATTTGCAACTCTGTAATGCAGATGCCACTGCTTGTAATGACTCTTTTCATCAATAAAATTTCTTTCTACTAAAAAAAAAAAGAAGAAATTAGTCCTCATCCCCTCCTTATCATTTAATGACATGCGGAAGCTAAAATACGAATTTCAGGGCCCACCTCTTTTTCTACACCACTTCTTCCGCAGGGATGATGTAATTTCCATCACCGTCGACGACGAAGTTTCTACCAAACGGAACCAGTGATCTTTCTTTGAAAAGAATCAATCCCCTTTGGTTTATTTAGATGGAAATTCTCATGTTCGGAATCAGGTCACGGGTTTAGAGGAACCGAGTCGAAATCGATCTGGATCGACTCTGGAATTGGGTTGTGATCACAGACCTAGCATCAGTATAAGGACCGATCGAAACTGAATTGCCAGACTCAAGATCGACTGATCCGATTCGATTTTTTATTTCCTTCCGTGGCCCAAGGGCATATTGGTCAGTTCACTTGTAAAACATTATAAAATGTCAGTGGCGATTGACTCTTTCCGCCTACTATTCGTCCCCGTTGAATCTCTACGGACAGACGCCGTTTCTATAGGTACGGTCTCCCCTCAAACATCTCTCTCCCTCTTCAATGTTCGGCATCTTATCCAACATTGGTTGTTGATCTTAATGGGGAAAATGGTGATATGAGGATATTGATGTTTTTTTTGTGGATTTTGATAATATAATTTGTTCGGTTCTCATGATAATTTTGTCGTTTTTTTTTTCTTTCTTTCCCGATTGTACCAGTATTGCATTTTGTGGGTTTTTTGAGGAATGCCTAAGTACTGAGTTTATCTTTTCAAATTTGGTGATCGCACTTTGTTCCTCATCTTATGTTTAAGCAAATTGAGCTCAGATTTAGTGTTTTTCTGTTTATCATCTGGGCCTCATTGGGTTTATTGTAAGCTTATCGATGGCTGATTGTATGGTTATGCCATTAATGCTACTGGGAGAAAGGCACTAATCTCAGAAATTGGGTGTTAGTTACCTAGCCTCTGGAGGAAAGTCACTTCCGTGGTATGAGTTTCTAATTTGCATGCTTTCCCTCTTATATTCAGATACATTTTATATGGATTCTTTTGTTCCAATGACTCATATATTTTTATTGATTCTTTCTTTTCTAGTTTTGATTTCTCCTCCTTCTGCTCTCTGATTCAAGTTGGCATGAAAAGTGGCCTTCCCTTCTTCTTAGGCTTTAAGCTGTTCTATTATTAACTTAATATCATTTTGAACTAGCAGCTTCCGCCAACCTCTGCTATTTCAAAATGGAAATGCATCAGCACTATGTAAATACTGCATTTTGATCCACAAGGAACTTTTATCTGATTTTATGTGGTTGTAATTTCTTTCTGGACTTCCAGTTGCATTTTCCAGTTCTTTCTCAAATTGTAATATATGACTATTATGCTATGATTCTCTTGCCCTGGGGATGATAAAGGTGTATACAGTGTGGTCACCACTCCATTCTTAATCTAACCAGTAAGAAAACAGAGGTTGTGTAATCATCCCCCCCCAAAAAAAAGCTTTAGAAAAGGTATGTCAGGGAAGACCTTAATTCTCTAAACAAGCTCCAAGAAGCTGACCAACCAAATTAGGTCACTCCTCTTTAAACCCATGTACAGTTCTGAAACTTGTTTCGTTTTAGATTAATTTCTGCCTGATAGCTAAATTAATGTTTATTGTTAAGGAAGAGCAGTGGTCAATCCTGACGACTATGTTTCTTATTGAAAGGGTTTTGTTTCTCTATTCTCTGTTGATATATTGATTGGGTCTATCTTACTAAAAGAATGAATTTAATTGTGTCATTTGCAGTAAATTATGGAGGCTAACAGGGGTCAAGGAGGGATTCAGCTTTTGCTGGCTGCTGAGCAAGAGGCTCAACACATCGTCAATGCTGCCAGAAATGGTAACAATTCACAACTTCTGCTCTTGTATCTTCTGGATCTTGTGATATTTGATATTAAAGGGTACATTTTGTTTGACCAGTCTGGACAAAACAGGGCATAAATGAAAGTTTTAGAAAATTAACCTAACAAACTTTCTTCATACTTTGTAGTATCAGAACTGAGTAACATTCTATTAAACATCACTAGAGCCTTAAAATCTGAGGAAAACTATAACACAAAAGAAAGTTCCAGCAAAACCCGAAGGATTGATAAGCCTGCCAGTCCCTAAATCTCTTGTCATCTGAAAGCCCATACTCCACCAAGCCATAAGTTGGACTCTATAGTTCTATACTGAGGATCTCAAACGAGACTCCTCTAAACGTGCCTCAAGAAGCCCTTCTGTAGAGGTGGCTCAAATGTTGAGCCGAGGAACTCTTTCCCTTCTTCCTGGAAACAAGACACTGGTGCCTGCACTTGTGTGTCTTCCAGCACTGCCCCTACTTCATATGTCATCACGTGAGTGGATATTCCTGCACATGGGAAGATGGAATTTTGTCTTGCAACGGAACTATATGAAAACAGGACCCCCCCCCCCCCCCCCAACAAAAAAAATACCCTTTACCAACCGTCAGAGAAATCCCATCTGATGGGGAACTTGGTGACGACATCTTCGTAGTACCAAATGAAATCAACCTTCTCCCAAACATTGCAGAGGAACCCATCAGTGTAATCCCTTCCAAGGTAATTCGCTCCATCTAACCAATCCGGCCGAGGAATACCCACCTCGAAATACATTGTCCTACAAGCACTGTTCGCACCCAGCGTATAATAGAAGGAGGTCCCGTTATCCCACTCCACATCATACTGTAGCTCCCCTAGCTGCTTCTGCATTATGTTCACGTTCCTGCCCTTAGGCCAATCGTACCAGAGATCGGTGATCTGTAGATGGCCTGAGCTCAAGTTCATATACAGAAGCATGTGGAATTGCTCCGGCCATGCCAAGGGAGCCGGCGACGACTCGGGCTGTTGAATTGCCAGAGAGCCGAGTTGATGGAATTGGAAGAGACACAAGATTAGTAGGAGTTTAAGGAACTTCATGGCTGGCTCCTCTCCTTTTGCTCCTGTTGGTTTTTCTTTTCTTTGTAACTTTTGTTGGTATGGATAAAAGGTTTTCTGCCACTCATTCTGAATTCCAGGTGGCTTAATAGTGTTCATGGAAACCTGAACTTGGGTTGGCAAATCTTCCCAAATCCCAAAGTCATTTTCCTTCTTGTGTCACTTTCACATGGGAATAAGGGAATTGATGAGCAAAAGGCCACGACTTCAATGGGAGGCATCTTTGGCAGTTTAGCATTTTTCACTCACTAGGGAAAAGATTCTTGCGCAAAGACACAAGAAGAGGGCATAAAATTACTGTTCAGTCCATTCTGAAACAAAAAAAAATTATCCGTATCGATACCCTTATGCGTGCTTTCATTGATCCTATGCTGGTGCAAGGGCTACATGACCAAGCAACAATCTTTTGCCAATAAATTATATTCTTCTTGACTATCAGATGGATTTGAATTCATATAAAGTTGGGTTGAGCTTGAGCCAACATTGCATTCATCTTGGACTGGTACGATGGTCAAATCAGAGGACCTTCTATGTTTACCTCCTTTGCTGCCATTGCTATCATCACTTGTATAAGTCATGTCTATTGCCTCTGCTTCCTTCCATATTCTCGAGAAAGAATATGTTCTTGTGGGATCTACTTGGAGATTTTGTCTTCTTGCCACATCATTTGAAACTTGATTAACTTAGAATTTCTCAATTCAAAGGTCTTGCATGACAAAGTCAAATATATTACCTCAATGCAAGTCTATTGCCCAAAAGGTATATGGTTGATAGTTGGAAGTATTATTCCCATCGTGAAAAAAAAAACTTATTTTTCTCTACAGGAGGAGCATCTGTAGAACCATGAAAAATCTCACATTGGAAATGTGTTATGAAATGCATATATATATTATGACTTCTCTTATTTGTCATGACTTGTTTTAAAACCATGATACCCACTTATCAAAACGAACAATATCATGTCATTTATGGGACTAGGTACATTGTGAAAAAATCAAGAGTTTATCAACACATTCTTAAATTGTTTATCGTTTATTACCAAGTAATAGCATATCTGTTGATTCAATATCATTAGTTGCCAAATCATGCATTAAAGAAAAAATAAGTCCAAAGTTAAGAACCCAAATTTAAAATATACTAGCAAAGCAAATAAGAGAACACGAAAAAGAACTAATATATGTCTCCGTGTTTGAGGCATTGAATCAAATATATTTGGTGTCTCTCTTGGTTTTAACATGCTAGAACATGAATAAGAAAGTCGTAAATTTTTGCAAATTTATGCTTGCAAATGATGACTGAGAGAAGTACTGGCTGGGTGGAGGATACCTTTTTGGATTCGCCTGAGCTCATATGCAACTTCCACCATTGTTGGCCTTTCCTCTGGATTGTATACCATACATCTCCGGGCAAGCTCTGCACACGCCATTCTCTGCTCGCTGTTTCCTTCTCTTAAGATGTTTCCTTTGAAGTACCTCCAAATTTGATCTTCAAACGAAAGATCTTTGTTATTACCTTCATCCAACTGTTCCTTATCCTGGCGCAAACAATTAGAAAGCCTCTTTCCCGACAAAATCTCAAACAATACCATCGCAAAGCCATGTACATCGCTCTTCTCTGTACATTTACCGGTCTCCACATACACAGGATCCGCGTACCCATAAGTCCTCACCACAATCGTTTCTACATATGTTTCACCCAGAGGAATCGATAGAGAGTCCCCAAACTCTGTTAGTTTGGCACGGAAGTCTTTATCTAAGAAAATATTACAGGGTTTGATGTTTCGATGGATGATGGGCCTTGAAGTACCTGTGTGGAGATAGGATATGCCGTCTGCTACGTCTATTGCAATCCATAATCTGCTTTCCCATGACAATAGTGGACGATTCACGCCTTCGTATATGTGATCAGAGAGACAACCATTCTCTGCATAATCGAATACCAGGGATGGGATTGGGGTCTCTAAGCAACAACCCAATAGTTTTAAAGCATTCTTGTGATTATTCATCTGCAGTCCCACTACAACTTCGGTAATGGAGCATTGGATTTTAAACCAATTCTTGACGATAACTTCACGATCATCGAGGTTCCCCTTGTACGAATGACAAAGGCCACTGTGAACAACTCTATTTCGAGCGTAGTTGTTGGTTGCGATCTGGAGTTGTCGCTTGGAAAAAGTACGATAGGGAGTGAAATTGATACCACAGGAAGAGATTAGCCCTTCCAATATCAGACCGCCATTCTTTATCATGAAACTTTCCTCTTCTGATCTTCCCTCGGCGAATCTGAATTCCTTCCGAGTCGAGCTTGATTTCACTTCTTCTTCATCCACTTTTGTGTTTCTTCCCTTGCTGGGTTTCCTAAAGCATCGCATCATGCTGGCTCTCTTGGGGTTGATATCCTACACGCCCACAACCCTTTCCCTAAAACTCCTAAATGAGAAAACGAAAATTAAGTGAAGATCAAGCGATCATTCACAAGTCACTAAGTCACTAAGTCACAACACAACCAAGAGGTCAACGAAGAATTCTAGACCACATGGATCATCTGTACGTAGGTGGTGAACGTTGAGGTTACTATTTCCGATCCATGGTTACGAGATATTTGTTCATCTCAATCATGAGTTTTTCACGTTATCTTTAATAACTAGACTCAAAACCAATTTGGATTCTCTATTGTCGAGCTGCCCGGTAGGACCGTGCTACTTAGACACGGTGCTGCATGTAATGTTCGCCTTACCCCTACCCAAATGCCTTGCCCCAGTGAGGGTAAGCCGATCTTTGTGCGCAGCACGATCCTGTCGGACAGCTCGTCAATAGAGGATCTGGATCCACTCAAAACACCATTGGTTATGGTCATGGTCAAGGTACAGTTCAAAGTCAATGGTTAATCACACCATGATTGGATCACATATCGGTATTTGAATGCATTACGTACTAGATGAGGCCGGATCCTCTGCACGTACTAGAGAGTAACTAGTTTTCATGTACGATCCTTATTTGACACCTGCTCGATCTCTTGATTGAGGGCTTCTCTTCGTTATTTTATTTTCCTTCTTTCATATTTCTTCAATTTTACCTTTTGTTATTGTTTTTTTTTTTTTTTCTTTATTTATGAGAATGCAAAGAACTTAATTAAACAAAATGTTTTCAAAATTGTCCCTAAAACACACTTGAAGATCGATTAAGCTTAGCTTGCCTAGCACATTTATCTGCTATTGCTACTACCTTCTTGTCTTTCTTTTTGATACATATAGATCCAAAAGTATGCAATATGCATGAATTTCAAAATTATCATAAAATAAATTATAATTCTCACAAGGCCATTCTTTAGGTTCTTTGCATCAAAATATAAACTACCTCTTGGGAATCCATCTAGATTGCTGTATGTGTCCACTCCTGCCTTACGCTCCTTGCTGTAAAGCCTGCCATAGCATCTGCAATTCTAATTGTTAAGAGTTTTCTACGAAACCATTGTTAACAAGTGTCACTAGAAATTGTGTATTAGTTATCAAAATAGAGGTCCATCATACAAAACCAGTATTTGAGTCATCCATAGAAAATAAAAGCAAATGGAAAGAATCGAGAGGACAAAAGTTCTGTCAAATCTATAAAAAAAATTGGATTTTAAACAAAAGATTCAAACATATCTTCAAAGGAAGAGAAACATAGGTATTTAGACCTCAGTCCGAATGGCCTTGCTACCAAAATCCTTTTAGAAAAGTCATATGAGAGGAAAAAGTATCATTCAATTTACACAAAAACAACAATAGGGGTTAGCATTAATGAATGGCATCAGTTTACTCTTGACAGCTAATGCACTTACTAATACTTTCCATAGAAAAACTTAGAATTAGGATGAATCTTTACATGCCAAATAACCTTCCATAACTTCCTTAAAGAGCATCCATTATTTGTTTGATGACAATGAATAGTCAACCATTTAACAACTAGTTTAGTAGAAAAATCCCCAAATCTCAATAAAGGGCAAAGCCATGAGTCTTCTATAGGAGAGGAACATAACTTTCGAATTTCATTTACAAAATTAGTTGGAAATAAAGCATTAAGGAATCCTATATTCCAAGCACCTTGCATTATTAACTCATTGACATTAGTATACACAGGATTAGGAGAAACCGAAGAAGGAAGGATATGGATCCTTTATTTCCGTGCACCCCACACATAGCAAGGTAGAAAAGACCGTCTTACCCCCGCTCGGGCAGGGGTAAGGCAGTCTTTTCACCACCTTGTTGTGTCTGCTGCACACGGCGCAATACGGGCAGCTCGGCAGTAGAGGGATCTGACCCTCATTCTCAAAATAGAAGTATTAAAATCATCTCTTATTTTTCTACAAACCATGTTCCTAAATAAAGGCAAAATCTTAGTAATACTATTCCATATCCGCTCTTAGACTTGATAGACGTATGTAAAAAAGAAGTATGATTAAAGTATTTCCCTTTAAGAACCTTCACCCAAAGTTGAAGACGGCGGGTCAAAACTCTCCGTGCTAATTAAGTAATAATTCTTTATTACGGATAGTAAAAAGCCTAAACTCTAACCCTCCTAACCATTTGGGTTGGCAAATGTTTGACCAACTAACATGATGCCATCTTTGCTTATCACCTTTCACACTTATCCAAAACCTTGAGTTAATTGAATCAAGTTTGGAACAAAATATATTGAGAATTAAGAAACAAGAACAAGACATCCAGTATGTTGGAATGGAAAAAATAAATCTACCAGCCAAGAGAGCATACGAATTTTCCAACTAACTAAATTCTTTTCAACCTTATTCACTAAACCTCGCCATACCTGAGATTTATTCTTACCCATAAAAACTGGAGTACTGTGTACATAAATCTGGCATAGGAACCACGCGACCAGACAGCATTCTTTTTTCGATATAGGTAAGTCTAAGGCTTTACGTGACCTGGGCTCATGCTCTATGCCAAGCTTGGCCCATTTATTCACTGGGCTTCACATCTCAATTCTTAGTTGGGCCGTTCTAATGAGAGAATTTTACGCGACTGTGCACACTCATCTCTCTCTCTCTGTATATGTCTCCCATATATAAATTAGAGAATTCACCCGTCGCACTCTTGTTTTGCTTTCGGAGAATTCCAGTCAGCTTCCCCCCGGCGAAAGTATGTCCCCCTTTTTTCCTTATTTTCTCCTTTAATTCGAAATTAACAAAAGAGAAATTAAAGAGAAGATATGAGGGTTAGTTCGTATTCAGATCTGAAATGAATTTCTGTTGATCTCGAAATTTTTTGTTGGAGAGATTCGTCGAAAGCTTGTGATGGTATTGTTGTTTTGATTTCATTTATGTTTAAACAGGTTGATCTGCATCTGCAATTTGAAGTTTTACGACGTCGTCTGTGATAATTTCTCTTTTTTATCATCTTGCAGTCAGTTCTCTGCTCTGTGTTCTAGATTTGTAATTTAGATATCCGTTAATTTCGTTCTTTGCTTTCAATTTCTTTCGAACTAATTGTTTATAGAGTTTTCTCTCTTTCTGCATTTTTCTTATAATCAACTTTTAGTAATGTTCTTTGCATGCTTTGGTTCGATTTTGCTTTAAGTTTCTATTACGAGTAGAGCGTATTTTGTAGCCATTTTTCGGTATCTATATCGTTCTCTTTGTAGAATTGCTCATGCTGGGTATTTTGTTGAAATTCTTGGTAGGGTGACCATCTACTACTGATAGCCGGTCTAACTGTTTTCAAGAAGGGAAGAAAGAGCAAAAGAGTCTGAACCTTGCGGCCCATGAATCCCAGGAGGTTTGTCTCCGGTTACTTTCCCTTTGTCATTTGTCCTCTGCAATTTCATTTGGTCGGTGATTCAGTTCGATTATGATTAAGCTAATTCCCTGCCATTCTGCAACTCTTTAGTAGTTTCATTCATCCTAGATTTGTAATTTTTTGTTGAATTAGATGATGTAATACATTCACGCTGGATTTGTAATTCTGGGCTAAATTTTCTGAAATAACAAGATAAAGAGATTGTTGTATTTTTCCCTCTCCTCTTTTTTATTTTTCTTTCACACGTAGCTAAAATTTCTTGCTGTGTTCCTCAATTGTGCCTCATATTTTTTGTTCTTTTAAAAGGGTGTACCCAGTGCATGAGACTCCCGCCACTGCGGGGTCTGGGGTCATACTGTACACAGCCTTACTCCTGCTTTTGCAAAGAGGAACAATTGCCTTCAAATCTTCCACATCTGCTTACATTATAAAACTAAAGTAAAATAAAACTGTTTTCTTTTATATTTTGTCACTACAAAATGTTTTTGGTGGCCCTTATTGGTTCATTTTCTTCTCTAGTCACTGCTGGATTTTCTAGTTGTCTGTACTGATTTTTGAAGATAACTTAGTTCAAAGAGGGGTTTTGAATATTATGTTTAGTTATTTGTGCAGACTGCATAACTTATTTCAAAGAGCGATTTTGAATTCCATGATTAGTTATATGTACAGACTGCATAATTTGTTCAGAGATTTTTTCTTAGATTACTTATTTGCTTCTGTTGATATGATATTTTGTACTGTACTGTTTTACTGGAAGAATATAATTTAAGACCAAACCTCTCCAACTATATTTTTTATTTAGAATGTGGGCATCTGTATATCATAATTAATGGATAATGCCTTATCTAGTTGATGAACAGAATATTTCTTATGCCTAATGTAATCCAGTCTCCAACCAGAAAATTCTAGTATAATAGTATTGAAGGATCGCAGAAACAGAAAAATAAACCAGAATGTAGAGAAAATTTGTAACTTAAGACAGTCAAATCAGAATGACCCATTAATTCAATTGAAATGCTCTATTCTACTCGTGGAACAGACCTGCAGAATCTAAACTAATTCTGATTACAGAATAAGTAGTTGCAACAAAGACTTTGTGCTACGAGGAAAACTAATAGCAAAACTAGAATAGCAATATCGATCAGAAAATTTCAGATCTGATAGCAGAACTTCAGAAAGTTGAATAACAGAATCTGATGTCTCAATTTATAGCTAACTCAATAACTGAAGAGACAATAAAAGAACCTAAGTGAATCAGAATAGTAAAGAGGGATGCCCCAGAGAGTGTAGAACTAGCAGAAACTGACCTGTGAACAAAAAAGAGAACAATGGAATCTCAAATTGATAACCACAAGTGAACAAGAGAAATAAATAATAGAATCCCACAAATCAGTGACCTGTTGAAGCTGCAAATAGAGTTAAATGAACCTTGTAGATGTAGGAAGAAACCCCAAATAAGGAGCACGATCAGAACAGAGAGAAAAGGAGATCGATCAGCTTTTAGGGTTTGGAAAACCCTAGTTTCTCTTGAGATTGATAGTGGGGGTTGTTCCCTGCTGTGTTGGCTGATGATGATGGATCTTGGCAGAAATAATTTGTTGATGTAGTTTCAAGATATTAATGAGAACAATCTGCAGAAAAAAAATCCCAGCAACGTGAAGAACTCTTGATTGATTGGACAGCTTTAGGGTTTCTCTCTCTCTCTCTCTCTCTCTGATCGATTGGACAGCTTTAGGGTTTCTCTCTCTCTGATCGATTGGACAGCTTTAGGGTTTCTCTCTCTCTCTCTCTCTCTCAAATTTGAATTTGGAAATTGTTTCTAAATCTCCGATGGATATCGAATCGAATTCGGATATCGGCTAGGATAGCCGAATACGGATGCGGATAGTACTATGTTCGGACCGAATTCGATCCGTTTACATCTCTAGCTTCTATGCTCAAAAGTTTTGGCAGAATCCAAGGGATATATTCCCTTTTAATACCAATCTCGTTTTCAGCCAAAAGACCCCCAAAACAGGGTTGCCACCAGCCTCTCTTTGGTTATCCCTTGTTGTGATTCAACTCCGAACATCAGCAGTATATGGACAGCAGTAAAGGATGATGATTAATCCTTCCAAACCCAAGTTAAATCAATCTCAACAAACTCGTGTAACGATAGGAGAAAGAACACTTGAGAGAACAAAACAGAAAATAGAGAAGATATGACCTTTCATTTCTCACCAATAGGCCTAGATCAGAATCCTTCCAATCCCCAGAGCTTCCCACTCTCAACTGAGTCTCACAGCAGCAATAAAGGCAATAGCCATTCATTTTTATTAATTCGTTGGACGCCAAGAATAGGCTACAAGCTTTGATTTGAAAAGAAAATAGTTCCTAGCTAGGTAAGAAACCTGTCTGAGCACACTTACATAGCCAATAGGAAACTTAAATGAAACTCTACACTAGGTAAAGGACTTAAACTTAAGTAAATCCTGTATTCCTACCTCCTACCCATAATTTAGGCCCATTACAAAGAAAACCCATTGGACCAAAGGCCCAACATATATATAACCCAACCCAAGGCTTGTTTTTACTAAAATAAGCCAATTCTATGTTTTATCTGCATCATTTTCTCTCTATAATTCATACCAAACTTGTTAGGGAGCAAAACTTAAAATTCTTGGTAGAAGGTGATGGTGGTGATGAGGATTCTTCATTTTCACATTCATTTAAAAGCAAAGTTACAAATTTCTCCATGGTCACTGCCTTAACAAGGCGGGAGCCTTCTACTTGCGTTCTTGGTCTTGACCTCAAACTTTTCACACGATCCCTATATCATGTATTCTCCTACCTTCACAAACCTCTCAAATGCAGTTTCCTTTGAAAGACACTTACCAAGTCTGCCCGCTACTTTCTTGGCTTTATTTTCATTGGTATTCTTGCTTTACTTGTCAGAATTTCTAATTCTGTCTTCCTTTCCATGGATGGTCTCATTGGCCTGTTTGCCTGCTACTTTCTTTGGCATTTGTGAGATAACCATGGTATAAATTGCAAGCATAATAATTCTTGTCATGCTTCACAACTCCTTTTTGTAAACTTCTTGTGCCTAGTTTAACGTCAAGACTCATATGCAATGTACTGCCATCAATGACTTTGATCATCTTCAGCTACGAGTCAGCAGAAGCAGGCTACTACAGATCAAAGGTTGTATGAATCCCCCCAAAAAGAAATAATGGAGAATAAAAAGGAGAAATCAAAGGTAGGATAATAGCAGAAATCTGCTCTTCTGGTTATATGGCCAGGGGATTAAGTAAATTAAACCCATGCTATTGATTAAAAAATCATATCTAGGGAACTATCTATCCTTCGATAACAAATATAACCTATAGTCCTAACAAAATTTAATATTATGGATCCCCCAAAATCTACAAATGCTAAGTACTAGTGACGTTGCAGCATTATTGTGGCTAGACTGGCATGACCCGATCTAGAAACCGAAACCGAGGCAAACAAGAACCCAACCAGGATTTTTGGTCTAATTAAAGATATGTTTGCTGATGTGATGACTAGCATTAGAACGGCAGGGGGCCAAGACAGTGAATTCCCAATTTCAATTGGGTTACACCAAGGATCAGCTTTAAGCCCTTACCTGTTTGCGTTTATCACTGACGATCTAACCAGAGGCATACAAGATGAGGTCCCTTGGTGTATGATCTTTGCAAGTGATATTGCTTTAGTGGATGAGACTCAAGCAAGGATTGACACCAAAGTGGAGCTATGGAGATCAACTTTGAAATCAATAGGCCTGAAAATAAGCAGAACTAAGATTGAATATATGGTGTTTAACTTTAGCAACAGTGGGACGGATAATGAGGCAGTGAATATTGGTGAGAGGGAGATCCCACAAAGTCAGTATTTTAGATATCTGGAGTCAAATAGTAAATAAGGAGGGCGACATAGAGGACGACGTTTCCTAGAGGATTAAAATAGGATGGATGAAGTGGAGAAGTGCGTCCGGAGTTTTGTGTGATCGGCGTATCCCTTTAACGCTTAAAGGAAAATTTTATGGGACTGTCATTAGACCAGCTATGATGTACGGTGTGGAACGTTGGCTATGAAGTAGTGTCATATAAATAAACTTGGTGTGGCAGAGATGAGGATGTTGAGACAGATGTGCGGGAAAACTAGGTAGGATAATGTAAGAAATGACCATATTAGAACTGGATTGGGAGTAGCTCCGTTTCATGATAAACTTAGAGAGTCATTTGAGGTGGCATGGCCATGTTCAACGGAGGCCATCGGATGCCCCAGTTCAAAGGAGCGACCTGATCCAGATTGAGGGAACCAAAAGAGCTAAGAGGCAGGACTAAGATAACCATAGGATAAGTGGTGAAGAAAGACATACTTAGCCTAGGCCTTACTCCTTGTATGACTTCAAATAGAGCTGAGTGGAGAGCGAAGATCCACGTGTTCGATCCCATTGAGTTGGGCTATGATGTTGTGACATTGATGTTAATACACTCCTTTCTCAAGGCCCGAAGCTCAGTTATGATGCGGTTCGTTGCTAAGTCGGGTCGATGCTCTAGAGTTTGTGCCATTGTTGTGTGCTTCTTCCCTTTAATTTTTGTTTCTTCTGGGCTCCATGTAGCTGACCGCATTTAGTTGGGATAAGGCTGAGTTGTTGTTGTAAGGGTTAGTAGGTATTTATTTATTTTCCCAACCGATGGGGTACAGCTGAATGTTTTCCATATCAATCTTGTCTATTACTAATGATTGGGTGGGTCAAACTTGCTCCAATTAAAATTGGTATTCTTTTAATTTCTTGGGCGCACGATAAGAGTTATTAGGGTGTATGAATTGCTCATCCATCTTTTAAGTCCCAAACTCTCTCTCTCTCTCTCTTAGGAGTATCTGTGTAATCATGTTGTTCTGATATATATTAATTGTCTTGTTTATTTTTATGTTCATTGCTTCCATCACTTATTTTTTATTTGTTGAGTTGCAGGGAATTGCGTAACCATAGAACCGCTCTCTTTGATGGCATTGAGGAGGGTGGGATTAGAGCCTCCTCATCATACTCTTCCCATGAAATTGATGAACACGACAATGATAGAGCTGTTGATGGATTGCAAGACAGAGTCAATCTACTGAAGAGAGTAAGTAAAACAACTTTTGGTTACCTTAATTATATATTTGTGGCTTGTCTTCTTGACTATGGCAGGATGTGTTCGTATTGTACCATAATACATGATTTGCATCTTGATTGATGGTGAAATTTGTTGTTTTAACTATATATAATTGTTTATTTTTCCATGTTATGGTTTTTTACGAAGTGAAGATGGTAAAGTACTAATAAGGGATGAGGACATTAAGGTGTGATGGAATAATTACTAAATGAAGACATTTCGAGTAATAGTGTCCTGGAAGGCTACATTACCCATCAAGATTCAAGACACATGTCATAAGTATTAAAAAAAATTAGGGTGTCTAAAGTAAAAGAAGCTTTAAGGAGGATGAAAGTAGGCTAGGCACTAGGTCTAGATGGGGTCTCAATAGATGTGTGGAAGAGCTTAGGAATTTGTGGTTTATCTTGGCTAACCAAGTTGTTTAATAAGATTATGAGCACAAGAAAAATGCTAGATGAATGGAGGAGAAGCATTGTGGTTCTAATTTATTAAAAAAAAAAATTGTGATATCTAAAGTTGCAATAACAATAGAGGGCATAAAACTAATCAGTCATACTATGAAATTATGGGAGAGAGTTATTGAAACTCGCCTAAGATAAGAAACTACTATTACGGAGAACCAATTTGGTTTTATGCTAGGAAATCCACAACAGAACCTATTTAGTTAGGAGACTCAAGGATAGATTTTGAGATTGCAAGAAGGATCTCCATATGGCCTTTATTGACCTAAAAGAAGCTTATGATAGAGTCGCTTGAGAGTTAATCTGGCAAGTACTAGAGAAGAGAAGTGTTTCAAATAAAAATATGGACATTGTTAAAGATATGCATAATGGTGTGGTAACTAGTGTAACAACTGTGGGGGGGTCAAAGCAGTGAATTCCCAATTACAACTGGGTTAAATCAAGGATCAACTTTAAACCCTTATTTGTTTGTACTTACCATAGATGATTTAAGGAGAGACATTCAAGATCAGATTTCTTGGTGTATGCTTTTTGTTGATGATATTGTTTTGGTGGATGAGAAAAAATTAACATCAAGTTTGAATTATGGAGATCTACCTTGGAATCAAAAGGTTTTAAGATAAATAGAACGAAAAGAGAGTATATGCTGTGCAACTTTAGTTACACTAGGTGGTGAAAATTGATGAGAGGGAGATTTCGCAAAGTGATTATTTTAGGCATCTTCGTTGAATCATAAATAATGATGGTGATATAGAGGACAATGTTTCATAGAGAACTAAAATAAGATGGATGAAGTGGAGAGGTACGTCTGGAGTGTTGTGTGATCGACATATTCTTTTTAAACTAAAGGGAAATTTTCTAGGATAGTCATACGACCAGTTATGTTGTATAGTGCGGAATGTTGGGCAGTTAGGAAGCATCATATAGATAAACGATGGATGTGTGGGAAAACTAGGAAGGATAAAGTAAGGAATGATTAAATTAGAGCTGATTTGGGAGTAGCTCTAATACATGGTAAGTTATGAAAAAGTCGTTAGAAGGTGGCATGGCCATGTTCAACGAAGGCCGCTAAATGCTCCAGTACAGAGGAGTGATTTGATTCAGATTGAAGGAGCTAAAAGAGCCAGAGGCAGACCTAAAATGACTTTGGGATAAGTGGGGACAAAAGACATGCATAGCTTAGGCCTTGTATGATGCAGCTTAGCCACCTAGATGGCTTATTTTAGTGGAAATATTGGGTTGGGTTATGTATGCATTGGGCCTTTGATTCCATGTGTTTTCTTTGTAATGGTCCACTTTTATGGGCCTAAAATATGTGTAGAAGGTAGGTAATGTAGTCCTAGATAGACAAGGGGTCTACTAGGAGCCATGTAAAACTGGATCTGCTAAGCTACTGGTTTAGAGGGCAGATTTTGATGAACTTGGTCAAGACAAGGGTTAGACTTGGGGTATTGGGTTTGAATTTTATAGGGTAAAGCAGGGCAGGTTTAGGGGAGTCTAAAGAACCTGGTTTTGTGAGTTTTGAATGAGAATTTCAAAATCAGAAAAATTAGGGTTTCGGGTTTGGTTTTGGGGAAGGAGAAGGGGGTGAATTTTGGGTTTATAATGGGGGGTTGGTCCAAGGTTTGGATCGAATTTCCCAAATAGGGAGAGGAAGGTTCGATCCTAATATGGAGGGGTTTTGAGGGTAGGTTAGGTCTGGACAGGTTCTAGGTTATTTAGGGTTTAATGGATATGAGGAGGGATGTAGGATTTGAGGTAATAAATGGGACAGAACTTAGGATCGAGTGAGGGGACTGGTCTAGGGATGCTGTGACTGAAAGTTGGATGGATTCTAATGGAGGAATAAGATGGAAAGTAATTGCAGCAATTAGAAACACTTACTGGATTTGTAGAACAGCAACTAGAAACTGTAGAAGAGAACCTCCCGATCTGAACAGATGCAAAGAGTCAATCGGAGTCCACCGATTCCTTCACCTTGAGATCCACAAGGCCTTCTTGAAGTAACTCTCAAGGAACACTCACAAAGGGAGCATGGCAGCAAAGCTGAAACAGATTTTAACAATAACCAAAAGTGGGGAGCCTCCCACGATTCTCTTAACTATTAATAAGATGGCCAAAGGCCCAAACCCTGATACAAGCTAAGTCAATCCTCTAAGGACCAATAGCAATACAAGATCCTCTAAGGAACAATAAAAATAGAAAACATAACTTAAACTGAACCAAAGGTTGAACCAGTTTGGTTCAACTTAAAACATTAAAAAAAAAAACACTTAGCTAAAAAACTAAGTATGTAAAACAGAAAATAAACTAAGATTAAAAATAACTAAGGCCTAATCTTGGGCTGTTTTATTTGCGGATGCTTGGATTTGCATCAGTAGGCATATGAGATTAGGCTTAGTTAGTTAGCTATTTAAGTTTTCCTATTTGTATTTTGATTCTTTTTTCAACTATGTTTTGTAATTAGCAATAGGATTTAGTTTTCCTAGTCAGATTAGGATTCTTGTTTCATTTTCTATATATAGCTTGTAAGAGCCAAGGCTCATAACCCATAACCCAACCCAACCCGAGGCTTATTTCCACTAAAAGTCTAAAATAAGCACTCTAGGTTACTTACCTGCGTCATTGTATTAAGTATGACCTCTAATAGAGCTGATTGAAGGGTTAACGATCCATGTAGCCTACTCCATTTAGTTGGGATGGGATAAGGCTGAGGTGTTTATGTTGTAGTTGTTGTGGTCTTTTACGAAGTGAATAATTTGCATCTCGTGTATGTTCAAAAGTAAATAACATCCAAATTTTCCAGGGTAACAAGAACCCCTTTTGAAGTTCAAATCGGTTTCCAGTCATGAGGATATCTGGCTTGAAACCTTCTGCTGTATCCGGAAGTGGTTCTAAATTTGTTGTGTACCATAATTATAAATAGTGTGCAGTTTTCATGGATGGTGATCCAAAGAGGAATCGTTGGACAGGCACCTATTCCTGCCACATGTCAGGTTGGAAGGGGCTGAAATTTTGTGGACATGTAGACCCCAAGGTCCCCTTCCTGGGTCTGCTAATGTGTCAAATTTCATCCCATATGGAATTGGCCAAGCGGAATAATATAATATTACTTTGAAAATCTGGGACAACAGGATGGTGCAGACCAATTCATGGATGGCTGAAATATATAATGGATATCCTAATACAGGAGAGTATATTGTTGAATTGAGTTGAAACTCAACACTTGCCAAGTCAAGACCGTTTCTTAGATATCCAATGGTAGAAATTGCCCATCATCTATCCAAGTCACAAAACTAGTTGCCCATCCAATACCGTTGTCCAGAAAACCTTTTGCCCCATAAATGCTTCCTTCATATTGGTCCTCACCATATTTTATGGCACATCTGCATTGCAAAAGTTCTTGCCTAAGCTAAGTTGGTAAGAAAGAGTCTGAGTGGTTAGTTTATTGGGTAATCAGGGTACATTCCCTTATGTAAAAAGGGTACATCTCTCTCTCTCTCTCTCTCTCTCTCTCTCTCTCTCTCTCTGTGGATCAATTAAGAGTTATAATTATAACAAAGTAGTGTACATGCTTCAAGGATATGCCACCAAAGCAAGTACTGATACATTTCATTAATATATGAACAGTTGACTGGAGATATACACGAGGAGGTTGAGAGTCATAACCGTGTACTGGATCGAATGGTAAATTTAAACCAAATTATCTATAGTTGACTGAAAGGTATATTCTCGTCTTTTTTCTTACAAGGATTGTATTCATCAACCAGGGTAATGATATGGATTCGTCAAGGGGAATCCTGTCTGGAACTGTGGATCGATTCAAGTCGGTATGCAGAGAAAATTCCTTGTCCTCTCTCTTTTTTTTTTTTTTTCTTTTCTTTTGAAATATGTCCTGCTCTTGTTGTACTCTTCTTTTTGAAGTGGATGTTTCATTATTAAATATGAACTCTTTACTGCTCTAGGTTTTCGAGACCAAATCAAGTCGGAGAATGCTTACACTTGTGGCGTCTTTCGTTGTCATCTTCCTGATCATATACTATCTGACTAGATGATCAATATATCAAAGATTTACTTAAGTGCAACTGCTAGGTTTGCTAGAATGCAAGGACCATTATCTTCTGGGTACATCTAATATCCAACTAGATAACAATAGTTCCCCCCCGCCTTCCCCTGTAAGATATATTCGTGTGCGAGTTCACGAGTACATTTCAGTGTATTCGACTTGTATGTGAAAAGGATTGCAGATCCTCATTTCCTGCATCGTTATATATTCTTTGCTCGCTTTTTTCCATTTTATTTTCCTTTTTGCTTGTTTTTCTTTTGCTGGAGAATTCCCATCTCATCTTGATTCAATACAAAGGTACCACAATTCATTGGCCTTTTATTTTCAAGGAATGTCTCTCTGCTTTGTGTCTTGGATTCAGGAGGGCGTTTACCAACCTTAGGTATTCATTATCTCATCATTTGAGTATTGAAGTTTGATGATTCCTCCTTTTAAGTCGTGCATGAGGCACAGACCAGGACTATAGAATGAGTCTCGTACACACTGATCGGCTTGAAATTTGTCGGAGTGCAAGGTTTTTGTCTACCTTAAAATCTCAAACTGATTGCAGAGTAAATGCGTCCAAAAGATGAAGCTTCAGCATTCTTAAGCTTATATTGACATTCCACCATTGTTTTAGTTTTCAAGGGAAGGAGTATCCTGTAGGTAAGGCTATGGAACGCTGTGTCCATTGTTTGTGTCAATGGGGAAGGTACCAGAGGGCAGCTCAGGTTCTCGTAAGACACCGATGGAATCCAATAGTCTGAAGGTAACATTCAGGCTATAAATTCCATCTGTGCGGCTCAGGCTGTACGAGAACCTGCGCCAGACTTGAAGGTACTACTCTCCACTACTCAAATGAAATATGTTACCTGTCAACCATAAGTGAAATTATGATCTACATTTCAAAGCTGAGTTAACTTTTTTTTGGGGTAAACAAAGCTGGGTGAACTTAAAACGTCAGAAAGGGGTCAATAGACAATAGTACCTCTGGGTCCTGGGAGCACCATTTTGTATGAATGCTGGAGAAGTTGAACGTGATGTGTCTTTGTGGAGGGTGGAGTTTGGATTTGGCTACTTTGATAACAATTGAGATTCTAAACTTTAGGCAGTGGGAACAGTAAAGAACCGCTGCAAATGTCATAAAAGACTTACATTTTGGTATCTTTTAACTACATCCAACAAAAGCTCTGGGAACCCAAACCATGTGATAGAAAGGTTGGCATTGATTGTAACTTGTGATATAAAATTCTTTCATTCCAAAACCCAATAAGCCCTGTTATCACTAAAGCAGACTTAACAACCCGGGCTTGCTCTTTGTTGTTGTTGTTGTTGTTTTATTATATTTTTTTTTAAGAAAAAAAAAAGACCTCAAACATTACTTATTTCTTCTGATGTTTACTACCAGCATTAGAAGGTAACCATAGGTAAGGCTAGAGCAAATACATTTATAG
Organism: Telopea speciosissima; assembly: GCF_018873765.1. NCBI lineage: Eukaryota > Viridiplantae > Streptophyta > Magnoliopsida > Proteales > Proteaceae > Telopea > Telopea speciosissima. The sequence continues at coordinate 18,233,186 of NC_057922.1, forward strand.
ATCTTCCCATGGAATTTTTTTCAAGCTTTTCCAAAGAGCATTAACAAAAATTAGTTACATAAAAGTTCTTTAAGTTAGGAATATAATGAAACATCCACTTTAAAAAGAAGAGAACAACAATAATTTGAACGTTCTTTAAGTTCGCACAGTGGTAGGTGTTCCCATGCTTAATTGTGAGGTTTTATGTACACTAAACCTTGGAATTTAAGCATTTGATGTTTACTAGATAAAGGCCCCCTCAATTACAAGTCTTAAGAATTTGGCACTTGCTTCACCCATTTAAGTAGATTTCGGTCTTTAATGTTATTTAATCCCTCAGCAAGTAAACTGAGCCTCATACAACTGGATAAACTATATCCAGATCAAAGAGTGTCTTAAACCATCAGATTGGTGCGCTAGAAGATCATGCCAAAACAATTGCCAAACAGATATTATGAAGAAAAAAAAACCGAGGAACGACAAGTACTCTCATTGAGTGGGGAAGCTTCTATCACTCATTTTGCCCTATTCTTTATATTTTGGACAACCCCCTCAGCTCAATGCACCACAACAATCAATCATCTGTTCGGCAACCATTTTTTTTGCGCATATCAGCTGTCATTAGCTTCCAAGCATAAACTGTAAAAGCTGAGTGAAGTTTGGAAGAGGGTATCAAATTTGAAGATTATTGGTAGCTTCAAACATTTGCAATCAAATTGTTTTAACTTTGCAAAGTGATTGAAAGAATAAAGTAGGAATCAAAAAGCTGCGATGGTTCTATGCAAAATACACAATGAAAACACATGTAACACTAAAGAACAACTTAGTTTAATTTAAACCTCAAATATGTTCACACACATGCACATTGACGTATGGAACTCAAACAAGTTTCTTTTCCTTCTCCATCCAAATAAGGCTGTTCAACAACCTCCACTGCTTTGTATTTGTGTAAACAGTTAGCAAAACAAATTGAGAGAAGCAAAGAAGCATAATCATGGCCTCAAAGATGAAAGGATACTTCTCTGGAGGTAAAAATGTCAAGTAGATGAGATGGAGTAAAACAGAGCACAAGAGAAGTAGGGACATCACAAACTCTGCCCATTTGGGGAGATAAACCTCTCTTCCACCTTGTCTGCCACCTGGCGAATAGTAAATAAGGAGGAACAGCGCAAGTAGAGCACTGTATGGTAAAATCAGATGATCACGGCAAAGAAGGGGATACATTGAGAACATGGCATAAAATGTGAACCACTTGAAAAGAAGAGGCTCTTCCAAAGCCAACAGACTTGCCGGTAATAGAGGCAACAGGATAGACTTCTCATGAACTGTTATTTTTTCCATGGCCAAAATTGCAGCTAATTGTCAGAAAACATTCCCAAAAGAAGTCCAAGGGAAAAAAACTTAAAAAGAAAGAAAGATATTTCATAGATCATACCTTGGAATGAGAATAAGTAGAATGCAAATGAACTATTAAATAGTGCATATAGAAAACCCTGATCACTTGGAGATCTTAGCTGCTGAACCATGGAGGGAAGAATACCAAGAACAGTTGCACTGAAGCTGACAAGCTTCAGTGATTGGGTTGTGAATAATTTCTTCCATTTTATAAGCACGGATGTGGCACACCAAAAGTTAGCTACATAATCCTCATATAGCCCTCTCTCGAAAGGAGCCAGGCGGAAGAGAACCTATGTCATCCATCAGGCTAATAACATAAATCGCCACAGCTAATATATCGCAGGAAGAAAATATAAGGATCAACAACCAAAGATTATATATATATTAGAGAAAGAGAGTACAAACAAGAACATGATGGGATTCCATTCTGGCCTTACCTCCATAAAAGCTTCTGTTGAATAAAGATAAGGCCACCAGATAAGAATAAATGTTCCTATAACAGTCAACCCCAGTTTTGACACCTCAAGCAGTGGATACCGAGACTTGAAGCATTTCCCCAAGAGATGGCTGAAAAATGCAGGTGCAAAATATGCACTCATCTGCAACAAACCAAAGACAATACACCCAAATATAGATCACTGCAGAGAATAATTACTTACATATTTATAAAAGGCACGTAAGGATAAGGTCATAACTCCATGAAATTGTGACATATGATGTACATTACTCATATTGTTGCCAGATTTATCCAACAAAGGGTCCTTTGACCCATTTAATGATTGAGGCAGTGAGCAAGTCTTTCAAGCACTAGAACTTGAACTTCAAAGCCAACCAAAACATTTCAACTAACTAAGTTCATAAACCATGTGAATTCAACCATGCATAAACTAGAGAACTATAAAAGGGGGATAGAAACAAATAAAATCTAGGAAAGTGGTTCCCGCAGCACTAGAGAAAGAAACAAACCTGTTTATGGTTGAGTGCAAGGCTGAACAAGAAACAAGCTACCAAATTGTTTTCAGAGAAGATGGCAGCAACAGCTCCAACTGTAAAGCCCAAACTAATGCAGTTGTACTGGCAAGGAACCCATATAAGTTTACTCTCTTCTCCTGATGCATAGTATATAAAGTCGAAAAAAGCTGGAAGTAGAAACTTGAATTTTGATGCACAATTCCTTCAGACCTGAAAATGGCCATGATCAATTAGAATAAGACATGGGCTCGTCAAAATGATAGCAAGATGCCATGCGATGTCTTCTTTGCAGCCACTGCGGCGACCAGTGTAGTAGACCATGATGAAAAATAGAACTGCAGGGAAAAAAATGAGGGCATCGGAGGACAACACTGTCCATCTCATGAGAAGTTTTCTGCAGGAAAGAAGAGCTTCTAAGATCTTATCCCCAAAAAATAAAAATTTTATGTAATTAAGCATAAAAGAATTCAGAAAGTGATTGGAACTCGTCCAAGAGGGGATTCATGACCCCTGGAGGTGAAAAGGGCAACAGAATCAGGATGGAAGTAGTTAAGGAAGAGAGCATGCACATAGCTCTGGTAGGCAGTGAGGGGAGGGTAGTCAAGGCCCCAATAGTGGAGATCATTGGTAGTGCTATTGCGGTACCATTCCCTGGTAGCAGTGTTAAGGGTGATCTCCATCCAATGCCTCTGCGCTTCATAGTCACCATACTTGGGCGGATCTCCAGCACCTGAGTAGGGATGGAAGGAAACCCCCACCCGCACCAACAACGCAAATATGAAGATGCAAAGGAATGAAATCGCATAACTCCCATTAACCAACCACCACCAAACATCACACTTATCAGCCTCCTTCTTCACCGTCTTCCTCCCCATTATTTCTCAGTCCACTCGTCCCCCTTCAACTCTGGAAAAAGCTGAAGCAACGTTAGGAAGAGATACAAAGGAAAAAAAACAAAACAAAAAAGAGGGATTTCTACCATACCAAGGTACCAACAATGATGGTTACGATTGAATCGCAGTAACAGTGAGCCTTGATGGGAAATTTTCCGGCAAATTACGTCAATCTCCGATCAGCTTTGATGGGGTGAAATTAGAAAAGGAGAAGTGAAGAATTGGGAGCGAGAGAATGTGGGAGACCCCGCAAACAGTTGTTTTTGGGGTTAGGGAATGACTCGGCGAGTCAACGGATGAGTGAATACTCAATGGTCGCAGTGCAACTCCCAACGAGATTACGAGTTAGGTCATGTTTGGTTAGATTTGTCGGACTCCTGGTTGGAGGAATCAAAATCGGATCTTTTTTTTTTTTAGTTGTCCATAATTCATGTCCGATCTTTATTTTTTTCAGTTAGTAGAATATCAATGAAATTTATCTCTTGTAACAAGATCACCAAGTTTATTGAATAAAATACTTTAAAATAATCATGAATTGTGTTGCGTGTAAAAACCTCTGATGTCCGGTTCGTCCATGGATAAGTCTGTAAAAATCAAGTGAGCACAAGAGAGCCGATGTGGCTCCGGCCTAAGACTCTTCGACGTTCAAGTTAGGTCTCTGTCGCAACAGCGTAACAGCTTAGTGAAAAGTGAGTTGAGCGTTTGAGCTCCATACCTGGGTACTTATAGGATGAGATGAGGCGGTTGGAAGAGTCCTTCTATGGTAAGAGTCCTCCGTTGGTGGGGTTCTTCCACGCGGAGCGGAATGGAGAGTTATTTTCGGAGTCGGACTCCTAAAGACGTAAGAGTCCTTGTGAGAGTGTGACTGTATCCTGTGATTGTCGGGGTGTGCTGATGTGGCTCCGTGATCCTCAGTGAACCGTTATTGATGCTTCTGGGGAGGGCTCGGCCTCATGCTCGGCCAGCGCGGTGTGGGAGTTGTTCCCGTCCACCGGTGTGAGCTCGGCTGAGCCCAAGCGCTCCGCTTATGGCTGATTTGGGCGAGCTTAGCTCAGGGCTCGGCAGGCCTGATGTTCGGCCACGGAGCCCGGCCAAGTTAGAGACGGGGGATATCCTCTTCTTTAATCGATGTCTAGCTTAGCGCCGCACACCTGGTGCTCGGCGAGCTGAATGCTTGGTCGTGGTGCTCAGCCACGAGGGTGATGGAGGTGCTGCTACCTCTCCGGGTGATCGGCTCAGACCGGCCTCCAGTGACTCGGCTTGGTCCTCGGGTTTGGTCTCAGTACCTCCACGTGGCGTTCCATGGTTGGATGGGAGTTGTACGACACATCAAATTGTAGGAAATCTTTATTTCTTCTTTCTGATTCTAAATTTTAGAGTTCTCATCAATTTCAACTACTTGATGGAGGTTGATCCTGTGTTCGATTCCAAGTTCTTAAACCCTGGACTTGGGCTCCTACTTCTTGATTCCCAAAAGTCTACTTCTAATAAGTACGAGGGTTAAATTGTATGTGCCCAATCAAAATATTTAATTTAGAATCTTTATAGTTTAAATTTAAAGTTAAAGAAATTCTTGAAGTAGGAAGAGGGGGTACTTCTTGAGCCCCGACAATTAAAATTCTAAAGAAGGCTTCGTATTGTTGTGACCCATTATCTTCTCATAAACACTTAAAGGTCCCAGGAATGAGTTTCTAGCTTAGTGACAGGCCTCCACCCTTTGAGAGTGGTGTAAGTCTAAAGGATCGAGTGATTGACTCTAACCCCACCCCCCCATCTTCTTGACTATAGCAGTAGTAGTTGTAGGTACTTATCAATAAGTGGGCCTAGTGCCCCTTGCTGGCCCCTCATAGAAGCAAATACCGATACTAATACTGATTACTAAAACCTTGTTTCGTAGTCGCTAACCAACGTGACCGATTGCTTTGCCAGAAATATATATCACCAGAGGTTAAGTGTCTCTCACTTTTTGCTCTCAAGATATAACTTTAGGTAAAACTAATTAAAGTGTTAGGACTCATGAGTTCCAGAGACTCCTCTATACTCTAAATTGAAGTGTATGCTTGCATGAACTTGTTCAGCTCTTGCTTCTCTGCTGTTGGAAAACCAACTTCTTCACACGCAATCATATAGCGTCTTTCTTTCAAAAAAAGGAAAAATCACTTGAAGTTGCTACCTTTTGTCGTGTCTATTTCAAATGGATCCGGTTGATTATCTGACAAGCCAATTAAGCAACCAAATATCTCTTTGTGATAATTTTGATTCCAATTTTGATTAACTTAGATTGCAAAGATGTTCTAATATGTTTTAAGTCAAAACCATTCAATTCGATCAAGTTAACTCCCCATGTAAGTTTACCAAAAAATCCTAAACTAAGGTATGTCAATGTAGATTCATTTAGCTCATTGGTTATGTACTAGGTGTCCATAGTAAGAGAATCAAAATACATAGGATTTTACAAAATATATACAAATTACATAGCAAAAACCCTAACTCTAGAGATGTCTTCAATTTTGGTCCATGACGAATGAAGCATGAAGCGCATGACCCACAGTTGGTCTTACACAAGGCACATGAATTCCATTGCTTTGTTACTTGTTGTCATAAGTGGATGATCAAGAATATTGATCAACCAAGAAGTCATTACACACGGTCTATCCTACATTCTATAAAGTAAACAGGTGAGATAGATATAACAAAGAATAATAGCCCTTTTCACCTTTTGACCATTGTTGGAAAACCAAGTTTTGATTGGAGCGAGTTGCCCAAGTCGATCAAAATTTTAGAAAATCAGGTCAAGAGTCGTGTAGACTAGGTCTAAGTAAAAAATGACGAGACTATGTCATAAATCGTCCAAGTCAAATAAGACTGGGTATTTTTACTTGAGTTATGACAAACTCAACGAGTTTAGTCATTTTTTAAGAAACCATAAAGCCGGTTCACTTAGAATATGAGTCGAATAAAATAGTAAACCCGTATTTTAAATTAGTAAGAAATCCTCAACTCTTGGACTCCTTTCTCTTGTTCAATGTTATAAACTCAAAACACATTGATATATGATTCCTTGAATTTATTTTTTTCTGTATTTTTTTTACTAATTTATACATATTTATTGTCTTAAAGAAAAATTAAAAAGCGTGACTCGCTTTGATTGTGTTTGACAAGAATGAGTCACCAGGTTTTTCTGAAAGACGAGTCGAGTCAGAAAACCTTGTTTTCCAACCATGCTTTGAACACAATTGAGGATTTACCAAAAGCTCATATTAATGTAATGCCTCAACAAGTACATCTTTTTAGGGTAAAACTTCATTTTTTTTTTAATATAAGATTTGGAAAAAAGATCCCTACTTGGTTGCGCTCCCTACGCTCTCTTCTCACAAGGCACCATGAAATCACGCTCTTACCCCCTGAATGGATACCGCGACATGCTCTCCCATTGGCCCAGACGCTGGTGTAGAGACCATGCAACCAAGCAGAGATTCTTACCCATAAGATTTACCTAAGATTCACCTTTTGGCTCTATTGGATTGCAAGAAACAAAAAAATTGAAAGGAAGTGAAATTGATTTAAATAAGAATATTTAATGAGAATTCAAGGGTTATTTTTGTAGATACTTGCTAGTGATGCTCTAACAGCTGAATTCCTATGTAATTGATGGATCTGGCTCTTCTCCAGGGAGCTCAGCGCCTAGGGAGTGCCTAGGGGGTATCCAAGAGTTGGGTTATGTCGCACACATTTTGGCACATGCCTAGAGATGTGTGCAGCACAGCCCAACGGCTGGATGCTCCCTAGGGGTGTTGGGCTTCCTGGAGAAGAGCTCAATCCGTAATTGATAGAACCTAAATCACTTTCCAGCATTCTTTTCAATCTTAATTTGGAGCATCAGAGTCCCACAACGATGAACTTCTTTCAATGTTATAGTGATTTTGATTATGACAAGCAGTGCAGTGATAATCATATTCTTATGACTCAAATACATAGATTCAAGAACAGCATTTTAGTTTTAGCTATCAGAAAAGTTCTACCCAACCTTAGACTCTCTCTCTCTCCAATTCACATGCAAAGAAGATATGGAAGTCTGCACCAAAAGAGGGTACACCTGAACTTTGCATCTTATAGAGTGAACAAGCGTTTGAAAACATCTCTAGTGCCGATATGTAGCTCTCAAGTCAAAAGTGTTATTGTCATAGTACCTATCAAAAAAATGGCTCAAAGGTCGCAGCGCTCAAAACAATGATGGCAGTGTTCCATCAATCTCAGTCATTGATTTTCTGTTATAAAATCTGACCCGTTCAATTTTTTAAAGCACAAACAAAATGGTGACCTTCTCTTGGTTTTCCCACCTAACCTGTACTTTGCCTTAATTACACCTTCCTCCCCTTAGTTTTCCCACCTTACATACCCCTCCCCATTACTTTGAAAATAACTACTATTACACCCCTATCGTTACTGTCCGTCTGTTAAGTGCTGATGTGGCATAGTAAAAATTTTCATAATCCCCAAACTAAAACCCTGGGTCCTTGTGAGATGACCCATTTAGCCTTTTGATTTAATCCCCACACTAACCTTGGATCTATGTAAATAGACCCTTTTACCCTTCTTCTTTTTCTTCCTCCTCCTCCTCCTCCAATCCCGACCTTCTCCTACAAACTCCGGCAAGAACAAAAATGGAGTACCTCCATCTCTTCCTCTCCACTTCACGAAACCCTAACTGTAGGTAACCTAGCTGAACCTTCTCCTCCACTGTTGATCTTCTTTTTCTTTTCTTCTCCATCATTTTCTTCTTCCTTCTAACAATCGATATATCTTTCGAGCTTGTGGTGTTATAAACCAGAAACCCTACTGAGGCTCCCATGGATAGTTAGAATCATTGTTTCGTAGGTTTCGAATCGTATGATCCATCAGGGAACATCGTTTCGTCATCGCGATAGCTGGTTCTTCTGGTTTCTTATTCTACGATTCCAGATCACAAAGCCCTAATTTTTCTACTGTTCCCCCCTCCCCCTCTCTTCTTCTTCACATATCTTTTGGAAATTTTCTCCTTGATAGCATTATCGATTTTAACACTCAACTATGGAATTAGGTTTTCAGTTCTCCATCCGGTTTACCTTTGTTTGCTTCTTCTTCTCTTTTTTATATAGTTTGAAGGGGCCAATGATGAACTTTCTGACTCGAATACTCAATTTCTTGATTGGGTATGATGATTTTTAGTTGAATAGGAAGAGCTGCTTGCCTCTCTAGATATCATAAGATGATATTTGACTGAGCATAAATGTTTCAACATCCCCTTTCTTTTTAAATTTTCTTACTTTATTTTCTGTAATTTCCTACAACATTATGGATGATGGGAATTTTGGTAAGAAGAATCGATTCTGATTGATGGTAAACCAGTTGAAGAACTAATGTCAAAGGGACAGAAAATCTAAAGAAAAATACGGTACTTCTCGGATCACTGAATCTCATACCATTGGGTTTCTTGTTGAGATAGAAATACGCAGCACCGACGCCGATGGCAACAAACGCGACAGCAATGCCCACAATCTTTGGTGAGTGGATCTAAGAATGTCATTTTTTTAATCAAACTAGAAACAGCAAATCTTCAGAATCGTTAATGGAGGATTCAAAGGGAGAATGGGTTGGTTCTCTTTGTTACCCTCCCTCATCCTCTGTTTTTATCAGGCTACTACAATGATACCAGAGGAGAACGGTGGACGAGAAAAATCACCTGTATTTAAGAAATTAAACGGCGGTGGAGGTGGCGGTCTTCCAAAGCCATATGCAAACCAGGCAGAACAACTTGCTTGTGCCCTCTATTTTTCCCCTTTAGACCACATTCTGCAACCAATCTGAAAAATGGAATGAGTTGATCTATAGAAGGTGTTTCCGGTTTCTCTGGTGCAAGTTCTCATGAAACCGTCTTTTGGGATCCTTAAATATGAGCTTTCTGTTTGGTCATTAATTGGTTAATATCAAATTTGAGTTTCATTGGCAGGTTAGACCCTCGTATATCATCATCCACGGTGACGGTGGTGATGGTGCTGGCGGTGGAGGAGGAAGAGGAGGCAGCGGCAATAGTGGTGGTGGTGGTGGTGCTGGCAGTGGAGGAGGAAAGAAAGAGGTGTTTTAGGTTGAAGATGATGAAAAGGGTAGAATAAGAAATGCAGTTTTAATTTGTTAGTAAAAGATAATATTGTCTTTTTAAACTATTAACTAACAACACCCTAACACCGTCAACCATAAGGGGTCAAAATGTAAAATGGGAAAACCAAGGAAAGGAACGTGTAATTAGAGCAAAATACAGGTAAAGTGGGAAAACCAAGAGAAGGTGCACCATTTTGTTTGTGCTTTAAAAAATTGAATGGCTCAGATTTTATGTCAGAAAATCAATGACTGAGATTGATGGAGCACTGCCATCATTGTTTTATAATGGCAGTGCTCAAGTGCTCTTTTGTATATATATATTTTTTTGGGTAAACAGCCATGGCCACTTTTTCTTATTTATGATCAGAGGTTTGATTTTTAGTTGTGGATTGGACAAATAGAAGATCCAATATCTAAATGTAGCACGATAGGTAATGGTGTGTCTATTATGTATTGTTAAGGCAAGCTTTCATGTTGAAATAGAATTAATTTCACAAACAGACACTAGACATGAAAGTTGATCCTCTAGAATCCTAAGAACAATCCCTACGTACCATATTGAGTGAGGGGGAAAAAAAAAGTACAAAAGAGGATCATTCTGGTCAACTAAATCTAAGATATGAAATTAATTAAAGGAAAAATCTTGTTGTAATCAAAGAAGGTAGAAGTTATAGTTTTACTTTTTTGCCTTTTTAGTATAATGGGATAGAGTTCTCTTCACTACCCAAGTGCAATTTTAGGCGAATGAGAGAATCTTTTTGGAATCTCACAATATCGGGAGGGGCATTTATGACATATCACCCCTCACATGAATAGTGTGAAATGTGAGGGGGTGTGCAATTCATTTTTGAAATGGCATTTTGCACAATTTTTTTCCTAGTATAATATACTTATTCTTCTTGTGAGAGTAAAATCGAGGCTGGATCATGTTATCGTATGAGAACCATTCTCTTACACTTAAAGGCGCACATATGAAATCCGCCCACTCTATTGGATTCCATCTCTGTGCCCTTAGACATACGAGAATGGTTCTCGTACGATAAACCTGAACTGGACTCTGTAAAATCTTGTCATTTCATGTGCGTAATGTAATTCATTTTCAAATTATTTAGAAAACTTTTTTTTTTTTTTTTTTTTAATCATTGACTTAAAGAACTTTTGAGAATTAGACAAGGGACAATCAAAACTCAAAAGAAGGTTAGGACTTCTTAGAGCACCCACATAATGAATTTTTTCCTACTGATGTGATATGTAAAGTGATCCCTGTAATTCATTTACCAAGAGGCTTATTAGAGCATGACCTAAACTCAAAAAATCCTAGGATAAAAACATCAGGTTTGAAATCTTGTAGAGTAGTAAGGATTTCGAGAGTCCAAATAGCTGTGAATTACCTCAGTTTTTGCATTGGGTTGGGTGGAGATCTACTGATCTAGGGCATCTATAGAATTTGAATCCTTATATCCATGCTTGAATTCCCAAAACTAATGAGTTGTAACCTCAGCTACAACTGTATACAACAAGGTTCTTAATCCTGGGATCGGTCAAGGCTGAAACCGATCCAATATGGATATGAATAGGTCAAAACCAGTTCTGATCGTTCAAAAATGGCAAAAAACTCGATTTTGCTTGGAATCGATCAATATCGGTTAGAGAAATATATTAAAAAAATAGTCATCACGGTTATGACAGCTGTCCTAATCCTTAATTTTCTGTTGAGCTTATCTAATCCCTATTTTTGTGTTGAGTACTTGAATTTATCTTTTTTGCATGTTCAACCTCCTCACCCACTTCCGCCATTATCTATAAAAACTCCACGTGTAATTCCTAATCAAAACTGGTAAGATCTTTCCCTTTTCTCTTGCTGATTTGAAGCTCTCAAATATCTAGATCACGGGAAAATCTGAGTTTTAAAACCCTAGATCAGTTTTTACATGGAATGTAGCACCGAAAAAAAAAATTTGTTTGCAGGGAACGAAATATTCTCTTAATTGAGTCCTCATTAAAAATGGTAAGATCCCTGCGATTTAAAGGCTAGGAAGGAAGAATAACAAAAGAAAAAATAAAATATGAGTTTTAACTTTTGTTGCATTCATCGTGAATGCACTTGATAATATAAGTAGATTTGCACGATGTCAACTTAAAATTGCATGTGAACATTCCTCATAAGACTCAAATTATTATAGCACACCCCCTATGAAATGTCTTATATATCCCTCTAGTTTTAGTGTTTTTCTATTATACTCCTCCTTAAAGGCATGAAACTGCACAACGGTATTGGAGGGAACCTTCCCCCTATGAGGCTATGAGTATATAGACCCGAATCGTTATCCCCTCCAATTCGCTGGCCCCTCCAATTCCTTCAATTCCTTACATGGGGGTGGAAATGACCACCCTACCCCCTACCCGAAAACACTGCCAAAGGTGGGGTCTACTCCCCCCTATTAGAGGAATTGGAGGAATTGGAGGTGCCCGTGAATTGGAAGTGATAATTATTCATATAGACTCCAATAAAGTTTCTTTTTTTAATATTTTGTGAGCAATTGAAGTGGTTGATGTAACGAGGATGAGTTTCTAGCACAACGGTGGCAACTAGTTAGTGGAGGTCTAGCCTAAGTCCAAGGAGAGGTTGTGTGTTCGACCCTCCTATCCCTACAATATCTAAGGGTTCATTTTTTTGTCAGATAAAAATGAGATAGGCAAAAAGGGATGGAAAAAGTGTACTATTTCCTCACAAAATACCAAGGATGTATGTATTTGGATACATGGGATGCGAAATTTTCAGACAAGTTCATTTAAAGCATTTATTCTTGTTTGGTGAGGTGGCACCCATCTGTTTCTCCATTCACTTTCAAAGTCCTACCAATTAACCAAAATTGGATTGGTAGACCTTTGGTACTATTCATAAAAAAAAATTATTTTTGAGCCTATCTCTCACCTGTTCCTATCTCATTTCTTTTTCATGAAATCTCACCCCATGTCCATTTCAATTCTCTTTCCCACTAAATCCCTCCCCACTACAAAATGCATATTCTATTATTTCTTTTCCTTTTGTTTCCTTGTCAATCCGGTCCTACCTTCACAAGTTTCTCAACCCTCTCAATCCAGCAAACAAAAGGGGCTTAAACCCTTAAAGTAATACTAGTAGGTAGTAGTAGTGTAGTAATATGCGGGTCCATTGGACCCTCTACTGGGCTCTTATGGGTCTTTGTTTTCCCCTCCTTGAGCGTCCTTTCAGATAAAGCTTACATTACTACCATTAGTAGAGTAGCTGGGGAAAAGAGCGAAAATGGCATAAGTTACTTTAGGATAGCTGGTGTAATCCATAAGACAAAACAGGAAAGCAAACCTACCCCTAGTTCTTTTTAAGGAGTGGTTGGAGTATTCCATGTTTGGACTTTGGAAGTCTAATTTAAAGTTCATAGATTAAGCCACACCGACAATGAGATTAAAAAAAAAAAACCAAAAAGAAAATAAATTTAGTACGGCAATTAGTAGTTCTGAACCTCTTTTTGCACATAGTGGATCGTATCAAAGGGGTGTCTATCTTAACAAGTCCTCGTTCTTCTCTGCGTCACTGACTTAACTGTTACAGTAACTTACGTCTAATAGCTGACACTTGTGCTTTTGTTGACTCATGTCCTTTACCTTTTTAAGTTATAAAATTTTCTCTTTTATCATCAAAAAAAATTAAATTTAGTAGGGCAATTGTGGGCAATAAGTTAGAATCAATGCTTGATGCAAATTTGGAAATTTATATTGGATATATAGGTGGAAATTGTTTTGTATGTCCCATTACCATTTTAAGCCACATGGACAAATGATGTGGTAATTTTGATAGCTAGACTGAGAGAATATAGTATAGATAGCTATGTTAGATTTTATATTCAAATCTAATCAAATCTCTCGAGTCTATTCATGCACATCTATAGTACCCTGCTACCATTCACTCTTTAATAATTCTAAATTTTTGAAAACTCTTATTTTGTCAACACAAAAACTCAACTCCGTTTGGATTGAAAACTTGACGTGATTTGAAAGCCTAGATAGAGATTAAAATGAAATTTATTTTATTATAGACAATTATTTATTAATAATTTTTATAAATATCCATTTCATTCTTATAATGCAATTTCACTTACAATTGTTGTTTGTTGGTATATGTATGTATTTATACCCTTTCAGAGAAAATTTATAAAATAAAAAAACAAATATTAATCAATTACATACATGCACAATTTGATATTTAAGCACGAAATGGGGTGTAAAGGGAGCGAAATTTAGTTGAATTACATTTCATCCTTCTTAATCTAAATTATTGGTTACAAATGGATAGGTGTGGGTGGTATATGCATATCATGCACATGTAAGCATGTCCTCTATTTACCCCCCCCCCCCCAAAAAAAAAAGCATGTCCCCTTATGACTAATGATACGTTATTGAATTTTATTAATTGAAAATATAAAAACTGTTACTTATGAGACACCAAGTTGGGTTTTCAAACTATTATTAACTATAAGAAAGCATTTTGTTTATGAAATATTTAATATATGAGAATTTACTATATGGGAAAAGGTTGGTTGACCGCCATGTACTGTAAGCTAGTGTCTATCTCTTTCTTCCCCTTTGGAAATGACTACACGATCCTCCTGTATGATACTCCATCCTATACTCTAATTGGTGTCACAAGTTAATTTATCGCACACGGACGATTTGCCTATCCCTCTCTCTTACTCTATTTATATATAAAATAAGAAATTCATCATGATGTAAGCCACCTAATAAATTCTTTTTGTTTTAACGCAACCCCCTTTTTAACACACATTACAAAGGGAACATTTTGAAACTTTCCAACTAGGAGGAGCATTCTCTGTGGGGGGAGTGTGGCCCATATGCGTACACTGGGGACAAAGAGAGTGTGAGCGGAAGCATCATGGGTGGTGGGACTTTCGCCTTTTATGGGGAGGGTGGGACGGTCATTTCGTGCCCTCCCCCCACATTTTTTTTGGGCATGGGTGGTACACTCCCTCACAAAGAATTTTTCTCCTTTTAACTATTACAAATGGGAGTGTCTGATTCTGAATGACACCTCTATAGGTGTACTTAGAACTTGACTACTCCTTCTAATTACCTTTTGTCTTATTTCCAAAAGTTGTTTAAGATAGAAGTATAAAAGGGATTTCAAAATAACTTGTGACATATTATTATGTCATTGTCAAAAGGTGTTATTGTCATGCACATTTTTTTCGGGTATGCATATAAAATGAATCTATTATCTTCATTAGAAAAAATATTTATCATACTAAAAATGTAAAAAAATAAAATTACAAATTATTATTTTTTGTAGAAAATTTAAAAATTATTTTAACATCATGAAATTTGTCAATTGTTAAGGATAAGGATCCATTGCCATTTCAAATACTCAATTTGATTTGAATTAGTCAATTGTAACTAATTAGGTTTATCCCATTACATGCCGACTCCATTGAAATTAGCACTTCAATAAGTGGAAACTAATCATGGATTTTTTCTTTGCAACCATCAAAGTCGTATATCCCCCATTTTTATTAACCTCCAATGACATCAATTTGATGTTTGTAATACTGGAGTTATTCCCCCCCACCCCCAAAACAAAAAACCAACCAAAAAAAAAAAAAAAAAAAAAAAAAAAAAAAAAAAAAGTGTAATTTAATAATATTAAATAAAGAAATAATCTGAATTTATTTACCATGTAATTGATTAATTCTATGAATATTTTAAGAAAATCATTAAAAAACGAGTAGCATAGGGTATAAAAAAGATTCTTTGAGCTACCGGAGCATGGTACACTAGCACCCTCAATGTTTGCTCTCTTCTTCACATTAAATAATTTCACTACCCTCCAATGTTTGATGTCATTTTGTTACACTTCCTTGATGCGCTCCCTATATGACTCACTCAGAGAATCCTCTACCTTTAGGATAATACAACACAACCATTGACATTAGAATTGCTTTTTAAGAATCGTTTAGATGCACACGTAAACAAAATAAAAAAATTAGTTTTCTATATCCATATGTCTTTGAGTAGAGGATAATTGTCATATGGTTCCATATGTTCACCACGTCACATTCTCTCTCTATAATTTTTTATTTTTTGGCACGACTCGCTAATATCTCCTCAAGCTGGTAGTTTAGACTTCAGAGTGATTACATCATTTTTTGGGTCAAATCATAAAACCTCATTTTTTTTGTTAAAGAGAAAAGTTTCTCTTCACCAAATGGTGGTGAAGAGAATCGAAGGTCATCATTTTTTCCTTTTTGCCTTTTCATTCCCAAAAGCCCTGTCCAACCGCAATACATGCATAGGATCTTTCCATTTTCCCAGTGTAAGAATTCCTCCCGCACCTAGTGTCTCATCCAACTAAGGTGGTGCCTGCTTTGCATCCGTGAAATGCATTCTGGGACAATTTTGCATTATGAGATGATAATTAAAATGTAGTCTTTAAGATTAAAATCGTTCGTAAAATTTAAAGAATATGTATCAAGAATGCATACCAAATGCAGTCTAAAGGTATGAAATACAACCTGCTCGTAGTTGGTCCTATTACTCTTAGATTGCCATCCAACCACAATAAAAACATGGAATCTCTTGAAACGAAACATCTTTTTTAAATATATCACTTCAGATTTTATGTGGTTTTATTTTTTTGGATGCTATAGACTTTATATGGTTGAACCGAGTGGAAGTGTTTGATTGGATGTAATAAGGTCCATTCTTTAGGATAAATATCTGGGAAATTTTCGGCGCCACCCCCTCTGTTGGACCGTTATCTTAATGTCACACCTCTAAGGTCTAAAATTTCAATTCTGACCCAAAAACTAACGGGGTTAACTGTGTGTAAGTTCAATGACTAATATACCCTTTACAAGACCCCGCCCGTCCCTGGGCTCCTCCGCCGCTGCTGCCATTCCCACCCAACAAATCCAACACCATCGCTGCTGCAAACGCATACCCAATCCCAGGGAAGAACCATGGCTGAAACAATGGGGCTCGATGATGTGGAGCTGAAACAATGGAGGTCAGTCCACTCTGAGCCAGGGAAAAGGGGAAAATACCATGGCTGCATCACCTCTTCCATCTCCGGTAAGGTTGGATTCCCCCCCGGATGCCTTTCCTCTCTCTCTGATTTTCTTCTCTGATCTGTGGGCGGGGGCCAGTTGGCATCGACAGCCGGAATCTCAAATCGCTGCAACGATGCCTGGCGGCGATGATGCCTATGCTCATCTCCTTCCCATCGATAATGCCGATGACCTCCCGGATGGGTGCCTGTCCTACATCTTCAAGTCTCTGGGTTCCCTAGATCTCGAAAGCTGCTCTCTCGTCTGCCGCCGTTGGCTCCGTGTAGAGAGTCAGTGTCGACATCGCCTCTTCCTCAAGGCTGAATCCAATCTCCTCACCAGCATCACTTCTCTCTTCACTCACTACGACGCCGTCACCACACTCGCCCTCAAATGTGTTCGCAAAAGCATACCCATCCACATCAGCGACGACGCTCTTGTCCTCTTCTCTCTCCACTGCCGTAACCTCACTACCCTCAAGCTCCATTCTTGCCGCAAGTTAACCGATGTAGGCATGGCCGCTGTCACCGTCAATTGCAAGGGATTGAAGAAGCACTATTGTAATTCCTGCAAATTTGGTGCCAAGGGCATGAACGCTGTCATCGATCACTCTTCTTCCCTCGAAGAGCTCTCCGTCGTGAGTCTTGGCAAGCTCTATTGTAATTCCTCCATTGGTAAGTTCTTCTCCTGATTTTTCCCTTTCTCTTCTTTATTCTTCTGCTGTTTCCTGTGTTTTTTTTTGGCTTAATGTCTGCATTTTCTGTTTTTTTGGCTGTAAAATCAATCTGATGGTAGATGCCTCTTCTTTCAGCTGCAAGAGCTCAGAGATCTGTGTTGAAAAAATTCTTGATGGCTTTGTTCCGCAGGCACAAATGGAGAGAAGTAGGGTCTGAGAAAAAAACAAGAAAGTTCAGTGGGAGATGGGTTCGGTTAAGGTCGAGTAAAGCTATAGGTAAATCCAGTGGTGGCTATGGTGGTTTCAATCGGTGGGTTTTGGATGTAGAAGAAAAGATAATAATAAAAAAAAAAAAAAATTAGAAAACCAGAAGAAGAAAAAGAAGAAAAAGAAGAAACAGAAGATATAGAAGAAGAAGTCGTAGGGTCTAGTTCTTCCTCGGCTCTGTGAAGGTCCAGCGATGGTGTCTCAGCTTCTTTGTCTCCCCAAAACCCTTTTGCCATTTTTCTTTTGTTTTTGAAATCTCTCTCTCAGTTGCAGAGAGGTGAGAGGTGACTAAATGAGCGTCTGCAAGGGTGGAGAGGTGAGAGATGGCAGCGGTGACCTAACTGCCCAGTGGCAGAGATGGGGAGTGAAGAAGAAGATTAGGTTCAGTCGTTTTAAGGGGAAGGGCAAAATAGTCTTTAACAAAAATCTAACCTGCTGACATCACTAATTAACAGAATAAATACTAATCCCGTTAATTTTTGGGTCAAAATTGATATTTTGGTGCTTAGTGGTGTGGCATTAATATAACGGTACAATAGAGGGGGTGTCGCTGAAAATTTCCCTAAATATCTTAACAAATAATTGGAAAAAGCCAGATTTTATCTCGCCACTCTTGGAAGGTGGGACCCACTGCAAAACACGAACCAAATATCGCCATTCTTGGAAGGTGGGACCCACTGCCCCACCGCAAAACACGAACCAAATAAACCCTACATTGACCATCTTGATTTTGTTGGATGAAATCCTCTTTCTATAACAGTGTAACGGGTAACGACCTCAAGTAGAAAAGCCAAGGTGGTGCCAAACACGTTGGTACCGTCTCACCAGTTTAAAGCTGCGCTGCATATTATTGTCCAGGTACCAAACAATCCTTCATGTATATTAAAATCTAACCCTTGACTGCCTTGGTCGACGAAGTGATTTGCATCGAACGGTCATGATTCACAGGGAACACGAAAGGATTTAACAGAGCAGAAACACTTTGTGACTTTCTCAATCTCAGATTCTTTTTTTTTTCTCCGTATAGTCTTTTTCAGATTCCCACTTCATGCGATCTGAAAACAAAGATTTCGTTCCTTTCGCAATGTCAATTGTCAGCGGTGGCCAAGGCCTTCCATTCTCACCGGGAACCGGTTGACGTAAGTGACATCAGCGTAAAAAATGCGTCAGTAAACCGGCTCGTGTCAAAATTACGAAAATCGCGCTCTCCCATTTTCTTGGTCTCTCTCGCTCATTGATCTAACACTCCTTCAAAGTTGAAATACCACCACCCTCATTCTTAAGTGAACTCCGGCATTCTTCACCGTAGATCATTACGAAATAAGAGATCAACGGTGTCAGATGTTGGAGCTCTTTAAAACTGTACACAAGAAATACACCAAAATGGAGCATTGTCTGTTCTGTAGACCACCACTACGGGAACGAGGTAGACGCGAGAGGAGGCGGGTGGTTCCGGGACTCCCTCTTTTATCTTCACATCCATTTGTGCTTTCTTCTCCACACGATCATCTCCCGCTCTTCCTCTTAGTCTATTTCTTCTTCTTCTATTCTCTCTGGGTTTCCTTTGTTGATCAACCATGGCTCTTCAGTCCATGGTTCCTCTGTCACAGCTTCTCTATTCCAATGGCCTCGCAGCCGGTGTTTCGCCTTCACCAGTGAAGGCAAGTCCAGTTTTCGCGGCACAAAGAGGACTTTTGTTCGCAGATTTCGCATGTCTGTGTTGTAAATCGAAGCGGACGAGACGGAGAATCGGAGGGGTCCGGAAAGGTCAGGGATCGTTACCGAGGAGCTGGTCGTCGGTGAAAGCAGTTCTTGACGTGGAACGCATCGACGTTGTTCCGAAGGATTCTATTGATCTCATTCGACATAACGAAACGAAGGTATGTAGCTTTTTGTTATCTGAATCGAGTTAGAGCTTGCATGAATTCTGTCTGTCTTCGGCATTCGTTACCTTGTTAATTGATTTTCGGCGTATAATGTGTTGGTGTTAGTGGAAGTTAAATCCCCAGTAGGTCGTATAGTTATTTTGGTTTTTGGATTTAGGCATTGATGATTGTGGTAATTCGAGTTTAGCGACTCTGTTGATTTGGAATTAGTGATCGAAGGTTAATAGTGTCAAGAGCCCTATATGAATTTGAAGAAGTCCTGGTGCAACAATTTAATCACTAACAATGCTGCTGTAATGTTTAGAGTGAAGCAGATGGTGGAAATTGTTACGAAATAATAAGGTCACGGTGATTGAAAATGGATACGTGAGGTATTAAATACTTGGTGGGATGGCTTATGTAAGGGAGCCTGTAAAGTAGCATATATGGGATTTTCACGAAGTCTGTGTTGAGTAATCATAGGAATAGAAGACAATGTGTTGGTTTATTTTATTTTTAGTTTTCCTTCTTTTCTGTAGGTGAGGTGGTCAGTAGGTAGTTCGTTAGTGTTAGAGCTCAAGGGTCTCCAGAAATGATTTGGTCCCTGATCCAGGATATGACTCTCTCAGACTTCACCAGCAAAGCATTGGCATCTTCTTTATAGCACGGCAGCGCTTCCATTAAACATGGAGAAATATATAATTTCTAGATGATGAATAAAATTTTCTGGTCTACTACCGATATTATCTCCTACCTGCTATAATAGTTATAGCAACTCATATTGTTGATTCTTAATGTTAGTGGGTTGATCATCTTGTAACTCTTTACCTTTTTATTCCCTTATGTTTACCAATGGATAACCTTAATGCTTAAAAAGGTTATCCTCATCCCCTTGCTTGTATGGTTACACTGGTTCGCGTACTTTTCTTCCATCAAGTAACTTTAAGATGTATCCTGGAAACCTCAGAGTTCCATCTTTTTAATGAATGTAATATTACAAGAGAGCTAAAAGAGAATATTATTTAGAAAATCCGAAAGATGAGGGTTGAGGGTGAGCAGAGATGTAAAGGCATGGGTACATGTAGGAATTTGAGCTTCCTTCATGCAATTGCGATTGAGATCTTTAAACATGAAGGATGACTTTGTAATCACAATATTAGCCTACAATTCCGACATGTTTCATTTTTGAAGATAATAAATATTTTCCGTGTTTGGGTTAGATGCTCTAGCAAACTTGGGTACCCCGAGATCTCTGGTACTCCCTTCCTCACCTTCTCTGTACTACATGCTTAGATGTCATATTCTCTTTCCCTAGAGACATAGGTGTAGTACAACACAGGAAGATCCAGAGCATGATTTTGCATGTATCTTTGCATCGCATGAATGGTTCCAATTTTCAGTTGATCTTCAATATCACATTCTATGATGAAGAACCTTACAGTATTCATTAAGTGTCCTGCAGATCCCTATCATGTGGATTCTGTCCCCCCCCCTTTTTCTTCATTGTCTTACTCTTATACCTCGCTGGCCTATGGGGATGGGTCTAATCAGGTAATATTGACAATATTTAGCCATTTCATTTTCCTGAGCATTTAAATGACAAGCGATTCACAAGGGTCATTAACAGAGAGCCATTACAATTCACAATGGGCCCTTTTTGGCTGACTTGAATAATTTTAGCATTTTTAAGGTGTATTATGGTGAATTCTGTCCATTTCGTTTGTTTTGGTATTGTGCACTATGCTGGAGAACTAAAGTATGCTATTACCAATTTGTGACTTTGATATGGTACTCTTATCAGGTTTCAAACTTGGAAGATATTATATCAGAGAGAGGAGCTTGTGGAGTTGGATTCATTGCAAACTTAGAAAACAAAGCATCATATGAGATTGTGAAGGATGCTCTTACAGCCCTTGGCTGCATGGAACATCGTGGTGGATGTGGGGCAGATAATGACTCTGGCGATGGTGCTGGACTGATGACTTCGATTCCTTGGGATCTGTTCAACAATTGGGCCAATACACAAGGGGTTGTTTCTTTTGATAAGTTACGCACTGGTGTGGGAATGATATTTCTTCCCAAGGATGAAAACTCTATGAAAGCAGCCAAAAAAGGTAATTCTTCAAAGAAGTTCGAATAATATCATGTTCATATATCTTTAAGTTTTACCATGAGAACATTTTACCTATATTAAATATCATTAGGATTTGTATAGTTTGTTTCCTATACAATACAATGAAACTGGTAGCTATAACTTTGACCTCTAGAGTTTGATTGAAACAGATTCATGCATCTCATGATTGGACTACATGGTTGAAGTGTAGAAGTACATTTTTTTTAGAAAATCAGTTACATATTGCACAAGCTTCTTACGCTTCTCGTATGATCAATTCTTCTTGGTGTTCTGTCCTCTTTTAGATCATGATGAATTCCGTTTGATTACATATTTCCTAATTTTTAATGTCTATTTTTGCATATAAGTTTCTCTTTCCATGGATCAGCTTGCTCAAAGTTATTCCATTAGCCTATTGGTTGAATGTATTTTTGATAACCAATGCAGTAATGATGTTTCTTTTTCTTTTGAAAAAACTTGAGAGTAATTTCCTTGAACATTTCCGCAGTTATTGCAAATATCTTTAAAGAAGAAGGTCTTGAGGTACTTGGATGGCGACCTGTTCCTGTTAATATGTCTGTAGTTGGTTACTATGCAAAACAAACCATGCCCAACATACAGCAAATATTTGTAAAAGTTTCAAAGGAAGAGAACATTGATGATATTGAAAGGGAACTGTACATCTGTCGGAAGTTGATTGAAAGAGCATCCAAGTCAGAAAAGTGGGGTGATGAGCTTTATTTCTGTTCTTTGTCCAATCAAACTATAGTTTACAAGGGTATGCTTCGCTCTGAAGTTCTGGGGCAATTTTATTCTGACCTCCGGCGTGATCTTTATAAATCTCCTTTTGCCATCTACCATCGGCGATATAGCACAAACACTAGCCCCAGATGGCCACTTGCACAGCCTATGAGGTTACTTGGCCATAATGGAGAGATCAATACAATACAGGTTTGCCTTTTCTTCTCCTGGCCTTTATAGTTATTTATATGCCTTCAGTATGCATATATATGAAGTGGCAACTTTATGCAGGGGAACTTGAACTGGATGCAATCTCGAGAAACTTCACTCAAGTCTCCTGTTTGGCGTGGTCGTGAAAATGAAATATGTCCTTTTGGAAACTCGAAGGCATCTGACTCGGCGAACCTTGATAGTGCAGCTGAAGTATGACCTCCTAAACAACTGTTATCTTTGCTGAGATAATTTGTTTATTTTCTTTACATGCCCTTTGTAAATTTCATATTTCTTTGCATGATTCACTGGGGAAGAAGGAAGGATAAGAAAAACTAGAGTTGTTTATGATTTGTATCGGTCCATATTCCTCTGAATTTGAGAGAATTGTATTCTTTTGTTATATTTTAATTATTGATACAATTATATCTATACAAAATTATGAAGATATGGTTACAATAGTTCTCCTTTGATGGAACCATAACTCCATAAGAACTCCTAAGTCCTTTCAAGCTCTATGAAGCAGATAATGAATCAGTTAGTAACTAAGAGATTTTTGTCGATCCAAAAAGTTAAAAAAAAAGGAAAGAATATAAAGTATACAGTTGTAAAAAATATACTGAAGTTCAAGTATCAGACTTTTTCAAGAAGTTTTAAGTTGGCAATTGTAACATAGCAAGGGTACTCGAAGAATAATGCCATGGTTGTAATACCAAGGAAAGCAAATTTTTGGAATATAAAGTGATCTCTTGAGTTTGGCAGGTTTGCTTGATTTGATTCAAGTTGAAACCACATCCAAGAGTTAAGCTGATCTTCATGTCATCACTGAGGAACAATCTGGGTGCTAAAAGGTGATGTGGTATAGCAGTTATTACATTTTGCAATAAATGGGCATTTTTAAGGAAGGAATAGATTTATTTCAGAGGAGAGACAAGAAGGATCCCAAAGTTATGTGCATTTATTCCTTTGTTATCTCTAAAGATATGGGCTTGAAGCTGAGTTTTGAAGTTCATCTCCAATTTAGCTCAATAACAGAAACCTTGATGAGTATGTCTGTCTGATGGATTGTAGTTGGCTTGGTAGTGACTCGAGCTTGTAATCGTAGTTCAAAAACTCGCATTTCAGTCAAGATCGAAATTAGCTAGATTAGCGAAACTTCGACCGAAGCAGTGCATTTTTTTTCCGTGAGTTTCGTTTGGCCATTTCTGGGGGCAAACGGATGAAATGACTGGAATTTTCAATCAAAATCACTGAAATGATCAAAATTTCGACAAAACAGTGCATTTTTTTCTGTGACCGAAATTAGTGAAATATCAACTGAAATTATGCTGCTTCTAGGTTTCGTCTCGGGCGTGTTGAAACTTGAAACTAGCGAAATTTCGCCGAGATTTCGACAAAATTTTGAACTATGCTTAGAATTCAAAATGAAGAAAGAAAGAAATGATGATAAATGTTCCCAACATCTCACAAGACTTTACGTCAAACTGAGGTTTGGATATTAGACATGCCTATCTAGCCCTAAATAGTATAGAGATGAGCATTGCTGTTCCTTCGGTCAATATATTGGGGAGTAGACCCCTGGTCTTCATATATATGGAAAACAAAATTGCCTTTTTCCTCTTCATTGAAGTTCTGGTCAATGTAACCGGTTAGGTCCTTTCACACTGAAAGGGATTATGAGTAATGTTGATGGCAATTTTGCTGTTACAGTGCAGACTCTTAGGCATTAGAATATAAAACCCCAACAAGTTCATAAGACTCTTCAGAAGAAATCTCTCTCTCTCTCTCTCTCTCTCTGACTCGCACACACACACACATCGACTCATGGGAACATCTGTTAATATTTGGGGGAGATGCCAATACACATGGGATTACTTGATTGAATCAAGTTCTGAAGTTTGATACATGACCAATCAAGAGGATAAGTTATCTATCTGATGGTCAGTTTGCCGTTCATCCACATGGCAGAATATAGGCGTCCTTGGAGAGAAGATATGTCAATGGGCTGTGGAGTTTACTCTCTCTTTCTTTCATTGTTTCTCCTAACTTTAAACATTTGATGCTATTGTTCTGAAAAACAGAAAAAACTGATGCTATTACACCATAATAACTGTTCCAAAGCTCTATTGGATCTGTTATCTGCTAATTCTTCTAAGAATTACATGTTTATTTCTCAGATTATTTCATATGTTTGTTTGGAGTTGACATGGTTCTCTTATTATTTATTCTGGTTTAGGCTTTATAGATCTTTTAAAGCCCTTTCTCAGTCTAATTTGGTTCCCTCTGGTTTTTACAGTTGTTACTAAGAAGTGGCCGCAGTCCAGAGGAAGCTCTCATGATTCTCGTTCCAGAGGCATACAAGAATCATCCTACTTTGACGATAAAATATCCAGAGGTAATTTATGTGGACAGTTACAGTTATGCAAAGTTACATCTACTTCTACTGTTATTTGCTTCCTTGCCATGGTGGCATGCACTTTTTTATTTTATTTTTTAATATAGAAGGCCCTCTGGAAAGGAAGTAATACAAATTCTCCTACATTTTCTTAAATTTTTTTTTTCTTAAATCACCAACGTTGCCACTTTATTAGATATTTTTCAATTATGCTCATTTATCTCTTTCAGTAATTTCTTTTCACTGAAAACAACTGAAAACAATAAGATGATAATAATCTGCACTTTTTGGTTGCAGTTCTCTGTATGTTGATTCCATTTTACTTGAAATCATTATATATGAATGTCATAATATTTTTTTTTTCATTTGTAGGTTGTTGATTTTTATGACTTTTACAAGGGTCAAATGGAGGCTTGGGATGGCCCTGCTTTACTCTTATTTAGGTAATACTTTGAAAGGAAACTAGCCTATTCACTATAATCGGATGTTTTAATTTGATGGTATAGTTGTCAAGGACGCCTAGGTGACGCCTTGGTTGCCTTGTTGGTGTTGCCTTGCTTCCAGGCCCCCTCCAACGTCTTGGGTCACCTAGATGCCATGGCAACTATGGTTGATGGTGTTTGTTTATTCTTTTGCAAACTTGCTGCTACCTATGTAAAGGAGCCAAATTTCTTGTTCTGCCCTTCAGAGGGTTAGGGTTGGGAGTTTCTGAGCCATAGGCAGTTTAGTTTCCTTAACCCTGTTAACTTAGTAGCTAGCTTGGTCTAGATTGTCTTCAAGACCTCCTGGATCATATGCCTGTCAAGTCTTATGAATTTAGTTATACATATTGTAAGCAATGGTCATGAAAGTAAAGCACTTAACTCTACAAATACCTTGATGGCTATGTGCTGCATCTCTAATTAAGTGATTTTTATCAGAGTCTGATGACCATGTTATAGATTCCTATTCGTAAGAGTATATGTTCTAGTCAGATAAAGTCAAATTTTAATTAGGTCAAACAAATTTCAAAATTTCTGATTAGGTATAGCTATGCAGTTCTCTGGTTTTCTAACAGCACTTAGCCTTGTAACCGAAGGCTTAAGCAATAAGAAGATTCCCAGAGCTAACCAGAATACTTGGGGCTTATTATTTTTCTTTTTTATCACTAAAATTCTCCATAACATATAGAATCAATGCAAATGTGTTACGAAATTTCTCCTCTATGAGTAGGGATGGTCAGATGTCAGGATATGGGTCATGAGGTACTATTTATAAGTAGGTTCTGTTTGGATGGTGTTAAAGATTCTCTTGTGGGCTTTTACCTTTGAGATAATAATCGGAGCACTCTTTTCAATAATTACTTAATGATTGAAGCTTCTAGTTTCTTTTGTTGTTTATTTATTATTTTTCATTCATTTGTCCCAGTGATGGAAAAACAGTGGGTGCTTGTCTTGATCGAAATGGCCTTCGCCCTGCTAGGTATTGGCGGACAGTAGACAATGTTGTCTATGTTGCTTCTGAGGTCTGTTCTTTTATCTTCACTTAGGTTCTCATTTTGATGAGCATGCTGGGTTTGTGACTTTGTGTACTTGTCTACTTGAAGCTATTCAAAGTTGCTTTAGAACTTTGTAAGTTTAGATCTTAATAAGCC